>NC_138882.1:23735410-26135410 GCF_965194825.1 Balaenoptera physalus
GTCCTCAATGGCTATGTCATTATTTTAAAGGTTGAAAAACTAAAAATAGAGCTACCATAAGACCCAGCAATTCCACTCCTAGGCATATATCCAGAGAAAACCAGAATTTGAAAGGATGCATGCACCCTGATGTTCATTGCAGTACTATTTAAAGTAGCCAGGACATGGAAGCAAACTAAATGTCCATCGACAGGTGAATGGATAAAGAAGATGTGGCACATATATATACAATGGAATACTACTCAGCCCTGAAAAGGAATGAAATAGTGCCATTTGCAGGGATGTGGACGGACTTTGAGATTGTCATACAGAGTGAAGTAAGTCAGAAAGAGAAAAACAAATATTGTATAATATTGCTTATATGTGGAATCTAGAAGAATGGTACAGATGAACTTATCTGCAAAGCAGAAATAGAGTCACAGATGTAGAGAACAAACTTATGGTTACCAAGGGGGGAAGCAGGGGGTGGGATGAATTGGGAGATTGGGATTGACATGTATACACTACTATGTATAAAATAGAAGACTAATGAGAACTTACTGTATAGAACAGGGAGCTCTACTCAGTGCTCTGTGGTACCTAAATGGGAAGGAAATCTAAAAAGAGTGGGTATATGTATACATATAGCTGATTCACTTTGCTGCACAGCAGAAACTAACACAACATTGTAAAGCAACTATACTCCAATTAAAAAAAATAAAGGTGGTATCCTGCCCTCTTCCCTCCTGTTTCAAGGTGATTCCAGTTCCCAGCCTTGAACCATCCCAATTGAAGCCAACTGGATCAGAGGCAAGCCCAAGCTGCAACTCCATGAGCAAAATAAATGCCATTTAAGGCACTGAGTTTTGGGTTAATTTGTTGTGCAGTGATAATAACTAGAAAATTCCCTAAAGTTTAGGAGGGAAGAGCATGCTAACAGGATGTCAGAAAGCGCTGGGGGTTGGGCTGAAATTCTTGACCATGAAGAGGCCAGGCAGCACGTAAGAAACTTAGAAGAGTTACAGAGGATTTGTAGCAGTCCAGACCTCAAGGAACCTACAATCTTGCAGGAAAGTCAGACTTCCATACTGCAGGTGAAGCCTCTTACGGAGAAGCACATGCATGAGTACAATCAAAAGCTCGACAGCAAGGCTCACAATATCAGGGAGAATAGAAGTACCTGATGACAAATATCTATTTGTAAAAAGCCTCAGCCACAGATTCCGAAAAAATCATTGGGGCTCCAGGGAGGCTAAACAAGCTAGGAAAAGCAAAAGAATTGTTCTTCTATTCTCCTCCTACATTGCAAAAGAAGAAGTCTTGAAGGTGAAGATTAATCAGCAGTGAAAAACGAGTGGCATCTATAAAGGTCCCTGTGGTTTGAAGTTTGAATGTTAACAGGGCGCAAACCACAGGGGCAAAACCATCACTGAGTGCTCCCCTCCACTTTACTATAAGTACCACTCAGGCTAGCTGTTTAAATAGTTCACCCCGTCAGTAAAAAATTTCAAACACATACCACCAACATATGTATATATTTTTATTTATAAATTATATTCATATACAATTGTACTGATATAGTATATACACTTAAAAAATACACAAAACAGTAATAGAATTTCTCCTATTTAAACCCTGTCCTTTTGAATATTGATTTATCTTGTGTCCCACTTTGGAGATCAATGCTTTAGTGTTTAGACTTAATCAGATCTTAGGAGAAATCATGACCAAATCACTGCATCACTGTGTGGTCTTGTGTTTGTTACTTAACCATTCTAGATTACACTTCATTGTGCTAGTTTGGATTGCTAATCACTGTACAAAAGGCCCCAATTCTATTATGGCTCAAACATCACAGACATTTATTTCTCGCTCTGTTAACAGTCTAGGGCAGGTGTTCAGGTGGGCAGGAGGTTCTCTTCCATGTAGTGACTCAGGGAACTGGTTCCTTCTCTCTTGGGACTCTGCTCTCCCCAAGGATCTTCATATCATCTACATCTGGTCAGTGGAAGAAAAAACAGAGAGTCAAGGAAGCACCCTCATCATCTGAAAGATGTACCCAGGAAGTGGCAATCACTACCTTTATTTCAAGAGAGAAAACTTAGTCAGACGGCCATGCTTAGCTGCAAGGGGTTCTGTGTAGTGTAATCTAGCTTTCTATTCCTGGACACAAATCTATAAAGGAGAAGATTTGATTTCTTCCATACTCGGTTTACTCTTTTGTAAAATTACATGTAATGATATATTACTCGTGAAATTTATTTGGATTAAAAGCAAAGTATCCTCGTAACACTTAGCATAGTCTTGGCATGTTTGAGGTGCTAAATAAGCAGCAGCCCTCCTGGGAAGAGGGAAGAAGGAAGAAGGCAGAGGAAGGGGGTTGGTGAGAGGAGAAATTTTCTCTGAGGTGGGAGATCTGAACCTTGGTGTGACTCTGAATGAGTCACTTATCTTGGGTGACCTTGGATGAGTCACTTACGCTCCCTCTGGGCCTCAGTTTTTTTCAGCTATGAAATGAGAATATTAGACTCATGATTTATGCGTTTCTGTATCTTTGAATTTTCTACTTTGCATTATTATCTGCTTATGTTTTGGGTGATCACTAGACTGACTCCCTTGAGGACAGAGTCCATTTCTTTTACCCAAGAACCCAGTGCTGGGCTAGCTCTCTGCAAAGCTGATACCTTCCTCTCCTGTTTATTCCACCTCCATCCCCAGCCTCAGGCTCATGATGCTATCCAAGATCACTCACGATGCTGGAAAAACAATCTGATACCTGTGTACCTATCACATCTAAATGTTAAAAGTGCCCATCCCATCTGGATTCCATTTGACGAAAAAGGTCTGAGGGTAGAACTTTGGTACTTAGTGATTACAGGATCTTTTAGAGCTGGGAGACCTTCCTAGAGTCCTCAGATCCCATTGCAGAGTCCTTCCCTACTGAAACTGCTTGGAGGGTGTGCCCCAGAGGGTCATCAGCTTTCCATGAGGAAAGAGATTAATTTCATTTTTTTCTCTTCCAATTTATCTTTACCATCAAAAAATGCTTATTGATAATCTGGAGACCCAGGGACCTTGCTTCCTCCTTCTGTACCACATCCCCAGCCATCACATCCATACTCACACATTCTAGTTAGGGAGCAATAAAACCATGGCCACACTTCCTGTAGTGTCAAGATGGCCCACCTACATGTTCGTGTGGACCTTCCATATGGCCCAGAATCCATAGGAAGAGGAGAAAAATTAGCAGAAGGACAAAATACAAACATTTATGTTATTAGCTGGTACATTATTGCTGTAAGACTCATTTTCCCAAGGGAAATATCTTGTCACAATCTTATTTCATTGGCTGAGAGCAGGGCTGACATTTACAGAGAAGACTTTCACATCGATCAACTTCTTTATCTGAAAATCATTAGCAAAGAAACGGAGGCCTAGAAAGGCTGTGACTTGTCCAGGGTCGAACAGCTAAGACGTGGTAGAGAGAGGACTGGCTTCCAGCTCTTTGGGCTCTTGATTTAGCATTCTTTCCTGGACTGAAAGCTACTTTAAAATGCAAAGTTTTTCAAATCACACATTTCCATTTCCCAATGAGGAACTGATCAATGATGTAGAAAAATTGTTTAGGTTTGTTGGCAGAACTTTCCTCCCAAATTCACATCCTAACCACAGCCTGTCAATTGCCAGGCTGACAGTGTTTACTGCAAATTACAAATATTTCTACCTGCCTCCTAACTGCACCTGTGAAATCTATATGATGCCATTGTCATAATTCAGTCAATGACAGATGTAAGGGCTGCTCCCATCCGGGCTCACCCTCCTCCATTCCCCACTTCCTTCCATTCCTTTCATTGCAAGTAGGAAACAGGAAATATGGCTATTGGGCAAAGCCATGAGATGGAAATGCAATATTTGCTACTACATCTTTCATTAAACTCCAAAGTTAAAATAATTCATGCAGATGGCAAGGTCATCTGTACTCTGCCAATTTATTTTAGAAGAGTCATTTTCTACAATTCAGATGTGGGGCTGGGCTAAATGTCAACTCTAATAAGGTAGAAAATTCTTACAGTGGAAAACCCTGTGTGCGTGTGTTTCTAACAAACTCTGAGGACCCATGTGCATTGCTTTATTTAGAGATCATTTTTTAAAAATTTTGTTTCCTGCATAATGAATAGGCTCAATTCCAATCTCAAAGGCAAATGCATATGGAGATATAAAGAAAAAAGGGGTGGAGGGAAGCAATTTAATACATGACATTGTCTCTCTCAACAAAATGAATAAATTTTAGATTTGTTGCCTGTCCAACAGAAATGGAAATACCAGCAGATACTGAGGGAAGTGTGACCATGGCATGTTAATGATGGATCAAATGAAACATTGCATTGTTCTATTATTATTGTGTGAAGCTGTGTGTAAGAGAAGAGGGTGAGTTTAAGGAGGCAGAGTGTCCCAAGGAGATTAAGGTGTTCTACAGTTTTGGGATCTTGCCTTGCAAATGAGTCCCATTTGGCCAGAGGCAAAATGTTATTCTCTTTTATTATATTGTTCTATCATCTCCCCCACCCCCAACCTGTCTCATGCTGCATAGCCCTTCACAGTCCTCTGACCAAGATTAGATTGGCTAAATTCAGGACTGGTTAAAAACTTTCATCTACTCCTTGATGCCAAAAAAATTAATAATTTAGAAAATAAGGAACTTAGTACTAGTTTTCATATTAACTGGATGGTATTCATAGTAAGCTCAAACTGGAAACTACCCATATGCCCATCAGCAGAAGAATAAATCAATTATAGCATATTTGCCCAATGGAATTCTACATGTCAATAAGAATGAATGATCTACAACTTCTTGCTACCATATGGATGAATATCACATGCATAATATTGAACCAAAGGAGCTGGTCCCAAAAGAGAACATACCATGTGAGTCTATTTATAGACAAAGAATACATGAAAACCAATCTGTCCTGTTAGAAGCAAGAAGCTTATCTTTTTAGTTAGTAGTAACCAAAAGACAGCACACAAGGGGCTTCCTAGGTATATGTAATATTTTACTTTTGGATTTGAGTGCTGGGTACACAGGTATATTCTGTTCAGTCCGTGAAAATTCATCAAGCTGTTCACTTAGTAGTCTTTTTCTGTATCTCTATTTCAATGAAAAAATCCAAAACTCTTACTGGATGGATTTTCAAAATAATAACTTTTACAAAGAGACTTAGCAAACTATAACCTATATACATCTGGGACCCCAGATGGCTCAGTCTTGGTACAAACACAGTCCAACAAAGAAATAGAGGTTAACAAGCAAAAGTAATTCAAAAGTACATTGGTCTTTTCTCTCCATTCTCCTCTTCTACTGCTCTCTTCTAGAGCCTCTTGTTTGCTCAAGTGCAATCTCCTCTTTCCTTCCAGCTCATCGTTGAGTTCCAGGCCCTCGTGGCTGTTCCCCTGACTCTCTCCTGCTTTTCCAGTCTTGTCTATTTCAGTTCATTCTCCCTCCTCCTCTTTGATATTCTTAACCCCACACTATGCTTCTTCTGTATTAAAATGGAATAAAATAAGCTATACTAAGCCATAATCATAAGTCTTTGGAGGAAAGCATTTTGAAGGTCAAGGGAAAAAGTTGGGTCGTAATGACTTTTAAAGGTCTCATCTTATCAAGGGAAGCAACCACGGGGGATTACAAGGCCTTATTGTGTAGAAATATCTTGCATCTTGTTTGATATAAATCAGAGGGAAAAATGAGTTTGCTCATGACCTTTGGGTGAGAGAAGATAATCACTAGTATAGTAAGCACTTGCAAATTAATGAGAAGAAAAAGACAAGGAGTAATATGATGAAGGCAGCAAAAAGAAAAAGATGAAACAAAACACAGTTATATGCATAAGGTGAGATGAAATAAATTAAAAGTCAATCCTTGCCTGGGCTAGAGCAGTTATTTTCTAATTGCTCTCTCTGCCACAGTTGGACCTGTCACATACTCATCCTTCACAGCAGAGCCATGGCAACCTATTCAAAACAGAAATCTGACCACTATACTTTTCCCCAGGTGCCCCAGCCCTGTCCCCTGAGTCATCCACTGGATGAAGCCCAAGCCTGCTATTCAAAAGTCTACCTACCTTATAAGCTTACCTTCTGCTATGCTTCTTCTCCATGTTGAAACCTATTGCTTTTCTTCCCTTTCTTCTGGGAATTGCTACCCCTACACACCCACACGGTTACCTTGCAAGTGGTGGTGTTCACCTCTGGCCACAGTTGATAGGTTCTGGGATAGGTACTTGACCAAATAGGGACCATTTCAGTTCCTTCTCTGAATCACACCTCCTCTGCTGCAGTTTGTTGGTCCAGAAGTGAACACCTGGCCAAAGTGAGTGAATTATAATCCTTCTCTAGAACATTTTTGGATTGGAAGAGAGAAGGAGAAATAAGTGTTTTTCAGTAGTTCAAGCTATAATATTTAAATTTCAAGAACCATGTCAGTGATGTTTCCTGACATCTGGAACAGAGACACAGAGATACCATGAGGAGAATGAGAGAGTAGGAGGGAGAGAGAGAAATGAGGGAGAGACAGAGACAGAGATATCAGAAAAAAGCAGAGCTGAAAGCCAGTGTTCAGGTTCTTGTTTATATCCATTTCTAAAGGCCTGCAGTTTCCTTGGAATCTACAAGATAGCCCAGTATCCTTAGCATAAACTTCTGTTCCTTTTAACCAAGAGTCCCATTACTTCTAAAATTAACAAATTGCTTTTACTTCTTCACATTAAGGTCCAATGGTGTGCTGGTAAACTGGCTTTCTAATAAACAAAAAGGTCCTTATTTGTAGCATTTGCCAACCTCCATGGTATAAATATTCCTACTATAGCCAACTTCAAGCTACCAAAGTTTTAACAACTGGAAATTCTTTTTTTTTTAAATTTATTTTATTGAAGTATAGTTGATTTACAATGTTGTGTCAATTTCTGCTGTACAGAAAAGTGATTCGGTTATACATATATACATTCTTTTTCATTTTTTTTATTATGGTTTATCACAGGATATTGAATATAACAACTGGAAATTCTTGAACGTCTCCAACCAGCTCTAGCAAAAGAGCCAGCACCGCATACCACTGCAGTTCAACCAAGTTTCTCACCTCCCTGTCTTTGTTCATGGTGTTCTCTTATCTTATAACGCCATCCCATCAGCTCTCTTCTTTGGCCTCATTACTTCCTCAATGCTCATTTCCTGCACCACCTCTTCTAGGAAGCCTTCTCAAACCCCCTCCATGCTCCCTTAGCTCCCTTTGTTTGCCACTGTTATTGTACTCACAACATTAAGCTAAAGTTTATGTGAGGACTGTGTGCCCCTCCAGTTCACAAATACCCATCTTAATCCTCTCTGTAGCCCCTGTGCCAACCCAGAGCTTGCTATACAGGACTGATGAGGAAGAGATTCGGATAGTTCTGGGTGCTGTATGGCAGGAGATCCCTGGCTGAGACAGTGCAGCAAGGCTCTGTGTGGTCAGAGCTCAGCGTGAGCCCTTAGGGGACCCAGCAGTGTGGAGGCTCAACTAGCCTCAGCCCTGGATGATGCTTCAGGTCAAGACAGCTCTACTGAAATTGATGGGAGCACTAATGAATCCAGTAAATAAATAATTATCAGCTGGAGCGTGACTATTGTCCTGGGAAAATGGCCATAGTCACAATCAAAATATCACCAGACCCCCCAAGGACAATCAGACTCTAGGTGTTAAAAAATCAGCCTTTGTGGCTAAATACATAGGATAAAAGAAGTAATACTGCTCAGTTCCCAAACCTACCCACCTTCAAGGGCCGTCTGTAGCCCCACCTCACCTGTGAGGCTGTGGCAGGCTAGTCTGATCTACACTGGCTCTATTTTCTAAGGTCTTAGGACTTTTATTTATAGCGTTCAGTTTCCAGTGAATCATGAGTTGATTACTAGTATTTAGATAATTCAATTTATGTTTTTACAAAACAATTTTTTGCATAGTTCCCCATATCGATGTCAAGTTTTTTAAAGATAGGAGCCATGATTATATCTTTCTATATATAGTATTCCTTGGTGTGTCTCACCTGGCACCGGAATCAGGTTTTCTCCTTGAATGCTCACCTGGGCTAATGCTGAAGCGCCTCCTCTTCATGAGGAGTGGACAGCTGAGGGCCTGGAGGCCAAGGAGCTGAAAATAGTGTTCACTCAGGCTCATTCATGGGGCTAAAATTTTTGAAATATGAGTTGGTTCTTCCTTCATATCTCAATTGAGTGTTATATGAGACCCCTAAACTGAGCCCAATTACTGGTTAGATGGAATGATTAATTCTACATGAGAGCAGAATTCCCTTTAGGCCTCACACAGATGCCACATTATGATAAGGTAGCTTAAACTCATGGTCTTAGTTCTGAAGAGCATTTCAGAGGGACGGGCCCTTTGTTCCTTAGTCATGCTAATTATAAAAAATAATCACAAGCAGAGACTTTTACTTTAGGTGAGACCTTTGCACAGGTGGGCTTTTGTCAGGATCTGCTTAAGAAGAAATAATGAGACAGAGTGAGTGAATCAGTGATCATAAACCAAAAGCATTGTTGGAAAATAGAGATCATAAACCAAAATGACCTTGTTGACGAGGTCATTTTCCAAAGTGATGACATCATCTTCACACTTGCAATCTAGTGATAGATTGAAGGGCTTCTTCTTTGAAGCATTTATCTCCAGAGCTTGCCTAGTCATTGCCTTGACAAAGCCCACATGTGACAACAGAAGGGTCACTGTATTATTCTGCCTGATGCCAAAAACTCTGCCTCTGTGCACCGGTGCTGAATCGAATCTTGGAGACAGAGTTTTGGGTGAAATAGAAAGGAAGAGCTTTACTGCTTTGCCAGGCAAAGGGGGACACAGCAAACTTGTGCCCTGAAAAACTGTGTGTCTAAACCCGGGAAGATTTGGGGAGGAGTTTTATAGCAATGGTTCAAGGGCCGAGTTGCTAATAAGGATTAGGGTGTGCACAGGGCCTGCACTCCTTTAATCTGGCCTCAGGTGGTTTCCTGATACGATTCTCCAGGTTATCAAACTATGACCTTCTCCGGAATGAAGAATGCTAGTATCTTCGATTTGTTGGGGGTTTTAGTTCTGTAGAAGAGCTCAAAGATATTGATATGTGTATCCCTTGAGGGGGAATCAGAACCCTGCCCCAAGCCTGCACTATTGTTTCTTGACTGCTACTCCCTTGTCTCTGCATCCCCTCCTTTCCCTGATTAACAACTGTTTGAACCTGTCCTTTGGAACTCAGGGAAGGTCATAGAGGCTGGAGTCTATTCCCAACAAACAAGAAATGGGAGATAAAGAAAGGCTTCCATGCCCAGGAACCCCACAGGGTCCTGCTCGGTTTCATGCCCCACACACAGCCAAGGTGGGGCACAGGTGGTAGAGCCACTGTCTAGTGTATCTTGGAAGCTGAAACTCACACATGGAGTGTCTATACTGCATTTGGATCGCTTAGGTTAACTGGAAAAAGTAATCAGGCCAGCAGTGTAGTGGGCTTTCCCAGTGGGGTGATGCCCCTCTAACCACAGACATTCCGCTGGCATGAAGGTGAACGAGTCTTGAGCCTTGACCATCATCAGACCTTCACTTGCACAAGTGCCCCTTCTACGCTGCCTCTAAGTGCTCTGAGAGAACTTTAAAGGGAGAGAAGGCAAATTTTCTTTGATTATAAACCTGGGGGATATAAGCAGCAAGTGCTGCCTCCTTACCTGAGTTCAATATTCATTTGTTCAGGGAGTATTTACGGAGATGTATCCATGTGTGGACACCATGTCAGGGAGAGAGTCAATTCATCGTGAGAGAAACAGAAACAGCCCCAGTGTTTGTGGCTTTCAGCCCAGCGAACAAATATTCACACAAATCAGTGTTTACTTTGTTGGTTTGTTACTCCTTTCCACCTCAGGTTGGGATCCAGGATGGGGACTAGATCCATTTCATCTCTACACCCCAGCACCCAGCCCAGAGTCTGGAGGAGTGGGTGCAGAGAATTTTGCTGAATGGCCCATTCTCATGTTAATGTCAGCTTTTGCGAGGGAGGCTCTTGGGTCCCTGCACCATGGCTAGTGGTCAAGACAGCGGTCCTGACAAGATGCTCTTGTCTGAAGTGGCCTTTGGTGGAGGAGCTGAGGAGAGACATGGATTTCCTCTCAGAGCTCAGATCCTTTGGCCACTCTGGGATGGGGGTAGCCTCTCTCCTCCTGACTGTACCACAAGCTGGTGACCAAAAGGAATATGCTCTGAGCCTGCAGTAGTTACAGGAGTGAGGCTGTGAGTACTACCAGTCCAGCCCCTGCTAGGACTCGGGTCATCATGAGGTGTCCCTGTGGCTCTGAGAGGACCGCTCTCCTCAGGATGACCGAGGCGGAGGCTGAGGGGGTTGGAAGAGATGACACACATGCAGAGTGCTTAGTACCGACGGATGCTGGTCAGTGACAGCGGCCATTAACCAAGGGGGGAGGCGACTGTGCCCCAGAACACAGGCCGTCTGAGGTGTCCCACAAGCCTGACCCCAAATGAAGTGAGAACTAGATTTCCCTCATCCCATTCTGGATTCCGATTTCTGCAAAGGCTGCTTAATTTAAATGTCCCAAAGCAAGTTATGGACAGGAGCCTTAAAGCCCAGTGATTTATAATCACAAGGTTCCAGCTTTAAGGATTTTCTTACCATGTGGTTTTACCTGCAGTGTCCCTTGAAAAAGCCAGCTTAGGCCCAGCGCCCTCTGCTGGTGGTGTGGACAGCTGCTCGGCATGTCTGTAAGAAAGGGCGGGCCAAGACACTTCCGAGATTCCTTCTCAGGCCACCACGTCGTGTTTAATTTAATTAAAAATTAAACAATCAACAGAGGTGATCTCTGGGATCCCACTGGATCCAACAAAGGAGTGACGGGGAGCTGGTGAGGGCAGAAACGGCTCTGAGCATCCTCTGAGCGGCAGACTGGGTCACCCCCTCAGTCCCAGGTCCTCCCCCTGAGTCCCCTCAGCTCACTGCCACCAAGCCCTGTTTGTCTCCTTCACTGGTTGGGGCCCTCAGAGGGCAGGCACAATGTTTATTAGTCTCTCCAGCCTAGGACATAGCTGGTACTGAATAAACATTTGATGGAAAGGCTCAATGCCATCCCATGCTGTTTCCATAACAAACAACTAAGTCCAGAAAATTTACAAGGCTTGGGTGGGTCCTCAGAGAGGTACTGCTCCGCTGCTTTCTGTGGCCATAGCCGGAAATGGTCCAGCCCAGGGCAGCAAAGGCAAAAGAGTTTAGGTATGTAAAGCATCGCCTAAAATGTTTAACACATATTAGGTGCTCAAAAATGATTGCCATGGCTGGTGATATTGCTATTCCTATGTACTTTGCAGTGATGTGGGAGATTCCAATGAGTTAGAAAATTTTAATTCTTAAATTTTCTTACTGTTACCTATAGTCTTAATAGAAAAATAAATCAGAGGTATCATTGAAACGGAATAAAGCAATTTCAAAATGACATAAATAATTTTGTTTTTACCCTCTGATAAATTGCTTTACATTCCTGGGTTTTGGTTTCTTTAGGAGGAGAATGATGGAGTACATGATTGCTCCAACATGCTGTGATTCCACACGCAAGATCATATAATACAAACCTAACGTAGGCAGTCCCAGCTTCTTGCAAACTTGCATTTCACTTATTCACTTATTTAGTTCTGCATATATATAGTATAAATAAATTATCAAATTAATTAAAAAATATATATTACAGACTTATTGTACTTGACCAATTTATAAGCTTCAGCCTCTAGGTTCAGCCTCTAATTTACCAGTTTTCTGGTTTCTCTTAGGAAACCGAGTCAGCATTTCATCTTACCATCATTATATCCCCATCTAGTGGTAGGAAAAGCCAATTGCAAGTCTATAAATTTTTCTCCCTGCATTCTTGGTCCTCAGGAAAAATGAGTAAAGTAAAAATGAATGAGGACGAGCTGAGGATGAATATGCCAAGTCAATTCATGATTTGAGTTCTTAGTTGGCTCTTGAAATAAAATGACAGATATAGATTGAAGAATTGGATGAATTTTTTAGGCTGGAAATATATCACACACTAAAGTTCTGAATTGAGAAGAAAGCAAGTTTGGCATTCTTGGGCCAAGAAAACAGTTGTCTGGGTAGAGTGGAAGGTCCCTGTCGGGCAACTGGGAAAGGCTAATGTCATGACTCGTAGGGACCTGGAACGGTGGGCAGGAGAGTTTAGTTCTGACACGATGGTTTCCTAAGATGGCAAATCTCTCTGTTACTGAATCAGCAGCACGAGTCAGTGGGGTCCCCAGTAACATTCTCAAAAACAATATGAACCTGAATTCTTTCTCTCTGGGCTTAGAGACAACTGACTGGCGTTTTTCTTAATGGTTCTCATAGAGTTGTCACCCTCATCCCTGCTTTTGTGAAGGCTGTGTGGTAGGGGGGTTAAATGTGTGAGTTTGGGAATCAGATAAGTCACCTTGTGTTCTTGAGAAAGGTATTAACTTCAGTTTTCTCATTTGTAAAATTGCAGGAGGGTGCTGTGTGCAGGCAGGGGTAATACGTACTCCATAGGGTTGATATGAAGATTAAATGATGTAGCGTGTGCAGAGAACCTACTATAATACCTGGTACAAAATAGGTGCCCAATAAGCAAAATCATTATTAGTGCCTTTCTTTCACCCTCATGGATCACTTTATTTCCCTCCCTTCTGTACCTCTGAATTGCTAATTTTTACTAAGATCTCTTTTGTGTCATACTTGTGTAAGAGGATGTTAAACACAAGAAGACATTCTGCCAGGATGAGGCACCTACAGCAGGAAAAGGCTGGAGATACTTTGTTGGAAACAGAACCTGGGCTGCTGATGGGGGCAAAGAGTTTGTAACCAGGGGACTGTGGTCTCCAGGAAGGGGGCTCTTGGAGGAACCCCTAAAAGTCCCCGGCTACACCCAGAGCGTCTTTCTGTTCCTCAGCTCCCTTCCAACCCCCTTAATCACTCTGGAGGGGCCCTACAATTCAGCTCATGAATGAGGTAGAGAGTGAGAAAAAAAAGTCCAACTCCCAGAGCATCCTGGGTGGCTGGGAGGGGAGAAGAAACTTTAAATTGAATGAGAGTGTGGAGTTTTGATATTAGACTGGACTGAGCATATTATTACCCGAAACCTATTGTTACTGGAGAGTAACTGAAAAAGCTTTGGTCTCAACCCAAGATCTAATCCGGGGGACAGGTGGGGTGGTAGGGCTAATGGATTCCTAGAGACAGGTTTAAAGGGAGTGTGTGCCCTCGGAGCCCAGCTCATGTGATAAGCTGGTAGCAGACAGAGCCCAGACTTGTTAGCTTTGCTCTGGGTTTAGGATTGGCTCTTATCCCAGGAGCACTATGGTGACCTGACTCTGTTATAATAACATAAATCTTCATGTATCAGGAATTGTTGTGCACAATCCTGCCTGGAAATGTAAAGGTGAACAGATTTGATTATTCATTGATGTTTTGGGAGCCTGCGCTGTAATAGGCAGTTAATACAACAGGAAAAAAAGGTTTTGGGCATGTCAGTCTTAGCTCAAATCCAGCCCCATTAGCTCCCATCTGCATACTATGTGCATAACACTTAACTTCTCTGAGCCTTGGTTTCTTCACCTGTACAATGGGTGTTATCCCTGGGTACCCTGGAAGAGTCATGAAGTGTCAATGAAGTAATGGATTCAAGTAGTGCAGTGCCTAACTTGGTACCATCAGTAAGTGTGGATGTTATCACTCTGTTCAGGGCAGAAGTGAAACACTGTGGGTGACAGAATAATGCACAGTCTCTGTCTTCAAAGAGCTTCTATTCTGGAAATGGGGTAGATTGAATGTGTGCCTATGTAACTCATGCTGCCAGTCTTTGATGAGGGCTACATATTTACCAAGGTCTTCACTGATTTCTTTATAGACAAGATGATTAATTAGGGTTGGATGTCAATATTGTTTGGTGAATTTGCAGCTGAATAAAGGCTAAATCCGAAGAATCTTTAATTAATGGGTGTGATGCAAATGGCAGAATTGGGCAAGAATGACCTTGGGAACTCCCTCTACTTTGTTTGGACAACAGTCCAGCTGGGATTTGGGGCACCTTTTCTCCAGTGGTACATGGGAAGTGCTCCTGGCATCCTCGCATGAGGAGATGGGGCTGCAGCATCCCATGGGTCTGAGGTCTGCAGGTGCTGGCCGTCTGCTTCTGCAGGGAGCTCCTAAGAACAGCTGGCACCCAAATCCAGACTGCCAGGTGACCAATAAGGTTATTTTCAGACTTCCCCTGAAAGAAGGGAAAGCAGTTTGGGGCCAGGTCCCTGCCCTGGAACACAAAACCACATGGTGAGGTCACCTGTAATGCCCTGACCCCACCCCCCTCTCATAAGAACAATGGGAGGAAGAAAGACCTATACTTTCTTTTTCTTGCTGACCCTCATTTTGTATGTTTCCTCCTATTTCTAGCAAAGTCCATTCTTTACCCTCTCTATATTTTACTATGAAATTCACCCAAGCTCTGGAACATGACTGAAAGAAACTGCCTTACACGACAATGGGTTAGTTTTAACCAGATAGGGGGTTTCTTACCATCTACCGCTGTAACAGTGCTCTGGTAAGTGGTTTGACCTAGGTAAAGATTTAGAAGGCAAGCTGCTCAGATCTCTAGGGGATATGAAGCTGGGGGAAGGATGGGTAGAGATAGAGAATACCTGGACGGCAGAGTCAAAATTCTAAAAGATCTCAACAAATACACAAAAGAGAAAGTACAACAAGGTCAAATATAAATTTATTTAGGTTAAAAATATTATAAAGTATAAATGGGAGAACTTATCTTAATAGAGGTTCATGTGAAAAATACCTGAAAGTTTAGTAGACCCAAGCTCCAAATGAGCCAATAGTATAATGCAGTTGACAAAGAAGCTAATTCAATCTCGGGTGTTGGGAAGAACAGGAACAGTTAGTTCCCCAAGTTCACTGGCTGGCCCAGATCTGGAATATCCTACACTGTTCTGGGAGCCATGTTTTATAAAGGCCAGTGACAACCTGATGTAGAGTAAGAATAATAGTGTAGGATCTTACGAAGAAATGTGTAAAGAATTGAAGATATTTAGTTTGAAGAAGGCAAGATATCATTATCACATAATGGCTTTCTTAAAAAATTTGAAGGGCTATTATCCAACCACTCAATAAAACATCCATGGTTATGTTGAAGAAAAAAGTAGATTTTTTTTTTTCATGGAGCAGAACTAGTACAAATTGGTGAAAGTCATAGGAAAATGATTGTCAGAGCCAAACACAAAACAAAATAAAAAACAAGCAAAAACTCAGACATTTATTTTTCCAAAAATGTGACAATATTCTTTACAGAGACGTGCCCTCCCCAGTGCCAAGGTCATGAAAGTAGAGCATGGGGGCTGGGCCTCACAGAGGAGAGTCCTGGAAGGGTGGTCTCTGAGCTGTGCCAAGTGCTTTTGTGGCAGAGACTGCTAGTTGCCTGCCCAATGTACATTCTCCCTTTCTTTTTAAAATACAGAACCATGATTCTATATGAGGCAACAATATACCTGGCCAAAAATTATATTTCCCAATCCCTTCCAGTTAAGTGGGGTCCCATATCTAAGTTCAGGACAAAGAGTTGTGAATGGAAGCATTTTGTGGGACTTCTGGGAGGGGTCATTAAGGAGAATTGATTATCTGGGAAGTACACTTTTTTGCCCTTTCTCCTTTCTGCTGCTTGGAGTATAGATGCAATGGCTGGCACTCCAGCAGCCGTCTTGAACCATGATATGACATTGAGTATAGAAGCTATGCTCCAGGATGGTAGCACAGAAAGGTAAAAAGAACATGAGTAACTGATGATGACAGAGCTGATGTTCAGTACATATCTATTAGGTGTTTATTATGCTCCAGGGAGTGTTCTAGGCACTTGGTGAACAAAACATAGTGTCTGCCCTCATAGATCCTAAACAAGTGAGGGAGCCCGGGATGCCTGCTACATTATACAAACTCTAGGGGTAGGGAGGCACTTACATGGAATGAAATGGGGCCCTCTGAAGTTGTACAAAGGGGTAGTCCTTATGGGAACTTACATGGTAGTAGTGTACATATAATCTTGATTAGATAGACAAGAACACTGAGATGTACAGATATTCAGTTATTTCCCAAGATTACTCAAAGAATGATCAGGTTGGAATTCAACCCTAGGTGTGACTCCAAGCTCACTTTCTTAACCATTTATCTCAACTTGTTTATGGGTAGAAGGGTAGGAGCACACTCAGAGAAACATAAAGAGAACCAGGAGAATGTGACATTTAGAAGAGAAGGGGGCAGAGAATTACAAGAAAGAGGAGGGGTAAGGAGAAGTTAAGGAAGACGAGGACTGATAACAGGCAACAGGATTTAGAGAGTGCTCATTCTTGACCTTTAAGAGATCAATTTTAGTAAGACTATTCCTAGCTTACTTTAATTCTCTAAACCACAGTCTTTTTCCTCTCATAACAGGTTTACAAAATCTTTCATTTTTATATGTCTATTATTGAGATTTATGTTAAAAATAGATTTCAGCAACTGTTCAGTAGTATAATTATTTCTATGACGTCAGTAGTACATCCAGTATCAATTCCTTTTGTTGTCAGTCTACCAAATGCCACCAAGAATTGCACATTGTGCAGTGGTGGCAGTTGTTTTGCAGACATTTAAGTATAGAACTGGGATGTTTTTCACAAACAACTTCTTAAATTCACATCCATGGACCTGAAAGGTGTTTGTGCAACATATGCTTCTTTTTCTTCAACTGTAGAGTAATAAATAACATTGTCAAAATCACTGCTGAGAAGTTTACATTCTCGTTTTATTTCTGGGGGTATGGAGATTATGTTTCTAAAAATGTTTCGTCCTATGAATTTGTCTTCATATTTCAGAAGATAAGTGCCCTTTTGATTGTCAAGGAACTGTGGTAGGTTGTAAACATCCCCAGGAACTCTTAAGCTTTGAAAGATATTTCCTAAAATAGTTTGAGTTTGAAAGATAAAATGGAAGGAGAGGAAAGGTAAGTCATAAACTATCTGCTACTGTTCTTCAACCCCATCATGTCTTCTCCCATGCTTCTCACTGTTTTCCTCACCTCTGTATGCTGACCCTAGCCAATGAAAAAAGGGATAGTTTATTTTCATATGCAGCAATGAAAATGAAAGTTCTTCAGCATAGCAGGGGTTAATGCCATGAAGTATTTCTTGGAAGACAAAGACAACAATTATTCTGGGTTTGATGAATAAGGAGCAGAGCAGTGTTAATAACATGCCAGGAGCCCAGGAGATAACAAATGAATAAGTGTGGAAAGAGATACTTGTTTTCTTCTGAAGGGCTTGTGAAAGGGCTGTGTTACGTAAATGTGCCCTGTGGGTGTATAATAGACATGGGCAGTGAGATAAACTCTGTCCTGAGAATGGAACCCACGTCAGACTGCCTCTCTGGCTGTGATTACTTCCCACAATGATGATTGATTTGGTAGAGTCTAGGTGGGGATAAGTTGATCAAACCAGGAGTGAAAAGTATTATTGAGACCCTGGCCTTTGCCACTGCACATGTGCTTGCAGCCAGCCACTATCAATGCACAGACAACCAGCCCTTGCAGCCAAATGTGCATGCCTCTGGCTTCAGCCACCACTGTCAATTGCCCTGGTCCCTTGCCACTGGACCTGGAGGTACCACCAAAGACTCCAACAGCCTTTGTAGCCACTGTGGACTCCCCATAATTCTTGCCACCAAGGACCATGCCAAAGATTACAATGTCATGGACAACAGCTTCCTGAGCTGACAAGATACCATGCCCCTCCATGGACCTGGAGCCATCACATGCCCCCAAGCTTGGCACCCCTCACCACTAAACCTGGGGCCAGTACACACTCCAGCATGTCCCTACCCTTTACCCTGCAAGTAAAGTTCTTTCCTTACTGAAATCAGTCCATAACGTCTGGAAGAGGTGACTGCATCTTCAAATGCACAGACACCTATGGTAGGTTATTGAGTCATGAAGAATCAAGGAAATATAACACCACCAAAGGAGCACAACAAACTAGTAACTGACTCCAAAGAAATGAAGATCCACAAATTGCCTGACAAAGAATTTAGAACAATTCAAAAGAAGCTCAGGGAGCTACGAGAAAACACAGATAAAAAAATTTAATAAAATCAGGAAAACAACACAAGAATTAAATGAAGAGTTCAACAAAGAGATAGTAAACAAAAAAGAACCAAACAGAAAGTGTGGCACTGAAGAATACAATGACTGAACTAAAAAAAAGGAGTGGAAAGCTTCAACTATAGAACTGATCAGGCAGAAGACAGATTCAATGAACTCTAGGACATATCACCTGAAATTATCCAATCAGAAGAGAAAAAAGCAAAAAGAATGAAAAGGGATGAAGCAAGCCTCTGAGACTTAGGGGACACCATCAAGTGAGACCACATTTGCATTACAGGAGTCCCAGAAGAAGAAGAGAGAGAAAAGGGCAGAAAGCTATTTAAAGAAATGATGGCTGAGAATTTCCTAAATCTGGGGAGAGATATGGACATCCAGGTACACGAGGGTTAAAGCTCCCCAATCAGTGTCAACCCAAAAAAGACTTTATTGAGATATATTTTTTAAAAATATTTATTTATTTCATTTATTTTGGCTGTGACGGGTCTTAGTTGCGGCTGGTGGGATCTTTGCTGTGGCATGTGGGAATCTTTAGTTGTGGTATGCATGCAGGATCTAGTTCCCCAACCAAAACTATCAACAATCAAAGAGAAAGAGAGAATCTTGAAAACAGCAGGAGAAAAGAAGTTCATCGCATAAAATGGAACCTCCATAAGGTTATCAGGGGACTTCTCAGCAGAAACCTTGCAGGCCAGGAGAGTGAGTAGGATGATATATTCAAAATTCTGGGAAAAAAACCTGCCTAGTTACATCAACAGTTCTGTTTCATTTTTGTAAGTTGTGAGTAAATACTCAAGCTTTGAAAGATAAACATTGTACTATTTCAGTCATTTTCCTAATGATTCCATGTGAGCAATCTCATTTAATCTTCAGGACAACCCCATTATTATCCTCATTTATCCATGTATTCAGAAGAACCGAGGAGTGGAGACTTTAAATATCTTCCCTATCGTCCCAGAACTGTAATTATCTGAAACCAGATTTAACTAGGCAGCCTAACTTCAGAGGCCATGCATTCAACCATTCAGAGCTAGTTTCAAACCCAGGCCTGTCTGAGACCTTCAATCCTACACTATCTAGATTTTTTTCTTGGGATATGGAAAGAAGGGATGCTTTGGGCTTGAATAGGATTCTGGATATTAGTTTCAAGGCTTGATAATTTTGCTGGGGCCTTATGCTATATACCTTTTTTTCTGTTGGGAATTAAATAATCAGTCTTAGGGAAAAAGTGATGACTTTTTTCAGTGAGAACTTCGGCCACAACTTTATGTCATATTTATGAGAAAGGGCTACAATGTAAGTTAATACCAGCTTGAATGCACTTTGGACTGTTTGTTACCAGAGTCAGAGAAATAAACTTCATTTTTCAGTGTATGCCCCAAGATGTGGGCATAGTAGATTAGTACCCACCAGGCACCCTTGTACAGGGAGGGTAAGAAACAGTATTGGAAAAAATCAAGGATTCTCATGAATAGATCTTGGTAGACTGTGTTTCTGCTAGCAGAGGCACCTGAGTAGAGATCCCCATCAGTGGCTCCACACAACTTCAGAGCCAAACTGGTGGCCCCATCTAGTTGCAGAGCTCATTTGGCAGTTCTGCCTGATTTGGGTCTCCAGCCAGCGGCCTGACCAGGCCATGGAGTCCGTCCTAGAGCCCTGCCTGGATAGGAAGGCAAGTCATCAACCCAGCCCACCTGCTGAGCATAGCCTCCAGCCCTGCCAAATGAGGAAGCCTGGCCAGACAGTGGGCAGCAGTGGAGCACATCCTACAGCCCAAGGAAGCAACTCAGCAGCCCTGCCCAACTGCTGAGAAAGGCAGAAGGAGGAGACCACTTCCTCAAATGCACAGATGGCAACATAAGTATATAAGGATCACCAAGAATCAGGTAAACGTGACACCACCAAAAAAAACGAATATATCCAATAACTGACCCTAAGGAATTGGAGATCTATGAACAGTCTGATAATGAATTCAGAATAATCCTTTTAAAGAAATTCAGTGAATTACAAGAAAACACAGATAGACAACTAAACTAGATTAGGAAAACAAAACATACACAAAATGAATATTTCAACAAAGAAATAGAAACCATTAAAGAAAACCCATAGAAATACTAGAGCTGAAAAATAATGACTGAACTGAAGGATTCAACAGAGATCTTTGTTAGCAGACTCAACCAAGCAGAAGATGAATCAGTGAACTTAAAGACAGATCATTTGAAATTATCCAGTCAGAGGAGCAAAAAGAAAAAGAAAAAGGAAGAAGTGTGAAGAAAGCATATGTGAATTATAGGACACCATCAAGAAAAAGAAATCTATGAATTATTGGAGCCCCAGAAGAAGAGAGGGAGATACATCTGTTAGAATCGCTATTATCAAGAAGACAAGAGATAAGTGTCGGTGAGGAATTGGCGAAAAGAAAACACTTGTGAACTGTTGGTGGGAATGTAACTTGGTACAGCCATTATGAAAAATAGTATGGAGTTTCCTCAAAAAATTAAAAATAGAACTACCATATGATCTAGCAATCCCACTTCTTGCTTTATAGCCAAAGGAAATAAGGTCAGTATATCAAAGAGATATCTGCATTCCTATGTTCACAGCAGCATTATTCACAGTAGCCAAGATATGGAAGCAACCTATGTGTCTGTCAACAGATTAACGGATAAAGAAAATGTGATATGTATCACATTTTATATACAACATATTATATACGTATATAATAAACATATGTGTATACACACACACACACACACACACACACACACACACACACACAATGGAATATTATTTAGTCTTAAAAAAGGAGGAAATCCTGCCACTTATGACAACATGGATGAATCTAGAGGAAATTTTGCTAAGTAAGATAAGTCAGACACAGAAATACAAATATTGCATGATCTCACTTATATGTGGAATCTAAAAAAAAAAAAAAAAGTGAAACTCATAGTAACAGAGAGTAGAATGACAGTTACTACAGGTCCAGGAGTGAAGGAAAGGGAAGATACTGATCAAAGGGTACAAACTTTCAGTTATAAGATGTATAAACTTTTGGAGACCTAATGTACAGCATGGTGACTATAGTTAATAATAATGTATCGTATACCTGAAATTTGCTTAGAGAGTAGATCTCAAGTGTTCTCACCAAACTCAAAAAAATGGTAACCATGGGTAGTGATGAATATGTTAACTAGTTAGATTGTGGTAATCATTTCAAAATGTATACAATGTATCAAAATATCATGGTGCACACCCTATGTATATACAATCTGTCAAAAATAAATAAATAAAAATAAAAATTTGAATTTAGGATGAAATTTTCTGGGATTTTGTTGTTGGTTTTCTTTTTATCATTTCAACCAGCAGCGTTACAGGTAAGTCTCTCTTTTACCAGCAAAGAGGAATATAACTAGCAAAGCCTGCTGTTGTTTAGCCTGCTGACTGCTGCACTGGGAGGTGGGGTTCCTTTGCTATGAGGGCAGGTTTAGTGAGAGGAGAAAGGGAGGAATAATCTCATGTCTTCTTTAAGCTGGACACTAGGTACATTGATGTACGTACCTCGTTTAATCTTCACGGCTCTGAGATATACATTATTAGATCTTCTCCATTTTTAGATTAATGACTGGAATATCAGAGAGGTTAATATGTTCTTATGGTCACACTGTTAGAGTTCAGCCAAAACTTAGTTTCTTTCTCCTTACTTTTATTTTATTTTTTTATTTTTATTTATTTATTATTTTATTTTTTATTTTATTTATTTATTTTTTAAACATCTTTATTGGAGTATAATTGCTTTACAATGGTGTGTTAGTTTCTGCTTTATAACAAAGTGAATCAGCTATATGTATACATATATCCACATATCTCCTCCCTCTTGCGTCTCCCTCCCACACTCCCTATCCCACCCCTCTAGGTGGACACAAAGCACCGAGCTGATCTCCCTATGCTGTGCGGCTGCTACCCACTAGCTATCTATTTTACTTTTGGTAGTATATGTAAGCCCGTGCCACTCTCTCATTTCGTCCCAGCTTACCCTTCCCCCTCCCCGTGTCCTCCAGTCCATCTCTACATCTATATCTTTATTCCTGTCCTGCCCCTAGGTTCTTCAGAACCATTTTTTTCTTCTTTTTTGAGATTCCATATATACGTGTTAGCATACAGTATTTGTTTTTCTCTTTCTGACTTACTTCACTCTGTATGACAGACTCTAGGTCCAGCCACCTCACTAAAAATAATTCGATTTCGTTTCTTTTTATGGCTGAGTAATATTCCATTGAATATATGTGCCACATCTTCTTTATCCATTCATCTGTAGATGGACACTTAGGTTGCTTCCATGTCCTGACTATTGTAAATAGTGCTGCAATGAACATTGTGGTACATGACTCTTTTTGAATTATGGTTTTCTCAGGGTATATGCCCAGTAGTGGGATTGCTGGGTCATACGGTAGTTCTATTTTTAGTTTTCTAAGGAACCTCCATACTGTTCTCCATAGCGGCTGTATCAACTTACATTCCCACAAATAGTGCAAGAAGGTTCCCTTTTCTCCACACCCTCGCCAGCATTTATTGTTTGTAGACTTTTTGATCATGGCCATTCTGAATGGTGTGAGGTGATATCTCATTGTAGTTTTGATTTGCATTTCTCTAATGGTTAGTTATGTTGAGCACCCTTTCATGTGTTTGTTGGCAATCTGTATATCTTCTTTAGAGAAATGTCTATTTAGGTCTGCTGCCCATGTTTTGATTGGGTTGTTTGTTATTTTGAAATTGAGCTGCATGAGCTACTTGTATATTCTGGAGATTAATCCTTTGTCAGTTGCTTCATTTGCAAATATTTTCTCCCATTCTGAGGGTTGTCTTTTCGTTTTGTTTATAGTTTCCTTTGCTGTGCAAAAGCTTTTAAGTTTCATTAGGTCCCATTTGTTTATTTTTGTTTTTATTTCCATTTCTCTCAGAGGTGGGTCAAAAAGGATCTTGCTGTGATTTATATCATAGAGTGTTCTGCCTATGTTTTCCTCTAAGAGTTTGATAGTGTCTGGCATTACATTTAGGTCTTTAATCCATTTTGAGTTTATTTTTGTGTATGGTGTTAGGGAGTGTTCTAATTTCATTCTTTTACATGTAGCTGTCCAGTTTTCCCAGCACCACTTATTGAAGAGGCTGTCTTTTCTCCATTGTATATTCTTGCTTCCTTTATTAAAGATAAGGTGACCATATGTGCGTGGTTTTCTCTCTGGGTTTCTATCTTGTTCCATTGATCTACATTTCTGTTTTTGTGCCAGTATCATACTGATTTGATTACTGTAGCTTTGTAACATAATCTGAAGTCCGGGAGGCTGATTCCTCCAGCTCCGTGTTTCTCAAGATTGCTTTGGCTATTCAGGGTCTTTTGTGTTTTCATACAGATTGTGAAATTTTTTGTTCTAGTTCTGTGAAAGATGCCATTGGTAGTTTGATAGGGATTGCAGTGAATCTGTAGATTGCTTTGGGTAGTATAGTCATTTTCACAATGTTGATTCTTCCAATCCAAGGACATGGTATATCTCTCCACCTGTTTGTATCATCTTTAATTTCTTTCACCAGTGTCTTATAGTTTTCTGCATACAAGTCTTTTGTCTCCTTAAGTAGGTTTATTCCTAGATATTTTATTCTTTTTGTTGCAATGGTAAATGGGAGTGTTTCCTTAACTTCTCTTTCTGATTTTTCATCATTAGTGTATAGGAATGCAAGAGATTTCTGTGTATTAATTTTGTATCCTGCTACTTTACCAAATTCATTGATTAGCTCTAGTAGTTTTCTGGTAGCATCCTTAGGAGTCTTTATGTATAGTATCATGTCATCCGCAAACAGTGACAGTTTTGCTTCTTATTTTCCAATTTGGATTCCTTTTATTTCTTTTTCTTCTCTGATTGCTGTGGCTAAAACTTCCAAAACTATGTTGAATAATAGTGGTGAGAGTGGGCAAGCTTGTCTTGTTCCTGATCTTATGGAAATGGTTTCAGTTTTTCACCATTGAGAACAATGCTGGCTGTCAGTCTGTCATATATGGCCTTTATTATGTGGAGGTAAGTTTCCTCTATGCCTACTTTCTGGAGTGTTTTTTTCATAAATGGGTGTTGAATTTTGTCAAAAGCTTTTTCTGCATCTATTGAGATGATCATATGGTGTTTAATCCTTAAATTTGTTAATCTGGTGTACCACATTGATTGATTTCCGTATATTGAAGAATCCTTGCATTCCTGGGATAAACCCCACTTGATCATGTTGTATGATCCCTTTAATGTGCTGTTGGGTTCTCTTTGCTGGTATTTGTTGACGATTTTTGAATCTATGTTCATCAGTGATATTGGCCTGTAGTTTTCTTTTTTTGTGACATCTTTGTCTGGTTTTGGTATCAGGGTGATGGTGCCCTTGTAGAATGAGTTTGGGAGTGTTCCTCTCTCTGCTATATTTTGGAAGAGTTTGAGAAGGATAGGTATTAACTCCTCTCTAAATGTTTGATAGAATTCGCCTGTGAATCCATCCCTCTGCTATATTTTGGAAGAGTTTGAGAAGGATAGGTGTTAACTCTGCTCCAAATGTTTGATAGAATTCACCTGTGAAGCCATCTGGTCCTGCACTTTTGTTTCTTGGAAGATTTTTAATCACAGTTTCAATTTCAGTGCTTGTGATTGGTCTGTTTATATTTTCTATTTCTTCCTGGTTCAGTCTCAGAAGGTTGTTCTTTTCTAAGAATTTGCCCATTTCTTCCAGGTTGTCCATTTTATTGGCATAGAGTTGCTTGTAGTAGTCTCTCATGATCCTTTGTATTTCTGCAGTGTCAGTTGTTACTTTCCTTTTCATTTCTATTTCTACTGATTAGTCCTCTCCTTTTTTTTCATGATGAGTCTGGCTAATGGTTTATCAATTTTGTTTATCTTCTCAAAGAAACAGCTTTTAGTTTTATTGATCTTTGCTATCATTTCCTTCACTTCTTTTTCATTCATTTCTGATCTGGTCTTTATGATTTCTTTCCTTTTGCTAACTCTGGGGTTTTTTTGTTCTTCTAATTGCTTTAGGTGTAAGGTTAGGTTGTTTATTTGAGATGTTTCTTGTTTCTTGAGGTGGGATTGTACTGCTATAAACTTCCCTGTTAGAACTGCTTTTGCTGCATCCCATAGGTTTTGGGTCGTCGTGTTTTCATTGTCATTTGTTTCTAGTTATTTTTTGATTTCCTCTTTGATTTCTTCAGTGATCTCTTGGTTATTAAGTAGTGTATTGTTTAGCCTCCATGTGTTTGTATTTTTTATAGACTTTTTCCTGTAATTTATAGCTAGTCTCATAGCATTGTAGTCAGCAAAGATACTTGATACGATTTCAATTTTCTTAAATTTACCAAGGCTTGATTTGTGACCCAAGATATGATCTATCCTGGAGAATGTTCCATGAGCACTTGAGAAGAAAGTGTATTCTGTTGTTTTTGGATGGAATGTCCTATAAATATCAATTAAGTCCATCTTGTTTAATGTATCATTTAAAGGAGAGAACAACCAAACCAAAAAGGAAATCCACCAATGATAACAAGTGCTAAAAACTATACAAAACACACACACACACACAAAACGGACAGACAGAACCCCAGGACAAATGGTAAAATCAAAGCTATACAGACAAAATCACACAAAGAAGCATACATATACATACTCAGAAAGAGAGAAAAAGGAAAGTATATATATATTAAATAGAAAATAAAGAGGAAGAGAGCAACCAAATCAATAGACGAATATACAGTGATAATAAACTCTAAACACTAAACTAAAATAAACAAAAAGCCAGAAACAAATTAGATGCAGCAAGCAAACCCCAAGTCTACATTTGCTCCCAAAGTCCCCTGCCTCAATTTTGGGATGATTTGTTGTCTATTCAGGTATTCCACAGATGCAGGGTACATCAAAGTGATTGTGGAGATTTAATCTGCTGCTCCTGAGGTTGCTGGGAGGGATTTCCCTTTCTCTGTTCACATGGCTCCTGGGGTTCAGCTTTGGATTTGGCCCTGCCTCTGCGTGTAGATCCCCTGAGGAAATCTGCTCTTCGCTCAGACAGGATGGGGTTAAAGGAGCAGCTGAGTCGGGGGCTCTGGCTCACTCAGGCCGGGGGGAGGGAAGGGTACGGAATGCAGGGTATGGAATGCGGGGTGAGCCTGCGGCAGCAGAGGCCAACATGATTTTGCAACAGCCTGAGGCACGCCATGTGTTCTCCTGGGGAAGTTGTCCCTGGATCACGGGACCCTGGCAGTGGTGGGCTGCACAGGTTCCCAGGAGGAGAGGTGTGGATAGTGACCTGTGCTTGCATACAGGCTTCTTGGTGGCTGCAGCAGCAGCCTTAGCATTTCATGCCCATCTCTGGGGTCCGCGCTGATAGCCATGGCTCGCGCCCGTCTCTGGAGCTCATTTAGGCGGTGCTCTGAATCCCCTCTCCTCGCACACCCCGAAACAATTGTCTCTTGCCTCTTATGCAGGTCCAGACTTTTTCTCAGACTCCCTCCCGGCTAGCTGTGGTGCACTAGCCCCCTTCAGGCTGTGTTCACACAGCCAACCCCGTCCTCTCCCTGGGATCTGACCTCCTAAGCCCGAGCCTCAGGTCCCAGCCCCCACCCACCCTGGCGGGTGAGCAGACAAGCCTCTCGGGCTGGTGAGTGCTGGTCGGCACTGATCCTCTGTGTGGGGATCTCTCCACTTTGCCCTCTGCACCCCTGTTGCTGTGCTCTCCTCCATGGCTCTGAAGCTTCCCCCCCTCCCCCCTACCCCGTCTCTGCCAGTGAAGGGGCTTCCTACTGTGTGGAAAGCTTTCCTCCTTCACAGCTCCCTCCCAGAGGTGCAGGTCCCATCCCTATTCTTTTTTTTTTTAATAAATTTATTTATTTATTTTTGGCTGTGTTGGGTCTTCGTTTCTGTGCGAGGGGTTTCTCTAGTTGTCGCGAGCGGGGGCCACTCTTCATCGCGGTGCGCGGGCCTTTCACTGTCGCACCCTCTCTTGTTGCGGAGCACAGGCTCCAGACGCGCAGGCTCAGTAGTTGTGGCTCACGGGCCTAGTTGCTCCGCGGCATGTGGGATCTTCCCAGACCAGGGCTCGAACCCGTGTCCCCTGCATTGGCAGGCAGATTTTCAACCACTGCGCCACCAGGGAAGCCCCCATCCCTATTCTTTTGTCTCTGTTGTTTCTTTTTTCTTTTGCCCTACCCAGGTACGTGGGGAGTTTCTTGCCTTTTGGGAAGTCTGAGGTCTTCTGACAGCATTCAGTAGGTGTTCTGTAGTTGTTCCACATGTAGATGTATTTCTGATGTATTTGTGGGGAGGAAGGTGATCTCCACGTCTTACTCCTCTGCCATCTTGAAGGTTCTCCTTACTTTTAAACTTGTTTTTCTGCTGGACCATGATATTGCCATAAGAGAGAGTAGTTTTAATAATGGGGAAGGTCTTATAGGTAAACTCAGACCAGAGAATATTTTTTATCTCACCTACTGTTGCAGAAAAACTCAAACCCTTTCCCACTGCAGTAGCCCAGAGGATATGGAAATTTAATTCACAACTCCTGCAGTACCAGCATGGCACTGCTTTTTCCAATAGCAATTAGGGACAGAAACAAAAATAGCAAGCACAATGGCAACACCTTAGTTGAACTCTCAGTAGTTGAAGTAAAATACCTGTTTAAGGAGAGCATGTGGAAAAGTGGCATTCTGGTTAGCATGCCAGGTCAGGACAAATGACTGGATCACATGGACACCAATGGCAGATCCAGACTGGAGACCTGGTGGAGATCCAGACAGGGGACTTAGACTGGAGAACTGGGTTGACAAAAGAAGTGGCTCCAGGCAATGACAGAAACACCACTCCAGCTTCTCTTTTTTAAGGGCTCCAAAAGTCCATTTGCCAAATGTATTTTGCTAACTTTTAGAACATTGCATATGAGTCATTTGCAAAGAGTGATTTTGATTTCATACTTCTGTTGCATTTGAGAATACCCTCCAGTTATTCTCAGGAAGAGGTGACTGAATTGAGTGGACCCAATGACATTACAACTACAATGTCATCCCTTACAGAACCGTGTCTGTTCAAGGTAGCATCCTTCCCATTTCTGTGAATCAACTTTTCCTTAGACACACTTTCTGTGCAATGCGACCTGAAGGTTAAGTGACTTATAGGGAATGTCTCTCTATACTTTTACCCAAACTGTTCCCTTTCATCTGTAATTTCCTAGCCCTTAAAATTTTAAATTTTTGCCTTTAAAATCTTAGTCATTTTTTAAGACCCAGCTACCACCCCTAGTCCACCTCATATAGATGTGCGCTTACCTTTCCTTCCACACACGGAGCACTTAATTATATACTGTAAGGGACCACAACTGTCAAAGCGTACCTGGAAAAATAGGCTTTCAATTTCCCTGGAAGGAAAAGCAGAGACAAGCAGGTCAAGAATGCCTAGCCGTTAGCTCTGCTTGTCCCTGTATGTGGCTATGGCTTCACTGATGCTGAGTTTTGTTCAAGAATTAGGAGATTCCAGAATTCCCTTCAGTGGATGTACATCTGTTTGTATTGGGTGGGCCAAAAAGTTTGTTCGGGTTTTTCTGTAAGCTATAACATTTCTGAAGTAGTAATGTGAACCCAAAGTAGAAAAAGGACATGGCTAGAGATTAGGCTTCTCTGATCCAGCAAGATTCCTTCCATGGACTGCACACTTGTTAGGGAATTTGGGGACCAAAGACATGCCATCAAGACAGGTTTCATCTACTGCTCTGTGGGACTGCTGCCATGTCAGCTGAATTGTTGTGTCCTTTTAAAAATAAACTGAGAATTTAGTCTAACCTCTCTGTCTGTCTGTCTCTTTTTGTCTCCCCACTTCCCACCTATTTATAAGTCACTGAAATGTTGCAGTAACCAACTGTTGCAACTTTGTTACATTAACATTGGTTAGATAAAGCCTCTGGGTACCATATGTGAGCCACAGTTCAACAGAAGACCACAAAGGAGTTGAAGCAGAGAAGTGTGTTACTTACAGGTCCTGGAGGAAGTACATGGCACACCTGAGGGGCCACCTGGAGACGTCAAGGCAGAGTGCAGGCAGAAAGCACAGCAGGACCTGGGGCACATGCCTTTATTAGGGTCTGTGGGTGGAGAGTTTTGAAGTTCCTGGGCTAAAGTCAGATTACTTACTTAAACCCAGAAGAGTGGGATTTTAGTAAGCTCCACTGGAGTCTTATCTAAGGGCCAGGTAAAGGGTAAAGAGCTAGAAGGCAGGGGAGACTGTTGATCACAGGGCTGTTGGGAAGTCATAACAGGAACTTACATTTGCTTGTGACTCTGTGGGCTGCAATCTAGGGCATGTGCTTTCAAGAGGGGGCTAGTATCAGTTAAAGGCTCTGCAGGCTGCTTGGCCGAACAAAATGGATGCTGAGGCAGCAATATCATGGAGTAACTTAGCTAAACTCTCAACACAAACCAAATCAACA
The DNA here is from genome assembly GCF_965194825.1 of Balaenoptera physalus. Classification (NCBI taxonomy): domain Eukaryota; kingdom Metazoa; phylum Chordata; class Mammalia; order Artiodactyla; family Balaenopteridae; genus Balaenoptera; species Balaenoptera physalus. The sequence continues at coordinate 23,765,114 of NC_138882.1, forward strand.
ATACAATTTCTTCACTCAATGTCATATTTTTGAGGTCTATGACATAGATAGATGACATAGATGATGGATATAAAGAGAATCCATTCCCTTTTAACTGCTGTATGACAGTTCATTGTGTGACTCTATCATATTTTCTTTATCCATTTCCCTCTGATGGACATTTAGATTTGTTTCTACCTTTCTCCTAATGCAAACAATGCAGCAATCTGTATCCTCGTACAGATTTCCAGAGAATGGCTGTATTTTTTGTTCACAATTATTTATTTCCTCGGGCCTTGCTAAGCTTCCCTACAGTCAGCTTACTCTTTCCTACTGCATTGACTTTGCACTTGGCTGTGTGCCTTGCTTTGGCCAATGGACCATATGCCATATCTGAGAAAAATATTTCAATGTATTTGTGTGATTTGGCTCTGCTTCCCTTGAGGTTCTGCCCTCTGTTATGAAACAACATGTCCCAGATAGTGGCTGCTCCTTTAGCGTAAGAGCCAGCATGAGAAGATACATGGAACCAAACCAAGCCCTGCCAAATCCAGCCAGGCCCAGCTGAGCCCAGCCAAGCCCAGTGGAACCATAGCCAATCTTCATGTTTCACTAGGAAGACAATTGTTCACTGTTATAATGCACTGGAATTTGAAAATATTGGTTGCTGCAGCAAAAGCTAACAATTATAGGGATAGGTACCTAAGAGTAAGCTGCTGCCATAATAAAAACCCCCAAAATATGACTTTGGCCTCAGGAGACTGCCATTGTGGCAATCTTTGTCATGCAGATCATTTGGTAAGCTGTCAAAAATGTACTGAATGCTCTTGTGGCTTAGGGTAAAGAGATTTCGGGATTCCCTGGTGGCGCAGTGGTTGAGAATCTGCCTCCCAGTGCAGGGGACACGGGTTCAAGCCCTGGTCTGGGAAGATCCCACATGCCGCGGAGCAACTAAGCTCGTGAGCCACAACTACTGAGCCTGCGCGTCTGGAGCCTGTGCCCCACAACAAGAGAGGCTGTGACAGTGAAAAGCCCATGCACCGTGATGAAGAGTGGCCCCCACTTGCCACAACTGGAGAAAGCCCTCGCATAGAAACGAAGATCCAACACAGCCAAAAAAAATTAAATAAATAAATAAATAAATAAAATCCAGCCATTCATAAAAAAAAGTTAAAGCATTGATTTAAAAAAAAAAAAAAGAGATTTCAAGGCAGAATGTTTACAGTATGAGTATTAGTTGTAACTACCTGTATTAGATAAGGCACTAAAAGAAAGATACTAAGAAAATAATCAGCTTGTTTTCAGATATAATTTATCGATACAATAAAAATCCATCCTTTTTAGTAAATGGTCTGGGAGTTTGGACAAATATATACAGTCATATGACTACCACCAAAATCAAGATATAGACCCCTTTGGGGTCAACCCTCTGCCCCCAGCTCTAGCCCTTAGAACTACTAATTTGTTTTCTGTCTCTGTAGTTTTGCCTTTTGCAGAAAGTCCACTAAATGGAATCATACAGTATGCAGCCTATGAGTCTGGCTTCTTTCACTTGGTATATGCATTTGAGATTCATCCGTGTTGTTGCATATGTCAGTAACTTAGTTCTTTTTATTTCTGAGTATTATTTCACTGGATAGCTGTGCCACGTTTTAGCAGTTCACTTGTTGAAGGAGATTTGGGTTTTTTCCAGTTCAGGGAAATTACAAATAAAGCTACTATAAATGTTTGCATACTGTTTTTTGTGTGAACTAATGTTTCTCTTTCTTTTGAGAAATACCTGGAAGTAAGATTGCTGGGTCTAATGATAAGTACATGTTTAACTTTATAAGACACTGCTAACCTGTCTCCAGAATGGTTGTACATTTTACATTTCCAGGGTGTGAGAGATCCTGTTGCTCTGCATTCTCTGTGGCACTTGGTATTGTCATTCTTTTCAGTTTTAGCCATCCCAGCAGGTAAGTAATAGTATGTAACTGTGGTCTAAGTTTGCATTTCCCTAATGACTAATTATGTTGAACATCTTTTCCTGTGTTTATTTGCCAAACATGTCTTTTTGATGACGTGTCTGTTCAAATCTTTTACCCATTAAAAAAAAAATTTTGTTATTTGTTTTCTAACTACTGAGTTTTGAGAATTCTTTATATATTCTGGATACAAATCCATTACCACAGATGCGATTTACAAATATTTTCTCCCAGTCAGTAGCTTGTCTTTTCATTCTTTTAACAATGCTTCTTAATTTTGATAAAGTCAAATTGGTCTGTTTGAAAGCATGGGTTAAAGGGAAGAAACCAAGAAAATTCAGATATTCTGAGATTTTCAGGGTTGAAAGAGACAACTGCTAAAGAGTCTCGAATTAAGACACAACCTGGGGGCAAAGACCAAATCTAAGGTATGGTCTAAAGTGTCCTCCAACAAATCTTTTCAATTGAACAAAGTGCCTCATGGAAAAAGACCAAGGGCATGGTCCCACAGAAGCATGATGAGCCAAAGTTTCTGTAATTAATTGAGAGAGTTAGGTCTCAAAAAGCACTGTGTATATGCCTATTGGAACACAAAGGCAACAGAAATCAAATAGACAGAAAACCAAGAAAGTTCTAAGAGAAATACTTTGTCAAAAATGCTACCACCCTGCATTAATACAGCTGGTCACAGTTCAAGAGGTAAAACTACCTTTGGACCCTCAACTTTCCATAGGCAAGGAGCAGGCCAAGAAAGCTGCTCAACTGCCAGGCAGGGCATATTCTCCAGCAATCTTTTCAGACATGGCCAAAGAGGATAATGGAAAAGGAAGGAAATTCCGAAGGACAGAGCTGAGAGCTTTGGAGAAAAATGACTGGAGATCTACTTCCAGGAATCAGAGTCAGGGCCCAATCAGGGAACACTCATTATCTATTTTTTTTTTTTTTTTTTTTTTAGAAATTTCATGTAATGTCTGAAACATTTATATTAACATATTTCCATACATATTTCCATACAAATACAAATATAAGATTTTTAGAAATTTCATGTAACGTCTGAAACATTTATATTAACATATTTCCATACATATTTCCATACAAATACAAATATAAGATTTTTAGAAATTTCATGTAATGTCTGAAACATTTATATTAACATATTTCCATACAAATAACCCAATGAAAGTTTAGTATTAGTTGTTTTGTTTGTTTTTTTATACTGCAGGTTCTTATTAGGCATCAATTTTATACACATCAGCATATACATGTCAATCCCAATCGCCCAATTCAGCACACCACCATCCCCACCTCACCGCAGTTTTCCCCCCTTGGTGTCCATATGTCCATTCTCTACATCTGTGTCTCAACTTCTGCCCTGCAAACTGGCTCATCTGTACCATTTTTCTAGGTTCCACATACATGCATTAATATACGATATTTGTTTTTCTCTTTCTGACTTACTTCACTCTGTATGACAGTCTCTAGATCCATCCACGTCTCAACAAATGACTCAATTTCGTTCCTTTTTATGGCTGAGTAATATTCCATTGTATATATGTACCACAACTTCTTTATCCATTCCTCTGTTGATGGGCATTTAGGTTGCTTCCATGACCTGGCTATTGTAAATAGTGCTGCAATGAACATTCGGGTGCATGTGTCTTTTTGAATTACGGTTTTCTCTGGGTATATGCCCAGTAGTGGGATTGCTGGGTCATATGGTAATTCTATTTTTAGTTTTTTAAGGAACCTCCATATTGTTCTCCATAGTGGCTGTATCAATTTACATTCCCACCAACAGTGCAAGAGGGTTCCCTTTTCTCCACACCCTCTCCAGCATTTGTTGTTTGTAGATTTTCTGATGATGCCCATTCTAACAGGAGTGAGGTGATACCTCATTGTAGTTTTGATTTGCATTTCTCTAATAATTAGTGATGTTGAGCAGCTTTTCATGTGCTTCGTGGCCGTCTGTATGTCTTCTTTGGAGAAATGTCTATTTAGGTCTTCTGCCCATTTTTGGATTGGGGTGTTTGTTTCTTTGATATTGAGCTGAATGAGCTGTTTATATATTTTGGAGATTAATCCTTTGTCCGTTGATTCGTTTGCAAATATTTTCTCCCATTCTGAGGGTTGTCTTTTCGTCTTGTTTATGGTTTCCTTTGCTGTGCAAAAGCTTTGAAGTTTCATTAGGTCCCACTTGTTTATTTTTGTTTTTATTTCCATTACTCTAGGAGGTGGATCAAAAAAGATCTTGCTGTGATTTATGTCAAAGAGTGTTCTTCCTATGTTTTCCTCTAAGAGTCTTATAGTGTCCAGTCTTATATTTAGGTCTCTAATCCATTTTGAGTTTATTTTTGTGTATGGTGTTAGGGAATATTCTAATTTCATTCTTTTACATGTAGCTGTCCAGTTTTCCCAGCACCACTTATTGAAGAGACTGTCTTTTCTCCATTGTATATCTTTGCCTCCTTTGTCATAGATTAGTTGACCATAGCTGCGTGGGTTAATCTCTGGGCTTTCTATCTTGTTCCATTGATCTATGTTTCTGTTTTTGTGCCAGTACCATATTGTCTTGATTACTGTAGCTTTGTAGTATAGTCTGAAGTCAGGGAGTCTGATTCCTCCAGCTCCATTTTTTTGCCTCAAGACTGCTTTGGCTATTCGGGGTCTTTTGTGTCTCCATACAAATTTTAAGATGATTTGTTCTAGCTCCGTAAAAAATGCCATTGGTAATTTGATAGGGATTGCATTGAATCTGTAGATTGCTTTGGGTAGTATACTCATTTTCACAATGTTGATTCTTCCAATCCAAGAACATGGTATGTCTCTCCATCTGTTGGTATCATCTTTAATTTCTTTCATCAGTGTCTTATAGTTTTCTGCATACAGGTCTTGTGTCTCCCTAGGTAGGTTTATTCCTAGGTATTTTATTCTTTTTGTTGCAATGGTAAATGGGAGTGTTTCCATAATTTCTCTTTCAGATTTTTCATCATTAGTGTATAGGAATGCAAGAGATTTCTGTGCATTAATTTTGTATCCTACAACTTTACCGTATTCATTAATTAGCTCTAGCAGTTTTCTGGTGGCAGTTTTAGGATTCTCTATGTATAGTATCATGTCATCTGCAAACAGTGACAGTTTTACTTCCTCTTTTCCAATTTGTATTCCTTTTATTTCTTTTTCTTCTCTGATTGCCGTGGCTAGGACTTCCAGAACTATGTTGAATAGTAGTGGTGAGAGTGGACATCCTTGTCTCGTTCCTGATCTTAGAGGAAATGCTTTCAGTTTTTCACCATTGAGAATGATGTTTGCTGTGGGTTTGTCATATATGGCCTTTATTATGTTGAGGTAGGTTCCCTCTATGCCCACTTTCTGGAGAGTTTTTATCAGGAATGGGTGTTGAATTTTGTCAAAAGCTTTTTCTGCATCTATTGAGATGATCATATGGTTTTTATTCTTCAATTTGTTAATATGGTGTATCACATTGATTGATTTGCGTATATTGAAGAATCCTTGCATCCCTGGGATAAATCCCACTTGGTCGTGGTGTATGATCCTTTTAATGTGTTGTTGGATTCTGTTTGCTAGTATTTTGTTGAGGATTTTTGCATCTATATTCATCAGTGATATTGGTCTGTAATTTTCTTTTTTTGTAGTGTCTTTGTCTGGTTTTGGTATCAGGGTGATGGTGGCTTCATAGAATGAGTTTGGGAGTGTTCCTTCCTCTGCAATTTTTTGGAAGAGTTTGAGAAGGATGGGTGTTAGCTCTTCTCTAAATGTTTGATAGAATTCACCTGTGAAGCCATCTGGTCCTGGACTTTTGTTTGTTGGAAGATTTTTAATCACAGTTTCAATTTCATTACTTGTGATTGGACTGTTCATATTTTCTGTTTCCTCCTGATTCAGTCTTGGAAGTTTATACCTTTCTAAGAATTTGTCCATTTCTTCCAGGTTGTCCATTTTATTGGCATAAAGTTGCTTATAGTAGTCTCTTAGGATGTTCTGTATTTCTGCGGTGTCTGTTGTAACTTCTCCTTTTTCATTTCTGATTTTATTGATTTGAGTCCTCTCCCTCTTTTTCTTGATGAGTCTGGCTAATGGCTTATCAATTTTGTTTATCTTCTCAAAGAACCAACTTTTAGTTTTATTGATCTTTGCTATTGTTTTCTTTGTTTCTATTTCATTTATTTCTGCTCTGATCTTTATGATTTCTTTCCTTCTGCTAACTTTGGGTTTTGTTTGTTCTTCTTTCTCTAGTTTCTTTAGGTGTAAGGTTAGATTGTTTACTTGAGATTTTTCTTGTTTCTTTAGGTAGGCTTGTATAGCTATAAACTTCCCTCTTAGAACCACTTTTGCTGCATCCCATAGGTTTTGGGTCGTCGTGTTTTCATTGTCATTTGTCTCTAGGTATTTTTTGATTTCCTCTTTGATTTCTTCAGTGATCTCTTGGTTATTTAGTAACGTATTGTTTAGCCTCCATGTGTTTGTCTTTTTTACGTTTTTTTCCCTGTAATTCATTTCTAATCTCATAGCGTTGTGGTCAGAAAAGATGCTTGGTATGATTTCAATTTTCTTAAATTTACTGAGGCTTGATTTGTGACCCAAGATGTGATCTATCCTGGAGAATGTTCCGTGCGCACTTGAGAAGAACGTGTAATCTGCTGTTTTTGGATGGAATGTCCTATATATATCAATTAAATCTATCTGGTCTATTGTGTCATTTAAAGCTTCTGTTTCCTTATTTATTTTCATTTTGGATGATCTGTCCATTGGTGTAAGTGAAGTGTTAAAGTCCCCCACTATTATTGTGTTACTGTCGATTTCCTCTTTTATAGCTGTTAGCAGTTGCCTTATGTATTGAGGTGCTCCTATGTTGGGTGCATATATATTTATAATTGTTATATCTTCTTCTTGGATTGATCCCTGGATCATTATGTAGTGTCCTTCCTTGTCTCTTGTAACATTCTTTATTTTAAAGTCTATTTTATCTGATATGAGTATAGCTACTCCAGCTTTCTTTTGATTTCCATTTGCATGGAATATCTTTTTCCATCCCCTCACTTTCAGTCTGTATGTGTCCCTAGGTCTAAAGTGGGTCTCTTGTAGACAGCATATATATGGGTCTTGTTTTTGTATCCATTCAGCCAGTCTATGTCTTTTGGTTGGGGCATTTAATCCATTCACGTTTAAGGTAATTATCGATACGTATGTTCCTATGACCATTTTCTTAATTGTTTTGGGTTTGTTTTTGTAGGTCCTTTTCTTCTCTTGTGTTTCCCACTTAGAGAAGTTCCTTTAGCATTTGTTGTAGAGCTGGTTTGGTGGTGCTGAATTCTCTTAGCTTTTGCTTGTCTGTAAAGCTTTTGATTTCTCCATCAAATCTAAATGAGATCCTTGCCGGGTAGAGTAATCTTGGTTGTAGGTTCTTCCCTTTCATCACTTTAAGTATATCATGCCATTCCCTTCTGGCTTGCAGAGTTTCTGCTGAGAAATCAGCTGTTAACCTTATGGGAGTTCCCTTGTATGTTATTTGTCGTTTTTCCCTTGCTGCTTTCAATAATTTTTCTTTGTCTTTAATTTTTGCCACTTTGATTACTATGTGTCTCGGCGTGTTTCTCCTTGGGTTTATTCTGTATGGGACTCTCTGCGCTTCCTGGACTTGGGTGGCTATTTCCTTTCCCATGTTAGGGAAGTTTTCAACTATAATCTCTTCAAATATTTTCTCTGGTCCTTTCTCTCTCTCTTCTCCTTCTGGGACCCCTATAATGCGAATGTTGTTGCGTTTAATGTTGTCCCAGAGGTCTCTTAGGCTGTCTTCATTTCTTTTCATTCTTTTTTCTTTAGTCTGTTCCGCAGCAGTGAATTCCACCATTCTGTCTTCCAGGTCACTTATCCGTTCTTCTGCCTCAGTTATTCTGCTATTGATTCCTTCTAGTGTAGTTTTCATTTCAGTTATTGTATTGGTCATCTCTGTTTGTTTGTTCTTTAATTCTTCTAGGTCTTTGTTAATCATTTCTTGCATCTTCTCAATCTTTGCCTCCATTCTTATTCCGAGGTCCTGGATCATCTTCACTATCATTATTCTGAATTCTTTCTCTGGAAGGTTGCCTATCTCCACTTCATTTAGTTGTTTTTCTGCGGTTTTTTCTTGTTCCTTCATCTGGTACATAGCCCTCTGCCTTTTCATCTTCTCTATCTTTCTGTAACTCTCATTATCTATTTAAGGATGATTTTTTTTAAAGGGTAAAATCATGAAGCTCATACAGGCATAAAATGAACACATGCTTAAAAAAATTTTTTTAAGCTCATTATTAATGAGGGAACCAGGCATATGTTGCAAAGAAGATCCTCAAAAAATAGTCCAAAGAGCAGACATATTTATAGGTCAGAAATATGCAAATGGAGGGAAAGACTTGTTTCTTCCATAGTGGAGGAGGAAAGTCAAGTGAACTTCCACTAGACAGAATTTTTTGCATGTCCATAGACAAGAATTATTCTGCATTATTATTAGTTGTCTAAAATTTACAATTGTAAGATAGCTCAAAGGCAATGAAAAACAGAGAACACGCATAAACTCAGAATCCGATACATAAAGTAGAGGAGTATCCTCTAAACATTGCATACTTTTCCACTGAAGCACACAGTTTTCCCTACAGCCCTCAGGATTTGCCCAACAGGATTTCAGAATTGCTTGGACCAATGACTAGGTGTTATGCCTTCTCTTGTTCTCCTTTTTAACTGGGAGAGGTTTATTGCAGCTATCCGATTCTACCATTATGAATTGGAAGTATGGGGGCCAGATAACTTGTCATTTTAGTTCATAGGTCTGTGACTTGAGAGGAACTATATCTGAGCCTGAAGTAAGTCACAAGGTCCTGAACTTTAAGCCCTATGTCTAATTGGATGAGAAATGAACATCTAACTGATCATTTGATGGTTGAATGTGTCACTTTTATGATCTGAAACAAATAACATTGAAGCGTTTGTTTTAAAAATAAGGTGGTGAGGTTCAAATGAAGGGAAGCCAACTTTCATACAAGGTCTAAGAGCTGATTACAGGGCTGGCCATGGGAAATAGAGAGAAAGGGGAATCTGGGAACCTGTGGGAGGTGAGCATGTGGAGAGGCAGTAGGGATGGAGAAAGCTCAGGAGCAGAAGTGGGAACTAGTGGAGGACAGGGTCCAGGACTGGTACTATGAACAGAATTGGCTCATCCAAAGGTCTTTCCTCGGGAGTACCAACACTAGATTGTGGGCATGCCTCTCAGGTGTAAAAGATACACTGTCTCAGATGCATGTTGTTTTTGTCTAGACTTTTTGCTCATTCTTCACCTCCAGGGGCTAAAACACCACAATCTATTTCTTTTCATTTTTTGCACCTTGCTGGATTACTTGGAATAAAAGGACAAGAATGTGTATCTTTTTTTTTTAAGATTTTTTTTTTGATGTGGACCATTTTTAAAGTCTTTATTGAATTTATTGCAATATTGCTTCTGTTTTATGTTTTGGTTTTTTAGCCACAAGTCATGTGGGATCTTAGCTCCCTGACCAGGGATCGAACCTGCACCCCCTGCATTGGGAGGCAAGGTCTTAATCACTGGAGCACCCAGGGAAGTCCCAAGGATGTGTATCTTTTCAAAAGTGAAAAGTATATTTATCCAAGAGTTACAAAAGCACAAACGTTTGCAGTAGCTTTATTTACAATAACTGGAAATAGCCCAGGGATCCATCAACAGGAGTGTAGGTAAACAAACTGTATAATATTATAATTTTATAATGGAATATTACTTAGCAATAGAAAGGAATGAGCTACTGATATACACAACAACATAGATGTCTTAAAAACATTATGCTAAGTGACAGAAGCTTTACAGAAAAGAGTCCATACTATATTACCCCATTTATATGCAGTTCTAGAGTAGGCAAAATTAATTTGTTGTGGAAAAAAATTAGAATAGTGATTGTCTCTGAGGGTGGGAACAGGGGTTGTGAAGGGGCATGCGGGAAATTTCTGAGGTGATGGTAATGGCTTATATCTTGATAGGGGTTTGGGTTACAAAGGTGTATGCATTAAGATTCAGTGGATGTACCTTTTCAATGTATATAAATTTAATGTATGTAAATTTTACATAAAATACTGCAAATAAATATTAAAGTTTAGTTGATGATATGCATAATGCAGTATTTAAGGGAAGGTTTACAGATATCTTTACTTTACTTTGAAATACATTGAACAATAAGATGGATTAAAGGCTGAATAGATGGATGGCTAGATGAAGAGATATGTGATGAAGCAAGTGTACTAAATATTAATGGTAGGATTTAAGTGATGACTATATAAATGTTTTCTGTAAAATCCTTTTAATTTTGCTTTTTGTTAGAAATTTTTTCATACTAAAATATTGGAAGGTAATTTAATTTAATCTTTGTGATTTAAAAAATTGCACTAGATCTTAATTTAAAATATCAAGGTAACAAAAGATTTTTAAAGACATGTACATCAGAATATCATGAAACCAGATTAAGAATCACTGTTGGAGATGCAGAATTATATTTCTCTACACCTTCTAAGAGTAAGCACTTTATTCCTGATTCTTTAGAGAGCTAGTTTGATGGAGAAAAAACAGAGTGGTATGATACACATTCTCTAAGATAGCCCCCAGGATCCCCATCTCCTGGTATTCATGTCCTTGTGTAATCAGTCTCCTCCCCTTGAGTGTGGGCTAGACTTACTGATTTGCTTCAACAAATAGAACAAGGCAGAAGCAATTGGATGTCATCCCAAGATTAACTTATAAAAAGACTGTGGTTTCCATCTCGGGCACTCTCTGGCTTTCTCTCTTTTGGGTCAACATGCCATGTCATGGGGACACTCAGGTAGCTTATGGAGAGGCAGAACATGGCAAGGAAGGAAGGTCTCTTAGCAACCATGTGAATCAGCCTGGAAGCAAGTCTTCTGAGGCCTCCCAGCAGCCATGCTAGTGAGCTTGGAATTGGATGCCCTGGCCCCAGTTGAGCTTTCAGATGACCTCAGCAGCAGCTGACAGCTTGTATGCAAACTCATTAGAGAGCCTGAGTCATAACCATCCCTCTAAGCTGCTCCTAAATCCTGACCCATAGAAACTGCATAAGATAATAAATATTTGTTGTTTTAAGATGCTAACTTTTCGGGTAATTTATTTTGCAGAAATAAACTAAGTGTTCCCTTGCTCCTTCTCCTCTACTTCCCCCGCCCCTGCTCTTCTTCTGTCTCTTTTTGGTGGCACCATGTCCTAAGCATTTACATATGCATTTACATATATCCACCCATTTCACTGTTACTAGACACCGTGTTAGCAATATTCCTATATTAAAGGCAAAGAAGCTCGAGTTAAACAGCATGCTCAAAGGTAAATATCTACTGTGGCAGACTTTTAACCTGTGCCTTTATGATCTCAAAGCCTGTGCCCTTTCCATGGTATCACAGTGCCCTAAGGCCCCACAGCCTGCCACCTGCATGGTTACCCAGTACATGGTAGTGCTGCTGAGGGCCTTTACAGGAGCAGGAGCTACAGAACCCTCTTTCCTATTTAGCTCATCAGACCATTCAGATCTAGCTTTAAGGATCTCCATTTCAAAAGAGACTGTTGGGCGATATTCTAAACTTAGTTGAACAGAGGAGCGAGAACTAGATGAATACAAAGGATAACACACATTTATTCAGTATTCTGCATTCCAGGCATTGTGCTCATAAGCATATTATAGAACAAACTTCTGCTTTTCCAAATTCTGAGCTATCTGAAAGTTCAGATAATTGGATTTTTTTTTTTTTCCACTCGGCAGGGGAAATAAAGACAAACAGAGAAGCTTTTATCAATATTCAGATACACATGAGAACACACATTTTCTAGGACACATTTTCTTGGGATCATCAAATTCAGATCAACTTCTTCTACCTTTCGCAGTTTTAGGACAAGAAACTGCAAGATTTCCTTAGTGCTTTTTGAATCAACAAAGACTAAATTAATTTTGGTATCAATCTAATATTTTAATTTTACACACACACACATACACACACAAGCACATATATTAGAAAACAGACATATTTATATAACTCTCAGACATGGCATCCCTCTGGAGATACAGGTTTATAATAAATAATATGCATAAAAATGTAGATCTTTATTATGGAATTTGTCCCCTACTCTGCTTTGGTTCAGATGCACTTGTGTTTATCTTTTCCATAAACTGTGAGCTCTTGGAGGTCAGAAACTATGTCTTACTCAGTTCTTGGATTCTTCACAATGTGTGATGACTCTTTTGAAGTAAAAGTGGAAGTAATGTTAAAATACTTTAAAGTAGATATTTTCACCTTAGATATGCCAAGTAAAGATAAGAAAGGTATAGACTTCCTAACATGGGCTGAATGTGACATATTCTAATGGGTATATGAAGAGTGAGGTCATAAAGCTTGTGAAATCTGTAGTCAGACAGAGTGGGTTCAAACCTGACTCTGGCATTTACTAGCTGTGGGATGTTGGTTAAGCTGCTTAACTTCTCTGTGCTTCAGTTTTCTCAACTGTGAAATGGGAATAATTATGGGATCTACTACATGTGAGGATCAAGTGAAGTAATACATGTAAAGTACTTCACACTGTGCCCAGCACACAATAAGAACTCCATAAATGGAAGAGTCATTACGATTATTAAAATATATGGGGCGCTCAGGGAGGAGGGAATTTGTGAATGAATATGTATCTTTATTTTGTGGTGTCATCTTGGGCATATTACTTGAGCTCTCTGACCCTCAGTTTCTTTGTTTGTAGGATAAGGACAATACTTGCGAAATGAGTACTAAATGAGGTAAAGCATGTAAAGCACTTAGAAAAGCACCTGACACATAGTAAATGTTTAATAAATTCATTTTTTCATTCAACATAGACTTATTGGCATTGACTACTCAATGGCACTGTGCTGGGTCCTGGGGATCTTGGAGGGAATGAAACAACGCCTGCTCTCACTGAGGTTACAGTATAAGGAGGGGAGACAAACGAAGATATTGCAGTACAGGTTGTGATAAGGAATAGGGGAAGCATAAAGCAGGGTAAAGGGATAGAGAGTGAGGGGCAAGGCTGTGCTAGTTTATAGAGAACGGTTACATTTGGGCAGAGACTGAAAGAAGAGAGGAAGTGAGCTGTGTGCCTGCTTTGGGGAAAGGTGTTCTAGGCAGAGGCAACAGCAACTGCAAAGGTCCTAGGGTGGGGCCTTCTTATGTGCAAGAATAGGAAGGAATCAGGGGGCCGAGCTGAGGAGGCCAGGAGAGTGGTGGGAAATGAGGGCAGAGGAGTCATGGAGTCCAGATCATGCAGGGCCTTCAAGGCTGTTGTTTGGAATTTAGGTTTGACTGTGAGTGAGAGGGGAAGCCATTGGAAGGTTTCCAGCAGGCCAGTGATTTCACCTGACTTAGGTTTTAAAAGCTTCAGTTTATAACACAAATGAATGTGTATACAAAACAGAAACAAGACTCACAGATATAGAAAACAGACTAGTAGTTACCAAAGGGGAAAAGGAAAGGGGGAGGGACAAATTAGGGGTATGGGATTAACAGATAAAACTAATATATATAAAATAGATAAGCAACAAGAGTATATTGTATAGCACAGGGAAATACAGCCATTATCTTGTAATAACTTTTAGTGGAGTATAATCTGTAAAAATATTGAGTCATTATGCTGTACACCTGAAACTAATATAATATTGTAAATCAACTACACTTCAGAAAAAAGCATCACTTTGCGGGGGAGGGAGTTGTTGGAATATAGGTTGCTCATTGTTTTTATTATTATTACTCTTATTCTTTTGTATCTCTCTTGCCTAGAGGAAGGAGGTGTCTGTCCTTCCCTCAGAACAGGTATCTGATGTCCAGATCTAAAAATGTGACTAAATTCCCTGTGTGTGTGCATGTGTGTGCCTTGCATGGCCGGGGTGTTATACTCATGTTTATGCGTAATGTGTTTGGTGCAAAAGTAAGAAGAAGCTCATCACAATCTGTCCTTGATACGTCTGCAATCCAGATGTGGAGATTTAATATAGAAGCAGCAGTGAAATAGCATGGACATCAACAGGCCACCTTCTCTTTCACTCTACAAATTGTGTCATTATTACTGAATGTTCATGTTTATGAAGTCCTCAGATACTTTAAGCATTATTCCAAAGATGCTGCAATAAAATATGACCTGTGTTTCCTTCACCCATAAAATTGAAGGGTGGAATAGAATCAGCTTTGAGTTCTTTTCTGTCTAAAGTGCTGTAATTCAAACACACATTTTTGAAATTATAATCATCATTAAAAGTTTTCAAGAAAAACAGCTACTATGGGCAACTGGCAGTGTTGGACACCCTGACCAGGCTTCTTCAGACTGGGCACTTTCTCCAGCTGCCAAAGGGCTGTGAGGCTGCAGAGCAGAGGCGGGCAGCTCCACCGAGAAGTGGCCAGAAGATTGTGAAAGGACAGAGGCTTCAGGGACTCAGTCAGCTGTGGTTTCTGCCGAGGATCATCCCCATCATCAGGCTTGCCTTTACTCACTGACCTGCCTGAATCATTCATTCATTCATTCACTTGTTCATTTGTTTTCTTTTTCCCCCTCCGTCCTTACTCCCTCTCTTCTCCCATTCTCTCCCATTGCTTTCACCAAGTCTTTCCTCCTCCCCTTCTCTGATGGGAGCAGGCAAGATCAGATGCCCAGATGTGCACTGGACCTAGTAGGACATGCACACCACTTTCTCTATATGGTGCCAAATCTTTCATGTGATCTGTAACCCCTTATTTCTGCCTACAGATTACTCCACCCTTTCTAGTCTCTTATAGATTCACAGATGCCTCATTTCACAATAAGGAAACCTGAGCCAAGAAAGGGCTCAATGACCCACCTAAAATCACACAGCTATTTATGGCATAAACACCATCCTTGAATAAAACTTAAAAGTCACCACATCATAGGCTAAATGACATCTTAAGTCTTCCTTCAGTCCATTTACTGGTCAATCTTTAGGCAAATTCTGGAGTTGAGTTCAAAGTCTTCCTTGTAACCATGGAAAGAAGAAATGAGAGGCCAGACCTAGCAATTTCTGAGCTATGGTCAAAGACCAAAATACTAACATAGTGTTGACTAATAGGCCTAATGTGGCTTTATTTTAAAATCCTTTTTCTTAGCTAAACCAGACCACTGAAATTCTATCTATAATAAACTTGCAATTCTACTAGATTTCTTAGCTTCACTATTTAAAATATTGGTTTACTATAACCTTTAAAAATTATATTCAGTGTTTGGAGATCTTTAGACTTCTAATATAATAATATTCAGCAAAAATTGAAGTACCAGGATATTTATAAATGAAGTAACTGGTAACAGCAATTTGACAGTGCTCAGTTCATTTTAGAAATGGTTACTGAATGAATAGTGTGTTGCTCTATGTGTATACATTTATATACATTTACAAATATTAATATGGAATGTAACTATTAAATACAACTATTGAATCAAATTAATAACTAGTAATTATGTTTGTAGTGATTTTTCTATTGGCACAATAAGACCCTAATGTTTCCTGCCCTCGGCTGAATAAATGGCAAGACCCGCCTCTTGCTGCCTGGCTGGGTGATAGATCCATACACCTAAGTGACATTACCTGTGAAAAGCAGATTATGAGCCTGTATGCCCAGAGAAGGCTGTGTCAGTTTTAAGGCATCTGTTTACTGTTGGGGAAGGAAGAGGCATTTGCTAAAAATGCTGATCTGTTACACAAAGAAGTCCGTTTTCTGTGAGTTAGTTAGAAAAATAATCCTAAGGAGGATCCACAATAAGTGTAGAGACTCATGCAGGTCAAACAAGACGGCAGAAACCTAGCACAACAGCCATTTAGAAAGGAATGGGCTGTGGGCATTTGTTCTAAGTCTATAAAAAGGGTAATTACTTTGGCAAATAGTTCATTTTCTGCTCCCTAAAGGCAGCTGTAGATGGGTTATAAATAAAGGATGGCTCATAATTCATTAAAAACAAGAAGATGGGGAAAGTTTTAAGGAAGCATGAGTTTTAAGGAGAACCTTCCAAATTCAAGAAAAGTCACAGAGGACCGGAACAGCACAAGTCCCTCTCCAAATGTGGATCGAAATAACAAAAAGGGGGCATTTTCCTTCAGAGGGGGTTGATTCTTCCAGCCCATCTGCTGTAGGCACATTGCTGGGTGCTATCCTTCCTCTGTAGGTGACCTTCCTCCTCAGATGCAGGCAGAATAATGGACTTGGAATCAGAAGAATTAAATTCAGATTACTCCTAGTAATCTTGGGCAAATCATGTAGTGTCCTTGATTCTCAACTGCGAAGTGGGATAACAATAGTATCTGACTCACAGAGCAGTTGTGAATGCTGCTTATCTTATTCATTCACAAATTCTTGATTTGTGATTGAAGTCC
This sequence comes from Balaenoptera physalus, assembly GCF_965194825.1. Classification (NCBI taxonomy): domain Eukaryota; kingdom Metazoa; phylum Chordata; class Mammalia; order Artiodactyla; family Balaenopteridae; genus Balaenoptera; species Balaenoptera physalus. Next base: position 23,781,507 of record NC_138882.1, read on the forward strand.
TACTTTGTGCCAGGCACTGGGGAAAGTGCTAAAGATGAATACCAGGGCCCCAGACCTTGAGGAATTTGAAACACCCCTGTCCAGGGCACACCCGAGACCAATTGGGTCCAGATGTCTGGGAGTGGGGCCCAAGCACTGATATCTTTTACAAAATCCCCAGGTGAGCTCCGGGCTAAGGACTGCTGTTGTAGGCGTACTGAGAAGTGTCCCAGTGGAGGTAAGACACTAAGTAAATGGAAGGGGCTTCACAGACGTGGAGTAGGTCTTGAAGGACAGGTGAGAGTTTGCCAGCAGAGGAAACCCAATGAACAAAGGCAGTGCACACTTGACCTTTAAGTTTGGAGTGGCTGAAGCCCAGAATGCATTTGCTCTGGTTCAGGAGATGAATTAGAGGTGTAAGTGAAGGCATAATGACAGAGGACAGAAGTGCTATGCTATCATGAAGGCAATGGGGGGTTTATGGGGGTTTTCATATTTATATTAATGGGGTTCAGGACATACAACCCCAAAATATGGCACCTTGGCAAATTAAATATCTTAAGCTGAAGGAATTTTTTAAATAACAGAAGCAGGAAGGTCACTCCGACCTTTCCCACTCCTCACCCTTCTTCCCTGAAACAGGTCATAAAACCCCATAGGAAAGGTACTCTCCCTGTACCAGGAGGTGGGAAGACATTCTTATCACTAGAGACAGTGAATTTGGGGCCAAGAAATCTGTACAAACAAATGTTATTAAAGCAACCCTATCTTTCTAGTTACTTCTTCACCATTTACTACCCCTAGCTCAAATCCATTTATCTTGCTGATTCATCACAAATTAATTGTTTCTGGGTCTAAAAGATATAAAAGCTTCTTGGTCTGGTCACATCTTTGGGTCATCATTCTCTTGTGAAAATGTAAAAATTTAATAAAATTGTACTTGTAAAAATTTAATAAAATTTATGTGCTTTTTCTCCTGTAAATCTGTCTTTGTCAGTTTAATTTTCAGACCCAGTCAGGGACTCTAAGGTCAAGGAAGACTTTTTGACAAAAAAGAATTTACAATGAAAATGCTCAACAGGGGTATAGAGGGAACATACCTCAACATAATAAAGACCTTATATGACAAGTCCACATATAACATCATACGTAACAATGAAAAGCTGAAAGCTTTTCTTCTAAGATTAGGAACAAGACAGGATGCCCACTCTTGCCACTTACTCAATCCTAGACACAGCAATCAGGCAACAAAAAGAAATAAAAGGCATGCAAATCGCAAAGGAAGAAGTAAAACTACCTCTATTTACAGATGACAATAATAAATAAATAACTAACTAACTAACTAAATAAATAAATAAATAAATATATACATTTATATCTCCCTAAAGACTCCACCAAGAAACAGTTAGAACTAATAAATTCAGTAAAGTTGGAAGATACAAAATCAATATACAAAAATTTCATGCTCATGGGTTGGAAGAATGAATATTGTTAAAATGCCCATACCACCTAAAGCAATCTATAGATTCAATGCAATCCCTATCAAAATTCCAATGGCATTTTTCACAGAAATAGAACAAACAATTCTAAAATTTGTATGGCACTACAAAATCAATATACAAAAACCAGTTGCATTTCTATATACTAACAATGAACTATCAGAAAAGCCAAAGCAATCTTAAGGAAGAAGAATAAATCTGGAGGCATCATGTTCCCTGATTTCAAACTGTATCACAAAGCTATAGTAATCAAAACAGTACAATATTGGCATAAAAACAGACACAGGGATCAATGGAACAGAATAGAGAGCCCAGAATTAAACCCATGCATATATGGTCAATTAATATATGGCAAAGGAGCCAAGAAAGTACAATGGGGAAAGAATAATCTCTTTAATAAATGGTATTTGGAAACCTGGACAACCACATGTAAAAGAATAAAACTGGACTAGTATCTTACAACATACACAAAAATGAATTAAATGGATAAAATACTTGAATGTAAAACCCGAAGCCATAAAACTCCTAGAAGAAAACATAGGCATTACACTATTGGACATTGGTCTTAGCAATATTTTTTTTTGAATCTGTCTCCTCAGGCAAGGGCAACAAAGGCAAAAACAAATACATGAGACTACATAAAATTTTCCTTTGCATAGCAAAGGAAACCATCAACAAAATGAAAAGGCGACCTGTAGAATGGGAGAAAATATTTGCAAATTATATATCTGATTAGTGGTTAATATCCAAAAATATATAAAGAACTCATACTATTCAATAGAAAAAATCCAATTAAAAATGGGCAGAGGAACTGGATAGACATTTTTGCAAAGAAGACATACAGATGGCCAACAGGTACATGGAAAGGGGCTCAATATCACTAATCATCAGGGAATCGCAAATCAAAACCACAATGAGATACCACCTCATCATGCCTGTCAGAATGGCTATTATCAAAAAGACAATAAATAACAAGTGCTGGAGAGGGTGTGGAGAAAACGGAACCCTCATACACTGTTGGTGGGAAGGAAAATTGGTGCAGTCACTGTGGAAAACAGTATGAAGTGTTCTCAAAGAAATTAAAATAGAACTACCATATGATCTAGCATATGATCTGGGTATTTATCTGAAGGAAACAAAATCACTATCTGAAAAACATATATGTACTCTCACATTCATTGCAGCATTATATAAAATAGCCAAGACATGGAAATCACCTAAGTGTTCATGGATGGATGAATGGATAAAGAAAATATAATGGAATATTATTCATCCGTAAAAAGGAAGAAATTTTTGTTATTTGCAACAACATGTACAGACCTTGAGAGCATTATGCTAAGTGAAATAAGCCAGACTGAGAAAGACAAATACTGTATAATACCACTTATATGTGGAATTAAAACAAAAACAAACCTGAACTCATAGATACAGAGAACAGTTTGGTGGTTGCCAGAGGTGAGAGGTGGGGTGGGGGGGAGGAGGGGCAATTGTGAAAGGAGCGAAGGTAGTTAAATGGTACAAACTTCCAGTTATAAGATGAGTAAGTCCTGGGAATGTAATGTACAGTATGGTGACTACAGTTAACAACACTGTATTGTCTATTTGAAAGTTGCTAAGAGAGTAGATCTTAAAAGTTCTAGTGACAAAAAATAACATTTGTAGCGATGTGTGGGGATGGATGCTAATTAGATTTATTGTGGTGATCATTTCACAATGTATACGTCTATCAAATCATTATGTTGTATACCTAAAACTAATGCAATGTTATGTATCAAAAATTTGAAGGCAGAGAACCCTGTTGCAGTCATCCAGATGTTGTGGTATATGGAAGAGTTACACGAATGTGAGGAATTTTTATCCCTGTTGGCCTGCTCCTGCCCTTTCCGTGTTGGGAAGTCCACAGGGACCTTTGCGGGAAGTGGATTTGAAGACATGGCCATGACCCAAAGAAATCCATAGTAGAAATTTTGAGATCCCTTTGTGAGATCACAGTTAATTGTTTGTTTTGCCGAAGCATCCAGCTCAACAACACACCTCGTATTACCCCGTCAGTACTCCAGTGGCTGCTTGGTGTCTGCTGCCCCATGCACTCTAGCAGCAGGATTCTCCAGTCTGAGGTTGAAACAGACTGCATAGATGGGAATGGACACAACAATTCTATCTCATGGCAGTATGGTTCAGATAAAGGGAGCTACTAGTTGAAAAGCACTTAGAGACATGCCCAGCACACAGCCAGCACTATGTTTGCTATTGTCATTTTTCAAATCTTAGCTCCAATACCCCTTTCTCTGTGAGCTTCATCAACACTCTGATGAATGGCCCTTCTGGTTTTTTCCTACCATATGTATTGCAATTATTTATCTGTATGTGTTTCTCTGGAGTCTGTGAATTGCCCAGGGGCAGGACTGGTCTTATTTATTACTTGGCATTGGTCTGGGTATGTGCCCTCTGCCTGTTTATGTTATGACCATGACAGTTTTTATTAATTTAATAAAATAAAAACCACCAAAGAAAAGACATTTTAACATTCAGCAACAATCTTTTACTGTCTTTTAAAGACTGCAGTCTGATTTTTTCATGTGTTGTAAAAGACTTACAAATGCAAAGACATTTTCAATACCTTTGTTTTTTGCTATTAAAACTTCAGCCTTACTTTTGACTTTTTCTTTTGCTACAAATCTTATAAAATATTCAGTTTCCTAAGCACCTTGAAGTTTAATCCTTGTAAAGAACCTTCCGTCTGGAAATGTCAGGCATAATTTATTAACTCCTTTGTCTTGGGTATAGATAGTTATAGCTTTGCATTTCTGATGCAAAGCTATAACTTTGCATCAGAAATGGGAACTGAATTGCAAATGCAATGGAGATATGGAAATAGACAAATCTCTTTCAAGGTAGAGTTAAAAGAAGCATTTTAGAATCACTTGCAACTCTAGCAAGCAAGTGAATGCTTTGTGAGGTCAGGTACACTGGATGATTTCAGCTCTCAGGGGCTTTAGCTATTCCCTCTGCCTGGAAGCTCTCCTCCTAGATGTCCACCTGGCTAGCTCTCTTACTTCCTTCAAGCTGAAGGGCAGTATGTCACCCCAAATTATACTTCTTTGGCATAAGGATTATCCTGAGCTGGCAATTTTTAAGAAACAGCAGATATAGGAAAAGCTCTGAAAACTGAGTAGAAGTTACACTTTTGTACGACACACATTAATAAGGGAAATCTCCATTTGTAAGGGTGTCCCTCTCTGTACTGGGAAGAGGAGGATGACTAAATCTTTAGAAAGTCTTTTCAGTGAAGAAGGCAGTGACTTAAATCTATAACAACCATACCTTTGATTATGTGCTTTGCCTGATAACTGGCTTTCTCATAACTGTCCCAACATCTTCTTTTGTCTTTAGCTGGAAGTGGTATTTAAGGTGATGGCTTGGGCCATTTCAGAGAGTTACTCAGTTTTCCTGGTTACTTACCATGTATACAAGAGGTACACATGTTATTAAACTTTTGGGGTTTTTTCTCCTGTTAATTTGTCTTCTATTGCAGGGAGGTATTAGCCAAGAACCTAGAAGGGTAAAGGGAAAATTATTTTTCTTCCACTACAAAGCTTTTGCTCAGTCTCACATTATTTCATCCGACCTCCTCTTCTTCCTCGTCCTCCTCCTCCTCAGGTACTCCTGATGCCCTGTTATGACACTATACCACTTTATCACCTTCCATAGTCTATATAATTCACCTGTCAACTGAAAGAAAAATGCACAATGTGAGAGCTGTGAGTTAAGTTTTATTCAGGGTCTTACTGAGGACTGTTGCCTGGGAGAGAGACTCTCAGATGGCTGTGAGGAACTGGTCCAAAGAGGTAAGGAGGAGACTAGTTTGTATGTGATCTTTGTTAGGGAATAACATGAAGTCAAGCATGCATCTTAACAAAAGGTGACTGCTAGTCACGAAGAACAGATATCTCAAGTGAGTGATTATGGTGCTTTCCTATGTGTGGGAAGATGCAAGAAGCGGGGTTCATTAAAATTCTTCCTGAAATGCATAGAACTACCTGAGGGCCTGTTTGTCCAAAGCACAGAGCATCCTGTTATTGTCTTTAATTTCCTCTCTCTGAAGCACCGAGTGCACTGTCGGTCAGCCACTGCAGCGGGTCAATCTTTGTAGACTTGGATAATGAGAGGAATTCTCTTTCCTCTTCTTTTGTTTGCATGCCTTGTTACGTTTGTTGTGTATCTCACCCCACTGGAATGTAAGCTCATGAGGGGTGGGCTTTTTATTAGTTTTGTGGACTGTTGTCGTCCAAGTGCCTAGAGCAGTTCCTGACATACAGTAGGTGCTTAACAAATATCATTTGTATCAAATGCTGGCTACCTATCTATCACCAACACTACTCATTGATAAGACAAAGCTGAGTTTATTGCTTGCTGTGCTAAGGGAGAACACAGCCTTGACAGTAGAGTCTCTGAGAGGGAAAGAAAGATTGGAATTTACAGAGAATTTGAAGTTTGGTTTAAGGCAAGGCAAGTCTTTCAGTATGGGAAGGGGGGTCCTGATAAGTTTTAATATTTTTATTTATTTATGTTATCCTGAAAGCATGAGGTTTCTGGATCAGGGCAGATTATTATTTACTTACAGAAATAACTATATTAGCTCCTCAGCCTTAATTCTTCCCTCTTCTAGGGTAATGCAGTGAGAACCAGATGGTTGGGCCTGTGTGTACAAAGGGGATTCTTACTCCACAGGAGAGGAACCCCAAAGTCATCAATCTGGCAGTTTCCATAGGACAACATGCACAGCAACTTGACCCCCTTTCTGAGAGAGGGAAATAAACTTAATTTCCCTACTATAAACAAAATCTGCTTGGGAGGAGAAGAGGAAGATCCTTCTGCAACGCAAATAAATGTCTCCAGGGGACACCTAGACAAGCCTCTTGGGGCTTACAACACTGGAATGTCTCCATGTCCGTGCTTTATCCTCTCTTGAAATGTAAACGTTTGTCTCCAGAGAGGTAAATCTTTCCGGAGTTCTCTGGCATCCAACTTCCCTTTAACTTCCAAGACTTGTCTTTTAACCCAGACCCCAGTAAAATTTGCTCAAAGATCCCTAACTGTGCAGAAGTACGAAAATGTTCATTTCCTGACATGGCCTTAATTAGATTTCGGTAAGGGTCACAATTTAACAGTTGTGGAAATAAATGAAGACCATCCAAATGAGAAGAGGCAAAGACTATTTATTCAGAGCAAGGGAGTCAGCCACCGTCACTTGGATTTGGCACAGACTCAAAGGAAAGCAGAGGAGTGGTCAAGCTTTACAGTGGAAAAGAGGAAATTTGTGTGTGCCCTGATTGGAGGCTATGGACATGAGGAAGTTACAGGCAGGACGACTGGATGCAAGGCATCCGAAGTGACTGCTTAGCCATGTTTGGCTTTCTTCTCCAGTTAGTCCTAAGTTGGAAGTGGGCACAGAAATTTGGAAGCTGGCAGTTATCAATCAAGTCCTGGCTGTTTGAGGCCAATTGTTGCAGGAGTTATGGTTTGGCTGCCTGGACTGTTTGCTAGAGATAGTGATATGACTTCTTATAAGTCTGACTTGTAGATAGTAGGTTGGCCACCTGGGCTGGTTATTATTGATAATGAGTTGGTTTCCTGGGCTGGCTGCCACAGATTATGGGTCAGAGTTCTACTTTTGTATGAGGTCTGGCCATTCTCCATTTGTATTGAGTCTCTCATGGTTTAGAATTGGTGGAAATAGCAAGGCAAAGATTTTGAAGCAAGGAAATCTTAGGCCACAAACCATCTGTTGATGCTTCCTATTGAAGAGTTGATGTGTCTTTTGGCAATTTCCTCTAACAAACAATCAGGATATTTGCTTGGGCAAGAACATCCTGAAAGAGTAAACTTGTGCTAATGAAAGTAATAAAAGAGTAAAGTTATGTTAATGTAGACAGTACCAGGAGAAGGGGAGATGGGTAGCTTTGGTTTTCAGTTGAATGAATTGAAGGGAAGGAATGGGATGGAACCAAGATTTGTCTAATGTCACAGATGTTCCTCAATTGTATTTCTCTCTCCACTTCCCCCAGCCATGCATGGTGCTGTGAGAAAAGTGAGAATATTCCTGTTTTACAGGAAATGGAGATTCTGAGTTTAAATAAGTTGTCCAAAGTCACACTTAGATTGTAGGAAGGACAGAATTCAGAGCCAGTTCTGTAGGACTCCAAAACCTCGGGCCTTTTCTAGAGCACCATGCTGCTTTCCATAAATTTAAACATTACCCAAATCACCTTCTCATTGCCATGCATGTGTATGAACGTGTAATAGGTATATCCATATGTATGTTTTGGTGAGAGGGAAGAAAGATGGTGGGGTAGACCTTGGAATGGCACAAAATAAGTTCTTTTTGAGTATAGCTTTTGCGTGAGTTTTTTTTAGGGGTAATTCCAGAATTTAAACTTGTGTCTGCCCTTCATTTCAAATATTCTCTGTACTGATAGGCCCTTTTAGCTACTGAATTATAATAACACATTTTTCCTTAATACATGTTCTTTCTAGTTTTTCCCACCTTAAAAGTAATTGGCAAAGTAGCCAGAGTTAACTTCAAATAATTAAATGCATGTGATTCTTGGGTATCATTTCAGATTTTGCAAATGCTAAGCAGTTTTCAAGAACTATGGAAATAAAACTTCTGGCTGTTCTTAGATTTACAGTCTTCACAGTTTGTATTCTATGCTGCTGGCATTTTTACTGAGCTGGAACACTCTCCAGAGAACATCATTTTATCTTTTAAAAACAATTACAATTATAATTTGTATTGTTATTGCTTTCTTAGCCACGGTAGGGGAATGCAGTGATCCAAGCCCCCAGTTTATCAGTGTGAAATGCTGGCAGTACAGCAATGCTAGGCTGCCAGGAGGGGCTCCGTGTTGCCTTCATCTGAGCTAAGCTCCAAAACTATGGCTAGGAAAAACCTCAGGAAGAACTGTGTGTTTGGTAGGAACCCTTCCAAAGGGAATGCCCCACTAAAGCCCACACTTGTGTAATTTTCTTCTCTTCTTCACTGAGAGGGGTTACCAGCTCTACTGGTTGCATTCAAACCCGGCTGCATATTGGAATCGCCTGGGGAGCTTTGAAAGCTCTTGACGTCCAAGCTGTACACCAGACCAATTAAATCAGAAGATCTAGAGATGGGAACCAGGCATGAACATTTTCTGAAATGCCTCCGAGAATTCCAACTTGAAGCCAACGATAGCACAATGATAGCAGGTTTCCAAAACTCCCGGAGAATCTCTGATGGCAGCTCCCCATAATATCCTGGACAGGGTGGGAGGGTTGGGAGGCAATGATGGTGGTCCTGGGCCATGAGGTGTGTCAGCTGCTGGTACCAGTCCTGACTCTGTGCATGCAGGGCTGGCTTGTGCTCTGGGATGTGGCTGTGTATAGGCATTAGACAAACTAATTGCTAGAATCCTTGACAGCCACTCTGGAAATAACCCTGTGGGTTCTAAGGACTGGTGGGGATCAGCCTTTCCTGGAGGGACTGCTTCTTAGTAGCTGGTGGAGAAGTGGACCCAGCCTGGGCATTGCTCTGCAGGAATGGGCATTACCTTACCTCTTCATAACGCACATGTCAAGTTGGAGAGACTCAGTCGCTGAGTTGGCCCTAAGCACCATTACACACCTCCCCAGCACTTCTGAGCAGCTCCAGCCAGCTTCTACTCTAGATGTCTGCAGCCTCCATGAGCATGTTCAGGGAGGGAAAACAGACAGCCCAAAGCTGAAGGTTCACATTCGTCCACTTAGTAGCTGGGATACACAACCATACAGCTTGTAAGGCAGCTTTTTATCAGAAGCTACGCATCTCCTCAGCAGGCACACAGCCAGATGAAACCAAGTTATACTGGCATCCAATGATGACTTAGAAGCACTGGGCACCCCTGGACCCATAAACAGGACAGGGGGAGCCTTGTCAGGGTAGCCTGGACTTTTAGAATTCCTCTTTTATTATGGTTGATGAGGAAGATTAAGTATTTACAGTTTGGAGATTGATTAGGTATATTAGTAATATCCAAACTGAATAGAACAATTATTTTTAATCTTTATTGTAACAGGATATTAAAATAAGACTCTTCCCTAGATTTTTAGTTTCAGCAGAGGCCATAAAGGCTAAAAACAAACCAATGGGGAAAAAGTATCCCATATCCTAAGATATGTTATAATTGCTCAATCTATTATATATGGTGAAGAACCATTCCGTCCATTGTGGATGGATACTTTTGTAAAATACAAAATCATGCCCTTGGATATTGTAGCAATGTCAGATTGCCAAAAATGTTTCAAACACTCTCAATTTCTGTACTGAGATCTTCACAGACTGGTAGCAGTTTTAGGTAGCACTGTTCTAGACCACTTTTACAGGTCAGGCTAAATTCTTGTGAAAATCGTTCTGTCCATGTTAGCCCACCTCCCAGCCTAACTAGGTAAGAGAAGGTTGAAGAGCCTGGAGAATGATTTCTTTAGAGAACTGATGGAAGCTCTAAAGGATCGCTTGGAGAGCTCAGTCCTATCCCCTGGAATATGTGGGGACTTTTATGGGATTCATACCTAGAAAAAGTATAAAGTTGACAGGTTGCAGCTACAGGGAAGAGAGCTGTGCAGAGCGAGCTGCACTTTCCCTAGTGGAGGGGCAAAGATAAATGGTTCTTGGGGAAACTGGCTATGAGCCCTCTATAAAGAATCTGGCCCAAGAGGGTGTCCTGCCAAGTGTGAGGACACCTCAGTGGAAAGAGGCTAGAGCTATGCCAAAGAATACAGAAACTAGAGGGAGGAGGGAACACTGAGTGCCAGTGGGAGCAGGGTTCAGCTCCACCAGGAAACTGCAGTTGGAGGCTCCCAGTGTGTGTGGAGGGGAGGGGGTGTGGGGGGATGACAAAGAAACAAACATCATGGGACAAAGAGCCAGTGATGGGGCATCAGTCACACAAAAGGTCCCAGCTCCAGATTACAGTACCCAACAAGAAAGCACTGCATCTGTCCCCTCTACCACTTCTCCATCCCTCCCACCCTTGCCTGACTGCAGACCTTGTAGCTTGAGGTTGGACCAAACTGGGAAAGGGAGACAATGTAAACTGGGTGAGTCTAGAGTCCTGATATTATCCTGGCTTAGATGTTTCAATACTAAGAAAAAGAAACTGCTTATTACCTGAGAGTAACCAAAATACCAATCCATCTGCCCCAGGCTGCATCCAGGGGGAAACACAGCTTCAGGGCTTGTGTAGAAGTGCCCTGGTGAGCAACAAAGTGACCTCCTGATTTGGCCTCTTGTCATCCAATAAATTGGTGACATGGCCATAGAATAATGGTTGGAGCTCAGAGTCTGAGTAAGATTTCTGGATTTGCATGCTTGTTCACCACTTACTAGTGATGGGGTTCAGGACATGCTACCCCCAAATATTGCACCTTGGCATATTAATAATTTAAGCTGAAGGAGCTTGAGAAGATGGCAAAAGAAGTAAGGTCTCTCTGACCTTCCCCCATCCTTCTCCCCTGAAGCAGGTCATGAAACCCTCATGTGAGAGCTGCTCTCCCTATACCTGGAGGAAAGGAGTACTTATCTCGAAGATGGAGGAACACTGAGAAGAAAGTGAACGAGCTTGCTCTTTCCCCAGTTTACTACACTTAGCTCATACTCCTTGCCCTATCGTATCTTTCCACAACTTTTCCCTCTTCAGAAAACATAGCATAAAACCACTCAATTTTAACTGTTTCTTTGGTCTTCATTTCCTTATGAAGGCTCCCGTGCCACATAAAATTTGTATTAAACAAACTTGTTTGCTTTCCTCCTGTTGATCTTTCAATTTAATGTTCAGATCCAGCCAAGGACTCTACGAGGGTTGAAGGAAATGAATTTTTACTCCCCTAAACTAACTTTGTGATCCTGGCCAAGAGAAATTATGCCTCTGTTTCCCATCTGTGAAATAGGGATAACTTGACCATTTATTTATTTATTTATTTATTTATTTATTTATTTATTTATTTATGTTTAACATCTTTATTGGAGTATAATTGCTTTACAATGGTACGTTAGTTTCTGCTTTATAACAAAGTGAATCAGCTATACATATACATATATCCCCATATCTCTTCCCTCTTGCATCTCCCTCCCTCCCACCCTCCCTATCCCACCCCTCTAGCTGGTCACAAAGCTCCCAGCTGATCTCCCTGTGCAATAATGCTGCTTCCCACTAGCTATCAGTTTTACATTTGGTAGTGTATATATATGTACATGCCACTCTCTCACTTTGTCCCAGCTTACCCTTCCCCCACCCCATGTCCTCAGTCCATTCTCTAGTAGGTCTGGGTCTTTATTCCCATCCTGCCCCTAGGTTCTTCATGACCATTTTTTTTTCTTAGATTCCATATATATGTGTTAGCATACGGTATTTGTTTTTCTCTTTCTGACTTACTTCACTCTGTATGACAGCCTCTAGGTCCAACTACCCCACTGCAAATAACTCAATTTCATTTCTTTTTATGGCTGAGTAATATTCCATTGTATATATGTGCCACATCTTCTTTATCCATTCATCTGTCAATGGACACTTAGGTTGCTTCCATGTCCTGGCTATAGTAAATAGTGCTGCAATGAACATTGTGATACATGACTCTTTTTGAACTATGGTTTTCTCAGGGTATATGCCCAGTAGTGGGATTGCTGAGTCGTATGGTAGTTCTATTTTTAGTTTTCTAAGGAACCTCCATACTGTTCTCCATAGTGGCTGTATCAATTTATATTCCCACCAACAGTGTATGAGGGTTCCCTTTTCTCCACACCCTCTCCAGCGTTTATTGTTTGTAGATTTTTTGATGATGGCCATTCTGACTGGTGCGAGGTGATATTTCATTGTAGTTTTCATTTGCATCTCTCTAATGATTAGTGATGTTGAGCATCCTTTCACGTGTTTGTTGGCAATCTGTATATCTTCTTTGGAGAAATGTCTATTTAGGTCTTCTGCCCATTTTTGGATTGGGTTGTTTGTTTTTTGTTACTAAACTGCATGAGCTGCTTGTAAATTTTGGAGATTAATCCTTTGTCAGTTGCTTCATTTGCAAATATTTTCTCCCATTCTGAGGGTTGTCTTTTCGTCTTGTTTATGGTTTCCTTTGCTGTGCAAAAGCTTTTAAGTTTCATTAGGTTCTATTTGTTTATTTTTGTTTCTATTTCCATTTCTCTAGGAGGCGGGTCAAAAAGGATCCTGCTGTGATTTATGTCATAGAGTGTTCTGCCTATGTTTTCCTCTAAGAGTTTGATAGTGTCTGGCCTTACATTTAGGTCTTTAACTCATTTTGAGTTTATTTTTGTGTATGGTGTTAGGGAGTGTTCTAATTTAATTCTTTTACATGTAGCTGTCCAGTTTTCCCAGCACCACTTATTGAAGAGGCTGTCTTTTCTCCATTGTATATTCTTGCCCCCTTTATCAAAGATAAGGTGACCATATGTGTGTGGGTTTATCTCTGGACTTTCTATCCTGTTCCATTGATCTATATTTCTGTTTTTTGTGCCAGTACCATACTATCTAGATTACTGTAGCTTTGTAATATAATCTGAAGTCCGGGAGCCTGATTCTTCCAGCTATTTTTTCTTTCTGATGATTGCTTTGGCTATTAGGGGTGTTTTGTGTTTTCATGCAAATTGTGAAATTTTTTGTTCTAGTTCTGTGAAAAATGCCATTGGTAGTTTGATAGGGATTGCACTGAATCTGTAGATTGCTTTGGGTAGTATAGTCATTTCCACAATGTTGATTCTTCCAATACAAGAACATGGTATATCTCTCCATCTGTTTGTATCATCTTTAATTTCTTTCATCAGTGTCTTATAGTTTTCTGCACACAGGTCTTTTGTCTCCTTAGGTAGGTTTATTCCTAGGTATTTTATTCTTTTTGTTGCAATGGTGAATGGGATTGTTTCCTTAATTTCTCTTTCTGATCTTTCATTGTTAGTGTATAGGAATGCAAGAGATTTCTGTGCATTAATTTTGTGTCCTGCTACTTTACCAAATTCATTGATTAGTTCTAGTAGTTTTCTGGTAGCATCTTTAGGATTCTTTATGAATAGTATCATGTCATCTGCAAACAGTGACAGTTTTGCTTCTTCTTTTCCAATTTGGATTCCTTTCATTTCTTTTTCTTCTTAGATTGCTGTGGCTAAAACTTCCAAAACTATGTTAAATAATAGTGGTGAGAATGGGCAACCTTGTCTTGTTCCTGATGTTAGTGGAAATGGTGTCAGTTTTTCACCACTGAGGACGATGCTGGCTGTGGGTTTGTCATATATGGCCTTTATTATGTGGACGTAATTTCCCTCTATGCCTAATTTCTGGAGATTTTTTATCACAAATGGGTATTGAATTTTGTCAAAAGCCTTTTCTGCATCTATTGAGATGATCTTATGGTTTTTCTCCTTCAATTTGTTAATATGATGTATCACGTTGATTGATTTGCATATATTGAAGAATCCTTGCATTCCTGGAATAAACCCCACTTGATCATGGTGTATGATCCTTTTAATGTGCTGTTGGATTCTGTTTGCTAGTATTTTGTTGAGGATTTTTGCATCTATGTTCATCAGTCATATTGGCCTGTAGTTTTCTTTCTTTGTGACATCTTTGTCTTGTTTTGGTATCGGGGTGATGGTGGCCTTGTAGAATGAGTTTGGGAGTGTTCCTCCCTCTGCTATATTTTGGAAGAGTTTGAGAAGAATAGGTGTTAACTCTTCTCTAAATGTTTGATAGAATTCGCCTGTGAAGCCATCTGGTACTGGGCTTTTGTTTGTTGGAAGATTTTAAATCACAGACTCAATTTCAGTGCTTGTGAATGGTCTGTTTATATTTTCTATTTCTTCCTTGTTCAGTCTCAGAAGGTAGTGCTCTTCTAAGAATATGTCCATTTCTTCCAGGTTGTCCATTTTATTGGCATATAGTTGCTTGTAGTAATCTCTCATGATCCTTTGTATTTCTGCAGTTTCAGTGGTTACTTCTCCTTTTGCATTTCTAATCCTATTGATTTGAGTCTTCTCCCTTTTTTTCATGATGAGTCTGGCTAATGGTTTATCAATTTTGTTTATCTTATCAAAGAACCAGCTTTTATTTTTATTGATCTTTGCTATTGTTTCCTTCATTTCTTTTTCATTTATTTCTCATCTGATCTTTATGAACTCTTTCCTTCTGCTAACTTTGGGGTTTTTTGTTCTTCTTTCTCTAATTGCTTTAGGTGTAAGGTTAGGTTGTTTATTTGAGATGTTTCTTGTTTCTTGAGGTAGGATTGTATTGCTACAAACTTCCCTCTTAGAACTGCTTTTGCTGCATCCCATAGGTTTTGGGTCGTCATGTTTTCATTGTCATTTGTTTCTAGGTATTTTTTGATTTCCTCTTTGATTTCTTCAGTGAGCTCTTGGTTATTAAGTAGTGTATTGTTTAGCCTCCATGTGTTTGTATTTTTTACAGATTTTTTCCTGTAATTTATATCTAGTCTCATAGCATTGTGGTCAGAAAAGACACTTGATATGATTTCAATTTTCTTAAATTTACCAAGGCTTGATTTGTGACCCAAGATATGATGTGTCCTGGAGAATGTTCCCTGAGCACTTGAGAAGAAAGTGTATTCTGTTGTTTTTGGATGGAATGTCCTATAAATATCAATTAAGTCCATCTTGTTTAATGTATCATTTAAAGCTTGTGTTTCCTTATTTATTTTCATTTTGGATGGTCTGTCCATTGGTGAAATTGGGGCGTTAAAGTCCCCTACTACGATTTTGTTACTGTCAATTTCCACTTTTATCACTGTTAGCATTTGCTGTATGTATTGAGGTGTGCCCATGTTGGGTACATAAATATTTACAATTGTAATATCTTCTTCTTGGATTGATCCCTTGATCATTATGTAGTGTCCTTCTTTGTCTCTTGTAATAGTATTTCTTTTAAAGTCTGTTTTGTCTGATATGAGAATTGCTACTCCAGCTTTCTTTTGATTTCCATTTGCATGGAATATCTTTTTCCGTCCCCTCACTTTCAGTCTGTATGTGTCTCTAGGTCTGAAGTGGGTCTCTTGTAGACAGCATATATATGGGTCTTGTTTTTGTATCCATTCAGTCAATGTCTTTTGGTTGGGGCAGTTAATCCATTTACATTTATGGTAATTATCGATATGTATGTTCCTATTACCATTTTCTTAATTGTTTTGCATTTGTTATTGTAGGTCTTTTCCTTGTCTTGTATTTCCTAGAGAAGTTCCTTTAGCATTTGTTGTAGAGCTGGTTTGGTTTTGCTGAATTCTCTTAGCTTTTGCTTGTCTGTAAAGGTTTTAATTTCTCTGTCGAATCTGAATGAGATCCTTGCTGGGTAGAGTAATTTTGGTTGTAGGTTTTTCCCTTTCATCACTTAAATATGTCCTGCCACTCCCTTCCGGCTTGCAGAGTTTCTGCTGAAAGATCGGCTGTTAACCTTATGGGGATTCCCTTGTATGTTATTTGTTGTTTTTCCCTTGCTGCTTTTAATATTTTTTTTTTGTATCTAATGTGTGATAGTTTGATTAATATGTTTCTTGGCATGTTTCTCCTTGGATTTATCCTGTATTGGACTCTCTGCACTTCCTGGTTTCATTAACTATTTCCTTTCCCATATTAGGGAAGTTTTCAACTATAATCTCTTCAAATATTTTCTCAGTCCCTTTCTTTTTCTCTTCTTCTTCTGGGACCCCTATATTTCGAATGTTGGTGCGTTTAATGTTGTCCCAGAGGTCTCTGAGACTGTCCTCAATTCTTTTCATTCTTTTCTGTTTATTCTGCCCTGCAGGAGTTATTTCCACTATTTTATCTTCCAGGTCACTTACATTCTTCTGCCTCAGTTATTCTGCTATTGATTCCTTCTAGAGAATTTTTAATTTCACTTATTGTGTTGTTTATCATTGTTTCTTTGCTCTTTAGTTCTTCTAGGTCCTTGTTAAACATTTCTCGTATTTTCTCCATTCTATTTCCAAGATTTTGGATCATCTTTACTATCATTATTCTGTTTTCTTTTTCAGGTAGACTGCCTATTTCCTCTTCATTTGTTAGGTCTGGTGGGTTTTTACCTTGCTCTTTCATCTGCTGTATGTTTCTCTGTCTTCTCATTTTGTTTAACTTACTATTTTTGGGGTCTCCCTTTCACAGGCTGCAGGTTCATAGTTCCTGTTGTTTTTGGTGTCTGTCTCCAGTGCATAAGGTTGGTTCAGTGGGTTGTGTAGGCTTCCTGGTGGAGGGGAGTGGTGCCTGTGTTTTGGTGGATGAGGTTGGATCTTGTCTTTCTGGTGGGCAGGTCCACGTCCGGTGGTGTGTTTTGGGGTGTCTGTGACCTTATTCTGATTTTAGGCAGCCTCTCTGCTAATGTGTTGGGTTGTGGTCCTGTCTTGCTAGTTGTTTGGCATAGGGTGTCCATTACTGTAGCTTGCTGGTCGTTGAGTGGAGCTGGGTCTTGGCGTTGAGATGGAGATCTCTGGGAGATTTTCACCATTTGATATTACGTGGAGCTGGAAGGTCTCTGGTGGACCAATGTCCTGAACTCAGCTCTCCCACCTCAGAGGCACAGGCCTGACACCCGGCCGGAGCACCAAGACCCTGTCATCCACATGGCTCAGAATAAAAGGGAGAAAAAAAGAAAGAAAGAAAGAAAAAATAAAATAAAGTTATTAAAATAAAAAATAATTATTGAAAATAAAATAATTTTTAAGTAATAATAAAAAAAAAGAAAGAAAGAAAGAAAAAGAAGAGAGCAACCAAACCAAAAAGCAAATCCACCAATGATAACAAGCGCTAAAAACTATACAAAAAAACCCAAAAAAACCAAAAAATAATGGACAGACAGACCCCTAGGACAAATGGTAAAAGCAAAGCTATACAGAAAAAATCAGACACAGAAGCATACACATACACACTCACAAAAGAGAAAAAGGAAAAATATATATATATCGTTGCTCCCAAAGTCCACCTCCTCAATTTGGGATGATTCGTTGTCTATTCAAGTATTCCACAGATGCAGGTACCTCAAGTTGATTGTGGAGATTTAATCCGCTGCTCCTGAGGCTGCTGGAAGAAATTTCCCTTTCTCTTCTTTGTTCGCACAGCTCCTGGGTTTCAGCTTTGGATATGGCCCCGCCTCTCCGTGTAGGTTGCCCTCAGGCGTCCGTTCTTCACTCAGACAGGACGGGGTTAAAGGCGCAGCTGATTCGGGGGCTCTGGCTCCCTCAGGCAAGGGGGAGGGAGGGGTGTGGAATGCAGGATGAGCCTGAGGCCGCAGAGGCCAGCATGACATTGCAACAGCCTGAGGCGCTCCGTGTGTTCTCCCGGGTAAGTTGTCCCTGGATCTTGGGACCCTGTCAGTGGCGAGCTGCACCGGCTCCCGGGAGGGGGTGTGTGGATAGTGACCTGTGCTTGCACACAGGCTTCTTGGTGGCGGCAGCAGCAGCCTTAGCATTTCATGCCCGTCTCTGGTGTCCATGCTGATAGACACGGCTCACGCCCATCTCTGGAGCTCATTTAGGCGGCACTGTGAATCCCCTCTCCTCGCACACCGCCAAACAAAGAGGCAAGAAAAAGTCTCTTGCCTCTTCGGCAGTTCCAGACCTTTTCGGGCTGTGGTGCACTAGCCCCCTTCAGGCTGTGTTCACGCAGCCAACCCCAGTCCTCTCCCTGGGATCCAACCTCCGAAGCCCGAGCCTCAGCTCCCAGCCCCGCCCGCCCCGGCGGGGGAGCAGACAAGCCTCTCGGGCTGGTGAGTGCTGCTCGGCGCAGAGCCTCTGTGCGGGAATCTCTCCGCTTTGCCCTCCGCACCCCTGTTGCTGCGCTCTCCTCCGTGGCTCCGAAGCTTCCCCCCTCTGCCACCCACAGTCTCCGCCGTGAAGGGGCTCCTAGTGTGTGGAAACCTTTCCTCCTTCACAGCTCCCTCCCACTGGTGCAAGTCCCATCCCTATTCTTTTGTCTCTGTTGTTTCTTTTTTCTTTTGCCCTACCCAGGTACGTGGGGGAGTTTCTTGCCTTTTGGGAAGTCTGAGGTCTTCTGCCAGCGTTCAGTAGGTGTTCTGTAGGAGCTGTTCCACATGTAGATGTATTACTGATGTATTTGTGGGAAGAAGGTGATCTCCTCTTCTTACTCTTGCACCATCTTGAAGCTCCCCAACTTGACCATTTAGAGTTGCTGTGAGGCTTACAGGAATCAGTGAATATAAAGCATTTGAAACAATCCAGGAACATAGTAATAAACATTAATTATTAATAGTATACAAATCACCTGGGAGCTTGTTAGAATTGTTGATTCTGGGGCCCTTTACCAGGGATCCAGATTCATTAATTCGGGTAGGGACCAGGAAACTGTGTTTTTAACAAATACTCCCAGGTGTCTGATGAAGTTGGTTTGAAGACTATACTGTGAAACACATGGTGTAAAGGAACACCATGCTTCCATGTGTAGGAAATTTGCTCTAATTAGATGAGAATGAAGTTAGAAGGTTGGGGGAGGCAATTAATCACAGAATATTATAAACCAATTCTAACATCCTGTGATAAAGAAACGGAAGTTATTTTAGAGATACAGTACACTCCTCTCCTCCCACCCCAGCCATTCCCCTTTATAGGTAGGGAAACTGAGGTCTAGAGCAGTGGCAGGACCAGAGTCACAGAGCTGTTAGCAGCAGACTTGAACTACAATCATTGTCTCTCAACTCCAAACCTCATGCTCTTTCCACTCCATAGGACTGATTCAGAGTAAGGTCAATGTCACAGGAGTCCTACTTTCTTCTGTCGGATCCAGAAAATAGTTAAGCAGATTCTAAATTGGGCTAGAATATTAAATCCAAATAGCCTATGTGGAAATAAATGAAGACGAACCAAATGAGAACAGGCAAGGGCTACACATTCAGAGCTTACTGTAGCAAGGCAGTCAGACACCATCACTTGTGTTTTGGCAGAGATTCAAAGGTAGACAGAGGAGTGATAAAACTTTATAGTGGAAAAGGGAAGGCTTCAGGTATGCCTTGATTGGAGGCTGTTAGCATGGGGAAGTGGTAGGAGGGTTAGAAGGACTAACTAGAAGGGGGGTATCCTATATGATTGCTTAGAGATGTCTCTGGCTGGTCTTAAGTTGGAGATGGAGACAAAAATTAAAGGAGCTGTCAATCATTAACCAACTCCTGGTCATGCTGGGCCAATTGTTACAGGGGCTATTGTTTGGCTTCTTAGAGAACTTTGCTTCTTAGAGATAGTGGTCTGACTTCTTACAGGTCTGACTTGTAGATGGTAGGCTGGCTTCCTGGGCTGGTCAATGTAGATAACGGGTTGGCTTCCTGGGCTCGTTGCTGCAGATTGTGGTCAGAATTCTGTTTTTATATGTGGTCTGGCCATTGTCCATTTGTATACTGTCTTTCACCTGTTTCAATCCATGTACTGTCTCCATTCCCTCAGAACCCACATTTTCTCTCATGAACTACAACTTCTGATTTACATATTTTGGGAATTTAGGGAAGGGTGTTGCTTTTGTTATTCACAGTGCAATATATATTGTAAATGGGTAGGCAAAGATTAAATGACAAAAACCTAGCCATTCTGAGAAGGTTCAGCCTCTGAGAACCGCTGCTTACTATTCTCATGAGGACAGCTTTTCTTTGAACTATTATTACTTTATTATTAATTATGCATTTTAAAAATACCTGCATGGGATAAAGAACTACTGCAATAGGGGCTGTGACAGTATAAATATGTATGCCCATCAGTGGGCATATGTATGTGAAACACCTAGATAAAAATGGTGATGAGTGGATTGCCCTAAGTTTTAAGTAAATTGGATATTATGAAAACTTGTTCCAATGAAAAGACGTCTATCTGAAAGAAACATCCTCTGAAACCAAGAAATGGTTAATTATCCAGAAAAAGCTCATCTGCTCTAATTTTTATCAAAAGATGATGTATTCCCTAGGCCTCAGGGAAGTGCAAAGCAAAACCACACTGAAATGCCACTTTATACCCACTAGGATGGCTAAAATAAAAAAGAGATAATAAGTGTTGGAGACAATGTAGAGAGATTGGAACTTCATATACTGTTGATGGGAATGTAAAATGGTACCACTACTTTGGAAAAGAGTTTGGCATTTCCTCAGAAGGTTAAACATAGAGTTACTATCTGACCCAGAAATTCCACTCTTAGATATATACTCAAGAGAAATGAAAACATAATTCATATAATAAGTTGCATATGAATATTCATAGAAACATTATTGTAATAGCCAAAAAGTGGAAATCCAATACCCATCAACAGATGAACAGACAAAATATGATATATTCATATGGTATGTTATGTAATTCAGGCACGAAAAGGGATGAAGTACTAGTATTACAACATGGATGAGCCTTGAAAACATTATCCTAAGTGAAAGAAGTCATTTACTGGAGACCACATATTGTTGATTCCATTGATATAAAATGTCCAGAACAGGCAAATCTATAGAGACAGAAAGTATGATTTCTGTCTGGTAAATTTAACTAAGCAGGTGAAATATCTGTACACTGAAAACTGTAAGACATTGAGGAAAGAAATGAAAGAAGACAAAGATAAATCTCATGGATTGGAAGAATTAATATTAAAATGTCTATACTACCCAAAGCAATATACAGATGCAATATCATTCCTATCAAAATACCAATGGTATTTTTCACACAACTAGAACAAATGATATTAAAATTTGTATGGAACTACAAAAAAAAACCCTGAATAGCCAAAGCAGTCTTAAGAAAGAACAAAGCTGGAGGCATCATCCTTCCTAATTTCAAACTATACTACCAAGCTATAGTAATCAAAATTATATGGTACTGGCACAAAAACAGACAGATAGATCAATGGAACAGAAGAGAGAGCCCAAAAATGAACCCACACTTATATGGTCAATTAATCTACAACAAAGGAGGCAAAAATATACAATAGGAAAAAGTTTCTTCAATAAATTGTGTTGAGAAAACTGGACAGTTACATGCAAAAGCCACTATTTTACACAATGTACAAAAATAAAATAGATTAAAGACTTGAATATAAGACCTGAAGCCATAAAACTCCTAGAAGAAATCATAGGCATTCAGCTCTTTGACATTGATCTTAGTAATTTTTTTTTTTGTATCTGTTTTTCCAGGCAAGGGAAAAAAACCCAAAAATAAACAAATAGGCTACATGAAAGTAGGGGTGAATCTTAATTAGTCTTTCAATCACGGTATTTCTGTTCCTTTACCAGTGACTGATTTAGAAATAGGTGTGTGACACAATCCAGCCAGTGATATGTGAGGGGAAATCTGCTAAGGGGATACTGGGAAGATTTTTCTCTCATTTAAAAAAGAGCACAAAGAAAGAATACCCTCTCCTCTAAGGACATTGTTATGCACGGATGGGAATCCTGCAAAAGCTGCAACCTTCTTAGGAGCCTGAGAAGAGCTGGGCTAAGAGGACAGCAGGGCAGAAGGATGACATTGGTAACATTGTTGAGCCTCTGAATCAATCAGCCCACCCTGGAACTGCCAGTCTTGGGCTTTGTTGTTACATGAGGGAACACACCTCCCTTATTGTTTAAGCCAATTCTTAGACTTTAATATGCATTCCAACCACCTGGAGGTCTTGTTAAGTACAGGTTCGGATTTTGTCACCCAGAGAGCATGCTTTTTTAGGAAGCCCCTGAGTGACACCGGTGATGCTGGTCCAAAAATCTCAGTTGCAGTAACAAAGATTTAAGGCACACACAGTTGGACATTCTGCTACTTTCTGAAAACTTAGGGTGAAAGAAAGGCAGTGTGCTTTTGGTTGTGGAAGTAATTTGAAACTGAATATGAGAAAAGAGACAAAAAAGAAAGCAGACTTTGTCTCTGTGACTGGATCTACGAACTCTGAGAAACCAGACTTGTTCTAGTGGCTAAATCAGCAGAAGACTATTGAGAAAGAGAAGAAGCATGCAGAGAGATGCACAAACAAGATACAGGGAGAGAATACTACCTGGGGGCTGAAATTTTCTGGTTTCCAGTTCCATTCCTTCCTGAAACCCAGCTGCATTTCTACCCTTAGAAAAACGTTTTTGCTTAAAGTATGTCAAGTTGATTTCTGTAACTTGCCACCAAATAATCCTATTTGTTAAACAATAGGATTATGTGACTATGTTTTTGGTTCTTGAATTGGAAGCTTTCCTTGACAGCAGGTAGCATTTGCTTTTACATGCCCCACAGCATGGAGTATATGCTCTAGGACTTTATATTTATATATGCACACATATATAATGTGTACAAACATATATCATATTTATATGCATACAAATATTAATATATCTAAATGTATATATATGAATGCAAAGTCCTAAACTCTACATATAAATTTATTTATATACACATTATATATATTAATTATAAATATTCATTTATTTATTTATTCCCCAGCACCAAAAATGGTATTTGGTACCTAGGAATAAACCTACCTAAGGAGACAAAAGAACTGTATGCAGAAAACTATAAGACACTGATGAAAGAAATTAAAGATGATACAAACAGATAGACAGGTATACCATGTTCTTGGATTGGAAGAATCAACATTGTGAAGATGACTATCCTACCCAAAGCAATCTACAGGTTCAACACAATCTCTATCAAACTACCAATGGCATTTTTCACAGAACTATAACAAAAAATTTCACAATTTATATGGAAACACAAAAGACCCCGAATAGCCAAAGCAATCTTGAGAAAGAAAAACGGAGCTGGAGGAATCAGGCTCCCAGACTTCAGACTATACTACAAAGCAGTAATCAAGACAGTATGGTACTGGCACAAAAACAGACATATAGATCAATGGAACAGGATAGAAAGCCCAGAGATAAACCCACACACATATAGTCACCTTATTTTTGATAAAGGAGGCAAGAATATACAATGGAGAAAAGACAGCCTCTTCAATAAGTGGTGCTGGGAAAACTGGACAGCTACATGTAAAAGAATGAAATTAGAACACTCCCTAACACCATACACAAAAATAAACTCAAAATGGATTAAAGACCTAAATGTAAGGCCAGACACTATCAAACTCTTAGAGGAAAACATAAGCAGAATACTCTTTGACACATATTACATCAAGATCCTTTTTGACCCACCTCCTAGAGAAATGGAAATAAAAACAAAAATAAACAAATGGGACCTAATGAAACTTAAAAGCTTTTGCACAGCAAAGGAAACCATAAACAAGACAAAAAGACAGCCCTCAGAATGGGAGAAAATATTTGCAAATGAAGCAACTGACAAAGAATTAATTAATCTCCAAAATTTACAAGCAGTTCATGCAGCTCAATATCAAAAAACCTATCAACCCAATCCAAAAATGGGCAGAAAACCTAAATAGACATTTCTCCAAAAAAGATATACAGATTGCCAACAAATACATGAAAGGATGTTCAACATCACTAATCATTAGAGAAATGCAGATCAAAACTACAATGAGGTATCACCTCACACCCGTCAGAATGGCCATCATCAAAAAATCTACAAATAGTAAATGCTGGAAAGGGTGTGGAGAAAAGGGAACCCTCTTGCACTGTTGGTGGGAATGTAAATTGATACAGCCACTACGGAGAAAACTTTGGAGGTTCCTTTAAAAAGTAAAAATAGAACTACCATACGACCCAGCAATCCCACTCCTGGGCATATATCCTGAGAAAACCATAATTCAAAAAGGGTCATGAAAAAAAAAAAAAAAAAAAAGGGTCATGTACCACAATGTTCATTGCAGCTCTATTTACAATAGCCAGGACATGGAAGCAACCTAAGTGTCCATTGACAGATGAATGGATAAAGAAGATGTGGCACATATATACAATGGAATATTACTCATCCATAAAAAGAAATGAAATTGACTTATTTGTAGTGAGGTGGATGGACCTAGAGTCTGACATACAGAGGAAGTAAGTCAGAAAGAGAAAAACAAATACCATATGCTAACACATATATATGGAATCTAAAAAAAAAAAGTTCTGAAAAACCTAGGGGCAGGACAGGAATAAAGATGCAGATGTAGAGAATGGACTTGAGGACACGGGGAGGGGGAAGGGTAAGCTGGGACAAAGTGAGAGAGCAGCATGGACATATATACACTACTAAATGTAAAATAGATAACTAGTGGGAAGCAGCCACATAGCACAGGGAGATCAGCTAGGTGTTTTGTGACCACCTAGAGGGGTGGGATAGGGAGGATGGGAGGGAGACACAAGAGTGAGGAGAAATGGGGATATATGTATATGTATAGCTGATTCACTTTGTTATAAAGCAGAAACCAGCACACCATTGTAAAGCAATTATACTCCAATAAAGATATTTTTAAAAATACAACAGAAAAAAGGTATTTGATAGATAACAGATAGTCAAAAAATTCTGACTTAGTGAATTAAAAGATGGACACACACACTAGAAACTTACAGGAAATATATCTATATAGCCCAACCAATTCTTATTCCATGAAAGTCTCCCTCATATACTTTGCTTTCACCAGATCTGTTAATACTGAGCTCCCTGTGCATATGGCTATGATAATGATGAAGTAAGATGTATATTCCTCTTAAAGCTCCAAATTTTATCTAATGTTTGTTTATCAGAAGGGTTGTTCACCAGCCAAATGAAATGGTGCTACAATATGTCACCTGTTTTTATACCTCTTTTATCCAGATATAATTCACATACTACACAATTCACCCAGTTAAAATGTACAATTGAATTGTTTTTAGTATATTCACTGAATTGTGCAACCATCACCACAGTCAATATTAGAATATTTTCATCACACCAAAAAGAAACCCCATACTCTTTAATAGCTGTCTATGGCTGGAGGCCTGGGGAGAAACGAGGAGTAACTGCTAAAAAGTAAGTGTTTTCTAAATTAATTAACTAACTAACTAGCTAACTTTACTTAATTCATTTATTAGTTTTAATAGTGTTTTGTGGAGTTTGGTAGCATGTTGTTTATTCTCCACATGTTTGTATTTTTTCCAGTTTTCTTCTTATAGTTGATTTAGATTTATACTATTGTAGTCAGAAAAGATGCTGGATATGATTTCAATCTTCCTAAATTTATTGAGGCTTGCTTTGTGACCCATCATGTGAACTATCCTGGAGAATGTTCCATGTGCATTTGAAAAGAATGTGCATTCTGCTGTTTTTGGATGAAATGTTCTCTATAAATCTATTACTTTCATCTGGTCCAATATGTCATTTAAGGCCAGTGTTTCCATACTGATTTTCTTTCTTGATGATATATTTGTTGCAGTAAGTGGGGTATTAAGGTCCCCTAATACTATTGTATTACTGTCAATTTCTCCCTTTACATCTGTTAATATTTGCTTATATATTTAGGTGCTCCTATGTTGGGTACATAAATATTTACAAGTGTTATATCCTTGCATTGAATTGATCCCTTTATCATTATATAATGGCCTTCTTTGTCTCTTGTTACAGGCTTTGTTTTGAAGTCTGTTTTGTCCTGTATAAGTACTGCTGTCTCAGCTTTCTTTTCATTTCCATTTTCATGGAATATATCTTTTTTCATCCTTTCACTTTCAGTCTCTGTATGTTTTTAGATCTGAAGTGAGTCTCTTGTAGGCAGCATTTAGATGGTTCTTGTTTTTATCCATTCAGCCACCCTTGACTTTTGATTGGAGAATTTAGTCCATTTACACTTAATTATTGATAGGTGTGTACTTATTGCTATTTTGTTAATTGTTTTCAAGATTTTTTTGCAGTTATTCTCTGTTCCTTTTTTCTTCTCTCACTCTCTTCTTTTGTGATCTGATGACTTTCTTTAGTATTATGTTTGGATTCCTTTATTGTTATTTTTTGTACACCTATTAAAGGTTTTGGTTTGTGATTACCATGAGGTTCATGTGTAACAACTTATGCATGTCTATTTCATTTGATGGTCACTTAAGTTCAAACTCATTCTAAAAACACATTTTTACTCCCTCACTAACTTTCATGTTTTTGATATGATATTTTACATCTTTTTGTGTATCCCTTAACTAATTTTTGTAGTTTTTAAGTTTATTTTACTACTTTGTCTTTTAAATTCCATGATAGCTTTGTAAGTGGCTGATCGACTACCTTTATTATATGTTTGCTTTTATCAGTGAGATTTTTCCTTTAATGTGGTTTCTTATTTCTAGTTATGGCCTTTTCTTTTCCTCTAAAAGAAGTCCCTTTAACATTTCTCATAAGGCCAGGTTAGCAGTGATAAAGTCCTTTAGCTTTTGCTCATCTGGGAAACTCTTTACCTCTCCTCAAACATGAGTGATAACCTTACTGGGTAGAGTAATATTGGATGTAATTTTTTTCCTTTCAGAACTTTGTTATGTCATACCACTCCTTTCTGGTCTATAAAGTTTCTGCTGAAAAAATCAACGGATAATCTTATGAGAGTTCTGTTGGATGTAACTGGTTGTTTTCATCTTGCTGCCTTTAAGATTCTCTCTTTATCTTTAACTTTTGACATTTTAATTATAATGTGTCTTTGTATGGGTCTCTTTGAGCTCATCTTGTTTGGGACTCTGTGCTTCCTAGACTTGGATGTCTGTTTTCTTTGCCAGGTTAGAATAGTTTTCAGCCATTATTTCTTCAAATACATTTTCTGTCTCTTTCTCTCTCTCTCTCCTCCTTCTGAGACCCCTATAATGCAAATATTATTCTGCTTGATGTTGTCCAAAAGATCCCTTGTATTATCCTCATTTTGTTAAATTCTTTTTTTTTTTTTTTGTCTTCCAATTGGGTGATTTCTACTATCTTGTCTTCCAGATCACTGAGCTGTTCTTCTGCATCACCTAATCTTCTGCTGATTCCATCTAGTGTATTTTTCATTTCAGTTCTTGTATTCTTCAGCTCTGATTGGTTCTTTTTATATTTTCTGTGTCTTTTTTGAAGTTCTCACTATGTTTATCCATTCCTCTCTTCATTTTGCCCAAATTCTTTGTGCTTGTTTCTGTAGATTAGGTAGATCAGTTACAGATCCTGATCTTGAAGGAGTGGCCTTATGTAGAAGGTTTCCTGCGGGGCTCAGAAGAGTAATCTCTTCTGGTCACCAGAGCCAGGTGATCCATGGGTGTCCCCTGTGGGCTGCATGTACCTTCTTATTGTGATAGTACCACAGGAGCTGCAGGTACATTGGTGGAGGAGGCTGGCCCCAGTGTAACTGGCTATAGGGCCCAGCTGTGCGCTGGTGATCAGGTCTGAGATCCTGGGACAGGAACCACTTTGGGAGGGCAGTGCTGGTCCAGGCTGAAGCCACCTGTTGTATGTGGTGGCTTGGGACCTGCCTTGGAGGGGCATCATCAAGGCAGCCACTTTTGGGGGTACCATTTGAGGTGGGTAGTTTGCATGGGGTGGGTCTGCAGGGGAAAACTGAGGTGGGGCGAGCAGTGATAGCAAGGTAGATGGCAAATGTTAGAAGTGGTGCCTGCCTGCACTAGGCCAGCTAGGTCGAGGGAGAATAAAAATAAAAGGGTGCCCACTAGTGCTTTGAGAAAGTTCCAACAGATCCTGGCCCCTAAGCACTTGCCCTAAAATTAGTCAGTGAATCTCTTTCCCATATGGCCCAAGTGTTTTTCAAGTTGCTGTCTCTGCAATAGGAGTTTGAGCAAGTGAGTTTTGTGTGAGCCCTTTAAGAGCAAAGTCTTGGTTTCCTATAGCCCTCCAGCTTTCCCAGACATAAGCCCTGCTGGTTTTCAAAGCCAGAAGTTATGAGAGCTCACCTTCCTGGTGCAGGTCTTGCACCATAGGGCTGGGGTGCCTGTTGTGGGGCTTGAACCCCTCATTCCTTAAGGAGGACCTCTGTATTTGTGATATCCCCTCCTGCTTGTGGGGCACTGTATGGAGATATGTATCCTGACTAGACCCCATCTCTGGCTCTCCTACCCATCTTGATGTAGTTTTTTCTTTATAATTGTAGTTGTAGGAATGCTGTTCTGCTGGTCTTCAGGTCATTCTCAGAGAGTCGTTCTATGTGTACTTGTAGTTTGGTGTGTCCATGGAGGAGGTAAACTCAGGGTCTTCCTACTCTGCCACCTTGATCCCACCTTCACTTGAGCATTCTTTTGCAAAAACTGTGGGAATTTGATACAACATAAGGGAAGTTCAGATGTGGAAAGTGCTCATAATTTAGGGATAAACTGAAAAAAAATATGTTAAAATAGACCTATGAATATAAACACAGGGATCCTTTCTTAAGTGCATTTGCTTTATTTAATTCAATCTTAATGGAGTGGCCAAGGAGAATACAGTGTATTAATTTTTTCCCACAGAGCTGGAGAGTTTAACATGAGGCATTTTTGTTGTGAAACTTATTTATAGGTTTGCTGGCTGCCTCTGTTGGTGGGCTTGATACCATCATCTTACTTTATCAAAAATTTTATTTATGACCTCTTTCCCATCCCCCAGTTCACTCAGTGCATTTGCTTTAATCCTTGCTGAGCTTGAACTCAGACATTAGCCTCTGAAGTGCGCGATGTGATCTTTTGGGTGGCATCTATGTGGTCACTCTTCTTTCCTACGCCTTGGCAGCCATAGTTCAGATTCGGTCTAAGAATTTTTCTCCAAGTGTGCTGGGGTTACCACTTCCAGTCTGTCAGTGCTGGCACAAAACATGAAATTGCTTGCCCTTCCTGCCCTGGGGCCTCTCATATGTTTACTTTTCTGCTGATCCAGACTCAGAGTGAATAAAATGTGGCAAAATATGATAGAGTGGAGGTTACCCTTTTGTAAGGAAATTCACATTTATAAAAGAAATCTCAGTTTGTAAGCGTGTCTCTCTCTCTTTACCAGGAAGAGAAGGATCACAAGAAACACTCATCCGTGGAGAAGGCACTGACTTAAATCTGCATAACTAACCTTACTCTTGTTTACCGTGTTTTTCCTGGTCACCTCCCCATAACTGGTTTCCTCCACACCTTTTATTTCTTCAATTTAG
Source organism: Balaenoptera physalus (assembly GCF_965194825.1). Lineage (NCBI taxonomy): Eukaryota > Metazoa > Chordata > Mammalia > Artiodactyla > Balaenopteridae > Balaenoptera > Balaenoptera physalus. Next base: position 23,811,000 of record NC_138882.1, read on the forward strand.
CTAAAGAGGATTGTATTTAAGTCTGAATTCTAAGCCACCTCTTTGAGAGTTTCCCCTGGTATACATGTTAATAACTTCCGTTTGTTTTTCTCTTGTTAATCTGTCTTTTGTGACACGAGCCCCAGCCCCTTAGAAGGGTAAAAGGAACATTATTTTTTTCCTCGCCTGCATAAGAACCTTCATCCTTCTCTACTTTCCCTTTCTCTTTCAGGGCTGCAGGATAGCCCACAATTCAGACTCCCTAACTTCTAATGTACTCGAGACTCTGCTTAGAGATTGTCTGATTTATTTCCTAGCATTCCCTAATTGCTAATCCATAACATTTCTCTATATTCCATGACAACATCTGTGAGTCCTTTCCTTGTACTTTGTAAAAAAAAGTTCCTTCTATGTGTATAATATTATGTCCTATATTAATTTTTTGGTCTGCCTATCTTTTCTCATTTGTAAAGACTTTGAAGATAAGGAATTGGTCTTACTCGTTGTCATTTGTGTCACAGTCCCTAAGAAATGCAAAGAACTCTCAGCACATAAATGGCTCTATAACCCTGCGCTAAGAGACTTGACCAAACTTTAACGTGGTTCCTAGCAGCCTAAGGTCAATGTCCCTGGGAAAACACAGCCCCTTTTTGAGTCCCAATCTGGAAAGGCTCAGAGCTGCCAAAAGAATTTACTGTTTGTTCTGCTTAACACATGAAAATAGGCCCCTTACCTCCCTTACTTAGAGCATTTACTAAAAAGGGCTTACAATTGTGAATCCTTTCTTTGTCCCTTTGAAATGTATGTGTATCTTCTACAACTCAGGAATGTCTTTCTCAGGCACCTGAAAACCATCAGGAAGGATAGAGTCTCTGTCTTCTGTCTCTGTAGGAGTATAGAATCCTAACTTTGATAATTGTCTGCTAGTAGACACAGCTGGCTTAATCACAATTACACTGAGGCAGGTCCTCTAGTAGACACAGCTGGCCTCATCACAATTACACTGAGGTAGTCTGTAATATTTCACTTCTTTGACTCTACCTGATCCCCCACTCACTCTCCCTCCATACTCCTTCATTCTCCCTTTAAAACTCCCAGTCATTTCTGCACATATTGGAATAGAGCTCAGTTCTTTCCCCTACTGAGAGTAGTTACTGAATGAGATCTGTTTTCACCACCTTAACTAATGTCCAGTTTTGTTTGCCTTTGACACCCTAGCATAGGCTGTGTTTGATAAATATTTGACAGCTCATTGTGGAATGTGAGGATATGTTGGCAAGGCCAGTTTGGAGTATCAGTGTGTAAGGGTCTGTGCATCATGCATGCATTCATTCACTTGTTCATGTATTTGTTTATTAATCATGTCCCAGGTGCTGCAGTGTGCCACATGTTTACAGAAGCTTCACAAAGGGCTTGAAGACAAAAGACTCCTAGAAACAAATTGTCCCACCAAAGCACTTTGTTCGATATTGTTGTGTATGGAGGGGTTGATGGAAATTGGGCAGGTTGACTGATTAAATTGCAAGGGTGTTTTATGGCATTAGAAAATTTAATATATTCTTTAAAGTTCAATGAAAGATTGTAAAAATCTCATTTTTAAAAATGATTTCATGAAATAGATACCAAGTGAGGAGAGATTTTTTTTTTTTTTTTGCACATGCTTTCTAGTTTTACAGTTTCACAAGATTTTTTTTTTTTTTGGTTGGTTTAGTATCTGCTGTTTAATGTTGTGTTGAAAATAGACTCGAGAGAACCCCATTTTAACCTTGCAGAATGAGTTGCAGGTGTTTTCCTTATTTCCTTGCCCAAATATCAAGTTTCAAGAATTCCAGCCTTGTAATTATATGCCAATACTACACAAGGTGCTGATTATCTGCATTTGATTCACTAATTATATTGTCTCTCCTGCTTCCTCACCTAAAGGTTACATTTACATAAAAGATATTCAAGGATAACACTTTATCATCAAAGCAGCTTGTGCCCTTGGCATTTAAACTACAAGCTGTAATAAAGAAGGACTAATCTGAGAGACATCTCAGTGATGCTGGATACAGGCTTTTGACACTGTCATAAAATCATCTTCATTATGTAGCTGTAAAATTCTAATGTCTCAATTACCACATATTACAAACCTCCACTCACACCCTTTCTTTCCACCCTGTCTTCTGTAATCCCCCTCCCTAAGGGCAAGAGTTGGAAGAATTACACCAAACTTTTGTGCAGTTCCCAAACTGAACTGTGCATTAGAATCACCTGAGAGATTTACACACACACACATGCATACACCCACACACACTCACAGAGAGATGAATTTTGTAATTCAAAGTAGGGGCCTAGAAATTTGGATTTTTAAAGCTTCCCAGGTTTTGTTTTTAATGCAAGCCAGGATTGGAAAACAATGGCCTACTTAACAGTGATGCAAGTTATGCAGCAACTGTACCAAAGGAGGGGTTTTATAATCATACACAAATAGTATTCCAGAATCCAAGGACTCCTGAAAAGATAAGGTAGGGCTTTTTTTTTCAGTTGGGTTTATGCCACAAATTGTTCTAAAGCACCAGGAGATAGAATTACAGTGTAAAAGAAAGACACCATTTCCTAGGTAAAAGGGACAGCCAACCTTTTAACAAGATTTTATGTCTGATCTTACATTTTTCTCAGGCGTACATCATTGCATAGTTTACCACTATAGGTAACTCAGGTCGATCCTACTAGAGGCCATCTAAAGAGCCTTGTAGACGCACCTCAGGAGTGTCCCATCAAAGGACCAGAAATTTGGAGTATTTATCCACTGGGAGCAATTCCAGGCTGACTGAGGGATGCCCCTGAAGGCATTAAATCTCAGTCCTTGGGAGATGCCTTATCCTGAACGAGGCAAGCTACAGTGGTGCCTGAGGAAGCCTCCACAGAGAAGCAGAGGTGTGGGCTGAGGGAGTATGTAGCATAGCATCCAACATCTGTGACAGTATTGAAAGCCTAACTTTTTAAATTGATGTATAGCTGATGTACACTATTATGTTAGTGTCAGGTGGACAACATAGTGATTCAACATTTAAATACATTAAGGATGGTCACCATGATAAGTCTAGTAACTATTTGTCACCATACAAAATCACTAGAGTATTACTGACAATATTCCTTATGCTTTATATTTAATCTCTGTAACATATTTATTTTATACCTTGAAGTTTGTACCTCTTAATCTCCTTCACCTATTCACTCAACCCCCCAACCAGTTTGATCTCTGTCTATAAGTCTGTATCTGTTCTGTTTTGTTTGTTTAGTTTTTTAGATTCCACATATAAGTGAAATCATATGGTATTCATCTTTCTCTGTATGACGTATTTCTTTTTTTTTAATGATTAGCCGTTTATATGGCATTACATTTATTACATATTTTAAATCTATAATCAACAGAATTAACAAACTCACTTTGTGACCAAGCTTTTACAAAATGATTTTGTCCTATGCCTGACCAGTATTACTTAGCATTTAGGTACTGTTATAATTTAACATCACACCTATACAGCAAGAGGATCATATTACGGCTTTAAGCCATTAATGTGGAAACATATAAAGTTAAGTAGCCTCCTCACAAGTCACATGTACTAAGTAAATCAGTACTAGAGTTAGGATTAAAATTCAGAATTCTTAGTCTGCTAGTTCTACCCAAATCCTATGATATTTTTCATGTTGGTTCTTTTTCGTATTACTGAAATCATTTGTGAAATCATAAGCACTGATCTGTCATTATATAAAAGAATTAAGTAAGGGATTATCTTAGAAGAGTTTATTAGGGAGAATAAAGTATGGACTCTTCAAAATACAGGAAATGATTATATGGGAAATGCCATATTATTTGTCATTTCATTTCAGGAAAGATGAAGGGAAATAAGGAGAAAATTGGGAAGAAATGAAATTAGAAGTTACAAGTGCCTAGGCACATAGAACTGAAGGGGGTCTTAAATAACCTCTAGAGGATTTAATACTTAGAATATCTAGATTAATTCCAAAGCTGTTTCCAAATGGACAGAATTTAGTACAAGGCAAAGTAGTCGTATTCTCTTTCCTCTCTTGAAGTAGTTTAGTTCCTTAGGTACTTAAAGATACCTTATCTAAAATATAGTCCCTTGGCACAGAGAGCCCAAGGACAGTCCTCTAAGCAAGATACTAATACACTTCATTCTAATAGTTTAAGATTTTTTTCTAATTTATTTATTTATTTTTGGCTGCATTGGGTCTTCGTTACTGCGCAGGGGCTTTCTCTAGTTGTGGCAAGCGGGGTCTACTCTTCGTTGCGGTGCAAGGGCTTCTCATTGCAGTGGCTTCTCTTATTGCGGAGCACAGGGTCTAGGTGCGTGGGTTTCAGTAGTTCAGTCATTGTGGCACGTGGGCTCAGTAGTTGTGGCTCACGGGCCTAGTTGCTCTGTGGCATGTGGGATCTTTCCGGACCAGGGCTCAAACCCGTGTCCCCTGCATTGGCAAGCGGATTCTCTTTTTTTTTTTTTTAAATAAATTTATTTATTTTTGGCTATGTTGGGTCTTCCTTGCTGGGCGCAGGCTTTCTCTAGTTGCGGCGAATGAGGGCTACTCTCCATTGTGGTGCGTGGCCTTCTCATTGCAGTGGCTTTTCTTGTTGCAGAGCATGGGCTCTACGTGTGTGGGTTTCAGTAGTTGTGGCACATGGACTCAGTAGTCATAGCGCACGGGCTTAGTTGCTCTGCAGCATGTTGGATCTTCCCAGACCAGGGCTCGAACCCATGTCCCTTGTAGTGCGGAGATCGCAGATATGTTGAACAAACAGTCTTTGATACGTGACTGGCCGACCCAAAGTCTATTACTTTAACCCTGTATGTCTGTCGAACAGGATCCACCAACATAATAGTCTCTGGTTTGAGCTCTGCATGAATTAAACCAAGACTTTTCCATTTTTTCAGCGCAGTGGCCACTTGCTGAAGAATGGGTCGAATTACTTTTAGTGGAAGAGGACTGAACTTATTTTGTTTCAGAAAGTCATACAAGTTTTGTTCCAGCATCTCAAAGACTAAACAAGTATGGTTACGGTGCTGAAAGCATTCATAAGCTCGTACAAAGTTATATTCATCAGCATTTTCAGTACTGAGCCTTGCTAATATGGTCACTTCTATCTAACCTTGACGTGCATAAGAAGGGTGGTTCTTCAAAATTTTGATTGCTGCAATTTCATTTGTCCCTCTTTTCCAGCATTTCACTACCTGGCCAAAAGCGCCTCCACCAAGAAAATCAAGGACTTCATAAGTATTTTTCATGGAGCATAAAACTTCATGCTGTACTAACTGATAGTCCCCTTCTCCAGTGGTACAATTCTGTTTTGTTCCTGTGGTAGTTGTCACAACTGTCACTAGATTTCCCATGTTGGTTTGCAACATTGCAGGAAATATGGACGACTCATCGACAATCTGCATTGCACTATGATTATCCAACTCCTTACTCTTGCGCTTCAATCCACATCGCTGGGGGCCTTCTAGGAAATTTACCTTGCATCACCACGTCCCAGTCTGAGATGCCTCCACTTGAGTTTGCTGCTCCTGGGCTGCTATAACCTTTGTAGCACCCGCAGTGCTTTTTTTTTTTAAACATCTTTATTGGAGTATAATCGCTTTACAGTGGTGTGTTAGTTTCTGCTTTATAACAAAGTGAATCAGCTATACATATATCCCCATATCTCCTCCCTTTTGCGTCTCCCTCCCATCCTCCCTATCCCACCCCTCTAGGTGGTCACAAAGCACCGAGCTGATCTCCCTGTTGTTCATTGCAGCTCTATTTACAATAGCCAGGACATGGAAGCAACCTAAGTGTCCATCGACAGATGAATGGATAAAGAAGATGTGGCACATCTTCAATGGAATATATATACAATTATATATATATATATACAATGGAATATTACTCAGCCATAAAAAGAAACAAAATTGAGTTATTTGTAGTGACGCAGTGCTTTTTAAAACAACAGCACTTGTCTGCAATGGAAGGTTGTGTCCTCCCAGTCTCTTAAATGGTATCTTTGTCTGAAAAGCACTGCCCTTCGTGGGAGGATGAGAATTTCCAACGTTTCTACCATTCACGTAGGTCCGTGGATAGTTCCTTTCCTGGAATACACAACTGCTTGGCTCTACTTTGAGTTTCTTCACACTACAAAAGACACTTGACTGAGTTTGATAAATATACGGTGGGTAGACCAAGACTCGTGAGGCCGTACCTTCCTAGAGGCCTGCGCTCTCCCCTCTTCCGGCGGCCGCAGCCCTGAGTGTGTCCGGGGTGGGTGCGGGGCCGTGTCGGGGACAGGAAGCCAGGCGCTTCAGCAGGCGGCACCACCCAGCCCGGGCTCAGCCTCTCAACGTGGCCGCTGCCATCTTGTCCTGGCGGCTGAGAGGAAACGGCGAAACACCCTCCCCCGACCGCTGCTGCAGCTGCTCTGGCGGCTGAGCGCCGGGCCCGTGTCCCTCATCTTCCTTCCCGGGGATTTGGGGTGGGGACAGCTTGGCTAGGCCAAGGGGTGGCCCCACTGCCGGGGCCTACGGGCGGCGCGCGGTGCGGGGCCCGCGGCTCGGGCTCCTCTGGTCGCTGACCGCCCCAGTCTTGGGCGCCTCCTCCTGTGTGACCTGTCTCATTCAGCATAGTTCCCTGTAGATCCATTCATGTTGTCACAAATGGCAAGGTTTCCTTCTTCTAGATGGCTGAGTAATATTCCATTATATAGAGAGATATAGATTATCTGTCTCACATCATCTTTATCCATTCATCTATTGATGAACACTTAGGTTGCTTCCATGTCTTTGCTGTTTTGAAAACTGCTGCAATAAATGTAGAGGTGCATATATCTTTTCTAATTGTTTTTGTTTTCTTCAGGGAAATGCCCAGGAGTGGAATTGCTGGATTGTATGGTACATCTATTCTTAATTTTTTTGAGGAATCTCCGTACTGTTTCCCATAATGGCTGTACCAATTGACTACCCCACCAACAGTGCACAAGGGTTCCCTTTTTTCCACATCCTCACCGACACTTGCTATTTCTTGTCTTTTGGATGATAGCCATCCTCATAAGTGTGAATTGATCTCTCACTGTGATTTTATTTGCATTTCCCCGATGTTTAGTGATGTTGAGTATCTTTTCATGTGTCTGTTGGAAATTTGCATGTCTTCTTTGGAAAAATGTCTATTCAGGTCCTCTGTGCATTTTTTTTTTAAATTTATTTATTTATTTATTTATTTATTTATGGCTGTGTTGGGTCTTCGTTTCTGTGCGAGGGCTTTCTCTAGTTGCGGCAAGCGGGGGCCACTCTTCATCACGGTGCGCGGGCCTCTCACTATCGCGGCCTGTCTTGTTGCGGAGCACAGGCTCAGCAATTGTGGCTCACGGGCCTAGTCGCTCCGCGGCATGTGGGATCTTCCCAGACCAGGGCTCGAACCCGTGTCCCCTGCATTGGCAGGCAGATTCTCAACCACTGCGCCACCAGGGAAGCCCCTCTGTGCATTTTTAAATTGGATTGTTTAGCTTTTTTTTACATTGAGTAATAATGAGCTTTTAATATATTTTGCATATTAACCTGTTATTGGATATAGCATTTCCAAATATCTTCTCCCATTCAGCAGGCTGCCTTTTCATTTTCTTGAAGGTTTTCTTTACTGTGCAAAGGCTTTTTAGTTTAATGTGGTCTCATTTGTTTATTTTTGCTGTTATTGCCCTTGCCTAGGAGGCAGATCCAAAAAAGTATTACGAAGGCCAACGTGAAAGAGTTTACTGCTTATATTTTCTTTTAGGACTTTTATGGTTTCAGGTCTTATGTTTAAGTCTTTAATCCATTTTGAGACTATTTGTGTATATGGTGAATTAAAGTGGTCCAGTTTCATTCTTTTGAATGGTCCAGTTTTACCAACACCACTTATTAAAGAGACTGTTCTTTTCCCATTGTGCATTCTTGCCTCTTTTGTCATAGATTAATTGACTATATGTGTGTGGGTTCATTTCTAGCCTCTCTATTCTGTTCAGTGATCTATGTGTCTGTTTTTGTACCAGTACCATACAACTTTGATTACTATAGCTTGATAGTATAGTTTGAAATCGAGAAGGGTATTAAACTAGGATTAAAGACCTAAACGTAAGACTAGATACTAAAAAATTTCTAGAGGAAAACAGGCAGAACACTGTGGCATAAATCACGGCAATGTTTTTTTTGGATTCATCTCCTAGAGTAACGGAAATCAAACCAAAAATAAACAAAGGGACCTAATTAAACTTAAAAGCATCTGCACAATGAAGGAAACCATAAACAAAACGAAAAGACAACCTACAGACTGAGAGAAAATATTTGCAAATAATGTGACCGACAAGGGATTAATTTCCAAAATATACAAACAGCTCATATAGCTCTATATCAAAAAACAAAAAACCCAATCAGAAAGTGGGCAGAAGATTTAAATAGACATTTCTCCAAAGAAGACATACAGATGGCCAACAGGCACATGAAAAGATGCTCAACATTGCTAATTATTAGAGAAATGCAAATCAAAACTACAATGAGGTATCACCGCACACCAGTCAGAATGGCTATCATCAAAAAGTCTACAAATAAAAAATACTGAAGATGGTGTGGAGAAAAGGGAACCCTCCTACATTGCTGGTGGGAATGTAAATTGGTTCAGTCTCTATGGAGAACAGTATGGAGGTTCCTTAAAAAACTAAAAATAGAGTTACCATATGATCCAGCAATCCAACTCTTGGGCATATATTTGGAAAAGACAAAAACTCTAATTCGAAAAGATGCATGCAACCCAATGTTCATTGCAGCACTATGTACAATAGCCAAGACATGGAAGCAACCTAAATGTCCATCGACAGATGAGTGAATAAAGAAGATGTGGTATGTATATACAATGGAAAACTACTCAGCCATAAAAAAGAATGAAATAATGCCATTTGCAGCAACATGGATGGACCTAGAAATTATCATACTAAGTTAAGTAAGTTAGACAGAGAAAGACAAATATATCATATCCCTTATATGTAGAATCTAAAAAATGATGCAAATGAACTTATATACAAAACAGAAATAGACCCACAGACATAGAAAACAAACTTATGGTTACCAAAGGGGCCCTATAATGGGAAAAACCTGAAAAAGAATATATATATATATATATATATATATATATATATATATATATATATATATATACACAACATTGTAAATTACCATAGTTTAATTAGAAAAAAAGTGTAGTTCCACCCATTTTCCTATTGACCTTCTGTCCAGATTATCTGTCCATTGATGAGAGCAAGAGTATCGCAGTCCCCACTCTGATTGAATTGCTGTCTCTTTCTCCCATTAGTCTGTTAATATTTGCTTCATCCATTTATGTCCTCCAATATGAGTTCATAAATATTTACAAATGTTATTATAACAATTTTTATTAGTGATTGAGGTATTCATCACATTATATATCCCTAACAATTAAATTCTAATTAAAACTATTGTTTACCACTTCATAGAATATGCAAGAACCTTAAAAAAATATAATTCCATATATCTTTTCACATGCTTTATGCTGCTTTTTTCTATATTTTAATTCTATATAAGTTATAACCCACAAATCATTCTATTTCATTGCTTTCATGAATCAGTTTTTTATACAGAAATTAAGAATCAAAATATAACCTACACATATGTTAAAATGTTGCCATTTGTGGTGCTCATAATCTTTTTATAAATCTGTTCACTTCCAGTATCAGTACTTTCAGAGCAAAAATACTTCCTTATGTTTTTACCATCAGCAGACCTGCTATTGATAACATCTCTACTTCTATTTATCTTAAAATATCTTAATTTTATTTGTCTTTTTGCAACATGTTGGACAAGTTCTTTATGTTATGAAAAGGTAATAAGCTGTTATATAAACACCTAACACCACAATGAAAATTGGATGGATGCCATAAGTAGATGATTCAAATTTATGAAAAGCCAATAGTAAAAATATATTTAGCAATATATAACCATTAAAAAAGAAATGTATAGACAATACATCATTGTTGACTTGTAAATAATGGGTTTGAAATAGTTTCAAATATACAGAAATAAGGCAAGAAGAGTATTAAGAAGTCCTATGTGTGTCTTACACAGATTCCTATTAACATTTTATCTCATTTATTCCATCAACTTTTTCTCTACGTATAATCCCATTATCAAAGTGTTTTTCTGAACCACCTGAGAACAAGTGCCTGACTTGTTTTACACGACCTCTAAATCCTCTAGTGTGATTTTTCCATCAAAAAGACAGTAGCTTACATAACAACCACACTACCATTCAATTCAGGAAACCAACATTGATACAACACTATTGCTTAATCCACAAATCCCATTTACATTTTTCAGCTGACTCCACAATGAATCATAAAAAAAGAAGCATATTACCCACCCCCCAGCTTTGTTCTTTCTTAAGATTGCTTTAGCTATTTGAGGTCTTTTGTGTTTCCATACACATTTTAGGACTATTTGTTCCAGTTTTGTGGAAACTGTTACTAGTATTTTGATAGATATTGCATTGAATCTGTGGATTATTTTGGGTAGTAAGGACGTTTTAACGTTAATTCTTCCAATCCTTGAGCATGGAATAGCTTTCCATTTATTTGCATCTTCTTCAGTTTCATCAATGTGTTGTAGTTTTCAGTGTACAGATCTTTCACCTTCTGGGTTAAATTTATTCTGAAGCATTTTTGATTCAATTACAAATGGGATAGTTTTCTTAATTTTTCTTTCTGATAGTTTGTTGTAAGTGTATAGAAATACAACTGATTTTTGTATATTGATTTTGCATCCTTCAACTTTACTGAAGACTTTTATTAGTACTAACAGTTTTTGGGTGGAGTCTTTAGTGTTTTCTATGCATAATATCGTGTCATCTGCAAATAGTGACAGTTTTACTTCTTTCTTTCTGATTTGGATGTCTTTTATTTCTCTTTTTTGCTTAAATTTTCTGACTAGGGCTTCAGTACTATATTGATTGGAAGTGGTAAGAGTGGGCATCCTTGGACTGTTCCTGATCCTAAGAGGAAAAGCTTCCAGCTTTCTCCCATTGAGTATAATGTTAGCTGTGGGCTTGTCATGTATGCCCTTTATTGTGTTGTACATTCCCTCTGTACCCAGCTTGTTGAGCTTTTTTTTTTTATATATATCATGAATGGATGTTGAATTTTGTCAAATGCTCTTTTTTGCATCTATAGAGAGATCATTTTTCCTTCATTTTGTTAATCTGGTGTATCACACTGATTCATTAGTGTATGTTGAATCATCCTTGCATTCCTGACATAAAGCCACTTGATCATGGTATATGATCCTTTTAATACACTATTGAATTCAGTTCACTAATATTTTGTTGAGGATATTTGCATCAATATTCATCAGGGATATTGGCATGTAATTTTTTTTTCTTGTAGTGTCTTTCTCTGGTTTTTTTATCAGAGGAGTGAGGCCAGACTTATTGAATGAGTTTGGAAGCTTTACTTCCTCTTCAGTTTTTTGAATACGTTTGAGAAGAATAGGTATTAACTCTTCTTCATATGTTTGGAAGAAGTCACTTGTAAAGCCATCTGATCCTGGACTTTTGTTTGTTAGGACTTTTTTGATTACTGATTCAATTTTATTACTAGTAATTGATCTGTTCAGATTTTCTATTTTTTTCTGATTCAGTCTTGGAAGATTGTGTTTCTAGGAACTTATCCATTTCTTCTAGATTTCCAATTTGTTGGTGAATAATTGTTGGCATATAATCTCATATTATCTTTTGTATTTCTGTGGTGTTGGTTGTAACTGTTTTTTCATTTCTGATTCTTTTTGTTTGTTTGGGCCCTCTCCCTTTTTTTCTTGATGAGTCTGGCTAAAGGTTTTATCTTTTCAAAGAACCAGCTCTTAATTTCATTGGTCTTTTCTATTTTTTAAAAGTATCTATTTCATTTATTTCCACTCTTATCTTTATTATTCCTTCCTTCTACTCACTTTGGGTTTTTTTTGTTTTTGTTTTTTAATTTATTTTATTTATTTATTTTTGGCAGCATTGGGTCTTCGTTGCTGCACGTAGGCTTTCTCTGGTTGCGGTGAGCTGGGGCTACTCTTCGTTGTGGTGCGTGGGCTTCTCACTGTGGTGGCTTCTTTCGTTGCAGAGCATGGGCTCTAGGTGCATGGGCTTCAGTAGTTGTGGTGTGTGGGCTCAGTAGTTGTGGCACATGGGCTTAGTTGCTCTGCGGCATGTGAGATCTTCCTGGACCAGGGCTCGAACCAGTGTCCCCTGCGTTGGCAGGCAGATTCTTAACCACCGTGCCACCAGGGAAGCCCCTGACTTTGGGTTTTGTTTGTTCTTCTTTTCTGTTTCCTTTATGTGTAAAGTTAGATTGTTTATTTGAGATTTTTCTTGTTTCTTGAGGCATGCTTCTATCACTATAAACTTCTCTCTTAGAGCTGCCTTTGCTGCATCCCATAGATTTGGGAAGGTAGTGTTTCCATTTTTCATTTGTCTCAAGGTGTTTTTAAATTCCCTCTTTGATTTCTTCATTTACCCATTGGTTGTTTAATAACATGTTGTTTAGACTCCATAGTTTTTGTGTTTTTCCAATTTTTCCCTGTAGCTGATTTTTAGTGCCAAGTCTCTGTGGTAGGAAAATATGGTTGATGTGATTTCATCTTAAATTTATTGAGGATTTTTTTGTGACCTGACCTGTGGAGAATGTTCCATGTGCTCTTGAAAAGAATGTGTATTCTGCTGCTTTTGGATGGAATGTTTCATATATATATCTATTAAGTCCATCTGACCTAATCTGTCATTTAAAGCCAGTGTTTCCTTATTGATTTTCTGTCTGGATGTTGTGTCCATTAATGCAAATAGGGTGTTAAAGTCCCCTACCATTATGTGTTACTGTCAATGTCTCCCTTTATGTTTGTTAATTTTTGCTTTCTGTACTTAGTTGCTCCTATATTGGCTGTATATATATTTACAAGTTGTATATCTTCTTGTTGTATTGATTTTTTTAATCATTATATGATGTCCTTTTTTGTTTCTTGTTACAAGCTTTGTTTTAAAGTCTATTTTGTCTGGTATAAGTCCTGCTAGCTCAGGTTTCTTTACATTTCTGTTTACATGGAATATCTTTTTCCATCCATTTGCTTTCAGTCTCTGTGTTTTTTAAGATCTGAAGTGAGTCTCCTGTAGGCAGCATACATATGGGTCTCGTTTTTTCATTCATTCAGTCACCTTCTGTCTTTTGATTGGATAATTTAGTACATTTACATTTAAAGTAATTATTGATATGTATGTACTTATTGCCATTTTGTTAATTGTTTTCTGATTATTTTTGTTGATCTTCTCTGTTCCTTTCTTCTCTTTCTCTCTTCCTTGTGATTTGATGACTTTCTTTAGTGTTATGTTTGTATATATTTCTCTTTATTTTTTGTGTGTATCTATTATTAGTTTTTGATTTGTGGTTGCTGTGATGTTCTTATATAACAACCTATGTACATAGTAGTCTATTTTAAGTTAATGGTTACTTCAATTTGAAAATGTTCTTGGATTTGTAAAAGTAGTACATCTTTAACCACCCCCTTGTTTTATTATTTTGACATCATATTTTACATCTTTTTATTTTGTGGATCTCTTTACTAATTTTGGTAGTATAGATGACTTTACTACTTTTGTCTTTTAAATTTCATGCTAGTTATATAGGTGTTTGATCGACTATCTTTGCTATATATTTGCCTTTACCAGTGGATTTTTTCTTTCATAATTTTCATATTTCTAGTTATGGCCTTTACTTTTATGTTTAAAGAAGTGCCCTTAACATTTCTTGTAAGGTCTGTTTTGTAGTAATGTTAAAGCCTGAATTTTGAGACATTTCCTACTGGAAGTTATCAATGTTTAGTATCAAAGGTACTGATATAAAGGATTGACCCTGCCAGTACAGACTTATTTGGGACACAGCTGGCAGGAAACAGAAGACAGGAGAGGACAAGGACAGCGATATTTCCCTTCTCACAGTCATGGGATGTTTCACTTAGTCCTAGTTAGGAACTGCTGGAAGGCATTCTAGTCATTGAACTATCTGCTCTCAAATTCTGTATTTCTACTCTGCTTTTTGACAGAAAATATATTTTCCAGGCTCTGGTACTCTGGCTTCCTGGGTAGGTTTGATGTTACCAAAGATGAAAGGGCAGGAGGGGAAATGCCAGAGCATTTCTCCCCGTCAATGGCTGCATTCCTCTGTGATTCCAGCTCCCATTAAACAGCCCCTCCCTATCTGGTCTCAGTTCCTTCCAGTCAGCCTTTGCCAGAGAGCCATCTCTTGTTGGAGAACTTCATGTTCTGGGCACTGGAACACCAGTGTCTATGTTATTTTACAGTTCTGGAGATCAGAATTCCAAAATGAATTTCACTGGGCTAAAATTAAGGTGTTGACAGGGCTGTGTTCTTTTCTGGAGACTCTATGGGAAAATTAGTTTTCTTGCCTTTTCCATCTTCCAGAGGTAAACTCATTCTTTGACTAGTGGCCCACTTTCATCTTCAAAACCAGCAATGACCAGTGGAGTCTTTCTCACATGGCATCTTTCTGACTTACTTTTTTGCCTCTCTCTTCCACTTTTAAGAACCTTTGTGATTACCTTGGGCCCACCCAGATAATATAGGATAATCTCCATATTTTAAGGTCATCCAATTAGCAATTCAAATTCCATTTGCTACCTTAATTCTCCTTTGCCATGTTATGTAACGTAGTCATATATTCTGATAATTAAGACATGGACATCATTGGGAGGCTACTATTTGACCTGTCACACCATATTTCTAAGACATCAGGATCTCTGTTTCTTCCACAAAGCAATGCCTTTAGGTCCTGGAAGCATGCATAGTTATATCCAAGGAAAAGAAGAGGCTTTTTTATGTGCAGTTATGGGAAGAACATCTATCAAGTAGGGCCACTGGTGATTCATACATTTTTTTCAGCTTAAAAGGAAAGTGGGTCCTTAATATATATTTGTCAAATATTTAGTCAACATGAACATTTACTATATGTAAAACATCCTCCCATGGAGATATAAAGTTGAATCTGGAATGGCTTTTATATTCAATCTATCAAAATTTCAATCTCTCATGAACCTGAATGTGTGACAAATAATACAAGAAACAGAATGAGGGAGTGAGGACAGGTGAGTGAAATTCTGTGTGTAGACACAGAATTGTCTCAAACTTCCAAATTCAAACCCTAGTGATTGTCTTAACCTTAAGAATGTCTTTTAAATGTCTTCCTAGTGGTTAATGAGGGAAACAAAGGCCTCTGAAAGGTTTGACATAGGAGACTGAACACATTATCTGAATCTCAAATTAAATATGAGATTTATTCTCTAATCATTTGGGGTATGTAGGATGATCCCTCCCCCTTCTGTTTTTTTCTACTTCTTGTGAATTTATCTAAAAAGTATTTATTTCCATGTGCCAGGCATATGAACTTCTCCATACACTTTTATTTTTCTGCTCTTTCTGGTTAGTCTCCTGCTTCTCAGCAACTTTTCTTTTTCTACTTTATGCTGCCTCACAGTTTTAAAGTGTACCACATTTTAAAGTTTTCATATCCTTAGAAAACCTTGCATCTCTAGAGTAATTATTTTATGTAATAAAAATTTATCTGTATCCAAAAGTTACTGCTCCAGAAGGTCCTTTTCATGGTGGATGTCATGGCAACATAGAGATGATCATGGATAGAACACAACAGGGGGAGCTAAGCCCAAGAATTAGACTAGTTTGAAGGGAAACTCGGGTATTAGGACATTTTGTTACAAGTAACAGGAATCAGTTTAAGCTTTTAAGAAGCACCTGGAACTCGGGAAGGTACCTGGAAATCAAGACATGAGAAGTCTCTGTTTCTCATTTCCACCTTTCCCTGTGTGTTTGTCTTGTTCTTCTTTATCTGCAGACTTACTTTCCTGTCATTTCAGTCTATGTTGCATCATGCAGCCCCACACAGAGGTTGCCTATCTTTCAATCTCAATCCTTACTCTACAGGGGGTAGGAGGAGAGTCTGGTTGGCCAGTTTCAATCAAGTATTGACCCCTTATCCAGCCAACTATGGTTATGTCAACATTTTAAAAGAAAAAAAAAATAAGCAATTCACCAAGCAAAGTTGAGTTTATTCAACTTTGTAGAGGTGAATAGAAGAGTAGAATGATTACAATTTGGAACAAGTAAACTATGGCAAACCATAGGTAAGTCCAGAAAACAAAGGAAGAGAGTGATCTTTTATGGAGGAAAGGAGGAATTTGGGAGAGGTTGTTTTGAACAAAAGTTCACTGGAGGGAAATGAGAGTTTGAAGTAGTGGTGGCTTCTCATTGGCTACAGGTGAGGGCAGTTTGCTCTTGCTGGGCTGATAGGAAATCTTCCTTCTTCCTGCTGGACTATGTAAGCTGCGATGACTGGTTAATGAGTGAGAGCCCCTCCTTCATGACTTCCTGACTCCAATTTTGAGTTAGAGTTTCATAAAACATTTTCATATTTCCCCCTTCTAATCAAGATCTTTCTCTGAAAGCATTGCTGATCAAGAGTTGGGTCATCTGTTCCTGATTAGAATTATTTTTGTCCCTCTGTACCAACAAGAACATTTCCTCAATGTCATGTCCCATGTCAGAGGGAAGTGCACAGATTGGAAACCACTGAGGCCACATTTGAGTAGCATGGATAAGCAGGAGAACTCTCAGGCATTTTCCATCTTAAATCTATATCTTATCAATGTTGTAAACATTGGAGATCATCTTGAAATATTGAGCCAATATCGCCCTATTGAGTATATCATTTCTACAAATGTTTGACAGGCAACAGATATAAAGCTTTAAAAAAAGATTATACAAAGTAAGATGAGGAGCAGAATAATGACTGTGGTTTGCATAATAGTCCTAAAGCAGGAGCCCAAAACTTAAAGTAACTAAAAAAGATCAAAGGAGCATGGATCATCAGATGAAATTTGTTGTAGTCAATGTACTTGTTCCCTAATTTTACATAATTGGATTTCTGCTTCTCCAGGGAAATTTCTCCATATCCACAGGCGGTGTTTGCTATTGTACAGATGCCTCCTTGTTCAGCAAGTAGGTAATAAAGGGCTATGCAATTGTCTAAAATTACTTTAACCAATGAGTCAAGTGATTGTTGTTGGGTTCATATTGCCTTAGCAGTGGAATCAGTAAGTTTTCCCAATTCCAGAGAGAGATTTCTAGTCATTCATTCATTAGCATAAATACTCACAAAAGGGATAAGTGCCTTTCTGATGGAAGCAGATCTAGAGTCATGTATACCTCCTGAGAGTTCACTTTTAAGGCAGTGGTAAAAGTTTAATGGGGAAGACCAGTGGGACAACCAATTGTAGACGTCCACAGGGACAGTTAGAAAACCTATTAATCATTGGCCTTCAATCCGCCATCTTTTTAAACACTTATACACCTATCAAGAGACCATTTTCTCACAGATAAAGTTAAAACCAGGTGGTGTGCATAAGATTCCTGCTATGGTTTGATTAGTAAGAGTGCCATTAATTGGGATTATTTAGTTGACCTTTTCAAGCCAAGTGTCAGTGGCGTTTGGGGAACAATTAGAGAGGAACCATCTTGTTCTGTGGACATTGTTATCAAAGGCCATACAGAAGGTTTTTTGTTTGTTTTTGTTCTGTTATGTCAAGCAGACCTAAGGTAGTAGTGAGAATGGGGAACCATATAGGTGGAATAGGTATGATTAGTTGAGCTGAAATTTATGACAGGGGAGAGGTCAAAGCAATGTATAGGAAAACCACATTGTAGAAGTTTGAGTTGGTAAGAAATATCTGGAGGGGTGTGGGTATAGTTAGCTGTCTCACTGGATATGAAGGAGTTTGCTACAGAGGAAGACTAAAGGGTCATGGCTGTCATGGATAGATCAAGGTTTCTGAAGACAAATCCAACAACCAGAAAAGATTTCCCCTTTTGCAAGGGATTGGGAAATGTGAATGATGGCATCATCTCTCCAGGATACAGAAGGGGAAAACAAGGTGCAAAAAAACATAAAGGAGAGATTATTCAGACCTTATCCTGTCATCTTGGGAAAGCTGTCTGCTTCAGGTTTTGTCCGCTTCAGTTCCTGGAAATGTTTAATATGAGGTCACAGTTGGTATGCAGGTCCAGTCAGACTTTTAGATGGAACACATGGAACCAGGAGTCAACTCCTTGGAGTTTGTTGGCACAAGTATTTGTCAGTAACCCTTGATAAGGGCCTTTCCAATGTGGTTGAAGAGAGTCTTTTTGAAGATGTCTTTTCCAACAAATGAATTCCTCAGGTTGCAGAGTGTGGTGTGTGAGGTCGTTGTCTCCCTGGAGTGCACTATAAAAGTATTGCTCTACCAGAGCAGGATTGTTTTCAAGGGATGTAATTAGACCTTTGCAATACTGAAGTATATTTTCTTGCATTGGCTATGGGTCAAAAGAGGTAGAAGCTAGATGCATGGGGTTCCCAGTAATTATCTCAAAGGGTGAGAGTTTATTAGCTCCAAAATGGTGGATCTGAGATTTAGAAGGACCAATGGCATACTTTTGGACAAAATATTTGGAGGGTTTCCGCAAATTTTGTCAATTAAGTTTTGATGATGCTGTTAGTTTGTTCGACTACTTCTGAAGACTGAGGATTATAAACATAGTGAAAATTATGTAAAACTGGCCAAACAGCACAGACTTAACTGTAATATTTGACTAGTAAAATAGGTTCCCTGTTTGCTATGGAGCTTAAGAGGGATGTCCCAGGTAGGGATATATATTTTTTCAATAAGATTTTAGTAACAAGGCAGTAACTTGTCTACATGGGAAGGCTTTGACTCAGCGGGAAAGCATACAAATCATTACCAAGACATATTTGTATCCATGAGATGGGATTAGCTGACTAAAGTCCATTTCCAAACCTCAAATGGTCCCTTAGGCAACTTAAAATGCCTGGGAACAATGCTAACAGGTTTCCCTGGATTGTATTTTGGATAGGTGGCGAAGAAAAGTAGGCACTCTTTGAGGCCTCAGTAATATTTCCCAACCATTATTGATTCATAAATATTATCATCTTATTTGAAACCCAATGGTTTAATATATGTACAGTGGTCAATAGTGGGAATTTTAGAATTTCTGGCAGAACTTGGTTTTTATTTAGTCCAAACCAGAGGTCTCTTTCTTATCATACCAAGAGCAATTAGATTTATAATATTGTTTTTCCTTTTCTGGTACTGATTATTGGGTATCTTTAGTGAATTTCTCTAACTTATCATCTGGAGGTGAATTCCTTTGGACCATGACAGAGTTTTGACTTTTGAACTCTTCAAGGGCAGCATTTTTTTGCAGAAATATCGGTGAGTTATTTCTTTTCACTTCCAAAGAGTCAAGCTTAGAATGCCCCCAGGACCTTAATAATAACCAAAACAGCAGCAGTAAGAGTACAGCATCTAATAAATCCTGAATTTAAGGGCCATGTAAAATCTTATCTCCATTCCAAAATCATGAACCACTCCAAAGGTTTTTGCCCTCAGGTAGCATACAGGCCCATGTGAGTGAGCATAATTTGGCTTGTTGGGTGGCAGTAGCCAAAAGCAAAGGTGTTGCTTCAATTACTTCAAAAGGAGTTGATATTGTATATCCAGCACAATTTTTACAATTTAAATCTTTCAAATAAGAACCATCACTGAACCATGAGAAGACAACGTTATGCAAAGGTATTTCCTGTAAGTCATCATAGGGTGTCAGAAGGTGACCTGTCAGTATTATCCAGTCACAGTGGGAGGGGGAGGAGGAGGGGTTGTCAGTAGAGGAGAGAAGAGTAGCAGGGCTAAAGTTATTATAGTGAGCAAGAGTGGTGTAAGGGACAGTTAACAGGAGAATTTCATAGGAATTGAGATGGCTTTAGAAAAGCTTTGACAGCATGTGGCACAAAGAAGGATAAAGGGAATTCAATGACTATTTCCCTAGTGGCCTTTCCCTAGAGGGCAGTAGCAGGATATCTAGTGATGCAGGAGCACTATTCCTTGACTATGGGATCTAGGTGTTAGCTGTAAAATCCTGTGGGTTGGTGGTGATGCCCATGCTTTTGGGTGAGTACCCTAAGGGCATTCCTTTGTTTTTTATATACAGAAAAGGAAGGAAGAAAGTTGATAAATGGAGTGTCCAAGGGCAGGGGAGTTTATTAAACTTTCCTTTAAGATTTGAAAAGTCATGTCATCTGAATCTTCCAAGAAAATAGAGTCAGGTTTAGTAGTTTTTAACAAGTCATGTAAATGTTGGGCCATAAGGGAAAAGTTTCAGATCCAACTGTGACAATAGACTGTAAATCCAAGCCTTCATCCATGGACATTTGATTTTTTCACAGGTAAAATAGGAAAGTTGCAGGGACTGGTACAGGGGATAATACAGTCCTGAGACTTATAGTCTTCTATTATTGGCTTAGTGCTTTGAGGGGCCTTTTTTTTTTTTTTAAGGGTATTGATTAACTCTGGAGAGAGGTTTTGAGAGATCTATTTGGGTCATATTAAGAGTTGCACTGTGGATTCTGCCAATATCAGTATATTGCTCATAAAGAGGTGGCAGCTGATTTAATAGGGATAAATGATTAGTGTCTTTGGAATTAGGTCTTGTGCCATCAATGAGCAAATAAAAGAAGTCAAAAGGCCATTTGATTCACCTGGTTGGCTATTTTGGTTGCTCCTGTCAAATTCTAGAATAATTTGCCCCTTTTGGGAGAAAGAAATTCCACCATAATATTTTCCTAAGAGATCCTCAGTCCAATACATAAATAGGAGCAGAAGAATTCAGAAGAAAAGGGTGGGTATCTCTTAGAAGGCCTAAGTAAAAGGGGATAGGTTTAGAGATAGGAATCTCCTGAGGTTTATTACAAACCCCAACTCTTTGAACTGTTTTAGTACTTTGAGGCAGGAGCTATTTAATGGTACTAGGGCTGAGCACTGAGAGTGTAGCTCCAGTGTCAATAAGGACAAAAAGAGACTTATTCCAAATCTGGAGAGAAGTTTCTCCAAGTCAATTAAAGGGAGGGACCGGAAAAAGAACTTAGTAGTTCCTTGGAGTCCTGTCACTGGGGATTAGGAGGACACTGGAAAGGCTGGTTAGAGGACTGAAGGTGCCTGGAACACTTAAGCTTGTAGCAGTCTTTCTTTCAATGTCTTGGCTTTTTGCAATAATGGCAGAGACCAGGAGGGTTGTTATTTTTAAAATTTAATTTATTTATTTATTTATTTTTGGCTGCGTTGGGTCTTCGTTGCTGCGTGCGGGCTTTCTCTAGTTGTGGAGAGCGGGGGCTACTCTTTGTTGCTGTGAGCAAGCTTCTCATTGTGGTGACTTCTCTTGTTGCGGAGCATGGGCTCTAGGCATGCAGGCTTCAGTAGTTGCAGTGCGCAGGCTCAGTAGTTGTGGCACACGGGCTTAGTTGCTCTGCAGCATGTGGGATCTTCCTGGACCAGGGCTCAAACCCATGTCCCCTGCATTGGCAGGCGGATTCTTAACCACTGTGCCACCACCAGGGAAGCCCCTGGTTTTTTTTAGGGGCCTTCATTTGTTGGAGTTGAAGACTAAGGATTTTAGTGGTCTTCCTTTTAGTTGAATCGTCTAGCATGTGGGTGAGCTGGCTTGCTAAATTTGCTAAATCTGGAGTGGACATAATTTCCCATTTTATCCTGGTTCTTTTAATTACAAGAGAAAGATCCCAATTAAGCACAATGAACATAGAGTTAAAAGCTACCTGAGTGGATTCAACATCCAAAGGAAGACCAGAGTCTTCTTTAAACATGATATGGAGCTGAAATAATTGTTCACACACTCACTGGGCTCCTGGGTACAAGCCTGGATCTTATTTCCATTGACTGCTTTTGGGAAAGCCCTAGGAATTGCCAAATGGACTTGCCAGGCAATTTCCTGAACTTGATCATAGAATAAGGCAGTAAGGGTTTTTCTTTGTCCCCAAGCTGTAATTCTAAAGACTTCTCAGGATCATCCCAACTGGCAGATTTCATCCAGTGTTGGGCCTGACCTTCAGCAACAAGCATATGTACTGACTGATACAAGTCAGGGAAGCCAGGTTGACAAGTTTGGATGACTATATTAAATTCCTCAGCAAATCTGTGGAGACCCTCAGTTACTTGGGGAAAATCTTTGACTACTGCTTGTAGTTCAGCTTTAGTTCAGGGAACATAAGATATTAGGGGTTTAGCATTTGGATTTTCAGAGGGTCTGATTTTGAAGGGGCAGGTTTTAGTACGTTTAAGGGAGGAGAAAGCAGGGAGAGGTTCAGAGAAAAAGGGAAGTTCAGTGAAGCTATTAGAATGAGGAAGTGGAGGGTATAGAGGAGATGGGTATTGTGCAGAAGGGGAAGAGAAAGGTGGTACCAGAGACACAGAGAACAGGGGGAGGGGAAAAGAGACCTCAGAAGCATTTCTGTCTTCGTTTAATCATCTGTTCACCTTGAATAATTTAGGAATGGTATTTTGTAAATAGGCAATTTTAGAATCTTGGGTATGTTTGGAAGCTTCCAGGTACCAATTAAATAGGCATCCCATTCAGTATGTTTAATTTCAGAGCAGCAGTCTTCTAATTTGGTTCTGAGAAAAACAGGTTTGGGAATCTTGAAATTTCCCCATAATGGCCATTAGTGTTCTAAATTATCTTTGGTTAAGTTGATCCATTTAGTTAAGAACGTGCATGAGGAGGGACCATAGTTCTTTAACAAAAAACCAGCAAAGGTCCCAGCAGCAGGGCCCTCCTGAGAGAATTTAGAGGATTGGGATCCCCTACTTCAAAACCAGGGATTAAACAAAACAAAATAAAACAAAACAAAACAAAAAACCAAATGAGTACTCACCAAAAGGATGATGCCTTCAAGAAAACAGATCCTGAGTAAAGTCTGAGGGCTCGACCAAAAAGAGGGAGTTTGAATTCAAGAGGAGACTAACGAAACTGGAAGGAAGAATTCGACTCATGGGAGCAGAGTGCACAAGGGGTTCAAGTGGGTACCATGCACAATTCTGTGGGTCATGAGTTCCTCAGGGGTTTCTCTGCTTCGAATCGCACTTCTGACACTACAAAATGACGACACTTTAAAAGAAAAGGCTAAGCAATTCAGCCAGAAAAATGGAGTTTATTTGGGAATATCAGAGGAATTGCAATTCAGGACAAACAAACAGTGACAAACCATAGGCAAGTCTGGAGAACAAAGGAGGAGAGCATTCTTTTATAGAGGAAAGGGGGCAGTTGGGAGGTAGTTTTGAACAAAAGTTCCTTGGAGGAAATAAGAATCCAAAATGGTGGCAGCTTCTCACTGGCTGCAGGCAGGAGAGCTTGCTATTGCTGGATGGAGAGGAAATCTTCCTTCATGCTGGAATGAGTGGTACATGAACGATGGCCCTTCCAACATGGCTTCTTGACTCCAATTTTGAGTTAGGTTTCCTTAACACATTTTCAGTTAGGAGGGAAAGACCCATAGAATGAATGGGAGCCATTCTCAGAGAAAGAATGATCCCTGAAAACTTCAAGAGGGCAATGATGCTAAGGCTGGACACGTCCAGTTTTTACGTTTAGAAAAGGCAGCTATCTGGAGGTAGCCAAACTCAAGCTTAGGGGCAGAGTCCTCTAGACTGTCAAGTCTGTCCAAGATTTCTGACACCAACTGCAAGTTCACAGTTTTCCCGAAACTACCATTAGGTTCAAGAATTCACTATAAAGTCTCACAGAACTCACTGAAAGTTGTTATACCAATGATCACATGTTTTATAGGAAAAGGACACACATTAGAACAAGCCAAAGGAAGACACTCATAGGACAGGGTCTAGGAAGGTTACAAATGTGAAGATTCCACTGTCCTCAGATGTTATTCTCTCAGCATTGATGTGTGACAATGCATATGTAGGGCGTATTGCCAATCCCAGAAGCTCATCCAAGCTTTGCTGTCCAGAGATTTTATTGAGGCTTCATTACCTAGGTATGATTGATTGGTTGATTGCCCACATGTTGGTACTCAATCCCCAGCTCCCCTCCTCGGAGGTCAGGCTAATATCACTGCCCCAAGGCCCCAACCCTCTAATAACATGGTTAGTCTTTTGGGGATGGCCATTCCCACCCTAAGATTATTAGGCATGGTCCATCCCACCCTGAGTCATCTCATTAGCATAAACTATCAGGTGTTGTCCAAGGGGCCCACCATGAATAAAAAGAAGACACTCTTATTAGGAAATTCCAAGTGTTTAGCAGTTACTTCCCGGGAGCCAAAGATAAAGGCTAGTTCTCTCTTTGTATAAGGCTAAATCCCCTTCTACACAGCAGCAAATATGGTAGCTATTCTGTTTTAATATTCTTAATGAGCAAAGCACTATAAGGTGGGCTCTAATTTTAAAGTAAAGCTACTTGTTTTCTGCTTTGTGGTGACCATAAAAAGAAGTGACAGAGGTCTGGTACAGCAGAAAGACTTGGCACTATATTCATAGTGGTTTGTCCAAGGTGGCTGAAGACGATGGTAGTATTTGAAATGCTAAAAGGTATACGAGGCAATAGATGGCTCTGTTGACTATGACTTTTTCTGAGTCCTTCAGATAAAGTAAAGTTGGGCTTCCAGATTCCTCCCACTTCCCTTTTCTATATTCTCCTCTCATGTGGTATCCTAGGACCTCACAGCTGCTTTCCCAAGGCAGTGGCCTAAACCCCAGGATTGTGGCTCTTTATTTTCCACAACTTGCTTCACTCATATACTCCCACACCCATAATCAAAACTGGTTAGTTGTCAGGAAAGATTGTAATCAGATAAACTAATGCATAATTCAAATTTAATCATACATGTCCTTTGAAAATCCACTTCTGATCTCTTTACAGGGAAAGAGAGTCAACATAGTAATTCACAGTAAGTTACAGTCAGGGACTAGGTTGTGAAAGTTGTTGAAAGCAGGAAGGTTAATCTATTATCTTAAGTAATTTGATGCAAATTAACAACACTGGTTCAAAGAACAGAAAATTAAGCAGCATATCTGTTTGAGAGTAAATTATCTCTAATTGGAAAGAGACTACAGTAGGGTTTTTTTTTAAAACTCAAGTCACATAAGTTCCTGCCTACCTCTTTCTAGTGCTGTAGCAAACTGATTATTTTAGCCAAAACATAGAGCATAGATCAGAGAGCAGAAACCATTTGAATCAGCAATTTCCTAAGGCAAGATCAGTGTAATGAGTCTGAGAAAAAACTTTTTCAAATTCTGCCCTTTTCTCTTGGTTCTTCTGAATTTGAACACACTTCCTATTTGTGTACTGCCAAGAAAGACATGTTCCCAATGCGACTTAATTGTGTAAATGAATCGTGTGTGAAAGCAGAGAAAGAACCACTAATATAGATGGATTTGAGCAACACAGGAGCCCTGAACATTTAATCCAGTGTAGAAAGAATGAAGAAGTTGCAAAACTGGAGAAACAGAGATCAGCTCTACTGTGGACTGTGAAATGCAAACCTTGGGATGACTCCCAGCGTTTAGTTTGTCAAAAGGCTTTCCCCAGACTTAATCTCCAAGTCTATGAGATTCATGGTTGAACGGGTGAATCTGGGAAATATTTATGAATTCAATTCAGAGGATAATCTGTCTAGTGACTTGAGAGGACATCCCTACACAGGTGGATACAAATTCAAACTTTGGGGACATTCTGGACTTGGATGAATTTTCTGGGGGTGACCTCTGTTACCAACAACAGTAGCATGTTACCAAACAAGAGCCTAAGAAAACTCTTTATTTGGATAACATTGACTTTCAATATGGTTTAAACCTATTCCTATAGCTGGCTTAGAGAAATCATTGTTTTTCACTTATATAAAACTGATTTTTAAAATAAATTTATTTATTTTATTTATTTATTTTTGGCTGCATTGGGTCTTCTTTGCTGCGTGAGGGCTTTCTCTAGTTGCCGCGAGTCGGGGCTACTCTTCATTGCCGTGCATGGGCTTCTCATTGCGGTGGTTTCTCTTGTTGCAGAGCATGGGCTCTAGGCACACGGGCTCAGTAGTTGTGGTTTGCGGGCTCCAGAGCACAGGCTCAGTAGTTGTGGCGCACATGCTTAGTTGCTCTGGCATGTGGGATCTTCCCGGACCAGGGCTCGAACCCATGTCCCCTGTATTTGCAGGCAGATTCTTAACCACTGCACCACCAGGGAAGCCCAAAACTGATTTTTATAGCTCAGTTTAATTTAGGAATTTAAGCTTCTTGATTAAAGTTGACATGTTTGTGAATCCAAATTATTGCATATTTCTGCTGAATATACTAGTCATATGCTTAGAAAGTATTGCTTTGGATGGTTATGCTAATTGCTGTAATTTTCTTTTGCCTTTTTGAATCAGTTTTTCTTTGTGAAAACAAACTGTTACAAATCACATTCTGCATTACTGTTAGTTGTAAATTACAGTATATTGATCTAAAATGTTTCAGTTGTAACAGATTGGAGAAAGTTATCAAAATTTACTATCCATATGAAAACAGCTTAATGTTCACTCTTTTATAAACATTGAACTTAAAACAAGTAGCAATAATAAATAAATTTTGCTTCTGCTTATAAACACAATCAATTCTGCTCATCTATACATTTTTGTTCTGAATGGAACACAATGTTCCTTTTGTGACAGTTGGATAGATTTAGATTTATTACCCTAGCCTTGTTTTAAATTAAACATGCTTAATAAATATTGATAGAGTGCCTACAATTTCTAGGTACTGAAGAAGACGCAAAGAAAATAGACGTGATTTTTGTCCTTAAATATTTAGGTTCACAAAGCGATATAAAGGTTTGGGTTTAGGGGTCATTTTCTAGATAGTTCCATGTATGTTTGTTCTTATTTGCATAATCCAGTAACTTTTTAAGATAGAGAAACTACTTTAGGTAGATATAAGGTATATTATAAGATAGATATAAAACAGAGACACAGGGGAGGAGACTTGTTAGAGTCACACAGGCAATAAGTGAAAGGATCTAGGTTTGAAACACGATTCTTTCAGTGCAGTTCTAGCGCTCTTTCCATATTCAAGACAGAATACAGCAAATGCTACAGTGCAAAGAAAGTGCTATGGGAGTTCGAAGGAGGCCATATAATAATAATTCCAAAAATTTTTCCAAAAAGTAATACATGAGTCTCAATTTCTTCTTAGTAGAATCTCTGCTGAGTACTTTTGACCCCTTGATTTTAGTTATTTCCCTGGGAAGATATAACTTTCGTAGGTTTGCCTTCACTTCTTTGACTTGGATTTCTATCATGTTCTCTCATTATTTTCACCTTTTCTTCTTCATTCTTGGGGGGCTGTTTTGGTTAGACTGCCACATCACTTACTCACTTTTCTGCCATATTAATTTTGCTCTTTACTGCCTCTAGTGTAGATGGTTCACTTTTTGTGGTTCATCGTTCCTATTTAAAGGCTCTATTTTCTCGTTTCCTTGAGAAAACCAAGCAGAAGGTTTCTAAAATTTTCTTCCTTATCCTACATAAAATATGTTTTAAGAGAACATTTGCTTCTGAGTTTTTAGATTTAAAAAACTTTAAAATTAAAACCTCAGTTGTTGAGTGAGTTTTCTAATCTCACAAAATTTCTTCATCTGAAAAACAAGGTTAATAATAGTACTCCCCCCACAAGATTGGTACAAAAAGTAAATGAGTTGATACGTGTAAAGTGCTGGTAGAGGTCTGGGTCCATTCAGGAGATAGAGACCACACAGTACACTAAACTGGGGAAGTTGATATAAAAAAGGATTAACTATGATCAAAGAGTAACTGTATGATATAAGGAAACTGTATATGGTTCCCTAGGGCTGAAGGAGGCAGGAAAGAGAAACGTGGAAAGCGCTCAGACCTCTGCTGGAGAAGACGTGGTTCAGCTCACTGAGTAGCAGAGAAGTTCACTGGTTTAGCCAGACTGGAGCTGATGGGCAAGCAATAGGCACCCTTGGGAATGCAATCTGGCAATCAGCAGCCAGTGATGTGGGCATGCAATGGGAATGTGGGCATTTGCAGGGACAGGAGTCTTTCAGAGCACATGGGCTGTGTTGAGAGAGCTGTGGAAAGGCTTTGCCTAGCCGAGGCTGCAATGTCGCAGATGGACCTGTTCAGGCCCTGTGGTTGAGGCAGGCTCTGCTGAATGAACTCACACCTATACCATTGACTCCCGTTTCTGCAGCAAAGGGCAGGAGATCCTCTTCTTCCATCAATGATTCTCCAGTGCTCTCTACTGAGAAAACTGAACATTGTGTTCAATTTAAAGGAGAAATACTCAAAGGAATTCTTGTTTATCACAGAACATATACTGAACAGGTGATTCAGGGCTAGAGATGATCTATTGATAACTGACACGGAACTCAAAACGGTGCCTGGCTCAGTAAATATGCCATTGCTGGAGATAGCGTATGCTATTATTATTGCGTTCTTTTCTTTGTTTAGTAATCTTTGAATAAGGAAACAGCTATCAAGCCTGTTGTGGGCCAAGAGGCCAGTTGTACTGAATGTCTTTAGCTTTTCTCAGCTTTAATTTGAGAACTAAGAGATACTCCCATATGTAGAATCAGTGTTAAGGTTAATATAGACAACCCTTAGCCCAAATTTTGTCTTCATAGGCATTTATCTAATTGGACCTCCTTCCCTACCCTTATAGCTGATTTCCCTGATTATCAGAAGCCAGTGCAATACATAGGATTTTGGGGGGTACAAAATCAAAGACACCATTTCCTAACATGCCTTGCTACCTGGATCCGTCCCTTCTTGGTCCTGCCCACAGTGCTTCCAGGATGTAATACATCACTGTACATCCTTCTCTATGCTTGACACTGCTGCTCCTGTGGTATCATAGAAGTTACAGTCTCTGAATGGGAATGTGGGGACAGGGAAGGAGGTCATCAGTCTACCTGAAGCAGAAAAGGATTTTGGTGCAGTAAATGCGTAACTCTATGGTTTTCTAGTCAGTGCAATGCTGGAGAACAAACCTTTTCCTACTTTCTTTGTGGAATTATATTTGCTCTTCTGTTTTAAAAGGTGGGATATGTAGAGTCCAGGAATGTATTTCTCAGCCAATTGCCATACATTCCACTATCAGTAATATATTGCAATATATTTCATTCCCAGAGCTGCAGTTAGTTTTTGTGGTTTTTATGTATCCTTTCAAATATTTTACTGGGAAGTTGAGAAAAGGAATATTAGGGGCAAGTAGCATGCCATTTTACTAAATTGTGAATCTACAATTTGTTGTCTTTCTGTCACTTCTTCAAAGGATAAGTAATAATAATAATAATAATTGTAGATACCATTTAATAAGTGCTTGCCATATGGCAGTTGCCATGCATTTCTCATTCATTTTTAATACAATACTATGAGATGCAGTATTATCTTCATTTCATAGGCAAGGAACTAAAGTTTGCACATTTTATTAAATTACCCAAAGTCATGCAATTAGTTGCCAGAATTCAAATACAAGTTAATATAACTGTGAAGTACATGTTCTCTGTTATACTGCTATATTATTTTGCATTTTAATTCCCTAAATTTTTATTTTATTTTTCTTGGGAATAGTGTATAAGCTTTGTGGTAGGCAATAATCAACCCTGAAAAGATACATGTCATAATCCCTGGAACCTGTGCATGTTATATTATATGGTGAAAGGGCTTTGCAGATGTGATTGAGTTAAGGATCCTGAGATGGGAGATCATCCTGGATTATCTGGGTGGGTGCTCTATGTAAATCACATCTAACCTTGTAAGAGGGAACAGAGGAAGATCTGACACACAGAAGAGGAGACGGTTATGTGACCATAATGGCAGAGACTGGAATGATACGGCCACAAGCTAAGGAATGCTGACAGCCACCTGACACTGGAAGAAGCAAGGAATAGATTCTTCCCTAGAGCCTCTGGCAAGAACATGGCCCAGAAGGCACATTGATTTTGGCCTAGTGAAACTCTTTTCAGACTTCTGGTCTCCTGCACTGTAGAAATAACTTTTTCTTGTTTTAAGCCACCAAGTGTGTGGAAATCTGTTACAGTAGCCACAGGTAACTAACACAGGCATCTAGAATCAATTCTACACTGTTGGTGGTTTCCACACGTCCTGGTTCAGTGGTAGAGGGGTCGGTAGAGTATACGCTATAGGCACGCATAGCTCATCAGCGTCCTGGCCCTCCATCTAATTGTGACTCTAGAAGGGACCTTACAAATCACTGACTCAAAACTCCTGTCTAGTGCATTAATCTCCCATTTAACACTCTCTTCAAATGCTTGTCGGGCCTGTGCTTAATTTTCTTCCAGTGCCAGGGACTTCACTATTTTTCAAGGTGATTAGATAGCTTGACTCATCAGAAATTTTTCCTTCATATTTAATGTCAATCTGCCTCCCTGCAGTCTCTATGCATAAGCTATAGTAATATGCTCTGGGGCACAAAGAATATATCTATTCCCACTTCCTCAGGATACTTGAGGATTAGCTTTTCCATCAGCTAATTCAATTTAATTCATGTTAAATGAATTCACAATTGACTAAAAAGGTTAAGATTTTTTCATGATTACTATTACTAAACACACCTATCCCCTTATGTTTTGAGAAAGTTAGCTGATAAGATCTAGATATGTTTTACATACATTCCTGTGAAATTGGATCATGATAGATGTGGTCTGTTGTTCCAGTTTAGTGAGGTTCTCTTGGATCCTGGCTCAGTCATGTTATGTGCCCCATCCCAGTTTTATGCAGTACACACCTAAATCAGCATGCCATAGATATCAATGTCTAAGTCTTTGAAAAAACTTTGAATGAGATTGGGCTAAGAAGAGCCCAGGAACACGATGTTGGAAACCTTTTCCCACTAATTACAAATACACCTAAGCGTAGTATCACCACTGTGTCCATAAGGATATCATAAGAAACTTTATCAAATGCCTTTCTAAAAATCCAAGTAGTACCATGTGAGTGACTTCCTCTTTACCCATTTACACAGTTTTCATTTAAAAGTACCATTATTTGCATTTTCTTATATGTTAAGTTGCTTTATAAAATTTAAGTCTTTTATGCCTATTCAAGGAATCCAGCAGTCTAGTAAACTTGCCAAAAAGGAAATGAGTGAAAAAATTCCCAGAATTTCACTTTCTGTTACAGAATTAAAATATCTAGTAGTTTTCTTGAAGTAGAGAAAAAAGAGTAACGTTTTTGAGTGATATTTTTGCCTCTAAGGGAACTACATCAGGGTTAACAGAAGGAAGCATTGACACTGAAACATGGACTGGAAAATAAACCAATGTCTGAGCATAAAAAAGGTGAGTGTTTGTGAGGTCCAGTATAATATCTCAGTATTGGCTGAACACTGGCCCCACTCAGCCAGTCAGAGTGAGACAGGCTGGGACCCTTTGCTACAGTGCTGCAATGCTTGCACCTGGACAAACCTCTCCTTGAGCAACAAAATACAAAGAAATTATATGCGACTAAAAATAACTGTGTGCATACACAGTTGGGGCAAATTCTGGACCAAAAGATACAAAAAGACCAAAAAACCCAACTGCCACTTCTGAAGAACCGGGAGGAAATACCGGGTGTTGGGAGCAAAAGCAGGGTACTGTGCATGCCCCCTGCACTCAGCGCCACAAAGGGGTGGGCAGAACACCTAAGCCACCCCTCTGGCCCGGCCCCTGGACACACCCCTACCCTCACCCCGTATAAGGAACCAGCTCGTCCCCTCCTCAGGAAGTGAGCAAGGGAACCTGTTACTTGTTTTTGCTCCCTTCTGTGGTCACAGGGGCCCCAATAAAGCCTTGTCTGAATTTCTTGTCTGGCCTCTAGTCAATTCTATTGATTGGGAAAGGCCAAGAACCCTGGTCGGTATCAAGACCATTTTACATGAAACCTGTCAATGAACTTCATTCCAAATTTGGATTTTTAAAAACTATTTATTGATTTGTTTGTTTTGTTGCACTGGGTCTTAGTTGCGGCAGGCAGGCTCCTTAGTTGCAGCTCACCAGCTCCTTAGTTGCAGCACGTGAGCTCCTTAGTTGTGGCATGCATGTGGGATCTAGTTCCCTGACCAGGGATCGAACACTGGCCCCCTGCATTGGGAGCACAGAGTCTTATCCACTGCGCCAACAGGGAAGTCCCTAAATTTGGATTTAAGCAATTAATATTAAACAAAATCAAAGATTGGTCATCACTCATATTTTAAAAAAATTCAAATTAGGATTAACCAAGAATAGATTAGTCATTAAAAGCAGACTTACGGATACCCATCAGATTTTTAGCAATGTGGGTATTTAGATAACCTAAAATAACTAAATTTTAGTCCATAATACTTTTTTTGTAAAGTGACGAATGAGCCAGAAGTAAGTGTGTAAAGGAGTAGAGCAATACTTTTAACTTTTAAGCTCATGAGTTGAAGATTATTTCCTTTGGGGAAATAATTTTAATATTGATTAATTTTTAATTTAGGAAAGTAAAATAAAATTATTTGTGGAATGTAAGAATAATACATGCAAAAATGTAAAATCACTCTCATTTGGAAAATGGAAAGGAAAAGCCAGATGACCTTTAAGAGCTCTTTTGGCTCTAAAAACACAGATTTAGTGTTGGAGCAAATGGCTCAAGTTACAGAGAATGGTTGTCTCGATCCAGGGCCTAACTGAGCGTATGCAAATGTTCATACTGCAGATTACAGGGTAACTGACAAGCACTTTATCTAAAAGACCCACAACAGTAACGCTTAAAAGAGTTAACATCTACAAAACATAATTCAAATGAGCGCACTTACAAATGTAATCCACTGCTGTGGATTTAAACAAAAAGGTGAGTTTTGAGGTGTGTTCAGATTGTGGTGAAGTAGGAATTAACAAAGACGAGTAAGGAGAACTTTTCAAAAATAGATGAATTTCGGTCTTAAAAATTAGAGCTAAAAAATGGAAGAAAAGTATGAGAACTACATGGGTTCTGATATCTTTGCCAGAAAGAAAATGCTAATTTATTTAGCTACCTTATTTCATTTCTTTAATAAATATTTGTTGAGAACCAACTATGTGTTAGGCACTGTGCTGAGAATACCGGGTTGAATAAGACAGAGAACAGGCCCTCATGGAGCATAGTCTAATGAGGGTGACCGACATTAAACCAATAATTATACCAATTAATGTATAATTATAAATTGTGATGAGCACCATAAAGGAAAATTACAGGGGGTTAATGAGAGAATTTGCCAACGGACCTAATTTACATTGGGGCACCAAGGAAGGCTTCTTTAAGGAAGTGACATTTCAGTTGTCCCCTGAAGGACAATTGAAATAAAGAGGTGAAGGCTAAGGGTAAGAGCATCTCAGGCAGAGAGAACAGCATGCACAGAGGCTGAGGTAGCAAGAAACTTACTTCCCATGTGAGAAGCCTAAAGAAGGTCACTGTGATTAGCTGAGAGAGGGAGAGTGGACCAAAAAGATGTTGGAAAGAAATGCTCAGGTCTGACCACACTGGGCTTAGGGCACCCCTAGGATTGTGGATTTTACCTAAGATAGCTTAAATAGAAAGCACTCAAAGATTTATAAGCAGAGGAGGGACATGATTCTATTTACTCTGGAATTACAGGTAGAATGGGCAGGAGGAGGGCAAAGGTGGACACAGGAGAACAAGTCAGAAGGATGTTTCAGTAGACCAAGATAAGGAATAATGACCCAGTCATCTTCCAACTTTTCTCTCATGTCTCCCCCAAATTATTGGAAAAATGATGTGTCCCCTCACATATTTTTAAGATAACATTTACATTTTTCATCATGTTTAACAGTTACAAAGAATATGTTTCTGCTGTATTTTAATTATTGATAGTTTAAAATAGAATTGTTACATCTAATTTATTTTATTTTCTAATGGGAAAGTTACAATTTCATTTTATTTTGTTTATTTTATTTTATTTTATTTTTTTTATTAATTTATTTATTTATTTATTTTTGGCTGTGTTGGGTCTTCGTTTCCGTGCAAGGGCTTTCTCTAGTTGCGGCGAGCGGGGGCCACTCTTCATCGCGGTGCGCGAGCCTCTCACTGTCGCGGCCTCTCTTGTTGTGGAGCACAGGCTCCAGGTGCGCAGGCTCAGTAGTTGTGGCTCACGGGCCTAGTTGCTCCATGGCATGTGGGATCTTCCCAGACCAGGGCTTGAACCCGTGTCCCCTGCATTGGCAGGCAGATTCTCAACCACTGCGCCACCAGGGAAGCCCCTATTTTGTTTATTTTTAAATTTTGTTATTTTTTCCAGTTTTATTGAGAAATAATTGACATCTGTCACTGTATGAGTTTAAGTTATATAGCATGATAGTTTGATTTACCTATACTGTGAAATGATTACCACAATAGATTCAGCTAACATCCATCTTCTCATATAGATACAATAAAAAAGCAAGAAAAAAGAAAAAAATTTCTCCTTGTGATGAGAACTCACAAGATGTACTCTCTTAACAGCTTTCCTGTATATCATACAGCAGTGTTACCTATAGTCATGATGTTGTATATGACATCCCTAGTACTTATTTATCTCATAACTGGAAATTTGTACCTTTTGACCACCTTTCTGCAATTTCCCTTCCCCTCCAAACTCCACCTCTGAAAATCACCTCTGAAATTCTGATCTATTTTTAATGAGTTTATTTATTTATTTATTTATTTATTTATTTATTTATTTTTTAGATTCCACATGTAAGTAATACCATACAGTATTTGTATTTCTCTGTTGGACTTATTTCACTGAGCATAATGCTGTCAATGTCCTTTCATTGTCACAAATGTCAGGATTTTCTTCTTTCTCAAGGGTGAATAACATATAAATACATACATACATACATACCACCACTTCTTTATTTATTCATCCATAGATGGACACTTAGGTTGTTTCCATGTCTTGGCTATTGTAAATAATGCTGCTATGAATATGGGGATGCAAATATCTTTCCAAGTTAGTGTTTTCATTTCCTTTGGATATATTTCCAGGAGTGGAATTTCTGGATCACATGGTGGTTTTATTTTTAATTTTTTGAGGAAAAAATGTTTTCTATAGTGACTGTACCAATTTACAATCCCACCAACAGTGCACAGGGTTCCCTTTTCTCCACATCCACATCAGCGTTTGTTATCTCTTGTCTTCTTGATGATGGACATCCTAACAGGCATGAGGTGACGTGTCATTGTAGCTTTGATTTGCATTTCCCTAATGACTACTGATGTTGAGCATCTTTTCACGTACTTGTTGGCCTTTCCTATATCTTCTTTGGAGAGATTTCTATTCAGGTCCTTTGCCCATTTTTTAATTGGGTTAGTTGTTTTTTGCTATTGAGTTATATATTTTAGGTATTAACCCCATATCAGATATGGGGTTTGCAAATATTTTTTCCTATTCTATAGGTTGCCTTTTCACTTTGTTGATGGTACATCTCTATTTAAATGGGTTCAATGAGAATCTAAAAACTGCATTATTTGATGCCCACCATTATCCATTTAAAAATTCCTGGAACTAGCTTTTCTTTAACAGTGGAAATTTTATATCATTCCTTTTCTTTTCCAATTCCATTCCAAATTCCCCACAAACTTCTATCCTAATTTACTATATTATTATGCTTGAGATCTTTCACTGAGTCACCTATTATGTGTCTCTGTAACAAAAATATGCATGTAAATTATCAAAAGGCTATAAGTTCAATAAGGATTGAGCAATTACAATTATCACCAGTACACAATTGATCAAAACAACACGAATCCAATAGAGACTTTTTTCTTTTCTAGTATAGGCATATATATATATATATATATATATATATATATATATTCATATCTTTGTTGGAGTATAATTGCTTTACAATGTTGTGTTAGTTTCTGCTGTACAACAAAGTGAATCAGCTATATGAATACATATATCCCCATATCCTCTCCCTCTTGAGCCTCCCTCCCACACTCCCTATCCCACCCCTCTAGGTCATCACAAAGCATCAAGTTGATCTCCCTGTGCTATGCAGCAGCTTCCCACTAGCCATCCATTTTTACATTTGGTAGTGTATATATGTCAATGCTACTCACTCACTTCGTCCCAGCTTCCCCATTCCCCCTGCCCATGTCCTCAAGTCCGTTCTCTACATCTGCATCTTTATTCCTGCCCTGCCACTAGGTTCATCAGTATGGTTTTTTTAGATTCCATATATATGCGTTAGCATATGGTATTTGTTTTTCTCTTTCTGACTTGCTTCACTCTGTATGATAGACTCTAGGTCCATCCACCTCACTACAAATAACTCAACTTCATTCCTTTTTATGGCTGAGTAATATTCCATTGTACATATGTGCCACATCTTCTTTATCCATTCATCTGTTGATGGACATTTAGGTTGCTTCCATGTCCTGGCTATTGTAAATAGTGCTACAATGAACATTGTGGTACATGACTCTTTTTGAATTATGGTTTTCACAGGGTATATGCCCAGGAATGGGATTGCTGGGTCATATGGTAGTTCTATTTGTAGTTTTCTAAGGAACCTCCATACTGTTCCCCATAGTAGCTGTACCAATTTACATTCCCACCAACAGTGCAAGAGGGTTCCCTTTTCTCCACACCCTCTCCAGCATTTATTGTTTGCAGATTTTTTTGATGACGGCCATTCTGACGGGTGTGAGGTGACACCTCATTGTGGTTTTGAGTTGCATTTCTCTAATGATTAGTGATGTTGAGCATCTTTTCATGTGTTTGTTGGCAATCTGTATGTCTTCTTTGGAGAAATGTCTATTTAGGTCTTCTGCCCATTCTGGGATTGGGTTGTTTGTTTTTTTGATATTGAGCTGCATTAGCTGCTTATGTATTTTGGAGATTAATCCTTTGTCAGTTGCTTTGTTTGCAAATATTTTCTCACATTCTGAGGGCTGTCTTTTTGTCTTGTTTATAGTTTCCTTTGCTGTGCAAAACCTTTAAAGTTTCATTAGGTCCCATTTGTTTATTTTTGTTTTTATTTCCATTACTCTAGGAGGTGTTCAAAAAGGATCTTGCTGTGATTTATGTCATAGAGTTTTCTGCCCATGTTTTCCTCTAAGAGTTTGATAGTGTCTGGCCTTACATTTTGGTCTTTAATTCATTTTGAGTTTATTTTTGTGTATGGTGTTAGGAAGTGCCCTAATTTCATTCTTTTACATGTAGCTGTCCAGTTTTCCCAGCACCACTTATTGAAGAGGCTGTCTTTTCTCCATTGTATATTCTTACCTCCTTTGTCAAAGATAAGGTGACATATATGCGTGGGTTTATCTCTGGGCTTTCTATCCTGTTCCATTGATCTATATTTCTGTTTTTGTGCCAGTACCATACTGTCTTGATTACTGTAGCTTTGTAGTATAGTCTAAAGCCAGGGAGCCTGATTCCTCCAGCTCAGTTTTTCTTTCTCAAGATTGCTTTGGCTATTCGGGGTCTTTTGTGTTTCCAAACAAATTGTAAAATTTCTTGTTCTAGTTCTGTGAAAAAGGCCATTGGTAATTTGATAAGGATTGCATTGAATCTGTAGACTGCTTTGGGTAGTATAGTCATTTTCACAATGTTGATTCCTCCAGTCCAAGAACATGGTATATCTCTCCATCTGTTTGTACCATCTTTGATTTCTTTCATCAGTGTCTTATAGTTTTCTGCATACAGGTCTTTTGTCTCCTTAGGTAGCTTTATTCCTAGGTATCTTATTCTTTTTGTTGTGGTAGTGAATGGGAATGTTTCCTTAATTTGTCTTTCTGATTTTTCATTGTTAGTGTATAGGAATGCAAGAGATTTCTGTGCATTAATTTTGTGTCCTGTTACTTTACCAAATTCATTGATGAGCTCTAGTAGTTTTCTGGTGGCATCTTTAAGACTTTCTATGTATAGTATCATGTCATCTGCAAATAGTGGCCGTTTTACTTCTTCTTTTCCAGTTCAGATTCCTTTTATTTCTTTCTCTTCTCTGATTGCTTTGGCTAAAACTTCCAAACTATGTTGAATAATAGTGGTGAGAGTGGGCACCCTTGTCTTGTTCCTGATCTTACAGGAAATGCTTTCAGTTTTTCATCATTGAGAATGATGTTGGCTGTGTGTTTGTCATATATGGCTTTTACTATGTTGAGGTAGGTTCCCTCTTTGCCCACTTTCTGGAGAGTTTTAATCATAAATAGGTGTTGAATTTTGTCAAAAGCTTTTTCTGCATCTATTGAGATTATCATGTGGTTTTATCCTTCAGTTTGTTAATATGGTGTATCACATTGATTCGTGTATATTGAAGAATCCTTGCATTCCTGGCATAAACCCCACTTGGTCATGGTTTATGATCCTTTTAATGTGCTGTTGGATTCTCTTTGCTAGTATTTTGTTGAGGATTTTTGCATCTACGTTCATCAGTGATATTGGCCTGTAGTTTTCTTTCTTTGTGACATCTTTGTCTGGCTTTGGTATCAGGGTGATGGTGGCCTTGTAAAATGAGTTTGGGAGTGTTCCTCCCTCTGCTATATTTTGGAAGAGTTTTAGAAGGATAGGCATTAGCTCTTCTCTAAATGTTTGATAGAGTTCACCTGTGAAGCCATCTGGCCCCAGGCTTTTGTTTGTTGGAAGATTTTAAATCACAGTTTCAATTTCAGTGCTTGTGATTGGTCTGTTCATATTTTCTATTTCTTCCTGGTTCAGTCTCGGAAGGTTGTACTTTTCTAAGAATTTGTCCATTTCATCCAGGTTGTCCATTTTATTGGCATATAGTTACTTGTAGTAGTCTCTCATGATCCTTTATATTCCTGCAGTGTCAATTGTTACTTCTCCTTTTTCATTTCTAATTCTGTTGATTTGAGTCTTCTCCCTTTTTTTCCTGATGAGTCTGGCTAATGGTTTATCAGTTTTGTTTATCTTCTCAAAGAACCAGCTTTTACTGTGATTGATCTTTGCTATTGTTTCCTTCATTTCTTTCTCATTTATTTCTAATCTGATCTCTATGATTTCTTTCCTTCTGCTAACTTTGGGGTTTTTTGTTCTTCTTTCTGTAATTGCTTTAGTTGTAAGTTTAGGTTGTTTGAGATTTTTCTTGTTTCTTGAGGTAGGATTGTATTACTATAAACTTCCCTCTTAGAAGAGCTTTTTCTGCATCCTATAGGTTTTGGGTCATCCTGTTTTCATTGTCATTTGTTTCTAGATCCAATAGAGACTTTTATAAATAATTATTAAACAAGATAAAATTGTTTTGGAAATAAACTTTTAAGGAGATAAATGGGGTTCTTTTTTTTAAAAAGCACTTCACATCTCCATGGATAAATATGATTTATATGAATTATTGATGGAATGAGATGGGTCAGCAACAATTCTGGTCCCTTTTTTCATTTTTACCAGTGAAAGGGGTGACAACCATGTTCAGATAAATACAACAGGTAAGAGTGAAAGGAGTTTTGTTGCCATAATTGTTTGAACCTCTGAGTTACATGCAAACATCCAAATAGTAATCAATCATAAAAATTATTTTTTTCACCTATCAGATAACAATTCTGTTAGATCTTCTTTCAATTTTTTTTGAAAGCAAAGAATTGGAAAAAATTGATTTAAACCGTAGAGGCCCTAACATTTGCAGGGCTGGGGCAAGAGAACTGAAGAAGGCTCAATACTACACATTTCACTCTATTGAAAATATACAGTTGATTCTTGCTATTTGCAGTAGTTAAGTTCTACAACGTCGTCACAAACACTGACTTGGTGAATACTGAACCTAGAGGAAATATAGGGTTAGATCTCTGTGAGCCTTTACTCAAAACATTTTCATCAACTGATCAATACATAAAATTGTTTTATGTCCACTACGGTTTAAAGATATCTTTTAATATATATTTTGATTCATTAACACTGAACTCACAGTCAAGAGCACCATAACCTATGCCTTGAACTAAGCTTTTCTAACACATCTGTTTTTTCCATAAGGCACATGACAGCCTCTTGCACTCAGAACACTAGACAGCACATCAGCATGACATTTGGGGACCAATTCAAGCAACAAAATCACCACCAGAAAGCATAAAATTGAGAAAAACATGGCACTAAATATACAATGAAAGATTACTTGTTTACCATATGAGAGCTGAAATGAGAAGGCAGATAGTCTCCTTGTTCAACCTCAGCTGGGAATGTGCTCAAATTTTTCACCACTCTGGGCATGTCCATGAATGACCTCAAAAGCACCACAAGTATTGATTTGGGGGGTACAAATATATTTAAGTTAGTGAGAAAATTCATATATATGAAATCCATGAATGAGGATTGACTGTAAATCAAGTTAATACATAGTTAAATAAAATATGTTCTATTGATATCTGTCAATTTATCTATCGATAGCTATATCTACTTTCATAATGACATGGAAGGCTAGATTTAAATTTAAAATTCTCAGACTCTTTGGAGTTCTATACAGGAGTGTGGCAGGAAAAGAGTCCATTCAGCTTGGCCAGTCTAAAAGAGAAGGGCACAAGCTTGGCCCTATGGACTCCCTGCTCCTTGGCGAGCAGTGCAGCGGAAGAGGGAGATCTAAAGATGGTGCTGATCACCTAGTCATTAGAATTGTTCATTTTCTCAATTTTTGAGAAGTATTCTCCCCAAAATATTACCAAGATTTTTTATCAAATTACTTAATTAGACCTTTTTTTCCCACTAATAGGCACCATATTCAACTCAGTGTTCTCAGAAAGGATTAGGAAAATGGAAGTATTTTTTAAAGTTTTAATACACATTTGCCAATACAATTTTAAAGACTCTTGCTATTTTCATGTCTTTCAATAATATTTTTTGTCAAACCATGTATCTGTGGATTTAGCTCATTGAATCCTAATGGAAATTCTGTCAGCTGAGTAATTAGCATTGCCAAATCAATTAGCTAAATCAGACTGACTTCTGATCATAAAATCTGACTTCGTCTTTCAATTCAAATAAATTCATTAATAAACATTACAGAAGCTATAGAAAGCACTGGGAAAGAAATTATGAAGGCATTTTTAAAATGGATTAATAAAACCAGTCAAATCATGATAAATAATGTAGATATAATTTATTCATTTTAATAAGTTAAATAAGAATAAACCTATATACATTTCTCATTACTTAAATTGTAATGATGAAATGTAATATGTAGTTAAAATATAAATTGTATATGAAGGAAGGTGTGTGATTAAAAGCATGATTTTCCTCAGTATTGAAAGCTGGTCATCAGCTTTTGCTATAAAGTAAGAATCATAGACACTACTTCAGAAATAGCTCTGTTCATGTCATATACATCAAGGTCAAAATAATCCCTGTATTTAATAAGAGAGAACAGCATATGAAGCTAAAAAATCTATTTAGTCCAGCATCTAGGAAGTAATTTTTTATAGCAGATAAAAAATATTACATATATTATGAAATGAAGTAAGATGAAGATTGAATGTAATTGGAATATATAGTTCATGATATAATTAAATGTTTTAACTTACTGTATGAATGGATGAATTTAAAAGAAATCACTTAATATTTCAGTCCTCTGGTTTCATGCAGTGTGTTTTAAAGAACCTGATGTTCTGTAAAATATTCTAGTTACATTAAAAGAATGTGTCACTAACCAGTACTGCTTCACTCTTTGAAAGTGCTTTTATTTCCAGCTAATGAAATCTGGTAGGAATGAGTATTACAAATAGCTGGAAAATATTGCTTACATTTTAACACATTAAAAAAAGTCCTATTTAGTAATGAATATTTTTTACCAATCCTCTCTGTTTTGCGTTCATTCGCCTCTCCGTTAAGAGTAAAGAATTCTTGGACACTGGTTGCGGTGTGGAAGACATGAATCCATTAAGTAAGTCATCAATCCAATGTCCACATTGCTCAGTAATCTGATTCCAGGACATCCCAACAGTTGCCATTTCTAGCACCACTCTTCATTCTTCACAGAAATAAAGATAGAGAAAAATAGGAATATGTCTATAGATGCTTTTTTAAAAAAAGAGCAAAAAATTTATTCTTGAAGCTGCATCCCAGAGATTCCACTCTCTGTGGAACGCTTGCACAGCTGTGAGGTCTGCTCGATCCAGAGAAAGTCCTCTGGGGGTTCCCTGGGGCCTGGGCCCTGAGGGACAGCCTGGTGAGGTAGCAGAAACTTGGCAGGGTGGATTCTGCCCCTGTGTCCCCCTTCAGGGGCCTCCCCTGCAATATGGAGACCCCACTGAGAATGCGAGTGAGGGGATATGGCTCTGCAATGCAGAAAGGACAGTCATCAGAGCCTCTTGCTCAGGCCCATCCTGCGGGCTTTGTGCTTTGCATCCTGGAGAGGGTTCAAGGCATGTTACAATGGGGGCAGGTAGAGGTGAGGCTGCAGGAAAAGGCAGGTGTAAGCTCACACTACCGCCCCCCCCTCCACCTCAGGTCATGGTCTGCAAGCCTTCCATCTTCTCTGGGTTCCATCTCCTTTCTCCAGGAGTCTAGCCCCTACATGGGCCTCCCATCTTTGAGCCTATGGAAGAGGAGCTGGGTGGCCCTAGCCCCCTGGGGATTAAGACCTCCCACCCCAGGCTCCCTAATTCCCCTGAGGCCTAGAACACCAGAGCTGGAAAAGGTCCTTATCCAGAAGGCTCACTGCACTGATGGGCCCAGGGGATGCGGGGGCTGGGTGGGTGATTTGTCCAAGGTTACTCAGAAGGTCAGTGGCAGGGCTCGGACTTAGACAAGGCCTCCTGGGCCCCAACGTGAGCCACATTCTCAGCACCTGAGTCCCCAAGGCCCCCAGCCCACAAGGCTGGTCAGGGAGCTACGGCAGGTGCTCCTCCTTGACAGGCACTTTTGGGGAGGAGGCGCCCAGGAGGCTGGCGGAGCAGGGGCACAGGCCCCCCAGGGGCGGCCCAGCTGGAGTGGGGGTGACATCATGGGTTGGCAGGGGTGACTGCTGCTGCTTCTTGTTCACTTAGCGCTCCTTTGCCCGCCGACTTTGGAACCAGAGCTTCCCTTGGCGTTCAGTAAGCCCCAGGTTGGCGGCCAGCTCTGATTTCCGCCGCATGGTGATGTAACGGCTGGGCTGTAGTGGAATTCCTTCTCCAGCTCCTGGCAGTGGTGGTCAGTGCAGACCACGCGGTATTTGTCTTTGGTCCAGGTCTTACCGCTGCCAACGCCGCCTCTGGCCGCCAGGCTGCACCGCATCCCCTCACAGGGTGTCCGGCTTTGCACTCTGGGTGAGGACGGTGTGCCTGGGCAGCCGAGGGGCAGCGCCAGGAGACCAGGGCCAGGCCCCGGGGGGCGCGGGCACCGCACTTAAGTCCAGAGGGGGCCCGAATGCCAGCGGGGCCAGGCTGGCGGCTGGGGCTTATCCGTCCTTCCGCGCAGAGAAGGGCGCGCTCCACGTGAGTAGCCGGTAAAGTCGGGGTACTGAGGGGGCCCCGGGGGTGGGGGCGGGAAGCCGTAGGCTTGCGGGCCCAGGCCGAGACTGGTGGCTCTGGCGGGGCCGGGGTACACGGGGGGATCCTCGTCCAGCACATCGCCCGCGTACATGGTGTGCGCGCCCTGCCCCCGTGCGCACGCTGGGCCCTGGAGCCCACGAGCCACTGCGCACGTGAACTCCCGGCCCTTATACATGCTTTAATTAATCATTGAAAGAAGTGCTCCTTCCTTTAAATTTTTTTTTTCTTTTTCTTTTTTTTGCATTGGCTCTGCGGTGTTCTCGAGAGTTTTTACACCTGGAAAGCACCACAGTGGGATTCCAGATGGGAGAGGGCTTGTCTTTTCTTGTAAAGTGGGTGAAGAAAGATTTCGAAAGAAAGGTTAGGAAAGGCAAATCTTCATGACGATTAGCAAAGGGTATGTATAAAGATCTGGATCTATAAATGGATTCCTTTAAAACCATCACTAGCCTCACACTCCTGAAAGTCTGTGCTTCTTCTGGGGGTTCTGGTTTGAAGACCATTTCTTTGTCTATAGGCAAAACAGTAGAGGTGCAGCAAAGTGACGGACAAAACATAGTTTGGGGATAGAATCCACAGAATTTGATAATAAATTGAATTAGGGTAGAGAGTAAGGGAGAGGGAAGTGTCAAGGAAGACTCCACAGTCCAGCTGCTATTTGTTGAGACAGAGAAGACAGGTGGAGAAGATAGCCTCATAGTTTTTTTGTTTATCTTATTTTGTTTTAGACAGTTTGTTGACTGGTATTTTATTGAGTTATAACTCTCAACTTTTTGGCTAAGTTTATCAAATAGAAATGATTATTGGCACATAAGGTAACATTATTTCCAAAATGATTTTCCCTTTTAAAGTGGTATCTTTCCTCACCCTCGACACTCAAACTCTTAACAGCTTCTCAGACTCAAATTCATACTCAGATTTTATTGTGACATGCTGAATGATTATATATTCAACCTTATTAATATAAAAAGTGGGAAGTTTATTCTTAAATTAAATACAGTTTTAGCTATAGTAGAATCCAGCAAAACTCTATATTACTTCTCTTCTGCGGCCCCTACCAAGAAATGTAAAGAAGGGACCCATGTGTCCTGTGTGCCTAGCTCAGTGCCTGGCACATAGTAAGTGCTCGATAAATAGTTGTTGAGTGAGTAACATAATAGGACATTCACCTACTAAGACATTTAAAAAGAAACGAGGTATTTTTACATAGACACACAAACATACAATTATTTCTTAGAATTCCTATAGCTTGCCAACTAAAAATTGTTGCTCACCCTCTGGTTCTACA
Organism: Balaenoptera physalus; assembly: GCF_965194825.1. Classification (NCBI taxonomy): domain Eukaryota; kingdom Metazoa; phylum Chordata; class Mammalia; order Artiodactyla; family Balaenopteridae; genus Balaenoptera; species Balaenoptera physalus. The sequence goes on from NC_138882.1 coordinate 23,855,750, forward strand.
AGAATGGAGCAGTCGCTGACCTTCAACACCCCCTGAAAGGATTTCAGGGCGGAGATCAGGAATGAGGCACTCTGTGCGCTGGGACAAACTGGCAGAAGAGGCCTTCAGATAGTTGGATATTTTCAGGAGATTTTATGAGCCCAATTTCTTGCATCTTCTCACATCTAGAAAAGCACTAAAATCATTAACAGAGACATCTGCTCCTCGTGACTAGCAGCAACCTTCTCGTGACTAGCAGCAAGCCTCTGCCAAAATGTGTGCTTGACTGCAAGTATCCACCTTTAGCAAAATCACATATATATGCCCTCCCCGAGACCCCCATAATCTGCCAAGCAGTTTCTCAGAGTCATCTGAGAGGCTGTGTCCTGGGCTAAAGTCCTCATAAGGCCCCAAGTAAAACTTAAATCACAACTCTCAGTTTGTGCATTTCTTTCAGTCCACAAACTCTTAGATTCATATTATATTTCCATATATAACCTTTTACTCATAACTGAGACTTTTAAATGATAAGTTTATGCCCACAGGTTGTGAAAAGATTAAACATAAGTCGTTCCTTTCAAAGGTCCCCAGAGGCACTCTTTCTGCAAAGTCCCTGTTTTTCTTGTGCAACTGGTAGCTATGTTAGACTGGGGTCTTTACCTTGTGCAAGATATCAGATCTGCCTTTGGTGCACATTTCTGTCCCCACCCCTTTTCCTGTACGGTCAGTGTCATGATACCCTTTGGGGCTTTGGCGACGCCCTACTGAAGGAGCCGGCCACCTCCTCGTCTGCGGGTTCAATTCGTGCCCTGGTCCCGCCCCATGCCCCCAGCATCCATTGCGCGGGCCTCGAAACCCCGCCCCCGGAAGTCGTTGGCCGAGCCGGCCTAGAGTTTGCAGGCTGGGGTTGAGGCCGCTCGGGCGGCTGCGGGCTTGGGGGGTGGTTACAGCAGGCAAGGGAATGGGCCGGGCGCAGTGTGGCCGTCCCTCCTCCGTCCCTCAGGGTCGTCCTCGCCTGGCGCTTTCCAGCGTGTGCAGGCCGAACCTTCGCCGCTGAGCCCTAAGACGGGCCCAGGTGGCCATCGGACCACAGCGCAGCAGGTAAGGGCCTCGGGGATCCCCCCCCTTACACGGGGACCCCCCCCCCCTTACGCACCGGCGGGCGAGGGGCCGAGAGGGCCGCTGACCGTTGGTTTGCTGGGCTGCCTGGAAACGGAGGGCCTCGAAGTTCCCCAGCTCCGAGCCTCTGAATACCGCCTTCAGTATTCGCGCCGCAGGTAGTGGTTGAGCACCGCGCTGCCCAGGCACGAGTCGGACAGCTGTCCCTGCCCTCCAGCAGCTTGCCTTCCTGGCGCAGGGCTTGTTGGTGGCTCTTTGTCAGTGAGCTCTCTTCTATTCCCACCTCAATGAGAGTTTGGCGTTTTTTTCCCCAGTAAGTGAGTGATGAACTCCTTAGTTGACACCATGTATTGCATAAAATATACATAACACATATGTGTAGCCACACGACACAAATATAGATGAGTAGATATGTGATCTTATGTAAGTAGCTGTTATCTTCGAAGAAGTTAATATATTGAATTACATTACTAACATACATAGATACTGAATTTGCATTCATGGGATAAACTCCACTAAGATATGTACATGTATATGTGTATGCATCACATATGCACATTGACACGTTGGATTTGATTAGCTAATAATTTATTTAGGATATTTGTGTTTATGTTCATAAGTATTATTGCCTATAATTTTTTTGGTGCAGTATACGGTACTCGTCTGGTTTGGGAATCATTGCTATTGTAGTTTCAAGAAAAGAGTTCAGTGGCTTTCCTTCTTTATTTCTGAAGAGTTTGTATATTATAAGGATTTTCTGTTCTTTGCATGTTTGATAAAACTCACCTGTAAAACTCTTTTGGCCTGGTGTATTTTACTTTTGGGGGGTAAGTGAGAGCCTTCTGTGTACTGTTTCTTTTTTTTCCTTCATCAGCTTTCAGCAGTTTTATTGATCTTGATTGTTTTCTATTAATTTCTCCTCCTTTGAACTTGTTCATTTTCTGGCTTCTTTATTGAATACTTTATTTTCAGTCTTTAAAATACTAAATGCATTTAATACTCTTCTAAATATTAATTTCTAAGTTCTAAGAACTGCTAAAGCTGCAACCACCAACTTTTTTTTTTTTTATTGGACTATAATTGCTTTACAATGTTGTGTTAGTTTCTGCTGTACAATGAAGTGAATCAGCTATATGTATACCTTTATCTCCTCCCTCTTGGACCTCCCTCCCCACCCCATCCCACCCATCTAGGTCATCACAGAGAGCTGAGCTGAGCTCCCTGTGCTATACAGCAGGTTTCCACTAGCTATCTGTTTTACACATGGTAGTGTATTTATGTCAAACCTAATCTCCCAATTCATCTCACCCTCCCCTTCCCTCCCACAGTGTCCACACGTCCATTCTCTATGTCTGCATTTCTATTCCTGCCCTGCAGATAGGTTCATCTGTACCATTTTGCTAGATTCCACATATATGCGTTAATATACGATATTTGCTTTTCTCTTTCTGACTTACTTCACTCTGTATGACAACCTAAATGTCCATCGACAGATGAATGAATCTGGATCATATATATAAATAGAATATTACTCAGCCATAAGAAGAAGTGAAATTGGGTCATTTGTAGAGATGTGGATGGACCTAGAGTGTGTTATACAGAGTGAAGTAAGTGCACTGACTTTGAATACGTGATATTTTAATTTTCGGATGGTTCTAACTGGAGAGTAATTTCCATTTTTAATCTAAGATTTATTTAGGAGTGCTATTTCAACTTTCCAAACAAGGCGGTTTTAAAAAATGTATTTTTATTGTTGACTTATTTATTTGCACTATATTACAAAATGTGGTCTGCATAATATTGTTTCTTTGAAATGTGTTGTCTTTGGTTACCTAGGATGTGGCCAATTTTTATATATATTTTATGTGATTCGAAAAGAAAGTAAATTCCTTATTTATTATGTACAGGGCTCTCTATATATCTATTAGGTCAAGCCTATTCATTTTGAGGGTCAAATCTTGTGCATACATTCTACTTTATTTGTTCACTTGATCTATAAATCACTGAGATAAGTGTGTTAAAATATCTCACTATGACTGTTTTTGTGAAATGTCAAGTTTTCTGTAATTCTGTCAGGTTTTGCTTCGTATATTTGGAGGCAATCTTAGGTACATGAAAGTTACAAGTATTGTAGCTTTTTGATGGATTGTCCCCTCTATTATGTTGAGTCTCAATTTCTCCTTATTAATGCTTTTCCTTTAAACTCTATTTTGTCTGATAGAATATTGTTACACCAGTTTTCTTTTGATTACTATTGGCATGGTATAGTGTTTTCTGTTTCTTGTTTTTTTTTTTTAAATTGTGGTAAAATATGCATAACATAACATTTTTAAGTGTACATTTCAGTGGCATTAAGTACATTCACATTGTTGTGTTACCATTACCACAATCTATCTCCACAACTTTCATCATCTGAAACTGAAATTCCGTGCTTATTAAACAATAACTCCTCATTACTGCCTCCCTCCAGCTCCTGATAACCACTATTCTACTCTGTATCCATGAATTTGACTATTCTAGGAACCTCATTCAAGTGGAATTATACAATATTTGTCCTTTGTGTTTGGGTTATTTTACCTAGCATGATGTCTTCCAGGTTCATCCATGTTGTAGTATGTGTCAGAATATCATTTTTTAAGACTGAATAATATTCCATTGTATGTATATACCACATTTTCTTTAACCATTTATCTGTGCATGGACATTTGAGTTGTTTTTACGTGTTGGCTTTTATGAATAATGCTGCTGTGACCATTGGTGTACAAATATCTGTTTGAATCACTGCTTTTGATTCTTTTGGTATATATACCTAGAAGTGGAATTGCTGGATCATGTGGTAATTCTCTGTTTAATTTCTTGAGGAATTGCTGTGACTCTTTTCCATAGCAACTGCACCATTTTCTATTCTCACCAGCATCCATTTCTTTATTTTTAACTTTTTGATATGGTTTTGTTTTATGGATGTATTTTGTAAGCAGCGTATATAGCTACATCATCTAGTTTGATTGTTCAATCTGTCTTTAAATAAATGGGATGAATCCACTTGTATTATTGTGATTACTGAAGAAACAGGCCAAATTAACTTCTCTTTTGTGTTTTCTGTATACCACACTTCCCTGTCTTCTGTTGGATTGATACAATTTTCTGTGTCATCTGTACCCCTCCTGTCTGTCTATCTATCAGTCAATCATTCTATGTATTATTTATTTTTCCACCTCTGTTTAGGCCCCATAGATTATGTTATTTTAGTGTGTACCCTTAATACATATTTGTCCATAAATTTTTCTGACTAAGTAATTTTTTTAGTATTTGTTTCTGTTGCCTGTAACAAGGATCTTATGTACAATACTCATTGAACTTCTTCCCGCCCAATCCTGTTATTGTTTTAGTATTTTAATTTTAACTTTTAAAATGTAATTGTTCATTATGTTTACTAACATAATACATATTTAAAAAAAATTTTTTTTGTAATCTTTTCTAATACAGCATTATTTCTTTTAAAAGACCACTTTTATGATGGTTAAAGGTGTGGACCCTGGATTTGCACCCATGTCCACCATTTATTCTGTACTTTGATTTCCCCATGTGGAGTGAGTATAATACCAGTTTACTCATGTAAAGTGGGTTTAAGACTAGTGCCTAACTCAGAGAGACTTTGTGAGGATTTAATAAGTGGATATATGTAACTATGTATTTGTTTCCTATTGTTACTGGAATTACCACAGATTTAGTGGTTCAAAGCAACACAAATTTTATTATCTTACAGTTCTGGAGGTCAGAAGTCTAAAATGTGTGTGCTGCGTTCCTTTTGGAGGCTCTTGGGGAGAATCCATTTCCCGACCTTTTTCACCTCCCAGAGGTTGCCTTCATTCCTTGGCTTGTAGTCCTTTCTCTTATCTTTAAAGCCAGCAGCATTGCATCTTCTCTCCTCTGACCCCGGCTTCCATCCTCACGTCTTCTTTCTCTGACTTTGATCCTCCTGTCACCCTCTTAGGTGGATCCTTCTGATTATGTTGGGCCCACTGGATAATCCAGGATAATCTCCCCATTTTGAGATTTTAATTTAATCACATTTGCAAAGTCCCTCTTACCATGTAAGTTAACATATTCACAGGTTCTGGGGGTTAGGATGTGGACGTCTTTGGGGAGGCCATTGTTTAGTCTACCACCCTGTATAAGTCTACACTATTATTAGTATTATTTCATACCTCATCTCTGTGTCACTTTTCTTTGTACTGAAGTACATCCTTAATTGTTCTATTAGTGAGGGTCTGTGGATGATAATCTCAATCTTTCTATATGTTGAACAATACTTTAAACTTCTTGAAGGGCAGTTTTTTTTTTCTCAGCATTTTTAAGATATTAATCTATTGTCTTCTGGCAACTTTTCTAACAAACCAGTAAACTGATAAACTTGTGGCCTCTTTTTTGACAGAATGGGTAGGACTTTCATATGCACCAGATTGTATTGTATTGTACTGTATTGATGACACCCTGTCATCATTGATCCTTGCATGGGCCTTTTAAAACTAATAAATTATATGTTCAAATTATAAAACAAACACCTGCAAATTCACCACGTAAGACAAGAATTAGGATATTAGCAACTTTTGTCTACAAATATCTCCCTTATTTTACCTCCTTGCCTCCTATACCTCCTCATGAATTTTGTGTTTATTATTGTCAGCCGGAAGGACCACAAACTATCAAGAGGCAAAAAGGCAGTTTATTTGGGAGTCTTAGAATTGCAATTGGGGGATCACAGACTTGGAGGAAGCCAGAAGAGTGTCCCACTGGAGGAAAATGGGTAGGGATTTTTATGGGAAAAAAGGGGAAGTTCTTGCATGTTTAAACAAATTGTTTACCAACAATTTGAATTGGAAGACCCATCTGTTCTATATATACGATTGGGTTATTGAGCACATCTCATCTGTTACTAGGGAAAGGAATGTTTTCTTTAGTTCAGAAGAAGTCCAGTTCTCAGCATTATTTTGGCAACTCAGCAACTGTTTAGCAGTTTTATTTTAGAGTGTTCAGCAAGAGTTCAGCAAGGGCAGCAAACATGGAGGTCCTCAGGTCTCCATCATTCCTGATTTAGTTCCTTTCAAATTATCTTGCAGTATTAAAAAATTTTTTAAATCACGCATATGTATGTCTACACAGTATATTGTTAAGCTTAATTGTTTTTGAAGTTTACAAAAAAGAATAATATTATGAATGAGTTTTCTAATAATTCCCCTCAATGATATTTTACCAAGATTAATCTTGTATATTCAGTGTAGTATAAAATTTCATTGTATTACTAGATCATAATTTGTTTACTCTCTTAGTGATGGGCTTTTAGTGTTGTTTCCAGCTTTTAGATATTATGCACAAGGCTACTGTGGAAGGTCTTATGCGTGTCTCTTCTGTTGCACATGTGGAAAAGTTTTTTTGTGTATGTAGGTCTATCCGAATGTAGTTGCTTATTTATAGGGTACGCTAATGTTCAGTTTTTAAAGAAGACGGCAAACTTTTCTGGAGTGGTTGTACACTCCTACCAGCAATAAAAGAGATATTACTGATGTACCTCCTCTATGCTTGATGCTGTCAGACTTCTTATCTTTTGCCAGTTGAATTACAGAATGGTTAACTTGTGATCTTAATTTGCATGATTCTGATTAGTAATGATATTGAACATCTCTTCTTATGTTTATTTCTTCCTCTGTGAAATGCCTGTACATGTCATTTGCCTATCTGTGTAATTGTTTTAGTCCTTTTTTAGTGGATTTACTCTTTGGAGTTATTTTTATTTTTATTTTTTTACTTTTTGCATTTGTAGTCAACTGTAATCAGACAGGTGGTGAACAATTTAAAATCCCACGTTCCTTTAGCTGACTCTTTATAAGTAGAGGCTGGCAGCAAACACAATATCTCTCTTGATTTTGGTGATTCCTTCTACAAAGTTATTTTCCAGCTCAGTGTTTCCAATGGCTTTTGCTGCTTGACACGTTTGTCGAAGTAGTTCTTCCAGGTGCCTCATACAATGAATTATGCTGCCTTCAAAGACATCCGTCATTTTGCAGATATGGGCAAATGTAGTTCCAGCTGCTCAGGTATATACTACATCCATTAAGTGAGGTTTAAATGAGCTTAGGTAAGTCTCCTCATCAATTTCCAATTTGGCTTCTGCTGAAACTTTTGCCATTCTTTTAGCACATTCCTGCATTTGACAAAGTGGTCCTGCTAACTGCTCTATTAATTTGGGCATATCACTAGAATTCTCTTGAAACACAAAGCAGCTTAGGTTGCCTGTTCTGCAGATACGTCATTGAAAAGGCCATTAAACATCATCTCAGTTAGAAGGAGCTCATCAGCACTGCTTATTTCACAAGCCACTCATCCTTTCATCTCTGTGACATCAGAAGATGTACATAGCAAATCCCAACCTCCTTAAAACACGTTTGCGACATTTGAATTCATCGATTTGTAGGACAGTTCTTGCTTTCTTTAGTTCTCACTTTGCAGATTTGAAGTCTATTGCAATCTGTGCTTTTTTTTCATGAAGTGTATACATAGTTTCCGAATTTGGATCATTGTGAAGTGGATGAGCATGCATTCTACGCTCAAAAGCCTCTACTTTCTGGATGACTTTTTTCAGTCCTTGATCTTGAATGCCCATGTCATCAATAGAATCTAATAAGGAAACACTATCAGGAAAACGTTTCTGAACTTCCAGTATTGATTTTAAAACACTGTCTGTTGTCCAATGGTCGAAGGTCTTTAGGAATGTAAAGCCTAACACTGCTGATAGCAGACAGGAGATGCACCAAAACTGGAACAACCTGCATCTCTCCTTTCACATCAGGTTTAGCTGGTTTTGCAGTCTCAGTAGCTGAATTTTTCAAGCTCTCTTTGCTACAGTGCAGAAGTACTTCTACTACATATAAAGGATCCAGTTCACCAGAATTAGGCTTAGCATTTGATTTTTTTGAGAAATTCACTACTACACTCCAGCCAAAATCATCTCCTTCATTCTTTACCTTTATCAAACGACCTGGTCATAGAAATGGTAAACAATATTTTGGTTTGTGAATATATTCTTCAATTTACCCAATTTGGCAAGCTGCTGTCTAATCTTGTAATAGATGACTACACTTTCTTCATCTGGTATTACTGTTTTATTCTAGTGTTCTTCTGAGTTCTTTACCTTCTCTACTACTCCTGGAATTGCTCTATAGTGCTGAAACTGGTAGAAGGATTTTTCCAACATGTATTCAGGATTAATTTCTTCTACTCGTAGTAAGTTCAAAACCATGTTGTAGGTCAAACGGAAAGCACTATTTAGAGGATCAGCTGAGCCCTTAAGTAGTTGTTTTCCAATCATCTACCATAAGAATTACAATTCCTCTATCATCCATTACCCTCCTTCCAGCACAACCAGACATCTGAATGTATTCACCAGAGGAAATCCATCAGAAATCCTTCCGATCAAATTTTTGGGCATTCATAAATAAAACAGTTCTTGCTGGCATGTTAATATCCATAGCAAAAGTTTCAGTGGCAAAAAAGGCCTTTATCAATCCTTCGGAAAAGAGAATTTCTATAGTTTCTTTCAAAATAGGAAGTAAACCACCATGGTGAATACCAATCTCTCACTTCAAGAGAGGAAGTACATGTTCAGCCTGAGGGAGCTTTTTATCTTCATCTGACAAGCAGTCAGTTGCATTACTGAATACTTCTTCACCCACCTTCTTTTCTTCATCTGGGTTGAAATCTAATTTGGTCATTTGAAGTGCATACGGTTCATAATCTTTCTTACTAAAACTGTAAATAATTACAGGTTGAAAATTTCTTTCCATAATCATCTTCACAACTGTGAACACATTTGATGGTCCTTTTGTTCCTGTTTTTCGCCCCTTCTGATCTCCTTTTGCCAAATCATCAGCATCTCGAAGTACTTGCACCATCTTCTGTGAAGTCACCATTTTCATCAACTACAATGTTCAGACCATCTCCCCCTGCTGGAAAAATGTGGTGCTGTAATGGAGTAGGCAGATAATCTGTGTAAATTACATGTCCAGGCTGTTTATATAAGTGGCAAATCCACTCAGCAAACTGTCAGGCATTTGGAATAGTAGCCAAAAAAAAGACATAGTGAACATCATCAGAAAGCAAAATAATAGTTTCTTCCCATATGACACCACATTCTGAATCTCTTATGTAATGAATTTCATCAAATATGACCCAAGCAACTTCTCGCATAACTTCAGAACCTCTGTACAGCAAACATCTCAAAATCTCTGTGGTCACAGCAAGACAAGATGCCGTAGGATTAATAGTAACACCTCCAGTCATCAGACCAACATCTTGAAATTCTTCATACATTTCACTGTATTTCTTACTCAGGGCCTTAATTGGGCTAGTAAATATTACACGCTGTTTCTCCCTTAAGGCCAATGCAATGGCATATTCAGCGCCTACAGTTTTTCCTGCTGATGCATGTGCAGATATTAAAACAGACTGATTATTATCAACACACTGAATGGCTTCTCTTTGAAAAGCATCAAGAATGGATGGGTATTCCTTTACAGATTTAACAACTAGAGGTTTAAGTGGTAGATAATCTTCATCTGCAGGAAGTGCAACCTCATGTGTACACCCTTCTACAGTTTCAACTGATTGTACCTTGACTCTTGGCATCAAGTCTGACAAACTTAAGTCTTCAGTTATTGACTCTTCTACCCTGGGCTTCTTTCCGAAAATGTGTTCATCTGTGCCCTCGAAGTCTGCATCTCTCTTTTTTTTCCAATATTAGTTGACTCATTGTACTTTACCATCAAACCGTTTTCCAGCCTTTTCCGCAGCCCCTGGCAGCCCCTTCCATTTCCCCTTCTCCTTTTCCTTGTCTTTTTTGGCTGCTGGCGCAGTGGTCGAGTCGTCCCCAAACACGCTGAAGAGCTCATCCCGGAAACCGTCCGCCATCCTTCGGAGTTGCGAGACCAAATCTCCCCCCCACCCACGATGCTCCACGACCACACTGACAGTGCCGCCAAGTGAAGCCTCAACAGGGGCCTGTGGGAGACAAAATTTTTGGAGTCACACAGCCACTGAGACTTCTTCCCTGCCTCCTTTTCCTCCTCCGACCTTTCTTTTACCTTCCCAATCACTGGCGGATGAGCAGCTCCTTGGCTGAAGACAGAGTGCAGCGAGGGTTCCCAGCAGGCAGCTGGAGTTCTTTTTAGGTTCTTGAGACTAATCCTTTGTGATATGTATGTTAGATGTCACTTCAGTTATCTATTGCTGTTTAACAAACCACTCTAAAATTCAGTGGCTTAAATCAAGAATGATTTATTATTTCTCTAGGCTCTAGGCTGAGCTGGGTGTTTTTGCTGCTTCATGTGGCCCTGGGTCACTCATTTGACTACATTTATTTGATGGCTGGACTCGGCTGGAAGGTTCAAAATGTCTTCACTCATGTCTGGCGCTTCAGAGCTTTTCCACGTGGCTGACTTGGAGCATGGTTGTCTCAGCAGGGTAGTTGGATTTCTTACACAGTTGTTGGCTTCAAGGGGGAAAGTGGAAGCTGGCAGGGCTCTGTCGATGTAAAAAAATGTACAATGTGACAGTTGCGAGTTAAATTTTATTTGGGGCAAAATGAAGACTATAGCCAGGGAGGTAGCATTTCAGATAGCTCTGAGAAACTGTTCCAGAGAAGCAGGGGGGAAGGTCAGTATACATGTGATTTTGGTGAGGGGGGAGTATATGCAATCAAGCACATATTTTTTTGCAGAAGATTTCTGCTAGTCACGAGGTGCAGACGTCACCATGAAGGAGTTTAGTGCTTTTCTAGATGTGAGGAGATGCAAGAATTGGGCTCCTAAAATCAGCTCCTGAAAATATCTATGTAAAGACCTGCTCTGCCAGTTTTTCTCAGAGCACAGAGTGCCTCATTCCTGATCTCCACCCTGAATCCCTTTCAGGGGGTGTTGAAGGTCAGCAGCTGCAGTGGCACCTGATTTAATCCTTGTAGAGGTAGATGGCAAGTGCCCATGGCAAGTGCCAATTTGTAGTTGACAGCTCTTAAGGGCTGGGCTTGGAACTGGCATAAAGTTATTTTGACAGCATTCTGTTGGTCAAAAGAAGTCACTAAGATCAACTCAGATTCAAGAGGAGGAGAAATAGACTCCATTTTGTGATGAGTAGAGAGGCATGCATGTACAAGGAGGGAAGGAATTAATGGTGGTTATCTTTGGAGACTATGTACCACATATATTTTTCAGATATCTCGCAGTATACAGCTTGTCTTCATTAAATGTGAGGTTTTAGCAAAAAAAGTATTTTAATGCAATTCAGTTTATAGACTTTTATATTGTGCTCTTGTTTATAAATCTTTCCTTACCCCCAAACCAGAAAAATACTCGAATATATTTTAAAGTTTTAATTTTGACATTTAAGTACTTAATTACACTGGAGTTAAAATTTTTTTTGTTTTGTTTGTATATTTGGTGTGAATCAGGAAATATTCAATTTCATTTTATTCCCATGTGATCTTTTTTTTTTCTAGATCAGTTTTTCCCACTGATTTGACATGTTGTCTTTTGTAATTTTCATGTTTCTAGTTGTGGTCTTTGTCACTTAGAGGAGTCTCTTTAATGTTTCTTGTAAAGCTGGTTTGGTAGTGGTGAACTCTTTTAGCTTTTGCTTGTATGTAAAACTTATGATCTGTCCATCAAATCTGAATGAAAGCCTTACCAAGTAGATTATTCTTGTTTTTCCCTTTTATCACTTTAATTATATCATGCCACTACCTTCTGGCCTGCAGAGTTTCTGCTGAAAGTTAGCTGATAGCCTTGTAGCCTTGTATGTAACGTGTTGCTTTTCCCTTGCTGCTTTTAATAGTCTCTTTATCTTTAATTTTTACTATTTTTATTACATGTGTCTTGATGTGGTCCTATTTGTGTTCATCCTGTTTGGGACTCTCTCTGCTTCCTGGACCTGGATATCTGTTTCCTTTCCCAAGTTAGGGAAATTTTCAGCTATTATGTCTTCAAATATGTTCTCTGTCTTTTTCTCTCTTCTCCTTCTGGGACCTCTGCAATGTGAATGTTAGTATGCTTGAAGTTGTCCCAGAGGTCTCTTAAACTGTCCTCTTTTCTTTCTTTTTCTGTTCCTTTTCAGTTATTTCCACTGCTCTGTCTTTCAGCTCACTGATCTGTTCCTCTGTATCATTTAGTCTACTGTTGATTCTTTTTAGTGTATTTTTCATTTCAGTTATTGTATTATTCATCTCTGTTTGGTCCTTCTTTATATTTTACAACTCTTTTTTAAAAACTTCTAACTTCTCACTCTGCTCATCCAAAATCCTCCTGAGTTCTTTGATCATCTTTACGATCACTATCCTGAACTCTTTCTCCAGTAGATTGCCTATCTCCACTTCATTTAGTTCTTCTTCTGGGGTTTTATCTTGTTCCTTTGTTTGGAACATGTTTCTCTGTTTCCTCATTTTGCCTAACTTGCTGCTCTTATTTTCACGTGTTTGGTAGGTTTGTTACATTTCCTGACTTTGGAGAAGTGGCCTTTTGTAGGAGATGTCCTGTGTATCCCAGCAGAGCCTGCCCCTAGTCACCAGAGCTGTATTGTCTAAGGGTGCCCCCTTTGTGGGCGGCATGAATCCTTATGTTGTGATGAGCTGACTACTGTGGGTGGTCTAGTAGGCGTGGCTGGCCGCTGGCCTGGTTGGTTGCCAGGCAGTCCCTGCCTTGTGTAGAGGTTGCTGGCCACTGGTTGGTGGGTTGGGGTCACAAGGTGGCTGGCTGGAGAGTCCTGGGGGACTTGAAGCTGGTGTCAGCCTGATGGTAGGTGGGACTGGATCCTGGGGCTGCTGGCTGAAGGGCCCAAAGTGTCCCAGAGCTGGTGTTGGCCTGCTGGCAGGCAGGGTTGGTACCTGACACAGCTGGCTGAGGGGCCCAATGTGTCTTAGGGCTGGTGTTGGCCCACTGGCGGGTTGTCTGGGTCCTGCCATGGCAGGCTGTGGGACTGCAGTGGTCCTGGCTCTGATGCCAGCCAACTGGTGTGTGAGGCTGGTCACATGCTGGCCCTCTGGTGGGCAATGCCAGAACTCGAGGTCTCTGGCTTACAGGGCCCAGGGTTCCTGGAGCTGGTATTTAGGCCTGCTGGTAGGGGGGACTGAGGCTCAGGGAGTCCCAGGGACCTAAAATAACCATCTGGGGCCTAGATATGGAAAGTGCATGTTGAGGATAGCAGAAAAAAAGATAAAAGAAGCCAAGCCTAGGTTCCTAATACTGTGGAGCTTACATATAAGCCCTGGACTGTTAGGTAAGAGAAGAATAAAATTCCACCTTTTAAAAGCCATTGTTATATTTGTATCTTTGCTAGAGCAGACAGAACTTGTATCATAATTAATATATATTTTAGTACCTATAAATAAGGCAGTGACATGAAAAAAATCCTCAAATACCTGACACCGACTTAAAAGTCAGATGATGGCAGTAAGGACTCAAGTTGAAGACTTGAATGCTGATGGCCCTTGTTATGCCATGGCCAACCACGTGGCAAAACTGTTCCCTGTGATATCTTGGAAGCAGACCACATGCTTACCAAGCATGTAGCTCTAGGAAAAGTGGCCAGAAATTTGGTGTGGATTTTTTGCCACTTTTACTGAAGTCCTATAAGAGAGAGATGAACTTTGATTTAAAAAAAACAAAACTAGTTTGTAAGCAAAGATGAAGAATAATCGCTCTGGTAAAGGAGGAGCCCTCTACTTTAAGCCTACAGTCTAAACTGAGAGTCCACTAGATTGGGCTCTCACAGTTTTAAAAATGTTAGCTATTTCTTTCTCCCAAACATCAGAAGATAAGACCGTGGCCTTAGGTTTTTCTCAGGAGCTTCACATTGAATGCTTTCTTCTAGATAGGAGCCAGGTCAACAACAAAGGTAATCAGATTGAGGTGTTGCCTTGCCACCAAATCTGTTGTTTCAGATGGCCTCATGGTGGCCTCCATTAAATTGGGGTAAAGGTAGAAAATGGACTGGGTATAGAAAACAATGAATAGAGTAGTCAGAATCATGCTTAGGTAAGATCTTTGGATGTGGTTGCTCACATATGTAATTGAAAATGAAGAGACCTGAAACCCCCTCTCATGGAATCCAAATTCTAAAAGGGTTGTAAGATGTTGATATATAATCCCAACGTTGAGTAGTGATGTAACAGACCATGACACAGAGTTCTCTTTCCCACTCTCATGATGGAGTGGTTATTAAAAGGAAATATTTTGCTTGCAGATTAAATAGTATATATTTTGTTTTGATTTTTAATAACATTTGAAATGTAATGTTGTTTTAATGTTCAATCCACTACTAATAGTGCTGAAAATTATACCTTATAGGTGTTAGAGGAAAATAGCAGGCTACAGATATGTAGCCTGTAAAGTACATGTATGTACAGTATATTTTTATTTTAAAAATGACAGAAAGAGAGAGAGATGCAGACAGAGAGGGGAAAAAGAGAAAAGTATACTTACACCTACTCTGTTGAATTTCAGATTAGTTTTTGTTTTTCTGTTTAATTTTTTGTTTAGTGTTTTTTTGCTTTTGTTGTTTTTGGTTTGTTTTTTAAATTAAAAAAATAATTTCAGACTTGCAGAAAAATTGCAAGAATGATACACAAACTATACCCTTAACCTCTCTTTCTTTAAATGAGTTAATGATTGTTAACGTTTGCCCTCTCATTTCTTTCATATGTACATACATGTATATGTAATTTTTTCTGAATCATTTGAAAGTAAGTTGCAGACATAATGCCACTTGACCTCTAAGTACTGCAGCGTGTATACTGATTATCTAATCAACAGAAATTAATCATGTCTAGCCTATTGTCTCAATAATATCTTTTATTGCAAAAGAAGAAAAAGTTAGGTCCAGGTTCCAATTCAGGATTTCTCATTGCATTCGGCTGTCATGTCTCTTAAATCTCCTTTGCTCTAGCATAGTTCCTCAGTCTGTTTTTGTCTTCCACAACTTTAACGTTTTGTGAAAAGTACAAGCCGGTTATTTTGTAAAGTGTCCATCAGTTTGGATTTGTCTGCTATTTTCTCATGGTTAGAGTTAGGTTATGCAGTGTTGCAGGAATACCACAGAAGTGAAGTTGTATCCTTCTTGGTACGTCATAGCAAGAGGCACAAGACGTCAATCTGTCCCACTTCTGGACAGAGTTAGGGGGGCCAGAGATAGGTAAAAGCTAGAGAAGCAAAGAGCAAGGAAAGGACACAAATTCTATACTCTATACTCTGGTTTATAGAAGTATAGAATATTAATTTTGATCATTTAATTAAAGTGGTATCTACCAACTGTAGGGACTTTCAGATGATCTGTACATCTCAAACTTTCACCCACTACTTTTCACTTCCATTGATAATTTTTGACTGAATTATTACTGAATTATTTGCCAAATGGTAACTTTCTAACTCCACAATTCCTTCTAAATTTATTAAATTATGTTCTACTATAAGGGAATTTTCTTTCTCCCCATTTATTTATTTATTTATAACAGCATGGACTCATGGATTTCTATTGTATTCAATGGATTATAAACTTTTACCATCATTGTTTATTATGATGTTCAATTGTGCCAGATTTAACCAGAGTAGAACTCGTCATTTTGTCCTTAATTTGTAATTTTTTCCAAGTTTTTTTGCAATAAGCCTATATCATTTTTGTACCTAAGGGAGGGAAAACTACTTTTTCAAAATGGGAATTAATGGGTCTTATGCAAATTCTTATGCAACATGAAAGTTCTTATGGTTTGATTATTAAAAGGGTATCTAAGACCACTTCAAACATTAAAATAACTATGATTCTTAGAACATGTTGGTTTCATTTAAATTTTTCACATTAAAATATTTATGAATTTTTTATTTTGCAGATTTAATAGTCCAAATGTGACAATAGAGCCTGGGTTTAGGCTATGGTTAAGCTCAAAATCAGACAGTTCTTTCCCAATTCCTATTCTTCAAAAGAATTTAAAGGTAAGGAAAAGGTATAACAGATTTTAATATTGACTCAGAAACACTATTTGAATGTAAATTATCTTGCACTCATCATTCTGAATTAAGAAGAGAGTGCTAATTGTAGTATGCTAAATTTCTGCTGTGCTCAGCCCTGCGCTGTGGAGCAGGAAGGATGCAAAAGTATAGACAAGGTCCTTGCTTTCAAGTGATTCACAGTTTAGATGTTTGTTTTCTCAAACAAGGATGCTTAGGCTTCCAACTCTTATAAACCAGAGTACAGAGTATAGAATTTGTGTCCTTTCCTTGCCCTTTGCTTCTCTAGCTTTTTCCTGTCTCTGTTTCATAATTTGTTATTAATTCTCTGAAAAAGGTCTGGCAAAAAGCAGGTTGAAACTATTGACTAAGAAGTCCTAATTAAAAATTATCTGTGACTTCTAATCATATCCACCATTAAATTTGAATAAATACTAAGACTTGGTCGATTCTGTTGAACAAGTGTCCAGCTGACCAAAAAATGGAGTCAATAGCAAAGAAAACTCACCAATGGCATAGGCAGAATGTGTGCCAGATCGGACTTACAGCCACACTCTTAAAGAAAAAGCCCTCCAAGTGATTCTCTCCCCAGTTCACCTCCTGTACCTCCTCACTTCAACTTTCCTAGTTAAAAAATCAATCAAAGTGATTTTCAATTCAAGCAGAACACTTTAGTAACACACCAAATTATCTGTTATGATTAGATACTTTTGTTGGTTCCATGAGTTCTCTGTTTCCTATAATTTGGAGCCCCCTCTATCTGCTGCCTTGCTGAGGCCATGCAACCCTGATTCTGTTACAGCCATTTAGCTGCCATTGAGCATTTAGAATATAATAACTCTTCGCTGTCAAACTTTCTAAAATGCTGGGCTTCCAGAGCAAACAGGAGTGCTTTTAATGACAATGTTGTACTTATTTTAAGGTATGAATTGGAGCAATAGGAAATCTGATACAATCCTTTTACAGAAGTTTTCAAATGGGAAAAGAATAACACAGGATTTTCGATTTGCCATTGAATCTTAAAAACAGTTATATTCTTAGGTAGTTCTCTATGCAAAGAAGAGTCCCCCCTAGTCCTAGTGCCTGTATCTGTCCTCACATGTTATTTTTACTCACATCTGTTTTAAAGATTGCAGTGGAAAATCCCCAGGGGTTGAAAAGTAATTTACTTCAGACATTTGGATATAGTGGGAGTGGAGAGGTAACAGAGGAGATATTTGAAAAACCAGACTGTGGACCATGGTGGAAAAAACTTTTATTCAGCTTATGTTTCTTCAATGCTCTGATCAATGAAAGAAAAATTTATGGAATGTTGGGCTGGAATTTTGCATACGCGTTTAGTTCTTCAGACTTGGAGGCAAGTGTGGTACCTTAAACAATAATAACAACAAATAAATAACAATAAGATACAGAAAAGCCTAGTGTGTATCTACACAAATACTAAGTGTTTTTCATGGTTCTAAGACAATGAACTCTGTAACTCGGCAATAAGGGCTGGCTAACATTTAAAGCATGGACTTGGAAGGCTTCTTTTCGGGAATCAAATTACAGCTCCTCCGCTTGTAGCTGAACAAGGATTTACAAGCCATTGAGCAAGCTTGTTAACCTCTCTGCGTCTTAGTTTCCTTGGCCAAAAAAGTACCTAGGCCAAAGGGCATTATAAGAGTCAGACTAGTCAATAGAGGCAAAGCACTTAGAACAGTGTCTGATACATATAAATCACCACAAAAGTGTTTGTTGTTTTTACTTATTCATTTAAAGCAAGAAAGATTACATTGACCCATTGTAGGGGAAAAACTTTAGCTTAAGAGCCTTTCTTCACTATTCTCTATATAGAACCCTCTATTTGTGTTTAATATAGCAGACTGTTTTTTTTTAATTGAAGTATAATTGATTTACAATGTTGTATTAGTTTCTGGTCTACAGCACAATGATTCAGTTATATATACTATTCTTTTTCATATTCTTTTCCATTACGGTTTATCACCAGATATTGAATATAGTTCCCTGTGCTATACAATAGGACCTTGTTGTTTATCCATTTTATATATAATAGTTTGCATCTGCTAGTTCCAAACTCCCAATCCAGCCCTCCCCTGCCCCCGACTCTTGGCAACCACAAGCCTGTTCTCTATGTCTGTGAGTCTGTTTCTGTTTTGTAGATAAGTTCATTTGTGTCATATTTTAGGTTTCACATATAAGTGATATCATATGGTATTTGTCTTTCTCTGTCTGACTTACTTTGCTTAGTATGATAATCTCTAGGTCCATCCATGTAGCTGCAAATGGCATTATTTCATTCTTTTTATGACTGAAGTATTCCATTGTGCGTATATACCACATCTTTTTTATCCATTCACTTGTCATTGGCTATTGTAAATAGTGCTGCTATGAACATAGGGGTACACACATCTTTTCAAATTCTAACATTGTCCGGATATATGCCCAGGAGTGAGATTGCTGGATCATATGGCTTTTTGAGGAACCTCCATACCATTCTCCATAGTGGCTGCACCAATTTATATTCCCACCAACAGTGGAGGAGGGTTATCTTTTCTCCATAGCAGGGTGTTTTCTTTATTGCTAAAGGAAACATGGGTAGCACCTGCTTAAATTTTTACCAGGTTAATTTTCTTGCAGTGGTGCTCTCAGTGCAGAACATTGCCTTGATTACCCACTCAGTTATATGTAAGGGAAGATCCAAAAGAAACTTTCTGAGGAAAATCTTGATTCTGCCTCTGGGTGTCTTATCTCCTAGACCCACCCTAGATGGGTACCCTTCCATCTCTCCTACGTGTGCATTATGCTTTTCAGTTTTCACAAGGGGCTGTCATACTCACTGCAAGCCACACTGCCTATCAGAGTATGTGCTTCTGCACGTAACCAGAACATAACACGAAACAGCTGCATTCTGGGTATTTGTCAAGGAACATGAGCTCAAGCACACGTCTGTCCAAACCTTATTCAAAGCTTAAGCAAAGGCAAATGATATACTGCGGAGGAAATACTTGCACCATGTATTAGACAAATGGTTATAATATAAGCAATTCACAGTATAAATACAAAAAGGCAATAAGATTGTGAAAACTTGCTCAACTTCATCAGTTATTGTGATGGTTAATTTTATGTGTCAACTTGACTGGGCCACAAGATCCCCAGATATTTGGTCAAACATTATTCTGAGTGTATCTGTGAGGGTGATTTTGGATGAGATTCATATTTAAATCAGTAGACTGAGTAAAGCAGACTGCTCTCCCTAAACTGGGTGGGCCTCATCCAGTCAGTTGAAGAACCAAATAGAACAAAAAGGGAGATCCTTTTGCCTGACTGCCTTTGAACTGAGATACTGGTCTTTTTTCCTGCCTGTGGACTTGAACTGAAACATTGGCTCTTCCTGGGTCTCGAGCCTGCTGGCCTTCAGACTAGAGCTACACCACTAGCGCTCCTGGATTTCCCACTGCCAACTGCAGATCTTGAGATCTGTCAGCCTCTACAATTGTGTGAGCCAAGTCCTTATAATAAAGCTCTTTCTGTATGTATATACAGCCTATTGGTTCGGTTTCTCTGGAGAACACTGCCAAATACAATCACCAAGGAAATGTTGATTAAAACCACAATGAGATACCACCTTTCACTACCACAGTGGTTAAAATAAACAAACAAAAGTGCAGAGAAATAGGGACTTCCCTGGTGGTCCAGTGGTAAAGAATCCACCTCCCAATGCAGGGGATGCGGGTTCGTTGCCTGGTCAGGGAACTAAGATCCCACATGCTGTGGGGGAACTAAGATCCCACGTGCTGTGGGGCAACTAAGCCTTAGTGCCACAACTGCTGAACTTGTGAACCTCAGCAAGAGAGCCTGCATGCTGCATACTACAGAGCCCACACATCCTGGAGCCCGTGCACCACAACTAGAGAAGAGAAAACCCGCACACCACAACTAGAGAGAAGCCCGCACATGCCGTAACGAAGACCCAATGCAGCCAAAAAAATTAAATAAATAAATTAAATAAATAACTATTAAAAAAATAAATTTAAAAAATGCAGAGAAACAGGCACTATCTCATACTGCTATTGAGAATTTAATTTTTCCTAACTTTCCAGAAGACAATTTGATAATATATCTCAAAAGCCTTTAAAGAATTCCTGTTATTATTGATATAGAAGAAGTTAGTCACATTTACAAGATTGATTACTAAAATTGGGTTATAACAGAACATGTATAGTATGATCTCATTTTTGCACATATATTTATAGTATATATTTTTTTCAATATATACTAAACCGTCTGCAAGGGAAATAATAAATGGAGGATTATGAATGGCCAGGTGATGGCAGGGTATTTTGTCATGCAAAGAGCTTGGGTGAATACCAGCAGCATCACTTGGTGCAGGCTGGAATTCACGGGATGCTGCTCTCCTTTTGGCATTTGGCAGAGAGGATTCATTAAGCCAGAAGCAGCTGGTTACATCATGGCACTGCTCTCCAAAAGAAATACCCTTCCCCTCCTTTGTTCTCCCCTTTAATGTGGCAAATGTGAGAGCATCATTGCCAGTGGGAAAGAGACTGCCTTGGTGCCAAGATGTCTGAGTTTTGGTACCTGATGTTCAGGGAGTTGTCTAGAAATTCCAAATGCTAGCACCTTGAAACTGGGGGAAATTGGATTCATGCACAGCCCTCTCATTAAGGAAGTAGGAACTTCTGGTTCAGTGAGTTGAGTTTGGACACAGCTCCTCCCACTAGGGGGAGTTCCAGGCTCAGCCAGCTTATTGTCAGGCAACTTGGAGAGTTTCCTCAGGGGACTGACAATCTGACTGGTGCTATCTACCAAGCCATAGGACTAAACATCAATATATTTTCCACCATATGTAAGGCTGTCACCACTGAAAGCTCCCCAAAACCTGGACCTAAGCTCCAAAGACAAGACCGGGACAAATAACATATCTAACAAAATCCCATAGACAAAGAAAGAACACAAGAAATAGAAAATTATAAGAGCCCATAAGGATACAAAAGCTCATGCACATACACATTTTACACACACAATTTTTTTAAATGAGCACTTGTCAAATATTTTTTTAACTCATTGATAAAAGAACCAGCAGGATGGTTAAACTGATTTTTTTAAGTATAGGAGAGGGACTTCCTAGTGGTGCAATGGTTAAGAATCTGCCTGCCAATGCAGGAGACACGGGTTGGAGCCCTGGTCTGGGAAGATCCCACATGCCGCAGAGTAATTAAGCCCCTGTGCCACAACTACTGAGCCTGCGCTCTAGAGCCTGTGAGCCACAACTACTGAGCCCGCGTGCCACAACTACTGAAGCCCACGTGCCTAGAGCCCTTGCTCCGCAAAAAGAGAAGCCACTGCAATGAGAAGCCCACACACTGCAATAAAGAGTAGCCCCTGCTCACCCAACTAGAGAAAGCCCACATGCAGCAATAAAGACCCAACACAGCCAAAAATAAATAAAATAAATTTATTTTTTAAAAAGTATAAGAGAACAGAAATATTTATAGTTACTGAAAGATATTGCAATGAAATATGATTACCAAATTACATATAAAACTCGTAAATGCCCTACAAGCAATAAAATTGTAACATTTGGGTTGTAATTTTCTTTATGAGCCAGAAACCATTTGTATTTCTACAGGACAAAATTTCATTTGCATTGTTATCAGAAAGAAACAGATACAGGGCTAACAGTTTTCCATAAGTTAGCATATACTCTCACAGAGTTGTAAAGTGCTCTAATCAATAGTAAGTAGTAAGTCAAAACAAAAGTAGATACTCCTGAAGTATTTAATAATCCTTAAATGAGCATGTTAGACAATGTTTCAGTAGGACATTGAAAAGATAATGTGGTCATCCTTTTGCCTTTTTCCAAATTATGGAATTTTTATTTTTGTCTTATTAGCTCAGTTTATGATTATAAACTATCTCCAAAGATTATGTATTATCACAAAAAAGGGCCAGCATCACTGTGTTTTGGCATGACTTATTTACACACACGTGACAAGAGGTGTTAATTAGTGCATAGGCTCCATGTATTCTCATCAACAAATTGGAGTTGTATACACACACCGTGATTTTTGAACTTAAAAAAAAAATGAGGTAGGGACTTCCCTGGTGGTCCAGTGGTAAAGAATCCATCTTCCAATGCAAGGGATGTGGGTTCAATCCCTGGTCAGGGAACTAAGATCCCACATGCCACAGGGCAACTAAAACCCGTGCACCACAGCTACAGAACCCACACACCCTGGAGTCCACGTGCCCTGGAGTCCACATGCCACAACTAGAGAGAAGCCCATGTGCCACAACAAAGAGCCTGCGCCACAACAAACGATCCCGCACACCTCAATGAAAACAAAGACCCTGCGTGCTGCAACTAAGTCCTGACACAGCCAAAAAAAAAAAAGAGGTAGAAGAATTGAAGGAAAAAATGGTCATGGTTGAGACTTGAGTTAATGGCTAGAAAAATCAAATAGAAGGAATAACTCAGAGCATAGAAAGAAAGCTACAATAAGATGGAAATCATAAGGCAAAAATTAAGAAGGTATTTAAAGGGAACCCCTAACATTCAAATGATATGAATTCCTGAGGAGGAAATTGAATAGATGGAAAAAACAAACTAAGAAGAAATCTATTTTATTGTCTCTTAACTGATTAAAGATTTGAGTTTACAGATTGAAAATCCTTACTAATTCAGGTAGAGTTGTGATAAAGACATACATTTGGACATAAGCTGGAAAATTCCTGAACTCCAAGCTTTGAAGACAAGTTTTATAAGAACAGTGATGACATTTAGACTTGTCATCTACGTCACTAGCTAGGAGATAGTGGAATAACATCTAGAGAATCTGGGAGACTAAGACTGTATGCCAAGAATCTTATTCCCAGCCAAGATGTCATTCACTTTGTCAAGGTAAAAGAAGGATATTTGCATATCAGCTAGGACCTAGATAATATTATAATTCATGCTCTCTATCTGTGGAAAATGCTTGAGTAAGATCTGTACTATTTACAAATATATCAAAAATAGAGACACAAAATAAAGGAAAATGAAAAGAAGTAGAAACTGGTGAGCAGTATATTGGTAAGCCTTTCAGTACATTATTAAATCAAAATGGATAATAATAAACAGTTGAGGGTGAGTAGTCTAATTGCTAAATATAGATTATTTAAGAGGAAGAGTCATACTACAAGAAAAATTCCCTTAATAGTCTTAAGCTAAGAGTACTAAATTATCTCAACAAAGCCTAGGAGTTGGAGTAGAAGGAAGCATGTACATGAAGAGTGAAGAGGAGAGTGAAAACCTTCTGAAGTGTTTATGTGAGGAAAGGAAAGAGGAGTGGAGGGAAGTAAAAGTTTTCTAAATGTTGCACCTTATTAGTGGTTTTAACGTTAGAGAGGGCAGAGGGAAAAAAATGGGGAAATGGAAAATTTTGGTAGGGAAATAATTGATATCTTCTCTTCATTTGAAAAAAGAAATGTTATTTTAATATGAATTCAAGGAAAGGAAAGGTAACCTGTAATGGAAATGGTATAATGTCTAAATTAATGAAGAAGAAAAAGGCAAATAAATAACAATTTGATCAACCTACTAAAAACAAGAGGGAGGGAGAGAAACAACATACTAAAATAAACAATAATGTAAAGCAATATGAAAGGAATATTAACAGTTATTACATTAAATATAAATGGATTGCATTCTCTTATTAAGAGGCGAAATTATTACATTGGGTTACAAAACAAAACTCAACTATACGGAATTTATATGAAAAACCCTTACATTAATGAAAAAGCTTGAAACTACCAAGAAAATAAAAACAGCAAAA
Source organism: Balaenoptera physalus (assembly GCF_965194825.1). Taxonomy (NCBI): domain Eukaryota; kingdom Metazoa; phylum Chordata; class Mammalia; order Artiodactyla; family Balaenopteridae; genus Balaenoptera; species Balaenoptera physalus. The sequence continues at coordinate 23,879,724 of NC_138882.1, forward strand.
AGCAGGAATGGTATTATTAATATCAGACAAAATGGAATTTAAGCTGAAAAAGCACAAAACAGTAGCAAGAGAAAGAATTTATGAAGATATAAGAGTCGTGAAAATAGTTAACTTTTATAGTGCTTTCTCTTAGGCATGGTTTTAAGTACTTTATGAATTAATTGAGACCTTACAACATCCCTATAAAGAAGGCAGTATGATCCTTAGTTTACAAATGTAGTACAGAGAGGTTAGGCAATTTGCCTAATGAGTGAGCAGAACAGACACAACTCAATCACAGGTAGTCTAGCTTCAGAGTTTGTGCTCTCAGCTATTTCACTATGTGGTCTCTAGATTAATCAGAGAGTGGTACACTATAGCACATATATACATACATGTATGTCTATATAGACACATGTATATGTGTACATATACATTATATAAATGTGATTATTGTGGGAAATTTCAAAAAGCTCTTTCAGAATTAGCTCTAATAAGCAAAAATAAGAAAAAGAATAGAATAGTGTAATCAACAAACTTGATTAACAGATGTTTATAGAACAGATGTATATAGAACCTAACGTCTTTCTAATAGACAGTTCATATTTTTTCATATAGCTAAGGAACTGTTAGAAAACTCAATCATAAAATGGCCACAATCACGGACATATATACACTACCAAATGTAAAATAGATAGCTAGTGGGAAGCAGCCGCATAGCACGGGGAGATCAGCTCGGTGCTTTGTGACCACCTAGAGGGGTGGGATAGGGAGGGTGGGAGGGAGATGCAGGAGGGAGGAGATATGGGAATATATGTATATGTATATGTATAGCTGATTCACTTTGTTATAAAGCAGAAACTAACACACCATTGTAAAGTAATTATACTCCATTAAAGATGTTAAAAAAATAAATAAAAATAAAAATAAAATAAAATGGCCACAAAGAAAAATATTTAATGATTTTATGTCACATTCTCTAATCATAAACTAGTAAATAGTAAAAATTTGACCCAAGATATCTTAACAAGATGGAAAGTAAGAAACACGCCTCTAGATAAGAATATTAAAAGGGAAGATAAAGAGAATATTAGAAAGGGAAGTCGCAAAATATCTCAAACACAATAGAAATGAGACTACTTCATACCAAAAATAATGTGAGATACAAAAGCTATGCTCAGGAAAACAAAAACAACTACCTCAAATATTCATTATTAAAGAAGAAATACAAGAAATCAGCATTCATCTTAAGAGATTAGAAAAAACAACAAAAAGAAGTAAAAATAAATATAATTTTAATATTAATATTCATTAATATTAATGAAATATATAATATACAAAAAAGTAGGAAAGAAAAATAAATTTAATAATTGGTTTTTGATGAGACTAATAACGTTTGAAAATCTAGATGAAGCCAATGATTTCCCTGAAAAATATGAATTATCAAAACACTCAAAAAGAAATGGAAATTTTGAGTAGACCAATTGCCATGAGAAATTTCAAATAACACCAGAATGAAATGGTTTCACAACTTAGTTCACTCTGAACTTTAAAAAACAGATATATTAACATTATTTAAACGATTCCAGGACTTTCCTGGTGGCGCAGTGGTTGAGAATCTGCCTGCCAATGCAGGGGACACAGGTTTGAGCCCTGGTCCTGGATTGATCCCACAGGCCGCAGAGCAACTAAGCCCCTGTGCCACAACTACTGAGCCTGCGCTCTAGAGCCCGCAAGCCACAACTACTGAGCCCACATGCCACAACTACTGAAGCTCCTAGAGCCTGTGCTCCGCAACAAGAGAAGCCACCTCAATGGGAACACGTACACTGCAACGAAGAGTAGCCCCTGCTCACCGCAACTAGAGAAAGCCCACTCACAGCAACGAAGACCCAACGCAGCCAAAAATAAATTAATTAATTTAAAAAAATTTTTTAACTATTCCAGACCTTAGAAAAAGATGGCAATCTCCCCAGTTGATTCTATGAAACCAACAAAATTTTAATATGAATAATTGGTAAGGATAATACAGAAAACAACTATAGGCTAATTTCACTTAGGACTTGATGTAAAAATTCTATATTAAACTATTAATAGGTTTCAGCAATGAATCAAATAATACACCATGACCAAGTAGGGTTTATTCCAAGAATGTAAGAGTGGCTCATTATCTGGAAATCTATAATTTCAATTTGAATGATCAGATCAATAGTTGTAGAAAAGGCTTTATTACGAATTCAGGCACCATTCCTAATAAGAACTCTTATAGGATTCAAAGGAACGGCTTTATGAAAACGACTACCAAAAAACTAAAGCAAATATTATTCTAAATAGCCAAACACTGAAATTGTTTCAAATAAAATCAAGAATCACACATGGATGCCTTTTATCACCATTGTCATTCAACATTGCCTTAAAAGTTCTAATAAATGCATTAAGATAAGAAAATACATAATTCATATTAATGCTGTAAAAAGAGGGAAAAAAGAGAAAAAAATACCTTTTGTTGATGATATAATTTTATATCTAGAAAACCTGAGAGACTAGTTTAAAAGAAAAAATAGCCACCCTATTAGAAGTAATGAGAGAATTTGGTAAAGTGGCTGGGTAAAAACATAAACATATAAAAGCCAGTAACTTTTCCCTAGCAATGAACACCTAGAAATGGAAGTAGAGAACACGTAGTACATTCACAATAATGATAAAAAATTTTTAAATATTCAGGAAAAAATTTAACAAGAACTGTATGTGTCCTAAATAATGAACACTGTAAATTAGGAGGAAAAAAGAAGAATAACATTTGCTGAGAGCTTAAAATGTTCTTATTACTTTACATGAATTATTTAATTCTCACAACAACCTTATGAAGTGAGTACACTAATTATCCTCATTTTAAAGATAAGGAAATGAAGCCACAGGACACTTAAAAGACTCACCAAAGTTACACAGTTGTGGCAGTCTGATTCCACAGCTCTTTTTTTTAATCCTGCCTTCTCTCTTGGATGGGAAGACTTCCCATATCATAAACTACCAATTCTTCCAAAATTATGAATAAATTTAATGTTATTAGAACCCTATTAGGGACATTTTGGAATTGATAAAATTGACATGGATGAAGACACACTGAAGAATGAACTAGAAATGTACAAAAAATTAAAATACTGCAAGAGTCTTCCTTCACCAGATATCAAAACATACCAAAAAAAAAAAAAAATCCACTATACTAAATCCAATAGTGTTTGGCAGAAGTAGACAATAAATCAGTGGGACATAATGGAGAATACAGAAATATTCTGTATTCTCCAAATATCTGAGTTTATATGAAATTTTAATATTCGACATAGAAAGTATTTTAACTCAGTAATGAGGGATTTTTTTAAAAAGTAAAGGTTACTGGTTACATTGGCCATCCAGCTGGGAGAAAATTAGTTTGGCCCTTTATCTTATACCATATACAAAAATAAATTGCAGAATGGAGTAAATTTTAGATGTCTTATAAAACAATAAAAATCTTTAAAAATAAATTTGGGAGATTACATGTACAATCATGGAGTTAGGGACAACTTAACTAAAATTGGAAACCCAGAACCATAAAAGAAAAGATAGGCGTATTTGATTATAAAAACTTCTATATGGCAAATGGTGACAAAATAAAGTCAATAGACAAATCACAGATTTAGGATAATATTTGCAATGCAAATAACTATCAAAGAGTTAATGTCTATAATATACCAAGAGCTCTTACATATTAACAAGAAAAAGACAAACAATCCAAAGGAAAAATAGGTAAATGTACAGATCAACTCTTGACCAATAGGCATAAGATGCTAAAAATAACCAGTAGCAAATGAAATACAAATTAAACTAACAGCAAAGTACAAAAAATTACATAGGGCAACACCTCCTAGTAGTGCAAGGGAAGAGAGAACCATAGCAAAGAATCCTTTCACACACTGTTAGTGGAAATATGAATTGTTGCAGCCATTGAACAACAATAGCCAAGATACATTGTTCAATTGCAGGACAGTGCGTATAAAGACAAGAAAACAGAAAAAAGATGGATGAGACAGAAGGAGAGATGAGAGATAGTTGAAGGACAGAGGGAGGGTAGAAAGGAGGAGGGAGAGAGGAGGTGAGGTAAGGAGGGAGAAAAGGAACAATTAAATCAATTTATGTGCATAAAGTTACATAGAATATCTATGTAAGGGTACCAAAGACATTGTTAACGGTGATGGCCTCAAGGGAGGGAATCTGATGGCTAGAGTAGGGGGCAGGAGAAAACTTACATTCCCTTGTTTATCCTTTTGTATCTTCTGAATTCAGTACTACATGCTTGTTTTGTCTGTTCAAAAAATAATAATATTAATCAATTAACTATTTCAGTGTTTGTTCAACAACAAAAAAGAATCAATGGATAAAAATGTATAGCCTAATATTTTTGTTGCTCTTTTTATTTCCACATATTGTTAAAGTGAAAATATATGTAGCTGTTTGAGTTGTTGATTTTATGTTAAATCATGAAAGCAACCTGAAAACACGTACTAAAATAATGAAAACTAGTGGATTTTCTAAAGGTTGCCATAAAAGTGTTGGAAAATTTCCTGAGCGCACAGTCCAATATTCCGTGGCAGACACTGCGCTACCTGATTGGGGAGGTGGTTTACGGTGGCCGGGTGACTGACAGCTGGGACAGGAGATGTTTAAACACCCTTCTCTACAAATTTTGCAATCCTGAAGTGCTGAAAGATGACTTCCGTTTCTCTACTGATGAGGTAAGAAAAGGATTTCATTTCTTAACATTACTTGATTATTTTTTAACTAAATATTGCTGCATTATTTAAAATCTGTATTTAACGTTCACTTTTTTTTAAAGATTTATTTATTGATTGGTTGATTAATTGATTGCTATGTTGGGTCTTCGTTTCTGTGCTAGGGCTTTCTCTAGTTGCGGCAAGCGGGGGCCCCTCTTCCTCGCGGTGTGCGGGCCTCTCACTATCGTGGCCTCTCATTGCGGAGCACAGGCTCCAGATGCGCAGGCTCAGTAGTTGTGGCTCACGGGCCTAGTTGCTCCGCGGCATGTGGGATCTTCCCAGACCAGGGCTCGAACCCGTGTCCCCTGCATTAGCAGGCAGATTCTCAACCACTGCACCACCAGGGAAGCCCCCTTAATGTTCACTTTTAATGGCTTTTATTAACTTTCAGTATTACAAAAGTAAATTGCCATTACTCTACTAATTACCATTTCGTCTACCCATCCATACTCTCAAGACCCTCCACAGGGGCACAACCTGGAGTCTACAGTATTAAATACAGCATTATGCTGGCCAGTAAATAAAAAGAATGATAAATGGTTCATGCCCTCCAGGAACCTAGAGTATAAAATACAGAGCACAAGGAAGCAGAAGAAAGCTAACTTGTATTGATCTGATCCACGCTTGTCAATTGATGTCTGTTTCTCATTTAATGCTCAAAACAACTATGTGAAACAGATGTTATCCCCAGTTTCAGATGAGGAAACTGAGGTTCTCAGGGTGCAGCCACATACAGTAAGGAGAGCTGGGATTCAAGGATTTTACCCCAACCCCAAGCACCCAAGAAGATGCAATTCTGCATCTTCCCTTGTCCTCTCTCTACTTAGTGTTTAAATTCCATCTAGACCTCCATCTTTGTGGAGCAAGAAACTCCAGTTTACACACAGCAGTTGTGCCCCTGGCAGATGGTTGCTAGCAGAGGCACAAATCCTGCAGACCTCTGGCCTGAAAACATGGAGGGAGGACTTGACATCAGTGTGATGGGTGGGAATTTGCATAGGGGAGGTGATGGAAGATGAGAAGGAAGACGACGCCCTCTGGGTGAGCATTCCTGTTAAGGCAGGAAAAGCTAGAAGTTGTTGCTTTTAAGATTTCCATTCTAAAAAACTGTTTAATGTTTTAGTTGTTTAGAGTCTAAAGTCAACCCTTAAGGTAAAATTATCCTTGAAAATCTTTCAAATGCAAAAAAGAAAAAAAGTGCAGTGGGCATGGTTTTTGTATACAGGCTGTTACTTTGAGTATGCACAAGAGAATAAGAAATACAGTAACATGCAGCATACAATTCCATTGGCAGAATTCTATCAGACTACAGAATGGGATTCTGAAACCGTATATTTCAGTTACTTAGTTGCTTTAAACATTGGCAATTTTATGACAGTTCCAACTTGCCACCTCTTCCTGTTCCTTGTCAAAATCTTAGTTTCTGCAGATAAATTTTTTTATCAATGATTCTACTTGTTAGTTGATGTTTCCCTGTGGCCCTCATTAATTGGTCAATGTTTTCCTTGAAGATATCAAGAAAGCCACTTCTACCCACTTTCCTGGCCCTATGAACATTTGTCTTCTTTGTCAGTGATCAGTTATTCTTTTTTTTTTCTCTCTAACACTTAAGGCCTAGGACCAGACATGACACAGAATGAGTATTCTGTACAGTGTTCTATTAGTCAAGCAGCCACAGAATCAGATAGAGAGGAGGAGAGTTAAAGAATTTGGCGCAAGGTTTTTAAACTTTCAGAATCCACCCTCTAGCCACAAATGTTTTACATTCTTTCCATATGCAAAATGCACTCACCTCCTCTCAGACACCTGCAAGTTCTCATTTCATTGCAGTGTTAAGGTCAAGGATCTTGTGAGGTCCTGGAGCAGATGAGACTCTTTGGTGCAGGTCCTTGGGTGTAACTCCTTAAGTGGTTCCTCTTCATATGAAGATCTTTGAATTAAAGACACTTGATCTGGTCCAACCACCACCATATATATCACAGGGAGTGATGGGAGAAGCATAGGACTGTGCTTCCATGGACATTTCCCTTCAAAGAGGGGAAAGTGGAAGGCATGTAACCCTCACTAGTCCACAGAAATTCTGAAATCCAAATGGGTAAATGTTGCAGTTCCTTGATTAGGACTCAGTCTTACTTCCTGGGAGGACTCAGAGGCTCTTGCCTCCCTCCACTGGGATCTTGGTTCCACCTTCTGAGTTAGCCTTCCAATTCCGTAGGAAGTAGCCCATGTTTGCAGCTAAATAGTTTCCTCAGCTGCTTCCTGTCTGTAGTTGTACTTCCTATCTGAAGTGTCCTCTCTTCATGTTTTACTGTCTCTGTCCCTTTTAGTCCAGGCTGATACAATTCATTTTTAAACATTGTGGGTTCCTTATGAATCGATTTATAATCTAATAAACAAAAACTGCACCAACATATATCCTGGGGCAGCGTGGCTGCATTGTTCTGGCTCAAGGTTTCTCGTAATGTTACAGTCAAGATATCAGCTGGGGCTGCTGTCATGAAGGCTTAACTGAGGCAGGAGGATCTACTCCCAAACCCACAAGCTCATATGTTGGCCAGAAGTCTTAGTGCCTCAACATTAAGGACCACAGGGCTGCTTGATTGTCCTCAAAACATGGCAACTGTCACTCCCCAGCGTGAGTTAACTAAGAGAGAGAAAAGAAGCTCCAGTGCCTTTTAAGACCTGGTCTCCAAAGTCCCGCTTTAGGGAGAAATGGGGAGATATTGGTCACGGGGTACAAACTTTCAGTTATAAGATAAAGAGGCTCTGGGAATCTAATGTATAGCGTGGGACTACAGTTAATAATGTTGCAGGAAGGGGGACCCCTTCCAGGGCCCGAGAGTGGGCTCTTGTCTAACACTCAGAAATGAATTATCGAGGAGACACACGTGCTGACAAAGCAAAAGACTTTATTGGGAAGGGGCTCCTGGACGGAGAGCAGCAGGGTAAGGGACCCCAGGAGAACCGCTCTGCCACGTGGCTTGCAGTCTCAGGTTTCATGGTGATGGGGTTAGTTTCCAGGTTGCCTCTGGCCAATCACTCTGACTCAGGGTCTTTCCTGGTGGTACCGCGCATCATTCAGCCAAGATGGTTTCCAGCGAGGAGGACTCTGGGAGGTTGGTAGGATATATGGACTGGAATCTCCTCTCTCCTTTTGACCTTTCCCGAATTCTTCCGATTAGTGATAGCTTGTTAGTTCCGTGTTCCTTACCAGGACCTCCTGTTGTAAGATGACTCACGCTAGTGGCTGCTATTGGGCCTGGCCAGGGCGGGTGTCTTCAGTCAGTGGTTCCCCTAACACTAATACTGTATTGTGTACCTGAAATATGCTAGAGAATATGAGGTGACGGATGTATTAATTTGATTGTGGTAATTATTTCACAACATATATTTATATCAAATCATCACGTTATACACCTTAAATATATATATATAGTTTTATTTGTCAATTATACCTCAATAAAGCTGGGAAAAAAAGACAGAGGGTAGAATAATATATACTTTATGAGCTGAATTTTTTTTAATAAAATTTGATTTTAAAGTTTAAGAAAAAAAAGTCCCACTCCATCCCTTCCATTTTATTTCTGTTTGATAGAAGCAGTCGCTCAGTCCAGCCTCCAGTCAAGAAGAGAATTAGACTCCATCTTTTGAAGGGTTGAATGTTAAAGAACTTGACATATTTTTAACCAGCACAGCCACATTTATCATTATCACTTAATAGGTTTTTGAAGCCATATTTTTTCCTAAGTAGTTGTGACCTTGGGGATCAGCCAAAGGAATAACTGCTCTTACAGAGCTTTTATCCAATCAGTACCTAGTTATAACTTATCAAGTGGGAGATATAGCTGGTAAACAGGAAGAAAGAGCTTTTTGTTTCCCTATTAGATAAATGTTTATTTTATTTTATTATTTTTTTGCTTATTTACTTTATAACTGGAAGTTTGTGCCTTTTGACCACCTTCACCAGTTTTGCCCACCCACCCCCCATCCCCTCAGTGGTCAGTTATTCTTAAGATCATTCCCACGTTTCTTGTGTAGGTTTTACCAAAGTAAAATGATTTGTTAAACTTGATTGCATCCACTATCTGTGGGTGTAGTTCACTGAGGCAGTGGGTGGTCAGAATCACGCTAGCCTCTGAAATGTGTTTTGTTCTTTCTTTTTTTCTTTCTCTCTTTTCCCAGTGAGAAAGTTATATGTGCCTATTATGCAACTGCATGCAACTGCACTTTACAATATAGCCCAAATGCAGCTTTTGACAGAAGTGTCTAGAATATACCACCAACAAATAAGAATAAAATAATGTATAAAATTTCATGGAGAAATACCATCTTCATACATTACAAAAAGTAAATATGTAGGCAAAAACTAACAGTGTTTAAATTTTCACATATGTCAGCCAGTGCCAAAATCTGGAAGCATGAAGGGTTACATACACATTATCCAGTCCTTACCTGACGATGACCCTCCTGAGCTCTTGGAATTACACCCTGAGACCACAAGGGGCTTCAGGGAGATCCAGGGCCAGAAGTTCATTGATAAACTCATTGCCATGCAACCAAGACCTACCACAACCGGCCTCATGTTCAGGTAAGAACGCACTAGGAAAAAATATTGGGTGAAAATTATTAAATATCCATTTGAAGAGATACAGTATAGAATTTATAGAAAAATACAGTCTAAAAATACAGAAACTAAATTCTCCAAATGACAGAGAAGCAAGTTTACACACACAGGAGCACACACACACATATATATGTAATTATTGATACCAAGCATGTAGTAGGTTCTCAATAAATATTTGTTGAGTGAGTGATTGAATTGTACCTGATGAGTGGTATTTTTTAACTGAATTTGTATAAATGTGAAATGTTATACTTACTTCTACAGGACAGGAAAAAAATAGCCATCATAATAAGTAAGAAGACAGTGCAGTCAAGAGGAGCTGGCCCTACTTTTAGACACCTATGTTGTAACCAACATATTGTAACCACCTTCTATTAGCTCTGTATCCAAGGTCACACTGCCTCAGTATCCTTATCCTGCTTATCCATAAGTGGCGATAATATCTGTCTGCCCTTCAAGGCTATTGTGAGGTTTAAATGATGCAGCACATATCACCCAAAGTTTCAGGGCTCCTCAGCCTGTGACTATAAAATAAGATCATGTTTAATGCCAGAACTACATGGCTTAAACCCCCAATGGCTTGACTGCCAAAGGGATGTTCCTACTCTTCCTGCCCCAACAAAGTGTGTTCCTGCTATTTCTAAACATCTCCCAAAGTGGTCATTCATATCTGCTCAGGAAGAAAGTAACACACACATGCACACTTCTGTCTCTGCTTACCCTGTTATGTCTGGGTTCAAATCCCAGCTCTATCTATCACTTGACTTTGTGAACTAGGGGAAGTCAATTAAGTTTTTCTGTCTCAGGTTCATCACCTTTTAATCAGAGATAATAACAGTACTTTCCTCACAGGGCAGTGTTAAGAATACAGTTGTTTCCTTATGCATTTAAGTTCAGTGTAGAAATCTAGTTTTTCAATTTATAAGCCCAACAAACTATAACACTTTTTTTTTTTTTTTTTGGCTGCATTGGGTCTTCGTTGCTGTGTGCAGGCTTTCTCTAGTTGCAGCGAGGGGGGCTACTCTTTGTTGCAGTGCTCGGGCTTCTCATTGTGGTGGCTTCTCTTGTTGCGGAGCATGGGCTCTAGGCACGTGGGCTTCAGTAGTTGTGGCACGCAGGCTCAGTAGTTGTGGCACACGGTCTAGTTGCTCCGCGGCATGTGGGAACTTCCCAGACCAGCGCTCGAACCCATGTCCCCTGCATCGGCAGGCAGATTCTTAACCACTGCGCCACCAGGGAAGACCAACAGTCACTTTAAAAAGGCTTTGAATAGTGTTTGGTTCCATTTATAAACTTAAACACTTTCAAATATATTAACATTCATTATAAAGTTAATATACTTCAGCTATCTGGCTGCCAAAACTTTTCAAGCCTTATAATAATTCTTATAAATATAATAATTGAACAAATAAATATGACAAGTCTTAAATTTTCCCATATTTTTCAATATGTTATATCAGTTAAGCTAGATTTCAACTTAAAATCATAAATTTAAACCAATTTCTCAATTATCTGTTTTAAATTGGAGTCACAAGGCTTTAAGAGCCCCAATTCTCTTAAATGTAACAAATATTTAAAATACCAACATGTATAGATTTCTCAACACAAAAAAATTTTTATGATGATTTTGATTCTGTTAACCCTATCTATATCTAATTCTAAATCTTCCCAGAATTGAAAGATGCTTACCAGGGACCAATTTTATCGCTTTCCATGATTTTTGAGTTTGCCTTCTCAGTTTGCTTGAGGCTGAAAAAACCAAGCAAATAAACTAAACAAAAAAGAGATTTTAACCAAAACATGAATCCATTCTTGGCAACACGCACAGGATGCTTTGAACCTTGTTTATAGTTGTCCTTAAGATAATAACTCAACAACTCCATAAGGTGATGGTCGTGACGCCCACATCACCCTAGTTTCCAGTTATACATTACCTAAGAGGTCTGTGTACTCATAGATCAGATTTTACATGTCTTTACCTACACATACATGTACATTTTTTTCCACTTACCTCTAAAACCTCTGAACCCACTGAAATCCTGCATTCTTTTACAGTCTTCCTGTCTCTTTGGACTACACAACTCATATTAAAATGACATCTGATTGGATTCTGGCTATGGCTTTGGCTGGCTATTTGGTCATATCTTCCAAGATCATTCTACTGACACAAAATAAGATCATCAAACTCTCATTTCACTGACGGAATGAAAATATACTAATCATCCGTGACATAGAAGGAAAGCTGCACATGTAGACAAAGAAAAGTACCCAACTGGAAATCCCCCAGTATGTGCCCAGAATATCAGGTTCAATTTCCTTGCAGGCCCTTCACTTCTAAAGATTAATTCTGTACTTTTTTTTCTTTTTTCTTTTTTTTTTTTAAATGACGTTGACAACAATGCTTTTTCTTGGCCGCACCACGCAGCATGTGGGGGGTATTAGTTCCCCCACCAGGGATCAAGCCCGTGCCCCCTGCAGTGGAAGTGCAGAGTCTTAACCACTGGACCACCAGGGAAGTCCAATTCTGCACTTTTAGCATTCAACAAATACACCAGTAAGAGATGAGATGATTATTAAGGAATACTTTTAATAAGCAAACCAAATATGTGTATTAATGTCCCTTTGGTCATTTTGGGAGGCTATTATTATCACAGTTATGCTGCCTTTGCTCAAAACCTATTAGAAACTTGTCTGTGGGCTTAAAAGCTTTTGCAAAGCAAAGGAAACTACAAACAAGATGAAAAGACAACCCTCAGAATGGGAGAAAATATTTGCAAACGAATCAACAGACAAAGGATTAATCTCCAAAATATATAAACAGCTGATGCAGCTCAATTTTAAAAAAGCAAACAGCCCAATCCAAAAATGGGCAGAAGACCTAAATAGACATTTCTCCAAAGAAGACATACAGATGGCCAAGAAGCGCATGAAAAGCTGCTCAACATCACCAATTATTAGAGAAATGCAAATCAAAACTACAATGAGGTATCACCTCACACCAGTTAGAATGGGCATCATCAGAAAATCTACCAAGAACAACTGCTGGAGAGGGTGTGAAGAAAAGGGAACCCTCTTGCATTATTGGTTGGAATGTAAATTGATACAGCCACTGTGGAGAACAGTATGGAGGTTCCTTTAAAAACTAAAAATAGAATTACCATATGATCCAGCAATCCCACTACTGGGCATATACCCAGGGAAAACCATAATTCAAAAAGACACATGCACCCCAATGTTCATTGCAGCACTATTTACAATAGCCAGATCATGGAAGCAACCTAAATGTCCACTGACAGATGAATGGATAAAGAAGATGTTACTCAGCCGCAAAAAGGAGTGAAATTGGGTCATTTGTAGAGACGTGGATGGATCTAGAGACTGTCATACAGAGTGAAGTCAGAAAGAGAAAAACAAATATCGTATATTAACACATATATGTGGAACCTAGAAAAATGGTACAGATGAACCTCTTTTCAGGGCAGAAATAGATACACAGATGTAGAGAACAAACGTATGGACACCAAGGGGGGAAAGTGGTGGGGGTGGGGGTGGTGGGATGAATTGGGAGATTGGGATTGACATGTATACAGTAATATGTATAAAATAGATAACTATAAGAACCTGCTGTATAAAAAATAAATAAAATTTAAAAAAGAAACTTGTCTGTGGGACTTGATCTCTCACATTCAAGGTAATGTCTTCAGTGGAAGCAAATCTTTGCACTTTGAAGATACATTTGATTTTTGTAATCTTTTGATCTTTTGAATCATTTGAAGCCATGTTGGACGAATTCCACTGAGTAACCCTACTTTAAAGTCAAAAACAAAGTGTAATGACAAAGTTAGCAAATGTATTACTTCATGTGAGTTATAAACTGTCTCAGAAGCAGCACTATGAACCTAAATACACACCTTATCACCAGATTATCACTTACTTTGAAGGACAAAATTCATTCGGCCGTGTGAAACCTGGGATGTTTGCTGGAAAACCAGTTCCTACTAGTATAGATAGTAACAGAGAGAGGGAAATCGAAAGAGGTGGGCCCCATTCCCTCCTCATCCACTGTTTAGGGAGGTTCTATCACTCCCTGAACCCTGGTTTCCTCATCTGTGAAAGGATTCCAAAGAGCTCCTCCAACTCTAGTGTTTTTGTGACTTTGCTTATATCACCCTGACCCATACATACACTGTTCTTCTACCACCACCCACTGAGTGTGTCACCACGAAACTCTGTGTGTGAACACAGAGGAATTTGACATGCAGTTGAATAACCTATAAAGCTACTGAGGTATCGTCTGTCTGGTTGCCTCCTCTTTTGCATTTCAGTCTTTGTTCTTCCTTCATGCAGATGCATTTGGCCAAATATTTTTCAAAGAAATCTTAAGAAAACTTTAAAAATATGTACTTCCTTGCAAATGTCTGAAGTGCATTGGACCGTTTTCTCACCTGTAAAATGAAATGAACTCTGTGGTCTCTGTAAATCTCCATGGTCTCCCAACTGGGTACTCTTCTTTCTCTACATGTCAGCTTTCCTTCTATGTCACAGATAGTATATGTTCATTCAGTCAGTGAAATGAGAGTTCACTGGTCTATTTTGTGCCAATAGAATGACCTTGGCAGCTATGACCAAATAGTCAGCCAAAGCCATAGCCAGAATCCAATCAGATGTCATCTTAATATGAGTTGTGCAGTTCTGTGGTTCTGTGAAGCTGTGTTTACCTTAAGATGGGACCTAAATAGAGGGTTCTCCCGGATTAGACAGGTCTGTATCTCCTTTTTCTCTTGATTTCTTTTGCAGTCGGGAGCAGAGTAAGGATGAGCTGGTGATGGAAATTTTATCTGATGTGGTAAAGCGGCTGCCACTATCTGTGGAGAAAGAAGAATGTGCTGGAACTCCAAGCACATTGAAGTACATCATGTTCAGCCCCATTTGGGAGTCTTTTAACAAAGATCTCAAAGGTAAACATGGGCCGTGAACTTCTCCCCCTCACCCCAGCCTCCTCAGGGAAGGACTGTGGCATCAGGAGGACAAAAGGTACGGCAGAAGTAAAAAGGCTGACATGAGATGGGAAAAGTAATGCCCTAACATGCTCTTCTGTCTCCAAGTTGGAAGATGAGGAGCAGAGGAGAAAAGGATGGGGGCGGATGGGGGTGGTGGTGGTGGTCCATGACCCCAAAACAAAAAGTGAAGAAGTGATAATGTAGCAAACCAGAAAGGAGAAACTCTGCTTGAGAGATTCCACAGAGCTTCTAGATCTCTGTACTTTTTGCTTCTTTGCCTTCTGAAACAGCATTTTGGGCAGGGAGGTTTAGATGGGCCCTCTGATAGGAGAGGTCCTGAGTCTACAGAACCAAGGGGAGGGAGGGAGGGCAGGTCCAGAGGAGATGCGCAAACCTCATTGTCCAGAGTTAGTTTCATGCCCAGCTATTTGCCCTGTTACATTTTCAACATCCAGATTTTAGCCCTTTAAAAAGATTCATTTTGAAGCCAAAAGTTGAGCAATAGTCTGTCGAAATAGTTATTATGGTTAAGTCTAGATTAATGGTGGGCAGACTAGGGCTTGCAGCCCAAAGCCAACCCACTGTTTGTTTTTGTACAGCCTACAAGCTAAAATGGTTTTCACACTTTTTAATGGTTGGAAAAAAATCAAAACAAGAATAATATTTTGTGACACACAAATATTTTATGTAATTCAAATTTGAGTGCCCACAAATAAAGCTTTATTAGGATACAGCCATGATTATTTGTTTTCACATGTCTGTGCCTGCATCTACTCTACAGTGGGAGAGTTGAGTTGTGACAGAGAAAGTACAGCCCACAAAGCCTACTTACTAACAAAGTTAGTAAATAGAAATATTTACTAACTGGCCTTTTGCAGAAAATATTTTTCAACCCCTGGACTCGACACATGAAACTCCTTTAACTTCCAAACCTATATCTCTCCAAGTAAAGCCTCATTTTATCTGAAAGATATCACAATTTCATCTCTTTTTTAAATCCAGGCTATGATCCCCTTATCCACTGTGTCTTGCTAAACTTTTTGATCCAAGAAATTGAAAGATTTGATAAGTTATTATCGATTATACATAAATCTCTGAAAGATCTTCAGCTTGCTGTAAAAGGAGAGATCATCCTCACCCAAGAATTAGAGGAAATATATGACTCTTTTCTTAATACAAGAGTGCCAAAATTGTGGCAGGTAAGCAATTATCCTTTCCTAGTTACTGGCTTGATTGAAATAAATGTCCCAGTTCTAGGGAAGGGGTAAGTTAACTATGGAATATCCACATGATGAAATGTTATGTATCCATTAAAAGATGCTGACATACTTTTGGTGTGAGTATATATTAATAAAATCTCTTAGAGGGCAATTTGGCAATTCTACTTAAATAAATTTATCTAAGAGATGTTTATCACAGGGCTGTTTATAATAGCATAAAGCTGAAAACAACTTGAATATCTATTAACAGAAATCTGGTTAGATAAATTATGATATATCTAAATAATAAGGTATGTGCTGATATACTGGAAAGATCTCTAAGATGTATTGTTAAATTTTTTTTTAAGTTTTAGAACAATATATCATTTTTAAGGATTATAAAAACATATATATACTTCTATAAAACACATGCTTGCATAAGTGTTTATAAAAACACATATGTTTTAGATTCAAGAAACCCAAGTTAAAATTTTGGAAAAAAGCCAGCAGAACTGGGCTGACAGCCCATTCTGTCCCCACTAGGGCCTCCAAGAGGCACATCAAGGGAGATGAGGCTGAGGACAGGTCCACAAGGAGAGGACAGGCCTGGTAGGGGCCAGCTGGTACCCAGCACCAAGGTGAGCTCAGGGCCCAGGTCAACTCCAAGGTCAGGTGGCTGCAGGCCCAGGTCTGCTGGGAACCAGGAACTGGAGGGAACCAGGAAGCTGTATTCAGTGAGATGGGGGGTGACGGGATGCAGCTTGTGCAGAGGGCTGGCGGCTGTAAAAATTTCTTTTGTAAAGTAGGAGCTGAGGGTGACTTGTGTACTGGCTGTAAAATTCTGGCCTCTCTTGCCCCCGTTGCCCCCTGGCAATAAATTGTTTCTATAGGCCAAAAAAATTTCTATAGGCAAAAAAGAAAAAAAAAAAAGATCCTAAGAACATATCCAGAATGCAGCCCAAAGAGACTAAGAATGGAAAATATGAAAGAGCTATTGATTCAAAGAGGGCAAACAGACTGTCCAACATAAGTTTGATTGATGTTCAGAGGGAGAGAAGAGAGAGGATAAAGCATAGGCAATAATTAAAGGAATAAGAGCTGAGAATTTTCCAGAATTGATAGATGCAAGAAGTTCAATGAAACCCAAACATTATACAGCTTTTTTAACTTATACATGGATACATCCTAATGAACCTGCAGAAAATCAAAGAAAAAATCTTTTTAAAAGCAGCTAGGGAAAAAAAAAGGTAACTTTCAAAGGAATGGAAATGGTATCTTCAGTGTGTCAAAGGAAATGAACTGTTAAACTAAAATTGTATATACAAACTTTTGTTTCAAAAATGAAGATGAAATAAAACAGACCAAAAAGAGAAAAAGCAGAGAGAGTTCATCATTAGCAAATGCTAAGGGAAACCCTGAATGTCCTTCCTCATTTCCATCAGGCAGGAGGAAAGAGATGAGGGGGAAACTCTGAGATGTGAGAAGGAATGAAGAGGGGAAAAAAGTAGTAAATGAGATGGTAAATAAATTCTGACAAAAATAAAAAACAACAACAATATTAATGTCCAGTGGGATTCTTTTTTAAAGAAGACTAGAATATTGAACATTTTGAAATGGAAAGACCAAGAATAAAAACAGTCAACAATACCATATGAGCCAGGGTTGGGGAGTATATGGACTTTTTAGGTCTTAAGGAAGGAAGTTAAAAGTAATAATAACCCATAGACTTTTACAAATTAAGTATGCATGCTGTAATTTTTAGGGTAACCACTAAAACAATTGAAACAAATCACATAACTTCCACAATTGCAGAGGAGGGAGAGATGCTTGTTATATTATTTTGTGACTAAAGAATTTTTAAAAAACTCAAAATGGCATATACAGTATTATCTCAACTACATAAAAAGTATGTAAACCCCTGCACATGAGTATCAATAGACATGTACAAAAATATTCAGGACATCATTATCTATAATGGTAAAATGCTGGAGACAACACTAATGTGTCGTCCACAATAGGATGGAGAAATACATGGTATATTCATACATTACACTATACAAGTAGTGAAAGTAAATGAACTACAGCTACAAGCATCAGCAGGATAATGCTTACAAATAATGATGAAATCACACACACATGGTCACACACAGTCAATCCTCATTATTCGTGAATTACACCTTTGTGAATTTGCCTACTTGCTAAAATTTATTTGTAACCAAAATGTATGCAGACACATGAAAAGATGCTCAACATCATTCATCATCAGGGAAAAGCAAATCAAAACCACAATGAGATCTAATTTCACACCCACTAGGATGGTTAGAATCAAAAATGCAGATAATAATAAACATTGCAGGGATACAGAGACATTGGAACCCTCATATACTGCTCATGATAAAATGAAGTAGCTACTTGGGAAAATAGTCTCTAAGTTTCTCAAATAGTGAAACGTAGAGTTGCCATTTGACCCAGCAGTTCCAATCCTAGGTATATTCCTGAGAGAAGTTAAAACTGTACCCACACAAAAACTTGTCATGATTGTTCACAGCAACATTACTCATAATAGCCAAAAGATGGAGGCAACTCAAATATTCCTGAAGAATGGACAAAATCCTGATGAATAAATTGTGTGTGAATTATATCTCAATAAAGCTATTTTAAAAACCTATGGTAGAAAACGTACAGTTTAGAGAAAGCAATGACAATTATAATACTTAAACACTGAATGCAAACTGTGATGAAAATTGAGATGTTGTGTCTGCAAGCTTCACACACTTAGAATCGTAAGACTTCAGAGCTTGAAAGGATCTTGGGGATCCTCTACTCAAATACCCTTATTTTACAGATATGGAAACTGAGGAACAGAGAGGCTTCATGACTTACTAAGAAAGCTAATTAGTGAAAGGGCTGGGAGTCACTTGAGTTCAAAGTTAAGTTGGGAGAATATGACCCAGTTGGAATCTTCTAAGTATAGTTACATGCGGCTGAGGTGAAGGCATACCTGACTGAAAAGCAAGAGCTGAAATTAGCCAGGGAGAAATGTCTGGCTTGGACAATTGGGCAGTAGTGACATTCAGAGACAGAACAGGCAGAAACAGAGGCTGTTTGAGGGCAGATGCTGACATCCTGTTTTGGACATGAAACATCTCGAGGAGCTAGAGGGGCTTCCAAGTGAAGCTATCCAAGAGAAAGTGGGTAAGAATGCAAAGCAAGATTTTGGTATCATCAGCCTAGACAAAGTAGTGGAAACCACAGCTGTGGATTAGATCTGAGCAAGAGAATGTAAAGTAGGGAGAGAAGAAGGCTGAAGGAGTTCTAGGCAACACCACCTTAAAAGGAGGGAAGGGAAGGAAAAGAGTAGTCAAGGAATGAGACCTAAGAAGTAGAGAATTCAAGAGAAAATTAGGATTGAGTGTGGACACAGAAGCCAAGGCAAGAGAGAAGGAGGAAGTAATCAACTTAGTCAAAAGCTGCAGAGAATACAAATAAGACAAGTGGGAGAGATGAGTATAGCGTGGGATCATGAATACGGAAAGTAGAAGGTCACTGATGACTTCTAACAAAGACACCAAATGACAACAGGTTTGGCAGGCAATGGGAAGAGGGGACAGGAGTCAATGAACTTCTTCAAGAAGCCTGAGTAAAGAAAAGATCAAGCCTAGAGAGCTACAAGGGGTCTTTTTTTTTTTGTCTCCCTTGCAACAAAGAAGTAGGGTTTTTTTTTTTAATTTTATTGAGGAAAAATTGACAATTATAGTTGTATATATTTAAAGTGTACAACATGATGATTTATTATACATATACATTGTAGAATGATTACCAAGATCAAGAAAATTAACACATCCATCACCTCACATAGTTAACATAGTTAAGTTTTTTTTTTAATTTATGGTGGTGAGACTGCTTAAGATCTACTCTTAGCAACTTTCAAGTATAAAATACCATATTATTAACTATAGTCACTGTGCTTTAGATCCTCAGAAGTTGTTCTTATAACTGAAAATTTGTACCCTTTGACCCACATTACCCCATTTCCCCCTCCCCCCTGCTTCTGGCAACCACCATTCTACTCTGTTTCTGTAAAATAGGCTTTTTTATTTTTAGATTCCACATGTAAATGATACATACAGTATTTGTCTTTCTCTGTCTGGCTTATTTCAGTTAGCATAATATCCTCCAAATCCATCCATGTTGCCACAAATGGCAGGATTTCCTTCTTTTTTACGGCTGAATAATATTTGATTGTATGTATATACCACACTTGCTTTAGCCATTCATCTATCAAAGGACATTTAGATTGTTTCCATATCTTGGCTATTGTGGATAACACTGCAATGAGCATGGAATTGCACATAATCTCTTCAAGATACTAATTTCAATTCCTTCACATTTATAGCAGTCAGATTGCTGGATCATATGGGAGTTCAATTTTTAATTTTTTGAGGAGCCAACATTCTGTTTTCCATAATGGCTCTACCATATACGTTCCCACCAACAATTTTTAAGGGTTCCCTTTTCTCCACATCCTCACCAAGATTTGTTATCTCTTGTCTTTTTGATAATAGCCATCCTAACAGGTGTGAGGTAATATCTCGTTGTAGCTTTTATTTGCATTTCCCTGATTATTAGTGATACTGAACACCTTTTCATGTACCATGTATTGTTGGCCATTTGTGTGTCTTCTTTGGGAAAATGTTCTTTCAGATCCTTTGCCCATTTTTTAATCAGATTGTTTGTTTGTTTGTTTGTTTGTTTTGCTGTTGAGTTGTATGAGTGTCTTATATACTTTGGATATTAACTCCTTATCAGATAGACAGTTTGCAAATGTTTCCTCCAATTCTGTAGGTTGACTTTCAATTTATTGATTGTTTCCCTTGCTGTGAAGAACCTCTTTAACATAGTTCCACTTGTTTATCTTAGCTTTTGTTGCCTCTGCTTTTGGTGTCTAAGAAATCACTGCCAAGACCAAAATCAAGGATTTTTTCCATATGTTTTCTTCTATGAGTTTTATGGTTTCAGGCCTTACATTTAAGCCTTTGATCCATTTCAGCTGAATTTTTGTGAGTCTGGTTTCATTCTCTTTGCATGTAGATATCCAGTTTTCTCAACATTATTTACTGAAGTGACTATCCTTTCCCCATTTCATGCTCTTGGTGCCCTTGTCAAAAATTAGTTGACTGACTATGGGAACTATCCTAGTGCTCCAGTGGTTAAGACTCTGAGCTTCCAATGCAGGGGGCGTGGGTTTGATCCCTGGTCAGGGAACTAAGATCCCATATGCCATGCGGCGCAGCCAGAAAAAGAAAGTAGATGACTGTATATGCCTGAGTTTATATCTGGGCTCTCAATTCTATGTGACTATTTTTATGCCAGTACCATACTGTTTTTATTACTACATCTTTGTAATATAGCTTGAAATCAGAAGGTGTTATGCCTCCAGCTTTGTTCTTCTTTCACAAAATTCCTTTGGCTATTAAAGGTCTTTTGTGGTTTCATACAAATTTTAAGATAGCTTTTTCTATTTCTGTAAAAACTGTCATTGGAATTTTTATCAGGATTGCATTGAATCTGCAGATCACTTTGGGTAGTATGGACATTTTCACAATACTTTCCATTTATTTCTTCAAGCTCTTTCATCAATGTCTTACAGTTTTCAGTGTACAGGTCTATCACTTCCTTAGTTAAATTTATTCCTAAGTATTTTATCATTTTCAATGCTATTATAAATGGGATTGCTTTCTTAATTTCTCATTCAGATAGTTTGTTGTTACTGTATAGAAATGCAACTGATTTCTGTATGTTAATTTTGTATTTTGCAAATTTACTGAATTCATTTATTCTAACATTTTTTTGGTGGGATCTTTAGGATTTTCTACATATAAGATTATGTCATCTGCAAACAGAGACAATTTTACTTCTTCCTTTCCAATTTGAATGACTTTATTTCTTTTTCTTGCCTAATTGCTATGACTATGACTTCTAGTACTATGTTGAATAGGAATGGTGAAAGTGGGAGTCTTTGTCTTATTCCTGATCTTAGAGGAAAGGCTTTTAAATTTTCACCATTGAGTATGATGTTAGCTACAGGCTTGCCATATATGGCCTTTATTATGCTGAGGAACATTCCTTCTGTACATAATTTGTTGAGAGGTTTCTTTCTAAAATTTTATTTTATTTTATTTTTTTTATACAGCAGGTTCTTGTTAGTTATCTATTTTATACATATTAGTGTATTAGTCAATCCCAATCTCCCAATTCATCCCACCACCACCACCACCACCACCCCCACCCCTGATTTCCCCCCTTGGTGTCCATACTTTTGTTCTCTACATCTGTGTCTCTATTTCTGCCTTGCAAACCGGTTCATCTGTACCATTTTTCTAGATTCCACATATATGCGTTAATATACAATATTTGTTTTTCTCTTTCCAACTTACTTCACTCTGTATGACAGTCTTTAGGTCCATCCACGTCTCTACAAATGACCCGATTTCATTCCTTTTTATGGCTGAATAATATTCCATTGTATATATGTACCACATCTTCTTTATCCATTTGTTTCCTTAAAAAACTAAAAATAGAATTACCATATAACCCAGCAATCCCACTCCTGGGCATATACCCAGAGAAAACCATAATTCAAAAAGACACATGCACCCCAAAGTTCATTGCAGCACTATTTACAATAGCCAGGTCATGGAAGCAACCTAAATGCCCATCGACAGACAAACAAATATTGAGAGTTTTTATCATGAAAAGATGTTGAATTTTGTCAACTGCTTTTTGAGCATCTATTGAAGTGATCATAGGATTTTTATCCTTCATACTTATATTGTGGTATATCACATTTTTTGATTTTCATGTGTTTAGCCATCCTTACATCCCAGGGGTGAATCCCACTTGATCACTGTTTATGATCCTTTTAATGTATTCTTGAATTTAGTTTGCTATTTTTTTGAGAATCAAACAAGTAAGATTAAGTGTTAGGTGGTTTGTGTATTTAAGATAGAAGAGTGTGTTAATAAACAAAGGGATGGAAAATGGGAAGCTGAAGCTACAGAAAAGAAAAACTACTCCAAAAGAGCTATGCAGAGCACAGGGGCAGGAATCAACTTGACTCAGAACTGGAAGGAAAAGAGGGGAAAAAAGAGGCAATGGATGGAGATTTATAGAATTTTGTATAGAGGAAGGCCAGAAAGTTGAGATTGCTTATACTTAATGGCCTGTGAAGGTAATCTTCCCAGATAAGGGGAAAAAGGTGGGTAGGAAGAGTGGTGGCAGGAAAGAAGATGGATTAAAGAACTTGAGAAAAATGATAAAAGACTAGCCAGGATGGAAACTTGCAAGTGTTTTATCCAAAGCACTTTTAAGATTATGCTGATTTGCCTTGGTATTAGTCTTTAGATTTCTCATTAAGTACTTTCAGTTGGAAAACAGCATCCTCTTGCCAAGTTATTTAACCCTGGCAATTGAGACTGTCACCAAAGTTTGCAGATATGTTCTTAATGATCCCAAAGACAAATCTTTTAAAAATTATGTGCCTGTTTCTAAATCCCAACAGAAACATGCCTGCAAGTCAAGTAAACCCCTAAGTTCCTGGGTTAATGATCTCATCCAGAGGCTGAATTTCTTTAATACCGTATGTATGAAAGCTGCTTTACATTTCTTCTTCATTCTTGTTTTGAGCTTAATGGTTTTACAGCATAATTTCTCATGCTTGGCCTCTTTGGGTTCTCATAGCAACATGTGAATTTAAGCAAAGGAGGGATTTTTATCTTCAGTGTAGAAGGAGGAAATGGAGACCTAAGAAGTTGAGAGTTTCTTCCAAGGTCACTCTGCTCTAAGAGACAGAGGTAGAAACAAAACCTGGTACATTCCTCTTTCTATTATGCTTGTGACGCTAGCAGGAAGAAATGTGAAAAGAAATAAAAAATAGTCGCATGTAATTTTTAAGTGTATTTAATACATAATACAAATAATTTGAAAGGCATGAGAGTAGTTCACACTTAAGGGGTAAGGGGTACCTCACAGGGTATCGAACATTTTTCAAGGTGCTTTACTCATGCTAACTCAGTTCTCATAGTAACCCTATGATATGAAGTAGGTACTATTATTTATCATCCTCATTTTAGAGACGAGGAAACTGAGATACAAAAGTATGGAGTAACTTGCCCAAGGTTTCACAGCTAGAAAGTGGAAGTGTTGAGATTTGAACCCAGAAAATCTAGTTCCAAAGTCTGTACCAAACTGTCTCTTACACCACTGAACAGTAAGTAAGTGTTACTGTTTGAAGGCAGTAACTCAAAACCAATCCACAAGATTCCACAAGGCCCAGCCAGGATTCCTACTGTAATAAAAACATCCCTTATTACCCAAATCCAATGTGTTCCAGTGTTTTGTGGTCTCAAAAGCTTTAAAGCCATAGCTGGTTTTCATTAAAGTACAGGACTAGGGTCCAGAGAAGAGGGAGAGCTTGAGATGAAAAGGAAAGGAGAAATCTAGGAGAGGCTGGAAGAAATTGCTCAGATCATCTGAAAATGTGCAATTATTATGCCCTTAACTACACCAACCTGTGATCTGCCTTCCAATAGGTATATGAGACTTGTCACAGCTTGGAAGCACTCCAGCTCATCACCTAGCCAAAACTCCCAACACCCCACTGATCAAAAGAAGGAGTTCTTTGAAGGATTCCCTGCAAGATATTGGCTCCCAGCTTTCTTCTTTCCACAAGGTGAGCATGAGAACCAGGACCAGAGACACCTGGTCCAGACAAGTCTGTCTCCAGTCCCTCCACCAGCACTCCCCCATGTCTTCCTCCCCTCTAGGATTAGAGGCCCCTATGACATCCCTACCCCCCCCAACAGGTACCAGGACCTCTTGCCTGCACTAGAGCAGTCTCTCTTCTCCCTCCCCACCCACATCCCTCCCTCGCCCCATCTCCTCATGAACCAAAATAAACCCACATCCTTGTCAGACCTCACCTGCACCCCAGCAGGTGTCTCACTTTCTCATCTCTATGCTGTTAATTCTATGAGGTCAGAGACCAACAACACTAGATTCCTCCTAAAGGCGCCTACATTTTAAGAGTGGACTCCTGGAGATGGGCACCTACCCAAGGGATTGATTCTGTGCTTCAGCCACTTCATTCATTTATTCATTTAATAAGAATTAATAAATAAATGTTTGCCGGGTCCTAGGCCCCACCAGCTTGGCACAAACATCCAGCAGATATCCAGCAGATATCCAGCAAGAGCCTGTTACAATAATGTATGGTCGGGGTATAATGGGTGTTGTAAAGGGGCAGCACTAGACTGTAAGCTCCATGAAGGCAGGAACCAGGTCTGTTTTTACTCCCTATTGTATTCCAAGCACCTAATGCAGCCCTCACCAGCAAAAAACTTCTCAATAAATATTCAACATTTGAAGAAAGAGCAAATGACTTTCTGAATGAATGTAAGAATAGATGAATACTCTTGGAGCCTGAAACAGGGGGACCAGAACTAAGGGTCAGGGAAGGCCACTAAGGAAATAACTTCTAAGAAGAGACTTGAAGATTGTTACCAGTTAAGCATTATCCAGGTGGAGACCAACTAAGAGGAGAGTAATTAGCACCCTTAGTACTTACTGTAGAGTACTTACTGGGTGCCAGGCACTCTTCTAAGGACTTTGGATATATTAAGTCATTCAATTCTCATGACAATCTTATGGTGTTGTTACTATTATTATCCCTATTTTCAGACAAGAAAACCTTGGCAGAGAGAAGTTAAGTAATTTGTCCAAAGTCACACAGCTACTAAGGGACTGAGCCAAGATTTGAATTTAGCCTGTCTGACTTGGAAATTCACATGTTTAACCACTGCACTAAACTGGGAATTGTATTTTTATTAGAGAGAATACCATTCAAAGGCCCAGAGGTGAGAGAGAAAAAAAGCACATTAGAGAAACCAAATGTTCATCATGACCAGAGCCAAAGACCAACAAAGGGAGAATGGTTAGGGTGAAGCTGGAGAGATGAGCGCAGGCCAGCTCCCAGGGAGCCTGCTCCCTCCAGCGGCAGTGGGAACCGCTGCCATGCTCCAGGCAAGGGGCCCATGGTCTGATGGCTGCAGCATGGAGGAAGGGCGAGGTGGACTGCAGAAGCTCGGGACCGGAGTCTGGGTCCTGGTCACTTAGGCATCTGCTTTATTCTCCAGTCAAGAGTTGGTGGTGACCTGGATGTGGACAGCGGTGGCGGAGTCGAAGGGAAGTCGTTGACTAGAAGGACATTTAGGAAGCAGAACCAGCTGGACTCCATGTTTGAGAGGATGGGGTGAGAGGGAGGGAGAAGCTAAGCATGACTCCAGGTTTCTGGCTTGGAACGCTGGGTGGAGGCTGATGTCATTGACTGAAATAGGGAACTCAGAGAGAGGAGCAAACTGATAAATGAGAGTCATGTCAAGTTTGAGATGTTTGGAGAACACCAACACCATGTCCAGTAAGCAGTTGGTTATACAGGCCTGGAGCTCAGGACATACGTCTGGCTGGACAGAGACAGTACAGCCAGCAGTCACTGAGTACCCAGACAGGGCCGCAGTGTGACAGCTGCTGCCACAGGCACAGAGGTGGCCAAAACCCAGGTCTTGTCTCCTGGAGCCTTTAGCCTTCTGAGAGGGGCACAGAGGAGAAGGTCACTTCTGTCTGGGCCAGTAGAGATAGATTCTTGGGCCTTGAAGAATTGTAGGGAAATTTGAGAAAGATCATCTAAGGCAGATGGCTGAGCAAAGACACTAAGTCAGGCTCACTGTCTTAGTGGGTATTTCGGTAGCAGCAGAGTAGAGGAGATATGCCAGTCTGGCAGGGTGCTAATTACCCAGTTAAGGAAACTAAAATTAACTGCGTGTGCACTGGTGTGGTGGCTTCTAGGCAGAGGCATTACATGATCAAGAAGTAGTTTGAGGGACTTCCCTGGCGGTCCCGTGTTTAAGATTCCGTGCTTCCACTGCAGGAGGCACAGGTTCGATCCCAGGTCGAGGAACCAAGATCTGGCATGCCATGCGGGGTGGCCAAGAAAAAAGAAAAAAGTAGAATGGAGTTACTCAACTGGCAATTTATGCAGAATGGATTAAACAAGGGAAAGAGGAACTGGTGGCAAGGAGAACAGTTAAGAGTTGTGTTAGGTATCTTGATATCAAATTACAGAATGTAATCCAAACTTGCTTAAGCAAAAGAGGACAAGTTATAGGTGCTTATAAGTGGAAAGGAAGCCAAGGGGGGCTGGCTTCAGGCACGGCTGGACTCAGGTAGTCAATCATCCTCCATGTCACTCTCAGCCTGCCTCCTCATATCTTAGCTCTGTTTCCACTATATCTTGGTCTCATTTTTGTTTGTTTGTTTTGTTTTTGTTTTTTTTGCTGCCGTACATAGCCTTTCTCCATGCAACCAAGGCAATAAATGGCCACAAGCAGTTTAGCAACTCCAGAGGAAAATGAGCCTTCCTTTTCCCAATACCCAGGTGTCATTTTGAGAAGGGCTCTGACACACATGGGTCTTGGCCTTGCCCCTGGGACCCATGTTTGTTGCCAGGAAGATGAGGTACTATGATTGTTGCCAAGATTGGGTCAAAAGTGGGTAAGGTCCCAGGACCCATAGCCCCTCAGCACCCATATTGAATATGGGAGGGGCACTGGTCCTACAAAAGAACCTGAGTTCCCCAGGAAGCTCATGCTGCTGGCCAGACTGATATCACCAAGGCCCAAGCGAGGCAGCTGGATTTACACTCTCCTCCCCCCTAGCCCAGTCTCACACCCGCCTCTTGCATTTCCTTACTCTTTCTTCTCCACTCTTCCCTTCCCATGAGATATCAATGTTGCTAATTCCCAAGGGAAACGTTGGGATGTGCACAACCCCGAAATCCCTGAGACTCACAAGGAACTTGGTGTATGTTTTTCTCCAAAGCCTTTCTTATTGCTGTGCTTCAAGACTATGGAAGGTCCCAAGGAATCTCTACAGATGACCTGACTTTTACCTATCATGTGATCTCTGACACCACTGACATGAAAGATGAGGAGTTCTCCATAATCATCCAGAAGAAACTCAACATAGTCAGGAGAGCCTTTAAGGTACTGGAGTACTTCAAAAGTTGGAAAGAGTAATCATTCGTTCATTCAATCAATCCATCAATCAGTCCCTCAACAAACCTTTGTTCCTCATTTACCACGTGCCCCGCCCTATACTAGGCAGTAAAGCATGGTGCAGTCCCCATCAAATCCAAATGCCATCAAATGCCATCTCTCCCACTCTTCTTCTAGGGGGTGGGAAAGAATTATAAAGAAATTAAATGAATAAAAGATTTAAATAAGTACAATAAATGAACTTTATAACTCTCCCCTGACACAAATGAAGACTGAACACTGCTAGGTTGGGATTTGAAGGTGGTATTTCAAACCAGTGGGGCAAACCTCTCCTGAGGGTGGCTCAGCTGAACTGCCTGCCACCCAGCAACCTACTCATTCCAGAGTTCAGTTAGGTTCAAGGAGACACCCCCAGCCAGCCTGCAATGAAACTCAGGGCACTGGGCAACGTGCTGATTATGAACAGAGGCAGTTTAGGCGGGGAGTGTGAGGGTGCAGACAGCCAGATGCCCAAGGCCACCCCCAGCCCAGTCACTCTCCCACCATTGCCCCACTGGTTTGAAGGCCATTGTTGTTGTTTACTAAACTCCAATCTGTTCTAGGAATCTATTTGTCTATTCCAGGACCAACACCACACATGTCTAGAAGCTGTAAAGTTATATGTGGAGACTTGGTAGAGCAAGTCAGTCCTCGTTTTTCCTTTTTTTTAATCAAATTTTTATTACATTTTTACTATTTTTTATTGTGGTAAAATATACATAACATAAAATTTACCATTTTAACTACTTCTTTTTTTTTTTTTTTTTGGCTGTGCTGGGTCTTCATTGCTGCACACAGGCTTTCTCTAGTTGTGGCAAGCAGAGGCTACTCTTTGTTGCAGTGCGTGGGCTTCTCATTGCAGTGGCTTCTCTTGTTGCAGAGCACTTCCTGGCTTGCAGATAGCTGCCTTCTAGCTATGTCCACACATGACCTTTCCTTGGTGTGCATGTGTGGAGAGAGGGAGCAAGCTCTCTGATGTCTCTTCTTGTAAGGACATTAATCCTATTGGATCAAGACCCCCATCCACGTGACTTTAATTACTTCTTTAGAGGCCCAATCTCTAAATACAGCTACACTGGGTGTTAGGGCTTCAATATATGAATTGGCGGGGGTGGGGGGGCATATAAATATTCAGTCCATAACACCACATTTTGTTCATCCACTCATCTGTCCATAGACACTTGAGTCACTTCCATATTTTGGCCATTGTGAACAGTGCTGCTATGAACATGGGTATGCAAATATCTGTTTGAATCCCTGTTTCAGTTCTTTTGGGTATATATCTAGGAGTGGAATTGTTGGATCATATGGTAATTCTGTTAAATTTTTTGAGGAAATGCCATACTCTTTTCCATAGTGGCTGCACCATTTTGCATTCCCACCAACAGCGCACAGCATTCTAATTTCTCCACATCCTCACCAATACTTGTTATTTTCTGGCTCTTGATAGTAGCCATCTCAAAGGATGTGAAGTGGTATCTCATTGTGCTTTTGATTTACATTTCCCTAATGACTAGTGGTATTGAAATCTTTTCATGTGTTTATTGGCCATTTGTATATTTTCTTTGGAGAAATATCTATTCAAGTCCTCAGCCCATTTTTACTCAGGATTTTTTGGTTATTGTTGTTGAATTGTAGGAGTTCCTTATATATTCTGGATGTTAATTCCTTATCAGATATATGAGTTGCAAATATTTTCTCCCATTCTGTGGGTTGCCAATTCACTCTGTTGATAGTGTCCTTTGATGTATAAAAGTTTTTAATTTTGAGGTAGCCCAATTTATCTATTTTTTGTTGTTGTTGTCTATGCTTTTGGTGCCATAACCAAGAAATAATTAACAAATCCAATGTCATAAAGCTTTTCCCCTATGTTTTCTTCTAAGAGTTTTATAGTTTTAGCTCTTCAGTTTAGGTCTTTGATCCATTGTGAGTTAATTTTTGTGTATAGTGTAAGGTAACAGTCCATACTGTACATTGATATCCAATTTAACCAACACCATTTGTTGAAGAGGCTGTCCTTTCCCCATTGAATATTTGCACCTTTGTTGCAAATCATTTGAGCATATACATGCTTATTTCTGGGTTCATTCTCTATTCTGTTCCATTGTTCTATTGTCTGTCTTTGTGCCAGTTGCACACTATTTTGATTAGTGTAGCTCTGTAATAAGCTTTGAAATCAGGAAGTGTAAGACCTCAAACTTTGTTCTTCAATATTACTTTGTTTATTCAGTTATCCTTGAGATTCCATATGAATTTTAAGATGGATTTCTCTGTTTCTACAAAAAACATCATTGGGATTTTGATAGAGACTATGTTGAATCTGTAGATCACTTTGGGTAGTATTGGCATCGGTGTTGTCATCCAATCCATGAACTCATTGTTCCTTTTTAAAACTATCTTGACTTTTATGCCCTTTCTCTTCTAGGTGAATTTGAGAATAGGCCAACCACATTTCACTTTTTAAACAACTTGTTGGGATTTTGATCAGCTTAGAGTACATTTACCTATAAATCTGGGAGAGAATTACTATCTTTTTAAAATTGAGTTTTTCCAATATCGAGTTGGCCAAAAAGTTTGGTTTTTTCCGTAAGATGGCTCTAGTAGTGCTTAATTTTGTTAGATTGTATTGTGACAGCTGTCATATCAGGGTGCATTTTTTAAAAAACATCAAAATTGGTGAATTTTTGTGTAGCCATTTTAATATCGAAGATGGAAGAAAAAAAGCAACATTTCTGGCTTATTATGCTTTATTATTTCAAGAAAGGTTAAAACACAGCTGAAACGCAAAAAAAGATTTGTGCAGTATATGGAGAAGGTGCTGTGACTAATCAAACGTGTCAAAGTAGTTTGCAAAGTTTCGTGCTGGAGATTTCTCGCTGGACAATGCTCCACAGTTGGGTAGACCAGTTGAAGTTGATAGCCATCAAATCGAGGCATTAATTGAGAACAATCAACGTTATACCACGCGCAAGAGAACCAACATACTCAAAATATCCAAATCAAGCGCTGAAGATCATTTGCCCCAGCTTGGCTATGTTAATCGCTTTGACTGTTTGGGTTCCACATAAGTTAAGCGAAGAAAACCTTCTTGACCGTATTTCCGCATGCGATTCTCTACTTAAACGCAATGAAAACGTTCCATTTTCAAAACAAATTGTAATGGGCTATAAAAAGTGGATACTGTACAATAATGTGGAACAGAAGAGATGGTGGGGCAAGCGAAATGAACCACCACCAACCACACCAAAGGCCGGTCTTCATCCAAAGAAGGTGATGTTGTGTATATGCTGGGATTGGAAAGGAGTCCTCTATTATGAGCTCCTTCTGGAAAACCAAACGATTAATTCCAACAAGTACTGCTCCCAATGAGACCAACTGAAAGCACTTGGAGAAAAGTGTCCAGAATTAGTCAACAGAAAACGCATAGTCTTCCATCAGGATAATGCAAGACTGCATGTTTGTTTGAAGACCAGGCAAAAACTGTTACAGCTTGGCTGGGAAGTTCTGATTCAACCACCCTATTCACCAGGTATTGCACCTTGGGATTTCCATTAATTTTGGTCTTTACAAATTCTCTTAATGGAAATAATTTCAATTCCCTGGAAGACTGTAAAAGGCACCTGGAACAGTTCTTTGCTCAAAAAGATAAAAAGTTTTGGGAAGATGGAATTATGAAGTTGCCTGAAAGATGACAGAAGGTAGTAGAACAAAACGGTGAATATGCTGTTCAATAAAGTTCTTGGTAAAAATGAAAAATATGTCTTTTATTTTTACTTAAAAAACCAAAGGAACTTTTTGGCCAACCCAAATAGAAACATGGTTTGTCTTTCCATTTACTTAGGTCATTTGTATTCTTTAGTAAGTTTTGTTTTCTTCACATTGGTCTTAGAAAATTCTTGTTAGATTGTTTTCCGAAGTGGTTTATAATTGTTGCTATTGTGAATAGGAGTTTTTTAATTTTTATTTTATATTGGAATATCGTTGATTTACAATGTGTTAGTGTCAGGTGTACAGCAAAGTGATTTAGTTATACATATACATATATCTTTTATTTTTCAGATTATTTTCCCATATAGGTTATTACAGAGTATAGAGTACAATTCCCTGTGCTATACAGTAGGTCCTTGTTGATTATTTATTTTATATACAGTAGTGTGCAGATGTTAATCCCAGCCTCCTAATTTATCCCACCCCCCACGTTTCCCCTTTGGTAACCATAAATTTGTTTTCTAAGTCTGTGAGTCTGTTTCTGTTTTGTAAATACATTCATTTGTATCATTTTTTTAGATTCCACATATACGTGATATCATGCGATATTTGTCTTTCTCTGTCTGACTTACTTCACTTAGTATGATAATCTCTAGGTCCATCCATGTTGCTGCAAATGGCATTATTTCATTCTTTTTTATGGCTGAGTAATATTCCATTGTATATATGTACCACATCTTCTTTATCCATTCCTCTGTTGATGGACATTTAGGTTGCTTTCCATGTCTTGGCTATTGTAAATAGTGCTGCTATGAACATTGGAGTGCATGTATCTTTTCGAAGTATGGTTTTCTCTGGATATATGCCCAGGAGTGGGATTGCTGGATCATATAGTAGCTCTATTTTTAGCTTTTTAAGTAACCTCTGTGCTGTTCTCCATAGTGACTGCACCAAATTACATTCCCATCATCAGTGTAGGGGGGCTCCCTTGTGAATAGGATTTTTAATGCCCTCCAAATTACTCTTTGTCCTCTACCTGGGGTTAGCCAAACTTGAGGTTAAGGGCACAGTTGTCTAAGACTAATTCTGCCCAAGACTCCTCACACCAAATGAAAAACCACCCTTAGGCTTAATAATTTGTTAGAAAGACTCATAGAGCTTCAGGGAAGTGTCACAATTACAGTTTTATTATAGCAAAAGGATACAAATCAGAACCAGCCAAAGGAAGAGACACATAGGGCAGAGTTAGGACTGGGAGGGTTCCAAATACAAAGCTTCCACATCTTCAGGGATGTGTTACCCTCCTGGTATTGAGGTGTAGCTAGGTGTGTATGGAGTATTGCCAACCCAGGAAGCTCACCTGGGTTGTTCAGTGTTCAGTTTTCGATTGGGGTATCATTATGTAGCCATGTTTGATTGAATCACTGCTCACATGGCTGAATCCAATCTTCAGTCTTCTCTCAACCCCAGAGGTTGCGCTGCTATCATTTGGCTCAATATCACAAACCTCTAATATTACAGTGGCTCTTTCTGGCATAACCAACTCCCACCCTGAGTCATCTCATTAGCATAAACTATCCAGGGACCACCAACAATCACCTCATTAGCATAAACCTTCAGGGGTAGTCCCAGGAGCCCACCATGAATAACAAATTCCAAGGGTTTAGAGGTCACCTTCCAGGAACCAGGGACATAGGCTAGCCAAATTCTTTATTATACATCCTTTTACTCATCTCTTTTTTTTTTTTTTCCGAATTTAAACTGGCCAAGTTTGTCTATTTCATTTACTTTTTCATATAAACCAAATTTTGCCTTTATTAATTAACTCTAATGGTGTCTTGTTCATTTGCTTTCCTTTCTTTAACCTCTGTTTATCTTTTTAGTTCCTTCTGCTTTCTTTGGGTTTATTGCTCTTTTACTTGTTTCTTTTTGCTTGTTTTCACTGAGGTATAACATATACAGAGTAAAGGTCACAAATATTAAGTATTCCACTCAGCTACTCAGATCAGGCTATAAGACTACTGTCAGTCACCACCTCGGAAGGCTCCCTCACATCCCGTCCTAGTTAATGCTCTCCTCAAAGGTAATCACTATTCCGGCTTTTATCATCATCAATTACTTTCCCTATCTTGAACTTTCTATAAAAGGGATCATGCAGCATGTACTCTTTTGTGTCTAGTTTCTTTTGCTCAACATTACATCTGTGAGGTTCGTCCTTATTTTGCATACAGTAATTATTCTTTTTCATCACTCTGTAGTATTCTACTGTGTTAATGTTCCACAACTTATCCGTACTCTGACTGATGGACATTAGGGTTGTTTTCTGTTTAGAGCTATTATGATTAAAGGTGATTTAACATTATTGTATATGTCTTTTGATGGGCATAAATACTCATTTCTCTTGAATATATACCTGGGAATTAAATTGAGGGTCATATATTTAGCTTAAGTGTAGATACTACCAAATCATTTTTGAAAGTGATTGTACCAATCTACAGACCTATCAGTAATGTGTAAGATTAGTCCACATCCTTGCCAACATTTGGTATTGTTTATCTTTTAATTTTTGTCACTCTCGTGGGTATGTATTGATATCTCTTCATGGTATTAATTTGCATTTCCTTGGTGACTAATGAAGTTGAACACCATTTAATATGCTTATTGACATGTGAATATCCTCTCTTGTGAAATTCCTGTTTGAGTCTTTTGCCCACGTTTTAATTGGGCTGTCTTTTTGTTATTGATTTACAGAAGTTCTTTATATATTCTGGACATAAGTCTTTTGTCAGATATATATATGGATATATGTATCAGAAGTTTCTTCTGCCAGTATGTGGCTTTCCTTTTTACTTTGTTTATGATGTCTTCTTTTTCTCTGTTTTAATAAAATCCAGTATAACCATCTTTTCTTTGGGGGTTAGTATTTTTTTTTTAATTAATTTATTTATTTTTGGCTGTGTTGGGACTTCGTGGCTGCGTGTGGGCTTTCTTTTTTTAGTTGCGGTGGGCAGGGGCCACTCTTCATTGCCGTGCACGGGCCTCTCACCACGGTGGCCTCTCCCGCCACAGAGCACCGGCTCTAGGCGCGTGGGCTCTAGAGCGCAGGCCCAGTAGTTGTGGTGCTTGGGCCTAGCTGCTCTGCAGCATGTGGGATCTTCCTGAACCAGGGCTGGAACCCGTGTCCTCCGCACTGGCAGGCGGATTCCTAACCACTGCGCCAGCAAGGAAGCCCTGGGGGTTAGTATTTTTGAGTGTCCTTTTTAAGAAATATTTGCCTATCTCAGGGTCATGAAAGTATTCTCCTATGTTATCTTCTGGAAGCTATATTGCTTTACCTTTCACATTTAGGCTTATGATCCACATGGAATTGAGCTTGTGTGTAATGAGGTGGGGTCAAAAGTCATTTTTTCCATATGAGTATCCAAGTATTGACTTGGCACCTTTTCCTTTTTATTGAAATGGTCATCCTTACCCTACTTCATCTTTGTCACAGATCAAGTAATTTTATATGCCTGGGCCCATTTCTTGAGTCTCAATTTTGTTCCATTGATTTATTTGCCTATCTTTGTGCCAGCACCACACTCTTTTAATTACTGTAGCTTATAGTAATTCTTAATATTTGGTAGTATAAAGTCTTCCAACTTTTCTCTTTTTCCTTAAAGTTGTCTTGATTTTTGGAGAATTGATATCTTAGCAATATTGAGACTTTCAATCATGAATATTTATTTAGATCTTTTAAAACTTCTGTAGCTTACGTTGATCTTAAACATTTATTTAAATGCATATAAATTGGTGCAGCTACTATGGAAAACAACGTGGAGGTTCCTCAAAAAATTAAAAATAAAACTACCATGTGATCCAGCAATTCCACTTCTGGGAATATACGTAAAGGAAACAAAAACCCTATGTTTAAGAGATATCTGCATTCCCATGTTTATAGCAACATTATTTTCAATAGCTAAGATATAGAAACAACCTGAGTGTCCACTGATGGATAAATGGATAAAGAAAATGTGGTATATATGCATAAAATGCAATATTTTTTTTAGTTTTACTGAGATATAATTGACATACAGCACTGTATAAGTTTAAAGTATACAGCACAATGATTTGATTTTTTTTAACATCTTTATTGGAGTATAATTGCTTTACAATGGTATGTTAGTTTCTGCTTTATAACAAAGTGAATCAGTTATACATATGTCCCCATATCTCGTCCCTCTTGCATCTCCCTCCCTCCCACCCTCCCTATCCCACCCCTCTAGGTGGTCATAAAGCACCAAGCTGATCTCCCTGTGCTATGTGGCTGCTTCCCACTAGCTATCTATTTTACGTTTGGTAGTGTATATATGTCCATGCCACTCTCTCACTTTGTCCCAGCTTACCCTTCCCCCTCCCCATATCCTCAAGTCCATTCTCTAGTAGGTCTGCGTCTCTATTCCCATCTTGCCCCTAGGTTCTTCATGACCTTTTTTTTTTTTTTTTTAGATTCCATATATATGTGTTAGTATACGGTATTTGTTTTTCTCTTTCTGACTTACTTCATTCTGTATGACAGACTCTAGGTCCATCCACCTCACTACAAATAACTCAATTTCGTTTCTTTTTATGGCTGAGTAATATTCCATTGTATATATGTGCCACAGCTTCTTTATCCATTCATCTGATGATGGACACTTAGGTTGCTTCCATGTCCTGGCTATTGTAAATAGAGCTGCAATGAACATTTTGGTACATGACTCTTTTTGAATTATGGTTTTCTCAGACTTTTTGACTTAGATATATTGTGAAATGATTACCACAAAAAGTTTAGTTAACACCCATAGATACAAAAAGAAAAAGAAAAATGTTTTTTTCCTTGTGATGAGAACTCTTGGGATCTACTCTCTAATATACAATGGAATAAATATTATTCACCCATAAAAAATAAGGAAATCTTGCCATTTGCAACAACATGGATGGACCTTGAGGGCATTATGCTAAGTGAAATAAGTCATACAGAGAAGGACAAATACCATATGCTCTCACTTATATGTGGAATCCAAAAAAAAGAAAACCAAATTCATAGATACAGAGAACAGATTGGTGGTTGCCAGAGGCTGGGGTAGGGAGGTGAGTGAAATGGGTAAAAGTGGTAAAAAAAGTACAAACTTCCAGTCATAAAATAAATTAAGCCCTGCAATGTAATGTACAGCATGGGGACGATAGTTAATGATACTGTATTGCATATTTGAAAATTGCTAAGAGAGTAAATATTAAAAGTTCTCATCACAAGAAAAAATTATAAATATATATGGTGATGAATGTTACCTAGACTTATTGTGGTGATCATTTTGCAATATATACATGTATCATGTCATATACCTGTGTGTGCATGTGTGTGTGTGTCCAGTGCTGTGCTAGGTGGTGCAAATACAGAGATGAACAAAATAAGGCTCCTGCCCTCCAGAAGATCACAATCTATCTATCTGTGATTGATGGCACTGATGCTTATTAGCCAACGTTTACTGAGTATCTCCTATGTGCCAGATACTGTGCTAAGCTCTTTATCTGTATTATTTAATCCTCAAAAAGTATCCTCATTTTATAGATCAGGAAACTAAGGTTCAAAGAGGGTGAAGGGCCTTCTCAAGATCACTAGAGCTCAGATCATAAGGCTTGAACCTAAGTCTAGCTGACTCGATAGCCCATATCCTAACCTCTTCTACACAGCCCATTGGACATGCAAATGTTGCAGAGAAGCAGGTGTTTGCTGGTGCCTTTTCTTATGCCTCACAGAGGGTGAGAAGGGAGTATGTGCTGACCTCCCAACTTTGTCATTTGTCTGTAACCTCACAATTATGTTCTCAGTTATTTCTGCTTTATACCAAGAACCAGCTTCGATTTAATTAAAGTAAGATTACTTCCATTTATTCTGAGTGGCTCTTTGGAGAGTTAAATCTGAGCTATTTACAAATTACCTATGATTTGAGTTTTTCGAGAGGAAAGACCCCCCATATGCCATGGCCAAGTGATACAAGTCAAGTATAAATGGAAGTCACTTTGTCAAATGCACTATATTAACTTCTTCCAAGATTTATATGAAAGGACAATACTAGAGCAAATGCAGTATAAGAAACTTTGGATTTACATAAGAGTTAAAGAGAAGTGAAAGTCATTATACAAAGCAATCTCCAGTAAGAGTCTTTTATAGAATAAGACAATTTCAAGGTGTTTTCTATGAGTTCAGTTTGCACCTTCAGATACAGTTGTGTTCCACAGAGTTGAGCTCAGATAATGTCAGTGAGTACAGCACTGGCTGTTCCACACCACAGCTCACCTGCAAAAGAGCTGGCCCAGGGGCCTGGAGTGTTGAGCTTAGGACAGCTATGCTCATCCCTTCTCCCAAGTGACCTGCCTGACCAGAGAAGTAAGAGCCTTCCTAACACACAACTGGAGTTACCCAGAATTGGAGCTGCTAGTGACTAAATTTTCTACTTATCAAAACTCATTTAGCCTTTTTCATACCATTCAAAGATATGATTCAGAACCCTTCCCAACCTTTTAAAATTTCAAGAGCCAAAATGAATCATTGTAGCCACAATGGTAGAAGTAGATGACAAAGTTTGAACAGAGTGAAGTCTTTTTTTTTTTTTTTACCATGGTTCATCTTTTTTTAACTTTATTGAAGCATAATTGACAAAAAAATTGTATATATTTAAGGTATACAACCTTATGGTTTCAGATAAATATGAATTCTGAAATGACCACCACAATAAGCTAATTAACATTCATTACTGCACATAGTTACATTTATTTTCTTTTCAACCCCTACCCCCCTCCGCTCTGGCAACCATCTGTTTGTTCTCCATATCTGTGAGTCTCTTTCTATTTTGCTATGTTTGTTTGTTCATTTGTTTTTTTAGGTTCCACATATGAGTGAAGTCATACAATGTTTGTCTTTCTCTGTCTGACTTATTTCATTTAGCATAACACCCTCCAGGTCAATCCATGTTATTGCAAATGATGAGATTTCATTCTTTTTTTATGGCTAATAGTCCACTATATATATATTGATTGATATTAAACCATCCTTGCATCCCTTGGATAAATCCCACTTGATCATGGTATATGATCCTTTTAATGTATTGCTGAATTTAGTTTGCTGATATTTTGTTGAGGATTATTGCATCTGTGTTCATCAGTGATATTGGCCTGTAATTTTCTTTTTTTGTGATATCTTTGTCTGGTTTTGGTTTCAGGGTAATGCTGGCCTGGTAGAATGAGATCCAAAGCATTATTTCCTCTTCAATTTTCTGGAAGAGTTTGAGAAAGATGGGTGTTAACTCTTCTTTAATATCCTGTGAAGCCATCTGGTCCTGGACTTTTGTTTGTTGGGAGTGTTTTGATTGCTGATTCAATTTCATTACTGGTAATCAGTCTGTTAATATTTTCTATTTCTTCCTGATTCCGTCTTGGGAGACTGTACATTTCTAGGAATTTATACATTTCTTCTAGGTTATCCATTTTATTGGCATATAGTTGTTCATAGTAATCTCTTATGATCCTTTGTATTTCTGTGGTGTCATTTGTAACTTCTCTATCATTTCTGATTTTATTTATTTGGGCCCTCTCTCATTTTTTCTTGATGAGTGTGGCTAAAGGTTTATTGATTTTGTGGTACTTTTCAAAGAATCAGCTCTTAGTTTCATTGATCTTTTCTACTTTTTTAGTCTCTATTTCATTTATTTCGGCTCTGATTTTTATTTCTTTCCTTCTACTAACTTTGGGGTTTTTTTGTTTCCATTTTTGTTTTGTTTTTTTGTAATAAATAGCTATTTATTTATTTTTAAATTTATTTTTGGCTGCATTGTGGATATAGATGATTTTACTACTTTTGTCTTTTAACCTTCCTACCTGCTTTATAAGTGGTTCTTCTGCTAATATCTTTACTGTATGTTTGCCTTTACCAATGAGATTTTTTCAGTCATAATTTTCATATTTCTAGTTGTGGTCTTTTCCTTTCTACTTAAAGAAGTCCCTTTAGCATTTCTTGTAAAGCCAGTTTAGTGGTGATGGACTCTTCTAGCTTTTGCTTGTCTGTAAAACTCTTGATCTCTCCTTCAAATCTGAATGAGAGCATCACCAGTCAGTGTTCCTGGTTGTAGATTTTTTCCTATCATCACTTTAAATACATTGTGCCACTCCCTTCTGGACTGCAGTTTTTTCTGTTGAAAATTTTGCTGATGGTCTAATGGGAGTTCCCTTATACATAACCAGTTGCTTTCTCCTTGCTACCTTTAACTTTCTCTAATTTTTGCCATTAATATGGCAATTAAAATTGCAATATGTCTTGGTGTGGATCTCTTTGGGTGGATCTTGTTTGGGACTCTCTGTAAATTCCTAGACCTGGATGTCTGCTCCCTTTACCAGGTTAGGAAAATTTTCAGCTATTATCTCTATCTCCTCAAATAAGTTCTGTGCCCCTTTCTCTCTCTTTTCTCCTTCTGTGTCCCCTATAATATGTATGTTAGTACACTTGATGTTGTACTTGATGTAAGAGGTCTCTTAAACTATCCTCATTTGTTAAAATTGTTTTCTTTTTTCTGTTCAGCTTGGGGGATTTCCCACGACTCTGTTTCCAGTTCACTGATCCATTCCTCTGCATCATCTAATCTACTATTGATTCCTTCTAGGGTATTTTTTTATTTGTTACTGTATTGTTCAGCTCTGTTTGGCTCTCCTTTATATTTTCTAACTCTTTGTTAAATTTCTACTGCATCCATCAGTTCTTGTCCCAAGTTTGTTGAGCCTCTTTATGATCATTAGCTCGAACTCTTTATTAGGTAGATTGCGTCTCTCCATGTCATTTAGCTCTTTTTCTGGGGTTTTGTCTTATTTCATTTGGAACACATTCCTCTGTCTTCTCATTTTGCTTAATCCTCCGTGTTAATTTCTACACATTTGGTAGATTGGTTACACTTCTTGTTCTTGGAGAAGTGGCCTTATGTAGGAGATGTCCTATGGGGCGCAGCAGCACGCTCCCCTCTTGTCACCAGAGCTGTATTCTCTAGGGGTACACCCTAGGTGGCCACTTGGGCCCTTCTACTGTGGTGGGGCTGACTGCTTTGGACACACTGGTAGGCAGAACTGGCCCCAAGCCTACGCGTCTGGGTCCTGGGGCAGTCTGCTGGTGGGCAGGTAAGCCACCGCCACTAATAAGCTATTACTAGAGCTCCAGAATGCCACTTGCCAGCACCAGAGCCCTCATGGTAGTGACAGCTCTCCAAAATAGCTGCCACCAGCACCTATGTCCCCAGGGGGAGTCCCACTTGCCTCCTCCCTTCAGGGAGGTTCCTCAAGATCAGCAAGTGGGTCTTACCCAGGCTCCTTTCAAATTACTGCCTCTGGGCTGGATCTCAGAGCATGTGAGATTTTACATGAGCCCTTGAAGAGAGGAGTCTATGTTTCCTACAGCCCTTTGGCTCTCCCATACATCAGCCCCACTGGCCTTCAAAGCCAGAAGTTCTGGAGGCTTGTCTTCCTGGTGCAGGACCCCCAGGCTGGGGAGCCTGATGTGGGGCTCAGACCACTCGCTCCTTGGGGAGAACCTCTGCAGTTGTGATTATCCCCCCATTTGTGGGCTGCCTACCTGGGGTGTGGGTCTTACCTATACACTGCATTTCTGTCCCTCCAACCTGTCTCATTTTGGTTCCTTCTTTGTATCTTGAGTTGTGGAGAATCTTTTCTGCTAGTCGTCAGGTCGTTCTCATCAACATTTGCTCTATAAATATGGTGTGGCCATGGGAGGAGGTGAGCGCAGGGTCTTGCTACTCTTCCGTCTTGCTAGAAGATTGACTCGTTCTGTAACTGTTTTTGCTCTCTTTTAAAACACTGGCCTAAGGGATTATAATTCCAGAAATTTGGAGTTTTACTGTATTTGAAATACTTGTCAATCCCGGATCATCATATATAGACCAAAGACTACAAATTGTTTATGCTCTCAGAGTAGGAAAAGAATGAAGTACTCACCCTAGAACCTGGGAAAACAGGCCTGGGACGGGGTGGTCCCACACGGCAATGGCAGAGAAGTGCACCTCCTCTTCTTTGACCTCCTCCCTGACCTTCCTCCAGATGCAGCAGCTTCTATTAAAGGAAAGGTCCTATCTGGGACCCACTGACAACACCTCTCTTTGATCTTAGGGCACAGACCCCACACACATTGGAGTTCACGTCTTTGGTTTATTCATTGAGGGGGCAAGGTGGAATCATGAAGAAAAAATACTAGAAGACTCGCTGCCTTGTGAGATATGTTGTGATTTTCCTGAAATATACTTCTTGCCAACAAAGGTAACCACCCAAATGTTTATCACGACGTCTTAAACCACTGAGTTTTCCCTCAGTAATACAAAACATTCCTTCCTTCTACTTCCCATTCTTATGATTTCACTAGGGAGACTGGCTGATATACTTCAGACTACAAACAGGTAAAATAGCCCCGAATACTGCTAAAATCTAAAATAGATGCTATACCAACATCCAGTGTGATTTCTTAAGAATATGTACCATAAAGCCATACTAGTTACTCTTTAAAATATTAAATTCTTCAGGCATAATTTCCATATGCAGTTACATAACCACATAATCATCTAAAGTTAAAAGTATTCAATTTGTAACAAACCCCCCAAATCTAGTGTAAAGAAAATGTGAGCCACGGG
This sequence comes from Balaenoptera physalus, assembly GCF_965194825.1. Taxonomy (NCBI): domain Eukaryota; kingdom Metazoa; phylum Chordata; class Mammalia; order Artiodactyla; family Balaenopteridae; genus Balaenoptera; species Balaenoptera physalus. The sequence continues at coordinate 23,921,891 of NC_138882.1, forward strand.
TTTACTTGAACTATACAATTTGGCTATTGGATTTTTTTTTTTTTTTTCAGATTTCTGCTGAAAGACCAAATGCTTCTAAGCAAACAGAGTCAGAACTCTATACTTTTGAATGCCCAGTTTACCAGACACCTGAGAAGTCCAGTATTTTGACAGCTGCTGGCTTACCCTCAAATTTTTTAACGTCCGTGTATTTATCCACAAAGAAACCTCCTAGTCACTGGATCACAATGCAAGTTGCATTGCTGTGTGAGAAGAATGAAAAATGAACTTCCATAACAAACCATGTAATTTTTGACTCCTAACCAGAATTACATGTTTCAAGACATTCACATGTACATCCTTCATGAAAACATCTGTATCATCAGCCAGACTAGACAGGGCTGTCTCTTCCTTCCATCTGTACATGAAAACTTCAACACATAGAGGAAGCGCCCAGCTGCTTCCATTCTAAGCAATGTCCCTGTGGGTGGGCTCCAGTTCAGGTGAGGGAGCACGTCCCGGAAAGCAGAGGGTTTGACTTTTCTAAAAGGGAAAACTACAGCAACTGGCAAGATATTAGGGCATGTTTTTATGAAATTTTTCATTCCAAAAAGTGATTTCTGCAATTATATACAATAAAACATATACATGAAGAGTAGTTCTTTGGAATACTTTCCCAGGCTGCTCTAAGAGAACACAGAGCATGACACTGTTGGCCTGACTGCACACTTCTGAGACAAAAGAGGCTCTTCTTCCCGTAAAGAAATGGTCTTGTTCTGACTTCACCAGACCTTCTCCTTCCACTGAAAAACTAACCCTGAGAATTCAATGCTGAGAATTCAGAAAATTGGATAAATGTCAAAATGTGTTTCTGTAGGTAGATTTTTATTATTGAGCACCAATTATGTTGAGTAATCATAAAAATTACTATATTATCTTCAGGCCACCTATGTACTATGTGGTATATCAACCAAATTTTATACATGAAGAATGCTGCTCAGAGAGATTAAGTGACTTGCCCAAGCTCACATGGCCAGGAGGAAGCAGGGCTAGGATTCAAAGCCATGTTCATTGTCACATTACCTCAGCAATGGGTCCATTGGCAGAAAACAAATCCCATGTCTCCACAAATGAAGATCAAACAATCCGTTCTGTCTGTAATAAGGGGGGGGGGGGGGGGGAGGGAGGGTGGGGCTCACACCCAGAACTAGACTCTGTAACAGCCATGAACAAAATATTAACGTCTACTTACTTTTGTGTCTAGGAAATTGTACTATCTGAAAGTCACATTATCAAAAACACATACAATGAGAATCTAATTACACATAGCACTATAGAAAAGAATTATAAAGACCTAGCCCCTGTCATTTAGGAATCAATAAGAAAATGATAAAACATAGGATTTTAACAAAAGATACAAGGTGGGATCTTTTATTTGGTCCAATTCATTTGTTAAAATAGTTTTAGGAATTATCCACAATCATCTGCTGAAACAAAACAGTCCATGAGTTATGGAAACCACCAATAAGCAAAGCCTTTTCCTCAAACAGTACAAAAATAAGACCAAGATAAGAATCACATGATGTGATATTTTTAGCCTACTTGGTGTTGGTGCATATTCGAAACACCCACGTTCTGCAAAGCCATGTCACACTGGGAAGAGAGATGAAGACATGAAAGTGTCTGATCTCATTTCACTGACACACAAATGCCTCTCACACACGTGTACTATCTTTCACATGCACTTAGGTGCTTTTGTGAGTAATACAAATTCATTTGAAAGTATTACTGAGTCTATGATACTTTTGATCATTCCTCTATTTTCTCAAAGAGCAAATACTAAATCCATGACCAATGTCTGGGAGTTGGGACCCTCCACTAACCCCTTTCAAGCTCCAACTTCTGAGAGCCTCGATGCAAACAGCAGTTTGCCTGGGGTCCCAGTTTGCCTTTTGGATTCCTTGTGGTCCAGGAGGGGCCCAAAGGAACCTAGAAAAAAAACAGGGGTTGGGTGGGGAGTGGTAATCTAAGGGCTCCTGTTTTGGTCCCAATGATCCCAGAGTTACAGGTCAAAAAAAAAAAAAACAGACTCCAAAGTGATCAAAGCAACATCTTATTTTCAACTTTATTTCCAACTTAAAAAACTTCATTATAAAACTTGTCAAATAAACATGTCAAAAACAAAATTAAAAACAAATTGCAGCTGATATCCAGAAACTGCAGCACTGTGTTGGAAACAGCTCTTTTCTCATTACCAAGGAAAGAATTAAAGGTCCTTCTTCCTCCCCTAAAGCTTCATTGGTGAATCTAGTATAGAATAGGCTGGGACGCCATTTTTTGATGCCAGGAGACAAGCATTAAAAAACTGCTTGCATACATCAGTACTAATAAAAAACACTGAAAATTTCACCAAAACGATGTTTAAAGACTAGAGGATGCGGAATGTTCTTCATGATCACATTAACATAAGTTCAGTTATATACACTTCGAACTGCAGCGTAGAACAAACACTGCATATCTAAATGGCTCATATATAAAATGTATAATTAAAAACCCAAACATATACACTATATTTATTAGATTCCCCTATGTTTAAGATTCTGGAGAACAATTTAACTCTGAATACGAAACCTTAGTGAATTTGCTACTGTTCCATTATAGGACAATTAATATGAGACTACATCAACTTAAGTAGAATCTAATGGCTAAAGCTACCTTATGCACAGCTATTAAACTAAAAGAAATGATTTTAAGCTATTCCCTTAAATTGTTTTTAGATAAATAGATTTCTAAAGATGAATACAACACTCCTTTACAGGGAGTAGAGTTTTGTAAATACAAAGGCTATGCAAAATACAGTATAAACTGCCTGAACTAACAGTAGCAAAAACACAGTTTAATTTAAAAAGTCAAAAACATATAAAAATATTAGCCTTTCAGAAATGGCAAATTTTCAAACACCACTCTGTGTAAAAATGTTTAAATAGTGATGTTATTCCAAAAATATACATTTATTCTACTTTTCTATTTGCAACAGTTTATAAAGGCAAACAAACACCTGCGATTGAGGTAGCAAAGCCAAATTCACAAACTTTGGATTAGGAAAAATACCCTTCCTACTCTTAATAGCATCTTTCATACAATATTAAATGAATTCCACTTCTTTCAAAATGTTTAATTCGCATGTAGTACTTTACAAAATTTAATTTAAAATACTGCAAATGTTTGTTAAAAAGATACTTAGTCCCAAAAATTATTTCACATTCAAAATACTATACAGAAAAATCTGAAGTCGCCATATATTACATAAAAGCTATGTATTTACAGTTTCAAATGCAGTTTTACAAGTTGAGGTTAAGCAAACCACTACTAATGGTCTTCATTAAACAGTGTCCACTATCAATCATCCCCCTTCCCGTACAGCATTGAACAGAGAGGACCAGTTTTTACTTTCAAATCACATAGCTAGTAAATGATTTAAAGGGAAACAAATGAAAATTCTATTCTCTTAACGCAATAAAACATAAATGTACTTTAAAATGTAACAGTGTTTTCATTTAAGAAAAAGCAACTGGACAAAAGAATCAAACTTTGAAAGGTAATCAGAAACCCTAAACATCAACAGTATTCAGTGCATTTGTAAGACTATTTTCTGTTTTCAGATTTTTAAGGATTGAAAATTTCCTATTAGAATGCAAATTCTAACGTCTTTATTTATATTTTCCTTATGTTAATTGTTATGATTTAATAAAAATAAACATGGTTACATTAAAAGACTTACTACTTGGCTCTGTAGTCCTGCCTCAAAAAGAAAGAGAAACATCAAGATCCTGTTGGTGCAACAAAAGGTTCATTTTGGGTTTTTTTTCTTTTTTTGCAAATGGAAGCCAAAACTGCAGGAGCATTTAGACAGCGCCTAGGCCAGAATCAGTAGATGTATGGGAATATGCGGTACGGGACACGCTGGCAGTACTTCTCCCACGCCAGGCCGTACTTCTTCCTACAGTGGTGTTCATCGCGAGCCTCCCGGTGCACCAGCAAAATGGTGAAATAAATCACGTAGAAATAAGGCAGAATGTGATTGAAACCTGGGGACAGCAACAGTAAATTAGTACTAGGTATTTTTATTATCACTACACAACTACACAGTATTGTTTCCTGCTGGTCCCCAAATCGTCTAAAAATGGACCATCCCGTTACTTCATTTTCTCCAATGGGGGAAACAACTAAACCGGTTCGTAAAATCCCACTAGGGTGCGGCAGGAGGTAGTATTTGAATTAAGAGCTATTCAGAGAACAGTGATTAATCCACCCTAACAATCCTTCATAATCAGAACCTCTGTATTTAACGCAAATCTCCCCGTTTCCTCCCCACCGGTGCCCAGGAAGAGGACGGCAGGCCACCAGTGTGGGGCAGGGTGGGCAGGGCAGACAGCACTGCAGGGTATGCGCTGGCACTAACACAAACAGAACAGAGTGTGCCTTTTCTTCTTAAGAACCGAAGTTTTTCAGAATCTATGCACACTGAGTCACGAATAAAAAGTTAATTTCTACATATTCTTCTTAGAAAAAAAGCTACCAGGCACAGTTTAAAACTTAAAATTTTGCTTGCAGAAGTTTAGAGTAAAACTTCAGGCTCTGTGAATTCCTAATTCCCCTCAGACGCTGGATGAATGAGGTGCTGGATACGCAAAAGCGCAGCACCCAGATGGGGAACGGGCAACCCAAACCTCCAACAGGCGACACCCAGACCCAACGAGCACACACACATCCTGTGGTGGCCGGAGAAAGAGTCAAATCAGTTCTCTTCTTAAATGCTTACCACATGGGAGGGACCACGCCAGGGCCATGATGAGGTCACCCAAGTAATTGGGATGGCGAACAAAACCCCACCATCCAGAAACGAGAAGATTTTTTCCTGTTGCAGTATGAATGGTTTTTAAATCTATACAAAAATAAAAATACATTTTTAATGATCTCTAGACAAACAGACATAAAATCTTTATGTGGTATAAATACTATAAATATAAACCAATACTTACGTGCAAGCTTTGGATCAGTGGGATTTTTCCGGAATGCATTTTTCTGAGAATTTGCACATCGGAAGATTACAAATCCACACACTGTAATTTTTTAAAAATTTCATTTGTTAACAATTTAGATATAATCTTTATTTAAAAGCATCTGTAATTTCATTTAGAAATTATTCCTGTGCTCCAAGGAAATTTCCAAAGTACAGAATAGTTTGATTTCTTAACAATTCAAAACCTCTCAATCTTAGAAGGTCAAAAGAAGATATGATCCTGATATCTCACTATCATACAGCTTTCATCATCTACCTTGAAGGCAAAACTAACAAATATAGTTACATCCATGAACAAAATCTAAGGCAGCCCACATTACAATAAAGTCAATACTGGAGTTCATCTGTTAGTTATGATACCTACTGGCCACAACATGAATGCTTTATTAATAAAACTATAGCTCAGAATCTGCACCAGAACAACTTGCACATATGCCGAATCCCACTGTAAGCCTCCAAGTTGGTAGCTTTATTTCAAATTCCAAAATGTCAAAATTAAGAGGCCCTGACATATCACTATTTATTATCAGTCCTCAATAAAGTAGTAAGAAATAACTCTACTCCCTATTTTTAGCTTAACTGTAAAATATACATATCCTGTCTTGAATAACACACAGGCACGTTTAACCAAACCAATGAAGAAACTAAATCTTAATTTCAACCAATAGCTTGAATTTCTTCTTCTACCATAAATACTGATTAGTGTAGCAAAACTAGCAATATCTGAAGTCCAGTGCTAATTTTCCCTGCCCTCCCTCTGGCGGAGGTGTTTAACCAACAGTATAACGAAAGAAAGCCATCCCGAAGCTAACCCACGACCAGCCGGGCAAAGTGTACTCCTCACTCCTCTCCACCATCCACCCTGGCCGAGTGGTTCCCTCTGTCCGATGTATGTATCTCCCCATCCCACTTTTACCCACTACAATTCAGATCAAACACCATATCCTCCAATAAGTTTACACTGATGTTCCCCCAGAGAGAGACACACTCTCTACCTTAAACTCCCATCATATTTGGTCTGTAAGTCCCTCCTCTAGACTCTTCCTACCCCTCAATGCAGTGTCTGAGCGTCTTATTTCTCCGGTTAGAATGCAAGCTCTAGGAAGGCAAGACCAATCTTCCTACTTTTTAAGGTGTTACCAGAAAAAGCAGGCACTCAACAGAAAAAATGAATCATTACTAAGACAATAAAATTTTAAATTAACTTATTATTTTAAACTAAATTTTAAAACCAAATGGTTTGTTTAAAATTATGTTTAAAGAACTACTGAAGAACCCAAGAAAGAAACATCCATTCTCTTTGTAAGATGCCAAGAATCTTTTTATTACTCAACTCATCCATCACAGATTACTTCAAACTTGAGCCAATCATGGCCATTTAAAAGGGCACGCTAATCACTAATCATTAGAGAAATGCAAATCAAAACTACAATGAGGTATCACCTCACACCAGTCAGAATGGCCATCATCAAAAAATCTACAAACAATAAATGCTGGAGAGGGTGTGGAGAAAAGGGAACCCTCTTGCACTGTTGGTGGGAATGTAAATTGATATAGCCACTATGGAGAACAGTATGGAGGTAACTTAAAAAACTAAAAATAGAACTACCGTATGACCCCGCAATCCCACTACTGGGCATATACCCTGAGAAAACCATAATTCAAAAAGAGTCATGTACCACAATGTTCATTGCAGCTCTATTTACAATAGCCAGGACATGGAAGCAACCTAAGTGTCCACTGACAGATGAATGGATAAAGAAGATGTGGCACATATACAAAATGGAATATTACTCAGCCATAAAAAGAAATGAAAATGAACTACTTGTAGTGAGGTAGATGGACCTAGAGTCTGTCATACAGAGTGAAATAAGTCAGAAAGAGAAAAACAAATACTGTATGCTAACACATATGTATAATCTAAAAAAAAAGATGGTTCTGATGAACCTAGGGGCAGGACAGGAATAAAGACGCAGACATAGAGAATGGACTTGAGGACACGGGGAAGGGGAAGGGTAAGCTGGGACAAAGTGAGAGAGTGGCATGGACATGTATACACTACCAAATGTAAAACAGACAGCTAGTGGGAAGCAGCCGCATAGCACAGGGAGATCAGCTCGGTGCTTTGTGTCCACCTAGAGGGGTGGGATAGGGATGGTGGGAGGGAGACACAAGAGGGAGGGGATATGGGGATATATGTATACGTATAGCTGATTCACTTTGTTATACAGCAGAAACTAACACAACATTGTAAAGCAATTATACTCCAATAAAGATGTTAAAAAAAAAAAAAAAAAGGTCCAGGAAAGACTAAAATTCAATCCTGATTTTCCTAAAAGAGCTCAAGGATCAGAGAAAAGTAACCTGTACAAGAATACACAGCTAGTGTCAAAGCTAGCATTGAGCCCCATTTTCAGATCAAACACCATATTCTCAGATGCCTTCTGCTACCTAAGATGATATCTTATTATGTCTGTGTCTTCTGTTCTTCCCTCCCATCAGCCTTGCTTTTCTCAGTCACCTCATTCTGATAAGATCTGTAGTTGTGTCCTATTGCTAGATAGCTGCTCCCAGTGTATAACAGCATTTTCTTTTACATAACTCGGCCATATTTGTCCCTTTTATAAACATGAACTTGGTTACTTAGTACTTAATTGGGTTGTTGGAACTAAGTGGTTATTTATCCATTTATTACAATAAAAAGAGCCATTCAGACTTGAAAAAAATAAAAAAATAAAAAATAAGTAAAAGGGCACGCTATAAATATGTAGATATCACAGCACAGCAGAGTCAGCACACAATATTTAATACACAGAGACTGAAGTTAATACTCACGTTTCAGAGCAATGATTAGAGAAGCCATTGGCCAAGACAGTTCATTTGGATGACTGACTAAATAAAAGGCTTGGAAGCTGTAGATAAATGGAACCCACACTAAATCTCCAAAAGCCAGCATGAATCCAAATCCATCGTGGATAATGTCCATGGTTGTCAACAGTGCTTCCTATAAGGGTATGGAGGGGGGAAATTTTTTTTAAAGTTTGGGGGACAAAAACTGCTATGTTTAAAGTATTCAAATAAAGTTCTAGTTTACAGTCAAATTCACAAAGGGCTAAGGGAAAGTACACCAACCAAAACCGTTTTAAAGTGGGAGTGGGGATCTGGTTCCCTTGGCACGTGTATCATTCTGTTCTTCTCCTGTCGCTCTACCCTCTCCCTCCACGATCCTGAAACAACAGAGCTCCCAACGCCCCTTGTGCCTCCACGCCTCTGCCTGGAACTCCCCGCTCCAACTTCAGCTGAAGGCTCACCCGTGCTGCTTTCCTCAAGCCTCCCCCTAGACAAGGCACTTCTCAGATGCCACCACCCACCACCCGCTGAAGCCTGGAGCAACCGTGTAACTGTCCTGTAAATAAGCGACTCTCGCCACTAGACTAGAAGATGGAAGGCGGGGACCACGGGTTTCCACCTGCCACCCCAGCACCCAGCACACGTGCACCAACCTAACTTCTGATAGCAATCTGGCTTTTCGTGTAGCTTTTCCACACTACCCGGCAACATGGGAAAATGCTTGCCTCGCTGCTCAGGGTAAATCAGGACCTGAACGCACTCTCTTGGGGATTTGGTCAGCGCAAGCCAGCAGCCAGATCCCCGTGGACCAGAAACCTGCAGGCCCGGCTCTGGAAGTGGAGACGGCCCTGCCCAAGGGCATCTCTAATCTGCCTCTGACACTAGTACTCACCGCTGACTAGGAAAATTAGCAAGTATAAGTAAGCTCTGCTGAAGAATCAAACCAACAAGGACCTACTGTATAGCACAGGGAACATCACCTATATGAGAAAAGATCCTAAAAAAGAATGAATATATGTATAACTGAATCACTTTGCGGCACACCTGAAACTAACACAACATTGTAAATCAACTATACTCCAATAAAATTAAAATTTAAAAAAAATCAATATTCTAGGTTAAAGAAAAAGAGTGATAATCTCCAAAACGCATTTTTTTCCAGAAAGCAAGCAAAAGGACCATGGAACAGAAGAATGGATGTAACAACTCCAGGCCCTTTGGTTCACCCTCTAGTCAAGAGCGCCTATTCTTATGCACACGGGAGCAGGTACAAGAGCAGACCAGTGATAACCACAGGGCACACGGGAGTGGGCAGCAAGTGGGGGACAAGTCATAAACAGCTGGTGCCAGCAGGGGCAGAACCCGCAGCCCTACCCAGTTCCTGGGGCCTCAGGGGATTTGCTGGACAGCCAGCGGAGGCTCAGAGAAACGGTCATTTATATGGTAAGTTCGTATTCTCCATTTTCTAAGGTGTAGCACACATCAACACGTAGAAGAATTTCTATCACCCAATGTAATAAGAAAATTATTAAGCATCTACTAATTGCCCAAAAGTGTGCCAGATACTAAAGAAAATCGTAAAATCAAGTCCTTTCTTCAAGAAGCCTACTATAATCTGGCTGAGATACTGATAACATATTTAAAAAAATAACTTCTCAACTTTAATCCACTACCCCTGGTGAAAAACTGCCTTAACAGTTTTGCCTTAAAATACAAACATTTTCTGTTAATTAACAGAAATCAATGTTTGTTTAAATCTCTAGAAAATATGAATTTCTAAGTCACTTCAAAAGTGACTACCATGACACGACAGAGAACTAGAAGGAAGAATTACTCATCACTGAAAAGCTTCCAGACAGGAAGTTAAAAAAAAAATCTCTGAGGTGATGAAGCAACAGAGGAAATATCATCTGACCTATAAAATGTAACCTACCATCTTCTTAGGAGCCCTTTATTACAAAATCAAAGAAAGACCTACAACTGGCAAGACTAAGTGCATTTACAAGAATTGGTTTGTTTTTTTTTTTAAATTTCAAAAGCATGTTTAATTTTGAGTAGACTTGGAATTTTCAAAGGACTCTGTATCAGATGCTCCCACAATCTCTGCAGCTTCTAAGGCTGAGCCCAGGTCTGTGTTCAGTGGCAGGAGCTCCACAAGAATCCAGATGTAGCTACTTGCACTCGAGGTCTGTTTACCTCAAAGAGGTCCTAATCTCCTCCCAAAGAAAAGGAAGGTTATCGACAAATCAGTATCAAGCTTTCAAAGTCATTTTGACTGAATATGACCAAATAATACAGTTTTTAAAAAAACACCTTAAAGGAGATGGACCTTCTCTCCAAATGTCAACAGACTGCCAAGAAAATTTACTTTGGAACATTATGACATAGGGCTGCCAATTTTGTTTTTAAAACTGAAAGAAAACTCAACTTGGAATCTGGAGGAGATGATGACAAAGATAACAGTAAACGATAAAACAGTTGTAAAACAGACCGAAGGAAGAAATTATTTTCAAGAGGAATATAGTTAGGTGAGACCGAGATTAGCAAACATTTACCAGTCTTCAAGCAGCAGAAAAAACTGATGATGTATCAACATATGAGAAAAGCCAAGTGTTAGGAAATTAGCTTTATTTAAACGGGTTTCCTCGATGTATCATGATTTCTGGTTTTATATCCATCTAATTAGAGCTACTCTTTTATTCTGAAACACCAACAATAAAACATCTCCCCCTTTATTTAAGAACTATCTTCCCCTTGACAATCCAAAAAACACTATCTTAATTCGATGATAATCTGTCCATCCATTTTCATCTGATAGAATCAATAAGAAATTAATGTTAATAATTCATATAAATAAAGTTTTATTTATATGAATCGGTCACACCCACAAAGCCAAGATCCACAGATCTTAAATATTTAGCACCTGACAAAGCAGCTGACATACACGGAAGTATCACCACAGTTCTCGACACCTACCCTCTGTCAGTGCTCACTGTGTGTGAGCTCAGTGCGTCACAGGGATCCACATCTCCTTTAATCCTCACAAGCCTTGCAGGCAGGCTATATTCTCCTCACTTTGTGTGTAAGAAGCTGAGGCTCAGAGGCGTCAGGTCACTCACCCACACTCAACGCCGTCTGACTCCAAAGCTCTTAAAATTAATTACCTCATTCCAGAGAGCATCCACCACATACAAGAGCTGGAAACTGTTGACCAAAATCATTGCTAAGGATGGAACAGTGCGATTCTGTAGCTTCATCTCAGCCAAAAGCATCACCAGGTTAATGACCACCTGAAATAAAAGGGGCAGGTGTAGTTTCTACAGAGAGAAAGGTGGTAACTTCCCAGCTGAGAAAGCTGCAGACACCACCTTACCGAGAAGCCACCATCAGTGATAAGACATATCAACCTCAGGAGTCCCTTGATAAGATGCACTAAGATGGACACTTATTCTGTGATGTTCTTGCCAAAGACGTATAACTCACTCCAATCATGAGAAAACACTGGACTAATCCAAACTGAAGGACACTCTTACAAAATAACTGACCAGTATCTTCAAAAGTGTCAAGGTCATGAGGGACAAGGAAAGACTAGCAACTGTTACAGACTAAAGGAGACTAAGGCCAAATAACAAATAAATGCATGGTCGGACCCTGAAGAGGATTCTGGAACTGGAAAAGTCCAACAGCATGAAACACTGGTGAAACTCAAATAAGGTCTAGGGATTTAATTAATACTACTGTAACAATGTTAATTTGTGGGGGTTTTTTCTTTCTAATTGCTGTTTTTGATAACTATACTATGGTTCTGCCAGATGTTAACATTGGGGAGAGTGGTATGAAGGAACTCTTTATTTTTGCAACTCTCGTACAAGTCTAAAATTAAGTCAAAATACATTTTTTTAAAGGGGAGGAAAATACATTTTTTCTTAATTCATACACTATTATTTTCCTACATAAACATAAACTGATATAATCAAAATAAAACAAACTCTTTTAATGTTTAATAACCTGTAACAGGGCATCTTAACCGTCTGGACTATATTTACAGCAAGAAAATATTTTAAGTAGACAGATTTATGCAATGCCGTGATTATTCCTAAAAACATACCACCCACAGCTTACTTTAACATTGTCTACAATCCTTTCTAAAAGCAAGACTAATTTGTACTACTGAATTGAAATTAAAAAAAAAAAAAAAAAAAAAAAGACATACCCATCCAATCAATCCGGGGCGCAATTCACAGAAGTATTTGAGATCAAAAGTACCAATCCGAGGATTTAGCTCACGGCCAATGAAGAAGTCATAGACAGCATTTCCTATGAAGGGAAAAGTCCTTATCCCAACAGTATTCCAAACCCAATTGTGAGGCTTTAAAATTGCACTGCTATCCACTCTCCAGGGTCACAATTCAATCACCTCCAGGAGCCTGGCGAACAGCCAGCGAGGAAAGGCATGATGGTGAGAGCCAAGAGGGGCCATGAGGACACAGGGGGCAGGGGATGCTGGCCCCATCTGGAAACATCCACGCTGCTCTAGGCATGGGGCCTATGGCGCCAGATTCCTAGATTTTGAGGGAACTGGAGCTTTTTTAAATGTAGACTCACAATTTTAAAAATAAGCCACTTAATTTTTTTTAATGTTTAAGTACTTTAGGCTAAAATCAACCAATTTGTAATCTCTATTATTTGTTGTTTGTTTTTTTTTTAAAGGATGTTTACTATTTTGGACAAAAAATATTTGTCCTAAATTGTTATAATACTAATGTTACTAAAATGCTGTAAGTTGTTAAAATGTCTTACTGTCATCAAGTGACTAAAAAAGGAAGAAGAAACAAATAGGAAAGCACGAGGGGAAAAAATCAGATTTTCCTCCTTTTATTTTTCTCTAAATATTTTCACCTTTTTTTTTTTTTTTTTTTCCGTATTTCTCGTCATCTCTCATAAACTGAAGCTAGAAGAGAATTCTATGAAAGCCTAGAAACAGATGCTGGGGGGCCAGTGGGGTGAGGGTGTGGGGAGGCATTTGTGGGACCCACGTTCTAACACTGCTCACCAGAGCTGGCCGGCGACAGTTCATCCCGGGGCGCTTTCAAAGCCCTGGCGTAGAGATAAACACTCAAGACCACAGAAAAAACAGTGGCTGCAAATGCACACTGAAGGAAATGACTGTACACATAACAAAGCTCTACATCCCAGAAGAAAGATGCTCCGACGAGTGCAGATGTCAGGATAAAAGCGTAGAATCCTTAAAAAAAAAGGGGGGGGGAGGAGGGCAAAAAATTAATGTTAACCCAGGGTTCACATGAGATTTACACCGTTATAAAATAATGCAACATTATTTTTTAAAATCTTTGTTTCATTATTCAGGCTACACACACACAAATATATGAACAAGCAGTGCCCCTGAGGTTAGCAGTCTTCAATACAGATGCCTTATCTCGCACACAATTTTTGAAATATTCTAACACACTTAAGTTACTACTTTTCATTGTGAACAGTCATCTGCTTTTAATGAAGAGAGAGCTGAAAAGAAGTGCACAGAAATTCACTATTAAAAAGCTGAAAAGAACCTCAAAATTCACAAAATCCAAACCCCTCAGGCCAAAGTCAAATGGCTAATTATTGACAGAGCTGGGCCAAACACACATTTTAAAGCCTTTAGGGCAATGTTGGTGGTTATAAATTATAAATATTTTTACCCGAAATAACTTATCAATAAGGGTGTCAAAGGATCCTGGTCGTACTCCACCTCCCAAACAAAGACCTCACGACCCTGCCCTCAAAGAAGAGGCCACAACCCAAATGTTCCCCAGGGCCAGGCAGGAGACTGAGGGGACCCAGTTGAGTGGGGATGTCAGGGAGGGACTGCCAGGCCCACAGATGTTCATTCCAAAGTCAAAAGCACCCACGAGGCCCCACAAGAGGAACTCCTGTTCCGAGCTAGCCCTGCTATGGCTCAACAGACAGAAGCTGAGTGTACTGGCTGCTTTTTCTTTGCACCCAAGAAACAGTTTTCCTTTCAGGAGCTGAGTGCCTGCAAAAACTGTTCTCTGAGTAAGCAGTCAAATCACATTTGGATAAAAACAGTGTAACACAGAAAAGACGCAGGTGTTATTTCTATAAGAATTCTAAAACCAAAGCTTTTGTAAAGTCAAATGGTCATCTCTAATTTATTATTTAAATCCACATTTTCCACATTGTCAGGTTTACTCCAAAGAGTAACTTTTAACTTTTTAAACATTTTCTTTAACTTTGTAAAGGATTCATTTAATGCTCATAAAATTTATGAACATTAAAGAAAAAGAATGGTAGATGAAGCAGTTTCTTGCTCTCTAGCCTACGTGGATTAAATTATTCAAAATGTCTTAGGACTCTCCTTAGTTTATGATGGTAAAATCTCATAATACTAGAACCAGATGAGGAAATTTTCAAAGGAAGGATCAAGCAACTAGTTCAGCCACTGCCTGCTTGCTCCGACAGCTCCGAGCCCAGTACTACTGTTCTCAGCCTCTGAGTGAGCCACCCCTCAAAGGGAAGCAAAAACAGAAAAGAAGAGCACTTAGAAGAGAAGTAAGTGGGTACCTAGAGAGAAGCCCACAAAACACGAACAGCGACAGACCTGACGGCCAAAAGGGAACACCCCACGCCTCCCCAGACTTCGCCTCACTGAGGCCGCAAGGTGCAGGAGAGAGGGTGTGTTGGAGATTCTAAACCTGGTTCCAGCAGCAAGGAATCTGGTAAAAGTAAACAAAGTATCTGACAGTAGCAGCAAGTCAGTGCTAAGCATCTACCACGGGTCAGGCGCTGAGCTAGGTTCAACGCCTTACCCACTTGGCACAAGAGGCAGTCATCTAAAATACCTTTGGCTTCCCTTTTAGAGCCCAGTCGAGTGATTTCAGATACAGTGGATGCTAGATGAGTCACTGAAAAAAGTATCCACAGTTCGAAAGGTGAGAAGCGATAGGATTAAAACAGGCCAAGAATTAAAATTTACAATATAATTCCCAAGAAAAGGAAAACAGTCTACCCAATCTAGTTAAAATGGAAAATCATTTAAGGATAACTACACTATACATGTATTTCTTAAAAGCAGGTTAACTGTACTTTATCAAAGTCTTCACATGCCAAAGGTGGACTGTTCCTCTTACTCAGCACACACTCCTACCCCGGGAGGTACCCACGTCAAGAGGGACAATGCCCACTTCTTGAGATGCTCATCGAGACTTCCACTCCATCCACTCAGGGCTCCTACCAACAAGCGCCTCCTACAGGCCAGTCCCTTTGCTGGCACCAAGGGTACCACAATGAACACAGCCAAGTCCCTGCCCACAAGCCACCTTCTAGTGGGGAGACCCCAGTGAAGAGACAAGTACACTGATGTCAGAAAGACCTGTCATAGAGGAAAATAAAGCAGGGGAAAGGAAAGAAAGGGATCTGAGGGCTCCTCTGAGCAGAGGCACATCAGGGATGAAGCAGCCGACACTTTGGGGAAAGTTTTCCAGGCAAAAGCACTGAGAATGTAGCCTAGAGACAGCCCAGAGGCCAGTGGATGGAGCAAATGAGCAAGAGCTCCGGAGGGCAGGAGTGGCCAGGAAGCCCACATCAGTGTAGAACTTCTTAGGCCATGGGGATGACTCGGGATGATAAAATACATAGTCAAAATTGCTTCAATGAGTGATAAATGCTACTAAGAAAATAAAACTGGAGAGTGGAAAACAGTGACTGAGTGGTTTGTTACTTAACATGGCATAATTTTGACATATTGGCTGCAGGTGCGAGCAGTTTATTTGCATGCTCTTCGGACTACTGAGAGAAATTTACTATTTACTGCTCTGGCATAATCAGCTTTGACAGTTTAAAGAGTACAGCACCCAAAAGTTTGAGCTATCAAGTCATCAATTTGAGTCTTGAAAAAAAAAAAAAAAATCACCATTTAATCTGTACTTGAGTCTTCTTCCATCAGTAAGAGGTGTTCCTTCTACAACCTTAAAAGAAAAGGTTATTTTTTTAATTTAAAATTTAAAAAGCACATTTTACCATGATATATATGTCTTGTAAAATCACCTAAATTTCAACATGCCCAAGAAGGAGGATCATCTTTTAGTAGGAAACTTTAGTAACAAGTCTCAAACATCTTCATGGCATGCCCTTTGGTAAAGTAATTCCACCTTCAGGAATTTATCTCAAATACAAATCTAGTAATGACTTCTCCGTGTACTGAGACTATTGCAATAGCCACTCTCCCCCAATGATCCCATGTCCCACCACAAGACCAGATGTGTTTTCAAAAACCTGTACATCTAGTCGATCTCTAGCTCAAAACTCTTCAATGACTCCCCACTGCTTACAAAGCAGAACACAACTCCACTATCTCACGTTTGTGTCATCCTTTCAATCGGGTTCAACCCCACTTACCCAATCCCCAAGGCCCATGTGCAATTTGATGATACAGACTCATATACTTACTTGCTCTGCTATTTATACATATACGCTCACTTAGTTATTCAATCATTTCATGTGATTCTTTTATCTCCAATAAGAGACGGAGAGCATGTCCACTGGACCATTTCATCTCTTCATGTGGATCACCCACAGCATCCCCATATAAAAGGTACTCAGGAAACACGCTACTTGAACAGGATGAGTTAAAATAAAAAGTCCACTTGCCCAACGGCAGCTACATTTTACTCCCCAAAATAACTATGCAGAAATGGTGCAATTCATTATAAATTGTAAAATACTAATATGGTATCATTTGTCTTGGGCCAAACTACTTTACCCTTTCATTAGCTATGAAAGGGAACCCAGGGGAAATGTAGTATCTGTTTGAGATTACAGGATTAACAAAACCCCACATGCTAATTTCAAATGATCCTTATCTATTAAAGGTATCTAAGAACTACTGTGTTGGGTTTTAGTCTGTGGGGAAAAAAAATAGATATATAGCTATATATATATATAGATATAGATACAGACATATATATATATTTTAACCATCAAAACTGCTTTTCTCAATAAATATTATCTAGTTTGAACTAGCTTTACCTGAGTTTACCTGAATTTGTGATTTTTTACTATAGAGCCTTATCACAAAAATACCTGAAGGTTCACATCACAAGAATCCTCTCTAGAGCCAATGTTATGGTGAGGTTCCAAAGTATTTAAAGTCTGCAGCTCTATCCTCCTATCCCTGGCATTTGCCACTCCTAATAAAACTGATCCTTTGGTTTACAGACAGTTGGCAAACTTGCAAAGCTCTAAGAACAAGATCTATAAATGAATTATTTATTAATTAGGGAATCTCATGTCCTTTTAAATATATCCAAGTAGAGTATTCTAATGAAAGAAGAAAAAACTACACTTAGCAATGAGGACAAGTTTTAAAGACACTGCATGAGTCTGAAAAGAACATTCAATGGACCAGACAACAAATTTCTGAAAGAGATGAAAATTAGAAACTCATCATATTAAAAAAAAAAAAAAAAAAAGTAAAAGATAACGGACTAAAGTCCATTGAGCTCAGTAGCTTATCAACCGGTAATTTAAAATTCTGCATCTGAAATGACATATAGTGAGAGGGAATTTTTTTTTCCCAGCCACCTCTACCATTAGTCAGGCTATTTTGCAAAATGACTTATTCTTCTCTATTTGGTTTGGAAAGTTACACAAGAACCCTCAATCAGATTCTTTAAGTTTCGCTTAATAAGCATGTGTTACAGAATAGAAGAGTAAAGGCTTAACAAACTAAAACTAAGTAAGTTTGGGTAGTTATGACCAAGGACAGCTTTTAACCTTAAAACTACTATAAATGCCTTTATATAAACACGGGAGCGAGGGGAAGAAAATCTCATAATACCATATGCCCCACAAACAAACCCTTACCTTCCCAATCGGCAGTAAGTAGAGCAGAGCCTGAAGGAAAAACCAGAGGAGGTAGGCCCCAAATATCCTGGTTTCCCATAAATCGTACAAAGCTGGCAGAGGAGGCGGGAAATTCAGAAGACTGGGCTCTTCCTGTTTACACATCAACAGCAACAGGAAGAGGAAAGCAGGCAGGCCAAGCGTGATGAGAAAAACACCTGCAAATAATTAGTGAACATTCAAGGCTCTAATTTCAATCCAGGTTATTTTATTTTATTTTTTTCAAAAATCACTTGAATTTCTAAGGTCGAAACTCAAGTCTGGCTAGCTGTTTGAAACCAATTTCGAATGCACCATTAGAAAGTCTTAACTCTACCTGTCACATCCTGTGGGAAAGCAACCACAGGCATGAAGGTAGTAAAACAGCAAATGCCCAGCACTGATGAGCTAAATTCCACTTCGGAAACCAAGCTCTAAAACATTTAAAATCCAACCACTATGGGAGCAAACATGTTGAAACTCCAGCAAACTGAAGATTGGAACATCTAAAAACTATCGGTCTAATCTTTAAAGAACAAAAAACTTTATACCCCTAAGTTTCTATCAGTTAAAATAGTTATCACATTCACACTACATGTGCGCAGACTTTTAAGCGATGCTGGACACCATCTTTAACAGATTCAGTTAGCCAAGAGTTATAACTTACAAAATACAAAGCAGTTAAGCCACGCAGGATTTTGAACCATTTAACCAAGAAGTACTTTCTTTTACTAAGTCATAAAACCTCACCAGCTCCACCCACTTAATAACTCCAAGCCTCTGAATGCTTCAGATCTTTGACCCTCAAAAGCAACCTGCCTAACAGGTAGGGTAGACACCATGCACCCACTGGATGCATGCAGCTTATTCCCAGTGCTTTTGCCAAGCCAGGCCCTGTCACTGAGATCTGATTATCAGCAGATTTCCCAGTCACGAATAGCTCACCGTCCTTCCTATATACAACAGTCATACCAACCTTCCTTTCATCATTTCCTTGCACTTCTTTGCTCAAAACCTATTAAAAGATTGCTAAAAGTTTTAAACATAGCCACAACGGCACCCTTTCTACTCTATGATAACCCTCAAAAATGCTCCTAACTCAGGCCTTTGCACCTGCTGTTCCTTCTGACTGAAAACTCTTCCCCAGGCTCCGACCTGGCTCACTACCTGGCCGCCTTCAGATCTCCTCAGAGAAAGGCCTTTCCTGCTCACTTTATAGCGACTAGCGTTTGCCCACCCTGCCTGCCCTCCCTAGGCCGGTTCTGATGCCTACCAGGTACTCCTCCAAATTCTAAGTCCTTCTGCTGTGTGGCTGTCACTTCAAAGGTTCTCAACGACGTAGGTCCTTTTGTAACAATTTTTTCTTCCTTTGAATCTATTTCTTTTAATTTGACCTCTTCTCTTCTTGGATGAAGGCTATACTGTGTAGGTATATAACAACTCTCTTGTGACAAAGGGAATTTTTCCTGTTTAAAAAATAAAAAGTATTAAATATCTGTAGTCAGTAAGTCTCATTAATGCTACCACATTAACTAATTCAGCACCTTAATATAGCCATATACACTAATAAGAATAAATTTGTTAAATTATACTCAGTCTTAATTTAAGAACAGAATCTTAGAAAAGATTCTAAGAAAAATTATGGTTTTCAATGTGCTTCTTTAGATAAAGTCACTTAAACAAGGAAAAAAATTACCTGAGAGGAAAATGAACCCCTGTGTACCTGCGCGTTTTTGTGAGGTACGTCATTCCTCTCTATGTGCTCAGGCTCCCCGTTATATCTGTTGATGCTATTTCCAAATGGCTTCTAAATTGAAGAATATAAAACATTTTAACCATAAGAATGATAACTTAGTAAAAAGGAACATGATGGTAAAAATTCAGTATTGTGAAACCAAGCAATAAAACCAACCAAAGATTTTCACAGCCGTAATGCTGAAGAATTTCAGCCCACTTCTGTTAAAAATGAAATGGAATAAAATTGATTAGAATTTCCCAATCTTCAAAAGATTGGCTCTTACAGTAGAGGCTTCCACATAAGATCTTTCATCTTTTAAACAAAATTAGACTAAATCTTATAATTTCACTGTTCGATAACAGATGCTCTAATAATATTCACTATGAGAGGCAGATACAGTAAAAATTGGTAAATCAGCTCATTAATTGGTTAAAAAAAAAAAAAAGAGGAAAAGACATTCACTGCCCCCAAACAGCTAATAACAGGAAATTAAGAAATAGTGGCTACTTATGGAGTATTACTAGTAACCTACAAACTGCCTACTTTCTGAATTTCATCTGCCTTATTTCTCTTTAACCTTACATTTTCTCTCCCTAATGTCTCTTTTCTCAATTCAGTCTCTTTCCTTGAATGTCATTCTCTTCAAGCAGTGGAGGGAATTTCTTATTTACTGTACAGAGGAAGGACTTTCACTTACAAAACATTTTCCGGGCAATGTATGGCTGAAATAGGTAACTTTGCTCCTTTAAAGTCACTGACAGATTAATTAAAAAGACATATCTTTTGGGAGGCCAACTGTCAAAAGACAGCATTAATATAGTATCAAGTTCTAGTTCAAATCAAGGTCTAACTGAGCAGTGACAGCATTCAACATATACTTAAGTTTACCAAAGTGCCAACAAGCCACTTAGCAGCAAACGGACCCACCTAAAAACTACACTCTCGGTTTTTCAAAGGTCCAATGTGTAATCCACAGCAACCACAAATGTAATCCTGTAACACAGCTAGTCAGCTGACCCTGAACTGTACTGACTGCAAATTGACAGGGTATTCACACAGTGAGGCAAGGTATTGCAAAGATCACAATTAGGAGTCCAAAAGAATAAGTATGATGTGATGTCAAAGCTACGTGCAGCCTAAGTACATTCTTTCACACACGTCACCCCATCCTCAACTCAGTGATGGGTCCACAGTGAGCCTAGGGCTCGACGGGTGAGGCGCAAAGCCAGTCTGCGGCTCTTGGGTCACCAGGACTATAAGGAGGTTACACTGTAAAAAATATAACGGTCACTAAAAGCTAAAAATGAAATGTGACAGAAAGCATACAGCATCTGTTCCTTACCTTCAGTCACCTGACTAGTAAAAAGAGCCACTAACAGAATGTTCAAACTCACTAGTAATTATCAAAATGCAACTTAAAATGGTGAGTTGAAAATCTTTGAATCATACTGGCCAAAAAAAACAAAACAAAAGAGAAAAAACCTATTAACTATTATACTCAGAATGAGAAAATGGTCATTCATACCCTACGCCTACTGGTATCAACTTTCCTGAAGCAATTTGGCAATATGTAGAAAAGCCTCAAATCTGCTCTATCCATCTGACCGAGCAGTTCCACTTATAAGAATTTATCCTAAGGCTATATCAGATGTTGTGTAAGAATATTTGTTTATAATAATGAAAACTTAGAAAGAAAAAAAGCTAAATGTCTATCAACAAGGGAGCTAACAATTACATTACCTCTATATAATTTATGATAAATCCAAATAATACCATACAACAACAAAAGTGATGCAGGAAAATACAACACAGAAGGTTATGCCCAACACCTTAAAATTTAAAATCTGACTACAAAACACTATGTAGTAATCCAGTTTTCTAAGGTTATCAAAAATCTGTGTGCATTTTATCCAGAAAAGAGGTAACATTAAGTGAACAGAATAAACAACGACCTTTCTTCAATTCTGTTTATTTATAATTTCAATTTGGTCTACTATCTAAAATATTCATTGTGCAAGGTCCTCCAGGCTCTGCACACCCTAATATTTCCAACCTTGAACTCTGAAAGTAAATTCCATTATAAGTACCATCTTTGAATAGGGAAAGCAATCAAGTACAATGATACTAAGACAGCAAGAATATGTTTTTATAAGATACAGTTATGTCTCATTATTTTCTACATGAACTTTTATTCACTATAAAAACTATTCAGTTCAATCTACATCTATTTCAAATTTAAACACTGCTTTTTTTTAAAAAAAACCACAATATTAAATTGCACTCATAACTTAAAAATGTTCTTTTTCCTGGTATTTAAAAGCATTATACCTTCTATTCTTCCAAACATTCATTTTTTAATGTAATCTTTAATATTATTAACTGCAAATCACTTGAGTACACATAAAGGGGAAGACATGATTTGGGCAGATTAAACACTGTGTAAGGTTGGAGATCTCCCAAACACACGTACCAATACCAGCGGAGTCAGTTTAATTTCCAACATTTCCTTCCTTGCTTCCTTCTTTGCTTCCTTAATGTCGGCCTGGTGCGAAGCTGAGACGGATGGGCGGGAACCTTTTGGGGGCCGGCCAGGGGATCGGGAGCGCGACCTGGAGCGGCTCCCTCTGCGTCTGGAGGGAGAACTGGAAGTTGAGCCACTTTTCCTTTGCCTGAAGGAGGTTAAAGGCTAGAGGGAGGAGAAAAGGCAGAGCTTCACCGTAAGTCATAACACACGCAGACCCACACTGCCAGAGGGCCGCAATGGCAGTGATCGCGCCAGTGACTCTAAAACCACCCTGGGAACTCGTGGGATCTGAGCATCCATCAGATGAGGCGAATAACAACTTCAGCTATAATGACCCGCCTCTCCTGAGACCAAAGCAGCCTTTCCACCCCTAACTCTTCTTTGAAGGTATTGCCAGGAAATGAATGTTCTAAACCAAGCAGCTGTACATTTTCCTAATAACATATATAAGAGATACAAATAACATTGATTAAAACTGAGATGATAGGACAAAAAAAAAAATTAGCACACAAACAATAACAAGAAAATTCGTCTCGCGGTTTCACTCTGAAAAAAACACGGTCAGATCTTGAAAATGAGTCCAAGACTGGGTTACTTAGCAATGTTTTACCCTGCCCTCACCTAACTCCCAATATTTCCAGGAACCTAGACCTAAGGAAGGCAAACTACCTCCCAGCCCAAATCCCTCCCACCCATTTTGGGTGGCACAGGAGCCAAGAATGGCTTTACAGTTCTCAAATGACTGCAAACAAAAGCAAAAGAAGAATGAAACTTGGTGGCATGTGAGAATCATCTGAACTTCAAATTTCAGTGTCCAAGAATAAAATCACATTGGGACACAGCCATGTCCAGAGCTGCTCCTGCAGTGCACGAACTGTATTTCCAAGTCCTTTTACTCAAAAATGTTGCCAACCCCTGGCCTATGTGATCCATAGACTGTAGGCTCAAGACCTGTTTGTTACTGACCTGCAGCAAGGAATGACCTGAGAAGGGGTGGGCAGCAACTTTTATAGCATTTTGACAAAGTAATATTATGTCTATTGAATCTGACAGTGAAAAGTTAGGGCTTTTATTTTTTACCTTTTTTTTTTTCCCATTTGCCTAGTAATTACGATATGTTATGTAAATACTTCCATACCATGGACCAGATATTTGCAAGCTCAGGTCCTCACAAGATAGGCTGAGAAGTCTTGGACTCAAATCTAATTAATGTCACTCTCCTGATTAAATCCTCGGTGTCTGGGATGAAGCCCAAACCCCTCCAGTTCTGGCTCCTTCTTTCCCCTCCTCTGGCCCTCGCCCACCGCACCCTTTCAGCATTGGCCGTCTGTATCCCCCAACCCAAGCCTTTGGCATGCTGTCCGCTGTGGAAGCCCCCCGACCCCATCACCTGAGTTTTCCCTATCTGTCCTCAGCATTCAGCTCTGAAAGCCTTCCCCACAACCCAGTGCCCTTCCCTACCCTTGATGTGCTCCAACATCACGCACGACAAACTGTCACAGAATGACAGAGTGCATTAAACCAGGGAGAGGACGATGGAAGTGTCTGACTTCAGCAGACTGACAGCTTCTTAGCAACAGGGCACTGTGCCTCATTCATACATTCCCAAAGCCAAAAAACAGGATCTGACCTAAAGCAGGAGAGTGACCCTATGCCTGCAGAGAGCCAGACCTGACTGCTCTAAAGCTTAAAAACCACACCTACAGTGATTTCCCAACTATTATAAACATGCTCTGTAAACCAAAGAGTGCTTACCTTGATATCACTCTCTTTCAATTCAAGTTCAGTTCCATCTTTGTATTTTACGCTGTAAAGCTGGGAGTTGCTGTCATGGCTCAGAACTTCTACTTCATAATAAAGTGAACTCCCGGGCCATCGACCTCTTACCACCTCACCATCGGCAAATTTCCTACTTGGCATTTTTGAAAATCAGTCTGAATAGTTTAAAAAAAAAAAAAATAGAGTCAGCGCATACACACTTACATTTGTCTTTTTTCATAGATTAAACACTAAAATGCAACTTTCCAAAATGTTTAACTGGTCAAGACTTTCAGGCTACAAAAGCCTCTAGAGGAGAGGGTGAACAACTCCTATTTTAAAGGTGAGAAAACTGAAGCTTAAAGATGTTAACTGTTTTGTTCAAGGGCATAGTAACAGATGGCATGAAGTGGTAGAGTCAGGACATAGAGGTTGTTCTTTCTGCTACACCATATCTCACTGGGAATCACTTTATACAGCCACTGTACACAGAAGTGACACTAAATATTAAATATGACAAAACATAAAGGCTCCAAATGATTTGCACCATGCAAGATGCTACCCGCCTACAGTAACTATACTTCTTTAATTAACAAGGCACAATCTCACAAAGGACACACATTTTCTGACTGATAAATCTGCATATACAGTAGTCCCCTCCTTATCCAAGAGGGATATATTCTAAGACCCCCAGGCATCCCTAGTGGATGCCTGAAATCACAGATAGTACAGAGCCCCATACATACTGTGGTTTTTTCCTATACATACATACCTATGATAAAGTTTAATTCATAAATTAGGCACCGTAAGAGGTTAACAACAATAACTAATAATAAAACAGTTATAACAATATACTTTAATAAAAGTTATATGAATGTGGTCGGTCTCTCTCTCAAAATATCTTAAAGGCACAAATTTAATGCCTTTTCCATCTTAACTAAGCACTTAACCATGCACTGCGGCCGTAACTTTTGCAGTTTGAGGTACAACAGCGAAACTAGCATGAATTTGTTTCTTTCTTCACAATTTCACAGATAGAAGATTCGTTCTTACCATAGGTCTTAGCAACCTCAGCATAGGATTTTTTTCTTTCCCTATTAAGCCAAGAATGTTCACCTTTTCGCTTAAAGGAAGCACTTCACGGCTTTGGCATATCGGAATTGCCAGCATCACTACTCTTGTGCTTCGGGGCCATTATTAAGTAAAATAAGGGTCATTGGAACACAAGCACTGTGATACCTCGACAGCTGATCTGATAACCGAGATGGCTACTAAATGACTAATGGGCAAGATGCGCTGGACAAAGGGACGATTCACATCCCAGGCTGGACGGAGAGGGACAGCCCAAGATTTCATCCCGCTACACAGTGACACACAATTTAAAACTTATGAACTACTTATTTCTGGAATTCTCCATTTAATATTATTGGACCGCAGGTGACCACCTCAGAAAGTGAAACTGCGGATAAGGGGGGATGACTGTAGTCTTACAAAGGCTTTAAAGATGTATTATCTAATTTTTAACAAATTACCTTTATTAAAAACAGTAAACTATGCAACAGACTGGGAAAATCAAGGCTGTGTAATTAGCATTGCTATAACCAACCAACAGGGAGAAAAATATAACTCCAAATCTAAAATGAATAGCAAATTTGGGGTTTTCACCAAGCTTTCAAGTCTTACAGCTGAAGTCTCAAATGCATACCAAGTAACTGCCAACCACATACCTGGGCCAACATCCTAGCTCTTTTTTCAAAAGCCTACAGCAGACATCAACCCCCGGTTGTAACCTTCTTCTCCATTGAACCAAAACATGGCCCATGAAGCCTGGTATAAAAACAACACTCTAAGAAGCCACAAGCAATCTGCAGGAATTGCCACTTACATGAGGCCTGTTTTTCAAACATCAACTGATTGCTGGGTGCTTCCAGCTCTTAGGTAGTAATGTTTCTCCCTCCTTGGACCAGCAGATTCACATTTCCACAGGACAAAACCAGCACCTGCCGACAGCTGCAACACCAACTGAACTAGCTGGGCCTCGTCTAAGAAGCAGACAGTACGACAGAAAAATCTCTCCCTACATCACCCTCATCCCACCGACTAAGCAATTCCCGAAATATCCTCTGGGCATATAAAGATACATTCCTCACCCGGCTCCTGTCAACAAAAACAACGCTTGAGAACTTCTGAAGACTCTCCAGAGTTAAGAAAGGAGAAAGATTACCACACCCCTCCTGAGAAAAAGTCTTTCCCAAGCACCACATTTCTTCACTGTTAATCGCCTGAGGAAAAAACTTCACAAGCTTCACTTGCTTAGATAGATAGGAGCTAGGTCAGTAGATGAAAGAAAACACAAAGACTTAGGTGGTGATTACACATTAGGTACAAGAGATGGCTTTCTTCCCAAACCTACCTGAGATAGTATCACTGGGGTAATGAGAAGGTTTGGGCTTGGGGGGGTCTGGGGGGGACCCCAGACACTCTGGGGATGAAGTCACACCTGGCTGAGGAGTCACGTGAGGGGCACTTGGGAAGCAGAGGGCGGTGGACACCTTGGGACCCGGAGGAGGGGCACAAAAAAGGAAGGTGACAACAGCAAGTTTTGCCTATTTCAACATTTAGCTCTGAGCCTCCAAACACTAAGAAAGAGGAAGGAAATGTGCCCTCCTTCTCTCGTGCCCCCTCCTTCTCCTCGGACCCCCTAAAATCAAACCACTGCTATTAGTACTAGTTCTCTGACATTGGTCAACCAGGGTTGGCAGAAGGCAATTACATCTTTCTACGTGAAGATGCCATCCGAGTTTCAAACAACTCTTTATAAACTTTTGAAACACAGGCCCTCAGGACTTGGGGGCCACCTAGATTTTTTAAAAGGCCCTTGAGCAGATTCTGTCCTTTTCAGAAAATTCATTTATTGTCATCTTTCCATTGTACCTATTTACACCACACACACAGTATCTGTGCAATACTGGACACAGGTCAGTGCCAAAGAGGTTTTTCTGTTATCAATTAAATATTTGGGGTTAAACAAATTAAGATAGCTGGTGGATATCTGTTAGGTCTCTAAACATTTTTAAAAAAAGAATTAGGAATTAGGACTCAATAACGCTCTTCCATACAATGGCTGAAAAAAAGAAAAAATAGGAACAAACCAGCACGCTCCTTAGGAGACCACTATCTCACACACAAATGTTCCAAAAGGTGAAACCACCAACATTATGTGCACCTCCACTTTGCACGAGATCCACACACAAGTGTCACACAGTGCATCACATCCTAATTCTGCAGGAGTGAATCCGCCAGGCAGGACAGAAAAACCCCAGGACGTTTGTGCACATCACTATGCTCACCTGATGGAGTCAAAACACGCAGGAATAGGCCTCCCTCAGAAGGGAGGTTTTAGCCAAGTAGGTTGGCAAAGAAAGATTTTGTTTACTGAACACAATGTCTTCATTCCCCATTAGCAGTGGAAACATGGGGACCCTCAGGCTTTTCTCTATTAAGCCACATGCTTGCTAACTTCAGTGTCAATTGGCACTGGAATCCCCACACATATCGGCTCCAATATGTTACTGTTTATCAGCACAACAGAATGTGCTATTCTCTGCTGATCGCAGTGTTACAGAGGCCGTTGGTCATCTTTCCTCACTTTCCCAAGTTAGTCTAAACGTGGCAGAGAAAGGGAAGCTCAAATGAAGTTTGACAGCTTCCCTCTTCAACACCTGGGCCCAAGGCTGGCCTGCCAGGCAAAACCCAAACAGGAACCCCTGGCCTACCTCCTGCCCCTGTCGCAGGATGCAGAAGAAACGCCACCTTCTTGGCTGTAGAGGTGGCATGGCCCGACTTTTCCCCTAAGCAATACAAAGAACTGAAGGTAACAATAATTCCCCTCCTACTCACTCTTTTCCCTCCTCCCTAGACAGCTCTCAGAAACTAAACTTAAACTGGACTTGGTGCCCAGTCTAAATTAGCACACATACACACACACACACACACCTTTCCTCCACGGCAGTTGCTACAAAGTGTAATTACAGATTTGCACGTATTTATTTGCAAGGTCCCTGAGGGCTGGGACCAGGAGCGTGGATCTCGCTGGGCTCCGGCCGGGTGCATGCCCGTCACAGCAGGTGAGCAAGCTCGCTCGCTCCAGGCTGAACCCTTGCACTGTCCACGCGCTGTCCAATGTATCTACTGGGTCGTTCTGAGTATCCACAGCCTAACTCCCGACCAGACCGTGCAATCATTTTGATGAACCGCCTGGAACCAGGCCCTCTGCCATCAAGCGCTAAGTGTCCCTTGCGAGTGTCGGAAGGTGTCATTACGAAGAATTTTTTTAAAGCCTTTAAAAAGATGAAAAAATAGGATCGAGCTTTAGCTGGAGCACGCCAACCTGCCCAAGTACCCGTTTCTTGAGTGTGCGGAAACACCGGGCGAGGGAATGCAACGCGCGCAGCCAGCACTGGAGAGTCGCCGAACAGAGACGGCCTGGACCCTCAAGGCCAGTGACAACCAGCGAGAATTAAAGGCAACTTTGCAACCCCACTTCCCTGTCCGCCAGGCTGCCGCGCCTTTTCCGCCTCCCCGAGAGCAGGGCCCACCAAGCCACCCGCTAATCTGTCAAAAGGCGCTCGGAGCCGGCTTGGGAGGGCTGGTGCTGCAGGGCGGGGACAAAGGGACCGGGGTGGGTCACCCACCCACACATCCTCCCCAGCCAACATCATTTTACTCCGACGCGGCGCGTCCAAAATGGAGGGAAACGTCTGCAATTTAAAACCGCAGCTCCATTTCCGCAGCTGGCCGGGCCGGGCGCACCTTGAGCCTCGCCAGCAGCGGCCCGGACCGACTCGGAGGAGGGGAGGGCGAGGCCGCGGCGCCAGGCCCGACGCCCAGGGACCCCGGCCCACCCGCCGCGCCCGCCCCGCGGGCCTCCCCCCGGCCCCTCGGAAACTGCGCCGCGGGGAGCGGGGCGGGGGTACGGGCGCTCACCTGCTCCGGACTCCGGCAGGAACACGAACAGCTCCGGGAGAGTTGCGGAGCAGAAACCCGGCGACGGTTCCACGCGCGCGACACTGCCGGCTCTCGCGCTCTCGCGCCCCGCGGTCCCGCAGCCCGGGCGCGCGCTTCCCCGGCCCCGCCCTCTCCTCGCCCCGCCCCCCAGTCTGGCTTCCCAGGGCTCCCATTGGCCCCTCGGTCTTTTGAATAGTGCCCGGCGCTGTCGATTGGTTCTGCGACATGGCGCGTCCGCCCCGCCCCGCCCCGCCCCACCCCGCGGCAAGGCCCGCGATGGGGGAAGAGGATTCCGGCGGGTCTAGCTTTGGTGCGGCCCAGAAGGCGTATTTGACCGGGCCTTATCTCAGCCGCCCAGGCGCTCTTGTAGCCCGCTGACCGCGCGCATTCCCCGCCCTTTCCCTCCCGGCACTCGCCACGGTTGTCTGGCGATGCACAGTAGGGAAATTGGTGTGTGAAGTGGCTTGGCGGGAGATATAAAAGGGCTATAAAGTAAATTTGCATAGTGATAACTAAAGATCAACTGACCGAGACCGAAAGTACTTCTTGCTAAAACACTATTGCTGCTCTCCTTACCGTGTTAAAAAAAAACCAAAAAAACAAAAAAACCCAGAAGACTCCAGGGCAAGCAGTGGCTACAAGGCAATCTGGGGCTCCTTTGTCTTGGCGATGGCTGCACGTCGGTAGAAACTGACCTGGACCGCAGCTTGCGGGCAGTGGGGCCAGTGGGTGGGAGGGGGTTGGTGAAGAATGTCCAAGGGTTCCCTACAGCTCGCAGCGTTCCTAGCCCGACTGCTGTGAGGAGGGGGATTTTTTTTTTTTAATTAATTTATTTTTGGCTGCCTTTTAAAAAAATTTTTTTTAAATTTATTTATTTATGGCTGTGCTGGGTCTTCATTTCTGTGCGAGGGCTTTCTCTAGTTGTGGCAAGTGGGGGCCACTCTTCATCGCGGTGCGCAGGCCTTTCACTGTCGTGGCCTCTCTTATTGCGGAGCACAGGCTCCAGATGCACAGGCTCAGTAGTTGTGGCTCACGGGCCCAGTTGCTCCGCGGCATGTGGGATCTTCCCAGACCAGGGCTCGAACCCGTGTCTGCTGCATTAGCAGGCAGATTCTCAACCACTGCGCCACCAGGGAAGCCCGAGGAGGGGGATTAACATTAAGTGGAGGTCCTGCAGAGATACGGTAGAAGATATTCAACAACGTGCGGCGTGGAAGAGAAAATACTGTGCCGTACACAGTGAGATGCCACTTGACGTGCATCCCACAAGTCTGGTTTTACTTGGCCTCCAAAATGCTGAATCATTACACTGTTAACTCAGAATCTGTTATGGATCCTAAACCTTTTTTTTCTCTCCAAGTTATCATTATTGGTTAGTTTGTTTCCTTCCTTTGAGGTCAAGAGTTTAAAGCAGTCCATTGAGGTTCCCCATTTTGCAGTGTGGTTTTTAATCAAAGTATTTCTTAACCCAACTACTAGGTTAACCTAACTTACTAGGTAAATTTAAGTGAATTTCTATTTTGGAAGCACTATGCATTAAATTATAATAAGTAGGCATTACCATTTATAGCCCAGCTTTGGGTGCAAGAGCTCTCATTTTCTCACACTTATATAACTACAAAACACCCAGGTTTACTACTACAAAAATAAGAAGAAAAAAAAATACATTGAGCTTTCTCTGTCATTCACATCCAGTGTGAATGAGTTCATCCGAGCCTTTCCCTAGAACAAATTCTGACATCAAATTGTCATTGTCATCAAATTTGCCCTGGGTGGAAATCTGAGCTACAGGAATGCACACCGAGCTTCAAAGTCAGAAAACCTTTGTGATTTTTGGCAAAGCCCTCAGCCTCAGTTGTCTTAGCCCTTAAGGTGAGATAGTATTAGTGCTACCTCATTTTTTGCAGCAAATGACACAGAAATGAAAACACTGTAGTGGGTATGTGGGGACCTAAGATAGTAACTATTCCTAATAGCCACAGAACCCCTGTGACTATGCTCCTCTGAGCACACCTGGTGTGCAAACTTACCCTTGTCTCCACTTTTGATCCTTTCCACCATGACTCTTAATTCTGATGCCCTAATTCTGGACTCTGTAAAATTGCCTGTATGTCTTCCTCTTCCTTCCTTCTTCTAAGGGGCTGTCTTAGAAAATTCACTTTGAGATAGCAAGAGAAGGGTCACTGTAATCTTTGTAGTATATTTACTACAGTATCCAGTGCAATTAAATCTGCTTAAAACATGTCTGAGGGCGATGATATAAAATATTTGAGATGAATGTTTAAGATCAGATTTGCAGAATTCTTTTAAATTTCTTCATTTTACTTGAGCAAGTGCATCCTAACTGATTGTACAACCTAAAACCTATTTGGAGCGCAGTAGTGTATTATTTTATTCAGAACACACACCTACATAAATGACGAACAATATATGTGAATATTATATCTATTAAAACAGATGAAATGTAATTGCAATATAGATGTATTTGAAAGCTGTACAGAATCAGCTTGAATAGCCATTAAACAACTCTAAATATTATTTGACATGAATAGTTTGGCATAAAAAAATTGCATCTTCATACTAAGTTACTTAAGATATTTCTTTGCTTGTTTATGTTTGATACAGAAGGCTAGGATCCCAGAGATAACCACTGCTATAGCAAAGCAAGTCGTGGTACTCTGAACTGGAGTCTTCTCCAGGGTAAGTCACACTGTGGAACAAAATGCCATTTTTGCCTGTATGAGTATAGTTTTTACATACTTAGATTTCTGAAATCTCAGTAAAGTAATCTTTTGTCTATGTACTGTAACAAAGGAAAGTTTATCTTGGACCATTCAGAATGATTCCATTTGTAACGTACCAAAAGTACAAGATTATAATCCTTCCCATAGCATTAACCTTCAAGATAGCATAACAGCAGCACCCATCAAAAATGTCATTTCTACAAATATACAGCCCTCCTTTTATTTTAATTTCCACTTCTTTTTCCTGTTTTACTTTCCATGATGTTCTCTGTGTTCATTCTGTTGGCCCTAGAGAGAACTCCTATTGCTCCACAAGTCAAGGCCAAGACACCAATCCTGATCAGAGGAGAGAGGCCCCAGTTTCCTTTGGGTCTCCTTCCACTGGCCAACGCAGGCTACTCAGGTCTCTTTACATTCCTTTTTTTTTTTAAATGGTCTATGTTTTGAACACACTTTTGCTTTGCATATGCCTACTAGACAATGTATATGCTTGTGAAATAGTCCTAGAGTGCTGACCATGCATTTAACAGGATGCCCTTCTTTATGTTCTCAAATCATAAAGTCAAATTAGGGAATTCCTCCTATTCTTTATTATATCCAAAAGGGCAATATAAATTCCTGTCAGTTACTTTGAAAATCCTTTGCTCATTAATAATATTCAATAATATCTATAAATACTACCAAATTTTTTTGCTTCTTTTTCTAATTGGGGTAAAATACATATAACGTAAAACTTTTCATCTTAACCATTTTTAAGTGTGCAGTTCAGTGGCATTAAGTACATTCACATTGTTGTACAACTGTCATCGCCATTCATCTCCATAACTTTTTTCATCTTCCCAAACTGAAACTCGTTGTACCCATTAAATAATTATTTCCCCTTTCTCCAGTCCCTGGCAACCATCATTCTACTTTCTGTCTCTATTAATTTGACTATTCTATATACCTCATATAAGTGGATTCACAAAGTACTTGTCCTTTTGTGACTGGCTTAGTTCACTTTGAATAATGTCCTCAAGGTTCATCCACATTGTAGCATATGTCAGAATTTGCTACCTTTTTAAGACTGAATGATATTCCATTGTATGTATATACCACACTTTGTTTATCCATTCACCCATCGATGGACACCTGAGTTGCTTCCATCTTTTGGCTATTGTGAATATTGCTGCTCTGAATACGGGTGTAGAGGTATATGACTTCCTGTTTTCAATTTTGGGGGTGGGTATATATCCAGAAGTAAAATTGCTGGATCATATGGTAATTCTATGTTAAATTTTTTCGGAAACCTCCATACTGTTTTCCATCGCAGTGTACCACCCACAGGGCACAAGCGTTCCAATTTCTCCACATCCTCACCAATGCTTGCTATTTTCTGGTGTTTTTTGGTTTGTTTGTTTTTGATGGTAGCCATCCTAAGGGGTGTAAGGTGGTACTACCAATGTTTTAATAAAATAAACATTTATGGGGGCGTCTCTGGCAGTCCAGTGGTTAAGACTCCATGCTTACAATGCAGGGGGCACAGGTAAGATCCCTGGTCGGGAACAAAGAAAGATCCCACATACCTCGTGGGATAAATAAATAAATAAATAATTTAAAAAATATTTATGATTTTTAAATATTTTAATAATATCATATATGGTTTGTCAAGCCACACAAGGCACCCTGGAAATTTTGATTCAGGATATGCCCATTAGATTAAAAATTATTGCGCTAAGAGACTAAGAGGTATTTGTGTCATGCATTTTTTTTAAGTACAATACCAGTTAGTGTCGTATATAGTATAGATCAAAATTTTTCTAACTTCTTTAGGCCAAGGCAAGAAAAATGTTTGCAAGTAAGTGACAAACTCTTCCCAGTTCCTTAGGAAAACATGACTTGAGAAGAGCTAAAATATAAAATATTAACAAGAGTAAATTAACACAAAAGCAACCTATTGCCTCAAGTTACTTTCATCTCAGGATAATTAATTCAAGGAGGAGGAGAATTGAGCTTCAACATGTTTCCTCTTTCATGGGACTGTCCTTTGCAAAGCAAGGAAACATTTTTTCATTGGTGAATGTGTGAGTAGAGGCCGGTGAAGCAACAGTTAACCAGCCCGGTTTCCGAGGAGGGAAGAGAAGTGTAAAAGCATGTTAGCTGTACATGTTTTGCAGGGTAAACTTTTTGGACACATAAGCATTTAAAGTCCAGTGCTACATCACCCTTTGGAATATACACAGGGAAATGATAACTAAGAGGCAGGATGGTTTCCTTTCAGTTCCAAGGACCCATGATTAAAAGAGTCAGAGGATTACTGATTTGGCAGGACAGAGTCCCACAGAGAATGTGGATTTCAGAGATGGGGAGACCTGCACTTGAATCTTCACCTCTCCACCTACACTTCAGACCTTAGGCCCTTAAATTTTATCTTCAGACTGTTTATCTATAAAATGGGGAAAATAATACCCATCGTTCACAGCGCAGTTGTGAGGTTTAAATTTAACAATAAGCAATCACTAAATAGTTCTGATTCATTAATTTATTAAGCCATTCATTCAGCAAATATGTATGAAACTCTTACGATGGAAGAAATTTGAAGACAAAATTTAAAACAAATTTTACAACAAATTCCAGCAGTGCCTGGAATTTTTATGTTTATCTAAATGAGATATAAGTTCATAGCAGGAAGGGTGATGAAGTACACTGCTTTTGAGGAACAAGCCTTTCCAACAAGGATCCACATGGCAGTCTGGAATTAGACGGCCTGGAAAAGTTAGTGGAGCCAGCTAGCTATGGTTCAGAACACAGCCTCCCACAAGAGGGAGACTGAGGTTCCAGTTCCCTGAATTAACACTTTGGGCTGGAAAATCATCACCCAATCCCTGATACCAGTGACACTGGACTGACTACTTTATAACCAGATAAGTTCTTTGGCATCCCTAAAACAGCTTAGAGTAACTAAATTGGAAAAATGTCTTTCCTAGAGTTTGGAAATACCTCAAATCCAACAATATCCTCCGCCTGCCCAAAATACTTGTACTGCTGGTGATTTTGCAACCATCAGGTGATTCTAAAATGCCAGGGACCATGAAGAAAGTCTTTCAAATTACTTGAGCATGTTCTTTGCCCACCACATACAAACCAAGGCCTCTACCTCGTCCTCTGCCTTCAAGTTGATTTGGCAAGGAATACTCACTGAGTTCACACCAGGGCCTTTAAGAGCTTACCAACAGGTCGGTGTTCACTGAGGATTGATGATCTGGGTCCAGAAAGAAAGCATTCACCTCAGGTAGAGAGAGGAGGACGTGGGACGTGGTACACACCAGGTTTGGCAATCTGACTTGGGGCTCCTGAAAATCACATGGCCATCGATGCCCATGTTGACATGAACTTGCTTTGTCTGGCCACAAGCTCAGCAGTGTTTCATGATGAGTTTCTCTCCCTGTCGGTAAGATTTGGATCATTTTTCAATGTTTTCTCCCGTTGCCCGTGTGCCAAGTGTTAGAAGTTCTGAATACACTTAATTAATAATTAATGACATCCCTGAGCTCCCTCTACCGGCTCTGCCTCGGCCAGCTGTGGCAGGGGAGAATTCTGCTTCTACTTCTTCCACGAAGAGAACAATTTATAATCCACAAACCAAGAGGATGGAGCAGAGGATGTCTAAAAAGTAGCTAGAAGTTGATGGACTGCCAGGTTCACTTTCAAGGCAGAAGTCTGGAATGTCTGTGTGGTTCTTGGCACAGGTAAGTGATGCACAGCTCAGGAGCCCTTCTAGAACCTTATCGCAGTGAACAGATGAAACCGAAAGCAGAGGGGCTGGAAACTTCTCTGTTTGTCATGCACCTAAGGAGTCCAGAGAGAATAAAACAATATCTGAACCCCTTTGTTTTGTTGCAAGTTTCTAAATAGGAAGAACAAAAAAGGTTTGATTCACATGAGAATCACTCCAGCATGACAGGACCTGGAGGCACCATCTTTGTCCCAAGGAGGAGGAAAGGGCCGTCCATCAAAATGTTTTTGGGAGCATTGCAGAGAGTGCCCTGCCTGGACCAGCCAGAGCCCTCAGAGGGCTGTCAAGTATAGATGGGAGGGCTGTCAGGTGTAGATGGAGGGCTGTCACGTGTGGATGAGGCCCAGCTCTGCCAGAAGAAGGGCATGTCTTGGCTAAAAAAGACTTAGTGCGGCATGTCTCCCCTTG
The DNA here is from genome assembly GCF_965194825.1 of Balaenoptera physalus. Taxonomy (NCBI): domain Eukaryota; kingdom Metazoa; phylum Chordata; class Mammalia; order Artiodactyla; family Balaenopteridae; genus Balaenoptera; species Balaenoptera physalus. The sequence continues at coordinate 23,957,657 of NC_138882.1, forward strand.
TAACTGGTATCACCACACGTCAGTGAGCGTGACGTGTGTGCTGGCCTCTAACTCCAAACTGAAGATGCGCACCGTTTCATCATTTTAGTGGTCTTTGTGTCCTAGCCTTGGTATAGGCTCATGGTATAAAGATTTGTTGGATGGATAAGAAAACAAAACAAACAAACAAACAAAAACCCTTGGGGGAACAAAAAAAGGGTAAGAAAGAATGAGAAGAACAGAGGAAGAAAATGTACCACCCTGGAGGGGTGACGTGGTTGCTATGGTGACGTGGACCTATTGGCTCGGAGAGTTTCCTATCAGGATCTGCCCAAGTCACTCTCCAGTGGCGCTGCCCCTCAGCGTGCTGTACCCTCACCTGGGGAGGGAGGTGGCAGATTGCTGGCTGCATGCAGGGCCACACCACAGAAGTGTTCAGCGGTGGGAGTTGGGGTTGTATATCCTGGCATGATTATTTTAAAGGATATACTGGAGGGGAGAAAAAAATAGGGAAATGTGAAGAGTTAGGCCAGTGCTTGGACCTGCCCTCTGTCCTGCGCACAGTAATGCGGCAGCCCACTGCAGGCCGGCCAATATCTGCGAATACAAAGATGCGTGATCTACCTAACACTTATTAAAACTTCAGGGCTTCCCTGGTGGTGCAGTGGTTAAGAATCCGCCTGCCAATGCAAGGGACACGGGTTCGAGCCCTGGCCTGGGAAGATCCCACATGCCGCGGTGCAACTAAGCCCGTGCATCGCAACTACTGAGCCTGCACTCTAGAGCCCGCAAACCACAACTACTGAGCCCACGCGCCTAGAGCCTGTGCTCCACAACAAGAGAAGCCACCGCAATGAGAAGGGTGCACACCACAACGAAGGCCCAACGCAGCCAAATAAATAAATAAATTTACTTAAAAAAATAAAAAATAAATAAAAATAAGACTCCACTAAGTGCCGGGATCTTGTGTGCAGATAGCTCTATTAATCCTTCCAACAGTCCGATGAGGTGGGAACATTATACCCATTTTGCAGGTGAAGAAGCTGAAAAAAAGGGCTGGCTGACTTGCCAGGTTGACACAAGGAGTAAGTGGGAAGAGCTGGGAAGAGAAACCAAGAGTGACTCAGAGCCCATGGTTACCTACAAGGGGCTAAGAGAGGCCAGCCAAGAGCAGCTGAAATCCCAGCTGGTTCCCAGAGAGTTGGGATGGGGCACAAGATGTCGCTGGTGGTGAGTCTGCCCCACGCCTCAGAACCAGTAATTATATACCCAGTGAGAGTGGTGGCTTGATGTGGGTGTTGGCTCATGAACTGTAGGCACCAGGAAAGCTAGGACTTGTCATGTGACCTCATTATCCATCCCCTTTGCTGGCAACCAGGGCTGTGCACAGTGTGGTGAACACACCCAATCACTTGCTTGCTGTTTGCGCAGCTGTCTTTTTAGGCTGTGCTCTTTGTGACAACAAAAAACCAGCCCCCTGCAGGGCTATTTGATGTCACAAAAACCCAGCCTCCAAACTCCATATCTGCTTCTATCAGAAGCTCTTTCTTTTACACCTCCCCTGGGAGCCTCAGCTGCACCACCAAGGGAAAAAAAAGAAATACAAGAGATAGAAGATGAACATCTTTACGCATAAGAGTAGAGTTAATCCATATTTCATTCCTAAAGCCTGAAGTTTATGAGATTGGCTGGGATTTGTTACATAAGTAATTGCAGTTTGTTCTGAAGATAAGGCAATTCTGAGTTGGTGACCAGACTGCAGTGTCCACCTCACAGAGTCTCCTGGCTATTGTCTAGGGTTTGCTTTTGACTTCATTTCATGGAATAAAAGGTCGTTGCAGACCCAACACGTGAGCAGGAAGTGGGCAGGGCTTGTTGCCCTGCCTGGTGGTTCACGAGGGGAGAAACACAGAGAAGTCATAACCTCTGCGGTTTGATGTGTGTTGCAACGTGAAAACCCGGAAGCTTATCTTAGAGGAGGCTGATGGGTCAAAGTCGGCAATGAACTGGAGCCTTTACTGTTGGAAGCTTAGGAGGGGAGCGAGTCTTTGTCCTCCAGAGAAGCACCCAGGTCCTGGCACCTGATAAAAAGTCCCCAAAGTGTAACCCTGTCCCATCAGAATGGGATAGTCAGAAGAGTGTTTACAAGAATGCAATTTGATTTTTTAAAACATAGTTTGATTTTCTCTAAAAATTAACAGCCCTCCTTATGGTTTGACTTGAGTGAGAAGCACATGGGTCAGTGGTGACAGGAGATGGAGGAGACATGGGTGCCCTGTCCCTCCCCACCCCGTGTCTCAGGGTGTTTCAGTGGCTTGAACCACCCTGCCTGTTTAAGCCTGTGGATTTGCTTGATCTTGAAAACCTGCCAGGTAGTCTCACAGCTGGTCGAAAATTGCCACTTGGATCGGTGCTAACACAAATGCTAGAAAATACTGCTTACAGGCTAGCCAGGAAAACTTTTTACCAGAAAATTGCTTGAGAAGAGACCACAGAGTTTCAGTGAGGATATGCCAATTAAGGATAGAAATACTGGAGTTTCATGAAATGGGACATCCTGATAGAGCCACAAGAAGACATACTCTCTGACAGTCACATCAAAGGCATCCTGAGGGCACAGGCAGTGTGAACCTCCCTGGCTCCAAAGGTTTCGGGGACCCATCAAGGAGGAGACAAAACAGCCTCCCTGCAGCTCTCTGCCGCCTGCTACCCCCGGCTCAGCAGGTAAATAAGACTGGAAAAGCAAGACTGGGAGTGGTCCTACCATGCTTATTTGAGGAAATGTCTGAGTGTCGGCTGTCAACATAGTTCCTCCCAAGTTTCTCATCATTCTTAAAGACTAGACACCTTTAACTAATTTCCAAGCACAGCCCCCAGGCGGGCTATGACGTTGGCGGTTCCCCGAGAGAAGCCCTTGCAGGCTGGTGCCCCTGGAGGACAGGCAGAGGCTGTGTCACCTGTCCAGACTGCGGTCCCCCAGAGTGAACAGCAGAGTCAGTTTGATCTTAATTAGCATTTGGGATATGAATATAAATACCCAGCTCCCAAGACAGGGAGTCAGCCCAGGAAAACCCCAGGATGTAGAGCTCTCAGGGGTTGGGGTCAGGCTGGCCTCCAAAGGCCACACAGAGCTCTGCAGCGAGCCGGGGTCACGGCTCACCTCTGTCCAGCCACCGCAGATGTTTCCGGAAGCTCCCTCCCAGCTTTGGCCCTCCTGGCTCTGTTTGGTTCCTGAGAACAAAGAGAAGAACTGTGTGTGTGACCGGGCCTGAGACACATGGGAAAGCCATTGCTGGCTCGGCTGACAGATGTCAACACACACCGGCCCAAAGGCTCCAGGAAGACGGCGCCATTTTGCATGGAGTGGAGGGAATATTTTGGTACAGGTGGAGGGGACTGCGTCTGCAGAGACCCTAGTTCCCAGCCTTTGGCGTATGGCCGAAGGGACCTCCTGGGGTCGGGGGAATGCTAGGGAGCTGGTGAGCAGGGGGGCTTCTGCCTCAGGCGGCCTCTGCTCTTCCCCTGGGAGCCCCTCTTTGGGCCCAGGTTCCTGTTTGGACAGGACATTGGGTCTGTCACAGCCACAGGCACTGGTTGGGCTCTGCTTCCCTTGGAAAGGCATCCTGCCAAGTGCTTCCTGGAGCGTTTGGGAAAAGGCCCCTTCCCAGGGGCAGTATTCATTCTGTAATTAAAAAGTTGCATTTCAGGGCCTTCCCTGGTGGCGCAGTGGTTAAGAATCCGCCTGCCAATGCAGGGGACACGGGTTCGAGCCCTGGTCTGGGAAGATCCCACATGCCGCGGAGCAACTAGGCCCATGAGCCACAACTACTGAGCCTGCGCGTCTGGAGCCTGTGCTCCGCAACAAGAGAGGCTGCGATAATGAGAGGCCCGTGCACCGTGATGAAGAGTGGCCCCCGCTTGCCACAACTAGAGAAAGCCCTCGCACAGAAATGAAGACCCAACACAGCCATAAATAAATAAATAAATAATAAATAAATAAATAAATAAATAAATATTGGAAAAAAAAAAAAGATTTAAAAAGTTGCATTTCAAAGACACTTCTACTGATCCAAAATATTGTTGCCAGAAAGAAAACGATATAGTTGGCACCCCTGAGGCACTGCATGGAGGGCCTTCTGCACAGCGCCTGGAACCATGAGCCCACAGTAAAGGGTACACCCGCCTCAGGATGCTGGAGAAGGGGCTTCAGGCGTCTTGCAGATTGATAGCGGACAGATGTTCACTCATTCAAGACATCACCTCCAGAGCACCTGCAGTTTGCAAGCACTGTGCTAGGGCCAGGCCACAGCCCAGTGGAAGAGACAATGGGGCCCAGAGGGGGGCGTCCAAGTCAGACCCAGCAAGCGGTGGGTGGGAGGGAGGGCATCCTTGCAAGCAGCCCCCTGAATGGAGGGGGCCGGGACTGAACTGGGAAGGATTCCTACTGCACTTGGTATTTAGAACAGGGAGAGGCCGCTTTCCTCTCTCTGTCTGCTCTCCTTTTCCTTCCTTCCTTGTCACCCCATTTCCACACTACCCCACTGAGTCTGCCTCCAGGGGGACACTAATCCCTGCCCTTCCAGGACCCAGGGTCTCCCTGGGGCTGTGAGGCATCTCCACTGCCCCTCCCTCGTCTGCTGCCCTCTGGTCTGGCCTTGACCTCCCTCCGCAGATTAGGGGCTGGTCTGGAATTGAACACACACCACGGTGAAGTGGTGGGCAGTCACAGCTGGTCAGTCTGTCTTTCTGTCCTTTCTCATCCAAAGATTCGGAACGGTACCCACTATAACGGGCCTTCTTCCCAGTATTCAAAGCATCACTATGTGGCCTGATTTCGTTTTTCCTCCCAATGGAATTGGACTTGGTTCTGGAAACATGATGCATTTTATTCAGTATTTTATTGACCAAAAGCATGTCTTTGGGATCAAGAGATCTTTGGAAACCCACAATGTTCAAGGAAAACATTCAGCCGTCTTAGACACATCTCTGTCATTTGCCTCTGGACTTTTTATTCCTTTAGCCCAGAATAATATTTATTCTTTGCTTCATCTGACTGAATCACAGTGAATATTTATACCTTGAGCCAAGCACACAGCAGAGGATGCGAGGCTTGGGGGATTTTTGCAATTCTCCCAGAAGTTTATTCTCCTGGTGTAAATCTGACTCGGAGATTTCTCACAGCTCTCCGTGCTCAAAAGCCTCTCATTCTCTGGCACTTGGACCCGAGCATTCGGCTATTCGACAGCGGGATAAGCACGTGAAGGGCACTGCCCTCCTGCTCCCTCAGGGTCTGGCCCCTCTGCCGCCGTGCTCAGAGGGTTGCAGCCAGACCTTGGCTTCTCTTCCTTCCCAGCCCCCAACTTCCATCCTGTCCCTGCCAGAGATTTAAGGAGAAGGAAGCTCAACCCAGTTGGTTTTCAGCTTGTCTGTCCACTCTAGGGAGGAAAGGAGGAGTCAGCTTGGTGGGGGAGGCCAGGGTCAGCCCTCGCAGGGTCTGGCATCTGGCCGGCCTCTGGGGTCCAGCCCCTCCGTCTGTCTGGATGGTGCCTGAGGCCTTCTGCCTTCGGTGCCCGCTGTTTGCGCAGCCTGAGAACAGATCTGCGCCCCCTCACTCTGTGCCCCAGGAGCCTCCCTCAGAGTAGGAATTCTAGAAACACCCTTTCTGTAAAGCTGAATGAGTGAAGGAACCCGCAACAGGGTGGAGAGCTGAGATTGCAGGGCTGTACCTGAGGAAAAACAAATGTGACCTTTCTTGTTTTCAGCCTCTGCATTTGCCTGGAGCTCTGCTTAATTCAACCTTTTTTTTTTTTTAATGGGGAGGGGAAACACTCCACTTTCTCAATCCAGTTAAAGAGGCACCTGTATGCCACTGGGCTGGGCTCACCTGTCGAGCTCACAGGATGGGGAAGAATCCACCCTTGTCCCCGTGGGATCTGCCCTCTCGACTGAGGTCCGGAGGAAGGAGGAAATGTGGGGTGCAAGTGCCCGACCACAGCGGGTGTGTAGCTCAGGGCACAGATACCCTTCTCGCCTAGGCCCACCTCCATGCTGTCCCCAGGCCCCCGTGGAGGACTTTGGGGGAGGTGAGCCTGCGGGAATCATTCTGCAGCTGCATCCCACGCTAGAGCACAGGGCTCTGTGAGCGGTGATTTGGGCCCCTCTGCCTGCACCCTACCTCTCTCAGGAGTCTCGTTGCCTCTCTGGGACCTTGCATCCAGGTCCTTCAAGGTCTGTCCTCTCAAGGTAGAGTGTCATTCCCATTTTACAGATGAGGACAATCAGATTCAAAGAGGTCAAGCGACGTGCCCAGGTTCACACAGTTGGAAGGCTGCAGAGCCAGGCCTCAGTCCTCTTGGTTATGCAGTGCTGTCCCCACCACAGTGAGAGGGCTCCTGTGCTGGGGACACGCCCGCAGGGGTGACAGGAGCAGGTGGCATTCGAGCTGGGCCTTGAGGGGTGGGCAGCATCTCAGCAGATGTAGAAAAGGTGGGAAGAGGGCAGAGGGCACAGAGAGAGTGAGTCAGAGAGACAGGAAGTGCAGGCCAGGCCTCAGGGGAGGCTGATGGCCCGGGAGGAGCCCAGGTCATCTGACGAGGCAGCCCCCGTGACTGACCCGCCAGTCCCCTCTGAGGCAGGACAAGCTCCTGAGGCATCGCTCACAATTAGCCAGTGCAACTCCAGCTTTACCAACTGTCCCAGCCAAAGCCTTCAGCTTTATGTCAGGGGAAGGTCACAGTAGCCCATATAACCTCACTCTGCTACACCGCTGTGGGCAGCGGCCCTCTCTGAACTGTGGTCTATGCAATAAGGACCTTTGCAGTAATTTACAAGGAGAAAAAAAAGTGGCTTATGCAAAAAAAAAAAAAAGGAAATTATTGGTGCCTTTTGGGGAAGGGCAGGGATAGATCTGGTACTTCCAGTAGAGCTTGATTCAGAGGCTCACGTGATGCCATCAGGAGAGAGGCAGCTCTTGGCTCCACCTCTGCTGAAGGTTGGTTTCATTGTCAGGTCCCAGCAGCTCAAGATTCAGGCCATCCTTCCTGTTGTTAGGTCCAGTAGGGAACGTCTGACCCAAAGATCCTCTGGAAAGGCTCATTTCATGTCATTGCTCTGCCTGGGACATTTACCCCTCCCCAGTGAGAAGCTCGCGAGTCCCATGGCCGCCATGTTGCTAAGCTGGATTTAACCCCCCGCCCAAAGTTCATGATCTAGGAGTGGGGGAGGGGTGCTACTCCAGAGGGTAATTAGGGTTCTCCTTCCAGGGGAAGCGTGCAGAGGAAAGATGGAGAAAAACAGAGGCTCACCCTACACACAATACATTACAAAACCCATTCTACCAAAGTTGGTTCTCACCTGGTTTGGGGAACCTGGAGGAGAGATAATGACCTTGAAAATGTGCAGCCCTCTCACCATGGCCTGAGGCCAGGTTGGGACACCAGGCCTGCCTGCTAGAGCAGCCAGCTGCTAAACAAGCCAGAGGATGGGCACAGATCATGCCAAGGGGGAGCCACACTTGAATTTCAGGGTCAGAAGTTGAGAGGTCAAAGCAGGGGGTCACGGCAAGGTGGGATCAGGCCCTTGGCACCCTAAGCACCTGATCGGGTGGGACGCAGTGTAACACATCCGCCTAAATCTCAAGTTTTCATCTTTTCTCTACAGTGGCGCCACTTTGAAAGGGGCCGGTGGTAGGATCCCTCAGTTGCTTTTTTTTCCTTTCCTTCTCTAGCCTTCAAATGATTCCAGAGCCCCAATTTTGCCTTGTGCAACCCACATCAATCCAAGTTAAAAAGACTTCTAAGGGCTTCCCTGGTGGCGCAGTGGTTAAGAATCCACCTGCTAATGCAGGGGACACAGGTTCGAGCCCTGGTCCGGGAAGATCCCACATGCCGCGGAGCAACTAAGCCCATGCGCCACAACTACTGAAGCCCGTGTGCCACAACCACTGAAGCCCGTGCGCTTAGAGCCTGTGCTCCACAACAAGAGAAGCCACCGCAAGGAGAATCCCGCGCACCGCAACGAAGGGTAGCCCCCCCCCACCAGAACTAGAGAAAGCCCGCGCGCAGCAACAAAGACCCAACGCAGCCAAAAATAAATAAATAAATTTATTTTTTAAAAAAAAGATTTCCCCAGAGAATGTTTTCTCCTGTAAGACCACAGAAACTACTCTAACAGGGAAGATATGAGCTCACCACCTCATCCCCTACCTGCATCCTCCCTTCTCTGCCTCAGCTGCTGAATTAGGGGCAGCTGGGGCTGCCTGATCCTCTGTCTTGTGCAAATTAGAGAAAAAAAATAAAACAAAACAAGGAACATTCCTGGGGCAGATGCAGCCCCCCATCAGGGTACAAGGTCTGAAGCAGGGCACACACAGGCTGGATTTCAGCACCCACCGCATCTCACCCAGGAGCCCTTGGACAGGGCACAACCTGAAGAGTTGTCCGTGGCACTTTTGGTAGGTTATAGGAAGGGGAAGGTCCCCGACCCCAGCACACCAGCACCCAGAGCGGAGGCAGAGAGAGGGGGCTGATCCCTCTGGCACCCCCTCCCCAAGGTAAAAGACTCCACTGATGGAGAGAAATATTATTGTCATTAAAACAAATCATCAGGTTTTTTTTATTTGGCAGAAGCATGGCACTCTGTAGCTTTCAGCGAGTGGTCACCCTCAGGTTCTCTTTTGATCCTCTCAAAAAAACCTGTCGGGTAAAGGGGCAGATATTTCTCACTTCCTTTTTACAAATAAGGAAGCTGGGATCTAAGGGGTTGATCTGCTTATCCTCGTCTCATGGCTAGCAGGAGGCAGAGCCAGAAATATAAGCCAGGCTTGTTGAAATCGAATCCAGGGCTCTTTTATTTGTTTCTACTCTGTGTTAAAATTGAAATATCTGACCTGTCAGGAAATCCTGTTAGCTTTACCTCCAAAATGCTGCATATCCAGAATCTGCCCACTTCTCATACCCTCGCTGCCACCATCTCTTGCCTGAATTATTGTAACAGCCTTGTAACTGATCCCCTGCGTCTGTCCTTGCCCTGCAGGCTGCTTTCCACACAGCCACCAACTGATGTTCTCTTCTTAAAACTTGAGGTCATGTCATGTGTCTGCTTCAAACCTTCCGGTGGCTTCCCTTCTTTCACAGTGGTGCAGAAGGCCACGCCCACACCCTTCACTGGCCTCATCCCCTGACATCCCCCCTCTGCCCACTCAACTCCAGCCACCCTGGCTTCCTAGCTGTTGGCTTCCACCGCAGGGCCTTTGCACATGCTGCCTTCTCTGCCTGAACATTCTCCAGCACTGCCGGGTGCTCTCTCTCTCTTCTTCAGCTCTTACCCTAATGTTACTTTCCCAGTGAGGTCTTTCTTGACCACTCTGTTGAAAATGATGGCTCCCCACCACCCCATACTTCCTTCCCTTTTCTCCAGAGCCCTTTCCGCCCGTGTCACTCCATTCATCAGTTTTTCCAAGCTAGAATCGTTCCTGCAGGGCAGGGAGTTTGTCTGTTTTCCCAGCCCTAGAACAAGGCATAGCATGTGCTCCCCAAATGCTAAGGGAGTGAAAGACTGAACACACTGCCTTGGTGTGGGAGGCAGCTTGCTGTCCTTTCTTCACAAGGACAGATGCGGTGGTGGTGTAATAAGATGCCCTCTGAATAGCAAGTGTGGAGAAAGAAAAGTCTCCCTTCCTGGAGTGGTGGCCCTTTGCAGCCAGTCCCCTGGCATTCAGTTACTTCCTCACCCAGCGCTGAGTAATGTAGCCTGGTGACCTTTTGGAGACCCGCACCTGAGAGACTCTTTTGTTAGGGCAGAACTGTATCTCCTGGAACCTTTTTTTTTTTTTTTTCTTTTATTTATTTACTTATTTGGCTGCGTTGGGTCTTCGTTGCTGTGCACGGGGTTTCTCTAGTTGCAGCAAACGGGGGCTACTCTTCTCTGTGGTGGGCGGGCTTCTCATCGCGGTGGCTTCTCTTGTTGCGGAGCACGGGCTCTATCTAGGTGTGTGGGCTTCAGTAGCTGTGGCACGAGGGCTCAGTAGTTGTGGCTCACGGGCTCTAGAGCGCAGGCTCAGTAGTTGTAGCTCACGGGCTCAGTAGTTGTGGCACACAGGCTTACTTGCTCTGCAGCATGTGGGATCTTCCCGGACCAGGGCTCGAACCCGTGTCCCCTGCATTGGCAGGCAGATTCTTAACCACTGCGCCACCAGGGAAGTCCTCTTGGAACATTTATTTTAAATTTTTTTTTAAGTTTCTAGGAACTGTGCCTGTCAGAAATCTTCAAATTCCCCTTGCTTTGTCCCCACTTGTCCGACATGCTCTGGGGAGAGGAGAAGACAAAAACGGAGGCCAGGAAAGGAAACAGGGGTGGCTTGGATGGAGGACCGGGGTAAGTGGACCTCTTCGTCTTCCCTGAGTGGCGCCCCCTTGGGGATGAGGAGGGCTGGGCCAGCCGCCCTGGCAGCCTAAGCAGCAGCCACTCAGAAGCCCCGGAGCAGGTACCTCTCAGCACGGAGCCCCCAGATCCTGTGCTGCTCTTAGGGTCCCTGCTGCCTGGATTCGGGGGGAACGGGGGCTTTCAGGTGCCAGGAAGAGGCAGTAAAGCAGTGGAATAAGACAATAAAACCCAGCATATGTCCTCACAGCCAGGCGGAGAGGCAGATGCCTAAAGGGATGGTCAAGGGCAGTGGTGGATGGCAGAGGAGCCGGGGGGCAAGATGAGGTGAGGTGACAGCGCCTCCTTCCCATCAGCGCGGCCCTCGGGAACCCCCAATGAGGCCTTGATTTCCTTGATCAATTTCATAAAAACATGCTTCACAGCATGTTTCCCATGTTCACAGCAGCATTATTGCCAACAGCCAAAACATGGAAGCAACCACTGTCCCTGGACAGATGGATGGATGAACAAAATGTGGTCTATACATACAGTGGAAGAGGATTCAGCCTTAAAAAGGAAGGAAATTCTGACACTTGCTTCAACATGCATGAACCTTGAGAATATTAGGTCAAGTGAAATATGCCAGTCACAAAAGGACAACTACTGTGTGATCCCACTTAGACGAGGGGTCTAGTCAAATTCATAGAGTCAGAAGGTAGAATGGAGGTTGCCAGATGCCAGCGGAGGGGGGAATGGGGACTTGTTTAGTGAGTGTGCAGTTTCAGTTTGAGATGAAATGTTCTGGAGACGGACGATGATTATGATGGTTGCACAACAACGTCAATATACTTAATGCCATGGAACTGTGCACTTAAAATGGTTAAAATGGTAAATTTTTTTTTTTGGCTGCACTGCACGGGGTTATGGGATCTTAGCTCCCAAGCCAGGGATTGAACCCGCGCCCCCAGTAGGGAAAGCGCGGAGTCCTAACCACTGGACCGCCAGGGAAGTCCCTTAAAATGGTAAATTTTATTTATATTTTACCACAATTAAAAAATGGGGGAGGTCAACTATTCAACATGGAGGCGGAGGTCGATAAGCTGGAACTGATGAAAAATCCTGTTACACTCTTAAAGGAATTGTCAGCAATAAAGTCTCGCTATCAAACTTTGCATGCACGCTTTAAACAAATTGCTGTCGAGCATAAAGAGACTAAGAGCCGTATGTGTGCTACTTTCAATAAGACTATGACCTTGATACAAGAACTACAAAAGCAAACAGACCTGAAGCTGTTACCACTGACTGAAGAAGAGAAAACTGCAGCAGAGCAATTAAGAGCTCACGTGTCAGACTTATGATGAAGAAATGGACTTGCAAAAGGGAACTCTAATGGGGAAGAGATCAATTCCAGAGAGATTTAGGAAGCTGTCTTGTTAGCATTTGATGACTGTTTGTGGCGGGATGACAAAGGAGACTGGGCTTGGGTTACTGGATAGTGATGCCTTCCACGAGAGAGGGGAATACAAGAAGGGCAGATATTGTGCTCATAATGTTCAGCCAAAGGGATGGAATGGAAATAAAGAGCTGAACTGAATGAATAAGCATTTTCAGAACTCTGATGAAAAACTGATGAACTCATAAAAGTGCTAACAAAAGATCAAGATGAAAAAAAAACAACAATTAATTACATGGGACTGAGTGAACTGATGAGGATGAGTATAATTTTTGTGACTTTCTGTCTGAATTTAAAAGAAAAAAAAAAAATCCCACAAGGACTCAGAGGCAAAGAATATACAAATCAATTTTCACTGCAAAGTAAAGGAGCTGTTACAGTGGAGGATTACTGGACTGAATGTCAATATTATGACATAGTATGAGTGTGTTTCATGTTTGGTAATTGCAATCATTGTTGCTTTTGTTGTGGTCATCCATGTACAATGCTTGGTGTCAGTATATTTATCTCTTGTAAAAATAAAATACAGTGTGTGTGTGTGAAAAAAAAATAATAAAGTAAACTTAGGAGCTAAAATAAATAAATAAATAAATAAATAAAAAATTAAAAAATGGGGGAAAAAACACTTCAAAATTCAGCTGCTTAGGAGAATGTGTGTTTGGATGCGTTTTCCCTGCAAAATCTATTGGCCAGGTATTTATTTGGGGGAGGGGCATAGCACAATGAGGATGAGGATCAGTTTCAGAGACATATTTCCTGAACTGAGACTCCCAGCTTCTCACCCGGCAGGCACGTGACCTCGGGAAAGTCAGTGCCTCTATGTGCCTCATTTCCTCAGCTGTAAAATGGGGCTAATGATAGTACTTACCCCATACAGCTTGTTATAAAGGTAAAAAGGGGTAATGCATTAAGCGCTCGGCACAGCTCCTGACATACAGCAAATCCTCCAAACAAATGTTCACTCTCATTAAAGCTATATATTGTGCATAAAAGAACACAGGACTTCACAGGAAAAGCGGTTACCCAATCCGGCACTCTTAGAAATGTGCCACACAGTCTAAAGTTTGGACCAAACAGAACACCCATCAGAAGTCAGCAATGCTCCATCACACACAGGGGTGTTTCTTTAACAGTTGCTGGGAATCAGGGTCAGTAACTACAGATCGAGTAGCAGTTGATGGAGCATTGTCAGTTGAGTCAGCATATATTTACTGAGAACTTGTTTTGGGCACTGGAAACAGATGGGAACAAACACAGCACCCCCACCCTCAGGGAGTGTGCCTTCTAGTGGGAGAGTGAAGGACTCCCCCAGTCCTTGGTGAGTCATAATGAAACAAAGCTACATCATGAAAACATGGACAAGCAGGAGACAATAACAAGAACACAACTAAAATAAAAATAGTCATTTTTGGAAGAAGATGTGGCTCAAGTCAGCTTAGGACGCCCTTACAGGCAGACCATGCCCGAGGTTGGCTGAGAGGATTATAGAATGGTATAGCCACTTTGGAAAATAGTTTGGCAGTTCCTCAAAAAGTTAAACATAAAGTATGACCTCCAGGTATATAGAGAAATAAAAACATATGTCCACACAAAAACTGTACACAAATTTCATAGCAGCGTTATTTGTCATAGCCAAAAGGTGGAAACAATTCTTTGTTGTTCAGTTCATCATCCAGTGAATGGATAAACCAAATGTGCCACACCCATACCGTGGAATATTATTTGGCCATAAAAAGGAATAATAACCTGGTACAACACGGATGAACCTTGAAAACATCACACTAAGTGAAAGAAGTCAGTCACAAAAGACCACATATGGCATGATTCCATTCATATGCAATGTCCAGAATAGGGAAATCTATAGCAACAGCAAGCAGATTAGTGGTTGCCTAGGGCTGGGGGTGGAGGAAGAAGTGGGCCTGTTAATGGGCTCAGGGTCATTTCTTTTTGGGGCGATGAAAATGGTCTAAAAATGGTTGTGGAGATGGTTGCACAACTCTGCGAATATACTAAAAACCACTGAATATGCATTTTAAATGAATGAATTATGTGGTATGTGAATTATATCTCAATAAAACTGTTATATATATATATATTTTTTTTTTTTTTTTTTTTAATTTTTGGCCGCGTTGGGTCTTCGTTGCTGTGCATGGGCTTTCTCTAGTTGCAGCGAGCGGGGGCTACTCTTTCGTTGTGGTGCGCGGGCTTCTCACTGTGGTGGCTTTTCTTTGTTGCGGAGCACGGGCTCTAGGCACGTGGGCTTCAGTAGTTGTGGCACATGGGCTCAGTAGTTGTGGCTTGCAGGCTCTAGAGTGCAGGCTCAGTAGTTGTGGCGCACAGGCTTAGTTGCTCCGCGGCATGTGGGATCTTCCTTGACCAGGGCTCGAACCCGTGTCCCCTGCATTGGCAGGTGGATTCTTAACCACTGTGCCACCAGGGAAGTCCCATATATTTTTTTTTTAAAAAGGAATTTCCACCTGGACTGGAGTAGAGGGAGCGTGAAGGGTGAGAGAGTCTACTGCAGTAGTTCAGGGCAGAAATAATGAAGGTCTGAGTCAAGGCTGTGGTCCTGAGGGTGGAGAACAGGGGCCTGAATGTGGAGACGAGGTAGAGCCCACAGGGTTGTGTGTGTGTGTGTGTGTGTGTTGTTGTCGTTGTCGTTCTCGTTGGAAGGGAGCTAATAACAGCTCGTATTTATTGAGCGCCTTCTGTATGGCCGCGACCCATGGAACATCTCCTTTGTTGCTCACTGTAACTCTCTAAGAAGGGCTGTTTTTATTCTAGGAAACTGAGGCGCAGAGGGATTCAGGAACTTGCCAGGCTAACACAGGATGTGGTGGAACTGGAATTTGCACCAAGTGGTTCGACTCTGAAGCCTCATTCCTCTAACCCCCAGGCTTCTGGGTGGGTGAGCTGGAGGAGGGGACATCTCTCTCTGAGCGATGAACAGGTTTGCAAGGCAGAACAGAGACACAAACGTAGAGAACAAACATTTGGACACCAAGGGGAGGAAGGGGGGATGGGATGAATCGGGAGATTGTGATTGACATATATACACTAATAGGTATAAAATAGATAACTAACGAGAACCTGCTGTAGAGCACAGGGAACTGTACTTCGCTGTACAGTAGAAACTCACACAACATTGTAAAACAACTGTACCCCAGTAAAGAAAGAAAGGGAGGGAGGGAGGGAGGGAGGAAGGAAGGAAGGAAGGAAGGAAGGAAGGGAAAAATACTGTGGGAATCACCAGGCACATATCAGGTGGCAGAGAAAGTTTGAATTACCTATATATTAGGACCAAACCGGGACAAGCTAGAGCATTCCAAACTTGGAACAAGGGGTCCTATATAAAATTAATATTTAAACCAAATTATATATAAACTATATACAGTTTTTCAAAAACAAAAGAATACTGGGACTTCCCTGGTGGCGCAGTGGTTAAGAATCCGCCTGCCAACGCAGGGAACACGGGTTTGAGCCCTGGTCCGGGAAGATCCCACATGCCGTGGAGCAACTAAGCCCGTGTGCCACAACTACTGAGCCTGCGCTCTAGAGCCTGCGAGCCACAACTACTGAAGCCCATGTGCTGCAACTACTGAAGCCCGTGTGCCTAGAGCCCGTGCTCTGCAACAAAGAGAAGCCACTGCAATGAGAAGCCCTCGCACTGCAGTGAAGAGTAGCCCCCGCTCGCCTCAACTAGAGAAAGCCCACATGCAGTAACAAAGACCCAACGCAGCCAAAAATAAATAAAAATAAAAATAAATAAATTTATTAAAAAAAAAAAGTACTGACGGAGGGGCAAGGATTTGGGGGGAAGGGGACAAGTTCAGCCTGGGACATGATGAATTTGAGATGCCTCTGGGATATCCAGTAGATATTCCATGTAACAACGGGTTAATGGAACAAGAGCTTGAGAGAGAGGAGGCCAGGAAATGACGGATTTCCACACCGTCGAATATACTTGTCCTCCTCGGGAGTGAATGAGAGCACGCGTAAGAGTCTAGTCGGAGGAGGGGAAAAGGAGAGAAACAACGATGGAGACCTGAGGTTCCTGATACTTGGGGCGGGGTGGGGGGTGCAGAGGACGAGCGGCCAGAGGAGGAGGTGGGGAACAGTCGGGAAGCAAAAGGAAAGGCTCACCGGGGACTGAGCCCTGGGCACCCAGAAGGGGAGGTTGGAGGTGTCAGCCCTTAGGCGGGGTGAGGACGAGCAGCCACTGGGAGTCAGAGGAGGGACACTTCAGATCACAGTGGGGGAGGAGGGAGTGAGGGTGAACCGAGCAGACAGGGAGTGCAGACCTATGAGACCTATGTGACAACCACTGAAGACGGTCCTTCTACCGGCACCTGGTAGGGAGAGCAGGAGAGAGAGTGCCTAATCCTCCGGTCCTGGATGCCTCCGGACACCAGCCGAGCCCCAGTGGGTGTCTGTGATCTGGAGGCTCCCGGGCCGCCCTTCCTGCAGCGAAGAATGCAGATGATCACGGAAGGATACAGATGACCACGGTCTCTCAACCAAGAGCAAGGAACAGCGAGGGTTTCTGTTTTACTGCTTTGGGAGCATATTCAGGGTTTTCAGCAATATAGAATAGTTAGCTGAGGTCTGAGGGTTTTTTAAACTATAGAGCATGTTTATTGTGATACAAAATTGGTTGTAATGGGCTTTGACCAAAGTTTGAATTCTGCTCAGAAAGCCAGCCTGTGCCACTACACTTTCTCGGGTGTCATGCTTGAGGAAAATCTGATCTCACGTAAAAGCAGCAACCACAGCCAAAATGGCTAGCCAGCTGCCACCAGTCATCCCCCACCTGCCCTTAACCTCTGCAACTCCTCTCCTATGCCGCCACGTCCGAGCACGCCGCATAGGACACCACCTATCCTTCAGGACCCTTTCACATCACCGCCTCTAGATAAACACTTGCTGAATGACTGAATGACCCACCCACCTGGGAGCAGCTCTCCCCACCAGTGCTTTCAGGTGAAAATGGGGGTCACTTCTCACTATTACCCCAATGAGGGCTCCACCCTCATTGCTTTTTTTAGCCCAAGAAGCAAAACCTGGGACTTTCCTGCGGCTAAGACTCCACGCTTCCACTGCAGGGGGCATGGGTTCGACCCCTGGTCAGGGAACTGAGATCCCACATGACGTGCAGTGCAGCCAAAAATAAATAAATATCAATAAATAAAATATGATTAAATAAAAACCAAGAAGCAAAACTTTCCAGGGTTGAATTGCTAATCAGCATCTACAGGGTAAAAGTGACAGAGAGTGTGGGTCATCTCCCCCAGCGGGGGTCTTTCACGGCCCTGCTGTGAACCATGGCCACTGCAATGGCCCAGCTAGGGAGGTAATTCCACTTTTCCTTTGAGGCACTTCTCTCCCTTCCAGCTGCCCTTGAGTGTTTCGAGGGGAACAGCGTGTGGGGCTTCCTGCCCCCGCCAGAGCTAACCCAGAGGGATGGATTGCTTTTGAAGGACCTGGAGGACCCACGCCCTTCTCCTTCGCCTTGCATCCACTGTTTGTCCCTCATCCCTTCTCCGTCTGAGGATGTCCGCTAGGGTCTAGAGGGCAGGCGCGGGGCAGGGCAGCAGCTGGCCGAGGCCTAGAGGGGCTGCTTTCAAACACATTCAAACCCAAATGAACCAACGATAGATAAAACAAACCTTTAAAAAAGCAACTCCCTTAGGACAGCCCTCTGTGGCTCCATAGCCCCGGCTGCCTCTTTCAAGACCGTGTGCTCTGCTCTCTGGAAGCAGATGGCCTGTTGGAGTTTTCTGGCAAACATTCTGCTACTCTGCTGGGACTATGCGGCCCTCCCCAGTCCCTGCCGGCTGTGCCGGTCCAGGTTGCAGCGTCTTGGGCCTGCTGGGCTCCCAGACCAGGCTAGAAGAGAACACAAAAGCCAGAGCCAGCGGGAGTAGTACGCGCCCCTCCTCACCCCAGGACCCCTGCTGCCGGGAGGAACAGCACCGCTTTGTTCTGTGAAAACCAAGATAAAGAATGGCCTGGCCCTAAACCAGCCCAGACCCAGCAGGTCGGTCCCGCCCTCCCTGCTCTCAACCCCTTTGTCAGGCGTGCATTGGGGAAGGGGCAGGAGAAGCAGAGGGGCACAGCTGCAGAGATGCAGGGGGGTCCAGCCACCCAAAGCATGACGGGCTTTCAGATGATTCAGGGGAGCCTCCTGCTTGCAGAGAGCAAAAGCTCAGGGGCACGGGACGAACTTGAGGGAAGGAGGGTCAAGGCCGAAAAGCCTGGATTACTGACCTGGGGACCACATTGATCTTCCCTTGGAGTCTCCTTCAGCATCTGTACAATGGGCGCATGACCCCTGCCCTGCCACCTCATGTTCCAGCCTCGGCCTCAGCCTCAGCCTTCTCACCTTTGATCCTGCCTGCACAGCTCTCCTCTGACCAACTCCCGCTGCTTCTCCAGGCCCCAGGGTGGTGGAAAATGCCTCTCCCATAGCTCCCACCCACGGAGAAGAGGCCAATTCACCTGAAGAAACACCAGCACCACCTGGTTCCAAATTCCCAGGGAAGAGACTGAATGGCCAGCTGGCTCATGCTCACCTGGGCGGAGGTGACCTGCTGAACCACCTGGGAAGTGACCCAGGACCAGGGGAGGGGAGGGGGTAAAATGGCTGGAGGTGGACAGGCGGCTGTGATTAAGGGGGTTGCTGTGAACTGGGAGGAGGCTCCAAAAACACGTGCACCCGAGACGCTACCTTACAGAGAGGGATGCGGGAAGAGGGACGGTGAGCTGAGGCGTGGACACGCTCAGCAGGAGCAGCCGATGCGACTTGTGGGTGCGGAGTCTGCCAGAGTCCAGAGCCTCGTGCTCTGCAGAGGTCCAGCTGGAGGCGCGGACCTGGGAGCGTCAGCGTCCGGGAGGCCATGGGGAGGAGATCTCCCAGGGCGAGAGAGTGGGGAGGGCTGGAAAGCGGCAGCGAGGAGCACCAGTGATGGGACTGGCAGAGCTGAAGGAGACGGAGGAGGAGCAGCCGGGGAAGCAGGAGGAAACCGAGAAAACAGGGCAAGATGGAATCCAAAGGAAAAGGCGGGAAGGGCTGGTGTCGTCAGAGGCCAGGCTAAATGAAGCCAGAAGGGTGAGCAGCTGGGGGTGGGTGTGCACAGAAAGGCCCTGGGAGGGGTGATGCTGAATCTAGAGGGACAGGTGGGAGACTCTCGGGTGGAGAAGGGGTGGAGCCCAGGCACCCAGGATGAGGAATCATCACATGCAAGGACACAGTGGGGGACTTCCCTGGTGGCGCAGTGGTTAAGAATCCGCCTGCCAATGCAGGGGATACGGGTTCGAGCCCTGGTCCGGGAAGATCCCACATGCCGCGGAGCAACTAAGCCCGTGCGCCACAACTACTGAGCCTGCGCTCTAGAGCCTGCGAGCCACAACTACTGAGCCTGCATGCCACAACTACTGAAGCCCGCGCGCCTAGAGCCCGTGCTCCGCAACAAGAGAAGCCACCGCAATGAGAAGCCCTCGCTCGCCACAACTAGAGAAAGCCCACTGGCAGCAACGAAGACCCAACGCAGCCAAAAATTAATAAATTTATTAAAAAAAAACAAAGACATAGTGGGAACAGAACGCCTTGGGGGCACCTGAAGCAATATGGAATTGGCAGTGAGTGGGATGGGGGCGGCAGAGGGGTGTAGGAGGTGGAAGTGAAGAGGGAGAAAGGAGCCACACCTGGAGAGGTCTCTTAGGGCATGCCGAGCTGTCCACACCTTCTGTAGATCAGGGCTGGCAAACCGCAGCCCACAGGTCAAATCCAGCCTGCCGCCTGTTTTTGTAAATACTGTTTTATTGGAACACAGCCCCACCTAGGCTAGGATAGCGGAGTCCACCGTATGGCCTGAAAATGTATTTGACCCTCTGCAGAGACAGTTTCGTTTCACCACAGAACAAGAATGAACAGGAGGAAGAGACCTTGCCGGCCGCAGGGTGGGCAGCGATGGAGTGAGTGAGGCTGCAGGCAGGGAGTGGGTAAGGGGCTGTGGCTCCCTCCTGATGAGAGCTGGTGCCGACCTGAGCTAACGTGGTCGGGGTTGAGGGGGCTTAGCTTTACCGGAATGGCAAATAAAATCCTTCCATTAGTGGTGTCTGCCTGAAGCACCGGGTTGAGAAAGATGCTGAGGATATAATTCTGCTCAGCAAGAAAGACTTCACTGACCCATTGCTTAAAAATAAATAAAAATGAAGAATTCTTCTTGGGGTTTGCTCACATCTGAAAATTCTGAACAGCTCCCTTTTCCTCTCCCTCTTAATGACAGGACCTAGGAGGCGTGTCTAGGTGTTTACCCATAGCCCTTGCCTGCAAGCCCATTCTGCATCCTCAGGGAGGAGATGACCAGAGATAGAAGGCGGGGTGGGGTGGGATGGTGTGGGTCCTGAGGCTGCCTGTGCTGCAGACCCCAGGAGCCAGCTCTGGGCTTTGACCAGCAGAGGCCAGTGAAGGAGGCTCCATGGGTGGAGGGAGAGGCACAGCCTGAATGGAGCCGGCAGGAGGCCTGGGCTGTGAACGACAGGGAGAGAAGGCTTAGGAGCCATCCAAGTTGCCTCTGTAAGCAGGAGTGCCGGTCCCAGGGGCAATCTAGGTGTTTGGTGGTGACCTGAGAGCCGACAGAAGAAGTTGTGAAGAAGATAATGCAGGTTCGTGCAGGTGGTTAGCATGTGGGCCTGGGTGGGACAGGAAGTGGGATCGTGAAAAGGTGATGTGACAATGCCTGATCAGCTCAGGCTCGGGGAAGGAAATATAAAGCCTCATCTTTTTCTGGGTGAGCAAAGTGGGCATGGTGGGGTCCTCCTGTCCCAGTGCCAATGCAGAGGTGCAGGCAGGGCTACGGTGGGCTGTGGCCCGGGGTTGTGGTCTGGACCGACCAAGACTTCAGCATCATTTCCCTTGAACGCTGGGGCCTCCTTTGAGACATCTGTTGACTCAAAGAAAGACACACAGCATAAGAGTTGTGAGTTTAAGTTTTATTCAGGGTCCTGCTGAGGACTATAGTCCGGAGACGCCACTCAGCAGCTCAGAGGAAACTGCTCTGAAGAAAGAGGGGAAAAGCCAGTTTATATATGATTTTTGGCTAGGAAATACTTGCAATCAAGCATACATCTTGGTAAAAGACGACTGCTAGTCACAAAGAACAGATATCCCAAGTTAATGATTTTAGTGCTCTCTTATGTATGGGAAGATGCAAAAATATAGGGTCATGGAAATTCTTCCTGAGATATACATCTAACTATCTAGGGGCCCATTTATCCAAAGCACAAGGTGTCTCATCCTGTTTTTTATCCTGAATTCCTCTCAGGGTGCACTGTTGGTGGGACTGCAGTGGGTTAAGACTTAACCCTTGTAGAACTGGGTGGTGAGCCCACACTTTGTTCTTTGTTCACACTCCTTTGGCTGCAAGTGTGCAGGATGGCTGTGAAATAAACTGTCTGCACGTGAGGAACGAAATGGGAGGAATGTCCACTTCCTCAACCTGGGAAGACAGACAGCCTCACGTTCCTCAGCCAGGCTCTCAGAGAAAAGGAGAGATGGGGACAGGAGGCCGACTGACTGTTGTTGCTTCAGGGGCTGCTGAGGCCCAAGAAAAATCCACTCGGGTTGCCCAAGGCCTGGCAGGGACAGAGCCTAGGCCTTGGACTCCTCCAGTGGGAAGGTCAGACTGCCCAGGCGACACGGCATGTGCCCTGCACAAGTCCACAGAGCTCCCCAGTCTCACGAGCAGGGCAGGGGGATCCCTGTGCGTGCCCGCGGCCACCCAGGAGGACCCTGTGGGGGACATCTCGGAGCCTCCGGAGGTGGAGGCAGTGCTCAGGGACAGGAGGGGCAGCGATGATCACCCAGGACTGCGGCCCAGGCCCCTCCTCGTGTTCCTCTTCCCCTGAAATCCTCGGGACTCCTGATGAGCCCATGGAGTTGGGGGGAGGGATTCTCCGGAAATAAAAAGTGGACGATCCCCCTCAGGGAGATACAAGCTTGAGGTGAGATTAATTTAGTTTAGGAAAAATGATGTGTGTTGTTTCTTTTACATTCCAGTGTTAAGGTTCAGTCGGGAGTAACAGAGATCCTAACTTGTACCCAAAAAAGGTGATTCATTGGAAAGAGGATGAGGAAGCAGCGGGAACCTAAAGATGGAGGTACAGACCAGTGTCCCGGCACTGGAAGGCCAATAGGAATCAGCCACGCCCCTTTGCTGGCCTCTGCTTCTTTTCCCCCAGGGGTGGGCCATACCCAGAGCTGACTCCTGTTGAGCACTTACTATGTGCCAGGCACTTACAGAACGGAGTCCTTTACATGCCTTGTTTAATCCTCATGACAACTCCATGAGGTAGGTATTAATAATATTACTCCCATTTAGCCAATGTCTGATTGAGGCACAGAGAAGTTGAGTCATTTGCTGAAGGTCACACAGCCAGGACATGGAGGGACATACTCTCCAGAGAAACAAGGGTCATCATGAACTGGATGCGCACCCTAGATGCGTCTTCTACCCCTGGCTAGCCCCCTCCCAATAGCTTGACAGGCACCAGGGACGACAGGCAGGAAGAAGGCGGACGGGTTATTCTTATCCACCAGTTTACCCGACACTTCACACGTGTTCTCATCTCAGCCTCACCACAACTCCCTGAGGAAACGGAGACCCAGCAACGAAGTGACGGGCCTGGAGCCACTGCAGCTGCTGAGAGCTGAGGCCCGTCCAGGGTCTTGGGGGTGTTTTTTCCTCACCTCAGCCTTGGCAAGCGCAGGGGGTGCTGCTGGCCCCGTTGGTGCAGCAAAGACAGACTGTGTGCAAGGCTTTCCGACCAAGTGGTGTGTTCAAGCTCTCCAGGTCCTGACGCTACAGGAGAGGAGCGGGGGGCCGCAGTGAGGTCTCCGCGCTTGGGGAACTTGGATCCACCTGCAGGGCCTGACTGCGGGAGCCGCCCTTTCTGTGGCTAGGGCTTCTGAGCTCATTTCCTGTCTCGGTTCTCTCTCTCAAGGTTAGGGGGGAGGGGGGCGGGGACGCGCAGCCTTCCACAGAGGATGGGTGTGGCCAGGGCTGGGCGGGGCTGCGGAGAAGCGACTCGCCCTGCCCTCCGGGGGGCAGGAGGTGATGGGGGGGCACTGCGGGGGCAGTTCTGACCCCTTGGCTTCCCTTCGCTGAGGCGGCTCCTGAATGGAGGTGCGGGCAGAGAGGCCCGTGGGGCTCGTAGGGGCCCTGGGGGCTGGAGGGCCAGGCCTCTCGGGAAGGGTCACAGGCCCGCGATTGATGTCCCGCTTGGAGAAGAGAAGGATAAGGAGCTTTCTGGTCACCAGGGAGCGTGCGACCAGGCACGGAAGAGCCACGCGCTCCCCTTCAGCCCCGTGGATGAGGTCTTTAGAGACCTCTGGAACCGTTCCATCGCCGGGAGCAGGAGGGGTTTGCACCAGGAGATCCCTGAGGGGGCTTCCCACTTCTGACCCCCAGAGCTTGAGTTGAATCCCCTGGACTGTGTGCAGGAAATGCAAGGGGGGGGTTGGGAGTCAGACTCCAGGAGGGCTTGTTTAAAAGTGAGCCCTGTTCCTGCCTACTAAATTAGAGGCAGGGCCCAGGATCTGCATCTTCACCAGCTCGCACTAAAATCTGAGACATCCCACACCGGCCCTTGTGCAATTCCTCAACCACACCCTTGCCTGCTCTGCCTCTACCATTCCCCCAGATCTGCACAGTTCTCCCTCCATGTCATTCAGGTCTCTTCCCGAATGTCCCTCAGAGAGTTCTTTCCTGACCTCCTGTTTGCAATGTTTGGGAAATACTTGAACTAAAAAAATATTTGTTGTGAACCTAAAACTGAAATTGAACTGGGCATCCTGTATTATTATTTGCTAAATGGGGCAATCTTGAGGCAGGAGGACTCTGCACCCTCAACCCCCTGAGAGGAGGGCCGTTTGGTAGTTGAAGTTTCCAGGAGCAGCAAACAGGGCTGCAGCTGCCACCCCTGCACAGCCCTGCCCTAAAAAGAAGACAAATCCTCTTCTGGGGCAGTCCTGCATATCTGAAGAGGAGTGTGCAGGAACTTCCAGGCTAGGAATTAAACCTAAGTGCTTTCTTCTCCCATATTCTCCTCCTTTGCCCTGCTTCCTGCCCCAAGTGCTCAGGTGTTCTGCCTGAGTCCCCAGGTGATCACACACTGCAATGGACTCTCTAGACAGGCCTGGGTATACTGTACTCAGGTAAGTGCTCCATGCAAGAGTCAGGAAGGGGGAGATTTCCCCCCATCCCCTATGGGTTCTTTTGGTTGCTCTAATAATGAAATTGACACAAGACAGATTAACAGGAGGAAAAACAATTTAATTTGTATGCACAGAGGTCTTATAGAAATGGGACTCCCAAAGTGACCAAATCAGGATGTCTATATATCATTTTTAGACCAAGAAATAATTATTTGTGAAGCTTTAACAAAGGGCCAGCAGTGCTTGGGGCTGCAGACTAATGAAGAAGTAACAAAGTTTGTTCATACAGCTTTCTTAGCCTTGAATTCCCTGAGCTGGTGATAAGGATGCTTTCTATCCTTTCCGTACAGAGAGGATACCTTCACATGGGAGATTTATTTACCACTTTCAGGGGGAAAGAGGGGAGTCAGAGTGTTTTTCTATGTCATTTTTTTCCCCACTGGCTGTTTCTCAAATAACTTTAATTCAGATAATCAATATGCCACTGCGATACATCTTGGGGCGGCCTGCTCTGAGCCCCAAAGGGACAGGGAGCCCTTGCCATAGGAAACAGACACCACAGGGCAGGCTCAGCAATAGACAATGAGCTCCCTGACCTTGACACCAGTAACCATGACAACTTGTGGTTGAGGTGAGTTAGGAGTTGAATTGTGCCCCGCCCCCAGTTGGTATGTTGATGTCCTAACACCCAATGCCCCAGAATGTGACCTTATTTGGAGATAGGGTCTTTACAGAGGTAATCAAGAGGTAACGAGATTATTATGGTGTCCTTATGAGGCGAAATTTGGACACAGACATGTACGGCCATAAGAAGACACAGGGAGAAGACAGCCATCTACAAGCCAAGGAGAGAGACCTGGGACAGATTCTCCCTCCCAGCCCTCAGAAGGAACCCACCTGCTGACTCCTTGATCTTGGACTTCTAAGCCTCCAGAGCTGTGAAATGATACATTTCAGCTGGTTACGCTCCCCAGTCTGTGGCACTTGGTTACGGCAGCCCTGGCAAACTAATGCAGGGTGCCGGTCTTGGAGTCCGGGGCTGACTCTACCCTCTCTGCCCTGGCACCTCCCATCCCTCTATCCACCCAGGTAGGGGTCTCCACAAGGACAGGTTTGTGGTGAAGCCTCAGGTCACCCTGGGCTTCTTGGATCCCTTAACTTTTGTCCGAGCAACAGGCTTGGCTCAGGAAAGCCATTTGGTGCCCCCCAAGGTTGGGGTCTCAGCTCTGGTGGCCAACCTACACATGGGGAGCATGCCTGCTTGCATAACAGTTTTGCTGGGGAAACTTGGGCAGTGTCTGCAAACAGTTCACTGGGAGCCGAGAATAAGATTGTCAGGTCTTATAGCCGAAGGAAAGAAATTCAGACCAGCCAGAGTTGGAAACGGCTTTTGGGCACATAAATAAAGCAACATGGAGATCGACTTTCCGGTGTCCAGAGCTGGTCTGTGCTCTCGGGACAAACCTCAATGAGGCAACACACTCCCCAGTGGCAAGGACTGTGTTTTATTTCTCTTCGTGCTCCCAGCACCCAGCACAGCAGCTAGTACACAGTAGGTGTTCAATAAGTGTCAGCACTTCCTACAATAAAACATAAACATCCTACTCCAAGCAGCAGAGAAAGGAATAATTCAGCAAGCTGGGAAGCAGTCCACTTGGTGGTGGGCAATTTGATCTGCTCCCAGTTCTGGAGCAGATATCCAATGCTGGGTGACCTCAGACAACTCTCACCCCCGTGCTCTGGGACTCCGTGTCTCTGTAAAACTGGGAGCCTCAGTACCTGACAGGGCAGCCTCCAGCCCCAAGAATCCTTCCTGGCTTTGGGCTAGGCGGATGGTGCCGGGTACTAATAGGCCTCACCAGAGCTACCAGTGGGGAGGCGCTGGCATCAGGGAGCTGGCAGGGAGGAGGCCAGGCTGTTCTCACCTACCCAGCTGCTCCCCAGGACCTCACCCATCTCTGCACCTTGCAGCCAGCTGGACACTTTCTAACTGTCTGGGTTGTTCTAAAGTTCTACCTTGAGAGGTCAAAACTTTCAGAGGCTGGAGTGAAGAATCGGGGAAGATACGCCCACCCCCACCACTAGCAACCCCATCAGGGTTTCAAGGGTGAGGAATCACATGGAGCTGTTGTGGACTGAATATGTCCCCTCAAAATCCCTGGGTTGAAACCTAACCCCCAATGTGATGGTATGAGGAGGTGGGGCCTTTGGGAGGTGATTAAGTCATGAGGATGGAGCCCTCATGAATGGGGTTAGTGCCCTTATAAAAGAGGCCCCAGAGAGCGCCATCACTCCTTCTGCTGAGTGAGGACACAGTGAGAAGATGGTCATCTATGAACCAGGAAGCAGTCCCTCACCAAACACTGAATCTGCCAAGCCTTGGTCTTGGACTTGCAGCCTCTAGAACTGTGAAAAATAAATTTCTTTTGAGCCCTCCAGACTGTGGTATTTTGCTACAGCAACCCTTATCGACTGACACAGGAGAATGCTTGGCTTATTTATTGTGTATTAGGGAGATGAATGCCAATTTTGAGTGACTGTCACCTTGCACCTGCCTGGGGACCCCTGGGCCAGAGGAAAATGGGGATGAGAGCAGAAGGGTGAGAGGGTCCGGAGCTCTGCACCTGGTGGGAGGGGCTGGGCATCCTGAGGGGAGGTCCCAGGGCCCCAAGGCTGTGACTCACCATCATTGCTGGCATAAAAGGAAAGAGTAGACAGACACCAGTGGGGGCAGAGAGACCCCGGAGCCAGCAGGCGACCAGCACACTCGGCCAGGCTGGGGGGAGGACAGGGCTGGAAGTGAGTGAGAAGCTGGGGTCCAACACTGTCGCCCTGAAGAAGGTGGTGGCCTTCCTGTCCGGCCACTTCCACTCCCAACTTTGCCTGCCAGTCACACGGAACACACGCTGTGCTTAGGGCCCTATTCAAGCCACCTTTGCAGAGGTGAGTTGTGAGGGATGGGACTGCCTTAAGAAGTCAACCCCAGTCTTTACTGGGGGTCCAGGGAGTCCAGAGAGTTGGGGGACCACCCCTCTTCACTGGATACCTGGGAGGGCCATGCAGTGAACCTCCTGTTCTCTGGGTGGGGCTGACCCACGGAGGAGGCTGGGTCAGTAGCGGTGTGGCCCCTAGGGGGAAGCCCTGGGTTATGGGGTGCCAGACCTGGCTTCAGCACCCCCATCAACCCTCCTCACCCCCTCGCTACCCTGCACCACTGGTGGGGGTCAGGCGACTCCCAGATGGGCCTCTCAGAAGGAGCGGCAAGGAGAGTGGTGAGCTGATGGCTACCCTGAGGACGGGGTCAGCCTCAGGTTTTGAGTCAAGGTCAAGGTCACCTTCCTCTCCGCCCCTGCAGCCAGTGACTGAGGGAGGTGAGGGCACGTGGGCCTGGCCACTTCCGTCCTCCGCTGGCTCCTCTGA
Organism: Balaenoptera physalus; assembly: GCF_965194825.1. NCBI lineage: Eukaryota > Metazoa > Chordata > Mammalia > Artiodactyla > Balaenopteridae > Balaenoptera > Balaenoptera physalus. The sequence continues at coordinate 23,985,088 of NC_138882.1, forward strand.
TGGGCTCCCAGCATCCACTGGGCTGTGGAGACGGGTGTAGCAGATCCGAGTGGCACTTTGCCAGCTCTTCCTACCCATTTTCTCCGCTGGTGCTGCTCCCCTGTAAACCTTTTGCACCCCTAACTCCGGCTCAGTGCTGGCCTCCTGAAGAACCTCACCCGCGGCACCTCTTCTACACCCTCTGCCTCAGTTTCCACTTCACGAGGCAGCATCTGTGCCTCGGGTTCACCCCGGCGAGGGGCAGGATGACCCGCCCCCACGGTCCCCGCGCAGCGTCCCCGCCCCAGGTGCAGGGAGCTCGGCCTCTCAGACGCTGGCGAGTAAGACGTGCCCTGCGCCCCGATGGAGCCCGGCCCTGCGGTGCGTCCACCCCCGAAGCCCCCGGACCTCGTGAGCCACCCCCCCCACCCCCATAGAGGAGAGCAGATAGCCTCCAGCCCTCCCCAGCGCTGGCCAGGCCTCCTGCCCTTTTGCTAACGCCCACTGCCCTGCATCCCCCAAGAAGCTGTAAGCACCCTGACGGGCCCCTCACGTCTGTCCACATCCCTCCACCCCAGCTGGCAAGGGTCAGTGAGCGGCCGTGCCCACCTCGCTGGGCACTTCCTTCCTTTGGAGGCAGCCCGGCTGGCAGAAGGCTCGGGAGGGCAGAAATCGGCCTGTCCACGGTCCCCACCGTGGAACCCCGGCGCGCTCCGACCCTCTTCCCCACGCAGCCCTTCGGGTGTGTGGAGACCCCCGTATTCCCTAAGAAGTCCCTTCTCTGGGCTGAAACCCCCCATTCTTTCCATCTTTCCTAACATGACTGGACTTTGAGTCCTCTCACCATTCTGGCCATTTAACCTGGCCGTGTTGCGCTTTGCCGCTGATACCCAGGGCTCAACACAGCCCCCAGGAGTGGTCAGATTCGCTGGGCCCAGGGGAAGGCTCTGTGCACACATTTTTGTGGACATAACTTGAGGTCATATTAGCTATCTTGGTCTTAACACAGATGCTGCATTCAAAATGCCCGGATTCACATCCCTTTTCAGTCAGTCTCACTTTGGATAAATTACTTAATTTCTCTGTTTCTCACTCTTCTTAACTGTAAAATGGGAATAGTAACAGCACTTCCCAATCCCAAGGCAAAATTCGAGGAAAATAAAATAACGGCTGTTGGCCGGCAGGGGGCGCTACACACCCGCTGTGGACTATGAGGGGGGTGTCACTGTCGAAGCGATCGCCAGGGGTCGCCCGAGCGCCGCTACCCAGCTCCACGGGCCAGGAAGACCCCGGCAGGCCTGGCAGCTCCATCCCTGCGCCTCACCTTGCCTTCCTGCAAGACTCTCAGTAGTTCGCTGCAACCCCTCTCACCCGGATGCGGACCCAAACCGCGGATGCTGTGGCCGGTGAGCAGGTGTGAAGGGGAGCGAGGGTCTGATGGGAATGGTGCGGGTGGTGTAACGGGGAGTGATGCAAAGCCTTTGAAAGAATGGAAATAACACTACACAGAGACGCACAATACCCCACCCCCACCCCCATGAGCCCCACCACATCCAAGAATATTATAGGGCTGAGTCTAACTCTGCTCTCCAACAGCCTCCGGCCGTCACCTGCGCCTAAGGCCTGCAGTGGCCCCAGGTGGTCACACCCTCCCCCGACCACCCCCCTTATATCCCTCCACACTGCATGGGGTGCATTCACTGTGTTTACGTGTTGTTCCCCTTTCACCAATGCCCCCTGTCCCCCCCAGGAGCCTACAGACTCCCAGGACAGGGTCTCCTTGGCGGAGCACCCCCAGGGGTCACCAGGACAGGCTGGCCCAGGTCGGTAAATTGGAAGGATCTGGGGAATAACAAATGGAATACAGAAGCAGATCTTTGCATTCAACTTCTTCCCATTGGCAATGAAATGGGGGCAAAAACCTCTTTCTGGTCACAGGTGGGAAAGGGCATAAATTTCCCTTACTCTTAGCGTAGGAGGAAGCATTTGGATCTGGCCTAAGTGGAGAAAAGTCCTGTTTCCAGAGCGTCTGCTAGGTCTTTGGCAGCCAAGGGAAGATCAAGAGGACATATCTATGATGGTTAATTTTATATGTTGGAGTTGACTGGGTTATAGGGTGCCCAGACATGTGGTCAAATGTTATTCTGGGTGTGTCTGTGAGGGTGTTTTTGAATGAGATTAACATTTGAATCAGTAGACTGAGTAAAGCAGATTGCTCTCCCCAATGTGGGTGGTCCTGACTCAATCAGTTGATGGCCTCAATAGAACAAAAAGGCTGAGGCCCGCAGGGTAAGAGGGAGCTCCTGCCTGACTGCTCTCGAGCTGGGACATCAGCTTTTTCCTGTCTTCAGACTTGACCTGAATCATCAGCCCTTCCTGGGTCTGGAGCCTGCCTGCTTTCAGGCCAGAACGACAGCATCCTGCCTTATCCACTGGGGATTTGTTCCAAGGTGTCCAGTGGATGCCTGAAACTGCAGGTCGTACCAACGAACCGTGTTTATAACTATGTTTTTTCCTCTACATACATACCTATGATAAAGTTTAGTTTATAAATTAGGCACAGTAAGAGATAAACAGCTATAACTAATAATAAAATAGAAAAATTATAGGGAATTCCCTGACGGTCCAGTGGTTAGGACTCCACACTTTCACTGCTGAGGGCGCAGGTTCAATCCCTGATTGGGGAACTAAGATCCCCACAAGCCACTCGGCACGGCCAAAAAAAAAATACAATTATAAAAATACATTGTAATAAAAGTTAAGTAAATGTGGACTCTCTCTCAAAATATCTTATTGTACTGTACTCACCCTTCTTGTGATGATGTGAGATGATAAAAAGCCTACCTGATGAGAAGGAGTGAGGTGAATGACGTAGGCATTGTGATGTAGCGTTAGGCTACCACTGACCTTCTGATACCATCTGCTTTGGGTGATCTTGGATCATTGAACCATGATGATGTCAAATGGTTGAGTAAGAGAGGCAGACGATGTTGACGGTGGGGCCTCCCAAGAGGGACAGAGCGGGAGGTCTCGAGATCTCATCACACTACTCAGAGCAGTTCACAACTTATGAATTGTTTATTTCTGGAATTTTCCATTTAATATTTTTGGACCCCACTTGATCATAGGTAACTGAAGTCGTGGAAAGTGAAACCACAGATAAGGGGGAACTACTGTACAACAGGCATGGGTCTCCAGCCTGTTGAGTGAAGATTTGGAGACTTGGCAGCTTCTGTAATCACATAAGCAATTCCACATGCATATATAGATATGCTATATGATATTCCTTATGATATATATGTGAATATACACAGATCCTATTGGCGCTATTTCTCTGGAGAGCTCTAACTAATGCAATATCCTAATCAAAAGAGCAACACGATATTCTCTCCTCCCACATTGGCAAAGACAAGTCCTTTGAGCATATGGAGGAATACTGTACATGAGCAAATCTGTTGAGTCAACATTTCCTCTCTGGAGTCTGTCCTCGGGAACCAGCTGCGTGCGGTGAGGGTGTCTCGTGCGCATAAGGAGTTTCCCCTGCCCAGCACCCTGCTGGTGCCCGAGTGGCAGGTGTCACTTCCCTGCCAGTCACATCCCGCTGCGCGAACCGTGGGACTCCTCACGCTACTGGGATCACTAACCACTCCCCCAGCCCCCGCTGTTCTCTCTGCTCCTGACTGCAACCCCCTGCAGCGTGCGCGGTGTGCGGCGTCCTCCCCTGAGCAGTGAGTACAGGTGACCCATAACCGATGCCAAACTCCTCTGTCCAGGGTCAGGCGTGGTGTGTTCAGCCGTCCCCACACCCCTGGGTGTGCATCCCTCCCTCACCAACATACACCAACGAAACTCCTGTTATTTAAGCTGCTTTTAAGGTGGCTGTTAGCTTACTTATGGCTGGAAGCATCCTGTCAGGTTAGCCCAGGCATCCCAACAACACCCAGTGACCCCTGGCTCGAATGTCTCCCACTAACTCTCTCATAGCACAGACTCAGGAAAGCGCTAGACCAATGGACTTACTCTTTCCTGTATCACAGGTCACTTCACCTGATGGCCTGGCAGCATATGCGGGAATCCAAGCAACGCCCACATCACCACAGCAATACTCGTCCAGGAGATGAGAGGCATCTTGTTTCCTGAAGGGACCAATACTCTTTACTTCTCCTCTGAACACTTAAAACAATTTAGATAGAAGGCATTTTCGTTTAGTTCAGTTTTTGATATTTTTAAAATTGAAGTACAGGGACTTCCCTGGCGGCGCAGTGGTTAAGAATCCGCCTGCCAATGCAGGGGACATGGGTTCGAGCCCTGGTCCTGGAAGATCCCACATGCCACGGAGCAGCTAAGCCCGTGCGCCACAACTACTGAGCCTGCGCTCTAGAGCCCGCGAGCCACAACTACTGAGCCCACGTGCCACAACTACTGAAGCCTGTGTGCCTAGAGCCCGTGCTCTGCAACAAGGGAAGCCACCGCAATGAGAAGCCCGCGCGCCACAACGAAGAGTAGCCCCTGCTCGCCGCAACTAGAGAAAGCCCGTGTGCAGCAGCAAAGACCCAAAGCAGCCAAAAATGAAATATAAATAAATAAATAAATTTATTAAAAAAAACTGAAGTATACTTGATTTACAATGTTGTGTTAATTTCTGCTGTACAGCAAAGTGTTTCAGTTATACATATATATATATATTTTCATATTCTTTTCCATTATGGCTTATCATAGGGTACTGAATACAGTTCTCTGTGCTATACAGTAGGACCTTGTTGTTTATCCATTTTATATATAAAAGCTTCCATCAGCTAACCCCAGCCTCCCACTCCATCCCTCCCCAAACCCCTGCCCCTTGGAACCACCAGTCTGTTCAGATAGAAGGCATTTTAAATGGTTATATTTTCCACAGAGGGTCTAAACATGTAGAAGAATGTAAACCCAGGTACCACTGTGGGCTCCGCGAACAGGGACTGTGTCACACAGTTTTATATCTTCTGCAAACTTCACACAGTCCTAGAACCTTAAGGCCTTTTTCTTCTTTTTTAAAATCAGAATCAATCTCTCTCTCTCTCTCTCTCATGAGGACCTCTGAACCTCTCCAGAAACCACGGAGTCTGGTGTGGCACGTGCTGGGATTTCAAAGGGCAAGTGCCCAATATCTCCAGTTTTTCCCCACCCCTGAGACTCCACCTCCCACCACGCCCATCTCTCACCTCCAATCCCGCCCATCCTGCAGAGCAGGCCTGCACTCACCCCCAAGCCCCGCTGATCGCTCTGCTGGAAACCCTTTCCCCACTGTCACCTGGCAACACTTACTCCTTGAAGCCCATCTGGATGTGCGGCAAATGGACTTTCCCATCAACCCCAGGCAGCATGTATTATTTCTTCATTTGTGTCTGTGTCATAATATACAACTTGTTACCCATGCATTGTGACTTTGGTTTTGTAAACTAACTTCAGCCCAAATAGTTCGCAGATCTCCTCCCCCTACCCCACGCAAGGGTAGGGGCCACTCTTTAGAGGCAAGTAATACACGCTTCTCCCCCTTCCCCACTTTACAGTTCTAGAGAAGAAAGGGTAAAAAGCATCCAGAGTCAGCCACCTCCCGAAATTTGGCCCTGTGATTTATATCATTCCATTCTTATTTGGGTGTTGAGGCTCTTTTGTATTTGTGATGGAGTTTATTGTGAAGAGAGAACTTTAAACTGAGCCATCTTGGGAAAAATGATCTTTTCAAGCTTATTCACGTTATTTACAAGCTAATTGTACCTGACTCCTGGCTGAATTCCAATTACATCCCACCCCCACCCCCACCGCTTACAGCTCCCTCTGAGGTCTGAGATGGAGCTTGCTGGAAGGCACTGGCTCCACCAATGACAAGCTGCCTTGTGGAGCCGTCACCGTCTGGCAGGGCTGGTAACCCCCAGTTCTAAACTCTAACAGACAGATTTCTTGGATCTTAAGCCCTTTGGCATACCCCTCTTGGAAATCATGATTTTTGAGTTTATAGACCCAATCCTATCCCTGCTGTTCAATATCCATTCCTGCTCAATTAATCCATGAGGATTTCAGAAAAAAATGCCCGAGAATCCAGAACATCAACTCTTCTTGGCCTTTTGTTAACTTGGAGGCATTCTGAATAGCTTTCTGTATCCTTTGCTCGCATCACCAGGTTGCAAGCAGCATCTGAGATGCTCTGCCATGAAGTGGTTGGTAAAACAAGGGATCTACAAGGAAAAAAATCCCACTTCTGGGTCCATCTGCTGCCCAAATCTGAACCTTCTGGACCTTGTTGACCAACGTCTCTCAATATTAACAAGAGAATCTGATATTTTCTCGGATGATATTAAGGGGAAAAAGTCTTTCCCTTTTTTGAAAATTTAGGAGAGGAAAGGAATTTGGGATTTTGAATAGCTCCCAGTTAAAAAATAATAATTCACCATACGGGCAAAAATTTTTGGAACTTAACACTAGAGATTTGTATCTTAACATCCCCTTCAGGCCCTAAATCTTTGGGTTACCACACAGCGGGTGGGATTACTTCCTCAAATCAAGCAAATTCCCATGCCGTAATGAAGCATGTGAACTCCCCCTAGAGGCAGCACTTTTTAGGACAAAACAAAAAACAAAAACAGAACAAAAGGCAGCTAACTTTCTAGGCTGCTGGGCGTGTACCTCACTTCCTTTGCCCTGAGAGACATTTCTGTAATCTGCAGGTCACAAACAACTGCTCCGTCAGTCTGTGCTTTGTTAGGTGGAAATTTTAAATGAAATAAATTTTAAAAACAATTTCATTGAGTACAAACAATTCTGAGCAAATTCCTCACAATAAGTGTAGACATGAATTGTGTTCTTGGTGAGTAAGAGGGCGAGGAATTTGTGTGAGAAAGTCCTTAATTCCATGTTTCAGGGGCACAGGATCAGACTCCAGTTAGGGAATCTCACGGAGGCAGGCTTGATTCTTCCACTTGACCTTCCCTGTGGACGGTGGGCTGTTCACAGAGGGGAGCATGATGGAACGGAGGTGCACTGGCCCTTCCAGTGGACATGCCTGCAAGTGTAGCAGTGACTTTGTCACTGTCACGAGTGTCTTGAAAAGTGGATCAGTATCTGCTGAAGTTGGACACAGGCACGGGCTATGACCCAGGTACATGCCCACGAGAAGCACATGCCTATGGGCACCAAAGACACGTACTGGGATGGACCTTTATGGCACTGCTAGCTCCGGTGGTCCCGAGCTGGGAGCTGTTCTATCACAGTAAGAATGGACGACCAACCACCACACACATTATAAATGAAACTCACCTACAGTATTGAGACACAGAAAATGCACCAGTCCATGGGACTCCCCTGGTGGTGCAGTGGTTAAGAATCCACCTGCCAGTGCAGGTGACATGGGTTCGAGCCTTGGTCCGGGAAGATCCCACATGCTGCGGAGCAACTAAGCCTGTGTGCCACAACTACCGAGCCTGCGCTCTAGAGCCTGCGAGCCACAACTACTGAAGCCCATGCTCCTAGAGCCCGTGCTCCGCAACAAGAGAAGCCACAGCAATGAGAAGCCCATCACCGCAATGAAGAGTAGCCCCCGCTCTCTGTAACTAGAGAAAGCCCGTGCAGCAACAAAGACCTAACGCAGCCAAAAAAAAAAAAAAAAAAGAAAGAAAAAAAGAAAATAAAAAGGCACCGTTCCTATTTATTTATTTGGTTGGTTGTGCTGGATCTTCGTTGTGGCATGCAGGATCTTTAGTTGCAGCATGAGAACTATTAGTTGCAGCATGTGGGATCTAGTTCCCTGACCAGGGATCGAACTGGGGCCCCCTGCATTGGGAGCACAGAGTCTTAGCCACTGGACCACTAGGCAAGTCCCACCAGTATATTTAAATAAAGCACAAAAACAGCCAAAACTGATCTACGGGGTTAGAAGTCAGGAGAGTGTTTGTCCTGGGTGTGGACGGAAGGGAACGCGAGAGGGCTCTGGGGTCATGGCAATGTCATTTCCTGATCTGTGTGCTGGTCCAATGGGTGTATTTACGGCGTCAAGGCAGTGAGTTGTACACGTAAGTGCACTTTTCTGCATTTTACTTCCTTTAAAAAAAAGAAAAAGAGGCAAAATATGGGGGGGGGGGTGGAATGCTAGCTGCGGGGGCTCCTGACGGGAGCCCTGGTGCGGGCTTGGGCGGCTCCTGAGAAGCGGTCTCTGCTCTCACCTCGGGGGTCAGTCCCCACTGCAGGGACGGGTGCCCTTTCCTGGGTTGACAGTGCCTGTCTGCAGGGTCCCAGAACCCCACTGAGTCTCAGGAGCAGCGGCAGGAGAGGCACAGCTCCGCACTATGCATCGCATTGCCAGCCTCCAGGCTTTCCATACAAATTTTTGTTCCGCGGGTCGAGAGTGATGATATATATAGCCATAATCATCCAAGAATAATAGAAATCACTGTCACATCCCAGGTGACTTTTAAATCAAAGAGTTTTGAAGACTAGATCTGCAATGTCTCCTCCCCACGGGGTAGCTTTACAAATGTTAATTAACATCAGTTCAGTGTTACAGTATCTCTCAGCCTTTGCTAGGACAGGCCCTGTGAACAGAGAGAAATGGCAGGATAGTGGCTCTTTACACCTGGTCCATGGAGGAGCAGTGAACTTGACCTACAGGACCTCCACCGGTCTGCCACTGCCGGCAAAGTCATGGGGGCAGTCTCCAGTTCTGTGATACTGAATGTGTCTGTCAGACTGGCCCATCTGTTGTGGGGACCCTCAGCTGCCTGCAGCCGGGTATAAAACCCACAAAGCTTGAGCTGGAATGATGTCGGAAAACCCACACACTTAACTTTCCAGCTGAGAGAACAGAAGCACCAAACCCCAATGCTTGGACCACCCTGCCAGGGGCTGCCTTCCCCTCTGCACTTCTTGCTGGCATATAATTGCTAATGCAGCATTTTAGGATATCACGCCTCATGATAATAAGCTCCAAGAGAACATCTCACTTGGATCTGAGGAGCCTGGCAAATCTTTTTATCATAGAGTCTCTTAGAGGATAACCTCTTCACTATAGATAATAGGATTGAGCCTGGGATGAAAACCATCAGTCTCCAGGAGCGAGGGAAGCCGGACATCGCAGTGTACCCTCCCCAACTCCTTTCCCGTGAACCTCGGGGGCTTCTCAGATATTTGAAAAGGGGAGGAGAGGAAAAGAAATTCAGCTAGAAATGAGGCTAATGAAAAAGGAAACCACTCAAGTTGCTCTAGTTCAGGCTATGAAGAGCCTTCTTTCCGCTTTCCTGACTTCAGAGTATGGGGAAAAAAATGCACAAGTCAAAGTGAGGCCATTAAATGGTCACATAGTCTACATGAATGTACCAGCAAGCTCCTTACAAACCACAGGCTCGCAGATATTCTTGGCTGAAAGGTAACCGGCCTCTAGGAAATCCAGTGAGAATGGGATGGTCACAAGACAAGAACGTGCAGTCTCAGGTGCCCTCCATTCTCTAGAACTCCAAAGCACTCCCAGCCTCCGCATGCAGTGATTTTGTGGTAGCACTACTCCTGGGTTACAGACACAACACAGTTGCTACTGAAAAGCACAGGGTATTTGGTAGCCCAGAGGCAGCCATTCATTCGTCCGTTAGGCTGCTCGTTGAGTCTGGGCAGCGGCCTCAGGTGGCTCCAGTGAGGACGGCACTGTTTTCTGTGGACACCACTAGACAGAAGTGAAAAGCAGCATTCAGGGATGAAAGCAGATTGCTTGACACCCTCCTTAGTGACAGGTTGAAATGCAGAAGGCGGCCCAGAAAAAGCTCTTCAAGCTTTTAGAATTGAGCATATTTTGAGGTCAGAATCACAACCAAGAAAGCGGAACACTCTTTTTCACATCATATATTTTTGATAAATTAAGAGCACTGGTAAAATAAAAATAAGTCTTCTTTGACTTAAGTATTTCATCTTTTTATTTCAAAACAAGAAAGGATACCAAGAAGCAGAAGAGTGAAACAGTTAAAACCAGCAAAGCTGCAAAGTAGGAAAGAAAGTACAAAGGAAGAAATGGATCCGATTTCAATATGATTGCTTAATGCAAACACAGGGCTCTGATGCTGCAGACCTAAGAGGTCATGTCAAGTCCAAGGACTTCAGCAGGCTCGCTAACCCATCAGTGACAGGGCTACGCCCCTTTTCTGCTGAACTTAACTTTACACATTCTAGACACGTCATGCACATACAGGTTACACTTTATGGTTACATGAAATTGCATGCAATTCACACAGAGAATCATTTTGAAGGCACTGTTGTGCAGCAGGAGCTGCTACTTTCTGGCAAGTCCTTCCTAAGTTGTCTTGCAAGTGGTCCTCCTTTTTATTTATTCATATTTGAAACTTTGGTGCAAAACCCTGGTGCTGTCTAATCCCACCTACGCTGCCAACCATTTTGGTTTCATGTCTCACCCTCTCCTCCACTTCCCTTTCTTAAAGGTAGGCTCCAAACTTGGAAGGTAATGTTGCCTGACAATAAGATCCCCCTTTATTTGGACTTACAAATGATTTTTGAGTCAAGCAGCAATTTACAATTTGTTGCTTGAAAACAAGTTGCTACCAGTTTCTTTTACTCCTGAAATTCAGCAAGGCCAGTAACTCAGAAATTCCATGAGATAAGATACACGAGGTTCTGTATACACATTAAATAATTTCTAATTCCAATTCAAATATGGCCTTGGATATGTTTAAGTCAACCTTAACTTTTAAAGTGTTATTTCAGTCCATACTGCCTTAAGAGGCTCACTCCCAGATTATAAAGCCCTAGATTCATGGGCTGCATGTACTCACATCCTTAGCAAAGAAAATCGCTCTGCATAATCTTTAAGGACATAAATGCACATTTCTAGTTTTAAAATTATGTAGCAAAGCAGGATAACATGGGGGACTAACCCATTTGGACCACAAGAAATTCACCTTTACATTTTACCAACTGGGCTCTTCTACAGGATGCTGTTGGCCTATCAACTAGGTAGGTCTGAAAAGGAGAATGTATTTAACATTCTAAATCTCATAATGGAAACGGTGTATGTTGCTCTCCAACCGGAAAGGTTCATCCCTGACTCTCCCACTTCTCAAAAGTAAGATAAAAAGCACCAAAAGAGCCTTCCTGTCATTCACTCATATGGTCATCCCAACTCCCCAGAGGTCAGCAGAAAGCACAATGGAACTGATTTTCGTTCAGGTCAAGTAAAAGGTTTTGAAAACTCCTCCCACAGGCAAGGCAACAGAAAAGCTCTGAACTGGAACTTACCTGGATCGACCTCTGCCTGAAGTCCCACTCCGCTCAAGCACAGATGGGACTAGCCCTAACTCACCCACTCTCTCTACCCCAGCTGCAGACCAGACTTGCAATGCTGCTATAACTACAGACTGCAGGGATGCTTCCTCGTTCAGTCTTATCAAGCAAACCAAAAAAAGAATGTCTATGAAAATGTGTAAATACTGTAATTGAGTTCTGAATATTTTGCACCAACTACAGATGTCTCAAGATAGAATCTTCTTTCTAGCTCATTCACTTTTGTTAGAAACACTTCATTTTCCCCCAAAAGGAAAAAACACACATTATGAAAAGCGTGTCTTACTGCTAAAAAAAAGTGAATTCCAAAACACACACATGCCCACCAAGAACAGAAGTAAAAGAACATCTGCAAAACAGGACTCATCTTTTCTAATCCCAAACCTTCCCATTCAACCTCTGACTTTGTGCCAATTATCTTCTCCTTAAGATCAAGCAAAGACTAAGAACAACATTCACCCAAATGGTGCGGAAGAGTCACCTCGTTGGCCAAGAAACTGCCGTTAGTCTTTTGGATTAACAACAAGGACCTGGGAAGGAATGACAGCTTGTACACTCGTATATAAGAAGAAGGGCAGAGAGGGGAGGGCAGTATTCCTCCCATGGATGACAGTGATAGAAGGAACCACGGTACAGCAGGCTCAGGGGATATGAGAGCTGCTGAAGTGCATTCCTCCCCAAGAAACAAAGAAGGGCTGCTTCACTCCATCCAGCTCTGCAGAGGGTTTACTTAAAAAAAAGCTACTGGGCCAGAAAAAGAGTCCAAAGGGCTTTGTCACTGATCTAATCATAACCGGAGCACGGTTTCACGTCTCACATGATCCCACACGGTATCACTCTTGGTCTGTGGGAATGGATGGATGCCTGTGCTTCCAGGCTGAGGCCGTGGCCGGGAGAACGCAGACACCTGTAACCCGATCCGTGCAATCTCACGAGCGAGCAGAGGGCCCTGGGGCAGCAGTTAACATAGCACTGACACTGCATGCGGCACGACTGCAAAATCATCATTTCATCGATTTTACCTTACTGTTCACACCAGGATGCATGTTTTCCAGTGAATAGGGTCTAAGATTTTGAAACAATTAAAAGCGGCACTTAGGATCAGAGAGCAAAACTCAGGCCCTTTTCTCCTTCTCTTGGATCAAAAAGGAAGAAATAAAGCAAACCAGTGGCTGTAGAGTACACACTGGATGATGAGACACAGAGCTAAGTGTTAATGGAGGGGCAACCTCAGAGACACGGCCTGGAGACCACGTGGACTAGCCCTGCAGCCCGACAGCTGGTCAAGCCGGCTGGAGCCCAGGCCAATGACCGGTCCCCTTCCCACATACAAAGGGAGGAGTGAGACGGGGAAGCGGGAGGAACACAAAGTGTCCAGCCTAAGAAAGGGGCAAAGAAGTGGGTTAAAGTAAGAATCTTTTAACGATGTTTACTTTCAGAAACAAGGCTATTTTATGTGAGGACCAAATACTACCCCCTAGAATTCAATTTCAGCAACTGAAACCTATAATGATGAAGTGTCTATGGTAAGGAAACCAAACTGTAAACTCCTTGGCTCAGGCCTGAAACCCCCATTCCCCTTGGTAATAAGTAGGCAGAAAAGAAAATGAAGCCAGATTTTAATACGCCTCTCTTCTGAGTATCTAAATCCTCCCAATACTTTTCTCAGGGGGAAATGATTTCTCCCTTCGGACATTTTAGTGACAAAGTCAGGGCCTACCACCAACCCTTCAAGGCACAGAACTAACTTGGGTCTACATGTAAGTTCATCACACCCAGCTTCCACTTGCCCAACCACCACCGCCAGGCAGCCTGGCAGCATCCGAGGACACATGGGGCCTGGGTGACAGCGCTAAGTCAGTCCACCACCAAGAACGGACAAACCTCGGACTTGAGGATACGAGCATCTAGGGAAACTCCGAAAGATTTAAAACACCCAATGCCACGGCAGGCAGAACAAACCGAGTTTACACCTGAGTTCAACGTGGTTCACGACAATAAAAATTTCAAATCGGTATTTCTCACCTAAAATTTAAATGAAGCAAATTGAAAAACGGCTCTAAAAATGCCTTTAATCTTTAAAAAAGGGACTCAGGCTAAGGTTCCATGGACGTTGACTAAGGGCATGAATGCACCATAATCTTAAAAGCCTTCTGTGGCAGTTTCTTTTGTATGATGAAAACAGCTTGTATTTTAAGTGTAAGCCAAGAACCTATTTTCTCATTTTCTATAGATTTGAATGGAAACTTTGGGACCTGACGGAGAATTAAATATCCTTCAATGTAAACACCTATCAATATACATTTCTTCAATGTAAATTTTCTAAATGCCATTTCCTGTGTAATCCAAAGGACCAACTAACTGCATGCTTTTTAATATATTCTAAGTCTTCTTGGAAGAACAACCATTAACTAAAAACCAAATGCACCCATATAACGTTATTCACTACCTACATTAGCAATTTCTTTTTTATATATTTAAAAAATTGTTATCTATTGCTAAATAAATCATTCTTGGAGCCAAAGAGGAAAAAAGTTAAATCAAATTTAAACATGATAAACTCTGAGGCTGTGATTTGTATACAGAGTTTTACACTTACGGAATAAATGCAAACTTAGTCCTCTAATGAAATATATAAGCTTTTCTAATAAGTTTTATTAAAATGAAAGCTGTCTTCTCTCAGAACAGTTGAGAAAAGGTCGTATTTGAGTTTTCAGTTAGAGTTGTATGAAAAAGTGATGGAAAAGAACACTCTTTAGATGATGCACATGTCCTCCCTACCCTCAGCTGCCTCCCTGAGGCCCTGATTTCTTCCCTCTACCGAGGAATCCCACAGCCCTATACCAGAAGCTTCCAGGGGCTCTGCTCTCCGCTCAACTTCTCCAAGTATAAAACATGCTTCACAGAAGTGGGGTGCATCTCAGTGACTGTGACCTTTTGGCTCAAACACTTAAAATTGAGGATTCAGCTTTATTTATTCTTCATGTTAAATTAATCAGCAAGTATTTGAAGCCTACTACATGCCTTAATTGATACTAACATTTCAGCTTAGAGAGTTCATGTACAACAGATGAATCTATAATAACTGAAAAGTCCTTTTTTTCCTTTCTTGACCTTCAGATATATTGGTTTCATCAGATTTAACAAAACTAACCAATAAATGTGGCAGTAATTCTTTCAACATCCTAAGTCATTATGACAATCATTTATTTACCCTCTCACAGGGACTGTTACTTTAAAAAAAACAAAAACTCTTTAGAAAGAGATAAATTTACATAGTTCATAACATTAGGAGCTTTCAATTGTTATCTCCTTACTGATTCAATTTGCTTCTCTGTGAATTGACCATTGGTATCAACAAGGGAGATATCCTAGACCTCCATTTAAGTTGACGCCGCATATTCCTAACCCTCCTAAATTTACTCTAGTAATATTTTTTCTTTTCTAATCAATTTTAGACTTTTTGAAAATTTGAAGGTTTCACTTTTAAAGTATTATGAACAGATATACAAACCTACTGAGCCTTGGGCTTCCCTGGTGGCGCAGTGGTTGAGAATCTGCCTGCCAATGCAGGGGACACGGGTTCGAGCCCTGGTCTGGGAAGATCCCACATGCCGCGGAGCAACTAGGCCCGTGAGCCACAACTGCTGAGCCTGTGCGTCTGGAGCCTGTGCTCCGCAACAAGAGAGGCCACAATAGTGAGAGGCCTGCGCACCGCGATGAAGAGTGGCCCCTGCTCGCCGCAACTAGAGAAAGCCTTCGCACAGAAACGAAGACCCAACATAGCAATCAATCAATCAATCTTTAAAAAATAATAAAAAAATTAAAAAACCTACTGAGCCTCAAAAATCATCTAGAGACAACATAAAGGAAACAAACATAATCCACAGCCTATCTGGAAGTTTGGAACAGAGAAAATCTGCATTCTAGACTCTCAACAGTACTTGGCTCAACAGCCCTTTCTTGAGGGGTTACCAACTTTAGCTTCTTAGGCAAATGTGCTTATTTTGAGAGAAAACTACTCTTAAAAATAAATGTTCTCCACTGTGTCTTTTTGTAGCCAAAGATACCTGGGACAATTCTATTCACCCAGATTGACAAAGATTCCTTATGCATACTTCAGAAACATCTAAGTCTAAATATGAAATGGCTTCTCAGTGAAAAGTCAGAGGTATTAGCATCACTAATTTCATTATACTCTCAGGATCCCTTTCTCATCCCTTAGAGCTTTGAGGAGATGTACACATACGAATTCATCTATTAAAAACAAAAACGGTACTACCAGGAACACGTGTGGAGTTTTAATGTGAATGCTGGAGTAAATGTCTTCAGGAAAGCACATTATGCAATAGTTTCATAAAGGAATTAAGAGCTCCTAGAGAGTTCCTTCACACAGTATGCTTTATATGATGATGTCATTCTTATGCTTAATCGATAGAATTGAAAGGGTAAGAGGGTTATATATAAAGTTAGGATGGCTACAGAAAGGAATCACGGAGATCCTGTAGCATACCTTTGTAAACTGTGCTTCAAAGGATAACACTACTTAGAACTTAAAAGGCCAATTCTGCACAAGGGCACTGGAAGTATATACAAATTTAGGAGACAAAGTTGTATCTAGGCAAATTTTAAAGGTTACCACCTGTTACTTCATTCATTTTTGAATGGGAAGTGACTCTTAGTTTGTAGACAAACATTCTGATTTATACACGAAGGGAAGCAAGAACCCGAGATGGGATAGAGAGAAAAAAATCAGTTAATATGTTTACACCTGTGGACTGGGTAATGACTGCAAACGTCAGTGAGTGGCAGGAACATGGGGTCCACGAGAAGCGGAGAGGATGAGGGAGGGAAAAGTTGGGGTCCGGTAGGAGAAAGAAGACAAAGACTGTTGTATTTCTAATGAAGACATTAGAATTTTAAAGCGAGCTCAAAATCAGTACTTCGTAAGAGTCAGATAAAACGTACTGCTGCTTATATGTGGGTTTCAAGAACTACATATAAACAAACACTATATAAACAAACACTACTGTATAAACAAACACTATAGATACAGATTTCACTGTATTTAAAACTCGGTACTTGGCAAGGCCCTTACAATATCCTTTACACTGCAAACTATATAAAGGAAAATTTTAACTGCATAAATGAGTTTAACGTATCTACGCTGTAGAACAAAATGGAGTAAACTTAAACATTTATCACTCTCTTGACTGTAAGACACTGTACCAAGCTGGGCCGAGAGAAAATAAGAACACACAGGGAACACCCAACAGCTATTTCAAGCAAAAAGTAGATAGATACATGATCACATATTCCCTTTGTATACATTACTTACTTAGTATTTATGACTTATGAAATCTTTAAAGAATAGTGTTGGTATGTAAACTTTAAGTAGTGAAGTCATGGACTTTAAAGAGTGTTTTTTACATTCAATCCAACTTATTTTAGAACAGATTATGTCAGAAGATTATCTAAGTGTCACAAACAAGCAACACGTATATACTGCAATTTTATTTCAATCGCACAAACGAAGTTAGCATGTAGGAAATTTAAATGAAACAGTACGGTAAAAATAGCAGAGAACCAAAAACTCTAATAAGGAAGTACACCTAAAGCATGAGAATTCAACATTCATTAGTGTTTCATCTTCAGTTTTGATTGACACTTGATGCTTGCAAATTTTGAAACAAACTTTGAGATCATGATGACTATTCTGAAGAGATTTCAGCACCAGCACTAAGATTTGTACATTCAGTTGGTTTGCAATTGACTTGTTAGCCATTTACATAGTGTATAGTACAGATTTGTCACAGGTCAGATCACAGTGTTGAAGGAAAGAAGTACCTTCCTGTAATTAGAAAGGATCCCCTAAACTGCACTCAGCTTAAGACATCCAATGTACAAGAGCATGAAAACCATCATAATATTGTGGCTCCAAGGAACATAGTTTTGATAAGGAAAATAACCTAAGCTTCTGTTTCCCATTTTAATTACTGAAATCTCTAACAATGACAAAACTGTCACATAGGACAGCAAATGTATACAGTAATTCAATCAAACTTCTTGGAAAGAACACATTTAGCAATCTGGGATAATGCAGAACGACAGGAAATAAAACGTGATTCAACACTTGTTCTTTTTGTCATTTTACACAGACATCATGTTAATATTAGACCAAGGCACAAAACGTTTAGTGCATAAACCAGTTTCTTTTTTAAGATCTAGCATTTTTACCGGAGTCTTTTACCTTACTTTGGACCACTTGTACCCAGTACTCTATCCTACTATAGACTGTTTAACTTAATCAACAAAATCAAAAGTGATTTCTGACCAGATTTATGGGGGACATAAACATTTGTATCATCAAAGTGTTTGCACAACCAAAAGTACAACAATAAAGATGAAAATGCCTCCTATTTCTTTTAGAAAGTAGTACTTCATAAGCTTGCTGCATCTTTAATGTCTTCACTATTGGGTGACAATGAAGAGTTGATAGAAAAAAAAGAACCGTATACTTGAATTATGATAGCTCATCCATCACAGATCTAAAAATGAAGTTTCTACAGAAACAGGAACTATTTTAACAAGGGAAAAAAATTCCCTCATTCAAACCTCTTTGAAGTGGTAATGGCTGCAAACTTGCAGCGCTTAGAAAACTATGCTATCAACAAGTTCTGTCTTATGAACTTAGATTAAGAAATCTAGAAAGCAGATGAAAGTGGATTATGTCTTCAAAATTTTAGTAAAACTACTGATAATCAAAGGTTTCAAAGCAAATATGGCACATAACAACTCAAGCATGAATCAAGATGGAGAGCCTGGAGAATTGTGATTTCCTAAAATTTCAAAAAATTCTATCATTGCAACGTACAGGATTTCTCCCCTATTTTAATCTTAGAAGTTTCAAAGAAAAGGGAGTGGATAACATACACACACGTGAGTGCCCACACAAACACGCACGCACGCACACACACGGTGGTAAGTAGAGTATCTAGTTCCTTCTTCCCACCACCTAAGTCTCACTTTATTTATTAAAAGAAAATTATGCAGGACCCCCCCTCGTTGTTTTCCCTTTATCTAATGATTTCTGTGACCTTAATTGCTGCCATCATTGTTACTTTTCTAGTATTTCAACATAACAAGGTTCAAAAGCAGCTTTGTAGTCAGGAATGTGTACCTGAATACCTGTATAACTGCAGGGCGCCTAGGTAATAACAACTGCCCAATTCAGGGATGGAACTTTTGAGTTCCACACTAAGATGTAATTCATGTGAAGCTCAGAATCATGTTTCAGACCACTGAACTTACTCAAGTTAAAATACAAATAGCTGAAGACATGATGTAAAAGATTAAGTACTTGGTGCTGTTAACATATTTACCAATTAAAGTCACAAAATATTCCTCATTATTATTCATGCAGATAACTGAGAACGAAGATAGTGCAGAAATTAACTTTAAATAAAAAATTATTCCTTCCCTTCCTCCCACTCCCCTATACTCTACAAAATGTTTTCCCTGGGACTAGGCCTTGAAAAGGCCACTACATATTAGTTTGACATGCATTACTGTCTGCAATTTAAAAAGCTAATTTTGTGGTGGTTGTAATTACATTATAAAAATGTCCACGTGCATAAATCTAAAAAAGGTTGAAAACCTACAGTGAATCTACAATATACTGTTTTACATTTGACCACTGGTTTGTGTTATGTAGGAGTCACAGATTTGGTAAAGCATTGTAACAATTTAGGAAGGCATCTAAATCTTTAAATTCTGGACAAATTTTATGTTTGAATCTACAAAATTGCATGAAGGCTAAACTCGAGAGACTTCCTATCATTCTAAAATTCCTCACTCCGAACAAATCATTTTTAGGACACTTTCTTATAAATATCACCCTTTGAAAGCACATACAATTTCATTTGTTCCACATTTTATGATCTTAACCTACATAGGGCTGAACTCAATTATTCATGGAATATCAAATATGATAGGAAGACAAACCTGAGAGAAACATTTACAATACAATAGCATAACTTGCTAAATTCCTCATCACCTTTCTCTGAAAAAAAATTCTCAAGCCTTTCTCCTCTTTATTTTAGCAATGGATTGTGGAAAACGTGCGATTTTCTCTTGACATGAAAGTATTTCAATGCACGGTGATCTTGCCTGACGGATTCAGTATTTTCTGCATAACTGATACAGGAACTCCTATACGACTCTCCTCCATCCCGTTGTAAAGGTCAGAGAAAAGCAGAAAACTGTGAGCGAAACAGCTTATCGCCAGAGTAGTAATGTCTGAAGGCTTTCAAAGTATGTTGGTTTTTCCCTCCTTCCGACTGTTTGTCTCCATTTTCTTCTTACAGCTCACAAGATGTAAGTAAGGGTTTTGTTGTTAACACAGTTGTTCTTTGTAGTTTTTTCTTTTCCTTCCTCCAGATTAAAGTCCTATCTCTCCTTAGTTTGATTCTCTATGCAGTATTTGACTTGCTCAGTTCCTGCCTGATTGCTGGGTAGGAAAAGGAAAAATATTAAAAGTAAATATAATGATAAGGTAAAATAAATGCGTGATTCATTCTTAAGAAATCTTAACGATTGTATTCAAACTTACAGTAATAAGAAGGCACACTGATCTTGCGTCTTTCATTGCAGAAATCTTTTTCTTATTTTTACGAAGACCACACTAATTTCTATATATTTATGTATTCTCTCCATTTTGTACACAAAATGAAAAGACCGATTTTTGGTGCTTAAAACAAGAGGTCAGTGGGATGGGATGGATGAATAGAAGTAACCTAGAGAAAGACTTGTTCACCTAGTTTTCCATCTAATACTACTCAACACCGGAAACTTAGGAATCTTGCTTACCCCTATTTTCACAAATAATTTCCATTATATGAAGGAGACAGAGCTCCTCCCTGACATCCTAAACCAAGTAAAGGGCAGGATAATATGGAAAAGTAATTGTTTTATGCCCTCAAGTAATAAACTGGGTATTTCTTTATTTGCATTTTCTTTAAAATGGCTATTCTTGAACATTACTCTATAAGGGTAGCAAATTTGTTTAGACACTCACCATCAATGAGCTCTTCTTTTAGCTTAGTTAATTCTTTTCTCATTTCATCTAAAATGTCCTAAAATATTAAGAGAAAAACATCAGAAATACAGAAAACAAAACTGTTAAAAAGATTCTTGCTCACATAAAATTTTAAGAATGTATGAAATATTATGTATGTTTTTTTGTTTCCAGAGTCACAATTTATGTCTTAGAAGATTAACCTTGGTAAATTTTGTTTTAATAGTCTTTGCTTCCCAATCTTTGCTTATTCTAGCTTAGCAAAATATGAAACAGAATGTTTTCTAAAACTAAAATAATTACTTGGTCATCCAGTGAAAGGTATGATTCAGATAATTTCTAGAAAACGTAATGGCTCTGCTTTTAATCTAGTCTTCTGGGAGCTGTCTAAGAGGTAATACATAAAGAAGTTTCAAGGAAGAAGACATGCGAACTGGACAATCAGCGCTTGGCAAATCTGTCATCTGGTCTGAAGTATGGGGACTCCTTAGGAATCACCAGAGCTGCCAAACTAAATTTCAAGGAATCTAGGATTCCCCTGGAGGGCCCTCAGGGGCTGCCCTAATAGGTGGGGAAGGAAGAGAATCGGACCCCGCTGGACGCGCACAGTCCAAGAAGGCAGGGACCAGCCACATATAGCTACTGAGCACTTGAAATGTGGCTAGTCTGAAGCGAGATGCATTGTAAATGTAAAACAGACACCAGACTTCAAAGATTTAGTATGAAGAAAGTAATGTACAATGACTCATTAGTAATTTTAAAATACTGATTATATATTGAAATATTATTTTGGCTATATTAGGTTAAATAAAATATGTTAAAGTGAATACCACCTGTTTCTCTGTATTTAATGTGGCTACCAGAAATTTAAAGTACTATGTGGCCCATGTTATATTTCTAGTTAATAGTGATGTTCTGGACCCTCCTTCCTCTATGAAAACCAATCCATCTTTACATATTTTGCAAAATCTCTATTTATAAAGTTCAATTTGAAATAATAGATACCCCCTAGTTAAAAAATGAAGACTATGTAATATGAAAGCTAAAAGGGCTAATAAGGTGACACAATTTTAACGGGTGAAAAATAGCTATCCTTTGGAAGGGTTAATTTCAAATTATTTGACTTTCTTTAATACTGCACACACCTCAGGTAAAATTAAATTGCTCTGGGTTTAAGGTTCATTTTTTAAAAAAGCTTTTCACGCTTAAAATAAGGTTGAAAACTATCAATTAGTTTAATTCCTCCATTTTCCACTGAGGAAACTGAGGCACAGAAGTTATTATATGGACTAACAGATATCCTTTTTCAAATTAACTTAAAATCAGTCCTAAAATCAAATCTATCCTCTCTTCTAGTCCCCTGCTTCAGATTGCCAAGAACTTACCATATTTTAAATGTGTGCAAGTGCTCCATTTTAAAATGTTTTTCAAGAAAAGAAAGCCATGTTTAACACACAGGAAACAAGGGCTTGATTATCAATGACCACATGCTTTTCAAATTACGTAACTCAACTGAACTGTTCAAACAGCTCTGCAGATAAAAATTAGGTTGATCTGAAATTGTAAGTATTTGCCTCTTTAATTCCTATTTAACTTTTACTTTTAACTCATTATTGCAACATTATTGGTCCCTTTTTAAGCCCCACTCAAACTTTGTTGGCATTTTAAAAAATGAGTGATAGAATGGGGAAAGCGGACTCGGAAGAAAGACTGGGTTCTGATCCTGACTATGGGACTGAGTAAATTTAACTTCTCTGAACCTCAGATGTGCACAACTTGAGTACAAACACTATGTTATCTGACTACTATGAGGATTAGGAGACAATGTCATGCTAATAACCTAGCAAATGCTTAGCACTGAAGTCCGCCAGACAGTCAATAAATGCCTGTTACAGTGATCTGTACAACTGTGATTTTCAGAGGCTACCCTGAAGTGCAGGGTAAGAAGACAAAGATTAAATTTTTCACTACAGGCACATCTGTACTCAGGTCTGCAAAGCTGATAGTTGTTTTACTAAGATGTCCTGCTTTCCATTTCAAATCTTTTAAACACCACCATTTAAAAAAAATTATTTACCTCTTCTAGAAATAAGATAGTTCAAGGTTCCAAAATCACCTATTACTCCTTCCATTTTTTTTCTGTGTATATAGGTATTAAATATAATGCATATGTATCCAAAATACGAACAATATCTTCTTCCTTTTTATAAAATTGACATAACTGTTCATACTGTTGGTTACCTGTCTGTTTCACCTAATGTGGGCAAGTGTTCACAATTCACTGTTCAGTATTCTCAGTTATGGTTCCTTAATAGCTGCAGAGCCCTCCTCCACACTGTATAGTTACATACTTCTATCATATTTTCTTAGCATAAATTCTTCAAAGTGAAATTGCCAGGTTCAAAGGTAAATCATGTATTTTTAAGGCTTTTGGTTTGTTTTCCCAAACTGCTTCCTAGAAAGCAGAAGTATGTGAGGTGAGAGTGCCCATTTTCCTCACATTCTTGCCAAAACCAGACTTGGTGGGTCCATTTTGGCTAATGATAAGTGAAAAGTGCAAGCCCTTTTTTTTTTAAGCAATTGTACATGATTCACTTACATTTAAAGTTTATAATATACCATTAAACCACTGCCCCTACCCTCCGCCACTGCTGGCACTTTATGCAAACTTATGAACCAAAACATGAGGATTTGAAAAAAATAACATAGTACGAATGCCACTGTTTAACTTGTGTAAAAAATATCTACTCTATACTCTTTTCAAACACATTCGCAACCTGTCAAATATATGCACATGGGATATTTTTAAAAAAGAACAAGTACAAATAAAGGGAAGCTGCCACTGGTCGCCCACCTGCTTCAGCCTGTCATAATCCAGTCCCTCCGTCTGGACTCCGTTGGCACTGGGCTGTGACGAGGGTGCAGATTTTGGTCTGTACAAATGAAATTTTCAGGACAGGTAAATAACGCTTAGGATATTTAATGAGTTCATTAGTAATTGCAAACTTACCAACCCAACACCAGATTGAAGTACATTTCTTAAAACAAGAGTTAAAAAGTTAATTGTCCTAATAGTTGCAGAACTGATAAGAACATATGAAAGTATTTCTCACTTTTCTCAGTATTATCAGTTATTTGTAAAGAAATCAGAAAAAGGTGATAAGAAGACGAGACTTCTCCAGTAGAGGAAAACACTCTTTGGGCACGAGGAGGGTAGCTGGGTAACATGTGGCATGGTGATCAGGACAGACGGGAGGCCAGCTGCAACATCGCAGCCCAAGTAAAACAATCATGTTTTCTCCTTTTGAAACTGTACATTATCTACTAACTATCTGGCAAACCAATGAACAGGAAATTATAAAGACTTGAATATTTCACTCTATATATATCAATTTACAAATTCTATGCAGGGAGAAAAAATATTTAATGAGTATGATTTCTTTGTATGTGTTTTATTCCGTTTTAAGCATCAAAACAAATAAGGATATTTGAAAAATGATTATTAAATTAAAAGTATATTCATATCCAATTGGCTATGTGGCTATTTCCTGATGAAGTTTTTATGAAGATGTCATCTGAATTGTCATCTACTTCCATAAACTTATTTTATTTTTTTAAAAGGAAAAGGGAGGGGAATGCCACACAGAAGCAGATGGTCAATTACTATTGCACTTTCAAAAGTTTAGCTTCTGTTAAAAATTTTACATGAAGAAATAAGTCTTAAGTATTAGGTATATTTTTATCAAGTCAGTCAGTCATGGCTCCCTCTCCAATTCTGGCAATGAGAGAAAATACTAAGCGGAAAATCTAGAATTTTAATTGGATGGTCCTTTATTTTCAGGTTTAGTATATACTAAGTGGCTACTCTTTAAGGGTCACAAATCAATGCAAATGAAAACCATTAGTCAGGTCATATATTTCCAACTTTGCAGAGTAATTTGAACCAAGATTCAATAGGTATAATAACTTTTTCAAACTTATAATTGTTATAAGGCATATTTATACTTCAAACCCGTAGGCACTGTTTGTGAAGATGAAATATTGAGTTAATCTGCTTTAATATCAAATATATGACAACTTGAAAGATTGTTGTGAAGGAAGTCAAGCAATTTTATTACATACCTGCTGCTATGTTTATATGAACAAGAAAAATAATAACTTTCAGAAAACCTCATTCAAGAGGCACTGAGCTAGGCCCTGGGTTGGATAAGAAGATTTACGTGACATACTTCCTTCCCTCTTGAGACAATACACCTATTTCACTTTGCTGAGGCTACTTAATTCCACAGTCAATTCAGACGTACTGAGATCCACAGTGTGCAAGTCACAGTGCTCTGGAGAGTCTGGTCTATACAGTCAATATTCATAAAGGTTGACATACTGTGCATTTCATTTACCCATAGTGTCCATTCCTGCTCTCCAGAAGTAAATTATTATTTATTCTGCTTTTCTTTTACATTTCACATTTAACTGGTACAAACTAGCTAACTGTTTTCTCCTAAACTTATCCTGAGTTGGCCAAAGAGT
The DNA here is from genome assembly GCF_965194825.1 of Balaenoptera physalus. Taxonomy (NCBI): domain Eukaryota; kingdom Metazoa; phylum Chordata; class Mammalia; order Artiodactyla; family Balaenopteridae; genus Balaenoptera; species Balaenoptera physalus. Next base: position 24,009,980 of record NC_138882.1, read on the forward strand.
TTGTTCGAGTTTTTCCGTCAGGTTTTTTTGTAAGACGTTACAGACTTATCCCTGAAATTCATGTGAATAACTACGGTCTGCTACTTAACCAGGCAGTATGTTATGAATATATCCATATTTAATAAACAATGCAAAAAATTATTGTTAAATAATAGAAAATTGTGGAAACATGCAATTTTTAAAAACTTTAACTCATGCTAACATGCAATCCACCTCCACCTCCACCACCACCACCACCACCACCGTGATAATTAACTAAAGGGGGGAACTTTTCATACTGAAGGAAAGACGTAATCACCACTTCTCAAAAAAGGCTTATCAACATTATCCCAGGGGGCACTACGTATGAAAGCAGCAAGGTAACTGAGAAGATTTACAACAGAAAATCTCGTTGTTAAATGCTACTTTTCTATGTGCTAGCAAATTTTCTAAATAAGTCTTTTGGTCAAAACAATTAAACCATCTCAAAAAAAGCAGGAGAAACTGTTTCACTACTGTATTATAAACACTTTATGCAGATTTAACTCGCTGACAAAATGAACTTACCAAATATTTTAATCATCTACGGCATGAAAAGAACTGTAGCTAATAACAATTTGGCCACACAGAGTCTGATTACAGAACTCCTTACTCACTGCCATAGACACCCCCTCCATATACTATTTAATTCATGCTCCCAGTAGACTTGATGTGTATTTTCAAAAATAGATGCATATAATAACATGGGTATGTCTCAGTTATTTCTAACATAAGGGTTTTTACCATAATTGATAACAAAAAAGGGGGATTCTCAGAGGTTTTTATTACTTTATAATGAGAGTGTTGCCTCTAGATACCTGCCTATAAAATAACTGTACTACAACTGTTTAAGTCTCTATTCTGCCAAATTAATTCTAAATATGGCTTAAGCACTTGAGGATTTTAAGAAATTGTCAAATTTTTTAATTAAGAAAGAAATACATGGCTCATATCCTAAGTTTTCTTAATTAAAAAAATGGTATAATAATACTCATCCTAGAAAAGAAATAATCTCAAGGATGTTAGATGTTAGGTTGTTAAAGATACTCAATATACTGCGAAGTATGTAGGAAATAGAGATTTTCCTCAAATAATAAATTATTCACAATTGTGGCTATAATACTATCCTGTGTTCCAGTGACAAACAGTACAGGATCTTCTATTCAACTTTTTAAAGCCTTGACTTATAATCATAAAGAAAACGGCCTTTAAAATAAAATGCAAAAGCTACAAATACTCTAGATATATGAGGCCTTAGATTCCCACGCTAGTATTTCTGATATGTTTATCATTTATATTTATCATAATCCAAATATAAACTGATGGCGGGGAAATGAATACTATTAATTTATTAATTTTTCTCATTAAAATCACTCAGAATTTTTTTAAAAAGTGTTCTAAATACAGCTAAATATGAAAGACTCGATCTTCCTACATCTCTCCCTTGTGGTGATTACCAATCCATGTAGAAAAAGCTCAGCCCTATCCTGAACATATTATTTCAAAGTCTCAAATCACAAAGTCACATCAGGATGATACCTGTGTAATGAATCATAGGACCTGCTGTCAAAAACAATCTGATTTTTCCTTGGAGAATCCCGTCTATGAAGGGGAAAAACCATTTAAAGGGGTATACAATAGAACTTTAAAAATTAATTCTCATTATGTTACTGTTTTATAGGTTTTTAGTTATAGCAAACAGAAGAAGAACTAAAGGAGTCCATTAACTTTAAAATAATTGTTTTTTCCAATTAAAAAAAAATTATTTGGAGACTGAGTCTAGTTATATGAGGACACTGTTTACTTGACAATTATAGAGAATTTTTAAAAATCATTAAGCAATGGCTACTTTTATAGACTGCAGACATAGTAAAATCTACCTATACAAAGATTCAACAAGTATCAGACACAACCAAAGACATTTCCATTAGAGTGAAGATAAATAAAACTAAGGGCTCAAATAAAAAACACAATAAAAATCACTATAGCTTGAAGTATACATAATTAACTCTTCTCAGGAGGCACATAAAGAACTTTTTTTCCATCTTGAATACAAGATCTGTAAGCTCTTAATAAAAACCGCAAGAAGAATTCACAAACTTTCCAATGTTATGTTCCAGTCATGATTTAGAGCATTTTTAACTACAACACTCTTGCTTTTATTCTGACATCTTCATTTAATAAATAATAGCATAATGCAATATCTCATTTATATTATAGGATATTACTCCATCTTATCACTAACATAATTTTGACATGGATATTCAGAAGAGAAATGGGTACTTTCAGTACTGTTCAAGAATAAAGTGTGCTTAAATAAAAACAAAAAATGGCCAATATACTTGCTTTCAGAAGGAACGGGGTAAATAATTTAGGAAGAAAAGCAATACAGTTATTCGTCTTTTAAACGTATTTTAAAAATCTTTTATGGTTTAAAACTGCTTGCAGGGAGATTTTAAGACATACATATCAGTGGTTGGATCAAATCTATCAAAAGGGATATGAGTGCCCAGGAAATAATCGGAACGTCTATTTTGGGAAGAGAGAGGAAAACTATCTACCAGAGCTAGAACATCATTACAATACACTACTAGATATAAGAACCCATATTTGACAAAATATTTTTTAAGTGGTGATGCTTAGAGCACTTATTTAAACTTCCTCCAGAAGTCTGAAAAATCTCTGAAATAAAATTCTTTCCTTCATTAGATGAACCCACCCACATCAAGGAACACATACATTCCACCTGGAGAAGCTTTTCCATGTCCTTTCTAAGATAAGACTTTTGCCATGAATTTAAGTTTAGCTTTAGACAAGCTCACTACAGAATCCCTATCAATGAGGAAGGGATGAAAGTAGTGACAAAGGACAAATGGCACGTCACAGTTCTGTTCTGATATGCACTTGATAAATGAGGCTTTGTAATGTGCTACTGAAGAAAATCTGTAACAACTACTAGAGATGCATTAGAAGGCCACATCAATTAGGTACCCGAGAACATAAATGTGCAATTTTTCTACTCTACTGAAAAAACATGTTCACCAAAAGCAATTCTGCCATTTTTTCCTAAAATCAAATATATTCATCTTTCAGTCACTTAGAAACTGAAAGCTTCTATACATTCAAAAAAGGCCCAGTTTCTTGAAACTGAAAGCTTCTATACATTCAAAAAGGCCCAGTTTCTTTGCGGAGCTTAAATAACTATGTCATCACCAAATCTTCCCACCAACAGAAAGAGCCACACAAAAAACAAATCCAAACTTAGATTGAAGCTAACACACAACAGACTTGTGACAATATAAGATCTATTCTTGCATTTTTCTTTATTAGGTTTCTATAATTAGACTCAAGTTTGCTTTTTATGAGGCAAAAATAAGGCAAATAGCTCAGAAAGAAAAGGCGAAAAAACCTTTTAGTCTCTAGATACATACCTTTCTCTGGAAAAAATATGAGTCCTTTAAATTGTCTCATAAACCAAGAAAAAGTTTCATCTATGTTTAAAGACCTATGATATAAAGTTAGCTATGACAGTAAAGTATGCCTGGCTAAGAAATACTGAATTTGCTTGATCATGCATACAAAGCCACTTGTAGAAACATGAATTAACCAGTCTTGTTTCTGAGCATTATCTTTTCTAACTCGATTATAATCAGAAGTTTCAACTGAAAAATAAATCTTTCTACTTTATAAATTCAAAATTTTAGGTTTTATTTTACTCTCTCTTAAACATTGTAGCTTTTTCTCTCCAGCTGCTTTTCAGTTTAAAACATAAGTTTCTTTCAAAAGTTCAGTGTTGTTTATTGACAGGGATAATGGTATTGAGGTTATACAGGAGAATGTCCAGTTTCTTAATAAAAATGCTAAAGTATTCAGGCTGAAGCAGCACATATTTGCAAACTGCCTTCCACCTATTCAGAGAGAAGAAAGTGTGGATGTGTAGATACGAGTTCAAGCCAATGCTAGCAAAATGTTAATAACTGGTGAATCTAAGTGACGGGTACACGGACGTTTGCTATACTATTCTTTCAACTTTTCTGCAGTTCTGAATTTTTTCAAAATAAAAAAATTGGAAGGAATAAAGCTATCTTAAAATTTCAGACAACCTGGGTGACAATAATAAGCATAGGGTAGAATTTAGACAATTACTAATAAAAATACTGTGGGGCTTAGTGGTTGTCCAATAGCAGTAGGATTACAGATGTTTTATTTGCTCCTTTGTACAATTTCAGATCTACCATTCGAATTTTTTCTACAATAAAAATGCAGATTTCTTTTCAGGTACAATTCTAAAATAAAACTTAGGAAAAAAATTGATACCTGGAAATAACAGGTGACTTGCTGCCATTCATAGTACTTGCTCTTTCCCAAGGTTTTCTTGTCGGTTCTTTAAAAATAAAAGAACGTAAGTTATTAAATATCCTATATGCTCCCAGAGTTAGCATTCTAATTTGTACCATTTCAGACCCCAAAATGAGAAGAAATTAATAAGTGTGACAAGTTTCCCTAGGAAGAACTTAGATTGTTAAATCTAAAATACAATGATTTTAAACACCAGATGGTAAGAAGTTTCTCTAATAAAGATAGGACAATAAGATTAAGGGTACGACAATTTTAATTAATTAGAATGGAATTGTGAAAACTATTTTAAATTAATAAGGATAGTTTAAATTTATTAGAATGGGACAGTATTAACTATACTCTTCTAAACTATTTTTAGTGCCAATGGTAAAACGAATAAAAAGAATCTTTAATGTGTTCATGTACTTCAATATTTAATCTAAATTCAAACAGTCCTCTTGCGAAAAAATTCAAACTCAAAATATATTTCAGAATCATCCGACTGTATTGTACTTCCTTGATTGTCAAACAACCAATCCAGTTCTTGGGACTTAGCAGACAACTCCAGTTAAATAAAGTTCCCTCTGAGCTTTTAGTTGATTGTGCTTTGAACTGTTTTTCTAATCTGGGCTGCCTCGCTGATGCCATCACTGGCCTCACTGGATGACCGGGCGAAATCTGGAGTGGAAGCTTGTCATGGAAGGATGAATCTGGGCCGCATGAGAATCAAGTCTACATACAAGTTGTGCAGAGTTTTAGCTAAAAAAACTGGTCTGAGTTCCAATGTAGCCCCTCAACTGGCCTATGCACATTCTTGCTGAGAGGTAGCCTGTCCTCTTTTCAAACTGCACATATGTGAAACTAAACTTAAACTCTCAACTCAAACTCTGAAACACTGCTTTTGTTCTGGATTTCTGTTGCATTCAGTCACCTAGGTGTGAAACAAAGTCATCATTCATCTTGCTTTACTCCCTGTCACTCAATCACTGGTTACTCCTTCATCTGTATTCTAACAGCTAACACGCTCTCTCACTGACCACCACAGAGTGAGCCAGGGGACATCAGATAATCAGATGAGGAGGTCCACGACAGACAGAACCAGAAACACATCCAAGAGACATCTGCCAGAGGAGGGGAAAAGAGGGAAATCCTGAAGGACAACTGGACAGGCAGAGAATAGCCATTAGGACACTGTCACTAAAGAAGAGGCAGGCAAAGAGATGAAGAAATAATTCCAACATGATAAGATGTAGCAGTTGCTACCATTTAACAGTTGGCTGACGTCCTTTCTCAATCAGCCAAACCAGAACTATCTTTTAATCTTCAGAGAGCGCATCTGGTTTTGAGGAAGAGCAGTTCAGTTTGGCTCTGCAGATAGTGAGGCCGTGTTCTCTCTGAGGGGGGCTCCAGGTCGGTTTCAGGAGGAAGGACAGAGGCTGGGTTGCCTTCACCGGGTCTTTGGAAACACACCAAATCCTTACTGGCACCAGTTTCCCTATCTTGGTCCTCCCTGATTTCTACGTCACTCTGCTCACAACTGCAATTTTAATGTTCCTAGAACAGTTTCAGTTGATTGTCAACTCAATGCTTTGCAGGATGAAGTCTAAACTCCTGATCTTTTCATAAAAAGCTTTCAACATTTTACTTCTTTTTTTTTTTTTTTTCATTCATGTTTCTTTATTTAGACAGAATTCTGTTATTCATCTTGAATGAAAGAAACCTAAAAAAAATCATCTCTGAGTTATTCAGGTCATATTAGATTGATTTGCTTTCCACGGTTTTAAAGGGTTGGCAAATCACAAAGGTTATTTCTGCTACGTTTTTCTCTAAGCCATTTTAGATGTACAGGAAGGGCCAAAATTTGGGTGAGTTTTTTTTCCCCCTCTAATTCTTCACAGTGCCTTTGTGGAACTTGCCTAACTGGATTTTAAAAGGGATAAATGTTGATCAATTTGAAATTAATTTGCTACCTAAAACTCTACAAACTCACATGCTATTTTAAAGCATCTTCCAGGGACTCATATAGCACATAACCCATTTCACATCTCATCTATTAACATTTTACTTCTAACTTGCTTTTCCAAACTTTCTCCCCCAATACTCCTCAAAAGGAACCCTCCATCCTAGTCAGGCAAGTCTACCTGATATTTCCTAGTCTCTTCCAGCTCCAACTCCCCATCTCTGCCCATGCCGTACCCACTTCCTGAAACAGCACCCCTTCCTCTACTTTCAGCTAAGGTAAATACTCTTTAAGGCAGGGTAAAATGTCATTTTTTTCCTACAAAGACGACCCAGGTGACTCCAAACTATACAATCTCCTCCCTCTTTGACACATTACTTAATATTCAACATGTGGTCGTAAAAGATGAACTTTTCACTTGTGTGTATCTCATCATCCCAGCTGAACCATGGATTTCTTGTGCTTAGGGTGACTTTATCTTTCACTTCTCTTTGGCCTGTCAAGTGTCTGACACGTGGCCATTAGGGGAAAAAAAATTTTTTTTGACTGAAACAAGTGAAAAAAAAGAAGCCTCCAGACCTTCTGAATGAATCCTTAATTTTATAAACATGGCACACATGTGCAAACACACACACAAAAACACATGCAAAATCCATGCTTCAGTTTTCCATATTTTAAATAAGGGGATATATATTAGATAAGGAGTTCTTAACTGGAGTCCATAGATAACCTTCAGGGAATTCACGAATATTTTGCAATGGTGACCAATTTTGTATAAAAATATGATTCTTCCCTCCCTGGGAGAGGGTTCATAGCTCTTTTCAAATTCTAGAAGTTTCTGTGACCCCAAGTTATAGTTGAATTCTAAAACATCTATGGTTTTAATAACAGCATGTATTTTGATTTTGGCTTATAGAAGATAAAGGTAAAATAAGTCACAAACCAGAGAATTTTTAATGAAGATAACATAAACCGATTTGAGTCCTATTCAGAGGAAAACTTATTCACAGTCACAATATTAATTATAATACAGCAATCAGACCGCTGAAGAGTCACTATTCAATAATGAGAATGAGTGGTTATAGACAATTCCCTATAATGGATTCTTATGGCTCATTCTAGATATTAATTCATCAAACTCATCAAATTTACTTATGTCACTTCATGCCAAATTAGGTAAGGAGATGAACAGACAGTCTAGTGCTTAGCCTTTAGTCAAATATGAAGAAATGACATGTACAATGTAACAATCTCGTATTCTAAATACGGATATAGTCATCAGTAAGTACCTCCAGTGAAATGTATTTTGTTAATATTCTAAGTAATATATTCTATGCCCAAGACTTCTCAATGTCAGAAATTTTACTGAATTCAAGAACATTTCCCAAAAGTTTTAAGGAGATTTTTTTCTATTATTTTTTTAATTGAAGTATATAGTTGATTTATAATATTGTGTTAGTTTCAGGTGTACAGCAAAGTGACTCGGCTATACACACACAGATATACTCCTTTCCATTACAGATTATTACAATATAGTTCCCTGTGCTATACACTAAATCCTTGTTTAATTAGAAGCTTTAGTTCCTTGATTATCAATATTATGCAAATGAATGGCTAAAATGACGATTCAATGGGAGAATGTTTTGAGATAGACTTCAATGCTAGCTACATGCTCACATAATCCTTACCTTTAAGAATCAATGACTAAAAATATTTCCCTTTCATATGGATAACATATTTTTCCTTGTTTAAGTGAATAACTTCAAGTCATTAACAATAATATACATAGAATGTGCAAAAATCATGATTTTCAGAGAAAGAGTCATCAGAAAAAAACTTTGGATTTTAATAGATCTCCCAGTATCGGAAAGAAATTAACAGCTGCTTCTGGGGTCACAAAAGGTAGAGGTAAAAGTCAGTGCTCTCAAGTGTGAACAAAGAACTTGAACGTTTTAGTAACTAAGCAGTCACTTTATCCAAACATGGGGAAATGGGGAATTTTTAATTGAGGAGTGTTGATATTTACAGAAAGTTCATAAAGATTAAAATACATCTCGAACTTACCAGGTGTACTTGTTGAAGAGGCCTTAGAACTTACAGGCTCTGAATCTTCCTAAATAGACAGAAATACATATTAATAATACCACATCTTCTAGAAACCTGTTGTAGACGTTTGGTGTTTCATACTTTCTGCCATTTCCCACTTTTCCCTTCACCAATCTTTTCTCCCTTCTACACTAGTTTAGACCTTCTTCTTATCCGAGCACCTCCAGCCCTGCGCCCACCCCTGCGCCCACCCCTGCCGCTCCCCACGGCTCCTTCCCCCACGCGTCCGCACTGAGAGCTGTGCTCGCCAACGTGACTAAGCCCGATATGAGAGAGAGATCTGAATGGCATCAAAGAAGGCCAAATGCAGCAGGGAAAACAATTATACTGTTAAACGCTAATATATAAAACAAATAACGAAGAGTCTGCCCTCCTGAACTAGAGAGGGGGGCACAGCTAATAACCACAGGGCTCCTAGGGGAAACATTTGAAAACCGTGATTTACTCTAATTCCTTCATTTTAAATGCAAGGAAACTGGACTTCCCTGGTGATGTAATGGTTAAGAATCCGCCTGCCAATGCAGGGGACAGAGATCCGAGCCCTGGCCGGGGAAGATCCCACATGCCGCGGAGCAACTAAGCCCGTGCACCACAACTACTGAGCCTGCGCTCTAGAGCCCGCGAGCCGCAACTACTGAAGCCTGCGCGCCTAGAGCCCGTGCTCCGCAACAAGAGAAGCCACTGCAATGAAAAGCCCGCGCACCGCAACGAAGAGTAGCCCCCGCTCGCCGCAACTAGAGAAAGCCCGCGCACAGCAACGAAGACCCAACGCAGCCAAAAATAAATAATAAAATAAATAAATAAATTTATAAATGCAAGGAAACTGCGACTCTAAGAGATTTAAAAAACCTAGTAAAGGGTCATTCACTCCTTCAATGGTAGGCTTGGGTACAGAATTAAACTCTAAAGGTGAGCATTTCAGTGCTTTTCCCCCAACTCCACACATTCAACCCATTTTACTAAGTAAGAATGCCATTAAAAATTTATAAATAATGCCATTTTTAGTATCTGAAGAGTTAAAAAGAAACAATTGTTGGCTGAAATTAATTAAGTTCAAACTAATCTTTGACACAATTTCCTGAATAAGCTATACTTGAATTTCACATTTTCAGGTGTAGTAGACTATTTTTATTTTTACTTATTTATTTTTTGCCTGCACCACGTGGCATGTGGGATCCTAGTTCCCCAACCAGGGATCGAACCCGCGGCCCTGCAGTAGAAGCACAAAGTCTTAACCACTAGACCGCCAGAGAAGTCTCCATGTAGTAGACTATTTTTATTAACTTACATTTTTGTCCTCTTTTTGTTCTGTTTCTATTGTTGATCCCTTTTCAGCAATTCTTCTCCTAGAAAGAAGGTAAATCAATTTTTTTAAAAAAACATCAGGTAACTTAGTGTAAAACTATGCCAAAAGGGAAGAACTGCATCTAGTTAAATTATACTTAGAATAAAAGTAACAAAATCCTCTCAATTCTGGACACATCCATATAATTTCTCACTCACCTCCTGGCCAGCAGGGCACTCATTTCTTCCATTAAACCACTGCCCCCTAATGGAAGGGGTCCATTTCCACGACCCGTGTCTGTTTTAGATGAGGCCGAATTCACACCAATGGTATTCCCTCCGCTTGGGAAAGAGGCATCCTCCATCTTAATGAGAATATACATATATAATAAACTCCTATGTGGGACAATCCTATGTTTATTAATATATTACATTCAAAACAGAAGGATATATCAGCATTAATTTCAATAAAAACACCTAGATATTATTTTTTAAACTTTAAGGACCAATGGAGTAATTTTATATATCAGTTAAGTTTTATCAAAGCTAACATCACCAATAATGGGATAAAATGCTATCACATGTCCCCTTGTGTAATACATTGAAAAGGACATATTACGTTGGTAGTAAAACCTGCCCCCCAAAATGCATAACTCAAATCAAATCTTAGGGAAATATCAGATAAACCAAACTGAAGGATATCTACAAAATAATTATATTGTTGTCCTCAAAATTGTCAATATCATGAACAAGGAGATTGAGGAAATGTTACAGATTAAAAGTAAAGAGACATTACAACAAAATATAACAGGTGATCTTGGAGTAGAAAAAAAATTGCCATAAAAGACATTATTGGACAACAGATGAAACTTGAATAGATTTGTAGATTATAGTATTGTATCGCTTGAATTTCCTGATTTTGATAATCATGCTGTGGTCATGTAGGTGAATGTCCTTGTTCTTACAAAATACATATTTAAGTATTTAGGGAAATAGGGGCAAGATGTCTCTGATTTATTCTCAATTCAGACAAAAAGAGAGAGTGTGTGTGTGTCTGTTTACGCAGAAGGAAACATACACAAAGAATAATAAAGCAAATATGGTAAAATGTTAAGTGGTGAATGCTACAGAAACTCTATTATTCTTGCAACTTTAAGTTTTAGTTATTTCACATGTTTTTTAGTCAATGAAGTTAGTAACATAGGGTTCATAAAATCAGAATACAATAAATTCAATGTTTTAGATACTGAGACAGAATAAGACATAACATAAAAAATACAATTAATTAGGAAATGCATTTACCCGTGACACTTTTCTAAGTTTTGCTCCAGCAATTGCAGCTGCAAGTCCAGTTAAAGGGCGATTGTCTTCAGACATGGATCCCGAAAAAAATCCAGATGCAGGGAGGGGAGGAGCAGGAGGTGGCGGGGGAGGAGGGGGTACTTGATTAGGAAGAGGTGGTGGAGGAGGCGGAGGCGGGGGCCCTGAGGACGGAAGTGGAGGGGGTGGAGGGGGTCCTGGGGGAGGAGGAAGTACGGCTGATGCCTGGGCAGGACCTGGTGGGAGTGGAGGAGGGGGTGGAGGTGCAGGTGGTCCCAAGACAATGCCTGAGAGAAAGAAATGTTAAGACCATCAACAACAGAGCTAAGTGACACTATCTTAGGAGGAAAAGCATGTAGAATGACATGCTAAATTAACTTGACTTGAACATTTAATACAAATTAATGAGTTCAATTTATCATAATATTTAACATCCAAATCAGTATTAAAAAAATACTAAAAATTAAGGCCAAAGTGTATAACTACTCCCTTTACTGTTAGAGCTTTATTAATAGAACTTTGCAACAGATCGTCTAAATTAGTTTCTTTTTTTTGCTCACGGGCATTTGGTAAATAAACAAAATAAATGCTTATAAAATGTGGGACAGAGGCAGCATCCCTGAAAAGACAAATGAATGTATAGGATGGCAGTTAGTGCTGTTCAAAATAACAGACCAAAATAATCTGGGTAAACCTTAAGAGTTGAGACAATAAATTCTACGACAGTGAAAACATATATAGTTACTTGCTTTCCAAAGTGGCTGAATTGAGAACATGAAAGAAGGGTGGGTCCCAGGCTTCAATATGTCAAAAATATTCCACATTTAAAAGCAATGTGTAAAGAGAATTGAGAATCATTGAAGTAAAGGAATCTACTAGAACAAAGTAAAACCTCAAAACAACTATCAGAAATAATTAGGAGACATAGAATTTGAAGTACAGAAGACAGGGGTTAAGAGAGCAATGTCCAGATCTTGTAAAATCACAAAGGAGTGGGCAAGAACATGAACCAGGAGACTGACCCTGTAGGTCCTCCCCCTTCCTTAAGGCTTAAAGGGGTATTTTAGGACAAATAAAATGTTATCTGCAAACTGGGTGGTAAGCTTTTTGAAACTGCTAACTTTGAACAGTTACACAAGCTGGAATCATAAATTGCTGGAAGAATATAGTGATGGGCTGCATGAGGGGTCATCAGAGCTCTGAGGACACAGGAGGTGGGCCTTTGGACTCTGTCAGGCTAACTGTGTCTCTCTTGCTCCAGAATCACTTTCACAATGATACTGAACTACACCTACTAGAATTGTGACTCAACCTTTAAGCAAATTCAGTAAGTCAACATGAAAAATATACACACAGCAATAACAAGCCCTTAAGAACTAAGATTTTTTTTTTTTAATAAATGTTTTAAATCCAGACTGTAACACCGTTCCTTTGTAAGTACAAATTTGTTGTCACATTCCTTCCTGTAATCCTCGTTAAATCCTATTTTAAAAGGGAGCGGGTTAAGCATCTTCTTATTTACTTATAGAACCAGGTCCTTCTCTACTTACAAATAATCCATACTTAGATTACATCCCCCCTCCCCTGTCACTGTGACAGCAAAGTTCAGGCATGGGGAGTGGGGGGATAACTGTAGAGGATGCTATCCTCTCCCAACTATCCCTTCAGCCTGCTACTTCTTGGAATTTTGGACCATGGAACCCTTTGGGGCACATATCAAGCCTGCCATCCTCTCCACCCTTTGTGCAAAGTTGGGCTGCTCCCCAGGGCTTAGGGTGGCACCCATCCCTGGAAGTCTGATATGAGAAGCCCAATACGAAATAGGGTCCAAGATCAGAACTGTCCCAGAGGAGACTCCTGGATGACAGGTCTGACGACCACAGTTGGGCACTAAATATAATCTCTGTGTTTCCCAGAAATTAAAGGAAGACAAGTTTGATTATATCAATATATTTATTGTGTGGATTAATGTATCAAGTAATGTTTTCCTAGCGAAAATGAAAAGAAACATACAGAGGCCCTTAAATACTGAATAACACTGACTATGACACTGCAGAAGATACCCAAATCTAGTTCAATATGGAAACCCCTCATACTGATCCTCCAAATGCAATTAATCCAACAGAAAAGAACCCACCTTCGCCTTTTTCAAAACCATCCTCCCCATTCTTCTAGGCAATGAGAGCTGTGGACGTGTAACATTTCCAAGTGATTAGCTGTTAGTGGCAATAACAGAAGCCTTACCCTGCTGGGCTGGAGTCTCGGCCGGCTGAGAGGCTGCCTGCGAGCCTGGCTCAGAAGCAGAGGAGTCTCCCAGCACAGGGGTTAGAGGAGTCTCCACAGAGGCAGGGGCAGCTGCAGAGGGAGAAGGGAGAACACTAGGCTTGGATGAGGGAGTTGAGGCAACAGGGGTGCTTGGAGGAGGAGAGGCTTGAGATCCACAGTGTGAGAGTGGTGCGAGGGAAGGCGGTGGCAGCGCCGCTGGCCCTGAGGTAGGCGGTGGAGACACTGGACACGTGACAGAGTCGAGCAGCCCGCTGGGGGCCGCTGGTGATGGAGGCCTCTGGGGCACAGGAGAAGAAACGCAACTGGGGAGGACGGGCCTTGGACCAGTAGCTCTGCCTGGGGGGCTGCTAATCATTACTGGAGGAGACGGAGGGAGGGGCGAGAAACTGGAAGTAGACCAGGCACAGGGCTTCGTAGCTGGAGGTTGGGGAGAGGGTGTGTTCACAGGAGAAGAAGGTCGAGAGTTTTTGTTCAGAGGACGAGGAACTGTAGCGTAATGGGGAAGAACAGGGTGGAAGGCTGAACCTAGAGATGTTGCAAAACGTGTCGCGGAGTGTCGAAGAGGTGGTGTAGGGGGTGTGGAAGTGGGTGGCAAAGCGGTCACTACAGCGTAATCAGGAGTGGCCTCTGACACTGGAGCTGAGATGACTTTAGCATATGATGGAGGAGGTGCTGAAGGAGGCTGGTAACTGGCACACTCAGGAAGTGGAGCATGAAACAGGGAGCTGTCGGAGGATGGAGCTGGACAGAGGTGGAAAGCAGCGGCGAAAGACAGGATAAAAAAGGAGAGAGAAAAAGGGAGCTAGTAAAGCCACAAAACCAGCATTCAGACAAAATGTACAAATGTAGACTACAGTTAGTACCAGAGAATAAGCACATGGGCAAATAACTAATTTCACCCCAAAATGTCTTAACTTATACATACATTTTGAGACCCAAAAGAGGACAAGTTTTCTTTTACTCTAACAAGTTGACTGATAAATTAAACTGATTAGCTTATTCTTTACAAGAAAAAGATCGTAGTCTTAATTTTCATTATTTCGTCCACTAAAAGGACATTAACATTACATGAATAAGACCACAAAGAAGAGTAAGCTTAGTTGTATTTTTTAAAAAAAATAATAGAGAGAGAAACTAGCAAAAAGTTATCATAAAGGGCTAGAAACCCCCAAATTCAATGTTTATTTGTGGAAAAGTTTTGTTTTGTTGGCTATAACCCCAGAAAACAATTAGGCAATCAAAAGCAAATGAATGAACTCAAACAACAAACCAATCAACTAGTATTTAATCAACCCATGTTGAAACTTTAGATATAGGCCATGTGGAATAAAATAATAATTCTTAAATCCTATAATAAATGTTAATTTTAATGAATGTCAAAATACCTCAAATTTTTAGTCATATCTTAACCCTTATGTCTTTCAATAAAATTCCATCAGATTTAGTAATTTCTACTAATTTTTCACAATACTTGCATATATTTAAATTACTAGTCAGCTCTAGAGAGGATACTTTTTAACCTACTGTTTTTAATTCCTCCTTCAAAAACTTTAGAATACAATCAAACAAATTTCTGGAATGCTCCGGTATTCAAGACAATTTAAGCACTCTCAGAAGGGAAATATATTCCAAGTTCATCTAGTATAAAAATTTCCCATAAAAACACACTTACACTTTATAGCCAATTTATAGGGAGTTAGAAGAATTAGAATACCAGAATAAAAATTTCCTGGAGCTTTCTTTTAAGTCTCCAAGCAATAAAAGAGAGAAATAAAAAGAAAATGTTAAAGTAGCAATAGCCACATATTTGTTCTAATTTCAAGTCGCATTGCTTAATCCCAAGCACCTCAAATGTGAAATAGTCCTTCTCATACACGAATACACAAAATGCCATCGCCATCCAAGCTCAGACACCAGGAACACGGAACAATCTGTAAACTTCTTACCGGCATTTGACATTCTTCGCTCTCGCTCCCATTCCAGCTGCTCCCTTTCTAGCTGCTCTTGCCGCTCTCTTTCTTGCCTCTCCCGGTCCAGTCTCTCCAGCCTCTCCCGCTCTTGTCTCTCCCGCTCCAGACGATCCTGACGTTCCCTTTCTTGTCTCTCTCTCTCCAGCTGCTCCTGTTCTAGTCGCTCCCTCTCCAGCCTTTCCCTTTCTAACCTCTCCCTCTCCAATCTCTCCCTTTCCATTCTTTCTCTCTCCAGCCTTTCCCGCTCCAGCTCCTTTTGTCGTTGCTGTTCTTGTAGTTGCCTGAAATGAAGAAATTAAAAATATGCAACTGTGGCTACTCACCATTAAAAACCCATTCTTTTCACAATGAACCTATGAGAACCTTATTTCTGATTTAAATACAAAGCAGTGTAGACCAGGCAATCAACATCTCTCTTTCCACATGAAGAAAGACTATGTTAGATAGAGATGGCTTATGTTTCATACGAATGAAAATAATTTCTCTTAGGATCATTTTGGGCTGCTTCAGCACATTACACTAATGTCTCATTTTATTCTGTACTTTTCATGAATAAAGTGTTGCAAATAAATGAATAACTGAACATACCACTTTAATGACCAAGACATTATTTCAATCATTTAATGGAAATATCTCTAAATTGTAATTACCTCCCTAAAACAACATCAAATTTTTACTGTATAAATTATATTTTATCATTTTAGAAAATACAATGGCTAGTCACAGCACTAGCTCAATAAATGGTGAATGGAAAAAAAAAACAGACTTAAGAAATAAACTTTAAATCATATTAAGTCTCATATCCAGAGGTCAGTAAAATTAACATTTTGGCATTCATACTTCCAAAGTTTTCCTCATATGAAAATATGCATATAAACCTTAAAAACCAAATAAATTAGAATATGTCCCTACCACTCTGAAATCTGCTTTCTCCTCTCCCACTTAATATATTGTAAAAGGTATTCTAAGGCACTAAGTACGGGTTTGTACCTTTACTTTTCGTGACTGAGTAGTATTCCATTGTTTAGGTCCATAGTTTAAGCAGTCTCCTATGGTACTATATAAGTTTGCCTAATACTATTACTGATACTACAATAAACATTTATCTTCATGTATCTTTGAACCGTTTTCTACCTGCTTCTTAAGGATCATCACCAGAGGCACAGATTTGCTAAATGAAAAGATACAAATATCAAGATTTTTGACGCACGGTTCCAAATTGTCTTCAGGAACATAAGTCCAACAGTATATGAGAATGCCCACTTTCCTTTCCCCTCACTAACACTGAACACCATCACTGCTTTTAATCTTTGCTAATATGACTGATATCATATAACAATTTTCATTTATTTGATTACTTCTGAGGTAAAGTACTTTGCAATCTGTTTACTGATTTTTGTGTTAGTATTAACTGCGCATGTTCTTTGACCGGTTTTCTCTTGGGATAGTTAATATTCCATATTCACTTGAAAGAGTTCTTTTCTATATTAAAGATAATAACCCTTTGTCACACATGTTAGTCATATGCATTAACTTTTATTACGGTTTTTTTATGTCTTTGATTTTTAAAGTTTTGTTTTGTAATATGGCTTTTAATTTTACATAGAAAATCTAGTAATATTATTCCTTTATGTGATCTGCTTTTGATATCCTTCTTAGGCAGTCCTGTCCCACAGCAAGTTTATATAATTACTAACACTTTCTTTTCATACTTTTATTTTTTACAATAAAATCCTTAGTTCATATGAAACTCATCTTGGGCTTGACATGTGAAGTAGTGACCTACATCACAGCACCTTTTATCGAATAGGTTATAGACCTAATTTAAGATGCCACCTTTACATCTGTTGACTGTTACTGAAGTTCCAGAATGTTTTGGAGCATATATCTATTTGTCTGGCGTGGCACCAGTATCTTGATGCTTTGATATCTGATGTATACTTTAATATTTCGTAGGGTGCAGCCATCCTTATTAACTCTTCTTTTTGAGTTTTTCTAGGTGATTCTCAGATATATAACTCTTTCTAGGTAAATTTTAGTATCACTTTGTTAAATTTACCCTTTCTGCCAAGACCCATGCTCTCAATTCTATTAACGTTTCATTAAATTTGAAGATCAGCTAGAAAAACATTCACATATTTTTATCTTCTTATCTAAGAAAGTATAGAATGTCTCAGTATTTACTCAATTAAAAATCTTCTTCAACTCTAGGACTTCAAATGATGACTACAAAAATCTCTTTGTGATTATATTATAAACCTGCAGAAGCCTCCTGGATGTGGCTCTATAACAGTTTGCTTTTTACCTTTCATATATAATGTAACAGAGCATGAAAATGTCTCCAAGTATCCACCTGGACTTGAACAATTATCTTGCTATAAAAATTAACTCGCCCTAAGATTTAAAAAAAGTTACATTCATCTTACGCATAAAGTATTTCACAGCATTGTGGGGAAGATTAAATGAGATAATACCGCGACAGCTCTTTACTAAGTACCTGAAGCATAAGAACTCAATAAACGTGAGCTATAGTAATACTTATTTGGAGGTTTCAAACTGAGACTTTCCCTGGACTGGCTAATAAACTGGCTGGGTTCTGACTGGAGGCTGAGCTTCATGACAGAACGCGCGTGCTGCCCTTTGCTCCTCCCAACACTATCAATAAGCCAGGAAGACCTTTCCAGAAATCCCTCCCCTTCATGGTTCCTGAACTGACTATAAAACAAAGGAAAAGCCCAATCCCACTCCTGGGACAACAACACAAAGCTTCTCTCTGGACAGATCATAGTACTTCATCAGTGCAAGAGGAAAACAGAAGACACCTATGGTAGTGCTGATTATGGGCTGGCCACAAAGTTGGCTCGGGTTTTTCTGTAAGATGTTACTGAAAAACCCAAACGAACTTTTTGGCCAACCCAACAGTTGCTGAAAATACTGACAACTAAATAATAAAATCTGATTTTTACGGTACAGTACTGACTTCATTATACCATTTGATAAATTAGGGGCCAAAGTTTCTGAGGGATAACAATACCACTGTAGGGATGAGGGCAAGAAATTAGGTATATTCAGAAGAATATTTTTAATAATAAACTAGATGAAGTTATTATTATTGAATAACCTGCATCTAATGAATAAACTCAGCTAGGGCTTACATTACATTTGAAATATACAACATGCATCAAAAAATAAGAGCACATGAAATGTAATAATACTCTAAGCAATCTCTTGGGTCCAGAAGACAAAAGATATACCCATATTATTCTAATTAGAATATATTTGAAAGCAGAAGCTAAGGGAAAGTATTTAACTTTTAATGTAGCTGCACCAAGATCTATGATTAAAAAATCCAATTTATTAGCTCCTGTTACATTCCTGTGCCACCTCTTTCATTTTATTTTATCGAAATAATACAAGCACATAGTTTTTAAGTTTATAAGAAAAAAATAGCAGCTCATTGTTCCAACCCTCCCACCCCAGTTTCCAATATATCAGAGATAATTACTATCAGTTCTTTTGGCTGTTTCTTTAGATATGTCAATTCTTTTGATTATTTTAACTTTATACATGTCTACTGACTTTTAAGATATCTCTTGTAACTCCCTCACCACACACAGGCTTTTCCCAATATAGTCATGGGAGAATATTGATTTCTGGTTAAATCAATATTCAGAGTTTACATGATGAATATGATAATGTAAACACTGTTCACAGCTGAACCACACTGTACTCTAAGACTACATCTCATTTCTTATCCAAGTTCTTAGTTTTTTTACCCCCAAGTTAATGGCTGCTTCTCTAGACCATATAATGCTTTTAACACAAAAAGTAAGCTTAAAGCACAAGTAGAAGGCCAGGTACAAGTAAAGTGAATCTGAAAGAATTATTAAATAATGGCATTTACAACTAGGGTGTCCTGACTTAAAAAGACTGCTCCACACGTCATAATATTCTGGGTTTTCAGTCTATAAATAAAAGAGTATCTACTGATGTAGGGAAAAAGAGCACAGTGCCAGAGAGAACTCCCAAGTTCACTGATAGATGATTGAAGTAGGCAGTTCACACAGCTGCAGGAGAGTCTGATGACTGTGTATTTTCTTGATTTGAAAGTAAGAAAGATGCAAGAAAGGAAACTGTTCAAAGTCTCTAATTTTTAGCCTGTTTACTGAAAAGAAGCACATCTAAACATATTTCCCAAAGTTGTGTGTCAAACAGAACATCTCAGGCTTACAAATCTTTAGTGGAATGAATAATTCCACCTAAATTGGATGGTATATATAAATCTTCTGACTTTCATGTTTTGACTTCTAAAGCAAGACATCTGTATATCTTTTTAGGGGGACAGTTTCCAAATGTATAAATTCTGCTTTTCTTAGAACACCACTGCCAACTCACATACTGGAAATGCACATGACTATTCTTCCTAGAGTTCTGTCTACAAATGACTGTTTTCATCTGAAGATTTTTTCGAAGTACAAGGGCCCTGGGGGCTTCCCTGGTGGCGCAGTGGTTGAGAATCTGCCTGCCAATGCAGGGGACGCGGGTTCGAGCCCTGGTCTGGGAAGATCCCACATGCCGTGGAGCAACTAGGCCCGTGAGCCGCAACTACTGAGCCTGCGCGTCTGGAGCCTGTGCTCCGCAACAAGAGAGGCCGTGAGAGTGAGAGGCCCGCGCACCGCGATGAAGAGTGGCCCCCGCTTGCCGCAACTGGAGAAAGCCCTCGCACAGAAACGAAGACTCAACACAGCCAAAAGTAAATAAATAAGTAAATAAAATAATAAAAAAAAAAAGTACAAGGGCCCTAATTCTGAATTATGGAAAAATTCTGGAACACTAATTTTTCTTTTAAGTTAGGATATACATTTTACAATAATTTGAAACCTTCTGAGAAAATATATTTTTTCAGAAAAAAATGTAGTGCAAATGACTAATATCATAGTCACCAAGAGCATTTTAAAAATATCAGGAAAAATTCTTCCCACCACCAAAATACCTATTGAATTTCTCACCCAAAAGAGCTATCCTCCAAATGCAAAGAGATGCACGAAGCACCAGCCAACGAGATTAATAGCTTTTTTATATATTTGAACACATATTTAGTTTATCTTAACTCAAAAACTTACTTTTCTTAAAGCAAGCAAAATCTATGTAACAAAAATTTGAAACACATTTCATTCAACCTTATGTATAACAAAAAAATAGTGTTAGGTAAATGAAGAGTGATTTACATTTGACATAACAAAGTAGGAGGGCAGATTAGGAAAAATGTTCCAGGCTGATAACATTTAGTAACACTAATGCTACTGACATCTGTAAGAAAATAAAACTGCATAAATAAAATGTGGGCATTTCACTTCTCTATCAGTAAAAAAACGAAAAATGGATAAAACTAAACAAGATAACTACGTTTTAATATTACAAAGCTCCTGAGACAAGAGACAATACTTACAAGAGAAGGCGGTCAACTCTCGGTCCATCCTGCCTCTGAAGGCTAATCGGAGGGCTGTACATTCTCATTGTTCCAACTCCCTGCTTCTGTGCTGGGGTTATTATTCCCCTTTTATAACTTTCAGGTAATAGTGGTGATTTGCAAACTATTTATAGGTATTAACTACATTAAGTTCCGTGTTGAGACTGACACAGGACTGACTCATGTCTCTTAGAATATGTTTTTTCATCACAGTCAGCCAAGGAAGCCGAATTAATAATATGAGTAAGAACCAAAAACTGATATTAACAAATGCTACACAACATATGAATAGAAAACTAAACTACACTATCATCGTGTTACTATAGTAAAAGTATTGGACTAATAAGATTTAACATCTAAAGTAAACATTTGTTTTATCAACTCAATTTTATCCTCATTAAAATGTAAAAGTTAAACTTGTAAAATACATACATAGTTTCAAAGGTCAAAGAGTGTTACAAAGTTTATAACAAAACACTAATCCTCTTCTCAACCCTTACCACTTCCGATTTCTCTCCCCAGAAGCAACTACTTTCAACACTTTGATACTTATCTCACGTTTCTAACTACATACATTAATCTGTTTAGAACTAATACTTCTTAGTCTTTCAGATTTAGAAGTTATCTACTGACTTCACACTACACAAATGATTTAATTCCTACACCCTCTAACCTCCTAAAATCTTTCCTTCTTCATTCTCCCAATAAAATCATGACAGTACTTTGGATACATCAGCACCCATCTAACTTACTCACGGCTGACAATCTTTACTTTCCAGAACAATCCCTTTCTTAACCCTGGTGTTACAAATGGCTACCTCCTACACTTGATTCTTTTTCTCTATACAGACCCTTAACTCTCCATCAGAACCGTAAACCCTCTCAATAGGGTCAAGTATATCAGGTGATCTATTTTTTGTTTGCTTATTGTTTTTCTTTCCCCCCAGAAACTTTTGGTCCATCCTGCCTCTGAAGGTTAACCGTAGGGCTATACGCTTTCAACGCTCCAACTCCCCGCTTCGGTGCTGGGATTATTATTCCCCCTTTATAACTTTCAGACCTGCTGGGTCCCTAGGTTTTGCTTTCGCCTTAGTCAAGCTGGGAATTCCCTTATCTCTTTCCTACACTGGATTTCTTGTTTCCTGGCTCCTCCCATGGTATCATCATTCTTGGTTTACTCTCTCATTTTAATAGAATACATCTTCCAGTAGCTTACTAGGAAACTGTGCAGAGGAGGAAATTTTAGATTGGAAGTAACTTCTCAGGAATCTGAAGCTCCCCCCACTTTTAAAATCTTCTAATATTCTAAAATTCCAGTGATATGCCTTGGTGGTAGATCTTTTTATGTTTTCCTACTTATTGGGCTGGACACTTGGTGAATCTTTTCAATCTGGACCAGGGGACCTGGCAAACTACAGTCCATGGCCCAAATCTGGCCACACCCATCATTTCCGCATTGTCTACGGCAAAGCTACAAAGGAAGAGCTGAACAAATGCCACAGAGACCTCGTGGCCCACAAAGTCTAAGACCTTTACCATCCGGCCCTTTTCAGAAAAAGTCGGCACCTCTGACCACAAGCAAGTCACTGAGTTCCAGGAAATTTTCTTATATTATTTATTTGCAGATTCCATTTCCTCACATTTTTGTTTTGTCCCCCTAAAATTCCTAATATTTAGATGTCAGACCTCCTAATCTGATCTTCTTTTATTTTTTTTCTCATATACTATCTCTATCTTTTACAGCTATTTTCAGGGCAATTTCCTCAACCTTATTTCTCAAACCTCCTAGTATTAAAATTAATGCTTTTAAAAAAAATTCTAAGTATATTTTCTTACACTCTGATTCTTTTTAAATAACTACAAACATTTGCTTTATGAATAAAATATATTCTTAGTTCTCTGAAGCTATTATAGTATTTTTTAGGTTCTCTTCTGTTCCCTGTTATTACATGTTTCCTCCAATTTCAATTTTTTGTTTGTTTTGATCTGTCTTCATGTTATAAAAGTTGTCCTTAAAGGTATGATGATCCCTGGCTGTCCATTCATGTTGATAAGTGGTACTAAAGCTGATCAGAAGCCCTTAAATAAATGAGCTTCAATGGGAGGGACCTTGGGTGTCAATATCTTTGTCTTTTCTCTTGGCCAAGCCAAGTTTCTGGAGGAGGACTCTTCAAGTTCCTTACCTGAGTTCTACAGGTCTGGCTGCCAATGACTGGGAGCTGAGCAAAGGAAAGAGACCAAGTTGGCTGACTTTCACTCATCTCTCTTCAGTATGGCCTCTCACCCACACCTTCACAGCTGTGCCTCCTATACCTCAGGCTTTACCAGGAGTCAGCAAACCTGCTGAAAAGGGCCAGAGAGTATCTCTGTCCATATTTTTTCCTTTTTTTAAAAAAAAAACAACTCTGCAAAAATGTACAAGCCCTCCTTAGCTCTCAGCTATGCAAAAACAGGCTACAGGGCTGGACTTGGCCAGCGAGCTATAGTTTGCCAACTCCTAGCCTACACTGCTATGCTGTCCAAAACGGTAGCTATTAGCTGTATGTTGCAATTGAGCACTTCAAACGCTCCTAGTTTGAATTGGGATATGCTTTTAATATAAAAACACATACCAGATTTTGGGACACATACCAGATTTTTCATACCTAGTATGAAAAAAAAGA
This sequence comes from Balaenoptera physalus, assembly GCF_965194825.1. Lineage (NCBI taxonomy): Eukaryota > Metazoa > Chordata > Mammalia > Artiodactyla > Balaenopteridae > Balaenoptera > Balaenoptera physalus. Next base: position 24,033,395 of record NC_138882.1, read on the forward strand.
GTGTAAAACATCTCTAAAATTTTGTATCAATTACCTATTGAAATAATATTTTAGATGTATAGAGTTAAATATACTAATAAAATTAATCTCACTTGTTTCTTTAAAATTTTCAAAAATGTGGTCACTAGAAGACTTTAAAATGACATGTAGTTTGCATTACATTTCCATTGAACAGCACTGGTCTAGAGCATCTCTAGAAGATAATAAATCTCTAGTCTCCTGTTTGGGTGTTGTGGGGAAAATCTGGGTAGCTAAGCCCTCCTTATAAAGACTTACCTAACCCTCCTACGTGTAAGCATTATGAAACGGCTTGCCACTGAGAGGCACCACAGCAACTCAACCCTTCTCTTCTCTGTCCTGGCTTAGTTTAGCTATTCCTGGTCTACTAAGCTAGTTACCACCTGTATTAGTTTTTGTGGTTGCCATAATAAAGACCCATACACTAGGTGGCTTAAAACAACGGAAATTTATTCTCTCAGTATGGGAGGTGACAAATCTGAAATCAAGGTGTTGGCAGTGCTGGTTCCTTCTAAGGGCTCTAAGGAAGAATCTGTTCCATGCCTTGCTCTTCCTTCTCAGGAAGGCTGGTAATTCTTGGTATTCCTCGGCTTGTAGAAGCATCACTATAATTTCTGCTTCCATCTTTACATGGTGTTCTCTCTGTGTCTCTGTGTCTTCACATGGCCATCTTGCTTCTGTAACTTTCTCCTCTTCTTATACGGACATCAGTCGTGTTGGATAAAGGGGTCCATCTCACTCCAGTATGACCTCATCTTAACTAACAACTCTATTTCCAAAAGGTTACATTTTGAGGTAGTGGAGATTAGAATATATCTTTCTTTTCTTTTCTTTTTTTTTTTCCTTTGGCCGTGCCATGCGGCATGCGGGATCTTAGTTCTCCGACCAGGGATCAAACCCATGCCCCCTGCATTGGGAGTGCGGAGTCTTAACCACTGGACCACCAGGGAAGCCCCAGGACGTATCTTTCTTGGGAGACACTATTCAATCCCTAACACCACTCATCAACAAAATTTTAGAAACCAGAAAGTAGACGGCCATTTCTTGTCTTCACATTGTACAACTGCTGTCCCGAAAGTGCAACTGATGTTCCTCGAAGTGCAATGGACAGTCCCAAACAAAACCAGATTCGAAATATGTTGTTAAACTCTTCTTTAAGCAATTCATTTCCTTTTTGTAACAGTCAGAAGCCAAGAAAAATAACTTGAAGAATAAGAATTTTTAGCTACTGATGAAAATAATCCATTTATAATTGATGGTTCTGAGCAAAAGCCCTATCAAGTTTGTTACGCACACCACACATACACATGCACACAGACACCCCAGGAGCACACTACTCACATCATTTTCCTCCTACCCCATCCACTATTATTAGCTCACCAAATACGAATCATTTCCCAGTCTTCAAAAATCAATTACTGATACCCACTAACAGCTTACCTAAGAGTAGTAACAGAAACGTAACGTTTATTATAATATGAACTTGATACTGAAAATATAACTACTAAAATTGCAGGTGAATGTTATGATGCAAATTAATATTCTCTTCTACTACATTTTCCAGTAACGGCATAGAGAGATCCAGTTAAATAGTCAAAGTAACAGGATAAAGTTACTCAACTTATGAAATAAAAGTTGTCCCAAGGGTATTTTATCATGCCTCTGAAAATAAAACCAAGCACAAGAAAATTTATTTTTATATAAATAACTACCCAAAATAAATTTTGAAAATATAATTTCTGTTGGGAACCAAACGTCTCACTAGAGTGTGCTGTACATCCCTCTGCCACTGTGTTTTTTAATCTACAAAACGAGATCCAGCCATGCACAGCTGCTGGCTGAGATGAAGTGAAGACCAGCACTAACTGTCTATATAAAATTCAGCAGATATTTTTGGGTTTTGTAGTACCTTTTCCCAAGTATATTTCAACCATAAGCAAAAACAGATTCTTTGGCATGTAGGTCAAAAGAAAATGGCATATACTTTTCTTATAACTTGAAAATACTGAAGTTTTACAAAGCAAGATGCCTTTTTATTATATGACAAACAGGGAAAGAATATTAAAAAGCAATGTCTTAGCATGGCATAAAGGCCCTTTACGTACCAGTTTAATAGCACCATCAGTCCTGGAGCGGGGAAAGCGGGGCAGTACTCACGTCACACAGGTGGTGTGCACTCCCTTGGCTCTTACACATAGACTCTTTCCGCCTAGAATGCTTTTCCATTCTATGACTGAAAACTCCTAGTTCGCTTCCCCTTCAAGGCACAGCTCAAAGAGCATCTCCTCAGGAATGGCTCCCACCGTCTCCCAAACAGCACAGACAGAAAAGCCCAGGCAGCATGAAAAGAGTGCGTATTATCTTATTTAATGGTCCCAACAACCTTATGAACTCATATTTTCTGCCTGTTATGCCCCAACACCTACATATAAATGAATTCAGTACCACTGAACTTCTTGGCTTTTTATTCAAAACTTTATTCAGGTCCCTACTCTCAAGTAGCCTGTAATGTTCACTGTGGAGGTAAGACTCATATGTAAAGTAAACAACAAACAATAAAAGAGCGTGTAGTTAAGTTACAGGAGTTCAGAAACGAAAACCATTAATATACCTGGAAAAGAGTCTACAGAAAAGGACAAGACAGAAAGGATGAGAAGGGCAGGACAGAGAGGTAAATGCTACAGAGAAGCACAGAGGGAGAAACCGAGTATGGTGTACAGACAGTCATAAGGGAGGAAAGAGATACATGGGGTGGGCTCTTAAGTGTCAGGCCAAAGAATTAAACTGGATGCGAGGAGAGCTGGCCACCCGTACTGCGAGCAGGGAAGTGACATGAGATCCTGGACTCTTCTTACTCAAGTTGGTACATGTGAGCAGTCAAACGGTCTTCCCCCACTCCAAGATTCTACTGCAATTCCAGAAAAATAACAAAAATGTGTAAAAATAAACCCATTACAAAGTAGAAAATTGAGCTGAGTGGTCTTTAGTAGACCAAATTTATCATCAAATTTCTGGAAGACAAAAAGGGTAGGGAGGAGTTATATGTCTAGAATTCTTTCCCAGTTCCGATGTACTAGTACATCCAACTACCTAGTAGTCAACATCTCTACTTGAATGTCCAATGAGCATTTCGGCTTAACATCTTCAAAATTCATCTGATCTCTCCCCACAAAACCTGCTACTCACAGTCTCAGTTAATGGTGATTCCATCCTTCCCATAGCTTACGTTAAAAACCACAACTCCTCCCCTTCTCTCACACCCCACATACAATCCACCAGGAAATGTAAGGATCTGCCTTCTCACCGCTTCCACTGCCTGGGGAAAGCCATCATTATTTCCTGCCTAGTTTACCGCAATAGCCTCTTAACTAGTTTTCTTGCTAGGCTGCTATCACAACCCTGTACCTGCTTTCATTTGTGTTTCGCTATAGTCTGGTCTCAACAAAGCAGGCAAACTAATTCTGTTAAAATGTTAAGCCAGATGATTCCTATCAAAATCATCCAAGGGGCCCTCATTTCTCTCAGAATAAAAGCTAAATTCTTTATGATTGCCTGCAATGTCCTGCATGACACGACTCCCCCACTAGTCTCCTTTTCTGCTCCTGTTCTCTCTGCTCCAGCCTCCATGCCTCCTCGTTCCTCCCTGTACACGAGCACAATCCTGCCTTAAGGCTCTGCACAGACTGCTCCTTCTGCTGTAATGCACTTACCCAGACATCCACTCGGCTAACTCCTTCCTTCCATCTCCGTAAGATCTACTCTGACCAACCTATTTAAAGTTGTAACCATTTCCCCTTGGCCCTCTGTAACATATACTCCCTTCACTTGGCTCTATTTTTTTCCCATAGCACTTACCATCTTCTGCTACACTGTGTCATGTTCACTCTATTCTCTGATTAGGTTGAGGCTTTCTGTCCGCCACCCACCACCCTGGTATACTGTAAGCACTCAGAACAAAGCACTTAGCCTGGAACATAACTGGACTGAAGAGTGGAGGCATCCAGGGTCCCGAACACAGACTCAGAATGGCTGAAGCAGACGCGAGAAGAATCTGGAAAAGACCTAACTTGAGATCAGCAGGTAGAAAGAACGGGCATGGGCAGTACAACCATAATCAAGCTGATTGATAAACACACACACTGTCTGAAGAAAATGCACCAGTCATCCCTCTGCTCCCCAACCTGAGCTCAATGGATGGAATGGCATTTATCACAGAAGACTGTCCTCTAAACAAAGCGAACAAGCTGCCTCAGATGAGCTAGGGTGTCTGGTAGAACTAGAGGTAGCTCAGCTTTGTGGGGCTGAGGCCTGTCTGCTCCCCACTCTTGTACCCAAAGGAGAGCCTGTCAGTCTGTCTGCTTGGCCCCTTGCACAGACCCCCTTGGCAGCCCTCGGTCAGGGAAGAATGCTGTCCATAGACACCCAAACCTCACAATGAAGAGGAAACCCAAGCCAAGTACTGACGTCATTCAGACTAATTCTTTTTTTAGAAATAAAGAGACCACTAAGCATTACCAGATATTTGGGTAAAACCAATAAGGCAAACAATACTACTCTGTAGGAAGGAGATAATTCAAACAACGGAAGAGAAACAAGAGGGACTTAAGATACAATCATGAATTTAGAACAGGCTGTTTTGAAAAAGGAATAATCGCTCCCCCCGCCTCCGCCCCGCAAAAGGCTCTTGGAGAATAAAATTAAATGATAGGAGATCAACTACTGTGCTGTCCAATTAGGTGGCCATGAGCCATATGTGGCTCTCAAGCACTCACACTGTGGGCAGCCTGAACAGAAACGTGCTGTAAGTGTAAGAAATACAGACTGAACTTGGAGGACTCAGTATGACCAACAGAATGTAAAATATCTTAATTTCTATACTTATTTCTTTTTGAAATGATAATATTTCTGTTATAATGGGTTAAATATTTTATTTAACAACATATTTTATGTTATTAAAATTAATTTCACCTGTTTCTTTTTACTTTTGCTAGTATGGCTACTAGAAAAATTTTAATTAAATATGTAGCTTATATTTCTACTAGGTAATGCTGGTCTAGAACGTATGGTTAAAAATATCATCAAGAATACAGAACACAGAAACAGAGGCAGAAAATGAGAAAAGATAAGCATCATAAGGAAATAACCCAGGAGGCCCAGCATTTGATCAGCAGGAGCTCCCCAGAAAGAGAACAGAAGAAACAGAGAGAAGGAAATGGCTAAAGAAATAAAATTAAAAAAAAAAAAAAAAAATCTAGGAGTTTTGGTAAGTCTTCAAATGGAAAAAGTCCATTGAGTACTGAGCTTAATAAATGGGGGGGGACCCCAAAACCAAAAACATATCACATCTTTGTGAAAACTCAGACTACCATGTTAATAAGAAGGTTTAAAAGGATTCTAGGAAGGGGGAAAAAAGATCACCTACTAACATAAAGACAAAGATTTAATGACAGTAATAGAAAAACTGCAAATGTATAAACCTTGAAAATAAAAAAATAAAATTAAAAAAATGATGTGTCTATCAAAACTAGGTGGTAGAATGGAAGAAAAGGGGACAGGGAGATGTGCAGAACTACTGCATTCCTCTTACAGAGTGAAGAGTTAAGAGATACTAAGGTTAGAAGAACTAAAAATAATAACTACTCATAATTGGCAGGGGAAGTGAAGAATTCTTCAATTTTTCATAGTGTAGAGTCAATAGGTACTATCTGTAATGTGACTAATCAAGAAACAGAAATATAAACACATTATATATTACTATAGAAGAACTCATCAAAAGTACTAAAAGTAGAAATGGTTAAAAGTGATTAAGTCTCATGATTAACATGAGGGGAAGGCACAAGTGTGCAGCAGATCACCCTCCCTCTTTTTAGACCCTCCTGCACTGTTTGTGCAAAAAAGTTTAAGAAAAAATAATCTGGCAGTAATAAAGTAGGAATAAGTGAAAGGGATCTAGCTTAAAGACAGAAAAACTAGGAAGTCAGAAAACTACAGCAGTATACAAGAGAATAAATACTGGAGAAAGCTATTAGTAATTAGAATGTCAGGACAGTAAATCCAAAAGGCTTTCAGAGAAAGAAATAACAAAATGTACTTGAATAGATATTGTGAATGAAGATAATTATAGACTTTCTAAGCTGAAATTTTGGGAGAAATATTAGAGAGAAGAAGGAATGTACATTAAAAATGAAATCATAAGGGTTTAAACTGAGGCATCAGTAGGATACCCAAATGGATGAGCTCTAAAATAGGAATTCTCATTGAGGATCCACTGTTGGAATTAAGGGGGTCTGTGATCCTCTGGACCATGTAAGGGCACACATGCGTGCACATGTGTAAAATCACACGCACATATCTGAAGGGTTAGGTTGGGTGGGGTGGGGGGACTAGATGGAAGACGGCAGTAGTTCACTACTTCTACTAAATTCTCAAAAGGACCCATGACACTACTCCATTCATCTGGAAATATGGGTCTGGCTCTCCATTGGATAATCAGGAGCTGTAGATTTTGAAGCCATTAGCACAGAAGTTAAAAGAAAACTATAAGATCCAACCAAATCATCAACTTTTCAAAGGTTACACTGTGTGCAGAAATAAAAAAGAGATAGCTAAGTATAAAGCCTTATATAAGAAAAGGAAGAGGTACAGAAAAGGAGAAGAGTTAGCAAAAAAGATACTCTAAAGCATCAAAAGGAAGAGATAGAAGTGGAATATGTAGACCAAGAGAAGACATTTAAACTAGAATAAGTCAGTGATGGAAACAGCACATCCAGTAGATTTGTGAACACAAAGCAGATTTCATGAGATTAAAATGGAAATGGGGTGGGACTCCCCTGGTGGCACAGTGGTTAAGAATCCCCCTGCCAATGCAGGGGACACGGGTTCGAGCCCTGGCCTGGGAAGATCCCACATGCTGCGAAGCACCTAAGCCCATGTGCCACAACTACTGAGCCGGCGCTCTAGAGCCCGCGAGCCACAACTGCTGAGCCCGCATGCCACAACTACTGAAGCCCGCGCGCCTAGAGCCCGTGCTCCGCAACAAGAGAAGCCACCACAATGAGAAGCCCGCACACCGCAACGAAGAGGAGCCCCCATTCGACACAACTAGAGAAAGCCCGCACACAGCAACGAAGACCTAATGCAGCCAAAAAAACCCCACAAAACAACAACAACAAAAAAGAACATAAAAAAAGGAAATGGGGTGAAGCATAAAGAAAAGGAATGGAGATGAAATTAATAATGAGAGAGAAGGAAATTGGTTGGTGTCAAGTGGAAGAAGAAAGAAGAGTCTGTGCATGACTACGGACAGAAAATAATTTAAAATTCATACCAATTTTTCAGAAATTCGGATTCCACTCTTCAAAATGACTGAGTTAAAGTCTTCAACTAAACAAATAAGTAATATAAACATCTTCAATTTTCAAACCCTTAAGTATCTACTTACATACAAAGAGAAAAACCTCAAGTCCAGATGAACACTTTGAAATGAGAAAGAACATACGTGAGGGCATGGCGTTCTCCTAACAATTACTAAAAATTCACTCAGTACTCGTTTTTAACTCAAACTGCATGCTGCAAGTTCTTGACAACCCTCTGTGAAGCAGATGACCCACCTGTGACCCTTGACAAGGCAGCAGTACCAGCAGAAGACTTCTGTTTGTATTCTGTGCTGTCCTGGACGCCAGCAAGTGTGTCTGGGATTACTTGCTTGCCTGCTCGGTATTACCAGAGATGATCTCTTATGTTCAGGGTTTTCTCCTGGTTCTTCCTAGTCTTCTACAAATGTGTTACTCTCAATAAAACTATGATCATTTTTTATTAATTACTTTTCTGTTTGGTGTGTGAGAGACAGCATACAATTTCTAACTCTTGGAATTATTCTAGTATGTTTAAAACTTTCAATATGGAACTGAAATAAATGATTATATTCCTTAAACTTCCCTTATTTCTACAGAAACTTAATTTTATTTATATCTGTTACAGCATCACTCTAAAGAGCAGAAAAAGAGTTTCACCAAATTTGGAGGCTAGTTCCAGAGTGATCTAACTAAATATATAGACTGTGGCAAAAACGAAATTCATTTTAAAGAGATCCTGGAGGGCCTTCCTCAAGAGCTAAGTAGTTACACAGCAAAGCAACCAACACAGAACCATAGCAAGAGATTCCTTTGACCATCTGTCAGGGAAACATGACACATATATTAAGACAACATAAAGAATATAAAGAACATTTCAAATATGAGGTCCAAATCAAAAGTGACAAGAAAAATTGCTGGCTTGCCATGGAGCAAATGCCTCTCAATTGGAAAATTCCATCTATAAGATGGTTATCAATTCCCCAGAACAAAACAGGGTGCCCTACTAGTAACAAAAAGCAGTATCAACATCTCTAAAAAGTTTTAATTTGTTTAAAATGGGGCACCTGGTTTGACTAGCTCAATTTTAGTTACTGAATGTGACTGAATTTTACAAAACTATTTTGTTAAAAAGTAGCCTCTAATTTAGAGACTCTGGGTTAATTCAGAAAAAACTACCCCTAAATGAGGCTGTATTATAATTTCAAATGTATTTCTAAACTGCATTGAGATAATGAAGATGTTATTGATTTCATTCAATCACAGTTTAATCATAAACAGAATGATTCTGTATTCCATTACTATTCCTGTTCAATATTCAATGCCTTATACAAACAGCCAACACTATTTCAACTTTCCAGTCATGTGACAGGCATCATGATCACAGATTAATTTAAATGCTATAAAAATAAGACTGCTTGAAGTGTAAAGACATTTTGTATGCTGTTAAGAGTATTTAAAATATTTTAAATTCACAAGTATGATTTTTACCAAAAAAGCATATATGAAATTTTATAACATCTTTTGTCCAGCCTATTAAGAATCTGCTTGATTATTAACAGTGATTCTAAAACTTAATGTAACAATAAAAGTTCAGACTTCCAAATGGCTGATGAGACATAATCTACTTTCAATATCATATGTTCACAGATTGGTCTTCCGTAGTAGAAAGGAAAGGTGCAAATAACTTGTGAATTTACCTTCTTTGAATTTCCAATTCTTCTTGTGATGGGCCATTCTGAACTTGGGCAGGTAGTTGTGAATTTTGTCTAGGCAATGTCGGCCCTAAAAAGGGAGGGAAACATTATAGATGAACATTATCTTTATATTGCACTGGATAGAGGAGATAAAATCATGAGAATAACATAAAACCATCACATATTTACAAATGTATCTTCTTTTTGTTTAGCAAAATAAAATATAAGCTTCATATAACACACAGCAAATGAAAGACTGCAACATAATACTGTCATTATCTCCAGAAGGCTTACTTGAAACAAATGGAAAACATCAACAATAAAGGAAAAATAAACATTTATATATGAAGAGCTTGAGTAAAACAAGTGTTCAATGAGCATCTGAATAGGCACCTAAGCTTGACGTTTCTAAGACAATGAGACATTCTCTTTGGGGTACTTATTCATGAAGTGGAGAGGGAGAACTTAAATGAAAAATCAGAATTCAAAAAACTCACCTAAATAGAACACTGGAAATGAAAAACAGGAGAGAGAGAGCATGAGAACCTTATTACTAGACTGATGCATGCTAATGCATTTATCAAATTTGCCCACTTTAAGTTGCCATTCTTATTTAATGGCCTGGCATTTCCAGCACTGGTGAAAACAAACATTTGCTAAACTTCCATATATAATTAACCTACTTCTCTGAATTTTTAATGTAACACAGGTAATCATAATAACTTTTCATTTGGGGTAAAAACAAAACAAAACAAAAAAAACCTGCGTTCAAACCAACATGGTTCTGTCATGAGAAACTAATGACCATTCATTCCCACATCGTATAAAATGCAGACCCATTTTTAGCATCTCATAAAGAAGGCCACTAAATAATGGGACATTTTAATGTCACTGGATATAAAAATTGTGTGTCATAAAATGAGATAAATAAAATACTGGACCTAATATACAATGCCTATGGTTACAACAGAACAATCTTGAAACCTAATCCAGTAAACAAGAGAATAAAGAAACAGTAGTTATCTTCCACTCTTGGAGAGAAATATATGAGTAATGATATGCTGCACATATTTGTGAATTCTAGTGTGCCAGCAAAGGCCCCTAGCAGACAGTTTGAAAGTGTTTTGTAGACCACTAGTATAAAAAACAATTAATAAATAAATACTTCTATGTGCTAAAGCAAACTCTTGTAATCTACAAGTTAAAAGCACAAAGTATTTCATACTAGTGGAGAAGATTTCACAAAGAGAAGGATAAGGTTCATTAGAATATAATACAGTACTTTTATATCCCAAGTGTAAAAAAACAAATAATTTGATCTGAACTTACCTACTAATTTTTCTCCTCATCTCTTTACACGTTTTTAGATTAATCATTTAATTTGTCCTCTAAAGACAAATTAGATGACAACTGCAGTGATATTTCATTAGATTTCCTAAAAGACTCTGCTATTTTAAGAGCCACATAGAGGAAATATAAAAATATATTAATCCCATGTAATCAGTAACAGCAAAAAAAATAAAATAAAGCTTTTAAAATTAAAAGTGCACTTAAATGTTTGCATAAATGAAAATATGTAATGTGTCTAGGAGACAGACTGGAATTCTTTCTTTCTTTCGGATATTAACATAATGATATAAAAATAGACTGTCATATTAAGCCATACCCTAATGTTTAGTACTTTACTTGTCTCTTCTGGTAGAGGAGGGGGACATACAAGGTGGGAGGGTAAGTGTGAGAAAATATAAACTATTTGGGGGAGTATTTTCCAAAGTTATATTTATCAAAAAATATTAAATGTGAGCATTTAGCATGGGCAACTCACAAGACCATCATGGTTTAACTAGTTTTAAAAACAATGTTTGTGTACTTAAGTTAAAACTTCATGCTACTCAAATAATTAAGCAGTGAATGTCAGTAGGTAGATTTGTTTGGCATCAATCCCAAAGAATTCGATCCTACTAATTCACATCTACATCAGGCACTGTAGCTCAACAATAATATTAATAGATTAAATTCACCAATTAAAATCTCTTGATGGAAGTTTTAACTCAAATACATAAATTCAAGAGAAAGATGTCAAAATTTCAACTCAATCCTACTGATTTTATTTAAAGGTGTTTTAATTAAACTGTCCAAAGTTTGATATAACTCACAAAAAAATCTGAATGTGAGAAAGGTTTCTTTTAGCAATTTGTAAAAACTATTTTGGATTTTTTTTTAATTTAAAAGTTTACTCAGCAAGCTTGTTTTAAAAGGAGGTTTTTAAAATGTGGGCAATATTTTCTGGCTGATATTATTAATTAGAAAAATAGTTTACTACAAGGAAGATCCTTTTAAAATGGGAGGAATCCAAGAACAACTGAACAACTCTTAAAATTCTTTTCTACATGGTTCTTGGTGATAGTGGGTTATTTGTCTTCCCAAACACCTTCTTTAACTGGGGGGCAGAAGAGAGGACGCCTTCCCCTGGCATTTTCTCACATCCATATTTAACCTGGTTATTTCGTTTGTTTCTTCTTCATCAATGTTGTCAACTAACAATAACAAGCACATTGAAATTCATGTGCATTTAAGAAATAATATAAATATACTGTGAGCATTAAATAAAAGTGTCTTAGGTAAATTATGAACTTCAGGTACTCAATTATATTCTTCATTCTTGTCAGACATTCTACTGGGTTATACAATTGTTAAATTACACCAAAGGCACCACACACAACATGAAGCAGCAATTAAGATTAGGCAAGGCTGTCAGCTGCCACTGTATTTTCTGGAATATAACTATTAGTTACTTCACATAGGTCATATGCCTACATGAGTATTTGTGTTCTCAGAGAATGCAAAAAAGGTACTTTCCTAACCAGTGGGTAAGTAACAGTATTTTATAAGCATCACAGGGTGCTTAACAGCTCTTTTGGGGGAAAAAAGGAGAAGGGACAACTGAACCTGCTTTGTTCCTACTATTGTATCATAAAGAACAGTAGCTACATGAGGGTTAGTTTTCTCTGTTCTATTACCGCAGCCAAAGACAATGGTTGGTCTTAATTTGTCCTGGCTAGAATTCATATAGCAAAGTATGTAAATCACACGTTTCTAATAAAGAAAATGTGTCCATGTCACTGATATGGTATCTTATAAATGATGGAAATCAGAATAGAATGTCTCTCTAAACCAGGAATGAATGGCAGTTCAGTCTTGACTTCAATACTGAGTTTTGGCTAAAGCATATTTCACTTATTGTCACATTTTAATTTTCACAGACCTAGTTTCACACTTAGCCACAGACTATTTAAAACACAGGACTAAAAGACAAATAGGTGTTATTATACACAATACAATCAAGTTTAAACTTAGCAATGTGGTAATTATATTGTTTGTACACAGTTAAATCAATTAAACATACTACTGGGGGAAACTGCTTTTTAACACATTATTTTACAACTTAAAAAATTCACCTTTATGAAGGCCAAATCAATCTTTTCTCTGCAGTTGGGTAAACTCTATTATTCTGCATGTGGAACTCCACATATTAAGTAGCGAAGTATAGAACATCAAGTAGGTTTTCAAAAAGAGCTAAAAAGAGTCCTAATAACACAAACACAAACAATCACTCATGGCTAGTTCAAAAGACCGCCTGGAAGAACCCCCAGGAGGAGGCAGAAAAATCAGAACTAAAAGTTACTAATTAATCACTTAATCTGTAACGATTAATTAAGGAAACTGAGAAGGAGTGGAGAGTTTATAAGGAGCCGCACAACAGGCTCACTGCTGTAACTGTCACCTGGAGAGATCGTAAAATAAAACCGCAGGTGATTAAGAAATGCATTAGAATTTTCATTTTTGGAAATGTATGACACATGCTTCTTTGCCTAAACCAGCAAGTATATCAATCTTAAAACAATTCTCTTTATAGGTAAAGAAACAATATTAGTAATACTGAAGGATCATATCAAAAACTCTGATTCACATGGATAAAGTACATATACACAGCTGAATTGTTTATATAAAATTTTAGTAGCATATATCATTTTATCTCTCATAAAACAATCTGGCCAGCCAAGCTATACAGTCGTCAAAAAGGTATATATACGAGTTTAAAAAAAAAAAAAAAAAAAAGGCTCTAAGATTTAAAAGTCACTTTTTGAACTTGGGTTTTCAAATCAGAAAGTTTTAGGATCAAATGAGAATAAAAAGAATTCAGATGTGTGTGTGTTGTGTATATGTGTACATATATAGATACATCCTAGTGTAAGGAGAAGGATATGCATGTACCTGATTAACTGTAATGTGGAATGGTTAAGTGACATAACCGGCTTGTCCATGCAAACGACACATATATGTGCACACGTGTGTATATGAGCGTGAGAGTGAAAGAAAACACTCTATAAGCCTAAATTCACTCCTAAGCCACAGATATCTAACCTACTGAATAAAGGAGGCTGTCAATCAGAAATCAACCTATTAATAAGAGCTCACATCTGCCTTACAACATGTACACCTGAAAATTAATTCAAGTTAAGCAAAAGCTCCCTTCCAATAAATCACATTTATATTCCCCAAATCATATTAAGATGAATATAACTTTTCCCCTTAAATTCTAATTTAAAAGACTGCTCTCAAACAAAATAGTTAAAAACAAAAACGAACAAACAAACAAAAACCTCTCTCATTCATGTTGGAAGAAGTGAACAAGAATTAGTTCTGAGATCCTAATTCTAACTAAATCCTTACTAAGAAGCCAACTCAAAAGCTGACCAAATCACCTACATGAACCACAACAAATATCACAACATAAAACAGTAGCTTGCTGTGTATCCCAAATACCACAAACCAGACCATGGCCTAAGGAAACAAAAGTTATGGAAATGCGCAAGGAGTATGTACCACAGCTTGAAAAAGTAATGTAAACATAATGTTGCTTACCACAGAAAATACATCGCAAATTAGTGCTGTCCTGGGTAGCAGTAACTTTGCTCTGGGCTGCAACAGACACCTTGGTGTTAGAAGCTTCAAAGGACAACGGGGCCATCTGAAGAACTTCACATAAACTAAAAGGTGCTTTGAAAGGTTCAAAACGTATTACACATACGTCCTAGCTAGATCCTCATTCTGGAAACTCTGTAATTTAATAAAAACGTATCCTCTTTAACATAAACTTGTTAAAAATTTTTATGTGTAATCTTATTTGTGGAAAAAACCCTATAATAAGCCACAGACCAAATGATGCACTTAATAGCTTAATTATTTCCTGAGTTATACAATCAGAGAATGCAATCGATTTGCATTTTACAATTATCTTAAAAAGTAAGTGGACCTGAGATACAGGAAGTCAGATCTATGGCCATTAGTTAATTCCATGATAGCTACCCTCTTTTAGTATTGCTCATTTAAAAGAATTTGCAGCTGAAAAAAATTTAAGGGAAATGCTTAAATTAGCTTAACATGAGATGAACTCATCTCTACTAGTTGAAGACCAAAGCCATTTTACACAGCCTCCAGCAATTAAAGTGTTATATATTCATTGATGTCAAATAAGAATATCTTCATTTTTCATCTTTGAAAAACAGCAAAACTATTCATTGTTTTATCAAGCCACATTTTATTTTCCTTTTTTCTTCAATATGTATATATGCATACGAATTTGACAAAATCTTGTTAAAAAATGCGTGGCCACCTCAAAAAGCCATTTAATATTTAGGTTGCCTATACTAAAATTTACCTTAAGTATTAATGAGGTAAATTCTCTTTAAGTGAAAAAATTCAATGAGAAGGAGATGATAATTTATGAAAAGGGGAAAGGCTTTTACAAAAGCAAGGTGACACTCAAAACGGGTGGGAAAAACAAAAATTAAATTTCTTTTAGTTTTACATTAGTGACATTCAAAACTTTACATCAGTACTTTTCTATAAATAAAATACTACAGAAATTCTTTTCAGCATAGGAAAGATTTTCTCTTTCCACTAGTATTAATCAAGAAACAATAAACAAGTTAAAAATATATTGACTTAAGAAAGACTACATAAAGGCAAACAAGACAGTAATTTAGATTTCCCTTAAAACTGTATTCTTAAATAATACAATTTATGCTAACTAAAAGTTTGCATAGAATCAGAACCAAACCAATTTATATTTAAAGAATGCACACCTGAAAATGGTAATAAATCTTAAATAGGAGAATTTTTTATTGTTTTTTAGAAATTAGATTTAATATAATCCAATTATGTTTAAGCCTTGTTTTAAAGATATTAAATACAGCAGATATTTTCAAACACAAAATAAATAAGATTGTTGAATGTCACCTTTCCTAAGTACTTCCACCCACTTAATCAATTATTATTAAAGTCGCATGCACAATATTTACAGTAATGACATAAAAAAGACCACAGGCATACATATAAAATGTCTACTAGCCTAATCAGATCATGCCAAAGATGATAAACCATTTAGAAGATTTTCAATAATTATATTTTGTTTAAACTTTTAAAAAAATCTGTCTTACCGATGTTTGTAAATGACTACTTCTATAAAGCCTTTATTAAATAAACATGCCTAGTCTTCAGGTTTTACCCTTCAGTTCCTTTCATTCATATTTAAAGGAGGAAAAAAAAATACGGAAAATATTAAAAACTTACAGGAAAAACCTGAGAAATTATCTCGTCTCTGACAGCAAAGAAACTGCCACATTCCATTACCGATCATTTTGGTAAAAAGTCATCTGACAATCCTCAGAATTCAGGTAAAACATTACTACCACATAAGACCCCAAATCCCCAATCTTCTCACAGTTTAAACTATTATGCAACATTCTTGCACTTGGTATCTTTAAACATATTCTTTCTGCTGACTTTTACTTCATACCATCCCGTAAAATACTTATCTAAATTCTGATAAGGTTGCTTGAGTTCTACTGCAGTTTGCATTTCCCGAAGATACTAAATTATTCATTCCATCATATGCATAAGGCTAACAGCACTCCCTGCTTAATACTGATGCTGTTAACTCTTTCTTCACTCAGTTGAGGGAGGAGGGTGGAATATGGGAAAAGAATGTTCAGTGTACAGATTGAGTAAATTCAATTAAAAAAAAAAAGACACTTCTCTTTAAATCAGTGTATTAAAATAGGCTTACGGCTAAGAGAAATAAGGATGCACCCTAAAGGAAAGCATGAACTAAAGAGGTTAACTAAAGCGGTTAAGATGCATCAAACAATCAAAACTTAACATCTATATTAGACTTCTAGAAAAGAAAAAAGACCATCCTTACGAGCTACTCTGACCTTGAAATAGTCTTGTCATGGTTGTTCATTTATTTCTAATATAGTTTGTAAAACAGCTATCCCTCAGGCTTTTCCCCGCCTTTTAACATCCTTTAGCATTAGGCATTTTGTACAAGCAAGGAAATACACAAACCTTGGGTGAGATATTAGTAGGAGAAAATGACAGGCTGTCATTTGATTGGTATTACTGTATTTTATTGCAATATATAATTACTATAGTAGACCCTTAGTGTTCACATTTTTAACATTAGAGGTCTCCACTACCAGGAGTTAATCTCAAAGAAATTTGTAATGAGGAAACTACCCAGCTCAGCATTTTTTCTGAGGATTAAATGAGATAATGTTTGCTTACAGCTGGTTTTAATTTGATTTGTACTCTCTGGAAAGCTGGTCTGTTGAGTGAGCACAGCATAGCATGCAAATTAGCAGTGATCATACTTCTGACCATCATTAGGGCCCCAGGTATTATCCTCATGATTGCAAAGTTCTACTATAACCATTTTTGAGAAGGCATGAAAGCAAATGTGTTTTTGTTTGTTCTAAGGTATATAGAATAGAATGGAAGAAGACACTGCAGTGGTATGGTTGCCTGTGTTCAAAAATAGATACCATGGGGTATAAACTGGTGCAACCACTATGGAAAACAGTACAGATACTCCTCAAAAAATTAAAAATAGAACTACCATATGATCCATCAATCCCACTTCTGGGTATATACCCAAAGAAACTGAGAACAGGATATTGAAGAAATATCTGCATTCCCATGTTCAGTGAAGCATTATTCACAATAGTCAAGATATGAAACAACTAAGTGTCCATCAACAGATAAAGAAGATGCAGTATATATATATACACACACTGCAATATTATTCAGCCATAGGAAAAAGGAAATCCTGTTAGCAGCAATATGGATGGACCTTGAGGGCATTATGCTAAATGAAATAAGCCAGACAGAGAAAAAACAAAGACTGCATGGAATCACCTGGATGTGGAACCTAAAAAAGCTAAACTCACAGAAACAGAGAGTGGTTGCCAGGGGCTGGGGGGTGAGGGAAAGAGAGAGAGGCTGGTAAAAGGGTACACATTTTCAGTTACAAAATGAATAAAGACTGAAGATCTAATGTAAAACACGGTTGAAAACATAGTTGATAACACTGTACTGTATAATTGAAATATGTTAAGAGAATAGAACATAAATGTTCTCACCAAAACAAAACAACCAATCAACCAAACAAAAAAAATAAATATGTGATAGATGTGTTAATTAACCAGATGGAAGAAATCCTGTCACAATTTATATGTGTATCAAATCATCACCGTGTACACTTTAAACATCTTACCATTTTATTTGTCAATTATACCTCAAAAAAACTGGGAGGAAAAAGGTACCATATTTGCAGGGCACTGTGCTAAAAGACATGAGAATTACAAATAGTAAATTTTATTCAAAGTGATGATAATTTTAAAGTGGCATTTTAAAACATTTTCAAAAGAATTTCAAATTTTGTTTTAAAATATATGCAGTTTCTAATAAAGGAAGATTGTTATATATCTCAAAAAATGAGGTATCATGCATCTATAGCCACATGTGAAAAAAATATCATATAGAACTGCTCTTTTTTTTTTTTTTCATTACTGAATCTTAAGCAAAACTATTTATATGACTGGGTTTCCCCGCCCCTCTTCATTTCTTTAGTTCTCCCCCAACTTAGGGCCTCAAATGCATTTTATTCCCTGCTAAGCAAGAATGAAAATGGCTGCTAACAGTTGATAAATTGTTGATAATTGATTAGGCTTGACTGGCAATAGCACCAGTCCAACATCTGTTTTGTAAGCCATTTACTTTTAGATGTGGAATGAGTGACTGTCTCCAGCTAAAGAAACTGAAAGAGTCAACTAGAAGTTGAGGGGTTTATAACTTACCAATCCTGCCATATCCTAACACTTCTAAAGGTAAGAGTAACCCGTGTCCCACATTCATTTCTCTGCTTCTTCCTCATGAGCATAGATCAAATCCCCTCACCATCCCCACCCCCTTCTATTTCAATACTAAGGCACTATTAGGTACATATATGCTCAGAGAAAACACCACATTCAGGTAGAATGCACTTTAACAAAGATGATTAGCTTATTACTAGAGTATCTGTTAACTCTCTAACCAGCGCTGTTATCTATGTTATGCAAACCAGATGTCTAGGGCCCTTCCATTACTACTATTTAACCTATTTCCAAGTCCTGTTAATGCAATCTCCTCATTGTTCTCCAAACTACCTCCACTGTCACTCTTCATGTTCCATGATCTCTTGGTTTTCAAAGTGGGATTCATATATCCCAGAATGCTAAACATACCCTGGGGTAGGAAAGAACATAGTAGTACTTCCATTTCTGTTAATTTTTTTCTCATCCTTCTTACAGTTCTATTTTTTCATGTTTTACAATGTATGCAATATGTCAACGCCAAACATATACCTAAGCTATAAATACACGTGCATTAGGAGATAAGCTCAAAAATTAAGGGACCGGGCTTCCCTGGTGGCGCAGTGGTTAAGAATCCGCCTGCCAATGCAGAGGACACGGGTTTGAGCCCTGGGCCGGGAAGATCCCACATGCCGCGGAGCAACTAAGCCCGTGCGCCACAACTACTGAGCCTGCGCTCTAGACCCCGTGAGCCACAACTACTGAGCTTACGTGCCACAACTACTGAAACCCGCGGGCCTAGAGCCCGTGCTCCGCAACAAGAGAAGCCACCGCAATGAGAAGCCCGCGCACTGCAACAAAAGAGTAGCCCCCGCTCGCCACAACTAGAGAAAGCCCGTGCACAGCAACGAAGACCCAACGCAGCCAAAAACAAATAAATAAAATAAATAAATTAAAAAAAAAAATTAAGGGACCACCAGCCTAGACTATTAAATAAACTGTCCATTCTGATGTTGTACCTCTCCCATTCCCCACAGCAGCCAATGATACTTTAATCACTAAACCAGATCAAATCACCTCCCTTAGTAAAATCTCTTCAATATCTTCCCACTGATCTTAAGATAAATAGCAAACTCCGGTGCTTTCTCCCCATGATGTGGCTGTGGCCTAACTCATCCAATTCATACTTTGTTTCTCTCTACACTCCAGGTACATTGGTCTTCCAGATTTTCAAATGAGCTATATGCTCCTCCTGCTGCAGGGCCTTTTTTACACATGCACATGCCTTCTGCCTGTGATATTCTTCTCTTGGTCAACTAGTATGCTTCCTTTTTGTACTAATTAGAACTTTCTGGCAGTCAACACTCAACTGGAGTTACTATTAGCCCCCAGACAACTAATATAATTATTTCTCCCTCCTTCACTCAGAATTCTTATTTCCTATTTCTAGTTTTATAATTATATATGTTTTTTCCCAGTTATCCACTTCAAAAAATTTGAAAGGAGATAATAAGCTAAGCATACTAATAAGTATGAAATTGGGTAATACCAAATTTTCTAAGAAATATGAAGAATCTGTCTAAAGACTTAGGAGAAAAGTTTTCATACATTAAAATTAGGCAAAGTGGTACAAACTTATATTCAGACAAGAAAGAAAGTGGGAGACAGAGAGAAAATAGATGTGTGACATCCTACAAAATGAAAGTTTGGGGCGGGGGGGATGATAAAGGCACCCAATTCCATGGGCCAGGCTCATTTGGGGGTGGTGGGCAATCCAATGAGATGAGACCACCTCAGATCATTTTTAAGGAAACGCATGCAATTTTGCTTCCTCATCCACATGTAAAGAGCTGAAATTCTTTTAACCAAAAAAGTGTTTTCATTCTAAAAGTATAATACAGAAATTTTCAAAGACCATGTCTGTTCTTTCCTACTTTTGTAAGAGAAAAAGAATTAAGAGAACCAAAAAAGTATGCAGTTCTAAGGTAATGCTCTGGGATGTGGGAAAAAAATGAAGGGAGGACAATGCTGGGCAAGAAAACTGAGCCTGGGGACCAAGAGAATAAACTTCAGAGATTTCACAAATGGCCAAGCATTCATCTCTATTTACATTCAATTTGGCAAAGAAAACTACTACACAATTCTACTTTCACAATTTACCAAGTTTTTAAATGTTGAGTTTTTTAAACTAAAGAATATGAGGAGGCCTTTCTGCTTTGGTTGTAACCTCCTTATTTAAAAAAAATACTAAGTACTAGTCATTACTTTCACTGTATACCATACTCCTACAACTTTAACACACAAACATCAATTGTGAAAATAAGAAAGTCAATTGTTAAAACTTAGAGAGTATGCCTAGATACATGAATACATGCTTTCTTATGATGACTTACTTTTCAAACTGCCATACATGATACCTGCTACAAAATATATGAACCTTGAAAAAATTATGCTAAGAAGCCAGTCACAAAAGATCACACACATATTGTATGATTCCATTTACATGAAATGTACAGAACAGGCAAATCCATAGAGACAGAAAGCAGATTAGTGGCTGCCAGGAGCTGGTAGGTATGAAGGAATGGGGGTGGGGTAAGAGTAGGGGTGGTGATAGTGACTTAGGGGCACAGGGTTTCTTTCCCATGTGATGAAGATGTTCTAAAACTGATTGTGGGGATAGTTGCCCAATTCTATGAATATACTAAGAACCACTGAATTGTGTACTTTAAATGGGTAAACTGTATGGTACAGTAAAGCTATTAAGGAAAACAAAAAGTGCCATGTCATGCTTGTATTCTTCATCTTAGAATTGTTTATAACATAAAGCTGAAAAATATCCCAGTGCCTATTTCTTTTCTATTACGGAAAATATTAAAGGTGATTACCTCTGGATGGTGGAATTTTCTTTAAACATTTTTTAAATCTATCTATCTATCTATCTATCTATCTATCTATCTATCTATCTATCTATCTATCTATCTAATCTATCTATTTATTTATGGCTGCGTTGGGTCTTTGTTGCCGTGCACGGGCTTTCTCTAGTTGTGGCTAGCGGGGGCTACTACTCTTCCTTGTGGTGTGCAGACTTCTCATTGTGGCGGTTTCTCTTGCTGCAGATCATGGGCTCTAGGCATGCGGGCTTCAGTAGTTGTGGCATGCAGGCTCAGTAGTTGTGGTGCACAGGCTTAGTTGCTCCGTGGCATGTGCGATCTTCCAGGACCAGGGCTTGAACCCATGTCCCCTGCATTGGCAGGTGGATTCTTAACCACTGCGTGGATGGTGGGACTTTAGATATTTTTACTTTCTTCATTATGATTTTCTGTACTGCTTAAACTTTTATAATAAGCATACAACTTTTTAATCAGAAAAAATTTTTTCACTAGAAAAACAAAATGCTGTGCTGGAAATCCAAGTTCTACTGCCCAGAGCAGTTCTTGTCAGGTGGAGCTCCAACTGGCTCTAGGTTCTGACGAGAGAATTGGATGTACACAATGAAAGAAGTGTCTCGATTAATAATACCAGCATGACCCCAAGTGTCTGGAAGGACTGCAGAGCCAGCACCTGGATGTCCCTTCCAAACACTAGAGCTGGTCTGGGAAGGTTCCTTTGCCATCATGTTATTTTTCAGGAGGAAACAAAAATCAAAGGCATTTCTTAGGTCATGATTCTGAATACATATCCATTCAGGATGGTTCATCGAAAACCAGGCCTGTCCTAGTTAAACCAGGACAGCTGTCTACTTCTCCCTGGGAACCCTACTGCCCTTGCCCTTCTCATTTTCTCTGGACAATAATTCGTGATACTTCATCAACGAAACCAAGAAGCAACTTCTATCTAAAACAACCCCGGACAACCCTAACACTTAAATGACAAAGATGTCCACATTTACTTTTGGAAACTCAAAAATAAGTAAAATTTTATTAAAAGAATAGTTTTGATGAATATATAATAAATTAGATAAACTGGGTTTGTTTACCTCATATGGGGTTTACAAAATAGAATTAAATATAAATAAAGTTATTGGTGTGGGCTGTCAGCAAGTACATAAAAATAAACTTGTTCTACAAACTAAACATCATTAACTTCAGTCTCTGAAATGTAATTATATACATAACAATATGTATCTTTATTTCACTACTCTTTAAAAAATATGACTCATAATTAGTAGGTCTAAATTTGATATGACAATTCAAACGTGAGGGTGTGTTATTTAGAGGAAACATCAAATATTCAGACAAACAAAGAAAATGAAAAAAGCCATCAGCTATGTGGTCAAACTTATAAAAATTAAGGAAACTTTAAATTAGGAATGCCATATTCCCACTCTTAAGAATCCATAGATGTTACCTGATAAAGAACAACTTCTTCTGGAAAACTGTGCACAAAATACTTATTATCGTATTTTAAATGATATTCTTGGTAATATTTTAGTTCAACCTGTATCCTATGTCATTTTACTTTCTTCATTAGACATTTTCCACGTTAAATCTTAGCCTTCTACTACTCATTCTCTAAAAATGAACTACCAAAGCAGCAGTAACACATTGTTATTTAAAAACAAAACAGGGGGAGGGGAAAAAGAAAACTTCAATACCAGCTAGAGCTCAGAAGGAAACACACTGTAAAATACCAAAACTGGTAGAGCCTAAGATCCTTCCAATTTATTGTGAGTTACTACTTTATATTGCGTTAGAGTCAGCTGTCTGCCTCACTAGACTTCAAGATGCTCAAAGGTAGTATCTGTGCCATACTCATCTTCCCATTACCAGCAACCAGCATGGTACTTGGCACATTGTAGGTGACTGATAAATTTATTTAACTAAATAGGAGTTTTACAGAATCAATGTAACTTAATCAGAACTCGCTAAAGGTCTACTATGTGTTATAAGTACCTTTACATATAGCAATCCATCTAAATAATGCAAATAGGAGAGAATAAATATGAGAATGAATGAATCTGTATATAATTTTATAATAAAGAAGCAGGAGATATATACAAGACCAGAAATATTTAAACAAAAGTCAGGGAAATAAAACTGTCTTCAACTAAAAAAACACCTTTATGTGGATGGGTAAGTGAGGGTTCCTATAAAGCATTGTTCAGCATAATATAAAAAAATCCCAGAACACCCAGGAAATCTATATCTGAAGTTTTTAATGGACTATAAGGTTGAGATCCCACAAGCTTCCAGGAAAAAAAAAAAAATCAACTCTTTAAAAAGCAAAGAAGGGACTTCTCTGGTGGCACAGTCGTTAAGAATCCGCCTGCCAATACAGGGGACACGGGTTCAAGCCCTGGTCCAGAAAGATCCCACATGCTGCGGAGCAACTAAGCCCGTGCACCACAACTACTGAGCCCACACGCCGCAACTACTGAAACCCGCGCTAAGAGAGCCCATGCTCCACAACGAAGAGCAGCCCCCCTCGCCACAACTAGAGAAAGATTGTGTGTAGCAACGAAGACCCAACACAGCCAAAAAACAAATTTAAAAAAAAAAAAAAAGGCAAGGAAAAAGTCTGGTCCATAGCCAATTCCCAGTGTGAAGAAATTCAGGTGAAGGTAAGTTATTTCCCCAAGCCTCATGACCAAAAAGCATCAGAAGGCAGGGCACAAGAGAACTGTTAAAGGGAGGGGTGACTCTAGAAAACAGAGAGGCGTCTCTAGAAAGGCAATCTGGTTGTATCTCTTCCGGCAACGACTTCATGCTGAATTTGTTTTTAAGCAAGTCAAGACTCCACAGGCCGGCTGCAGGGACCATAGCATCACTATTCACAGGAAGATAAAATGCACAAGAAATACTTACAGGAAGTTTTAAATGACACTTGTTCAAATTCATACTTTAATGAATAAAAGGGTAAATAAATATTGGCAGAGAAATAAATAACTGCTGGACTAATCGACAATGTGGAAATATCAGAGAGTCCTGAAAACCTAGCTCTTATCTGTGTTATGATACTTGAAAATAAAGCTGTACTACCCAAACTGAGGCCAAAGTACCTACTTAAGAGGGAAAAGATATAATTCAAGCTGATTTCCCAAAAGAATAGTATCCCTTTGGAGCAGAAAAAGTTATAGCTTCCTAAGAACAAAACTCTAGAGACTCAAACATCTATTCATGTAAATAATACTATAAATTACTACTACTGTATTAACTATATTTGAGAGCTGTTTATATATCTTAGTCCAGATTAATAAGATTGTAGGGTACATTTAAAAATGTATGTATGGCCCACGTGGCCGCCTGCCGGTTGGAACGGCAGCCCCCCGGCGCGCAGGGCGATGAGGCCGGCGCCAAAGTGAGCGCGGCATGGAGGGGCCTGCCTAACTGGGACCCGTGGCCCTGCGTCTTCTGGCTGCGACGCGGCTCCTGCGCACGCTGCGGGGCCGCAGCCGCCGGGCGGTGGGTGCCCGAGGGGCCGGGAGGCGAGCCGGGGCCCCCAGGCGGGTGTGGGCATCGTGTCCACAGCCAGCGTCCCCGAGGCCGCACTCGGGCCGTGATGACCGGTGAAGCTGCGCTGCGACAGCGCGGCCGACTTCTTCCCTGTGTCCAGTAGTGGTCTGGAGGGTTATTTGTCAAGTTGTTAGGAACTCTACCACTCTTAAGACAGTAAACTTCACGGGGTGTAATCTGACATGGCAGGGAGCAGATCACATGGCCAAGATCTTAAAGTATCAGACTACCAGAAGGCATGAAGAAACCTGGGCGGAGAGTCTTCGTTCCAGGAGACCTGAGCTTGACTGTACGGCTGGTTTGAGGCGCATCACTCTGAACTGCAGCACGCTCATTGGTGACCTGGGTGCAAGTGCTTTGGCAGAATCTCTTAGTGAGGATTTATGGCTTAGAGCACTTGACCTGCAGCAGTGTGGCCTCACCAGTGAAGGAACAAAGGCTTTACTAAAGGCCCTTGAAAGCAACAGAACTCTGGTCGTTTTGGATATAAGAAAAAAATCCACTTGTTGATCATTCTGTGATGAAAGCAGTTATCAAAAAAGTTCTCCAAATGGAAGGAGTGCCAAGTCAGAGGCTCAAAGATTTGGAAAGAGACAGTTTAACAGAAAAGATTTGTCCCTGGAGAACGGAGCTCATGCTTTCAGTCGGGAAGTGAATGGATGTCTAGAAAACGGGAGCCAGACAAGTGGTGAGGAGCGCAGAGTGGAAATAGCAGAGAAAGAGAAGTCCCCCAAACCTGTTTCCAAACTTTGCATGCCCAGGAGAAGCAAGTCCGATGGAGAAACAAAATGTAAGAGCACTTGACTTGTTTGACCTCATTGGAGTCCGGTACCGCCTAAGGGGAGGACAGACTTGGTGCCATAGGGTCTGTCTGTTCCCCTCACACACAACCGCTCCACCGGCAGTACTTGTTTTTTGTGTATCTTTTTTTTTATTTTAGTTTTTGGGGGGTGGGGGCTGGGGGGTGGCTGTGTTGCTCGGCTTGTACGATCTTAGTTCTCCAACCAGGGATCGAACCCAGGCCCTCGGCAGTGAGAGTGCCGAGTCTTAACCACTGGACCGCCGTGGAATTCCCTCTTGTGTATACTTCTAACTAGCTTAGATATATACTTTAAATTTTTGTCTTCGACCAAGTTATAGAGCATTAGATCCCCAAATGTGGTTGAATTTATGAGGTATAAGAAAACAGGAGCTGCTGATATTTATGACTTGTAAGTTACATGCCTGTTTAAGCTAAACATTTATTCTTAGACTCCTTCCCCGCTTGTAGTCAGAGTAATTCTTCTGGAATTTTTAAAAATAAGAGCCTGGGACTTGAGCTCAGGTCAGGTGCTTGGCCACTTCATCATTTGACGAAATAAGCAGAGGCTCTGTTTCCTTGTCCGTCTCAGGGTTGGGCCTTTCATACAAGAGCTTGTGTTAAAATGGCCTAGCACACTGGCAGGTGCTAATTTGATGACTTTATGAAGACGGTGGTTGCTTAGAATAAGAAGAGAAGGATACTTAATCCTCAGAACCTGGTCTGTGCACCAGCTTGCTAATGCTGAAGAACTGTACCTTGGCTGTGAACTCTTTATTCATAGTGGCTTTTTTGTTTCTTTTCTGTAAGCAGCTGAAGTCTCATGTAGCCCCAGGATTACAAGGCCAACTACCAGGCAGACCACCATCACATCTCATTTCACAAGGGGGTCAGTATATAATTAATGGACAGCCCCCATTTTAGGGGCCAACTGTTTTTGGTAAAACACATGTAGAATTAGTAGGATGTAACTTAGTAATTCAGACTTCCACATTGCTTAGGTTTTCCTTTTGATATTTTGTTTTTAGACATTCATGAACAGCATTTCTGAAGACCTCATCCATTTTTACTCTTAGCATAGGAAACTTCAAATGTACATACACAAAATACCAAGGATAGTAAAATGAACCCCTGTGTACCTATCACCCAGTATCAACAGTTAACAGCTCCTGGCTGTTGTTTCATCTATACCCCCATATGCTCCAAGTGAAAATTATTCCAAATGGATTACAACTCCATACACACCCATGTCCCCCCAGTTGGATTACTTTGAAACAAATCGGACATGTCATCTTATCCACAAATACGATATTTCTAGCTGACAAGGTCTCTTTCTCTGACAAGTTTTTTATTCATATTTTGCTATAATTGCTAACATCTAGCAAACAGTCTTTTGAAGAAGACAAAACATGCCTTATAAAGTGTAACAGTTCCTTACTAACAAATATATAGCAGTGTTCATACCTCCCCTTGTGTAACAGAGTTTGGTTGACTTGTTCCTTAAGCCTTTGAAGTGATAGATTCCTTATTTTCTTGCCATTTATTTAAAGAAAATAGGTATTTTGTCTAATAGCTTCTAGGTCTGGCTGACTGCATCGTTTCGGTGGTGAATGTGTTCCCTTGTCTCCAGTTTTCCGTCAACTGGTAGTTAGGTCTAGAGTCTTGATCAGATTCCAGCTTTATTTTGTGCTACTTCATTGACGGTATGGGGCTGTCCATCAGAGGCATGTAATGTCTCTTTGGTGATTCTAGCAGCCGTTGATCAAAGTCTAGATCCATTATTTCTTAGGGTTTGCAAAACGGTGGTATTCTAAACCTGTCATCCAAAGAAACATTAAGCTCGAGGCTTGTTTTAATGTCCTGGCAAAAAGGGCTTCTCCTTGGAGGGAAGAGGGTGTCCGTGCCCTGAATCTTTCCAAACAGAGGGTACTCTTGGTAGGGAGGAGTATAAGTTGTTTTGTGCCCACTGCAAGTCTAGGGTCTGGCTGAGCTAACAGTTGGTCTTACTGTGTGTGACAGCCCTGCCAAACGGAAACCTGAGGAAGACCCTGAAAAAGCAAAATCAGGTGATTCTGTCGATGAAGAAGAAAAAGACCAGGTAGGGCTCTCATTTAAGTTTCTTAACTCTGCCTTATTTTGGTACACTTGCTGGTAATTGTGAATTTACACTTGGTCTGTCTATGGACCGTAAGTGACTGAGAGGGTGTCAGAACATATCCCTGGACCCTGGGCAGTACGAAGTGTATTATGGTTAGACCCGAGGACTCAGCAGGCCCGTAACTTTGGTGTGTTCTCTCCTGTCTACCTTCCTACCTCTCCAGCTGTCAAGATTTGACAGTCAAACCAGCAGATGTGATGCGTTTAGAGCATTTCCTTCTGATGTCAGATAAGCTCCTTTCCCACATCTAATCTCTCTATAAAAGCAGAGTTGTCGTGTTATTATGTGTATTGTAATAATGCTGCTTAGACTTTTAGGTTAGAAAACTGGCGGCTTGCCAAAGGCCTCCAATATAGAAAATGTCAGTCTCTAGCACTGTCCCGTGTAACTTGAGGGGCAAACCTAGATACTACCAGATGGTCACACGCTGTCTATTTCATTCCTGCCACAGGATTAGCTGTGGAAGTCGGGAAGTCTGTAGGTTTACAGGTGGGTAGTAAATGCCCTGTTACCTGCTAAAGATGAGTATCCGTGGTTTGCTCTAAGGCAGGGTTTCTCAAGCAAGGCAATGACTTTTGGGGCCAGATAAACCTTTGCTGTGGGTGTGAGTCCTGTGCATCGTAGAGTGTTTAGCAAGGTCCCGACCTCTACTCACTAGATGCCCGTAACATTCCCTCTCTCTCCTCCCAGTTGTGACAACCAAAATCACCTTCAGACTTTCCCAGGTGTCCCCTGGGGGGCACAATTGCACTGAGCGAGAAGCACTGGACTCAAGGCTAGCAATATCATTGAGGTAGACTTGACGTCCTGTTGTAAAAGACATACTCATTCTCCTGTTTTTATTTTGGAAATTAGATGCCACTGTTCATGATCCTTATTCAGATGTCTGTAAGTTTAGTCAGACTACCCACTCATAGGTGGGACACTGAGACAGAGGGAAACAGCTTGTCCAAGTCACATGGCCACATCCCTTGCCTCCTAAGAAACCGTGTCACAAGGGAAAGCAAGCTGGCTCTTGTAATATTGACAAGTGTTTTTTTTTAAACAAATGTGCCAGTTTTAGAGTTGTTCTTTGCCCTCTAACCTTTTGGAGGGCTTCCATAGCCTTCAAGCTTCTGAAGAAACGAACTGGGGCACTCTTTCCCAAGCAGGAAGCAGTTTTGCTGGCAGTGTGTGAGAGGCCTTGGGGACTTGGAGGATGAACACTTGTTGCAACAGGGTTTATCCCGATATGCTAGAGTAAGGCTCAGTGCACCACACCGGTGCTATCAGGTAGTGTTTGTTGGTCAAATAAGTAGTACTACAGAGAGAATCTTACTTTAGTCAATTTAAAGTTTTGAGATCTCACTATGTTTTTTAAAACAGGTATTAAATACATGCATTTGGTAAAACAGTACAAAAGGCTGTTTGGTACATAGCAGCCAAAGAAAAACAATGTGGCTATTCCGTGCTGAGCTATGCTGTGAGCGTTATCAAATAGATACTGGATTCTGAGGCCTTTGTTCAGGAACAAAAAAGAATATAAAATATCTGATTGCCACAACTAAGGAGCCGGCCTGTGGCAACTAAGACCCAGCACAATTAACTAAGTAGCTAACTGACTATTTTTTAAAATCTCATTAATAGGTTTTTAATATGATTTTTAAAAATTAAAAAAAAAATGTATGTATGCATATATCTTTTGGCCTCTGGCAGAAGGAGACACTTTGAATAATTTGATCTTTATGTGCAAATAAAATTGCTAGTAAATGTCACTGTATTAGGACTGTCACTAACTGGTTCTGCCAAATTTATTTATACAGTCCAGAAATTATCATTTTAAAGTGTTTTTGAAAACACTAAGTCCCATTGTGGTGAAAGAAGGAACAGAAGGTGCAAGGACCTGAAGCAGGGGAGAGTGCGTTTAGTTAACACAGAGTCAAGAGGGGCCAGCTCCTGAAGGAACCCAGAGTCCCGTTAAGAAGTCTGTACTCTATTCTAAGAGCAATGGAAAGCCACTGCAAGATTATTTGGTACACACAACAGAGGTATGCAAAAATCCACCCTACCTCCTATGAACATAAGGTCATTCTCTAGTATTATCTGCGGAAGACACTAGAGACCTGTTTCCCGGGAATTAACATCACCCATCCAGTCAATATCTTCAAATTGGGGATGTATGATTCTAA
This sequence comes from Balaenoptera physalus, assembly GCF_965194825.1. Lineage (NCBI taxonomy): Eukaryota > Metazoa > Chordata > Mammalia > Artiodactyla > Balaenopteridae > Balaenoptera > Balaenoptera physalus. The sequence continues at coordinate 24,063,236 of NC_138882.1, forward strand.
GACTTAAAGAAAATGTTAAATCCATGGAGACCAGTGACTTTAAATCTGAATAAGAAAAAAGTAACTCTTTGTTTTTAGTATATTGAATAGTATTATCACAGTAAAGATCAGGACAATATTTGCATAGGAAACTCCTCAATAAAAATACATTTCTTCCTACATGAATGGCACTTTCATAGCCAAATATCACTGAAAATTTCCAGAAAACAGCAGTCATTTGTTTCCTCACGTGAATCATCTCAGAAATTGCAAAAGCTTACAGAAATAGCAGGTCTACCTTAAAGGAGTTATTTCTGGTATCTCTACATGAGTAGTATGCTATATTTGCCTATACCACTTCCTAATTACCACTCTGTACCATGCATGGTACTTACACTGCCTTGCAGGTATGTCTGACCATGGCGTATCTTCTCTACACAACTGCTCCATAAGGTCAACAATTTCGAATCATTCATTTTTGTTTCCCTAGTATCATGTAACATAGTACCTCTATTAGAAGTACAAGTAATTCAGTTTACTGTGGCTTTTCCTCTTTTAGATGGGATCATCTACCTCTTAGGAATTTTTAATGGATTAATAAAACAATGTCATAATATTCTTTATATATAAAAAGCTGATGTCAAAATACCACTATTTAATACCATCTTCAAAAGATTAATTAGAATTTTTCTATCTTGCCTAGATCATAAAAACAGGAATGCCCAATGTTAATTCAGAGGCACTGCACCAATGTGCACATGCTCTTTGCTGAATACAAACATGGACAACCCAACGGTACACACTCTCACTTACAGACTGATGAAAGCATGTCCAAAATTAAGCTGTGATCCTGAAACTAATATAATATTGTAATATACTATACTTCAATTGGAAAAAAATTAAGCTGTAAAAATTGGGCCACAGATTTGGCTGCCACTGTGTGTTGTGATTGGTCTCATGAGAGTAGAAGTGGTTCCTGCAATTCGTGTCTTGTCATCAACGGACAAGTCAGATTCTATTCTATCAAAGCTTCTCCCTGCATCCCCGTTTAAAGACGAAAAAGTCCGACAAAAAGGTATCAGAATTTTCGACTGTTTAACAGCCAGCAAATGCTTCTCCAATTTATGGGCAACAAATATGATTAAAATTCAGGAATACAAGTAAAGTAACTGTATACAAGTTACTAATCTCACACAGGAAAACACGTAAATAATCACGGATGACATCCTCAGTTCACTGTAGCACCATTAATTAAATTTCAAGCTTACTGTAAAATAAGCCTGAAGAACTGAAGTCACCAGCTAGACCTGTAACAGACAATACATTTATAAGATGCCCAGCTACCAGAGAAGCAGAGAAACAAGAATGAGAGACAGAATAGTGTCTGTCTGACAACAAACTTCAGGCTAAAATAACTTTCTATATGATTATGAAATACGGATTTATCAAAAAAATCTTGTCTCTTTTAGTTATTTAATCAATCCCACTTTGGAGCAGGACAATATCCTACGTCCCACAACATAAGACTAAAGCTGTGCTTATGAAAAATGCAATATCAGACTTGAGTTATCAGACTTGAGTCAAGCCAAAGCAGCTTTCCCAAACAGTTAGTGACTAGAAGCTTAAAAGTCATGAAGTAAATACTTTAAAATTCTTTTATTATAAATAAAAATTCACATATGAATATATATAATAATTCATATGTTAGAACAGTCACCCAAATCACTTTGCATAAGCACTTAGCTCTCTTACGTAACGCTGGCTGAGAAAGGCTGGGAGAGAGGCTATAAGATATGATGGGTAGGGCACAGGAACCAGAAGCCTAACTCAGTAGTTCCCAACCTTTTCAACAACTAGAAACCCATTTATTATTTTAACTAACCCCCTTGGACTCCATGTTTAGGGTGAGCTTGTCCAAAGGAACTGTATTTATCATTAATCTTTGTTCTTCCATAAGTAAGCAAAGATATATTAATGGTCGTGTTCAATTCAGGCACTGGGACTATTGCAACTCTTCTTATCAGTATCTTGGCACAATCACAAGATCTTCAAAGTGTCAACAGTAGTTAACTAGAACTTACTGGTTTTAGATAAATAAGCATCTCCACAAAGAGCTGACAAATTTAGTCTCAAACAAAGAAGCTTAATATCTGAGTTAGGAGGTACAACCTTATCACTGGAATGTATGATGTACATCGTTTATTTAGCTTTCCAAAACACTGAAAATTATCTCAGAACTCTATCAGTTGTTCTGTAGTAGCTTTGGGGGTAATAAGTTGAAAATCATTGTTCTAACCCAAACAGAATTATCTCCCAAGGAAAAGGGCATTCATATATAACGTGTATGCTAACTCTGTTAATAAATTACTAAACTGTGGGCTTAACATATTTGTTCTCTAAAAGCTATTTACAGACAAAAACTGTGCCTATGTACCATTCTTTCTAAAACCTGGACTCAGGTTCACAGGAAAAATTCAAACTTATGCTGAACTACACTTTCATTTTTCACCTCTTTCTCCCAAACTACTGATTTTCTTCACATAGCAGAAATAACCTTAGGTCCCACATTATCTGCAAACAGATATGATACTCTCCCAGAGATCTCTACTGTTGCCATGTGAAAATGGGCAGCCAGAATTCCTTTTTAAAGAAAAACTTACCTAAGGGGATGAAGCAGTCATACAATAGTGATTTCCTGTTTAAACGCACCTGATTCTATCACTGTAATCCCTCTCCTATTTGAATTTTCTTCTCTATTCTTACTATTTCTGCCTCCACTCAGAAACTTAAGGCTTGTCTCACAGCCTCCAGCAGCTCCCGTTTCAAACCACTGCCGGCCTTCTGAAGTACAGCTTTGTTCACGTCATTCCACTTGCTCAAAAACGTACACTAAACCTCTATCACCCACAGCTCTCAAAGGCCCTTCTTGGTCAGACCTACCTTTCTGACTTTAATCCCCACCAGGCCAATCAAACGACTCCTGGTCTACAACAAGCTCATTCTTTCCACTTTTGTACTCCTACGCTATTTCCTAGGCCGGATATGCCTTCCCCCCCCCCCCCACCCCTCATGTCCCTATGCCTGCATTTTATCTATCTTTCAAAATCAGCTCAAAAAGCCATCTCATCATTAACACTTTCCCCAATTGTTCCAGTGAAAAGAAATCTCATTCCCCTTCTCATACTCACACAGGATTTTATCTGTACCTCAGATATGACTTCCTCTTTTGGATTATGACTGTGTCTTATCTCCTCTACAAGAGTAGAAGAATCCTTGAGGGCAAGATTTGAGTCTTATTTCCCCTTGCATGTATCCAAGGATGGATAAATTAATTGATTTTCTACAGGGGAGGAGGAACATAACATGGTATATCTGTACCAGGCAGTAAAGACAAAGAAGAGGTTGGAGAAAACTTCAAAGTCTCTCTACCACTTTTATTCCTCTAAGTAAATTAATCCACATGGTAGAATTTTCTGTGTATTTTTAAATGTTAGCACTAAAAAATAACATTCTGCTGTATAGTTTAAAAATACTAATGCCTTTATCTCATTTAATTCCCATGATATCCTAACACAGGTATTCTCATGATCCTTTTATATAGTATAAGGAAACAGCTTCAGAAAAGGCAACCTGCCACCAGAGGAAGAGTCAACCCTGGAGTCTTTTACCTCCAATTTTAAGTTCTTTCCACAAAATCAAAATGAAGGACCACAAAATTTTACTAAAAACCATAAAACAAAAAGTAAATGAAAAAAAAAAAAAAAAGTAAATGAAAGTTCTTCTCTTTCCTGTTTTCTCACCTGAAACTGACTTCCCTCAAAAGCCTTTTAAAATATGCTTTGAAGATCTTGAATTGAAAAGCAGAGAAATGCAATAAAAAGAAATGGCCCAGGGGTCGGAAAACCCAATCCCCGTTGTGCCTCCCTTTCTAGGTATATGTGACCTCAGGGAAGTCCCACCTCTCCATATCAGTCTTCCTAATTCGAAATTGGGGGTGACAGATTAACCTCACATTATTGTGGAGACTGAATTTATAAATGGGGAAGGGTGTGAAGAGGTAAGTTAGAGAAGGAAGCAGTACATGGCAGCACCCACAAGAAAACTGTCTCACCCACCCAACCCCCAAACCTGTTACTCATTTAATCCTGATGAACAGCTAACGCTTTATCTGTTTCAGTGTTACTTCTCCAGTAAGATTATTGATTAAGGAGAGCTAGAAGTGAAAACTATTATCCAAGACCACCTTTAGAATCCATCGTCACCAGTTGCCCAAACTGACACATCTGGTAATTGTCTTAGAACACCACCCTCTCCTCCCTGACCTGTCCGTTATGTCTCACAGATATAGTGGAAAGAGGCTGAATGCTAAAATTAAATCTGGGTACAAACGCCACTTAAGCCACTGTCTAGCTGTGGGCCCTTGGGCCAGGCCAGTGACCTTCTGAAAGCTCCATCATCTCTAAAGCAAGGATAATGCCACCAACTTTGCAGTGTTGTTATAAAGTTTATCAGTAATAAACGTGCCCAATTAGGACCTGCCACACAGCCGGTGCCTGATAAACAGATTATTATTCTTGCCTCAGAACTGCTTTAACGACTAAATGAGGACATAAGTAGAAGGCCTAGAACAATGTCTTCACAGGCACGGTAGGCACTGAATAAAGTTTGTCACCTCCTCTTCACTCGGCTCCTTTCCTCTTTATACCGTGTCACTTCAGGCTTCATCGTTCTCACTGATATTATCACAGCGGCGTCCAAAACCCACCTCCATGCCTGCAACCACATGCTCACCAATCCATCACTTTTGTCCTGAAGCACAAACCTGATCACATCAAACATTTATTCAGCACCCTTCAAAGATCGTACGCAGACCGACATCATGAGTTGCACACCCTTCAGCAAGAATACAAGGCCCTTCCCCGTCTTATCTCTTGTGACTTCCCTCCCCCAATAGAAACTCTCGTGCCCTAGCCACAACATCACCTGCTTGTTTCCCAATTGCTCCAGGCTCTCATGCCTCCAAGCCAATCCAGAATGTTCTTCTACCACCTGCTCATTCTTTAAAACATAGCTCAAGCACCACCTTCTCTTCAAAACTTTCCTTTACGCTAGAATTTTCTTCTGCATACTTCATTCACAACATTTTACAAACCGAATTCTAATTTTGCTGTGAAATCCTGGAAGGCAAGGGATAGGCCTTATCATGTTAGCTTTATTCCCAGTGCCTAGCACAGGACCTAAGCTCAAAACCTGTTTGATGGTTTCTGTGATATAACCTTAATATTGCTCCCATGAATACTGGCATTCTGGAAGAATGAAAAATAACTGTCACTATAAAACATATAAAGTATTTCTAGAAACTTTTTGAGATATTTTAAATCCATTTAATTCCAAAACATATCTCAAAAAGATTAAAATATGCTAAGATAAAACTCATACAAATGCACACAGTGAAAGGTTTATCAGGCCAAGTTAACAGTTTAAAAAAATGAATGGAATCTCAGTCTTTATAAATATTTAATTACAAAGTCTAAAGAAAATTTCCAACAGGGGGATATCTTGCTTTCAATAGATATAAAACAAAATCCAGCAAAAGCAGTCTTAGTTAATGGTAAAATATTTTAAGGTTTTCCTCTTATAAAGGTATGCTTAACCTTGGTTCAGTAGAACAATAGTAGAATAATCTTACTGAACACTAATATGATTTTCCTTTTAAAAAAAAAAGGAATTTAAAAATTATTTCCTTTTCAAATGACTTAAATCTTTTTCAAAATGAAATAGATTGTGCAAGTTCACACCCACCAATCATGAAAAGGACTGACTTTACATTTTATATAATCCATAACTATTATCTGCAAAACTGCTATAAATGTACTTGATAAATAATACAGAAATCAAAAATATCAGGCGGGATAACGCATTTTGAATGTACTTATTTGAGTCCATTTCCATTAGACAAAGGAAACTGATAAACTGCAGCTTTTGGTATTAAAAGAAAGCACTAATTCAGCTCTTCTTCAAAAATGTTACAACATGTGACTTGTGTTTTTTAAATTCCAAACAGAACTCACTGTATTTAGCACCTCCTGTACTTTCCAGTATATTAGATACTTGCACATCAAGTTAAAAACAAAATAAAGGAAAACATTCCTGCCACCCACCCTTTTCATAAAAGAAATGGAAATATTAAACATGTACACAGAGCACCTTTTAAAGGTCAGTATGACGAGCTACAGAAAAAGCTGTTTTTTCTTAATTTAAAAATTTTGCTTGAGGATTTAGAGACGTGGGGGGCAAGGGAAAGAGGAAGGGAGAATTGTGTGATTTTTTATTTTGGCAGAGAAAATGGGTTAGTAATTTCCAAATCCTGCTCTAGGGTACATGGGTGCACCAGTGGTTATGGGCTTCCAACTCCCACATTAATCAGAGAAGCTCTGGAGGTTTGTTTTTGTTTTTGTTTTGTGGGGAGGGGTCTGTATATGAACTGAGCATCTGAAAAAGATTTTGTTTGAACAAAGGTGTCCATAACTTAAAAATGCCTGACCACCACTAAGAAGGACTAACAAATATTCAACGAATAATACATTAACACCTAGCAAACAAAAAAGCCAGAAGCATTCAATATGGAAAACTGGTTTTAAAAAGTGACAAAACACTAAGTAAAAAAGACTAATAGCTATAGTTACTTTACCTTTATGAATAAGTTTGTTTCTTTCGCTTCTGATCAGAGATTTATGGGGTACAGTGTTTGCTTAGGGAGGGACATACAAGAGTTAAACTTTCCCAACTTGGTTTTGGCAAGAAGAGAATAGATGGTTTTAGCAAGGAATTGGCTATGAACCCAAAGCAAACAGCTGTGAAAGGGGAAAAGGTGTTCAAGATGAGAGGTGATATTATTGGGTATGTTTGTTTAGGTGGATAGGAGGGGCCCACTAAATAACTCTGGGGTGGGGTACATACCTATCCTACTTCAGAGATCTACAGAAAAGTTTGTATCCTTTACCGAGGACATTTCTGATTCATATCATCTAAATCCTCCTATGCCTCCACTGCCAAGCCAATTAATGCTACCAAAAATCAGAGACAGTGTTTAACTACAGTAATTTACAAAAACAGTCATTTTCTAAATAAATCAGATTATAAAGAACATCAGCCATTTTATATGCTTTCTTTGTCTTCTCTGATGAAAAAGCTACAGAACCAAAAGTTCCTTTGCCAGTGACTGGGGCCATGATGCAAGGAGATGGCTAGGATGGACCAACTTCTTCCACCATTCTCTCTCTTTCCTCAGCCCATGATAAGTTGAGACTGTGACAGAGAAGAGAATAAAGCTTCAAAATTATCTGAGAAGAATCTATTCAATTTTTCTGCCTTACCAAAATGCTTGTGTAGCTAATGAGATGATGGGCGATCTTCCCATTTACTAAACTTTCTATAATGTGGAAATTACTTTATAATAGAGAATGTAATTGAGTCTCTCCACATTAAGACTCATTAATTTCGAAAGATCAAGATCAGAAGAAAAAAACATTAGTTAGCATTTGCATTTTGAAAACAAATTATATGACTATACACTGATAAAAACAATCTTTTCCAATTGGTTAAAAAAAATTGATGACAAGATGAACAATAATAATTTTAACCACTTTGAATTAGTAACATTTAATTCCCAATATCCATGGATACTCTTTTGAAGGTTCAGAAATAAAAGTAATGTTACATTGTTCCAAACATGGAGAAGCCAAATGTTATTGTCATACATATGCTCTTAGATCTAAAGTTTGGTCCTTTAATTATTTATTATGTAGTTGATCTATTTAATTAAGATATTAAGAACCACAATTAGAGTTGTTTCCTTATGGTAAAACTATGGCAACAGAAAAGCAATTCTATACCTACAGGAGAATGCTGATAAAATACTGATGCCTGAAAGAAAAGTAGTGACTTAGATGATCTACATACAAGACTGTACATACGAGCCGACTTTTCTATGCTATTTTCTGGACTTACTGACAAACCAAAAGAAGTTCCAGTGATTTATTTTCTCAAAATAGATAGATATGAGAGTTATGTACAAATTATTTATAGAGATACTAATTTCCTCAAAAGAAAATCTAATATAAACCACCTATAGGCATAATGTAGTTTTAGCAAGATTCCAAAGGGTCTTCTTACTCTGAAATTCGTATGTGAAATAGACTAACACATGGGCTAGATGTTTCAATCCTTTTTAGAATAGGGCAAGGTATAAAATTTAAAGTATCTATAACAGGTTCTGAAATTCTATACCTTCAACAAAATACCAAATTTTAATGTAACTATATAAGTTCCTTCCTCTTAAAATATACAAATAAATTTTATTTATGGCATGCTTATATCAATAAGATTGCTACTAAATACACAAAGGCAAGAGTAATCATATGTCTTGTTTTATTATAACCTTAATTTTCTGATTATAAAATCTATCTCCCCAAAGAGAGAACCACAAATTGGTATATTTTTTCCTATTTTTTTAAGCCAAAATTAAAAAACAGCTCACCTCTGATACATACACAGTTTTAAATCCTGTGTTTTTTAAAAAATAATGTGAATTATTATTTCTACACATCTTTCTGACCACGATGCAGTGTCAGAGGACATGCAATTCATGACTTGTACCACCTGAGGGCACTCCAAAAAATCTTTAAACAACTTTCAGAATGGAATTTTTATCTACTAGGAAGTAGACAGTCCTACTTGAAGTTCAGTAGTGGCTTAAAAAACATGTTTGAGAAAACATGTGTTTTTTCATAAAAAATAAGATGATGACAAATATGCATATTCAATCCACTGCATATTCTCTGGGTCTCATGTCCTTGCAATGAAAGTTGAGGTTCTAGATCGGAATAAACAAACTAAATAATTTCAAATGAGGTTAAAAAATTACTAACTACTAACAGTCTCATAAGATTATCCTTTTATCACGTTTATCACCAACACGTTTATCACGTTTATCATCAACACGTTTATCATCAACAACCAAAAGTTCACATTTTTGTAGAAAACAAGAGAAATTCAAGAATCACTTCAAATACATACATGATTTAAAAGTTGGTCAGAAAAGATTTGGTTTAACATATACATCACACTTCAGTTCAAGAAAACAAGTAACCAGAGGACGCCCTACCTGTTTCCTGTGAATTCAACACTTCTAAGGCATGCATCATGGCACTTGCGAAGACATTGGCATCTTCTTTGCTGCCAAAGTTAAGACCATACACCTGTCTAGCATCCCGCCATTGGTGGAAGGTCTGTGTAGCTTGATTGTACTTCAACCCTTTAGGAATGGCACAATTTATCACGACCTAAAAGACAGTAATTCTTTTTACAGTCAAGCTAATAACTGGCAAAATCAACAACGTCAACAAATCCTGATTGGACATATTCATTCAAACCTGCTCCTGACACACCTTGGCAAAAAATGGTTAAAACAATTATCTAGGGTAAAATTAGTCTGCAGAAGTAACAGTCTGATGGACGTTAGGCTGTCTGATAGTTACAAAGGTCTGGCCTTAAAAGAGTAAATCAGCAAAACGAAAGAAAATCTATATCCCTCATTAAATATATTTGAACATGTTTACTGAGGTATTATAAATTCAGAAAGTGTGTAAAACATAAGCATGTATCTCAGTGATTGCTCCCATGTAGCCAAAACCCTAATCAAGAGATAGGACGTTAACATCAGAAACCTGCTCCTTAACTCCTCCTGCCTCCCAAAAGGTATTAGTCATACCTCTAACATCAAAGATCAGTTTTTGTAGGTTTGGGGATTTTATATAAATGGAGTTACACAATACATATTGTAATTTATCTGCCATCTTTCCCTCAAAATTATTTATGAGAGGTATCTATTTGTTGCATGTACTTGTGGTTTATTCTTTTTCATTGCTCTATGGTATCCCATTGTACAAATCATGTTTATTCACCCATTTTCCCATTAATGAACATCTGGATTATTTCCAGCTTGGTGTTATTAAAAATAACAATGTTATGAACATCCTACCAAATGTCCACCAAATGAGCACACATTTCTGTTGGGCACATACCCAGCAGTGGAAATGTCACAAGCCATACCTATGTTCAACTTCAGTAGAAAACTCAAAGTAGTTTTCCAAATTGGTCCTATCAATTTTCACTCCCTCAGCAGTATACAAGAGCTTGCACAACTGCACATACAGTGCAACACTGTAATTGGTATAGTCAGTCTTTACTTCAGCAATTCTGCTGGGTATGAATACTACATCGTTGTGGTTCTAGTTAGCATTTCCCTGATTAATATTGAGATTTAGCACCTTTTCATGTTTTAATGGCTATCTAGAGATCTTCTTTTATGAATACCTGCTTAAATTAAATCTCTTGCCCATTTTTTTACTGAGTTGTCCATCTTTTTCTTTGTTGATCTGTAAGAGCCCTTTACATATTCTGGATGATCCCACTGTTGGGATCATCAGTTATGTGTTACAAATACTTCTTCCATTTTGTGACTTGCCTTTTCACTCTCTGAATGGTGTCTTTTGATGAACAGGAGTTCTTATCTTTTATTCAGTCCAAATTCACAATCTTTTTCTTTATAGTTAATGCTTTTTTGTAACGTGTTTAAGAAATGTTTCTCAATCCCAAGTCATGAAAATATTATCCCATATTATTTTATAGAAGCTTTATTGTATTAACTTTCATATTTACATCTCCAATCCAACTGGAATTGATTTATGCCTATGGTATGATATAAGGTTCAAGTTTCCTTTTTGTTTCAATATGGCTGTCCAATTGATCCAGCACTACCTATTAACTTGCTGCAGGTTTACCTTTTTCATAAATCAAGTGACTAAACGGCTCTATTTTGTTCTACTAGCCAATATGCCTATCTCTGAGCCAACATCAGTGTCTTAATTATTATAGCTTTATAGTAGGTCTTGATAGCCACTAGAGTATGTCCTCCTACTTTGTTGTTCCTCAATATTGCTTTGGCTGTTCTCAGTCCTTTGTATGCAGCTATAATTTTATACTATCAATTTTGTGTTATTTATCCAATCTGCCAGTCTCTGCTTTTAATTGTAGTGTTCAGTCCATTTACATTTAATGTAAATTATATACAAATTTGGGTCTAAATCTATCATACCTTCTTTTAGAGTTGTTTATTATTGTCCCCTCTATTAGCTTGCTAGTTATACATGTTTTCACTGTTGTTTTAGTGGCTGCCCTAGAGATTACAACAGGTACCTTAAACTTATCAAAGACAAATAAAAACTAGTATGTTTATCTTTACCTCAACAATACAAGGACTTACAATACTTTATCTCCAATAACATTCCCTTTCTTCCAATGCCCATCCTAGGAGTCCTACACTAGTTTTATCAGGTGTTTTAATTCCATTGATATTTTAAACCTCATAAAACATTATTAGTAGTCTTATACAGTTGATGATCATTTAAGATTTACCCAATAGTTACATTTTCTGTTGCTTTTTATTCCTTCTGCCCTCTTCAAGCTTCTGTTTGGACCGTTTCTGATATTGAATAACACCGTTTAGAATTTCATTCAAAGCAGATCTCCTGGTGATGAATTATCTCCACTTTGGTTTGTAAGAAAATATCTTTGTTTCACCTTGATTTTTGAAGATTATTTGTATTAGGTTTGGAACTTTAAGTGGCCACTCATTTTCTTTTAGTTCTTTGCAATCTACTGCCTCTTAAGTTTTTGTTGTTTCTACAGAGAAGTCAGCTGACAGTTTATTGTTGCTTCTCTAAAGTTGTCCTTTTTTCACTGACTGCTCTAAAGAGTTTCACCTTGAATTTAGTTTACAGTGATTTTAATATGATGGGTTTATATGTGGTTTTCTTTGTATTTATCCCATTTAAGATTTACAGCATTTCTAAGTTGATGTCCTTTCATCACTTCTGAAAATTCTTGTTCACTATTATGTCTTCAATTACTGCTCCTGCCCCATTCTCTCCTCTCCTCTGGGACTCCAATAACGTATGTGTATACCTTATACTTTTTTTTACTGTATTTCCTATGTCTCTTAAGCTTTTTCATATGTCCATATTTTTCTCTCTCAGAACATCACAGCTTCAGACTGAATATTTCTTTCTGACTTATATTCCAGTTTACTAATTCTTTTTAGTGGTTTCTAATTTGTTGTAAAACCCATCACTGAGTTGTTAATAGCAGTTATTTTATTTTTCAATTCCAACATTTCCATTTGGCTCTTTTTTTCAAAAAAGTTTCCAGTTCTCTACTGAAATTCTCAATCTTATCTTTCATTTCCTTGAATATATTAAGTACAGTTATTTTAAAGTCAATTTCTGGTAATCCCATTAACTGGATTCCCAGTGGGTTTGTTCTATTACTGTTCCTCTTGTCTCCTCGCATTCTGGTTATTTTGACTGAATGCCAGACATTGTCTATGGACAACTATATGGAAATTTTGAGGCCTACAATGATGTTATATTTTTGCAGGGGAGATTTACATTTGTTTCCGACAAGCAGCTAGGGAAACTAACAATCTCAAATTACCTTAATCCAAAAGTGATTAAAATGTCATTAGAGGCTGAGTATCAGTTCCTATAAAGGCCAGTCTACTTATGAGTCAAACTTCTTCCCCAGGGTATGGGGCTTCTGGGTCCCAAATCATGGCCTGGGGGATTACCAAGACAACCCTCCCCTCATTAGCAGTCCCTAACTTATAATTTTTGTTCTACTAGTCCCAGGAGTCTGCCAAAAGCTCTGTTCAGCTACTCAGTCCCCTCTTTCAAAACTGGTATGTGCTGCCAGGTAAACATAGGTCCCAAACTGGGCTCACTTCTCTGGTTCTTTCTGCTTTTAGGTCATGGACCCATAATTCTTCATTGCCACGTAAGCTCTCCAAATAGACTTCTTTCTTTTAAATATTCTGTCCAATTGTTTTGGTTCACAGAGAGAGGCTCTATCTAAATTAAATTACCTCATCCACCAATACCCAAATTTGACAACTATTTTTAAAATATGACCACTTAAAGATGTTATGCTAAGTGAAATAAGCCAGATATAAAAGGTCAAATATTGTATGATTCCAATTATTTGAAATGCCTAGAATAGTAAAATTCATAAAAATAGAATGGAGAATGGAGGTTGCCAGGGGTTATGGGTAGAGGGAAATGGAAAATTATTGTTTAAAGGGTTCAGAGTTTCAGTTTGGGAGGATGAAAAAGTTCTGGAGATGAATAGCAGTGATGGTTGCAGCACAACAATATGAATGTATTTAATGTCACTGAACTGTACATTAAAAATGGTTAAAATGGTAAATTTTCTTATTTTTACTACAATTAAGAAGATATGATCGCCTCCTACCATATGATTTCTATACATATCGGGCTGGGGAGTGGGGAGGTCACAAATCCTTAGCTACTAGAAACCCAAAGCTAGAATTTAACATTACCAGAAAATTATAAACCAAATTTTAAGGCAAATCTATATATATCCCTGCTTGGCAAATAGGTTAAAAGGGCAGGCAAAAAAAGATAGTTATGTTCACTTTTTTCAACTTGTTCAGTGACAGAATATTAGAAAAAGTTAAGGAAAATATTACTGGAATCAAAAGAGAATTATCTAAATCATGAGTTCACTTTTTCCAATATAGAAATTTTAAAATGTGAACAAATTATTTCATTCAATTCTAACTTTCAAGGATTGACAAAGCTGTATAATCTCAAAAAGCTTTCAAAGTCAAGGGGGATGCATATACCTTCATTTAATAATAACTGTTTATTGGATGTTCACTAAGGATGTTATCAGGTTTGGACTTCTTCATAATCCTAATACTTCAAACCCAATGAGCTTGCATCTAGATTAGTGATTTCCATCCTACGCACACCCATCCATTTTTAGCCTGAGCGTAGCAGATTAAACCGTGCAGTTAAACACCTATACTTCCTTCTGACGTGGCTCAATAGCTTATCTTGTCTATGAAGTCATCCACAACCCTCTTTCCCATCTTCTCAACAAAGTGATCGTTCTTTTATGCCCTCGCTGTGCAATGATTTGTCATAAATGAAACAACTAACTGTGCTGTTTTCCTTACATGCATAATATCCCATTCTTTACTGCATTGTTCTTCAAGGTCAGGAATTATTATCTATATAAAACCTAACTACAATGCCTAGAACATAAAAAGCACTCAAGTATTAAGGAGAAAAATGGTAGCTTTTCATATATATGTATACAATTTGTACATACTCAATTTTACAAATAAACGGTGGGTCATTTTTTTTAAATGGCTCTTAGTACAGAAAGTTTAGATGTTGTTTAATAAATCATACTAATATGTTTCTACGTAGAACAGACTGATAACCATTAAGAAATGAAAAAAGGTACTCTGGAATGAAAAGAAACCAATTATTTATTAGATTTATTCTTAGGTACTTTATCATTTTTGTTCCTTTAAGCAGTATCTGTATAAAATTATATTTTCAATTTGTTTATCGTTAGTTCTACAAAAATGCTACTGATTTTTATATACTGATGTTATATCCAGCAACCTTGCTGAACAATCTTATTAGTTCTAATATTTTATCTGCAGATACTCTTGGGAATTTTTTACGTAGACAATTATATCATCAGCTAATAAGGTCAGCTCTGTTTCTTCCTTTTCAATCCTTACTGCTTCTATTTCTTCATCTTCATATTACTAGGTTACCTCTTCTGCAATACTAAATGAAGATGATTAAAGCTGAAATCCTCAAACTTATTCCTGAGTTTAATGGAAATCCTTCCAACATTGAACCATCTTGTAAGATGTTTGCTGTATGTTTATATTATTCATCCTTATCAGCTTAAGAAAACTCATTTTTATGCCAAACATGCTGAGAATCATTATGTATGGATTTTAATTTTATCAATGTTTTTCCTGAGACTCTTGTTTCTTATAGGTTTTCTCCTAGCAAATTAATAGGTTATCTAATGTTAAACTACCCTTACATTACTGAGATAAAGAGATAAATCCTATTTGGTCAAGTGGTGGTCTTTTTTTCCCCCATATACATTGTTGCATTTGGTCAGCTAATATCTTATTGAGGACTTTTATATCTATATCAATGTTCTTAAGTGAAACATGCTTATAAGTTTCCTCTCTCAAATGGCTCTTCTATGTCTCAGATATCAAAATTATACTAGCCTCATAAAACACTCTTCTTTAGAACCGTTTGCATAAAACAGGTAATAGCTTGAAGGTTTTTAGATTTTGTTTATAAATGCTCTGAATGTTCTCCTTTTTTTTTTAATTTTGGGGGTAGATAATTAACTACTGATACATTTTATGACTGAGGTCTATTATGTTTCTATACTTTTCTGCCAGGTGTGGTAAATTATATTTTTCTACAAAATGGCCCATTTATTAGTGTAAAGCTGTTTATAATATTATAATTTATTTCCTTACTATAACTATTGTGATATCTCTTTCCAACCCTAATATTGTTTATTTATAGCTTTTAATTTTTTTGTTTGATTCTGTCAATTTATTCAGGGAAGCAGCTTTTGTGTTAATAATTTCTATTTATTATTTAGTTATTTTTTTCTTTTATTTTTAGTATTTCCTTCTGCTTTTTTGGGTTTGCTTATTATATGCCATTAAGATTTGTCCATCTACCTAGAGGGTATCATGCTGAATAAGTCAGACAAAGAAAGACAAATACGCTATGATTTCACTTACATGAGGCATCTAAAAAACAAACGAACAAACATGACAAAACAGAAACAGATTTGCAGATATCAGAATAAACGGGGGTACGGGGGGTGGGTGGTCCATCTAAGGACAACTTAGACATGCCACAGGTTTCTATATGTAATATCTTGTCACTCAGATCCAGGTTGGTTTTTTTAAATTTTTAAACATTTTCTAATCTTCATAATGATTTCATCTTAGTGTCACAAATTATTTAGGAGTGTGTTTTTAAATTTCCAGTATTTTAAGAAACACTCCATTTGTCAAAACTGGAAGTCATAGGATAGTTTACTTCTCTTATGAATAAAAATTTCAGTATTTCATATGGAAATTTCCTGACTTACACAGATTTCTAATTTTTTTTTCAGTTGAGGTATAACTGACATATAACATTATATTCAAGTTTACAAATAATGATTTGATCCAATTATTTTTAAATATTCATTTTCTTTTTTGCCAATATTTAGATACTTTTAGGTTTGTTCATCAGTGTTATCAAATGACCAATTCACTGAATTTACCAAAAATTTATTTTACAGCTACTAGTTTGGAATGTTGTGTTTAAAATGTTCGATACTTTCTACAAAGTTCTAGTTGTCCAGTTTCCAGTTTTTCTCTATAGTAGCATCTTAGGAAGTATTCACTTTGTCTCTGGCCTAACTCACTGCTGGGACACTTTGCTGGAGGAAAGACAAAGGGGAGAGAAAGTACTCAGAATGACCTGGATACCCCCCAGGGAGAGAGGGTTCTTGGTACAGAGACTGTGGAGACCAGAGAAGGGCTGAGCAACAGGCACAGAAAGCAAAAGGAGGGAGGCTAGGGAGGAGGAAGAACAGGGCAGGGGGCCTGAGAGGACAGAGGGCAGGCTGGGACAGTTAGTATTAATAGTTAAACTTGCTAAATTCAGTGACCTGCCTTTTGGCAAACTGATTCAGGTCTTTAGAAGCTCCTCTCCAGGGGAGCAATGCATTTGTTTTTGCCAGGTGCCCTAGGAGTTTCACTGGCCTGCAACCAGTATTGGTTAATTTCTTGACTGGAGTTGTGTAAGTGAAGTTGGAGGTTCCCATTTTTCAGAGGAGCTCCTAAATCAGCTCAGACAGAAACAAACTTCTTTGCCGATTAGGAGGATTTTTCTAAGTCCTCTTTTTATGGTGTGCAGCCCCTTGAAGAGGCTCAGCTTTATGCAGAGATACTGATTTCAAAGCCCAGCCTCTCACAGGCCACAAAATCTAAGTCCCTGGATACTACCAGTTCATAATCTCCATCCCAAAACACAGGGCTGCTGCAGCATCTGGCCACACCACACTACACCACCCGGTCTCCTAGTGGAAATGCAGGGATCTACCTTTCTTTAGTAAGAACTCAGATGGAAATGTGTTACATTTTTCCTGCATATGTTTAACATTGGTTGATTTTACCATCTTACCAGAGCCAAAAAAAAGTATTTTGTAAATCTGTTCTTTATAAAAGCCCTCACTGCTACTGGTATATACTTAATGCTAGCAAGACCCTATTTATATTTTCCTCTATCTACTGCTCCTGATCTGTTAAGGCCCAAGAACTCAAGTAATCAGATAATCCAGTCACCTTTCTAAGAAATCCAGAGCAGGGAATCAGTAAAAGCTTAGTTGTCATGGCAGACATGAATTACAAAAGCCTAACTATTCCGGCAACCTTAATACCTACAATTTTTCTATCGTATATGAATTTAACAATATTTTATGAAACTACTTACATTTTGAACTCTTTCCTATAATCCCATACCCCATACCTTTGGTGGGAAATGAATTCCTTAAACACGCTCTGCTACTTAAGTGTATTTCACATTTTAGTTTGTCTTAAATTTACTTTGGATTCCAAAACCTAGCTAGTTTGAAGGCCAAAGCATCTAAAGAATATTCGTAACTGAAAAACTCAGATTTATATTCTTGAACAATTAGTTCTAAATCCTCATCTAAATTCAGGCTTTATAAAAGGTGGAGAGGGTGGGAAGGCAAACCGATATTCTTTTTCCCATAGAGACTCTTTTGTCTATAATTTTAAAGTACTTCTTTATTTTACTGAATGTATCAAGTCCTTATGTAATACTAGATAACGTTAAGAATTTAACAGACCCTTACCTGATGGTCCTGAATCTTCCTGCCCACCACTCTGAATGTGTTGTTGCCTGTATGATGATATATATGAACTCTGCTGAACCCGGTTGAACCACCAGCTGGCACCCACTTTTTATTGGCATCATCGTAAACCATCACAGCAGCTCTTGCCTGACAGATACTCTGTTCACTAGGGTGGGGGGGAAGAAAAGCAAACTTTTAAGATACTTAAAATATGCTAAGCTTCCCACATAACCATATAAACCAGAGTTAGCTAACCGAGCAGTTGGTCAACAATTAGTGCTTTACTGGGTGCTAAAAACAGCAACAATGAACGAGACAGAGGCTTCCTGCTCTTATGGGTGGAGTCTGATGGGGAAGACAGACCGAAAAATGAACTGTAATGAGGGACCAGAAAGAGATCAGGATCCACAAAGAGCACTTAGATATAAGAAACATTTTCTTCTAAAGCTGAGGATCTAATACGTTCATTAAACTGAATATAACTACAAATATAAATTAATCATTATTTAACCGTATACATATGTTTATAACATTGGTGAACTGTTTGTGATTACCTCTCTTTACTGGCAAAATTACTTTTATCATCAGGCTTGCTTCAAGGTCTATATAACAAATTCTGCTAGGCTCTTCTGCCCCTTGAGATATGGAGTGGCCACTAGCAATCAATGGACAGCACCGTGACTGAGTAGTCCCTGACTCCACTCAGGCAAGATAACATCTTATGTTTCAAATTTCTTCACTTAAAAATGAAAAAGTAAAATAAGATGATTTCTAAGGATTCTTCTAGATGTTAAATTCTAAGCTTCACAAATAAATATTGAAGAAAAGAAGACCAACTCCACGATAGAATCTTTAAATCTCAGCTTCATCTCAATTATTTGTTACCAGGTGAAACTGAGATACATGAATAAATAAAATGTAGAGATGATCTTAATTCTATATTAAGCAATAGTTTCATCTTTCAAATATATTCCAAAATAATACTGGGTAAAAAAGACTGATTGGGGGCTTCCCTGGTGGCACAGTGGTTGGGAATCTGCCTGCCAATGCAGGGGACACGGGTTCGAGCCCTGGTCTGGGAGGATCCCACATGCCGCAGAGCAACTAAGCCCGTGAGCCACAACTACTGAGCCTGCACTCTAGAGCCCATGAGCCACAACTACTGAGCCTGCGCGTCTGGAGCCTGTGCTCCGCAACAAGAGAGGCCGCGATAGTGAAGAGGCCCGCGCACCGCGATGAAGAGTGGCCCCCGCTCGCCGCAACTGGAGAAAGCCCTCGCACAGAAACGAAGACCCAGCACAGACAAAAATAAATAAATAAATAAATAAATAAATTTATATTAAAAAAAGACTGATTGGAATTTTAATTTCTTTTATACCATATGTTATTTTTTTAAAATGAAATACCAAAAGTGAACTACAGAACAGGTATATTAACTCCATGCTGACTATTAACCGAATTAAAATGACTCAATCTCCATATAGAAGACTTATCTTGACGCTTAAGCAGCTGTTAATGGAGACGCTAAGTAGCTCACCCAACCCCATCTTTAACGAAAGCACTGCTCATTCCACCAATTTTAGCCTTCAAGATTTTAAACAGTAAATCATGTGGGTTCTTCCCCAACATCCTGGGAAACAAAAAGTCGCTTTCATGCCCTCCCTTCTTACCCACACTTCTGGCCCATCTCTCAACAGTATATGTATGTGCTTTACTGGACCTGTTGTGTGACTTGATGACAGAAGATCATGGGAGACCTAAAGAGGTCACAGCATCAAGCAATAAAACCACCCAGAACAGTGGGGTTATACATGCTTGTAATTTTCCATTAGCTAAATCTTACAAAAACTTGTAACAATACCTGTGCAGCACAAACACTGAAATAAACCCAGTGGTACTGTCTAAATTTTTATGCTGCACCGAATTTTTTTTTAGTAAATTAGTTCTGGGAGTAAAAACGAGGCAATGACTAAAGCTTGAATTATTTTTAAAAGCTTGATTAAAGAGCCTTTGTCAGCACAGCAGTTGAAATCTCTTCATTGCTCAAAACAAAAATACTTGTTAAGGGACAAAATTTACATAACCCTATAGAAAGAAACAAGCTAAGGCAAAGTGCCTCTTACAGCATACAATCCAAGAAACAAATTTACTAACTAACTGTAAATAACAACTCAATAAACAAATCTGTAAATTAATACAGAACAGTATTTTCCAGTTCGAAAATTAATGTTTTTGGACATACACGATGTTTACCCAAGGTTCAAGAAATAATGTCCCTTCAAGAAGTTCCACTGGGATCACAGAAGCTAAAGCAATAGTTGAACCCCTGTTTTGTAAATCAGGTCATCCCATGCCTCAAAAAAAAAAAAAAAAAAAGTTACAAAAGATACATAGGAAATCTAAAACCAGGAGAGTTAAATAAAATGTCCCAACTTTATCCTCCACCTTTTTCTTCCTCATTGCTCTACAGTGGGATGCCGGAGACATTCCAAATTCCTGAAGCACCGAGTTAACTGAATAGCTCTGACTAATGCTTAATTACTCAAGATATATATAAGCCACTTAGTCAGCAAGCAAATGTCTGGTCGCTTCAATTTCCCTATAACCACAGAAACAAAGACATCTCTAAATGCACCTATCAAAGTAGCCAAGAAAGGCCAAAAATACAAAAACTGGTTGATTAGTTTTCTAATGAAGATGAAAAGAAATATTCAAACAGAGATGTTAAGGATACAAATCTAACTCTAAACAAAACCAAGAAGCACCAAGAGAAGCCAAGGTTAAAGGGAAGAAAAAAATAAGATGTGGGTAAGAGCTGAAGTGTTACTGGAGGTATAGTCAGAGCCACGCGGGTTATGAGGCAAGCTGTGAAGATACAAGCTAAGCCCCAAACAACCCTGTAGTTTTCTACAAGGCATCCAGCACTCAGAGAAGCCAAATCAAGGCCCAGCCAGGAAGGAATGGCACTGTCCAGTGGGCTCTTAGCGACCAAGCCAAGTCTTTCCATTCCTTTCCACACACCTGAGGACCTCTCCTCAACTAGAGACACACATCCTATGGTATAACAAAAAATATTTGGTCTTTGTCAGGTTCCTGGAACAGAGCTCCTAAAAACCTTGGCATCTCCTGAGCAGTAAGAGTGTCTTTGGTATGCTAATGAGATGACTCTAGGCTTCCATATGGGGGCTGGGTACCAGAAATACAAAGCCAAGATCAGAGGGTAGAAATGTTCAGTCTCACCCCTTCCCCACCTCTGGGGAGGAGAGAAGGGCCGGAGACTGGTCTCACTCACAATGGCCAATGATTTAATCAATCATGCCTACATGACGAAATCTCCATAAAAACACCCAACTGAGCTCACATCCAGGTGCTGGTTGGGTGGCATGCCTAGAGAGGGCCTAGAAGCTCTCTATTCCTTGCCCTATACATCTCTTCCACCTGGCTGTTTCTGAGTTGTATCCTTTATGATAAACCAGTAATGGTAAGTAAAACACTTTCCTGAGCTCTGGGAGTCATTTTAACAAATTATTGAGCCTGAAGGGGAGTCTTGGGAACCCCTGAATTTGTAGTCAGCCGGGCCTAAGTTTGGGTAACCTAAGTACCCCACTGGCAGTGCCAACTAAAAATTATCACTTGCCACCTGGTTCTACAAAAATGAAGCCACTAAGCCACTGGAGTCGCTGACCTTCAACACCCCCTGAAAGGAGTTCGGGGCGGAGATCAGGAATGAGGCACTCTGTGCTCTAGGAAAAACTGGCAGAACAGGCCTTCAGATAGTTAGGTATTTTCAGAAGACTTTATGAGCCCAATTTCCTGCATCTTCTCACATCTATAAAAGCACTAAAATCATTAACAGAGACATCTGCTCCTCATGACTAGCAGCAACCTTCTGCCAAAATGTGTGCCTGATTGATCCTCCTTCGCCAAAATCACATAGATACTGACCTCCCCCTTATCTTTTCGGAACAGTTCCCCAGAGCTTTCTGAGAAGCTGTCTCCCAGGCTATAGTTCCCATTTGGCCCCAGATAAAACTTACTCACTACTTAATTCACTACTGTCATGTTGTACTCTTTTTTTTTTTTCAGTTGACAGCAGCCAGGTCTAAAGTGGGAGCAGTCTTGTGGGACTGAGCCCTCAACCTATGGCATCTTGTACTAATTCCAGAAAGTTAGTGTTTGAATTCAGTTGAATTGTTGGACACCCAGTTTGTATCAAAAAAATAAGAGAACAGACTGCTGATTTGAGAAGAAAACTCCCACTCAATATACCAACTCCAAATTACAGGTACACACAAAATAAGCTAGTGGTACCCAGTTTTGGATTTCACAAACCCATAAACTTCAAAAACCGACTGGATGAATCAGTACAGAATAGGGTTGACAGTATTTTGGCCTACTTGCCAGGTAGGAGATTTCAGGGTAAGGTAGGGAACCACCAGAACTTACTAAAATGAAGATATTTTGGAACTTAAAAATCTCAAAATAAATACAATGTAATATACTATAAATATAATAATTAGCTTTCCATACAGTTCTCTACATTGCCCACTTTTTTTTTTTCTTCCATTTCTCCCTGCTCCAGTGAAATACTTATAAGCCTTCCTGCTTTATATGTATGACCATATGACTGGCCTGAGTCACAACAGAACTGCCTGTACCTTGGTGTATATACAAGCACTAGAGCAGTGATAGGTCAGCTTAGAGGTTCTTCTGGTAAGAATTTCCAACTTTATCTAGGAGGATTTTTAGATGAGAAAGTCAATGAGTGAATTTCTGAAATGATGAAATTTCAGAAATTCACATACGTGCAGTTTTTCAGGGAAAAGTAACATGGAAGGAAGGCAAGATTTAAGAACCACAGCTATTGAAGAGTCAAAAAGGGGAAAAAATTAAAGAAAATAAAGATCTAAACAAGCACAGCAAAAAAGACAAAAATTTTATAATCTTTATATTATCATTCTATCTGAATTATAACACGGCTCAAAATGAATACCTAGTCAAAGCCTTCAACATTCTGAGTCAGTAAAGGAAGTACATAAAAGATTAAATTAGTAAATTACTGAGCTGTACTTTTGTGAAGATCAGGCAGTAAATTAGTTATAAACAAAAATTTCATTTTATGACCAAATGCAAATGGTATATGTAATTGATTATACCTCATTTTCCTGATGTTAAGTTTGGTTTTTTAAAAAATGAAATATGGCATTAGAAGGCTAAAGACAGCTGATTTTTTAGAAAAGTATAAAAACCATGACACTACAATCCAATTCTGTGGCTTTGTAAAAATTCATTTCTGAATACAGTCAAATTTCCTGAACAGGTATATATGATGGTAGAAAATGCTGGCCCAATTTTATTTTTATAGGTTACCTGTGAATGAAATGGTTCCTGGTATTTAAGCAGAGTAAGGATCCCTTGGCTATTCTTGTCTATGCTGTTTACTGAGATTGCAATAAAGCCAAGTCTTTGAAAATAGCAACTTCCTTTCAAAGTAACCATTACTTGTCAAAGAAAGCATGAATATTCAGTGCTTAGGCACAGAGTAGGCATTGTTTAAATTCTCGTTCAGTACATAATTTCATTTAACAAAATCCTACTCAAGAACTGGATCATCAAGACCTGGATCAAATACCATTCCTTCTGTTAAGGTCTTTCTGGAGTCCCCAAAGCCAGAATTAATTGCTCCCTCCCCCCATAGTATTCATTAATTTTTCCACCAGGAGGACTCTGCGGAGGTAATATCTGAGCCACAGGAAGGAGTTAGGATTTTACTCCAAGTGCATTGGGAAGCCACTAGAGGGCTTTAAGCAGAACATGACTTACACTTTTAAAAGGTGACTCCGGCTACTATAAAGAGAAGGGATTCAGGAAGGTGGCATCGAAAACAAGAACGCAAGCATGAAGACCAGTGTGAGACGTGTGTATGGTAAGATTTGGACCAGACTAGAAATAAAGGAGAGGGAAGCATATGGGATATATATGTCAGAAGCACAGGAGACAGGATTTGCTAGTAGGTCAGACGAAGGAGAAGGGGAAGGAGGGGACAACCAAAGGCAAGAGAAAAATTATGTCACCTAGCATTTTACTGATACTCCCAAAGTAGTATGTGACGTGCTACAAAGGATGTCACTACTGGAAGTCATGGTCCCAATTAATTTATTTTTACATACATATAAAAATGTATTCATCATCTTTGAAAAGGAGAATGTCATTTATCTTCGAATGACAGAGCCTAGTCTGCAGTAAGTTATCAAGGTCTATACAATAACCTCTGCTATACTACTGACGACTTAGAGAGTTTACCCTAAGAAAGAGAATTAGCATCTTGTCTGTTATGATACTGAGTCACTCTGTGAATCAAGATGTCAGTTATTCAGAAGATAAAATATTAAGAAAGAAATTACACAAAGAAGTTGGGAATTTTAGTGCTTCCCTGGTGGCGCAGTGGTTAAGAATCCACCTGCCAATGCAGGGGACACGGGTTCGAGCTCTGGTCCAGGAAGATCCCACATGCCGCAAAGCAACTAAGCCCGTGCGCCACAACTATTGAGCCTGCGCTCTAGAGCCCGCGAGCCACAACTACTGAAGCCTGTGCGCCTAGAGCCTGTGCTCAGCAACAAGAGAAGCCACCACAACAAGAAGCCCGCACACCGCAACAAAGAGTAGCCCCCGCTGGCCGCAACTAGAGAAAGCCTGCACGCAGCAACGAAGAAGACCCAAGGCAGCCAAAAATAAATAAATAAAATTAATTTTTTAAAAAAAGTTGGTAATTTTAAAGACAGTATTTCCATCTTATTCTCTGATGTCAATTTTTTTTGCTCAAGCTTGTAATTTTTATAACATTTCAAGCATTAAAGAGGCTTAAACATAATTTCAGATTTCAATTCAATTCCACAATTATTTTTCACACCTGCATTCCATGGCCTCCTAGAGTTATAAAAGATTATGCACTCAAATCGGGAATAATAAACATGTATTTTCTTCAAATAGGAAAGTAAGCAATAAATAGCATGCCCTGTATTGTGTTAAGCACTAGAGGAGTCACAAATAGAAGGCTTTTTCTCTCAGTTCACCATTCTGGACTCTAGCCATCCTGCAAACCTAGGGGTCACACCAGCATCCTCCCTGCCCTTCACCCTGCCAGGCACTCTGTCACCAAGGCCTGTCAATTCTACTTCCTAAAAACTTCTAAATTCATTAGTTCCCTTTACTCACAATGCTCAAAAGCTTTAATTTGGGCCGTCCCTAGTTTCTCATCTGGATTATTTCAAGTCTCCTAACTGGTACCCCTGACTGCAATTTTACTCCTTCTTCCCAGTGCTTCCAGCGGGAAATTTTTCTAAATCAAATCTCATCACCTCACTGTTCTGCTTAAGACACTCCAAAGACTCATTTCAGGATAAACTTTGGCTTCATAGCATGGCACAAGGGGTCTACTGTGATTTGGCCTCTGTCTTTCTCAACATTCATACTTTCTTTCTTTCAAATACTTGTAGAATGAAATGTGTACAAGACACCATTCTACCATCCTGCTGCTGGTGGCACATCCCACCACTGGGGGCACATCAGTATTCACTACAGCAATAACAATTATGCCATATTTGTCCATATATCTACACCTTTGCACATGCCCTGTACCTAACCTACCTGCACACTTCCTCCTCGCCTAATACTGACAGTTCTGCAGAATTTAGACACAAGTGTCACATCCTCTTGAAAGCTTTTCCTCTCTCCCTCAATATATAACAGGAACTCACTCTCTGGGTTCTCACAATACACTGTGCATATCATGTCTCCAACAACATCATATTAAACCCCTGAAGGGTCGGCATTGTATCTTTTCATCTCTCCTAATTAAGATTTGTTGAAGTACTGACTTGGAAAGTAGTGAGCAATATTAACTGTAAAAAGTAAAAATCCGTAAGCTTTGAGTAAGAGCGCCAAAACATGCCAGTGAAAGCTCCCTTTTCTGACTTCCAATGCCCAAATGGACAACCTCAGACCTTCTCCTTTCCATCTATAAAACATACCATTAGCACTCAAGACACTCAGCTCTGAGCTAGAAAACTATTATCACCCCGCACTCTTCTGCTCCCAGTTAGGCTGTATACTTATTAAGAAGTCAGCTGTGTTTGTGACCAAATATATTCATTCCAATTGTACTTGTACTGTAATTATGCAATTTAACTATTATATAAAGGGATACAATGTGAATATATAGAAACTCTATGAAAATTAAGTTCCTATCAAGATGAGGCACTAAAAAATTGTAAGATATACATAAAAGATGGGGGAATCACACAAGTCTAGCAGACTGCTATACTGAGAATGCTTTGCATATATCTTAAGTTCTCTCTCCACTTTAAAGAAACCAAAGCTGAAACTCTGAAGATAAAACATGGGCATGCTTCAGGAAAGAAAAACAATGTAGACTTCTCATCACCAGACTAACACTAAAAGCTTTATCAAAAACAAAAGTCAGAGAATGAACATAAAGTAGACTAAAATGCTCTAAGGTACATGTCATTTTTAAGGATACCAAGCTTGAGATCAATTAACCAACCATCATCACCCGTACAGATCACATTACATAGAAAAGCTTCTACTATACGCTACATTTGTGAAATACTAACTAGCTTTTCTCCTTTCATATTCCATCCATAAACCAAAAAACTTGCTAAGAATGGCGGGGGGCGGGTGCTGCTTGCTAGAACAGCTAGGTGCTGCTGTCCTGGCTCCCTGATTGAAGGATACGGGAAAACTCTGTGAATGCCACTGACAAACAGCAGATACAAATAAGGCAGCAAACAAACTTATTTTCTGCAAGGCAAGAAAACCATCTGTGAGGCAGTAGCTCCAATAACATAGAAAGGCAAAATTTCCACTAAAGACCACATAGTTGTATACCATTCATCTCTCTAAGAAATACTAAAAGGTTGTTTATTTTTTTAATAGCTCTTTATTGGAGTATAACTGCTTCACAATACTGTGTTAGTTTCTGTTGTACAACAAAGGGAATCAGCCATATGCATACACATGTCCTCATATCCCCTCCCTCTTGAGCCTCCCTCCCACCCTCCCTATCCCACCCCTCTAGGTCGCCGCAAAGCACCGAGCTGATCTCCCTGTGCTATATGCTGCTGCTTCCCACCAGCCAACTATTTTACATTCGGTAGTGTGTGTATGTCGATGCTACTCTCCCTTCGCCCCAGCTTCGCCCTCCCACCCCATGTTACCAAGTCCATTCTCTATGTCTACCTCTAAAAGGTTTTTTAAAAAGGTGAAAATATCAATGCCACTACTTAACTCTTCATCCCATAATATCTATATTCATGTGCAAAGTACAACTGTAATCTAACATAGATCCACAGTCACCACAGAAAATGACCAATATATCTAAAGCAAGATAGCATGTTTTAGAAAACATTTCAGCAAATCTGTTGGGTTATCCCATAGGATGAAAAAGTCTCTTAAAAAAAAGGAGAAATCATTAGGTAAAATACTATGTAGAAAAAGTACCCGAAAGGAGGCACTTCCTACATGCAGTTATGCATGTTTAGGAATAAGAGTAAGCTTTTTAAAAAATCTTTATTGTACTATTTGACTTTAATTATGAATACCCCTTATTTGCACAAGTATAGAATGTGAAAAATTCTATAAATGTGACTTGGCCAACAAAAAGAACCTGCCTCTGCCAACAATATACCTGGAGAGAGAGGAATAATACAGAAAATGAAAATGCGACTATTCTGATATTCTTAGAACCACAAGAGAGAGGAGAAAACGAGGATGGAATTTATAAGGGTTTGTAGAGAGAAAAGAAAATGAAATCATATTGGGCAGGAAGTAAAAAGAGAATTAAGAAACTACTAAGACAGAAAATCTTGGATGGAAACCTGCCTCTGCATGCAACTGGCTGGGCACGTACTGAAGGAGCCTTGGCCTGCTGCCGAGAAGCCCAGGTAAATCAAGCCCTCCTGCTTTTCCTGTGATACAGAAGACTAGTTAACAAAAAAAAAGCAAACACTATTTTTAAAAAATTAAAACCAACTGTTTCAGGAGACTGTACTCTACAACTATCCATAGATAAATATTTTCGGAGCCTATGTTTCAAAGTATTGCTTAACTGCAAGCACAAAAATCGTAACAAAATCAATGAGGGAAAATCTATTAATTTTTGACTATCTATAGTATTTAGTATAGACTGACATATCCCCAGTTGTAGTCGCAAAGAAATCTCCTTACATTAATAAAGACCTAAAACCCAGAGACAAATAAGTGACATATATAATTAATTACTGAGCCAGGGTTGTGATGATAATAATGATACTATAATAAAAACAAATACTAATATGAATATAATACTTAAGAAGATCCACACACTGTTCTATGTGCTTTGCCTTTATTAATTCATTTATTTATTCAACAACTTTATTTGGTAGATACTTGTTAATATTCCCATTCTACAGATAGGAAATTGAGAAGTGAATTAATCTGACCAAACAACATACTGTAGGAAGTGACAGAAATGGGATTCAAAGCAGCCAGTCTGCTTCAGAGTCTGGACTTACGATCACTCTACTTGAATAAGAGAGCTAGAGTCTGCCTAACTACCAATTATATTAGTTCAATAAAATTAACTCCTCAGAAGTTTTCTATCATTTCTGCATTATACTTCATGTTATATTTGTTGAAGCTAAGGGAAGGGAATTTGTATATTTGCTGAAATTGATGTTCTTGTAGAAATAAACCAGGATTCTTTTGAAGACTTCACTAGAGAAAATTATACCTTATACTATTACGAAAACATATCTAGACTATCACAGACTTTTTTTAAAGATAGTACAAAACATATGCATAAAATTAATACTTCAGGGAAAGTTTCCTTCAAATTGAACCTCAACATTCTTCAAAGAATTACATGAAGGCAAAATCTGTGGGAAGCCTTTTAGACATCAAACTAGACACACACACAACACACAGACACACACACGTGCATGCACACAAATGAAGAATATATAAATATAACATGATTTTTAAAACAAGTCATACGGTAGAACAGCACCCACCATTCCATTATTTTTAACTACCCTGATTTTGTTACTATACAATGTAACAATTTAGCATTAGAGGGAGTACATGAACTCTAAAATATACTAGCTAATATGAGGAATACCACTCTCATTTTTCAAAAAGAATAGGTAAAATGAAATAATACAAGAAACTTTATTTTCACCCAAGTTAGTAAAGTATTGACTAGAAAATTAAGATAAAATTTCAACCTAAAACTACAGAAAAAAGATCCTTTCAGACAAATGAAAACAAGGAAGAGGACTGAATATGAATACAGACTGAACTAGGGGTAACACTATAATCATTTACTAATGTCTTCCCAACTAGATTGGGAGGGGAGGGACTGTGTTTTACTGATATATTTAACAGTAGCTGGTGTTTAGCCCCTACTTAGGAGCTCACTAAATTTCTGCTGAACCAAAGACTTGGTACAGGATGAAGTGATAATTAAAAAAAAAAAAAAAAAAAAAAAAAGTACAGCATAAGAAAGCTCCATTTTATGGCTGAGTTCTAGATGGTTAAAGTTGCCAGAAATCTCACCTTAGCTAAGTGGCTAATTTACTGTCTCTGACTTTCCTAAAATTGGGCACACCTGAATTGTAATCTGAATCCAAAATTATTGTAGAAAATGTGAAAGGTCAGCAGACCCAGTGACATCTGGTGTGGTAGTTTATTTTCTAAAATACCATAAACATCATCATCTTAAATTACAGTAAGTGCATAGAGTTAATTATTCTTTAAACCAGCCATTAAAACAAAATGAAACTTTTATGAAACGGTTTTGTTTTTGTTTTTTTGGGTGAAACTTTCTATGAAAACTTTCTATGAAAAGCTCAGTCTTTCACAAAAAGACCTGTTAACACCATTTGTAACTTGGTAAGGTTTAATGAAACAACTTACTTAGGTATCTATCACTTGTATTTTTTAACTAGTAGAAACCTTTCTTATCTGCTATAGATCTCTTTTTCATCAGAATTAAACTTAAAGCTAATTCCTTTCCATGCCCACCTGTGCTAGGCAGCTTCTGAGACAGCCCCCAAAGCAGAGACTTGAACAGATATTTGTATACCAATATTCACAGCAGCACTATTCAGCCAAAAGGTGGAACACCAATGTCCATCAACAGGTGAATGGATAAATAAAATGTGGTAAATACATACAATAAAATATTATTCAGACTTAGAAAGGAAAAAATCCTGACAAGTGCTGTAACACGATGAACCTTGAAGACATAATGCTAAGTTAAAATAAGCCAGACACAAAAGGACAAATACTGTATGATTCCACTTATACAAAGGACATACAGTAGTCAAACTAATAGAGACAGAAGGTAGAATGGTGGTTTTCACGGGCTATGGGGAGGGAAGGAGGGGGAGTGACTATTTAACGGGTACAGTTTCAGTTTGGGAAGATTAAAAAGTTCTAGAGATGGTTGGTTTACAACAACCATTCACAACAATGTGAATATACTTAAGGCCACTGAACTGTGATTACAAATGGTGAAAATACATAAACTTTGTATTATATATTTTACCACAATTTTAAAAATATATAATAGCTTCAAATATTAAGAAAACATGAAAATGTAAAAAAGTATTTTTGTCTATCAAGGAGTAAAACTGTATTTATTAATCCCACTTGCATTTGGTAAAGGTTATGTCTTAATACAAGTCAAAAATTTTACGCTAATAAAGAAAACACAAACAATAACATTGTCTAGAATTAATCCAACGTGTTGCAACGAATATTTAAAGTTTTATGTCTTGTTATTTGAGATGCTTTGCTACTCTTATTTCTTTTTATAAGACAACTCTTTGGGCTGCACTGACAACCATTAGCTTCCTAGTTACAAACTTTGGTTTATACTTTCTCCCTGCTGTTTCTGGCTCCTATTACAAGTATAATTATAAGAAATAATTTGCATCTTCTTCCTTCCTCCCAACCACAACAAAAAAGATGGCTCCCAGTGATCTCCACCACCTGGTATTCATGCCCTTGTGTAATCGCTTTCCCCTGTGTGTGGGCTACACCCATCAACTTGCTTCTATTCTATGGCAAAAGTTACGGAATGTCAGTTCCAGGGTTCATTTACAAAAAGACTGTGGCTTCCATCCTGTGGCTGGCGTGACAGGCCAACTGTGGGGAGGAACTGAGGCCCTCAGTCCAACCGCCTGCAACTGAATTCAATCAATAACTATGTAAATGAGCTTAGAAGATTCCCCCACCCACCCGCCCCGCAACCGTGATGACTGGTTAAGACTGCAGCCCTAGCCAACATCTTGACAGCAATTGTTGAGAAACCCTGAGCCAGAGGACCCAGTTAAGCTGTACTCAAATTCCTAATCTACCGAAACTGTGTGATAATAAATGTGTGTTGTTTTAAGCCACTAAATATTGCTGTAATTTTATTGTGTTGCCATAAATAGCCAATACAGCACCTCCACACACCCTCTTGCCTGTCCCCCAAGATCTTAAATTTCTTTCTTACCCCAGTATGTTAGTTCTAGGTATACAACATAATGATTTGATATTTGTGTGTGTGTGTCTGTATATATATATAGCAAGATGAACACCACAGTAAGTCCATCACCACACAGTTACAATTTTTTTTCTTGTGATGAGAACTTTTAAGATCTCTCTCAGCGACCCTCAAATATACAATACAGTGTTTTATGTAAACTTAAAAGCCAAGACAATCTCTATTTCACATACCCCATAGCACTTAGCACACAATAAACAGCACACAATCAACAGGCTCATATCTTTTATCTACCCACTTATCTTTTTTTTTAATTGATCTGAAGTTTTCAAAGATTAACTCCCAGTGCACCAGCAAACCTAAACCCTCATTAACAGCATGATAGCTCACAAAAGTAAGTATATTTAGAAATGGTCAGTGACAGAAGGAAAAATACGGGTAAACATTTCACTTGGCAGCACATAACTTCCCTATCCTAGCAAATCACCCCATTAACAAGAATTGAAGCAACTGATTAGAGATTTCACCTGTTTCCTGAAGTTTTCTGCCTCACATTATTTTCAT
Organism: Balaenoptera physalus; assembly: GCF_965194825.1. Lineage (NCBI taxonomy): Eukaryota > Metazoa > Chordata > Mammalia > Artiodactyla > Balaenopteridae > Balaenoptera > Balaenoptera physalus. Next base: position 24,095,187 of record NC_138882.1, read on the forward strand.
CAGGTTGTAAAAACTATAAAAGGTTCGATTCACCATAAAGATACAACAATCATAAATGTGCATGTATCTAATTAGTTTCAAAACACATGAAGCAAAAACTGAATTATTATTTTGCAATATATCACTGAATCAAATCAACACCTTACACTTCCACAATCCTTTTTTAAAATTTATTTATTTATTATTTTTGGGGGCGCTGTGTTGGGTCTTCGTTGCTGTGCACAGGCTTTCTCTAGTTGCGGTCAGCGGGGGCTACTCTTCGTTGCAGTGCGCGGGCTTCTCACTGTCGTGGCTTTTGTTGCGGAGCACGGGCTCTAGGCGCACAGGCTTCAGTAGTTGTGGCACGTGTGCTCAGTGGTTGTGGCTCGCGGGCTTAGCTGCTCCGCGGCATGTGGGATCTTCCCGGACCAGGCCTCGAACCCGTGTCCCCTGCATCGGCAGGTGGATTCTTAACCACTGTGCCACCAGGGAAGCCCCTTCCACAGTCTTATATATCAAGTTAATCTCAATAAAGCTAGGGAAAAAACTGACAGAATTAAAGAGAGAACAACGTTTCCACAACATTAGTTGCAAATTTTAACACCACCTCTCAGTTAACTGATAAAACTAGACAGTAACTGATAAAACTAGACAATAATTTATAAAGTACATTAAAAAATACTGAACACTTGGGCTTCCCTGGTGGCACAGTGGCTAAGAATCCGCCTGCCAATGCACAGGAAACGGGTTCGAGCTGTGGTCCGGGAAGATCCCACATGCCCCGGAGCAACTAAGCCCATGCGCCAGAACTACTGAGCCTGCACTCTAGAGCCTGTGAGCCACAACTACTGAAGCCCGTGCACCTAGAGCCCGTGCTCCACAACAAGAGAAGCCACTGCAATGAGAAGCCCACGCACCGCAATGAAGAGTAGCCCCCGCTCGCCACAACTAGAGAAAGCCCACATGCAGCAACGAAGACCCAACGCAGCCAAAAATAAATAAATAAATAAATTTATTTTTTTTAAAAAAATGCTGAACACAGAAAATCTGAAAACTATTAACTATGACTTAACTTATATTTAAAAAGCATTACACCCAACAACTGCAGAATATACATTCTTTTCAAGTACACATGGTATGATCACCAACACAGATGATATACTAGACCATTAAAAAATTCTCAATAAATTTAAAATAACTGAAAGCATGCAAAGGATGTCCTCTGACCACAATGGAATTAAATTTAAAGTTAACCATACTAGGATACCTAAAAAAAATTTGGGGAGTGGGGTGGTAAAACACACTTCTAAGTGATTCATGGGTCAGAGAAGAAAACACAAGAAAATCAGAAAATATTTCAAATTAAATCATTATGAAAATGACAAAAATCATGAGATGCAGCTAAAGCAGTGCTTAGTGGTTGATTTAGAGTTGTAAATGCTTATATTAGAAAAGAAAGGTCTAAAACCAAATATCTAAGCTTCCCTCTCTTAAGAAGTTAGAAAAGAACAAAGAAAACCCAAAGGAAGTAGGAGAAAGAAAATAATAAAGAAACCAGTGAAACAGAAAACAGTAAGAAAAATTAAAATTTCTAGCTAAACTGATCAAGAAAAGGAGAGAACACAAATTACCTATTATCAGGAATGAAACAGGCCTTATCACTACAGATTCTACAAATGTTAAAATAATACTAAGGGAATTTGATGAACAGCATTATGCCACCAAATCTGACAAATTAGATGAAAATTGGAAAAATTCCTGAAAAGCAAACTGACATGAGAAAAAATCTAAATTACTTTATCTATTAAAGAAATTATAGAGCTTCCCACAAATAAAACTCCACACACATGGTTGCTCTAGTGAAGTGTATCAAATATCTAAGGAAAACATAGCATCAATTTTATACAGACTCTCAGAAAATAGAAATCATTTCCAGTTTGTTTGATGATGTCAGCATGACTCTAATACCAAAACCTGACAGACATTACAAACAAATAAAATGACATTGTCCTTCCATAATACAGATGCGAAAATTAACAAAATATTATCAAATCAAAATTAGCAATATATTTAAAGAATAATTAAATATTGTTTATCCCAGGAATGCAAGGTTGATTTAACATTTGAAAGCCAAAGTAATTCACTACATTAACAGAATAAAGGAGAAAAACTGTGCATTGCAAAAGATGCAGAAAAAGCACTGGATAAAATGCATTATCTGTCATAACAAGAGCTCTCAGCAAACTAGGAACAGAAGGGAATTTCCTTAATGTGATAAAGAGCATCTACAGAAATAGCTATAACTAACATTATACTTAATTGTAAAATACTGAACTCCTTCCCCCTGAGATCAGGAACAAGGCAAGAATGCCCTTCTCAACATTTCTATTCAACACTATAGTGGCACTCCCAGCCTTTGCACCAAGGCAAATAAATAAATAAAAGATCAGAAAAAGTAATGCCCTCTAATTGCAGATAACAAATATTTATATAAAAAATCCTAGCGGGCTTCCCTGGTGGCACAGTGGTTAAGAATCCGCCTGCCAATGCAGGAGACACGGGTTCGAGCCCTGCTCAGGGAAGATCCCACATGCCGTGGAGCAACTAAGCCCGTGAGCCACAACTACTGAGCCCGAGTGCCACAACTACTGAAGCCTGCGCGCCTAGAGCATGTGCTCCGCAACAAGAGAAGCCACCCAATGAGAAGCCCGCGCACCGCAAAAAAGAGTAGCCCCCACTCGCTGCAACCAGAGAAATGCCCGCGCGCATCAATAAAGACCCAAGGCAGCCAAAAATAAAAATTAATTAATTAAAAAAAAATTCCTAGCAAATCCACAAAGCAGCTACTGTAACTAATAAGTGAATTTAGCAAGGTTGCAGGATTCAAGTATTTGACTTAGGAATAAATTTAATATCTGATGTGTAAAATCTCTACACTGAACATTATAAAACATTGGTAAGAGAAATTAAAAAACAACCTAAATAAAAAGATATACCACATTCATATATTGGAAGACTCAATACTGTTATGATATAAAGGCTCCCTCAAATTAATCTATGGATTAAATGCAATTCCAATGAGAATCCCAGGAAGCATTTTTGTAGAAATTAACTGAGTCTAAAATTCATATGGAAATACAAAGAACACAGAATATCCAAAACAACTTTGAAAAAGAAGAATAATGTTAGAAGGCTAACACAATCTTATTTCAAGACACAAAGCTACAGCAAACAAGAGAGTATGGTATTGGCTTCAAGACAGACAAATATATCAATGAAACAAAATAGAGTCCAGAAATATGGACTGATTTTTTTTTTTTTACAAAGATACAAAGGCATATTAATGGAGAAAATACAGTCTTTTCAGTAAGTAGTACTGGAACAACTGAATATATAAATCTCAACCCAGACCTCACACCATACAAAAAAATTAATTCAAGATCATCACAGACTTAAACATAAAAGCTAGACTCAAAACTTTTAGAAGGAAACATCGGAGAATATCTTCATGAGTTGAGGGTAGGCAAAGGTTTCAGCAATAATCATAGAAGAAAAAAGTAGGAAGGTTAAAATTTTCTCTCATTAAAACTGACCTTTAAAAAAATGCATATGTATGGTATATGAATTATATCTTAATACAGCTGCTATAGAAAGGAAGGAAAGTAGGGAAGGAGGGAATTAAGGCCGAGAGGGAATTTCTATATAGGCAAGGCACAGATGAGAAAAAAATACTTGCAAAACATAAATCTGAAAGGTATCTAGGATGCATTTTTAAAACTCAACTAAACAATTAAAAGACAACCAATAAAATATTGGGCAAACAATGTGAACAAATGTCACAAAATGTGATATACAAACGGTCAGTAAATCCACATAAAAGCTAAACATCATTAACCATCAGGGAAATACAAATTAAAATCACAATGAAATGTCACTACCCATCCACCAGAAGAGTTAGAATGTGGTGCAACTGTAACTCCCATACACTGCTAACGGAAATATAAAATTGTTAAACAACTTTCAAAGATGATTTGGTACTTTTTTTATATAGAACTTACCCTCTGACCCTTCAATTGCAATGCTAGATATTGCCAAAAACTAGAAACAGCCCAGGTATCCACAAACAGAATGGATAAATTGTTGTATATTTACACAATGGTATATGACAAAGCAAGAAAAACAAACAAGAGATACATGCAATAACACAGATGAATAGCAAAAACATACTGTGAGGGAAACCTTACACAAGAATGTGTATTTTAGGGCTTCCCTGGTGGCGCAGTGGTTGAGAATCTGCCTGCCAATGCAGGGAACACGGGTTCGAGCCCTGGTCTGGTAAGATCCCACATGCCGCGGAGCAACTGGGCCCGTGAGCCACAATTGCTGAGCCTGCGCGTCTGGAGCCTGTGCTCCGCAACAAGAGAGGCCGCTATGGTGGGAGGCCCGCGCACCGCGATGAAGAGTGGCCCCCGCTCGCCACAACTAGAGAAAGCCCTCGCACAGAAACGAAGACCCAACACAGCCAAAAATAAATAAATAAATTAAATTAAATTTAAAAAAAACTAAGAATGTGTATTTTATGATTCCTAATAGATGAAGTTCAGGATCAGGAAATACTAATCTACAGTGGAAATAAATCAGAACAGCGGTTGTTTGGGGGGCGCGGGCAGTGAAAATGAGGATGACACAGGAAGGGGCTTTAGCGAACTCTGCCATCACCCCAGGATGTTCTATACCTTGAAAAAGATTGGGTTACACAGGTGCGTGCATCTGTCAAAACTCACCCAACGGTCTGTGCATTTCACTGTATATATTTTACCACAAAAGGAAAAAAGCTGTATTATGGAATCCTAGTTAATGATATACATACTGAAATACTTAGGAAATAGTGCACTGATGACTCTTTTTTGAAATTCATAGAAGTTTTATATATATATATATATATATATATATATATATATATATATATATATATATGGCTAGATAGATAAGTGATAAAGTATTGTAAAATGTTAATGGTAGAATCTAGATGGTGGGCATGTAGATTTTCACAGAACAATTCTTTCAATTGTTCTGTGTGTTTACAATTTTGCATAATAAACTATTAGGGGTTGGGGGGTAAATTAACCAAATGTTCATTCCTGTGTAGTCTTCTCTGTAAAGGAGCTAATTATGCACAGACTCAATACCTATAATAAAAATTATGATGATGTAATATAGTACATTTTTTATTTTCAGTAATAAAAAGGAAAGACAAAAGACTGGCATGTTTTATTTCTCCATGTTCATTCAAGTAAGAACTCTAAAATTTTTTAAATTGAATGGATTGAAAAACAATGTGTAGATGAAAATAATCAGTTTGGCAAGTAGTCTAGTGACTAATCCCCTCCCCCTCTCACTCAAAATACACACACACAACCACCACCACCACACCACCACGGCTTAGACCAGAGTCCACACTCACAGTTTCAACTAATACCTGTTAAAAAGTACCAAAAAAGTTATTTCCAGCCAATACTTCTCTTCTAAGCTCTAAACCTATATAGGCAACTGCCTAGTATGTATTTCTATCTACATACCACAAGCATACCTCAAAATGCAACCTACTTTCCTCCCTCACCCTATCTGCTCCTCCCTATTTCCAATCCCAGGTGAAGGATACCAAAAGCCCTACTGTCTGGCCCCAGCTAGAAACCCAAGTGCCACTCCAGACTGCTCCTCCGCTATCAACCCCACATCAGTCACCAAGCCCTGTCAACTCCACCACCTAAGTCTCTACTAATACCCCCTCCATCTGTCCCACTGTCACTGCTTTAATGCATTATTTCCTGAATTACTACAGGGCCCTCCAAAATAGCATTCCTACCTACACCCTCTCCGGGTAGAAGCCGGATAATCAGCACTTTCTGAACAGAGATAAGCATCTTAATATTACCTAGAAAACATGACGTCCTACTATTTCTGCATAAGAGACTACAGTTAAGAATATTTTAATTAGGACCTTTTACAAAATAGACTTACATTTCTGATGGCTCCACTAATCTCATTTTCAGCGTAAACTGATAAAGACAGTTTATTCACATTACCACATCACTTTTATAGTTAAGACCAGGTGACAGTGGTGATCTTAGATTTCACCACAGAACTGTTGCTAAGCATATACAAATTATCCAAATCATTGATACATGGACTATATACTTCCCTCCCTCCCCCCAAAACAGCCTGTACTTCAACAAGGTTTCAAATTTCTTTCTGGGATCTAGATCATCAGTACTAGATTCTACAGGACACAGAGTGGGTATCTTTACAAGTGCTGGAGCATGGGAGTTAAGAGCGGAGAATCTGGAGTTGAACCTGAATCAATTTCAATTCCAGCTCTGACATTTCCGTGCATACATATATGTGACCTTAAACAAGTTGCTATTTAGCCTAAGCCTCCTGATTTCTAAAGTGGAATGTAAGAGTTCCTATGTCATAGAACTGCCATGAGAATAAAACCATGTACATAAAGCACTTCCAGTACCTGGCACGTGATGGGCACTCAATAATGTCAGCCATTATTTGTATCAGCAGCAACAGCATTTCGGTAAATGAGGCCAGCAAATAAATGGGATTCCAGGATCACAAGTGACGGCAACACTACCAAAGAACTACAGTGTACCCTTAACATTTGATGTGCTGACAAACAAACCTAAAGATCCATGGCGTGCATGGAGTCATCCTTCAAGCAATACAAGAATCGGAACTTCCCACTCTGCCAGTCTGGTGCACGGAGAGTGAGCTTGATGAACTTTCTATCACCTGCATGCCAATGGGGCTTTCTCCATTTCTACTCATCCTTGGGTACCTATTTAATTTGGTGCCTATTACAGGCTACAGTGGTTATTTATGGATCTGGGAGTTCATAATAGCCTTGAAATGTCACAAGTATACTGCTGCAAATGGCTGTTGCTTAGCACATCTCTATGGGACTGCAATATAATTCTAGCTTCATGTTTCAATTTAACTGCTACTGTATGTGACTTAATAAGGATTATGGACTCTTCAAGTCATAAGAAGTTGCTTTTTGTTAATTTTTAATATTTGATTTATAAATCAACTTAAAATAAGACAAATATGAATATGATATTCAGGTACAAAGGATAATTAGTCACACTAAGTCAATTATAAACAATGCTTCTCAGGCTTAAAAATAACCACCTAAGGAGCATGCCTGGTTTTCCTATTACCCTAAGGAAACTCTTAATTTCCCAAGAGTATTTCTTGGACATTCATGGTTCCAGACCAGATATTTATATAATCTGGCAAACACATTCAACACTCACTAGCTGCCAAATGTTGCTCAAAACTACTTTTCATAAGTGGTGAAATTCTGCCCTGAAAAACAGTCTGTCCACTACAGCTGGGAAAGCATACTTCTCTCCTCTTTCTCCATATATAGTTCTTCCACACAGACCAGGAATTCAGCCCCTAAATGACATACCATATCACCCTTGGCACATATTAGCTAAATCAAACAAGGTCAGCATACTTTAGTTCTGAGGACTAGACTATGATGACTATCATAAAATAAATATTCCAGAAAAAGTATCTGAAGATTACAGGAGATGGCACACAGTAGGCTTTCAACACACATACCCTAAAGAAGTCTAGGAGCCCTGCAGAGCCTACAGCAAACAAATTTCTTGGACGTTTCAAACTAAAATATAGTGAATATTTTGCAATTCACTCTACTACAGAGCCTATTTCAATAGGATGTTCTCCACAAAAATCTTTCAGCAAAATTGACGCTCCAGGTAGAGAGGCCATGTTTGTCTTATGGTCTGCTCCATACACTAGCACACTGCAGCATGCCCCGGGGAGGGAGACAAGTAACCCAGCAGTGTGAGAAGACGGAAGTACCAAAGAGTGCTGTCAGCGCTACAAGAGGAAGCCTGAACTGCAAGATGAATACCAAAACTTCATGCAGGCGCTGGCTGGGAAGTGGAGGAAAATACATAGATGGAAAGTCAGTAGTCACGAGATTGACAATGACAACAGAATAAACATGATAAACGCTAACAGGAATTTAGGAATCACTAGCATATGATGTTTTGTCACACACTCTGTCAGTGTGTTCTGAAAGTAATTATAGCACAGCGTGATCAAAGAGAATGACTGGCCGTAATCTGAAAAACAGCAAGCCCCACTTTTATCACTGGTCTTCAGCCAAATACAAACTGCATGACATTTAAGAAATTCTGAATTTCTTGTTCTGTACTTCTACAAAATGTTCAAACAAGGTGTAATGGTAACTGCTACTTTTTTTTTTTTAAGTTGCTTGACGAGAAGGCCTTAGTGCTGTGCTTTTCTAATAATACCAACAAAGTAGAGTTAATAACAATCAATAGCTGCTTGCGGTGAAGACTGTCCGCTGGAACCTGCTGACAAAGTAGCCATACTAATGTGCCTTGAGAATACACCTGCTATTCTTACATAGTATCAGCTGTAAAATTCTCTTTTCAGTCTACCATAAGAAGCAGCTGAAATGAATGTGCATGCAATAAATGTTGAGGTGAGGCTAGAAATGCAGAGATTATTTTATCTTGGGAACCAACTACAGGGCTTCACTGGAACGTTGCTAGATTCAGAGTTCAAGGGCATTTGTTCTTCAATGGTTGTGAAAAGTCATAAGCACATGCAATATTTTTATTTTTTCCAATTTGAGTGAGGACATCTTCAAGCAGTGCAAAGTCTGTTTCTGGGATTGCTTCAGTGAAACGACATCATTACAATCTCCTAGATCTTGCTGCTCCACTGGGGCACCGTCTCTCTTCTCTCCATTCCTTTAATCAGGCTATTCCTGAATGTTCAAAAGCCTTCTTTGCCCTCACCATCTTGTTAATTAATTGTTACTGCTCAATCCATACCTTACAGGTCACATCAAAGTATTCTTCTTGGACTGGCCCCTTTCCACACCACCCCTCAAGTAGGTCTGCAAGCACCACAGAACTCCAGAAGTACTCCTATCACAGCATGATTCTTACTGCATTGTAACAATTCATTAGGCAGTGCACATCCTGGTATAGAGAACTGCATCACCTCTATCTACAGTGTTAATACCTGAAGTATATTCAAGTATTTGCTGAATGTCAAGTGAGCAAACGGATTACATGAAACATGGACAGCATGAAACATGGACAACCACTATTTTAATCTTTTTAAACTTTTTTTTATTAGCCATCATCTCCCAAAGAAATAATATGCAATTTTGTATTTGAAGTAAATGGTAAACTTCTCTTACTTTATAGACACCTTTGCTAAAGCATAGTCAGTGAAGGTTAGAACCTAACCTTCTAAATTCTGTATACCTATGTATTTATTTATGCACTAAATGAACATACGGAATTGATACAGTTGAGGGAAAATAGGCATCTAGAAAACAACATACAGTGTCAGATCTATTTAACTGAACCTTGGGAGCAACTCAATCTTAAAACCACCAAATTAATCATGGCAAAAGATTCAAACTAAATATTTCTCCTAATCAATTAATTTTAATCAGATGAAGTCCAAAACTGAAGTTGACTTAATGAAATATATCTTGACATGAGTAGTTAGCTGGTCACACTTAACTCTAATTCTTAACAAAATGAGGGGAAAATACTCCCAGCTTTTGAATAGAAAACCTAAAGCCAGTGTTCCAATCACGAAACGCACTTTGTCATGACTACTAGGTACCTGAAACAAGGTAGGCATATTCAGAACATTCTAAAGCATGATTTTATACCCATATTCTCATGTGTTAGCTTAATCTTTTAATTCTGTGGCAGCTGACTATCAGCTGGCATAGAACCTAAATCATGATCCTGTTTCTCACAGTAATTCACATACATCTCCAAGCAACAGCTGTGTAATTCTTAGAGTACATCTAAAAATATAAAGTTCAAAACATTAAATGAATTTCATCTAACATTTAGGAATGACTGAACAAAACAGTCAAACTCAATTCATGTTAAAGGAGTAATTTAGCAGAAGGCAACATTCAAAACGATGAGTAATTCAATTCACAAAAATTAAAAATGTTTATGGGCTACATTTTAATTTTAGAAGTGTCCTCTTTTTTCCTCAAGATATGTAATGCCTGCAACTAAACTTCAAGTATTCCTTTTATTTCCCTACTACTAAAGAGGATATTCTATTTGGCTAAAAATTTAGAAAACTAGTTTTCTCAGTATCTTGACACAGTCCTTATTTCCTCCCACAACTTTAATTGAAAAAGACTTTTTTGAAGCTGGCTTATTTTTTCTTTCCTTGACTGACCTCATAAGCCACTTAGCTGCAAAAGGCTCATGCTATCTTTTAATACGCTTTTCCAGAAGTCCCACTGCTAGTGAGACAGACAGCTATGTCTAGCACAAAGTACTCCTCACTGGAAAACCCAATTTTCAGATACTTTTCTTCCCTTAGCAACAATCACAATAGGGACGTAACTTATGCTAAGCATGCCAGGGAAACCCACCTAACTGATCCCTCTGCCAATCAGACCTGGCACCAGGTCAGCAGAGTCTGGAGGACTCAAGCTGAGTTCAGCCCTCCTGGATCTTCAATTTCCTGATCTCTAAAGTAAAATGGTCCCTGAAATTATCCAAGCCATATTACAAAACTAGGAAGACCACATATAGCCTTGGTGAAGCTTGGGTTGGGGTGCTGGGGAGGGCTGGCTTCAGAAAGTACTCTTCAAAAAGTTTAACTATTCATCAAATAACACTTAAAATATACAATAACAAAAAAAGACCACAATTATTCTCTAATTATTAAGCCTAAAAGGAGAGATTTAGCTTATGTATATTGCTCTAAATCAGTTTTAACAGTTTCTAGGAAATTTGACTTATTTGGTCTAGGAAAACAGTTGAAAACTTGATCATACAGATAACCATTTCATTTCAAAAGTTAAAGAATAAAATCAGGTGATAAAAATCACAGGTGATAAAATGAGGTGATAAAAATCACATCATAATCAGGTGATACAGATGTAAATTGGGCAGCAAAGGATTAAAAATTACTGTTTATCTTGCAGTTCGATAGGCTATTCCTCACACACAGCTGCCACCTTAAGACTTCAGTTCTTCTCTAGATATTTAAATGAAAATTAAAACATTTGACCAGTGACATAAATATGGTACGTAAGTTGAACAAGTGGCCACAGCTGCTAGCTGCATTGTTTCTCTCATTCTGATGAGACGTCTAGGTCAGAAGACTTAATTAAATCCCCCTCTTATCTCTCCCCTCCTTTCTCAGACTCTCTTGAAAAAGACAATAAAAGTGCTCCAGTCAAGTAGTGGACACCATTCCTATATGCGGGACATATACCCAAAGTAACCCATTATTTATGTTTCTGTTTTGCCAAGAAATGAATAATCTACCAGTGGTGAAGTATAACAATTTAAACATTAAAACCATGTTAAATCATTACCCATAGGGACTCCAGGTTTTGTAATGGTAGTGCTTTGGAACAACGCAGATACTGAAACAAAAATAACCGAAATTAGAGGACATTTTGGAGGACATTATACAAATAACCTTTTACTCATCAAAAAGGTCAAGCTTAAGAAAGACTGAAGAATGTTCCATATTAAAAGAGACATGACAACAAAACCCAACATGCCATCTGAACTGAATCCTGAACCAGAAAAATACACTTTTTTTGTTTTCTTTTGCTATACTAAAACTGAACAAAATATGAAAAAATAATGCATAAGGCCTACTAGGTATATTCTAATATCACATTCTAATGAGATCCAAATCTGAAATCTTTTTAACTTTAACCTGTTTAACTTTTTAATTTAAATCTTTGCTTCTTAATCAGTGGTATTAAGAGTTTACCTCTGCTTACTGTTTTTTTTTTTTTACAATTATTAATATTATTATTTAGTTATATGCTTCTGTATGACCTCAATCTTCACAAAACCTCTGCAAGGGCAGTATTCTTAATTCCTTTTTAAAGATAAGGTAACAGCTGCAAAGAACTGAAGGAACCTCCCTCAGAGCACCCAGTGGAACCGAAAGCCCCTTTACACCATGTTTAACACAGTAACGTCTCATGTGGTAAAGTTAAAAGAGAATGAAGTTGTTCCACGTACAAGAGTATTCGTATACTTTTACATATGAGTTTCAAAACTTGAACAAGCAAGAGAGAAGAAAGAAATGAAGCAAGAAAAGGAGGGAGAAAGAAAGAAAAAGGAAAAAAAAGAAAAAGGGAAAGACAAAGTATACTCATAATTATAAGAACTAAAAATCCTAAATAATATCCACTTAATTGGGTGAGGGTAAACCTCACCCAAGAACATGAAAGTGTATTAAAATACTTGTCTTATTAGAGAAGATACAGACATTGGTAATTTTTAAGAAACCAACAGAAGTAAATAAACAGGGAGTTCCCTGGTAGTGCAGTGGTTAAGAATCCACCGGCCAATGAAGCGGACACAGGTTCGATCCCTGGTCCGGGAATATCCCACATGCCGCAGAGCAACTAAGCCAGTGCGCCACAACTACTGACCCTGCACTCTAGAGCCCACGAGCCACAACTACTGAGCATGTGTGCCACAGCTACAGAAGCCCATGTGCCCTAGAGCCTGCACACTGCAACTACTGAAGCCCTCGCGCTCTAGGGCCCGCGTGCCACAACTACTGAGCCCGAGTGCCACAACTACTGAAGCCCGCGCGCCTAGAGCCTGTGCTCCACAGCAAGAGTAGCCACCGCAGTGAGAAACCCGCGCACCACAACGAAAAGTAGCCCCTGCTCGCCGCAACTGGAGAAAGCCTGCTCACAGCAATGAAGACCCAACGCAGCCAAAAGTAAAAATTAATTAATTAAAAAAAAAAAAAAAGATTAAGGAAACAGGGACTTCCCTGGTAGTCCAGCGGTTAAGACCCCAGGCTCCCAATGCAGGGGGCATGGGTTCGACCCCTGGTCAGGGAACTAGATCTGGCATGCCACAACTAAAAGATACCGCAAGCAGCAACGAAGATCCGGCACAGCCAAATAAATCTTAAAAATAAAATAAATAAATATTTTTTTTAAAGATTAAGGTAATTAAAATGGCAATGCTCCTCTCCAAAAAAATTTCTGGTTGAGATTTTTTTTAATAGGTAAATTTTAAGAAACAGTTTATCCTCATCTAAAGTAAGTTTTTTCAGAAAGTAAAATAGAGCAAAAGCTGCCTCACTCATTTTATCAGGCTGGTAATCTTGATTCTAAAACCAAATAACACTATAAAGTTACAGGCCAATTCACTTACAAAAGTAGGTGTAAAAAAATCCTAAATAAAATATTGACTAACCAAATCCAATAGTGTACTTTAAAAAAACAAGATTCTCCATATTAAAAGCTAAAAGAAAAAATATATGATTATCTCAACAGAAGCAGAAAAACTGCAAGAAATCAGCATCTGTTTAACAATTTTTATCTTAGCAAACCAGGTATAAAAGAAAGTTTCCTTAACTGGGAAAGGTTATATATACCAAATACTATAACAAATATAAAACAGACAAACTTCATGTGCATTTCCCTTAAGTCAAAAGATACCACCGTGCTGACTCGCAGTGCTGAAGGCCCTGACCAACACTGCGAGAAAGGAAAAAGAAAAGGTAACTTTTAGAAGGGAAGAGAGACAACTGGCACTGTTGCCAGTGACATCACCTATCTAAAAGAACCAATACAATACACAAATATCAGAACATCATTTGTCTACAAAATTAATCTATAAGTTTAATGCAATCTCAAATTCTAGTTGGATTCCTTAAGGAACTCAAAACTTAACCTAAAAGGTCTATACAAAAATAAAAGGTTTACCAACAACTAAATCAACTTTTAAAAAAATTAACTTGTAGGATCAGACATTAAGACATACCGTAAGTTATAGCCACAATATTAAGAACACTAAGGTATGAGCACAAGAATAAATGGCCAAACAGAACTGAATAAGAACTTACTCCAAGACACCAAAAATTAAATGACAATTTAATAAAGGGTAAGAGGGCACCACAAATCAATGGCCCAAAAAATGGATTGTTTAATCAACGGCTCTTGACCATCCAAAATGAGGACTCTACCTTAAGAGTCATTTTCTCGAAGTAAAAATAAATTAAAAATTTGACAAAACAAACATTTAAAATTAGATATGAAACTCCTTAAAACTTTTAAAGGATTTTTTAAGCTACATATACACCTCTTTATTACAGTTCAAAGTACATATTTAAGAGCTAGTGAAGAATAACCCCTGAAATGAGTTATTTAAGAGATGGCAATCTTCAGCTCCTACAAAATTATTTTTAATTATACATGAATATTCTATATTAAATTAGAGAATATTGAAAAAAGTATGTCTTCTAATATAAACCTTTGCTTTTCTCTTTCTCCAAAACTGAAATTCTGTTCACCTTTAAATTTAACACTATCAAGTCCATTTTCAAAAAGAAAAGGGATTGCTTGCTATGTTTATTCTACCTCAGCCTCAAAATGTACATAGAGGCATTCATTATAGGCATGCCTGGCTACTTAAGTGCTATGAGTCATGTTTATTTTTCAAAGACAACACTCAGGGAATATCAATCAGAAGGACTGTGAAAAAGTACATTAAGAAAAACATTAGTATTTTCCAAATGTAAAGTTTTAAAACTTAGAGCATTAGCCAATATACAAAATAGTAAAACAAATCACTTAACATAAAATTTCACAAATTTAAGTAGCATATGGCTATGGGTTTAAACGGTCAAAATTTAAAATGCTGATCACTTAGGATTGTAAAGAAAAAGACTGTAAAAATCAGAAATGTATTATGTAAAAACAAAGGAAGACTGCTTACCAAGCGACTTCTCCACAAGCAATAAATACCAATGTTTAAAAATTATATGTGTTAGAAAACAAACTTATGGTTACCAAAGGGGAAAAGAGGGAGGGATAAATTAGAGGAGTTTGGGATTAACAGGTACACACTACTACATATAAAACAGATAAGCAACAAGATTTACTGTATAGCACAGGGAACTATATTCAATATCTTGTATAACCTATAATGGAAAAGAATCTGAAAAAGAATAGATATGTATAACTCAATCACTTTGCTGTACACTTGAAACTGTCACAACTTTGTAAATCAACTATATTTCAATAAAAAAGAAAAACAAACAACAACCAAAATAAATTATATGTGTTAACATAAAGCACTGGAATATAGTAATAACAGAATATAATAGACCAAACAGTATAAATCCTCCTTTTTTTAATTCAGCTAATTAGCACAAAAAAGCAACAAATACTTGTAAATGGAGAAAAACCAAGATTTGAAAATAAGCATAATTTGCATTATTTAGATAAGCCCTAAGAGAAAAGATTACAAGATGGCTGCAAGCATATACTTTAATCAACATTAACTAGACATCACAGTAGGGACTGTGAAGGGTTAAAGAGTTTATACACAATAGGGATGATGTCAGTATATAGTGTTGATTGCTCACAGGGCTAATGAAAGAAAATCTGAACAACAGGAAAACAATTCCAAAAACATGAACCTGGAGCAGTCAAACTACTTGTTAATCTCTGAAATGCAAATAGGAAATACTAAATTAAAAATCTAAAACACACACACACAACTTGTAAATAGCATAACTTATTACTTTGAAAAGACAGTAAGAACATTACAAAATAAAGCTTGAAATGTA
Organism: Balaenoptera physalus; assembly: GCF_965194825.1. NCBI lineage: Eukaryota > Metazoa > Chordata > Mammalia > Artiodactyla > Balaenopteridae > Balaenoptera > Balaenoptera physalus. The sequence continues at coordinate 24,110,868 of NC_138882.1, forward strand.
AAACAAAGTGTTACATCTGCCCTTCAAACAGTCCTGCTATACCACAAAAAGTACTACTAATGATGGCTAAACAGTGAATAAATTATAATCTAATTTTAAAACAGACTGGATACAAAGATCTAACTTTTAAATTTTACTGGGAAATAAAAGTCACCAGTTTTTCTTATTATTTAACCAAGCAAGATCTACCAGCCTTTCGTCACAGTTCCTGTAATGTGCAAGCCGTAACTTTCCCAACAATCAAGATACATCCAGGGTGTGCCTACTGTGCCTGTGAGCCTGTGTTGTAACAAAACCAGGTCCAAAACAAAACCATCATAAACGTGGGTCAGTTACTGACTGCTACTAAAAACCAATGGTGAGTTACAATAGGAATCCCTCTTAAATATGGTGTATTTTGTTTTTATTTTTATTAAAGTATTGTTGAGTTACAATGTCTTATTAGTTTTATTCTGTTTTTAAACTATGATCACAAAATTAGAAAAAGCAAAAGCAACTAAATAGATGTATTCAAGAAAGTGTTTTAAGACTAATTACAATTAGCTGGTAACACATACTCTGTCTTGAAATGAAAAATGATAAATACTATTTAAAATAAATACTACTCTGTATTAAATGCTGAGGGGGTTTCTAGTGAAAAGGTTAGGAATGCCAATAAACAAAGGGCACTGGAATCAAGGATTCTACTCCCACAACCATTAACTAATCTTACCGCTCACAGCTAACACTCCACACGGTACTTACTTACTATGTGACCTGCACTGGATAGCTTTGCAACCACTGTCTCATTTAATTCTTGCAATAATCATGAAATAGATACTGTCTGTTGTTATTCCCATTTTGCAGGTGAAGAAATTGAGGCTTAGAAGTTAAAGAGCTTGCCTAAGATTATAAAGGTACTAAACCATAAAATCAGGGTTCAAACTTGAGCAATCTGAACAGAGAATCCTTCCCTCAACTACCAAGTGTGTATGGATGTGGTCTTTTAGGTTTCAGCTTCTTCATCCAGGAAATAAAAGGTTCTATTCTCTTTAGTTTAATTAACAAATGGGAAAACAATAACAGAATTTTCAACTTTTACACAAGACAAATCTAGAAGCAATGGAAAAGATATCTTTAAAAAATAAGAATCCAAATACCTCAATATAAAAATGGACAATTCACAAAACATTTAGAGAAGCCTGATAAAGATACGGAAAATACTGAGGCTCACTGGACAAAGAAACCCAAGTTAAAACAAGATATCCTTTCAAACTTCTATAATATCAGAATGGGAAAAGGGCACGATCATATCGTGTTCATAAAGGTGAAATAAGCATTTTGAAAAGCTGTTTGTCCTTAAACATTAAAAGTCTTTGAAATGTAGATATGCACTAATCAAGCAGATTACACTTCCGTAGGTTTCACTTAAGTAAGTGTATTACGTATGTATAAGAATGCTAAACCAACAACTTGCGATGATGGGAAATTTCACCAAGGGACAGACTGGGTAAATACATTTTTAGGTTGAACCTTATGAAACTGCCAGTATTGAAAATCACTTGTGAATAGAAAAGCATATGGTAATTTTAAAAATAATATATGTCTATATTTGAAATTGACATTTCTTGATATTAAATAAGAAGAAAAAAGGATACACAAAACACAGTATTTTAGGAAAGAAGAAAGACCAATAGCGAATATTTGAGAGGCAAGTATATGTCCAGGCACTTTAACAAACATAGTCTTTAATTTCATACAATCACCCTGTGATATACTGTTATTCTCAGTTCACCGATTTGGGAGCAAGTCTTACAGAGGTTAAATAATTTAGGGAACTACTAAGAGGAAAGGCTAAGATTCGAACCAGGCCTATATATCTGACTACGAAGCCCAGACTATTTCCACTGGGCTACACAAATACATTCCTTTCTCAAGTGTATTTGAAACAATACTGCTTTCAAAGCATAAGAGACAATAAAAATATTTTTTAATGGCTGAATTTTATTAATCTCCCCACACCCCCAGCCCAAATTCATATGTTGAAGTCCTAATGGCTAGTACTTCAGAATGTAACTGTATGTGGAGTTAGTATCTTTAAAGAGACAATTAAGGTAAAGTGAGGTCATACACGTGGGCCCTGATCCAACATGCCTGGTACCCGTAAAGGAGGAGAGTGGGACACAGACTAAGGGAAGACCATGTGAGGACACAGCAAGGGGCCGCCTACAAGCCAAGGAGAGAGGCCCTCAGAAGAAACCAGACCTGCCAACACCTCAATCTTAGATCTAGCCTCCAGAATTGTGAGAAAATACTTTTCTGTTGTTGAAGCCACCCAGTCAGCAATATTTTGTTACGGCAGCTCTAGCAAACTAATTAATACTCTTACCCTGAAAGTACTGAACATCTTAAAAACCTAAACCTCACATCCCCCTTGTATTAAAGAATACGCTCCTTTTAGATTATCCATCAAGTACCAAAAGAGAATGTTTTATAAATCCTTCTAATACAATATTAGATCATTTTAAAAAATACATATCGGGCTTCCCTGGTGGCGCAGTGGTTAAGAATCTGCCTGCCAATGCAGGGGACACAGGTTCGAGCCCTGCACCTGGAAGATCCCACATGCCACGGAGCAGCTTGAGCCCACGTGCCGCAGCTAATGAAGCCCACACGCCTAGAGCCCGTGCTCCGGAACAAGAGAAGCCACCGCAATGAGAAGCCCGAGCACCACAAGGAAGAGTAGCCCCTGCTGCCGCAACTAAAGAACGCCTGCGTGCAGCAATGAAGACCCAATGCAGCCAAAAATAATAAATAATAATAATAATAATAATAATAATACATTATATCTAAGTTTAACCTACTAGAATTACCATATTTTAATAAATTAGTTGAAAAGCATTCACAGTCCATTCAAAAGTAAACTTTAATAACCTTAACCAGTCACAAAACTAGCCCAACGTTTATCCGATAAAAGAAGCACACATGCAGGTCCTGAGTGACGCAGCGGGCAGGTCCTGAGTGACGCAACAGACAGCCACGCCCGACACAAAGACCAGAGAACGCCTCACCCAAACACTTCATCCTCTCCTTGGCAGAATGGAACAGTGGCATTTCTTTCAAGTCCAACACTAAATAATAAATAATTTTTTTCAAGGCACAGACCACACACAAACAAAAGAAGAAAGAGAACTACAGTAAACTATATATACACACATACATACTACTAATTGTAGCAAACTACAATTTTGGAAGCTGGAAAGCAAATGGATGAAGAAAACGGAAATTGTCTAGTGAAGTTGTTGAGGGTAAGTGCCCAGAAAAAAAGCCTAGAAAAGTTCAGGAATCAGGAGTGGTGTAGGCTGAAAAGAACTGGTCAACACACTATACAAGGAGCAACTCCCAGACTCCAGCACCCAAGAAGCCCAATCAGACACTCAGTCCTTCACTCTGGAAAGTTTACACTAGGGAGACTACAAACAAAGGCCATTTCTGAAGGAAGGTATAATGGGAACGAAGTGCAAGTCTAAATACTGAATGGTAACTACCAACCACCTACTACCCTCCTCTTCCCCAACGTAGCCACAGAATCTTGGCAGTCAAGTTTATTCTCTTAGGCAGGAAAATCTCTCTATGGAAAACAAATGCCTAAAAGAAAAAAGACCTACCAACACTGGCAAATGAAGATCTCACAAAGAAAATCAGATCCACTAGTTTACCCTTCAAAGAGGAACATCATCCTATAAGCTGTGCCCATGAAAATACACCTTCCCTTTCACTTTTTCTTTCATTACTTCTTCATAGGTCCCTGGACCCTTTATGCTCTTCACCTCTGCTGTACATTTTAGACCTATGTCTTTCCCTTCTTTCTACCCAACACAATCCCATTCATCTTTTTTTCTTTTCTTATAACCTTGACAAAACTTTTTTTTTTTTTTTTTTAATTTTTGGCTGTGTTGGGTCTTCATTGCTGCACGTGGGCTTTCTCTAGTTGCAGTGAGCAGGGGCTACTCTTTGTTTTGGTGTATGGGCTTCTCACTGCGGTGGCTTCTCTTCTTGTGGAGCACGGGCTCTAGGCACGCGTGCTTCAGTAGTTGCGGCATGAGGGCTCAGTAGTTGTAGCTCACGGGCTCTAGAACGCAGGCTCAGTAGCTGTGGCACACGGGCTTAGTTGCTCCACAGCATGTGGGATCTTCCTGGACCAGGGCTTGAACCCATGTCCCCTGAATTGGCAGGTGGACTCTTAACCACTGCGCCACCAGGGAAATCCCTTTCACTTTAAAAGTAAAAGTAAAAAAAAAAAAAAAAAAAGTCTCACATATAAATCTGAAGAGACAGCCAAGGACCATCAAACATTTAATAAAGCCTTTAACTTGAAAAGTAAGAAGCAAAACAGAAGGAGAGGAAAAGAAATTTTAACACAAAAACAAATACATTAAACCAGGGAACAGGAAAAATTTCAAACTATGTGAGATTAATATCCTCAGATGGAGAAAAACATATTCATCGGTGAAATAAGAATGTTATTGGGACTTCCCTTGGTGGCGCAGTGGTTAAGAATCTGCCTGCCAATGCAGGGGACACAGGCTTGAGCCCTGGTCCGGGAAGATCCCACATACTGCGGAAGAACTAAGCCCACACGCCACAGCTACTGAGCCTGCGCTCTAGAGCCCGCGAGCCACAACTACTGAGCCCTCGTGCCACAACTTCTGAAGCCCGTGTGCCTAGAGCCCGTGCTCCACAACAAGAGGAGCCACCGCAGTGAGAAGCCCACGCACCACAACGAAGACTAGCCCCCGCTCGCTGCAACTAGAGAAAGCCTGCATGCAGCAACGAAGACGCAACACAGCAATAAATCAATCAATCAATCAATATTTTAAAAAAGAATGTTATTAAAAGGAACATTCATAAAACAAACCAAAAAAAAAAACTTCTGAAATTAAAAAAAGACACTAAAAATTTTAAATTCAATAAGAGTTGGAATATAAAAAAAAGAACAGCAACAACAAAGACAATAAACGGGAAAAAAAGAGGTTAAAAAAAAAAAGAATTGGCTCAGAAGGCCCAAAAACCCCATAACAGGAGTTCTTCCTTTTCAGAGCCCATTACCAAAGAAATAATAAATTTCTTAGCATTGAAGCACATATGTTTCTAGATTAAAAAGGTCTAGCACAATGAGTTTTTTGTTGTTTTTTCTTTTTACAGAATCACACTAAGACTCATTACTAAAAAGTTTCAGAGCACCAGGAATAAAGAGAAGATACTAAAGGCTCCCAGAAAGAAAAAGCAGGTTTTTTACAACGGACTGGGAATCAGAATGACACCAGATTTTTCACAGCAACACTGGAAACTAGAAGACACTTAGAGCAATGCCTTCAAAATTCTGAGGAAAAATAACTTCCAACCTTGACTTCTAACTACAGCCAAATTATTGGTCAGAAGAGGCTCTAAAAAACATATTCTTAAATAGTCCAGGTCTGAAAGAATTTGCTTCCCATGCTTCAATAATGAGGGAGCTACTAGTAGTAATAAGCACACAGAAAAAAGGCAAAGAGAATTCCCATGATGATGCTGAAGAAAAGTTCCACTACAAGAAGCCAGCCAAGGAAGCAGCCAATCCAAATTGTAACAGAAGGTTAAAGGTATCCAAGAAAAAAACTAAAAAACAATGAAAGATTACTTGATGTGTTTGACTATATTGAAAGGAGAGTTAAACATCAGAAGGAGAGTTTGGAGCTGAATAAGTGATGAATGCATGGAAAACTAAGTAAATGAACACAAAGATTCATTAAATCTGGATAAAACAAAACGTTGCTTCAAAAGAAAATGTAATCAGAGCATACACAACATGGCGCAGATGTAAATATTATGTAATCATAATAAAGCAAACTTGGTTAACCATAATTTGTCATATAACCATATCTAGAATATGGGAAGTACACATCGTGGGGAGGGAGGCAATGCTTAAAAACTAAACTCCTATCTTCCACAGTGGGAAGACAAGAAAGAAATTCTAAAACTGGAGCAAGTTAAGAAATGTTGGTTTAAGCATGTTATCTGGAAATACCAAAAAACTGTAGAGGAAACAAGTAAAAGACAGCAGTCGTTCCTCTGGAGAGCTGGATTCTAGAGGGGGAAAAAAAAAGCTAGGGACTACTCCCCCCTACCAAGTCTAAGCCTTGTAGAACTATTTGACCATAAGTACTACTTTGATAAAAACTAAACTTTATATCATGCTTTTATTTTAAAAAAATCATCATTTAGAATAATATTTAAGCCCAGAGATAAACCCATGCACCTATGGTCAACTAATCTATGACAAAGGAGGCAAGGATATACAATGGAGAAAAGACAGTCTCTTCAATAAGTGGTGCTGGGAAAACTGGACAGCTACATGTAAAAGAATGAAAATTAGAACAGTCCCTAACACCATACACAAAAATAAACTCAAAATGGATTAGAAACCTAAATATAAGACCTGACACTATAAAACTTTTAGAGGAAAACAGAGGAAGAACACTCTTTGACATAAATCACAGCAAGATCTTTTTTGATCCACCTCCTAGAGTAATGGAAATAAAAACAAAAATTTTAAAATGGGACCTAATGAAACTTAAAAGCTTTTGCAAAGCAAAGGAAACTGTAAACAAGACGAAAAGACAACCCTCAAAATGGGAGAAAATATTTGCAAACGAATCAAAGGACAAAGGATTAATCTCTAAAATAAATAAACAGTTCATGCAGCTCAATATTAAAAAAACAAACAGCCCAATCCAAAACTGGGCAGAAGACCTAAACAGACATTTCTCCAAAGAAGACATACACATGGCCAAGAAGCACATGAAAAGCTGCTCAACATCACTAATTATTAGAGAAATGCAAATCAAAACTACAATGAGGGCTTCCCTGGTGGCGCAGTGGTTGGGGGTCTGCCTGCTAATGCAGGGGACACGGGTTCGCGCCCTGGTCTGGGAGGATCCCACATGCCGCGGAGCGACTGGGCCCGTGAGCCACAACTGCTGAGCCTGCGCGTCTGGAGCCTGTGCTCCACAGCTGGAGAGGCCACGATGGTGAGAGGCCCGCGCACCGCGATGAAGAGTGGCCCCCGCTTGCCGCGACTGGAGAGAGCCCTAGCACAGAGACGAAGACCCAACATAGCAATCAATCAATCCATAAATAAATCTTAAAAAAAAAAAAAAAAACTACAATGAGGTATCACCTCACACCAGTTAGAATGGGCATCACCAGAAAATCTACAAACAACTAATGTTGGAGAAGGTGTGGAGAAAAGGGAACCCTCTTGCACTGTTGGTGGGAATGTAAATTGATATAGCCACTATGGGGAACAGTATGGCGGTTCCTTAAAAAACTAAAAATAGAATTACCATATGACCCAGCAATCCAACTACTGGGCATATACCCAGAGAAAACCATAATTCAAAAAGACACATGCACCCCAATGTTCGTTGCAGCACTATTTACAATAGCCAGGTCATGGAAGCAACCTAAATGTCCATCAACAGACGAATGGATAAAGAAGATGTGGTACATATATACAATGGAATATTACTCAGCCATAAAAAGGAACGAAATTGGGTCATTTGTAGAGATGTGGATGGATCTAGAAACTGTCATACAGAGTGAAGTAAGTCAGAAAGAGAAAAACAAATATATTAACGCATATATGTGGAACGTAGAAAAATGGTACAGATGAACCGGTTTGCAGGCAGAAATTGAGACACAGATGTAGAGAACAAATGTATGGACACCAAGGGGGTAAAGTGGCTGCGGGGGGCGCTGAGGGGGGATGAACTGGGAGATTGGGATTGACATGTATACACTGATATGTATAAAATGGATAACTAATAAGAACCTGCTGTATAAAAAAATAAATTAAATTAAATTAAAAAAAAAATACTCATGACCAAAATGTTAAAAAAAGAATAATATTTAATTACAGAGCAAAGTATTCACAGTACATTATTAAGGGAGAAATCACATTATAGAACATTATGTTCAACAGAAAACTAATATTGCATTAAAATAATAGGAAGTATATACACCAAAAGTGGTTTTTTTCTAGAATAGCGGTATTACTTTCATTTTATGAAAGCTTTTCTGTATTTGTCAAGTTTTCTATATCACATATGCATTATTTTGTAATTTTAAAATAAAGTACTTTTAAGGCGTAGAAGGTTAATAGAGCTCAAAGAACAAAGAATGACAGTAATATTTATTCCTGCCTCAATAAGTCCTTAGATCCCACTGTGGGGTTAAAAATAAATGTGTTTTTTATAATTACTGTAAAAAATACTGGAGGACACTCTTAAAATCTAATAAGAAAACAAAACAATGCCAGGTCCCCAGGTCAGAAAATATTCTCTCTTTTTTTTTTCAAGTATGCTTACATCTGATCCGTCTTCAACTTCATACCAAGATTATCTGACTCAGAGCTGACTCTCCATATCAAAACTCTAGATGGAGTGGTCACTTTCTAAATTTAAAATTAACCAAAGAAATGAAAAAAGGAAACCACTAAAAACTTCCTTATGTCCAAAAAAGAACTAAAATTAAACAAACCAAAAAAAGCCAACCAACAAAGTAGAGGAAATACTTATACCAATGGCAACACTGCAAAAATAATACTAAACCTGAAGCTAGTGCAACCACTATAGAAGTCAAATATAGTCGGCACACACAGGCTCAAGAAAAAAAACAAATACTAGAATGCTCAGAACATTATAATATCACAAAACTAGAAACTACAAATGCAAATGTTCATCAACAGTAGAATGGATAAACAAACTAGTATTTCACACAATGGAATAAAATGAACAATATGGATGAATGGGTCAAACAAAGTTAAGCCAAAGAAGCCAGACACAGAATACATACTGTATGATTCTATTTATGAAAGTACAAAAACAGGCAAAACTAATCTACGTTGTTACAAATCAGAGTGGTTACCCTTTGGGAAGACGTTTTAACTGTAAGAGGGCATGAGGGAAGCTGTTTCTTGATCTGGGTGTTGGTTACATGGACAACACAAATGATAGGTATACTTCTGTACGTGTTATACATGTTATACATCAATAAAAATTTTAAATTGAAAAATTTCAATGGCCAACAAGCACATGAAAAGATATTCAACATCATTAGTCATTAGGGAAACACAAATCAAAAATCACAATAAGACACCACTTCACTCACACTCACTAGGATGGCCATAATAAAAAGTAAAAATATCAAGTGTTGGCAGAGGATGTGGAGGAAGTGGAACCTTCATACACTGCTGGTGGGAATGTAAAATGGTACAGCTGTGGAAACCAGTTTGGCTGATCCTCATTAGATTAAAAGTGGAATTACCATTTGACCCAGCAATTCCACTCCTAGGTATATGCCCAAAGAAACTGAAAATGGGTACTCAAACAAATACCTGTACATAAACGTTCATAGCAACTCTACCTACTCACAATAGCTGCAAGGTAGAAATAACCCAATTGTCTATTTACAGATGAATGGAGAATCAAAATGTAGTATATCCAAACACATACCCAAACACGTACCAAACAAGGGAATAAAAAGGAATAAAGCATTAACACTTGCTATGGCATAATAAACCCTGGAACCTCAGCTAAATAAAAGAAGCCAGACACAAAAGGTCACGTACTCTATGACTTCATTTATATGAAATGCCCAGAATAAGCAAATACATAGAGACAGAAAGCATATTAGTGGTTGTCAGGGACTGGGGGGGGTGGTGTTGGAAAGTGACTGCTCAGTCTCAGTGGGTACAGGGCTTCCATTTGGGGTGATGAAAAAGTTCTGAAACTAAACAGTAGTAATAGTTGTACAACATGGTGAATGTACTCAATGCCAATGAACTGTAACTTTAAAATGGTTACCGTGGTAAATTTTATGCTATAAATACGTAATCACAATTTTAAAAAATTTTTTAAAAAATATAATAATGCAAGCCAGGATATAGTTAAGAACTCTCATACGATGGTAACTGCAAAGTATTTTGGCAATAAGTAATTCATACCTTTGCCCCAGTTCATATTTCTCCTTCTGAGAACCAATCCTAAGAAACAAAAAAGCTTTCAATCCAAAAGCACTCACGTAACATTTATAATAGTGACAGACGGAAAGAAAGAAAGAATAAAGGGAGGGAAGGAAGGGAGGGAGGAAGAAAAGAAATCTAAATGTCCAATTATCAGGGAATAGGTAAGAAAATCATGATGCATTTACAAAATTAATTATGCCAAAACTAAAAATGTTTACTAAAAGCATTCATTGTGAAATGGGGGAATGTTATATTATGAAGCAAATATGATAAAAGCAGAATACAAATTCTATAAATACAAGCCAAACTATACATCAAAAAAGACTCAAAGGATGTTTACTATGGGTTTGCTATGGACGCTATTTTCTTTCTGCTTTCTGCCCCTGGGAACAAAGCAAGCTTATTCTCATCTCAAGGCCTTTGGACCTACTGTATCTTCTGTTTAGAATGCTCTTCCTCCTGATCTCCACATGACTGTCTCCCTCATCTTTCAAGTCAATTCAAACTTCACCCTCCAAGCAAGGCCTTCCCTAATCACTCCAATCAAGGCAAGCCTTGGTGCAGCCTCTTCCCCCACCTTTTCCCACCACACATTTTATCTTCCTCTTTGCACTTATTATAACGTGAGAATAACTGGATTACTGACTTATGGGTATATTCATCTTTCTCCTCCATCCCCTACTAGAATGTAGGCCCCCTGAGTACAGGGACTCTTACCTTATTATTTTAAGTGTATCATGCCACTCCCTTCTGGTCTGCAGAGTTTCTGCTGAAAAATCAGCTGATAACCTTATGAGAGTTCCCTTGTATGTTATTTGTTGCTTTTCTCTTGCTGCTTTTAATATTTTCTCTTTACCTTTAATTTTTGTCATTTTGATTACAATGTGTCGTGGCATATTCCTCTGAGGGTTTAACCTGTGTGGAACTCTCCACGCTTCCTGGACTTGGATGATTGTTTCCTTTCCCAGGTTAGGGAAGTTTTCAGCTATTATCTCTTCAAATATGTTCTGAGGCCCTTTCTCTCTCTCTTCTTCTAGGACCCCTATAATGCGAATGTTAGTGCGCTTAATGTTGTTCCAGAGGTCTCTTGCACTGTCCTCATTTCTTTTCATTCTTTTTCCCTTGTTCTGCTCCACAGTAGTGATTTCCCCTACTCTCTCTTCCAGCTCACTGATCCATTCTGCTTCATTTACTCTACTATTGATTCCTTCCAGTCTGTTTTTCACTTCAGTTATTGTATTGTTCAACTCTGTTTGGTTGTTCTTTATATTTTCTAACTCTTTGTTTAAAAATCCTTCTAACTTATCCATTTTTCTCCCGAGTTCTTGGATCACCTTTACAGTCGTTACTCTGAACTCTTTCTCGGGTAGATTGCCTATCTCCACATCACTTAGCTCTTCTGGAGTTTTATCTTATTCCTTCATCTGAAACACATTCCTCTGCCACCTTATTTGGGGTTAATTACGTTTCTCAACTTTGGAGAAGTAGCCTTCTGTAGGAGACGTCCTATGGGTCCCAGCAGTGCACTCACCCAAGGACCAGGGGCCAGAGGTCCCAGGGTAGTGTCTGGCCTGTGTTTGCAGACTGCAGTCTACTGGATCGTAGTTTTCTTCCTTCTGATTTCTGGCCCCCTGGTGGGTGAGGCTGGTCTAGAAGCTTGTGTAGGCTTCCTGGCAGGAAGGGCTGATGCCTGCCCACTGGTGGGTGGAGCTGGGTCCTGGCCCTCTGGTGGGCAGGGCTGTGTGATCAAGAAGTCTTTAGGCAACCTGTCTGCTAATGCATGGGGCTGTGGGGCTGTCCTCCCACCGGGTTAGGTGTTTGGCCTGAGGCATCCGGCACTGAAGCCTACAGGCTGTTGGGTGGGGCCGGGTCTTGGTGCTAATGACCCAAGCAAGATGTCTGCCTCAAGGAGAGTTCATGCAGATGAATAATCCCCAGTATATCTGCCACCAGCTTCTATGGCCCCAGCAGGAGCCACAGCCACCCCCCCACCCCACCTCCCCAGGAGACTGTCCAAGACCAGCAAGTGGGTCTGGCCCAGGCTCCTATGAGGTTACTGCTTTTGCCCTTGGTCCCAGTGAGATTTTGTACAATCCCTTTAAGAGCTAAGTCTGTTTCCCCCAGTCCTGTGGAGCTCCTGCAATTAAGTCCCGCTGGCCTTCAAATCCAAATGCTCTGGGGGGGCACCTCTTTCCGATGCCAGACCCCCGGGCTGGGAAGCCTGATATGGGCCTCAGAACTCTCACTCCTGTGGCAGAGCCTCTGCAAGGTCACCCAAGGCGGGGGTGGGGGTGGGAGTGGGGGGGAGGAGGATAAGGATTTGATTACATTTCAAGTGCACCCCTCCTACCATCTCGCTGTGCTTTCTTCTTTATGCCTTTAGATGTAGAAGATCTTCTTCTGTAGGTCCCAGTGTTTTTTATCGATAGTTGTTCAGAGGTTAGTTGTGATTTTGGTGTGTTCGTGAGAGGAGGTAAGCTCAAGGTCCTTCCACTCAGCCATCCTGAGAGACTCCTTGGGACTCTTATCTTATTTATCTATATATTTCCAGGCCAGAGAACTGAACCTGACAGTAATAATGAATATTTGTGAAGCTAATCAATAATATTAGTTGACTGATTAACCTGTTCTTTTCCATACTTTGTTGATTTTCTATAATAGCACATACTATTTTTATATTTTTAATCTTTTGTTTTGTTTTGCTGGGGATTTTTGGCCAGGCGGCACGGCTTGTGGGATTTTATTTCCCCAACCAGGGATAGAACCTGGGCCCTCGGCAGTGAAAGTGTGGAGTCCTAACCACTGGACTGTCAGGGAATTCCCTTTAATCTTATTTTTAAATATAAAATACTTCAGTGGGCAAGTAACACTTACCAAGCCAAAGAAAACATAACTTTGTGGATATTCCCTACGGACAAGGCAAGGGTCTAGTTTTCAGTCATAACAACAAAATCACTAATTATATATTCTTCTTAATAAAGGATAATGCTGTAGTATACTTCATAGCATATCTGACCAATTTTCAGAAATTTAGAGACCTACCTCAAATTTCTGATTCCATAAGGTACTTATAATAACCTATCCCCCAACACCAATCTTATGCCCACCATCCCAATGCCCGCCCCCCCGCACACACACACACACAAACCCTCTGAGTAATATTTTAATAGAGTCACATCTGAGGCATGAGAATTATTTCAGAACTCACTGGAGTCAATATGCCAATAATAAATAATGTTGAGAAAAAAATAAATAAATTTAATTTTACTCATATAAGTGAATTTCAAATTTAAATATACTAGAAAAACAGCCTAACTACATTTACTCTTCTGTAGTAATGATCTGTAGTTGAAATGCAGTTTCACAAGAACCTAACTATATGTAGTATTTGCAACTATATTTATATTGTATCCATAAATAAAAATTGAAGAGAAAAATATCCTTTTTTGAAGAGAAGAGCTAGGTGAGATGTTCAAGAATCAAAGTGAAACCACCCTTTAGAGGGAGTAATTCCAGACTCCAATAAAATACAAGCGTTCAAAATTTACTGTCACTGAGTTTCCACTAGTGATTAGAAAACTGAGTCCACCCACTAAATCAAGGTTTGAAGACACCAGGCTTAAGTCCTGAAAATCCGCTGAGCTCAGGCCAACAAATGCAACCTTGCACATCAGAATGAAAAGGACATTTCCAACTCTCATTCTGAAGTTAGATAAAATTTACCTGTCCACTGACAACTGTACCATCAATTTTAAAAAAGTGAATTAAGTTCTACTCACAAAGATACAATCAAACTAAATACGCAAATATGCAAATATACCTTCAAATCCTTGTATCTTACTTTTCCAGGCTCAGAGATACCACAAAAGACTTTCCAGCTTACTGACTGACAACTTGTAGGCCAGGCCTAAATAGAGACCGGGGTTATTAAGACACTGGCTCAGGATATTCAGACACATTATTTGATACACAGAAGTCAGCATACACCCCAATTAATGCACCTACAGCAGATTCTTGTCTCTACAGTATTAAAAAGTATTTACTCAGATAATCAAAAGGATCTTAACAAAACAGTGCTAAATGAGCAATGGGCAATAGGCGGGCAATTAATTTAGCCTCTTCTGTAAACTCTTGACGTAATTAGTACCATGAGAACTGGTCAGAAATATGCCCCATGTATGCAACCCCAACTTACTAGCAAGCTTCAGATTCAACCACCTAAGTCAATTCTATTACTAATGCTTCTAAAGTTTATTAGAATTTAAATTCCAACACAAAATATGGGTAAATCTTGTTTGATACTGACATCCAAAGGATCAAAAGGCATCTTAAGTCTCTACCATTACCAAAATGATCAAGTAATATACAGCTAATTTTTTAATTCAAACGTTCTGCTACCGCCAACTTGTGATTAAATTCTGAGCAAAAACTAAGGGAAGACAGAAGCAACATTTTTAATTCCCTCATAGTAAGTAGCTGTCAAATACTCCATCAAGGAAGCTCCCTTAAAGAGAAAGGTTATCAGTTAGAAACATTACCAGCCAGAACTAAATGAATCTAACTGGAGTTAGCAGAAAAACATTTATCCTTGAGGCAAAGGAACAATTTCAGGAACCAGGAGGCAGATTTCAACTACATACCAACTTGCACCTAATCCCCAAACAGACTGTTTAGCAGCTGCTGCCCTAGCCAAAGCAGTCCCTCCATTCTCATTCAAACATTCCCCTGAAGGAAAATGACAACTCCCTGAAAGCAATCAGCCTTCCTAACAATCAACTTTTCCAATAACTGGGGAGAAAGAAAAAGTGAACCATGGGCCAATATCCCTCAAAACTAAAACCACCACCAGCTCTTTGTATGAATGGTTTATCCATCTCTCTTAAAAAAAGAATGGCCATCCAGATACAAAACTGGCCACAGGGACCGCTTTTAACCAACCAGTTGCCAATTTGGGATTTCTTTCTCCTTATCTCTCTCCTTCAGAGAGTATAGCATAAAAATAAGGGAAAAGATAATCGCCTCTGTTCACTTGTGCTTCATCATTCACTAATAAGTAGTTCAATGATGTCAGACAAGTGCTCAGACTCTCTCCATTCACTCAACCAGTCTACAAATATTTTTTGAGTGCCTATTTAATGTCCTATTCTATCTTGTCTTCCTCTGAATCACAGATGAATCCTTAGTGATTTCTGTACAGAACTCAACTAGAAAGGTTTTTCGTTTTTGGCCATGCCACATGGGATCTCACCCCGACCAGGGATCCAACCCATGCCCCCTGCAGTGGAAGCACAGAGTCTTAACCACTGGACCACCAACGAAGTCCCTCAACTAGGAAGTTTTACATTCTACTTACAACACTGAAATGAAAAAGGAGAACGGCACCTCTGTGCCTTAGGTTTTCTGTTTTTAACTACCTTTATACCAGCAACTACTAGGAAGCCCCTTAAAAAAAGACTCCCAAAGGATTCCACCCTGTATAAGATTATATTTCATTACATAGCAGGTAAAGAAAAGGACATGAGCCGGAGTTTTGAGGAGCATGGTGGTACCCAGTGAAAGGAAAGAAGGCCTATCATTTAAGCCCACAGTAGAAAGGAAGTTAAGGAAGTCCCAGGACCCTACAATGGCATACCTGAAACCCCGAGATGCCCAACCCATAGCGATTTATCTCCCAAAACAGCATCAAATTTTTGAAGCCAGTGATAAATACACAGTACATACTACGACCTAGCACATACATACAAAGAGAACTGAAACAGTTTCATGGAATAATACTTGCCATTACCATATGCAATGTATTCTGATATTTTCTATTCTTTCAATTTTAAAAAATAGCGTTAAAAAACCCAGTTTGAAGATCAGCATCCTAAAACACTCCCCTCTTACCCCTCTTCCCTTCCCACTCCCTCATCTTATTTTAGGGACAGAGAAAGAGAAGATGACTACTAGAGAGAAGACGCATGAGAACCTCAAGACCAAGGAGAATCCCTGTTCCCAGACAGAGAGGGAACAACATCAAGGGGTGTGGGGAACCGTCGATCTTGGGCATCTCAGTTTGAAGCTCTGAATGGATGGTCCCAGAGAGATGTTTTAAGACATGTCTATCAGGGCTTCCCTGGTGGCGCAGT
This sequence comes from Balaenoptera physalus, assembly GCF_965194825.1. Classification (NCBI taxonomy): domain Eukaryota; kingdom Metazoa; phylum Chordata; class Mammalia; order Artiodactyla; family Balaenopteridae; genus Balaenoptera; species Balaenoptera physalus. The sequence goes on from NC_138882.1 coordinate 24,127,041, forward strand.
GGTTGAGAATCTGCCTGCCAATGCAGGGGACACGGGTTCGAGCCCTGGTCTGGGAAGATCCCACATGCCGCGGAGCAACTGGACCCGTGAGCCACAACTACTGAGCCTGCGTGTCTGGAGCCTGTGTTCCGCAACAAGAGAGGCTGCGATAGTGAGAGGCCCGCGCACCACGATGAAGAGTGTCCTCCGCTTGCCACAACTAGAGAAACCCCTCGCACAGAAACGAAGACCCAACACAGCCAAAAACAAATAAATAAATAAATAAATAAGAAGATTAAAAAAAAAAAAAAAGACATGTCTATCAGGTCAATTTTGTAGTCCCAGGGTTTGTCAAATAAATTATAGACATCAAAAATGTCTGGTGATAATGAAATGTACTGGGTTGAACCATATTCAATTGCCAATATCGGACACTTTTTTGACCTAATAGTGTAATACATACTTCAAAGACATGATGAATTAAATGGCCTGAGGATTAAGGACCTAATCACCCCTCATTACAACATAGTTTCCACAGAAAGACATGTGCTAAATTCCTACCAAACAATTGATTTCAAAAGCTGAGACTATCTGAAATTAAGCTGTGATGTGATTTAATAGCTCTGAATGCTTTTTTTTTTAAGTTCATATATATATATATATATATTTTTTTTTTTTTTTTAATATTTATCTATTTATTATTTGGCTGCATCAGGTCTTAGTTGCGGCACCCAGGATCTTTCATTGCAGCGGGCGGGCTCTAGAGCACGCAGGCTTAGTTGTCCCGTGACATGTGGAATCTTAGTTCCCCAACCAGGGATCGAACCTGCATCCCCTACATTGGAAGGCGGATTCTTAACCACTGGATCACCAGGGAAGTCCCTCTGAATGCTTTTCCAATATGACCATGACTGGTTTCTCCTCTATTAAAAGCCTAGTACTTTCCCATGGTTCATTCTTGTTTTCACACAATTACCAAATCTGGAGCCTCAACCTCTGCCCGCCACTTCTATCAGCCCTATCTGATTTTCTGAAAGTATGTTCAGTTCAAACCAATAGATCATAAGCTCCTTAATGGTAGAGACAATCCTTTTTAATCTTTAAAAATCCACTTCTTTGCAGAGTCTTGTACTATCAAAAACAATAAAATGTGTCCTGAATTAAAACAAATCTTCTCCAGAAAATCCTTGCCTGATTTCAACTTGCCTAAAATCTTTTGAGGAGTGACAATGCTATCATCCTACCTATTACCAAATTCTAGAACACTGGCTATCCTTTCACACCTCACGATCTTTATCTCACTGGAGTCACTGGTATATCAATGCTATTTTATCCACAAAAATAATCTTCCCAAACATTCCTTCATATTCCTACCAATAATCTAAAGTTGTCCCAGCAACCATTCTCATCATATTGATACTTACTGTAACTGAGCAGGACCCTATGGGGCCTTCAGAGGACAGACCCCTCCCCCATATCCTCTGCTTTACCTCCTCTCTGAAGTACCTAGATAACAGTATGGGATGCACATTTCCTGAGTTGTTTTACAGATGCTAAAACCCCCACCAAATGAAAGATGTTAACTACTTGATGACCATGAGCATGAAGCCTCCAGGCCTAGTGAAGCCTAAGGATTGACAACGAAGCCTCCAGGCCTAGTGAAGCCTAAGGATTGACAACGTTAACCCCTGTGACACCACCCTGTTACCTCACCATTAACAAATCAGAGAACTGTACACCGACACATACCCTTTGACCCCCTCCTCCCTCACCTGGCCCTTTTTTTTTTTTTTTTGACTGTACCTCGTGGCTTTGTGTCTTAGTTCCTGACCAGGGATAGAACCCAGGCCTACAGCAGTGAAAGCACAGAGTCCTAACAACTGAACTGCCAGGGAATTCTCCACCTGGCCTTTAAAAATGCTTTCCTGAAACCCATTGGGGCGGAGCGGGGGGAACCCATCGGGGAGCTTGGGCTTTCTGAGCGCTAGCTGTCCCGGACTACTTGTATGGCGCCTTACAGTAAACGCTGCACTTTTCGTCACCACAACCCGGTGTCAGCAGATTGCCTTTACGGAGCGGCGAGCGGACCCAAGTTTGGTTTGGTAACATTATCACCCTCCTGACCCACTCAGCAGGGCCGTGAGAATTATCTCTTTAAACCCACCTCTTGGCATTGTGCTAAATGAGTAAGCCAGAGAAAGACAAATACTGTATATTCTTGCTTATGTGTGGAATCTAAAAAAGCCGAACTCATAAAACAAAGAACAGATTGATGGGTGCTAAGGGCTGGGGGTGGGGGAAATGGGGAGATATCGGTCAAAGGGTACAGACTTCCAGTTATAAAACGAATAAATTCTGGGGATCTAATGTACAGTATAGTGACTATATTAACAGTACTGTACATATACAGTTGACCCTTGAACAACGCGGCAGTTAAGCCGAGTATAATCTAGAGGTGGCCCTTTGTATCCAAGGTTCCTCCGCATCCAGATTCAACCAACCAGGGACCGTGTGGTACTGTAGTATTTACTACTGGAAAGTATCTGTATATAAGTGGACCCTTAAAGTTCAAACCCACATTGTTCAATGGTCAACTGTACTTGACAGTTGTTAGTAGATCTTATTCTCACCATACACAAAAAAATTAATTATGTGAGGGGATGGAGGTGTTAGCTAACCTTACTGGTATTCATTTCATAACATATACATATATCACCTTAAATTTACATATGCTATATGTCAACAATGTTACATGTCATCTCAATATAGCTGGGGGGAAAAAAAAGAAATGAACGTGTGTCAATAAACAAACAAACCTACTTCTTAATCAACCATTAATATTATTTTACATTCACACCATGAGGATCCTGTCATTCCACCTACCAAATTCTTCGCGGGTTTTCCCTAAATTAAATATTTCAGATTCGAACTCTTGCCATGTGCTTCATGGGCCTTTAACAACTGAATACATCCCAACTAGGCACTCTCATTTACCACCTGCCTCAGCCCACAGCTTCAGTTTCATTTAGTTAAAACATACAAGCTCTCTGTAGCATACCTGTCTCTCTCACAGCCCTTGGAGACAAGAGTACTCACTTTGGAAGAGAGGGAACCGTCAGATCTGCTCTCGCTCTTTTACTCTCTCCTTGCCTCCTTCTTCATATCTCTTACTCCAAAAGCAGCTGAAAATCTGTCTCTACCCCCAACGTGAAACATTCTGTGTACTATCGTGTCAGATGTGTAAAGAGGGTGTTTTAACATGTCACTGGTCAACTCTTTAAAGTCTTGCCACTATTAAGACCAGGTAACAAAGGGGAAAAGTGTTACTGATACTGTGGTAAATGAAAAAAAGACACCAAAGGTCATGCAAATTAAGTGTTAGGGTTTATGAGTGACTTCCCTTTTTTTCCCTATTCTCCAAATTTTTGCTGACATGCTTATATTACCTTTTAAACTGGGGGTGACAGACAGGTTCACTAAGTTGACTGTGGTGATGGTTTCACGGGTACAGACATATGAAAACTTATCCAGGTGTACATTTTAAGTGTGAAATTTAGTTTATGTCAATTATACCTCAATAAAGCTGTTAAAATGTCTAAGTTGTATTAAACATTTATGAAACTATGGCAGAATGACAGAACTGCAAGCCTTATACATGTAAAGATAGCTTATAGGAAAAGGCTGAAGGGTGGGGGACCCTATATGCTTCATAAAGTCACTCAAAGGGTGAATTGCAAAAGGAAGAAACTACAAACGGTGGGCCGGACAGGGGAGAGATACGCTTCTAAAGAGAAACCTGCCGGCCAGTTTACAGAAGACTTCTCAACTTGAAGCAAAAAACTTTCAAGTTAAAGTTCCAGAAGTAGAAAAACTTTTGTATTGCAGAAAAGATTCTGGATTACACTAAGATCCAAAAGAAAGGCAGCCAGGAACTTTCAAGACACTAGAGTTCTTACCATGGACTTAAGATACCTCTGAAAAAAACAGGCTTAGAGAAAGGAACAAGATGAAACAAAGAGGGTTTTTTTTTTTTTACTATTTGTTTTTAAGGATACATGCTTCTTGCGCTTAGCTTTTATATTCTGTTGTTCTGTTCTTTGCATTACATCTATTAATTAGCAAATCAGTCCCTTTGATTTCTTTTCTAAACTATTTTCCCCCAATTCTTCTGTTTTGCTTAATATTAGTAAAATACTTCCCCAAGGGCTCTGAGATTAGAGGTTAACTCTTTTGTGTTGGTGCTTTTCTTAAAAAACACCTAGTGACTGAGAAAAAAAGAAAGGAAATAACTAACAAGTCTTTTTATCTGCAATCAAAAACCCATAATGTCACTTATAAATCCAAAGTACCATGATACTTCCATTAATAAATCTCTTGGAAAACAGACAAGCTTTAAATGTTAAAAGCTTCATGGCTTAGTGGAGGTTAGACAATCTGTTCTAGACAATGAAAGGATGTTCTGTTTTCCTCAACATCTAGACTCTAGCTACAGGGGAAGAAGCAGCCAAGATCAAGATGCCCTGGAGGGGAAATACCCCAGGATGCTTATCCTTGTACCTGTCACAAGGTGAGTTCTTTCTGGGCCACAATCTTACATGGTGGATACAAATAAATGGGAAAGCTAAGGAGTAAGGACCCCCACCCCCGACCTGCTGGGATGCGAAGTGCCTCCTCCCTGAATCTGCTTTCTTGTGGTGGAGTACCAGGGTCAACAAAGTGGACATGGAACACTCAGACATGGAATTCCAGTATCCCTACTCTCTCAGACATCACCCATTCCTGAAAGCAGGATGTCTAAGAGCTAAGCAATAGTCTTAATTTTAAAATGAGTTTTCATTCCAAGAGTCGAAAGATAGGAAATCCCTAGTTAGCAGATGAATGTTTAGTTTTAAAAACTAAGGTACAAGCAATCACTTAAATGAATAAAAAATATAGATAAAATTAATTGTCTAAATAATTCTCACCTCAAATTTCTGGTTTCTTGGCTTACCTAAAGCAGTATTTAGTAGACAGAAGTGATTTTTTTTTTTTCAGTTGCTCAGGGACTTTGTAAGAAATGAGATGTTGGGACTTCCCTGGTGGTCCCGTGGTTAAGAATCCGCCTTCCAACACAGGTGACGTGGGTTCGATGCCTGGTCGGGCAACTAAGATCCCACATGCTGTGGGGCATCTAAGCCCGCATGCTGCAACTACAGAGCCCACGGAGCTCTGGAGCCCACATGCCACAACTACAGAGACCGTGCACCGCAACTACTGAGCTCACACACTCTAGAGTCCGCGCTACAACTAGAGAGAAGCCTGCACACCGCAATGAAAGATCCCTCGTGCCACAACTAAGACCCGACACAGCCAAAACAAATAAAATAAATGAGTAAATATTAAAAAAAAAAAAGAAATGAAATGTTATCTAACCAATTTTCTTTAGACTTTGTCTTAGGAAACCTTTCTTTTTTTTTTCTTTTCTTTTTTTTTTTTTGGTGGGATCTTAGTTTCCCGACCAGGGGTCGAACCTGTGTCCCCTACATTGGAAGTGTGGAGTCTTAACCACTGGACCAGCAGGGAAGTGCCCCCCAACTTTCTTTTATTATAAAGGAAAAGGAGTGTTGCAAGCTACATTCTTCAACAAGCTCTATAACCCTGTATATCTAACAGATCACTAACATTAATCTCCAATTTCTTCCATCGTCTAAGACTTCACCTTTGAGACATGTTTCCGTGTTTTTTACATATAACTGACTCTTGCCATTGTCTTTTTCTTAGTGGAGTAACATAATGGATATCTGTTGCCAGGATTCCTTCTCTCACTTTAGAAAAGCTCATTCCCCACTACCACTGGTGCTCATCACCGCATCCCAACCCCTACTAGAGAAGACGGGACAGTGACCTAGACAGGGCTTGTCACCAGTCTTCATCCAGGATTTTTCTACCTAAAGATTACAAGAAACATTCTGTGACTTTAATTTACAAAAGCTGGATGGAATATGGGAATCTGGAGAAACCATGTGAAGAAAGACCACAGGGGCCAAGAATAAAGCCTAGCAAAGAGAGCGAGTAACTCCTAGTCAACCAAAATTGCTAGCTCTGTTCTCATCCCTGAGGTCCGAGAGCGGCCCTGGCTCCAGCCGCTCTCACTTTGATGCTGTAAGCTATACTAGGGTCCTTCTTCAGCTAACTTGAGTTTCCATCAGTGTCAAAATTACCATGTATGATATACAGTCACAGACAACCAGCTTAAATACAAATAGGGACCAGTCCCATTGAGACTGAAGAACTAACACTTTCGGAATACCTAGTGACTTCCATATTTATCTCAGTGGTGTTACTAACATTTTGTTTTTTCTACTTCCCCTTCATTTTTTTTTTTTTAATAAATTTACTTATTTTATTTATTTATTTTTGGCTGCATTGGGTCTTTGTTGCTGCGTGTGGTCTTTCTCTAGTTGCGGTGCGCGGGCTTCTCATTGCTGTGGCTTCTCTTGTTGTGGAGAATGGGCTCTAGGCGTGAGGGCTTCAGTAGTTGTGGCACGCAGGCTCAGTAGTTGTGGCTCGCGGGCTCTAGAGCGCAGGCTCAGTATTTGTGGCGCACGGGCTTAGTTGCTCCGTGGCATGTGGGATCTTCCCAGACCAGGGCTTGAACCCATGTCCCCTGCATTGGCAGGCGGATTCTCAACCACTGCGCCACCAGGGAAGCCCCCCCCACCTCATTTTTGTGAGGGCAAAAAATAATAGTACAATAAATAAATGCATATAAAAATACAATAAATAAATGCATAACAATAATCTACAAAGGCACTGATACTGACAAAACTGAACTGTTGAGTAAGCAAGTTGTACCACCATACAACAGTTCAAATTATTGTTTGTCAGCTTCACATATGAAAGACTACACTGAGAAAAAGGAATGGTGTTTAATGGTATAGGTACATAGCACATGAAAGCTCACGTAAGAAAAATCCTTTAATAAATACCTTTCTTTGTTCACACATTCAGAAGAAAAGAGGTAAACTTTCTTCTGGCTTACCAGGAAAAAAATCATGGGATCTAAAGCTTACAAAATCAGCGTGGAAAGCACTCATTTCAATATTACAAGTCTTATATTGATGTTATTTATAATTTAGCCCCTTATGTTATTGTTATGGTTGAAAGTTGAGGGAAAACTGTCATTGAAATACCTATTTATCAGTAAGTGAAAATTTGTATGTACATATCACACACTCTGATTTGGACACGTGATGTTTAAGGTGCCTATTAGTTATACAAAATGAATTATTTGTGAGCGTCTTATCTGGAACTCACAAGAGAGAGCCAGCCAGAAACTTGAATCTGGGAATCAGCAAACACGGGGTAAAGTCCAGGGGTTGAATAAGACTGCGGAGGAATGGAAGTCCAGGGTAAGAAGAGAAAGGGAGGAGAGGACCAAGAGATGCAGCCAATAAGATAAGGAGAGAACCAAGAGAACTTCAAGTTACCTAAGTCAAAGTGGTTCAAGGCCAGGACGGCGGCTTCCACATTATCAACTTTCAGGAATGCTTTTCCCTTGACCTTTCTTCTACTCAGGGAAAACATTCTAACAGCACTTAATTTTTCTGAATTCTATAACAAATTTTTAGGGAAAAGCTACTTTAACTCCAGAGTTGTTAATTATTTTCTGGCTAAAGAAGTAAGAGTAACTCAGGCTGTATCCAAGAAGCACCCCCTGGACAAGGCGGCCACTGAACCTGATCTCAGATGCCTCTGCTGCCAGCAGAGCCCCCTGGAGGGCGAAGGAGAGAGCCAAACCTATTCCTGCCCTGGCTCTCAAGGGAAATGTCATCTGAAACACACACCACTTTGTCCCATACCATCCAACATATGAAAATAATTAAGGGATTGAAAAGCAGAAAAAAAGCAGTCACTTCACACATCCAAAAGCATACAGCATTAAATGAAACCTTATCTGGGCAGTGACTGCATCAAAACAGAACTTAAAAAGCAGTTGAAGGAGCAGAAACTGGTAGCCAGGCCTTACTTGTCTCGAATCCAATCCCACCACAATTATAATTCTAGGTGTAATTTAGGATAAAGGCCCAGCCGAGCTGTAAGTCAATTCTTAAAGGTCAGCATCAAAACATTCTCTGCTGCTGCTGGTTGTGGTGAAATGGACACTCCATATATTTGCAGGCTGGCATGAAAACTGGCACAACACTTTTGGAAAGCATTTGGCAATATGATTCAAGAGCTTTTAAAACTGTTTCTATTTATTCAGAGATCTAATACTATTTCTGGAAATCTATCTTAAGGAATTAGTCTGTAATTAGGAGGAAAGAAAAAACCCTCTGGGTTCATGAAAACATTATTCATTATACAAAATCACTTTAAACCATACAAACAGCCATTTAAAAGGAAATAGGTAGGGCTTCCCTGGTGGTGCAGTGGTTAAGAATCCTCCTGCCAACGCAGGGGACACAGATTCCAGCCCTGGTCCGGGAAGATCCCACATGCCGCAGAGCAACTAAGCCCGTGCGCCACAACTACTGAGCCTGTGCTCTAGAGCCCGCAAGCCACAACTACTGAGCCCACCTGCCACAACTACTGAAGCCTGCAGGCCTAGAGCCTGTGCTCCGCAACAAGAGAAGCCACTGCAATGAGAAGCCCTTGCACCGCAACAAAGAGTAGCCCTTGCGTGCCACAACTAGAGAAAGCCTGCGTGCAGCCAAAAATAAATAAAATAAATAAATTAAAAACAAAAAAGAAAATAGGTAAATTACAGTGACATATGCAACTAATAAAATTCTGAGTTTTTAAAAAGCATAGAGAATGCAAAACATATCAAGTGAACAAATTAAAAAATGCATAATCAAACATATATAGAAATGCACAAAAATAAAAGGAGGAAAAATTTTTTAAAAGATGTTGCAACTGTGAAGAGAAATGAAAAGAAAACTGATTATAGAGTAAATCTGTTAGAGCAGGATGAGACCATATAAATCAGGGAAGATCAAGGTCAAGGGTTCTCAAGGCAGAAGATCTACTGGAACGGGGGAGGTGGGTAGTGTGGGGGTCAGAGGGGAAAGGTAAGTTCTTCAGTTAAAGAATGAAAACAGACATAGAGCACCAAGCAGAAAGAAGCGCGGAGTTTAAAAAATTCCATCCCTTTGCATCAACCAGAAGTTCAAATGACACCTTGCACTGCTTTTCTCCCTTTTCACTCTTGCCCATTGCTCTTTACTCTGCCAATACAAAATTAACTCCAGATTATCCATGGAAAAAAAAGAGCATGAATTTAGAAAATACTAAGAAGTAGATGATCCAACACCAACTGGCTTTAGGTTTTAAATGGCATCACATTAGAATTCTTTAATAACAATGTACCTTCCTTTATGTTAGTATTAAACTATCAGAAAATAATCTGCATACTCCATACACTCTACTGGAAGGAACAGCATGGCAAATGGTCCAGAAACAAGCTGAAAAAGGGAATTAAATCTTTTCTATATGATTAACCAAAACATACATAATTTTATATGCAATTAACCATAATACAATATAAACTACATCCTTTTTAAATATTTAGGAAAAAAGCCTAAAATATGGCCAAACTAAATTCATTAATAGCCCGTAACGCTGTTAAAGTATGTTAACTTTACTTGAATAAACTACAAAAAGTAATTTTTAAAAAAAAAATCATTGCTCCTCCTACCACTAAACAGAAATGAAAGTAATTCCAAAAGAGGACAACACAGCATAGTGGCTGAGAGCACAGAAGAGCTAGACGGCTGGGGTCTGAATTCCAGCTCCACTCATGGCTAGTGCGTGCTCTTTTCTGTGCCTCAGTCTTCTCCTCTGGAACATAAAAAAAATACTTACTTTATAGGGTTGTTATAAAGATTAAATGAGTTAATTTATCTAAAGCATTTAGAAGAGGGCCTGGAGTAAGTTACTAAATGGATGCAAAAGGCTATTGTTCAGTTCCAGAGATGAAGACATGATGGTTTGTACAACTATGTGAATGTACCTAATGCCATGAAACTGTACACTTAAAAATGATTAATATAGTGAATTTTATGTTTTGTATACTTTACCCCTTTTTTTAGGAAAAGGCTATTATCAATTACCCATTTGCTATTAAAACATTTTAATTTCCCCTGGAAGAAAATCAACTATCAGATTCTACAGGAGATTCTATACAAGTTTAGGATTCCTATAAAAATACTTTATCAATTAAGGGATGCTGATACCAACTTCTGGGTCCATACTTTTCAAAAATAAATTATAAAATAATATGTTGTGCTATGGTAAAGCTTTGATGTTCAAATTATTTAACTTGAATTTTCAAGCAAAAATTTACCCATTGGAAGTAGCAGTATCATCCCTCTTACAGTACCAGAACAAAAATACTGCTCTAACCTGAAACTACTTGGAAACAGATCTATAAAACCCTTTATTTGAACACAAGCATTTTAGTGTATCTACTACACAAGAACAGAAAGACTTCACAGACCTTAAACGTACCCAATTACAAAAAGCAACAAAAATCTTTAAATGCCTGTTTTAAAATAAAACCTTGCAAAATAGCCCGAAACCACTTCTCTCAGATTACAAAATGAGCATGTGGTGAAAAGGGACAGAGAATACCAATTTACTATACCTTATGCTGACTGACAACGTTTGTTGCATAGCAACAAGATTCTGCAGTCTGAAAACAGCACAGAACTCCTTTTCTTGGCTTGCCAAGCCACAGTTAACCCCATCGAGGCTGAGAAAACATGCAAAAACAAATTTGCAGAGACTACTGCCAACATCAGAAGTCTAATGATATAAATTCTAAAACTATAGAATCAAATTCCAGCCGATTTACAACTTGAATGTATTGGTATGCCTTCACTCTCAATGTTTCTTTCTCTATGTGCTAGAATAAAACTGCTACTTAAATTTGGACATCTCTTTTAAAACCATCATTTGTAAGAGTTGTTTTTTTAAAATCCTATGTAATAGCATACCACATACCTTTTGTTTCATAATTTAAAAGAAGTAATTTGATCCTTTCAGTTTATTTTCAAAAAATCCTAATTTATAAGAGCAAGGGCTATAATTTCCTAACAATTTAAATTTTCTCCTACTTAAAATTTATTTGAACTATTTTTATGGATTTGCCTATATAGATAACTAGTAACTTTTTTTTTTTTTTTACAGAAGTCTTCATCTAAAGAACAAAAATTTAAAGTTTGCAGTTACCCTTGCAGTATCTTTAATACTTGCATTGTTTCGGGATATCCCCTTCTTTTGAGAAAGTTAAATGGCTGCCAGGCCCCACCTAAGAAACAGATCAAATACAGATAAAATCAGTTTACAACAGTGGTTCTCAGCCTTTCTGAAGATGAGAAGGCCCTTTAAATTCATAAATTCTACTTTTAATACAGGTTGACTAAGAAAATGTGATTTAAAAGTACTCAGAATTTACTATCTTTTAAATTAATCTGTATCTTATTATAAAAGCACCTACATACTTGAAATATATCATATATGAAGGCAGGCATCTTTGGGTTACAAAGCTTGGTGCACACAGGGGTTCAAGTTATCTCCCTAAAATAATCCCACAGCTGCCCCCAGAGCCCACAGATTAGAAGTCATTAATCCACCAGAAAAGTTCAAACCACTTTGAAGACACAGGGTAAAATGCATACAGGTTTGGAAGTGAGACAAAGCTAGGTTCAGGGACAGGTTCCACCACTTATTAGCCATGTACTCTCAGCCGAGGGCATTCACGCGGGTGATACCTACCCTAGGGAGTAGCTGTAAGGACTAGAAGAAAAAGTGCATAGAAATACGAAGCATATTAGTTTCACTCCTTTCCTGTTATTCAAAGCCTTACTGGATTTTATAATCCAGTCCAATCTGCTGCATTTCCCATCACTTCCTTCCTATACAATCTCCGAGATGAAAGTTGAGACACTATTGGATGTGATCTTAGGGATGGAAAGTGAAATTTGAGAAGCAGCACTGAAAGGTAGAACAGTTAGAGGCCAAAGTATTAACAGCAAGGTCTTTGGATTTATGCAGGACTTTGATTTGAATCTCAGGTGTCATTCAGACCATGTGACTTTAGCCAAGTCACTTAAGCACTGGTTTCCGCTAATGTAAAACTGCAATGCTGACACCAATCTCATTTAGCCTATCCATTAAATGAAATGATTCACATGAAGCATTCAGCAAGTTGCCTGGCTTGTCTTTAAATGCACAACAAATAATAGCTAACACTTATCAAATATCTACTTATTTTGCATAAGTAGAGGATACTAAAAGTTGTCATATGTAATGGGCTAGCCCATGCAGTTTGTACACAGTGTGAGCAAAGGTTACCCGAAGGTTATCCTCAGAGATACTACAAGCTACAGCCAGGGACTCATGCTCTGTGCCAGGCACGTGATGGGTCTTCAGGTACTGGCAAGCCTCTGGATCAGTGAGGAAAATTTATCAGGTCTTTGAGACACAAAAGTTAATCATGAAAATATCTTTAAAAACAATGAGTTAAGCTTACTTTAAACACTTGTATTGAACTGACAATGAGGTATAACAATTTCTTTGAAAGTATTCCTTTTTTCCCATTTCACCTATGTTAAAATTCAAAGGCTGATTTTTTCATCTTCAGGTAGTTTCTAACTTACAAATGTACTTATATCAACTGATTTTCAGAACAGATTTTCTTTTTTGAAACTCTATAATTTGTGGTTGAGTTAACAGACTAAAGTCTAGGTAACCAAATAGAGACAAATCTTCTGTAATAATAAAGGTAAGAAACAGCAGGAGTCACCTTTTTTCATTTAAACACAAAACAGGGACTTCCCTGGTGGCGCAGCAGTTAAGAATCTGCCTGCCAATGCAGGGGACAGGGACACGGGTTCCATCCCTGGTCCAGGAAGGTCCCACATGCCGCGGAGCAACCAAGCCCGTGCGCCACAACTACTGAGCCTGCGCTCTAGAGCCCGCAAGCCACAACTACTAAGCCCGCGAGCCACAACTACTGAAGGCCGTGCAACTACAGCCCGTGCCCCACAACAAGAGAAGCCACCGCAATGAGAAGCCCACACACTGCAACAAAGAGTAGCCCCCGCTCGCCGCAACTAGAGAAAGCCTGCATGCAGCAACAAAGACCCAACGCAGCCAAAAATAAATAACTAAATACATTTATTAAAAAAATAAACATAAAACATTTAAGGGAATTCCCTGGCGGTCCAGTGGTTAGGACTCCACACTTTCACTGCTGAGGGCGCGGGTTCAATCCCCGGTCGGGGAACTAAGATCCTTCAAGCTGCGCGGCACAACCAATAAATAAATAAACTTAACGTATTTTTTAAACGTTTATAAGTTATACAGTAATTCCTGACATTTTAGAATTTAGAGTAGTAATTCTCAACTGGGGTGATTTCTCCCGCACGCAAAATTTCACTAGGAAGAGAAGTTAGCGTTGAGCTATAGGCATCTGGTGGGTAGAGGCAGGGATACTACTAAACACCCTACAATGCACAAGATGGCACCCACAAAGCAGAATTATCTGGCCTCAAATATCAATAATGCCAAGGTTTAGAAATCCTGATTTAGATGTAGGCATTCATATTATAGGAAAAAATACTAAACTCTTTCAAAAGAACTACGAATATCCGGATTTCTCAGCATCATTTGTTGAAAAGGTTATCCTTTCCCCATTGAATGGTCGTTGTAACCTTGTCAAAAAATCAACTGACCATAAATGTGAGTTTACCTCTGGGCTCTCTATTCTGTTCCATCCGTCTACAGGGCTAATTTATGCCACTACCACACTGTTTTGATCACTGCAGCTTTGCAATAAGCTTTGAAATCACGAAATATGAGTCCTCCGACTCTGTTCTTTTTCAAGACTGTTTTGGCTATTCCAGGTCCCTTGAAATTCCATATGAACTTTAGGATGGGTTTTTCTATTTCTGCAAAAATACGCCATTGGGATTTTGACAGAGACTGTACAGAATCTATAGATCACTTGGGGTAGTACTATCACCTTAACAATATTAAGTCTTTCAACCCATGAACACAGAAGATCTTTTCATTTACTGAGGTCTTCATTAATTTCTTTCAGCAATATTTTGTAATTTTCAGTATACAAGTCTTTCACCTCATTGGTTAAATTTGCTCCTACGTATTTTATTCTTTTAGATTCTACAGTAAATGAAATTGCTTTCTTAATTTCCTTTTCAGATTGCTCATTGTTGGTGTACAGAAACAACTGATTTTTGCACGTTGATCTTGTACCCTGCAATTTTACTGAATACATTCATTAGTTCTAGTAGCTTTACTGTGGATATTTTGCACGTACTTGTATTTAATGTATGCATGTCTCCCTCTGTATCTGTCATCTGGGGCAGTTAGCTCAACTGATTAAAGTGAGAGGTGAATGAGACCAAAGTCGTGTCCATACCCAAATGGGAAATTCAGGCTAGAGGTGATGTGTTGAAGTACTAACCCCCAGTACCTCAGAATGTGATCTTACTTAGAAACAGGATCATGGCAGATGTAATTAGTTACAATGCGATCACACTGGAGTAGGCTGGGCCCTTAATCCAGTATGACTAGTCTCCTTAAAAGAGGAAAAACGTCATGTGAAGACAGAGACACACAGGGAAAAGACAGACCTATGACCACGGAAGCAGAGATTAGAGTGGTGCATCTGTAAGCCAAGAAATGCCGAGGATTGCCAGCACACACCAGAAGCTAGAAGAGGCAAGGAAGGAATTCTGCCTCAAGACTGTAACATAAAAATTCTGAGTTTCCAGCCTACTGGCCTGCCCTACAAATTTCAGATTCAAGGTGCAACATCAACTCCTGTCTGAGTTTCCAGTGTGCCAGCCTGCATAACAAATTTCAGATTAATCAGCCCCCACAATCATGTAAGTCAGTTTCTTTAAATGAATGAATGAATAAATATTGGTTCTTTTCTCTAGAGAATCTTGATTGATACAGAAATTATGGGAACATTTAGGAAAATGGGGGAAGGGAAAGAGTAGATCTGGAGGTCACAAAAAATAAACTGCCTACTTCATCACTGTATCTATGATCTGTATAAAAACCCTACTGAATTAGTTTCTAATTTTAGTACTTTTTACATACTCAGAAAGAACTACAACAGTTAATCTTTTGAAGGGAAACAGGCTTGCTGACTGGATGATAGAATTCTTATTTGTATAAGATTTCCAGGTAGGAAAAAAAATATATATATATACACATACATATATACACACACACATATTTGATGTGTTGGTCCTTACGCTTTCAAGTAAATATTAAATTTTTTAATCCAAATATCATTACCACCACTTATCCATACCTTTACATAGCTTTATTAAAGGAGTATAAAAACATACTGTGTTTAATATTAAGTTGTGCAAAGTACTACCTAATACCTTTGAAAATCAGATGATTTATCTAGAGAATTAAAATGAGAAGGCCTAAAACACTCAATAATCATGAGTTTAGTTTTTCTATTTCTTTTTTAAAAGTTACTGGAAGTCCCTGATTGTACCCAGCATGCTACAAAGTGCTTAGGGAAATGTGCCATGAGTAAAGGGAGCTCACACTTGATTTTTTGAGGGAAAATTTTAGGTCTGAAGTACCAAATGAGCTGAACAGTCAACAGATGATCTGAGTTCAATAAGAGAGACTTAGCCTGGAGTAATCACTAAAGACATAAACTAGCAGAGGAAACTGAAGCAAGAGTGAGTCTGAGTGAGCACAGAGAAGGCAGCTTTCCAGAAGACAGAAGTAATGAGACCAAAATTCCACCAGAACCTTTGGGGAACAAGCAGCAGACCACTGTGAAATGAATTCATGTGGGGTGTATGGACAGGCATGGCTGGAATGTTTTGCAGAGGACCCTGAATGCCAGGTGGAGACATCTGTGTGCTACAGAGTGCAGGTGAATGTTTTTTTAGGAGGAAGTTTGGGAAGAATAGCTGACGAAGTAGGAACCAAGCATATGAAAGGAAGGTAGAGTGAGAGACTTGAGGTGGCCACTGCAGGAGAAAGGGGGCTGGTTCCTAGTGATACAAATAACGGTTCCACAGTTCAGGGGGTCTGCTTTTTAAAGATTCATTTTAACAAAGTTTAAAACATTTAAAAATATAGGTTCTAAGAATTTAACTAGCTCCTTTGCTTTTAGAGTGCCTAAAATAAGAAAAGAAGTTTTTCACATTAAAAGTTAAAGAAAACGGCAAAAGAACATTCAGGAGCTTGAACTTCATTTTTTAAAAAAAGTTATGGTGCAACACAAAGAAAACAATAGCTAGAATACACTAAATCCATAAATCCTCTAAATGCATTATGGCAAACCACAAAGCAAGGCAATGCATTATTTTTTTTTAACATCTTTATTGGAGTATAATTGCTTTATAATGGTGTGTTAGTTTCTGCTTTATAACAAAGTGAATCAGTTATACATATACATATGTTCCCATATCTCTTCCCTCTTGCATCTCCCTCCCTCCCACCCTCCCTATCCCACCCCAAGGCAATGCATTATCAATTCCATTTGGCAGAAACAGAAATTGAGATTGGGCACAGCCAAGGTCTCACAGCCAGTAAAGTACAGAAAAGCTTTGAAGCCAATGATGATTCTATTAGACCTATCTCCTCCCAAAATGAAACCACCTTGAAAAACTTCCATATCCAGAGGAATATAAAAAGATGATGGAGGAATTTCCCTTAAAGTAGATGCTTTGAAAAAAAATAATAGATGGGTATAACAAAATACTAAAGCAATACAAAATAACACTGGCAACCTGCTGTAATTAAAAGGCATACACGCTAGAGAAAATTTTAAAATATTATTTGCACATGACATTATTTAAAAAGGAATCAAACAAAAATATATGAAAGTCTCTACCCTCACAATACCATGTACCAAACTGATTAATGCCTCCTCCCCCACTAAACTGTAAGCATAAGGGAATGGGTATGTCCATGCACATCTTTACTTTTTTATAACTGGGGTTTTTTTTTTCTTTTCCTTTTTTTTTTTTGGCCGCGCTGCGCTGCCTACTGGATCCTACTTTCCCGACCAAGGATCAAACCCAGGCCCACAGCAGTGAAAGTGCAGAGTCCCAACCACTGGACCTCCAGGGAATTCCCTGTAACTGGTTTTTGAGTATTCATCTTACTGGGCCATTTTACTAACTTTGGAATCACAGAGCAAGAGGAACCATGTGGGACGTAGGCCATGATAATGAAGAGTTTGGTATTAATTCTAAGAGCAATGGGAAGCCACTGAAGTGTTTTAGAGATAAGACTGAGCTGATAAAATCTGAATTTCAGAAAGATCTGATTGCTGCATAGATCACAGACTGGATGGGGTAATACACCAATGCAATAAATTAGAAAATCCAGCAACACATATGTAAAAATGTAACATAGGCCAAAATAGGTTCAGGGGTCTTAATATGATTCATTGCCAGATTCCCACAACTTGCCAGGTCGCCCAGGGAAGCGAAGTCATCCTAACACACACACACCAGAAAAACTAATGAACTAACAACTTATAAAATTCATCCCTGTCAAACATCCCTCCTACGGTAACAGGAGCCTCTGTCAGTCCACTTCACCTTTGCCCTGTCAGTCTCTCAAAGATGGCAGGTATTTCAATGACAAAGCAACACAATGAGTATCATGTACAGAGTAGAAGTGCAAACCTTCCAAAAGATGCAGGGCTTTACAAAGTCACTAAAAATGATGAGAACTGTTTCCAACTATTGGCAAAGCCACTGGCAGAAATGAAAATTGGAGAGGGACAATGCCTGGGAAGGAACGTAAGGGCACTTAATGGGGTGAAAAGTACTTGATATGTTCTGTATCCTGACCTGGTTGGTAGCTACACAGATGTGTATATGTAGTAAATATCCATCAACCTGTAGATATACTTATGATTAATACATTTAGCTGTATATAAATTATACCTTAAGAGGGGGAAAAAGGAACAAAAGAAGAGATGGTCCTCCTTCCTGTAAGAATTGCTAGTTCTGAATGTGAAGCCTAGAAATCCCATGGCCTGCTTGCTACCCGTGTGAAGATGAAATGGATACTCAAGATGGCAAAATGTACCTGGATTCTCAGAGACATCCATGAGCCACTGAGGGTAGTGGGCCTGGAGCCCACTCTTTCTCGGGACTTCCAATTATATGATAGTAAATGTTCTTAACGTTTAAGTACTTTAAGTCTGCTACTTGCCCCTGAAAGCATTTGAACAGATACCATGAGCAAATAATTGGAGAAAGCTAATGAAGATGAGATAATAGGAGGGTAAAAGAAAATAATATGAAAATATAAGTGGGCTTTGATAATGAAGCCTTTAAATATTTTGGCAAAAATGGATTTCTTTAGGATCATACTAGAAAAGTCCATCATAACACGAAGTATATAGTTTCATGCGATCTTGCAATTTTTAAAGAAAAATTATGCGAAACAAGCAACCAACACTTGATTCATTCTTCTTCCATTTTAAGAATTTAACACATCGTAGCAACTATAACATGAATGTTTCCATAATTTTGTTTCATTTTTCAAGATTAAACCCAAGTAAAGTCTTTTCTCCCCACCCCTGCTATCTCTGAAATGTTACTCCTATTCTAGGTCAATTCATTCTACATGGCCTTGTTCTTGTACCAAGTATTTTCAGAAAATAAAGAACCCTTATATGATGAAATCACAAAGAAAAAGTAAATTATTCACTCACATATCAACACTTAGAAACTTCAAACACAGACCTCAGTTCATGTTTGAATGAGAGACCCGAGCATACTGGTTAAAAGCATGGGCTCTGGAATCAGACTGCCTGGGATGGAACCCCAGTTTGCTGTTTACCAGTGGGTGACCCTGGGCAAGTTACTTAACCCTCTGCAACTCAGCTTTCTCATCTATAAAAGGGGAATAACAACTGTTCCTACCTTATAAGTTACAGGAGGAATATTAAATGGTTAATATGGGAAGTATTGATATTTCAGGCAGTAAGTACTCAGTAACCATTAGCAATTACATTTCAAAATCTAAGAAAACTGAGGAATATAAATGCCAACATTGGAATTGAGTTATTGGAGAAGGAAAAACTTTTTTAAAATCACAAGCTTTATGTTTAAATACAAGTATACATTTTAAATAAAATTAAGAAAAAAATGAGAACAGATATACTTAGAGTAAAAATAAGCTGAAAGTTTAATTTCTAAATATGTAAGAACTTTTTAAAGGTACCATATCAAACCTACTAAACTAGAAACTAAAGTGTTGATGCACTTTACTAAAGATGAAATAAAAAATCTGAATATATGGAGGAGAAAAAAGAATGAAAAACTCAGTATCATAAAGGGGTCAATTCTCTCCCCTACCCTTATTAATCCATTAATTTTACACAATTCTAATCAAAACTCCAACAGGTTTCGGGGTGCAATTTTTCTTTTTTATTTCATTTTCGTTTTAATTGATGAAATGATTCCAAAACTAATCTAAAAGAATGTATTAAGTAGAATAGCAAATAAAGTTTTGAAAAACAAGAAAATGAACAGTAACTTTCCTTCTTAGAAATTAAAATATACTACAGACTCAGAGTAATTAAGACAGTGAGGTAGTAACACAGAATTAGACAAATAATTAATGAGTCCAAAAACAGAACCAAGTATTTATGGGAATTCAGTATACAATGAGTGTGGCATTTCAAATCAATGGGAAAAGACAAATTATTCAACAAATGATGCTGACAAAGGACTGAATATTTGATATTTCGTCAAATACTAACCTCCCATCTTACACTAAAACAAATTTCAGATGGCTTAAACGTAAACATAAATGAAACCATAACCAAAAAGTAATAGAAAAAAAGGTAGGTAAATACTAATATAATTTTAGGTTGGGGAAGGCATGACACCAAAGGCACAAACTATAAAGGTAAAGACTAACAGATCTGACATGAAATTTTAATGCTTCTTTACCAAAACAAAATTAAAAGACAAGTGATAAATTTCTTTATAAGATGCATCTGGTTGATTTTACATCACAGCACCCAACAGTCACACCTCTTGATTCACCCTTGTGTCGTCTCCTCCCACCCTGACTCTGCGCTTGACCATGTAACTGGCTTTGGCCAAGAAGACTAAGGGAACAGGATGCAGGCAGAGGTTTGATAAAAGCTTGCACACTGGGGCATGATCTAACGGAAGGCTGCTATTACTAAGTGAGAGACAAACAGACAAACCACATGAACCCAGTCAGGGAATGAAAAGATGAGTGAATCCAGGTGAGACCAGCAGAACTGCCCAGCCAACTCACACATGTTTTACTAGGTTTTGAGGTGGTCTGTAATACCACATTAGATAACTGGTATAATATCAATATATCTACACCATAAAGGGTTATTTATTGAAGATGGTATAAATCATTACAGGAACAACTAAACATCCCATTGGGAAAATAGGCAAAGGATATAGACAATTCACACAGAAACAGAGATGTCCAGTAAACACATGAAGAAATGTCCAACTCTAGTATCAAAGAAACACAAATTAAAACAATGAGATAACACCTTTTGCCTATCAGAGTGGCAAAGATTAAAAAGGCTGATAATGGCTTGAGTTGGTCACAATGTGGCACTCTCACTCTCATCCATGTTGTTAATTTGGTAATGTGTGTCAAAAACTGATAAAATTCCCTCTGGTCTGGTAATTTCATTTATTATTCACTCAAATACTTACTGCATACTCAGACGCCTATGCTGGGAACTAGAATATAGTCAGATCAGGCAGAACCTACTAATAATTTTGCTTTTATTATTAATTTGGGTTTTATCCTAAGAGCACTAAGATGGCATTGAAGGCTTTAGCAAGCAAAGAACAATATCGGATTTCCACTTTAAGATCATTTTAACTGATGTATAGAGAATGGGGGACAAGAACGCAAGTGAGGAGACACTAATTGTTCCAGTGAGCGTTAACAGTGGCCTGGATTTGAGCAGTGTCAGTGAGATGGAGAGAAGCAAAGGGAGGGCGACGTGATGGGACCTGCTGACAGAAAAAAGTAAAAGAAAGGGGAAAAATAAATACTACTCCTCAATTTTAATTCTAGAAACGTATGCTAAAATATAAGCATCTGTGCAGATATAAAATATGATACACAGGTGTACAAAGATATGTACCCAAAGATGTTCATGGCAGTGTTTTTTATAATAACAAAAATAATGAAAAAAAATCTAAAAGTCTATCCCTAAGAAATTAAGGTCACTCCAAGCATAGTGAGAACACTGTGCAGTCACTTAAAATTATTTAGATTTCTATTTAGTGACAAGATGTGGAAAGGGGCCAGTTACAAAATACACAACATAATTTCACTTCTAAATAGTATGCTCTCACTTTTTAAAAACATACTCATACACACACAAGCACATTTATGGCTGCCTATGTGCATTACAGAAAGTCTAGAAAGCTATACATCAAAATATCAAAATTCTAGATGCTTTGGACTTGTTATTAAAATCTTTATACTCTCCATACCATCTAAAATCTATGCAAAACCTGTACTGCTTTATAGTGAAAGAAAAAAAGTAATTTTATAAAAAAAAAAACTGACCAGACGTTTATTTTGATAATAGTAAATTGGTTCATTTTCTTAAAATACTGCAAATAAAAGATTAAAGAGACTAAAAAGAGATCAAAATAACTGAAATGAAAACTTATGATTCGTAAATCTTAAATGGTTAAAAAAAATGCACAATTTGCTTGCGATACTAGTCGAATGTGAGATGAGAATTTGGGAGAGGAGAGGAAGGGACATCTCAGAGCAAAGCAGACACTCAAATATAACCAATTTTATCATTACAAAACCTGCACAGAAAGATCCCTTCACTGCACTGTTAGACAAGCAGTTTGGACTCCCTTGAGATTTGACCTAAAGAGCTATTCATTTTATTTCACTTCATGTTCTGAGGTTCTTTATGAATCTTCTGCCCTACCAAGCTGACACACACAATAACAGATACCAAAAAGGACAGGAGATTGAGGACCTCTGAAGCACAGTTAGTCATTTTGACTTCATTATCATCAGATGTACTGGTTGCCAAAACCAGATGTTCTAGAAGGGCAAAAAAATGTCATCAAGGTTGCTTCATTTCCCAAAGACAAAAACTTTCTTTGGTATTTGAGATTATTGTAAACAGACTCCCAAAAAAAAAAAAAAAAAAAACAACAACACACTACCTGGTTTGAACAGTTTTCTGAAGATTCTGATGGATTTGCTTCACTGATATATCAGTGACCTTAGTCATCCTTGCTTATAACAGGGCTACCAGAGATGGCTGCTACCTGAGCACAAAGATATGACCCCAAAATATGTTCAGGCCTCTCAAAGGCACCACTAATTAATGTTTCCACTTCAGCACTCCTACCTGCCTGGTTCCCTAAAGAGAAAAGCCCAATGGTTCTACCTTCAATATCTCTTCTTTAGAAAACATGAAGATGTCAATTTAAAATATCAGTCCAAAGTAACAAAAATGTCAGAAACAATGTAAAGCAAACAAGACCATCTTCTGGTATTATTTACTCTAGTGCATAAGTGAAAATAATAATCCAAGGATGGGGAGTGGAGGTTGAGACATAATTCACATACCATAAAATTCACCATTTTAAAGTATAAAATTCAGCGATTTTTAGTATATTCACAAGGTTATGCAACTATCATCATTGTTTAATTCTAGAACATTTCCCACCACCCCTGAAAGAAACCCCATACACACTGATTTGTAAGATATATGTTTGGTCATTCAGATATATATATATTTGGTCTTCCTCCACAGTTCCAGGTTCACAGCTCCTAAAACCCTTGGAATTTCCTACGTGTAGAGAGCGATAAAGGTGTCTTGGTTATGTGAATGAGGTAACTTTCAGAAGCACTTAAGGATGGGAGCTAGTGCCAGGAGAACCAACCAAGTGATTAGAGGGTTGGAACTTTCAGTCCCAGCCCCTACCCCGCCCCGTCCCCAGGGATGAGGAGAGGGGCTGCAAGTTGAATCAATCACCACTGGCCAATGATTCAGTCAATCATGACTATGTAAAGAAGCCTCCACAAAAAACAAAAGAACAGCCTTTTAGGCTCTCTTTTTTGAAAGCTTCCACACTGGGGAACCAGAACACTTCCACGTGCCACTGTGCCGGCCCCAGGCTCCACGAGGACAGAAACTCCCTTGTTCAGGAACTCGCCCTGTGTAGCAGCTCTTCATCTGGCTCCTACTCTTTAATATAAACTTTTCATAATAAATCAGTAATCTAGTGAGTAAACAAGTTTTCCTGAGTTCTGTGAGCTGTTCTAGCCAATTAACCACACCTGAGGAGGGAGCTGTGGGGACCCTCTGATTCACAGCCAGTCGGTCAGAAGTACAGGTGACAACCTGGACTTGCAACTCACCTCTGAAGTGGAGGGTGGGTCTTGTGGGACTGAGCCCTTTACCCTTGGAATCTCATTCTATCTCCAGGCAGACAGTGTCAGAGTTGAGATGAATTCTCAGACACCCTGATGGCATCTGGGAATTGCCTGTTGGTTTCGGGAAGCCCTCAACCTCCCCCTGCCCCTGACACACACACACACACACACACACACACACACACACACAGAGTAGAATGGGGTCAGGGAACCCTTTTGCACACACTCACTTCCCACTCCTCCTTCACTATCCCAAGACCGTAGCAACTATTAATCTACTTCCTGTCTCTATAGATATGCCCATTATGGACATATCGTATCAATGGAATCATAAAATAAGTGGCTTTTTATGTCTGATTTCGTTCACTTAGCACGTTTCCATCCATGTTCCTTTTGACTATTATGAGTAATGCTGCCATGAACATTTGTGTACAGTTTGCACGAACATATGTTTTTATTTCTCTTGGGTATATACCGACGAGTGGAATTGCTGGGTCATCTAGTAACTCTATGTTTAGCATTTTGAGGAACTACCACACTGATTCTAAAGCAGCTGCACCATTTTACATCGTTTTTCACATTCTTAACATAAACTTAAGAGATGTCAGACTTTCATAGAAGTAGGGGATTTACTCTTCTCAAGCCCATTTTACATGCCAAATGCTATGCCAGCGTTTTATATAATTTCTGACTTAATTTTCCTAACAACTCTGTAATGCAAAAAGCATCTCCATTTTACAGAAGGAATTCATATCTCAAAAACTGTTTGTAACCTACTCAAAAATCACTTAGTTCATAAACGTCAAAATAGAATTTGAACTCAGGTTGACTTCAAAGCCTGTCCTCTTTACCCTCTTCCATGCAACCTCTGCACTGAAATATATGCACACTGACTGCTTTACACCAAAAGGATTCTTTGGAAAAGTACATGTTAACTAAGTTTATTAGAATCATTACAAAACAGAAGCTTCCAGCGTACAGAAATTTCTAGAAAATATAAGAGGTCTCTTGTGTAAATCATTCCCTGTTAGTAAATGATTTCTTCATGTAGAGTTACTTAATAAAACCAATCTATAAATCATCTAAGCATTATACAGATTAGTTTCTTCCATCAAAGTTATATCCACTGACAAAAAAAATCTGGGTATCTTCTACTGTGGGCTGAATTATTTCCCCCCAAAAAATCCATATGTTGAAGCCCTAACCCCCAATGTGACAATACGCGGAGACAGGGCTTTTAGAAGGTAATTAAGGTTAAATGAGTTCACAAGGGTGGGGCCCAAATCCAATAGGATCAGTGACCTTATAAGAAGAGAGAGAGCTCTGTCTCTCTCTCTCGCTCTCTGCCATGTGAGGACATAGTAGAAGGTGCCCAAGGAGATGGCAGTCTGCAAGCCAGTAAAGAGAGCCTTACCAGAACCTGGTCATAATGGCACCCTGATCTCAAGATTTCCAGCCTCCAGAACTTTGAGAAAATAAATTTCTGTGGGATTTTGTTACGGCACCCTAAGCTAATACATCGTCCTTCATAAATATCACAAACTATCCAATTATTGGTATTTTCAGCACTAGTAAGAATCAAAACAAAGCAGTCATTAAGTAGAGTAGAAATAAGCTAAACCAATAGACATGCATAAGCTTGTTGCTCAAAAATATCTGCAAGTCCCATGATCAAAGAGACTAAAAAACAGAATGATGGCCATTCTGTTAATGCAGAATTTAATGAGAAAGTCAAGGAAACCCGGTATCCTCCAAAAGGGCTTTGGAGTTAGACAAACTTGAGTTTGATTCTTTTTGGCCACTTCTGAGCTTTGTGTTTGAGTGAGAAACATACTCCGTTTGTTTCTGAACACTATTCCTGCGGTCAGGATGCTTGTTTTTGTTTGTTTGTTTCAATTAAATAACTTTATTAACATTTACTATATGCCAAATACTATTTTACATCCTGTAATACCCAGTACACCTTCTAGAACACTACAGGTGCTCCAAAAATGGTGGTGGTTATTGTTAGTGCATAGATTCTGGAAAAGGACACCCCAAAGTTAAGCATTTACATGAGCACCCACTATTTGCCTAATATTTTGCTGGTACCGTGAATATAAAAACGCTGTCCTATCCTCAAGGAGCTTACAATGAAGAGGAACAGATAGATCCAGATCATTATAAAACAATGTAATAAATGCAATGGCCAAAAAACATGCAAAGTACACAGTAACACAAAGGGAGAGCTGGGAGGTAGATAAATCAAGGACTACTTCCCAGAAGGTCTGACAAGGAATTCCCTTTCTGATTTCTATTCCAGAAAACTTCGTAAGAAAACTTCATAAGCCCTTATTAGGGGAATCATTCACTGAGGTACAGCCTCAGCTCAGATTCTCCCTTTTAAGTTTTACTTCCACTCAGTTCCATCTGTCAGTTTCAAAGAAGGGGGAGAGGGGCACAGGAAGAGTTTAAGTATCCTTTTCCTCCCCAACAACTGCATAAAAATTGAAATCACATTTTTCCAAATCCTTCTTACACTTATGATAAAGACTGGGTGCTTTACAAGTTATACAGTCACCCCAGATTTAAGCTGTGTGTAGGATAAGTAACCAAAACTGTCAGTCCAGTATGTAATTTCTTCTATACCAGCCAAATGGGCCTGCCAGTTATTTTGCTTATTCCAACTGGGCTAAAAAGGTATCCAAAACCTTGACTACTGTAAAAACCGGTAAATTTTCTTCATTAATCCACATTCGTATTCAAGATGTGTTCACTTAATACCTACAAGGCAAAACAATGCCTAAATACAATGCACTAACATTCCAAAAAATGCAAATTTGGCTCCTGCCCCTAAAATTAACGTCTGTGAGAAAGTCACACATCCCAAAGCTACAAACATAAAGGAAGATCCGTGGGCATGGAGACTACTATTTGTCTCCTTTCATGGGTATCTCACTTGACATCTGACACAACAATCTTTAAAATAATAGAATTATCTCCATTTTTATCGGTTTTCTCCATTAACAAGTCAGCATATAAACCCTGGATCTTCTGAGCTTTGATTGTGCCACACTCTAAAATGTATATTAAATTTAAATGAAGGTAACAAAATCACAATAACTACTTCAAAGACTAAATATACACACAGGAAGGAAACTTAAAGATCGGTTTCCTCACCTACAAAATAAGAAGGGTGGACTAGATCACAGATGGTTAAATAATGAGCATTTCAGGAAACACTCTATTGCCACTCTCTGGGACCCTCATCCCTATTAAACATTACTAATCATGGCACTTTCTCACCAAACCCAGAAATGCAGCTATGTCCTTATCAACATGGCAGCCACTACCAATTGGGAGTAGATAAGCAAAATATAACTTGCTTGTGGGACTTCCTTGGTGGCGCAGCAGTTAAGAATCCGCCTGCCAACGCAGGGGACACAGGTTCGAGCCCTGGTCCGGAAAGATCCCACATGCCGCGGAGCAACTAAGCCCGTACACCTCGACTACAGAGCCTGCGCTCTAGAGCCGGCGAGCCACAACTACTGAGCTCGCGCGCCTAGAGCCCATGCTCCGCAACAAGAGAAGCCACTGCAATGAGAAGCACACGCAGCGCACCGCAGCTACAGAAAGCCCGCGTGGCAACAAAGACCCAACGCAGCCAAAAATAAATAAATAAATAAATTTATTTTTAAAAAAAAAAAAAACCTTCTTGCCACACTTGGACTGGATGAGGTGAAGCTAACTACCCAAAAGATTTCTATAACTAGTCTAAAACAGAACTAAGCCCTAAAACAAGAAAAGTAATATAATTGTATAATGCTTATAAGTACGCAATACACACTCTCTTCCATTATCATTTGATCCTTAATACCCAGTAAAGAATTATCCCTATTTTTACATATTTTAAAATACAGATCAGTGAAATAATGTGATCAGCTCAAGGTCATCCAGCTAATAAGTGGCTTGGATGAATCCTCACAACTCCACAACACCTTTTTCCATGAGAAAGTCACAGAAGAGTGAGTGGAAGCCTGGACTATTTAATATGGACCTAAGAATGTCAATCCAAAATCTTCTGAGCTCTTCTTAGCCACTAGGCTACATGCAACTATTTTAGATCAGACAAGCTCTTCTTTCTATCAAAATAAGATCTTGAGTAACTAACCAACTAAGTAAAAATGTAATCATTTAAAAGGCGTACACTATATTAATATTAAATATATACACCTACCTCAATCATAAATCTTATACTTTTGAAACATTACCTAAATGAACAATAAGAACAGAACCAAAAAGTTGGATGTTACACTAACAAAAGTACCAGTTTTTTGGGACTCAACCCTTTCACTGTCTTATGTGAGAAATACACTTTCTCATTTTTTAAATTCTTATCTGTAAGCAAAACATTAACAAGTAATTCTATATACAGCTTTTTACAAGTATAGAATGCCGTTAAGATTGTTTCAGGAATGTAAAGTATTATTCTGTTTCCTTCTATATAGGAATTATTACATTATACCACAATGAGCGTGCTATTCCTGAAATTACAGTCATTTGAAAGATCTTACACCAATGCCTAAACTGCCAACATATTTAGCATATCCTCTCTTCAGAATTCTGACCAACTTAAATGGAAATTCCTACTCATGCACTCCTATTTCCGGATGGCCTTTAAAACATCAGAACTACTCCTTAATATAAATAAGAGAGATTCGACTTAATAGTATAACATTTATGTCCTACCATACTTGAAAGCATCATTTGGACTAAGTCAAATATGAATATAACCTGAAGAGCCCTTTCTTAAGCACCAAAATATCCCAGAGCTTTTTGCAGCCAGCACAAGAACCTTTTACTTTCACACCACACCGTCCTGCTTTTACAGGTATCTAAGGAAATGTGTATATATGAGTTGTACAAACCACCTACCAAATAATCCAATGCCTTCCAAAGTGAAAAGCTGATCCTCTTTTCTGCTCTTAAATTATTCACAATTAGTCTACAAAGAATTACTGTAGACTACCTGAACAAACTTTTCTGACCTGTGTACCATGTTCTATATTTATGCTACTGGAAAGAATCAGTGTGATTCGTCCCTGTCTACATTTAATAAGCAATAGAGCAGGAAAACAGCTTAAAAATTACAAGTTACTTTTTATAAGAAAAGGAACTTTTAAGTGAAGACATAATTTACTGTTGACAGACTCACAGCTATACATGATAGTGATCAAACTTCACTGAATACTTTTTTTTGGTTCACAACCTCTGAGTATGACAACTTTACGATCATTTTATTTTAAAATATCCCACTTTCATTGTTTTACATTTCTCAATGTTGAGAAAATTTTACCCAAAGTTTGGAAAAATTTGATAAATTCTTGTCTGCAAGACCACTATAAGCATTAAATCTTTAAAGCAGAAATCAACAATATGTTGTATTAGAAGATGTTAACATTACGGATGTTTTATTATAGTTCCTGAGTCTTCAAGGACATCAGTAACTTGATAAAAAAAACCACGCTCAAATGCATGACTCGCATTTTTCAAGCCACATTTTATGAAGATTATGTTTTTTGGTTTGTATGCCATAGTTACATTTTGAACTGATCCCTTATATTTGAAAATAACCTGCATGTGAAATCACTAAGGAAAAGGGTCACTTAGAAACAGAGCATTAAAAACAATTTTTAAAGCCTTCAAATAAAGGTCTATAACTTGGAATTAAAGAAAAACATAATTCAAATTCACAGTAAGCTGAAGTGAAAACTCAACACAGCTTATACCACAAAAAATATATATATATAAACAAAGTGATAGTGTTCAACCTTGACAAAAAAAAAAAAAGTTTAAAATGAAAACTACTTAAATTGAGAAAGAATTCCAATGACATGACATTTTCTTGCCAAAGCGCAGGAATGTGTAGATTCTATCATTCAAATCTCATTGTATTATATTATAAAGGTCTTGGCAACGGTTAGCCATTAATCTTTTAACACAAAGGAGATTCAAATCCAAATGAACTGTAAGACTATCTCTTCCAGAAGACAGAAATGGAGTAATTTACTTTATCCACAACTGTTTAACCTAAAAGGGAGGCCGTAAGGATGATAACGCAGAATGGATCAGCCTTCAGTCTACCAAGTCCCATTTCTCACGAAGTCTTGCACCAATCCGAAAAGAGAAGGTTAGGGACACAAAACAGGCTTAGGAAAGGCTGAAAAAAATCTCCAATGAATGACACACCACATCATGGTTTATTCTCTTACACAATTGGAGAAACAAAAACGAAAAATATCACACCATATGTTTCATCGTATCAATTAAAAAAATATTTTACGACCGTACCTTCAATTCTTTGGGGCTGAAAAAATAATTTAGCTTCTGTTTTATTGATTACAGAGGAAAAGGAAAAAGCAGCTGCTGCAATGCAACACAGGCTGCTACAGAGAAAGGAGAGAAAACGGTTTTCCAAACGAATCCCTCTCCCGCCCCCGTTTACACACCCCAAACAACTTACTTATCCCAGTCTTTCACTGTGTCCCCCCAAATACAAACCTAATAAATTATTTCCCTTCCCCCACCATCGTGAAATTTCACCTTTCAGAGCTTTCACCTATCGCTACCAGAGCACTTTATTCCCCACAGAAATTTCAGATCTTTCAAACTTTTCTCCCTTTTTTAATTAAACACGAGAGTTTTGTTATAAAAGTGCACGAAATTTTTACATACAGACGGAAAAATACCTGTTTCCCAGCAACATGCACGCTTCGATTCTCGAACCCCTCCCCATCTCCCAGGTCTGGCTTGCAAAGGCTGGTGGGGGGAGGGAGCCAGGAGCAAATTAAATTTAGGAAGGGAAATCCTGGGCGAAAGAGGAGCATTTGAGGAAAAACGGGACAACGTCGAAAAGAGGCCCCCCCCCCCATAAGAGGGTTGGGGAGGATTACAAGAAAGAAAGAGAAATGAGAAGGGACAAAGCGGGAGCGGGGAGAAAGAGACCAGAGACTGGGGAGACGCGCCGGGCCGGGAGAGGGAAGGCGGGGTCCGGGGAGAGCGGGGTCGCGGCTCCCGCGGCACAATGGCCCGCCGGCCCCCAACCCGCGCGCCCCTCACCTCATGGTGTCGGCCGCGCCGAGGCTTCCCCAGCAGCCGGGAGACGCGGGAGGCGCCGAGCCGAGGGGGGTCTCTCCTCCAGGGGCGGGGACGCAGCTCGGGGCCGGGAGACAAGTGTCCAGCTCCTCCTTCGGGCGGCCGCGGGGCTACACCATCTCCTCGCACAAAGCCGAGGCGCCGGCCCGGAGTGGGAGAGAAGAGGGCGAAAGAAAAGCTGGGGAGGGGGCGGAGAGGCCGAGGCGCCGAGCGGGTCCCGCGGCCGCCACAGCCCCCCACCTCCTCCTCCTCCTCCTCCTCCCCCGGGAGCTTCCTCGGCCGCCCTCGGAGGGGTGCCCGCCGGGGCCGCGCGCCCGGCCGCCGCTCCACAAGCCCGCGCTCGCCGCGCCCGCCGCCGAGGCCGTGTGCAACCGGCAGCTGCGGCAGCCGCGGGAGGAGGGTCGGGATCGCCTCGAGAAGCCCGGGAGGAGGCGGGGCGCGCGGCGGAGGAACACGCAGGCGCCGCCCTCCTCCCCCCCTTCCCCCGGGGGCGAGGGGGCGGTGAAGGGGGAGGGGAGGCGGGGGGCCGGGCGCCCCCTCTGCCGCCGGCCGGACCCCCCGCGGTACTGCGGAGAGCGGGGAGGGGCGGGAGCGGGCTCGGCGACGACGGGTTAGCAAAGGCTCTTTGTTGCTTTCCCACCCCGCCTCCCCAGCCCCCTGGGATCGGGGCTGCTTCCTCCACCCCGCCCGCAGCCGGCTAGGGTTCCTCCCCCGGGGTTGTCCTTGGCCGTCGTTCCCCCCCCACCCCGGTCGCCTACCGCTCCCCTGAGACTGGGGGGAGCTCCCAGGCCTCCCCCGCGCCGGAGTGCGGAGACTGGGGCGCCGGGACCTCCCGGCGCGGGACCTGCGGCCACCGGCTTGGGAAGCCAGGAGGCGGCAACCGGGATGCGTGACTGGGCACAGGGCCGGGCCGGGGGACTCCGGATCTGCCCGTCCGGGTGCCCTCGTGCGGGGCTTGTCTTCAGCTCGTCCTGTTGCTATCTCAGGATCGGGACCTGCCAGTCGATGGGCATCCCGGCCAGCCCCACGGCCCGCCCCCGCCGCGCGCCGCTCCCGGCGATTCCTCCGGGGTGGGGGGAGGGGTGGCGTATAAATGTAAAATATGGTCATCATTGTTCGCTTCGCTCCTTTTCTTCCTGAGGAATCCCAGTGTGCTGTACCGATTTAACGGGCTGATATGCACACACCAAGTATAGGGATGACTTCATCCCCGAAAGAACGCAGCCAACTCGCGGGGAAACGCAGTCGCCGGGAGACGCGCGCGGCATCGTGTGCAGCAGCGGGAATGGAAGAAGAGAAACGCAGCCGGTGAAACCGCTTTCTATCGTCATTAGCAAAAAGGGAATTCCGGCCGCGGGAGGGGGGGAGAGGGGGGCGGGGGGCCGGGGAGTGATGTCAAATAATGATAGTTTTAAATTTTTCGTCATTCGTTTGGTCTTGAAATCACCTTGAAAAGGTAAACGTAAAATGCTGGCGAAGAAAACATTTAAAGTCAATGGCATGGGGCGGGGGCAGTCCATCCAGAAAGCCCCATCTAGAAAGCCAGGATTTATAATTGTGGGAGTTTTTAGGTATCGAAAAGCAAATCCAAAAATCAAATGAAAATTTAAACTGGACAAATTGCAGGCCTCTTGTAGTCCCGAGAAGGAGTGTGTATTTTTTAAGATGACTACGATGGACCTAATCCAAAATGGAAGACCTGCCATGACTCCAGGAATCTATTCAAAAGTTTTGGTGTTTTATTTAAAGATGGAGGCACAATTCAAATTATAGTTTTGATAGTTGAGATCATTGACACTTCCAAAAGAAAAGTGAACAAGTTACAGTCATACTTGGTGAATGCCTGACTTGTCTATAATAGAACTGTGTGGCCCAGTTTTAACTATAAAAAGCTTCCCCATTTCAGACTCAATACCAAGTTATTTTCTTTTTGGAACCTGCAGCCTCAAACCAACAGCCTTATATACTCAGTGACCTGGACCTATGGCACAGGACCAGGGTGGCCTCAAGTAGTCAAAAGGTAGAGTACCTCCGCTTAAACATGGTGTACTTGAACACTAATTTCCACCCACATGTCTGATGACAGCTTACCATCGCAGAAGAGCATTTTATTCAAGGATCTCCAAGCGCCGGAGAGAAAACAGCCTTGCCAGTCAAATGTCCTTGTTGCCATATTACAAGTAGAGACAGGGAAATAGAGAACCCAAGAACTGGATGAGTTTGTGCAATAGGCACAATTAAAAACCATAGCTACTAACTATGAGGTTCATTGCCTTATCATAAATACTCACTGTCATTTATGTAATTAAAACACATGCACCTCAAATATTCTCCAAATTAGCCAAAGAACATTTGCTGTGGAGGCTTTTTTCTTGGAAAAGTTATAATAAGACTTATCGAACCATCTTGGAAAAGTATTAATAAGACATATTTGACCACAAAGAATTCACACCAATTTGCCTTAGTTCATTCATAGCAATACAGTAAATCCAGCAGAGATTATGTTTCAGGGAAAACTCTTACAAAGGGCCAAAAGGGGTGGAGATGTTGCTGTAGTGACTCAAACTATCTCCTCTTGCCAGAGACAAGAGGCAAGGATAAAAATGCTTTACAGATGACTCCATAACCTACTTCTCATTTGTGAAAGTTAATTCATCCTGCACTAAATAAGTGATATATCACATCATCTTTATCCTTACAGCAAATGTTCTGATGGTATGAGCACCAAATTAAGCAATCCAAGTGGAAAATGCTGTTCTTATTTTGTATGTTTATTAAAAATGTACCAGCCAAGAATTTTGGCCGCCTACAACCATTTCCATCCTTTTGGATGGCAGACCGCCAGCTCACAAGTTGGTCATACCATTGCCTTTGGATTTAGATATTGCAATGGGTGGCCTGACCTCCAAAGATCATTCAGTGGAAGGGCAATTTGTTGGCTGTGACAAAATGTTATTGCTTCTTGTTCATATTTGGTTTAACAATGAAAGAGGGCAAAGGGAAACTTGAGCTAAGAAATCACCAACTAATTCTGGTCACAAAGGAAACTTTGTGGAATGTGTTACCATATAGAATAAAAGAATTTTAGAGATGGAAGGAATCTTAAGTCCAACCCACTCATTTTTCAAAAAAGGAAAGTGAGGCCCAGAGAGGTTAAGTAAATTGCCCACAGTCACACAGTCTCTTTTTGGTAGAACTGGAACTTAAACCCAGGATTTATAATTATGGGTCCATTGCTCCTTCCACCACATCATACTGCCTTCCTATGGCATAAGTAAGTGGGTTAGACAGTAAGAATTAAAGCGGATTCTCTTCTCATAAACCCTGCTCTAAAATTAGCCGAGATTGTGTTGGCTTGGCTGAATGGTGAAAATCACTTGAATTTTTCTCTCACAAGGGCTACCCAGCCTGAAGCCCAATACCTGGCCCTCAGGTAGGCACCCAGATGTTTGGAAGTAAATGAATGGATAAATGAATGAATGAATGAATGACTGCTCTAATCGAAGAGGAAACTCTTCATCAAAAGAAATACAGTCTAGGGACTTCCCTGGTGGCATAGTGGTTAAGAATCCGCCTGCCAGTTCACGGGACACGGGTTCAAGCCCTGGTCCAGGAAGATCCCACATGCCACAGAGCAACTAAGCCCGTGCGCCACAACTACTGAGCCTGTGTTCTAGAGCCTGCGAGCCACAACTACTGAAGCCCGCACGCCCTAGAGCCAGTGCTCTGCAACAGGAGAAGCCAACGCAATGAGAAGCCCGAGCACCGCAACCAAGAGTGGGCCCCCGCTCGCCACAACTAGAGAAAGCCCACGTGCAGCAACGAAGACCCAACACAGCCAAAAATTAATTAATTAATTAATTAATTAATTAATTAACTAAAAAAAGAAAATACAGTCTCCTCTTAACACTGAGTATGTGGACCTCAACTTTGGCTCACAGAGCAGCACCCCAGCTTAACACCACAATGGGAGGCCTGCTCCAAGCCCTAGGTGTGCACAGCGATCTCAAGTTGTTCTACGCCTCTATTAGCAGTGTGCGTACGATGAAACAAAACATGCTTCTGTTGAAGATGGGTTTGCTGCAGGAGTGTTGTCAGTCTGGCTCTGAGGGTTCTCTCAGAACAGGCCTTGTTTAAATTCATCTGAGAGCATCAGTGTAGGCTTGTCCTCCATTTATGGGCATGAGGAGGATGCATGACTAATGCTGCTCAGCAGTCAGGAAATCATTGCTAAGGATCGTAGGCACAGTCTTCTCCATCACCCAAAAAAGGGTTCTACCCTGAAAATTCAGGAGTTACTTAGGGATGGGTGAGGACAAGAAGATAGTTTGGAGTGAATGTGATTGTATACTTTCTACTTATATGTAACAGTATTGAGTTTTCTTTTGTGGCAATTAGTGTAATTTTTGTTCGTTTTCCCAAGAATGGGAAAAAATAATGTAGAACATGATATTCCAGTAGAATTCAAGATATTTTTATTACTCATCTTTCAGCTTTCGCTGTCCATATATAATCTCGGTTCTAAAATATTATCAGGAGACAGACATTAGAGGAAACTATTTGCCTCCCTGCCATTTGCATTTTTCTTCTATTTGTCATTTTTCTCCCTTCCAAATTAGGATTTATTAAGCTAATTTCATTTCCTCTTCCCCAGAGTCTCTTTCTTTTCTTAGTGCCACAGTATTTAAACTTGGCAGGAGATTCCTAAAGCCTGAACAGTATTGGAATAACAATTGGTAGAGGCCATATTCTATAAAATGCAAGGCATTATTTCCACAAAATTCAGCTATGGTTGCCATTTAATGAATATGGCAGGTGGGCTCCATTTCTAGATAACAATGAAATCATGGTGCTTTAAGAACTGGATTGAAAAGAAGCATCACCATAACCCAATTCTGAACTCTTATCTCTTATTTTATAAAACCTAGCTGATAGCTTGGCAAGAAAAAAATGAGTGGTTGCCCTGTTTCTTGCATTGAATTGATTTACTTGTCCCATTGACTTAATCAGATTTGAGAATATCAGTCAGTTATCCTAGGGACATTATGATTGGGTGACAACTGACCTTGGAGTATTTCCTCAAAGGAGATGAGGAGAAAAGCTAATAAAGAAAAGATTATTTTCTGGCTAATCACAGTAGAGAAGAAAGATATTACCACTAGGATGTATCCTGTAAGAGCTGTCTAAAGTCACACTGCCTAATACCACATCTTTTATAGCTTTTATCCCACCTTTCTGGTAAGTTTCAAAGCTCATTAAAAATCCCAATTATCTTTCTCTTTGAAACTGCTGCTCAGCATGGTAACATGGCCAAATTCTAGTTTGAGAAATTATCTTCAAAACTTAGTTTTCTTGGGTTTAATGTCAAAATTCAATCTCTAGTCAAGTTTTCCTGAAGTCAAAAGAAGAGCAGCAATTATTAGAAAAATAATTTATGTCACTAATCGTTAATACTCTCATTTGACCTAACATTCTAATGCTCTTAACTCATTTCTCATTGCTACCAACTTATGGTGAAATAAAATGGTGATATTGTACTAATTTTGTATATTAAGACGTCGAGTCCTTTGACCAAAGTAGCCAGTGGCTAAATATTCTAGTGGTAAATGAATCGAATTGCAAATCAACAATGAAGGCAATTAACAGCCAAATTTACTCTCATTCCTCTCTTCTATCTGTATTAATGCCTGCTATAGATGGAAACCAACAGAGATAGGCTTTACATTTGAAGGAAGAAGTGTTCTTTGAGTCACAGGAATGTAAGAGATGAACATAGATAAGTGATTGGCTAGCCAATAATGATGTTTGCTAACCTGCTAGGCACTTACATACATTAATTCAGTCAATCCTCACAACATTCCTAGAAACTGGGTACCATTACAGTCATCCTTGCCGTACATGTAGCTCATGAATGTCAGGTACAGAAAGGTTAAGAGAATAACCCAAAGCCACACAGCTAGGAAAGGGAAAGCCAGAAAGTCCTGTTCCACAAGCCACACTCAAGCTCTGCACCAGGTGGCTTTTTCTATTTCACTTTACTTCTCTGATTAAAAAAAAAAAGAAGACTCAGGTTCTACTTAGGAAATAGAACTAGCATAGTTAAAAACAGAACAAACAAAACACAAGTCACTTAACTCCTGATTCTGCTACAGCAATAGCCCATCTAGTAAATCATGACATTTGGGTTACCCAAACTATAAATAAACCACTCCCTTAGGCAGGGATTTGTATCCCAAGTGCCTAGGCTTGTACCTTGTGCAATGCAGGGGCTCAATAAATGAGTTAAATGAGTCTCCAAATTAGGGAACTCCAATTAATATTTTTTTCCAGAATGATAATGCTACTGAGAAGCGACCAGTGGTAATTCACTCATTCACCACTCCTTCCCTTAGATATTCCAGCCATACAACTACCAGAGGTTAATAGCGCTTACAAAGGTCGAGTTTCCTTAAATCAATTTGGTGAACCAGAAACTCATATAGAAATGCTTAGAGTATATTCGCTAACATTTTTTGTTGAATACAGGGCAATAAACGAAATGAAGCCAAGCCTAAGTGTTTTTAAAGGTGTTTAGAGAAGTGTCTACATACTCTTTATTAATATTCTAACTAATATCAGAGAGACTAGATAGGGAATACCATACCCCCAGGTGACCCCGTGCTATCTTTAGCTATGGTTGTTTGCAAAGCAATTGGCCATAAAAGTCTTAGTCTAGGATGAGACTTAATAAAGTCTTTGAAAAGGAATCATCTATTTTTTCATTTATCTTCTTGTGAAAGACTTTTTTAGGACTTAAGTACTCATTGAAAAATTTATCACCCATACATATTGGTTACAATATTTTAGGGAAAGGCCTTGAATAGAACCCTGCTATCTTAGCTTCCTGTTCAGGCTTTCTTATCTAACTCAGGTGGCATTTTATATCTGTCAAGCATCTCATAATTAATTTTTCTTTAATTAGCTCCTGTTTTATGTGGATTTTTTTGTAATGTTGCCTTCACTGAGCATCTCATTGTTTTTCATTTTATTCAATATCTCTCGCTTGCAAATATTTCCCTTCAAAAGTTCACAGTCTGGTCTTTTCCTTCTTATTTTTCACTTTATTTTCTGTCCTATTACTAATGAGATGGTGATTTTGATTTGCTATTTGAGTTATTTATATCTTCAGGCTTCTGTTTAATATCAGGTCTGGTTTGGCATTCCTTTCCTACTGAATGATGCCCAAATTAAGTTAAGAAACAATTCCTAAGAAAGCTGGCCTGTGATTCTTCATGTTCTTCTGGTATCCCAAGCACTGGACAGTCTGTTTGATTTTGAAAGTTGATGTAACTAGCTAAGTTCATAGTTTATATCAGGTTTGACTCAGTGAGTCCTTTCCAGAATAACTCTGTTCTAAAACTGTTTGGGGTGATACAAGTAGGGAAGGAAGAATTAAAGCAGTCTAGGTGGTGAGCAAAAATGCATAAAAGTTATTGACATGCAGCAATTTGCTGTCTTGGTTAACTCCTACTCATTTGACATCAATCCATAGACTATAAGGCATTTAACCCTCTCCTGATGATGGGGTTTCTAGTAAGAGGACACTAAGTAGAGTATAGTAACAAGGGGCCCTGATGCTGCATCTACCATATGTAGCTACTCCCACCATTACCATCAACCTATCAAAGAACTATATTTAAAATAGATAATCAACAAGGACTTACTGTATAGCACATGGAACTCCACTCAATACTCTGTAATAACCTAAATGGGAAAAGAATTTGAAAAAGAATAGATACATGTATATGTGAAACTGAATCACTTTGCTGTACACCTGAAACTAATACAACATTGTTCATCAACTATACTCCAATATAAAATTAAAAAAATTTTTTTTAAATCTATCAAATAAAAGGAACTTTTCCCCTTTGACCTTCTACTCAGGTCTTTTTGTTAGGTTTCTGATGGCAGCTGACAGAAATCCAATTCAAAGTAGCTTAAGAAAAAAAAGAGAAAAAAAAAGTATCTGTATATTTCAAGTGTGATCTTCAGGCTAGCTAGATTCAGGGGCTCAAACAATGTCACCATCTTCATCTCATAGTTCTGCTTATCTTTGCCTTTTTGTTCTGACCTACCGTGCTTTGACCTATTCTCTCCTACTATACTACCTACAATTTCACATTCTACCAGCACTGTGATCCCAAAGCTGGACAGTCCATCCAACCAGCAGGGACTCTGATTGTCCAGCTTGAGCCACAGCACCATCCTGAGCCACTATGGCCACGGTGAAGAGGTTCTTTAATTAGCCAGGACCAACCTGTGGGCCCTGTGGTCAGATTTTTTGCAAAATGGCCATTATAAATATTCTCTCAGTATCCATGCCTTTGGGTTGGACTCTCCCATACCTACTGTGAGCTTGGTCATGTGACTTGTTTTGGCCAGGGAGACAATCGCAAATGTGACACAAGAAGAAACTTGTAAAGGCTGCCTGCCCTTGCTGGCTGCTCTTTGGAAACCAAAAATGAGATGGCCATATGAAGAAGCCTGGGCTGGTTTATCCACATGGATGAAAGGGAGTTGTCCAAGTTGAGGTCCTAAATCAACAGCCTGTCAACCTGCAGATTGTGAATGAAAGTTCCAGGGACCTCCCTGGTGGTCCAGTGGGTAAGACTGTGTGCTCCCAATGCAGGGGGCCCAGGTTCGATCCCTGGTTGGGGAACTAGATCCCACATGCATGCCACAAGTAACAGTTTGCATGCTGTAACTAAAAAATTCACATGCCACAGCTTAAAAAAAAAGATCCCACATGCTGCAGTGAAGATCCCACAAGCCGCAACTAAGACCTGGTACAGCTAAAATAAATAAATAAATAAATATTAAAAGGAAAAAAAAAAAAGAAAGTTCCATACCATCCAACCCCAGCTGAGCAGATCCAGACCAAAATAACTGCCCAGTCAACCCACAAAATCATGAGAAATAATGGTTATTGTTTTAAGGCCACTAAAGTTACGGGATAGTTTGTTACACAGCAAAATTAACTGATACACCTTTTTCTTCTTCAAGAAGTTCCCACATTCTTTGAGTAGAGCAATGTCTGCTGCACTGAGAGGGAAATGTGTGACTGAAGCTCTTGCTCTAGTTGAAGGATGTTCACTTGTGCCCAGGTTCTCTTATCAAGGGATACTCTGAAGACTTCTCAGAGTCTATGTGCCTTTAGACACCAAAACTCTTCATTGGTTGGGTGG
Organism: Balaenoptera physalus; assembly: GCF_965194825.1. NCBI lineage: Eukaryota > Metazoa > Chordata > Mammalia > Artiodactyla > Balaenopteridae > Balaenoptera > Balaenoptera physalus. Next base: position 24,166,829 of record NC_138882.1, read on the forward strand.
TTATTATACTTTGAAGTTCTTCCTCCAGAAGAAGGCAGAACCTGCAAGATGGGGAAGAATGCGCAGAATGATAAAAAGGCAGGATCTCTTAGGACACCAAATTACAAGCAGATAAGGCAGGAGCTCTTGAGGTCATGAGCAAGAACTGTAACTTATATACCAGGCGATCTAGATTCTTGTTTCCCTCTCTGCTTATTTTCCTTTTGTTATCCACAAATCTTTAGCAAAATCTTGTTTGAATGCTCCAAACTGCTCTCAGTTGGTCCACAAGTTATTAAAAGTTTTTGTTTATGTTCAAGTTCCTATGGGGGACAGCACCCCTCTCAGGCCATCAGTTTGGTGGAAGAGGTAAATATGAGGAAGAAACTCCCCCCTAATCCATCAAACTCTTAGGAATCAGCTCCTACTCAGTTCTTGGCAAAGTTCCCAGTGAGGGACCATTGTCTGTATATCATGGCTAAGGAGCCAGGCATGAGTTGGGATGAAACCCATGTTTCTCTCCAACTTGAAAAAGACATTGAGGTCATTCTTCAGAAGAGTTCAAGAAGGCGGTTTCTCTCAATGGAGGGAAGAAGGGATGAAGCAGATATTCCTGGAGGTCTCAGAGCAATATTTTAGATCTTGGCCTCCAGGCTTATAGGCAGCAGTCCAGTGAAATGACTGCAGTGAAGCAAGAATATCTGAGAGATCCAAGAAGGCTCTAAGAAGGGAACTTAGAGCTCAAGACACTTAGGTCTGAATGGAAGTGGTAATCTCGGTCAGGAAGGGGGAAGAATGGATGGGAGTGGCAGGGGAGGTCCTTTAGAAATATCTGGGGTGCAGTGATCTGGAAGGGGTCCTGGAAACCAACAAGTTGCATGTCAGTATACATATGCCCTTGTTGGAGGATGCCTGATTTTTTTTTTCATTAGAGCCCCCAACCACTCTCTGCTGCCCTGGAAAGGTTGATTGTATTGTAGTCCATTGCCAGAGGACAAGAGACCTATGTTAATCACTCCTTTTAAAAGGTTGTAATAGACAGAAAACCAGCTTGAACTGAGGGAGTTACTTCTCATGTCATAAAATATCAGGAAAGGCAGGGATGACCAGTGTGCCAAATGGTCAAGACTCTTTCTCTGTCTTGTTTCTACTTCTCTCTGAGTATTAGCTTCTTTCTCTCAGATTGGCTTATTCACAAAGCTATAACACAGCTGCCAGAGCTCTTGGCTCACCTCTTACTTGGCTATCAGGGAGGGACACGCTCTGCCCCGATAAATTGTACGTGGGCGAAATGGAGATAGATTGTGATTGACTTGCTTGGGTCCTGTGCGCATACCTGACCCTAACACTGGCCAGGGGATGAGTACTTTGATTGGTCCAGCTTGGGGCCTTGCCTAGCTTGAGAGCCCTCCTAGAACCACACCTCTGGAGGGAGGAAGAGAGGTTCCTGAAAAGAAGGAAGGGAATTTCCCCTGAAGACAGAGATAAAGCAGTTCTCAGTTCTTCTGGCTTCCTGACCAAGTTCTGCTCCTTCCCAGGGGATCACTCCTTTAAAGTAACATGGAAAATAATAAAGTCTAAATGATGGCAGAGTGGCTATAGAATGAGTTCTGGGCAATGTCTCTCTCTTTCACTTTATCCTCCATCATATTTTACTTTTCCACACTTCTTTTCCTCTGGATGTATACTAAAAATGTGAAAATAAGATACAAATGAAAATACAAAGGAATAAAGAAATGTCTAAGACCAGCATTATTAAAGATAACTGTTTTATGAAGCTTGACTACATAGAGCAGAGACACATTTAAAATATAGAAAAATATAAAAATAACTTTTCAAATGGGTGAAAGGTGATGCATGAATCCTTAACATAAATTATTTCCAAGCTAGTGGAGTTTATTAATACCACACTAACATCTACGTGAGTTGCTTTTTGCTAACGTGTGGAACTGGGGCTCTGTATTATACTGGCTGCTGAATTTTACTGTATGTCTCTCCCTTTGGTTGGCTGAATGGAATGGAATGGGAGATCCTTTCTATATGTGTTTCTGTCTGTGTCTTTTTTTATTATTTTAAGACATCAATTCATAATTAAATAGAACCAATGGAAAAACCTGCAAATCAGATCAACTGCCATGTTTTTAGTTTATTTTTTTAGTTTATTTTACCATCTAAGTTCAATTTATTATTTTAAATGAAATGTATTGTAGTATAATTTATATGTAATAAAATGCATCTGCATTTTATTGAGTTTTGCCAAATTTATATGCCCTTGTGACCGCCATCACAATCGAGGTATAGGACAACCCCATCACTCCAAAAACTTCCCTTGTGATTCTTCCTAGTCAATCCTTCCCTCACCCTCTGCCCCAGGCAACCACTGGTCTGCTTTGTGTCATTATAGATTAGATTTGTCTCTTCCAGAGTCTCACATAAATGTAGTCATGCAGTATGTACTCTTGTGTTGACTTCTTTTACTCAACAGAACGCATTTGTGATTCCTCCATGTTGTTATGTGTATCAATAGATCATTCCGTTTTATTGCTGAGTATCCATTTTAATGCCATTTATCCATTGATACACATTAGGGTTGTTTCCAGTATTTAGGCTATGATGCATACAACTGATATGGACATTCATGGACAAGTCTCTGTATGGACTTTGTGGACTTTAAATACTGAACTGAAGATGTTTTCATTTTTCTTTGGTAAATAATTAGATTGGGAAGGGCTGGATCATATGGTTAGTGTATATTTAACTTTATGGAAATCTGCCAAGCTGTTTTCCAAAATTGTACTATTTTACATTCCTTCTAGCAGTATATGGGAATTCCAGTTGCTCCACATCCTTGCCAACACTTAGTATGGTCAGCATTTGTAAGTTAAACCATTCTAGTGGATACGTAGTGTTATTTCATTGTGATTTTAATTTGTATTTCCCTGATGACTAATAAGCTGAGTATCTTTTCATTTGCTTATTGGCCATTCATATATCTTCTTTGTTCCTTATTGCCACTCTTCCACATTTAGGCTCTCATCATCTCCTGTTTAGAATGTAAATTTCTAACTCATCTCCAGTGCAAACCGAGGTCTGATCATATCCCAGCCCTATTTATAAGCCTTCCACGGACCCATATTTTCTTGGAATAAAATTCACACTTAGCATGACATTCAGAGTTTTTACCAATTTAGCCACATGAGACTCTTTAAGACCAATTTCCTGCTAGTTTTCTCCCCAATCTTTTCTCCCCCCACACTTGCACCTTACACTGTTGACCATTCCCTAATCCTGCCATAGATGCTCATGAGTTTGTAGCTTTGCTCATGTTGTATATTCTACTTGGGTTGCCCTTTGCTCTTCTCTACATGAATAACAAGAAATGCTCATTCCTCAAGGCCCAGCTCAAAAGTGTCCCCTTCTGGGAAGACTTCCTGACCTCCTCAGGTAGAATTAACACTCATCTTTGTGCTTTGGTAGCACTTAGCCCATGCTGCCCGCAAGGTCCTCACCACAGTCTGCTGTAGTGCCTAGTTGTGGGGCTGCCAGCCTCTCCTCACTGGAGTTTAATTCCTTAAGGACAGTGTTGGTGTCTTACACTCTTTTTTGCATTCGGAGGGCCTCACATTAACTCCTGCTTGCTAACCATGGTTGCTTGAATGTGTGGATAAATGACTGGGTGAATAAACGAAAAAAAAATCTGCCTTTAGGCAAGTTGTTTACCCTCTCCGTTTACCCTCTCCGTTTCCTTATCTGTAAATTGAGAAAGTACGAATAACTGATTTATAATATCTTTCCAGTTCTAATGTTTTTAAAATTCTGTATTTATTATTTGAAATCCAGCAAAACAGTATATTTCAACATATTCCGAACTGGATGATGGATGAAGTGGTGCTAATTAGATAATCGTGGATTGTCACTAACTTTGATGCTTAAGGAGCAGCATCTTATTCACTATGAAGTGATAGGAGGAAAACAGTGGGATTCTTCACAATTAACTTTGCTAGCAGATGTGATCATGAAAAATTGTACCACTTTAGTCTAAATCTACAATGCAGCAGCAACAGTACATTCTCCCATTTTCCTGTAAATTTGTGCCTTGATGTTTCTGTATGCTGTGTTTTTTTTCTTCTTTTACAGTTTGAGGGAAGGCAAAAGGAAGAAGAATGATAATACTTAGGAAAATATAGTCTACTATTTAGCTGTATAGTCACAATTAAAACAATCTAGTAATTTTACTTAAATTGTAACTTGCAGTATTTATAATCTTGAAAAAAATGTTTACTGAAGTATATCATGTTAAAAATACATGATGAAGAAATTTTTTCCATATGGGAATATGACAATTATTGTTTTAAATAATACAAATTATCTACCTTTTTTTTTAAAGAGCACATACTGCTTTTAAAAATTATTTATTTATTTATTTATTTATTTATTTAATTTATTTATTTGGCTGCGTTGGGTCTTTGTTGCAGTGCATGAGCTTTCTCCAGTTGTGGCGAGCGGGGGCTACTTTTTGTTGCAGTGTGCGGGCTTCCCATTGCGATGGCCTCTCTTGTTGCGGAGCACGGGCTCCAGGCGCGTGGCTTCAGTAGTTGCGGCTCGTGGGCTCTAGAGCTCAGGCTCAGTAGTTGTGGCGCACGGGCTTAGTTGCTCCGCGGCATGTGGGATCTTCCCAGAGCAGGGCTCAAACCTGCTAAGAGAAGTTTCCCTTCCACATGATTACCCTGAAGCAGTCTATGATAGCTTCTTAACTTCTTCCCAGTATTATAGCATTTGTTAGCTGGCAACAGTGAGAGCCAAATCCACAATTTGGATTTTGAATTTAGTAAGTGGTAAATCATTTGTAAGACCCAAAATACTCAAAGCTACAGCAGCAACAATATCCTTCCCAAGTATTTCAGAAGGATCACAAGCACACTGCCAACACTTATTAATTGCTCTATAAAAAGACACACACGAAGTCATGAGCCCCAAAGGTCTGATGATGCCAAAGCATCATTATGATTATTAACTGTCAATTAACTCTGAAGCAAAAGCTGCTCATAGAATTACATAATAATCTTCCAGGACGTCTTCATATTTTTTAGGAGTCTTTGTCCAAATTAGGGATTTTCTTCCTCCTCTGACAGTTTGAATGCCACATTGAATTGGCCCATTCTGCATGTCTCTTTCCCATATGTAACAGATCAATATTCCTGCCATTTAGAAAAAAATACCAGACCAGAAATAACTCTCTGCGTGTCTGTCTTTCACCATCTATAAAATGGGAGTAACAGTCTTAGGAAAGAGTCTACCCAGTGGGGCGCCTGTAAAAACAGGTTTAATTATTTTCTTAAAACTCTATAGTATCCCTGAGAAAGTCCAGAACATGAATACTTCCCCAAAAGATAATGAGGTGATTATTTTTTAAGGATTCTTACTGTACAGCTTTTAAAAAGTATGTATCTGAAGATTATTTAAAAATATGACATGGAAAAATGCTCTTAACATATTTTTTTTATAAATTTATTTTAATTTATTTTTTTTTTGGCTGCATTGGGTCTTTGGTGCTGCACGCGGGCTTTCTCTGGTTGCGGCGAGTGGGGGCTACTCTTTGTTGCAGTGTGCGGGCTTCTCATTGCGGTGGCTTCTCTTACTGTGGAGCACGGGCTCTAGGTGCGCGGGCTTCAGTAGTTGTGGCATGTGGGCTCAGTAGTTGTGGCACGTGGGCTCTAGAGCACAGGCTCAGTAGTCGTGGTGCACGGGCTTAGTTGCTCCACGGCATGTGGGATCTTCCTGGACCAGGGCTCAAACCCGTGTCCCCTGCATTGGCAGGCAGATTCTTAACCACTGTGCCACCAGGGAAGCCCTCTTAACATATTATGAAGTGGGAAAACCAGGCTACCAAACTGTAAGAATGGAATAAGGCCAATTTTTTAAAATAAGAGTGGATAAGCCACAAATCCATGAGAATGTAAGGCAGGATGAGAGAGTGGTCAACGGTCTAAGGTGCAAGTGTATGAGGGGTTTGGGGGTCAGGGGAGAAATGATAGGGAAGAAAAATGACAGGAAATATATATATTATATATTTTTATATACAATATACATATACATAATGTATGCATATATAAATATATATGTGTGGCGGGGGAGTGTATAGAATGGGGGGATATGAACACAAATGTTGTTATCTCTAAACAGTGGCATTATTTTCTTTTATTCACTTTTCTATAATTTCTAAATTTTCTACAGTGAATATATTATTTTATAATAAAAAGTTACTTTTAAAAAGATCTTTTAGGACTTCCCTGGTGGTGCAGTGGTTAAGAATCAGCCTGCCAGTGCAGGGGACACAGGTTCGATCCCTGGTCCAGGAAGATTCCACATTCCGCTATTTAAAAGAAGCCTATAATCGGGACTTCCCTGGTGGTCCAGTGGTTAAGAATCCATCTTGCAATACAAGGGATGCCCATTCGATCCCTGGTCAGGGAAGTAAGATCCCACATGCAGCGGGGCAACTAAGCCCGTGAGCCACAACTACTGAGCCCATGAGCCACAACTTTGAAGCCCACGTAACTAGATCCAGTGCTCTGCAACAAGAGAAGCCACCACAATAAGAAGCCCATGCACCACAACAAAGAGTAGCCCCTGCTCGCTGCAACTAGAGAAAAGCCCATGCACAGCAATGAAGACCCAAAGCAGCAAAAAAAAAAAAACTTAAAATAACTGATTATAGGCTTCTTTTTTAAAAATATTTACTTATTTATTTATTTTGTGGCTGTGTCAGGTCTTAGGTGTGGCACATGGGATCTTTCGTTGTGGCATGCAGGCTCTTCGTTGCAGTGCATGGGCTTCTCTTTAGTTGTGGCACGAGGCCTTAGTTGCCTCGCGGCATGTGGGATCTTAGTTCCCTGGCCAGGGATCGAACTGGCATCCCTTGCATTGCAAGATGGATTCTTAACCACTGGACCACCAGGGAAGTCCCAATTATAGGCTTCTTTTAAATAGCTAGCTCCTCTATACTACATTTATAATATGATTTTTATTATCACAACTGCTGTGCAAAGTGAGACACACCTGCTTAACTTGTTATTGCTTCATATAGGAAACAACCCACTGATCCAGAGGTCTGAAAGCTGGTTTTCACTATATAAAGACAACTAAGAACCAATAAGTAAGCAAAAAAGGTATTTGACAAAAAATAACAAGTGTTGGCGAGGATGTGAAGAAGTTTGAACTTTTGTGCATTGTTGGTGGGAATATAAAATGGTGCAGCTAAAAAAAAAAAAAAAAAAAAAATGGTGCAGCTGCTATGGAAAACAGTATGGCAGTTCCTCCAAAAATTAAGAATAGAATTCCTACATGACCCAGCAATTCCACTTCTGGGTATACACCGGAAAGAATTGAAAGCAAGGAGTCAAAGAGATATTCGTACACCCATGTTCATAGCAACATTATTCACAATAGCCAAAAGGTGGAAGCAACCCAAGTGTCTATCAACAGATGAGTGGATGAACAAAATGTGGTATACCCATACAATGGAACATTATTCAGCCTTAAAAAGGAAGGAAATTCTGACATATGCTTCAACACACATGAACCTTGAGGATATTATGGTAGGTGAAATAAGCCAGTCACAAAGGTCAAATATTTTCTGATTCCACTTATGTGAGCTACCTAGAGTAGTCAAATTCGTAGAGACAGAAAATAGAATAGTGGTTGCCAGGGGCTGGGGAGGAGGGGGAATAAGGGAGTTATTATTTAATGGGCACAGAGTTTCCGTTTTGCAAGATCAAAGAGTTCTGGAGATGGGTAGTGGTGATAATTGCACAACAATGTGAAAGTACTTAATGCCACTAAACTGTACACTTAAAAATGATTAAGATGGTAAATTTCATGTTATATGTATTTTACCACAATTAAAAAGAATAACAACAACAACAAAAAAGCTTATGTTGTTTTAAAAATCAAGGTACAAAAGCTCAGGCACTTAAGTGAGGATTCAGGCTAACACTGAAACTGTTTTCAGTCTTATTTATTGAGCAATTCTGAGAAGCTTGACCTTCTGGCTCCCTGGCCCTATACAAATTAAAGTTAGCAAAAAAGAAAGGGGCCTCAAGAGGCAGCTCTGGATGTGACAGCATGGCAAGCCAGCACCTGTACACGGGGACAGGAGAGAAGCCCCACAAACCTTACAGGTGCTAAACATGGACTATTAAGGGAGTCTCAGGAAGGAGGACCCAGAGCCATATCCAGGTAAATTAAAGGGAACGCATCTAGAAAATTTCAAAAACAACAACAAATATTTAAAATTTGCAGTTTGGGTTCTTAAAAGAATAAGTTCCAGTTACCTGGAAAATTCACCAATAATCGAGAAGTTCATTGGCCTCCCCAGCGCTAGACAAAGGAGGTGTTACTTGTCCATTTGTTTGCAGTCGTTTCAGTAACACCACAGCCAGGCCAGCCTCACGATCGCCTTGGTTACAGTCTCTCCGGCAAAGCTTCATCCATTACCGCTCGCTCTCGGTGCTTCCTCTCCAGGCACGTGCCTCTGCGCCCCGGATCTCGGCCTCGGACCTCGGACCTGCCGGACTCTGCCTGCGGCATCCAGCTCTCTCTGGGGGCCCTCACGGGGCAGCTGCAGGTGCAGATGGGGCTTCTCTCCAGCATCGTGCGTGGGTCAGGCATTAGGAAGGAGTTCACAGACACGTTGAGATCACAGACTGCACACGCTGCTATCACTCAGTCCTTTCTTTTTTTTTTTTTTTTTAACGTATCTATTTGTTTATTTATTTTTGCTGCATTGGGTCTTCATTGCTGCACACGGGCTTTCTCTAGTTGCAGCGAGCTGGGGCTACTCTTCATTGCGGCGCGTGGGCTTCTCATTGCAGTGGCTTCTCTTGTTGCGGAGCGTGGGCTCTAGGGCACGCGGGCTGCAGTAGTTGTGGCTCGCAGGCTCTAGAGCGCAGGCTCAGTAGTTGTGGCACACGGGCTTAGTTGCTCTGCGGCACGTGGGATCTTCCCGGACCAGGGCTCGAACCCGTGTCCCCTGCATCGGGAGGCGGATTCTTAACCACTGCGCCACCAGGGAAGTCCCAACTCAGTCCTTTCAATGAAAGGGAATCCTGCCCTTTCTTCTTTCTCTCCATGTGGGCCCAGGATCATTAACCATGTTTAGTGCATAGTATTTTAAAAAGTGGCCAAAGATCACTTTTGGCTGATCACAGCAATTGGTCACCGGAAGCAGAGAGCTAGAACCCCATTTAGGGTTGGGTGACTTTGTTAGAGAAGTCGGTTTTGAAGTATTGGAGAAATGACCAGCTTTACCCCCAAAAAAGTAAGTGCTACAGTTTTGGCCGAGAGAGAGAGAGAGAGAGAGAGAGAGAGAGAGAATGTCCAGGTGCGCTTCAGTAAGACTTGTAAAGACTTAGAAAGTTCTGGTCAAACCAATGGGCAGTTTCAGGATCCCTCAGGCCACCCTATGGACAGCACCCTCCTGGGGGATCTTCTGGACCCCTCACCCCCTTCAGTCAGAGCAGATTTGCCTTAATTACTTCTAAATTCTGAGTACACTTTTATTTAGAAATCCATAAACAAAAATAACATGTTTCTGCTTCTAGAATGGAGGTGAAGGTTGAGGACTCTTCAAACAAGATGGTTTGGATCAAATGTTACACTTGCCAGTCCCGGGGCAAGCCACCGACCTGAGTCCTACTTTCTTAGGAGGGGAAGCTGTGATAATGTTATTTACCTCACATGAGATAACTTGTCAGTAGCAAAGCCAGAACTGACAGGTTGTAAGTTACTAAAATTTTATCCAGTCCATAGTGCATCAGTCCACCTCTGTCTCTTTTCCCGGGATTAAACACTTCTGACTTAAAGAAAGAGCTTAAAATTTAAATTCAGAAGACCTGGTTTCTAGTTCCTGTGCTGCCACTTCTTAGGTATGTAACCTTAGATATGCCACATAGCTTTTCTGAAATCTCGTTTCCTCACGTGTAAAATTATTTGTTAATACATGCCTTTACCTCCCTGATTATTGTGAAAAATCAAACGATTACCCAGTGTTTGTGTTTAAATTGACTTTTAAATATCAATGTTGAATGTGTCGAACTACTGAAATTATCAATATTTTTACTTACAGAATGTCTTACAGCCTAATTTGCCCAAGACCAGATACCTCCTTTTTTTTTTTTGTAAATTCAGGGAGAGCTTGTAGCATGATCCCATTTCAATCAAATTGAAAACCTGGGTTTAAAAGAGTGCTGTTTAGAGTTAATAGGGGGTTTGGAGCTCACTCTTCCTAACTACTCATCTGGACTAGTTCGAAATGCTCTCACTGGCTTGCTTAGTTCTGGTAAAGGTCTTTCTGATAGGCTTCAGGGAACGTTGATTTAGAAATGTGAGTGTCATTCTAGAGTCACCTACCAGAGGCTGTACCTGACCAGGGGTTCTAAACACAGGGGTCAAAGGACACCTGAAACTAAGAACCACTGCTGGTACAGCTTTTCAGGCAGATGGTGCTGCTGTCTGACTGGCCTCTGGGGAAGCCGGCCTGGCCCTCTGCCTCCCTCTGCACAGGCCCTTTGGCTGCCCGCCCTGCCTCATCTTTCCCCCTCACCTGCCTCACTTTCAACCCATCACCTGCCCCCTCCGCAACTGTGTCTGACTTTCTTTAGTGATCCAAAGACGGGAGATGTCAGAAAATGACAAGGTATGAAAAGTAACAACTCAGGTGGAAGCAACTCAAGTGTCCATTGACAGATGAATGGATAAGCAAAATATGATATCTAGATGCGGTGAAATATTACTCAGCCTTAAAAAGGAAGGGAATTCTGACACATATAGCATGAGTGAAACTTGAAAGCATTATGCTAAGTGAAATAAGCCAGTCACAAAAGGACAAATATAGTATGATTCCACTTATGAGGTACCTAGGGTCGTCAAATTCACAGACATAGAACGTAAAATAGAGGTTACTGGGGCTAGGGGAAGGAGGGAATGAGGAGTTATTGTTAATGGGTACGGAGTTTCAGTTTTGCAAGATGAAAAAGTTCTGTAGATGGCTGGTGGTGATAGTTGCATAGCAATGTGAATGAATGTATTTAATGCTCCTGAACTGTCACTTAAAAATGGTAGAGATGGTAAATTTTATGTATATTTCACCACAATAAAACAAACAAAAAACTAACATCTCCCAGCAGAAAGTTTAGGAACCCCTAGCAACACTTTTTTTTTTCATTTCCAAAAGATCTAAATCACGAGCAGTTCAGATTTCCTGACCAGAGTGTTGGAAATCAAAGACAAGTGCTTATTACTTCTCAAGCATATCCGGTTTTGTTCCACTCATTATAGGACTGGCTTAGCCAGTAAATTATATCTTTATTTCTCACTTACAAATCAACAGAAATTATAAGCGGATAAGTAGGGTTTGGGCATCTAGTGAAAGTATAATTGTACTGGTAACTTAACTCTAGAAGATGCTCTTAGCAATTCAGGAAATTGCTAGCTGCTTTTCCTACCCTCTGTAAAATGTCTAAGTTTTCAAACATCTCAGATGTCTTTGAACCCTTTTAGAAAGTAAGATAGTATCATTGTACTTTACTACATACTCATCTATAAATTCATTTGTCTTAATAAGTAAATAACATTGATGGAACCCCAAAATTCAGTTATTTGAAACGCCTATATACATTGAGCTACATAACAAGAAATGTAGGCAAATACTTGACTTAATTATAACGTTTGGTCCAACACCCCTAACCTTGTTTGAAGGAGAGATTGCCTTATTCAGCTGAATGACTTCTTTAACAATGAACCATTCATTCGCTTGTGATTGCACCAGGAGAGAATTACCAGTTCTTCCAAGTAGCTTTTGAAAGCAAGACACTAGCCTTTTGGGGGTAAGGAAGGCTGGCAACAGGTAGGCGGTATGAAAGTGGATCTAGATTAATTCAACGTGGACCACCCAGGACCAGGAAGCCAGTTCCAAATTGAGGTCTTTGGGGACTTCCCTGGCGGTCCAGTGGTTAAGACTCCACGCTTCCAACACAAGGGGCACAGGTTTGATCCCTGGTCAGGGAACTAAGATCCCACATGCCATGCAGCCAAAAAAACAAAAAACAAAAAATTGAGGTCTTCTGGGCTTCCCTGGTGGCACAGTGGTTGAGAATCTGCCTGCCAATGCAGGGGACACGGGTTCGAGCCCTGGTCTGGGAAGATCCCATATGCCGCGGAGCAACTAGGCCTGTGAGCCGCAACTACTGAGCCTGTGCGTCTGGAGCCTGTGCTCCGCAACAAGAGAGGTCGCGATAGTGAGAGGCCCACGCATCGCGATGAAGAGTGGCCCCCGCTTGCCGCAACTAGAGAAAGCCCTCACACACAAACGAAGACCCAACACAACCAAAAATAAAAATAAATAAATAATTAAATAAATAAATAACATTAAAAAAAAAATTGAGGTCTTTTATCTGAGTTCTAAACTGGTGGCCCTATGCCTATTTTTAATGCAAAGAAATCTTCATCACACTGAAGCAGCTGATACTGATTGGTTAAACAGCCAACTAAAAGCAGAATCTTTATTCCAGGTCTCCTGATTTCAAATGTTGACTATAAACCTACAGAGTTGTAATTATAATATTTAGTATTTAAATAGGAGATAAAGCATTTGCCTAAATCTTAAAGATCCAAAGTATTAGTTTGCTATGACTACTGTAACAAAGTACTGCAAATTGGGTGGTTTAGAGTAACAGAAATCATTGTCTTATAGTTCTGGAGACTAGAGATCCAAAACTGAGATGTCAGTAGGGTTGATTTCTTCTGAGGGCTGTTAGGGGGAATCTATTCCATGCCTCTTGCTTAGCTTCTGGTGGTTTTCTGGCAGTTTTTAGCATTCCTTGGTTTCTGCTGCATCACTCCGATCTCTGCCTTCATGTTCACATGGCATTCTCCCTGTGTGCATGTCTGTGTCCAAATTTCCCCTTTATAGAAGGACACCAGTCATATTGGATTAAGGGCCCACCAACTCCAGTATGACTTTGTCTTAACAAATTACATCTACAGTGACTCTATTTCCAAATAAGGTCATATTCTGAGGTAGTAGGGGATAGCTCATAAATTTTTTTTTTTTAATTTTTTTTTAATACTTTATTTATTTATTTTATTTATTTATTTATGACTGTGTTGGGTCTCTTAGTTTTCGTGTGAGGGCTTTCTCTAGTTGCGGCAAGTGGGGGCCACTCTTCATCACGGTGCGCGGGCCTTTCACTATCGCGGCCCCTCCCGTTGCGGGGCACAGGCTCCAGACGCGCAGGCTCAGTAGTTGTGGCTCACGGGCCCAGTTGCTCCGCGGCATGTGGGATCTTCCCAGACCAGGGCTCGAACCCGTGTCCCCTGCATTGGCAGGCAGATTCTCAACCACTGCGCCACCAGGGAAGCCCTAGCTCATAAATTTTGAGGGGAAACAATTCAACCCGTAACACAAAGATACGAAAGTTTGTTCCACCTTTGTGAGCCGAATAGTTCACAATTGATGCTTTTATTCCAGTAAGTCCTTGGGACTAGGAATGGTTTTTAAGACAGTAAAGTTTGCTGTACTGTAGAGACACTTAATACTTTATGGCAGATACATTTCCTGGGCTTCTATGTGGCTAATTTTACTTTATTCTCAGTAATAAGTAATCATGAGTACTTCATGAATTATTGAGTCAAACGCATGCCTGGAAGCCATTGCTTGTATTCAGTTTAAAGGATGCATCCATTTCAATTGCATTTTGAGAGTGAGGGCAGCTAATGAATTGTGTCCGCAGAAGAGCCTGGTCCAGGTGGCACATGCTGTACTCCCACTGGTAAAAATGGGTTTGTGCAAAAATACAGTTTGAAGAAAATAATCTATTTTAGTCAAGAAATGTAGACAGGGAACATGGCCTGTTACTAAGTTGGGTGAATTTATTCTGGGAACCTTTTCTGCTTTCACATTCAAAGGCTGATCCCAGGAGAAGACATTCTGCTCCTCAACAGGTGTCTTGCCTGGTTCATTCATCAACCATGAAAATCACATCGCAACTCACACACACATGGGTGCACACACATATGTGAAACAATTTACGAAACAAAACTTACCCTTACTACAGACAATGTCCTCTAAGTTTTTCTACTCTATTGTATTCTATTTTGTTTGTTAAAAATGTTGGTTGTGTACCACTCAATTAGGTTCATGACCTGCTAACGGGAGCCCGTTTGGAAAAAAAAACCTGATCTAGAATATATACCCAGGGGGAAACTGCTAAGTCCTAGTTATATGCGTGTTGAACTTTACAACAAAATGCCAAATGGGTTTCCAAAGTCATTATACCAATTTACATTCCCACTAGGAATGTGAAAGAATTCCTGTAGCTTTACCTCCTGCCCACACCTGGTGTTGTCAGCGTTCTTAATTCTTGCTAACCTGGTAGGTGTAGGTGTCTCACTGAGGTCTGCATTTGCAGTTCTCTGAGGAATAATTAGCTTGGACTTCTTTTTTTTTTTTTTTGGACTTCTTTTTGACTGTATATTCACAGTCTCAGTGAATTGCCTGTTCACGTCTTTTGCCCATCTTTCTGTTGGGTTTTTTACAAGGTGTCGTTAAACAATTTGCAACACTCTATGATGTTTTGCTCATTTAACACAGGGCTTAAGTGGGAAGATTATTCCTTTGGGGATGGATTGGGAGTCAAGGAACTTGATCTGGTATGAAGGAGGTGTAAGAGGAAAACTGGGACTTCATTTCTGGTTTACTACCGAGACCTTCTATTTACTCTTGTCAGGAATACTCTGCTCTCTTAGCTAGGTTCAGGACCTTTTTTCCCCCCTTTCTTAACGCATGATAGCTGTTGGAGACAGTTGCGGTGGGAGGTTTCATTCCTCACTGACACCGCTTGAGGAAGTCAGCCCACCTCCCCCTTCCCTACCACATTTGTCTTCTACCCCAACTGAACATCTTGCACCTCTGCTGACCAGGCACTGGGATTATGGGCTCCTGTACATTCTCGAGGCTTCTTTTGATGTCATCCATAATTTAGTCCTAAGTCGAACTTCTGGATCTTCTCTTTCACACACCCCTCTCTTCCTTGATATTTCACCATAAGAGGTGAGAGAATCGCTGGGCACTGGGTGCTGGTAATAACGGTGCTCCAACCAGCGAGCTCGTGCCCTTTGCCCGGATCTGCACCTGCCTCTAGGTCAGGGTGGACCTTGTCCCACAAGGGCTTTTGTCGCAGTCCATGGAACCACTTCATAAAGTGGATGATGTTTTCCCATGGTAACCATGTTATAGTTGGGGGGTTGTGTTGTTAACTAAATCAGTCATAAATATAGCCACCCCAATATCACAAAAACAAAACTCCCCAAAATACACAAGCCTCTGTAAGAATAAATGAAATGAGTCATTGCTACCACAGAATAGGGTTTACAGAAGACCTTACTCAGAAAATGAGTGAAGTTCAGATTTGCCACTTCTAGGATCTGGAGCATGACTTCCTTGTTACAAGGTTCCGAGTGGTCCTAGTTTGGCTTTGATGAAATTATCCTTGCTAGTAGCTTTGGGCCCTGCTTCCCACAGCTCAGGGGTTCTCAAACTGGGTTTCTTGGATCCTCACTGTTCTGGGGGAAAACCTTCAAGTGGACATCATACCCCTTGTGTGTTGGCCTCTAATGTGCCATGACAACCAGAGCAGGTAGCTGGAGCTCTGGGCCCTCTCCTCTGTTTCAGCCAGAGCAGCCCTTTTGTTTTCTTATTTATAACTAGAATCCCATGTAAGAATGCATTTATAAATGCAGCTGCTTTTTTAAAAGTTTGGAAATCACTGCAGCGGTTCACCCGGAGGCAAAGGTCCTTAGAATAGTGGGCTGTAGCCAAAGAAGAAGGGCAGGCTGGTATTTGCTGATGGTGTCTTTTCCTTCAAATGGACATGCAGTTCCTAAGGATGTCACCATTTTGCTTTCCCCTTCCCATGATATTTCTAATGGCTGGTCAAGGGTCTATAATTTCCCCTGTCCCGGCTGATATGGCCTTCTGGTTCCTTATTGTAGCAGACTGCCCTTGTCTTCCCAGATCTGTGTGCCCCCTTCTCCCCTGGTAATGGAGTTGCGACCCACACATCCCCACCCAGCCAGGGGCTTCATTTCCCAGCCCCCCACGGTTCAATGTGGCTCTGTGGCCACGTTCTCGACTGTGAGTACCAGTGATGTGTGCAATTCCCACATCACTTGCTTGAAAAGAAACTGCTTATCCAGGGCTTTTCTTTCACTCTTCCCCTCTCCCACAAGCTGAGGGCAAATATGATGGTGACCCTGCACCCCATGTGCAGACAAGGACAACTCCGGGGGAAGATAGAGCAGCGGATAGAAAGGATCAAAATGTTTGATCACATTTTACAGTAGAAATGAAGAGTTATGGAGACTGCCTTGGCGATCCAGAGGTTAAGACTCCACGCTTCCACTGCATTATGTCTCTTGATCTTGGCTTCTTGTCCTCGTGCCACTGTTCAGATTCCTGCTTTCCTTCCCAAGTCTCTTCGCTTGAGCCCTGCCCTTATGTGAGAGTCCGTTTTCTTCATCTTTCAGCATCGCCACAATTTCCCTCTCTTTACTGAGCAGACCCAGCTTTCTGTGTGATCTTACTCCTTGGCTTCTTTTCCTTCTTTGCCCCGTGTCAGCAGAACATGGAAACAGAAAGTGGGCAGGAACCCTTTGGGTGACAGCCCATAAGATGCCAAGACAAACAGGACAGATTGCTTGGAAGTACAATCGTATAACATCCAGGGATAAATGAGTGACAAGCTAAAGGCTGGACTTCTGAAAAAGACCACCACCTCTGCTGTAGATACTTGGAACCAGCATCTCAAAATGAATGACTGCAGGGAAGGCACCAAATTCTCCTAAGAGGGCACACCCTCCACTGTTCATCCATTTTTCTTGTCACCACCTTTCTGGTTGAAAAGAAATAGGAAGGGGCTTCCCTGGTGGCGCAGTGGTTAAGAATCTGCCTGCCAATGCAGGGGACATGGGTTCGTGCCCTGGTCTGGGAAGATCCCACATGCCACAGAGCAACTGGGCCCGTGCGCCACAACTACTGAGCCTGTGCTTTAGAGCCCGTGCGCCGCAACTACTGAAGCCCGTGAGCCACAACTACTGAGCCCACGAGCCACAACTACTGAAGCCTGCGTGCCTAGAGCCCATGCTCCGCAACAAGAGAAGCCACCGCAGTGAGAAGCCTGCGCACCACAACAAAGAGTAGCCCCTGCTCGCCGCAACTAGAGAAAGCCCGCGTGCAGCAACGAAGACCCAATGCAGCCAAAAATAAATTAATTAATTAATTTAAAAAAAGAAAAGAAAGAAATAGGAAAGCTGTACTTGAGTTTCACGCTGGTGCTTTTTAAGATCCAGCAGGAGTCCCACATTCTTTCATTGCCTCCTAGATTTCATTCTCTTCTCCCCTTTTCCTCCTTTTTTAAAAAAAAATTAGTTAATTTATTTATTTTTGGTGGCGTTGGGTCTTCGTTGCAGTGCGCGGTCTTCTCACTGCGGTGGCTTCTCTTGTTGTGGAGCACGGGCTCTAGGCGTGCGGGCTTCAGTAGTTGTGGCGCATGGGCTTAGTTGCCCCACGACATGTGGGATCTTCCCGGACCAGGGCTCGAACCTGTGTCTCCTACACTGGCTGGCGGATTCTTAACCACTGCGGCACCAGGGAAGCCCCTCCTCCTTCTTTTTAAATCAAATCATTTAACAGACAAGGGTCAGAGCTAAAAATAAATCCTCATTTTTCAGAGCTACCTATGATGTCATTTACTGTATTCTTAGGTCTTTGGAGTCGACACTCCAGACACACAGGCATGTAGATACACATTTGCAAAATAAAACCTCAGCTCACAAGCAGCTTCCGGAAGCTTGTGGTATTGCTTTGAGCTGAGGACTGGACTTTTCCAGGGGCTATTCATCCAGATTGCTGCTGTGCTTCCCTATCACCTTTCACCCAGGGGTCTTACCTGGATTTGTAGCCCAGCATTGGTGCTCACACCTCCCCAAGGAGGTATTAGTAACTGCTTTTAACAGAAGGAAACTGAGGTCCAACAAAAAGGGCCAACAGACCCAGTGAGTGGGGAAGTTTCCAGCCAAGTTAGAAATAAAATTTATTTTGTGTAAAAACCAGGAACGCATGCTTTGATCTGTTTTTCTTTTGGCTGATACCAAAAGGTGGTCAACATGCAGAGGGTTAAACATGTGGGGGAAATAAATTCGGTGGTGTCGGCTCAGGACAGAACATATTGGGAACGAATAATAGAAAAACAGTACTCTCACTAAGTTTCATAACTCCAGCAAATTTGTGGATATGGGTTAACCGAGGCTGGAATTCCAGAACTCAAGTTACCCAAGTGTGGCAAGCCAGGGGAATTTCTGTTGGTTGGATGGGAAATCTTCAGTGTCAGCATTCGTGTTCAAACGTACTCAACATTTTCACCCAGTATGTAAGTAACTTTCTTTCCATTTTTACGTTGATAAGGAGCCTACAGTCTGGATGGAACAGAGGAAAAGGTCTGTATCCACTCAGACTAAATGTGGCCACCGGTCATGAAGAATGCTGACCGTGTCCATTCCCAATCAGTTCCTCATGCCTGGCACTGAAAGACACTGGACACCTCAGGCTGCAAGGGCTTCAAGGCAATGACCACATCATGCATTTGTCACTTGATCTGTGAGCTGCCACGAGTCCCCAGCTGGCTGTGTTAAAGTGTTCCACCTCCTCATTGAGCTGGAAGTCCCTTGAGGGCAGGGACTCTCTCATATTCCTCTGCAGCTCCCGTGGTGCACCATGTTGATTTTCCATCAGTCAGATTTCAGTGGGGAAAGCAGAACAACTGTGAGTATCACAGGATGTATCAGGCAATTATGGGAGAAGCTGGGGAAGTAGGGATACCTAACGGGGAACTGGAGGACTGGTGACTAACCAGCTCTCCTGAAGCACTGGTGTGAATGGAACAGTCAAAGTTTGCCAGGAATAGGGGCAGCCGGGCACGTGCAGTTGCTGGAGTAGAGCTGTGAAAGCAGAGTTGGTAGAGAAGTCCATGGAGAACTATTGCCTTTGCATCTGGTGGTTGGGCCTGGGGCCACTGGACCAACCGTCAGAAAGAATTGCTGGAGAGAGTCTAATGGTGGTTGCCAGGGGCTGGGGGCAGACATTAGTCAAAAGGTACAAAGTTTCATTATCCAATATGAGTAAGTCCTAGAGGTCTCCTGTACAGCAAAGTGCCTACTATTACCAATACTGTATTGTATACTTAGAAACTGGCTGAGAAGGTAGATCTTAGTTTCATGTTTTAATAACACCAAATATCACACAAAACAACAACAGTAATGTCAATAATAATAAAATAAAGAGGGTGTGAAGAAACTTTGGAGGTAACAGACATGTTTATGACATAGATTATGGTGATGGTTTCATGGGTATATACTTATCTCTACACTCATCAAGTAGTATACATTGAATATGTAAAGATTTTTGTATGTCAATCATACCTCCATAAAGTGGTGGAAAAAAGAAGGAAAGAAAGGAAGACAGAAAGAGAGAGTTGCTGGACATGGAATGGGAAAGAGCAAGGACACACTGGAACCCACCAGCACTTTTCCATCTGTCTGTCACCACATGAAACCACAACGACCTTCACAAAGAAGTGGCTGTTGCTTTACTTCCACCTTCCAAATCTTGCCCCCATTTCTGTTTGGGCCAACTCTAACCCAGAACCATACAGAGAAGGGGATTCTGGGAAACCATTCCAGCTAAACCAAGTAGACACAATACAGTACAGAATCATCACAGATATGCAATAGTCTCTCTGAACTCATCTGGTCAGTTTCTAGCATCATTGGGAAAGTTCTGATATAGAGTCAGGAAATGAGTCTGGTCATGGTTCTACCTCTAAAATTGTGTCCTTAGCTAAGTTGCTTAACCTCTCTGCCTGGCAGGTCCTCAGAGTGGGAAAGGAAAAATGATTCATCACCTCCTAGGAGGTCCATGCGGAGGTGAGGGAGTTAGAATGTTAGCAGCGAGCTTTGATAACTTCCATCCAAAGGTTCTGAAGGATACTAGCTTCTGCAACATTGTTTCTCTCAGATTTTGCTAGTGTGCATTTAAAGCATGTCTATTTAGAGCTGAGTCTCCTGGCTAAAGCATGGGTTTGACAGTCAGAAATTCCAGCTAGCTTTTCTCTAACTATAATCTTGGCATGCTATAAAATTTGGAGCAAGTCATTAAACCATTCGCTGTCAACATTTACTTATGTACAGAGTGGGGATAATAACATTCCAAGAACAGCAATTGCCCACTAACTCAGTCCCTTAAAGAAATGAAGCCCCCGCAGAGCGACTGTAAGCTTTACCAGAGCAGTGTTCTACAAAATTTCCAGGGCTTGCTCTGTTATCTCCTTCTTGGGGCGGTAAATAAGATTGTTCCAGAGTTTATGAAGCCAGCAAACCTGCCCCATTTCACCTCGAGCTGAAGCTTCCTTTAATGATGTAATATCAAACTCAGAAAAACTGGTTCCAGTCTGATCATCTGCAGAGCAATAAAGAGTGTCCTTCCTTGCTCGGTCCACAGGATGTGGTGACAGGGAGCCGAAGAAAGGTGGAGGAGATGGATTCAGGCCAGGGTGGAGGAAGCAGGCTCTAACCCGAGCAGATTACCCTCTCCTGAGAACAACAGGTTTCTACAGATGAGCAGGGAGCCCTGCCAGAGACCTCCCTCCAGAGACCACAGCTCTGAAGAACATAAAACACAAACCACCCCTTGCATTTGGAGGGTTAACTTCACGGCAAACAGAGGGTTAGGAAAAGAATGCACAATATTTCCCCTCACATTTTTCATGAGCGACATGTCCCGTCCTAGGTCTGAGTACTTTAGTGCCTACCCTTAATAATCACTATCTGGGGCATTAAACGTCCCAGCTCTTTCTACCTGGCATCCGTAAGTGTCAACCAGAACCCACTAACAGGGCTTCCCTGGTGGCGCAGTGGTTAAGAATCCGCCTGCCAATGCAGGGGACATGGGTTCGAGCCCTGGTCCGCGAAGATCTCACATGCCGTGGAGCAACAAAGCCCGTGCGCTACAACTACTGAGCCTGCGCACTAGAGCCCACCAGCCACAACTACTGAGCCTGCGTGCTGCAACTACTGAAGCCCGTGCGCCTAGAGCCCGTGCTCCGCAACAAGAGAAGCCACCGCAATGAGAAGCCCACGCACCACAACGAAGAGCAGCCCCCGCTCGCAACTAAAGAAAGCCCGCGTGCAGCAACGAAGACCCAATGCAGCCAAATAAATAAATAAATACATACATACATACATTAAAAGAAAAAAAAAGAGCCCACTAACAAATGTAAACATATGACATTTGAACACAAAGTCACATCTCTTGCCCTCACAGGTGACAAAGCTCAGAGTAGCATTTTTCACCCTCAGCTTCCCACCGTTAGCCAGTTCATTTATAAAGGTGAAGCCTTGGGAATTCCTTGGCAGTCCAGTGGTTAGGACTCTTCGCTTTCACTGTCGAGGGCGTGGGTTCAGTCCCTGGTCCGGGAACTAACATCCCGCAAGCCGCACGGTCCCCCCAAAATAAATAAGTAATAAAATAAGGGTAAAGCCTTGTACTGCACCATGCACGCTCTCCCCCGGGTCTCTGTGATCCAGGGGCACATCTCAGCAAGTTGGCTGATAGACAGTGAGTGAGGTCTGAATATTTATGTAGAGTCAAGGATGAACACATTTTGGTACTTTAAAAGCCCAGCATAAAAATAACAGTAAGACTATTTCGTGATAAAAATAATCAATTCCAAAGTCCTTTATTAGTATCCCCTTTTCTTGATTGGAAGACTTTCATGTGACTTACAGCGTTTGGGTCCAGTGTCATGTTTGTTAAGTTTATATAGTAACCAAAACTCCGGGTAAATATTTATGTAGTTACAAAACTTTTAACAGGCCCCAAACTTGGAATAATCCAAAAGAGAGTAAAATGCTCCACTTGGGGCAGTTGTAAATCCCCTGTTGTCAACGTGACTTGGACATCGGAAGGAAAGGAGTAAGCCCGAATGGCTCCCATATGTTTTGCCAAGAACAGCCTTTGAGGGGTGGGGGCAGAAGGGAGAACAGAGGAAGAGCTGCAGTGGACGGTCTGCATTGAGTGTCCCAACAGTCTGGTAACGGGCAGAGCATCATTTTGCACTTGTCAGCTGTTACCCGGTGGACGCCTGCGTGATAAATGAATAATGGGAGCCACGGGGCTCTTCTTACACTAAAAAATTCATTGCATATGGTTCTGTCCAGTTCTCTCTCCCATGCTATCTTTTGGTCATTATGGAAGTACATTTGTTCCCCGGGCCATAAAAAAGAGTATTACAGCTTTTAGAAGAGAATTGAGGCCAACAACTTAGAGATTCACTCTTCAGGGACATGATATAAAGGACTCATATCGGAACCCGGGATGCAGGGTCATCGAGAAAAATACTCAGGCTCACTGGAGCAGGGTCGTAGAGGAAAAAAAAGAATCTAACGAGGATTGTTCCTTTGAATCCATAAAGACCCAAACGTGCACATTTTAAACTGGTAATCATTTGAGAAATTTTACAAGACAGAGAAAGTAAGTCAAGGATGATCCCAAGCATGTATGCATTACAAAGCAGCTGTGGGCTGACATAAATTTGGGGCCAGTGATCTATAAAATAGTAACAGTAGGGACATGCAAGAGGGAAGAGATATGAGAACATATGTATATGTATAACTGATTCACTTTGTTATAAAGCAGAAACTAACACACCATTGTAAAGCAATTATACTTCAATAAAGATGTTTAAAAAAAAAAATAGTAACAGTAACTGTACTGACCTCACAAGGTTGTTGTGAGAAATAAATGCAGCAATATAGAAGCTGCTTAGCACAACATAGGCACAAAGTAAGAGATTACGTAATCCATGTGCACTATTAGTATTATTATTACTTAACTTTGGAGACACTGCCTCATTACCTGCACCGCAAGGAGAGAGTTCATACTAGATATATTTAGCTGAAACAACTGGAAAATTTAAGCAGAAAATCCTCGCAAAGGGCTCGGACTTGGAGGAAGCATGTGTAAGGTTCTGTTCCCCGAAAGCTCTGGCCTAGGGGCATAGACAGTCGCTCCCCACCCAGGAGAGAAACCCTACCCTCACTGTGGCTTAGTTAGCAGAAGGCTGGCCTCCTAGGAATGGAGGCCATAAGGGCCTTTTCGTCCTTGAATAGTTCAAAGCATTTCTGGAAGCTTTGCTTAGTGGGGCAAGGAACGCTTGGAGAAACCTGAAATAGCCCTGGCAGGGCTGACGGCCAACAGCTGCGGCCATGGCAGTTGCTGTGTCCCATGTCACTGCACCTGACCCCAGGCATGGGGATCCCTGACAAATGTTCATGAGAGCCTCACAATTTTTATCTGTCTGGAAGCCAGTGGGAGGTGAAAAGGAGCCTGATTCTGGTCCCCAACACTGGCACCCTGTCAACACCGTCACATCCCCCTCCTATTACCTCTCTCCTTGCCATGGAATCCCAGGCTTTGGAGCTATACGAGGAATACTATTTTGTCCTGTTTTCAGGACAATTTTCTTTCACCTCGAAATTCAGGTAAATTTCCCAGCAAAATAGAATTTTATACCTGGTGCTATCTGAATATGGTTTTGAACACTGAATATGATTTGAGCGAGAATAATGATGCAAACTGCCAGTTATTAAGCATCTGCTATATGCCTCTGAGTATTGTGGGTGCTTTGTATATACCATTTCACTTAATCTTATAAGTGTTACCTCTAGTACCAAGGTTACACAGCTAATGAGTGGCAAAAGTAGAATCAACTCATCTTTCTCCTCTGTAGAAGGTTACCTGCTTTTTCAGAAGTCTTTTCCGTCTTAAAAATGGTTTATAAACTTTTCTGGTTATAAAAATAATGTATGTTCATATTAGAAAATTCAGGAAATATGAGATGCCTAACAAATAGTAATTCTGCTACCCCATGTAACTGCTGTTAACTTAAAATTTCTTTTCTAGTGTATTTTTCTGTACATATATTTATAGTATTTCCCCTTTTCCAAAATCGGGATCATGGAACTTTTTAGACTTTCCAAAGATTTTTAAATTTCCTTGAAATACCAGGAAGGCTGTTTTACCCAGGGAAACAACTATGGACTTCTGGAGTTCAAATATAGTTCAGAAAACTGACCACACAGTTTCCAAGAGGTGACTAAATTTGGCAAAATGCCTTTTTCCACCCTGATAGAGGCTTTAAGTGCCTGGTCATTTGTTTTTCTGGCAGCAGGACCACTCTTCAGTGTAACCAATGGCTATTAATGTCATTAGAAGTTCTTCAACCTTTTTAGGCATTAATCATGCTCCAGATGTTACAAACATTTAGTGACCAAAAATGAACATACATTAAAGTCTTCAGCTGCTGCCTCAAGGTCATAGGGATTTCAGCTTCAGTCTCTTAATTTGGAGTTTCAGCCAGACCCCGTCAGGGGGATTTTACCCTCATTATAAGCCACGGAGATTTCATTACACACATATTTTAGTATTTTATATTTTCAGTTGGCCACCCCAGTAGAGTATGTGTTCCTTTGAAACATCTCTCCTTTGATAGATAGCCCTTCATGGGGTCCTTTTGTGGGCATGAGAGATTATACTGTTTTGAGTCTATCTTTGCCCCTGAGATAGCAACCAGTAGCATTCTTCCTACTTTGATCAAATAGAATTATTTTTAGTAGAGGCTGTGTTGCTTGAAAGACAGCTTGTAATCTTAAAAAGCCCTTTACATTGTAGACATATGGGTTTCTTGACAGCGTGTGGCTAGAATTGCAATGTCTTCTCTGCCCAGAAGACTACCTTTGAATGCACCCGCTCTGCTCCTGTATGTCTGTAAAGATAAATGAATCCCTTTGGTGCCGAATATAGTAACTGTAGCATCCATCATTTGTGACAACCACTTCCTGAACTTCATCCCTGAATGTTGTATAAACCATTCTTATTGGTCCTCACCAGAGCTCAATGGTGCCAAAGGAAGTGATCAGCAGGCAGTAGCAGGCCGGAGGCTGTACCTTCCCATGACTTTTACATGCTGCTTTACACAACTCCGTCCCCTAATTCTACATATTCACTTAACAAATGGAACGCATGATTAATTTCACTGGAGCCCTGTTGGATAAATATGGAAAAAACGTGGGAGCTATGTCATGAACCACAATGGGTTTGCGTTCTGTGTAATTTGAAGACAAGATTCCTTTGCTGTGTGTCACTTACCTCCTATATTACCACCGTCGCCCCATATTTCATAACCATCAATTCTTTGCCAGTGCCCACATGCAAAGATGGGTTTGTATTAAAAAATAAATGAGAACAGCACATTCTGATGTGGTGTAGTATATCAGCATTTTCCACCCGAAGCCTCACTGCCTGCCCTTCCCCTTTTAGGAAACAAAGGATACAAGGCAGAGCTACTTATCCAGTTACAGCTCCCGGTGAGAAAGGTGACCGGTTGTCAGAAAGAAAAGAAAAGCCTTTTTCCTTTGAAATATCTAAATGTCCAAAGATGGGAACAGTCACGGGGGGAGAATACTGGGCTATGCAGTTTGATCTGATTCTGTGTACCATCCATTTCCAGTTGGAAAGCTCAATTACTTTCAACTGCCAGAATCAAAAAACCAGACTTAACAGCGGCTTCAGCATACAGAGCTTTATTTCTCTCACGGAACGAGGAGACCGGAAGTGGGCGGTCCAGGCCGAGTCATGCAAGACTCAGGTTTTCCTCTCTGCTCCACCGACCTTACCATGTTGGATTTCTTCCTTGTGCTTGTTGCCTCATGGTGGCAAGGTAGCTGCAGCACCTCTGGACTCATTTTTAAGGTAGGAAGAAGGGGAAGGGCCACGCTAGCCAGACAGTGGTCTCCTCTTACCTGGAAAGCAAAAGTTTTCCCTGAACGCTAAGCAGATCTCTGCTGTCTTTTCATTGGCCAGAACAGGGTCACGTGGTCACTCTCAATCGGCTTAAAAAATGAGCCTTAGCTGGGCGCACGGCTAACTTGAACTACAGTGTGGTTGTGTGAGTGCAGAAGAGCGAGGAATGGGTGCAGTTTAGTCACATACCTCCCACAGCTGCTCTCCTTAAGATGCTATTGAGAGGATGGCGCGGCTGAGGGAAGGGCGCAGAGGTAGAACGTACTGACCTCTTTGGAGACGTGACTGTCCCCGTGATGTGTTCTTCCAGGCACAGGAATCACAATAACCCTTGCTATATGAGAACAGTCCCAAACTTTTTGTTCATATGTGAAAATTTCTATAATAGAGTGTTAATTCCCCATTGCAATTGTTATGAAAACTCACTGTGTTTAAATTAATGGGAAAGTAAGTGTTCTTTTTAAAAGGTTAATCTGACCATTTTACCCCCCTGCTTAAAACTCTTCCAGAGCTTTCCATAGCTCTTAAGATTAAACGTAAAAGCCTTGGCATGACCGTTAGAGACCTGCAGGACTTTATTTCAGCAGCCTCCCATCTGTCTCTCTGCCTCAGGGTCCTTGCATAGGCCCTTTCTTCTGCCCAGAAGCTTTTTTCCCCCACTATGAGCTTCGCACCCCCTGCTTAGCTTTCTGCTCTAAGATTGAAGATTCTCTAGAGAAACATTCCTTAACCTGTCAGGCTAGCTTGGGGCACCCTGATATGAACTCCGAGTACTGTAATCTTCCTCTTAGCATTTATCTAAAAAAAACTAATTAATTTGCAGTGAGTTTTTCCGAGTCTGCTTCCCCTGCTAGAATGTTAGCTTTGAGAAGGCCCTAACGTTCTTGTTTATTGCACCTGGTTTATTGCCTGCTGTGTAGTAAGCACTTAACAAATATTATTGAATGAAAGAAATGAAATTCTAAAAGCATGAAACTGATTTTGGTGATGATGTGCACTGTGCTACTCAAAATATAGTCCTTGAACTGGTGCTAATCTGCAAATTGCTCCTTGTTAATCTACCACAAATATAGAAATTGAAAGTGTTTAGAAACTTTTATAGCAATTTAAAAAGTGTTGTCACTCAATGGTTTGGAAATTTTAAAAAATAAAATAAAGCTAGTCCTTCAACACAGATGGTTTGAGAAGCTCTGTTATAGGTTACATACTACAAACTGTCATTACACTAGTGAAAGGCAAGCATTTCTAAAGCTGCAGGCACACTACTATATATAAAATAGATAACCAACAAGGACCTACTGTATAGCACAGAGAACTATACTCGATATTTTAAAATTATAAGGGAAAAGAATCTGAAAAAAAAGATATGTATGTATGTATAACTGAATCGCTTTGCTGTACACCTGAAACTAACACATTGTAAATCAACTATACTTCACTTTTTAAAATTAAAAAATAAAATAAAATAAAATAAAGCTGCAGGAGCTCCACAGCCGTTGCCAGCAGCCATCAGAAGCTGGCAGAGCAGCATGAATTGCCAGCAAGAGGAAGCCATACAGCCCCACCTCCACCTCCTGAGTGAAACCCTGTCTCCCTAACGTCACAGCAAGTTATTTAACTTGGACACGTTCTTTCATCATTTGTGCCTCAGTTTCCTCATGTGTCAATGGGGATAACAACAGAACCTACTTCACAGGGTTGTTGTGAACGATTAAGCAGAGCAATTGTATGCCAAGCGTTTGGAGACACATGAGTATCTGATATTATTTTTATTTGCAATACATGAGAAAGCCATTTTGCCAAAATAAGAGAGGATTTTAAAACATGGTTTGGATTAAAATAACACTTCGGGTATAAAAGCACACTGAACAGAGACTGACATCAAACACTGAGAACAAACAGCCCGCTGGGAGGATGTGAGGCCGTGTGTGCTGAGGCAGGCTGAGACCGGGTCTGACCTCAGATCAAGGAAAATATTTGCACAACAGAGCTGGCATATCCATGCATAGTTCCTATATAGGAAAGCTGGCAAGCCAAACAGTCAGAGAGGGTGGGATGAGTAAGTGTTTTTTACTCTGATATTCTGTTCCAACTCAGGGTAGGTGAATTCTATCTATCATACGGGCTGCATCCTCTTAGTTGAAGGCTTTAGTGTAAAATGCAAGCACAACTTATAGGTTACATTTTAAGCTCTTGTCAGTCATTTACACTTTAGCGTGAAGAAAAATATCTGAACGGAGCTTGGGTGGGAGCCCTTTGCTCATGTCTTACCCTAACTAGGCCCTTGCTCCCTAACCCTACTCCCACCCCCCGCAAATCCTGCCCATTATACACAGTGTAGCCTTGCTCACAGCTTAAACTTGACTAGCATTTCCTTTTTATTTCTTTGGCTTAGAACAAAGTCATTTATTAGATTTTTTTTTATTGGAGTATAATTGCTTTACAATGTTGTGTTAGTTTCTGCTGTACAACAAAGTGAATCAGCTATATGTATACATATAGCCCCTCCCTTTTGGACCTCCCTCCCATTCCACGCCCCCCATCCCACCCATCTAGGTCATCACAGAGCGCTGAGCTGAGCTCCCCCGTGCTATATGGCAGGTTCCCACTAGCTATCTGTTTTACACATGGTAGTGTATTTATGTCAAACCTAATCTTCCAGTTCATCCCAACCTCCCCTTCCCCCGCTATGTCCACAACGTCCATTCTCTACATCTGCGTCTCTATTCCTGACCTGGAAATAGGTTCATCTGTACTATTTTTCTAGAGTCCACATATATGCGTTAATATGCGTTATTTGTTTTTCTCTTGCTGACTTACTTCACTCTGTGTGACAGACTCTAGGTCTACTTCCTTGACTGTCGAGCCTCGCTGTTCTCCTACATCCCTGATAGGAAGTATAGGCTGTGCCACAAAATTTAGCACTTCTTTATATTCTGCCATCCACTGTTCCACGCTGTTTTGGGGTATTTATCTTAATTGCATCTGCAAGTTCGAGGACCCCATCTTACACTTTGGGTCACCTCTCATCCCTCAGCACAAGTCTGCATACAGAATCGCCCTCAATAAACTCTTGTTGGATCATGAGGAAGGTGAGGCAGAAAACCTGGGACATCTGTATCAGTGGAGTGTAGGGGTAAGCCTTGGATTTGGGGCTGGAGAAGGTCGTTGTGACCTTAAAGAGAACGTTTTCTGTGGGGAACTGAAGTGGGGGGCAAGGAGGTAGGAGCAAGAGGGTGGTGAAAACAACGGAGGCAAGAAGTATAATAGAAAGTCTTTTTTTTTCCTATGTCTTTTTTGCTGCCTTCTTCCTCTTTATTTTTTTCTTTCACTATTATTGAGATATAATTGACATATAGCACTGTACAAGTTCAAGTTGTTCAGCATAATGACTTGACTTAATATATTATGAAATGATTGCACAATAAGTTGTTATCCATTATCTCATATGGATACAAAAAAAGATTTGTTTGTTTTTTTCCTGGTGTTGAGAACTTTTAGGATCTACTCTCTTAGCAACTTTCAAATATGCCATACAGCAGTGTTAACTAAAATCATCATGTTGTACATTACATAGTACTTATTTATCTTATAACTGGAAGTTTCCTTTTGACCACTTTCCTCCAATTCCCCCTGCCTCTGGTAACCACAGTGTGTTCTCTTTTTATATGAGGTTTTTTTTTTTAAATTCCATATGTAAGAGAGAGCATACAGTATGTGTCTTTCTCTAACTCATTTCACCTAATATAATGCCCTCAAGGTCCACTCATGTTGTCCCTAATGTCAAGTTTTCATTCATTCTGTTTTACGGCTGAATAATATTCCATTGTATATGTACACCACAGCTTCTTTATTCATTCGTCCATGGATGGACACTTCAGTTATTTCCATATTTTGGCTATTGTAAATAATGCTGCAATGAACATGGGGGTGCAAATATCTTTTCAAATTAGTGTTTTCATTTTCTTCAGACAAATGCTCAGAAGTGGGATTGCTGGATCATGTGATCAATTAAAATCAAAATTTTTAATTTTTTGAGACACTTCCATACTCTTTTACATGGTGGCTACACCAATTTATATTCCCACCAGCAGTGCACAAGGGTTCCAATTTTTCCACATCCTCGCCAACACTTATTTCCTTTTGATGATAGAAAGTCCCTTTTAAAAAGAGTTCATCAGCAAAGGCTATTGGAGGAGGCCATAAGGAGGGAGATTTTCAAGAGAAAAGAGACTTGAGCTTGTGTGTATGCTGGAAGGAATGAGACCACAGAGAGGAAGCATTTGTAGGTGAGGAGAAAAGGGAGAATTGGTGAATTGCCGTCCCCGAAAGGCATGGGATCAAGGGTCTCAATAGAAGGGTTAATCTTGGTTAGAAGGAGGGATCCCTGCTCTTCTGAGACAGAAGGGAAGGAAAAATGGGTGAGGACACAGAAACACTGAGAGGTGGAAAAGTAAATGGATGAGGGAAGGAACTGGCAGACTTGACCTTCTTAAAAAATCGAGAATCTAGGTTCCCTCCAAGGGAGGGCATCCCACCTCTTCTCACCTGTATCCCAGAGTTTGGGGCTTGATAACAGTGGAAAGAATGTTCAGAGCAGGTGCTGAGATATCAGCAAAGAGGTGCTTAAAAAGGGTACTCAGCAACTCTGAGGACCCTGCTTTAACAGGCTGCCACAGATGTGCATCAGACCCAAGCGGGTCACTAATCTATCCGGCAATTCTGTGTCTGGCACCTATCTTCTGCTGGTTTTACTTAAAGCCTTAGAGATTCAGCTGTGAACTAGGTGATTCCGTCCTCTTCTCAAGGAGTTTGTACACTGGAGGGGAGACAGACAGGCAAATAGGTAGTTCGTGGACACAGTGCAGGGAGTGTTACAATAGGGGTAGATATGGGAGCTGTGCAGAGATGACTCCAATCTTGAGAGAACTAAAGGCTGCGAAGATTATTCCAGCCATGGTCAGTGGCAGGATCAAAGGCCCAAAGGCAAGAAAGGTCTCTGCATTTTTGGAAACTGAAAGTGGAGCAGTGTGCCTGGAGGGAAGAGAAGGTGACCAGTCAGGGAGGTGGGAGGGGCCAGATCACAAGGAGCCCAACCTGTGCCTCCAGGGCCCACCCAACACGCTCCAGGATTTCATCCTGCGGGGAGGGAGGGAGTTTGTAAACAAACAGGCCTGTTAAGAGAGTAGTGACAGTGGAAATGAACAGAAGTGAATAGATTTGAGGGGTTTATAGGAGGAATAATTGACAAGGCTTGTTAATTGATTGGATAAGGGAGAAGTGAAGGAAGATTCTCAAGTTTCCAGCTTGGGCAACTGGATAGAGAGTGGTGCCACTCACTGAAAGAGAGAAACAGGAAGAAAAGCTAGTTTATGGGGAAATAGGATAAGCTTATTTTTGAACATATGGTCTTTGAGAGGCCTATGGGAAATGTAAGTGGAGAAGGCAATGTATAGTGTATGCATCTGGAGCCCAGATGAGAGGTCTGGGCTAGAGGCACTAAATTATTGGTCTTCAGCATGGGATGATAAAGGAAGGCCACAGAGTCACTGGGCTGAACCAAGGGACAGGGGAGAGTAAGAAGAGAAGCAGACTGAGGCTAGAATAAGAGAGACCATAACCACTTAGGGGCGGGCAGAGGCTGAAGAACCCACAGAGGAAGAGGAACTCACACAGGAGACTGACGAGGGAAAATAGTAGGAGGAAAAGTAGGAGGCAAAGATGAAAGAGTGTGATGTTATGGAAGTCAAGGGGAGAAAAGGCATTTCAAGGAAGGGACAATTAACAATGTCAGAAGCTGAGGAGAAGCCAAGGAAGAAAAGACTGAAGATTGTCGGTGGGGTCTCAAAGCCACAGGAAGATTTTAGTGAACTTGGTAAGACTGGCTTGGTGGAGTGGTAGGTGGATTCAGAAAAAAAGGGAGGATGGAAAGACAGTGAGAGGGGACCACTGTTTAAAGAAGGTTAGGGACTTCCCTAGAGGTCCAGTGGTTAAGACTTCGCCTTCCAATGCGGGGGGGTGCAGGTTTGATCCCTGGTTGGAGAGCTAAGATCCCACATGCCTCGCGGTCAAAAAACCAAACATAAAACTCAATATTGTAACAAATTCAATAAAGACTTTAAAAATGGTCCACATAAAAAAATCTAAAAAAAAAAAAATTAAAGAAGGTTAAGTAGAGGAGAAAATAGAATGACAGATGGAGGGGGCATATGGGGTCAAGGAAAGTTTTTAATTTCATTGTCATTTTAAAAAATTGGAGTAAATTGAATTTTTAAAAATGCTGATGGGTAGGAACCTGTACAAGAAATGTTGAAGAAATAGGGAGAGTGAATTAACTGATAGAAATGGAGTTCCTGAGGAGGCAAAATGGGATAGAACTCAGAACACCGAGGAAGGCCTTGGACTAATGCTCACAATTACAGGCAGTTTCTTGTGTGAGGCCTTCTGCTGAGCCTTTTATGTCCATTATCTCATTTAATGCCCACAACAATCCAATAAAATAGGTACTATTATTATCCTGATTTTTAAGTGGGGACCAGTTTTTAACTGAGGCCCACACAATTGCCTCAATTAGTGTCACAGATCTCGTAAGTGGTGGAGCTGGGACTTTAATCTCATCAGGAGTGGAAGAGGAGAAGATGGACTCAGATGCAGGCAGGTTTGCTGGCAGGAAACTGTGGGCATTGTCTTCTACCTCTGTGAATTGGGAGGTGGGGGGAAGGGCAGTGGAAGGGCCAGAGGGGAGGGAGAGGTTGCCTGCAGTTGTGAGACCGTTGTGAAAGATAAGCAGCTGACAGGGCCACATCTCCAGCAGCTCCTGGCAGCCAGGGAGCAGAAGCAGAGGCGACGGCCACACAGGACTGGGGATTGATTCTCCCTTGTCCTTCCCTGTTTTTACCTGTCAGACCTGAGGGAGGACCTACCTTGGAGGTGTACTAGCTGGAGTGCCAATGTAGAAAGAAAGGGGCAGGAAACTCTGGTTACCTGCCAATGCTAATACATGTCAGAACAATAGTCCTGCCGGGTCCTGGAAAATTATGGTGCAACGCCCATGTCATTATACCATCCCTATAATTTTTCACTGGCTTTTGGAGCAACTTTGTAATTTGTCTTGAATTTCATTTTTGAGTTACCAAATCTCAGTAGCATAACAGTTTTTAGTTCTCAAATGTTTCATTCATTTCATCATTCATTTATTCATTCCATGAATATTGATTGGGAGGCAGTGGTGGCCAACACATCCATTTTCCCTGTCCTCCAAAGCCAGGGAAACAGATCGATTTTAACTAGAGTGTAAGTGCCACAGGTCAGAGACTTGGATTATTTTGTTCATTGCTGTATTCCTAGTGCCAACAGCAGTACCTGGCATGTAATAGATTCTCAATAAACAGGTGTTGTATGCAGAAGCACCTTGAACTGTGAAGCCAAAGGAGTTTAAGCTTAAGCCCCTCACTTGTACTGGCCCCTTCCAAGGCTCTGGGAGAGGCCCTACTATGTGCTTTCATGGTTATATGTTTTTATTAAAATTTCAAAAGTAAGATATTTTAAAATTTCAAAAGTAAGATATTTAATAGTTAAGACCTCTGTCTCTACTCCAGCTTCCCCTCCATCACCTTCCCCTCCTGTCAAGGAATATTGGAGTGGCCATGGGCATTTAGGGATCCAGCTAAGGGGCAGTTGTGTTGGGAATACATTTAGTATGGGATGTGGGGGACACAGTGATATGGTATGCTGTTATTTAAGTGTAGAGTTATTGCTAGCTGTCCCAGTGTAGGAACAGCTTACAGGAATACTCCCACCACCCACTTTGAAGACTCACGTGGCATGTCACAAAGGAGCAGGGTCAGATGTGGTGTCACAGAAATGAGCATGTCCTAGGCTCCTGGCACTAGAAGTTCGTGGGTGGTAGAGAAAGAAGATCTTCCTTAAAGAGGGCCTCCAAAATTGTTTCGGGCCCCTCAAAACGTGAATCTGCCCTTGGCTGGATAAATGGGTGAATCTAAATCCTCTCGGGATGAGAAATAATCAGCTCCTACTTTAATTTTCTCTAGTACTTACAGACAATAGAGTTTAGTTCAATGCTTACTTTTGGTCCCAGGGAATACATCACACCCTTCTAGTAAACGGTTCGTCTTCCTAAATGATGCTCTTGTGAGACTTCTCTCCAAAGGGCAGCTAGCTTGCAGTCACATCTTCAGAGCTGAGGTAGCCATCAAATTCTAATTCCCTATATATAATAGCCAAGTAAATATTGTCACTGTCAAGTTCTTTGTACCAGTTGCTTTAGCTAATGGTTATATTAGTAGATTTCTGGTGGTGTTCATTCATTCATTCATTCAATAAATGTATTGAGTCTTTACTATGAGTCAGGCATTGGGGGTAAAACATTAAACAAGACACAGTCCCCTTCTTCAAAGAGCTTTTAGTCAAGTGGGGGAGTGAGACATTTAAACAGACAATGACAATTCATCATTTGCACTAAGACAGGGGCAGTGATGAGCACAGCATTTTCGAAGCACTTGGGTGGAGCGCCTGACTCCGGAGGCGAGTCAGGGAAAACTCCTTGGAAAAGCTGAGTCAACCGCTTGGCAGGGATGTGGAAGCACTGGGTGGGAGGGTGAACTGGATCAAAGGTTCCCAAGTCAGGCTGATCAGCACAATCACCTGGGACAGCTTCACGACTTCCAGGCCCACCCCCGACCTACTGACTCAGAATTTCATCCGGGTGAACCTCAGGAATCTGTCCTTTAAAAAAAAAATCATCCCTGGTGGTGTTTTTGATCAACCAGATCTGGTGAAGTAGATGACCTTTGGGATTGTGGAG
Organism: Balaenoptera physalus; assembly: GCF_965194825.1. Classification (NCBI taxonomy): domain Eukaryota; kingdom Metazoa; phylum Chordata; class Mammalia; order Artiodactyla; family Balaenopteridae; genus Balaenoptera; species Balaenoptera physalus. The sequence goes on from NC_138882.1 coordinate 24,201,604, forward strand.
GAGATAAAGAGGCCTGCAGGAACCCGGAAGGTCCTATGGTGGAGGCGGCGTGAGAAGGAGGGGCTGAGGATGGAGGCAGGTGGAAGGGATGCTCGGGGCAAGGAAACAAAAGCCTCCTAGATGGGCTGTTTGAACGGATCTCAGGCCCTTTTAGAAGAGTCACTCAGCTCGCACAGCTGCCAGCTAACTCAGGCTCTGAAAGCCGTTTAACAACCTGATAGAGGGCACAGAGCCAGGTGTGTCCTGCAGGGAACAGGTATGTGTGTACCTGTGCTGTGAGCAAGAAGGAGAAGGCTCAGGCTGCCCTGTGGCTCTACAGGGACTTCCCATCCCCTGAAGGTTGGCCCTAGTCCAGCCTCCAATTCTCGGGTTCAAGGGATAGCTCCTTGTGTCATTTACCTTTAAAAAAAAAAAAAAAAAGAACTTAGATGTAATTCATATACCATAAAATTCACCCTTTTAATGTACAATTCAGTGGTTTTTAGTATATTCGCAGAATTGTGCAACCATCACCACTACCTAATTTTTGAACATATTCATCACCACTGAGGGAAACTTGAACCTATTAGGAGTCCCTTCTCATCCCCCCTTCCCCTACCCTTATCCTTCTCCCCATCCACTAGCCGCCACCAATCGGCTTTCTCCCTATAAACGTGACTCTATTGTATATTTCATATAAATGGAGTCATACCATATGTGGCCTTTTCATAGCATGTTTTTAAGCCTCATCCATGTTTTAGTATGTATTCATTTAATATGTACTTCATTCCTTTTCATGGCTCAAGAATATTCCATTGCATGGATTTTGTTTATCCATTCTTCCATTGACAGACATTTGGGTTGTTTCTACCTTTTGAATATTAGGAATAATGCTGCTGTGAACATTTGTGCATCAGTTTTTGTGTAAACATAGGTTTTCAATTATCTTGGGTATATATGTAGGAGTAGAATTTATGGGTCATGTGGTAACTCTATGTTTAACTTTCTGAGGAACTGCCACATTGTTTTCCAAAGCAATTGCCCCATTTTACATTCCCGCCAGCAGTGTAGCAGGGTTCTGGTTTTGCCACATCCTCCCCAACACTTGGTTTTGTTCCTTGTTTTTATTAGAGCCTCATCCAATGATGAAGCGATACCTCGTTGTGGTTTCGATTTGCATCTCCATTATGACTAACGACGTTGAACATCTTTTCATGTGCTTATCAGCCATATATATATTTTCTTTGGAGAAGTGTCTATTCAAATCCTATGCCCTTTTTTTTTTTGAATTAATTTATTAATTTATTTATTTTTGGCTGCGTTGGGTCTTCGTTGCTGTGCACGGGCTTTCTCTAGTTGCCGCGAGCGGGGGCTACTCTTCGTTGTGGTGCGCGGGCTTCTCAGTGTGGTGGCTTCTCTTGCTGTGGAGCACGGGCTCTAGGTGCGCGGGCTTCAGTAGCTGTGGCACACGGGCTCAGTAGTTGTGGCTCGCGGGCTCTAGAGCAAAGGCTCGGTAGTTGTGGCGCACGGGCTTAGTTAATCCGCGGCATGTGGGATCTTCCCGGACCAGGGCTCGAACCCGTGTGCCCTGCATTGGCAGGCGGATTCTTAACCACTGCACCACCAGGGAAGTCCTCTATGCCCATTTTTAAATTGAGTTGTCTTTATGTCAAGTTGTATGTGTTCCTTATATATTCTAGATATAAGTCCCTTATCCGTTATATAATTTGTTAATATTTTTGCCCATCCTGTGGTCTGTCTTTTCCCTTTCTTGATGGCATCCTTTGAAACACAAAAGCTTTTACTTTTGATGGGGGTCCAATTTATTTTATTTTATTTTATTTTATTATTATTATTTTTTTAAATTTTATTTATTTATTTATTTATTTATTTATTTATTTATGGCTGTGTTGGGTCTTCGTTTCTGTGCGAGGACTTTCTCTAGTTGCGGCAAGTGGGGGCCACTCTTCATCGCGGTGCGCAGGCCTCTCACTATCGCGGCCTCTCTTGTTGCAGAGCACAGGCTCCACGCGCAGGCTCAGTAGTTGTGGCTCACGGGCCCAGTTGCTCCGCGGCATGTGGGATCCTTCCAGACCAGGGCTCGAACCCGTGTCCCCTGCACTAGCAGGCAGACTCCCAACCACTGCGCCACCAGGGAAGCCCCCAATTTATTTTTAACTATTTTTTCCTTTGTCACTTGTGCTTGTATTGTCATATTTAAGAAACCATTGCCTAATCCAAGGTCAAGATTTATTTCTTTTTTTTCTTCAAAGTGTTTTATAATTTAGCTCTTACACTTAGATGTATGATCCACTTTGAATTAATTTTTATATGGTGTGATATAGGAGGTCAGCTTCATTCTTTTGCATGAGGAGATCCAGTTGTCCCTATACCATTTGTTGGAAATACTATTTTTTTCCCTCTTGAATTCTTGGCACCCTTTTTAAAAATCAATTAACCATATGTGAGGGCGTATTTCGGACTCTTGATTCTATTCCATTGGTCTATATCTCTATCCTTATGCCAGTACCACACCTGTCTTGACCTTTGTAGAAAAGTTTGGAAATCAGGAAGTATGAGCCCCCCAACTTTGTTCTTTTTCAAGATTGTTTTGGCTATTCTGGGTACCTTGGATTTCTATGTGAATTTTAGGATCAGTTTGTTAATTTCTGCAAAAAAGGCAGATGGGATTTTGATAGGGATAGCATTGAAGTCATTTATTCTTGAAGCAGTTTCATGAGGTCACTAAAAGGTCAGAGAGGGACACAGGTATTTATTATCACCTTGACATATAGGAAAACTGAGACCAGAGCAATGCATTTTAAAAACCTCTCAGTCTGAGAATGCTGCTTTCAACAGTAGGACGGATACCTCCTAACCCCTATGGTGCCAATCTCCTTCTCTGTTCTTCTCTGTTAATTTTCAAACAAATATTTACTGAGTGCTTGCTCTGTGCCAGGCACAGTTCTAGGTACTCAGAAACTTAGAGGTCAACCTTAAGAAAGGACCATTTGAAATTTGCTGTCAAACCAGTTGTTCTTTTTGATACAGAGAGATGATGTCCATTAAAAATTTCATGCTCTTTACTGTACAGAAATTCCCATTTACCATTTTTTTACCATTAATTTACCATTTTTTCCTGATTGCAAAATTAAATGTGCTTATCATAGAAAGTTTGGGAAATACAAAAATTCCAAAGAACAAAATAAAAATTACCCATAATCCCACTAGTCAGAGACAATCACTATTACCATGTTGGTCTAAGTCTCTAAACTCTATAATAATAATAGGTAACATGGTGGTTACTGTGTGTCTGGCCTGTTTAATTACTTCATATTCATCAACTCAATTCAATCCTCACAATAACCCAACAAGTTAGGTTATTTATTTTCTTGTTCATTTGTTCAATAAATATTTTTTCAGCCCCTATCATGTGGTCATTTGATCCTAATCTATGTGCTCAGGATGCAGGGATAGACTATGAAGAAGTGGCATGGGTTGTCTCACTAAGTAAATAGGATAGTCAGGTCTATTTATCTATTTATTAGGATTATGGTAGAAGTTCTGATGCTGTCCAAGTACCCCTTCAGGACTGAAGACTTTTCCCCCAGCTGCTGGGAGTGTTGACAGACTTCAGCTTTTTTGGAAATTGCCTTTGATGGAGAAAGTCACCTTACCCAAGATCACACTGGCTTCAGGGGCAGCCTACACCCAATGATTGGTTAATGTGAGGATTCAAAGATCTGTTCCCTTGCCCCAGCTTGACACTACTCCAAAGGGTCAGTCCAGCTTTAGATCTTCACATGGGCCTGGCTAAGGCCTCACTGAGGTGCACTGTGGTCCAACCAACTTCTCCCTGTATACAATCCTGCCTCCTTCACTTCCCATCCAGAGGTGTTGATATCAAGAGCGCTTCCTAACATAACTTCTTCTGTGCTGATACCTACCTTAGTATCTGCTTCCCTGGGAATTCAACTTATGACTATTGGTATCAGCAGTGGTTGAAGAAAGAAGGTGCTAAGATAGGATTTTGGAATTAGATCACCCATCATCCAGCTGACAGTAAGGACCCTGCCTTACCTAGTAAGGTAGGAGTGAACTTGTTAAACCTTTCACTGATGGTAAACTGGGATAGTATTCTGGTGGAAGGGAATGGCACTAGTGGGTGTGATATATCAGGCATTTGAGAAAAATGGGGGAAATAGTAACTACTGGGACAGTGGAATTAGAATAATTAACACTTTGCAATATTGAGAAGGATTAATCAGCAATTAAAAACCTGGTGTGAAAGCCAGAGGACCTCCTTGGGAACATATAAGGAGACGCTCACCTGTGCCTGGAGGACAGGGAAAGCAGAAGAGCAGGTCCAAGACTTAATCACAAGAGTAGCGAGCACCAAAGATGGTCAAACTCCCAACGTAGACAGGACAGAGCCCTTATTGGGAAAGAATAGAACCTCGACACATGGAATGTGAATATCTGAGTTGATGTACCCCAAAACCTTGAATTTCCAGGTTACCTGAACCCCCGGAGCCTGCAGAAGTGGCCCACCTCTCCCTAAGAAGGGCTGGCACTGCCCCCTTGCTTAGAGAGGATGCAGGGGACTCTCCCTGGCAGGACACACACCCCTCCTATAGAATCTGCCACCATCTGCCCTCCTGACCACTAGGCTAATACCTAAGGTAAAGCCACAGCATAACCTGGACAGAGACAAGCTAGGCCTGATAAGGTAGGATAGGGCTCCTACTCCAGAGGACCTGCTAAACCTACCGACATACACCAGCAGCTGCTGTGGGAGCACGCAGGCGACTGCATTCTGAAGGTGCAGGATTAACAAGGATAATGTAAAAAGCCGGAAAAGAGATTTTCAATTTGGGAGCAGTCTTTCAGGACATAGGATTTAATGCCCTGGCAAGATTCCAGGGTGAGAGAGTGAACATTGCTGCTAGGATGGTTCTTAGAAGCATGGAAAACTGATAGCCCACACTAAGTGAGGTAGAAATGCCAGAATAGCCGTGGCAGATGATGGAAGATGGGAATAAAAGGCTCAGAGAAGTGGGCACGTTAGAACTGATATACTATGTGCAACAGAAAAGCCTGCCAGGTGGCTGTGTCCCATAGGAAGGCCTGGAGGATACCTCAAAGCGTAAGAGGTATCCTGGTGAGTGTGAGAGGGGCACCAGTGTCACTAAGAGTCTATAGGCCAGGGCTAAGGGTAGGAGATGCCGTTACAGAACCCGGCTCACTAATGATAATGGGGATGATAGGACCCTGAAACAACAGGGACCAGATGTGGTAGCTCACCCTCAGTAGCCAGGTGGATGCAATTATCCTAATGAGTAGCAAGGCTGGAGTGGCAGGCAGGGGACTCTGGCCCCCAGAGAGTTGTGGAGATGGTTAATAGAACACAACGGAAGTAATTGGGCAAAAGTGTTCTGCTCAGTCTGATGATGAGTAATCCAAGGATGGCAGCCCCAATAAAAAGCCATGATCCCTTGCTCAGTTTCCAGAAAGGAACTAGTTTTCAGACCTAGAACTCATGCATTGAAAGAAAGGTCAGGTCCCCAGTAGGAAGTACCCTGTAACGCCATGGTGATGTACATGGAGGCATTGCCCAAACCTTTCCCAAAAGGGAACTGTGGCTACTTGTTTGGGTAGTCAGATACTGAGAAAAGGGAATACTCTTTCAAGGACTGTTGGGCGTGGGGTCTGAGTTGAGACCCTGATACCTGAAGTATCATCATGAGATCCCTGTTAGAGTGGGTGCATATGGGGACCAGTTAGTAAGTGGAGGCTGGCCCAGGTCCGGCCTCCAGTGTGCCCACTGGGTCCATGGGCCTACCAGGTGGTCACTTCCCTAGTCTCTGAATGGACATATCTTGGTTCCTTGGCCTGTGGAATAAAAGCTATTTAGTGGAAAGGCCTTTGAAACTCCCTTTCTTGCACCACTCCTGCCCCCCATGAGCCAAGATAGTAAATAAAAAGCAATAGTGCATCCCAGGGAGGATGATAGCAATTCATACAAAGTAATTACAAAAGCAATTCAGAGTCTAAGGTATACAGGGCTGGTGGTCGCCAACATGTCTCCATTTAATCATTAGTCTGCACCCTGCAAAAGTCAGACAGATCCTGGAGGATGACAAGAGATTACTGTAGTCCACCAAGCAGTAGACCTATCTGCAGCTGCTGTGCCAGATGTTATATCTTTGCTAGAGCAAATTAGCATATCTTCAGGTACATAATATGTGGCCAGGGAACCAATGAGTGCATTTATTTCTATCCCTACCAGAAAGAGGATCAGAACAGTTGATTCACTTGGAACAGACAACATATACATTTACAGTCCCTTTTTTTTAAAAAAATATTTATTTATTTGGTTGCATCAGGTCTTAGTTGCAGCAGGTGGGCTCCTTAGTTGCAACTCGCTGGCTCTTTAGTTGTGGCATGCTAACTCTTGGTTGCGGCATGCATGTGAGACCTAGTTCCCTAACCAGGGATCGAACCCGAGCCCCCTGCATTGGGAGCGCGGAGTCTTAACCACTAGCCACCAGGGAAGTCCCTACATTTACAGTCTTGCCTCAGGGCTATGTTAATGCTCCCACTCTTGGCATTATGTGGTCCCAAGAGACCTGGGCTGGTTGGATATTGATGACATCATGCTAGTTGGACCAGATGAGTAAGGAGTGACTAGCTCATTAGAGACCTCTGTAACACATGCATTCCAGAGAGTGGGAGAAAAACCTTATGAAGATTCAGAGGTCTCACATGTCTGTAACGTTTTTAGGGGTCTAGGGGTCTGGGGCATGCTGAGACATCCCCCCTCCAAAGTAAAGGATATATTAGTGGCTCTTGCATTTCCTACCACAAAGAAGGAAATCCAATACCTGTTAAGCCTCTTTGAGTTTCACAGGCAGCATATTCCAAACCTGGGAATATCACTTCAACCCGTATACCAGGTGACATGAAAGCCTGTCAACTTTAAGTGGGGCTAAGAGCAGGAAAGGGCTCTGCAGAGAATGTCCAGGCTGCAGTGCAAGCAGTCCTGCTACTTGGGCCACATGATCTGGCAGACCCTATGTTCCTAGAGGTATCAGTGGTAGAAAAAGACGTCATGTGGAATTTATGACAAGTCCCGATGGGAGAATCACAATGCAGATCCCCAGGGTTCTGGAGCAAGGCCATGCCATCTGCCACAGAGAATTAAACACCTTTCTAGAAAGCTCCTGGCATGCTATTAGGCCCTAATAGAGACAGACACCTGACCATGGGACAACAAGTGGCCAGGAAGCCAGAACTGCTCAGCATGAGCTGGGTTCTGTCAGAGCCGTTGGAATCATAAGGTCAGGCAGTCCCAGAAGTAGTTCATCATAAGACGGAAATGCTGCATCCAGGGTCAACCATGAGCAGGAATGATGGGTATAAGTGATCTACACAAGTTGGTGACCCAGACACACAGGCCACCCATCACTGCTGCACCAGCCCCTCTCCCTCAGCTCGCTCCCACGGTTCCATGTGGATCCCTGGATACCAGATGATGACCAGCTAACGGAGGAGGGAAAATCCTTAGTGAGGTTCATGGATGAGCTGTCTTGATATGTGGGTACGAGCTGAAAATGCATGGGTAGCTGCACTACAGTATCATTCTGGGGTGATCCGAAAGACAATGGAAAGAGAAATCCTCTCAATGGCAAGACCTTCAGGCACTGAATCTGTCATCCAATTTGTGTGAAAGAAAGAAGTGGCTTGGGTTTGGGAATAAATAAAAACTCATGGGCAGTGGTGAACGGCTTGGTCAGTGGCCTTGAAAGAGAAAGAGTTGAAGATCAGGATTAGGAAATCTGTGGTGCAGACACTTGGATGGACATGTGGGAACCGGCATGCAGGGTGAAGGTCATTGGCTAGCATGCCTATGAGATAGTAATTACCAAAGATGAAGAATTAAACAACGAGGTAGGCAAAACTGACTCAGCCCGTTAAAGTCAACCCACCTCTGTCATATCTGCTGGCACACTGGGTGCATGTGTAGCCATATTGTGAGGGACAGAGGCTATGCATGAGCCCAACAGCATGGGATCCCCCTCACCAAGGCTGATCTAGCTGCTGTGGTATATGTCCAACCTGCCAGCAACAGAGATCAACTCTGACTCTTTTCTTTGCTATCATCCCTGAGGAAACCAACCAGCTACCTTGCAAGGAGTAGCAATTAAATTTTTAAATAGAAAAGCTAGCAGAAAATATAACATTTATTAGGTCTGTGCAGGAATGACAATTTTTCATGGCTTTAAAGCAAGAGAAGCTATCAGTGAGGAAAAGATGAACAGATTTGAATATTTTAAAATTTAAAACTTTCGTGCAAACGAAGAGATAAAAGATGGAGAACATTTGCATTAAATTGTGACACATAAATGATTAATGTGTTATGACTTTAATTTATAGCTTACTCAATGTATGAGAAAAGCGCTGGGGCCCTAATAGATGAATGTAGAGTATAACAACTACCATTTATTGAATATTTTTCTATGCTCACATAGATTTACAAAATCAAATTGTACTGATTGTTTTGTGTATAAAATGTTTTATAAACAGCTTTTCTCACATAACAGCACAGACTATGTTACTAACTAGTCTTCTAGAACATAGTTTTCAGTAGTTACAAAGTATAATATTTCATTGATGAGGAAGTACAGCTCTATTTTAAAGTTTTCTTTCTTCCTTCCTTCCTTTCTTCTTCCCCTCCTTCCCTTCCTTTCTTTCCTTCCCTTCCTTTCTCTCTCTCTTTTTTTTTTTTTTGCAATTAATGTTGCAAGACTTGATATTCCATTGATGACTTTGCCTTTTCTCCATGCAGGGCCTCAACCAGTACTGCTATCCAAGTGCTTCTAGAGTGTTCCAATCTGCCAGCATCAGATCGCACGTAACATTGTATTAAACCAAGGGACTCACTTTGCAGTAAAAGAGGTGCAAAGGTAGGCCCATGACCATAGGCATACATCATACTATCTAGTCAGAGAGAGTGAAGGAATAGGCTGTTGAAGCATCAACTTGAAGGCATTGCTAAGATGGCGACATCCTTTTTTAAATCTGGGAACCAAGAGGTAGAAGCAAGAATGACTCCCTTTACCATCACTCTCAATGATCCACTCAGGGAATTTGCGCTTCCTGTCTCTGCAGCTCTGGGATCTGCAGGGTTAGAGATCCCGGTTATAAAAGAAGAAGTGCTTCCACTAGGGGACACAAAAAAATTCTCACTGAATTATAGGCTATGGCTGCCCCTTGGGAACTTCAGGCTCTTCGTGCCACATGACAAGCAGTCAAGAGGAGGAGTCCCCATCTTGGCAGGGGTGACAGACCCTGACCAGTAGAGAAGGCAGGATGGCTATTCCACACTTGGGGCAAGAAGAACAATGTGGCGTGCAGGGGATCCATTTGGGTGACTCTAGATACTTCCTCACCCAATTTTGACAGCTGCTGGACAAGTCTAGAAGCTATGGCTGAGAAGGGCATGGTGACAGGGAACAGAACCATCAGAGACGAGGGGCTGGGTCACCCACCGGGTAAGCCACCTAGATCAGCAAAGGTGCTATTTGCAGGTGAGGGGACTCTAGAATGGGTAATACGGGGAAGGAGAGAAAATAAATTTCAGCTGTTGCCCCAAGACAATCTGCCATGCCAGGGGCTATGGTTCACCCCCTTAACCTCTCTCTTGTAAGTTTCCCCTCAGAAAGAAGCCTCCTGGAATTCTGGAGGAGCTGCTCCCCAAACTTCTATCAAGTAGTAGATCTGAGCACAGAAGAGGTGGATTATAATGGATGCTGTAATGCACCGCCCATGATCCGCATCAGGGCTGATGACCTTATTCACCCAATTTGTTGGGAGTGCAGCCAACAGACATCCCTCAGCTGTCAGCCTTCCTCTGGAACTGCCTCTGCTGAAGACAGTCGCCTGGTCCCTTCCCTACAGCTGCCTTCCAATGGTCAATTCAATCCAATGTCTGGTTGAATCAGGTAGAGAGTGTCTTAGCCCCTCACTCTAACTCTGCCAGCTTCAGAGCTCCGTGTGGGGTTGGCTTACAGCTTTGCTGAGACAGACCAACCCCGCTTCTTCCTCTCCCTCATGTGGGAGTTGACCCCAAGAGCACTCCTAAATAAAATTCCTGCATGTCAATCTCCAGCTCCGAGGCTGCCCTCTGGGGAACCCATCATGTGACAGTGCTATCTGAGCAGACTTGAAAGGAATAAGAAGGAAGATCATTCCAGGCAAAAGGGTGGCTACTCCAAAAGCCCTAAAGGCAGGAATGTCTGTGTGGGTAAGAAACAGCAAAAGAACCAAAGTGGCTGTAGTGGAAGGGAGTGAATGGGGAGAGAGGTGGAAGATGAGATTAGAGTGATATCAGGAAACCAGATCATGGAGGACTTTGAAAGCCCTCACTGGGATTTGGCTTTTTACTCCAAGTGGACACCATTGCAGGGATTTGATAAGAAAAGTGACATAATCTAACTTAAAATGTAAAAGAATCATTCAGGCTGCTGTCTTGAGAAAAGAGTGGTGGAGGGGGCTTCCCTGGCGGCGCAGTGGTTGAGAATCTGCCTGCTAATGCAGGGGACACGGGTTCAAGCCCTGGTCTGGGAAGATCCCACATGCCACGGAGCAACTAGGCCCATGAGCCACAACTACTGAGCCTGCGTGTCTGGAGCCTGTGCTCCGCAACAAGACAGGCCGCGATAGTGAGAGGCCCGCGCATCGCGATGAAGAGTGGCCCCCGCTTGCCGCAACTAGAGAAAGCCCTCTCACAGAAACGAAGACCCAACACAGCCAAAAATAAATAAATAAATATACATTAATTAATTAATTAATTTTTAAAAAATCAGTTGATTTAAAAAAAAAAAGAGTGGTGGAGGGCAAGGATGGTCACAGGGACACTAATTAGGAGTTCATTTCAGTAACCCAGGTGAGAGGGGATAGTGGCTCAGATCAGGCTAGTAGTGGTGAAGGTGGTAAAAGCTGATCTGATTCCAGATATATTCTGCAGGTAGAGGCAACAGATTTTCTGAGAGATTGGATGTAGGGTATGACAGGGAAAAAAAAAAAAAGAATTAGGGATGACTCTAAGGTTTTTGTTCTGAACAACCTGACGAACGGAATTGAGGGAGGAATGCCATGGGTGGAGCAAATTGGGGAGTGAAAATAAGGATGTTAATTTTGTATACTAATTTTGATATGCCTATTAGACATCTAAATAAAGATGTTGCGTAGTCAGTTGGAAAAACCAGCCTGTATTTCAGGGAGAGGTTTGGAATGGAGATATACATTAGAATCATCTGCATACAGATATTATTCAAAATCTTGAAACTGGATGAGACCATCAAGGGAGGGTGAAGGGGTGTAGATGGAGAAGACCAAGGACTGAGTCCCAGGTGCTCTGTCCTTAAGAGGGCAGGGAAAAGGGAAGATACAGCAAAGGAGATGGAGGAGTGACCAATGTGAGGTAGGAAGAAAATCTAGAGTGTACAGGGTCCTGGAAGCCAAGAGAAAAAAGTATGTCACAGAAGGAGGCGCCAACTGTGCTGAATTATGCCCAGTTATGATGAGAGCCAAGGGTTGTTCATTGAATTTAGTCAATATTGGTGACCTGGACAACATCAGTTTCACTGGAGTGGCGAGGGCAAGAAACTGGTGGAAGCTGATTTCAAAGAGAGTGCAGATAGCCTACTCTTTTGAGGAGTTTTGTTGCAAAGAGAAGTAGAGAAATGGTGAGTCATGGCTGGCGAAATGGTTAGGAGAAGGTACTGTTATTGTGCCCATTTTACAGATGAGGAAACTGAGGCTTAAAAAAAGTTGAGAAATTTGCCCAGGTTCATTCAACTAGTAAGTTGTGATTTGAGCACAGAGCTGTGTGATAGAAACTTACTCTTTCTTAAAATTTTCTGTTATAAAACTGATGGGGGCTTCCCTGGTGGCGCAGTGGTTGAGAATCTGCCTGCCAATGCAGGGGACACGGGTTCGAGCCCTGGTCTGGGAAGATCCCACATGCCGCGGAGCAACTGGGCCCGTGAGCCACAACTACTGAGCCTGCGCGTCTGGAGCCTGTGCTCCGCAACAAGAGAGGCCACGATAGTGAGAGGCCCACGCACCGCGATGAAGAGTGGCCCCCGCTTGCCGCAACTAGAGAAAGCCCTCGCACAGAAACGAAGACCCAACACAGCCAAAATATATATATATATTAATTAATTAATTTAAAAAAACTGATGAATATTCTTATAGATAAGCATATAATTACATCTCTGATTATTTCCTTAAAATGAATTTCTAGAGGTAGAAATTCTGGGTCAAAAGGTATGCACCTGTGGATAGCTTTGAATCCACATTGCCAAAGCCCTGCAGAAAAGCTTGTAGCCGGTTACACTGCCATCAGCAGCCTATGAAGTCTGTTTCCCTGCATTACTGCCAACACTGGATCCTATCTTTTCTCCCCCCTCAGTTGCAGAGGTGAGAATAATAGTATCTTATTTTGCATATGTATGATTACCAGTTAGAGCTGACCATGTTGTACAAGCCTGTTTCCCAGCATCCCTTTGGCTTCTGCTGATGTTTATCACTCTCAGGCCTGATCACCCTCACCTGACCACTCTCTTCACGAATACTCATCCCCTGCAGCAACATGTCCAGTTTAGAAGGTAAAGTGCACAGAGCAAAATAGAATTAAAAAGTAATAATAGCTTTAAGGTAAGAAATTAGATCTTGAGTGGTTTTTATATCTGAGAGACTGTGGAAGAGCTAAAATATTAGGAAAAGTTGGGGGGCAAAGTGGAACCGTGTCTAAAAGGACCCTGTATATGATCCTCTATGTGACTATGACCTGAGAGTATCCAGTTCCAAAGACTCCCCCAGAGGGTGCATGGGCGGGGAAAGGGAGATCCCTTTGGAAAATATACTTTGTAGCCCATAATTTCCAATTTCGCCACTTGTTTTCTTTTAATAGATTTTTTTTTTTTCCAACAGCTTTTCTGTTCTTCCTTTGCTCTTCAGTCTGGGAAGACAACTGATAAACTGGCCCTTGCACATTTGAAAGAGATAAAGATATTTATTTATGCCAGCAATACTAGTTGTAGAAAGATTAGGAAATAAAGAGAAGCAGGAAGAAAAATAATTAAACCAACAGAAATTCCTCCCACTGTGCTCTAGATAATTATTATTTATATTTTGCTGATTTTGGTTTCCAGATATATTTTTAAAAATTATTTATTTACTTATTTTTGGCTGTGTTGGGTCTTCGTTTCTGTGCGAGGGCTTTCTCTAGTTGCGGCAAGCGGTGGCCACTCTTCATCGCGGTGCGCGGGCCTCTCACTATCGCGGCCTGTCTTGTTGCGGAGCACAGGCTCCAGACGCGCAGGCTCAGTAACTGTGGCTCACGGGCCTAGTTGCTCCGCGGCATGTGGGATCTTCCTGGACCGGGGCTCGCACCCGTGTCCCCTGCATTAGTAGGCAGATTCTCAACCACTGCGCCACTAGGGAAGCCCCTCCAGATATTTTTATTAAAAATTTTACATAATACATTTATATAATCTATTATTTTCAATGAATAAATCTTGAACATCTTTCTGGCTTTCTAGTTGCCAGCAAATGTTGATCTATATTGTCGTTTTTAATGAGTTAATTTTTATAAAATTCCATTATATAGATAATTGTGAACAATTTACTTAATCTCTTATTTTTGGAATTTTAGGTTATATCTTAGTTTTTTACTATAATAAGCATGATAAACAATCTCATACATATTTGTGCACTCATCCACTACTACTCTAGTGTAAATTCAAAGTGGGTTTACCAAGTCAAAGAGCATGCACATTTTTAGGGTTTTATTTTTGGTTTTGTTTTGGTTTTTATTCTTGGCTACGTTGGGTCTTTGTTGCTGCACACGGGCTTTTCTCTGGTTGTGGCGAGGGAGGGCTACTCTTTGTTGCCATGCACAGGCTTCTCATTGCGGTGACTTCTCTTGCTGTGGAGCATGGGCTCTAGGCACACGGGCTTCAGTAGTTGTGGCACGTGGGCTCAGTAGTTGTGGCGTGCGGGCTTAGTTGCTCCGCGGCATGTGGGATCTTCCTGGATCAGGGCTCGAACCCGTGTCCCCTGCATTGGCAAGCGGATTCTTAACCACTGCGCCTCCAGGGAAGCCCTTTTTAGGGGTTTTGAGATGTGTTTCTAATTGCCCAAACGCTTCCCAAACCACTTTATCTCCACAATAGAGTTCTAGCTCATAAACGAACATTGGTTTTCACTAAGCAATGTTCATGCTGAAATAAACAGAAGGAAATCACAAGTTTTCTTTGGAAAGATAGTTCCCCAGGCAAGAATATTACTTAAGAAAGACAAAGTGAAAACAAGAGATAACTGGAGGGAGGGTAGATTAGCATCTAGAAAGTGAAGAAGCAGGTCTGTACTCAAGGAGGACCTGAGCTTCCAGAAGCTTCATTTGGCCTGGACTCTGGTTAATGGCAGCGGCAGTGCCAGGGCTTTTGTTCGTACCTGTCTACTTTTGCACCTGTCTCCTTCCAACACTCCTGTTGACACTTATCCAATGCCAACTCCTTGTGCAGGTGGCTCCTGTAGGCTCGTTGTCACTTTGGAAAGGACCTAATACCTTCCAAGTTCCCTTCCAGCACACAAAACTCCTGCTGGCTGACGGAAGACATGACGGCATCAGAAGAAGGGCCAGGTCAGAGATGAGCGGGTGTGGGCACGTAGCTGGCACAGACACCAGGAGGACGTGGTGTCCTCTTAGAGGACCCACGTCATAAACAACAGAAGAATCCTCTGCAGGAACACCGACAGCCACCTTCACTCCACACCCTGGTCTCTTAACCCAGCAGGCCCCAAAGCAAGCTCATTATTATCTCCTGTGGGCTCCTGCTCCTGTCTTCACTTACTGGCTTCCCCACCTCTTAGAAGCCCGTGCAGGAGGCCTCATCTGTCACTTATGACTGCGCCCTCTCCTTGACCTCCAACATCTAAGCTGCCAATCATATGCAGCCATTCTATCCTCAGAGCATCTCCTTCCCTCCTCTCCATCCTCACAGCCTCGGGTAAAACCGCCATACCGCTTGCCCGTGAGAAGGTGGCAGTGTCCTGAATGTGTCTTTCCGTGAAAGTTCAAAACTCTCATGGCTCCACACAGTCTGCAGGGTACCGTTTCCATTCCTGAGTAAGGCACTGAGAGCCCTTCCAAACTCTGGCCCCATCCTCGCTTTTCAGCTTCATGCCTGCCCCTTCCCTTCTTGTGTCCTGTATGTCTGGACCCGCCCCCCCCCCCCAAGCAACCACCTCCTTGTGCCTTCGTTCCAGTGTTTTTCCCCCACTGTTCTCACTGTTGCTCAGTCTGCTCAAGTCCTTCTCATCCTTAAAGGCCGGACGCAAACATTAATTCTCCGTGGCTTTCTCCAGGCAGAATTAATTATCCTCTCTTCTGTGTTCCCATAGAGTTTTGTCTCTACTGCTGCGGGAACATTCATCATGGTAATAGCTGCCTCCTAACAGACTAGGAGTTCACTGAGGACACGGACTGTGTCCCATTCATCTTTGGATTCCTAGAGCCTAGCCCAATGCCAGGCCTATAGTAGGTGCTTAGTAAATATTGGTTGAATAGGGTTGAGTCAGAAATAGACTCAGGTCACTTGACTCTTATTCAGTGCCTTTTATACTATCCCAAAGCAAAGGCTTGCATGGCTAGGATGGGCATTACCACAAAGCAGGATGGGCTAATCTCTCATCTCTCCACTGGCCATTTCTGTTACCTGTTGAAATTCCACTGGAAATTAATTCTTTTGGGTATGATATTATCTCTAGTTAAATTACAAATATCCCTGGGAGGGATTCATTTTCAACACAATTAACCCTGCAAAAATTTTCATGCTGGAAGGGAACTTAGAAGCTATTAGCTTTTTTTTCCCCCCAGCAACTAGCCTACAAGAGCCACCTGCAGGAGTTGGCGTTGGATAAGTGTTGATAGAAAGAGTAGAAGACAGGTCCAGGGAAGGGCCAGTCCTGCATGAAGTACCATGAAAGGAGGTATAGGGCAGCAAGAGGGCATGGATTCCAGGGGAGGGGGTGTTCACTGGAGAAAGGAGTCGTGTGGTGGGAGGAGAGAGGTAGCAAAGAAAAATTCCTCCAACGTCTCAATTTGGTCACATGTCTTCCTTGTGTACAGTACTGATCCCTAGTTCTGATTTCTAAACACCTCTGGTAAATCTTTTTTGCTAGAGTGCCAGAAAATTCTCAGGTAATTTTCCAATTTTAATTCACCTTAATCTTAAAAATAAATACATGCCTCATGGCATTTTTAAGAGGGGTGGGTGTTTGATGAGATGAAATGAGTGACAATAGGGTGTCACAACTCCAGAAAGGTTTCATATCGCTGCTTTAGAGTTTCCCAGTGAGTAGGAGTTTGATGAAGTGAAAAAATGAAATGGCTTCCAAATCACTCTGCCCTACTATGCTGATTTGCAAACACATAACCTTCCTACACTGCTGAAAAGATACAGCCCTGGGCTGAATGAACCCTGCAAAGTTAGCGCTTGGCACTCACCCAGCAGTTTGAAAAAGGCAGTGAAAGGAAACGTTACCAGTCAACTGATAGCAGCAGGACCCTGAGGGAGGGAGAGCCCAGCCAAGGCAATCCAGACGGCCATCCAGGTCACAGCACAAAGCCTTCCTGGGAATTCTTAGGACAGCAGCAGGTTGGAGCCCTGGCCTCACATTTCACTCTAAAGGAGGCCACCACCGAAATGGGTTGAGACGCTCCCTTCTGGTTTTCTGTATTCAGAGGTTCACACGCCCGGGAGAAGAGAGAAAAGGACAAATCAGCCTTATTAGCATCTGTCTACTCTTGGGCTTGACTCTGAAGCATCCTTGGGTGGTGTCTTTCAGGACTAGAAGAGTCTAGAAGCTGCCAGGCATTCATGACTTAATTTCACATTTTTTAAAGCTCTGGATTATGTAGGACTCTTCTATATGTGATTGTTACCTCGGATTGATACTTCAAATTGTGATCTTCCGATTTCCCAAAGAAGAGAGTTTGAGGAGTCCGTTAGGCCGGAATCTGCCTCTTTTAGAACCAGCAGGTGGTGTAGCGACCCCTTCACAGGTGCCCTGCTGAGGCCCAGACGACTTTTTTAGCCTTACCTCTCACCCAGGGAGTGACTACCTCTCCCTTTCTGGTTTTTCCTTTTTCAAAACCCTTCATAGCTACTAACGGACAGGGCTCTGTCAACATCTAAAAAATTTTTTTAGGCTGCACCATGCAGCATACGGGATCTTAGTTCCCCAATCAGGGATCGAACCCGGGCCCCCTGCATTGGGAGCACGGAGTCCTAACCACTGGCCAGGGAAGTCCCTCCATCAACATTTTTAAAGAAAAGGAACTCTTTCAGATCAAATCTGTGCCCAACGTCAGTCTATAAAACAGAAGAGATGAGGTCTGCTGGTTGACCTGGGATGGGGGCCTGGTGCCTTCACCTCGCCCTCTCCCCTGGGAAGCAAATCTGTCACAAGTTCCAGAATTCTGCCATCATCCAAATCGCAATTTCTCAATCTCCAAGGGAAATTTTGTCATCTGGCATTTCCATGGCTGTTTTAAAATGTTACAGAAGATTTGGCGTGTCCCACTGGGAGGGGCAGGCACCTGTGTCTGGACTTGTAAGCCGGCGGGTGTGACAGGAGAGAGTGACCACTGCTTGCTCGGCTCAGTGGCTCCTGTCCTCCTGTCCTGCTCGCTGTCTACACCGCACAAGGCACCTGGCTGAGAAAAGGGCTTAGGAGGAAGCAGAGGATGCCAGAGAACAGGAAGAGTATGACACACGCCTGAGTTAGGTCAGCGGGCCCGGCAGCTTTCCTTTCCCAGCTGACTCAGGACGCCTCCCCACAAGCTGCTTGCTTGCTGAGGCCTGTCTTGACAACTGGCGTTAGATGGTGGTGACTCATCAGTTTTTACCCCAGGGGTTAATGAACACGCAGCAGAGGCAGACCTGCCACCCCTCAGAATCCTCCCGAAGGCTCCCGATCAGGTGTTCTCCTTGTCTGAAACCCCTAGAGACTGGGGCCACACGAGCAGCTCCCACGCGGGGTCAACGCAAGAATCCAAAGTAGCTGTTGCTCAGGATTTTTCTGGAAAAGAGAGAGGAAGGGGCTCTGCCTCCGTGAGCAGAGGGGGCTGCTTTGGTATTGGAATCAAAATAAAATGAAATGCGTTCTTTGGAATCCGTGAGCTCTGTTCCCGGGACCGGGAAGGCATGGGGTCAGGCCTGAGCTTTGGGACTGATTTCAGGCGCCCCCAGGCTTTGGCAACGGAGGAGGAGCCCTTGGCCCCGTCGTGCTCCCGATCCCCTCGCCGATCAGGCCCAGTGGGCTCTCCGTGCTCTTCGCACAGCTCAAGACAGGCGCACTCAGCATCCTGTCCCCCGAAGACTGACCCGACCTGGGGGGCGCGTGCCAAGTGTCTCTGCTTGTGGTGGCAGGGACGGATCGTAAGGTTGCCTTGACCAAAGGCATGAGTCCCCCCGGGGGAGGAGGGCAAGCCAGGCCTCCTCCCTGAGGGGCGCACGTCCCCAGAGCCTGAGCCCAACACTCGGCTCCGCGGACTCACACTCAGTGCTGTCCTGAGAGGCAGCTTAAGTGACAACTGTGGAGATTCCAGAATCAGGAGCTAGGTTATCTGAGCTCAAGGCCCAGCCTCTGTGAAAAGGAGAACGATCATACCTGCTTCCTAGAGTCAGAGCCGAGAATGAGCTAATATTGGTAATGAGACAGGGCCCAGTGCACAGTAGGTGCACCTTTAGCGCGGCACCCGGATTTGCCTCCACCCCCCCCCCGCCCCAGCCTCACTGGGGCCACACTCCAGCCGTGATTTCTTCCACCTGCTGAAGACAGGGGCTGCCTCTGGCTCTCTTACCCCTCCTCCGCCCCCATCGCATCTCCAGAGCTCTATAGTGTGACATCTGTCCTGGAAGAGTTCCAACCTCCCCGCTCCAGGACTTGCTGGCAGTCAGATCCACTGGTGATTTGGTCGGAAGGGTCGCTTTTCACCTCTTATCCTAAGCTGTGAGGGAAAACAGTCACATACCCTAGAATTCGGCCTCTGCCTTTCTCCCGTGATTATGAGCGCCCGATGTGAGCGGTGAGTGCACCGACTGCAGAGGCCCTGCCAGGCACTCACCGAGTGGATTGATGGAGCATACTGAGTTAAGTAAGCAATGTGCTGGACATCTGGGGGTCATGAACTCTTAACTTTTGCTACTTGGCCTCATGCTGTTCAGCCAGTTACTTCTACCTTCTGCCCTTCCTAAATAGGAATAAGCTATCTCCGAGATAGTTTTAAGAGACACTAGTGAAAATGATTAAAGTGGAAAGCACAGTGGACCTACGTGCTTTATGTAATAGCATTCAGTCTTTCTTCCTCTCTTTGCAACCTGAACCACAGAATCAATAATGTTTTTCCAAGTGCAGTGTCCCCAGAACAAGATGTGAATCCATTCCCTGAGCCCTGCCCTTGGCTGGGGAGTGGCCCCTGCCCTTTGGAGCCTGGTGTCTGGCGCTGGAGCTGGCTTGCCGTGGTTACGTGCCCATCCCTTCCTGGGATTCCAGCCAAGATACCAGGGTTGCACATTTCTCTAATTTCAGAGGAAGCTTTGTTCAGGGGTTGAGTCTCCACAGTGGCTTTGGCCATCTATCTCCATTCTGTATTCTCAGATGTAAATTTAACTATCTTTTATTGAGTACCTATTGTACTCCAGGCACTGTGCTAAATGCATTCACCAGCATTATCTTGTTTAATCCTCTGAGCAGCTCCGTGAGGTAGGTGTGTTACCACTCCTATTTCACCTGAGGAAATGGACTCGTGGGGGGAGTTAAAGAAGTCAGCAAAGCAACACAGAAAACAAGGGGCAGGGCCAGGATTTTACCCCAGAGCTCTTTATTACTTCCCATGTTTCCTTTATCACAGTTGTCCTGCATACAGATGGTTCCAATTTACGAGAAAATCAAGCTGTAGTCTGAGAAAGTGCTAATTAGAGAGCCCAAGGTAGTGGGGGCTTCTGCCCGTGTCCTGGGAAGGATGCTCTAACTGTGGCTACTGGGGACCATCTGCCTTGAAGGAAGAGGGTGGAAGGAAATTTTCCCCCCTCCTTCTTGTCCTGGAGCCCAGTGCAGAGGCCTGCATGCTGTCAGAGCACTTTCTGCAAGCTGCGGATCTGAAACACGGAGGATCCAGGCTGTCAACCCCACAGCAGGGCCCCCGGTGTACTGTGTTTCATTCAGCATTATCGGCAATCCCCATTTCGGCTGAGTCATCCAGGCCTGTGAGAGTTGCCCACTTGCTACAGAGCTTTTCTGCAGCTTGTTTGTGGTGAACCCTTCATATGGTCCCATCCGTGGCAAGTGCAAGCGATGGGTGCAAACTAGAACCAGAGCACAGGAGATGACCCTTTCCATGCTTCTCTTAGTTCTCTACGCAGAGACAAAAGTATTGATTACTAGCCCATCTATCAAAAGGAACGGAGATACAGAGCAAAGTGGAGCTCCCTATAGATCTACTGATATTTTAACTTATCTTAAAAGGGGGCTGGGGGCTTTCTGACATTTTTGCTTGGGGACTGGGGCAGAGACTTCAGGTTCCTACATACTATCTGTTCTCCTCTTCCCCTTGAATTATAAAACTCCAAGTTTATTTGGGACAGCAATGTGCCCAGTTATTGCCCAGATTTCTAAGCTTTCCTGACCAATTAGATATAAAAGGATGTTATATGTGCAATTTTCAAGAAGTCTGCTTAGACTCAGATGGGCAAGATGCCCTATTGTTGCCCATTTGCCCTTCTCCCTCTGTCCTGTTGCCTGGAATGCAGATGTGATGGCTGACTTGCCACAGCCCTCTTGGACCTTGGGGAAGCAAGTGCTAAGGATGGTGCTAGAGAAAGCCAGAGCAGCTTGGGGTTCCTGATAACTTCTGGAGCCACCATTCCTGCCCAGGACTGAATTCCTCTGGACTTCCCTCACATGAGAAAATGAACACTTGCTTTGATGACCACTGAGTGGTTGTCTGTAGATGTTGAGATATGGAGACTTGAGGTAGCACTAAATTAATGCCCGAATTCAGTCCTTTGTTGAATAAATTTATATTAAATATCTACCATCTGCCAGGTATTGAGCTAAAATACATGGTCTCTACTCTCAGGAATTTAAACAGGCAACTTAAACAGAGTATACTTTAAGGAAGTACTATAACAGAGAGGAAGCCCCTAACCTAACCTTGGGGAAGGCTTCCCAGAGAAAACTGGGGCTTGTAGGGCAAGTGGAAACCAGTCAGGAGTAGAGTAAAGGTAGTCAAATAAGGAGCTTTCTGTAGCTGATATGCAGTCCTTTTTAATGGACTACATTTGTCTTTCCAAACAGGCTATGACCCAGTAGCTGATTCTTGCTAAGCTTGCAATGATCTTGCAAAGATCAATACTGACAGCCACTCCATTACTGGACTCACAGTTTAGAAGGTAGTTTTTCCTTCTTTTTTTAAAAAGAATATTTATTTATTTACTTATTTTGGCTGCATTGGGGATCTTCGTTGTGGCACGCGGAATCTTTTAGTTGCGGCATGCGGACTTCTAAGTTGCAGCATGCATGCAGGATCTAGTTCCTCGACCAGCGATCGAACCTGGGCCCCCTGCATTGGGAGAGTGGAGTCTTACCCACTGGACCACCAGGGAAGTCCCTCCTTCTTTCTCTTTTACCACAATCTTTTCTCCCTTCTAGGGCCTAGAGCAAAGGAAAAAATGCATGTGGATCAAAAATCTGATCCTTTACTGAGAGTAGATTTGGGTGAAGGTCAGCCTCTGGTTGTATCCAGATCAACTTGCATGTTCCCTGTGTGCTCTTAGCCCTAGGCCTTGGAAGAGAGGTGGTGCGGGGCAGGAGAGTGTCCTAAAAGTGACAGGAGAGTGTCCTAAAAGTGACCCGTGGTCTCTAGGGACCAGTTTGATTGTCACTCCCAGTCCTGATCTTATCAGGCCAATTCTAAGTCTGCTGCTTCTGCCCTGAACAGAGGTTCAAAGTTTTTGTTTACATTGAAGAAGAGACTGAACTGGTCTTGAGTAGCAGAAACAACTTAAGCCAGCTTAAGCACAGAAGGATAAGTCATTGAATGGGTGAGGTTTCTTCTTATGCCCGCAGCAGGAGAGCAGCTGGGCCTCAGGAATATACCAACATCAGGGCCTAGAGGGTATCAGGGTGTCTGTCCATGCTGCATCCCTATGTCTGAGTCCATTTCTGTCCTCTTACTCTGTAATGGACTTTTTATGCTCTCCAGTCCATATGGTAAAAAAAAATAAAATAAATATTGTTAATAAAAAAATACCCAAAGGCCATTCCTTAGCTCCTGGTGTTTTACATGTTCAAGAGATCAGCCCAGATTGAATCTTTTAGTCTCAATTCCAGATCCTGTGGCAATGACACTAATTAGGTCAGCGTGGCTTAGAAGCCCATCCTGGGATGAGAACCAGGGAAGGGGTCCACAGACAGAGCTGCAAAGCCCATGCCTGGACCACAGCAATGGGAGCGGACACAACTGGTGAGGTAGGGCAGCAGACAACCCAGCAGGGGTCTGCTCCAGTCTCTGCACGGCAGCCTAGGAGTCCCAGAACTTCCATTTCTCCCCCAGATCCTCCCTGATCCACGCAAGGACCTGTTCCATGCAGTTAGAACCTGATCTCTCAGACAAATGTCTGTACCCTGGCTAGAATATGAGTTCCATAAGGGCAGAGGTTTTAATCTGTCCTGTTCACTTCCTTAACCCCAGAAACTAGAATAATGCTTGGCACCACGGGAGGCACTCAAATACTTGGGACGTCAAATAATGAAATTCAACTTCTCCATTCTCTGCCTTCCTGGAAGGGGAAGGGGGACCGGATGGCAGCCGGGGAGTGAAGCGCACAGGAGAGAGGATGAGAATAGAATCTCCAAAAGCAGCCCTGCGGCATATTTGTAGGCATTGGTCTACCCAGTTTCTGGGCCCTGGACGCGGTTATAGAGCAGCGTGCAAGCCCTGATCCTGGAGCCTGGTAGACACCGTTCACTAGATGCAAAGCCTGTCTACTCAGCATTGACAGGCCTAGGTTTATTATCTCTTTGGTCCTGTGATTCCTGGTTACCTTGTAGCCTCTCTGAGTCTTCATTTGTTTATTAGTAAATAGATCACAAGGTTATTGAGAAGATCAAATGATATAACATATTAAATACTTCCCTGTATGTACTACGTACAAGCTGTCCTATAAATATTTATTGACTCTTGCAAAACACGGGGTCGGATTTTGTGTTGTTTTCTGGTGGGTAAATTGGGAATAGGGTAGAATTGTAACTATGTAATTTACTACAGGCCTTGGGTTCTTAGAGGAGATGGAATTGACTGGTATAATTACCATTTCTCACGGCAAGAATAGCCCTGCCATCACCTAGTTCCTTTTTTTAAAAAAATTCATTAATTAATTAACTTTTGGCTGCGTTGGGTCTTCGTTGCTGCCTGCGGGCTTTCTCTAGTTGCGGCGAGCGGGGGCTACTCTTCATTGCAGTGCGCGGGCTTCTCATTGCGGTGGCTTCTCTTGTTGAGGAGCACAGGCTCTAGGTGCGCGGGCTTCAGTAGCTGTGGCGCACGGGCTTAGTTGCTCCGCGGCATGTGGGATCTTCCCAGACCAGGGCTCGAACCCGTGTCCCCTGCATTGGCAGGCGGATTCTTAACCACTGCACCACCAGGGAAGTCCCTCACTGGTTCCTTTTGCGGAAGTGCTGTTCTTTCTGTATGAAGGCAAAGCTTTGGCCCATCAGCAGGAGCCCTAAATACAGCATGGGTCAGCTGGGGGGATGACTGCAGTTGTGTTGCCCCGTGGATATCTTCCTACACACATCGTGGGCAGAGGGCAGGTCGAAGCTAAGGGCTCCCATGGAGTGAGTCCTTGGCCTCATTCGCTCTGTCTCCTCCCCACCTCAAGCGCAGTTCAGCCTCTTTGAATCTCCCTTCTGCTACCCGTGCTCCAGCCACCCCCATCCCTCAGATTCTTTTCAGACCTGCATTCCCAGCTCTCCTGCTTCCACAGCCTCGACACCTCTTCTGCTGTAGATGTGATGCCCTGCCCCCAGCTCTCCCAGGGCTCCCCCCCTCACCCCGCCCCCTCATCCTACACTGACCTGAGAAAGAATGGCTCCCAGGCCCTCTTCCCCCAGACACTCTCCCTCCCTCCCTCCCACCCTCCCCCAGTTTGGCCTCATAGGGCAGACAGTGTGTGTTTGAGAATCAACCCTCTCCTCCGGATGTCCCATTATCCACCTTCAGCTGTCAGGGACACAGTGACAATCTGAACCAAATGGAGGATGCAAGAGAAATTTTTAAAAGAGAGAAAAAGAACAGATAATTTCAAAAGGACATTAGGCTCCATTCAGGGACACAGTCTCCAATCAACAAAATGAAAGGCAAGCGGTAGCCCCACAGGGACTGACTGAAAGGCAGCTGGTGGTGAGTGTTCTGGAGCCGGCTTCTCACACAGGCCTCCCTCACTCGCCCAGCGACAGCTCCCTTCCCGGCAACCAGCCCCACCCTGGGGGATTAGGTCTGGACTCCACCCCAAGCGACAGGGCCTGGGGCCTCCCTGCCAGTGGGGCTTCCTCCCTGACAGGACTCACAAAGACTCCCTCACCAGGGGTGACTGCAGGACCGTGCTTGGCTGACAGAATCCTTTGGCAGAAAAATGCCGTCTGAGTCAGCCCTCAGAAATAATTAACCCTCAGGATGTTTCCTGGAGCACTGAAGTGGGTTGAAGGCCGAAGATGCAGGGAGTGATGCAGCATTTGTCTTCTGAAGGTGAGGGAGGGAATACTTGGGCACTCAGGGCCCTCCCAGCTCTCTGGGCCTCAAGATTGTTCTCAGAGGCGGGCAGAAGGCCCTTATTTCCTTAGAGACTCTTCCTAGAGGCCTGTTTTCGTTTAGGGGCTTTTCAGAACGTGAGTCAGGCAGTAAACAAAGAAGAAGAGTCGCTATTTGCTGCTAAGTGTGGTACCAAGGGCTCAGAGGAGCCACAGGTGAAATCTGAGACCCAGACCAGGCCTCGGGGAATTCACCACCTGGGTAGAGAAGTGAGGCAGGAAAAGACATTGTTAGATAGTCTGTTGGTCATACATTCATACATCCAGTGTGAAAAGAGAAAAGGCATTTTCTTGAGCCTAAGCGGATTATTTTACACATTTAGGCCAGGAGCTCAAAGACTTGCTAAGATAATAATGCTGCCCGTGATTTACATTGGTTCTTCCTTCTAAGAAGGCTTCAGAGCTCCCTGCCAATGTTTCAGTGAGACTTGGTCAGATTCTCCTCTTTCATTTCCCTCCTTTCCAAGGCCAAAATTTCTCATCCTCGTTTCACAACCAGGAAGGTTAAGAAACAGGCCACTGGCCGCCCTGCCAGGCAACCAGGCCCACATCTACACAGACTCAAAGGCGCAGCCACTGGCACTTCCATCATCATGCACACAATGAATCCACTGAGTTTTTAATTGTTAAGTGCACTCTTAGAAGAGGCATATTCCAAAGAGAATCAGAGAATTAGAGAATGGCAGACATCACGCTGGGGCTTACTGTCAACACATATGACACTGGTATACTGTATCCAGATGCTGTAGGCGCTAGCTCTAGTGTCAACAAACTTTTTTATAAAGAGCCAAATAATAAATAGGAAATATTTTAGCCTTTGTGGGCCAAATATTATCTCTGCTGCATATTCTTCTCTTTTTAACACAAAAAATTGTGTTAAAATACACATAACATAAAATTCACCATCTTCTCAAGGGGGAAAGATACTCTCTTCAAAAAATGATGTTGGGAAAACTGGATAACCACATGCAAAAGAATGATGTCGGATCCTTCCCTTACACCATATACAAAAATGAACTCAAAATGGGTTAAAAACCTAAATATAAGACTCCAAACTATAAAATCCTTAGAAGAAAACATAAGGGAAAGCTTCATGACATTGGACTTGCAATGATTTCTTGGATATAACACCAAAAGTACAGGCAACAAAAGCAACAGTACACAAATGGAACTACATCAAACCTAAAAACTTTTATACATCAAAGAACACAATCAACAGAATAAAAAGGCAACCTATGAAGGGGGAGAAAATATTTGCAAGTCACGTATCATCTGATACCCAGGGTATATAAAGAGCTGCTAGAATTCAACAACAAAAAAATCAAATAACCCAATTAAAAATAGGCAAAGGACTTGAATAGACATTTCTCCAAAGATGATATATAAGTGGCCAACAAGCATATGAAAAAAATGTTCAACATCACTAATTATCAGAGAAATGGAAATAAAAGCCACAATGAGATATCATCTCACACTCATTAGGATGGTCACTGTCAAAAAAAACCCCCAGAAAATATCAAATGTTGGTGAGGACGTGGAGAAACTTGAGCCATTGTGCAACCATTGTGTTGGTACGATTGCAAAATAGATGTGACTACTATGGAAAACAGTGTGGTGTTTAGGAAAAAAAAGTTTAAAATAGATCCAGAAATCTCATTTTTGGATATATATCCAAAAAAAATTGAAGCAAGATCTCAAAGAGATATTTGCACACCCATGTTGATAGCAGCACTACTCACAATAGCCAAGAGATGGAAGCTTAAAATGGTTAAGACAGTAAATTGTATGTTATGTCTTTTTACCCACAGTTTTTAAAAAAAATAATTTAAAGGCCCAGCCAGAAAAAAAAATTTTACCATCTTAACCATTTTAAGTGTACAATTTAGCGTGCGTGTGCACCCATGCACGTGTGTGTTTAACAACTTTTAAAAATGTAAATAGTGGGCTTCCTTGGTGGCGCAGTGGTTAAGAATCCGCCTGCCAATGCAGGGGACATGGGTTCGAGCCCTGGTCCGGGAAGATCCCACATGCCGTGGAGTGACTAAGCCCGTGCGCCACAACTATTGAGCCTGCGCTCTAGAGCCCGCGAGCCACAACTACTGAGCTCACGCGCCACAACTACTGAAGCCCGCGTGCCTAGAGCCCGTGCTCCGCAACAAGAGAAGCCACTGCAATGAGAAGCCCGTGCACCGCAACAGAGAGTAGCCCCCGCTCGCCGCAACTAGAGAAAGCCCACGCCCAGCAACGAAGACCCAACACAGCCAAAAAAAAAAAAAAAAAAAGTAAAAAGCCATTCCCAATGTGCAGGCCTAACAAAAAAAGGCTATGACTAGATTTGACCCATAGGGCATAGTTTGCTGACCCCCATGCTAGAGCCATATACACAAGACCTAGATTTGGTAAAATGTAAAGGCTTTAATCCAGGACAAAGGAAAATCATCATATACATGAGACAGTAGTATGGTTGTTAAGACTGTTGCCTCAGTCAGACTTTTAGCTCTGCCACATACCGGGAATATACTCTTGGACAAGTTACTTACCCTCCCTATCCTCAGTTAGTTCATCAGTAAATTGGAGTGATAACTGAACTTTCCTTGTAGAGTTGTTGTGAGGATTAAATGAGATAATACATTGTAAGCACTTGGCATAGTGCTGGGCACATAGGAAGATCACAGTAAACTTTGGCCTCTGTACACGTTATGAATAAAGGAACTGTGAGAAAGACATCCAGTTAACTGCACTATAAAGGTTGAAACCATTGGAATTCCAAGATGCAGCAGTGGTCAAATATTGTTGCTCAGCCTGGAAAGTCTCTGGATGCATGTGGGCTACAAGAACTGACTGCAAGTTGTATTGTTACGTACCAGGGTTCTTGTCCTTCCGTAATCAATAGAAATTGATAAGAGGCCAGACAAGAAATTCACGCAAGGCTTTATTGGGACTCCTGCTGCAGCAGGAGGGAGTGAAAACAAGTAACAGGTTCCCTTGCTCAGTCCCCGAGTGGGGGGCCGAGCTAGTTCCCTACGTGGGGTGAGGGTAGGTGTGTGTCCAGGGGTCGGGCTGGAGGCGTGGCTTAGGTGGTTTGTCCACCTCTCTGGTGGTGTTGAGTGCAGGGGGCATGAGCAGTACCCTGCTTTTTCTCCCTACACCCTGTTTTCACTCACGGTTCTTCAGAAGTGGCAGTTGGGGTTTTGGTCTTTTTGTATCTTAACAGTAAACTTTATGGGACTTTCCTGGTGGCGCAGTGGTGAAGAATCTGCCTGCCAATGCAGGGGACACGGGTTCGAGCCGTGGTCCGGGAAGATCCCACATGCCGCAGAGCAACTAAGCTCGTGCGCCACAACTACTGAGCCCGTGTGCCACAACTACTGAAGCCCACACGCCTAGAGCCCATGCTCCACAACAAGAGAAGCCACTGCAATGAGAAGCCTGCCCACCACAACGAAGAGCAGCCCCCGCTTGCAGCAACTAGAAGAAAGCCCATGTGCAGCAGCAAAGACCCACCGCAGCCAAAAATAAATAAATTTCTAAAAAAAAAAAAGAAAACCAATAAACTTTTTTTTTTTAAGTATTTTGTTAAATTAATTAATTTATTTTTGGCTGCGTTGAGTCTTCGTTGCTGCGTGTGGACTATCTCTAGTTGCAGCGAGCGGGGGCTACTCTTCGTTGCGGTGCACGGGCTTCTTGTATCTTGTTCATAATTTGCCCTAACTTTGCATGCACTCAGTTATTTTTAGTCCCTCATAGCTTCTTTGTATTTTGTTGCTTGAGGAGACATTTGTCCAGGTGCAAGCACTGCAGCAAAGGGCCCCAGGTCCCAGCCTGTCTTAGTATGGTCCCATCACCCTGGGGCTCCTGGGTGGGAAGCCAGGCCCCCTTGAGTTCACTGATAGTGCCATTTGAACCCTGCCAATTCGGCCCCCTGCTTCCCCTGCCCTTTGGCCTCAAGCTTTAATGCAGGTGAGAGGCTGCCCACCCCCTCCCCCATAGCGTTTCCCATCCAAGCAGGAGAAGTGGAGGCAACCGGTTGGTCAGGAGGGACAGGTGATGAAGGGCGTCACAAGCTAGAGAACCTGTGGCCCAACGGGTGGAGCCAGAGCCTCAGAGGCCAAGCCAACCACACACAACGCGCTGAGGGCAGCTCTTCTTTGCTCCAACGCGTGTGACAGTTGGCCACGGGGCCAGGAACAGAGACTGATCGGTGCACACCCTGGCTCCTTAGCGGGCATCAGAGAAATTAAGGACAGGGATGAGGGTTCCGCCACACCCCTCAAAACAGCCTCCTAACTCCCAACTCTTTGCCATGCTGTCAGCAGCCTCCCCTGGAGGCCCTCTGTGTACACAGCCCCCTGGGCACCAGTGGGAAGTTAAATAGGAAACGAAGACAGGGCTCGGCCCTGGCTGTAGAGGGCTCACGCTGATCCACGTAACACAGGCTAGCACGGGAGGCCAGTGCTGGCTCCACTGGTACATGAGTGCTTCCAAAGCAAAGGGGAGGAGGAGAGGGGATGTGCTCGTCCCGCCGCACCTCCAGCAGCTGCTCCTCAGGGGTCACTGTGGCCCTGCCCTAAAGGGCACCAACAGGCCAGGACACGGGTGGAGATCCTTCGTTTTTAGCAGAAAAACAACCACAGTCAGATTTCAAGGCTTTGAGTCTCCACCCTCTCCTTCCAGTCTTTTCCAAATAGCTGCATGAACAGGGGAGGCGGCCACAGGCCCCCAGAACGTAGGGCAGGACCTCTCCGAGCTCCCACCCAGCTCCTGCTGCCCAGGCCTGGGAGCAGCCCTGGCTAGGAATCTGTAGGAGCCAGTGAGGACCAAGCCTGGGTGGTTCTGACACCAAGATCCACACCGGGAACTCAACCAAGAACAAAAAGAGCAAACAAGATCAATTTCCTCCCACAGGAGACAGAATCTTCATACCAGTGTTCAGAGACACCTTTATCCTGTGCTGGGACTCCACCCTCTTTAGGAGCCCTCTCCTTTCCCCTTCTTCCTGAAAAAAAGGAGAGAAGTCCCTGCCCATTTGCGCTGAAACCCCTCTAGGTGTCAGCAGCAAATGGTTTATGAATTACTTCTTCCAGGGTGAACTAGTTTCAAAACTCAAGTTAGGATAACGACAAGGGCCTACGGTATAGCACAGGGAACTATATTCAATATCTTGTAATAACCTATAATGGAAAAGAATCTGAAAAAGAATACATATATTTATGTCTATGTATAACTGAATCACTTTGCTGTACACCTGAAACTAACACACCATTGTAAATCAACTACACTTCAATAAAAAATAAAGTAAAATAAATGGAATGTCATTAAGCAATAAAAAATAAACTGGAGTTAGGGTGGGAGGAACCTTTAAGACTAATGAGTAATTATATTAATAACATTGTAATAACTAGGCTTATCTTGGTGATCATTGCATAATGTATCAAATCACTATGTTATATACCTGAAACTAATATAATATTGTATGTCAATTATAATTCAATAATAAAAAATTTTTAATTAAAAAATAAAGACATAGGCCTTTAGAGACTAAAAGTCACACACCTCAGGAATGGTGCCCTCTTTAACTCTGGGAACTGGGGGCAGGGGTGTGGGCAGTAAGGTGTGTTCAGACAGGGACCACGCCTAAGATCAAAGTGTCACTTGCATTTTTAACTGCAGCCCCCCCTGCCCTTGGGTTAGTTGTTCCACAAGCAGTGGCATCACCAGCAGCCCTTCAGTTGGCATCTGCAGTCATGCTGACCCCGGGGGGTACTCAGGCTTTATGAGATTCTAGGACCAGGCATCAAATCTCCAAGGGCTGGAGCCACCCAGGCACACCCAGTTCAGCAGAAAGCAGCCAAAGCTAATAAAGGAAGATATATTTTAGAGGTCATGTCCCAAATTTGGCTCCCTCCAACAGCAGATCCAGCTCTGACCAAGACCAAGATAAAAATTTGCATTATTTTGCATTTTAAACAATCTACTCGTCTTTCAAAGAGTACTGATTGATGAGTGGCAATTAACTCAAGTAATCAGTTGTAAATTGCCAATAATTGCTGTCATTTCAAGTATGGGTTTTTTTCCTTCTTCATTTTCTCCTCTCTGCTCTCTGTCTCCGTTTTTAAACCAACATATGTTTATTGACCTTCTTTAGACAAGGTGGGCTAGGAGCCACAGGGCATAAAAAGATATACCAGCCATATATTTGCATTTGGGAGATTCCTAGTCTGGCTTAAGGTAGTTACATGGTACACACAGGGAAAAAAACCAAATGTCCAGAGCGCTGTGTGATGAATGCTAGCCCTGAAAAGGGCAGCGTTACACTGGATGTTCAGGGAGTTTGATTTTCAGTTGTTGGGGGTTGTCAACGACTTTTGTTTCCAAGGAGGGGCTTTCCTTTACATCAGTGGTTCCCAAACTTGAAAGTCTATGAGTTAGTGACAAAAATTCTATGAAAAAGGTGTTCTATTGGCCAAAAACATTTGGAAGACATGCAGGTTTCTTTTTATGTAATTGAGATGCAAGTGACATATAATGTTGTGTAAGTTTCCGTTACTGCTGAGCATCACAGAGGCTTCAAGAGCCAAAGTATTACGAATCAGTTCAACACGGTGTAGGCAGCAGGTCCCAGATTTGACTTTGAAGTAGTCCCTCCTCCCTGCCCCTTTTCCCACAACCAGTACATGTTGGCATCTTTCTAGACATTGTGATTCCAGAGAGGCTAAATGTTCTAACTCTGTTTAGAAAGCCAAAAAATGGTTTAAGCCTCATTCTCTCTATGAACTTTCCCCTCAAAGTTCAGCGCATACTGAGCCCTCTTTCCCCAGATCTCCAAAAGCATTTCAGTGTCACCCATTTAGCACCCAACCTTCATGTGTTTCCTGTCTGTTTATACAGTTCCATACCACACACCATCCAACTCGCACAGAATATATAGCAAATGCTCACTAATGAGGAATTACCTGGTAATTAAATACACTTCGACATCATGGATAAAAGCAGACCCTGGACTCAGGAGGCCAGAGTTCAGATACTGGTTCTGGCTTATTGACTGTGTGACCTTGGGAAAGTTACTTAACCTCTCTGGACTTTTTTTTGGTACTTCATGAGGTTGCTGTGAGCATTAAACTAAAGTGCCCAGCACACAGTCAACATTTGATCAATGTTAGCTATTTTTGTTACTAGTCCTAAATGTGTTGTGCACTTGGTCACCAAGCCAAGGAGAGAGCCTGGCCAGTGCATGGAGAGCTAGATTTCAAGGGCAGCCCATAACGCAGGCCCCAAACACAGCGATATTGTTTGTTCGTCTCTTCTAAGATCTTGAAGCACTTTAAAATCTCAACTTATCACGTTTCACAGGAGTTCCTTGACATAAGTTGGAATCCACTATAATCACCCTAGGGAGGGGTTAATGACCTGCTCAAGGTTACTTGCCAGGGTCAACCACAGGCTAGAAATAGAAATTGGCTCCATGATCACCTCTTTGTCTCACTACCTTCCTCCCATTGTGGTTTTGGCAAAGATAAAATACGCAGGAGTGATGTAGCAACTGGAGTGAAGGTCAAAGAACAGCATCTGTGTTTAGCACAGCCTTGATGATGCTTTTCTTCCTTCTTCCTCCCACAAGCAGACTGATATATCCAGCAGCCTCCCGTCCCTCTCGAAGCACTCAAAATAGTATTCCCTGACCTCCATTCACCAGGATATGCCAGTGAGAGGGAGCGAGGGTGTGCTGGAAACGCCGCGTGGAAGGGCTGCCACGCAGAAAGCGGTTCCCTGACCTCAGACCTCTTTGCATCAACACATCCTTCTCATCACCTTGGCTGCCTCCCGCCAACACTGCAGTCACACTAGCTCCTTGGAAGGAACCCACAGTTCCCTTGCTGCTGCCATAAGCAAGAAAAGTTCTCTGCAGCCCATCCCCTGCCCGAGCATCCTGGGACCAAGTTGGCAACAGCCCTACTTATGACCGCAAAAGCACTTAGGTTCCGCAAAAAGCAAAACAGAAAACTCAGAAAACCATATAACAAAGTCACTGAGAAAACTCATCCTGCATGTTTGTGTAAATGTGTGTGTGTGTGCGGTGCGTGTGTTGTCAAACCCCTCTCTGCCCACCCTCTCCGGATACTCACAGCTCCTTGTTTTCACGATTCCAACAGTTAATAATTTATGGAGTACCATACTGCAGTCAGAGTCTCCCCTGACCACCTAGATTGTTACCACCCCAGGGAGTTTACTGCCTAAGTCAATGGGACAGAATGGGCAAGTAAGTCACAGGTGACCAGTAAGGGACAAGTGACCTAAGCTGGGGCTCCTGGCTTCACCAAGGGTTGGGAGAAGTAGTATGAGGAGGTGACAGAGGACAATGGAAGAGTCTGGTCTGCCTAACTTACCAGTGGTAGTGATACGAAAGCAGGTGGGAGGGACGCCAGGAAAGTAGAAAAGTATAAACAATGAATCTCTGATCAAGCTGTCAGGCAACCTCTGTTGTCACAAAACATGCCTGGAGTGGCTTCCTGAGAACCCAAACTTGGGCTCTTGGAGAGCAGGATGCATAAAGAGGTCAGAGTGCAGTCTAGCCTGAGACCGAGGCCATGAGCACTGCGGGTTCTATTCTTGATTGCCTGCTTATTATCTGGGACACCAGATATTACCTGGGGACTGGTCAGCCGCTTCCTTCATAGAAACCTTTTGTTCAGGAATTTTGCTTGCAGGGCTTTATGTCTGCTCTTTATTGCTCGTTACACAGAGAATTTCAAGGTATATCTTCTTCTGGGTCTCTGCCCTCTAACAGCTTACAAAATAAGGCAGAGTAGATAAGACATGTACACAATGCTGCTTTTGTGGGGGAATGAAGTGGAATGCTGCTCTGGAGCCATTTTTGCAAAAGTATGCACCCCTAGGACAGTGTTCCAAAGTCTCTTTTTAACACTGACAGTTAATATTCATATCAAATAGTAAAAGCTGTTTGCATTTAGAGACATTTTAAATACTTCCCATATACCTTATTTCATCTAATTATAGATACCATCAATAGAAGATGCACTTTTATTTGTGTATACCAGCAAGAAAGAAAAAAAAAAAAACTTCTATTGCTTGAAAAATGCATCTTGATTTCAGAGATATTAACATGTGAAAAAATGTGCATCTTAGAATTGATACAATATTAGGCTTAAAGGAATCTCATTTTCATCAGCTTCTTGCCATATGTCAGAGAAAAGCATCTTACCTTCTTTGCAAATCCTATGTGAGGCCAGCCTGCTTTACAGTTAATATCACTGAAGGAAATCTAAGAGGAAGGAAAGGAAGGGGGAAAGATGGATTTAACGTTTATATGGATGAGATCCTGTATGGATAAGCATGTCTATTCATCTCACCTCTGCTTCCTGAGTCTGCTAAATAATTGAGCTCAGCATTAATGGAAAGGGATCTGGGGAGGGGGAAAGATGTGCCTTCTAGACCCGTTTTGTACAAAAAGATTTGCCTGTACCTAAGGCAGCACATGGGCTGTGCTACGGGAATGGTTCTCGCAGTAGAACTGGATGAAAGCTTTGTAGAAAAGGCATTTGATCTGAGCTTGAAGCATCTCAAGACTGAAAATGCAGGAAGACAGGAAGACATGCAGCATGGTTGGGTGCTTGTGCCACCTCCTTAGTGACAGCAGACAGTGGGCAACAAAGCTGAAGAAAGAGGAAGGCATGCGAACAAATGGTTAAGGATTTTGGACCTTCTTAGGCTGGCAGTGGGCCACCATAAGGTTTTTGAGCTTGGGAATAATTGATATAAAATAGCATTTTGGCGGGGGGCGGGGAACAGCACTTCAGAAAAAAAACCCCAGAATTTCAAGATGACAAATTTGCAGTTCTGTGTATAGTAAACTCAATGGGAAAAGGTAAACGTTGAAAGGACTAATGAAAAAAAAAAATAATATTTTTTAAATTTATTTTTTTATTGAAATATAGTTGATTTACAATGTTGTGTTAATTTCTGCTGCACAGCAAAGTGACTCAGTTATACGCATATATATACATTATTTTTTTTAATATTCTTTTCCACTACGGTTTATCCCAGGACGTTGAATGTAGTTCCCTGTGCTATAGAGTTGGACATTGTTGTTTATCCATTCTATATGTAATAGTTTGCATCCACTAACCCCAGACTCCGAGTCCATCCCTCCCCCACTCAACCTCTCCCTTGGCAACCACAAGTCTGTTCTCTGTGTCTGCGAGTCTCTTTCTGAAAACTAACATTTATTGAGTGCACTATTGACAGAAACAGCAAACTAAAGGAAAGAGCTGTTTTGAGACAGCAGTGGTAGAGATAATTGATTTGGAGGATAAATTTGAGATAATAGAAAAACTAGCCATGAAGTGAATTGGAGACATAGAAATGATGCTGGGGAGAGAAAGGGTGTCAATCAGATTCGGGAGTCGTTTTCATAGAGGTGCAAGGTGAGTCAGGGGGTTCTGAAGTCATAGGAAAATGTGATCTTTAGAATGTAGACGCTCCCCAACTTAGAAACGAGGTGCTCCAGAAAAACATGTTTGAATTCCAGGAGGCTTTGTCCCCTAGAGGCAAACACATAAATGTTGGTTGGAGTTCCACACATGTCCACAAATGCCTAAATTACTCATAATTTGGTTAAAATATTGGGGGAGGGGGGAGAAAAAGAAAAGGTGATATTTAGAAGGGAGGCACTTTAGGACCTCAATTAAGAAATTGTTTTTTCAGAAATAGACTTACAAACATAGACATAGAAAACAAACTTAATGGTTACCAAAGGGGAAAGGGGGAGGAGGGATAAACTAGGAGTTTGGGTTAGCAAATACAAACTACTATATATAAAATAGATAAACAAAATAAACA
Source organism: Balaenoptera physalus (assembly GCF_965194825.1). Taxonomy (NCBI): domain Eukaryota; kingdom Metazoa; phylum Chordata; class Mammalia; order Artiodactyla; family Balaenopteridae; genus Balaenoptera; species Balaenoptera physalus. The sequence continues at coordinate 24,237,385 of NC_138882.1, forward strand.
ACAAGGTCCTACTGTATAGCACAGGGAACTATATTCAATATCTTGTAGTAACCAATAATGGAAAAGAATCTGAGAAAGAGTGTATGTGTACACACACACACACACACACACACACACACACACACACACTCTTTGCTGTGTACTAGAAATATAACATTGGAAATCAACTATACTTCAACTTAGAAAAAAAGAAATCGTTTTTTAAATTAGAAAATATTTGAAATATGCAGAGTAGTACAGAGAACGATGTAATACACACCTTGTACCTACCTCTCAGATATTTCAAATGTCAGTCTTTTGATATATTTGCTTCAGGTTCGTTTTTTACATTTTCTCCTAAAGAAAAACCAAACACAGATAAAACTGAGATCATCTTCACTCCCTCTCTCCTTCCCTGGAGGTAAGTACTATTCTCCTATTGCTCTGTGGCCCTTCTAATTATTTTTGTACTCTTATGACATAGGGAGAGAGACAAAAATATTATGTTAGATGTTTTAAGTTATTTATATACATGATGTAATAACATACATGTTCTTTTGCAATTTTCATTTCATTCAATATTCATATTATGTTTTAGAAAATCATCCATAATTATATATAATTATGGGTATATATATGACTCATATATATGAATTATGTACAATTATATATAATAATGGAACACATTCATTTAACTTCTATGTAGTCTGCCATTATAATGACTATGTCATGAATTATTTATCCATTTTTTCTAGTTTTAACTATTATAAACAATGCTGTAATGAACATCGAAGTATGTGTTCGAAGTATATGTTGTGCACTTGCCCTAGACTTTCTAAGGGATATATATGGAGAAGTAGAAGCCTAGGTTGTAGGATATAAACATTTCTAGCAGATATTGCCAAATTGCTTTCTAAATATATGTATTAAACTCTATTCCTCCACTAATACTTGGTATTGCCAGACTTTAAAATGTTTGCTCATCTAATGGCATAAATTGGTGTCTTGTTTTGTAATTTGCATTTTTCTGGTCACCAGTGAGTGTGGGCATTGGTTATTCAAGCTTCCCCTTCTAGGAATGGAATTGCTTGTTCTAATTTATGCCCTTTTTTTCTATGAGGTTGATGTTTTTTTAAAACTGATTTGTAATTCTTTATATATTTTGGATAGGAATCATTTGTCAGATGCATGTGTTCTAAATATCTTCTCCAGTGTAGGTCTTGTCTTTTAACACTATTCACAGTGCCTTTATTTTATTTTTTTTTATTATGAAAACATCCAATCATCCACAAAAGCTGAAAGAACAGACTCAACCATTAACAACGCTTTGTGTCACTCATCTTATCTCTTTTTTCTTTCTTATATTTCTGCTAACATATTTTATAGCAAACCCCAGATGGTATGTCGTTTCACTGCTATGTCCTGCTATGTAAGCATCTATACCACTATGGACATTTTCTTACGTTGTCGTCATGCCATGATGATACCTATCAAAATTAGCAATTATTCCTTCATATCACCTAATATATGATGATTTTGGATACATGGAAGTTTTTAATTGGGCCTCATTTTTTTGTTTTTTGTTTGTTTAATTTTTGGCTGTGCTGGGTTTTCATTGCTGCGCATGGGTTTTCTCTAGTTGCGGCGAGCGGGGGCTACTCTTCGTTGTGGTGCGCAGGCTTCTCATTGCGGTGGCTTCTCTTGTTGAGGAGCATGGGCTCTAGGCGCGTGGGCTCAGTAGTTGTGGCTCACGGGCTCTAGAGCACAGGCTCAGCAGCATTGGCACACAGGCTTAGTTGCTCCGCGGCATGTGGGATCTTCCCAGACCAGGGCTTGAACCTGTGTCCCCTGCATTGGCAGGCGGATTCTTAACCACTGGACCGCCAGGGAAGTCCCTGGGCCTCAATTTTTCTACTGCAAGACACAGATGTAACATTGCCTGGCCTGGGGTTATGATAGCTGTACTTCCTATGTGAGGACGACCCACGGGGTGTTCCATGATGACCGACGGCAGGTCCTTCTTCAAGAAGCAGGCAGGCCTTTGCACACCTTGGGGAGACATGAGACACCGTCAGTCTGTACTCTGACAGCTGCTCACAAAGCCTATGATGACTTGAGCCACTATCTCTGACACCTCTGTTAGAAAACAGCCATCAGCCTCAGAGAAGGTGGTCTTCCTGCTGCTGGTATTTCCCGATGCTGCCTTGTGAGGCCAGTGCGAGTTCACACATAAATTCTTCATATCCCTGAGGGAAGAGGGGCGTCAGAGAAACCCAACTAGAGTCAGGATGGTTTGGGGGATGAGCTGGGTTAATTCCTCTGCCATGTTCTCAGAATAAAGAAAACAGATGTTTACTGGGCAAAGAAAGGGCTTGAATACAAATACTAGAACAGTGTGTTCTGTGAATCCCTTTACTCAGAGAAAAAGAGTATGGATTTCTCTCTATACTGCTCAACATGGCAAAAGACCCTGAGTTACTGGAATTAATGGGAAGACTGGAGCAGCTCTGGATAAGACACCAGTGAGGTAATGTCTGGTTTTTGTTAAATATCCCAAATAGATTACTCACTCTTGCTAGATAAAAGGTAAAGACACAGTCGTGTATAAACACAAACCCTGCTGAAAACAGGGCCCCTGTTGGTTCCTGGGCTGGGGATCCCCTAGGCTGCCCCGAAGACCAGTGACCTTGGCATCACAGGTAAACCTGTCGTCACAAGAAAACCAGTCAGCTCTGTGATCTTGGCACAGAAACTCTTATTTGCTAGGACCCCAGACCACCAGTGAGAGCAGGGATACCCATATCAGATGAAGCCAGAAAGAAGGGCCATGTGAAAGGTCCTTTCTCTTTGTCTTCAGGAGAAGACCTAGTCAGGCCCAGAAGGCTCCACTCAGCTCCTCTGACTCTCTGGGAGCAATTCCCAGAGAATTTTGTGCCTGGAGCAATTCCTTCCATTTAAAGCACTTTACAGTTTACAAAGAATTTCCTGATTGATCCTCACAAGATAAGCAGTTTACAATGAGGCCCCATAGGTTAAGTGATAGGTTAAGGGACTGGGCCGAACCTCCAACCCAGAATGTGGACACCAAGCTCAGGGGTGCTTTCCTCCATCCACCGAGAGGGTTGGATAACCGTCTCCTAGGCAGTCCCTGTTGACCTTACAGTGTGGGGTTGTCAGAGGCCTGGGAGAGGCTTAGAAGAGAGCAAGGGATCACTTTCCGGTTCCTGGGGTTCAGCCCAGGCATTCCTTCATGTCACCGCATCACCCCCCAGCATCCTGCCATCTCTCTCGTCTCCACCCAAGGCCACAGGCTGCCATGCAGAGAACAGACCAGCTGCCCAGTGCTGGGCTCCGAGGCAGAGCTTCTGTTCTGGAAAGAGACTAATGGAGTGCCAGGGAAGTGGACCGATTTCCCCAAGGATTCTTGCCTCAGCCAAGTCATCCCACACACTCTCTGTGGTAGGGTCCTTGAGATTTCATTTCACAACTTCCTGGCGGATACCAGGGCAGCGGATGGTAATCCCGTTAGAGTTGGCCAGCCTCCCAAACAGGCGGGAATCCTGCTGCATCTGCTGCAGACTTCCTCCTCCCTCACACGGCTGCCAGGCCAGCCGGGGCCATAATCTTGGTGGCAAGCTCTGAAACCTCGCCAAGAAGTCTCTCCAGGACACTTGAAGGCAGCTCACGGTAATGAGCAGACAGTGAGGCTGCCGCGCTCCCCGCACTACCACCCCCCAATCCGGCCTTTCCCCTCAGTCAAAGGATGTGAATGCCCCCCACCCACCTCCGTTAACAAGCTCGTGCTTTGTGCAGAGCCTGCCTTACAGAAGCCCTGCGGCACAGACAAGCTCCTAGGAGCCTGAAGCTCCTCCAGGACCCGGAGGGACCGGTCTGCACAGGGGAATGTGCGTCCTCAACCCATCTCATCATATCATCCAGGAAACTTCACCTCTGAGCAGCCCAGACCTTCTCACGAGGCTTCTTACTGCTCCCAGATCCTCCTTCTGAAGAAATCACCAGCCTCCCGTGGGGTCACAAGGCTTTAGTAACCAGGAACTAAACAGCATGGAAATGTGATGAATCGCATGGAGGCAAAACAGGACCACAGCAGTACCTGCTGTTATCAAAGCCAGATCAAAGTGCTGCCTGCTTGGTCGTCTTTCAGTTACCCAGGCTATTGGTGGGTATGAGGTGGGGTAGGCGGTGGTAGAGAGAAAATCACAATTTTTAAAATAAACACATTTAAAATATGTTATTTATCTCAATCTTAGAATGAAACTGTCTGATACATAGTAGATTCAAATATTCGGAATAAAACTGTCTGGTACGTAGTAGATTCAAATGTTGGCTTTTCTGAGGTTGGAAGGGAAGATATGATTATCCCCACTCTACAAAGAAACAAACCAAGGCCATAATTACTCAAGATTAAAAATATATATATATATATATATATATATATATATATTACACTAACAGTGAAATATCAGGAAGGGAAAGTAAAAAAAAAAAAAAATCATTGGCTTCCCTGGTGGCGCAGTGGTTGAGAGTCTGCCTGCCAATGCAGGGGACACGGGTTCGAGCCCTGGTCTGGGAGGATCCCACATGCCGCGGAGCAACTAGGCCCGTGAGCCACAATTACTGAGCCTGCGCGTCCGGAGCCTGTGCTCCGCAACAAGAGAGGCCGTGATAGTGAGAGGCACGCGCACCGCGATGAAGAGTGGCCCCCACTTGCCACAATTAGAGAAAGCCCTCATACAGAAACGAAAACCCAACACAGCCATAAATAAATAAATAAAATAAAATAAAAAATTTAAAAAAAAATCATGTTTAATATCACATAAAAAAATTCCTTGGTTGGGAATAAACCTAACCAAGGAGGTGAAAGACTTATACGCTGAGAACTATAAAACATTGATAAAGGAGATCGAAGATGATTCAAGGAAATGGAAAGATATCCCATGCTCTTGGATTGGATGAATTAATATAGTTAAAATGGCCATACTACCCAAAGCAATCTACAGATTTAATGTGATCCCTATCAAATTACCTATGACATTTTCCACAGCTTAGAATAAATAATCCTAAAATCTCTATGGAAGCACAGAAGACCCAGAATTGCCACAGCAATCCTGAGGAAAAGGAACAAAGCTGGAGGCATAACCCTTCCAGACTTCAGACAATAATACAAAGCTACAGTAATCAAAACACTGGGGTGTTGGCACAGAAACAGACATATAGATCAATGGAACAGAATAGAGAGCCCAGAAATAAACCCACACACCTAGGATCAATTAATCTTTGACAAAGGAGGCAAGAATATACAATGGAGAAAAGACAGTCTCTTCAGCAACGGGTGTTGGGAAAGCTGGACAGCTGCATGTAAATCAATGAATTTAGGACACTCCCTCACACCATAGACAAAAATAAACTCAAAATGGCTTAAAGACTTAAATATGACATGACACCATAAAACTCCTAGATGAAAACATAGGCAAAACATTCTCTGACACAAATTGTAGCAGTATTTTCTTAGGTCAGTCTCCCAAGGCAATAGAAATAAAAGCAAAGAGAAACAAATGGAACCTAATCAAACTTAAAACATTTTGCACAGCAAAGGAAACCATAAACAAAAACAAAAAGACAACCTACTACTAGGAGAAAATATTTGCAAATGATGCGACTGACAATTTGGGCTTAATTTCCAAAATACACAAACAGCTCATACAATTCAATAACAGAAGAACAAAAAACCCAACCAAAAAACGGGCAGAAGACCTAAATAGACATTTCTCCAAAGAAGACATACAGATGGCCAACAGGCACATGAAAAGATGCTCAACATTGCTAATTATTAGAGAAAAGCAAATCAAAACTACAATGAGGTACCACCTTGCACTGGTCAGAATGGCCATCATCAAAAAGTCTACAAATAATAAATGCTGGAGAGAGTGTGGAGAAAAGGGAACCCTCCTACACTGTCGGTGGAATGTAAATTGGTGCAGCCACTATGGAAAACAGCCTGGAGGTTACTTAAAAAACTAAAAATAGAGTTACCATATGATCCTGCAATCCCACACCTGGGCACATATGCAGAAAAGACGAAAGCTCTAATTCGAAAAGACACATGCACCCCAATGTTCATAGCAGCACTATTTACAACAGCCAAGACATGGAAGCAGTCTAACTGTCCATTGACAGATGAATGGATAAAGAAGATGTGGTATATATATATACACACACACACATATACACATACAGTGGAATATTACTCAGCCACAAAAAAGAATGAAATAATGCCACTTGCAGCAACAGGGATGGACCTAGAGAATATCATACTAAGTGAAGTAAGTCAGACAGAGAAAGACAAATATTACATGCTGTCACTTATATGTGGAATCTAAAAAATAGTCAAATGAACTTATTTACAAAACAGAAACAGACTCACAATGAGAAAACGAACTTATGGTTATCCAAGGGGAAGGGGGGGAGGGATAAACTGGGAGTATGGGATTAACAGATGCACATGAGCATATATACAATAGATAAACAACAAGGATTTACTGTATAGCCCAGGGAACTATATTCAATATCTTGTAAGAAAATATAATGGAAAAGAATCAAGGAAAAAAAGAATACATATATACATATATGTATGTATAACTGAATCGCTTTGCTGTACACCTGAAACTAACACAATATTATAAATCAACTACACTTACATTTAAAATAAAGTATATATATGCTAGTGGTCCCTAGACTCAAAAGACCTTTCCTGGCTGCCCATGTCCAGATCCCAGAATCCTGGGGTATATACCTTACCTCTTCCTTCCTCTTAAGCCCTTCATCCAATTAGTCCTCTTGAGGCTACAGCTTTAACCTATCTCAGATGTGTACCACCCTCACTATTCCTGGCACAGTTCTAAGCACTTTAAATCTAGTAACTAATTTATCCTCATAAAACACTAAAGTAGGTATCATTATTATTCTCATTCTACCGATGAGGAAACTGGTGCACATAGTGGTGAAATAATTTGTCCAAAGTCACATGCTTCTTCTAAGTGGGAGAGCAGGAACCTGAGCCAGGTGGTCTGGCTCCTGAGTCTGGGCTCTTGACCACTGTGTTACATCAGCTCTCACTCACTTTGTTCTCAGTGCCTGCCTATCTCAGACATTAGTCATTAAGTCCCTTGAAGGCAAGGATCATCTTTTTATCCTTATCCCCGAGCCCTAAGAACAATGTCTGGCATACAGTACTTGCTCAATAACTGTCTACTGTATAAACGGTCAGTAACTGGGAAGGAGGGAAGCTGGAGAAAGGCCATCCTGTTTAAACCTAAACTCTCTGAGCTCAAATTGGTCATGAATTCCTTCCTCTGCTTTTATCCAAGATATTAAATGGCCACATAAACAGGTCATTGATCCCACTGAGTCCACTTCTGATGAACTTTGAGGAAGCAGCCCTCCCAGGGGCAACACCAGAACCCAAGGACCCGATGCAGAGCTCCCGGGGCACCCTGCCTGAGGTCTGACTTCAATCTCCCAGGACTGCACTTCTGGGTCTGGGCTTAGAATCAATAGGCTCCCCACAAAAACTGGAAATCCTACTCGCAGGTTCTATGCTGATGTGCTGAATTGGAATCAAATGGCGAGGACTTCCCAGAACGTTCGAGTGAATCAGCTGCTCAGTTTGGGACGAATCCAGAACATGTGCCCATGAAGGGTAGCACGTTGCAAATTGAGATCTAACATGAGCCATCTGGTCTGGAGAAACGGCCAACTGGAGGGATGGGGGCCTGGAAACCTCCCAGAGAGCAAACTTATCTGGGGGAAATGATGAGTCAGCTCTGCCCAGAAACAAAAGGCTTCCATAAAGCCCTTTGCAATAAGCCCCACAGCGTCTCTTCTTGGAGGCGTCAGAGTTGGGCAAATCCATCTAAAGGTTACCTTTGGATTCAAGGTTCTAAGATGCCTGGTCCCGGGCTCAGCATGGACCTGGGTACCATAAACCTGCATTGCCGTGTTGGGGGCAGCATGGGGTGCAGAGAATCATTTCACAGCCAGACAGATGTGCCAGGCAAGACTTGACAGGAAGTAGTGGACTGGCCGGGGACCAGCATTTTCCCTTAAAATCAAGACAGCTTAGCCTTGATCCTGGAGGACAACTTTCTTCTGTGTCTTCTCCCAGCCATAGTCGCTGCTGCCTATAAAAAAGTAAAAAGCAAACCAATTACCAGGTCTAATTATCTCCCTTCTTTCTCCTCTTGGCAGCAGCTGCCAAGGTTCTTGCCAAAGCTCTGCTTCACCAGCACCCTGATCCAAAAAGCCCCGCGTTAGCGAGAGAAGGCTTTGCCAGCGCAGAGCAGCTGTAAGGCTTCCCAACACCAAGACAGCGTGCAGGAGTTCAGCGCAGGAGCTTCAAAGCAGCTCTCTCCCAGGAGACCCCTTGGCCTCCGCATCCGGACAGAAAAGAAGTAGTGGCGCCGGCCACCTGGAACTGCACCAGAAAATGATGCAGTGGCCACCAGCAGCCACTTGCCCTGACTGCCCACCCACCCCAGGAAGCGAGGAGGCTTTTTAAAGGCCTGTTTGTGCTGGTAGTGGGAGCTGCCAGGTAAGGGTGAGCTTCACGGCCATTTCCGTCCAGGCTTGCTTAGAGCTGAGCCCGAGCCCCCCAGCTGAGCTTAGCGGGGAGGTGGGCCAGGGGCTCTCAAGGGGACACTGGGAAACCCTCCAGGCACCACGCCAGTGCCTGTGCGCACCTCCTTGCACTTCCAAAGTAGCTGTCCTGCCTCTGCCCCGTGTTTCGAGGCTCTCTTTGACTCTTGCCGTAGTGAGCCAGCCTCTGAAACCCCAGTCGCCTCGGGGCCCTGGCCTTGTGGGAGCCACCAGGAGGCCATCTACTCAGCCTCCAATGTTGCAGCCTCGGGGGAAGAAGGACCAGGTGCAGTTCGAGAGGGGGTTATGAAACCTGAGAAGAAGCTGGAGTGGCTTTGGGCTGGTGCTTTGAGAACAGGCAGGTATTGTGTGGTTGGGTACAGAGGGGGTATAGAATACCCATACAAACACATACAAACACCATCCCAGCCTTGAGCGGGGAGGGAGCAAGGGCCTTCCAGGAGCCTGGGTGATCTCCAACCAGAATGGAAGAAGGAAGGCTGTGTTCATGAGGAGGTTGGTGACCCACACCCAGAAGAAAGTAGGCCCAGACGCCAAGACGGACATGTTTCCCAGCCCTCACCCCAATGCACACAACAATTCCATAGATCTCAGAACATATGCCTGAGACACCTCTGGGGATACGGAAATTCCATCGGTCAGTGATCAAAGAATGTTTTCCTAAAATCCTTTGGTGGGCATTAGTTTCTCCACATGTCATCATGCTGGCTATCAGCAAATAATTACTGTCTGTGTGGTCAAAGGTCAGTGCCTGCCCTCCCAGCCCCTGCATCCTGAAGACAGACTGCAAAGGGCAGCAAAGCTTAGCTGGATCTTGAGCAACCAGACACAGCTGGCTTGCAACTGGTCAAACACAGGAGACACAGGACACCTCACCTTTGTGCTGAAGTCAAAGCTTTGCATGTTTTACCATTTTTCTCTTTCACAGTGGCTGGAAGGCTGGGAAAGGTGAGAAGGGAATAAGAGCAGGAGAGAAATTGGGTGAGAGCACAATGGCGTGTGGAGAGAGTGATAGCAGAGTGAGAGGTAGTGGGCCTGGGGGAGGGAGCTGTGGGAGGGCGGCTCCCAGGTCTGAGTGGGGAAGGAGATGGGCAGACACCTAATCAGTCATTGTTTCCCCTGAGGCTGGGCTTATCTTCTCCATCTGTCCTCCCACAGTCAGACAGTGCTCCGGACTTGGTAGGTTTCCCTTTCTCCCTTTACTTACTGTGATGAAGGCTGTAGTTATCAATGTCCTGGTTCCTGCAGCCCCAGGCGGCCACACGAAGATCCCAGGTCAGTCCCTCACCCTGTGGCCTCTAAAAAAGATAAAATCCAGGCAGAGGGAGTGGGAGGACCTTCCTCACCGTGCTTCCAGTCATCAGTGGCCACTCCAATGCCCTCTTTCCCAACTGGTCATCTCTGCCGCTAAGGTCACCGTATTCTGAGTACCCCAGCCTCCCCCTGGAGAAGGGCTGCACCTGCTCCTTAAAAGTTTGTCTCTGTGCCTTCGCTTACACCTTCTCTGTAACCTAAAGCCTGCCCATTCCATCTGTCATAATCTGACCTTTATTTTTAAAATCCAGCTCCTCTGTGCAGCTTTTCCTGATTCCCATTCCCAATTAACCTGTCCCTTCTCTGCTCAGAATTTTGTGACTTGAATGTAAACACTACTTATTAAAGCCAGTAGTGCTTACAGCTGTGGCCTTCTTCATGCTGTGTCCACAACCCCCCCTCACAAAACTCCAGCGAGTACCAGGTAGACACTTAGGACGTGTTGATTGACTTGTTGGACTGAATGACTGAGGACATGACAGCTGTGATCAATCAAGAGTCCACAGTCACCATTTCCCAGGCCACCCGGACAGTTTCCACATCAGAGCCTGCTGCAGAGTGGAGACGTGCTCCGATTTATTTATTTATTTATTTATGCAGTTATTAGTGTTAATTTTATTGTTAGTATTATTGATATTCTTTTCTTGTCATTTCACAGAGCATCCTTGATCAAATATTCTGCTTTCTTTGGCAACTGCACCTCCCTTCCCTCTGCCAAACTGACTCATTTTCCTCTTCCTTAAGAAGGCACATAGGGAGGGTGGGAGGGAGGGAGACGCAAGAGGGAAAAGATATGGGGATATATGTATATGTATAACTGATTCACTTTGTTATAAAGCAGAAACCAGCACACCACTGTAAAGAAATTATACTCCAATAAAAATGTTAAAAAAAAAAAGAAGGCACAATTCTCTATCTTAAGAACAGAACAAAACAAAACAAAACTTTGATCACCTAACTGTCTTGGATTTATTTTATTGCAAAATTTCTTAAGTAATATGTATGTTAGTGTCCTGAGATTTGTTTTCCACTTCATAATTTTACTGAGTTTATATACCTAAGACTATTCTCTAATTTTCTTATTATCTTTCAAATCCAAAGGGATTTTCTTTTTTTCTTATTAATTATCCATTTTATACATATTAGTGTATATATGTCAATTTATTATTAATTATATGTTGATTTATTAATTAACACAAACACTGTTAATCCAAATGCTCTAGGGCACAGTCTAAAAAGAAATCCAGAACTTTTTTTTTTTCTTTTTAAAACTTATTTATTTATTTATTTATTTTTGGCTGTGTTGGGTCTTCGTTTCTGTGCGAGGGCTTTCTCTAGTTGCAGCAAGCGGGGGCCACTCTGCATCGCGGTGCGCGGGCCTCTCACTGTCGCGGCCTCTCTTGTTGCGGAGCACAGGCTCCAGACGTGCAGGCTCAGTAGTTGTGGCTCACGGGCCTAGTTGCTCCGCGGCATGTGGGATCTTCCCAGACCAGGGTTCGAACCCGTGTCCCCTGCATTGGCATGCAGATTCTCAACCACTGCGCCACCAGGGAAGCCCCAGAACATTTTTAAAACATGATAAAAATAACATTTACCAGCCTAGGAATAACTGAAGTTTTATTTCTAGACCTTTTGTTCCAGCAGTGATCTCCGTCCTCCCCAACCACAGCCCCCATAACTCCCTACCAGTTGGTTGTCCCCTTTTCCCACCTTCCCCACCGTGCTTCTTTGGTGATGAACAGAATTCCTGCCAGTGATTGCTAATTGGGTTAATGGAGTGACTGCGTAATTGTCCTCTCCCTGCAGCCCAGCCCACCACACTGGCTGCTTTCTGACTACCTGCCTCTCATCTGTTCCAGGATCACTAATTTGCAACAGTGACTTCCATTGTCATCCACATCTGGGACTTTGGGGTTTTAAGTGAATCTCCCTAAGGCCGAGAACAGAAGATGCTGCTATTTTGGTTTGTCTCATCTACAATGGGGCCATTCTCTGGGGTTTCTGGGCAGTGCGGGGCTGCTCGGGTGAAGGGGAAATCTGAGCAGTGATGGGACCCAGGCCAGAGCGCAGTGTGCTGAGGAGGGAGGGGAGCAGGCGGGAGTAAAATTCTGACCTTTTTTCCCTAGTGACTTGGGTTTGCATCTCATTTTAATCAGTTTCAGAGGAAACTGACAAGGCAGGAGCCTGGGGAATCTCAGTGCCCCTGCCATTGGCCTCCGGTCTCCAGAGCACAGCCGCCAGGGCTGGGCAGCATCTGACCTGGCCTGACCCACCTTCCCCCAGAGGAGGCAACACTGAGGGTGGCCTTTCCGATCCCCAAGGCTCAATGGGAGCCTGTTCTCTCTCAACACCCTTGGACAAAACAAGGCTTTTCCCCCCTTGTTGTTTTTTGAGGTGTGTTCATTCTGCTTGAAATCTGTTTCACCTTAAAGGGAGAATTACCTGCCCCAAGTATGGCAATGTTAGCATCCTAGGAATGGGGTTCAACTGGGGCAGCGAGAGACAGCCTCCAGGAACTCTGCCACACGCCTGGGGGACGGCTTTGTCGGTAAGGGTGGCATGAGTGTGCTAGCACAACCTTTGGTCTCTAAGCCCCTTTGAGCATGGCTCTGGGAAGGGGCTTTGTTTCTTAGGGTGACTTCTATCTCGGCCTGTGTCCCTCCCTCCATCCCTCCCTTTCCCACCCCGAGCCCCCAGCCTCAAGGAGATCCTTACTGTTCCTATGCAGCTCCGGGGGGCTTCTGATCACAGAATCTGGGAGTGCTGGATGGGGGTCCTGGAGATCAGCTCTGGGCTTCATACAGTCACACCCTTGTCTTTACCTCCTGACCACCCCTCCCCCCCAAACACCTGGGAGGGCAGGGGATGCTTAGACCTGCGTGAATCCCCATAAATATTTGTTTCTGCCTCCAGCTTTATTTATAAACTTGCCTTATCCCTGCAGCCTGCTCTGCTCTCATTAGCGTGTAAGCTTTTCACACACATCTTTGTTTTCAGTGTAGAACACCTGGTAGGGTGACTGACAGGGAAGAGGTGCTCAATGAGTAATTAATGAATTAAACTGGGTTGGAAGTTCCTGGCAATTAAGTAAGAGCTGAGGCTTTTTCCGGAAAGGAAAAGTTGAGATTGAGCAAAAGGTAACAAAGCGCACCAGTAACCTCCTCAGCTAAACTAGGGGTATGTGCTGCATGGGGACCGTGAAAAGGCTGAAGTCAGCAGTCAGGGACCCGTCTCCGCATGACCGTCTGCACACCACTGCCCTCCGCCGGACACTGGGCCAAAGCTGCCCCCGACCTGCAGCCGCGTCAGGATGTCCTCAGGTTTCCTTCCCTCCCCATTCTGGATCCAACTCCTGGGCAAACCGGTTTCTCAGTTGCCTTCTCTTACCAGGTTTGTCTGACTGCTCTGCCTTGAATCCATGAGACCTGGGAAGGCACGAGAGGAACAGCGGCTTCTTTGACTCCGGTGTATCTTGGGTTCCACAAATGCTTATGGCATGAAAATCAACATAGTAACACGCAGTTCCTGGCATGCCAGCAGCACTGTGGACTGTCATTATGATTGTTAAATAAGAAGCCACTTAAGAACCTACTCCTATTCGTAGTCTACAACCACTATGGTGCTGACAGTTTTTAGAAGACAACCAAGGAGAACAAAGAAGGACAAAAAGCTCCAAGGAAAGAATTCGAAAATCAGTCATTTCTAACTTAAAAACAACAACAAACCTTCCTCCTCAGGGGAAAGAGAGAGGAACAGGAGAGTAAACACATGTATCGCCAAATATTGTGGAATGGACTGCTCTCTGCTGTACTGTGACACATTTTCTGTCTTTAATTGTAGGTATTTGTGAATTTGCCTTACTATCTCTGCCCCGACCTCACTAGCTTATAAATATTTTGCCCAACACAATCACTGGCCCTTGAAAGGTCTGCAGTACATAGGTATTGAATTCCTGGCAGTCAAATATAGTATATGAGTGGCTAATGATTTGCCAAATGGCAATAGTAAAATAAGTTTAAAAGGAGGCATCACATTTATGGCTTATAAATTGCTTCAATTTGCTGAAAAATTGTTTTCATCTCCCAAAATTGAACTCTGGGGTTAGCCCCGGGGCCTGGCAGGCATTTGGATATATGAATCTGAAGCTCAGGGAAGAAGTGTGGACTAAGCAGCCTGGAGGTGGAAGTGAAAACCCAAAGAACTACAGAAAGAATTACAGAGAGTGAAATCAAAGTCTGGTATCTTGGGGCCCAGTGCTGAAGTGCTGAAGGGCCAAAAGGGCACAGGAGGCTAAGACAGAGCCAGAGTGGGAAAAGCCAGAAAGGTAGAAGGAGGAGCAAGGAAGGATGGAGTCAAAAAAAGCCAAGCAGCTGGGAAATTGTAAGGATGAAGGGTTGGTCCATGGCCTCAGATGCAGCTGAATAATCTGGTCAAGAAAAGATTGAGAGCTGTCTGCTGGATTGGGAAATATGAAGGTCACTAGTGACCCTGAGAGCAGTTGGTGACCTCGTGAAAGCAACTTCAGTTGAGGGGTGTGGTGGGGACAGAGTGGAAGACACTGTAGTGGGAATGGAATTGAATGGGAGGCAAGGACAAGAAAACAATCACAGGAGGCAACCAATGCAGGGGAAAGAACAAAGGCTTTTGGTTTTGACCTTGCACCCAGGCTGGGCTCCACCCATCCAGCTTCCCTACTGCCACTAGTGACATGCTCTAAAAATCAAAATTAATCATACCACTTCCTGTCGTTATTAACATCTGCTAGCTTGCCACTTGCTGAACAATGGAGAGGAAAGTCCAGTGCCAATCTGTTTAGTATAATTTATTTCTCAGACTTGGTTTCTTCATCACTTGTAAAGGAGAGTCGCACAGGTCCATAATCCCTTATCCAAAATCCTTGGGGCCACATATCTTTCGGAATTCACAGCTTGCTGGATTCTAGAAAGGTAATATGGTACACATGCCATATATTACACAATACTTCCAGCAGAGACTAGGCTCCACCCTATAATCAAATACACCAACTTGGACAAATAAGACTACAAAGAGCCTTATGAGAGGTCAGGTCAAGTTTTCCACCAAGATATCAAGATACTCCTGTTTTTCAGAGCTTTTCAGATTTTCAGAATTATGATAAGGGCTCGTGGGCCACCCTCACAGGGTTGTTTTAGTGCTCAAATGAGATACGTGTGTGAAGATGAAGCCAAAAGGATAACCACAAAGGGTGCAGAGGCCCTGCTCTTCCTGACTGGGAATGAAAGGAATTTTTCTTCTCTGACATGTGCAAGTGTGAGCAATTTATAAAGGACACTCTTTGATAGCCCTTCGGAAGCTATTTCTCCACAGCTGGAAAGAATAACCTACTTTAAAGAATGCACCCAAGTGTGGCTGGGAACATTTGAATGAAGAAGGGCCTCTACCTTCTTCCTCATCTTGATTTCTCTCTCTCTTTAGGGGCTGGGCTGGGCTAAGCTCGGGGGGTACTGGAACTCAGCATGGGAACCCTCACAACGGAAATCACTTCTTTATTGTCACCCTGCTTCTAAGCTGTGATCTCGATGAGGCAGGGACGAGGTCTTTCTTGTTCACTGCCGGGTCTCCAGTGCCTAGCACAGCTCCTGGTGCTTGCCCAGGGTGGGCACTTGATATATGTTTTGCTGAATTGATCTCTTATGTTCCTCATTGTGATAAAGGCAAAGTTGGCATTGTCTTCACTCCCATTGTTTTCACCTTCAGGCAAAAACCCCTCCTCCCAGAGGGTCATTATTTCTGACTCTGCCCTCTCTGTCTTGTTCTTTATGGCTCCCCCAACTCCGTTCTCATTAACTGAGGATTTGGGCCACTGGCTCACAGCCTTCTCCTTCATCTTATCCCCTTTCTTACTCATATGTGACTTTGATCCTAGTATGGACAACCCAGGAACCATTCTCCTCCAAGATGTTAAACCCCAATATCTCATCTGACCGTAACTTCAGTTCCTCCTTCCTATTATATGACCTTCAGATTTCCTAGAGGCCTGGTCCCTTAAACTCTCTCTTTTGACCCAATTAATTATCCCATGATTTATCACTTCAACTGCTCTCTTGCCTGTACCTTCAACATTTTTGTCCCCTTGTCCTTCTGCCTTGCATACCCTGCAAATCCCTACTATCTGCCTTTTCCATTCTAAGACCCAAGCTTCTGGATGGTGCTGGAGACCATCCAGATTGGGGCAGATGTGCAGATTGGGGCAATTCCCAAGGTATGATCTACAGTTTCAGCTGGGCCTTCAACTCTGTTTGACATACTTTTTTTTAAGTTTCTAGTCTGCTTCCTTACTCATTTCGCACAATGGCTTTTCTAAATCTTCTCAAGGCTCCAAACCCACTCTTGCCCTCCTATCTTAGAAGATGGCCTTGCCTCTTAGGTGGCAAAGAAAGTTTACCTTCTTGTCCTCATATCTACATACTCACCTATATCCTTACCCACCTTACCCTCCTTCCCCACCACCTCAAAGGCAATGCTGAATCTTCTCCTGTTTTCATACATCTGTGCCTTTAGTCGCCCCCCTTCATGTTTCCCCTGAAATCTTGCTTTCCTCTTTCTCTTGTATTTTTTTTTATAAATTTATTTATTTATTTATTTTTGGTTGCATTGGGTCTTCATTGCTGCACATGGGCTTTCTCTAGTTGCGGTGAGCAGGGGCTACTCTTTGTTGCAGTGCGCGGGCTTCTCATTGTGGTGGCTTCTCTTGTTGAGGAGCACGGGCTCTAGGCGCGCGGGCTTCACTAGTTGTGGCTCACGGGCTCAGTAGTTGTGGCACGTGGGCTCAGTAGTTGTGGCTCATGGGCTCTAGAGCGCAGGCTCAATAGTTGTGGCGCACGGGCTTAGTTGCTCCGCGGCATGTGGGATCTTCCCGGACCAGGGCTCGAACCTACATCCCCTGCATTGGCAGGCGGATTCTTAACCACTGCGCCACCAGGGAAGCCCTCTCTTGTACTTTTTAATCTTTCCATCTCTTACAATTCCTTCTCTGAAAGTTATAAACAGGCACAAAATCTTTCCATCTTAAACAATAACACTTTCTTTACTGGTGTCTTTGGGCCATCTTCTTACCTCCTCTTCTTTTTTTTATTTTTATTTATTTAACATCTTTATTGTAGTATAATTGCGTTACATGTTGTGTTACTTTCTGCTGTATAACAAAGTGAATCAGCTATACGTATACATATATCCCCATATCCCCTCCCTCTTGCGTCTCCCTCCCACCCTCCTTATCCCACCCCTCTAGGTGGACCCAAAGCACCGAGCTGATCTCCCTGTGCTATGCGGCTGCTTCCCACTAGCTATCTATTTTACATTTGGTAGTGTATATATGTCAGTGCCACTCTCTCACTTTGTCCCAGCTTACCCTTGCCCCTCCCCATGTCCTCAAGTCCATTCTCTACGTCTGCGTCTTTATTCCTGTCCTGCCCCTAGGTTGGTCAGAACCATTGTTTTTTTTTTAGATTCCATATATATGTGTTAGCATACGGTATTTGTTTTTCTCTTTCTGACTTACTTCACTCTGTGTGACAGACTCTAGGTCCATCCACCTCACCACAAATAACTCAATTTCGTATCTTTTTATTTACCTCCTCTTCTGTTTGTGGTTAAGCTCTTATAAAGAAGAGTATAAAGCAACTGCCTTCACTTTTCTACCTCTTCAGCCTCTTTCAGTCAGTTCTACCCGAACCCCAGTCTGACTGAGGGTTCTCTGGCTGAGGGTCGCCAATGGCCTCCCAATGACTACAATCAGTGGACTCATTTTAGTTCTCTTTGTACTTGCTCTCTACCCGCCATCTGACACCACTGACTACTCCCTCCTCAAAACCTTCTCCCCACCACTTCCCAGACACTCCTGGTCTCCTTTTATCCCTCTGATAATTTCTGCTTCGCCTCCTTTGCGAACTCTACTCCCTCTCTCTAACCCTTTGTACATGTGGCTGTTTCGCAGGATTTGTCCTTAGTCTTCTCCTCTTATGCTGTGTCCTCTCCCCAGGAAGGCTCAACTAAGACCTATCTGCTGATGACTCCTATTTCATACCACTCCTGGGGTTACCGATGGAGATACCCAGCTAAGCTACCAGACATCTTCACCTGGACGTCCCAAAGATATTTCAAACTCATCAAGTTCACAACTGAACTCATTGTCTTCCCCAATCTCCCCCAGACCTGTTCTTCTTCCCTTTCTCCTGCATCAGTCAATGGCATCACCACCTCCACTGGCCCAGGAGTCATTCTACTTTTTCCTCTCCTGCATACCCCACATCATTCACTGAGTAAATCTCAAAACTGTTTCCTCCTCTCCATTCCTAAGCTAGTGCCTTAATTCAGATCCATGGCTTTTTTTTTTTTTTTTTGTAAAATATTGGCTATATTCCTTGTGATGTACAATATATCCTTTAAAAAAATTTTTTTTTGGAGTATAGTTGTTTTACAATGTAGTGTTAGTTTCAGGTGCACAGCAAAGTGAATCAGTTGTACATATACAACATAGCCACTCTTTTTTAGATTTCTTTTCCCATATAGGTCATTACACAGTAATGAGTAGAGTTCCCTGTGCTATACAGTAGGTCCTTTTTAGTTATCTATATGCCTGTATTACTGCATGAGCATCTTAAGAGGTCTCCCCATCTCCAGGTTTGCCGCTTCACTTCAGTCCTTGTGTGAAGCTGGAGCCCTATAAAATGCAAATCAGCTTAAAGCCCTTGCATGGGCAGGAAAACTAGAGTGGCAGAAAGCAGATCAGTGATTGTCCGGGGTTAGGGGTGCAGGTGGTGGGATTGAATATAAAGAAGCATAAGGGAACTATTCTGGAGATAGAGATGTTCCTTATCTTGATTGTGGTATCTGGTATATGAGCATATACCCAATGGTTTTAATATATAAATGTGTGTGTGTGTGTCAAAATGCATCAACCTGTACGTTTAAAACTGGTGTGTTTCATTGTACAAAAAAATATACTTCAATAAACTTGATTAAAGAAAAATACCCTTCTACATCACTCCATTGCCTGGAGAACAAAGTTCAAATGTCTTCTGGCTTAAGTGATGACATGATTTCTTCCCTTGATTCTTCTCTTCCCCCATCCCCCAAATACCTATCACATTAAATACACTACAGATCTAAAGTGGGCCTAGATGTCCTGCCCCGCCTTGCCCACCTGTTGGACATCCACCATGTTTATCTAGATTCAGCTTGTGCCATCACTATTAGCATCCCCCCACCCACACGTGCTCACTCTTCCTTTGTGTTCTTCTAACCCGACATAAATATCCATCACATAAAGGTTTCGATTGCATTCTTACGTTTATGTCTCCTCTCTCTTTTACTAAGCTGTAGGTGTGACAGCTGGACCCTAATGTATCCATTCTTGTAGCTCCAGCGCTTATCACTAAGCCGCTTAATGTTTTCTGAAGAAACCTGGGCTTTACCATTGGAGTCCAGCCCGAAGAACAGCGGGACAGATCCTCCTCCAGTCCTACAGGGGACGCTGTGGCAACCTCCATCGTTTCCCTGCTCTCCACTTCTCTGGACCAGCTCCCAGAGCCACACGCTCGGGGCTCCACCTCCACCTTGGCAACATCCCTCCTTCCCATTGGGCGAGGGCGGTACGGGCAGTCCAATGGAACGAGGCGTTGGTGGGAAGAGGCGCCACCATCGTTGAGCTGCTGGGTCTCTGCCGCGGTAGGTGGCTGCGAGAGGTAGGGAGGTAGGTGGGCCGCGTCGCGTCGCCTCAGGTCCGTAGCTTTGCCTCCCTCTCCTGTTCTGCCGCGGGCCCACGATGCCACAGTACCAGACCTGGGAGGAGTTCAGTCGCGCAGCGGAGAAGCTCTACCTCGCAGACCCTATGAAGGTAAATCACTGGAGGGGCCAGTGCCTCTGTCCCAGCCCCCGATCAGGATAACTTCTCTGCTGTCCGCTCGGCCTCCGAAGCTTCTCCAGCATCCTAGTAGGTGCTGTGAGTGAGGAGAGACGGACCCTGCCAAGTCCACTTGTTCCTCCCTTATTAACGGCCCGGTGAAGCCATGAAACGGGCAAGATCGGGGTCATTTCAGGGCCCTTAGGTAGCTTTCCCCCGCCCCCAATCACTGAACATCCCTTATGGCTGTCGTTGGTTTACGTGGCTCTAAGGGCAGGGCTTCTCCCCCTGCAGTTTCGGCCTTCTGTCCCTCAGCTGTTTTGGTGCCCTTGTCCCGTACTACCTCGTGTAAGATAAAACGGTTATGTTTTTCTGCCACCGCAGAGAAATTTTGGAAAGACCCCAGTTTGGAGGCATCTACAGCCATTAGCTTAGTGGTTCGCAATCTTTTGGAGGTCACTGCCTTTTTGAGAACATGAGATGCTTCACCCTTTTCTCAGAAAAATCCACTTGTACGTAGAAGTTTGTAAACAATTTTAGAGGGCCCATGGATCCCTGTAGTTCATTCATGGCCCCCACAAAAATTATAACAAGTGAGTGTCAGAGGTTAGCTTATTATTAAAAAGCAGAGAAGTCGCAAGGATGAGAATATAGCATTTGGGTCTTGACCTTTCTTCCTCTCAGGTTTTTATTTATTTTATTGTCATCTAAGTAATATTTGAAGCAGCTCCCTGTTAATTAGAAATTTTGCTAGCGGGACTTCCCCGGTGGCGCAGTGATTAAGAATCCGCCTGCCAATGAAGGGGACACGGGTTCCATCCCTGGTCCGGGAAGATCCCACATGCCGAGGAGCAAGTAAGCCCGTGCGCCACAACTACTGAGCCCACATACTGCAACTACTGAAGCCCGCGCGCCCAGAGCCCTGCTTCGCAACATGAGAAGCCACCGCAATGAGAAGCCCGCACACCGCAACGAAGACCCCATGCAGCCAGAAAAAAAAAAAAAAAATCCTGCTAGCTTTTTAGACCTAGATAAGTAACAAGAAGCTGTAAAACATTCTTAGTTTCATTCTTTGCAATACAAAGATGTAATAATAACAAATTATGAAATGAGTTAGATATTATTGAAATTGAGTACTTTGTTTATGACACAATTTCTGGCTCCTCCATTTGGTAGATTTTGTTTGTAGGGCCATCTGTTTCTTTAAGCAGTACACCATGAGGACAATACAGGATTTTTGTCCAGAAGTACCCACAGTGTAAACTAAAAATATTTGAAAAGGTAGTAAAGAATATACAAATTCACATCAAGAGTAATCATATTTTAAGAATGTGGTCATTCTTAGGGAAAATGAAAATAAAATGGTAATTATAGAGCATTGCTGTGAACAAGGCATGTCTAGTATAGGCAAGAGAGCGAGAATCTTTGAGCTCTTTCCCCAATCAGAAAATTCCAGTGGCCTAAAAACTTGTGCCTTTTTATGATAGCCTTGCACTAGTTAAAAACTAGTGATTTTTTTGATAGGAAGGTGAGGGGATGAGTGGGGAGAGACTGACAGTTATATTGAGTACCTTGTATGTGACAGACATTTTATATATATATTTATTTGTATAATTTATGTGAACAATTAAGACAGCCTCTTGAGGTAGATGAATAAACAATCTTAGATACATTAAATGATTTGCTTAATCTCTAAGAAATGAAGCTAAAATTTGAACTCACGTCTCTAAACCCCATGTTCATGCTATTTCTACCGGTCCATACTGCTGGGACTAAAAAAGAAGAAATTTTGTCAGAACTCTTTGGGATCTGTTTTACAGAATTCTGTCTTCTCTCCCTGTTGATTACATCCATCACCTTTTACCATTCTCTGTTGCATCCGCTCTAACTGAAGATGGCATTATTTCTGGACCATGTAATAACCTCTTAGTCTGCCTGTTTTTAAAATCCCTTCTTCACTCTCTTACCACAGCTATCTAAAACACAAAAATTGAATTCTCAGTTTCCTGCTTTAAAACTGGTTCTTCATTGATTGCTGGTAGACATCCGGACTCCCAGTCCCCAGTCTGACCCTCTCTCCAGTCTTGCTGGCTTTGTCTTCCACCACTTCCACCATCCTCAGCCCTAGTCTCATGAAGCTACATAATGCATCATATCTTCAGACTGCCACTTCAGCTTTTCTCCTAACTTCTTCCCTAAAAGAAAAAAAAAAATGCGTTTCTGAAGCCATCTCCATAAAGCCTTTTTACACTTCCCCTTCTCCCAATCTAAATTACTTGTGTTCTCTTTTAACATTTTACCTGTATATGCCTTTATAGGGTTTAATTTATGTTGTCTTATGTTTTGATTATTTTGCTTGTTTGAATTCAAAGTTCCTAAGAAAGCAAGAACCTTGATTTCTTTTTCTCTCTTAGTGGCATCTGACATGGTAACTTAGGCGCTCCCTAAGTTACAAAATGGACTCTCTTATAGTACCACAGACCTTTTAACTCTCATTTCTCCTACTCACCAGTGATTCTTTTAAGTGAGAGTTAAAACTTTACGTAGTTGTCATGCTTAGTATATTTTTTAGTTTCAGTTTCCTTTTGTTTCTGGAGGACTGAATTTTTTTAAATATGTAAAACTGAATTTAATAGCTCAATAAATAGAATCAGGTAGTCTAAAGATACTTAACCTAGTTTTCATTATTTATACCTACTTAAGTGCTTGGTGCGTTCCCTTTCCTCCCTCACCGAGACAAATCTCAGGGTGGTATGACTTTTTTTTTTTGCAATCCCAGGAGAGCAGAGAGCATAATGGGAAAAGCTGTAGAAAAAGCTCTAATAGCCCTTTTTATCTAGTTTCCAGAATTGTCTTGAGGGTCCTGTGCTACATTGTAACCATTTTAAAATTATGTTCCTGTTTTGGCTTATAGATACTTAGCACTTTTTAAAACAGCTAGCTAATACTAAACAAGAGTTATTTATTTTGGTTAACAAGAAACTTGACTCTGCTGCAGTACACTTTTGAATCCATCATTTAAAGAAGTAAAAATAATGTTCATGGAAGTTGTAAACTCTATTGGGAGATGTCTTCTTTTATTGGAATATCGTAATACCTAAATCATTTTCTTGGCTTCCTAACTGTAGAATACCAAACAACAAAAAGTGCTGTGTAGCGTGGCACTCAATATAGGAGTTATTCTGGATTTAGAAAGTTGTTGATGGAGACATCTTGTGCCATCATGATAAAGATGTGATTTTGCTGAGTAGCTTAGCCTGAGTCCACCTCCTGAGAGCCACGGGAAAATGGAAAGTATGAACTGCGACTGCAGTGCTCTTTCCTGGGGAATGAATTTGAACTTAACTAGCCATTTCTGCTATTTTTTTCCCCTTCTTTTCCTATCATTCCTCTGTGGCTAGGTGTGTTGGTGTTGTAGGGGAGAAAAAACTTTCTCCTTTACTCTCTTAGGTTTTATAACCGGGGCTCTGCAAATTAACAGGTAGAAACATACATAGCACAGAAGTTCACAAAGAAATGTGACCTGAGGAACTTGGGACCTATATGCCATCTTAACAAAGGGTGGGAAAGAGGCTGGACAAAGGAAAAGAGGTTTGGGGCTTCTGGGAGGGGGTAAGTTGTGAGAAGGTGACTAGGAAATGTATGGGAAAGAAGAGTTGTTTAGTAAGGTTTGTTAGGGAACAAACCTTGTTCTCTTTTCCCAGGGAGAGGGAAACACCTTTACAATTGGAAACTTATGTCACCTTTACAAAGGTTAATTTATGTCCTGCTTTTGGCCAGAAAGGGCAGAGAGCTAATCGCCTTCAGCTCAAAACATTCCTTATGCCTAAGTGGTATACTTTGAGGTGGCAAGCTGTGAATACCCTTCAGTATATTATTCTTACTGCCAAGAAATGCCAAACCACCTTAAGAGTCTCACAGGCTCTCTGAATATGGATGTGTCTTGGGAATTTTCAGTACATCTCTTCAAAGTGGCTGAAAATAAAATACCTGACTTTATTTTAAGTCTCAGAAAAATTGCAGCAATAGAAATGAACAAAATGCTGTTTTCCCGCATTTCGATAAGTTTACAGTAAAGGTGCCTTTAGATGTTTTGGCTATTAATTCTAAAAGGATCCATTTTAGCCCACCTGAAGACTAAATTATTTATGAGAAATGTCTTCTGACTTCACTGTTTCTAAATATGTATTTTTATTTCAGGCACGTGTGGTTCTCAAATATAGGCATTCTGATGGGAGTTTGTGTATTAAAGTAACAGATGATTTAGTTGTAAGTATACATTTTTACTTGTTGCATACTTTCAGATTTGTTTGAGTTAATCATTTGTTTGAAATTATTTACATAGAATTTATGCAGGTCACCCATTAGGGTGCTTATTTCACTTTGCATTCCCAAGTCAAGAACCTTGGTCTGGAAGCTATTGTTATAGGCACTTGGAAAGATAATTCAACTTGCTTCATTAATGCAGTATGTTAAGTGTAGTTTAATAACTGCTCTCTTCGGACCCTAAGCAAGAGGAACGTAGAGACCAAAAGTGGATATGAGGGGTAAAGGTTTCTTTATACGTGTGTGAGAAGTAAATAATGGTATTTGAACACAAGTTATAGGCTGTATAATTATATTTCTGACCTCCCCTGTCTGCTCACTCCTGTCTGTTCCTCACACCCCATTCATCCCTTACCCCTCTGCCATCTGGTTTCTGCATGAAGTCTTCCACTCAGACTGCTCTTGGTGAGAGCTCAGCAGCAGCCCCTTTATTTTCAAACCCAGTAGTCTCAGCAGTTCATATTTTATGCGACCTCCTGGCTGCTTCTGAGAAAACCACTTCTTGTAGAAATTATTATTTTGGCATCTGTGCTCCATTTTATCTTGTTTTTCTTTTTCTGTTTCATTCATCTTTGCTAATTATTTCACTGATGTGCCCCCATAAATATTGGTTTCTCCAGGATTCTGTTCTTGATCTTTTCATACCACTTCTGGACCAACCCATTAAGTCCAGTACTGCCTGTATCTGTCTGCTTCCAGTTTTGTACCTTTAGCTCATATTTTTCTTTTGGCTTCCTGACTAGCTCTAAGTTGAGCATCCTTCCTCCTCTCCTCGTTAACATTAGCCTGTCTAGAATGGAACTCATCATGTCTTATCAAACTGGCTCTTCCTGTTTTTTCTCTGTTAGTTGCACTGTCATCTACCTGCTCAGAAACCTGGGGATCATCTTTGGTCTCTTCCTTTCCCTCATTCTCACGTTAACTATTCCTTCATTTGAAAAACTTGTATTTTGATCCTCCGATAAGTTCCATACATTTTGCTGGGCATTTGTGAATTATTGATTCAAGCTCCCTCATCTCATTTTCTGCCATGAACTCTCCATCTTGACTGCTAACCTCGTAACTTTAAGGGCTCAACGTCACTCACCTGGACTAGTAGAATAGGCTCTAACTGTGTCCCTGCTTCCAGCTCATCCTTTAGTCGTCCTGTGCTGTCCTGCTGGAGTGGTTTCTAAAAATGCAAATTTGCTTGTTACTACCCTGCTTAAAAATCTTTAGTGGCCAAAAAAAAAATCTTTAGTGGCTTCTCATCACTCATAATGTAAATTCCACCCTCATATCCTGTCTAATCTTCGTCTTTTCAATGTTACTTAAGGGCTCCTTTCATATGCCATGCTGTCTGAGGCCTCTGAGCTTTTGAACAGTCTGTTTCCATCTCTGCAATATTGAATCCCACCCCTGCCCCAGTGTGACAAGCCTGCTGCTTATCTTTCAAAACCCAGCTCAAAAGGATTGCTTCATCTCTTACTTTTATTTCTGCCTCTTTTTGTGCTGTGTCACAATTGTCTTATCACATTTGACTTTTAATAGATTGTGAGCTTCAAAATAAAGATAGATCAGTAATATTCTTACCGGTATTTGTAGTGACTAGCATGGTGTCCTGACCCAGAGGGTACTTAGCAGACACTTTTTTTTTAATGGATTAATTCTTTTAAAAATTTAATAGTGACTTTAAAAATGACTTTTTGGTCATATATTTTACTATGTTTGTGTTCAGGGTTCCATTGTGAGGTTGTGTGAAGTCAGATCTTTTAATGATTACCATATCTTCCAAGAACCAGTTGAGTTTGGTGAAGTAACTGTGAAAATGTGAAAAAGGAAGAATAAATTGAGCTGTATTGTGCTAAACCTAGATTCAAGAGATCTGAATCCTAGCTTAGCCATCTACCAGCATTTCAGCCTGGGGAAAGTTCAGGCCAAAAGTTTGGCTTTTGGGGCCATAATTTTCTTGTCTATGAAGTGCCACAGTGATAGTCTGCTTACCCAGTTGGGTTGTTGTGGAGTGTAAATGAAATATGTGGAAGTGCTTAGCACTAGTGCCTGCACTTAGTAGATTCAGTAAATGTATACTTGAATCTTGAGCATTCACACTGAGAAAAATTTTACTTATGATTGTCGCAGAGTGAATAGATATATCTACTGAAGAGAAATTGGTATATCCTGCTTTAAAAATAGAGGAAAATGCAGAATTGAATTCAATACAAGAGGCTTTATCTCCAGATGATGACTTTTTGCCTCTGGTGATGATTAAATATAGTTAAGGATTCATGGTAAGCAGTATTGGAAAGAACTTTATTTAAAATTGATGATTCCTATAACAAGATCTAAATATGAAAAATACTTTTTGTTCCCTTCCTTAAAACTACTGAGAACTAGTCCATGTCTAGAAGGGACCAAAGACACAATCAAACCCATTTTCCTAAACAGTAAATATATGAATCAACTCCAACATAAAAATTTGTTTTCTAATGACTCTTAAAGAAAAGTTTGTATACTTCAGTAATTCATTTTAATGGCTAATAATTCCTTCACAAAACTCGTCTTAGACTTCATTATTATCGTCATGGAGCTTTGACTTTTTTATAGTCCCATTTATGCATCATTTTTTTCCAATGCCATGACTGATTTATAATATTGTCTTCTGTGGACCTAAAATCTTTCTGTGTATTTTAGTGAGAAGGTATTTGTTCTTCTCACTAAACTGTAGTGAGAAGGTATTTGTTCTTCTACAGAACATATACTAAAATTGAAACGGTGGAGATGATTATGGCCACTTTACAAAATTGTTAGACAAATTTGTACAATGTGTGGATAAAATTTTTTTAAGTAAGTGATTTAAAGGCTGTATGAATTCAGATCAGTTGGGCGTGATGGGGTTGAACTCCAAATTACTTAAGTTGATGAATATTACTGTAGGATCATGAAGCTCCCATTGTTTAAAACTCACGTGAATCTAAGATGGGCTAAAGAAAAATGGATCAGTGTTACAAGATGAAAAAAAGACTGCCAGCTTAAATTTGATAATTTTGAAGATTCTAGAACAAATGGTTTTATGGCCAACGATAAACAGATCTTAAGTATCTATCTAATGAAGAATTGAATTTATAGCAAGGAAGAATTTGGTTTGGTTTAAAAATTATAAATAATGTCAGAAAAATCAAGGTTGAATAGATTTATCTCATTTGATTTAGGTAGCGACCAGCAGTAAGCAAGGAATTCCAGATTTTTAAAAAATTATCATTAACCCTCCCCCCTCCCATTTCACAAATAGAGAAAGGGATCCTAAGATTTATATGCTTTTCCCACTGTAACTCAATCATTTATGACCAGATCCCAGGGAGAAAATATCTAATTCCAATCTTGAAGTCTTCTCATCAGACCATGGCAGAATTTGAATACATTATTCAACTGGTCATTTTTGAGAAGCTTCTAATAGAGTTCACTTTGTTTTTTAACCACAGCAGTGGCATTTAAAATATTATAAAATACTAAACTTAAGGAATGTAATTGTTGGGGACTTGGAAACTTGAATGTAATTCCTTTAGTATGACCTCCAGAGGAAGTAGAGCAAAACAGTGGTAGGAAAAGACTCAAAATTTTATCCAATCATATGTTTGCTACGTCATTGATAATCTAGTTTTACATAGTTAATGTGTGCTTTTAAAATTTCTGACAGTGTTTGGTATATAGAACAGACCAAGCTCAAGATGTAAAGAAGATTGAGAAATTCCACAGTCAACTAATGCGACTTATGGTGGCCAAGGAATCCCGCAGTGTTGCCATGGAAACGGACTGAATGGTTTGCAATGAAGACTGTTTGTCATGTTCTTAGGAAGTAAATATCTTTTGAATTTGAGAAAGTGTTGGGACAGAAAATACTTTATGTAACTAAGTGGGCTATTCAGAAGCCAAGAGATCATTTTTTGTACTTTGTTTTTTAATGTTTACTTTAGAGAGTTAGGACTGTAAACGCTTCCAGTTAGAAAGCCTTTATTTATTTTTGGAAATGGAACAAGGAATGGCTCTATCTTGGAAACTTTGCAGATTGTTTGATGTTAGGCAAAATAAATAATTACTCTCTGGTAAGTTTGTATCAGTAATTTGAAAATGAGATATCAAGAAAAGCCAATTCTTCCTTAAATTTAGTTAATCTGTCTTTAAAAGAAAAATTAAATGGAACCATTTTGCTGGATTGATATATTTCTTTTGGAGCATAAATTTTGTGCTGTTGATGACCAGCAAATATAAAATATGGTAACTGGAATTAACTGCACAGCAGTATAGCTGATTATATATGGTAGTGTAGTCTCAATTATATCTAAAAATAACTATGAAAACAAGTATGCTTTACCTTAAACTTTACAAATTTAAACTATATTTTTAAATATAAGGGATTCATAGTATCATTAACTTGTTGAGCAAAGACTAACTTTGAATCTAATTTTCAGTGCTCAGAAACATCTGCTGTTACTATAAATGCATGAACAGAATGCTCACTAATGGATTGAAACCACCATATTACAGAAATATTTGCCACAGATTTGCCATCTATGTTTTCTCAGAAGGGCTAAGGATTATTTGAACTGTTAAATTTTTGCATACCTCTATGACACCCCCACCCATGTCTCTCATTACTTAACCAAGGTGTTGAGCATGACTCTCACAACTGTTCTCCGTTAAACCAGAAGTATGATATTATTTGATATTTATCTTATATTTGTAACCTGAGTTTTACCACCTAAATATAATGTTCACATGTTGATTCCTACATTAAAATATTTTTTGTTAGGAATTTGTTGTGTTGACCAGCGTTTTAACATGGAAAGTTCCATTAGCCATATGAATTTTGGCATGTTTCAGAGAGATCAGTAAATAAAATATTACATGAATATATATTGTTTCTCTTTAAGTTTTTAACTTCTCAAGAATTACTTATTTCTTGACTGGGATATTCTATATTTATTTAGACTAAAGTGAGCCTAATGATGCTATATATACATTTTTATTTATTTTGTTTCTTGGTACTTTTATTATATGACTTTCTCTGAGCTGTATGCTATGACATTTTGTTTTCTTGATTAAGAAAGTAACATCAAATAGTATAGGGTTTTTTGGGTTTTGGTGTTTTCCCCCCATAGTAGGATAACCGGAGGTTTTTTTGGCCTTTTTCTTTTTCATTTACATCTTCCACATTTTTCTTTCTTTCTTTTCTTTTTTTTTTTTTTTTTTACTTTTTGTCTGCACTCCACGGCATGTGGGATCTTAGTGCCCCGACCAGGGATCGAACCCTCGCCCCCTGCATTGGAAGCACAGAGTGTTAACCACTGGACCGCCAGGGAAGTCCCCATCTTCCACTTTTTAACACTACTTTATGAAGATAACCGGGAATGGGAGGGACTTCTATTTGAGTTCTTTGAGTCCTTGTAGCTTGCAGCAGTGATTAAGAGCAGGGGTTCCAAGGCAGACTGCCTGCGTTGCAATCTTGGCTCCACTGTTCCCCAGTTCTGTGGCTTTTGAGACAGTACTTCTCTAAGCCTCCATTTTCTTCTCTGGAAATTGGGCTGACAGTAGTATTCACAGGGCTTTGACAGTTAAATGGCATAATCCCCTTTAAGCCCTTAGCACAGTACCTGGAACACAGTAAAACTCAATAAATGGTAGCTATTATTACTATTATTGTTATGATTGTTATTTTTCAGGGGACTGGGTATAAGTAGCCAGCTCTTAAGTTTTCTCATAATTGTAATTGAATCGTTACTTATAAGTAACGTTTGCCTTTTCTACCGAGCTATGTCTATTATCAAATGCCATTTTTGGCAGGTGAAGTAAAACAAGATTGTCTCCATGAGGAGTGTTCTTATGTGGTGGGGGAAACTGAAATCCTTAAATCTAAAACGTGTTTATTTGTATCTATACAAAATAAAATTATTAAGAGAACTAATTGGTGGTGAAAGTATTGAATCTCTTAAAGACCATATAAATAATGAAACACCAAATTATGTATTCTGAAAATCGCAATGCTGTATACTCTGATTTTTTTCTTTTATTAGGAAGTATTTCTAGATACTATAATCACACTTTCACGGACTTTTTTTGGTGGGGGGGCTGCATGTGCGGCTTGCGAGATCTTAGGGCCCCAACCAGGGATCGAACCCCGGGCCCCAGCAGTGAGAGCCCCAAATCCTAACCACTGGACCGCCACGGAATTCCCCATGAACTAATTTTTAGCAAACTGTTTTGTGATGTATTTGATCAAATGCTGCTGACCCTAAGGTAATCCAAATGAAGTCATCATAGTAATTAAGATTCTAGGTACAGTTAGCAGTTTTGTTCTTCTCTTGGAAAGACCCACTCTCCTTGGAGCACAGAGCCCATTAAGCGTTGTTGGCTACATATGTTCTCTGTTGAAAGGGCTGGCTTCTCCTTTCTCCCTAGCCTGCCAACTTTGTGTCTTAAAAATATAAAATCTCTTAGTCACAGCTCTAAGTCAGTGATTAGAGGCAGTGTTGGCAGCATTTTATAGTTGATATCTTCTGTTACCCTTAGAAAAATTGAACACAACAATATGATGGTAATAGTCTTGAAAGTACAGTTGACCCTTGAACAACGGGTTTGAACTGCACAGGTCCACTTATATGCCAGTTTTTTTCAAAAATGCATAATACAGTAATACACAATCTGCAGTTGGTTGGAATTACAGTTCTGGAGGGCCGGCTGTAAAGTTAAATGCAGATTTTCTACTGCATAGAGCGTCAGCACTCCTAACCCCTGTGATGTTCAGGGGTCAGCTGTATTCTAAAACTAATTCAAAATGAGTGAAATGTGAAATTAATTGCCCAAGGACAGTAAGAGGTACTCCTTTCTGCCTACTAGAAATGAAACAAAACCAAATCCCTCGTTAATATTTATTGTTCCCCTTTTAGTAAAAAATACCTTGTTGTGGTAATGGTAATATCATAGTATTTAGTATTATTTCTTTTTAAAACAAAATATTCCTCTAGTTCTACAGTTAAAATTTATGATAGCATGAGAAGAAAGTCAAAATATTTCATTCTTCTTTCTTACATTAAAAGTAGTGATTGGGCTGGTTCCAGATAAAGATGAAGAAGCACACTCTGCCATGGCTCTTCTGCTGAATACAGCTATGAATGCACAGAGCAGCTGTCTGAGGACTCTGAAAAGAAAATAGCAGGTGGGTTGGGCAAGAAGACAAGAATTTGAAGTACCACTGAACCAGTGATGAATGAGTCTTATCATTTTCCCCCCTCTGGTATCCCCCAGCCTGAATTCAACACATTGGAAACCTAGAGGTGAGTACTGGGGTGCAGACCAGGAGTGCCAGAAGCCTTTGGGTCTGACCCAAGAAGTAGAAGGGTAACTTCTAATATTTGGAGAGAGTACAGAAATCCTTTTTCTCCCCCCGCCCCTTTTCTGTGTTCTCTTACAGCCCACTCCCAAGCAATCCCATGGTGGTGACAGTGTCAACTACTGGCAATGGGAGCCTGCAGGAGCCAAAACTCAGGGAGATAGCCCTACCTTTCCAGTACGGCTGTGTTTCCAAGAGGGTGGAGCCAACTTTCATTTTTTTCTCTTTGTTCTCTATCTGCTTGGCCCTGGATGCAAAAGATGGTGGCAGAAGTGCACAGGGTAACTAAAGCCAGATTTCTTTTGGCCCGAGAACCAATAGAAGGAATCAGAAAGTACCAGGGAGATAATAGAAAGGAAGGAACTCAAAAAAGTGACCTTATAAAGCTGTTTATGTAGTTCTGAGTCTGCCCCCAATCTGCTAATGTGTATGGATCTGATTCTTTTCAGCATGTTAAAGACTTAGAAACTGAATAGGTAGACCACCACCCAAATTCCAGACCAGCAGTTGGGAGGCATTCACATGCAGTAGGTCCAAAAAGCACTGCAAAAATTTTGAAAGCTGCACCTGTCTTCTGTAGGTTATGATTCCAATGTCAGTTCACCTTTCAAAAACTACCTGGTGTTGAACATCTGAAAGTAACCAAAAGAAACAAAAAAAGCCTTTGCCTGCAACCTAACCAGGTTGACTGCCTGCTGAAACAAACAAAAACTCTGTATTCTCCATAGGATTTAAACAAGGCCCAGAGTTGGTAACAATATTCAAAATGTCAAGGATACAATCCAAAATTTCCTGGCATAGAAAACTCTCCAAATTTGGTGAAAAACTTAAAACCTATAGATTCAAGAAGGCCAAAGAAATCCATATCATAATGGAAATCCAATCACAATCATAATGAAACTGGACAATGATCTTGAAAGCAGCCAGTGAAAAGCATCTGTAGGGAGACAATTATTTGAATGACTGGATTTCTCATCAGAAATCATGGAGGACAGCAGGAAGTGGCACAATATTTCTAAATTGCTGAAAGGAAAGAATTGTCAACCAGAATTCTATATCCATAGAAAATATCCTTCAGGAACGAAAGTGATATAAAACCATTCTTGGATGAAGGAAAAGGAAGAGAATCCGTTGCCAGCAGACTTGGTGTAAAAAAGAATTACTAAAGGAAGTTCTTCAGTTAGAAGGGAAATGATACCATAAGGGAAACTGAAACATTCAGGAATGAAGGAAGAGCAATAGAAATGGTAATTATCTAGGTTAAAAGAATATTCTGTTGAGTTCTTAAAATATGTTTGATAGTAGAAATAAAATATATATGGTGTTCTCACTGTGTGTAGATGTAATATATAAGATACCAGTAGCATAAAGGAGGAGGATAAAGAGACCTATATGATAGTAAACTTTCTACATTCCACTCAAAGTGAAAAAATATTTATTCTAAGTAGACTGAAAAGGTAAGTATATATATCCTCATCCCTCAAGCAATCACTAAAACAACTATGCAAAGAAATATAATAACACAGTAGATAAAATGAAATACTAAAAAAACATTTTAAAAAAGTGGGGGGCAAGAAAAGGGCGTCAGGAGCAAAATATAGGAAACAGACACAAACCAAATAATAAAGTGGTAGGCCTAAATTCAACATATCAACACTTACATCAAATGCAAATAGTTAAAGCACACAGATTGTCAGAATCAAAACGCAAAATACTAGAACCAGTTGTACTCTCTGCAAGAAGCTTACTTCAAATATAATGGTATTTGAAGGTAACAAGTAGGTGACAAGTAAGATGATGGAAAAAACATGCAATGCAAACACTATAATCAAAAGCTACCTGGACTGTGTTAAGATTAAAAAGTAGACTTCAAAGGGGAAAGGTGGGGGGATAGGGATAAATTGAGAGTTTGGGATTGACATAAACACACTACTATATTTAAAACAGATAACCACCAAGGACCTACCATATAGCACAGGGAACTCTGCTCAATATTCTGTAACAACCTAAATGGGAAAAGAATTTGAAAAAGAATAGATACATGTATATGTATAACTGAATCACTTTGCTGTACACCTGAAATTAACACATTAATCAACTATACTCCAATATAAAATAAAAATTTTTTTAAATTAGATTTCAGAGCAAAGAATATTTCCAAGGATAAAGAGGGACAATATATTGATAAAAGGGTCAATTCACCAAGACATAATAATCCTAAATGTGATTACACATAAACAGCTTCAAAATGCATGAAGCAAAACCTGAACTGAACTGGAAGAAGAAACAAAAATCCACAATTATATTTGAAAGCTACAGTGCAACTCTGACATCATATATCCAGAGTTAGCACAGACTTCACTGGTTAAAAGCAAAGTCCTCCATGAGACTCCCTCACTTCAAACACAAGCTGCAAGCTCTGGGGTTCCCAGGCCACCTGCACTTCTGACCAACTGGCTACAAATTCAGGGGTACCCTCTATCCCCTCCAGTTTCATAATTTGCTAGAGTGACTCACAGAACTCAAGAAAGCACTATACTTAGCAGCTTTATTATAAAAGGTCTGTCAGGACCAGTCAAGTGAAGAGACATAGGGTAAGAACTGAGAGGGTACCAACTGCAAAGCTTCCATGTTCTTAGGACAAATTACTCTCCCAGCACATACATATATGATTACCAATCAGGGAAGCTCACCTGAACTTTGGCTGTCCATTATGTTTCATCATGTAGGAATGATTGAATCGTTGGCCACGTGCTAGAACTCAATCTCCAACCTCACTTCATCTCCCCAAAGGATGAGCCAGACATGTGGCCTAAGATCACCAACCCTCTAATCATATGACTGGCCCTTCGGACATGGCCAGGCCCCATCGCAAGTTATCTCATTAGTATAAACTCAAGACATGGTCCCAGGGACCACCATGAATAACAAAGACTCTTCTGTCACTCAGGAAATTCCTAAGATTTAGAGGTTAATTCCCAGGAACCAGGGACAAAGACTAAATAAATTCTTTATTATACAACAATTCACTCAGTAATAAAACGTGTAAATAGAAAATAAGCAAGGATGTAGAAGAACTGAACACCACCATCAACCAGCTGGATCTAATTGACACAGCACACTCAGTTCAACAGCAGAATACTTCTAGTGCACGTGAGACATTCATTAATGTCATACTGGAAACTAGCCAGTGCAACAAGGCAAGAAAAATAAAGGCATCCAAATTGGAAAGGAAGAAGTAACTATCCGTATTTATAGATAACATGATGGGACACATAGAGAATTCTATGGAATCTACAAAAAGGCTACTGAAACTAGTAAGTGAGTTTACCAAGTTTGCAGGTTACAAGATCAACATATATAATTTTATTTCTGTACACTGTATGCAACAAACAGGTATGGAAATTTAAAAGACAAATACATTTTTAATATCATCACAAAGCTCAATATCAAAAAAAAATAACTCAATCAAAAAATGAGCAGAAGATCTAAATAGACATTTCTCCAGAGAAGACACACAGATGGCCAACAGGCTCATGAAAAGGTGCCCAATATTGCTAATTATTAGAGAAATATGAATCAAAACTACTATGAGGTATCACCTCACACCAGTCAGAATGACCATCATCAAAAAGTCTACAAATAATAAATGCTGGAGACAGTGTGGAGAAAAGGGAACCCTCCTACACTGTTGGTAGTAATGTAAATTGGTACAGCCACTATGGAGAACAGTATGGAGGTTCCTTAAAAAACTAAAAACAGAGCTACCATATGATCCTGCAATCCCACTCCTAGGCATATATCCAGAGAAAACCATAATTTGAAAAGATACATGCACCCCGATGTTCATAGCAACACTATTTACAATAGCCAAGACATGGAAGCCACCTAAATGTCCATCGACAGATGAATAGTTAGAGAAGATGTGGTATATATATGCAAAATTACTCAGCCATAAAAAAGAATGAAATAGTGCCATTTGCAGCAACATGGATGGACCTAGAGATTATCATACTAAGTAAAGTAAGTCAGAGAAAGACAAATATCATATGATATCACTTATATGTGGAATCTAAAAAAAAAAAAATGATACAAATGAACTTATTTACAAAACAGAAACAGACTCACAGACACAGAAAACAAACTTATGGTTACCAAAGGGGAAAGGTGGGGGGAAGGGATAAACTAGGAATTTGGGAATAACATATACACACTACTACATATAAAATAGATAAATAATAAGAACCTACTTAAAAAAAAAATTTAAATCATCACAAGATATGCACTGGAAACTACAGAACATTGCTGAGAGAAATTAAGAAGAGTTAAAAAATGAGTAATACGGGGCTTCCCTGGTGGTGCAGTGGTTGAGAATCTGCCTGCTAATGCAGGGGACACGGGTTCGAGCCCTGGTCTGGGAAGATCCCACATGCCGTGGAGCAACTTGGCCCGTGAGCCACAATTACTGAGCCTGCGCGTCTGGAGCCTGTGCTCCGCAACAAGAGAGGCCGCGATAACGTGAGGCCCGCGCACCATGATGAAGAGTGGACCCCACTTGCCGCAACTAGAGAAAGCCCTCGCACAGAAACGAAGACCCAACACAGCCTTAAAAATAAATTAATTAATTAATTTTAAAAAAAATGAGTAATATATCTTATTCATGGGTCAGAAGAATTGGTATTATTAAGATGTCATTTTTCCCTAAGTTGATTTATAGATTCAATGCAATGTCAATTAAAATACCAGCAGGCCTTTTTTTTTTTTGTAGAAATTGGTATGCTAATTCTAAAAATTTATATGGAAAGCAAAGGACCTAAAATAGCTAAAACAATTCTGCAAAAGAAGAATTAAAGTGAAAAGCTAGGTACTTCCCTGGTGGTGCTGTGGTTGAGAATCCGCCTGCCAATGCAGGGCACATGGTTTCGAGCCCTGGTCCGGGAAGATCCCACATGCCACGGAGCAACTAAGCCCGTGCGCCACAACTGCTGAGCCTGCGCTCTAGAGCCCGCGAGCCACAACTACTGAAGTCTGCACACCTAGAGCCCGTGCTCTGCAACAACAAAAGCCACTGCAATGAGAAGCCCGTGCACTGCAACAAAGAGTAGCCCCCACTTGCTGCAACTAGAGAAAGCCTTCCCGTAGCCAAATGCAGCCTAAATAAATAAATAAATAAATAAATAAATAAATAAATAATAAATTCTTAAAAAAAAAAAGTGAAAAGCTAAAACCGCCTTCTTTCCTGTCTGATTATAAAGCTACAGTTACGTGAGACAGCATCAAGATAAACATCTAGACCAATGGAACAGAATGGAGAGTCCAGAAACAGGCCCACACATACATGGATAACATTTTACAAAGGAGCAAAGGCAAGTCAATGGAGAAAGGATAGTCTATTCAACAAATGATGCTGATATGATTAGATATCCACATGTTTAAAAAACATGAAACTGGGGGCTTCCCTGGTGGCGCAGTGGTTAGGAATCTGCCTGCCAATGCAGGGGACACGGGTTTGAGCCGCAGTCCGGGAAGATCCCACATGCCGCAGAGCAACTAAGCCCGTGCGCCACAACTACTGAGCCTGCACTCTAGAGCCCATGAGCCACAACTACTGAAGCCCACGTGCCTAGAGCCCGGGCTCCAAAACAAGAGAGGCCACCACAATGAGAAGACTGTGCACTGCAACGAAGAGTAGCCCCTGCTCGCCACAAATAGAGAAGGCCTGTGCGTAGTGACAAAGACTGAACGCAGCCAAAAAATAAATAAATAAAATAGGAATCTTTAAAAACAAACAAACATGAAACTGGACCTCTACCTTGTACTATATACAAAAATTAACTTAAAAAAACAAATCATAGTTCTAAAAATAAAACCATAAAACTTCCAGGAGAAAATCTTTTGGGTCCTTGGCTAGGCAGATACAATTTATAAAAGAAAAAAAAAAAGGACTTCAAAATTGAAATCTTATGTTCTTCCAAAGACTTAAGAGAACGAGAAGACAAGACACATATCAGAAAAAAATTATTTGCAAGCATATATCTGATAAATGACTTTTATCCGTAATATATAAAGAACTATCAAAACTCAGTAAAACTGGGCTTCCCTGGTGGCACAGTGGTTAAGAATCCGCCTGCCAATGCAGGGCACACGGGTTCGAGCCCTGGTCCAGGAAGATCCCACATGCTGCAGAGCAGCTAAGCCCATGCACCACAACTACTGAACCTGCGCTCTAGAGCCCGTGAGCCACAACTACTGAGCCTGTGAGCCACAACTACTGAGCCCGCATACCACAACTGCTGAAGCCCGCGTGCCTAGAGCCCCTGCTCCGCAACAAGGGAAGCCACCGCAATGAGAAGCCCGTGCACCGCAACTAGAGAAAGCCCGTGCACAGCAACAAAGACCCAACACAGCCAAAAATAAATAAAATTTAAAAAACAAAACAAACAAACAAAAAATGAGTAAAACTGTCAAAACTCCCCTTGCCCCGCAAAAAAAGTACACAAAACATTTGAACAGACACTTAACTGAAAAAGATGGAAAGATGGCAAATAAGCACAAAAAAAGATGTTCAACAGCTTCAGTTTTTAAGGAAATGAAAATTAAAATCACAAAATACCACTACAGATCTATTACGATGGCTAAAATTAAAAAGACTGACCATACCAAGTGCTGACAAGGATGTGGGACAACCAAATCTCTCATACTGCTGGTAGGAATGTAAACTATTACAACCATTTGGAAAACAGGCAGTTTCTTTAAAAGTTATACATATGTCTAATCATCCATTCAAAGACTTGTACCTGAATGTTCATAGCAGCTATATTTATTAATAGCTAAAACACTATCAATAGACACAACTGAAAAGTCCATCAACAGGTTTCTGGATAAACAAATTGTGACACATCCATACATAGCAATACTATTCAGCAATGAAAAGGAATGAACTGTTTATATACATGACAATGTAGATGAATCTCAAAATAATTATGCTGAGTCAAAGAAGCCAGACATGAAAGAGTACATACTAAATGACTTAACTTACATGAAATTCTAAAAAGTGCAAACTAGTGTATAGTGACTGCAGATCAGTGGTTTCCTTGGGGAAGAGGGGAGATGTGGATGGAAGGGATTATAATGAGACATGAGGAACCTTTGGAGGTGATGGATATATTCACTATGTTAATTATAGTGACAGTTTCATGGGTGTACACATATATAAAAACTTGCAAAATTGTATATTCTGAATATTTGCAGTTTATTGTATGCCAATTATACCTCAATATGGTGTTTTGAAGAAAAGGAGAGAACCTCCTGAAAAAAACTGCAGTTAGCTGGCAGGCTCCAATTGCCACATCTGTGAGATTTGCTGCAGGTTCACACTGATATGTCACTCTTCCTGGGCTGTTCCCAGCCAGTAACTGACCATGGCAGGGATACTAGCACTGGGCCAGTCCTGCCCTGTATAGCCTGGCCAAGACCGAGGCTGCACTGCAGGCTGAGGCTCTTCCTACCCAATCTTCCTTCCTCCCTGCTCTCCCTTCACAGGTGTCAGACCTGCACTGTGGTCTGAGGCTCTTTCCCTCTCCTGCTCCCTCTCCTGTTCACAGGCATTTCTGCCAATAGACCTCTACACTTCTTATTCCACCTTGGTATGTGCTTTCCAGAGGACTTGAGTTGATAACGGTATCTTCAAACATGTGTTGTCTGTTTGAATTTTAAATTTTTTGCTAATGTTCTGTTGGGTTGTTGTCATTTCTTTAAGGGTTCTTGGAAACTTGGACAAGTTATTTAACCTCTGTGCCTTAGTTTCCTCAGATGTAAAATGGCAGATAATAAGAACCTCATAGAGTTATTATGAAGATTAAATGAATTAGCATTTGTAAAGCACTTAGGGCCTGGTACATAGTAATTTCTATGTGTTTATTAAATTAAAAAAACAGGAATCCTCTATGTTTTCAGAATGTCTTTTGTTAAATATGTCCCAAGCATTTTGCCCATTCTGTCATTCATATTTTATCTTTGTGTATGGATACTGTTTTGATCCCTTGGAAACTAATTTGTTTGTTATTGCTGCCATAACAGATTATCACAAATTTAGTGGCTTAAAAAACCCACACATTTATTCTCTTACAGGAACAGAAGTCTGAAGTGACTGAAAAAGGGCTAAAATCAATCAGGATTCATTCCATCTGGGGGCTCCAGTGGAGAACCCATTTTTTGCCTTTCCCAGCCTCCCGAGGCTGTTCTCATTCCTTGGCTCATGGCTCCATGCTGCATCTCCTTTCCTACCTGTACTCTGTCACCACATCTCCTTCTTCCTTTGACCTTCTTGACTCCCTCTTATAAGGACCCTGGTGAT
The DNA here is from genome assembly GCF_965194825.1 of Balaenoptera physalus. NCBI lineage: Eukaryota > Metazoa > Chordata > Mammalia > Artiodactyla > Balaenopteridae > Balaenoptera > Balaenoptera physalus. The sequence continues at coordinate 24,277,285 of NC_138882.1, forward strand.
TACATTTAGTTCCCACCCAGATAACCCAGGATAATCTTCACATTTTAATGACATCTGCAAAGTCCCTTTTGCCATCTAAGGTAACTGTCACAGGTTCTGGGGGTTAGCTCATTGATGTCTTTGGGGGAACCATTGTTCAGCCTACCACAGATACCTTTTGCCACGCAGAAGTTTCAGAATTTGATATAGTCACTTACTCTCTTAGTCTGTTCCTTTATGGTTTCAGTCTGACACCACTTTTCTTGGCATTCATGTACATGCAACCCAGAAATGCAGGGAATTCTAAGCCTGTGAGTTTCACCCTTGACCAGTGAGGGATGGCGCTAATACTCCTACTTTTTGCTCCCTGGGTGGACAGTTCTGAGAATCATTTTATAAATCTTCTCAGAAGGTCCCATAGAATCAAGCACCAGTTACCCAGAGCAGTGGCGTAGTTGAAAACACATCCTCTTATTGTCTTTTCCTCCTTTACATTTTCACCTCCCAGCCCTCACTCCTATCCCTGGGATGACTTCCCAAATAAGCTACCATAAGTAAGCCTTTGTCTCAGGCTCTGCTTTCAGGGGAGCCTAGGTTAAAAGAACAGAAAAGACTCCTGGAGATTAAAAACATGACAGCTGAAGTGAAAAAGTAGAAGCGGGAAAAGAAAAAATTGCAGAAATACCTCAGAAAATGGAGCCAAAAAGAAAAAAGAGGCAGAAAAAAAGGTGAGAGTAGATAGGAAAAACAGTTCAAGATTTGGATATAGGAATTCCCTAAAAAAGAACATGGAGTGGAAGAAGTCATCAACAAGATTATTTAAGAAATTTTTGCAAAATTAAAGGACATGAATTTCCAGACTGAAAGGGCCTGCCTAGTGCCTTGCGTGAGGGTGAAAGTAGACCAAATATCAAGACCTATGATCTCAGAATTTCAGTATAATGGTGATAAAGAGAAGCTCCTATAAGCTTCCAGAGGAAAAAGGGGGAGGGGTCTTTTTTTTTAAATTAATTAATTAATTTATTTTTGGCTGCTACTCTTCATTGCAGTGTGTGGGCTTCTCACTGCGGTGGCTTCTCTTGTTGTGGAGCACGGGCTCTAGGCGTGTGAGCTTCAGTAGTTGTGGCTCACGGGCTCAGTAGTTGTGGCTCGCCGGCTCTAGAGCGCAGGCTCAGTAGTTGTGGCACACGGGCTTAGTTGCTCCACGGCATGTGGGATCTTCCCGGACCAGGGCTCGAGCCTGTGTCCCCTGCATTGGCAGGCGGATTCTTAACCACTGTGCCACCAGGGAGGTCCTGGGGGTGGGGGGTGGTTCTTTAAAAGGATCAGGCATCAGAGTGGCCTTGGACTTCTCAAGGGCAATACTAGAAACTAGAATATCGTGGAGCAATGCCTTCAAAATTCTGAAGGAAAACTGTTTCCATCCTGGAATTTTGTATTCATCCAAACAGTTAAAGGGAAACATTGAATAAAGACATTTCCCAGACACATTTAGATTAGGTTTTACTGAGGTAAACCCCCAATCTCAGTATCTTGAAAAAAGTTTATTTTTTGTTCAAATTACAGACAGTTGTGGCTCCTCAGCCCCTCCCCTGCTCCAGTGTCTTCATTCCAGGATCCAGGATGAAAGAGCAGAACCTGGAGACAGCTCTTAAAGCTTCTGCTCAGATGTCACATCATATTCTATTGGTCAAAGCAAGTGACATGCCCAAGCCTGGTATTGGTGACATGGGGAATTATATTCATCTGTAGGGAGGCACTGGAGGTCACATAGCAAAGGGCAGGAATATATATCCAGCAAATCGCCAGGGCAGTAATCTACTCCACAGTGTCTCAGAAATTTACCTCCCACATACCCTTTTTCAGGAAGTCACTCAAGGAGGTGTTCCTCTAAAATGGAATGAATCAAGAAAGACGAAGACATGGGATATAGCAAGTGGATACCTAACATAGGAGACAGCAGGAAGGAATCCCCAGGATGGTGGTGAAGGGGGAACTCAGATGACAGCTGTGCCACCAGACCAGATCAGAGGCAGGTCAGAGGGCTCCTGAGGCACTTCTTTAAGAAAAGGAAAAAAATCTGATGTGAATGAATTTACTATGAAGGGATGTATATAACTGATAGGTCGGTGGTGAAGTAGTGATCGGTACACAGAAAACCAAGCAAATTTTAAAAATATTAATTCTAGGGAAAACATCATGTTACACAGGAAAAGAAAATCATAGTGATAATAGCTTGGCCCTGAGTTGCCTTCATAACAATGAAAACACTGAATATTAAAATATAACTAAAATTGGGGGGAAGGAATACGGGGCGGATGGAAGTTCCCTAGCGAAGTCAGTTGAAGAGCTGATTTCCTTATCTGTTGAAGTCTTCAACAGGTAGTGCCTAAGATGAGGTTAAAAAAGAAAAACACTTAAGTATACAAATATAAAAAGAATCAGTTAAAAGGATTAAACCTGGTTTTTGCTCTTCAAGGAGGACGGGGGATGGGGGTGGGGCAGAAGGGCTGAAACTGCTGTTGTCTTAAAACCACGTAGAGCCAACTGAGGCTTCAAGTGATTGACTCTGATTAAAATACTGAGTTTAAATAACAGTCTCCCCATTCTGGGCAAAACAGGAACGAAATGATTCTCATACTCAAATAGGGCATCGTCATAATGCAGTGTCCAATGCAGGCCCATAGAGGGCTCAAGAGGGCCTTGACTTCTTTTGAACTTTGTGTATAAACTGTGTTTACAACTGGCTTCTTTACTAAATTCTTCTGTTGACTTTTGATCTTCATGAGATAATATTGTTGACCTTGAAGTCCTGGGAATATAGTATAGTCAGTGATCTCAAGAAATGTGGGAGAAAGTGGTCAGTGTGAAGTAATTTAAAAGAAACTTCAGGATTGTTGAGTAAGTATGTATCCTTCTGCCTTTCTGTGGACATAGGAAAACTGCTTTAAAAAATCCAACATTTTGCATCTTTCCTCTTCGTTTGCATCTTTTTGTAAAACTATGAAATCTATTTAAAACCTAAAATTATTTTCTATTTGTGGTGACTCAGGACATATTACTTTATTTTGTCATTCTTGATAATCTCCCAAAAGATATCTTTGTAAATTATCTTGTCTATTGTACATGAGCAAGTTTCTAGAAGCTGGGGGTTCCGTTTGTGTTTGTTTATTGGTTGTTTTGTTGTGTTGACGGAAAAAAATCAATAAACCAATCTACAATAGGAATAGAAAAGAGTTTTATTTGAGTCAAACTGAAGATTACAGCCCAGGAGACACAGATTCAAGTAGCGCTTGAACTGTGTTCTGCCAGACTACAAAATGGAGGAGGTTTATAAAGGCAAAGACTGCAAAATTACAGGAGCTGTTTGTCAAGAATTATAATTGGAGCTGGCAAGAAGCAAGGTTGCCTGCCAAGGAAGGATTGATTGTAGTCCCAAATGGTTACATAGTTACAAGGGGAGACCTTGAGACCGTGAGGTTGCAGCTGGCAGCTATCAGATATTGTTTTGAGAACGGATGGTTGTGTCCTTGATTCTGATACAGTTCAGAAAATTTAATTCTGAGTAATCCAGGAACATGTCTGAAACAGTGTCCAAAATGGCCACTCAGCTCCATTTTGAAGGCTTGAACCACAGTTACTCCATTTTGATTTTTTAAAATGCATTCTTTGTGTTAATGGTTAAAGCAGATGTGCAATGCATGTTTAATAGGCCACAAACAAGCTGTTCTTGTTAGCCTAAAGTTCAAGTTAAATCATGTATAAGCCAGAATAAGTTCTTATACCTCACTATGTGAACATCTCTTCCATTAGTTGGGGTAGCACCGTATGCTAACAGATGACTGTTAAATATACTTGATTATAAAAATGATGAGAAATACAGATATGAAATAATTCTGTGTAATTGATTTTCTTACAAAATGCTCTCTCTTTAGGGCATTTTGTAAAATAGCCATTTGGTATCCTCACCTCCACTCTAAAGTCCCAGGGGATCTGTAATCTGTTCATTTTGAGGTAGATAACACTTTTGTGATGAGTAGCAGGTGATATGAGAATCTAACTCTAATAAAATACATACAGGGTTTGATGCAATCAATTATCTTTCAATTGGCATCTGAAAAGGAACTTACTGATAAGCATCCAGAGAGCAGAGAGTGCAAGGCAGGAGCCCCATGGTGAATAAACGTGAAGGAAAAGTTTGAGTGGAAGCAGAAGTAAACAGCAGTTTATTGGAACTGATATGAGCCTGGAATTGGGAAGAGTGCAAGTCATGCTTTAGAAATCTAGGGAGAAATGCAACGAATCTGGAGTGTCCAATGGCCTTAGAAGATAATATTTTAAAATGAATTTCTATTTTTATCTGTACATGGTTATTGAGAAATCAAATAATCAAAGCTTAGAATAAAATATAACAATCCCCTCCCCTCATTTTTCTCATTCTACTTTCAAGTCTTTTGGCATTTACCTCTGAATATCTAAATAATATGCCTAGAATGCATATTTCTGGGTTTGTCAATTTTAGACATGACCTATTGATTTTTTCTTATAGTAAAGACTTAAATATTATACACCCGCCCCTACTACTCCCACTGCATCCTCCCAAGATAGTAACAATAACTTTGTGTTAAATCAATAGTGGTTACCTAATGATGACTATGTAAATATGCTCGCTACACAGCCAAGCAGTGTACCATGATTAGATTTGCTTTCTTGAACAACTTTCTGTTTTTCCTGTTGTTAATCATTTTCCTCCTTCACTTATTTTTCTATCTTCCTTTCCTTAGTTTTTTTTCCCTAAATAAGCAATCAGATCTGACAAATATCTGTTTATGTTATTTCCCAAAAAGTTAACTCAGTTAATGTATAATTTCATTTCTTCCCTGGAGACCTGCCTCCCAGCCATTTGTCTTCCTCTTTCAACCTGGACAGGTTGCTTTCTAAGCCTGCTGCACAGTTGTCAGCCTAGGACTCCTATTGCTGCTCCTTTATTAGATCCCCTGGTTCCCGAATACCATGTCTTCCCCTTTCATATTTTACCCCCTTGTTTTGCTGGAGCACATCCTCTAGTAATATCCCTAGAAACGGGTGCATGAGAAGTAAAAATATATTTAGTCCTTATACATATGAGAATGTCCTTAATTTGCCCTCACACTTTATTATATAATTCTTCTATGGAAATAATTTTCCCACAACTTTTGAAGGCCTGGCTTCACTATTTTATGGCATCCAGTGTTATTGCTAAAAAGTCTGAGGATATTCTGATTATTGAGTCTTTGTGTTGACTATTTTTGTTTTTTTGGGTCCCCCCCAACCAAAGCTTTTAGGATCTTCTCTTTTTCTTTAGTGTTCTGAAATTTCACAATGACTTGCATTGGTGTGTTCTTCTGGCTTTTTATTGTGTCTTTTTAATCTGGAGACTCCTGTGCTTTGGTTTGGGAAATATTCTTGGATTATTTATTTAATAATTTCCTTCTGTCTATATTCTCTTTTCTCTCTTATGGAGCTCTTATTAGTCTGGTGACTTCCTGGATTGATCTTCTGATTTTTCTTTTCCTTTTTTTTTTTCTTCCACTGTCTATCTTTTTGATTTGTGTTCTATTTTTCTGGGAGAATTCCTCAACTCTATCTTCTGACCTTTCTCTTAAATTCTTAATTTCAAAAAGTGCATTCTAATTCTCTGAATGCTTCTTTTTTAATTGTGTCTTGTTCCTGCTTCAATTCATTTTTTATCTCTTTGAGGATATTATAGTTTCTTCTGTTACCTGTGAGCACTTTCTCTCTCTATTTTGGACTCTGCCTTTTATGTGGGAGACTTTTGCCAGTGTCTGGTGATCTTTTAATATTTAGGAGTGAGGCGCTAAAACACCATTTGGAAGTTCTGTGTGCGTGGGGGGCAGTAGCCTGATTGACCTCAATGGAGTGTGGTCAGATGGGGAGCCAGCTGTTTTGAGGCCTCCAGATGTCACTATCTGCGGCTCTTTTCTCCGGGACAGCTCATTTAGTTCAGAGGCGGATCCTCTGCTTCCTGCCTCGGGATAATTACTTGGAGACAGTGTTCTGTGAACTCGAGTGGGAAGGGGCTGAGGAGGGCCTCACAGGTTAATGGGAAGACTTTCACTTGGTTCTACTGTTTTCAGTTGGGTGCCTCATCCCTGTTCTACTTGGGCCTAGTGCCCCTGGGGTGGAAGCCTTTCAGTTCAGTTTCCAGAAAATAAACCCCTGGTCAGCCACAGTGAGGGAGGACTTGTCACTGGCTTAGACTATGAACAAGGGACAAGAGATATAAATTCTCCTTATACAAACTTTAAATTAATCCTCCTAGGATTTTTTTCCCCTCAATGTGTGTGTGTGTGTGTGTGTGTGTGTTTGTGTGTGTGGTAAAATACACATAATATAAAATTTATCATCTTAACCATTTTTAAGTGTACAGTTAAGTAGCATTAAGCACATTCATTTATATTGTCATGCAACCATCACCACTACCCATTCAGAACTCTTTTCATCTTGCAGAATTGAACTTCTATACCCATTAAACAGCAATGCTCCATTACTGAGTCTTTGCCTTGCATTCTTGGCACATCCAGCAGGAACATGCAGGGACACTCAAGGTCAGTGGCAGATGACCATATCCCACACCACCACACCCCTGCCTTCAGAGACTCCCCATACCTCTAGCTCCTAAGACTTGGCAGGGCTCTAAGGCAGGGATTGGCAAATGTTTTCTGTATAAGGGTCAGATAATAAATATTTTAGGCTTTACAGGTAATTACTCAACTCTGCTATTGTATGAAATCAGCCATAGACAATATGCAAACAAATGAGTATGACTGTACTCCAGTAAAACTTTATTTACAAAAACAATTTACAAAAACAAGTTGTGAGTCTGATGTGGCCCATGGGCTATATAGCTGAATGATCTCTGCAAGACTAGGGCAAGAATCTGCTTGCTTCTGGTTGTAGAAAGGTTTTTAGCTTTATCTGTTCTGCTAAGTCAATCATCTGACTTTTCATCTTACAAAAATCTGTTGACATTTCTCCTCTGCTGTTATCTTTTCTCCCAATCACTTTCTCCTGGTGGAATTTATAGCTTTTCTACCCTCTGTAGTTATTTTCACGGCGTTTTCAGTAGGGAACTGAGATAAATGTACATGTTTATTTAACCCACATTTTTAAAAACTTTTAATTTCAAAATAATTTCAAACTTACAGCAAAGTTGTTGCAAGAATAGTATAAGGAATTCCCATATATGCTTTACCCAGAGTTACTAATTGTTAACGTTTTGTTGCATTTGCTTTGTAATTCTCTCTCTCTCTCTCTCTCTCTCTCTCTCTATATATATATATATATATATGTGTGTGTGTGTGTGTGTGTGTAGAGTATATATAGTGTATGAAATGGAAGGACATTTCAGCCATGACTCCTTAAATAATTCAGTGTGTATTTTCTGAGATCAAGGATATTCACTTAGAAAGAATTCATTCTCAAAATCAAGATATTTAACATTAATATAATACTATTATTTAATTTATAGACTTTCTTCAAATGTCCCCAGTAGTCTCAATAATATTCTTCATAGAAATGGTTTCTGGTCCAGGATCCAGTCTAGGATAGAGCGTTGCGATTTGTTTTTATGACTCTTTAGTCTCCTTTCATCATGAACGTTTTTATCTGCCTTTCCTTTCCTTTCATGACATTGACTTTTCTGACATTGACATCTTTGAAAAGTACAGGTCAGTTATTTTGTAGAATGTTACTTAATCTGGGTTTTGGTTTTTTTTTTTTTCCTGATGTTTCCTCATGATTAGATTCATAGTATGCATTTTTGGCATAAAAGATGTTGTTTCCTTCCAGTGAATCAGGAATTGATCTACAATTTTTAGCCAAAATTGTTCCCCCCAACACATTATTCTTCATTCTCCCTGATGTACCTGGAAACTGTCCAGAAGTCTGTACAGAAGAACAGCCTTTGTTCTGACTTTTTAAAAATACATAGTTTATTCTAGAGATCACTTTATACCCATTCTTTCACTCCATAAACCTTTCAACAGCTTTTGACCAAAAGCTGAAATCTGATTGTCTAAATTTTGCCCTGCTGAGTTGGACTCAATGTTTTATTTATTTACTGACTGTGTATATATAGACTGTACTTTGAAATATCTTGCACTGTCCTGGATTTCATATTCTAACACTGGATGAATATCTAACCAAGGAGGAGGATATTAGGATACAGGAGTGAGGAGTGAGGTTACAACCTCAGTGCAGTTTTTTAATATAAAAATAACAGTTTTCTTGAGATATAATTCACATACCATAAAATTCATCCTTTTAAAGTGAACAGTTCAGGGCTTCCCCGGTGGCACTGTGGTTAAGAATCTGCCTGGCAATGCAGGGGGCACGGGTTCGAGCCCGGGAAGATCCCACATGCCACGGAGCAACTAAGCCCATGAACCCGCGAGCCACAAGTACTGAAGTCCGCCCACCTAGAGCCCGTGCTCCGCAACAAGAGAAGCCACCGCAAGAAGCCTGCACCCCGCAAGGAAGAGTAGCCCCCACTCTCCGCAACTAGAAAAAGCCCGCACGCAGCAACGAAGACCCAACGCAGCCAAAAATAAATTTTAAAATTTATATAAAAAAATAAAGTGTACAATTCAGTAGTTTTTAGTATATTAACAGAGTTATGGTGATACACCATCCTCAATATCTAATTTTAGAATGTTTTCATCATCACTGCAGTTTGAAAAGTAACAAATTTGAGTCCCTTTGTAAAATGGCCAGAGGCAGAGCAGCTTCTGTCTGAAAGATGTGGGGGAGGGATGGAGGGATCTCACAGGCTGCACGTTTTCAAGGAGCACAGAGATGCCAGAGACTGCAGGGATGAGAGAAGGCTTTTGTAGGAGGGTGTGGAATTCAAGAACAATAGGATTTCATGTTTGGATGCAGGAGAGCCTCCTTTCCAGGCATGCTGCACGAGCAAAGTTTGGAGATGTGATTGAATTGAGTGTGTTAGCCAAGAACAGCCTCTCTTCATTGAAATGGAGAGTTCTTGGGCCAGGGTGAGCAGTAAGTTTGGAGGCCAAGGGGGTGAACTTTATCCTGAAGTTGTATGCAGGGTGACAGTCAGAAGCTTCATATCCCTGTAACAGGCCCTGGTTCTGGTCTGCCGGCTGTGATCTTGAGGATCCCGGGTGTTGAAACTGCATCTGTGAGCACATAAAAGCGGTGTCGGAGGAGTTGTGAGGCGGTGACGAGGAGCGATGACAGAGGTGACAGGGTAGGTTTTCAGAGGATGAAGGTCTGGGGATTAACGGTTGTTGCAGAAGTCAAGAGCCAAGCATCCACCGGCCTGAGCGCCCAGCTTCTGCTGAACAGAAGTGGATTGATTAAGTGCTACTCTCCAGGGGTTGAACTACCCGTTGTAGACCTCATCCTCACCATGAAGACCTCTTTGGGTTTTGTTTGTTTGTTTTTGTTTTTACATCTTTATTGGAGTATAATGGCTTTACAATGTTGTGTTAGTTTCTGCTGCACAACAAAGTGAATCAGCTATATGTATACATGTATCCCCATATCTCCTCCCTCTTGAACCTCCCTCCCACCCTCCCTATCCCACCCCTCTAGGTGGTCACAAAGCACCGAGCTGATCTCCCTGTGCCATGCGGCTCCTTCCCACTAGCTAGCTATTTTACATTTGGTAGTGTATATACGTCAGTGCTACTCTCTCGCTTCGTCCCAGCTTCCCCTTCGCCCCATCCGTGCCCTCACGTCCGTTCTCTACGAGTGCGATGAAGACCTCTTTGAATGGGTCGTACTTTCACCGAGACTAATGCTTCTCAGACTCTTTGTGTTGAAAGACAGATTTGTTTGTTTTTAAATTTCCCAATCTGTCCTGGACCAATACACGTGTAAAATACAATAGCAATGAACGGCTAGAAATATGAAACAAGTCATACAACGTGCAACCTTGGGGTTTGTTTGTTTTTTGATTCAGTGGACAAAGTTACTGCCTGAGTTACTAAACACTTCGGCTTCGTTTCTCTCCTCGGGTCAGCGGACAGCACTTTGAGAGCCCTCTTCCAAAGCAGAGGCGGAGCTTAGGGAGGTGCAGAGATTCGCCCGGGTCGCTCAGGTAACAGGGGCGGAGCGCGACTGAACCCGGGTCGCCCCGCCGCCCTGGGCCCGGCCCCGGCCCGCCCCTCTGGGAGGCCGAGCCGGGGCGGGGTCAGCGCGGGGTTGGTAGGGGACGCGCGGATAGGGAGCCGGGGAACCCGGGGAGCCAGAGCCGGAGGGACCGCGTACCTGCTGCCGCCGAGCCCGGGAGCCAGGAGCAGACGACCGTAAGCGCCCGGGGGCGTCGTGCGCAGTTTCCGGGGCCTGGGCGGCCGTGACCGCGCTCCCAGGGTGCAGGGGCGGATCGCGATCCCGCGGGCTGGGGGACGCTGTCGGCCGGCGCCGTCCGGCCAGGGATCCAGGGAGACTTCCAGACAGGCCTCCGCTCCCGCCCGCTTCCCCGCAGCCCGCAGCTCCGTCCAGACCTAGGCTCCGAGCGCGCCGCTCGGTCCCCGCCCCCTCTGGCCCGCAAGCGCTCCGGACTCCGGGAGAGGCCCGCGTGAGCCCTGCGAGCGGGCTCGGGCCAGCGGGGGAGAGCAGCGGGGCCCCGTTGCCTGTTTCTCCTGGGGAGTACTGCTTCCAGGGTGCGTCTGGCTCACGTAGTGCAGCTGCACTTGTTTGTCACCGGTGTACTAAAACCGATCTCAAGTCTCTTAGCTGAGACGTGCCATCTCTGTGCGCCGCCCCAGTTTTTCTCTCCCTCCCCTTGCTCTTCTCTCGGGAGAGAAGGCCAACCTGCTCAGCTCAGCGCACAGGAGAGGAAACCTGGGCCCGGGGTTAAGAGTTCACCATGTAGCAGGAGCCCAGGGATGTGATCAGTGTAAGCGCAGCAGAGACCCGAGACTCCTTTAGCCTCCCTCCCCGCAGGAAGCTGGGGAACTTAAGCCTCCGGCCCCTCACTTGCCCGGCCCTTCTGACGCCTTCGGGGTGGAGGCGCGGTCAGAGACTCTAGCGATGTTGTGATCCTAGTTTTGACTTCTTTTAAAGCTTCGTCCCCCACCCCCTTCACTCTCCTCCACTATATAAACTTCAGGCTCCACAAAGCCTGGGTGGGCCCCTGGCGCCCGGATGCGCAGACAGCCTTCTCTCTGCCCTGCCCCCCTCCCCGCGCTGCAGCTCGGTGCCGGCTCCGCCGTGGAGTAGGGGGGGGGACCTCTGCATTCGGCACCTCAGCACCCAGTACATCGGATTTACGAGCTGTTGCGGGAAATTGCTGAGAGCATTGGGATTTATGCCTGTCTCAGTGCCGCTCTGCAGACTCCTCTGAATTCAGCATTAAAAATAAACTTTGGCAAGAAGCGGTACCGCTCTGGGAAGTAGCATTGTCTTCTGGTATGGTGGTTGCTTCCTTCAGGGAGTGGGGGCTTGGGGACGTTTTAGGAGCCTTTCACTAGCCCCAGCAGGTCTGATTTAGCAAAAAGCAGTTTTTTCCTTCCCACCTAGGCGTGGGCAGTGCGAGCGGACTGACCACTGTGTGCAGGCTCTGCCCCGGCACGGGGGCTCAGCAGGGAGCATGCCTTCACGGAGTCTACCGTTCTGCTGGGGGAAAGATGGACGATACGCACAATAAATTTGTAAAATATAAACTATGTTAGAAAGCGATGTGGGAGCAAAATACAGCACTGAAAAGAGAAGTGGGGGGGCGGGTAAAAGAAGGCCCCCCTGAGAGGGGATATTTGAATAATACTGAGGAGTAAGGGGGTGGCAGACTGCTATCTGGAGTGATGGTGCACAGGTCAAGCAAGTGCAAAGGCCCCATGGCAGGCATGTGGCTGGCATGGATGAACTTTATATCTGTTTTCGCTGAGTGTGGGCCAAGCTGCCACCAGGATCCTTTGGTGTGAGTGAGCTACTGGATAAACTTAACTGGCTCAGCCTGAGAACAAGAGGCTCCCCCCACATCCAGTTCCAGGAAAGGAAAGTCTTCCATGGGAAATAACTGCTCAGCAAGGCCGCCAGGGTGAACTTCAACACCACCTGCTCCAACCCACATGCTCCCTGTGTGATCCCACCTGCCTCCCGGCTATCCCTTAAGTGCATGGGCTGGTACAGACTTATGGGAGTGGGATATCCGTGGTAAGAGACTGAATGGGGCCTCTTTGGGCAGAGGAACCTTTAGAGAAAGGGCATCGGATCACTGGAGGAAGTGGAGTGCCTCCCCCAGCCCCCTCCTGTGGTGTCCTCATTCATGTCTGAGGTCTAAATCCAGCACCAGCTGGAGGGCACAGGAGGCCCCCCTGTTATCAATACACGGTGACCCTCCCATTGACATAACCCAACTCCCAGGCTTAGTCATTGCTGACTTGCACCTTGACTTTCCTTCCAGCATCCTGGCCTAGCCCAGACATGGAAAGGCAGGGGCTGCCCAGATTCCAGCTCTCCATCCTTGAGCTGAGATACTCAAAGACATGGAACCCAGCTGGGCTTACAAAATAAGGCAGGGCTCAGTGTGAGCTGCTCACTACTGCCGAAGAAGGAGCCCAGAGCATACCCACTCAGGCTGGAGTGGACACAGACAGAGCAGGCCTGTGGTGACTTGAGGGGTCTCTAGGATCCCATGCTCAAAACCCACCTCTGATAGGACTCTACATCCCATCATAATGATTCATTCCTCTGAGAGGTGATACAGTGATGTGGAAAGAGAATTGGCATAGGAAGAATATCTGGCTGGTGTCCCAGCTCTGCCAGTAAGTTCCCCTCTGGGGACCTCATCCATGAAATGAGGTTGGGCTATATAATCTGCAAGGCTTCTTACAGATCTAATATGTGATGATTCTGTGGTTAAGAGTCCAAAGGGATCTTCAGAAAAGGAAAGAGGTTAGTGGGGAGCTGTCAGCTTTGATGGGGCCTGGGTGGTCCTGCAGCCTACGCCGGGTTCGCTGCGGGCAGCGTCAAATAGAGTGAAGGGCCTGGCCAGGGTGTAGGGGGCAAAACCCCAGGCAGAGGTCGAGGGCCCAGGGTTGAGGCAGAAGTGTCACTGCCCAGGCCAGCTGGCCCCATGGGTCACCTGTGGGCTGCTGGTGGGTGGTTCTTGGCCTGAGCCCAGTGGTTTAGGAGCAGAGGCTCCAGGGGCTGTATGGTCAGGTGGGGAGGTTGCAGCAGGGAGATGGCACCCCAGCAGTTCCCCCAAGAGGGAACCAAAGCTTTGCCAAGGATCCAGCACCCCCCCACCCCCTTCCCTGAGGAGGGAGTGCTGGACGCTGTCTTGTCAAGGAGAGAACGGTACGATCCTGCCCTTGGTTGCCTAACTGAACACGCCATTGTGCAAACCAGGTTCAAACTGAAACACAGCCTCTTCTGCCATCAAGGTTACAGTCGGCCCTCCGTATCCCTAGGCTTTGAGGCCGTGGATGTGGAACCCAGCCACGTGGAGGGCAGACTGCACTCTGCCATTTTATATAAGGGACCTGAGCATCCACCGATTTTGGTATCCGGAGGGTGCTGGGACCAATCCCCCACGGATACTGAGGAATGACTCTATGTTTACTTCCTGAGGGAGGTCATAGTTCATCCTTTGTCACCAGAGAGCAGCTGTTTTCACTGTCTAAAGTCTAGCCTGTGAACGTTCCTCTAGACAGGCTCAAGGACCTGGAGTGGAGTCTTCCTGTCCACTGGACCCCATTGTCTGTCTTGGCTTTGCTGTCAGGCAGTGGGCGCTGTTCCCATGAGGAGCCATTTGAGTGCACGGTCCAACTACTGCAAAGCCACAGCTGTTAGGCTCAACTGAAAGTGCTTGCATTAGGAAAAAAAAAATGCTCTTCTATTTGGGGATTTCAAGGACTTTCTGGAGGAATCTATAGCTAACTCACAAATGGGAACCATGGGTCTTGTCCCGAGTCAGGAGCAGGAGTTTTTACTACCTTTAGCGTTTGGGAAGATTGATAAACTGAATTAAAATATCTTCTTGGCACTTGCAAGCTGGGTTAACTTGGGCAAACTGTTTAGCCTCTTGGAGCTTCATTTTTTTAAATTTTTTAATTTTTTTATTTTTGGCTGTGTTGGGTCTTTGCTTCTGTGCAAGGGCTTTCTCTAGTTGTGGCAAGCGGGGGCCACCCTTCATCGTGGTGCACGGGCCTCTCACTATCGCGGCCTCTCTTGTTGCGGAGCACAGGCTCCAGACGCGCAGGCTCAGTAGTTGTGGCTCACAGGCCCAGTTGCTCCGCGGCATGTGGGATCTTCCCAGACCAGGGCTCGAACCCGTGTCCCCCTGCATCGGCAGGTAGATTCTCAACCACTGCGCCACCAGGGAAGCCCTGGAGCTTCATTTTTAAATCTCTTTAAAACAGAAAACAGCTCCGCCTTACTTCTTAGGGTTATCATAGCACAGGAGATGATGTGCTTATGGAGTCTTCCCACCACCATGCCCCGGTCCAGGGCTTCGTTGGGCTTCCTCAGAGGAGGTGGTGCTGCCCAGACGCGTCCTCATGTTCTGGAAGGGCTCTGAGCGTCCCCGCCGTGGGCCTATCGGGTGGGCTGTAGCCAGGCTGTGGCCTGCAGTGAGCCGTGAGGGCTGCAGGAAGCCAATGACCAGGAGCGGGAGGCCAGGTGCCTCCGCGTCAGAGACCTGCGTGGTGCTTCTCAGTGGCTGGGCGTGGGCCTACACCCTTCCCCGAGGACCACCACCTCAGGGTGTCCCCTGGCAGCTCAGCCTGGGACGTGGCTTTCCAGGTGGCATGAGTGACCTTTGCGATACTGGGGGCGACTTTCCGATTGTACTACCCTTCTCGTTAGAACTGGAGAGACTTGGACCTTTTGGAAAGTAAGAGAAACACTGATTCCAGCACCAAGCTCCGTGATTAACCCCTGAGTGCCAAGGGCTCAGGGAAATCTGACGCTCTTACCAACTCTTTGGGAGAAAAGGGATGTATTTTCCTGCTCTCCAGGTTTTCTGCCTGTGAACCAAGTTGTCGCTGTGAGGAGGCCGGAGCCGGCAGGCTGGCCACCGGCTGGGGGAAGGCGGCCCCCTGCCCTCGGCCGGTTCTGTGCCCCCTTCCCACAGGTGGGTCTCAGGGTCACAGTGATACTGTCAAGATGGAACACCTTAATTTCAGAGTTGCCCCCTGGACCTTTGGTTGAACTTCAGAAGTATTTTTAGCCTTTTTTGACTTTTTATTTCTTTTTGCAACCTAGACATTTCCACAAGCAAACTGACCCCACCAAGACACCAGCAACCCAGAATATTCCTCTGAACTCAGACCCTAGTCCTTAGGGCTGCAGTACGTGAAGCACAGGGAACCTTTCAGTGCATTTCAGACAATAAAGCCAGCTCAGGTGACTGTGCTGTGGCCCAGCTCGCAGTGCTATCCTGTTACACACTATTGAGGAAGCTTCCAGACCGGGAGCACATCGCTGAGGAAAAGCAGGCTTGGGGAGGGGAGGGAGGAGACAGAGTGTGGTTAATGGTGGAAAGGAAATCAAATAGGTGTATTATATGGCCCACGCCTATTATCTCCTGAAATAAGAGTCTTTCTCTCCTCAAATAGAGAATGCCAAGTATTGAAATTCCAGGAAGGTAATGTTTTTTTCCTCATAGGCAGTGAACTGTGTTCCACTTGGGTTTTTTCTCTGGTAATTTAGAACCAGTGGACAACTTGACAGAATGCGAGATGGAAAGGATTCAAGTGAAACTCCCAGAGCATGAGTGTGTGAACCCTGCAGGGCGGAGAGAGTCTGCTCCCCGCTTGTGTTAACTAAAAGTCTGCATGGCAGCTTGTGTAAATGAGTTTGTGGTGGCCCCTGCTCCCCCAGCTCAGGGGCATTTAAAATCTGTGGAGGTCAGCATCCCCTCTCTGAAGGTGCTCTGGGCCAGCCAGCCCACCCATATCATTCCCCCCCTTCACCCATCCAGACCCTCCAGGCAGGTGCTGAGGCTGCCTTCACTCAGGCCCCAGAGTCCAGAGCCCCCTCCTTATCCTAGGCCACGCTTCCCTCACTTTCTGCCTTCCAGCCACACTGGCCTTCAGGCATCCTATCCGCCCTGGAACCCTCTGCCCTTCCCTCTTTCAAGGATCGCTCCTAACTTCCCTTCTTGGTTCAGGTAACACTTCCTCAGGGAAGGTTCCCTCAGCTTCAGGGTGGGCCTCTCTCCCCGACCTTTAGTGTCCTCAGGATTTAAAAACAAAACGTGAATGCCTGTGACAGCTGTTCCCTGTGCAGCCACTTTCCCTGTGTTCATTCAGTAAGGGATGTACTTTACTCCACCCATTTTGCAGGTGTGGAGACTGAGGCTTGGAGAAATGAAAGCACTGGCCTAAGTTTACCTAGGCTATGGCTGGTAAGGGATAGGGCCAGGATTCAAAGCAGGCCCTGAGGGCCTGACCACAGCCAAACTGGCTCCTGAGTCCATGAAGATTTTCATCAGATCAGATTAGCAGTCAGTAATTGTATTCTTTCTGTCTGTCTATACAGGTGTGTGTATGTGTGTGTGTGCATATATATATATATATATATATATATATATATCTCGTTGGGGGCATGGGAATGCGGGCAGGGGGCGGGTATGACCCTCCAGGGCACACAGTGATGTGCCTTCACTCAGGCCCCAGAACAGGGTTCCCCATAAGAAGGCTACCCCCCACACTGTTTTTACTTTTTTACCTCCCTTTGTTTTTGCCTACAAACGTCATGTTTCTTTTCCTGCCAGGCTGCTCTCCCGGGCTTGGCTCCAGATCTTTCAGGGAGATAAACATGGCCCTTGTCCCAAGTGCAGAACATTCTAATCTGTCCAGCCCAGCTGACCTTGCCCATGGGCCTCGTCCACCCCAGCACCGCTGGCCACTGGGGTTCCGGGAAAGGCCTGTGGGTGGAGAGGCTGGTCGCGTGCTGGGCTGTGCAGAGTTGGGGAGGCCCTTCACCCAGGGTTTTCCCCCATCTATCCTGGGCCAGAGCGGTCTCCGCTACAGTGAGCTTGCCTGGGAGTTTCGGGCATCGCTGTTGGGGAGCCCCTGGGAGCCCCAGGCTTTGGCCGGCCTCCGGTGCACGTTGCTGGAGGGACGTTCCTGGTCTGGGTGGCCTTCCTTGGCATGCCCACCTGGAGTGGAAGGGAAGCCATCTGTTTTCCCCTTTCTGCTGGATATGCCTCTCCCCAGGAAGAAGCAGCAAGGCTGGGTAGGGTGGCGAGGGGCTGAGGCTGAGGAAGCACACAGACCCCCAGCCCCACCTTTCTCTGGCCTGGAGTCTGGGGGCACACAGTGTACCCCTCTGCCCCGCGGTTGTGGACCGCTGGCCGACTACTTCCCCAGAAGGAACACGAGGTTATCACGCTCCTGAGTCTGAATCCCTGTCAGGAAGACGTCAGACAACAGGGTGGAGGGAGGAATGCCCCGTGCAGGTCACAGCTGGGCCTTCTCCTCGGGCTCAGGTCTGTGTCCACCCTCTCGGCCTCTTCTCTTGAAGGACATTTGGGCATCCAGCCCAAGGCCAGGTACATGGTAAGAGCTGGAGTTAGCTAGTAGCTTTCTATGACTTGGGGAGCATTTTCAGATTGTGAGGTCCTCACCACCTGCCTGGGTCCGAGGGAGGAGACTCTCCGAGGGCAGGGTGGCCGACCCGCCCCTCCCCCCATTGTGTTCAGCAGGATCCTGAGGCTGATAGTCATCTTTCTAGGTCCCCAACCCTGACATTTACAGTGCGCCTGGGATACCGGCCCATCTCTACAAACTAGGCTCAGCAGCAGGTCGTCTATAATTCCTCAAGGAGAATTCAGCCATCTTTCTGTTCAAAAGGTCTGATAATGTTCAACGCTGTCATTCAAAGAACTTTTAAATTCATTCATTCAACAAATTTTTTTTTATCACAAGTTGTCAACAGCACTTTATTTATTTATTTATATAAATTTATTTATTTGTTTATTTATTTTTGGCTGTGTTGGGTCTTCGTTTCTGTGCGAGGGCTTTCTCTAGTTGCGGCGAGCGGGGGCCACTCTTCATCGCGGTGCGCGGGCCTCTCACTATCGTGGCCTCTCTTGTTGCGGAGCATAGGTTCCAGACGCGCAGGCTCAGTAATTGTGGCTCACGGGCCAAGTTGCTCCGCGGCATGTGGGATCTTCCCAGACCAGGGCTTGAACCCGTGTCCCCTGCATTGGCAGGCAGATTCTCAACCACTGCGCCACCAGGGAAGCCCAACAGCACTTTATTTTGTTCTAATGCTTCTTGTTGGCAGCTGCCACCTGTCCGGCGATTCTGTCCAGATCTCTCTGTCCCTGAGGTGTCAGTTTGTAGCCCCCATCTTGGTCCTTTCCCACCTTTTTCAGCCCCTCCAGGGCTTGGAGAACCCGACGGGCCATGCTCTTAGAGCCTCTGCCGAAGTGGCTGGGCATGACACCGTTCCCCTGACGCCCACCATAGATCTTGGTCATGGAGCCCCCACCCCGCGCTGCCCCGTAGGCACAGGTGCTGTGCTGTGGAAGCAGCTCGTGTGTAGAACCAGTTCTTAGCGTAGGGAGTGAGCTCTTTGTGCTTGGCCGGCTTGACAGTGTCCACCCATTCAGGGACTTTCAACTTCCTGGACTTTTTGAGGAAGACTGCCAGAGCTCTGACGAAGTCCCGCTGGTTCACGTCTTTTACAGTAACTCCAAGCATTGTGCGGCCTCCGAGCTGCCGGCCGGGGGAAAAGGCCCTTCAACAAATATTTACCGAGCATCCAATAAGTGCCAGGCACTGGGGACCCAGGGGAGCCAAAGCAGCCCTAGTCTCTACCCTCAAAGAGCTTCCTTCCAGTGGGGGAGACCCCTACCAGTCACACAACCTCATGGACAAACGTGACAGTGACAGGGGGTAGGAAGGAGAGGTGCGTGGTGCTGAAATAGGCTTGGAGGAGGGACACGATCTGAAATCGGAAGGATGAACACGAGTTAAGGAGCTGAGAAGGGACGGGAAGAGCATTGCAGACAGAGGGGAACCAGCATTTCCATGAAGCCCTGCAGCAGGAGGGAGCAGGTGAGCACACAGGCCTGAAAGGACAAGGGGTTCAGGGCTGAAGCCTGGGAGGGGTGTGGGCAGGTCAGACCACACAGGCCTTGAAGGTCACCTTAACCAGTGTTGCTTTGTCCCCAGAGTAGCAGGAAGCTATTTAAGAGTTTTAACAAGGGGCACGACAGGGCCAGATTTGCATTGCCAAAAGATCGCTGTGGCTACAGAGTGTATTGGAGGGGGCTGAGCAGGGGTGAGTGGACCGGCTGTAGTCCAGGGAGAGACGGGCACCTGGGCACCTGGGCTGGGTGGTGGTGTTGGAGAAGGATTGGGGATATAATTTGGGAGGTAGAGCTGCCGGAACTTGCCGAGAGATTGGATGTGGATGAAATGGAGGAGGGGGGTTTCAAGGACATCGCCTGGGTTTTTGGCTTGGCAGATGGAAGGTGGCTACTGCCAGCTACGGTGAGAGGGAACCCCAGAAGAAGACAAAGTTTAGGGAGACAAGTGCAACTTCAGATGCACTGGAGGAGGTTTTGAGACATTGAGGAACTATCGAGTTGGCAGGTCGGTGCCTGGGTCTGGAGCTCAGAGGAGGTCTGGGTTAGAGATGCTCACGTCCGTCATCTGTCCAGAGGTGGCAGCGGGAGCCATGTGCACAGAAAGGACAGCCCCGTTTGGACACCAGTTCTTCGGCAGCCAGTGTTTCTCCCACAGCCCAGCCAGCTTTCTTCACCCTGTTTCATATGTTCGCCAGGCCCCCGGCCCTCAGATGCCCATGGGTTTCTGAGTTTCTGGATTCACCTTTGTCTCCAGGGCTTCTTGGCCACTGGGAGGTCACACCTCAGCTGCTGAGTGCGTTTGCGCAGTTCTGGTGCTGCGAGGTGTCTGACTCACTGTTGGAGCTGGATCACAGGGAAGACTCACTCTTGTGGTTGTCCATATTTTTAAAATGTATAATTATTTTGTTTTGGGGTAGATACTACATGCATTTGGTTAAAAAAATTTTTTTTTTCAACATGCAAAAACATATTCAGTGAAAGTTTGTTTCCTCTTTGCTGTCTTTTGAGAACATACTTTTATGTGATTGGGGCATCAGGAAAATGTTTATTTATCATATAAATGTTCCAGAGACGGAACAGTAATAGAACATTGAAAATTTTGAAGACTGGGCATTTGTTCTTAAGAGTGTGTGCCCTGGGGGAACTTGATATATTTCCTTTCCCCCCTGACTTTCTCAATTAGTTGGGATTATGTTAGGCTTTATATAATAGAAAACTCAAAATAACAATGGATTAAACAATATAGAAGTTTATTTTCCTGTCATACAAAGGAAGTTTGGGAGTAAGCAGTCCAGGCCTGGGCTGGTGGCTCCGTGGTGAATGCAAGATCCTTCCATCATCTCTGATTTCCATCCTCAAGATCACTTCATGGTCCAAAATGACTACCAGAGTCCAGCCATCATGTCTGTGTCCCAGGAGGCATGAAAAGAAAGGGGAAGGGCAAAAGGGTGTGCTTCCCAGCTGAGTCAGGGCTCTCTACATAGTCTTCCACACACATGCAGGACCCATGTACTCTTGTGTAGGTTGTTCACTGGACAAGGATGCCATTCATATCATCAACATGGATTTATATTTTATTTACAAGTGCTTTCTAGCATATGGCAAAGCAGTATATTAGGTTCATCTTCTGATGGTATTTTGAGGAATGGATGACTTTTCCTAATTCACACAAAGGTTCTGTCTGGGTCACAGATGGCTCTGCCTCAAATACACTTCCAGCTCTTTGTCAGCACCTAATCACCCTGTCATACTGAGTTGCAAAGAGGGCCAAGAAATGTAGTGTTTAGCTGCGCTTCTCCAACTAAAATAAAAATTCCAGTGCTGAGAACAAAGAGGAAAACATAGCTGGCAGTCTGCCACACTATCAATCTGAGGGCATATTTGCTGGAGCATCCCAATCACTAAGGGCAGCTGGGGTGGAATGTTGGTTTTGAGTAATCTCCTGCCCTGGCCACCTTTTTCTCATGCAACCATGAAATACTCACCCCCCAGGTATATTTCCTTTCCTCACTCTCCTTGGCATCTAATTTACAGAAGGGTCATCTGAATTGCAAACACAATTTCTAAGTTAAACTCCTGGGTCAGCTTCAACATGATGAAGTAACAATTCATAAAAGAGATAAGGTAGGGACTCCTTTCAGCTAATATAGAAAGAAATTAAATGACTGCACTCCAAAGTTTGTAATCATCAACTCTACACTGAACATGGATGTAGATTCTTGTGTTTCTTTGCTTACACCACGCACTTTCTTACTTCCATGCCTTTGCACATGTTCTCTTTTCTTCCTAGATTTATCCCCATTCCACCATTATTTTCTGCCTGGTAAACTCCTATTCATCCTTAAAAACCCTACTCAGTGACACCCTCCTCTGTGAAACCTTTGTGGCAGACTTACCACTCTAACTTTGCACACTTCTCTTCCATCTGTGCAGATATATTCTATCTATCATTAGAAAGGTGTTATTTGTTCATCTGTTTATCTGTCCTACTAGAGCATGAACTTCAGCAGGTACAGGACTGTGTCTTCTTCCTTGTGCCTGCAAAGACCCCAGCTCATAGTCGTGGGTAGCGTCTACTAAACTGCCCTTTGATCCAAAAGCAAGTTTATACTTACTTTTCCAGCACCAATACAAATCTCTTATTTACTTTAAAAGAACAAAATGACTTCTTGATACTTTACATATTCAAATTACGAGAAAAGAGTTTTCACTTGAACTTTCAGTATCAATCTAAAAGTGAATCGTGGGTTTCCCTGGTGGCGCAGTGGTTAAGAACCTGCCTGCCAATGCAGGGGACACAGGTTCGAGCCCTGGTCCAGGAAGATCCCACATGCCGCGGAGCAGCTAAGCCCGTGCGCCACAACTACTGAGCCTCCGCTCTGGAGCCCACGTGCCACAGCTATTGAGCCCGTGCACCTAGAGCCCGTGCTCTGCAACAAGAGTAGCCACCGCAGTGAGAAGCCTGCGCACCGCAACGAAGAGTAGCCCCTGCTCGCCGCAACTAGAGAAAGCCCGTGCACAGCAACAAAGACCCAACACAGCCAAAAATAAAATAAAATAAATAAATTAAAGAAAAAAGATAAAAGTGAATCGTATGTTTTTCTTTTTAATTCCATCGCTATTTTTATTTATTTATTTATTTATTATTTTTGGCTGCCTTAGGTCTTCGTTGCTGCGCACGGGCATTCTCTAATTGCGGCGAGCGGGGGCTACTCTTCGTGGCGGTGTGCGGGCTTCTCACTGTGGTGGCTTCTCTTGTTGTGGAGCACGGGCTCTAGGTGTGTGGGCTTCAGTAGTTGTGGCATGTGGGCTCGGTAGTTGTGGCTCATGGGCTCTGCAGCACAGGCTCAGTAGTTGTGGCACACAGGCTTGGACCAGGGCTCGAACCCGTGTCCCCTGCATTGGCAGGTGGATTCTTAACCACTGTGCCAGCAGGGAAGTCCCAACTGTATGCTTTAAAACTTGTGTTTTTGCCCCAAGCATAACAGAAATACTATACATTCAGTGAAATTATTAGACTGGGTTTCCTTTTAGCAATCCTAGAGAACTAAGCACCCCTTTTACTTGATCTCCTATATTTAAAATTGTCCTTTGCTAGTAAGACCCAGAAAGACAAAAGAAAAGTAAAATAATAAATTGCTCTATTTGCATCTTTTAAGGGTAAAGGTCACCATATTGCACAACTGACTTCTTCAACTTGAACTAATTCCTAATTTTTTCCCAAGTTTCAGAAGTGCATGCTCAAAGCTTCAATATAGAATGTGGGGACTTGACTTAAACTTCATATAATCCCATTTCTTATCAGAGTAGTCAACTGCTGCTCAGATTTACCTCTAAGCTCAACATTTTAGAACTAAATGACCACTGTCCTCCAGTTACTGTGTCTTTAAAAAACTTAGGCTAGTTTACAACAAAAACTGCATTTTCCTTACTAGACAAACTAATCATTTTTTAAGGAAGGGTACTGTGGCTCCAAGAAAAAAATGCTTTCATTCTGAAAGGCTACTCCCCGCTCTCCAATTCCCTCAGAAAAGTATTTTGCCAGTATTCTGGAAAAGTGCATTACAAACAAAACAAAACAAAACAACAACTTAATCAGATAAAATATATTTTCTGAACTTTTGGAGTAGATGAATTAACCTCCAGTTTCAGGTGCTAGCATAATAAAGCAGGCACTCTCGTTTTGCATTGTATTACTTCTGAATTTTTCATGGTGTCTCCTAAATACTGATGTTTTGACGTAGATAGAATATTTTCTACACCAGCAGGAGCGGACCACACAGAAGAGATAAATATAGCTTTCCTTGGAAACGGGAAGGCTTAGTAAACAGAATTCTGCTCTCTAACGCTGAGAATGTAACTTCTCAGAAGAGTGGGGACTACCCAGACACACGTACTGCAAAACACTGGTAGCCAAGATGTATGTGGCCTTGTGCTTTCCTTATCCTTCAAGTCCGTCCTTGGTGAGGGCACATGGGGAGGCCAGCAGATGCCCACGCCATGCACTTTCCTGCTCCCAGCCTGCTTATACCTAAGTCATCTAATAGGGATAGGGGTCCTCTGGGGTCTCTTCCTGCATGAAGATCCTGCACAGTAATAAGGGCTTTGGGGGAAGGGGAAGGAACACACGTTGGTAGAGTACCTGTTTTGAGCCTGTGAGGTCGGCGTTATCCCCATTTTACAGAGGAGGCCACAGATGGTCAGAGCAGTTTGGTAACTTGTCCAAAGCCCCTCAGCTGGTAAATGGCAGAGCTGGGCTTTTTTTTTTTTTTTTTAAATATTTTCTCATATCATAACTTTTTCTTTGATCCATGGCTATGTAGAGATGTGTTTCTTTTTTTAAAAAATTTATTTATTATTTATCTATTATTTATTTTTGGCTGTGTTGGGTCTTCGTTTCTGTGCGACGGCTTTCTCTAGTTGTGGCAAGTGGGGGCCACTCTTCAGCACGGTGCACGGGCCTCTCACTATCGCGGCCTCTCTTGTTGCGGAGCACAGGCTCCAGACACGCAGGCTCAGTAGTTGTGGCTCACGGGCCTAGTTGCTCCGCGGCATGTGGGATCTTCCCAGACCAGGGCTCGAACCCGTGTCCCCTGCATTAGCAGGCAGATTCTCAACCACTGCGCCACCAGGGAAGCCCAGAGCTGGGCTTTGAACTACTCAAACAGGGAAGCAAGCTAGAAGATCCTTTACTGTAAACTCCAAAACGTTCCCAGTTCTTAAAATCAAAGGTAGTCCAAGTTGCTGTTGGTGGGGCGATGTCTCATGGAATGGGGGTTCTCCAGGAAAGCCAGGCTGGTTCTTCAAATGGGAATACCCAAGTGGGCCACCAGGCTTCCCCAAACTCACAGGGTGTTTGCATTTCCTTGATGTATGGCAGGACGGGGTGACACCTTGTTCCCGGGGACCCAGTGACTAGGTCTGCCCTCTAATGTCCCACCCTCCTCCAGCAATCAGGCTTACCTGCGGCTGACTTCTGAGTCAGTAGTTCTCACTGAGTAGAGAACCAGAGCCCGGGTGGGGTGCCACAGTTGAGGGGCAGCATACAGGCTTATGGGGAGGCCTGTGACCGTGGCCACCCCACACTCGTGACTGCTCAGCGCACCCCTGCATTGTTGAGGCACATGCCCAAGTCTTGCTCGTGAGGCCTCTCTTTTCTGGGCTACATACGGACCTGTCCCCTGTCTGCGCACTGTATTCACTGGGGAGTTTAAAAAATAGCGCTTGGGCTCCAGCCCCCATACCAAAGGAAAGCGCTATTCTCAAGTCTCTTACTATAGATTCGTTTAGCTTGTCTTTGTCCTTTATGTAAGTAGAGTCATGCGGTGTGTGCGCTTGTGTGTCTGGCATCTTTGGCCCAGCACTGTTTGTGGGATTGATCCCTGTCACTGTGTGTAGTTACAGATTGTCTGTTCTCATTGTATGGTGTTCCCTGGTGTCAAGAGACCATCATCTGTGGTGGAAGGACATCTGGATTGTTTCTAGTTTTTGGCTTCTACAGATCGGATTGGATCGTGCTGTTACGGACATTCTCGTTTGTGACTTTTGGTAAACACGTGGACACATCTTCGTTGGATCTATACCTAGGAATGAACTGCTGAGTCACAGCGTTTGTATCTGCCCAGTTTCAGTAGATTCTGCCAAACAGTCTTCCAGAGTGACTGTATGAAAGTCTCCTGTTACATTTTGATTCATCCTAGTTTCTCTCTAGCACTGTTACCTCAGTTCCAATTTTGAGGGGACCCTCCACATACCCTTCCATCTTAAAGGTCAACGTCTTACCTGAGTCCAGTGGTAGGACTGAGGCCCACCAGCCACCCCAGCCCTGCAGCTTCAAGTGTGTGCCTGCGCTGACACTGAGCGCCTCTGTGGGCAGAGCCCCGTGCTTGGAGCCAAGGGGAAGACCGAAGAAACAGAAGATCGCATTCTAGCCGGAGGGGGCGGAAGGGTCAGGGGAAGATAGGAAAGACACCTGCAAGGAAGGTGACTTGGATGGCACGGCAGCGTCTCCCAGCTTCCTTACAAGCTCTCAGCAGTCCCCCTGCCCCAAGCAGGCCTGAGCTAGCTCATAACCCCCGGTGACCTTGAGCAGAGCCATGTGGTCTCCCTGAGCCTCCGCCCTGCTCTCTTTGTCACCACGGGCTTGGCTATTACAGTATTCAGTTCTGTGGTTTATCGGCCTCCTGTTACAAACAAGGCATGGTGGGGATTTGGGGCTGAAAAGGACAGAATCCCTGCCTTTGAGAAGCACACAGTTTCATCGTACAGAAAAATCCTCCCCAAGTAACAAAGCATAAGGAATAGAGGTGGTCTGGGGAAGGGTGGGTTGTGGGTCTGGCTGTCTGCATTAGAATCCGGCCACATTTCCCCTCCAACCCCACCCCCTTTACTGGCTGTGATCTCAGACAAGTTACACAACCTTGGTTTTCTCATCTGTAAAGTGGGACTGTTGTGAGGATTAATGAGTCAGATGATACAAACTGCTCACAGCAGTGTCCGAGGAAGCCCTCCCTAAGATGCCTGTTACCCTCAGACCTTGAGCCCACTGGGGTGAGAGTTCAGGGGCGAGCATAAATACACACTGCCATGGGGTCAAGGGCAGCTCACGGACAAGAGATTTTGCTGACTCCTGAGGAAGGAAGAGCAGGGTTCTGATGGGGGAAATGGAGGGTTGTCCCAGGATTTGGAGGTCTGTTTGTGGGGGACAGAGAAACTGTATGGCTTCAGGCTCCAGAGTCGGGGTGCCTCCTGGGGCTGGCTAGGAGTTTAGCCTGTAGCTTGCAGGCTGTGCGAAGGACAGATTATGGAATTTCTCCTCCCTAGGAAAAGAGAGTTGGTAAAATGTGAGAGTTGGGCTGCTGAGACTTTCACAGGCCTGGCTTGGGGGCAGCAGGCCCCCTAGAACTGTAGCATTTTCTTCAAATTTCTACTGGGATCTTGGACACCATGGATGTGGAGTCATGGGTCCACCCTTCCCCCTGAGGGTTACAACCAGGAGGGCAGCTTGGGGAATCCAGCTTTCTGCACGGGACCAATTTACCAGTCTGTGCGCGGAGAGAGGTTCTGGGATTGTCTGCTCACCTGTTACCTTGGAGATGGCATTTTCTCTTTGCTTCTTGATCCTACAGAAGGGCCACAGTCCCTCCCACCTCGGTCAGGCCCAAGTGTTTATTAAACAGCTGTTGGTGAGATTCCTGCATCTGCCAGAACTGGGCTCAGTGCTCACTGGGATACCTTGGGGAGCAAGACAGATAGCCAGCCTTCTTAGAGTTTATAATCCAGTCTAGAGCAAGGGTTCTCAAAGTGTGGTCCCCGGACCACCAGCAGCAGCATTACCTGGGAACTAGTTAGAAATGCAGATTCTCCGGCCTTACCCCAGATCCCTTGAATCGTTTAACAGCTTCTCAGGTGATTCTAACACATCCTGAAGTTGGAACCGCTGATCTGCAGCATGGGTTCTGCACTGAGGGCAATTTCCCTCCCAGGGAACACTCGGCCATATCTGGAGATATGTTTGGTTGTCACACGGGGGGTGGCGGGGGGTGGGGGGGTGTAGGGGAGGAGGTGGAGCTGGTATTACTGGGTAGAGGCCAGGGATGCTGTTAAACACCCTACAATGCACAGGACAGGCCTCATAACAAAGAATTATCTGGTCCAAAATGTCAGTTGTGCTGAGGTTGAGAAGCCCTGCCCTAGAGCAGTTACCATAGAGGGCAGGGAGGGCAGTGGTCCTTTGCTCCCTTTGTTCCAGATGTGTTGCTCCCTGGCCACATGACCTGGGGGGAGTCACGGCCACCCCCGGCCTCAGTTTCCCCAGCTATGAAGTGAGGGGGGTGAACTCACGTTGCTGAGTTCCTCTTTAGCCTGGGGGTTCAGTGGTTCCAACCTAGCAACTGGCCGACCCAGGGAGGTTGGGCTGATGCAGCCCTACTCTTCTGTCTCAGGTGCCAACTGGCCTAGAGAGGCCTTGGGGGAGGGGAGGCAGGTAAGGGCTGTGTCATCTGCCTAGTGCTACCGCCTTCCCAACCCAGGCTGCGGCAGCCAGAGTCCAGTTGGCCTTGGGTTTCCCGGTGAACAGCGCTTCTCCCCATTGGGGGAGATGGGGAGCCCAGCCCCAAGGAGCCCGCCCTGGGGAGGAGAGTCACCAGCTAGCTCCACGCCCTCGCCTGCACTGTGCAGGGAGCTGGGCAGGCAGAGCGGCGCCTTCTCTCCTGAGCCTCAAACTTCCACTTTCCTCATACTCTAAGTAAACCAGCAGTCCTGGCCAGGGAGGGCCGGAGGCCTGAGGGCAGCCGCGGCACCCTAGTAGCCGTCCCGCCGGCGCCCGGAACGCCCAGACTCTCCACGCCCCGGGGGTGGGCGTCTCGGCTCCCCCTCCCTACCAGGGAGCGTGGGGGCGGAGTTAAACCTAAGGACGCAGGGGGGCCCGTGAACTCTGATTGGTCGGACTCTGAGGCCCCGCCTCTTCTCGGAGCGCGCTGACCTCCTTCTTCATGGACCTGCAACTCCTGTGCACCAGGAAGGGGAAGGTCTTGTTTATTATTATTTAATTTTTCGGAAAAAAAATGTGCAGGCCTGAGAGACCCACTCGGGTAGACGGCCGCGGCCCGCGTGCAGTCGTGGCTCGCCTGTGCTCTGAGGGTCGCAAAGAACAGGTATGAAGGCTTGAGGCTGAAAACATGCTGAAGGGAGACAAGATGGGCTGGGGGCGGGGTTGGCAGGAGCAACATGCCCAATGACAGACAGGGAATGAATGCTTTGACTACAAATTCTAATCCTCACAAGTGCGATGCGATTTGGGGCAAGTCCCTTGCCTGCTCTGATTCTTACCTTAAGTGAAAAGGAAAGTCAAGTTCAATGAACTTTGACTCCTTAGTGGGTGGATTTGCATGGGCCATGGTTTATCATATCCCTGGAAAACCCACCTGCAGACAGTCAATGCCTGTTACACCTGGCTAACCTAGAGCGCCCTACTTCGTGTGCATTTAGGACCCGCTATTAAATAAAGGGCGGTTGATAGGTGGCAGATTAACACACTGCAGTAAAGCTTGCTTTGTAATCTGAGATCAGTGGCTCTAAAGCGCCCTCCTTGAACCAAGGACTAATATTCTTATTATCTTAATTAGGATGCAAGAGAAAGGACTTTAAACTTTCTCCTTGAATCTGTTATTTTGCCCTGGGCCGTGGCCCATCATGGTGCCCCTTGTCCTGGTTCCCTGAGTTTAGATGCAGTGCTTGAACACTGATCATTTCAACATTCTCTCTCGTGGTTCTGTTTGCTGTCCAAGTCCGGGGACATAACTACGCTGCACACACATCGGATCTGCTAAGTTGGTAGAACCCAGCAATTGTTAAAAGGCAGTGGGGGGGCTTCCCTGGTGGTGCAGTGGTTAAGAATCCGCCTGCCAATGCAGGGAACACGGGTTCGATCCCTGGTCCGGGAAGATCCCACATGCCGCGGAGCAACTAAGCCTGTGCGCCACAGCTACTGAGCCCACATGCCACAACTACTGAAGCCCGTGTGCCTAGAGCACGTGCTCCGCAGCAAGAGAAGCCACCTCAATGAGAAGCCCGCTCACCGCAACAAAGTGTAGCCCCCGCTCGCCGCAACTAGATAAAGCCCGTGCGCAGCAACGAAGATCCAATGCAAACAAAAATAAATAGCTAAAAAACAAACAAACAAACAAAAAAAGGCAGTGGGGAGTGAGGGTGGTGCCTGTAGCGCCCCTAGCATGTGTCTGGGTGCAGAACTCCACCGCTCTGCTTCCCTGGCTGCTTCCCAAGGAGCTGATCAAAGGGTGAGAACTCAGAGCTCATGTGGACAAGTGAAAGCACTGGGATAATTCTATGCAGAAAAGGGAAAGTTGGTCATTTATATCCCAGCAGGAAGTGACAGCCGTGCTCTTGGCCTCTCTGTGCTTGACAACATCCTGCACAATTTATCTTATTTGCTTCTACCGCGTATGCTGATTTCACAAATATTGGCAAAGTGCCTTTCTGGGCAGGCATTATACTGGGCACTGGGGTCAGGGCAGGGACCAGGATAGACACGGTCCTTGCCTTCCCAGCTCCAGACTGTTGTGTTGTGACCCGCCCACCGGGTGAACTG
This sequence comes from Balaenoptera physalus, assembly GCF_965194825.1. Taxonomy (NCBI): domain Eukaryota; kingdom Metazoa; phylum Chordata; class Mammalia; order Artiodactyla; family Balaenopteridae; genus Balaenoptera; species Balaenoptera physalus. The sequence goes on from NC_138882.1 coordinate 24,306,951, forward strand.
TGCCCATCTGCTCCTGCTGCTGGGGGCAGCTCTGCTCTCTGCCTTCTGCCTTTTCCCACATGCTCCCCAGTGCCCCACAATCCCTAAGCCTAGTCCTGCCTTCCAATACCACAGAGACTAGCAGCTGGCTTTTCTCCATCTTCTCAAGGGGTAGGATTTCCTGGCAGGGACAGAGCGTCTCTCTGTGGGAGGCGGGAGAAGCCTGTGCATGTTTTCTTTTCTTGGCAGGAGCAAACCTCAGAGCCTCAGCAAACCCCCAGCAGAGCCCTGTGGCAGATAGAGGGCACCCTAGGGTGGGTTTGCTAGCAGCGTCCTCCTCCTGCCCCAGCTTTCCAAGGGAGAGTCTGGATGGGCCTGGGAAGCGGGTCTGCTGAGGCCTCACCTGAGATCCATGCTTTCTCCTCCGGTTGGGTCCTGACTGGCCTGCGTCCAGCAGACCCTCTGCTGGCTCAGGCCCGAGGACGGTGCCCGTATTCACGCACATTTCTCTGAATGTGAACCTCCGGGGGGTTACTTCCCTGGGAATGTGCAAGATGAGGAGCTAGATAATAATGCTGGGCCAGTGTCAGCCTGGTACTGGTTTGCAGGAACTAAGTTCTTCTTTCTTGCCCTCCTGAGAAAAAAGCAGGGTAATCAGACAAATGAGGGTTAAAAGAGCTGAGTTGATATGAAATGTAATAGGCAAGTCTATAGAGACAGAAGGTAGGTTAGTGGTTGCTTGGGGCCTGGGGTGGTGTGAGGGACAAAGCGGGGTGATAGCTAAGGGGTACAGGGTTCCTCTTTGTGGTGATGAAAATGTTCTAAAATTGTGGTCATGGTTGCACATATCTGTGAATATACTAAAAACCACCGGGTTGTACACCTTAAACAAGTGAATTACATGGTATATGAATTATATCTCAATAAAGCTGTTGACAGCCAGCTGAGATATGTGGCCATGTTTGGGCCACTGAACACTCCCCCACCCCGAATGAACTTAGCCTCCCAGCTCTTCAGACCTCCCCTCGTACCCCTTATGTGTACCCTGAGGACAGGCCCCCCTCAGAGAGAGCCAGCAAGGGGCAAGCATGGCTCCGTCTCCTCTCCTGAGCCCACCACTCAGACAAGCCCCTGCGCCTCCCATTGCGGAGGGTGTCACGAGAGCGGAGAGAAGCTTCTCCGAAGCGTCTGGAGCCAGAGGCCCCTCAGAGAACCATGAGGCCTCAGAAATGCAGCCCCACCACCCAGGGCTGTGCGGAAGCCAACGCAGCTTCAACTTTTCCAAATTTGATTCATGAATTTCATAGCTCAGTAGGATTATGGGTGATTTTTGTGTCTTTTTCTGTTGTTTTCCAGTTTTTCCATACTATGCTTATATTATTTTTTTCAGGTCAAAAGTACCTAAAGTCGAGGGTTGGGTGGGAAAGAAGTCGGGGATCTGGTGTTTCCAGCCAGAGGTCAAGGTGGATTCTTTCCCCCTTGCAGGAGTCATGTGGCTGGAAATACTCCTCGCCTCAGTGCTGGGCTTTGTCATCTACTGGTTCGTCTCCAAGGACAAGGAGGAAACTTTGCCACTTGAAGATGGATGGTGGGGGCCCGGGGTGAGGCCCACAGCTGGGGAGGACGAGAGCATCCGCCCGTTCAAGGTGGAAACGTCAGACGAGGAGATCAGTGTAAGGCACCTCTTTCCAGGCGAGGGAGCAGAGGGGAGGGCGGGGAGGCCCCTTCTGGGGCTGGGCCTCAGGCTGGGGCTGGGATGCGGAGGGGCTTGGGAAGTGGTTCCTCTCTGTGGGGGGGTATTTTTCGCCTGCTCTTCTCCCACTGGGCTCGCCCACTCTGCCCACCCATCCCTTCTGCTCCTTCCCTCCCCTGTTTCCGCCTTCCCCTTCCCAAGGCCCAGCAGTACCCAGGCCGGCGAGTGGGTGCCAGCCGGACCCAAGGGTCACAGAAAGCAGCTGTTTTTGCCTCCTTGGTGCCCCACCTGAAGCCCTGGGAGTGAGCTTGTCGGCTCAGGGCCTGGGTGGAGATCGTGAGTGAAAAGCAAGGCCGTGGTGACATAAATGCTGCTGCACAGAGAACCTGGCACAGGGCCAGCCGTGGCCAGGCACCTACTGTGTGTCAGCCCCCTTGCAGTCACATGCAGTCCCTGCGGTCATGCAGAAACTGAAGCTCAGAGAGGCAAAGCAACTGACCCAAGGTGACCGAGATAATAAGCAGAGGGTTTAAACTCAGATCTGTCTAACTCCAAAGACTATGCCCGTCCTCTGCATGGGGCTGGCATCAGGATGGATAGACATGATCGTGGGGTGGGCTGATCTGAGAGCGAGGCTTGAGCAGGGCCAGGAGGGTGGGTGGGACCTGGGATGTCCCTACTCATCCTTTTTTCATTTTGTGGGTGTGGGAGCACCTACTGTGTGCAGGACCTGTGCTAGGTGCTTGGAAGAAGAGGGAGAGCCTTCCCTCAAAGAGCTCCTAGTCAGCAGTTGAGAAATGTGGACAGAGAAACGTTAATGATTAATAGAGATAAATGCGGTAAGAAGTGCCCATAAAAAGTCATGGGAGCACTGAGGAGGACGGGATAAAAGAGCAGAGACAGCTGTACCCAAGAGAAACCAGACTGAGGCTCCCTTGGTAGCACTTGACGAGGTGTCGCTATTGAGGACAGAGGCTGAGCCCTGTCGATACCTCCTTTAGTGGGTTCCTAGGCTCAGCGTCTGACATTCCTAAAATCTGTGTGGAGGTTACTGCAGTGCTTGGGAGGACACTCTGGGAAGGGTAACACTTGAGAGGCTCCGTGGACCAACTTGAACTTCCCCAGCTGGGGCTGCTCTTTCAGCTTGATGCACGCCTGCCCGTGAAACTTGTACCTTCTCTCCGGGTCTGTCATTTTTATCCTAAGTGAGTTAGGATATACTGTATCGTTCAGTGCTGCGTATCAGAGTCAGCAAATCCATCCTGCCACCTGTTTTTTTTTTTTAATTTAATTTTTATTTTATATCGGAGTATAGTTGATTTACAAGGTTGTGTTAGTTTCAGGTGTACAGCAAAGTGATTCAGTTATACATAGACATATATCCATTTTTTTTTTCAGATTTTTTTCCCATATAGGTTATTGCAGAATATTGAGTAGAGTTCCCTGTGCTATACAGTAGGTCCTTGTTGATTATCTGTTTTATCTGTAGTCTGCCACCTGCTTTTGTACATCTCCCATGCTAAGAATAGTTTTTACATCTTTAAATAGTTGGAAAAAAGTCAAAAGAAGAATAATACTTTGTGACATGTGGAAATCACATGACATCAAATTTCAGTGTCCATAAATAAAGTTTTTCTGGAACACAGCCATGCCCATTTGTCCATGTACCATCCACAGCTGTTTCCACACTACAAGGGCAGAGTGGAGTAGCTGCAGCTCAAAAAGCCTAAGATATTTATGATCTGGCCCTTTACAAAAAAGTTTGCCAACCCTTGCTGTATATAAGCCTCGATAAATTAAAGATCCGTATTGTTCATACATTTAAAAACTGAAAGATGAGAAGTAAACCTGAAGTCGAAAGTGAAGAACATATGTTTGGGGAACAGCCACCGCTGTGGGAAGCCCGGAGGTTTCTTCTGGGATAAACCTAACAACCTAGAGCGCAAGTGTGCAGACCAGGAGTCTCCTCACCTTGTCTGGTGAAACTTTGCTTTGCCTCTGCTATACATATTATATATAATATATATTAATATAATTATAATATATAATACATATTATATATCATATATTATCATATATATTAACTATACTAATATATATAATTAATATATAATATATATTACATATAAAACATAGGATATAATAATATAAAATATATAATATACATTTTATGTAATATAATAATGTTATAAAATATATAATATTTGGGTCTTGTGGCTGCAGGGTTTGGAACTGTCTTCTGGAAACAAACTTTCTCTTGTGCTCTGCCTCATTCACCTTCTCTACTTGGGGTCCTGCATTTTGCTCCAGGATTTACACCAGAGGATTGACAAGGTCCGTTTAACCCCACCTTTGGAGGACAGCCGCTTCCACTACGGTTTCAACTCCAACTATCTGAAGAAAATCATCTCCTACTGGCGGAATGAATTTGACTGGAGGAAGCAGGTGGAGATTCTCAACAGATACCCTCACTTCAAGACTAAGATTGAAGGTATGTTTCCAGAACACCACCTGGAGGGGGATGTATATCACAGGAACGGCCTTCTTAGGTACTGGACATGACTTAGGGACTTCCCTGGTGGTCCAGTGATTAAGACTCTGTGCTTCCACAGAAGGGGCATGAGTTCGATCCGTAGTCAGGGAACTAAGATCCCACATGCCTCCCAGTGCGGCAGAAAAAAAAAAACAACCTTCCTTAGATACCGGACATGACTTAGATAAAGCCAGGAGACCCAGAATTCAATTATTGGTCACTGAGATATATTTGGAAGGTATAACGCCACGAGGATGCAAAAATAATGCAGAATCCCAACAAATCCAATGGTCTTTAGAGCTAAACAGGAAAACATATAAATAAATTAAAAACCAAAGAAATGCACAGTCCACTTCAGTGATGGAACAATCTCTGAGAGGATGGAGATAAGATTTAGATCTGGACGTGGCCTTGGTCAGTCAGCCCCTCCTTGAAGCTTTGGAGTCCCTGAAGCTGTGACTGTTCAAGGGTACTCGGCCTGTCAGTCAAGGTCCGAATAAAAACTGTCCTGTCTCTGCAGCTCTAGACCTCCTGTCCCAACAGTATCACAGGTTGTCACCCAACTTCATCTGGAAGGGAAGGTATCTCTCAAAATGTTCTTGGGAAAGTAACCTAAGATCATTTGGGATGAGATAATAGTTTCCTAAGTGGAAAAGCATTTTTTTAGCCCCAGAAAGATTTAGAATCAAATATAGAAATGCTTAAGAAAATCAAACTCATGCTGTTAATTTTTACAAATTTATCTGTTTTTAATTATAGTAAGATACACATAACATAAAGTTGACCATTTAAACCATTAAGTGTACATTGTTACGTGTTACGCCACAGTGGATTAAGTACTTTTATATTGTTACCCAGCCAGCACAGCCATCTATCTTCAGAACTTTTTTTATTTTGCAAAACTGAAACTCTGGGGACTTCCCTGGTGACGCAGTAGTTAAGAATCTGCCTGCCAGTGCAGGGGACACAGGTTCGAGCCCTGGTCCGGGAAGATCCCACATGCCGCGGAGCAACTAAGCCCGGGTGCCACAACTACTGAAGCCCGTGAGCCACAAATACTGAAGCCCGCATGCCACAACTACTGCGCTCTAGAGCCCGCGAGCCACAACTACTGAGCCTGCGTGCCACAACTACTGAAGCCCGCGTGCCTAGAGCCTGTGCTCCGCAACAAGAGAAGCCTCTGCAGTGAGAAGCCCGCGCACCGCAACGAAGAGTAGCCCTCGCTCGCCGCAACTAGAGAAAGCCCAAGCACAGCAATGAAGGCCCAACGCAGCCAAAAGTAAATAAATAAATAAATAATAAATAAATAAATAAACTGAAACTCTGTACTCATTAAGCAATAACTCCTCATTCCCTCCCTCTCCCTAGCCTCTGGAAACCACAATTCTGCTTTCTGTCTCTATGAATTTAAATATGATTCTGAATCTAAGTATCTCATATGAATGAAATCATACAGTATTTGTCCTTTTGACTGGCTTATTGCGCTTAGCATAATGTCCTCAAGGTTCATCCATGTTGTAACATGTGTCAGAATTTCCTTTCTAAGGCTGAATAATACCCCATGGTATAGATATGGCACATTTTGCTTACCCATTCATCCGTCAGTGGACACTTGGGTTGCTTCTGCCTTTTAGCTACTGTGAAAAATATTGCTATGATTATGAGTATACAAATATCTGTTTATGTTCCTGCTTTCTGTTCTTTGGGTATATACCCAGAAGTGAAATTGCTGAGTCAAGTAGTAATTCTATGCTTAATTTTGGGAGGAACTATAATACTGTTTTTCCTAGCAGTTGCACCATTTTAAATTCATCTTCTTAAAAAATGTTCAGAGAGGTTGTATTTACCTTCCCAAGGCTGAAAAGTGTGGGAATTGCCCAGTTTCCTAATTTTCCACCAGAGGAATATGTAAGTAGAAAAGTCCTAACTGCTTACATATATTGTGTGTGAGTATATATAAAACTGCGTGTGAAAGAGCTGCATACTGATTTTCATATGAGAATGTTTTGTAATGTAAACGTAATAAATACTACATTATAGGCAAGGGCCTCCCTGCATTTGAAGAGTAGGTTTTCATTTATATGTATTTGGGGATGAAAAATAATAAAATGAGTAAATATGTTTTGAAGTGTACAAGATTCCTAGTTTCTCCATATTCTTGCCAATACTTGTTATTTTCTGTTTTTGTTTTTGTAATAGCCATCCTAATGGGTGTGAAGTGGTAGTATCTCATTGTGGTTTTGATTTACATTTCTCTAATTATTAATGACGTTGAGCACTTTTTCATGTGCTTGTTGGCCATTTGTATTTCTTCTTTGGAGAAATGTCTACTCAAGTCCTTTGTTCATTTTTGAATTGAGTTGTTTGTTTTTTGTTGTTGTTGTTGAGTTTTAGGAGTTCTCTATATATTCTGGATATTAATCCCCTATGAGATAATGTGATTTGAAAATATTTTCTCCCATTCTGTGGGTTGCTCTACCAATAATTTTTCATGTTGAAGAAATTGTGCATGTTTGGAATTTTAGATATTTGTAATGTTTAAGAGAATTTTGGCCTTTGCAAGTAACAGATACGACTTTTCAGTACTAATTTAAAGTGGGTAATTGAGTCATGGATTTAGACCTGTGATTTTATATGAAAATCTTCCTGAGTTTATATGCAATATTGGAAGATTTAAGCCTCACCATATTTATAAATTTAATTTATTAAAATTCTAAGAGTTACTTAAAGTTTGTGGAAGATATACTGGTTAGTCAAATCAAGTAAAGTTCTTATAAAGGAAATTGAAATTATACAGTGTTTAAGGGAGTGTCATAAAGCAAGTATAGACATGCAGCCCCATTAATCAAATGTTCCTGGAGAATGACTGTCAACATTTGCTAGATTAAGAACTATATAGAATAATATTTTTAAGTTGAACTCAAATGCTTAATGAAGAGCTTTAAATTTGAAATTTGTAACTTTAGTAAGTTGAAGAATAATTTTTAAATCTGTAACTTCAATAAGTAGGAGAATAATTCTAAATATAAACCAGTTGTTGCTGTGCACTTTAGAGGACTTTGATACCTTCTGTCGTGAGCCTAACAAGAGGATCTAAACCATTTTATCTAAGCCAAAGTACCTACAGGTCCTTGTATGTAATTTACAAAGGTTGCCTTTTGGATCCCTGGTGCCAGATGCCTGGCTCCCTTGGGTTTGACTCAGCTCCTTCGGTTACCCCAGCTCTTCAATGTCCATCCGGCAGATATTGACAGGGCACCTCCTGTACCCAAGCATTCTGCTTGTGACACACAGTCAGAGAAGACAAGGTCCCTGCCTTCCCAGCTCACAGGCTCTTAGGGGTGATTATAGCATGTGGTAAGGGGTGCTACGAGGGAGGAGGCTCCGGGAACTTTGTGAGCCCCACATGCCACCTGGGAGTATAAGGGAAGGCTTCCTGGAGGAGGTGGCATCTAGGCTGAAACTTAAAGGATGGATGGGAGTTTGCCAGGTGTGTGGGGAAGGTTGTCCAGAGGAGGGAACAGCATGTTCCAAAACCCAGAGGCAAGAGGCACTAAAGGGCTGTTTCCTTCCTGGAGGCTTGCAAGCTTGAGAAAGCCTTACCCCACTGGACGTCTCAGGGTTCCTCACAACATCACAGGATATCAAGTGTTTATAGCACAAAACCTTCTCAGGGTACAAGTGCTGCAAAGGGGGTAGTTTCTTGCGTGGAGTTTATCACGGAAGCAGCCCACTGTGACTGAACCCGTGTGCAGTTCAGTCACTTCCCTAGGCCTGCAGCTTGGCCTTGGCCCTGGGCCCTGCAGTGTGGGTCCTCCTGCTGGACCCGGCTTCACATGCCGTCTGCCCCCCCGCCACAGTGCTGAGCTGGCCACCTCCCAGCCCTGGGCCCAGCACGCCTTCAGCGTGTCTCTTTTCCTGGCTCCCCAGCCCAGGGAAAAGCCTTCTTGGCCCAAGAAGGCTGCCTCATCACTCTCTCTGCTGCCATCCTCCTCCCTCACTTTTGGACCTTTTCGGGGTCCTTTCTGTCTCTGCACTGACCCCTGTGCTCCAGGCTGCTGAAGGCTCAACCTCTGACCCCTCCCCGATGTTCTGTCCTCATCCCCGCTAGCCTCCTTATTCGGCCTCCCTGTTCCTGCCACTTCCTTGTTCTGTGATGAGCTTCTGACTCCAGCCCATGTCCTGGGCCTCCTGCCACAGATCAGTCTCTGTTCTCAGAGAGTCTGAGACATTCAGGGGCTTTAGAGGCCTCTGGGGAATGCAGCCCATCACCTCCAGACGGGAGGGAGGAGTTGCCCGAGTCACAGGGAAGTGGAGGTTCAGGGCCAGAACCCAGCTCTCCAGCCTCCCAGCCTGTCTGTTCTTCCTTCACCTGTGGCCACGGTTTCAGCTCAGGCCCTAGGCTGTGACCACCGCCTCCCCTCACCCCATGGCCAGGCCCAGTGCTGCCCTCTGAGCCCAGTTTGGCTTCTCGATTCTGACCCAGCAGCCTGGGCACAGAGAACCTACCGGTACCATGTAGGGCAACCGAGAGAGCGTTTCCTCCCCAAAGGGAAGGGGGGCCCATGGGGCATATTTTAACATTTTTTTTAATTTTAAAAGTTTACGTATTTAAAATTCAAAAAGTACAGAAGGAGACAGAGCGAAAAGGAAGTCTCCCTCTTGTCCCTCCCCAGGGACAGTGTCTGCTTCTGTTAAACATACGCTTCCAGGGGTTTCCCTGGTGGTGCAGTGGTTAAGCATCCACCTGCCAGTGCAGGGGACACGAGTTCGAGCCCTGGTCCGGGAAGATCCCACATGCCGCGGAGCAACTAAGCCCGGGCGCCACAACTACTGAGCCTGCGTTCTAAAGCCCGTGAGCCGCAACTACAGAGCCCACGTGCCACAACTACTGAATCCCACACGCCTAGAGCCCATGCTCTGCAACAAGAGAAGCCACCGCAATGAAAGCCCGTGCACCACGATGAAGAGTAGCCCCCGCTCACCGTGACTAGAGAAAGCCTGCGTGCAGCAACGAAGACCCAACGCAGCCAAAAATAAATAAATAAAAAATAAATAAATAAATAAATTTATTAGAAAAAAACCAAAAACATACGCTTCCAGGGATAGCCCATGCATACACAAGAATGGATGTATATGTGTGTTTTTTCTAACTTTAAACTCAAATGATAACGTGAGTGATAGAATTCGAATCAAAAATAAATAATCTCACATCATGCTCTGTGTTCCAAAGGAGATAAAATTACCTACTAAAACAAACTTTAGGAGTAAATTTAGCAGCATAGAAGGACACCCAGGATATATTGTTAAGTGAAAAAAATGAGGTTCCAAAACAGAATGTATGTAGGGTTCTATTTCTGTTAAAAGAAATTTATGTTCTCTCTTTTTAAAAAAAGTCTGAACTGTCACAGCCAAAGAGGAGCCTAAGGAGACATGACAGAGAAATGTCATGTGGTGTCCTGGATGGGATCCTGGAATAGAAAAAGGACATTGGGTAAAAAACTAAGGAAATCTGAGTAATATTCCACTGTTTGTATGTACCAATATTATTCAGCCTTTAAAAAGAAGGAAATCCTGCAATATGTGACAACATGGATGAACTTTGAAAACATTATACTAAGTGTTATAAGCCAATCACCGAAGGACAAATACTGCATGATTCCACTCATATGAGGTATCTAAAATTGTCAAAGAGAGTAGAATGGTGGTTGCCAGGGTCTGGGAGATGGGGGAACTGAAGAGTTGCTAATTACTGGGTACAAAGTTTCAGTTACACGAGATGAGTAAGTTCTAAGGATGCGCCGAAGGACATTGCGCCTGTAGATAACGATACTGTACTGTACACTTAAAACTTTGTGAAGACAGTAGGTCTCATGTTAGATGTTCTTACCACCATAAAATTTAAAAAATTAAAACTTAAAAAAAAAAAAACTAAGGAAATCTGAATATTTAAAGTATGGACTTTAGTTATTAATGTATCAGTACTGGTTCATGCATTGTAACAAATGTACCATCCTAACGTGAGATGTTAATAGTAGGGGAAACTGAGTGGTGGTATATGGGAACTTCCTGTATTAGCTTCACTATTTTTCTATAAATATAAAATTGTTCCCCAAAAAAATTTGATGCAAAATGTTGGACAGACAACACAATGTTCTCTTCAGATCATGGGATTACAATGTGATTTTTCCCCCCTTTTGATTTACCTTTGTTTCCTGTTTTCTATAGAAAACATGTATGATTTGTATAATGAATAAACAACAGACCTTGCTATCGGTGCAGCCCTCATGGTGGAGGGTTCCAGGTGTGCCAGCAGCCCTGGCTGTGTTTGCCGTGAACACCCAGGCGCAATCCAGGCCACTTGCCTGGGAAGGGGCTGCTATCAAAGGGACTCTAGTGGGGCCTGGAATCCATTCACCTGCCCTTGGCCAGGATGATGTCCCAGTGCCCAGCACTCTACCTTAGAAAAATTTTCTCCACTTAAAAAAAAAGTTATGCATATGTCCATTGTAGAAAAATTTAGAAGTTCATATAACACAAAAAAGACAATAATTTACTTGAAATTCTATTGCTCAGAGAGGACTACTTCTTATATTCTTGTAGTTTATCTCTTCAGACTTTAAAATTCCTATGCACACCGTGTAAACATATGCATACATATGACTGTTTACAAAAATTGGGTCATACAATGGATATGGCTTGGTAGTTTGCTTTTACCACTTAACAATGTGTAAGGAACTGATTTCCATGTTCAATACACGTCGACACTGTCATTTTATTTTATTTATTTACTTTTTGGCTGCACCGCCCGGCATGTGGAATCTTAGTTCCCCGACCAGGGATTGAACTTGTGCCCCCTGCAGTGGAAGCACGGAGTCCTAAGCACTGGACCGCCCGGAGAGTCCTGACCGCCAGGGAAGTCATTTTAGATGACTGTGTCATATTACAGTATACTGTTAAGACATAATCTATTTCATTCTCTACTGCTGGATATATAGGGCTTTTCCCCCCCGCAATTTGTAAATTATTAAACAAGTATTCATTGAGTGCTGCCATGAGCCAGGACCTATTCTGGCCTCTGGGAATCCAGCCGTGCGTGAGCAGCCTTGCCCCGGGCCTTACAGACAGAGCTCACGTTCTCACGTGAAAGGCAGGTTGCTGCAGGCGGCCGTGAGGCCGAGCGAGCTACCCGGGTATCTGGAGCTCCGTGTAAGCACTCAGCCAGCACTAGCGGTGGTGACCGTAGTCAATACCATGGGGGCGCCGAGGATGGCAGCCCTGCTCTGGCGGCGCAGAGCCTGATTGGCTACCCTGAGAGCTGGGACTGTGGCCTCCACAGCCTCAGGGCCCTCTCCCCCTGACCCTACCTGTGCTCTGTCTCCCTAGGGCTGGACATCCACTTCATCCACGTGAAGCCCCCCCAGCTGCCCTCCGGCCAGACCCCAAAGCCCTTGCTGATGGTGCATGGCTGGCCTGGGTCCTTCTACGAGTTTTATAAGATCGTCCCGCTCCTGACGGACCCCGAGAAGCATGGCCTGAGCAATGAGCTTGCTTTCGAAGTCGTCTGTCCGTCCATTCCTGGCTATGGCTTCTCAGAGGCACCCTCCAAGAAGGGTACGGGCTGCTGCAGGCTGTGTCACTGCCCCAGGGGTGGGGACTCGGCTGGGACAGCTTCCTTCAGAGCCTAAGGAGGCTGAGGAAGGAGGGGTCTGAGACCAGAGGGAAGAGAAGCAATGGGGGCGATTTTATTGCCAAAGGGCCAGTGCATCTTCTCAAGATGTGAGGGGCGTGGCAGGCGGGGGACCGGGCAGAGTCACGACTGTCCAGAGCTGGCTCAGGGCCTGGACTCTCGTGTCCTCAGGAGCTGCCCACTAAGGGCAGGTCCACGTCTGGGCCCTGCACTGTTCTGGGCCAGCAAGGCCGACTAAGCCCCACACACAGTGTGGGCCCACGGACGCTCAGCAGGACCGGCCTGAGCCCATCACACGCCCTCAGCGTCTCCTGCACCAAGGCCAGCACCAGGAGCACTGCCTTCTGGGCACTGGGCACCCCACCCTTGGGCTGCAGGAGTCCTTCTCACCCCCTGTGAGCTGCTCTCCCCTCAGCCTGGGGCGAGGGGGTATGAGGAACCTCAGAGGACCTGGGAGGACCCAAGGCGTGACCTCTGCATGGTTCTTCTTTCCCCTTTACAACCAGGCTTCAACTCAGTGGCCACTGCCAGGATCTTTTATAAGCTGATGCTGCGGCTGGGCTTCCAGCAATTCTATGTTCAAGGCGGGGACTGGGGAGCCCTGATCTGCACCAACATGGCCCAGCTGGTGCCCAGGTGAGGGGGGCTGTCAGGTGTGTGTGTACGTGTGCAGGTGTGTGTGCACAGCCCATGTGAGGTGGATGTGCAGGGAGGCGGGTTATGCACGCCAGGCCCTGCCTGGACGTAGTGTCTGAGCCTCGGAGCAGGGGCCACACAGGCAGGATATGTGTGGGCCCAGGGGAGACAAGGGAGCTTGTCATTCAGCTCTGCCTGGGGCACTTCCACGTGGATCTTCCCTCCACTTGGTGTCACACAGGATTGCTGACTCTGGGCCAGGTTCCCAGGCAGAGGGCCAGTTAGAGGAGGGGAAAGTCAGGGAGTAGACCTTTCTGATGGACCAAGTCCTGGGAGAGGCCTGACCGGGACCTGCTTCTCCACCTCATGTGGTCACCCCGGGAGGCAGATGCCGAAGAGGGCTGGCCCTGTGCTCCTCAGCCCTGTGGCCTCTTCCTCCTCCACCTCCTCCCCTGTCGCTTCCCCATCCTTGATGCCACCCAGCCTCCCCTGGCCCTTCTCTGCCCTCAGCCACGTGAAAGGCCTGCACTTGAACATGGCATTCATTTTAAGAAATTTCTACACCCTGACCCTTCTCCTGGGATGGCGTTTTGGGAGGCTTTTTGGCTACACCAAGAGGGATATGGAGCTGATGTCCCCCTTGAAGAAGATCTTCTTCAACTTAGTGAGGGAGACCGGCTACATGCACATCCAGAGCACCAAGCCGGACACCGTAGGTGAGTGCGCAGGCGGAAGAAAGCCTGGCTCAGTGGTTCGGGTGGGGTGGGCTTACATCCATTCCATTCAGCGAGGCTCCCAACCGGGGGGAAGCCTCACCCACCCCAGGAACACGGTTCACGGGGTGAAAACCTCTTGTGAGAGACTCAGAGCTCCTTCCACCCTTACACGGCATTTCTCCACAGACGTGAGTGGTGCGTGGTCATAAAATTCCCAAACAACTCCACTGAGCGGCATCAGTGTTCCTGTTGGCTTTGACCCCTGGTCCCTCCACCCCTGAGCCCAAGTCCTACAGTGAGAAGCAGAGGGATGGACAGGGATGGGGAGAGGACGAAGCCTAGGGCTCATCAGCTCTGGGGCTTTGGGGGCAGGAGGGTGCCCCAGGGCCTGGGGGGAGTGTCCCCAAGACAGTGAGGAGGGCGCAGCAACCGTTTCTGCCATCAGGGCCCTGTTAAGGAATAATATTTTTTTTTGTTTTTTGTTTTTTTTAATTAATTTATTTATTTAGTTTTGGCTGTGTTGGGTCTTTGTTTCTGTGTCAGGGCTTTCTCTAGTTGCGGCAAGCGGGGGGCCTCTCTTGTTGCGGAGCACAGGCTCCAGACGCGCAGGCTCAGTAGTTGTGGCTCACGGGCCTAGTTGCTCCGTGGCATGTGGGATCTTCCCAGACCAGGGCTCGAACCCGTGTCCCCTGCATTGGCAGGCAGATTCTCAACTGCTGCGCCACCAGGGAAGCCCGGAATAATATTTTTTTAAAGATATTAATCACACAGCTATACTTTGTGTGTGGGGGGGGTATACCATATATTTTGTCAATAAAGTAATTTACAAATATAAATAAAAACCCCCAAAATATTTAAAAAGATAAAATCATACAAATAAAAAATGAACACGTGTCAAAGATTTTATTTAACTCATTAATTAATAAAGGAACTAGTAAAATGTAAAACAGAACAGTTGAAGGCAATTGGGAACACTAAAGTAAATTTGCTAATAGATGCAAAACTTGTCAAAATCCACAGGGTAAAACTCAAGTAAATCTCCACTGGACAAATTTATTTTTCTTTTAGTTTTTTTGAGATATAACTGACATACAGCACTGTATACATTTAAGGTGTACAGCATCATGACTTGACTTACATCTGTTGCAAAATGATTAGCACGATAAGTTTAGTTAACATCCAACATCTCATAGATACAAAAAAAAGAAAAAAATAATGTTTTTTACCATGTGATGAGAACCTTTAGGATCTACTTTGCTTCTCTGTGAACAAGAATCATTTGCATTCCTATTAGTTTTCAACAATTTACAGAGCTGTAAAATATCTCTAAGACAAGGGAAGAGGGGCCCCCTTGACAATCACATGACCCCAGAAGGGTCCACTAGAAACTCCCTGAATCCCACTCAGAAGACACCCGGAAATTGTTTTGCCCATTTCCAAGTCTTTTAGAGTTTCCATGACAGTCTCATGCTCACACACGTTAGGCAGCTCATGATAATAGTAACAGTGTTTTATAAAACCGGTTTTTTTCCTCTGATTATAAAAGTAATCCATATTCATTGTCAAAAAATTGAAAGATGCAAAAAAGCACAAAACAGAAAAGACAATCGCCTGAAACCTCTCGTCCTTCCCTACCTCTCCTCTCCCAGACCTGCAGAAGAACTTGCTAACATTTTGGTTGATGAATTTTCGCAAATGGGATCTGTCCATATAACCAGCACGCACTCAAGAAACAAAGCATGACCCCCCAGCCCAGAAGCCACCTGTACCCTCTTCTGGGCACTACCCACCACGCCCAGGGCAGCCACCCTCCTGAACTCTGACAGATAGATTGCTTTTGCCTGTTTTTATACTTTATATGCATTGGAACCCTCAAATAGGTGCTCTTTTGAGTCTGGCTTCTTTTGATGAATGTTTTGTTTGTGAGATCCATCCATGCCATTTTTAATGCTTGCTCAGTCTTTGAGCTTATGAGTGGATCAATATTATCTGTAACTGATTCCCTATTTTGGACTTGTAGGTTGTTTCTAATTCTTCAGTAATCATAGAATAGAAACCAAAAAAACCCCACTTTTAAAAAATAGCATTCATATATATTTCTCATTTGGATCCTACAAAACCTGGAGTTGTAGCCTGTTCGGTTTGAAGGAAGCTGCCCATGTAGCGTATGGATCCCTAGGAGGTAGTGGGAGAGGTGTTACCCCTTTTGTCATTAAGGATTCCAAGGCCAAGGGCCAAGGAAGTGAGGTGCAGGAGCACCCCGAGAGTTAGGGCAGAGCTGGGCTCTGATGCGGGCTTCCTGCCCACGGTGCCGCTCTGTGGGCCCAGCACCACACCTCTGTCCTGCTGGCCAGCTCCCTGGCCCCAGGCCTGAGTCGCTCGCTTGCTTCTTTCCATGTCAGGCTGTGCTCTGAATGACTCTCCCGTGGGACTGGCTGCCTATATTCTGGAGAAGTTTTCTACCTGGACCAATCCAGAGTTCCGAGACCTGGAGGATGGAGGCCTGGAGAGGTGAGACCCCATCCACCCCTGCTGCTGGCACCACCTTCCTCACCCACCTCCCTCCTCGCCATCTTCACCTCTGCTTGCTTTATCTGGGCGGGATGGTCAGCAAGTTCCATCTGCTGCTGGATGTCCCACAAATCCTCACCCTGTGGCCAGCCTAACCCTGATCTTTGGAGGAGGAAGCTGAGGCCTAGAAAGGTCTAGCCTCACAGTGGAGGGGTCAAGAATAGGATGCAGGGCTCAAGAATAGGATGCAGGGCTCAAGACTGTTCCGCTCGCTAAGCATCCTCCTCCTGGGACCGGGGCGTCCAGAGGGCGGCAAGAGCCTCTTTTTGGCCAAGACGTGGGAGCAGCTCACGGCCCCTCCCCCCTGAACCCCGGAAGAGCCGGGCCTCATGCCCGAAGGAATGCATGCTCTGTGGAAGCCGGTCCTGCAGGGTGGCTGCAGAAAGAGTGGGGAGGCCGTCCTGTCTCCTGAAGCCTTGGAGGCTGCAGCCTCGACAGCGCAAGACTCCTGGGTCCCTGGTCTGACTTAAGCTTCATCAAGGTTGGTCTTGACCCACCTTCTCCAGGGCCCATCCCTTTTGTTATTCCTTCAGAGACACAGAGAGTGCCAGATACAGTGCTGAGATGTGGAAAAGAGTGAATGGATCTGGCCCTGGAAGTAGGGACTTTGTCTAAGCCATGCCCTAGCCCCAGCACCTGGAACAGCACTGGGCATATAGTTGGTGCTCAATAAATATTTGTCTGATGAAATGAGCTCTAAAGATACATGCCGAGGACTGTGGGGCACAGAGAAAGGAGGATTCACTTTGTTTAAGGGACAGGGAGGGGAAATGACTGGGAGAATCTATTTGATCTGGGCCGTAAAGGATGAGTAGGAGTTTGCCAGGTGGAAAGGGAGAAGAAGGGAATTTAGGCAAAGAGAAAAGAGCAGAAGCAAAGGTTGGAGTGATTAAAATGCATGGTTTACTTGGAAGGGGTAACTTGTCCCGAGGCTGGCGCAGGTACAGTGGAGCCAGACCACAAACTCATTCCTATAGGCGGGTCCTCCAAGAGCCTCACCCTGGGATCTGTCTCCCCCGCCCCACACTGGGCAGCACCCAAAGGTCAATGGAGTGCCACCGGGAGCACCTTGGCGAGGGGTCCGGCCCTGCTCCTTGCACACAAGTACCTGGAGCCAGATGTGAGGCCGGCCAGACCGCCCACGGGCTTCCCCCTTCAGCTCCTGCTCGGCTGCATACCAGGAGCACCAAAGCTTTGAGCAGGGGACAGACAAGATCAGATCTGTGTTCTATAAGGGACACAGATCTTTTTGCAGGAGGGTGGAACTGGTTGCTGTGGTAGTTTTCAAGCTGTGGTCAGAGCTGTAGGGGAGATGGAAGCACTTGGCCAACTTGCCAAAAGCCAGTTCACCCGTTTATTTATTTATTTTTTAAAATTTATATATTTATTTTTGGCTGCGCTTGGTCTTCGTTGCTGCACACAGGCTTTCTCTAGTTGTGGTGAGCGGGGGCTACTCTTCGTTGCGGTGCACAGGCTTCTCATTGAGGTGGCTTCTCTTGTTGTGGAGCACATGCTCTAGGCGCACGGGCTTCAGTAGTTGTGGCGCGTGGGCTCAGTAGTTGTGGCACGCGGGCTCTAGAGCGCAGGCTCAGTAGTTGTGGCGCACGGGCTTAGTTGCTCCGAGGCATGTGGGGCCTTCCCGGAGCAGGGCTCGAACCCATGTCCCCTGCATTGGTAGGTGGATTCTTAACCACTGCGCCACCAGGGAAGTCCCAGTTCACAAGTTTAAATGCTTCTTTTAACTGTTCAGTTTCCATTGACTGGTTTTCATTTTGTTATCAAAATTGCCTTTAAAAAGATGTTCAGGACTTCCCTGGTGGCGCAAAATGTGGTCCTAAGGATAAAAATATAATTGACCAACTGCATCTAAATAGCTGAAGCAAACAAGTAAATTAAGCAAACTGACCATTTTTGGCCAATTGGCTTCTGATGAATCAACGAAGCTAACTGCATACAGCTGAGGAGCCCGGCAGGCGGAGCAGCAAATGTTCTTTAATCCAGGCAGCGAGGATGGGGTGGGAATGCAGGAGTGAGGGCAGCAGGGCTTGGCGGGGACAGAGAGGCTGAGCTCATTTTCGTCACAGACACGCCGAGTGGGAGATGCTGGCAGGATGCCCGGGCAGAGGCGTCCCCTTGGTAACTGGGCTCACAGATCTGGAGCTCAGGTGAGGGGTCGGATTGGAAGGAGTTATTTCCACTGTTCTCTTGGCGAATTAGTAGCTGGAGCCACAGGGTCGATCTCCTCAGACAGAGAGCAGCAGGCAGCATCCGGGGATGCTGGGAGGAGCCTTACTGGCTGCAGAAGGGCCGGAAGTGAGAGTCTGGGAGGACAGACCTAGCGAGAGGGCCCTACCCGCGAGGCTGGGGCAGCAGGGACAGTTCCGGCGTGCAGGGTGAGGAGGCACGGGAGAGGTGCAGGGGCGGGAGAGAGGGCACAGGGGTATGGAGGGAGGGCAAGGCCTGAGGGCATTCGGGGTTGGGGGGGGGCGGGTGACTGACGTTGGGGCCTGAAGAGGCAGATGGAGGCATTTAGGGCCCAGGACAAGGGGGCGACAGCTCTCCTCAGCCCCAAATCTGGAATCAAGCAGGGAAGGGTATGGGGGGCGGGAGCTGTTGCTCCGTGAACTTGGATTTCCTCAAAGAGGAAGGCAGGGCAGGCGGGAGGCTGTGGGTGAGCACACGGCCGTCAGGACCTTCTGAGGAGGTGGCAGCTGAGGTTGGAGAGCGTGGCGTCAGTAGCGCTGGAGTCCCCTCACGCCTGTGGACTGTCGGGTGGGCTCAGGGTGGCAGAAGGCCCCCAGGCTGAGGGCACTGAAGGGGTGAGTGATGTCAGGGGAGCGAGAGGGTCTGGGGTGCGGTGGGCAGTTATTCCAGGGCCGAAGGGCAGATGCTGGGGAGTGGAAGATGAGTTGGGGAGCTGTGGGGAGATGGAGGCCCAGGAGGCACAGCCAGTGGAAAGCAGCAGCTGAAGTGGGCAGAGGGGAGGCCATGGAGGGCTCCGGGGGCCTCTGGACGCAGGCCGGGCTGAGGGAGCCCAGCAGCAGGAGACGGAGAGGGCCCAAGGGCCGGGTGGGCCCAGGAGGAAGTGGGGCTTTCCAGAGTCCACAGGCCACGTGCTCCAACATTAGGTACCAAATGATTATTTCCTTCCAGAGTGTGGGGCTCTGCAGTCTGGGTGGGGTTCACCTGCTCAGCAGTTCCCAGGCTGGAGAAGAAAAGGGGTGTCCCATGCTGAGCGGGTGTGGCGGGTCTCTGAAGGACCCCATGGCTCCCTCCTGGGGTGGCACAGGTTTGGCGGGAGGCAAGCTGGGGGCTAGTGAATAAAAATGCCCCAGGAGCTGCTGACCCTGCCCTGCTTCTCCTGGTGCCCGGTTAGGGCAGGATCAGGGCTTCTAAAGCCTGCCTGGAGATCAGGTTTTGCTCAGGGCCTGGCAGGGGTGGGCGCCCCTGAGGATGGTCTGAAGGTGGCCTGCACTGAGGTCCCAGGAGTGGGCACCACCTCTGAACAGGGTTTGCAGCAGCCTACCCACAGACCTCCTGGCTACCCAGCAGTGACCAGCCAAAGCCTCTGGGTTCAGTTGACCTCACCTGCTTCATCCCTTCTGGCCTGAACCGTTAGGTAGATCAGGGAGGGGGTTGGCTGACACCACCCAAGATGACAGCCTGCCGTGTACATGGTCATCACTCTGCATTGCCTGTCGTCACGGTTCTGGTGACCCTGGACCAGGCCTGCCTGTGGCACGGGGATAAGATCACCAAGCTGGCAGTGAGGCCGGAGGAGGGAGGAAGCCAGGCGGGCATAGCGCCTGGCGTACAGCTTGAAAGTGGCAGCTCTTATTTGTCATACAACTGCCCCTGGCACTGAGAGGGGCCTTCCGGTCTGCTTTCCCAGGAAGTTCTCCCTGGACGATCTGCTGACGGGCACGATGCTCTACTGGACGACAGGCACCATCACCTCCTCCCAGCGCTTCTACAAAGAGAACCTGAGACTGGACAATACGCATGAGGGGTGAGTCCGGCTGAGCCCGGGGCAGGGCTTCTGAGGAGGGTGCCTCCGAGGCAGGGAGCAGGGGGACGGCCTGGCCTTGGACTCAAGGGAGGACGTGTGATGCGGAAAAGTACAGCCTAGCCTTGGGTGCGCGCCGGGAGCGTAAGGTGAGAACACAATTGAAAGGTCAGGGGTGTTGGGAGAAATTCCTGTCATTAGAAGTAGCTCACGGAGGGAACACCAGGCCTGGCCCCCAGACATCCCGAGGGGCACCCCCAGGGCCAGGAGGCTGTCCTAGGGTGGCAGTGATGGCTCTGGGACTTCCCTGGAGCCCTTTCCAGATCTCACAGGGAGACTCTCAGGCAGCAGCAAAGGGAAGGGGGAACAAAGGTGGGAGTTAGAGGCTGTCCCATCCCACCTCGGTGACACTGTCCAGCTGGGGCAGCCGTTCCAGAAAAGAGGGCCCCAGAGAGGGCTGGAATTGAGGTGGGTGGTTAAAACCCTGGGTCTGTCCTTCTATGGCTCCACGTGGGTGAGCGAACTGAACCCCCAGCCCCCTGAACCCCTGCTTTGGAGGAGAGGGGGGCCAGGCCACAGCTTGCCCCTCAGTGGGATCTCTGTCTCTTCCAGGATAAAGGTCCACGTGCCCACGGGCTTTGCTGCCTTCCCTTGTGAGTTAGTACACGTCCCAGAAAAGTGGG
This sequence comes from Balaenoptera physalus, assembly GCF_965194825.1. Taxonomy (NCBI): domain Eukaryota; kingdom Metazoa; phylum Chordata; class Mammalia; order Artiodactyla; family Balaenopteridae; genus Balaenoptera; species Balaenoptera physalus. The sequence continues at coordinate 24,327,458 of NC_138882.1, forward strand.
TGAAGTCCAAGTACCCGAAACTCATCTCTTATTCCTACATGCCCCGTGGGGGCCACTTCGCTGCCTTTGAGGAGCCAGAGCTACTCGCCCAGGACATCCGCAAGTTCGTGGGGCTGCTGGAGCGGCAGTGACCCCGGCGGGGACCGGCTGTCACCTCGCAGGCAGCCCCTGCCCTGGCATGGCAGGCTTCCTCCTGACACCCGCCCTTTTCCCCGGAAGCCCCCAGTCTCCCAGCCCAGCTCCCAGTAGAAGTGAGGCTGGCAGGGAGGCCCCTTCCCAGTCCTCTGTTGGTGGAGTTGCCCCTTTTCCCAAGAATGTGCTTGCTTCCGTCCCCTGCCCGTGCTGGGACGCCATGCTCACCCCTCCACACGCACTCCCCACACACTTTGTTAAGCAACATGGCTTTGATGATAAATGATTTTCCTTCTAAGAGCGGCTGGAACAAGTGACATGTCGAGCCCCAACCCCACGTGGGGTGCCCCTTCCAGCAGAGCTGCCAGGTCTGCACTGGGGCTCCGGCTGGGAGAGGCAGGAGGGGCCGCTGGGGCCAGCGGGAGGCCACTCTGTCCTCCCAGGTGCCCGCCCGAGGCAGCTCTGAGCAGAGGCAGTGAGGCCAAGTGACTGCCGGGGACCTGCCCGCCTCGCCTCAGCGGGGACGGAAGCGGCCTCCCAGCTCTGCCCACCAGCACCCATCACGCCGGCTTGTGCCTCTGGCAGTAGGGAGGCAGCTTCTCCGGCAAGCGCCCAAAGGTGCGTCCCAGCCGCGGGATCCCGTGGGGAGAGAAAAAGCAAGAGGCTACGCCCCTCCTTCTGTGGCCATAGTTCTCCCTTGGTTTCAAGGAGGCCCCGAGCGCTGCTCCCTTTGGAGGGAACAGACAGATGGAATCAAGGGCTGGAGGCTGAGCCCCACGCACTGGGCCCCGAAGAGGCTGCATCTCACCAGTCTGGCTGAATGGGCATTTTATTAGTGGTCCTCGTCGTCCCTGCCAGCTGCAGGTGACCCTGACCCAGCCACGGTGTCACTGGCAACGTGACAGAAAAACACAGAACCATGGCAGGGATGTGGAGGAGCCTGGGGCGGCCCAGCACTGGCCCGCTCCCGTCCTGCTCCCTGCAGCTCACTCCTGGGGGGCGGGGGCAGGGGCGCGAAGGGCCTGATATCCAGAAGGGGAAGCTGGGATGGACCTGGACCATCATCTGGCACCCATCTCAGGCCTGCAGTTGCTGCAGATTCTTTGGTTATCAGTTGCGTGTGTGCCCGGAGGAGGGGGCAGTGTCTGCATGCTCAGAGGGAGAAGGTCTTCCACACGGTACCTCCCCCTCTTACTTGATACAGTCACCACACTAACGGGTTGGAGGAACACAGCGCCAACACGCGATCCTGCTGAAAATCATCAGGGGCATCATCCCGGCCACAGAGCCCGGCACTTATGCAGAAGGGGGACTTGGAGATAAACAGAGCCTCGGGCAAGCAAGGGAGAGTCCAGAGCTGCACATCCTCCCCTTACCACTGCTAGGACTAGAAAACACCACCACCTGATGGCAGTCCCGCACTTCCGCCTCAGCCAAGGGCCAGAGCCCCTTTCTGCTCCCATCGTTTTAGAGCTGTTGTGCTTAAAACAGATGGAAAGAAGTCCTGACTTGGTTGAGGTTGGAGTCAAGCCACTTCTCCACCTGTGTCTCTTCCCCTCCCAACTCCCCGGGTCTGGACCAGCCCGGCAGCTCCCCGGCCCTCAGGCCTCCTGGCAGGCGGCCGCCACGCTGTCCGCGGGGCTCTGATCCAGGCACTGCCCTGGGACGGTCCCACTGATGTTGTGGATGGCACCGTAGGTCTGCTGCTGCTGCGGGGACAGGGCTGTTTTCTCCGAGGACAAGCTGTTCAGAATCCGAGGCACGTAGGACTGCCAACAAATGGGGGTGTTAGTGCTTGGCGGGGTGGGCATGAGAATCCCTATCCCGTTCCTCCCCTACCGCCCCGCCTCCCTCCAGTCGGAAGACACACAGAATGCTCATGACGGACACATAAAGAAGTAACATCAACCTAGGACATCAGGCCCTAAAATATGCCAACTGCAGATTTTCCTAACAGCCAGAGCAAATTAGAACACACAGTCACAGGGTTCTCGTGGTCATAGAGAAGAAAGCACACACACCAGTTTCTCAGAGGAAACAAAACTCTTCCTGGCCCTGGATTCTAGAAGAATTTCTCACTTTATGTAGGAAACAGGTCTATCTACACAGGGCAGGCTTAGAATGCTGTCAGTGGGACTTCTGAGCAGCTGACCGACGCTGTGTAGGTTCTGTTTCCTCTCAATCCCAGACTCCAGCTGCCGACCCTGGACCAGGCTGAGAATGAGGGATCTGCGTCATCCACCTGCCCTGCCTGGCAGGCATAGTCACAGGTGTGCCTCTGGGTAATGAATCTTCCTGAAACCGTCTCTGGGGCTGGTCCAAAGACAGACACTGATAAGAGTGCCTGAAACCTGAGAGGGAGCCACTGGAAAGAATGCTGCTGCTGATCTAGATCGGCGCTGTCCTGGCCCCGTCCGTCAGGCCGGCGGTCACAGCTCCGGGAGCCTGTGGCTCCATCTTCCTTTCCCAACTCCACCCTAGAAGCAGGACCCTGGAGGCCGGAAGCAGGGAGAACCAGGAAGGAAAGGAGTCCTGGTGTCTTTCTAACACTGTGCCCCGCTCCATAGCAGGTAAAATGTTCATTTGTTGAATTCAGAGGGGAGTTAGTGTGACACCCTCTTGGTGCCTAGCAAAGGACCTCACACAGGCAGGTGCTGGCGAAATGCTCTGATAAAGCTTCATCAAACCGCAGGGCCTTGCGATATGGCTTCACTAAAGGCCCAAGCTCACCAAGCATTAAATATGCAGAGAAGGAACGTGAGCAGGCAACTGAAACCAAGGGAGGTGGGTATACATCATGGCAAAACTAATTATCTTCTGGTGACGGATGTGGCTTCGCACATGCAAGAGAAAACATCCAGAGGGACCAGGGATTCCTTCTCAAATGACGTTAATTCAGAGACCCGCCTGGCACGTGATCAAGGGACTTCTGTCTTAACAAGAGAGGATCAAATCAGGTTTGCAGGGCCCATCTGGTCGGGGCCGTTGCAGGTGCTCATGCGCGGCTGAGAACCACACTTACTGTGAACGGTGAAGGCACGTGGGCCCCTGCCTCACTTCCTTTGTCACTTGCTGATTCTTCCGTCTGCAGACAACAGCAAAAACTTGCGATGATAAACAAAACCGATCTTCCTGAACTAACACCCTCTAAACAAACAGACTATTAACACCCAGAATAATAGTACCAGCTGGCACAAAGCTCCCAGCGGCAGCCCAAGAGAGGATGGTGTGAGCAGGGCAGGGAGCAGGGAAGGGGGCAGGGAGGGAAGCGACACACCCAACTACCCACGCCTTCCCCGTGGATAAATAAAATCTGGAGAGGACTGTTGATCTGCTGATATGAGAAGAGGTGGAGGAGGGATGGAGAAGGAAGCCACCATCTTCTCCTCCCAGGCCCTGGCTGGGCAGCAGTGGGGGAGGGGCCCTTTACCTTGTAGTTCAGAGGGCTGAGGTGCTTGAAGCATCCAAAGCAGGTGTAGCCCAGGCAGACCAGGATGGTGAGCAGAAGCGCCAGGAAGGTGAACAGGGTGAGGGGAGCCTTCAGACCTGGGGACAAAGGGATGCCAGCCTTGGCGGGGGGAGGTCACCCCTGGTGCAGGAACTGTGTGTGGCTTCTCTCTCAGGCCAGAAATGAAGAGAAGGCATCACCCACCCCCCGCCTCCCACCATCTCCAGCAGCTGGGATGGTATCTTCACAGGCAGGAGCACAGAGGGTGACCCACTGAACAGCTGGCATTATCCCTGGTCAGATTTCAGGTACTGGGGCACCGAGTCAAAGGCAAGTTGCCAGCCTCCTTGCTGGGTCGGTTCCCTCCAGTCTCCAGTGCCCTCAGCAGAGTCACACATCTCTTCTGCCTCTTCCTTTTTCTCAAGAGTGGCAGTTTTCCCTCCGGCATGTCCCCACTGCCTCCACACTGTGAAGCATGAGGACCTGGGCCCATCCACACCCGCAAAGAGCATCGCGGACTAGCTTCCCCCTCTCTGGTTCAGCCCCTTCATAGCTGGTAAAGGGACCATCTTCTCTGTAAGGCTGTCTGGGGCAATCGCCCTGGCCTTCCCCAGGTTACACTTGACCTCAGGATAGCTTGGAACTGGGCTGTCAGTGCTGCACCCAATCAGCCCTCACCCTTGGGGTACCACCTTCTGATTGGACACCGAGTTGATGCTCTTAAAACAGGAAGGGATTTGACGGGCTGGTGTGGATGCGGGAATAGGAGGCTGGGTGTTGCCTCCTGCCCTCCACCCCTGCCCTAGTCAGAAGGGCCACTCACCCAGGCGCAGGAAGAAAAAGAAGTAGAGCCAGAAGAGGCACAGGATGGGAGCAGCCAAGGCCTGGTTCACGGCTGCGAAGTGGATTCTCTTCTCCAGCTTTGCCGGGAGGTAGGCGAAGTAGAGGTTGTGCCGGTCGACCATGTGCTTGAGCAGGATGTAGATGAGGCCTGCAGAGCCAGGGCTGTGAGCTGGACAGCGGCTGGGCCGCAGGGGCCACTCTACCCCCTTCCTCCCGGAGGTGGCTGTTTGTGCCGGGAGCTGGGCTGGGGCTGCGGCTGGTCTACGTGCACACGTGCATGTCCTGGCTCCTACTGTTTTTCTTCCTTCTCCTTCTCTCCCCCCGCCTCCCTGTCCACCTCTCCCCCTCTCTCCTCTCCCCACCTCCCCTTCCTCCCTCCCAGCCTCTTTCTGACCCAGGGAGTAGAGGCGTCCGTGCTGCTGTCCCCACGGAACATTGAAATTCTAGGACCATTTTGGGGGAAGAGGTGATCTTACACCCAGAGGCCTGGCCTCAACTTCCTCCCACGCTGAGCCCCCCTCCCCTTATCCCTCAAGGAAGGCCCGTGGAAGGAATCCATGAGAAGTGAGATTAAACTTGGTGTCCCCTGTGGCTCCTTGGCAGCTTACGGTTCCCGTGGCTACAAGAGGCCCGCTGTTTGTGGGGCTCCATGACGCCCTGCTGATGGCTGTCCTGGGGTGCTCGGCCAAATCAGCCACCCACCTGCCCCGGGACCGGCCCCAGGGCCACTCACCGAACGGCACGATGATGGGGCAGGTGATGCTGTAGGCCATGATGACGGTGAAGACGCACAGCATCCACGCGTACATGGCTCCAAACTCGTACTCGAAGGCCTGGTTCTGGGAGCGGGAGGTGGTGAGGGGCTTAGGGGTTTGGCCCACCCCAACCCGCCTCCGTGCACTCCAAGCGGTCGGGGAGAACACAGTGCGGGAGGACTTCGGAAGTGGGAGCCTCACCGCGCCCCTCACCTCTCAAGGCCCCTTCTGTCCCTCCACAAGCCTCCTCCAGCTTCACCTGGCTCACACCCAGACCTCGAAAGGCACAATGACTCGTGTTTTCGTAGTGTTTCTCTTGTTCTAATCCTGTCTACACAGCAGGCCTGTGAGCCCCCAAAGGGCAGAGCGGGTACATCTGACTGTAGAATGACCCTCCACAGACTCTGTCAGACCCAACAGCACTCCGCCCCTTCTAGCCGTGTGTCCTGGGCCAAGCACTTGACCTCCCGGTGGCTTAGTCTGTGCGTCTGCAAAGCAAGCTCCAGGAGCGCCCATCTCACAGCGGGCTCTGAGGATTAAATGACAGGATGCAGGGCTTCTCCTCTTATGGTTCCCACAGTGGCAAAGGAGAATAAAAGAGAACCCCACACACCCAATCTAGAGAGTCATGGAACAAATGCCACCAGCCCAAAATGCTTTGACCTCTGTAGTAATCTAAGAATTTATGCAAATGAAGGTCCATGGGAAAGAAATGTATGTGTATGTGTGTGTGTGTGTGATCAGCCCAGTTAAAATAAAAAAGCCCCACTCTCTCCTCCAGCCCGAGAGTCAGCATGGAGGATGACGTAGCCAGCCCACCCTCACCCAGGCTCCTTACACCTCCTCTCCCCACAGCCCTGGGCCCAGGTGAGAGGCCCTGCGCACGGTGCCCGGCACTTAGCAGGAGGCTGGGTAAACGCGGGCGGCGGGGAGGCTCTGGGACGAAGTCAGCGCCCACCCCCACCCTCTGTACCTGCTTGATGTTCCTGCGGTCGGCTGCAGTCTTGGCCATGACCATGCGGAAGGTGTAGAGGATGAGGCCGGGCAGCCGCAGCAGCTCCATGCCGTTGCCAATGAAGGCCGAGGCGATGACATAGTTCACAAAGAAGGCGCCCTGGTCGGGCAGGAAGACGCACCTGGGGAACCACCGGGTGTGCGAGCTGAGTGTCCCGAGAGGGAGAGGGGCCCGTGACTGAGCAGAGACGGGACTCAGAACTGACCACGGATTTGGCCATCTGGAAGTCACTGTCAACCTAGACCCCAGCTGGTTGGGTATGGGTGTGTCTGTCTGTGGCTGCCAGCTCCCAAGTCCTCAGTTTACCCAGCGAGAACCCATTTAAGAAAATTCACTCTATCCTTTCAGATAGGCACGGCCAGGCTTCCCTGTGAACAGTCCTTTGGAAAAGTCTATCTTGAACATCTGGGCCTACATTAGGACTTAAAGTATAGTACAGTACGGGCTGGGGATGAATCCCAGCTCTGTCTCTTAACTAGCTGGGTAGCCTTTTTTTCTTCAGCATGTCTGGGCCTCAGTCTCCTCATCTGTAAAATGGAAATAGTCAAATTTCTGACTCATAGCTTGGTTAAAGATTAAATGAAAAAAAGAATCAAGCATTTACCATAGCATCTTCTTAAATAACAGCTATTACTGTTAAGTGGGTTTGGTACAAGTTGAAAATACTAACAAGGACACACATTAGAAATACGTTCAACTCCTCTCTCCTAGCGAAAATAATCCCGGACCAGACAGTCATTCTGGTTGCAGTGTTAATTATTATTGTCCTTCCCCCTTCCCCGGCACCACTGAGACCCAGCAGTTCCTTCTCCCCAGATGGTTCTGTTCTCAGTAAGTAAGTTTCAAAGAATGAATGAGATTGCCACTAATTGAGTTTCAACCTAAAAGATTAACCACATTTCTGCACTTGTAGCACAAAGTGGGTCAGCTCCCCCGGTGCAGCCCCGCCAGGAACCTGTAGTGGTGCGGGGAGTCCACAGGCCCTGAAGGACAGACAACCCTCCCCGACTGCAGCCCCAGCCCCAGCCCCAGCCCCTGGGGAACGTGGGTCCAAAACTCAGCGTGGCTGATACTTACTCCAATCTGATAGAGGCCTCCGAGGAAGTTTTATCAAAGAGCCACCGGAAGAAAAAATCCAAACTGAAAGAACAATGAATCCCGTAAGAACTCGTTTCCAACAGTCCATGTGATCACTGCATATGTTTTCATTTTTTTCTGCTTTCTGCTTTTTTTTTAAAAAAAGGCCAAATCTCAAGATCTACCCTGGTTCTCTAAGATGCTACTTATTATACCATAACTCATCAGGGCCTGCTTTAACAGAAACTTCCTTCCTCAAAATAACCAAAGCCATGATCAGACCCTCTCCCTAAGTGGAAGGTCCATGGTAAGTTTCATTTTCAAGCTTTTTTTTTTTTTAAGGCAGAAAGATCATACCTCTGGAAGAATCAGTGGGCCAGCACAATTGCACGCCAAGTGAGTGTGACAGGTTTAAATGTTGTCAGGAATTTGCAACGACTCCCAAACCATCTGCATTTTCTTGCGGACAGTGTCCTCTGTCGTGACCCTGGTTCTGAATTTAGAGCAGGAGGTGGTAATATGTACCTGGTGAGGCCCAGGGAGGGCAGGATCAGCACCATGAAGATCAAGAATATGTAGACCTTGGTCATCATGATTCGGTTTTCGCCTGACCTGCGGGAAGTCAGAGGTGAGCCCTCACAGTCCCTCAGATGCACCGGGCGTCCCCAGTAAGGGCCCTGCTGTATGCCCATCGTGCTGGCGGGGAGGGGGCATCAGAGACACCCACCTCAGGGGCGAGCCCCAGGGAACTCACTTGGTCCAGTGACGCTCCAGCAGCGTAGAGTAGTAAACGACGGTGGGCAGCAGGGCTGAGAAGGACCACAGGAGGAGGGTTGGGAAGAACTGGCTGATGATGGGGTCCTAGAAAACAGTCCATAGCAGAGAGAGCTGTGAGCCCTGGGGGCCTTGGGCCGTGACCTGTTGGCATGGTGACTCAGTGACCTCTGGGATTTTGGTCACTTTTGTCCCCTAGAACCAACGTTGTACCTGGTACAGGGTAGATAATGTTGGCTGAACAGACAATAACAGCACCTGACATTTGTACAGTGCTTTATTTTTCTTATTTTTATTGTTAAAAAATTTTTGGCCACACTACGTGACATGTGGGATCTTAGTTGCCCCACCAGGGATCGAACCTGTGCCCCCTGCAGTGGAAGCACGGAGTCTTAACCACTGGACCGCCAGGGAAGTCCCTGTATAGCTCTTCAGAGCGAAGAATGCAACTTCGCATACAACTGAACTCCACTTTCTTACTGACCAGAGAGATAACCTCCTCCATTCCCTATAGATAGCCAACGATGGACACCAAAGGAAGACAGAGCACTGACGGCCAGGGCCCTTCCCCAGCTGCCTGCCCACTCAGCTCCCACTGGCCCAGTCGTAGCTTCCCAGAACTGCTTCGTGTTTGTTCCCAATCTCATCTGTGCCTGTTGTACCTGTTACTGCAATTACATGGTTCGATTAGCTTATTACCTTCTCTGATAAAATGAGCATAGCAATAGAGAGATTTCTTTGAAAACTAAGTTGGATACATTGGAAAGACTTGATAAAGGCCAATTTCTCAAAAATGCTGCTGAATTAGATGAGAGTGAATTAACTGTAAAAGACCAAGGGAAATGAAATCTAGGAGGGTTCTATACTTTGAATGGCTTTGCAAGTATCTCTAAGTTCTTGCTTGACTGTAAGAAACCAAAACTAGAATCACAAACAATGAAATAAGCGTGTGTTTTATATAAAATACACAAAGGAGAAATCTAATCAGCAGATCCTTCCTCAAAAGAACAGGCCTTGACCATACATCAAAAGACTGGCAAAGGAATACACATTTAGATGCTTTAAATCTAAACAAAACTTACGTATTTTTTATTATCTATTGAGTCATTTGATCATCACAACGGCCCCATGAGTATAACATAGCAGAGTGTTATAGAGGACAAAGCCAGTTTTTAGAGGAAAAACCAAGGCTCAGAATTCATCAGCTAGGGAATGGCTGAGCGAGAACCAGGCCGTCAGGGCCTCCAGCCCCCTGTGCTTTCCCAGAGTGTGATTAACCGAATGCCAAGTGGAACTGAAAAAAAAAAAAGGATGTGGAGTGACATTTCAGCAAAGCCAATTATGGGAAACCAAGTAGATGCCATTTTAGGGAGTGTTCAGCTGTTACCAATTCATCTAAGATCCTTAAAAGTCATTCATTACCTATCTAGAATAAGTAACTTTACAACAGGATGATCAGAAACTGAAATATAAAAAGAAAAATTGATTCATGATCCCGCCACCCCCATCAGAGAAGCGCTTTGCATTCTTTGCTACCCACTCCCCGTAGCAGCCATCCTGCACACACATCACTGGTACATCACTGTAACCACTGCCGAGAGAGAATTTTATATTCTGCTTTTATCGTAAAACCCCATGTCTGCCACAAAGTCTATACAATTTTTTAATGGATGCTTAACAGTCTGTCAGACTGAATATACCTCATTCAACTCAAATTACCCCTACTGTTGAACATTTAGATTGATTCCACTGTATCTATGTCTCTATAGTAACACATATACACACACATATACATACACATACATGTATACATAAAATATAGACACATATGTTTATCTACATAACGTTACTATAAAGACATTGTAATAAATGTGGCCATGCCTGCTCAGGGCTTAAAAGCACATGAGCCAAGTGACACGGCCTCCTGGTTCAGTGGCCCCCACGGCTCTTGGTCTCATTCCTCCCCCACCCTCCATGCCCTCTTGCGAGAGGCCCTACAGGATGGTCACTCACGTTTAGCGCATGGATGGGTTTGGTGACGTTGAACTTGTCCATGGTGGACAGGATGATGGAGGGTGTGGTCAGGAAAAACAGCCCCAAGGAGAGAGTGAAGTTGATGCCCAGCCATTGGAACCACCAGCAGAGGCCCTGGATAGAGAGGTTCTTCCTGCAGAGGGGAGGACACAGGCCCTGGAGGTTTATCTCTCAGGCTCTGGCCACCTATGACACCTACAGTGCCCACGGCTTGGGTGAGTCAGAAGGTCAAATTTACGCAAGGCAAGAGACTAGACTGAGGGCTCTGGCTGAGGGCCCATCTTGACCTTGGGAGCACAGGCAAGTGTCGTGCACTGACCTTCAGCTACAGGAAGGTCGAATTTGGGGTCCCTATGAGCTCAGAAGGAAAACAGGTTATTTGCAGCTAGAGTCTGGGAGCCAGACCCTACTCGAAGAGATGCCATGAGCCCCGCAGCAGGCCAAACAAGGCTCCAACATGGCATTTTTCAGACACGCTAAAGACACGTGACTCCCCACGGGGCCGTGAGCTGGGGTGTGAGTTGGAGGGGGGTGGGGGACAAAAGCAAAAGGCCCAGCTGGAACCCGCCTTGGCTTCTCACCCCACCAAGAGCAGACCGGCAAACCAGTCCCAAGTTTAGAAAGCTCAGTGAACCAAAGAGCAGAACTGCCAGGGGCTGAAATACAGCCCAGTGGAGATGAGCGCCCAGACCCTGCTCTGGACCAGGACCTGAGGCCAGGCTGGATGGCGAGCCAAGCTGGGGCCTCTGCCGGGCTGTCCTCACCCTCGGCATTGTGCTTAAGGCTCCGGGGACACAGCTCAGCTCACCAGCTTGTGCCCCAGGCTGGAGAGGCGGCTGGCACCTGACCCAGGGCCGCATTGTCTGGTACAGTAGCCTCGAGCCACAGCAGGCTACTGTGTGTTGAAATGTGGCTGGTCCAAACAGAGATGGGCCAGAAGTGGCACATACACGCTGGATCTCAAAGACACTACGTATGAAAAGGAGACTGTAAGACATCTCAATTTAAAACAATTGACTACATGTTGAAATGATAATATTTTAGATATAGAGGGAGAACTCTGATTAAAATTAATTTTAACAGTTTCTTTTACTTCTTTTTTTTTAAGACCTGTTTTTTTGTTGTGGTTTTTTTGGTGTTTTTTGGCCTCGCCGTGCAGCTTGCAGGATCTCAGTTCCCTGACCAGGGACTGAACCTGGGCCATGGCCGTGAAAGCCTGAAATCCTAACCACTAGGCCACCAGGGAACTCCCCAGTTTCTTTTACTTTTTTTAATGTGGCTAAAAGGAAACTTAAAATTGCATACATTGCTCCCATTATAGTCCTACCAGACACTGCTGATGCCGGGGAGAGACACTGGAGTGAAGTCCTGGGTGTGGACACACCACCCACCCCCATCACGCCTCCCACCCCCGGCCCAGAGGGGTGCAGGAGAGTATGAGTGTTTCTCTGAGTGCCAGGTCACACCTGTGCTTCCAGGTGACTTGGGCAGCCCTGCAGGGCTCCCAGGCCCCATTCCCGCCCCTTGCCGGCCTGGGGGCTCACCAGCAGATGTCTTCGGGGTAAGCGGCGAAGCTGACCGTCCACTTGGAGACGCAGAGCTCTCTGCTGTGGGAGGATGGCTGCGGGTCACTTTTGCACTGAAGGCCCTGACACTTGCAGGCGTTGAAGTCCTTCAGGATGCTGCCAGGAAATGTAGAAATGGCCAGGGTCCAGACCCCTCGGGGCACCATGTACCCACACAGCAAACAGGACCGTGTGAGAGTGGGAGTCCCATGGCACAGGACCTTTGCTTTATTATTAGTTTATTATACTTATGCTATAATTAGTGCTATGAAAGAGATGCCATTCTTAGCACATTATGTGCAGAATTTTGCGTAATCCTCAGGACAACCCTCTAAGCTGGGGACTACCATTCCTATTTTACAGATGAGGAAACTGAGGCTCTCAGAGTTAGGTTTTGCACCCTGCTGTCTGACCCCAGCTCCCATGCTGTTGGCATTGCCCCAACATAGGGCTCCTCCTTGCGGCCCCCCTCTGCCCTGCCCATGAAGCCGGACATCCCGCTGCCAGGCCCGGGGCCTCACTTTTCCACTCCCTCGCCTCTTCCCAGGCCCCATAGCAGCATTAGACTGCATCACCTATGACTCCAAGATGCCCCTCCCTAGGACTCCCACCCCCACACTCTCCACTCCTTCCCCCTTTAGTCTCCCACAAAGAACCCACCAGCCCCCCTACTCCTGTCTCAGAACACTCTTCCTCTTTCCACTGGCCTCGTCCCCACCCCAGCCTCACTTGAGAGTCTGCAAGGCACAGCCAGGAGTCTGTTCCCAGGGTTCACGATGCCCGAAGCAGGGAAGGCAGGGGAAGGAGCATTTGCTGGGCCAACTCCTTTCCGTCTCCCTCTACCGACCCCATCCCCTGCTGCTCCCAAGGCGAGACGACATGGAGATCCCAGGCATGAGAGCGTTTTAGGAGCTAGAGCTCATGCCAAGGTGCACTATGAAAACCACTCCCTTGGGCCAGGCTCTCAGCAGCAGTGAGCATCCTGGAGTGCCCAGAGGTATTCCCCCAGAGCAGTGCATTTGTAGGGAGATGGGAAGGCCACGCATAGAAGGAAGATCTGTGGTTCCAGAGTAGGTACGTGAAAGAGGGTGGCATCCACCCCACCTGGCGAAATGCTGGGTCATAGAGGCAATGGCACCCCTGGGGCAGCTGGTGAGAGCCCGGCAGTGGGGTAAGGCCATATCAACCCAAGAGGGGCTCAGCTGGAATCACGCATGCCCAGCTGGCACACAAACATCGGCCAGGCTCACCAAGGGAGTGGGTGTGGATGTCTGCCCCCAATCCCAGCCACACCCGCAGAAGGAGACGGAAATGCTACAAACAAATCCCAGCAATGGCGGTGCAGCAGTACCGTCTCTATCCAAGAGGGACAGCAAGTTATCTGGAGGCAGACAAGGGACATGCCCACACTCACTAGGTGGCCATGCACTTTTCCTGGAAGGTGACGAAGGCCATTCCCAGGGACTGGTCCTGGACCCTGCATTCCTCCTCTGTGATCCTCTCCATCAGCCTGTCCTTCATGCGCGTGTAGTAGGAGATGGCGTCCTCCTACCAGAGGACACATCCCCTTGTGATGACGTGGTCCTGTGCAGGTCTCGGGGGACCCAGCGCCCACATTCCCGGGGGGTGTGGGCCCTCACCCACTCACACCCCTGCACTTCACAGCAGCAGAACTGGCCGCAGGGCTTGGGGTTGATGAGGGTCCGCTGGCCTGTCTTCACCTGCAGGTTTGTATAATAGGTCAGGCTCTTCTCTGTCTTTTTTCTGCAGTGGGAGGGACAAACTTCAGACTCGCAGTCCTGTGGTGTGACTCACGGTCCCCACACCCATCATCAACCACTGGTCACACCAGCTTTCTAAACAAGAAAGCGGCAGAGCCACTCCTCTCCTTTCCTGCTAGGGGATCCGAGGCCAGCAAGGAATGAGGATGGCATCTCAGAGGGAAGGAGTCAGAAAGATGCAGGCCATCTCAGCCCATGCCCACCCGCCCTGCCAGCCCTCCCTTACCTCTCCCTGCACAGGTAAATCAGCTTGGCCACGTTGTAGCACAGCTGGACCTCCACCACTTCACACGTGGGATACGCGTCCCTGTGCCCAGGGCAGATCAAAAGCAAAAGATAGCCATTGGAAAAGAGAACCCCCCAGGCAGGAGAGACCCCCAAGACTCCAGGGGTGGCAGAGTAATTACACTGCTCATTTCTGTGCCAGGGGAGACCTCTTTCCTCTTTGTCTTTTACCAAAGGGGAAAATTTTGAAATGTAATACAAAGAGGTCCTTTTAAATAGCATGAAAGTAACTGCCTGAAACTGACAAGTTTGTACCCACTTGGCTTTAAATCAGTCAGTACTTCTCCTGAAGAAAAAAAATAACACTGTTCATTACCTCCTCTACCCATGCAAAGGAGTAAATTTATTGTTTGCTCTAGGTCATTTCTACTCTGGACCATCACTGAAATCCTATTCAGTTTGTGACCCTTTTGAAGATCACAGACCTTTTCGGTCTCATGAAAGCAAAGGACCCTCAGCCCAGTAAGTCTCTACACATGCGTTAACAATCATAGTAAAATACTGTAAGTATGCTGTATGTATACTTATTCTTGGCCAGGTACTGTTAGAGCATTAACTTATTTGATCCTCACCATAACCTGTGAGGTTTTTGTCCCCATTTTACAGATGAGGAAAATAAGCATCAGAGAGGTAAAATGACTGGTGCCCAAGATCACACAGCTAGTGAGTGTCTGAGCCAGGAAGTAAATCCAGGCGGCCCAGCTCCAGGGCCCATGCCTGTACCCAGCGTATGATCTTCCCTCACCATATACGCAAAATCCTATGTACAACTCCTGGGCATTCCTGAACCGTGTAAATCCCCACCTACTACTTGCTAGGCACTGGGATGGAGCCTGGATAAGTTTACATTTTAGTGAGAGAGAGAGACACAGCCCATAGACATGTCAGGTAGACAATTTCAGGTCCCATTACGAGCTCTGCGGAAGAGAACAATGGTGTAAGCGTCCCTGCTACAAGGCAAATTCACACATCAGTCCCCATGGATTGCTGCAGTGTTCACTAAAAGGGCTTCCTGAAATAGGAGAAAGTGTGATTCGGTGTTTGTAATGGGAATGAGAGGACTTTTTTTTCTCTTTAAGGTAATATATTAAGTGGAGCTACTGTTTCCAAATGTTGCCTAACAGGCAACTTTGGGGAGCTGTTTCAAGGAATAGAGAAAAATGATTCCAGTACCCAGTGTTTATATATAGAAAAATATTTCTAAAATACTTAGAGTTTCTAAAAGAGAGGTTAGTCGATAAATTTTAAACATTCATTTTACAATTCTGTTTATACTAATAATTTGCTTAGCAAGTGTTCTTCATAAATAGTGCAAAGCCAAGCCATAGTCAACCCCTAATCCATACTACAAATTAATGACTGTTGACGAGGAATGAATACAGACTGAAACCTCAGCTCGCTAGCCCAGGTTCAAGCCCTCCAGCCCAGGGTCCTGGGAGCCTTCCCGGCCTGCTCTCCCCCCGACCATCCCCTTTCCTGAAGCTCCATGAGATGCCCTGCATTCATCGCATGGTACACACAACTTCCTTCTCACAGGAAAGCCCTTCCTCTAGCCCCCACCTGCAGGTATCCCTGGTGCAGGTGCTCAGAGGAGGCTGCTGGAAAGGAGGGTCTGCTGGGAGAGCCGTGAGTGAGCTCTGTGAGGACAGGGCCCCGGACCCGGAGTGCTCACTCAAGAGACACGTGCTGAGAAGAAGAATGAACCACGAAACGCAAAGCGGGGCCCAGGTCCCTCCCCACCTCCAAGACTGCTGTCTCTCGGGTATCTCTTACTCTGCAAAGCTGACGCTGAGAAGCCCAGGGTGAATCCTTTTTTTTTTTTTTTGCGGGGAATGTGTGGGCGTGTTGTTTCTATAAATCTTTTTCTCTGCCCCTGAGCTCTCAAGATGTTTATCTGCCCCACACCCTGGCCTGTATTCTGGCTACTGCGGTCACGTGGGCAGCCGTGGCTGCTGGCAGAGGACGTGCCGGCCCAGCCCAGGCCCTCACAGCCCCAGCAGAGCCTGCCCAGAGCAGCATCTGCAGCTCGGTGGCTGGGCCAGGTCCTCCTAGGGTCTCTCTCCCCTTCCCTCCCAGCAGAAGCGGCCCTGCTCACCGGAAGTGGCTCTCCACAGTCTCCTTCTTCGCGTCTCTGGGGAGTCCTGTGATGAACAGGGTCCGCCTCACCTGCCGGAGAAACACACCAGGGAGAAAAGTCACCAGGGCAAGCCAGTCGGCCAGGGGAACACCCCGTTCAAGCCTCCCCAAGCAAAACGATGGGGACTCAGAGGCTCAGGTGCTCGCCTTCCTGGCCTGACAGAGCCTTGAAGTCTCTTCTTTACATAGCATCTTCTTCTAGGCAGTCAAGAATACGTTTCCAGGGAATTCCCTGGCGGTCCAGTGGTTAGGGCTCTGCGCTTCCACTGCAGGGGGCATGGGTTCGACCCCTGGTCAGGGAACTAAGATCCCACATGCCACGCAGCATGGCCAAAAAAAAATACATTTCCAAAGCAATTTCGATGAGCCTCCTTTGCATGACAAGAGACTGAGAAAGAACTCAGAAAGGGGAAGTGACTCAAATGAGGTCACACAGCAGATCAGAGGAGGACCCAGGCTTGGAACCAAGTAATAGAAACTCCCTCTCCCTCCATCAAGTTATGGGTTGCAATGAGAGAGGGAGCTGCTCTCAATTCAAACTTCTTGGAAGTTACTTAGAATCAGTAACTACAAGCCCAAACCCCACAAATCTAAAGGCTAGTTGGCAAAATGGGGGGAAATAGCCAAATCCTAAAACAATCTACCAGAAAAAAATGTTTAATGCCGATTCTGAGCACACATTTGCAAGCCTGAGGCCCCTCCTTACACTCACTGCCATCGTGGTGCTGGGGAATAAGCCTGGTGCCACTCCTCCCCAGCTCCCACCTGAGCCCCTCCCCAGCACACACCCAGCCCCCCACCGCCCCTCACTCACCAGGTTCTCCTCTTTGTACTTGATGGACTGGGTGTGGTGCCGCATGAAGCCCACAGTGAGGATGAGGTAAAGGATAGAGAAGACGGTGTGCAGCCAAAGCAGGTCGTTGCTGGGGGGGAGGGGAGGGACACCACCTGCCATCAGGGCTGGGCTCCCAGGCAGGGAGCGAGGGTGCAGGGCTGGGCTTGGTTACCCACCTGGCACTGAGCTGAGGGCCAAAGGCTTCCTCACAACAGATCCTCCAACAGAGGTTGAGTGGCCAGTGCCCTTTAGAGAAGGCACTGTCCTGACAAATGAACCCCAGCTCCACGGGGCCCTCTGTGTTTCCTAAAACCCACTGCAGAACAACAGCGGCCTGGGGCGTGTCCATGCCCATAGCCCAGCAGCAGGCGCTAGAGGCAAAGAGGCTTTCAGACATTAACTCGCTCACTTTGGACGCCCTCTGGCCTATCCCGGGCTCCAGAATCTGCCCTCTCCTTGGTCTCACCCATCAGCACCCTCATGCCCTCCCACCTCGAACTCACTCAGTCTGTAGGTTTGCGACTGTCGTCCTCCCAAAGCTGTAAGGGTCTTTGTCTGCAGGGAAGCACAGATACTCAGTTGCAGGGTCACACTAGGGAAGTGGGAGGGGGGCAACACAGCCTTGGTTTGTGGAGCTCTAAGGAGGAGGAGCATTAAGATGTCCGAGAAGTCGGAGGACTGTGACGACCGTCCACTTTTCAGAGCTACACCAACCAAGGCCTCTGCTTTACTCCAAGACGCTCCTGACAACTTCTTCTCAACCTACCATGTGGGTAAAGTCAAAATCTGAATTCATCTTGCTTTGAGATTCTTGTGGCATTCCTTGAGAAATCTAGAAACACCCTAAGCTGTTCCCAAAACCAAGGCTGGGAATCACTGGGCATAAGAAGTGGATTCGTGATGGTGACGCTGGATTCCCATGGGTGTTTGGAAATAGAATTCCACACTCCGATTTTCACGTAGAGCATCACAAACATCTTCTGGATCCACTACTTGTGGCCTCCTGATTTGGGTGGGGGCAGGAAACTATAAAACACACTCTGAAAGCCCCTGATCTTATCAGTCTTGGGGTCTTCCTCCTACTTAGATATTAGGGGCCCCAGCTCTTGGCCCAGGTTTGGGGTGGATTCTTCTCCAGATCTTTAAGCAAATGGAAAAGTTCAGAAAGTCACCCTGAGACCTTCTCACATCTGAATTTGAGCATGAATCCTGGGGTTCTGATCCACCACAATGAGGCCCTTTCCCCAGGGCTGCTGCTCTGCCTGGGCCCAACTCAGGCAAGACGAGGAGTCCTTACCCAGCAAGCTCCCCGAGAGGTTGACAGGCAGGATGACACACAGAGACAAGAAGCTGACCACCACCAGCAGGAAGATGATGTGTCTCTGGAACGACAGGTAGTGGATGGCGTCCTCCCCACACCACTCCATGATCTGGTCATCTCTGTGCAAGACACACATGGAATCCTAATGAGCAGTGGTAACAGGCTGGGCCCTTTGGGCCTTGCATGGATGATCTCATTTAACCCTCGTGACCATCCGTGAGGTAGGTCCCAATTTGATCTCCATTTTTTTAAATATGAGGAAACAGGTACAGAAAAAGCACATTAACTTTTACAATCATCCAGCCTGTAATAGCAGAGCTATGATCTCCAGAGCCTGCCTCTCAGCCCTCGCCCCATACTCCTGGACGAAGGAACCTGCCACTGCTCCACTTTAGGTCTCTAGAAACATTTGTGCACACGTTTGTGTGTAAGTACAATTATCCCTCAGCCCTTTCCTGCATCTATGGACAAGCAAAGCCACTGACAAGAGGGCTGCTGAGAATCTCCTGAGCAAAGCTGTGTGTGTCCAGGCTCATGGTTCCCACCCTTTCTCCCATCTCCTCCTCAGGGAAACTGGGAGACAGAGGTGGAGCCACTGCTTTATTTTATTTATCTTTTAATATTTATTTGGCTGTGCTGGTCTTAGTTGAGGTGTGTGGGATCTTCATTACCACGTGCGGATCTTCATTGCGGCACGCGGGATCTTTAGTTGCCACATGTGGGATCTTTTAGTTGTGGCACGCGGGATCTAGTTCCCTGACCAGGGATTGAAACCGGGCCCCCTGCATTGGGAGCACAGAGTTTTAACCACTGGGCCACCAGGGAAGTCCCTGGAGCTACTGCTTTAAACATTCTAAGGCTCAGTCCATCTTGCTGGCCCTGCCTCTTCCCTGTGTCCCTGCTGTGGCCCCAGAGGTGGGGGGCGACCTGCTCCACCCTTTCCCACCCTCAGTGCTGTATTTGGAGGCTCCAGGTCATTTGGCAACCCAGAAAATTCTGGGTTCTGACAGCCAGACTTCCATGCTGCAGAGAGATAAGGGGAGGGGGGTGTCTCCTGCTTTCCCACTCTCCTGACAGGGAGCTACCCTGAGGTAGCTTCCAGAAGGCAGGGAAAGCCCTGCACTGGGAAGAAAGAGCTCAGGGAAGCAAGGGCCACAGCATAAAAAGGCAGGTGTGAAAGGTGTGGCATGTGGGCTCTGCAGCCAGCCAGACAGACCACAGCGGAATCCAGCTCAGTCGCCTCCAGAGAGGGTCACAGCACCCACCTGAGGCTGGGACCTAAAGCAGGGAGGCTACTACCCGCTAGCTAGCTGGTCACTCAGCAGGCGCACAGGAGGCAATGAGGATCCGGGCCCAACGCCGTGCCTGGTGCCGGGTGGACGCTCGCAGTGCGCTTGCTAATGTTACTCCTTTTTACTGCTTACCTGGAGGACAAAGCTCTGCCGCTGACCACACTGTTTTCACTTCTAAATAAACTACCAAAATGCATATACTTTGCCACAATACGTGCTTACTAAACAAACATGGGTGAAGATTAAAACCAGTAAGTGGGACTTCCCTGGTGGGCCAGTGGGTAAGACTCCACACTCCCAATGCAGGGGGCCCGGGTTCGATCCCTGGTCGGGGAACTAGATCCCACGTGCACGCCGCAACTAAAAAGATCCCGCATGCCGCAACGAAGAGCCCGCATGCCGCAACTAAGACCCGGTGCAGCCGAAGTAAATAAAATATTTTTTAAAAATAAAACAAATAAGTGAGCAATTTTCATCAACAATTTTTTCTTGAGATACACCTCTAATTTCCGTATCTTGCTGGGAAAGGCAATTTGGATGGAAACTGAGAGGCCTCTTTAAATGTCAGTTGTAACGCTGGGCGTGAGCAGCTGTTAAAATTTAATTGCAGCCTTAAAAAAAGTCAAAGGGTAATCCTTTCTGTGGCAGGAACAGAAGAGAAAAAACAGTGGGAGTTGAAATGGAAAAATATGTCTGATACGGCATTAAAATGACAAAGCAGAATACGCAGCTGTATGGGTATGGCCTCACTCAATGAGAAGTGAGGTCCACACGGAGAGGGCTGGAAGGGGGACATGGAGTGATAGAAACAGTGGGTATTGACTGCAGTGCAAACGGTCAGCAGCCTTTGCTAGTTACCATGAAGATGATGAGTCAAAGTTTCTGGCTTTGCCCCACCCGATCCAGGGAGAGAGTGGGGGGCACAGCCCAGGGTAGGGGAATGGCCCGAGTCCCAGCCAGCGGTGTCATGGGGAGTGGCTGAGCAGAGGAAAACACGCCAAGGGCATCTTTCAGAGGTAGGGGTAAGGGTGACTTAAAATTTCTTCCTATTAATTCTGTTCTGTACGTGATGGATTTTTGCACAGAATATGCATGACTTCCAACACCCGGAGGAAACGCTGACATGATTTTGGAGTGGGCAGGGAAGGGCGAGGCTGCCAAATCCACCTCTCCCACCTCTGTCCCCTCCTCCCTCCCAGAAACCTCCCCTCCTGCTCCAGACCACAGTTCACTGGTTTCTTCTGCACAAACTGCCTCCTGCCAGTTCCCCTGGGAACAACTCTCACCAGCCTGGGCTGTTTATAACACGCTCACACGTGTGAATGCATTTGAACTAGACAGAGCAGGTGCTATTCTCAGCCTGCTTTTATAGTTGGGGAAACCGAGGCCCAGAGAGAGGGACTTACCCAATGTCCTAGAACTATCACATTTCATCACTTCTAAGATGTCATTTTCATATTTCAACACCTCTGAAATGGGGGGGCACCCTGGGATCACAGCCAATCACAGCATAATAGGAAGCATTTTCTCATTCCTGGTGCTGTGCGTCTTACAACGGTGGTTTCTCAGATAGGATGCAATACGGCCACAGGCAGCAGAGCTGAGACTCGCAGCTTAGCTCTGCCACCACGTGCAAGGGGAATAACTGGCTTATAATCACCAAGCACCTCTTTCAGGATTTCTCTCCAAAGGGCCCAAGTTTTAAGAAAAAAAGAAAACTTTTAACCAAATGAGCTGACTATATTAAGCAATCATTATGTCTCCACTTTCCACTAATTCAAAGACATGACGCTGCCTAGAAGACCTTCCATCCAAATATATCCGTGTTACACAGTACGTAGATATAATTCCTGCCTAAAGCAAAAAATTAGCTTTAATTAGCTTGCACAGGGGCTCCCTGGGCCACCTTTATTCTCAGCCCCCAAGTACAGCTTTGGGTCTGAACTGAAAAGTATCTGAGAGACTCCAACTCAGGATCAGGCATCTTGGCTCTCTCCTCCTGATTGGCCGAACACCCAAACAAACCCACCCAAACAAAGACACCTCCAGCCACCCGCGCTGTACTCACTGCAGGCGGAAGATTGCAGTCAGCCATGGGCAGCATCCCTGGAAACGGAGAACAGGGATTAGCTTCCAACAATCTCTATTTTTCGGAGGCAGATATAATCATCATCTTTGACTTTAAACAACCATCTAACCTCCCGTTTTATAAAAAGCAGTGCTTTTGTCCCAAATTCAGCAAGCAACCCTCTTGTCCAAACACGACAGAGTCGGTGTGCCCCCAGTCCTTTGTAACATGCATCCTGTGCCTGGAAATCTTGTGAAAGCCTCTCAAGTTTTGACAATTTGTGGAATTAATACAGGCTCCTGGGTCAAATGGTGCAACTTGAATGGAGAGTTGATGAAAGTTCAAGGCTGCTCTGGAGAAGCTGATGGGGGCTTCTGTTTGTTTCAAGATGACTGAATGAGATCCAAGACAAAAGCAAGGAACCAAGCCCACTCAACTGGACAGTTCCCTGGGGCGGGGTTTAGAGAGGGAAAGGGTTTCATGGGTTTTAGTGTCCATCGTATCTCTTAAACTCGATACCCCTTAAAGCTGGACTCTCACCCAGCTGGGAAAGACAAATATTTGCTCGTCATTCATTTGACAGTTACTTAGCACCTACTGGGTGTCAGGAGGTGGGGAACAGGGCTGGATAAGATTTGGTTCCTGCCCACAGCTGGCTCATAAGCTAGCAAGCAAGTCAATAATTAACTGTCACACAAAGCCGCTAAGTATGATAACACAGACAAGAGCTGTAGCCAGGTGCCTGAGAATTAATCAAGTCTCACAATCCTGGATCACCCAGCTGCCATCTTTGCTGTGGTATTTCCCAAGTTCAGGTGTCTTTGTCAAAGCAGAGAAGAGCTCTCACCAGCAATGTGCCACTCAAGGTCAAGGGTATTGAGTTAGCGGCTCAGCAGGAGTACAACTGCCCTCTCCCTGCCAATTCATTACTGCCCATCCTTGCAAGCCCCCATCCCGCAGCCACAACCATACCTGCCCCTTAAATACCAACCAGCTCGCTTTCAAAGTCCTGCTGCCCTGAGGAGGAAGATGACAGTCTCTGGAATCTGGACTCACTAGAAACACAAAAGGGAAAAATGGCAGATAATTCTTTTAAAAGGTCTAAAAACTTATGTCTAGTATCTCGCTGCCTCTTAGAGCTCAGGATCAAAGCTACTAGCGCTCAGTGGCTGGGACAAAATATAACTCACCCTGTGAAAAATATAGGCAAGGGCATCGACCATTCCAAGGTTTGGTGAGACATCAAACTCTATGTTACGTGGGATGAATAACAGGGGGTCAGGGCATCAGTGCACCATCCTGTGCTCCACACCCTTGAACCTCAGCCCTGTGACTGGTCTACATAAAATGACTTCAAAGTGTTGCCTGTTTACAATATATTTCCCAATATAGCAAATAAAACTTGGAATACTGTATTTTATCAAATCTAAGACACCACTGGTTGTAAAGGGCACAATTATTTTTTGAACCACTAAGAAGTAAAGGATGCTGTCAATTAACTATGATCACCATTGATAATAAGTTGCACCCAGTTTCATAGATGAGAAAATGCCAAAAATGCGCATTTTAGACTTGATGAACTGGAGCATTTTACATTGCTAATTTGGGCAGATCCTTTCTTCCGAGTAACCCATAAAAACACCCTGTGCGCTGTGAATTTGAGGTGTTTGCAGTATGCTAAGTTTTGCTTTTCTCTCTGTTTTCCTACTCCTGGCTTCACCATCCCACTTCTAATGGCATAAGGCCTGGTGAAGCTCAAGTTTCAAAGACTTTCCAGAGAACTGCCTCATTTGACCTTCATGGTAACCCTACAGGCAAGAAAAGGCCAGAGGAAACAACCCAACGAGCTCAGGGTCCTGACCAAGATGACACAGCCATGGAAGTGTGGAGGCTCCTGATTTCCAGGTGCTCTAGTCTGTTGTAGTACTCAGCCCTCCTAGGAGTGAATGTGCCAAAAATGCACCAGGTGTTTCAGAAGTTTCCCCCCAAACAGTCCAAGGCTGGCACACAGCTGAAGCAGAGGCCCCAGCACCTTACCCCAAGGTTAATATCCTTGGGCTTCCGCAAACGCCAGGATGGAGACTGTGGGGAAAGAAGGTGCATTTACAGACACCCCCATCGCCCCTCCTGCACAGACCGCATTTCAACACGGGAGCCCCCTGTGGAGCAAGAGTGGGGGTCTGCCTGTGGAACCCCCGGGGAGGCTTGGGTGGGGCAGCCCGGGCCAGTCTCTGTTTCCCCAGTCGCTTCCTATTGCTGCATCTGACACAAGATCCTGGGGTGAGGGACAGCTAGCTGGAGCTGGAAATTCCAGTTGTGCAGACGTGGAACTCATTCTCCCCCTTCAGGTGACATGCGTAGAGAGCCCAGGGTGGAGGCAGAAGGACGTGAGTCCTGGCCAAGGCAGTCTGTGCTCTGTGACAGAGCGTCCGAAGCTGGCGGATTAGGGCCACTGGCTGACCCTGACCCAGAGGAAAGGAGCAGCTCACCTACGGCCCTGCTGCCCTTCTCAATCCAGCTCGCCTCATCCCCAGCCCCGAACTAATTAATCTCAAAGAAGATACACTTGAAAATGTCCAAGGCGAGAAAGAAAGCTGGCATCCTCCTCAGCTGATGATGAAAGCCTTAAGTATCTAAGGCAACTAGATTTCTTCCGTAGCCTGAAGCAGCTGGTTCACAGTCACGCCAGCTCCAAGCCCCAGGGGAAAGCTGGGTGTGTGGGCAATGGTTTTCTTACCACCACAAGGAAGGCACCAAGGCTAATCTCACAGGTCTGTGGTGAAGAGGAGAGGGAACAGTTTCTGGTACAGGCCTGGCAGACACACTAATGAACACAATCTAATATGAGCATCATGTGTGGGCTGTGCCTGGTGGGCTTCACAAGCCCCCAGCCCCATCCCAGCCTCTGTCTCTGTCTCTCTCTCTCTCTCTCCTCTCACTCACACACACACACACACACACACACACACACACACACACACACACACACTTGACGTAATGAGTCTTTTTTACCTGTCTGCTTCTGACACCAGGGCAATGCGGCCATAATCCCAGAATTTTCTTCTTATGATGGAAAATACCAATATTAAAAACTAAAAGTAGAAAAGAAATCAAGTCTTGTAAATGTATATTGGATTGCTTCTAATTAGGGGCAATTGTCTTAGGGGCAAAGCCCACCCCTCCCCAACCCCCGCCCCCCCAGACTCAGGAGGGCTAAAAGGGCCAGAGAAGGCACGGAGCTGCCCAAGGCCACACAGCTCAAGGGCTCAACGCTCACCCCCTTCACCAGCTCCTGTCCCCTGTGCCCAAGCCACAAAGGCTGTCAACGCTGACACGGAGCTCGCCCTGGCAGCCCCCCAGTCAAGCACGCAGGCCCTGCTCTTCACTCCCAAGGCAGCCCTGACAGCCACGGCTGTCCTCGGCCCTGGTGTGCCTGCAGGGTCTCCTGAGCAGGAAGGGCCCTCACAGCAGCCCTGGGGACCAGCTCCCTCCTTCGCTTTACATAGAGCTGCATTTTTAATTATAGAACAGAGGTAGCAGAGCTCCCGGAAGCTGAGCCAGAGGTGGTCAGACCTTTATCTTGAGTTTGGTTCTCCTGGAGGCAAGCCCTGGGGACGGACTCCTGGTGTAGAGCACACAGGGGCAGCGCCCACTGAGGGCCTGGGGCTCCGTGTGGCTCCGCCTCCACAAGCAGGGGCGCTCGGGCGGCAGGCCCGTGCGCCCAACAGCAACGCGAGGGGCTGCACTCAAGTCTAACCCCCTTCCCGCTCTAAAAGTCTGTCGATTCTAGGCTGTCTCCTCGCTCCCTCCGTGCCCACCTTTGCAGGTCCTCTGCCTTGCTCCTGTCTCCCCTCCCTGGACAGGCTCCCTCCCTTCAGGGCTCAGCGTTTTAATCAGTATATCCCTGCCTGCCCTTGTCAGGAACTGTGGTTTTAAATGTGGGTTCTGGACCCCAGAGGGGCTGAGTTCCAGCAGAATTTTCTCAAGGTGAATCTGGAAGTTGGTGATATATTTTCAAAGGCAGGTGAGTCCTGCTGTCGGATAAACGTGAAGGCGGCTGGGCAAGTGCCTGCGCTCTGCCCTGGCTGCTGCCCCCCTTGGCCCCAGCGGTGTGGACATTTCCCGTGCATCTCTCTCCTCCAGGCCCCTCTGGCTCTTCGGTGGGCCCCTTCCTCCACCCCACTCCCAATCCCCGTAACTTCCCGCAATACAAATCCACCCCCACCAGCACACTCCACTGGAGAGCTACTCTCTCTTCTCAACCAAGACATACCCACCCCAGCCTGCCTCTCAGGACTTCTCTCCTTGGCCCAGACCCTCCCCTCCCTGGAGACGCTGGATCACAGCTCTAGGGCCACCCTCCTCCATGAATCCCACCAACCTTCAAATCCGTCACCACGCTCCTCCCTACTCTCTCCTCCCAACCAAGGCTGGTAGATATGACTGTTCTCAACCTACAAATGGGTTTTGGCTCCAAGACGTGGGTTATTCGGCACTTAAAGAGCCCTTTTTCGTAAAAGCAACATGAGTAGCATGCGGGTTCTGCCCCTAGAGGACCAACAATGTAGCAAAAGTCTAAGGCAACAATTTAGACTTTAATCCTAGGGAGGAAAACGCAAAGAGGAGTTAGGACTCCCTTTCCCTCTTCCTATGAACATTTTCCCCGCAAGCAAACTTGGGTTGGATACCCGCCTCCTTCAGGGACAGAGGCCCTAACCCCCCTCCCCCAGGCCCCCACCTAACCTCTGGCACAAAGCAGTCCAAGGGGTCTACTCCCTCTGCCCACTCTTACCCTGTTTAATCAGATGGTCTCCCCTACATGGGAGGAGAAGGTGACAAGAGGGACCAACCATCCCATGGGCAGTTGTCAAAAGAAGGTGCCCCTGAGCCCCAGTAAATCTCACCTAGCAAGTCTGAGTCAGTCTAGGGGAGAATACGGCATATTTCAAATTGGGTTGGGGGGGCGGTCTGTGGGAACAAGGAGGTCTGAACTAAAGAAAGGCCACCTGTGAGGGTCGGCACTGATAAGGTATACTCGCCTTTCCCCAGTTTTCTCCTTCTCTCGTCTGATCCTCTAAAGGCCCAGGGACCCCAGTGGGGAACAGGGGGGTGACATTTATAAATTGGGAATGGCAGCTGCTCTAATTCTCATTCACATCTCTCATCCCTGTGGACTGACCCTTCCCAAGGGCCTTAGACACATGACGTGCTGATAACTCGGTAACAATGGTAATAATCAAAAGAATCGTAATGTGTATTCTTTACATCCATCGCCTTATTTAATCTTGTCCCAGAATCTTCGAGGTAAAAATTATTACCTCCATTTACAGAGCAAACACCTGAGGCCTAAACAAGCTATGTAACACGCCCAAGGTTACAGAGCTGCGAAGTAGCAGAGCTAGGACTTAAACCCAGGGATGTCTGCTGGCTCCTCACCTGAGTTTCCCAGAAAGGGGAGTGGGGGGGGGGGGGGTGAAGGTTAAACAAACAAATAACTGACACGATTCCCAAGGAGTCTCACCAGGAAGCAGGTGACGTCTATGAACAGGACAGTGGGGATGCCACCGAAGGTGACCCCCTGGAGCACGGTGCTGTTTTTGGCCGAGTTGTAGCAGTAGGAGTCATTGGGCTGGTCCCCGATGCCCAGCCGCTCGCGGATGGCCACCGCCCTGGATTGCCACAGCTCCAGGAGTGGGGAGTCGGTCATCGTGCTGGTCCTCCCTGGAGAATGGGGCCCGGCGGAGGGTCAGGGCTCCAACTCTCCCGTGGTTTCCCCAGCCAGCGCTGGCAGAGCCAAGGGCGGGTGTCTCCTCCAGGGGCTGGTGGGGCACAGGGATCAGGGAGAGGCGGACACTGGCCCCGAGTGCCCGGCAGAGCCTACAGAGAATAGCTCCATTGTGGGAACAGCCCAGAGGGTCAGATGGACCGGGCGGACGGCTCACCCAGGACACAGCTGGCCGCCTCCCCAGCGGGGGGGGGTGAACAGGAGAACAGGGAAGGACAGGAGCTGCTGTGGTGCCTGCCTAAGGGGTGCCAAGTTCCTCCAGCCTCAGGAGAGACTCCTGCCGGGAAGTCATTCCTGCAGGGGGACCCTGGGAGGTCCGGAGGGCAGGCAGGGGAGACCAGGCAGGGCACAGGAATCAACAGAGGAGGAGGAAGAGCGTCCAAGTGCAACAACTCTTGATCATCTGAGCCACAGACGAGAGTTCACGGGACGTCAGGCCGGGGCCTCAGAGACAGGCCCACTCCATCCATACACTTGGAAACCGAGGCTCAGAGGCTTGAGATTTCCATTAAGCTTAAGGAGCTGGTCGGGGCAGAACTGGGTCTCAGACCCAGCCTCCCGGGTCCCAGATGACAGCTCTCTTTCTACTACGCCACACTCCCTCTGCAGCCGTCTACACACATGCGTTAGTTTAGTGAGAGAGTAAAAGCCAGGAAAGGGGCAGTGGAGAGGAGACAGAGAAGGCAAAAGGGGGTGGTCTAGGGTGAGGAGGATGGGGTCCCAGGCCTCCTCAGGGACCCCTGAGTCACCCACCGTGCAGCGCTGGGGCACCCCCCAGGCTGGGCCCTCTCATTCCTACACCCCTAGCCTTACTGGAAGGTCCAGCATTTCCAAAGCAAATATCGCTCCAGGCTGGTTGTTGACTTTTCCTTTGAGGCTCCTGGTAACCCAGGTGAAACTAATGGAAATCTCCAAACACCAAAGGTCCCAGTGTTAGTGGCCAAGTTCTGGCCTGCTTTTCACACTGTCTGTGGCTGAAGAGCCTGGAGAAATGCTCAGCAACACCTTCTCTCAAGGTCCCACCTCCTTAAATCTGGTTAACCTAGATTCCCAGGGGACTTCGGCTAAGTCTGGTCTTTCTACCTGTTAGAGGGACAAAAATCTTGGGGACAAGAAGAGGAGGTACAGAGAACAGACAGATATTTGGACTACCTGGTAATACTGGCAGGATGTGTGCTGGGGGAAGGTGATTCCCAATTCTGGCCCCTGGGACGGCTGGGTTGGGGACAGTCTCACACACACATGACAGGAAGTGCAGGGTGGGTGGGGGGAGGTGGCAGGTCAAGGGCATGGGAGGACTCTCCAGAAGGCCAAGTCACTCTCTCATCCCTATAAGAGACTGGGCAATGGCCGGAGGGTGTGATGGCAGAGCCACAAAAGCTGCCTCTGGCAGACAGATGGTCTTAGCTTCCCTCCTTTAAACCCCACCCCCTGGCACCACCCCAGCGGAACGCCCAGCCTGACACTGATTGGCAAAGGCCTGCCCCTCCTTCCTGTCCCCGCACTTACCAGATGCCAGGGGAAGGAAGTGTGGGTGAATGCCTTGGAGAGGACCTCAGTTGATGCAGGCTCTAGCAAAGGCAGTGGCAGCCCTGGCCACCTCCCAAGCTGCCTCAGGTCCGCCACTCATTTCCTTCAGGGCTTTCCTGACTGGGGTCATGGGGCACCAGCCTTTACAGACCTCCCTGAAGGAACACAGACAGTCAGAGTCACGTGGGAGCTGCCCTCTTCCAGTTCAGGGCTTCTGGCCTGAAACCCTGCAGCACACTTCCCCTGCACTCACACGTGCCCCAATGTGTTGGAACTCAAACGCTCATACGGAGCCTGTGGTTCTTCCCAATGCGCTCCCTCCTGCCCTGGCTCTCTCTCCCCAGACTCCTAGCACTACGGAGGGTCCACGCTCCTCTGTGCTGCCCTGCTCCTCTCTCCTCTCTCTTCCCCAGAATCACCTGAGGGTCCAGCCTCTCCCCTCTCGTCCAACGGCTCAAGGCCCTACTGAAGCCAGGGCAGTGGACCTCCCCCCACAGAAGCGCTGGCAGCTGTAGGCTCCAGGAAGACTGAGTCCAGGACCTCATGCGGGCCCCAAGAGGCTTCCCCAGGGCCCCCAAAGACTAGAATCAGGAAAATGGAATGCAGCAGAACAAACAAGGAAGGCTTGAAAAGTGAAGTGGAAAGAAAAAAACATCCCCATAAAATGGTCACAGAGGGAGCATTGTCCCTGGAAAGGGGCGGCTGGTGCAGTGGTGCTGGGGCAGGATGAGCCTCACCAATGCTGCTTTGTGCTGAGCTTTGGGAGAGCAGAGGCCCCGTGGGAAGCAGGTACCTATGCTCCTCTTCCCCCTTCAGCCCCAGTCACGCCTCTAAGTCAAACAGGCTCCCCTGGGTGGTTTTACAAAGTTTGATAAGAAGGACTCAGTGAGGTCAGCCATCAAATCCCACCAGCCTGGGATGGAACCTCAGGGCTCCCCAGAGGTGGCCTGTCTTGTCTGCCCCCTCCAGGTGAGGGCACAGCTTTGGGGGCCCGCATTCTCTCTCAGAACTTTCTGCTTAGTTGTAGTCTGTTACACATGGAAAGTCCAGATTCTGCTGAACCATCACGGTCCCTCCAGGGCCAGCCCCCTGCATCTTCCCAAACGGGCACACTCTGAGAGGGCAGCTGGAAACACACGCACCACAGGGTAGCCCCGCCAGGCTCAGAAGGAACGGGAGGGGGAGAGAAGGGAACTCAGCTGGTGGTGACCGGGAGAGAGTTGGCTCAGTGGGCAAAAGACTGGTAGTGCTGGGCAGGGGCCAAACCAGCAAGTAGGCCCTGTGGCCAAAGGCGCCCTGCCTGGCAATGTCCACTCATCCCATATTTGTCAGATATGCATGTGTGAATGCCTAGTCTTATCCATGCCTTCCAGAGAGCTCTCTGCTCATCGTCTCATTCAGGAAAGGCAAAATATACTGCTGAGGCCCAGGTGCCAGGTGAGCAGCATGTGACTCAGGCCCCAATGCAAAGTTCAGCCCACATACACCCTACAGTCTGGTTGTGGCCAGTGAGACTGAGAGCTCAATGCCATGGCTGGTCCCAAAATTGCCAAAGAAGTCAGCCACCAATGCTAACCCCCTGCCCACCTGAGCTGGTAGCTGCTGGCCCCCACAGCACACCTGAAGATCTCTAAGCCTCCCCTGCCAGGAGTGGCAACAGAACGCTGCAGGAAGTGTGTGAGAGTCGTCAGCTCTTGCAAATTCAGGGTATTTTTATCATCACCAAATTTTCTGACTTTGTTAGGACGACAAGCAGCTCCAGGCCTTCTGCCACAGGAGGTGACTCTGATGTTGTAGATGGCAGGTTGCAAACTTCTCCTTAAAGTCCCACCAAACAGGGCCCAGGAACCTGGACAACCATTTACCTCCACAGACACAAGCCCTGGAGCGCCAAGGAAACGGCACAGAGTCTGGCTGCAGGGGGAGGCAGAGCAGCCGGCAGTCACCTGAGCAGGCTCTGGAGTTAGGGTCTCAGCACCACATGCCTTTAGACACGTGGCTTAACCACTCGGTGCTTTGGCTTCCTTCTCCATAAAATGGGCACAATGATGTCTCTCCTGCAGGGCTGGTGAGAGGCAATGCCCTTAAAGCACTGAGCCCTCGTGGGCACTCAAAATCTGCTCCCATTTTGTCACCTCTCCAGACAATGGGAAAGACAATATTAGGCATAGCAGGACCCCATCTGATATTTTTCCTGTTACAGCCCAGTGAACAGCCAAGGGAGACCTTTGCCCCCAAACTAAACAAACAAGAGGCGTTATGAAGGCGAAAGGAGGCCTCTGCCTCTGTACACATCCACCTCAATGCAGAAGCAGACTCAGGACTACCTGACAGGTGTCAGAGGAGGGGAGAAGGTAGAAAGACAATGGGCATGCAGAAGGGAGAAGGGAAATATGAGTCGTTTCTCCAATAAGCGGTGACCTGGAGTCTTTCCTTCTCCCCAGCGACTGTCCACAGCCCTGCAGGAGCCAGGGCCTGAGAAAGACCCCAGGATGCCGCCTTGTACGCACTGGGCCTGAACTGGTGAGCACAACCCACCGGCTTAACCTCACACCCTGCACGCTGTGCGGCTGGGCCACAGCCACGCGACTTCAGCGTGGAGGGAAGCCGGCGGGTCATTCTGTGTACCGCGGTGGCCTCCTGCCCTTCAGGACACCGCCTGAGCTGAAAGACAGAGCTCACCCCCGAGTCTCAGGTGGCCGGGCTTATCAGGTACTGGCACCTCTGCGTTTTGGGTTTCCTAGCAGAGCTCTCCTCACCCTCCCCACCCCTCCCCAAAGCCCCAGCTTCCCTCCTCAGGACTCCAGCAGGGCTGCAGGGAGTGGTCACTGAGGAGCAGACCCAAGGTGGTTTCTACCTTCCCAGCAGCAGGTGACTCAGATGCCTGGCCCCTTCCCAGGCCCACCTCGCAGAGTCGGAGAAGGAAGGGCCCCCAGGCTGCGCTCCGGGTTAGGCTGGGAGGTCGACTCCAGCTGACAAATCCCCAAAGAGAGGGGTGGGAAGAGAAAGGGATCAGCCATAAAAGCGAAAAGCTGGAGCCTTGGAGGGGGAAGTCCCGAAAAGCTGCTAGGAAAGCTGGAGAGGCGCGGCGCTGGAAGAGGGGCGCGGGGTGTGCGCGGCCCAGGGACGGACCTTCTCCTCCCACCCACCCGGTCACCCCTGCTCCGGAGTCGGGTCTGCGGAGGCCGGAGGGCCGCACCCCGGAACCGGACACTAGACATGGCACCCTGACGTAGACCCCAGGTCCTGCACGCCCCGGGAAAGGCGGAGGGCGACATTCCCCCCTCCCAACGCTTCTTCCCCTTTACCTGCGGCGGCGTCGCTGCAGCCCGGCGCGGCCCGGGGAGGTTGTCTGGCTCCACCTGGCCGGGCGGGGCGGTGTCCTGACTACTTAAAAGTTACAAAGTGAAACTCCGGCGCTCGTGCACATGCGCAGACCCGCATCCACTGCTTGCTCAATTTGCAGCTTCGGCGGGGCCGGCGTCCGCGCTGCCGCCGGCTCCCGGGCTCTGGACCGTACGCCCCTCGGCGATCCTCCGCCCTGGCCTGGCCCCGGGGCGGCTGCTCAGCCCGCGCAGCTCCTCCTAAAGTTCTGCAGGCCCTGGCCGGGCCGGCTCGCGTCCTGGGACAGAGGAGGGCGCCGCCACGGCTAATTCCTCTCCCCAGCCCCCGGCGCGTCCCCCTCCCCCCGGCACCTCGGGGAGCCCCGGGCCTAGCACAGGGTGGTCGCGTCCGGGGGATGCGCGGGGAGAGCATCGGCAAACGTTCTTGATTCTCCTGTATTGCACTGAATTTCCGCGACCGGCTCTTAGGCCCGCCCGGGGGAGTGGGAGGATGGGGAGCTCGGCTGGGCTCAGCCCGCACCTCGGCTCCACGCAGTACGCGGTCACCCGGCTCCCAGGGTGAAAGGCCGCGGCTCCCCTACCGCTCTGGGCAGCCGGACAGGGAACACCCTGTGGAGGGTGGGTGGGTGCGTCCTACGTTTGGCCCCAAACGGAGGTCGCAGTATTTTCAGCGGTCCCCTGGAGCCAAAGCGGGTACTGCCAGGACCAGGCCGCCGGGGGCACCCATCTAGCTCAGCTCCCTAAGCGTGGCTTGTTTCCCCGGGCTGGGTCCCAGGGTGTTTCCTATGAGCCAGCGGCCTCCGCAACTGGACTGTAAGCTCCCCGGGGGGCGCCAGGGTGTGTCTGGGCCACACGCAGGACGGGGTTCAGTGAGGACTGCGCCCCCTGTGAAACCGAAGACCACCGTCTGCCTGCGGCACCAAACTGCCCTCTTCCGAAGGCCTCGGTTTCCGTCCGAGTCTGCAACACGAGGGGGTGGGACCGAAGCTTCCCCTCAGGTCCCTTCCCGCACTAGAAATTAGTAAATCCTGAACAGGTCTTCACTCCGCACGTGTACAGCTTTGCAGGGCCTCTGACCTGTCTTCCATTTCTGGGCTTTCTTCTTTCCTGGAAATGGTCAAAGTGTTCTCCTTCCCTCCCTCCCCACGCTTCCAGCACCAGCCTGGGGCTCTCTGGAGTGGGGTGGGGTAGGGGATGTCTCCTGCTTCTCTAACAGCTCCTTTTGTCCCATCTGGCTTCCTCCCTCTCCTCCACCCACAGCCGCTAGTTATTTCCCAGTTTGCCCTTGGCCCCTGCGCTCAGCCCGGCCCTTGTCCTTCTGCACAGGTGCCTGACCATCTCTCCTGCTCTTACCTCCGACTGCCAAGGGCCCACGCCTGACCTCCAGCAGGTTCCTGGGTGTGGCCGCCGGACTTGCCCCTGGCTTCTCAGACTGCCTCTGTCCACTCTCTGCCCCCCCATACGCCCCACCTGCGTGTCCCTATTCCTCCCCTGCCTCAGTTAATGGAGCCACCCCCTTCCTGGTCTGTGCCCTGGGCCCCAGGGGAGTGCAAAGTTCTAACCTCTACCCTGGTGGAGCCACTGACAAAGAGAAAAGTTAGGATCCTTGATTTCAGAGAGGGAAGGGATTTCTAAACTTGACTTTCAGTAGGTTATTTCAAAATCAAGAGAAGGCCAAGATAGATCAAAATGTGAGTTGAGATAACCATAGCCCCCATTATGTGTCAGGCAGTATGTAGAGTGCTTGTAAAAACACTATTTCTGGGACTTCCCTGGCGGCGCAGTGGTTAAGACGCTGTGCTCCCAATGTAGGAGGCCCGGGTTCGATCCCTGTTCAGGGAACTAGATCCCACAAGCATGCCACAACTAAGGAGCCCACTGCTGCAACTAAGACCTGGCACAACCAAATAAATAAATATTTAAAAAACAGACAAAACAAAACACTATTTCCTTAAATCTCCAGTAAAAGTACAGGAGTCAGGGATTGTTCCTATCTGATAGAGAAGAAAATGAAAATTTAGAGGATATAGAATTTATAGCTAATAAGAGCTGTGCAGCTTGGCTGGCAAGGAATCCAAGACATCCACGCCCCAGGCCCAGATCCTACATCAAATTCAGTTTAAAAGCCAGTGTAATCTTGGCATTCGAAAATCTTATGTTCACCATTTTATCATTTGCTCCCTTTATCTGCCCCCAAATCTAAAGGAGTGACCCACATTCTTGTAATATTGATGATTATTTTGATCACAGATTTTTTAAAATTTTGTATCAAGTAGAATTGAAATAAAGCCCACTCCCTGTGCCCAGAAAAGTAAAAATGTCAACAACAATGACCAAAAAAATTTCTGCCGTAATCCTAAGAGGACAGGCACCTTAGAATCAATGCATTTTGATCCTAACACCCTGTATCACTTAACTGAGACCTTGAACAAGTCTTTTTAAGCTTTTCCCTTAGTCTTCTAATCTGGTTGACCTAATCCCTATAGAACTTTCTGTTCCCTCACAATTTGCAGGATTCTGGGTAAAACATAGCAATACAGAATAAAATCTGTTTTATTTGTTTCTTGCAGAATGCCCTTATTATCTGAGTTGGGAATGCACAGCCCATACTTGACCCTAGGGTTTAAGCCCAGAGTGGCAGCTGCATCTCCCACCTATACCACAGAGCTCAGCCCAGATCCAGTGACAGGTCAAGGAAACAATGACAAATTGGGGTTTCTCCTCTTAGGTTACAAAATCTACACAGATAAGTGCTTAGGATACAGTGCAGTGAATAATGTCAAGAAAAGAGTAGACTGGGCAGGGGTTACCCAGTGGCCAGGGAGTCTTGTTCCTGGGAAACAAAAATCAGAAGGTGAGCTGACTGGTCAGAAGAACTCAGGAGACAGCACAGAGCATGTGCCATCCACGGTTCAGTAATCCCCATCTCTCCTGGTGCCCTGGAACACTTCTGACACACACATAAGCCAAGTCCCTCAATGCCTACACCCTGTGCCTACGGCTCCAGCTTCCTTGGTACAGGCACCCCGTCCCAGGCACAGCTGCACTTCTGAACCCTCATGTTGGGCAAGCTGACCACCTGGGTCCTGGGCTTGCCTCCCTCCGGGATGCTGACAATCATGGGCAGCGAGGTCGTCTCTGAGGCGATGCACTGTCTCGGCCCCAGAAATGGCCACTTGAAGGTCAGGGGCTCTGGAGGCTGCTGGCAGGTGCCCACACACTCATAGGCCAGGAAGCCTGGGGGCTCCAGGACCCAGTTCTCAGCCCACTTCATCCCCTGCAGGTCAATGTACACCTCCTGGCGGCAGCAGCGGGTGCCCTCGGTCACTGGTGCCTTAGGATCACAGTTTCCCTGAGCTCTGTGGGGGGCAAGGAGAGGCAGAGTCAGAGGTCAGCTGGGAGGGCAGAGGTCAGGGGGCTCAGGGCAGGGCTTAGTGGGGCATCTGGAGGGAGATTTATGGTCCATCTCTTGTTATGTTCAAAATGCTGGATATCTGTGATAAGGATGGATAACTAGAAATAACCCCCAAATAAATAATTAGACCTGATATTACTCCTAAGAGCGTTAGGAGAAATTTTATATATTCATCCATTCCCATAGCACCCTGTAAAGTTGCCCATTTCAGAATAAGTTTAATTCTGCCATTTGCCTCATTATTCGGTTTCACCCATTTGACCCACAGCACCTACCCGTAATCCCTGAGGTCCAGGGTGTGCAGCTCCAGCTGGGGCTCCCGCTGCCCGGCGCCCGACGGCCCCTGCGAGGTGAAGCGGACCAGCCTGTGGGCGCTGGAGGCCAGCGGGCCCAGATGCTCCCGCTGCACCGTCACCTGCAACAGCAGCGGCTGCCGGGGCCGGCGCAGCTGCTGCCAGAAGTTCACGGCATCCGTCACGTCCAAGGCCTTCCAGCCGCTCTCATGGACGGACACCAGCCTGCGACACCACACGGAGACACAGGCCCGCGCTAAGGGGTGGGGACTGGGACGGCTGGGGTGGCCCCGGGGCGGGGGGGGATCCTCTCCCACCCCTCCCCCCTTCCCCCTCCCCCCTCCCCCTCCCCCCCCAAGGGGCCCGGCCGGGACCGCGCCGCCCCTCCTCCCCCAGGCCACCCCTCCTCCCGCGCCGGGCCCAGCCCCCCTCCTCATCCCCGCCCCGCACCCCAGCCGCCACCTCCCCACCTGGAGTCGATGAGGGAGGTGCGGTTGGAACCGTCGTCGCGGATGTGCAGCCACTGGACGGTGACCTGGGCGAGGTCGCTGCGCGGGAAGAGCCGCTCGTGGCTGCGGAGCGCGGCCTTGGGGACCGGCTCCTGGAAGAGGCGCAGCACGGCCTGCACCAGCTCGCTGTGGGGCGGCAGCCGCTGCTCCATGTCGAACACCAGCAGGTGCGAGGAGACCTCGGACACCAGGAACCTGCCGGCCACCTCTGGGGACACGAGCGGGATCAGCGGGGCCCCTCCGGGCACCAGGGGAGCTCTGAGGGCGGCAGGGCCCAGGGCCAGTGAACAGGGTTTCCCCAGTAATCCCTAGGGAGAGATTGGGGGCTGGGAAACTGATGGGCCAGGCCAGAAAGAGAGCACCTCCACTCCTAGAAAAACTGCTAGGGCCAAGCAGACTCTCCCCCATCATCTGAGGCTGGGGCTCGTTTACTAGTGGCATCTGCCCTCACCTGGTAGGGGCAGCTTTGAGACGCT
This sequence comes from Balaenoptera physalus, assembly GCF_965194825.1. Classification (NCBI taxonomy): domain Eukaryota; kingdom Metazoa; phylum Chordata; class Mammalia; order Artiodactyla; family Balaenopteridae; genus Balaenoptera; species Balaenoptera physalus. The sequence continues at coordinate 24,364,171 of NC_138882.1, forward strand.
CTGCAAGGACTGGGGCTTCCAGTGAGGGCTACAAACCCACAGCCTTCTTTAGGCAAAGGGGCAGGAGGGGGAATGGAGGGCGGGAGGCAGAAGACCCAGCTAGTGAAAATCTATGGTCACCAGCTGAAACTGGCTTTTCCTAAGAGCCAGAGGAAGAGCCCTGAATTTACTTTCATTTCCCTGCTCATGCCCAGTGAAATGTCCCCCAAAGGAGGAAGAGGAGCCAGGGGCCTGTAAACAACTTTTGTGGGACTACTGAGCCCTGAGGGAAACGGTGAGGATGGGTACAGCAGCCTCTTCAGAGGCACCAGCGACATGTCCCCAACAGCTGAGGCTCCGGGTGGGCAGCATGGTCACCGGACCAGCCAGCCACGTGGCCACAAGCGGTCACCCCTGCTGAGGTGTCCAGGACCGGTCTCCTCATCTCCCCAGACACCTGGCCTCGTCTATCTCTGGGCACTGAGGAGGTGAGCCCCAGCCCCAGGGAGGTGACAGGCTGCAACACGATTCAGACCTGGTACCTCCCATCTCATATAACGCCCACAACTCTGGGAAGTAGTCAGAGCTACTTTAATCTCATTTCCAGAAACGCAAATAGGCTAGAGTTGTTCGGTGACTTGTCCAAAGTAAAACAAATATCAGAACTGAGAACTGAACTCAGAGGTCCTTTCTCTCTGAGGCAACAGTCTCTGCTGAGGCCAGCCTTTTTGTCCACCAGCACAAAGTCCCCTTGACAGCCTGTCTTCTCTTCTCTATTCTCCCCTCTTTCCACTTTGCTTCCCTACCCCATGATATCTGTTCTTGCCTTGGCCTTGGCAGCGGGTCCAGCCTGGCCCAGCTCCTCCTGGCCCCGAGGGGTGGGGCCCTCAGTGTAGACAGAGACCAGGGGCCCGGGCCCAGCCTTCCTCACAGTCCGTGGTCCCTCCCCATCGCCCTGTGGACCCTGCGCCCCCAGACCGCCTCCCCAGAGCAGGCCCTCCCCCCACCCCCCCGCGAGGACCAGGCTGCAGCAGGGAGGGAGGGCCTCACCTCGGAAGTTCTGGCTGAACCTCTTCCCCCGGGAGCGGGCCCCATGGCTGCGCTGCAGCAGGGCCACGTACTGGGCCCTCACGTGGGCGGGGATGACCAGCCTCTCCACATCGGCCTCGTCCAGGACGGGAGCCTCGCTGAGGCGCAGCTGCCGCAGCAGGCTGCCCAGGACCCGCTCCTCGGTCAGGGCCGCCCCGGGGCCGGCCAGGGGCAGCGCCCAGAGCGCCCAGCAGAGCCAGAGGGGCCGCATGGTGCTGCTTGGGAGAGGGAGGGGCAGAGAGGACGTGTCCCCGGAGGAGGCTCCGGGAGGGTCCCAGCTGGGTGTGCTGAGGGCCAGGCTGGGCCAGCTTTATAGCCAGGCCTGGGCTGGGCCTGGGGGGTGGGAGGGAGGGAGCCCGGGAGGGAGGGAGGTCACACCCCTCGGACCTCCTGGGAGTTCAGCGGCCAGACAGGTCCCTGAGCCCCGAGGAGGGGGCTGTCTGGACTGTGGACAGATGGCTCTTGTTGTGGGTCAGAAGCCTCTACCTTGGCTTGGGGTCCCTGACCAGTTAAATTTAAAAGCTTGTTTCCTGAAGAAGAGGCAGGGATCTCATTCTGTGCTAGATCCCCTGTCCCCCAAGTCAGAGCAAACTCCCGTCCCTGGAGTGTGGACGTAGAGTCCTGTACCTTGCTGCAGCTAAACTGCCAATTCAACACCAGGGCTCTCTGCCTAAGGACCGATCCTGCCTGCCGGAATGAGCGTCTGAGCCTGGGGCTCAGAGGGCTCCTGGGAGCTGTTGAGCTCCTGGGCTGTCCACGGTTGGAAAACCCATTATTTTCCCCGGTGTTCTTGTGGGGGGGGGGGTCTTCCTAGGCAAGGGAGCCTGAGATAATTTAGTTCCAATGGGGTTTTGTCCAATAAGGAACCCCATCCTCTCCCTCTTCCTGGCTGTTCATGGATTCAGAGGTCAGAGTCGAAAAGACAATCCAGGCCATCCCCTCCTCCAGTTTTTGAGCCAAGAAAACCAAGGCTCAGAGAGGCAAAACATCCCCAGGCTCACAACCGTTCATGATGGACGCCTGCGTAAAGTCAGGTCTTCTCAGCCCCCTGAAGCTAGCCAAGTGGACCCAGTCCAGGTGATCAGGGCTGGGCAGGGGCGGGGGGCATGTCCCCCAATTTCCTGAGACTTCCCCACGTGAACGTGGATTTGCCTGGTTGAAGAGTTTCACTGGGGAAATAAAACAGTTGGGCAATCAGCCAGGGATCGGGCTGCCAGATGAAATACCCAACACAATTTGGGATGTACTTTAACAAATTATTTGTTGTTTATCTGAAATTGAAATTTCACCTTTCACCGGGAGTCCTATATTTTCAGTTGCTAAATCTGGCAACCTTGGCCAGAGGCCAAAAGAAGAAATCGAATGTGGATTGGGAGACTTTTGACAATGGGCTGATTAGCGAGCGGGCGGGAGGGCAGCCCCCATCCTTTGTCATGCAGAAGAAGGAGCCAGGCCTCCCCCACTTCCACCCCAACCTGTGTCTGGCCTAACACCCTGCCAGGTCAGGTCGGCTGGAGATGGTTAAGTGGCCCCTGAGCCAGATCTTCCGTCTTGAAGGGAGGAGAGAAGCCAAGGGAACAGGGCGTCACTACCCCTGATATGGGCCAATCTGGACCTGGCCCACAGCCGAGGGTACCCCGGAGGGCAGTGGGCCGGCCGTCTTGGGGTGTGGGCAGCAGACCTGGCCCCCAGAGGGTCCAGGAGAGATGGATCATAGGGACTGAGGCAGGAGGGCAGGTGAGGAGCGGGGCCAGGTGCCCACTACCACCCTCCTGCCCCTAATAGGCTGGGATTTTACCCCAGCCAGAGTCCAGACTGCCAGCTGAGGGCCGTGGGAAAATGTGAGGTCAGAGGTCATCCTGCGGACTCTGCGGATGGGGACAAACTGGACCAGAGCCTGGGCTTGGAACCAAAGTGAGCTGTGAGGTTGGTGAAGACTGGAGGCCAGGAGCCAGTTCACCTCTGGATTAGAGCATCTGGGGGTCTTTGGGGGGATAGAGGCTCCTGTCCCCTTCCTGATCAGGGCAGGCACTGCTGCGGTGCTCCCGAAATTCCCAGAGGCCCAGCCCTGCACCCATTATCCTCCCCGACCCCAGACCTGGGGGCCCATGTGGCTCCTTGGGGTCTCCAGACACGCCTCTGGGTGGGCAGTGGGCCCTCCCTGTCCTCCCACAGCAACTTGGCCTCTGCTTTAGCAGGGCCAACCCTTCCCTGGGGCTCCCTGGGCTGAGAAGGGTGGGGAAGAGGAGAGGACTACGGACCCATGTTTCTGTTTATCCACACCTTTCTGGCAAGGATGAGCCCTGGGTTCAGTCCTTGCTGTGCCACTAATCGGCTGTGTGGCCTTAGATGGGTTTTCTATCCCCTTCAATGTAAGTCTCCTCCTACAAAATGGGGATAATGTACTTCTTTTTGCAAAGAACTTGTCAGTATTAGTGGGGATGTCAGCAAAGTGCCTCTCACAAACCACCCCCCACACACACACAATAGGTGCTCAATAAATGGTAGGGGTCTTTCAACTGATACTAACTTACCATGTTTAACTTTTTAAATTTTTAAGTTAACAATGTTTCTTAATTATTTTCTAGTTAATACACATAGTACAAGAGTCAAAAGGTGCAAAAGGTGTTCATGAAAAATATCTGCCTCGGGAGTTCCCTGGTGGTCCAGTGGGTAAGATTCCACGCTCCCAATGCAGAGGGCCCAGGTTTGAGCCCCGGTCCGGGAACTAGATCCTGCATGCATGCCACAACTAAGAGTTACCATGCCACAACTAAGAAGTCCACATGCTGTAACTAAAAGATCTCACATGCTGCAACTAAGACCCGGTGCAGCCTAAATAAATAAATAAATATTTTTTTTAAAAAGTCAGCCTCCCTGCCTTTGCTGCTCATCTCCCACTTCTCCCCAGAGACAGTCTGCTTACAAAGAAACTCAGATATTTTTCCCACCATACGAATCTTACTACCCCCTTTTCAAAATTATAATTTTATGCTGTAAATGGTACAGTAAAAAGTCTCTCCCATCCCTGGCCCCAGTCTCTCTATCCACCACCACCCCCCCACCCCAGAGGCACCAGTGTTGTTAGTTCAATTGATTCAAAGGGGTTTATTGTTCTCTCTGACATGTTGCCTCTTTGAAATCAGAATTTGTCTCATAATCACTGACAGCCAGGTGGCAGTTGGGACACTGTTGTGCAACAACCTTCTGATGACATTTGGTGTCTCAGACTGCTCTGGCGGCCATAACAAAATGTTAGTGGGGAGAGGGGAGGGGCCGGTCTTAAACAGCAGAAATTTATTTCCTCACAGTGTGGAGGCTGGAAGTCCAAGATCAAGGTGCCAGCAAATTTGGTTTCTTCTAAGGCCTCTCTCCTTGGCTTGCAGACGGCCACCTTCTTGCTGTGTCCTCACATGGTCTTTCCTCTGTGCACACACATCCCTGGTGTCTCTCCATGTGCCTAAATTTCCTCGTCTTAGGACACAAGTCAGATTGGTTTAGAGCCCACCCTAAGGGCCTCATTTAATTTAATCACCCCTTAAAGCCCCCTGCACCACCATCTCCAACTACAGTCACACTCTGAGGTACTGGGAGTTAGGACTTCAACATATGAATTTGTGACACAGTTCAGCCCTGGTCAGATGAAGGAAGCTCCAGCATCAAAAGCTCTTAGGTTTGAGGAAATACCATAATTTCTTAGGTATCCTTCAGAGATATTCTATGCAAATATATGCAGATACATTTCTTTCTTTCCTTTTTTAACTCAAAGATTAGCATACTACACATATTTCCTACAGTTTTCTTCTTTCACTTAACAATATGCCGTGTAGAATCTTCTATATAGTACTGCCACATTCTTTTATTTTATTTTACCGTTACATAAATTTTTTATATAGATGTACCATAATTTATATAACCAGAATCTTCTGAGTGAATATTCAAATTCCATTTCAATCCTTTGCTATTACAAATAATGTTGGAATAAATCACCTAGTATAAATGACACTTTATACATATAAGAATGTATCTTTTGGATAAATGTCTACAAGTTGATACACTGGGTTACAGTGTATGTGTAGTTTTCATTTTGATAGTTAAATCAGTTACTGATGGTTTATATTTTGTATAGTAGTTTATAGTAGTAGTTTATATTTTTTTGTTTTTGAAAATGGGATCTTTTATTCCACAGCACTGCCAATTATTGTTTGTATCATTGAAGAATATTGATTTCTGTGTACCAATTTTGAACCCAGCCTCCATACTGAAGAGTCTTATCATTTGTAGTAGTTCACAGTTGATTCTCTTGCATTGTCTAGGTACAAAATCTTTTTTTTTAAATTAATTTTTATTGGAGCATAGTTGCTTTACAATGTTGTGTTAGTTTCTGCTGTGCAGCAAAGTGAATCAGTTATACGTATATATATATATATATATATATATATATATATATATATATATATATATATATATATATATATATATATATCTCCACTCTTTTTTAGATTTCCTTCCCATTTAGGTCACCACAGAGCATTGAGTGGAATTCCCTGTGCTATACAGTAGGTTCTCATTAGTTATCTGTTTTATACATAGTGGTGTATACATGTCAATCCCAATTTCCCAATTCATCCCACCCCACCCACCTTGGTAACCATAAGTTTGTTCTCTGCATCTGTGACTCTATTTCTGCTTTGCAAATAAGTTCATCTGTACCATTTTTCTAGATTCCACACATAAGCAGTATTATTCGATATTTGTTTTCCTCTTTCTGACTTACTTCACTCTGTGTGACCATCTCTAGGTCCATCCACGTTTCTGCAAATGGCACTATTTCATTCCTTTTTATGGGTGAGTAATATTCCATTGTATATATGTTCTAGTACTTTTTTTTTTTTTTTTTGTCCACGCTGCCCACAGCATGTGGGAGCTTAGTTCCCCAACCAGGGATCCAACCCACACTCCCTGCATTGGAAGCTCAGAGTCTTAACCACTGGACCGCCAGGGAAGTCCCTAGGTACAAAATCTCAATGTTCGCTCATAACGATAATTGAATTCTTCTTTTTAAAAATGTATTCCTTTGATAAATGCAAATCAAAACTACAATGAGGTATCACCTCACACCAGTCAGAATGGCCATCATCAAAAAAATCTACAAATAATAGATGCTGGAGAGGGTGTGGAGAAAAGGGAACCCTCTTGCACTGCTGGTGGGAATGTAAATTGATACAGCCACTATGGAGAACAGCATGGAGGTAACTTAAAAAACTAAAAATAGAACTACCATATGACCCACCAATCCCACTACTGGGCATAGACCCTGAGAAAACCATAATTCAAAAAGAGTCATGTACCACAATGTTCACTGCAGCTCTATTTACAATAGCCAGGACATGGAAGCAACTGAAGTGTCCATCAACAGATGAATGGATAAAGAAGATGTGGCACATATATACAATGGAATATTACTCAGCCATAAAAAGAAACGAAACTGAGTTATTTGTAGTGAGGTGGATGGACCTAGAGTCTCTCATACAGAGTGAAGTAAGTCAGAACGAGAAAAACAAATACTGTATGCTAACACATATATATGGAATCTAGAAAAAAAATGGTTCTGATGAAACTAGGGGCAGGACAGGAATAAAGACGCAGATGTAGAGAATGGACTTGAGGACACAGGGAGGGGGAAGGGTAAGCTGGGACGAAGTGAGAGAGTGGCATGGACATATATACACTACCAAATGTAAAATAGATAGCTAGTGGGAAGCAGCTGCATGGCACAGGGAGATCAGCTCGGTGCTTTGCTACCACCTAGAGGGGTGGGATAAGGACAGTGGGAGGGAGACGCAAGAGGGAGGAGGTATGGGGATATACATATGCATATAGCTGATTCAGTTTGTTATACGGCAGAAACTAACACAACACTGTAAAGCAATTATACTCCAATAAAGCTGTTAAAAAAATGTATTCCTCTGGTTTCTTTTTATTGTCTTATTTCATTAGCTAGTATCTTCAGAACAATGCTAAATAAAATTGATGATAATAAATATCATTGTCCCTTGTTTTAACAGGACTACTTTACTATTTCCCCATTAAGTATGAGCTTTACAGTTGAGATAAACACATTTTATCATATTAAGGAAGTATCCATAGTAGGAGTTTTTAAAAATCAAGAATGGATCTTGCGGAAGATTGGTGAAGATCTGGAGAAGCAAGAACTCTCCTATGTTGCTGGTGAGAGTGTAAAGTTCTACAACCACACTGGAGAATTCTTTCCCAGTATTTACTACAGTTCAAGATAGCACATTACCCAAAGACCTAGAAATTCCACTCAGTTGGACAGAAATGCATGTGTATGGGTAATTATAACAGCATTGCTTATAAGAGCCCAAACTGAAGCAACCCACCAAAAATATCCATCAACAGTGTAATGGATAAATAAAATGTAGTATAGTCCTGTAATGGAATATCCTGCAGCAAAGAAAATGAACCAAACTATATACAATATTGGTGATGATCACAAACAGAAAACTGAGCAGAAGACGCCAGACCCGAAACACATATGATTCCATTTATTTAAATTCAAACCAAGCAATACCATAGTGTTTAGAGATGTATTCCTTTGCTTTCTTAGGAAAGAGAAAAATAGTTATTTGCTAATAATGATAATTTTGCTCCTTGTTTCTAATATTTACCTCTGATTTCTCTCTACAGTCACTCACTTGAGTATTTGCAGTCATTGTGTACAAACTTTTTAGGAAATACCTTCAGGCTAGCAGTGATTTTGACTTATCAATTTCCTTCTTCATACTTTATACTATAATTCTATGATACACATACTGTACCACTGTTCTCTTACCCTCTATCCACCAGTGACCTGAAGAGAAGAGAGGAGTCAGCCCTATGAAAGCCCTGAACCCCATACCCATCTTCTGTCCATGGTCTACTAAGAGCCAAGCTGTCAGCAGTTGTGGTGGGGCCCCATTCCTCGTACACCACCGTCCTCCTGGGGCCTGGCTGAGGACAGGCCTGGCTCCTGGACGGTGAGTGACACTGGTTCTGCCCTGGTGGAGAGGCTTTATCCTAAGCTCTCCCTCTGAGCCCCCAGACACAGAGGGTTTTACCCTGGTACTTGGGAAGAGGGGTGGTGAGCGCCCTTCACATGGCACCCAAGACCTTCTGAAAACCCCAGGCTGCCCTCCCTCTTCGCTCCACTTCTCCAATATACTCCCGCAATTCCCCATGGAAAGCAAGCTCTTGAAGGAACAACCTTGAATTGTTCACTGTTAGATCCCCAGGACCTAGCATGGTGGCAGGCAGCAGTAGGGGCTCCATCAATATTGAGTGAAAACATGTCCTGCCCTCTCCTGCCTCCAAACATTTGCTACCATTCTCTGTGAGTCATGTTACCATGGACTGTGTGAGTCATCTGGGCCTGCAATTTAAAAACTGTACATCTTCCAACTGAAATCTCACTGTCCTGCATGGAGCAGGACATGCTTCTACCAGGGGACACATCAATGGTTCCACTGAATCCTCAGATGTGACATCTACCTGGCCATTTTAGGCTCCTTATCACTGAACCACCAGGTCAAAAAAGGAGCTACTCCCCTGGCTGGCATGACTGATCCCGACTACCAAGGGGAATAGGGGACTGTCACACAGTGAAGGCAAAGAAGACTATGTCTGAGGGCTTCCCTGGTGGCACAGTGGTTGAGAATCTGCCTGCCAATGCAGGGGACATGGGTTCGATCCCTGGTCCAGGAAGATCCCACATGCCACGGAGCAACTAAGCCCCTGTGCCCCAACTACTGAGCCTGCGCATCTGGAGCCTGCGCGCCACAACAAAGAGTAGCCCCCACTCACCACAACTAGAGGAAGCCCGCGTGCAGCAACAAAGACCCAACGCAGCCAAAAATAAAATAAATAAATAAATAAAATTAAAAAAAAAAAGAAATCTGACATTTAAAAAAAAAAATAAAAGAAGACTATGTCTGAGATACAGAGAATTCTCTGGGGACCCACTTGGTACTTGCTTCCCCAACAGTAGAGGTGAGTTGAAAACTACAGCAACCCCAAAAAGGCAGGTTGAAGGTTGAATGAAGGTTTGGGTCACTCCAGAACCCAAAGCAGCTGAAGTTCTGGCTGAGGCCTAGGGAGACACGGCATGAGTCGGTGAAGACGGAAACCACAGATACCGACTATGACCTGGTGACTATTGCAGGAATGAGCGTGGTGGTAGCTTTGTCTCTCTATGCTTGTTTCGTGCATGTACTGATCTGTAAAAAGTAATCATTCTCCTCTCTTCTGCTTCCCTTTTCAAAAAATTTTATACATGAGTTATTGAAGGTCCATTTTACAATTTAGTAGGAAACAGAATATTTAGTGAGACCATCACCAAATTTGAGGAGGAACTAATATAGCCCGTGATGGATGCAATAACTATTGGGATGGTGGGTCTTCTCATTTTGGAGCCGAGAGAGAATTGCTTCACAGGTAGGAAGGACAGGTGGATCCTGTCAGGGGGAAACATACCGTCGTGTTCCTGTTGTTAGGCAGTTCCCATGTGTAGAAGGGAGCACGTGGAAGCTGAGTTACAGGGGGCGGGCTGTGTGAGTCACCAGTGTATCGCCTCAGCTCTGGGTGCAACAGACGCTCTGTGATGAACAAAGGAATTTCGTTAAGCATTTCCTTGAAAGTGAGCATGATACTCAGCTTACTGAGAGAGGGTGCTGGAGGGACCCGGCTGGAAGAGGCTCTCCTGCAGCTTCCAGTGCAGGCCGAGGTCAGCGGCGTGGGAGTCCACCCGGTGGAACACTGCCCCAGCCACAGGCCCAGAACGAAGCCCCTCTGTGGCCTTGTAGCCGTGGCCTGGCGACCCCCTTTCCGCAGCCCTCTCACCAGAAGGCAGCCACGGAGGCCTGGAGGGAGAGCATCTGGCCAACAGGACCCAGGCCCTCGCTGAGTGAGATGCTGTGCCCTGACCTTGGGAGTCTCAACGGCTACAGGGCAGTGGGTGGAAGGTCACTCCAGCCGCAAGGCGGGACCCACGTCAGACTAAGCGGGTCAGGGGCACCATGGAGATGCGGTTGTGTGGGCATCCGGGCACCCATTTTCCAGGGCCAGGTCTTCCAGTAGGGCTGGGCAGGCTGGGCAGCTGGAGGGGGTGGGTGACTGTGTCACAGGGAGACGTCCAGACCCAGATTAAAGTGACGGCATCGCCTTCACTGCCTGCTGTTGCTCCCACGTGCAGGGAGCACTTGTGATCGATTATTTATTTATTTATTTATTTATTTATTTATTTATGGCTGTGTTGGGTCTTCGTTTCTGTGCGAGGGCTTTCTCTAGTTGCGGCAAGTGGGGGCCACTCTTCATCGTGGTGCGCGGGCCTCTCACTATCGCGGCCCCTCCCGTTGCGGGGCACAGGCTCCAGACGCGCAGGCTCAGTAATTGTGGCTCACGGGCCCAGTTGCTCCACGGCATGTGGGATCTTCCCGGACCAGGGCTCGAACCCGTGTCCCCTGCATTGGCAGGCAGATTCTCAACCACTGCGCTACCAGGGAAGTCCCAGACTTGTGTTGTTTTTCCCCAGCACGAAACGTGTCTCTCAAGAGTTCATCTTTTCCTTTCTTTCTTGTGGGCGTTACTGGGAGAGCTCTCACTCTACCCGGAACAAGAGTACAGAAGACCTGGGAGGCACTGGAAACGGGTATGCGTGCAGAAGAGCGATGTTTACCTACACAGAGGAGCCTCAAGACAGACATCCCTACAGGCTTGGTTTGGTTTGGTTTTGTGTGTTGGTTTATTTTTTCTTTTCAGGGCTTAAAGCTCCATCTACCGATGAACATTTTTCCGTTGGAGAAAACACCTCGAAAGTGCATGGTGAGGGTGAGCGTTTGATTCCCTCCCATCTCCCGTGTCTGTGGTCGGCCACGCCGCACACGCAGGCTTTGTCCCCAGAACAAAAGTGAGTCCACTGATGGTGGGGCTGTCGCCTGCCGTCCTCTGTCAACAGCAACAAATTCAGCTCCAACTCCTCCTCATCCCGCACCTGCAAACACGCCTCTCCGTTTTTAAAGACAAGACATTCCCGGATTCAGAAAATCACAATTGTGATTGTAATACAGGTTGTTTCCTTCCTTCCCCTCTCCCTCTCCCTCTCTTTTCTTTTCTTTTCTCCCCACCCCCCTCCACCAACCTGCCCTGAGGGAGTCATTAGCAGTATTAGTCTCTGATTTGCCCCCCAAATAAAAAACGTCGGAAAAGAAAAACACCCACGTAGACTATCCTCAAATCTTGCCCTGAGGAAGGACCTTCTAGAAGCCCCGTGTCTCCATATGCTCCTCTTCCTGCCTCTCTTTCTCTTCAGTTAATTAAGCAAATGTATATTGATGATTTTGCCTCTTCTCTGTAACCTGGGGGCAGCTGATACAAGAGGAAGCTTGAGTTCAGCGGGGCTGGAGGCCGGGCGCCAGGGGCACCCTCAATGCCATGCTTTGGCTGGTTCCACAGCCTCACCCCTGCCCCGGCTGGGCTCTCCCTTTGCCTCACTCACCTCCCACTTCTCCCTCACTCCCCCTCACACCCTTGGGAGGAAGACATTGTTGACACTGCAGGAAGGAGGCTCAGAGCAGTTAAGACCCTGGTCCAAGGTCATAGATGGTTAATGAGAGCACGGAAGGGGGCCAGTCCTGGCCAGTGACCTTGGACAAGTTCATCACCTTGCCTGCGCCTTGGTTTCCTTATCTGTGAGGTGGGAGCGTTAATAATATGTATTCCATGAGCTCACGGTGGGAGTTCAATGAGGTACAGGCCCAGAGTAAACACTCAATCCAGACCAGCTATTGTTACCTGGATGCAAAGGTGTCCTTCCTGGCCCTCCTTCCAGAAGCCAGGCCTCTCCTTGCCTCACCCAGCCGACCAGCAGACAGCTGTCAGAGGGAGGCTCAAGGATCCTCCTGAGGCCACACAGCCGCCCAGCAAGGACTGAACCCAGGACCCAGCCTCGCTGGGAAGGTGTGGATGAAGGGAAACACAGGTCCTCCTCCACCCGCCCACCCTCTTCAGCCCAGGGAGCCCTGGGGAAGGGCCGGTCCTGCTGATGCTGAGACCAAGCTGCTCTGGGAGGACAGGGAGGGCCCACTGCCCACCCTGTGGGTAGGGGTGTATCTGGAGACCCCAAAAAGCCACATGGGCCCCCATGTCTGGGGTCGGGGAGGCCGAAGGGTGCAGGGTTGTGGCAGCACAGGGCACCTGGGGCTGGGCCTTGGAGTGTCTCGGGTTCCCAGAGTGGTGTCTGCCCCCAGCTGGAAAGGGAACTGGACCACCGCTGGAGCTCCCAGATGCTGGGCTCTAATCTAGAAGGGAACCTGCTCCTGGGCTCCAGCCTTCACTGACCTGAGTCCTCTTTGGTTCTGAGCCCAGGCCCAGGTCCAGCTCATCCCCACCGATGGAGCCCATGGGATGACCTCTGACCCTCATATTTTCTCATGAGGCCTCAGCTGGCAGCTGGGACTCTAGTTGGAGTCAAATCCTGGCCTCCATGGGCAGGAGGGTGGTCATGGCTCCCACCATCCAACGCTCCCCACAGTGTTCTCAACCTCAGGCCCACGGCCAGGCCCGCAGTCAGGGGTGTTGAGCTTTCCCCCTTCCTCCCAACTCCGCTCCCACCTCCTGTCCTCTGGGACAGCAGATCTGGCTTTGGGATGAGTTCACCACCTCTGGGCCTTTTAGGACAAAGCCAGTCTGCAGAGGGCCAGACTCTCCCCCAGACCCACAGCCGGAAGCCAGGCTCCTTCCTCTGCATGACAAAGATTACCCCAGAGGGCTAATCAGTCCATTGTAAGAAGCCTCCCAATCCACACTGACCTTCTTCTGGCTGATTGCCCAATTATTTTACTTCCCCAGCAAAACTCTTGAACCCAGGTGGAATCCACATTCAGGAAAGGGGCCTGTGTTTGCAGAGGGATAATAGGTCTGGGGGATTTGCTCATTGTCTGCTTCTACTGATCCGCTTGCCAGGTCTGCACTCAGTCAGTCCCCTGTATTAATGGTGTCTCACCGTCTCTCTGACCTCAGGACAGAAGGGCCCTGGGGCTGACCTGCTATTACAAACAGCCTGAGGTCTTGGAAAGAACCTGCTGCTCTTTCTTCCGAAGTACTGTGGTCCAGTCTCCTGGCTTCCCTCGCCATCCAATCGCTGATGGCTCTAGGCTCACACCTTCAGCCTGCCCACTTCACTGGGTACCAGAACCACATATCCAGCTGCCCTTCCACCCTGACCTGTTCCCATCTCAGTAACTGGCTCCACCCTACACCCAGCTAGACCTCCAGACCTAGGTGTCATTCTTGATCCCTATCCCACATCCTTCAGAGTCAATTCCCAGGAAGCCCCGTTGGTCTCACCTGCAAAATAAATCTTGTATTTGTTCGCGACCTTCCATCACTTACCTGAGCAACTGTCACTGCCATCTCCCTGCTCCCATTCCCCACCCCCTAGTCAATAGTAATCTTAGGCAAACTTTAACCAGATGAACTCTATCCATTAAAATCCTCCAAAATTTAACTCAAAATGCATCATAGGCCTAAATATAAACCCCTAAACTATAAAACTCCTAGAAGATAACATAAAAGAAAATCTAGATGAACTTGGGTTCGGCAATGATGTTTTGGACACAACACCAAAGTCCATAAAAGAAAGAATTGATAAGCTGGACTTCATTAAAATTAAAAACTTTGGCTCTGCAAAAGACACTGTCAAGAGAACAGTAACATAGGACTTCCCTGGTGGTCCTGTGGGTGAGACTCCACGCTCCCAATGCAGGGGGCCCGGGTTCGATCCCTGGCCACGGAACTGATCCGGCATGCATGCCGCAACTAAGAGTCCGCATGCTGCAACCAAGACCCGGCGCAGCCAAAATAAATAAATAAATATTGTTTTTAAAAAAGAGAGAGAAAGAACAGCAACACAAGCCACAGACTAGGAGAAAACATTTGCAAAGACACATCTAATTAAAGACTATTATTCAGGGACTTCCCTGGTGGCGCAGTGGTTAAGAATCCACCTGCCAGTACAGGGGACACAGGTTCGAGCCCTGGTCTGGGAAGGTCCCACATGCCGCAGAGCAACTAAGCCTGTGTGCCACAACTATTGAGCCTGCATGCCACAACTACTGAAGCCCGCGAGCCTAGAGCCTGTGCTCCACAACAGGAGAAGCCACCACAGCGAGAAGCCCACGCACCGCCACGAAGAGTAGCCCCCGCTCGCTGCAACTAGAGAAAGCCCACACACAGCAACAAAGACCCAATGCAGCCAAAACTAAATAAATAAATAAATAAAATTTAAAAAAAACTATTATTCAAACTATACAAAAATCCCTTAGGGGCTTCCCTGGTGGCGCAGTGGTTGAGAATCTGCCTGCTAATGCAGGGGACATGGGTTACAGCCCTGGCCTGGGAAGATCCCACATGCCGTGGAGCGACTAGGCCCGTGAGCCACAATTGCTGAGCCTGCGTGTCTGGAGCCTGTGCTCCCAACAAGAGAGGCCGCGATAGTGAGAGGCCTGCGCACCGCGATGAAGAGTGGCCCCCACTTGCCGCAACTAGAGAAAGCTCTCGCACAGAAACGAAGACCCAACACAGCCATAAATAAATAAATAAATAAATATAAATAAAAATAAAAAATCCCTTAAAACTCAATAAGAAAATGAACAACTTAATTAAAAAATAGGCAGAAGATTCAAACAGACATCTCACCAAAGAAGATATACAGATGGCAAATAAGTATATGAAAAGATGCTCAACATAGTATGTCATCAGGGAAATGTAAATTAAACAACAATGAAATACCACTACTCACCTATTAGAAGGGCCAAAATCTTGAGCACCAAATGCTGGTGAGGATGTGGAACGATAGGAACTCTCCTTCATTGCTGGTGGGAATGCAAAACGATACAGCCACTTTGGAAGACTCTTTGGCAGTTTCTTTCAAAACTAAACATACTCCCTTGTTGCATGATCCAGCAATTATGCTCCTTGGTATTTACCCGAAGGAGGTGAAAACTTATGTCCACACAAAACTTGCACATGGATGTTTACCGCAGCCTTATTCATAATCACCAAAATTTGGAAGCAACCAAGATGTCCTTCAATAGGTGAATGAATAAATAAACTGTGGTGCCTCCAGACAATGGAATTATTCAGCGCTCAAAAGAAATGAGCTATCAAGTCATGAAAAGACATGAAGGAAACTTAAATGCATATTACCAAATGAAAGAAGCCGATCTGAAAAGGCTACATGCTGTATGATTCCACTATATGACATTCTGGAAAAGGCAAAACTATGGGGATAATATAAAGATCAGAGGTTGCCAGGGGTTGGTGGGGGAATGAATGGGGGAGCACAGAGGATTTCTAGGGCAGGGAAACTACTTTGTATGATACTATAATGGTGGATACATGTCATTCCTCATTTGTCTAAACCCACTGAATATACAACACCAAGAGCGAACCCCAATGCAAACCATGGACTTTAGTTGATTATGATGTATCAGTATAGGTTCATCAGTTGTAACAAATGTACCACTCTGGTGGGGGATGTTGATAAAAGGGGAAGCTGTGCATGTTGGGGCAGGGGGAGGGGATTATAAGGGAAGTCTATTGTGTTTTCCACTCAATTTTGCTCTAAAATAAAGTCTATTTCAAAAAACAAAAAACAAGTAAGCAAACAAAAAACCTCCAATGAGTTCTTACTATCCTTTGAATAAAATTCAAATTTCTTACCATGTCACTAAAGCCCAGGCTGCCCTGGGCCGGGTTCATCTTCCCACCTCAGGTCCCACCACTCCTCACGTGCTCCCCAAGAGCCAACAACACCGGCCTTCTTACTGTCCCCAAACATGCCATGCTGGTCCCACCTCAGGGCCTTTGCACTAGCTGTTCCCTCTGCCTGCAAGGCTCTGCACTCAGACCTTTGCAGGGTTAGCTAGCTCTATCATTCAGGACTTAGAGCAAATGTCACCTCCTCGGAAGGCCCTCTCTTGCCCACTCATGGATACCTGTGCAACCCTTCCCGTCTCTTCCTGTCACTATCTCTCCTATCACCCTGGTTTATTTTCTTCATGGCACTTAGTACTATCTACAGTTACTTTCTTCATCCATTTGTTTAACTGTTTATTGACTGCTTCCACTTTAGAATGTAGATTCCAGGAGCTCAGTGACTTGGTCTACCTGTTTACTGCTGTGTCCCTGTGCCGAGAACAACGTCCAGCCCTTGTGGTGGGTACTCCAATACTTGTTGAATGAATGAGTTAATTAAAAAGTGGGAGTTTTAGCTGTGCAAGCTTTGTTTTTTGTTTGTTGTTGTTATTGTTTTTTAATAAATTTATTTATTTATTTTATTTTTGACTACGTTGGGTCTTCTGTGCTGCGTGCAGGCTTTCTCTAGTTGCAGCGAGCGGGGGCTACTCTTCGTTGTGGTGCGCAGGCTTCTCATTGCAGTGGCTTCTCTTGTTGCGGAGCATGGGCTCTAGGTGCTCGGGCTTCAGTAGTTGCGGCTCGCAGGCTCAGTAGTTGTGGTGCACGGGCTTAGTTGCTTCACGGCATGTGGGATCTTCCCGGACCAGGGCTGGAACCCGTGTCCCCTGCATTGGCAGGCAGATTCTTAACCACTGCGCCACCAGGGAAGTCCCTGTGCAAGCTTTGTGAACGTCTCTGGATCTCAATTTCTTTGTAAAATGAGGGAGATAAACTAGATTTTCCTTACAGGTCCACAGCACTGGAAGAGAGAAGAAGGGTGGATTGGGCATCTTCCTGGACAAACAGCCACCAGTGTAAGATGCTGACCATTTCCCAGCTGTGGGCTTCCTACCTGGCAGCCCTCTGAGTGTCAGGCCCGTGCCCGTGGGCAGGACTCTTCTTTGAGCAGCGAGCCCCGCTGCTGACGGGGAAGTTTCTGCACCTGCCCAGGGCTCAGCTCCAGCAAGGAATGGGGTGCCAGCCCCACACAGTGGCCCCAGTTGGTTCTGTGCTATAAGGCTGACCCAGAGCCTGCAGGATGTGTCTGGTGACAAGGTGGGCTCAACTTCATCTCCTCAGGAAAATAAGCTCTTCATTTAAGTGGTCGGCCTCCCTGGGTCCAGGAAGGACTCTGGCCACCCAGGACCTCCCAGAGTCACCCTCCACCGAGGCATCTCCTGACAGGAGGGCACCCTGTGCCTTTTGTGGAGGCCTCGCTTGGTGAGGGAGACAGCATCAGGGGCCTGGCCTCCCTCAGCCCCAGGGTGGCAGGTCCTCCTGAAATCAGTCTGTGCTACGGCCACAGAGGGCTCCCAGGGCCTGAGGTGCTGAGGGGCTGGGGACAGGGCATGACATGGTATGCAGAGCAGCCCTGGACACCCCAGGGGCAGGAGTCTGGAGACCTGACTTTGACCTGACTCTTCACCAGCTCATAATGAAGACACTTCTGCACTCTGGGTCTGAGGGATAGACATCCTGGAATTTCAAAAATAAGTATCTGTTCCCATCTTTTGGAGCAAGAAAGCTGCACCAGGCACAGAGAAAGGAGGAGGGTCAAGCTCCTGGGCGGAGAGCGGGGAGGAGGGTCTTTCCCACCCTGCGGCAAGGCCCCATCCTCCTGCACTCCCCTGGGCCCCAGGGCACAGACCAGGAAGGGGGTGGCTCCATTAACTGAGGCAGGGAAGGAATAGGGACACGCAGGTGGGGCGTATGGGAGGGCAGAGAGTGGACACAGGCAGTCTGAGAAGCCATGGGTAAGTCCAGAGGCCACACCCAGGAACCTGCTGGAGGTCAGGCGTGGGCCCTTGGCAGCAGGAGGTAAGAGCAGGAGAGATGGTCAGGCACCTGTGCAGAAGGGCAAGGGCCGGGCTGAGCGCAGGGGCCAAGGGCAAACTGGGAAATAACTAGCGGCTGTGGGTGGAGGAGAGGGAGGAAGCCAGATGGGACAAAAGGAGCTGTTAGAGAAGCAGGAGACATCCCCTACCCCACCCGACTCCAGAGAGCCCCAGGCTGGTGCTGGAAGCGTGGGGAGGGAGGGAAGGAGAACACTTTGACCATTTCCAGGAAAGAGGAAAGCCCAGAAATGGAAGACAGGTCAGAGGCCCTGCAAAGCTGTACATGTGCGGAGTGAAGGCCCGTTCAGGATTCACAGAGTTTTAGTGAGGGAAGGGACCTGAGGGGAAGCTTTGACCCAATGCCTTACTTCACAAATGGGGAAACTGAGGCCTGCCAAGGCGGAGCCAGGCTGGAGTCCAACGTCTAGGTCACAGAATCCCCCGCATCTCCAAGCTCCAGGCTGCACTGAGCCCCTCACTCCGTGTTCCATGCAGTGGGCCTGCAAGGCTTTCCATCAGGAGAACAAAAATTGAATTAAAAAGCTGACTATTTCTGGCTCAGCCTGGGAGGCTTTGCTGCCTCTGCTCTGTAATTAAAAATGAAAGAACATGTGAAGTGAGGAGGGAGCCGGTCCCCAGGGCTGCCAGGGGACCAGCCTCTCATTTCCTGCATGGGAAACTCCCTCCCGGGGCCTCCCGAAAGAGGATGGAGGCTGTGTGGGAGGCCGGAGTCCCCACCTCGAATCAAAGCACCGGGTGGGAGCAGCCCAGCATCTGTTTGCGGGTCAGCATTGACAAGGGTAGACTTGGGGCTGGCCTTCGTGGCTTGAACTCAAACCAAGAGGGCCTGAAAGAGGGAGTGGACGCAGGACAAGCCTTCGAGCTGTGTGATCTTGGGGAGCCCAGGACCCTCTCTGGACAAAGAGGGATTTGACCTGCATAATCTTCACATCCCTCCAGAGACTGGTTCTTGACCATGGCAGTCTCCTCTAGCTGGGAATCATCCAAGATGTGTCTCTGTTTTATTTCCACTCCATTTTTACTGTTGCTGTTTTTCATAAGAAGATCCTGAGATGTGTTAGTTCGGCGTCAGCAGCAATTGGGTAAAACAGAAGCATCCTCTGGGTGTGCACGTGTGTGTGAGTGTGTGTGTGTGCATGGGTGTGCAAACCCCTCCCTGACTACAAGCTGACCAAGGGCAGGACCTCGGGCTCTGTAACTGCACGATGACCACAGAGGCGCTCATGGTCATCCCAGGAAATGCTTTGTTTGTGTTTTAGTGGGAAGGCCGGGTGCTCCTGGCAGGTACCCCTGAGGCCCCCAGAATGCGTCTAATAACAAGGCCAGGGTCCCTTGGTCTCCACATGGGAGCGGCTATAGGTAGATTGTAGACATGGACAGGATAGGGAAAGAAAAGGAACCAAACTGGCCCCTTCAGAAACAGTTCACACACCTGGGTTGGGTTGGCATTCTGGGTCCTGTAGTCAGTAGCTCAGCGGCTCAGTGATGCTTGGACCACCTTTGTCCCAGGCTTGGGCTGTGCTTGAAGCAGACTACGCGCTGATGGGAGTGGACACACCTGGAGAGAGCCTGCTTCCCTGTGGCCTGGCTTTGCAGCTGGTCACGCCAGCAGGGGCGTGGTCAGTGCAGCAGGCGCCCCCGGCCCCCAGCTCTGGGGAGTGTCCTTCACCTCCACTGATGAAGACACCACAGTCCCCGATGGCAATTGACCAGAGGTGCCTCCACAACTGCGTTGACCTTTGTCTGAAGCAGGTCTGACTGATGCTTTAGCTGGAGGTGGCCACTCCAGCCACATCCTCCTCCTCCTGAACATCCACCCATTTCTCAAAGTTCTGGGTTCAGGAACACAGCCCCGGTCACCCTGGCCCCTTCTCCCTGGATCACCCGGGGCCTCCGTCATTTGCCAGCCTCAGGGCTTCTGTTCCGCCCCGTCCTACGAGCTGCCACTACACTCCCAGGACGTCCTCTCCTGCCTCCCAGGCTCTCTCTGGTCCTTCTTCCCTCAGCCCTTGAAACTTCATGATCCCCAGACTGTGCCTGCTATGGGCTGAATTGTATCCCCAAATTCACATGTTGAAGCCCTAACCCCCAGTGCCTCAGAATGTGACTGTGTTTGGAGACAGGGCTTTTATTTATTTATTATTATTTTAAAAATATTTATTTATTTATTTGGCTGCACCGGGTCTTAGTTGCAGCACACGGGATCTTTGCTGCTGCATGCAGGATCTAGTTCCTAGACCAGGGATCAAACCCAGGCCTCCTGCATTAGGGGCGCAGAGTCTTAACCACTGGGCCACCAGGGAAGTCCCGAGACAGGGCCTTTAAACAGGGAATTAAGGTAAAATGGGGCCATTAGCATAAGCCCTAATCCAATCTGACTGGTGTCCTTATAAGGAGGGAAAGTAGAACACAGACACAGGGAAGACCCCGTGAAGACACAGTGAGGAGGCAGCCGTCTACCAGCCTAGGAAGAAACCCACCCCGCAGACACCTGGATCTGGGGCTTCCAGCCTCCAAAGTTATGGGACAATAAATGTCTGTTTCTTAAGCCGCCCAGTCTGCAGTGTTTAGTTACAGCGGCCCTAGCAAACTACTATTCTGCTTTTCCCACACAGATGCCCACAAAGCTCCAACTCTGCCCAGCTCTAAAGCATGGTGCTGGGTCGCAAATCCACACCTGGCTCTAAAAGCTTCTTCTGAGGCTGCACCTCAGGGGTCTCTACCTAACCCTCACTTCACCCCAAGTGGAACCCCTGACAGCAGAGTGGGGTGAGCACAGGCTCTGGCCTCCTCTGCTGCCTGCCACAGCCCCAGGGCAAATGGGTGAGCCTCAATTTCCTCTTTGTAAAAGTGGGGATCAAAACACCCACTCAGCAGGGCTGCTTGCAAGGATTTGGGGAGACTGTGCAAAGGCCCAGCCCTGGGTCTGACCCTTACTTGGGACTCAACGAATGGCAGCTGTTATTTTTATTATTTCTCTCAAACCTGACCCAGTATTTCCCAGGTCAGCTCCTGGAGCCACCAAGCTGGGAGCCTCGGTGGGGCCTCCACACCTGCATCCCCCCTACCTGCCCCCGCCTCCTGGATCTGACCTGTGTTTGCTTCATTAACTCAACAATCCTCATCCAGCACCTACTAAACGACAGCCATTGTGCTCTGCTGAGCACCGGGGCCTGAATGAAGCCTGTGGGCAGGGAGGAGCTTCAGCTTATCTGCACATTAATTCACAAATTGAGTTTTAAACAATCAATTACTATGGAGGGGGCTGTTCTGGGGGAAGAGGGGGAGGGGTCCTTAAGCCAGTGGATCACCTTCTTCGGCTGGCTTGTCTTTTACCCAGATGGCTGCAAGACTCAAGTTACTGTTCCCAGAGGCTTCCAGAATTTCCTTTCTTAAGCAAAAATAGACCCGATCCTTCCCTGCTTAAAATCCTCCCTGGCTGCACCTGCCTTCAGTGGGCCCTCCTCTGCATGGTGCAGCCTCACCTGTCTTCCCGCCTATCTCCTCCAGCACATCCTTCACTCTTTTTTCTTTTTTTAAAATATTTATTTATTTATTTGGTTGTGCTGGGTCTCAGTTGCAGTTCGTGGGCTCCTTAGTTGTGGCTCGCCAGCTCCTTAGTTGTGGCATGCAAACTCTTAGTTGTGGCATGGATGTGGGATCTAGTTCCCTGGACAGGGAGGGAACCTGGGCCCCCTGCATTGGGAGTGCGGAGTCTTAACCACTGTACAACCAGGGAAGTCCCACATCCTTCACTCTTGCCAGGTGAGAGACACTGGCCTCTGTCCACCTCTAGGCCTGGGCACAGGCAGTGCCCATCACCTGGGTGTCACTCCTTAGCGCACCTTTGCTCTTAGCCACCTCTTTCTATCTGAAAAACTCCCCTTATCTTTCAAGAACCAGCTCCAACATCACTTCCTTCACCAGATCTTCCCAAACACCTCCTCTCGGCTCCCAAGTCTTTACTGTCTCCATCACAGCATTTATCACCTTGTAGTGCGGAGCTTGCAGCGATTTCTTTCATATCTGTTTTCTCCACTAGATCAGGAACCCCATCAGGGGAGGAAGAGATCAGGTCTGGGTACATTTGCTGCTCCAGTGTCCGCCACACAGGGGTGCTCCAGACGTGCAGAGTGAATAAATGACTGACAAAGTCAGGCGAGTCAGACTGAGCCAGATGCTTCTTACATCTCCTCCCATTTAATCCCCACACAGCTGAGGAAGTACAAGGTTACAGGAGAGCCAGCTTCCCTCTCTGCCCTGAATGGCTCAGGATACTGACACCAAACCATGGAGAGTCCTGGTACCAGAATAATTTGCATTTCGTGTGCCCGTAATAAGCTCTAAGTGAATACGTGTTGACTGGTGATCGTGCAGCTATTCTTCTCTGGTCGTCATCTTTTTTCTGGTCTATCTCCATGGATACCCGGGAACGTTGGCTGTGGCCACAATCAGCTCAATTCAACAACCATTTGTCAAGTGCTGGGCAGTGGTTCCCACACTGGCTGAGGCTTGGAATCTCTGATTCTGAGGTTTTAGTGGGAGATGAGGATCTGCCACATTTAGAGAAGAGAAAAGAGAGGGAGAAGGCATTTCCAGTGCCGGAAAGGGGATGCGCAAAAGCCGTGGAGGGCATATGGGTAAGGGTGAGTCTGGGGTCCAGATTTTGGAGAGTCAAGAGTAATAAAATTGGAAATGGAAATTAAAAGATGCTAGTTTCCTCTACATTTCCCTTAGTTAAAAAGGCAGGTGACCAACTGGTTTGAGAACCAGGTCTGGAGTCAGTGGTGCCCAGGGAGCAGGGGCCATGCGCACACCCAGACCTGAGCCTGACTCTGGCTCCAACAGGCCCTGGCTCTTGGACCTGTCCTCCTGCTTAACTTCTCTGAGCTTCAGGTTCCTGAACAATTATAGTAAAAACAACAGCACCTCCAGTCCTTAGCACTCACCTCCTGCCAGACACCAAGCCCAGCCCTTTATCTCATTTAATCCTCATCGCAACCCTTCAAGGTGGGGACTGGTATCACCCTTATGCAGCAGATAAGTGCCTGGAGGGGAAGTAACTTGCCCAGGGTCACAGGACCGCTAAGTGATCTGACTCTCAAGGCCGCTTTTTTTTTCTCCCCAGTTTTATTGAGATATAATTGACATGTAGCACTGTGCAAGTTTAAGGTGTACAGTGTAATGATTTGACTTACATACATCATGAAACGATTACTACAATAGTCTTAGTGACCAACCATCATCTCATATAAATATTAAATATATTAAAGAAATAGGAAAAAAATTTTCTCCTTGTGACGATAACTCTTAGGACTCTCTTAACTTTCATTTATAACGTACAGCAGTGTTACCTTTACCGTGTTGTACATTATATCCCTAGTACTTATTTATTCAAGGCTTCTTCTTGAGCAAAGCTGGTGTGTATTGACTGAGACGACCTATGAGAAGCCTGGACACAGGGGCCCTCGAGAAGGCGCCTCTCCCTCAAACCGGGATGCCCAGCGGAGGGACCCAGGTGTGGGCTGTCAGGTGTCCCGCTTCTGCCACCAGGGATGCTGCTGCGGAGGGAAGAGGGCAAAGGCTGCTCAGAGGAAGACGATTCAAGCGCTTCCCTCTGTAACCAACACTAAGCTGCTTTGTTATGTGAATGCATGAAATCACCTGCTGCAGCTGGCACGCGGGGCACCGAGCTGGATCCGTGTTTCTGACCGAGTTTCTCCCCAGGGCACAGGCGTTCCGCGTTTTGCAACCGGAATCGGGCGGCCTGGGCGCTCAGCGGCTGGCGCCTGGCGCCCTCTAGTGGCGCGAGGGAGCCTTTCCTCTGCAGCTGAGCCGTGGGGGCCTGACTGGCCCGGGCAGCCAGGACAAGCTTTCCTCAGGGCCTACTGTGTAAAGGGTATTTTTAGGAGCCACCTACTGTCCCTGAGAACCCATCTGTGAAATGAGTGGGGGAAACCGGAAAGAGGACTTGGAATCCGAAAGCTGGCACCTAAGGCCTCCAGTTGCTTTAGCTCTTCCCGTGTGAGATGGGGATACTCGTACCCTCCCCACCTGCTTCCCAAGATCTTGTGAGAATCCTATGGGATGTGATGGGTGACAGCACCTTGCCAGCTCAATAGCACCACTAACGAGAAAATTACTGCGTTCATAAGAAAATTACCAACAGAGTGAGGTCCAGGATGCTAAGGACCAGTGAAGGGCTGGGGCAGAGGGCTGAGGAGAGGGGAGGCAGTAGAGGGATGGAGTGAGCAATACGGTGGGGGGCACGGGGTTCAGCAGAGACAGGCCCATGTGTGTAGGGCAAGGGGAGCCTTTTGGGGGAGATGTGGGCAATGGCGTTGGAAAAGGAGATGCGTAAATATTCATTTCTCATTCCTTTCTCTTCATTCAAAATGATGGTTATATTTGCTTCCATACTAAAACGAAAAAATTAAAATACCTACTTCTCTGGGTGGCTTTCCCGTGGCTTGGTACCCTCAAAAAAAGGTCCGTACCCCCGCTGAAGGCTGTAATGAGGCCAGTCCTGACCCCGCCTGTGTTCTGGGTCCTTTTCCTGGGCACCCACCAGGGACCCCTGCACATTATCCCCCATTTGCATCCCCCCTCAGCCTAGTTTTCCGGTCGTTCCTTGTGTTCTGGCAGGAGGGCCCCTCAGTTAGAGCAGTGAGGAGGGAGGCCGTGCCCACCTGAGGCAGGACGTTCAGTGCTTCAGAAAAAGAGTCTTGGTTTCTAGCACCCAGGCTTTTCCCTTCATTGGCTTTGTTCCTAACATCTCCAAACCTCAGTGTTCCCATCAGTAAAATGGGGAAATAATAACTACATCATAATTACTCAATTAAAGATTCAATGAGCTCACGTATATTGCATATATACTATTGTGCCTGGCACTTAGGAAGAAAATACATGTTAGTTTATTAAGGAAGTTTCTCTGTTTTAGGTTATAAATGAGAAGCTGCTTGACAAGGAATGTCAGCCAGGCTTCCCATCTCAGGAAAGAGGAAACCTTGCGGTGTGGGATTGCAGAAAGGGGTGGGGGTGTGGGAGGGGAGGGAGACACACCACTGTGTCCGGGCAACACTGTCATCTGCCGAGGTGCCGCCAGCCTGCGCGGTGACTCAGCCTTCACTAAGGCTTTACCCAAAGCAAAGACCACCCTGGGAGAAGCACATGCAATTATTATTATTTTTCCATTTTAATGTAATAATAATAAATTGAAACCAAAGCAGATGAATGACTTGCATGAGGTCACCTGGCCAGTGAAGATTAGAACCCAGACCTTTGCTCCTTCTGAATGCACCAGAAATGCATTAACCAAGCTGGCAGAAGGAAAACAATCTTTACTGTGATGTAATTGAAAACATACTACACATGAAATTCCAGTTCAATATTCAGGTCTTACAATTCAGGGTGACCAGTTACTGAGAGGTGCTGGGGTTTCTCAGCTTCTCCAGGTCACCACTATCAACGTATCTTGATTGACAGGAAAAGTCTCTGATGTCTAACCAAAGATATTGCTGCTCCAGCCCACCGAGTGCATTCCTGGTTGTTTTTATCTTCAAGGAAGAGAGAACACTTATCCATGTAACCCCTCCTAAAACTAAAAACTGTTATGAAATTGATTTCCATCCCAATCCCATTTTACCTAAACATTCCTGAGGTGCTTCGCTCTTACCTAAGGAACCCCGGAGCTGTATGAAGTTACAGATGGCTTTGAGGTGTCCACATGCTGGAAAAGCTCCCAGGCAGCCCTGAGGGAGGGCCAGGGTGCACTAATAGAGGTGCCCCCGAGACAGAGCGGCCAGGATAGAAACTCACGAAGAGTTCCCCACATCCCAGCCAATCCAGCACGAGCACAGCATCTCAGAAGTGCTCAGCAAACACTTGCTGATTGAATAAAAGAGTCGGAACTCAACAGCTGAGGGTCAGGCTGGGAGCTGCACAGGGCTTTCACCCCAGTAAACCAGAAGCTTCTCGAGGCACAGCAAGTAACAGCCCAAACTGACACTTAAGCGGAAGAGTTGTCATTCATTCATTCATGACTGTATGCATTCATTCAGCTGTGTTTACTGGGTGTCAAGCATTAGGACCGGGAGGGATGGCCTGTTCCCCACACCTGGAAGCACCCAAGTTGTTGGTGGAAACAGACAGGAAAACAGACGATTACCACACGACGTGGTCAGTGTCACCGGGGAGGAGTCCCAGGTTCCACAGGAGCCCAGAGCTGGGCTCCTGCCCACAGCGACACAGAAGGTGGGCTCAGGTGGCAGGAAGAGGCTGGGCCCAGAGCACCCATCTGTCCACCTTTGCCAAGGAGGACGCGCTCACGCCCGGAGTGTCCTGGATGCAGCGCAAGACCAGAGTAGGGCACTCGGGTCGCTCCGGCCCTGACCGACCGCCTTGGGGCAACGCGTCCTGCTAGAGCACTGCACAGACAGGGCAGCCTGGCAGCCCCCTGAAGGTCTACAGAATGTATTTGGTGACTAGGTAACGGCCTCGTATGATTCCAAAATCAGTACACTCCAAAAAGGTTTATAATGAGATGTTACTCCTGTCCCTGTTCCCGTCAGCCTCCTTCCCTCTGTCCCCCCACAAGTACCCCTTCTTGGTGTCTTGTGTATCCTTCTAGAGTTTCTTCATCCAATTTCCTATTTCCTCCTTTTCTTACATAAAGGTAGCAAGCTATCCACACTGGCTTGGACCTTGAAAAGAGGTGCATTTCATTTTCAAAACGCTACTGATTTCACGTAGACACGATATCCATTCTGCCTACGTTCTGGTTTATTGGTAAAAGCAGAGCACAGGTCAGGGCTTTAAGTATTTGATTAGATATGCAGAAAGGCCTGTCTACACCATCGCAAACGGTGAGGGAAGAAGCACAGTGAGGCTCTCTGGTGTCCCTCCCCAGAGCGTTGCTTAGTAATGGTCACGTGCGGACAAGGATGAAGAAGGGTGTGTTTGCGCCCCACGCGGCCTGCCGGTGGGGATCAGTGGAAACGTTTTAAAATCTTTTAACTATGGAGATCATGCCTGCTTATTGCAAGCAACAATCTAAAGCAAAATAAACAGAGAAAGAAATCAAGTGAGAAGGCAACCTCAATCCCACTTCCCCAAAGTAACTATTGCTAACATTTGGGCCGGAGGTCTGTGCCCCCATTTCACAGGAGAGCAAAACTGAGGCAATAGATGAGGGAGTGTTTGGGGGGTCCTGAGAGAAGCCAGTTATGAAACGAGGGCTGTGCCTGCTCTAGGCCCAGCTGCCCCCAGAGTCCACGTGGGAGCAGTGAATGGGGGAGGGCAGGCAGGGGGTTAGTTGGCGCCCTTCCTCACACTTACCCATCTCCGTGCTGCCTTTCCCTCTGCCTTCCCGTGTTTTCTGCTTCTCCTCCCTGTGTCCACATCTTTCCTCGGCCCTTGTGCAACTCAGAACAAGGACCAAGTCTTCCTGACTGCGGCACGCCCAGGCCTCACAGGGCGCTTGGCGCAGAGGGAGTGCTGCGCACGTGCTTCTTGGGAAGGCTGCCCTAGCCTCTCACACCAGCTTTCACTCCTAAAAGGCGTCAGGAGGCATTCACGGGCTTTCCTGGTGGCTCGGGCCCCAGCCTCTAGACCCTCTGTCCAGGGTGTCCTCCGCAGCTCCAGCCCCCGCGCCCGTCAGCCCTGTGAGGAGGCGGGCAGCTGAGAGAGGCAGGCCTGAGGCCCCGCAGAAAGGCGACCGGAACTGATTTCCAAGGGGTGGCCTTCATCGCCTACGCCCTGGAGGACTGGGGCCGCAGCCACCGTGGGTGAAATCTAGTCCTGACCACACCTGGTCGAAGCTCAGAAGCAAAGGGCAGGGGGTCCTGAGCAGGTGAGGACTCACCTGAGCCAGGTGGACCCTACACACCAAAGCATGAGCCAGGGCCTGGCAGTTAGTAGGTCCTCAGTAAATGTATGTTGGCGGATTTAGGCCTGGGAAGGAGGCGGCCTTGCAGGGGGGCGGAGATGAAGGGCAGTCTCCTGTCACCTAAGACAGCTTGCCAGCAGGCTTGGTGCAGAAAGGACAGAATTTGGTATCAGACTTGGATTTGAGTCCTGGTACCACTTCCTAGCTAATTAAACCAGGGATTGAACTCAGGCCACAGCAGTGAAAGCCCAGAATCCTAACCACTATGCCACAAGGGAACTGCTTATTTCCTTTTTTTAAAGTTTTATGAAGTGTAACTTACATACCATAAAATTCATGCACTTTTAAGTTTACAATTCAATAACTATGTACAGAGTTGTGCAACCATCGCCATAATCTGATTTTAAATCACTTCATCATTCCAAAAGAAACCCTGTCCTCGTCCCATTCCCACCCCAGCCCTAGGCAACCAGTCTATCTCTATAGTTGCATTTTCTGGACATTTCATGTAAATGAAATCATATAATCTGTGGCCTTCTGCAAGCAACTTCCTTCACTTAACATGATGTTTTTGGGGTTTGTATGTTGTATGTTATTATTACTGAATAATATCCATCGTGTGGGTATAACACATTTTATCCCTTCACCAGTTTTTCAACATTTGGGTTGTTTTCACTTCTTGGCTATGTTGAGTAATGTTGCCACAAACAATCACGAGCAAGTTTTTGTGTGGACATCTGTTCTTATTTCTCTCGGGTAGCCATCTACAAGTAGAATTGCCTGGTCACATGGCAACTCTGTCTAACCTTTTGAGGAACTACCAGACTGTTTTCCAGAGTTGCTGCACCATTTTACATCCCTACCAGCAATACACAAGGGTTCTCCCTTCTCCACATCCTTGCCAACAGTCGTTATTATCCTTTTTAACTAGAAGTCACACTAGTGGGTGTGAAGTGGTATCTCACTGGGTTTTGGTTTGCATTTCCCTCATAACTAATGATGTCGAGCATCTCGTTTGCCATTTGTAAATCTTCTTTGGTGAAATGTCTATCATCTTCTTGGGCCACTTACTTAACCTCTTACTCTTAATTATACCCAGCTCCTAAGGCCATGAGACTTTATGTAGAGGGTTTGCAAAGGGGCTGCCATATAATGAGGGCTTAAAGATGACAGCTTTTAGTATTGTCGTACTCGTTGTTACTTTGGCCCCCTAGGAATAAGCTGGAGCTGGGGCCCAGCTGCCCTCCCTCCTCAGGGGAGAGTGAAGGATGAGCTCCACTGGCACAAGGGTCCACATGTTCTAGATGTTCTGCTGAGCAATTCTACACGATCTCATTTCATACCCACCAGAACCTTTTGATGAAGCATGACCTCCATATTTCTAGGGATGAAACCTTGAGGTCCAAGATATTCAGTATCTTCTCCAAGGTCGCCTAGTTGAAAGCGGTGGGAACTAAGATGTGAACTCAGAGCTGACGCTAAAGCCAATGCCACAGGCAGGAGCTGGTGGGGACAAGCGCCAGGCACACGGCCTGCACGGGGAGACTGCAGGCTCAGTCCAGCTGTGTAGACGGCCCCACGACTGTTGAACAACTCAACTGGAGTAAGCTGCTTATCCCCTTCAGGCCTCAGCATCTTCTATAAAGTGAGAAAAAGAATAGTTCCTCCCTCGGAGGGCACCTGTCTGGATCCGATGTAGTGCCTGGCCCACTACAAGCAGGCAGCCTCCTCCTTTGTGTCTGGGCTGCGGCCAGCCCCCCACCAAGGCCACTTGGCTCTTCTTTGCCCTGAGCTTTGGCCCATCCTAGAACACAATCTCCTGACCCTGACCCTGACCCTAGGGGCCGGGCTGGAGCAGGGTGTCATTACAGCTCTCAGGGCCTGGCCCCTTATTTCCTCTCATCCCTACTTCTTGCCTTTAGGCAGTACTCTCCCGAAGCTGGAGCACCTGGAGAGGGCCTCGAGTTCTCTAGAATGATGACTTAAGATAAAGCATAAGAAAAGCAGGGTAGTAAAAAATAAAGCTTTATTAAAGCAGCTAAGCTTAGCAGCACTGAATAACACACTTTCAGTGGTATACCTCTGAAGCAAGAGTTAAATGTAACAGTCTAATATGTGCATTTCTGATTAACTGTGATAATTCTAAGTCACTCACTTCTTTTCCATTTACCAATTCAAAGAGAAAAGCTCTTGTCATGTTTTGTACCTCTCACCTCCTTGACTTGGCAACAAACTGACCCTGCCTTGGGCTCCAGCTGGAGGACCCCAGGTGAAGGGGTCATCAGCTGAAGGTCTCCAGACCTCCCTATGGAGCTGGGGCTCTGACTGGAGTCCCAGCCTCTCTCTCCTGTAACCGTGTGCATCTGGTTTCCAGCATCAACCACCCCTTCAGAGCACCTTCTAACCCGAGACAGGAGGGGAAACTAGTGCTGCTTGGTCTGAACAGACTTAAGGAGGTTTTATCACAAGGACCCGAAGACTGACTGAGCCCACCCCTGCACTGCACAGCGCCCCTCATCCGAGGGCTCCGGTCACAGAGAGAAGGGCAGACCGAGGCTGCCTTAGTCCTTCTTGCCTCCTGGGACTGGGCTTCTTGTGAGGAGCTTCCCTGAGCTCGAGAGGGTCAGTGAGGTCACTGTGCGGGAGTCCAGCTTCACTCTGTCCAGGAGGGTCTTCTTGAGGGCAGCTGGGGAGACCTTTTCTTGGTCGGCCATGGACTGCAGCTCTCTGCAGACAAAGCCCCAAGAGGTTGAAGGAGGAGCCAGAGCTGCACGAGGCTTCCCCACCCACTTAACCCCCAACCCTTGCTGACTTGGTACCAGCCAAACTTAGAACCCCAAACCAAAAACTCCCCTAAGCTTCCTAGAAGTGCTATTTAACTGAGTAGAGGTTCCTACATAGATGTAGAGCTTTAAGTGTTATCTGTGATCAGATGGGGAGGGAGAGTGTGCAAAAATCACAGGACTGGAGGTCAAAGACTTGAGGTCGAATCCTGCCTCCATCACTTACTAGCTGTTTGACCTTGGGAAAGCTGTATCTCTAAGCCTCGACTTCCTCATCTGTGAATCAAGCTAACCCCAGCTATCAGAACTGTGTGAGAATTAAATGAAGGCCTACAAACCCTTAGCTAACAACGTCTAATAAACCGTGGTCATTAACAGAGCACAGACCCCAGCACTGGTAACGGGACCAAAGATGGCAGATTCTGCAAGACGGTGTGCAGCCCACACTGGGGCTGGCTGGGAGTAGAGGGCCTGGGCAGAAAAGGAGAGAGACCCACCGTGTCTGGGTGCAGGAGGCCTCAACCGCGTTGATGAGCAGGGAGCGGAAGCCCCCACTCTCCAGGACGTGCAGGGCGTGGATGGTGGCCCCCCCAGGGGAGCAGACATTGTCCTTGAGCTGGCCCGGAGGCTGCTCTGAGTCCAGCAGCATCTTGGCAGCCCCCTAGGGCGGGAAGGAAGCACTAGAGCAGAAAACTGCTGGTGCCCCTTGAGATGAGCTTCTCCACACCCACCGCTCCTCCCCAATCCTTATCCCAGCTTCCCCACCAAGCCCTGCCCCGGCCCAGTGACCCCTAAGAACCCCATCCCCACCCTGTGGTCCAGAACACGCAGGCGGAAGATACTGACCAGCAAGGCCTGGGCCCCCAGTCGGACAGCCAGGCGCCTGGGCAGGCCCATCTTCACCCCACCGTCGGCCAACGCGTCCAGGGCCATGAACGCCTGTGGAGACACTCACTGAGCCCTGGGGCAGCAGGCACTCAGGTGCACGCCCTAGGGTCTACTTCTCCTGATGACTGGAACTAGCTCCAAGGGTTGACCTCCTCCACCAGCCTGCCTTGCCCAAGACCCCCCCAGCCCAGGCCTGCCTGCCAGCCCATCTTGCGCCCCTGGGTCCCCGGAAGGCTGCGTAAGTATATGAGGGCCTCACATAGGCAGGCCCGCTGCCGCTGAGCCCCGTGACGGCGTCAATCAGGTCCTCCTCCACCTCAGTGCAGAAGCCCACGCTGCTCATGAGCTGCTCCAGGAGCTGCCCATCCTCCACCAGGGCGTGGGTGCCCGTAGCGTACACTGTCGCGCCCTCTCGCACCAACACGGGCGTGTTGGTCATGCAGCGGATCACCTTGGGGGCCGGCTGGAATACCATCAGCTTCTGGGGTTAAGGCAGAGGGCCGAGTGAGTTGCCAGTCCCACTAGCACCCACCCCTCCTCCCCTCACACAGGACTGCCAGGGCCGAGATGGGCACCTTCTCGACAGAGCTGATGGTGACACCTGCCGCGCAGGACACCACAATGTGCCTGGCCTGAACGTCGGCCCCGATCTCGTCCAGGATGAAGGGGATGATGTGTGGCTTCACGGCTAGGAACAGGACGTCACTGTGCCTCACTGTCTCCTTATTACTCCGGGTCAGGTTCACACCCATCTTCTGTGGGAGAAGACCACTGGGCTCACGGTGTGCAGCAGCCTCACTAGGCCCAGGGCCTCCCAAGGAGCAGCTGAACCCCCCGACAAGCCTGGAATTCCCTGCCCCAGCCCCTCAGGGTCTGCCCCTACCGCCACTGGAACAAAGTTTTCCAATGTTGCTACCGGGCAAGTGAGCATAGGTGCTGGACGCGGACAAGCTTCCCCATGGCAACCAGGAAATAGCTGTCCCCCATCCCCACCACTTCTCTGGCACCCAAGGCACCTCTCTGCCAGGTAAGAAGTCTCCA
This sequence comes from Balaenoptera physalus, assembly GCF_965194825.1. Classification (NCBI taxonomy): domain Eukaryota; kingdom Metazoa; phylum Chordata; class Mammalia; order Artiodactyla; family Balaenopteridae; genus Balaenoptera; species Balaenoptera physalus. Next base: position 24,396,705 of record NC_138882.1, read on the forward strand.
TGGCTGGAAAGTGGCAAAGGGAAAGGTGAAATGCTAGTAGTGCCCAATGGTCGGAAGCGAGGCCATATCCCAACTCCAGACACTTGTTCATCAGCGTGCGGCCTCTGTGTGGTCCAGGGGTGGGCTGGAGGACACCCATCTCTCTAAGACTCCACACAGACGCAGGGCCCTCCAGTGCTGGTAACATCAGCCGTCCCCGGCACAGACACCGCCTGTCGCCCGCCTCATTAGACGTCCCCTCCCACACTGCTCAGGTTTGGGGAGAAGACTTGGGATATTCTTTTTTTATACAGAGGAGCAACTAACCTGCCAGGTTCCTTCCCAACATGCTCTTTTACGCCTCAGAATAATTCAGCTAAGTGGCTACTGTGATCTCCATTTTATAAATGAGGAAACTGAGTCTCAGAGTAGCCGAGTATCATAAGGCCACTTAGCCAGTGGATGAAAAAAAGTGAGTATTTTATTGGATACCTACTATGTGCCAGGTGCTTTCCATACATAAAACCTCAACTAACCTTCTAACCACCCCAGTACCTGGATTGGAACCCAAGTCTGTCTGTCTGGGCGCTCCCACCACCCTGAGCTGCACCATGGAAGGTGGAAGATTATGATGCTCCTGGTGGGTAGGTCAGCGCCGACCATGGACCAGCTCATCAGGCCATCCTTCTCCTGGGCCTTCACCCTCTTCTCCAGTTACCCCCCTGCCCCACCTACCCTAAGCGCGGACACTGTGGGCAGGTCCATGTCCGGGGAGCTGGCTATTATCTTGTGAGCCGACAGGATGCCTGCAGAAGACAGGGCGTTTCAACTGGGGATCATGGCCCACCCGGTTCCCATGCTTTCCCTGGGAAAGCAGAGTCAAAACCCACGACGTTCTGACCGTTGTGGAGAGGGCTGCTAGTGTCCTTCTCCCCGCTCAATCCCTTATGCGGGCATGACTCTCTTGCTGCTCAAGAGGAGTTTCCTCTCCCCCAGCAGACACAAATTCCCCTTTCTTCATTCATTCACGTTCGTGGGGTGGAGGGCGGTTCACAGGGTAGGCTAGGGACCGTCCGCACATCCGCCTCCCGCCTCCAGGCACTTACCTGCGGCCGTGAAGCCCCGCGCCAGGGCACAGGCCAGCTGGCCAGCGCCGATGAAGCCCACGCTCATGGTTCCAGGCTCTGCGTCTGCCGGGCCGCCGCAGAAGTCGGCCCACAGGTGCCCTAAAAGAAGAGTGGAGAACGGAGGGCCCAGCGGGCGCAGAGCCCCAGAGCCGGATCCCGGGAGCTGCCCGCAGCTTCCGGGCCGGATCCCGCCACCCCTCCTCACTCACACTCACCGACTGCGCCGCAGGGGCCCAAGTGTCCCCGCCCCTCCAGGGAGACCAATCCGCGGCCGGGATGAGGCCGCGTGCCCGCCTCCTGCACACGGGATTGGCGGGTGGAATCTCGGACGCGGCGCGCGAAGCCGGGATTTCCGACTCGAGTGGGCCCCAGCCCTGCGGGCCCGGGAGCCCAGCCATTGGAAGACGCCTGGGGCTCAGGGTTGAGGCCGGGTAGAGGTCTGGCTAATGTTATTCCTGGTGCTGGCCATGAGCCGCACCTCGACGGCAAGAGGAGCTCTCCAGGTTGCTGATTTGAGGGGACGAATGTGACGACGCTCTTGGCGGGGCTTCAGACAGGAGCTTGGGGACCTGTGGGCTCCGAGCCAGGCGCCTCGGTGCGCCCGGGGATTATCCGGGTTGGAGCTGGGAGGCCCCCGGCTGCCGCCCGCTCCCTCCCGGCCCGCGCAGGGAGGCGGCGGCGGAGCGCGGTTACTCACTTGAACTTCCGTGGTTCACGCGATTGGTCTTATTAACTAGATTGCGAATAGGGTCAGTTCCTCTGTTTAGGAAATGATGGGCTCCTTAGAGCCTTTCTAAAGTAACCCCGACCACTGCCACTTGCTTTAAAACCCTCCACAAATGTGATGTTTACTTTTTCATCAGTAGTAAATATAAGTACTACGGGGAACAGGTGACAGAGGAAGGAGATGGCGTCTCAAGAGGAAGGCGTCTCAGAACAGCAGGAGAGACCGTTGGTTCCCCACCGCCTCTCTCAGTCTTTCTACAGGCCTTTCCGTATAATCCACACCCCACCCCCAGCAGTGGGCTGCTTTCTGCAGTGTTCCTCAAGTTGATCACGTCCAGGAGAACAAGTCCCTGGTTCTTGAGTTTCTGGACCCTTAAAAGTGAGTCCCTGGTGTTGCAGTGGTTAAGAATCCGCCTGACAATGCAGGGGACACCGGTTGGATCCCTGGTCTGGGAAGATCCCACATGCCCACATGCTGTGGATCAGCTAAGCCGGTACGCCACAACTATTGAAGCCGCGCGCCTAGAGCCCACGGGCCACGACTACTGAGCCCACGTGCCACAACTACTGAAGCCACAGCAATGAGAAGCCCGTGCACCGCAATGAAGAGTAGCCCTCCCCCCGCTTCCTTTGGCAGCAAGGAAGACCCAATGCAGCCAAAAATTAATTAATTTTAAAAATGTGAGGACCAAATATTTACTATGAAGCAAAATTACATTTCTATAACTTTCTCTGATTAGGAAAGTAATACATGTATATTGAGAAAAAATTTAGAAAATACAAAAAAAGTAAAAGTCAAAATCACCCATAGCCATACTTCCTAAGGATCATTTTCTGCAGACATTTTTTGGTGTGTTTCCTTACACGTTATTTTGTATGCATACATACCTTTTCCATCATTGGAAATAAATGATATACATGTGGTTTTGAAATTTCTATACTAGATATACAATAAATATTTTCCAATGTCACTGAAAAGTTATTCAAAACAAGATTTTAGTGACTACTTAGCGTTCCATTAAATGGATGCACTGTACTAATTTAACCATGCTCTCAAAGATCAGCATTAGGTTTATTAATTCATTCAATATATATTTATTGAGCCCAGTTTCTGGGGATCCAGCCACGAACAAAACAGACAAAAGTCCTTATCTTCATAAAACCTATATCAATTTTTAAAATTATTGTTCATACTACTGTGAGAATGTGCCTAACTCTTTGACTATTTCCTTAGCCTGGATCCCTAAAAGTGCGATCTCGTGGTTCAGTGTGTAGAAGCCTTAAATGCTTCCCGTAGTGGCCATGTTGCAGCCCAGCCTAGTTGTCACCAGCATGGGCTCTGACACCAGAAACCCTACAGCTCAAACTAGCTGAAGGAAGAGGGGGACTTCTGACACAGCCCTTAGGAAAGGTGCCGTGGAGCACACTAACAGAAGGAGCACCTACACCATGAGGACCTTGGGGACGGGAACCAGAGCTCCCTAACGGTGCCTGTGCTTCTGAGGGACGCTCGGCTTCCCCATGGTCCACTGGGAGGCTGCAGGGCCCCCTGGCTGTCTGGCTCTGGCCTGCAGTACAAAAGGTTGTGTGCCGAGTGTGTGTGTGTGCGTGTGTGTGTGTTGGAGTGGGGCGAGGTGTAGGAGACACCAGTATCTCACACCTGTCAGCCCCCTTACACACATCCATCCCTTACCTGGTTGCCTTGGTAACTCCTGCCTCAGCTTCCAGGAGTGGAGGTGAAACATGAGGAGGACTGGAGAGCCTGGGAAAGGAGGCCGAGTTGGTGGCCCCCAGTGCTGGCTTGATTCCCAGCCAGGGCAGGCCACGTAAGACAGGGAGCAGCCAAAGCACTTGGTCCTCCTGACTAAGCTTGAACATGTGAACTCCTGACCAGAAACTGGCTATTTTTTGTGGTACTTTGTGATCTTTTTTTCATCTCCAAAGTTTAAAGTTTATGCGTACGAAGTTTTAAATATATTTTTTAATTGTAGGCAATCCCGTTTCATTTTCTTGTAATGACCTTGCTGACTCTAAAGGCTCATTTCATCTGTGCAGCGGCCCCTGCTGTGGCTCCCATGGCCATTACGTTTGATGCCTGTGAAGTTCCTTTGGGTACAAGTGTTGGATGGATGAGATGAGATGAGACGAGACGAGACGAGACGAGACGAGAAGACCCGTCCTCCCCACCCAGCCAGTTAGGATATACCCTCAGGAAGCCTGGTGCTGCCATCCTGCCATGGACATATACTCTCCTTCTCTGGCACCTGTCTTCTTGGGTGCCTACTCTATCACTTTACTCCATCTGAACAGACAGAGAAGTCCAGAAAGAAAACGGGGAGTTCACTAAGCTTCCAGGACTGACCACCTCACTCCTCTCCTCTGATCCTCTCATCCACCAGTCAGATGGGTTCGGCTGTTCCTGCCCTTCCTCCCTTCTCACCCCCCACCCCACGGTCCTGCCCCCTCTTCATCTCCAGCTGTCCCAACAAAGTGGACAGTGCTTCATTTCTGCCTTCACTTGTCCAGGGTCTTCACTCTCAAGGCTTCAGGGCATCCTTCCTGGTCTGTCTCCGGATAGCAGGCTTATCTTCCTAAGAATGGAGATGATCCAGGGAAGGAGGGCGAATCCTGAGCTGCTCCCAGCCAGTCAAACGGCAGGTCCCCTGGACTCCTAGTCCTTCCTGATATAGGAATCTCCAGGGAGTCACACTTTGCATGCATTTTTGCCTTGTTGTTCTTATACCAATAATCCATGTTTATATTGTAGAACAATTAGAAATTAGATCAAATGGAAAAATGAACACTGCCTGTAATCCTACCACCTAAAGAGAATCAATGTGACTCTTTTGGAATATGACTCTACACCTCTTTTTCATATGCGGTAAGGCACACCTTAACCTTGATTTTTTTTTTTTTGGCCATGCCACGCGGCTTGCGGGATCGGGCTTTTTCCCCAACCAGGGATCAAACCTGGGGCCCTTGGCAGTGAGAGCGCTGAATCCTGACCACTGGACCGCCAGGGAATTCCCTTAACCTTGATTTTTTAAAACAGGTACGTACTGATGTTGTATGTAAACAGGTCAGGTTGTGTATGAACAGGAGATTCAAAAACCGAAACAATTTTGTTTTAGGATGGTGGGATTATGGGTGGTTTTCAATTCATTCAAAATTATCTTTAATGTTGTTACTTTATCTATTCAGTGGAAAAAAATTGTAATTACAGCTCATTTCTAATGGGATTTGGTTCACTGTCCGTATTAGTTTTCTGCTGCTGCCATAAGAATTCATCACAAAGTTAGCAGCTTAAAACAGAACGGATTTGTTATCTCACATTCTGTGGGTCAGAAATCTGAGTGGACCCAACTGGCTTCTGTGTACCAAATCAAGGTGTCAGCTGATCTGGGTTCTTACCTGGAGGTTCTGGGGGGAAATCGGCATCCAGTCTCGTTCAGGTTGTTGGAAGAATTTGGTTCCATGAGACTGTAGGACTGAGGTCCCTTTTCCTTGCTGGCTGTCAGCTGGGAGTCATTCTCACCTTCTAGAAGTTACTCACGTTCCCTGGCTCATGGTCCTTTTCATCTTCAAACCGGCAATGGCAGATTGAGTCCTTCTCAAGCTTTGAATCTCTTTGACCTCCCCTTCTGCCTCATCTCTCCTGCCTCCAGTTGGAGAGAGTTCTCTGCTTTCATGTGATTAGATCGGGTGCACCTGCATAATCCAAACCAATCTCCCTATTTTAAGGTCTGTAAACTTAATTACATTTGCGAAGTCCCTTTGCCATGTAACAGAACATAGTCACAGTTTCTAAGGATTGGGGGGCATGGACGTATTTGGGGAGAACATTTTGTCTACCACATTGTCTCCCTGTGCGGATGAGCACATCCTTACATTTTGAAACGAAGCCGATCTCCTAGATATTTTTAGCTTGCATGGGATGATGTGAGCAGTCCCATCCTTGCTGCTGATTGCATGGGACTGGTTGGGAGTCCACAGACCTTTTAGAGCCACAGATACATCACTGAGAAGCTGGTAGAATTCTTTAGATGATTTTGATATCCTTCTTGTAGAGAAAGCGACTGTATGCACTGGTACTCACAACATGCCAAGTGGCAGTTCTTCATTTTGATGTCTTAGAGAGGTAAAATAGACATTTAAAAGTCAGAGACAAATCTTCTCTCCCCATCTCCAACAATATTCTTGCCAAGTCCTCAAGTCCTGGCTGTCCATAGACTAGCTCCTTTTCCCCTTTGCTATTCACTTGCTATTAATTAGCTTTGTACGCCAAAATAGAAAATCCATGAACTTCAATAAGTCAGGCATAAGGAAACCCCGCTGAACGGGAAAGGTAAATGTAGGGGAGTTGCCAGATGTGGCAGCTTCCAAATGACATGTTTAATAATGCCTGTGTCATCAGCAGAGCATGGGGCATGCTGATCTCTACCCCATAGATTTGCATTGCCTCAGCCTTGATTTCTTCATCTGAAAAATGGGAATAATAATACCTACCTCAAGGAGTAGTTGCAAGAATTAAGTCATATAATATATATGAGGTTGCCTAGCATAGCTCCCAGGTTCAGAGTGAATGCTCAGTAAACATTCGCTTGCCTGCCCTGTCCCCAGAACCACTATTGCAAAGGTTGAAGTGCTTTCTAAGGAGATGGCATATGTGAGTGATTGTTTACAATACTATTTTTGGAATGAGAGTTGGAGGGATATAAATATTACAAATGAAAGCAGAATCTAAACCGTTATTACAGTCTTCAGCGCCACCTAGGGGTTGGGGGACCTTGGTCACGCCGATTCTTCAGATCTTTATGTCGCTCTCATTCCCCATTATTGCTCCCTCTCTCCTACGTAAAGGACACTAGAAATTAAATACAGAGACACAGAGTGAAACATCACTTTTATTTCAGCAGATTATCTACATTTGATTGTTTTCTTTTTGCTAAGTTAAAAAAAACAAACACGTAAATACATGTGGGTTCCGGTGATAAGTTCTCTAAAACAGTGGGGGAAATAACCTAAATATGCACAGGCAATGCTCTGTCTCTGGAGGAGCAGAGGAGTGGGTGAGGTTAGGGCTGTCTGATCCCCAGGGCAATGAAGTCCTAGAGCTGAATCCCAAATCCTCCTTTTTAAAAGGAAATGGTGGCCCAAAGGCTTCTGCATTTGTTTGAGGTCACAGTTTATGGCCCTATTAGATCCAGAAACCAGGTGTCCTGATACCCTGTCCACTGCCCCTAGCCTAAAGCCCTTCATCCTCCCTTCTAGCACTCTCTCAGGGGACTGGGGACCCAAGTATATGTACAAAAGCCCAGAGTGGATCAACATTTTGGTGAATGGGGGTTCTTTTTAGACCTCCTCCCCACCTAGGGGAAACAGAGGGATTTTTTGTTTTGTTTTAATTCATCACATAATAGAGTAAATCAGTCTATTTTCCCACTTCTCATTGTAGGGTCTGTTGTCCCATCCTCGGTTGAGAATCTGCTAGAGAACAGAAGCTCCTAGCTGACAATCTGTCCATGCTCAGCTATATCCTTTAACAAGTAGGCTGGGATTTCCTTCTACAGCTCTGCAATCGGGTTGCATTAATTACTCATGTAAGTGCTTAGGGTGGGTGACGGACAGGAGAGCAAGAAATGGAAGAACACACGAGAAAGGTAAAATAGGGGCACTCAATTGGGGCAGGGGTAACTTGCTAAGTAGAAAATTAAGACCTATGTTAAGACCTGCTTTGTGCATGTGTCTAGTCAGAGGCCTCCATGGCTGCACCCCACACCTACGGCTTCAGCTTCCTTGGTACAGGCGCCCCATCCGAGGCACAGCTGCACTTCTGCACCCTCATGTTGGGCAAGCTGACCACCTGGGTCCTGGGCTTGCCTCCCTCCGGGATGCTGACAATCATGGGCAGCGAGGTCGTCTCTGAGGCGATGCACTGTCTCGGCCCCAGAAATGGCCACTTGAAGGTCAGGGGCTCTGGGGGCTGCTGGCAGGTGCCCACACACTCATAGGCCAGGAAGCCTGGGGGCTCCAGGACCCAGTTCTCAGCCCACTTCATCCCCTGCAGGTCAATGTACACCTCCCGGCGGCAGCAGCGGGTGCCCTCGGTCACTGGTGCCTTAGGATCACAGTTTCCCTGAGCTCTGTGGGGGGCAAGGAGAGGCAGAGTCAGAGGTCAGCTGGGAGGGCAGAGGTCAGGGGGCTCAGGGCAGGGCTTAGTGGAGCATCTGGAGGGAGATTTATGATTCATCTCTCATATTAAAAAGGAACTGGTTATTTGTGATAAGTGGTGAATGAATAAACATATCCAAATATAAATTATAAATCAGTTACTGTTTACTAAAGGTTTCCTATTATGCTAGGCACTGAACTAAGTACTTTACATATATTATCTCAGATGATACCTGCATTTCATCCTCAGATGAACCTTGAAGAGGTTCCAGTATTATTCCTATTACACATGAGGACACAGAGACCCAAAGGTGTTAACTGACATGCCAGAGTTCCTGCAGCAGTAGAAGGCAAAGCTACATGGACCCAGGCTGTATGATCCCAAAGGCCTGTTATTAATCACTCTACTGCACAGCTCCATCCACTCCAAATAGCTAACTTGTCCCAAGAAGAAAGAATTCACTAATGCCAGAGGAAAGCTGTTCAACCTTAGTAACCGCTAATGCTAATATTTTTCAAAGAATTAATCAGGGAAAAAGGTAGAGTGAAAACAGATAATTACAATAATGTATATGTATCAATGACAACATAAAGCTCGTTGAAAATATCTGAAGTTTTTTGGTTTTTGGTTTTCGGTTTTTGGTTTTGTTTGGGTTTTTTTGCCAGTCGGTTGGCTTGCGGGATCTTAGCTCCCCGACCAGGGACTGAACCTGCCCCCCCCACCCCGCTCCCCCGCAGTGAAAGCGAGGAGTTCTAACCACTGGGATGCCAGGGAATTCCCTGAAGATATTTTCAATAAAATATTTGAATAATAAAAATTTCTACCATTAGAAACTCTTAACATGTAGTGGGGAATCAGTTGCATCCTGGTGCTATCTGCATCTGCCCCTCAGCTGGACCCCACCGCGGTGGGCGTGGACCACCCAGTCTACTAGAGTCCTGGCCCTGCACCTACCCGTAATCCCTGAGGTCCAGGGTGTGCAGCTCCAGCTGGGGCTCCCGCTGCCCGGCGCCCGACGGCCCCTGCGAGGCGAAGCGGACCAGCCTGTGGGCGCTGGAGGCCAGCGGGCCCAGATGCTCCCGCTGCACCGACACCTGCAGCAGCAGCGGCTGCCGGGGCCGGCGCAGCTGCTGCCAGAAGTTCACGGCATCCGTCACGTCCAAGGCCTTCCAGCCGCTCTCATGGACGGACACCAGCCTAGGACACCACACGGAGACACAGGCCCGCGCTAAGGGGTGGGGACTGGGACGGCTGGGGTGGCCCCGGGGCGGGAGCCCTCTCCCCCTCCCCCATCCCCCCCAAGGGGCCCGGCCGGGACCGCGCCGCCCCTCCTCCCCCAGGCCACCCCTCCTCCCGCGCCGGGCCCAGCTCCCCTCCTCATCCCCGCCCCGCACCCCAGCCGCCACCTCCCCACCTGGAGTCGATGAGGGAGGTGCGGTTGGAACCGTCGTCGCGGACGTGCAGCCACTGGACGGTGACCCGGGCGCGGTCGCTGCGCGGGAAGAGCCGCTCGTGGCTGCGGAGCGCGGCCTTGGGGACCGGCTCCTGGAAGAGGCGCAGCACGGCCTGCACCAGCTCGCTGTGGGGCGGCAGCCGCTGCTCCATGTCGAACACCAGCAGGTGCGAGGAGACCTCGGACACCAGGAACCTGCCGGCCACCTCTGGGGACACGAGCGGGGTCAGCGGGGCCCCTCCGGGCACCAGGGGAGCTCTGAGGGTGGCAGGGCCAATGCCTATCCCCCCTGTAGGTCTGGGCATTGTTTGTAACAATCTCCGCCCGCCCAGCGGGAAGGCTGGCAGTGCCGACAGGGCTACCTCAGCTGAGATGCTGAAGATCAGAATCCTCACCTGGGGACACCTGGCCTTGGGTCTAGCTCTGGCCACGGAGGAGGTGAGTCCAGGCCCAGGGAGGTAACAGGCTGAATAGGACTCAGGATGGCTGCATCCCTGACAGCTGAAGAGCTCGGCGTTACGCTACAGTGTTGTCCCTACACCTTTTCATCCGCAATAACGCACTTTAATATTCACAGCGCTGGGAGATGGGTCAGCTACAGTCACACCAGTGCTCCGGAGGAACAAACAGAGAAGCAAAAAGATGATTCTAAAACCATTTGCTCAAGGTCAGGCTACTAGTGGCAATGTGAAAATGGTACCCCGGAAGCCCTGACCCTACGCCGCTCCCTGAGACTGCGCCAGTGTTCTCGCCACACCCACACGCTCCCATTGGCTCTGCTTTCTCTTCTCCATCCTCATCTTCTCTGATGCCTTAGCTTTGGTCCAGCTCCTCCTGGCCCCGAGGGGTGGGGCCCTCAGTGTAGACAGAGACCAGGGGCCCGGGCCCAGCCTTCCTCACAGTCCATGGTCCCTCCCCATCGCCCTGTGGACCCTGCGCCCCCAGACCGCCTCCCCAGAGCACGCCCCCCACCACGAGGACCAGGCTGCAGCAGGGAGGGAGGGCCTCACCTCGGAAGTTCTGGCTGAACCTCTTCCCCCGGGAGCGGGCCCCGTGGCTGCGCTGCAGCAGGGCCACGTACTGGGCCCTCACGTGGGCGGGGATGACCAGCCCCTCCACATCGGCCTCGTCCAGGACGGGAGCCTCGCTGAGGCGCAGCTGCCGCAGCAGGCTGCCCAGGACCCGCTCCTCGGTCAGGGCCGCCCCGGGGCCGGCCAGGGGCAGCGCCCAGAGCGCCCAGCAGAGCCAGAGGGGCCGCATGGTGCTGCTCGGGAGAGGGAGGGGCAGAGAGGACGTGTCCCCGGAGGAGGCTCCGGGAGGGTCCCAGCTGGGTGTGCTGAGGGCCAGGCTGGGCCAGCTTTATAGCCAGGCCTGGGCTGGGCCTGGGGGGTGGGAGGGAGGGAGCCCGGGAGGGAGGGAGGTCACACCCCTCGGACCTCCTGGGAGTTCAGCGGCCAGACAGGTCCCTGAGCCCCGAGGAGGGGGCTGTCTAGAAAGGGCACAAAGGGCTGTCTGGATGCCACACGGGCCTGGGGCCTCTGACCGCTGCTGTCTGGCAGCTCAATAATAATTTTAGTGCCTATTGAATTTCCCTGACCCCACCCCAGTCCTAGTCTATGAAAAAGTGAGCCGCTTCTGTGAAAACAAGTGTCCCATTAGCCGGCTGTTTAAATCTCTTTCCTGCAGGCCAGTCTGGATCTAGGTTTGCTCACTGAGAGGAAGGAGGGAACGTGTTCTGCACTCCTGCCTGTTCCGGTCCAGGACCCATTCGGGGCACTTTCACAGAAGCCCCTTGAGTCGCCTCCCTCCATTCTCCAGTCCCTGCAAGCCCCCTCCCGCTCATCTCCACAGTCCCTCAGGTGACCCCGTCCTCCCCGTGACAGAAGGAAGCTAGACGCTATCAAGACAGGAAAGCTGGCAGCTCGGCTCTCTGCCAGTCCCAGGAGAAGCGATTTCTGCAAATGTCTGTGCAACCACAGGACTGCAGTGAGGGAGCCCCCGCGTGCAGCATCCTTCCGGAGAGCCCTCTGCACAGTGAGCCTGCCGCGGGCTCACAGCACCAGCGCAGTCTGAGCCCAGGTTGTGCCCGGATTCAGAACAACAGAGCTGCCCAGAGTCACGTGGGTGGGAGCCCCCAGTGCCTCCTCGAACACACATTTGAGGCTGGCTGGGCTCAAGTAGGGGGCCTGCTGCTTGCTGGCTATTTGACCTGCTAACAAGTCCCCTAACTTCTCAGTGTCTCAATTTCTCCTCTGAAGGAGGGGGCGATGACAGGTCTACTTCACAGGATAGTGTGAAGATTGAACGGATTACACGCGTAAGACGCTGGCTGCAGCGCCCAGTGTCCTGAGCACCCTAGAGGGTTTGCTCTGGTTACCATCTGCCTGCTCTTGCAGTCTCGGGGGCACCTTTCTAAAAATTCCGATGACAAGAAGAGCAGTCATTTCCTGAGTCTTGCTCTGTGCCAGGCAGTGTTCGGGGCCCTGAACGTGTATGCACAACAGCGCTAGGAGGCAGGTGCCAGCATCCGCAGATCTTCCAGATGCGAAGTCAGAACACGCGCGGCGAAGGAACCTGCCTGCGCTCGCTCAGCAAGTCCCCGATGCCCCTCCTGGCACAGGGGATTTGAGTATGCGCAGGAGGAAGCCTTTCCCAAAATGAGACAGCCTTACCTCCCCCTGTCCTGTCACGTGGGAGGTGAGCAATGACGGTGGAAGAGGACAAGGACGGTGGTTGGGGGCCGAGGGGCCCAGTGCGCAGGGAGCATCCCTGAGCCCTTTCCCAGCAGGGGGCAGTCTGGCCTCCTCTGTGGGTATGCTGTGTCACTGACAGGTCTCTCATGCCATCCCCCTGCCTCTGTGCTCCTCACATGTCCCAGGCAGAGGAAGAGAGAACCTTCTGATGCTCGAGGGCGGAATTCCCCCGGATGAGAGCACAAATTGCCACCATACGCCTATGTCCGTACATATATATATAGAGACGTATGCATATACCTGCGCGTGTGCATTTGCTTGGGTTTTAGTAGTAAGGTGGGGGGGGGCTTTGAATTCTAGGAAGGGGAGAAATAATAATGCTGATAATAATCATAATGGCTAATATTGTTTATGGGCTGCACACTGTTCTGAGTGCTTTATATACATTAACTCTTTATCCTCACAATTTGCCATTATTGTTCCCATTTTATAGATGAAGAAACTGAGGCATAAAACTGGGTACCTGACTTGCCCAAGGTCATACAGCTAGTAAGTGGCAGAGCTCGGGTTATTTGAAGGGAAGGAAACAAGGATTCTGTCAAACGTGTTCACAGGACAAGGTAAGAGGAAATACAGAAATCCTGACAGTTGAACGGGGTGGGAGGGGTAATGGATGGGGGAGAGCTGGGAGCCTCTCAGGGGGCAACACAATCATGACCTTTACTGCTTCTCTGCTCCCCTTTCCTCCTCTTGCACCTCTGTTTCCTCAGCATTTGTGTAATTCACAAGGCAGAATTCAAATCCCATCTTGGAGTTCATATATCACATTGTCCCAACACCCCCTGAAATATAAGGCGCCACCTGTGGGTCCGGCCTGAGGGGGCCCTCCTGCTCTCCCTGTGAAAAGTATAGCCTTCTTCAAAAGGAGAGCTGTTGCCTTTCTTTGCAAGTGATTAGCAAGGAAAGGACTTACTTGATGCAAACATTTGGGCCTTAAGTCAGGCCAAAAGGTGCAGAAGTGTCACATTTACAGGAGACCCAGGACTTGTGGCCCTCAGTCCCTGGAAGTTGTTCCATAAATATGCAGTAGCCCACCACGCTCGCTGCTGGGTGAGAGGAAGAGATGTGGCTTATCACTGGCCAGGGTGGTGCCAAGGATATGACACCCAGGCTGCCCTTGCAAGCCGAGGCCCCCTCTCCAGGCCCCCAACATCTAGACCCCCCGGAGCTCCCCGGGGCTGGAAGCTCACGATGGGGCCTTGCGGGGCCCCTGTGCTGCAGCTCCCTGACAAGCCAGTGCGCCAAGGAGATGCCTCAGGGCTGAGGACCTCTCAGTCAATCCAGGGTCGCGTCTGGGCTGGGCAGGGGATGCAGGGGAGGCAGACAGACAGAGGGCAAGTCCCCCAGCCCCAGCTTCAGTACTTCTGAATATTTTCGCATTCAAGGACCGTTACATAGGACACAGGAGCCCAGGGTGCTGATTCTGAACCGTGCCTCTCTGCCCAGAAGCCGCTTCTGCACCTGGGGTAACTGACCAGTTAAACTGAAACTTAGTTTTTCAGATAAGAAAGTAAAGTGGAAGCACCCTCCTCTGCCGGATTCTCTGCCTTTCCCAGGTGTCTCAATGGGCTCCTGGGCTGGCCTCCCAGCACGGAGCCGACTCTAGGGCTGAATCCTTCATGGGAACTGGAACTGACCGGGACCAGTCCTGCCTTCGTGGATGGGCTTCTGGGGTCCGGTGGTCAGGGAGCTCCTAGGGCCACTGGTGTCTGGGCAGATGGTCCACGGTTAGGAAACTGAAAATCCTTCCCAATCTCCTTTAAGGCGCAAGAGCCTGGGAGCATTTGTCACCCTCAGAGGATTTGTCCAGCAAGGTGCCCCATCCCCGGCCTTTTCCTGGCTACTCTGTAGAATCAGAGGGCTTAAGGCTGAAGTGGACCATCCCATCCATTCTCCTGCCCCCTGGTTTTTAGAGCTAAGAAAACTGAGGCCCAGAGAGGTGACAGCATCTCCAAGCTCACACAGGTAATGATGGATGCCTGCATAAAGTCAGGTCTTCCGATTCCCAGCCCCAAATCTTTCCACACCTTCAAACTATTTCCAGCTCATGGTCCTGCAGGACCCCCTGAAGCTGGCTGCGAGCATCCATAAGCCCCAGGCAAGCTGGGGACTCAGTCAATCCAGGGTCGAGTCTGGGCTGGGCAGGGGAGGCAGGGGAGGCAGACAGACAGAGGGCAAGTCCCCCAGACTCCTGAGGCTTCCTGGACACAGGCTCCTAGTCCTGAATGTGGATTCCAAGCGGACTGAAGAGTTTTGTTGGGGAAATAAAATAATTGAGCAATTAGCTAGTGGTGAATGTGGATTGGGAGACTTTTTTCAAGGGACCTATTAGTTGCAGGGAGGAAGGGCAGCTGCCCTTTGTCATGCAGAGTTGGGAACCAGGCCTCCCCTCCGACTGTGGATCTTGGGGGAGAGTCTGGTCAGGCAGTCTGTGGGGTCAGGTTGGGCTTGAAAAGTGGAAAAATTGTAAAATAGCCTCCACTGACCTTGTGGGAGGGGAGACTACTTACAAAACTGTCTGAATCAGACCTTTCTAAGGTAGAAGGAGTGCATACTGTTTACGAACCTGTGTTGTTAGGGGTTTGAAAAGTTTGTGAAGACTTTTTTCCCCAGAGATAGTATGTTGTGAATGCTCTAAGTGTAATCGTGTGAATTCTGTACAAGCATGCAATTACTACGCCTCCCGTCTGTTTGGTTGGCATGTTGTTGGCATGCACATGCGTTAGGACTGGGGACATTTACGACCAGTCTCCTCCCCGCCCCCGGTGGCCTTTAGATAACCCAGACTGGCAGCCTTGCTCTGTCTTCCCCAGACCGGTCCACGGCTCCTGCAGCCGCTTTCCCTGACCTGGAGTCACCCGGCCCAGCCATCCAGCACAGCTTGGCCATCATGGAGCCACAAAGCCCGCAGCCCCTGAGTGTCAGGGGTGGGCCCCCCCATGCCTCCCCTCCCCTCAGCCCCAGACAGCTTCTCTACAACCCCTGTTCGGGCACCTCCCACCTTCCGCCAGGTCTGGGTGTTTTTCCACAGGAGGCTCTTGGGGGCAAATCATCTGCGGAGCTGGTGTAACTACGGATTCCTGGACCCCAGCCCAGACCTCCTTAAAGGGCTTGGATGGGGGCCCGGGGCCAGGAATCTGAATGTTAGAGCTTCTGCGCGTGCACACGAGGGTGGAGGAGAGCAGGGTTGGGTGGCAGTGCGATAGCAGTCCTGTGGGAGAAAAGCATCCCATCCTACCATTAAGGAGAACCGTAACCCAGCCCTTTCCAGAGGGTTCCTCAGCTTCCTGATTGCCTGTGATGAGAGGAAATAAAGTGACCAGAAAAAAAAGGGAAAAGAATTTTTCCCCTGAGGTCTTTGGTGGGCTTTCCCTGAACATGTGAGAGTAAGAGCAGGCAAACAGAAAGGTTTTTTTTTTCTCCCTCTGGTAAAAAGCCCTTTTGTGTCTTTCCCCACAGCTTCAGTACTTCTGAATATTTTCACATTCAAGGACCGTGACATAGGACCCAGGAGCCCAGGGTGCTGATTCTGAACCGTGCCTCTCTGCCCAGGTGACGCCTAACTTGTCACTCTCGTGGCCACACGGAGCACAGACAGGGGTTCCTCCCCCGAGGCCCAGCCCGCTTTCCCACCCCCGCGTCCTGCCCCTCACAGCCGCCCTCCACTCAGCATTCAGGCCTCTCACAGAACACCCCCTGGAGGGTCATCTAGTGGCTCATTCTTCATCTCTCTTTTATCTTTGAAATGTTCTCATCTGGCAAGTCTCAGCATAAATTTCACTTCCTTTATGAAAACCCTTCCTAATGTTCTGAGCACCCCATCTCTCCCTGCCCAGTTCATCACTATGTTCTCTGGATGCCCTTGGTCCCTCGTGAAAACAGGGGGATGACACTCCCTGTGACATTCTGGAAAGAGATGCTGGGGTGCAGCTCTCCCCATAGAGCGCCTGCTCAGCGAGGGACGGACACCCTCTAGGTGTAATCATGCCTAACATGGTGCCCGGCAGATAGTTTGTGCTCGAACTGCACTTGCTGAAAAAAGAGAGAGGCAGGGGGTGGGCAGCAGGGGAAAAAGAGAAGAGTATCTGGATGGAAATTAGACACATGAGATCTTAGTCCAGACTGAGGCAACTATTGACTCAGGAAACTAATAACCAACACATACAACTTTAAAGTTGACAAACTTGGCAGATGGACAGACAATGAGAAGCGTCTCCTGTGCTCACTTCTAACCTCTGCTCTGCTTCCCCAAAGCAATACTAAATCTTGTATGAGCTTCCAGAACGTCTGGACCTGCACAAGCCCAGGTGTGCGATAACATCCGTGTGGTAACATGTTCTGTTTTCACCTGACAACACATCCTCCACTGCCTCCCTGCCCTTGGAGACACAGCCAGGAGTCATCAGGGCCAGAGCTGGGTCCTGATTCTCTTGATCTCATGTGATTCCCTTGGCCTTTTCTTTATTTTTTTTTCAGTGTGTCAAGATTTGCTTTTATAAACTAACTTGGCCAGATTAAGAAACTGAACAATATTTACACTTCTGAACTTCAAGGATCTAAATCTTGTCACATACTCCCCACCCAAATCCCCACCATCTTTTTAGATAACATGACATGAATAAGTAGGTCAAAATCCTTTTGAAAAAAATTTTTTTTTCTTTATTTCTATTTATTCATTTGTGCAAAGACAATATCAACATAGGTAATAGGAACACACTTTTAAGTTTAATTTTCCATTTTGAAAGGTTCAGAATTTTGTCTCTTCTTTCTACCCTTTTAAATACTTCGGTCCAACAAAACAGCACACAAATAAAAATTTATTCCCTTACTTTTCTTAAGGTCATATTGGGATAATTAGAATTGGCTCTTTAGAATTTAGGTATCATTTATAGTAAACTGGAGATTTCATCATAGAATAATACATGTAAGAATGTTATAACACACACACAAAAAAGTACAGGGAATTTGAAAAAGAACAAATTTCAGGGCACTTTCAAATTCTGAGGCATAAGAAAGCACTCTTGGGAATCCTTAAGTTAAAAGACTCTTCCCTTCAGATTCAGAATGAAGATTATTAGGAATTGTAACACAACGGGCACTGATGATATGGCCGATGGAAGATTCATTAGGTTAGGGAAAAATGGAGTTTCCATGTTTTAGTGAAGGGGCTGGCCAATGAAAGAAAACCCAGGAAGCCACTTTAAACTCATGTCCATGGCAGGTCAAATGATGCTGATACAAGTGTTTCCCTTAGAAAGGTATTATCCCATTGCTACCTTTCCAAGGCTTAGCCCTCAGATTGTTTATACTGATACTTCTCTTCTTCACATCACCTGTTCAAGGAGCAAACCTCCTGGAAGAATGGTGCTACAGACTGGAAAAGCAAGACTGTGGATACAGCAAAGGAGCTCTGGATCTCTAGTTGTTTGTCACGGTTTACACTGTCTAACGAGGAACCTAGCTGATCTAAAAATGGACTGTTAACTCTAAATCTAGTATATTTTGGGGATATGCTTATTGCTAAACAACTTTTGTGGTTTAGAAATGCCAAAACTTCCTTGACTCTCCTGGACATATTTTACTTTAAAAAAGGAAATATAATAGGCTAAAAGACAAAAATAAAAATCTATCTGTTCTTTAACAAATAACTAATATTTTAATGTTTTTATAAAAACAATTCCTTTCAGGTACTCTGAGTTACTTTTAAGCAACATTAAAAAAAGGTTCAGGGCTTGCCTGGTGACGTAGTGGTTAAGAATCCGCCTGCCAATGCAGGAGAAACGGGTTCGAGCCCTGGTCCGGGAAGATCCCACATGCCGCGAAGCAGCTAAGCCAGTGCACCACAACTACTGAGGCTGCGAGCCACAGCTACTGAAGTCCGTGTGCCTAGACCCCGTGCTCCGCAACAAGAAGAAGCCACCACAATGAGAAGCCCGCGCACCGCAACGAAGAGTAGCCTCTGCTCACCTCAACTAGAGAAAGCCCGTGCACAGCAACGAAGACCCAACACAGCCAAAAATAAATAAATTAAAAAAAAAACAAAAAAAAGTTTCAGCCTTCTTTAATACCAATATTTTGCACAACTTAAGATACAGCCATTGAGTTTAGCATTCCAAGGGAAAAAAAAGTAAAAGAAAAAAAGGAGAATAGTAACTTATCGGGAAGCTTATGTACTTAATAAAGTTAAGTTTGTTTTGGAGTCTTTAAAAAAAATTAGGCCCAGAATTTAATTATCCTAATTACCATCCCAATCGGATATCTCTATGTGTGGATTCTAGATAAGATAAAATATTTTGAACTAATAAATGTAAACCCATTGATTGGACTGTTTGTTTGGAATCTGTTTTACTGGGTTTAGATAAGGAAAACTTCAATAAAGCTAACTATATACTGAGTTCCACTGATTAAAAATGCAGTTTTAAAAACTCTGCTTTTGTGGTAAATTTCTGGACAAATCATAAAAGCACAACATCATAGATATTGTACTGTTCACAGGTACTTGTTGGAGAAGTGAAGTGCTTGTATTTAAACTATCAAAATTCTGACCTTTCAAAATAGGTTTTCTAAAACAATTTTTTTTGAAAATCAGCATTTGCTTTTAAACTCTTAAAATGTCAATTTAAAAAAATCCTTACAGATAAATCTTAAAGTTATTCCTTTCAGTCTCAATTATTTTTTTACTTTTAACTATATATTGAACACAGAATCAGTTTCTAAGGAAATGTCTAATGAAAAAGTTTCAATGTAAAATAATACTAGGCAATCTAATATAACTTGTATAGAAAAGTCTGAGTGTGATTTATCAAACTTCAGAATTAAATTTCTATAATAGTTGAAAAACTTTCAGTCTCTTCTTACTATTCAAAATCTGCAACTTCCTGTGAGACTAGAAAGTCAGCAGAGAAGATCAAACAGACTTAAGCACTGCCCAACTTCTTCTAAAGTGATGAAGAACTCTTCACTTCTAAAGTGATGAACTCTAGGACTTCCCTGGTGGTGCAGTGGTTGAGAATCTGCCTGCCAATGCAGAGACACGGGTTCGAGCCCTGGTCTGGGAAGATCCCACATGCCGCGGAGCAACTAGTCCCGTGAGCCACAATTGCTGAGCCTGCGCGTCTGGAGCCTGTGCTCCGCAACAAGAGAGGCCGCGATAGTGAGAGGCCCGCGCACCGCAATGAAGAGTGGCCCCCGCTTGCTGCAACTAGAGAAAGCCCTCGCACAGAAACGAAGACCCAACATAGCCATAAATAAATAAAATTTTTTAAAAAAATAAATAAATAAAAATAAAGTGATGAACTCTTATCCTACTCAAGTAGTCATCTTGAGTAACAAGGGAGTTTCTCAGTCTGTTCTCTGGATTAAATAGACACGATTCCAACGTCTGTATGCTTCAGCCCACAGATTTCTTTTGTGGGCCATTTCCAGAGGATGGAGTAACTTCATGAATTGAGCATTCACTTGGCAAAACTTCAGCTCCTGGATCAACTTCATTACAGTGGTAGTTAACAGCTGTATAATCCAGAGGAATAACGTTAACTCCTTTGTTCCCCAGTAGGCCACTGAGGTGGCATCTGATAATTATAAACCCACAGCTGATATCTGGTCATAACCTGAACTGGTGAATTTTGTTTTTTTGTTTGTTTTCTTTTTTTTTTTTAATCAGTCATCAATTTTATAGACATCATTGTATACATGTCAATCCCAATCTCCCAACTCAGCACACCACCATCCCCACCCCACCGCGGTTTTCCCCCCTTGGTGTCCATACGTTTTGAACTGGTGAATTTGGATAAGGAGGATAAGCCTGAACACACTGATTGATCGTGGTTAGAGGCTGCATGTAAGTTTCAGTGTTGGGATTACTCCAGTGTTTGGATTACACTGAAACTGTGGTGGAGGAGGAGGATTAAAAACCAAAGGACGTGGCTGTACGTGATAAGCACTTAAAGTTTGTTTCCTGATTGCAGGGCCCAGTTTCAGCTTTTTACCATGGAAATTTATCTGTGATTCTACTATCTTCTGCACATCCATGTCATTATAAAATGAAACAAATCCATAGCCTTTGGACACACCAGTTCAGTCCGTGATTATCTTCACTTCTCTTACTGAACCATATCTAGCAAAGAAACTTGTAATTTCGGTTTCATCCATCCTAACATCAATTCCACCACCAAAAAAAAAAGGTATTTGGCATGATTTTGCCTTCTGGTAAAACATAGCCTTGGCTGGTCGTAGTTGATGAAGGCTGGGTGCTGGCCTCTCTGGAGGTGGTTGAGTTTGGAGTCTCAGGATCTGCAGCCTCAGGATGGCGGCAGCCAGGGTTCCGGCAGAGGGGCTTGAGGAGGGGCAGGGGCTGCTGTTAGGCCTGCTCGGGCCTGCCGCCCGGCTTGACTGGGCAGAGGCGGACGAGCGAGGACAGTCAGAGACGGGTGGCGAGGCCGAGGGGCACAGGCGGACTCCCTTGGCCTTTTCCTTAGGATCACCTGTTCTAGGTGGAAAATTCTTTAAGGCCTGGATCAGATCATATTTTCTAGGCTGTCAGTACTAAGTTCATCCTAGTGGAGCCAGAGTTCTAACCAGTCCAGGGGAGAGTGTTAATGGAGGGCGGTGGTATTGATATTTGACATCATTAATTGATATTTGCTATCATAATCATTATTATGGTACTGATATCATGATCCTATTCTCTACCTGATTCTCTACCTCTCATACCTGATAAAGCAGGGAGGAAGCATTTGCACATTCTGACGGGTAATTGGAAAGGTGGCCTGAGTAAACAAAATACATAACAACGAGTGTGGAGTCATTTGGGAATCCCTAGGATTAGCTCTGTCCTGCTGAGCCAGATCCTTTTCCCAGGTACTTCAGCATTTTGTTAATAGCTCAGCACTGCAACTGTCATGGAAAGGAAACGAGCTTTTGCCATCCACTCTGGTGAGAAGCCACTGGCGTGTTTTACCCGCTTCCTGCATGTTCATTAGGGAATGTGACACTCCAGCCACCAAGCAGCCCCGACACCTCCTGGAAACACTTTTTGCTTCCTCTGCAATGCAGCTCTAAGCTGTCCTTTGAGCATTTGGCCTGCTGCTTGCTCTTGGAGCTCTGAGAGTTTCCTGGTGGGAGCTGATGAGCCGTGTGTGTGTGTGTGTGTGTGTGTGTGTGTGTGTGTGTGTGTGTATTCAAAGACATATCTATGGTACTAAATCAAATAGCAAAGAAAGATTTATAATGAAAAGTAATAGTCTTCCACTCCATCCTTCCCCACTCTTCAAACATCACTTCTGACAGTTTACCTCCCAAACCATAAACAGTATGGTTGATTTCTTACCTTAGAGGTATCTGTTGACTCCCTGCTACGAAAAACAAGCATTTAGCTCTTTTCCCCCCTCATTCTGGATTCCATCCTCCTCTCAAATTTTTAATAAATGTATTGGTAATTTTAGTTATTTTCATCACTTTTGCAAATTTAAATATACGAAAACCTCTATTTCTTGCTCCCTGAGCTGCAGACAGTGTCTTACTTTTGCATCACATAAAACTAGACTATGAAGCGACCACGTCTTGCACCTCCTCACCCACCCTGGTCTCCCAACTCTGTACTAGCTACACCTTGGCATTTGCAATGGCAAGATTAGTAACCTTAACATTCTGTTTAGTCCTTTGCTGAAAACAAGTAAGTGACATTTATGTTACTATTATTATGTAAATATTCTTTATTGTAGAGCCAAAAAAAAAAAAAGCTATGGGTCCAAAATAAACCCTGGGCCACTCATTCTAAGCAAAGTAAGTCAGAAAGAGAAGGACAAATACCATATGATATCACTTATGTGTGGAATCTAAAATATGACACAAATGAACTTATCTATGAAACAGAAACAGACTCACAGACATAGAGAACAGACTTGTGGTTGCCAAGGGCGAGGGGGTGTGGGAGAGGGTCAGACTGGGAGTTTAAGATTAGCAGATGCAAAATATTATATATAGAATGGATAAACAACAAGGTCCTACTGTATAGCACAGGGAACTATATTCAATATCCTGTGATAAACTGTAATAGAAAAGAATATGAAAAGAATATATATATGGGGGCTTCCCTGGTGGCACAGTGGTTGAGAGTCTGCCTGCCAATGAAGGGGACGCGGGTTCGAGCCCTGGTCTGGGAGGATCCCACATGCCGCGGAGCAACTAGGCCCGTGAGCCACAATTACTGAGCCTGCATGTCTGGAGCCTGTGCTCCACAACAAGAGAGGCCGCGATAGTGAGAGGCCCGCGCACCGCGATGAAGGGTGGCCCCCACTTGCCGCAACTAGAGAAAGCCCACGCACAGAAACGGAGACCCAATACAGCCATAAATAAATAAATAAATTAATTAATTAATTAAAAGAATATATATATATATGTATATGTATAACTGAATCACTTTG
Organism: Balaenoptera physalus; assembly: GCF_965194825.1. Lineage (NCBI taxonomy): Eukaryota > Metazoa > Chordata > Mammalia > Artiodactyla > Balaenopteridae > Balaenoptera > Balaenoptera physalus. The sequence continues at coordinate 24,419,339 of NC_138882.1, forward strand.
CTGTACACCTGAAACTAACACAACACTTGAAATCAACTATACTTCAATTAAAAAAAAAAAAAAGGAATGCCTTCTTTACTCCAAGATCTGTCAGCCCTTCTCATCTGAAGTTAACTTTAGGAAATCTCTTCCTCTTCTTTTTTCTTTTAATAAAATTTCATCCTCCAACCCTGTCCATCCCCACTCTGTGGTCTTTGTTCTCTATATCCAGACCTGGTTGAACCTCTACATTTCTCATTTCATTTCATTCATTTATTTGTTTGTTTATTTATATTTATTGTCAGTGCCTGTGGCTTCACATTCTGAAATATTCATGACTTTAGTAGCCTAGGCTTTCTGTTGCTGTTTCTTATTTTAAATAAATATTTTATTTTATTTTATTTATTTATTTTCTAGTTATACCGCATGGCTTGCAGGATTTTAGTTCCCTGACCAGGGATTGAACCGGCGCCCTCAGCAGTGAAAGCACAGAGTCCTAACCACTGGACCTTCAGGAAATTCTCTAAAAATGTTATTTTAGAACAGTAAAGGAAATCATAAACAAAACGAAAAGCAACCTAAGGACTGGGGGAGGGATAAATTAGGAGGATGGGATTAACAGATACGCACCAGTATATACAAAATAGATAAACAACAAGGACCTACTGTATAGCACAGGGAACTCTATTCAATACCTTGTAATCACCTATAATGGAAAAGAACTGGAAAAAAATATATATATGTATAACTGAATCACTTTGCTGTACACCTGAAACTACCACAATATTGGAAATCAACTATATATTCAATTAAAAATCATTCTGAGAATACTAATTATAATTGTTGAGCATTTTATGTTCCCAAATAATATTTGTTTGCTCTAGAGTCAGTCCTTCAAAGGGGACCAACCTAAGGAATCACCTATTACTTTGGAGAAAGTAGAGCCGTGGGTCTTCACTATCAGAATTTGTTCTTTGGCAAAGACCTGAGGCCATGTCTCCTCATTGTGAATTTAGGTCAGCGTGCTTCGTGTACGAGGATGCATGCATTTCAGCCTCATCTTCAGTGGGAGGCTGACCAGGGCTCTGTGAGCAAAAGAGACATCCCTGGACATCACCCAAGTCCCTTGTCCAAGGGCAGCTTCTAGGCTGCCCCAGGGGCACTAACCACAGTACTGTGCAGCCCCTTGACTCTTTCCTGAGGAAGATTTCTCTAAGAAAAGGGTTCCCCTCCCCAACTTTCCCCAGAGCCTGGAGAAGCCTCTGAGGTGGACAAACTGAAGGAGTGGGATGTAGGAGCCCAACACTTTGCCCGAAATCCTGCAGAAGGAAAGCAACCAGTGTGCCCCACAGAAGCCTGAAGAGGAAGTGAGATTGCGAATGAGACTCGGGGCTGAAACTGACATGCTGTTTGCAAAAGAGCACAGCGCAGCCCTTGCCCCTTAACCTGCTCGCGACCACTTACAGCGGGCAGCCTCTCAGAGGAAGATGTTGCTATTGCCGTGTGTTAACATGGCCTGTTACTGGGTATCTATAAACAGAATAATACTTTTTTTTTTCAAAGCCTTCAGAGTCCTTGCAAGAAGGAAGGCTCCAGCTGGAGTGGGTGGGATGACCTCTGCCAGGCGGTCTGGGGACAGGACCCTGAGGCCAAAGCCCTAAGGCGGGTCTCTCAGTCCTAAGGACTTGTTTGCCTTGTCCCAGAATGAGAAGCCATTTCCCTCTGAGGGAGGCCAGAGGAGGGAGGCTGAGGGAGGCTGAGCCCCTGCCACCCCTTTCGGCCTACGTAGGAGAATGCCAGGAAAGAGAAACAGGGGAAGGGTGGAGGGAGGAGTTTCACAAAGGATGCAGCAGAGATGGGCCCTTGCTTCTGTGGTCCCCTATTCCTTCCTCTGACTTCACCACATCACCGTGGCCGCTTCTTTTTTTTTTTTTTTTTAATTTTATTTATTTATTTATGGCTGTGTTGGGTCTTCGTTTCTGTGCGAGGGCTTTCTCTAGTTGTGGCAAGCGGGGGCCACTCTTCATCGCGGTGCGCGGGCCTCTCATTATCGCGGCCTCTCTTGTTGCGGAGCACAGGCTCCACACGCGCAGGCTCAGTAGTTGTGGCTCACGGGCCTAGTTGCTCCGCGGCATGTGGGATCTTCCCAAACCAGGGCTCGAACCCGTGTTCCCTGCATTGGCAGGCAGATTCTCAACCACTGCGCCACCAGGGAAGCCCCCGTGGCCACTTCTTAATTTGTTAACAGTGGGAGGGAAGTTTAGAACTTCCTGGAGTCCAGCCTCACCCGATGTAAAACATGTCCAGCCAGACCCCAGAGGTCTTGGCATATCCGCTTCCTGCCTCCCAGAGGCTGAAGCCCTGTCAAGAGGGCAGAGCCCCCTTCAGGAAAAGCATTTATGAGGAGCGCAGCAAAGTCAACCCTGGAACCCCTAATGGTGCCGCCTTTGCTCCGAAGGAACGAGACTGAGAGCAGACCCTGTGGCTCCAAGATCCCGGTCCAAAGGATCAGCGCCCATCGTTTACATCTACCTGGGGCTCCTGCCATCACATACATTCCATTTCCACCCTCACAACAATGGGGGCCTTTGAGAAGGAAAACTGAGGCCAAAACACACAAACTAATTTCACCCAAGGCCATGAGCCTGAATGTCAGGGACACCACTGGGATTTGAATGCAGGCCCCCTGACCAGGGTAGGCTGTGCCCACAGCACCTTAATCTCATGGGTAAACAATCTCTTAATCTCAGTAGGTGGGCAGCTTCTTGCCAGCCAGCTCATCCCATCCGCAGTTCATTCATTCAATCAACATTCACTGAGCACCTATCAATCACCAGACACCTCAGGGCTGGGGAGACACAGACAGGGTCCCAGCAGTAGGAAGTCCACCCTTAGTAAACAGACAGCTGCACGGGGTGATAAGTGTGGCTGGGCTGAGGTGAGGCTAATGTGGATTCTCTCTAGCTTCCCAGTGAGCAGTCGATGTCAGATTTCCCTTCCTCTGGGGTTTGGGACACTTCCATGCTGACTGGTAGAGGTAGCCCTGCCATCCACTGAGCTTTGGGGTTGGAAAAGGCCCTGGCACAGTGACTCACGGCTGTGATTCCTTATGACCTGTCTGTGCCACAGCCTTGACTACAAAGCAAGTGTCATTCTTGACACCCCAAGGATACTGGCCAGGCTGCCTGTAGGCCCATTAATGTATCCAGGCTTGGCAACAGTGTCCATGAACTGTGCTCAAGGCACCTGAAGAAATACGACAGGGCCTAAAAGAAAGAAGGGTGATGAGTCAGGGGATGCGTGGCTGAGACCCAAATCAGAGGTGCTGGCTTCTTCGCACAGCAGGAACCCTTCCCTGCTTCTGAGTGGCCCCAGCGCCTGCTCCCAGACCGAGCCCAGCTCTACCTTGTCACAAGTCAGGTGGCCTTGAGCTGCTCTCTGTGCCTTAGTTTCCACATCTACTGAATAAGGAGGATGACAATAGAGCCTTCATTGTAGGGTTATTTGAATTAGTATTTGTTAAGCACTGAAACAGTTCCCAGGACATGGAAAGCACTATGGAAGGGCTTTTTAAAAAAAATAAAAGAAGGGATCCAAGAGGCAGTGGCCCCATTACCTTCAGCCAGGATCCCATCCATGGAGCATGGAGCAGTCGAAAGAGGACAGGCTTAATCAACAGGAAGGTAGCACTGTTGGTGGGATGTAAATTGGTGCAGCCACTGTAGAAAACAGTATAGAGGTTCCTCAAAAACAAAAATAGAGCTACCGTATGGTCCTGAAATCCCACTCCTGGGTATATATCCAGAGAAAACTATAATTCGAAAAGATGCATGCACCCCAATATTCACAGCAGCACTATTCACAATAGCCAAGACATGGAAGCAACCTAAATGTCCATCAACAGAAGAATGGATAAAGAAGATGTGGTATATATATATACACAGTGTATATGTATATATAATATTCCATTGTGTATATATATATATATATATATATATATATATATATATATATATATACACAATGGAATATTACTCAGCCATAAAAAAAGAATGAAATAATGCCATTTGCAGCAACATGGAAAGATCTAGAGCTTATCTTACTAAGTGAAGGAAGTCAGAGAAAGACAAGTAGCATATGATATCACTTACATGTGGAATCTAAAAAATGATACAAATGATACAAATGAACTTATTTACAAAACAGAAACAGACTCACAGACATAGAAAATAAACTTATGGCTACCAAAGGGGAAAGGTGGGGGGATAAATTAGGAGTTTGTAATTAGCAGATACAAACTACTATATACAAAATAGATAAACAACAAGGACCTACTGAATAGCACAGGGAACTATATTCAATATCTTGTAATAAACTATAATGGAAAAGAATCTGAAAAAGAATATATATCTGAATCACTTTGCTGTATACCTGAAACTAACACAACATTGTAAATCAACTAACTTCGGTAAACAAAAACAAACCCCAAAAACAGGAAGGTAGCATTATTCAGGCACCAAATTAGTAAAGACTTCTTTTGAGAAGTTAATAGTCAATGTTGCAGAGAGCAGTGAGAAGGTGCCAGGTGCATTTACAGGTGCCACCTTTTCAGCAGTAATTTGGTCATATGTATCAAGGGCCTTAAAGATATTCATAAACTTGCCCCAGTAAGTCTCCTTTTAAATGAATCTGTCCCACAGAGATAATTTGAGATTTAGACAACAGTTGAAACACAAAGATTTTCTACAGCATTTCATACAATTACCAAAAACATTAAGAAAATGAAAATGCCCAACAAAAGAAAGATAAATACACAAAATAAATTGTTAAATAGTCATTAAAAACCATGTTCAGAAGAATTTTAAATGGCATAAAGAAAGCTCACACTATGCAATGTCAGTTAAAAAGGAATATGGGGCTTCCCTGGTGGCGCAGTGGTTGAGAATCTGCCTGCCAATGCAGGGGACACGGGTTCGAGCCCTGGTCTGGGAAGATCCCACATGCCGCGGAGCGACTAAGCCCGTGAGCCACAACTACTGAGCCTGGGCTTCTGGAGCCTGTGCTCAGCAACGGGAGAGGCCGTGACGGTGAGAGGCTCGCGCACCGCAATGAAGAGTGGCCCCCGCTCTCCACAAACTGGAGAAAGCCCTCGCACAGAAACGAAGACCCAACACAGACAAAAGTAAATATAAATAAATAAATAAATTAAAAAAAAAAAAAAGGAATATGTATCATCATTAAAATGTATGATTTCATGCTGGAAAGGGTGTGGAGGAAAGGGTGTGGAGAAAACGGAACCCTCCTACACTGTTGATGGGAATGTAAATTGGTGGAGCCACTATAGAAAACAGTATGGAGGGTCCTTAAAAAACTAAAAATAGAGTTATCATGTGAGCCAGCAATCCCCCTTCTGGGCATATATCCAGACAACTATAATTTGAAAAGATGCATGTGCCCTGATGTTGATAGTAGCACTATTTACAATAGCCAAGACGTGGAAACAACCTAAATGTCCAACAACAGATGAATGGATAAAGGAGATGTGGTACATACATACAATGGAATATTACTCAGCCATAAAAAAAGAATGAAATAATGCCATTATCATACTAAGTGAAGTAAGTCAGACAGAGAAAGACAAATACCATATGATATCACTTGTATGTAGAATCTGAAAGATAACACAAATGAACTTATCTACGAAACAGAAACAGAAACTGACTCATGGACATAGAGAACAGACTTGTGGTTGCCAAGGAGGAGGGGGTACAGGAGAGGGTTGGGTTAGGAGTTTGGGACTAGCAGATGCAAACTATTATTTATAGAATGGATAAACAATAAGGCCCTACTGTATAGCACAGGGAACTATATTCAATATCCTGTAATAAACCGTAATGGAAAAGAATATGAAAAAAATAAAATGTATGATTTCAGTCAACACACACAGAAGAAAAAAAAAAGGAAATTTACCAATGTGTTAACAATGATTACTACTGAACTGAAGAAATCTGGGTGATTTTTAGTATCATCTTTATATTTCTTCTGTATTTTCCAGAATTTCTGAAGGCTTTCTTTTAGTAATCATAAAAATGAGATTTTTGTTTTGCTTTGCTTTGTTTTTAATGCACAATCTCTGTAGTTAAAACAGATAAATTCTGACGATAACCTGCCTGCTTAGGAGCTTGGGCAAGTTATTTAAGCACTCTTGATAACTCGGTTTGATCCACCACAAAATGGGGGAAAGAATAACCTACTTCATGAAGATTGGAGGATGAGAAAATGAAGTAAAGCCAGCACCTGCGGTTCCGTCCACCACACCTTACGCCAGGGGGGTGCTGCTGGGGAAGAGTCCCATCCTCCCTTGGGATGTCAGAATAGACCTTCTGAGAGTTTACAGACTGGCTTTGCTGACCTTACAATTTTGAAAAACATTCAGAAGGAAGTGCTTCTTGGCTGCATAAGCTATATTCATTAACCCACACAAAGAAATTTCCTTCCAAGCATTCGATTGAAAGAGCGTTCGTAAAACGGTCTTGCAGACAAAAGTTGTCAAGAGCTGTTCAAGGGTTGGGGATTGTTGTTGGTAAGAATTGGGTGACACATTGGAATATTTTTCAGCCACAAAAAAGAAAATCCTGCCATTTGAATAAGTGGGATGGAGCTGAAGGACATTATGCTAAGCAAAATAAGCAAGACACAGAAAGAGAAATACCACATGATCTCACTTTATGTGGAATCTAAAACAGTCAAACTTGTAGAAGCAGAGAGAAGGATGGTGGTTGCCAGGATGGGGGGAGGGGGAAGTGGGGTGATGTTGGTAAAAAGTACAGCGTTTCAGTTATGCAAGATTAATAGGTTCTGGAGACCTAATGTACTGCATGGTGACTATAGCTAATAATACTGTATTGTATAACTGATATCTGCTAAGAGGATGTAGCTTAAATCTTCTCCACACACACACATACAAATGGTAAGTACATAGACGTGATAGATACGTTAATTAGCTGGATTGTGGTGATCATTTCACAATATATAAGTACATCAAAACATCAAGTTGTATCCCTTAAATATATACAATTTTTCTATGTCAGTGATATCTCAATAAGGCTGTTTTAAAAAAAACAGACCCCCAAGTCCTAATACCCCCAACTCCTAATACCATCACACTGAGGGTTAAGGCTTGCACATATGAATTTTGGGGGGACACAATTCAGTCCACAGCTGTTCTTACCGCGATCCCAGAACACAGTGCATTTTACAAGTACCAGTTCGGCAGTTCTTCACCACGACCCTCTCAGGAAGGTGCTGTCATTACCCCCACTTCACAGATGAGGAACCCGCGGCACGGAGTGGTGAGCAACTTGTTAGTAACTTGGGGCTGAGAAGTAAACTCAAGCCATCTGGTTCTAGAGGGAAGGGGGAAGAGCTGAGAAGGTGAAGTATAGAGCACTTGGAGAGAAAATGAAAGTGCGTATCTGGGGTCTAATTTAGGGAGACAGGGAGTCAGGTCTCTGTGAGGAGCTGACATTTTATACGGTACATGGAGAATGAGTAGGCTTTAGCCAGGCAGGGCAGTGGAAAGAGAGGCTACCTGCTCCAGGCTGGGGACTCATTGCTCCCCACTCTTACTTTTAAGCTGAAAACACCCAAACAGCCAGATTTTTTTTTAAAGGTTTTTTTTAAAAATTTATTTTTGGCTGTGTTGGGTCTTATTGCTGCACGCGGGCTTTCTCTAGTTGCGGCGAGCGGGGGCTACTCTTCCTTGCAGGGCACGTGCTTCTCATTGCGGTGGCTTCTCATTGCGGAGCATGGGCTCTAGGCACGTGGGCTCAATAGTTGTGGCTCACGGACTCTAGAGCACACGCTCAGTAGTTGTGGCACACGGGCTTCGTTGCTCCGTGGCATGTGGGATCTTCCTGGACCAGGGCTTGAACCAATGTCCCTTGCATTGGCAGGCGGATTCTTAACCACTGCGCCACCAGGGAAGTCCTCAAACAGCCAGATTTTTGATGATCATTTTGAAACTTGAAAATGGGGTGGGGGGATAAAATTAATTGTACCTATAATCCTACAATTTTCATTCCTCCTTTTATTACCTTACAATTTGGATCCATATATACCCCAAATTTTAGTAGATAATCTATACCCAAGTTTGATGGATTTTGTTTTTGTGTTTGTTTGTTTGTTTAATTTATTTTTTTAACACCTTTATTGGAGTATAATTGCTTTACAATGGTGTGTTAGTTTCTGCTTTATAACAAAGTGAATCAGCTATACCTATACATATATCCCCATATCTCCTCCCTCTTGCATCTCCCTCCCACCCTCTCTCCATCATTTTTAAGACTGAATAATATTTTGTTGTCTAGACCACATTTGCTTTGTCCATTCATCTATTGATGGACATTTGGGTTGTTCCCTTGGCTATTGTGGACATGGAGGTGCAGATAGCTCTTTGAGATGGATTTTGTTTTTAATTTAATAGAATTTCATACTCTTCCCTGTTTTATGTAGTTACTGTACTCATCATTTTGATTGCTCCATGTTATCGTCACATGGGGACACCATAGTTTGTTTCCAGTTTTCACTGTTGGAAGCACTGCTATTATAAACATCTCTATGCATGCAGCACTTTTCTCCTTTTTACTGACAGGAGGCAGGTGTAGATTTATAGGTGGTACTGGCATTTTTGATGCTCTGTTTGCCCAGTTGCCCTCCAAAGGAATGCTCACATTTTCTAAGTCTCCGGCAATGAAATGAGTGTATCTGTTTCCCAGAATTCTCAACAGTGCAGGGGATTTTCAAAGTAGATTTCTTGAGGAGCTATCACTATAATAGCACCTCAGGATTGTTTAAGTTGTCCTTCCTTATAATTTTAGTTATTTTTCATATTTAGTGTTTTATCTCTTCTGGACTCTCTTATGTTGAAAAAGGATAATTTTAGACATCAGTTGCAGAAAATATCAAGAGGTAATATCCTCACTTATATCTGGAGGGGCAACTTGTCTTTAAAGTTTTTCATGGATCCCCTAGAGCTCATCTAAGACCTAAGATGGTGGCGTTTTCATAGGGTTAAGCACTGCAGGCATACCAGATGTGGAAAGGTGGCGAAAGGACAAACCTACTAAGGAATGTCCAGGAAACTCGCTGATATTTGTGTTGTGATTTTTAAAAACTTTAAACAGTACAGCTGAGGGACTTTCCTCGTGGTTCAGTGGCTAAGATTCCACGCTCCCAATGCAGGGGGTCTGGGTCCGATCCCTGGTCAGGAAACTAGATCCTACATGCCACAACTAAAGATCCCGCATGCCACAACTAGAGAGTCCATATGTCGCAACTAAGACCATGTGCAGCCAAAAAAAAAACAAACAGTAAAGTCGAAGCCCCCCTCTTCATCACATGTCACAAGAGACGGATTGAAGGAGATTTTGCTATGATTTATGTCAGGGAGTGTTCCGCCTATGTTTTCCTCAGGGAGTTTTGTGGTGTCCAATCTTACATTTGGGTCTTTGGTTCATTTGTAGTTTATTTTTGTGTATGGTGTTCGGGAATGTTCTGGTTTCATTCTTTTGCGCTTAGCTGTCCAGTTTTCCCTGCACTGCTTGTTGAGGATACTGTCTTTTCTCCATTGTGTATTCTTGCCTCCTTTGTCATAGATTGATTGACCATGGGTGTGTGGGTTTGTTTCTGGGCTTTCTATCTTGTTCCACTGATGTACCTGTCTGTTCTGTTCCAGTAGCATGCTGTTTTTATTACTGTAGGTTTGTGCTGTGGTCTGAGGTCAGGGAGCCTGATTCCTCCAACTCCATTCTTCTTTCTCGGGATTGCTTTCACTATTCAGGGTCATTTGTGTTTCCATACAAATTAAAAACATTTTTGTTCTAAAATAAAACATTAAAAAGTAAATTCTTTCACAGAATTAAGACAGCATGGTGTTGGTAGGGATAGACGGTACAGCAATAGAACAAAAGAGAGAGTCAGAAACAGACCCATGAATGTATGAACACTTGATTTATCACGAATGTACAACAGCATTGTAATAAAGAAAGAATGTTCTTTTCAACAAATAGTGCCATATCATTGAAGTATCCATATGGAAAAACGTAAATTCGTATCCTTATCTCACATCATACACACAAATCAATTCTTTTTTTAAATTTTTAATTAATTAATTAATTAATTTTATTTTTGGCTGTGTTGGGTCTTCATTGCTGCACACAGGCTTTCTCTCGTTGAGGTGAGCGAGGGCTACTCTTCGTTGTGGTGCATGTGCTTCTCATTGTGGTGGCTTCTTTTGTTGCAGAGCATGGGCTCTAGGCGCACAGGCTTCAGTAGTTGTGGTACGTGGGCTCAGTAGTTGCGGCTCCCAGGCTCTAGAGCGCAGGCTCAGTCGTTGTGGCGCACGGGCTTAGTTGCTCTGCGGCATGTAGGATCTTCCCGGACCGGGGATTGAACCCGTGTCCCCTGCAATGGCAGGAGGATTCTTAACCGCTGCACCACCAGCGAAGTCCCTCAATTCTTTTTTTTAATTGAAGTATAGTTGATTTACAATGTTGTGTTAATTTCTGCTGTACAGCAAAGTGATTCAGTTATACATATACATACATTCTTTTTTTATATTCTTTTCCATTATGGTTTATCTCAGGATATTGAACATAGTTCCCTGTGCTATACAGTAGGACCTTGTTGTTTATCCATTCTGTATGTAATAGTTTACATCTGCTAACCCCACACTCCCAGTCCATCCCTCTCCCTATCAACCCCCCAGATCAGTTCTTGGTGGATTATGGACCTAAATGTGCGAGGCACAACTAAAAAATTTTTAGGAGAGAACATAGGGTTTATATCTCAATGAACGTAGGGTAGGGCAAGATTCCTTAGACACATAAGACACTAAAAGAACTATCATAAAAGAAAAGATGGCTCAATTTGACTATATTAAAATTGGAGATGTTTACTTATCAAAGATATTTTAATTAAACAGAAACAGAAAAGAGTTAACCACAAAGGAAAAAAATTGATAAGTTAGACTATATTAAATTTAAGATTTCCGTTCCTCAAAAGCCACCACTGAGTGAAAAATCAAGCCAGAGAGTGGGGGAAGATATTCACAAGTCATATATTTGACAAAGGACTGGTATTCAGGATATAGAAAGACTTCCCAAAAGTCAGTAAGGAAAGGACAATAAGACAAGAACAGACAATCCAACAGAAAAATGGGCAAAAAACTAGAACAGGTGTGTCACAGAAGAGGCTATCCAAATGGCCAATAAACATATGAAAAGATGCTCAATTCATCATCAGGGAAATGCAAGTTAAACCACAATACAATACCAGCATCCTTCCACTGTAATGAAAAAGACAAAAAGTACCAAGTGTTGGTATTTCTCCCAGTGTCTCCTAAAGAGGAAGATATACACATCCTGTGACCAGCATAGGTGTATACCCAACAGAAACGTGTCCTGGTGCTCAACAAAAGCACGTACGAGAATGTTCACAGCAGCACTATTTGTAATGCCTCCAAACTGGAAACTATCCAAATGTCCATCAATCATAGAATGGATAAACTGTCATGTAATAGACTGCCATAATGCAACAAACATGAGTTCATAACAACTGCCCAAATCAATGCACTGAATCCCACACACAAGCACACACCAAAGAGAACTTTCCTCATCTCCCATGTATGTACGTCAGGATAGTGGTTACCTTGGAGGGGTGGTGACCAGAGGCGGCATAAAGGGGCTTTGGGGATGCTGGTGATATTGATTCTCAATCTGGATGCTGGTCACACAGTTCATTTGTAAAAAATTCACATTGTACTGTATGATGTATTCACTGTTCTGTTTGTATGTATGTTATATTCAATAATGTATGAATAATGTATGTATGTTTATTTTAAGACCCCATTAATGAAAAGGCAAGCTGAGAGTAGGAGGAGATATTTGCAACACAGAAAAAAATATGCCGGTACATATATCACTTAACTCTGCCAGCATGTTAAATTAAGGGCTTTTCCTTTTAAGATCTCTTCATCCTTCTCTAACTATGCATTTTTATGTGTTTCTATAGATATGTGTAATTTGAAAATAAATTATTTTTTGTGTTTATTGAACAGATTTTCCCTCATTACAAACTTTTAAATGCAGATGAGTGGAAATTCTGCTCTTTCTCTGGGGAAATTTTTCAAATAATTTATTTATGTTGTTCTTGGTTTCTTTCTTCCTCTAGTTAAAAGATTTGATATATTTCTTTTTAAAGCTCTTTACCCGATATTCTCAGCTTCTCTCCCTCCCTACATCGTCACAAAGTGCTAGGAAGTCAGGAGGAGACACACGCTGTCAGCATGCCCCACCTTGATTTGACAGAAGGAGAAACTGAGACCTTCAGTCCAGCTACATGATCAGGAGGCTGTGGGTACAAGGAAGAGAGGGAGAAAACCTGGGTTCCTAACAGTCAAGTGCATCCCCTTGCAAGGTCACAACCACCTTCTAATATCAGTACTTTTATAAAAGCGCATTTAGGACAAGTGAGCAAGTGACACTAAATCACGGCCGGTCACGCCCCCTGCAGACAGCCCGACAGCACCCATTCAGCCAGGCGCTCGTCAGAGCATCTTTACTGAGCCCACGGCAGTGACGCAGACGGCCAGGCCTACATCTTGTGAAGCTCCCATTCCAAGGAGAGGAGACAGACAATAAACAAGCCACCGAAGAAGCCAGATAATGTGAAGGAAGTAAACAGGGTGATGAAAGAGAGAGTGACTGGGGAGGCCTCACCAAGGAGGCAACATCTGGAGTGAGCATGAACCAGCGCCAAGGGAGCAGGGAAGATGGTTCCAGGCAGAGGGCAACGTGAGTGTGGGGCTGGGCAAGGACTTGGCATGTTCCGGGATTAGGAAGCGGCCCGCGTGGCCAGAGTGCAGAGGCCGAGGGGCAGGAGCTGGAGGAGGGCATCCCAGCCGTGGGAAGGCTCTGACTGAGAGCCATGGGAAACCACTAAGGCGTCTTAAGCAAAAAAGGGACACGATCTGATTTGCATTTTAAAAGATAATTCTCATGGATAAACAAAGTGTGGTATACACATACAATGGGATATTATTCAGCCTTAAAAAAGGTAGACATTCTGACACATGCTACAACCTGGAGGATATTATGCTAAGTGAAATAAGCCAGTCACAAAAGGACCACTACTGTGTGATTCCACTTACACGAGGTACCTAGAGTCATCAAGTTAATAAAGACAGAAAGTAGGATGGTGGTTGCCAGGGGCTGGAAGCAGGGGGGATGGGGAATTACAGTTCAAAGTGTTCAGAGTTTCAGTTTGGGAAGATGAAAACGTTCTGGAGGTGGACCGTGGTGACAGTTGCACAACAATGTGCATGTAATTAATGCCAGTGAAGTGTACACTTAAAAATACTTAAAATAGTAAATTGTATGTTATGTATATTTTACCACAATAAAAGGAAAACATTTTAAGGATAATTCTACCTGCTGTGTAGAGGATGAACAGCAGGGTTGGGGCTTCAGAGACGAAGCTGAGAGGCCTTCGAAGACTAAAGTGCTGAGGGCAGCCTGTCGGAGGGGTGGAGGCCTGACTAGGCAGTGGCCATGGGGGTGAGAGGAGCGGGCAGATGTGCCGTCCAGGTCATTCCGGACTTGGCCATGGACTGGACTGGGGAAAAGGGGAGGGAGAGAGAGGTCAATATGTTTGTGACCTAACAACAAATGACAATAACAGAATACGAAATGCAGTAAACAAGAAAGCATTCCAAAATAAGTTGTGCTAGCGTAGTATTTCATGTTTTCATTTTCAGAATTGTCTTTAACGTCGTTGTATTCAAAAACGATGTATCTTTTTTTCAACAAGATTTAAAAACCCACACATAAGGCCACTTACAGTCTCCAAACCCGGCCTGTCTCAGCACGCAGGACACTGCATCAGACCCCCGTCTGCAGGGTTGCGTTCCAGTGTGGTCTGGTTCAGGAGCTCAGCATCTCCTGACTCCCGGCTTTTGTCTGACAGCAGAGGGGAGCAAGTGCAGTCCCAAGCACTAGAAAACACGAGGCACCGTGACAGGTGCTTTAGAGAGCCGATCTCGTTGAATCCTGGAGACCACTTTATGAGGCAGGGACTACAGTCCCTATTTTAAAGTAAGGGACTGAGCCTTTAGAGGTTGAATAAGCGGTGAATCTCTGCTGTCTACAGCTGGCAGAATGGGCCCTGCTCACCAGCTAAATGCGACTCTGTCCCACAGCGGCACAAGGTGGATCCTGAGGGCAAGGGGGGCAGGTGGACACTAGGCCACCTCATAGCAAAGGAGGAGGGGGAGGAGGTGTGGACGGGGCCTCACCCTGAAACCCTCTGGGCCCAACAGGGGCAGAGAGTAATCAGGGGTCCTGAGGGCCTGGGCCTTTCTGGCACCTTCTCCTCTGGTGGGTGTGTCTGGCGAAGCTGCGTCGGCCTGGCTTAGTGACGCTCCAGGCCGCCCTGTGGAGGGAGCTCCACCTCGTCAGGCTGGGCGCGGGGAGGGTCAACAGGAGAGGCCGGAAGGTGGGTGGAAAGAGCGTGGCCTCAAAGTCCTCAGCTTCATCCCCGCCTCGGCATTCTCCAAGCTGTGTGCCCTGGGGCTGGGCGTCCCAAAGCTGTGTGCCCTGGGGTTGGGCATTCTCAAAGCTGTGTGCCCTGGGGCTGGGCGTCCCAAAGCTGTGTGCCCTGGGGCTGGGCGTCCCAAAGCTGTGTGCCCTGGGGCTGGGCGTCCCAAAGCTGTGTGCCCTGGGGCTGGGCGTCTCAAAGCTGTGTGCCCTGGGGCTGGGCCTTTCGTATTTGTAAGCGTTAGTTTCCTGTCTGTAAAACAAGGATGATAACAATATCCTTTGAAGGGTTGTGGTGAGGAGCAAATTAAAGCATTTGAACAGCGTTTTCAACTCAGATTGTCTCTTTATTTGGGAAGGCCTGGGAGGGTCTGCTGGAGGTTACGGGGGCAAAGAACAGCAGCTAAGCGTCCCCACCTCAGCCAGCCTTGTCACTACCACTGGACAGGGAAGGATTTTATGAAACATTGTGTGGCATGCACGTGCTACTTCTTAGTAAGAACGCTGTCATTTTATACCCATTTTTTTGTCTGGCGTGGAAGATCTTTTAAAACCCAGGCCCCCAGTCGCCTCCCCAGTGACCTGGCCTCACGCCACCAGATGGAATGAGTCCTCCTTCGTGCTGTGTCGCCTATGAATACGCTTCATTATTGCACCTTCTTTGTATTGATAAAAAACTACTAAACCATGTTATAGACACCTACTTTGGCTGCTGGATTTGAGCTCTGTGAGAAAGGCATCCCCAGGGCCGAGGAGAGTAGAGAACAGGGCAGGTGCTCAACGAGTATTTGTTAAATAAAATCGAAATAAACCAAAGTGGCGTTCCAGCAAAGGAGCCATAACATGTTTCATTGTTATAAAAATTATATACATGGGACTTCCCTTGTGGCGCAGTGGTTAAGAATCCGCCTGCCAATGCAGGGAGACGGGTTCGAGACCTGGTCCGGGAAGATCTCACATGCCACAGAGCAACTAAGCCCGTGCGCCACAACTACTGAGCCTGCGCTCTAGAGCCCATGAGCCACAACTACTGAGCCCACATGCCACAACTACTGAAGCCCGCACGCCTAGAGCCCGTGCTCCGCAACAAGACAAGCCACTGCAATGAGAAGCCTGCACACCGCAACGAAGACCCAACACAGCCAAAAACAGATAAATAAAAAATTTAAAAATTATATTAAAAAATTATATACATATACACATATATACATAATGGAATATTATTCAGCCATAAAAAAGAAGGAAATCCTGTCATTTTTGACAACATGGATGGACACTGAGGGCATTATGCTAAGTGAAATAAGTCAGACAGAGAAAGACAAATACTGTATGATCTCCCTTATACATGGAATCTAAAACAAAATAAAACAACGACTTGTAGGTACAAAGAACAGATTAGTAGTTGCCAAAAAAAAAAAAAAAAGTAACCTTATCATAGATCATAGAATATTTAGGGACTATATGAGATTGGGAAGAAGGGGGAGTAATCCGTTTTCACATCCCCCAGTGACAATTTTGGTAAACATTTACCCGTATTTCTTTTTTTTTTAATATTTATTTATTTTATTTTTATTTATTTGGCTGTGCCAGGTCTTAGCTGCAGCACGCAGGATCTTCGTTGCGGTGTGGAGGATCTTTAGTTTTGGCACACGAGATCTTTAGTTGCAGCACGCAGGATCCCTAGTTGTGGCATGTGGGATCTAGTTCCCTGACCAGGGATTGAACCCAGGCCCCCTGCATTGAGAGGGCGGAGTCTTAACGGCTGGACCACCAGGGAAGTCCCAACCTGTATTTCTTTCCAGTCATTTTTTCCTAGATGTGCTCTGTTTTTACATAACGATTTTGTAATTTATACATGCAATTTTTAAATCTGGCCTCTTTTAACATTACAACTGTTACAATATTTCATTCTTAAATCTCAAGGTCAGTTTTCATTCTTTTTTCCCACTTTGTTCTGGATTATCCATTTTTCCAAAAGTCATGTTTCCAAAATAACAATATAAAGAATTAATGTCTTGAAGCTTTCAAAATTGCTTTACCAATAAACCCTGTTTTTATAAATTGAATCTTATATAGAACTCCAATATACAAAGAGATAACACTTTATTCAAGTAAAATCATTTTCTAAGTCAAAAGCCTGGTATTTGCTTGTGGTAACGTCAGTCAATTCGCACACTAAGGCTATTTAGGTGAAGACAAAATTGGAGCCTGGGGCCATCTTACAGCCTCTGAGGAGCCACACCCCCAGAATCACAGCACCCTGAACACCCCGGGATTCTGTGGCAGCTCCATAGAGAAGGGGACAGACCTGCCAGCTCCCCAGGAGCCTGGCAGATGGGTTTCCCTCCCCATGCCAGGCTGTGACCAGTCAAGATTTCCAGGCAGTTCCAGGAGCCTCCCTAATTCCGCCAAGTGAAAGGAGGAGAGGAAGAGGCATCTCTGAGGAACCCCATCTACCTCAACACTCACATAGGGTGACTTGGGGGATTACCTTTTAAACAAAGGCAGCCACTTATCTCTGATTTTCCAGGGCAGAGGCTGGGATTTTGTCCTCCCCACCCCCAGCCTAATTTCTCCCTTCTGTCCCTCTCCTGCAGTCCCCTCTCACTCAATCTGTGGTCGAGGGCTTCCCTGGTGGTGCAGTGGTTAGGAATCCGCCTGCCAATGCAGGGGGCACGAGTTCGAACCCTGGTCCCGGAAGATCCCACATGCCGCGGAGCAACTAAGCCCGTGCACCACAACTACTGAGCCCACGTGCCACAACTACTGAAGCCCGTGCGCCTGGAGCCTACGCTCCGCAACAAGAGAAGCCACTGCAATGAGAAGCCTAAGCACCACAACGAAGAGTAGCCCCCGCTCGCCGCAACTAGAGAGAAAGCCCGTGTGCAGCGAGAAAGACCCAATGCAACAAAAAATAAAATAAATTAATTAAAAAAAAAAAATCTGTGGTCGAACCTTCCAACAACATTTCTGCAGAGATGAGAGAGAAGGAAGAGAAGATGGTATATTTTCTTGTGTCTCTGCGTTTCAGGACAGGAGGCCGGCTCTGCACCAGGCAGAAATAAATATGTCAGAGGTGTACAAAATACAGCTGTACCCGCCTCCCCTAATTTGATTTATAACACAAAAATAAAGCAATTGTTACACAAGGATACTCCAATTCCTCTGGCAGAAAACAACAGCAAATGATTAGGAGAGAGCTGTTTGTTGAGAAGTAGCTCTGGGATATTCAGCAAGCCTGTAAATGATTTATTAACACCCGGTAGAGTGAAAGCTGAAATGCAATACGGGAATCTCAGAATCAGAACGGATAGAGCCTGGCCAAATCCAGGCCAGCTGCACCTGACCCTCTGTCCGTCACCTCACCTCGGAGCAGGCTCCCATCCTGCCCCTGCTCCTGCTCGACATTTGTTGGTGCCCAGCACCCCCTACTGGCAACAAGAAAAGTCTTTCTTCCTCCAGAAATTGGCAGTGTTTTGTTGCTTGGCAGGCGGTGAGCAACAGAATCCCTTTCTGTAGGGTTGCCCTTCCTGCCCAACTTCAGATTGCTCTCAGATTTTATTTTGATAAAATATTAAGTTCCAGTCATTTTCCACAGCGACCTTCAAAGGCACCTACGTTTACAAGCAAAGGTTTCAAAGGCACTCCATGGGATATGCCATATGATGGATGATGAATATATTTGGAATTCTATGCTTATTGTTTTTATAAAATACATCATATTAGGGCAGTAGTACATTCATTCATTCAATAAATATTTTTTGAGCAGGTTCTATGTACCAGGTACTAGAAAACAGACAAATATTTCTGCCCTGATGGAGCTTCTCTCTATGGGGGGAGGGGGGAGAGGGATATTTAATAAACAAGTAAATTAAATAGCATGAAATTGGTAGTACAAAAAAGAATAGGCAGGAGAGAAAGGTAGGGATGTGTATGGGGGAGGGGTAGTTGTCTTTTTAAATTAGAGAAGTGAGGAGCCACACCTGTGGATATCTGGAGATAGACTGTTCCGGGCAGAGGGAAGTTAGTGCAAAGCTCTGGAAGCAGAGTGTCTTTGGTGTGTTGGGTTTGTCCAAGAAACAGCAAGGACGCCTCCTTGGCTGAGGTGGAGTGAGGCAGGGAGATGAGGTCAGAGAGGGGCGAGGGCACAGACTGTGAAGGGGTTGCGGGGGATTGTAAGCAAGCACTTGGGCTTTTTATTCAGAGGCAGATGGGGCTCTAAATAGATAAGTGACATGATCTGGGGTACACACCCCCAAGTGTTTTACTGATAGACGTGCACAACTGATGTTTGGAAACTATAGGTCTGCAGAATGAACTCTAAAATCAGCCCACCGTTTCTTTTCACTGAGACCCACATCGGAGGAGGCAACGTGAGCTGTCTTGAAAGATGAGAACTTCAACAAGCAGACATGACAGGCCTTCCTAGACTAATCGTCATTCCTATGCTAAACCTCGAAGTGTAGCAACTGATCTAGTTGGTCAACTGAGGTATCCAGCACTGGGGGCCTTCTCCGTACTGAATGCCCATTTTCATTGAGTATTTGTCTACACTCCTAATTCCTCACTCTCTTCCTTACTAGTCCTGATTCCTTACCTGAATCAGACTTCTCCCCAGAAACAGGTTGACAGACAGATGGCTTAGAGCCAGGGCCTGTGTGACACAGTGACACCTGGATTCCCCGTGTTCTAGTTCAGACACACAAGGAGTGTCATGAAGTTTAACAGTTGGTACCCTCCTGATTTTGATCAGAGCCAGCCTAGACTTGTTAATACCTGCTATTAAAATATTGGACTTTCTGGGAGGCACTTTTAATTTAGAAAACCCACTAACAGGGGCTGGTTCAGGATGGTAATCTGAGAACATACATTTAACTCCTTCTTGCAAACTCCCACTTAAGTCACCAAAGGAATGTAACAAGAAAACTCTGTATTAGTACTAGAAACTGAGGAGAGAGAAAGGCTGCTACCTTCAAATCAAAGCGTGAGCAAGTAAGTGAAATGAGTCAGACAGAGGAAGACAAATTCACAATCTGACTTATATATAAGGAAAAAAAATCAAGTTCATAAAAAAAAAAAAAGAGAGAGAGATCAGACTTGTGGTTACCAGAGGTGGGGGGTGGGAGAGGGGGAATTGGAGGAAGATAGTTAAAAGGTACAAATTTATAAGATTAAAAAGTACTAGGCTGTGATAACCTATATAAGAATCTAAAAAAGAATGAATGTATACATATAACTGAATCACTTTGCTGTACACCCGAAAGTAATCAACATTGTAAATCAAAAATCAAAAAAAAATTTTTTTAAGTACTAGGGATGTAACGTATGACAGGACTATAGCCAACACTGCTGCGTGGCATGTAGGAAAGTTGTTACGAGTAAATACTAAGAGTTCTCATCACAAAGAGAATTTTTTTTCCTTTTTTCTTTTCCTTTTATTGTATATATTTGGGAAGATGGATGTTAGTTGAACCTATTGTGGTAATCACTTCACAATATATGTAAATCAAATCATCATGCTGTACGTCTACAACTTATACAGTGATGTATGTCAACTATTTCTCAATAAAGCGGGAAAAATAAAAGTGTGAACCATTGGAATGGACCCCAGCAGAAGCTCATTAACATCCCCACCCGTGGACCAGTGAGAGCTGGACAAACTACAGCCACATATAATGACGTCAAGATGGTCAGTCTCTGTTCATTGTGAACCTCCTTACTTCCGGTCTTTAATGCTTCAAGGGGCAATTTCAGAATTATGATCTTCTTACTTTGCCAGTCAAGGTTATTTTGCTTTGGGGAGCAGGGTGAGGGCTGCTCACACTTCCACACTCAGTGAAGCAGGGCACAGCTCGAGCTGGCAACTGAAGGGCATCACCATGTCACTTGGGAAAGGGGCACTGACCCAGCCAACTTCATGCTGCCACAACAGAAATTTCTTTGGACATGGCTGCCCAAATCTCGCACACGTCAAAGAACCTCTAATCTGACAAAGTAAACCTCCACTAAATCTAAACTCTCCCCTTCCCCCTGTGAGTGTGCTTTTTAAGATTTGCACAGGTACCCACATAATTTGAAGAAAACGGATTTCAACTACCTGAACTAGAAAAATAATCCTAAGCAACAGAAGAACATACTGTGGCAAACATGAATAAATACCCTTCAGATCCCCCCGTGGAGAGCATCATTGACTGATGGTCCCATCGGCTGCCCCCTGGATCCACCAAGTTCACCCCAGCCTACACTTCCCGGGGACTCTTTCTAGCCAATGAGCATGGTGGGGTACTAAGGCAGGCCCATTCAGCGAGATGCTGGATTCCAACAGATGACTTTGGCTTGAGCACTCTCCATCCGCCTGGCCGAATCTTTCTTGGAACTGTATAGTCCGAGATTCTTCCTGTATCTCCTTTCTTCCCTCTCCTTCCATGGGTGTCAAACCTAGATCTGAAGCCCCTCCCTACCTTCTCTGGCACCAGCCCCCAGCCCCAGCCCTCAATGAATCTCTTGTATATCTAATCCCATCCTAGTAGACCTAAATGCATGCACATGCAGACATATTAAAAAATCAAAAAATTGTAAAGAAATCAATTTGAGGGATTAGAGGAAAGGTGCCCTTATGAAAGAGAAACAGTAAACATAGAAGACCCTAAAGCATATGCATACCGAGTTTCAAGAGAACATACCTAAAAACAGAAGCATGAAGAGGGACTAATCTGAGAATGAGAAAGATTCTCTAAGGGAAAAACCTAATTGTTGACAAATACAGGAGGAGTGGTAAACAGCAGATTGGATGTGGCAAAATATCAGGTTCCATGGAAACAGAGCAGAGAATAAAGGCAAGAATCAAATAATAGGAAAATAATGGTCTAAAATTAAAAGGCTAGTCTTCAGACCTCAAAAAGGTTACCCAACACCAAGAAATATTAAGGAAGAGACCACACCTAGAAATAACATGGTGACATTTTAAAATTTAAAGGATAAAGAAAAAGATATAGAGGTATCTATCTAAGGAGAAAAAT
Source organism: Balaenoptera physalus (assembly GCF_965194825.1). Lineage (NCBI taxonomy): Eukaryota > Metazoa > Chordata > Mammalia > Artiodactyla > Balaenopteridae > Balaenoptera > Balaenoptera physalus. Next base: position 24,440,931 of record NC_138882.1, read on the forward strand.
TCACATTGTACACAATACAAAAGAAAGTCAAAATCAGACAGAAAGCTTCTCTTCTGCAATACTCTATCCCAGAAAACAAAAGCAAATTAAAGGAGAAGATTGTAAACTAAGGATTTGACATCCAGTCACGGTATCACATACGCAAAGTTAACAGAAAAACATTGCCAGGTATGTGAGGGTTCAGAAAGTGCACCACCCATATACTCTTTATTTAAAGAAAAAAAAAGAAAGAAAGAAATTAAGAATACCAGCAGAAAACAAAAAAATAGTAATAATTAAAGAACTGGCCAGACTATGTAGTATGATACTGGAACATTAATTTGGGCCCAAATAAAAACTGACACATTACAAGGGGAAGGGAAGGGAGTGGAGTGAAGATACAGTAAAAAAAATAGCAACTAATGGAAACCAGGAAAAACAGAGTGGTGTCTCCGTAAGGTTGTTTCTATCATCATGAAACAAGGTAATGTCCAAAATATTCCTGAAAGAAGATAATAAAGAAAAAAACGCACTTCTTTTTGATTCCTTAGGTAACTATTTACTGTCCAGTTTTGCCCAAGGCATTTCATTGAACAGCTGTTTTCTGTGTAATAACCACATTTCTATATAAACAGAGAGCCCCTGGTAATACCGTGAAGGGAATTATGGCAGTGGCTTTCTCCTTTACAGGAACACCGTTTGAAAAATCAGACAAAATCAATAGCTAAGCACATCTAATAAATGCTGTGCAGAGTTTAGCCCATTACATTTATGCCTTATGTAATCTTCACAACCCTACCATTATTCCTTTTACAGTTGAACAGACTGATTCCCAGAGAGGTTAAATAATTTTTCCAAAGCCACATAGCTTGTGAAGTGTATGAGCTAGGACTGGAAATATCTCCAAATCCAAGTTCTCCATCACTACACTAAAATGCTTCATTTTCTCCAGAATAAAAGCACATACACACAAAATTGTGCATATAATTTTACTTGTAGTTTTATAGACAACCCTACTGAGTTGTTAGGAACCATTAATACATGTGTATGAACAATTTCACCACATAAAATCATCCCTTCATAACTCAAAATATATGGACTCTTGCAATTCAGTTTATAAAGATATAGATACACACACATCTGTAATGCAGTACTAGAGGTTCTGCTCCTAATACGGCTGAGCAGCTTCTTTTGGACCAACCCTCCTGTTGTTAATAGGTATAAACTCTGGACAAAATACAAAAAACAACTAACTGAATACACTGGAGAATGACCAGAAGCAGGCAGAGTTCACACTTCAAAGAAAGGAACAGCACTGCGGAAGTCTTCCACTTTTACAGTTTTTAGTCCCTACTCTATACCTTGCCAGGCAGCTAGAACTCTGATGGAAAAATTGCAGAGTATTGTTGATAAGAATTCAGGGAAATCACTGCTGCAGGAAAGTGAGGGAGGAGGTCCTGGAAGGCAGAGCCAGAGTAGGTAAGCCAAAAATTCTGTCTACATAACTCTGCCCCCTGAACCACACAGGCACAGGGCAGACTCTGAGCAGCAACTGAGATATGAGGTGCTGCCCACCTAGAAAAGGAGTTTAGGGTTTGAGTCCAGCCAAGTTAAATGCCTAATAGGAAACAAACAAAGAGCAATCCTCTTGAAGGCATATAACAGAATCCAGAATCTCTGTAACATCATTCACCATATCCAAGACACAACCTAAAACGATTTGACATGTGAACTATCAGGAAAATGAGATCCATTTTCAAGAGAATCAACAAAGACTGAGCCTGAGATGATCCAAGTGTCAGAACAAGCAGACAAGGATTCTAAGGCTGCTTTTTCAAGTTTACGTGGAACATTCATCTAGACAGACCATACACTGTGTCATGATACAAGTCTCAATAAAATTAAAAGGATTGAAATCATAAACAGGCTATTTTCTGACCACAGTGGAATTAAAAGTAGAAACCAGCAACAATAAAATATTTAGGAGAAAAAACAAACATTTGTTCTCTGTTACGCCATCCATAAAAATTAACTCAAATGGATTAAAGACTTGAACTTAAGACCTGAAATCATAAAACTCCTAGAAGAAAACATAGCGGTAAGCTCCTTGACATAGGTCTTGGCAATGATTTTTTTTCAATCTGACACCAAAAGTAAAAGCAACAAAAGCAAAAATAAACAAATGGGAATACATCAAACTAAAAAGCTTCTGCATAGCAAAGGAAACCATCAACAAAATGAAAAGGCAGTCTACTGAATGGGAGAAAATATTTGCTAATCATGTATCTGATAAGGGGCTAATAACCAATATATATAAAGAACTCATATAACCCAACAGCAAAAAAAAATCTGATAATAAAAATGGGCAGAAGATCTGAATACTTTTTTCCAAAGAAGACATACAGATGGCAAACAGGTACATGAAAAAATGCTCTACATCATTAATGATCAGGGAAATACAAATCAAAACCAGAGTGAGATATCATCTCATACCTATTAGAATGGCTGTTATCAAAAAGACTAGAAGTAACAAGTGTTGGCAGGGATGTGGAGAAAAGGGAACCCTCCCTCATGCACTACTGGTGAGAATATGAATTGGTGCAGCTACTATGGAAAATAGTATGGAGGTTCCTCAAAAAATTAAAACTAGAACTACTATACAATATAGCAATTCCACTTCTAGCTATTTATCTGAGGAAAACGAAAACATTAACTTGAAAAGCTATACGCACCCCCATGTTCACTGCAGCATTATTTATAATAGCCAAGATATGAAAACAACCTAAGTGTCCATCAATGGATGATAGATGAATGAAGATGTGGTAAGTATATACAATGGAATATTATTCAGCTGTAACAAAGAAGTAAATCTTGCCATTTGCAACAACATGAATGGAACTTGAGGGCACTATGCTCAGTGAAATAAGTCAGATAAAGACAAATACTGTATGACCTCTCTTAAACATGGAATTAAAAAAAAATTTTTTTTAATTAAAAAATCCCCTCAAGCTGATAGATACAGAGAACTGATTGGTGGTTGTCAGAGGCAGGGGGGTACAGGGTGGGAGAAATGGGTGAACTTTTTTTTTTAGTTTAAATAAACTGAAAGTTTAACATTTGCTAATTAGACAACATACTTCTAGATAATCCATGGGTCAAAGAATTCAAAAGGAAGCTAGAAAATACTTGGAACTGAATGAAAATGAAAATACAACATGTTAAAATTTTTGAGATGCAGCTAAAACAGTGCTTAAAGAAAAACTTACAGCTTTAAATATTTATACTAGAAAAAAAAGTCTAAAATCAATGACCTAGGACTTACCTTAAGAAGATAAAGAAAAAAGAGTAAAGTAAACCCAACCTAAGTAGAAGAAAGGAAATGATAAAGAGCAGAAATCAATGAAATTAAAAACAATTAAAAATCAACAAAGCCAAAAGTTGGCTCTTTGAAAACAGATCAACAAAACAATAAACTCCTAGCTAGACTGATCAAGAAGGAGAAAACAGAAATTACCAGTATCAGAATGAAAAAGAAGTTACCACTACAGCTCCTACAAGATGTTAAAAGGATAGAAAGGACTATTATGAATAACTTTATGGCCACAAATCTGACAACTGGGGTCAAATGGATAAATTCTTTGAAATTATAATTTACCTAAACGACACAAGATGAAACCCAAACTCTGAATAGCCCTATATTTATTAAAGAAATAAGTTATAAGAAACCTTCCCAGAAAAAAAACTTCAGGCCCAGAGGGTTTCACAAATTAATTCTGTAAATCTAATAATGAAAAAGAGGACAGTTAGAATTTGGTTATTAAAAAGTCACCTTTAATAGCAACAAGAATAATGTCCAAGAGTCAACATTATACAGGTTGTAAGCGCTAGCCTATAAAGAAACAGGAAATCAGCTCTGATGAAATTCACTTCTTCTTCCCTTTCGAAGGCTTGGCAAATAAAGCTGGATCTATCCGCTCCTTTGCCAGTCCTCTGACAGAGAAGAGCCTCGCCGCCCGCTCCTGGAGAGTGCCCCCGCACTTCAGTCCCCGGGCCGTGAGTTCACACTTGAGCTTCTCCAAACCCAGCAACTCCACTTCTGCAACAGAGCTGAATGCCAGTAAATCTACAGTTTCCTGACCAATATCCTGAGAAGAAGAAAAAGAAAGAAAAATTTTAAATACGTCCATTCCTCTGAACAAAACTTTCTTCAATTGTCATCGACCTTCTGTTTTTCAAGAAATTTTCATTTACTATGCCATATCTTACTACTGAATTTTAATAATCATGTTATTCTCTACACATTGTCAATACATATAATTAACAAATATTAATTTTTATCTATAAACTTAGAAACAAGTATTCAGAAGAGTAACAAGTTACAGAATTCTTGAACAGATTCTTAATATTACTTTTCTTTTTTGATTTTTCCAGTAAAAATTCAAATAGCAAAATGTACCTCACCTACCCCCATACTATGACCAGAGAAAAGCACCCTATAAAGCCTCATTTTAACGAGATTCCTATGCCTGTGAATCTACTAACCCCATAATCCTAAGCTTTCCATTTTAATCAAATAACTGTGATTATCAAAGTTCTCACTTATGTAACTTGACAAATTTAAATGCTGTTCAAAAGACTTGCAACTGTTCTATCCACCAAGCACCTTGATAGACTTTAAGACAAAATTAAATACTTCTAATGACGGGTGCTCTGCAAAGAACGAAAGCATTCACCACCGGGGGTTTAGAAAACATATTCAAAGGTCAGTAATTTGCTCTCACAGTAAGTTGTTTTTTAAAAATATTGAAGAGCTCTAGGGACAAACTATCTTTCTAGGTGATCTTTATTTTTTAAAAAAAAAAGCCCATTTTGTTAAGATATCTGGAGTGAATCTTGGCTTCTTTATATATGGCCAAATCCTAAACCACCACTTATGTGTCTTTGGAGAATCACACATGGTTGTACATGATTATTATGAATACAACAGCTACAACTACATCAAGAACAAAATTTCCACAGTTAAAAGCTCAGAGACTGAAAGTCAAATCAGGTTTTATTCTATTTTCCTTTCTTCATTTTTCCAAGACTTTGGTTAGGATAAACTCCTAGCATATATGAGTAACATAAAAGCTACATGCTTATAACTCCAGAGGTGGTGTAAGGGTCAATTTAAAGCCCTTAGCATAAAAAATTTCACTATCTTCCCTAGAAAGGGCAATATGTGCATTTTTGCTTGTTTAACCAGCACAAGTAGGGAAGGTGCTGGTTAAATAAATAATGATAAGCTTTGTGTTTACCAAAGAAGCCAAGTAGTTCAGGTTTCATCTATCCTAAAAAGCAAATCATTAGACTGAAGAGTAAACATTAAAGATTTTTGCTGGAAGTTAAGTCCACTAAAGGTGGCAAATAACTATTTAAGGAAAAGCATGCACAATGAAAATAAATTTTTAAAAGGTTGAGTGTGGGGCTTAAGATTTAATGATAACTTAAAAAGGAGCTGCTCCTCTTCTACAGGAAAGATCTTCACATCCAACTGACAACTGTGTTCAAACAGTAACTCACATGAGAAAGAAAAACTAAGTAACTAGAAATTTAGTGATAGGAACATAAGTAAATTTTATCAAAGCTAAAAATGCCATCTATCATAATATGCCTTATTAGTGCATGCGTTATTAAGAAAGAATAACAATACCAATTAAACTATACCGTGATATATATCCAAATTCAGAGGTATTAAAACGTGAAAAACGTGCATCTTAGAATTGATGAAACACGGAACCAAGGACACCACCTAGTGGCAAAATAGTACCAATTCCAGAGCTTTAAAAAAAATAAAAACTAAGGATTTTTTGGGGGGACATGGCAAGTTTCACCATCATCTGTACTTCTGATTATTAAACAAGCCTTTCCACTAAGCAGCTGATGGGGAAAAGCACATCTTTTCATTTTAATGACTTACTACAGAGATTAAACTGATTTGGCTTTAGACATCAACCCTCCAAATTTACTTACTGTGTTTCCTGACTGGCTTTCCTCCAGCTTGGCAACAGGTATGTTTTCTCTATCTTCTCCAGGTGCTCCCTTGGCAGCTCTTTCCCCATCAGTCATTTCTTTGGTCTCCTGCTCCTTATTCAGTCCAACTCCAGCTGCTTCCTTTTCTAAGGGTTCTTTACTCTCTGCCTCATTTTTCTCCTGGGTTTTCTCTGTTTCTATAGCCATCTTCCTTTCCATGTACTCCTGGGTAGATGCCTCTCCCAGCTCAGCATACAAGTCTTCTGAAATATCATTCCCAGAGTCCGTCACAGGGGTCTGTAGTTTTTCTCGTGATCTAGAGTCTGCACTCAATACTCTTGCCTGCTGAGAGCTACTAGGAAATTCGGCTGCCATCTCAACACCATCACTGCCATTTTGGGGAACGTGAAAGCTCATTCCTGAAGTACTAGGTGCTTCTGCACTGTCATTATCGGAGCTCTCAGAGCCAGACCCTTCTGCAGTCTCTAGTCCTTCCATGCCCAACCTATTAGAAGCAACAAAAAGGTTTAACACCACTTACAGCTTCTACTTAAAAAAAAAAAAAAAGAGTTGCAGTTTGTCCAGGAAACAGACTCTGAATAAAGGTATCGGCTAGCTTGAGATGGAGAGTAGGTGAGTTTCAGAACAAGATATTCCAGAGGTATAAAAGGAAAAAAAACTTCAGTGAGACGGGAAGCAACATGCCAAAGATCCAACAGGATCTCTTTTTAAAAGCTGTGACTCTCTTAAAACAAACTGGTTTTGCTTAAAACTTTTTTCCCCAATACTGTATGAATTTTAACTGTTGGAAATTAGATAAAATAATAAACAGTTAAAAGAAAATCCTGGGAATTCCCTGGCGGTCCAGTGGTTAGGGCTCCAAGTTTCCACTGCAGGGGGCACAGGTTCGATCCTTGATCAAGGAACTAAGATCCCACATGCCACATGGCACGGCCAAAAAAAAAAGAAAGAAAATCCTGTTTTATTCATAATTGCCCAAAACTGGAAACCACCCAAACCTCTAACAACTAGAGAATGGATGATAAACAAATTGTGGTACAGCCATACCAGGCAACAATACTTGGCAATAGAAAGGAACGAACTACTGATACATATAATACCATCTGTGGATCTCGAAAGCATTATTGTAAGTGAAAGCAGCAGACATGATGACATTCTGGAAAAGACAAAACCATATGAACAAACATCACACCAGTGATCAGGGGTTGCCAGGAATGGAGGTGGAGGAAGAAAATTAACTGCAAAGGGACACGTGGGAACTTCTTAGGGTGATGAAAATATTCCATAGCTTGATTTTGGTGATGGTTACATGACTGTATATTATAAAATTTTCAAAACTTGTAGAACTGTTCAAAAAGGGTGAATTTTACCATATATAAATTATACCACAATAAACCTGGCTTAAAAAAGAGAAACCCACAGGAAATACTACTATCTTTTCTCTCAGGAACATTTAATTCACATTTCAGAAAGAACACAAAAAATTCTATGCTGGACTCACAAGAGTTACATGGTGTTTAGTTAATAATTATCTTTCTATCCCCAAAGGGGAAGCCAACAAGGAAACCAAGATCCATTTGCACTTATCATATTCTAGAACTCGGCCCAAGGGAACTGAGCTGGTAACCAGAGGACCAACTGGGAAGGGTGGGAGAACTGTAAGAAGAATGGGTAAGAAAAAGTACTGTTGTGCTTTTCACCTGCAAGTGCAAAAGTGGTGAAGAGAGGTCTGGCAAAGTGACCAAAGACCTCAGTGACGACTACGAAAAACCACAGAGAAAACAGAACAACCTGGAAAGTAAAGCCATGGCTTCCACCTGGAATTTTTGAAAGTTAACTCTTTCAACACCTAACAGTAATTCAAGTATAAATATGTGATTTTCCACTGTAAGGAAAAAAGTTATCATTTAGAGTCTATGAATGGCACTTATGGCAGAAACCATTACTAATGTATACAATGTGAGAATCACTGAAACCTGAACTGAAGCACTCTGGAAAATTTCTGAGCTTCCATCAGACTTTACTTAATAGTATGTTTATTCCAGGTAGATAAGAAAAAAATAGAGTAGGTAAGTTTCAGAACAAGATATTCCAGAGGGATAAACAGAAGGAAAAAAATTTTTTTTTCTTCAGTCCTCAAAGATCTATTTGAAATGAAAATGAACATACTTACCAAAAGCATTTCTTTTTCTCTGCACTGGCTGTTCTGTCTGTTTTTGATTTGTTAGGCCGTTTCCGACTCTCACGGATTTCTGCTGATACCGTCTTGCTGGAGGCAGCCTGCATACCTAACCAGACATTTTAACAACTCAGTTTCTACTATCAGGACTAAGTTCAATTAAAGAATTTATAAATAATCTGGATTGCAAAACAGCTGCAATCTAAAGCTCTAGATTTAAATTTCTTAACATACCAAAATTTAATCCAGTTAAAATGAGACTAATCTCAAATTTACACAGATTTAAGATAAGCATTCTGGCTCTTGAACCGGATTTTTAAAGCACCATGTCCAATTTGTAATTCTGAGGCTGACAGATTCATACCTATCTCTCCTCAAACCTAACGATTCATCCCCTTGTGCTTGTTATTTGCATACAACTGTCTTTCCCCTGTTATGCCATAACCCTTTTGATAGAAAAGACTCCTTATTCAATTGAATGCACAATAGCCCTAGCATAATGCTTTGGATGCTAAAAACATAAAAGTTAATGAAAATCATTCTCATTAAAAAACGTTTTTTAAAAAAGAGACCTAAAACTGGAAGCAAAATGTTGGGGTCTAGGCACCTCCTGAAGACTTAGCTTATTCCCATGAAGCACAGAAAGTATTCTTACCTGGGGCCCATGAGCCCACAGAGTTCAGGGGTCAAGTATGTCAAATGTTGTGTGAGTGTATGGGTTTTTTCCCTGGGTTGTAAGATATACTGTATTCATTACTGAGGGGAGGAATTCCACAGCTTCATCAGTTTCTCAGAAGTCTGTAACCCAAAATGGCCTAAGAACTGCCCTCTGTGTGGAACAGCTGGCTTCAGGGACGCCTGCTGATGGCACTATGGAATCCTCATTCTCACCTCGGAGGACGGAATCCTCCAGGCGCTCGGCCATCTCATGGCACTGCTGCTGGTAGTCGGGGCTGGTGAAGCAGTGCCTGGGTTCTGCAAGCTTCCGTTGCAATCGTTCCAGGCGCTTTTGCTCCTTTTCAGCTTCTCGCTCGGCTTGTTGTTTTACCCATTCAGCCATTCTGGGGATGGGAGAGAAGAGATGTAACTGAATGGCTATATTAGGCACATGTGTTTTTATATATAAAACACCCCACCCAGACAAATTAATGCACTCTTGTTCATACTGTGATATTCCCTCAGAAAGGTGTGCCATGCTTACTACTAGCATACTGTTATGGACTTGACTAAAACCCAAAGATAATTATTAAATTACAGAAAAAGTTAAATCTGATAACAACAAATTAGAGCATAAGTATTTCAAGTTTACATTTCTGATATGCATGGCATGTGTACAATCACTAATGATAGAAAAGTATGTTTCTTAAAAAAAAATTAAAACAGGCGGGCATCTTACGCTTTTTCGTGATTGACATCTCGCAGTCTCCTTCCACTGAGATCCCGGCAAGCTTCTCGATTGGTTGTCTTCTCAATCTGAGCACCAAGTGCTCGGAGCATAGAGCCAAAACCTGAGCAAATATGTTTGGAGAAAGCAGGTTAAAAAAGTGATCAAGGATGGACAAAAGCCAAATTTGTGAAAATAGTATTATATCACAAGACTACAGGTGATCTCTACTTTCTTTTCAGTTTTAAAGGAAATGTACATCAAGATTCCAACCCAGGTAGCAAAGGTAAGAGTACTGATAAATCTGATTCAATCTCATGCTTTTTACACTTCCTCTTATACTTCTGCAATATTGTATCAATACCTGCACCACTGGGCTATTTTAGAGGGCTTTACCCAGTGCCAGAAATCCCAAGATTCCACGATTAAGAATTTTAAAAATTATATGGTGAGATTTTGCAAGGAGGCAATTTTAAGCTGTCACTGGCTGATACGACAAGCTTCATTCTTATTGACACAATTTCAAACAGCAGGATGATTATAATCTGAAATGTTAGCTCTTTGAAAACCAAACTGAATCACCACAGATTTTGAGAACGCCTAAGGATTATGTTAGTGCATCAGGAGAAACACCAAGAACTGTTCATATTCAGTTTTTGCTCTTTTAGTTTCTTTTTTCTCTTCTAAGATGAGTTACTACAATCAGGACCTTAATCTACCTCAATCTGTAAACCGTTGTATTTCATAAAGTGGCTTTAGACCTCCCTTGGAACTACAATAACTAGACAAAAGTCTTGAGAAAGGCACAAGGAGATTTGATTGTTCTGACACTCATCTGCAAACTGGACAGAATAACAATCACCTCTCTTCATCTAATCCTCCCTAGAGTTTGAGAGCCTAGGGTGCCTAAGAGCGATCCAGCTGGAGAAGGTGGGAATTTTATCATACGGTATCTACCTCAAAAAGAATAAGAGAGAAAATATGCAAAATTAGATAAGCAAACAAAGGATTTCACAAGGCAAATCGAGTATGGTACATTACAGACACCAAGGAGTTTGTTAATTTAATACATATGGCTACAGAACGCAGATGTGTTACAACTAAGCCATCAACATTCATGTCCTACCTCCTTTTCCACCACGAAGTCTGGGTTCCAAACTATAAAGAGCTCCATGCTGCACTGTGTCACTGGTGTTAACGAGTGATCCATTGCATTTCACAAAGTAGCATTCCACTGGAACATCCTAGAGACAAGTTTGGGGTTCTTTCAATGCTGTTTATGAGACAATACAAGTTTCTTGCAGGAAGGGACCTAGCTTATCTTTTTATTACTCCAGTTACAAGGAGATAGTATGTGTTCAATTAATATTTGTTGAATTGCAAAAATAGAAACTACTAAAAGAAAAAACTCATTTTATATGATGTATTCTAGGTATGATTTCTTCCTAATACTTAATCATGATATACAGAAGAACTTTCTGCATTTTGGGTGAAAATTAAAACTGCTCTCGGGACTTCCCTGGTGGTCCAGTGGCTAAGACTCCACACTCCCAGTGCAGGGGGCCCGAGTTTGATCCCTGGTCAGGGAACTAGATACCACACGTCACAACTAAGAGTTCACATGCCACAACTAAAGATACTGCATGATGCAACTTAAAAAAAAGATCCCGAATGCTGCAAGAGCCCGCATGCGGCAATGAAGATCCCACGTGCCGCAACTAAGACAGGCACAGCCAAATAAATAAATAAATTAAAAAAAAAAAAAAAAAAAACAGAAACAAAAAACCTGCTCTTTCTCCTTCTCTAATAGAAAATAGGGGTCAAGGTAAAAGACTATTCAGGGCTCAGATCTAGTAACTCTGAAGGTCCCATTTCCTCTGACTTTTTAAAACAGATAGTATCAAGTTGAACACTGAGTGGCCCCAAGTTTAAAAGTGACATCTTGAAAAGTGTAGATAGGGATAAGAAGAGGGGAGAGGAGGAGACAAAAGTATGATTTTTAATATACTACCTACATAAGCTTTAACAGCTTTAGGACCAGCTGGCAGTTGGTGTCTCATCTCTTCTGCCAGCATCCCCCTGAGTTCCAGCCAATCACTGCAGAAGCCCAAGTACACTCCCCCAAACCCACTCTATGTATTTCAAAAAAATTCTCAGATCAAATGATGAAAAGAAAATATAAAAACTGTAAGTCTTTCTAAACAAGTTTCTAATGCCATAAAATGAGACAAGAGAGGAGTATTCTCCAAAGTTATATGGAACTTAGGAGGTTGACAATTAAATCTGCAACATGAAGAAAAGAGAGATCTAAATAGGAACAGAAAGGAAAAATGCATTGCCGGCATCTTCCTGAAGTGGAAACTATGAACATTCATTCTGAACCACATCATACAGCTATTTCAATGGGACCCATTCATTCATTCAGCAAATATTAAGTACCTACTATTTGCCAGGTACTTTTCAAGCGTTGGGATACTACCATGAATACTACAGTGAACACAGATCCTGCCTCATGAAGCTTACATTCTAGCGGGGGAAGACAAATAATGAACAAATTATATATTATGTCAAGTAGTGATATGCAGGGTAAAGGGGATAAGATATGCGGATGGGTGTGGTGGTAATCTATTTAATATACATAGTCAAGGAGAGCCTCTCTCATCAAGTGACATTTGAGTGGAGAATTAAAGAAAGTGAGAGAATGAACCATGTGGCTATCTGGGGGAACAGCATTCCAGACAGAGACAAGAGAAAACGCAACAGGAATGAACTTAGAGCATTCAAGGAACAACAACACAGCCAATGAGGCTAGAATGAAGTACAAAAAAGGGGAGTAACAAGGCCTTCAAAACCATTGTAAGGACTCTGGATGTTACTCTGAATAAAACTATTGTAGAGTTTTGAACAAAGTGAGATCTGAGTCATGCTCTTAAAGTATCACTCTAGCTGTTAAATTGAAAGTAAGACTATAGAAGCAGAGAGATCATTGAGAAGCTATTGTGATAATCCAGGTGAGAAATGAGGCCATCTGTACCAGGGCAGTAGTGGCAGAGATGATGAGAAATGTGAGATTCTGAGGATACTCTGAAGGTAAAGGCAACAGGATTTGCTAATGCTCTGGGTGAAGGGAGTGAGATCAACAGAGGAATTAGAGATGATTCCAAAAATCTGGTTTGATAAATGGGAAAATGGAGTTGTCATTCATTAAGAGGGAAAAGGAAGTTTGAGGGAGAAAATCAGTCTCATCTCAGATATTTTACTTTGAGATGTTTACCGCACAGCCAGATGGAGATGCCGAGTAGACTTGTGGCTATACAAGGCTGGAGTTTGGGGAAGAAGTCTGCACTGGGGATTTACATTTGAAAGTTGTCAGCATACTGATGGTAGTTAAAGCCAGGAGTATGGATGAAATCACTGGGATGAGGGAGGGGCCCCTCCAAGATTAGAGTTCAGGGTGATGAGGAGGAAGCTGCAAAAGAGACTGGAAAGGAGAGGCCAGTGAGGTGGAAGAGAACTGAGAGTGATATCTGGACAAGTGAGAAAAGTGTACTCCGGCGGGGAATGGTCAACTGTGCAAACTGGCACTGACAGACAAAGCAAGATGAAAACTGCAAACTGATCACTGGATATGGCAACATAGAAGATACTGACCAGTAAGACAAAGAGCTGTTCTATTGGAGTGATGGGAACAAAAAAGCCTAACTAGAGTGGGTTCTAAAGGAGAAAAGTTTTATCTTCAAGAATATTTTTTTTAAAGAAAATCAGAGAAAATAAGTTGATAGCTAGAAGGGATGTGGGCTCACGTTTGCGCACTGGTAGGAACGATGCTGTAAAAAGGGAAAACACTGGAAAATACAGGGGAGAAAGAACTAATGCCAAAATAAGTCTTTCAGTAGGTGAGGGGGAGGGGTTACTGTACAAAGTAGAAGATAATTGCAAATTATTTGTAAAATAATGACCGTTCATCCACAGTAACAGACAAGAAGGCTGAATATACAGCGGGTACCTACCAGAGGCACTGGTGTGACGATGCAGAAATTCTCTCCTTACCGCTTGAGTACAAAGTATGGTCCTTGGGATGGAAGAAGTCTTGGAGATTTAAAGAGAGAAGATGTGAAAAAGTAATCTAGGAGAGTGAAAGAGCGATGAACTGAGCAGTGCCTCTCAACCCTTTTCACACCATGGTATACACAAATAATATTTGGATGGCACTCTAGGGAAAATGAGCAAAGCTACTAAAGATGTGTTGAGATCCTGGGTTCTGTCCAGCTGCCCAAGGACTACTTAGATCAATATTCTCAGCAGTCCTGCAACCCAGTGGAAGCATGCTCTGGATTAGAGAAATACAGTAGAAATGCCAAGCACCACTAAGGTTGGTGTTTGTGAATTTGTAGTGAGACTGGTTTGCGTGATTAGTTCCCCTACCACGGTCACTGCCCAGATGCCAGGTAAAATAGGTGGAGAGTTGGATTTAAATTGACTGGAGTTTTCCCAGGCAAATATGATACCAGGAGAGAGGAGCAAGGGAGCTCAGGCTATATGCAATAATGCAATTAACATGAAGGACTATTCTTGCCTATAAAATACTGTCCACTTTAAAGAGCTGTAAAAATTAAATGAGACATGTAATATACCTCCTATATGTTTACTGTTTATAAATTAAAAGCTACTTTAGTTTCTTTTAATATCTTATATATCCAATGGGTATGGTACTTCTAAAATCCTAAATAACTTTAAAAGACTTTAACATGAAGGCTGAAAGATTATACAACATGCATCATACTTCATTTCCAAACAGAACTGCTTATTTAACGAGACAACTGATTAACAAAATTGCATTTTCTACTTGTTAAAGATTCTTGTCAGTTAATAATCACTAGTAGAAAAAAATAACAAAGAAAATTTAGAATCAATTTAACTGTTTTTAACCATTATAAAGCATTTCAAGCACAAAGTATCTTAGGCCAATCAGCCGAAGGTCACCAGAGACAACATATAGTTCAACAACTCAAATTTCTTGACTCTCTACAACAAGAGAGGGACTGCACACCAGAGGAATCATGAGGTATCTCACCAACAAATAAAAAGATATAGTTATAGGATTTGGGGCGGATGGAATTTAGGTAAAATTTAAATGAAACAATGTTTTGAGAGGCTCACAATAAAGCAGGGCTGTGTGTATAAGGGTCAACATCAGGTCTAGACTGTGAAGGAGATCCAGGCTCCTGTTTCCTTGGAAACTACAAAGTTAAGATAAATGTGGAATGTTGTGTCCAGAAACCCCTAATCTGAAGCTCTGCACCTGGGAAATCAAGAGTGCTTCTCTACATCAAAGTGACTTAGATTCTCAAGGAAACAGTGGGATGCTTCTTACTGATATAACTTCCAACATCAGTTTATTCTTATAGTCTATGATTTTTGAGGTAAGGTTTCACAAAGACTAAAAAAGAAGCAGACTTTCAAGGAAGTCATTATGACATTTCATCACTGTACCATGTCCTTGGAAGAAACACCGTTTCCTATTAACTTTGCAGCTAGCTTTATCTGTGTGTTATCCCAGCCTGATGAAGAGCCAGGTTGATTTTTACTTTCTCAGGGAGAGCTAACACTACTAACTTTATCATGTGTCAGAATAGTTCTGTTTTAAAAGGCATAAGCATGAACTTGAGCTATTTTTATTCGTTCCAGTATCTCATCAAATGCCCTTTTATAAGTTTTGTGTTTTTGTTCATATTTGTTATGGCCATGTGTCTTAAGTATATGAATGAATCCATTCGTTTATATTTCTTGCTTATTTTAAATTATTTTTTCCAAGACTCCTCATAATTAAGATCTTATTTTTTTCTGGTCTCACTTTGGATCAACTGTCAGTAAGTTTGAAAACTGGTCATCAGATAAAAGTTATTTTCAGAGATATTAAAATCCAACTATTTTGGAAAATATTTCCCCATTCAGATGGTAAAAACATTTCTGACAGTTTTTAAACTGGACTGAAGTCTAGGAAGAAAAATGGGGAAACTGAAAAACCACATTATTTGCAAACAGACATTGCTTCTTCATGGAACCAATCCAAGTAAAGATTTGGTTTAGAGGAGATCAAATGTCAAAATTAAAATTAGATTCAGCGAGACCAGCATATTCTTTAAATAACTGAATAGGTTTAATATCTTATAGTTGTTAAAAGCTTGCTTACTTGATAATTAAGTAAATCACACATGTAACTTTAGAAGTCAATGATAGGTTTTCAAAAATATGCCTGGGCAAATCAGAGCATCATAATGATTAGTGAAAACATCTACATGACAGGCCCTAAGAATCATGCCCTCGACATGACCTATGTGAGTGCTTGGCCCCGACCAGTGACCAGACAAATCCATTTCCTTCCCAACCATCCTTTGGCCTGGGTTTGGATATGACATACTTCTCTAGGTTGGAGCTCAGAGGGCTGTGTTATCAGTGGACAATAAATGCACGTCATATAAGCACAGAGTGAACGTAAGGAAATGAGCCTTAAAAATCATCTGGTCCAACTGCCTCATTTACGGATAAATACCAAAGTGTATTCTGTTAGTCCAGACTGAGGGCCGGACTAAACGCCCGTGAGCGGAGGGGTTTTTCTCCCTTCTGTGAGACAAGACCACCACAAAACAAAAGCAAAGGCAGGCCTCATCATCAGTTTGAAGCACCTTAAAACCCTAACCCTCAGCCTCAAAAACTGAGAACCGCAAAGAATAGACGTGCCCCCGACAGACCCTCACCGCACGTAATCCTGCCCCTGTCCTGCTTTCCCATTCCTTCCAGGAACCACAAACCTCACCTGATCTTGGCAGTGTAGGTGGATAAAATCGCGTACGGAGCGCGGGGCGGAGGCACACCACACCGCCTTGCAGCCGAAGCTGGGGCTCCGAAGCCACACCAGGGCCGCAGCCTCCGCCATTTCACCCAGTCGCCGAATCTCAAGACTCCCAGAAGCGCTAAGCGCCACAACCAGCTCGGCGTATCTTGATGACGTTCAGCTCGCCCTCCAGCGCCCCGCCCCTCACATCTTCCGCTCTTCCCGTTCCTCCCCTGGGGATAGTCACGTGACTTGGGGCGCCCGAGCCTGCTGCCTGGGGGAGGGGAACAGGAAGAGCCTGGCAGAGGCCGATAAGACCGCGGAGCACCCGGGCGAGGCGTTGCTAGGAGAAGTTGCTAGGGCGGGGCTCGAGGGACTCTCTATAAAAGGCTAGCGAGGGGTTCGGTTTCGAGCGTTCTGGCTGAAAGCGATAAGTCGGTAACTAAGCACCTCCCTGTGCCGCAGGCTTTGGCCCTTTTCCTCAAGTCTGTGTAGTTATTTTTGGGTCGCAGGGAATCGTGGCCTGAGAAGGCGCTGCTCCCTGGGGGCGTGAGGAGGGAAGCTTCAGTCCCGGAAGCGGTTTTGGGGGCCTGCTTCCTCGGCTCTGGGGAGCTCCCCCAACCTTAGGGGCAAGGGAAACGGAGGTCGGGAGGTTTCTAAACAACAGCCCTGGGCGGTTTTTTCCTCCCGGTTTACCAAGCATTCTCTTCCTTTGCGGAAACTGCCAACCTCTCGGTTTCTGCCAGCCACGCTCAGTTTATTCGTACTTCCGCCTGTTTGCGCTCTGCGTTAGCTTCACTTCAGCTCTGTTTTCAAAATATTTCACAGCAAGTGGGCCCTTGTGAAAGGCAGTGGCAGGAGTGACGCTTATAGAAATGCTGCTTCGAAAAACCCTGCCATAACTTTCATTCCGCACCATGGAAACACACTCGCACATTTTTGCATAGCCTAACTTTAAGGCTCTGGGAATCCGAAGGAGCCCCTTCATATTTAATATGCTGAGATTATGGTATTCCTCAAATCCTGAAAAATATAAAGGCGACGAGTGTGAAGATAGGAGGGTTCTTAGGAGATATCTTTGCCTGTTAAACACAAATACATCCGCCCACAGAATCGAATTCGCTGCCGCTCAGGTACTTGGCAAATGAAACTCTGCTGAAGGGAAAGCAACAAAAAATTCAGAAATCATTTTAACTGTGGCGGTATGAACAACAATAAAATTTCAAGGCCTCTGAAGTTGTAGACACTGTTGCCTTTATTTCACTTACACAGGAGGAAAAATGAGAAAGTGCCTCCATGGGGGTGCCAGGAGATAAAAATTACACAAAATAACAAAGATGCGGTGCTAGAGACCAGTGTTTTGCAAAGAGGGTGACGTGGTGACCCTGGAGTCAGTAAATGTCTCACTAAGTATGTATCTTTCTAATAAGGGAAGTCCACATTGTTTATTACTAACTAACATTATATCTAGTCCTTCCAAAACCTGAAGTCTGAATGAAATTGTTCACTCTTTATCCCTTTATTGCATTTAAATTCCTATTGTTAAAAATAAATCCCAAGTATTGAAAAGGCATTTGTCATATAATATATGAAATAACTATTATTAACTTTTCGAAGACAAAAATCTCCTGAGCAGTATATAATCTGTTGTTAAATCTTCACAATAAGCACTTAGCACTATGACACACACAAAGTAGACATTAAATCAATATTAGCTGGATATTTGATGAATTACTAAGGTAGTAAGTCTAATTATTCCCAATATACATCTGAAGAGACATAACTTGCACTAATAGAACCCTTTCTCTCCTAAGGATGCAGATTCAACTTGGGTTATCATTACTGAATACATTTAAATAATGAGGAAATTGATG
This sequence comes from Balaenoptera physalus, assembly GCF_965194825.1. Taxonomy (NCBI): domain Eukaryota; kingdom Metazoa; phylum Chordata; class Mammalia; order Artiodactyla; family Balaenopteridae; genus Balaenoptera; species Balaenoptera physalus. The sequence goes on from NC_138882.1 coordinate 24,459,215, forward strand.
TACCTAAAGTTAGGGCTGTGACCAAGAAAACAATGCACAGCAGTGGAAAAAAATCTAGAAACACAGCTGACTGGCTGGATGGCTGAGAGTGTGTGGTGGTGTCCAGTAGACGGTGTTGTGTGGCCAGGCTGGTCAGTGGTTATGATAAAATAGAGACAACCACTAACACGTTTCCCACCTCACGGTGTTAGGTAGGGAAGGGACAGGAAGACACATGTAGGGTTGTGACACTAAGTGGTGAGTGGGTGGGGGCCTAGTTCCTCTACTATCAAAAGAGTGTAGCTGTGCTCTTAGAACTGTATTTGGTGTTCTTTGCAATAAACCACACTGGCCTTGTTTCTGCCCATCTTCTCCAAAAGATTGACTCTAGCTATACATTTGCTTTTTGAAGACTGGTTCAACCACCACGAGAAGGACACTGTGAGAGCATCCTGAGGCAATGGGGAATATTGTTCACTGCCAGGAAATGACAGCACCAGACAACGTTTGTGTGGCAGCCCATGACAGGGGCTCAACTGAGCCAGAATGTCCTGCTGGTCGGTAAGAACAGGAAGCAGAGCCGTACAACTCTGGCAGTTTTCATAAATGACAGCAAGGCTCCTGAACTAGTGAATTCACAGACTACATCCATGTGTGACATGCAAGTCACCCTTCCGTGTTTTCAGCCATGTTCGTGCTCAGAGAAGACGAAAGGAGGTTGTTAATGCCATCTTTATGACAAAAGACAATGGGACAAGATGACTCCTCCAGTGCCACAAACGCAAAACTGCTCTAGACTCCCCAATTGGTAAGTGTCGCCTTGTAGATGGCTCCCAACCCAGGAACAATGAGGTCAGCTCCTAGGATGGAAAAACAGCTTCTGGGTAAGAGCTGTGTAGTCCACACTGGGTGGTGGTTGGTGTGGGAGGTGGAGCCTGAAGCAAGCACCCGAGATGTTTGGCTGCCAATGAAGGCACAGCTCCACCCTCCTTCCTTTACTGGGTGGAAGAAAACAGGACCCGTCAAGGGTGAGATGGAGTTGAGAGGTAGAAGAGTTGGTTTTTTTTTTGTTTTTTTGTTTTAATTTATTTAATTTAGTTGTGGCGCACGGGCTTAGCTGTTCCGCGGCATGTGGGATCTTCCCGGACCAGGGCTCGAACCCGTGTCCCCTGCATTGGCAGGCAGATTCTTAACCACTGTGCCACCAGGGAAGCCCGAAGAGGTGTTTTTTTTAGCTCTGATTCTGGAGAGGGTAGAAGAGGAGAGTAAGGTAGAAGCGCAGAGCAGAGATAAAAAGCTGGACCCACAGTCAGTGCTGAATGTAGAAGCCCACCTCTTTGTAGTATCAGCAAGAAGAAAGCATCTTCACTTAGGGTGGACTTACATCAATATATTCTATCACTCCTGATTGCCCTAGATATTACCTTGTTTGCATCATCATGCCAACAGTAGTTTCCAAAGGCTTATTTGGTATCATCATTCTTACATCACCATCAAATAATGTCATTACATTCAAAATTTCTGCCGTGCTGTTCAGTGTACTAGAACTATAAAACAAAACTGGCAAAGCACCTATCTTCCAGAAATTTACTATCTCAGCACTGGAATTTTTTCAACACTGAAATTTAATTTCTCTCTAGTCAATAGAAATCCACAATCCTTTATGAATTCTGCGTAGCCAAGCCTTTCAAAAGGGGGTTTTCCTGCTGGAGAAGTGATAAGTCTTTGGGAGTATTTTTTCCTTTAACTAGTTGACATTAGAGTATGTCCACTACATTAGTCAAGGTTCTCCAGAGAAACAGAGTCAATAGGAGATATATATATGTGTGTGTGAGTGTGTGTGTGTGTGTGTGTGTGTGTGTGTGTGTATATAGAGAGAGAGAGAGAGAGAGAGAGACTTATTATAAAGAATTGGCTCACACCTCATGCAATTATGAAGGCTGACAAGTCACAAGATCTGCAGGGCGAGTGGGCAAGTTGGAGACCCAGGAGAGCTGATGGTATAGTTCTAGTCTGAAGGTCAGCAGGCTCAAGACTCAGAAAGAGCCAATGTTTCAGTTCGAGTTTGAAGGCAGGAAAAAGCTGATGTTCCAATTTGAAAGCAGTCAGGCAGAAGGAATTCTCCCTTACTGGGAGGAGGGTTGGGCTTTTTGCTCTATTCAGGCCTTCAACTGATTGGACAGGGCCCACCCACATTAGGGAGGGCAATCTGCTTTGCTCAGTCTACTGGTTCAAATGTTAATCTCATCCAGAGACACCCAGAATAACGTTAGACCAAATAATTTGGGCACCTCGTGACCCAGTCAAGTTGACATCTAAAATTAACCATCTGGGAGGGAGACGCAAGAGGGAGGAGATATGGGGATATATGTTTATGTATAGCTGATTCATTTTGTTATACAGCAGAAACTAACATGCCATTGTAAAGCGATTATACTCCAATAAAGATGTTAAAAAAATAGGGCTTCCCTGGTGGCACAGTGGTTAAGAATCCGCCTGCCAATGCACGGGACACGGGTTCGAGCCCTGGTCCAGGAGGATCCCACATTCCGAGGAGCAACTAAGCCCGTGCACCACAACTACTGAAGCCCGCACGCCTAAGAGCCCATGCTCTGCAACAAGAGAAGCCACCGCAATGAGAAGCCCGCACACCACAATGAAGAGTAGCCCCTGCTCACCGCAACCAGAGAAAAGCCCACACGCAGCAACAAAAACCCAACACAGCAAAAAATAAAATAAATAAAAATTTAAAAGAAAAGATGTTAAAAAAATAAATAGTAAAAATTAAATTAAATTAACCATCATGTCCACTAACTGGAGTTATCTTTAGTAAAGAAATAACCTTCACTATTTAATTTTACTTTGCACCTGAAGAGGAAATGTTATGTGGTGAATAGAGAGACAGAAAAAATCAGATGTTTCTTACTCCCCAGAGGTTTCACTGGGTGAACTCAGGAAACTCATCTGACTGCTCTGTGTATCTGCTTCTGAATGGCCGAAGAACTACACTACAACTGTTGTTCGAATTTATCTTTGTACCGCAGGGTGTGGTCAAAGTTCATGTGGTGAAATCCTTTGAGATTTTTTGAATGAAAGGTGTTGTACCTTATTAATTAAAATGTCAGGGGTCATTGGGCAACTGAATTACGATTCTAGGTTAAATAAATTAACTAAATTTATTTTAATAACTCAGCTGTCTGCCTAACTCACCTACCTAAGAACACATTTTTTAAAAGTAAAAAATAAAATAAGCCCAAAAGTCTCTACACAGCTAACGTCTGTGAATTTATCTCATAAAACCCTAGACTCCTTTTTTTATCCATTAATTAATTTATTCATTCATTTAACAGATACTTACTGAGAATCTACTAGATGCCAGGCACTAATCTAGGCACTGAGAACAAGAAGAGGGTAAGATAGACAATTCTTCATCACAGAGAACTTAGATTCTAGTGGGACCATAGAGGCAGAGAATAATACATTTAATTACATGAAAATGGAAATGCTTCTAAAGGACAAAAGATGTCACCAGCAAAATGACAATGCTAGGAGAAGATACTTGCAATGCACATAACTAAAAAGGATTAGTATCTGGAATATATAGAAACCCTTCCTAATCAAAAAGAAAAAGACAGACAACCCAATAGAAGAATGAGCAAATGATATAGAAAAAGAAAACCAAATAGTCAATAAACATGAAGAGATTTTCAGCATAATTTATAACAACAGAACCCTAGACTCTTTATGTTTTAAAAAGGATTCTAAGGGAATTCCCTGGTGGTCCAGTGGTTAGGACTCGGCACTTTCACTGCCGTGGGCCTGGATTCAATCCCTGGTCGGGGAATTAAGATCCAGTGAGCCACGTGGAGTCACCAAAAATTAAAAAAATAAAAATAAAAAGAATTCTAAGAAGGGTGGTGGTCTGCTACGGAAAATTAGTAAATTAATATGAAGTAAATTCTATGAAATGGGGAGGCAAGAATGAAGAGTGAAATGGGGGCTGCAAGAGTCTGGTGTGGGAACAAGAATGAGAAGTAATAGTTGCTGGCTAGAGTGATATAAAAGACAAAACTAATGCCAGGGAAGATTTGGAGATTTTGTGATGGGTCAAACAGCGTGACACACCACTATAGACCCTAGAGATCTTCCTATATCACAGCAGAGTGGAAGCCTTGAAGGAAAGACTCAGTTATGTGGAGTATACCCTAGTTAAGATGACAAGGTGGCATGATACACATTTTAGAAAAGATCTACCCAAAAGGTAGAATTTTGAAAACTCATGAGAATATAGGTTAAACTCTAACAATAAAGAAAACTCAGCTATCCAGAACAGCATGTTTCCTGAAAGCTCCAGATAGTGAAAGTCTTAGCTGTTTAGGCTCTCCCCACAAATAACTTTTGTCTTCTAACATATTTCAAATAGAGGGTAAGACAGACTGCTTTGTATACAAATAAACAACTTTCTCCTTGTTACTATAATATGACAGTGATTTCAACACATAACTTCTCTTTTAATTACCCAGTGCCTTGAAAGACAATCTGTGCCGCTCTGGGTAAGAAGATAAGGTTGGAAATGATACAAAAATTCTCTCATTTTCCATAAAATAGTAGAGGGCTTTCCTCTGAATATTTACTAAAAATCTACAACCCATGTATCTGGGCTAAAGGATTCATAAAGGATATAAAATGCATATTTCTCCTGTAATCACTGTTGAAATCCTCTGGACCTTGGAAGGAGAGGAGTAACGCATATTATGTGCTGCTATTAGGAGATGCAAAAAACTCATATACGGTCTTCAGGTATTAGTGTTAAATTAGAGCAGTGTTTCCCAAAGTGTGTTCCATGAAATGCTAGGTTCTTACAATGCACTATTATAAAAGAATTCCATTTTCAAATAAATTTGGGAACACTCACATACCATATGCTGGCTCCTAGAGATTCACAAAGTTCATTAACATGATAAAAGCCCTGAGAAATTCTGTTATCTTTGTTTAATCCAATATTTCACAAACTTATTTGACTATGGAACTTCTTTTCTAGATACACCTATTAGCTTGCCCTAGGATTAGTATTTTAAAAAGGCTGAGGCTGAAGTATGGTTAACTGTGGGGTTTCTTCTTTTTCCCCCCAGTTTTATTAAGATATAATTGACCTATAGCACTGTATAAGTTTAAGGTGTACAGGACGATTTGTCTCACATATATTGTGAAACAATTACCACAATAAGTTTAGTTAACATGCATCAACTCATAGAGGTACCAAAAAAAAGTTTTTTCCCTTGTGATGAGAACTCTTAGTTAGGATCTACTCTCTTAACAACTTTGAAATATGCCACACAGCAGTGTTAACTACAGCTATCATGTTGTACATTACATCCCTAGTGCTCATTTACCTTGTAAGTAGAAATTTGAACAGTTGACCACCTTCATCTAATTCTTCCACCCCACTCCCTGACCTCTGCTGACCACAAATCTGATCTCTTTTTCTGTGAGTACTTTTTTGTTTTGTGTTTTAGATTCCACATATAAGTGAGATCATACAGTATTTGTCTTTCTCTGTCTGACTTATTTCACTTAGCATAATTCCCTCAAGATCCATCCATGTTGTTGTAAATGGCAGGATTTCCTTCTCTTTCATGGCTGAATGATATTCCATTGTATGTATTCTACAACTTCTTTATCCATTTATCTGCTGATGGACATTTAGGTTGTTCACATGTCTTGGCTATTGTAAATAATGCTGCTATGAACATGGGGATGCAGTTATCTCTTCGACATAGTGTTTCTGTTTCCTTCAGATATATTCCCAGGAGTGGGATTGCTGGATCATGTGGTACTTCTATTTTTAATTTTTTGAGGAACCTCCGTACTGTTTTCCATGATGGCTGTACCAATTTACAATCCCACCAACAGTGCACAAAATTTCCCTTTTCCCCACATCCTCATCCGCATTTGTTTTCCCTTGTCTTTTTGATTATAGCCTTTCTAATAGGTGTGAGGTGATATCTCATTGTGGTTTTGATTTGCATTTCCCTTATGATTAGTGATGTTGAGCCCTTCTCATGTACCTGTTGGCCATTCATATATCTTCTTTGGAAAAATGTCTGTTCAGATCCTTTGCCCATTTCTGAATTAGATTATTTGGGATTTTTTTTTTTTTTTTTGCTATTGAGTTGTATGAGTTCTTGGATATTAACCTATGGGGATTCTAAATTAAAAAAACCAGAGACGCTGACCACAAAGGCAATTCCTCAGGGTATTTTAGAGCTCAGTTCATTTTAATTCATAAAAACAAACACATTTTTTCCCTCCACACACTATCAAAATCCGCTTTACCATATATATTTTTTCTAAATTGTTAGGACCTATGCTGGTGAGCTAAGTCTTCTTTCTGCCTCTTGCGGGATAAGGTAATAAGTGAACACAATGACATTTCTTGTCCTCTTCATGCCCACATGCAGAGTCAATAAACACAAAGGAATTTACTATGTCAAGATGAGCCTCCATTACCTTCATAGTTCATATTGGAGATTTAGACACCTGCAGTGTGAGTGAATTGTTCAATTCAATTTAACAACCGCTTATTTCTTACCTCTTAAGTGCAGGAGAAGAGAAGGGAGAGAGAGGGGACTGGACAGAGAGATACCAAAATAAAAAAGTTAAGGGCCTACTCTCCTGACGCTCTAAAACCATAATAAATGAAAAATCATTCTTAAAACAGCTCAGACCAATAGATGCTGTAATAGGCATTCTAACAGACAGATACGAACTACATCCTATAGGCATATAGGGAAGAGAGAGAGAAAGGCAAAGAATTTGGGTTTTGAATGGCTATGCTTTGTATAGGCTGGTTAGGTAAACACACACACACACATACACACATGCACACGATAGAAAGGCACAGAAGAAGAGAGCACAGGGTTCAGGAGTGCAAGAAGTCTGAGTTACTGCAAAAGCATGCAAGGTGGGGGAAGAGCGTGGAAACCATAGAAGAGAATGGCTGGAGGGGTGGATAAGGCTTTTAACTCCAAGCTGAGAAATCCAGACCTCAATCTGCAAGGAAGGAGGGAGAGACCACAGCAGGTTTCGAACAGAAGAGACATGATCAGATCTATATTTCAGAAAAATAAATCTGGGGAGAGATCAGAGGCGTAAGCAATCACAAGAGCCACACTTTAGTGAGTAGCTCTCCCTACTGATAGCTGATTCCACAGCATCAAGACCTACCAGTAGGTCCTACATTAGGCTGTTGCCAAGGTCAAAGGGAATGAAGGCCTGCAGGCAGTGACAGCGAAAAGAAGAGAATAGGTGGGAGACACTGAGGAAGCAGAATGGCTAGCTGGTTCCCTGCCTATTCACCATGACGTGGCATCCTCACAGAGAAACCACCATCTAGAAGAGAGATGATCATGGGGGAAGAAACAGGAAGACATTTGGTGAATCTTGAGCATCTTCTTCCTGCCTCAAGATGGCTGTTGAGTGCTGAGCAGGGAAACTCAGGGACTCGTTTCTGTTGTGTCTTATCTTCAATGCACTTCTTGCCAGATCCCTTTTCTTTGCCTTTCGTTTTACATATCTGGGTTCCATGTGCAGCCTGTCAATGTCTGTGTTATGAATGCATAATGATATTCTGTTATTATCTGCATGAATCTGGAAAATGCTTGTGTGTTTGCATCATATTGTGTTGGCCAAAAAGTTCGTTTGTTTTTTTTCCGTAAGATGGCTCTAGTAGTAGTTAATTGTCTTTAACTTCATTCAAAACAATTTTGCTAGATTGTATTATGAAAGCTGTCCTATCAGCATGCATTTAAAAAAAAAAACTTATCAAAATTGGTGAATTTTTGTGTAGCCATTTTAATATTGAAGATGGAAGGAAAAAAAGCAACATTTTTGGCTTATTATGCTTTATTATTTCAAGAACGGTAAAAATGCAACCAAAACGCAAAAAAAGATTTGTGCAGTGTACAGAGAAGGTGCTGTGACTGATCGAACATGTCAAAAGCGGTTTGTGAAGTTTCATGCTAGAGATTTCTGGCTGGACGATGCTCCAGGGTCAGGTAGACCAGTTGAAGTTGATAGCGATCAAATGGAGAACAATCAATGTTATACCACATGGGAGATAGCCGACATATGCAAAATATCCAAATCAACCGTTGAAAATCATTTGCACGCACTTGGCTATGTTTATTGCTTTGATGTTTGGGTTCCACATAAGTTAAGAGGAAAAAAAACCTTCTTGACCATATTTCCGCATGCGATTCTCTACTGAAACATAATGAAAACGTTCCGTTTTTAAAACAAATTGTGATGGAGGATGAAAAGTGGATACTGTACAATAATGCGGAACGGAAGAGATCGTGGGGCAAGTGAAATGAACCACCACCAATCACACCAAAGGCCGGTCTTCATCTAAAGAAGGTGATGTTGTATATATGGTGGGATTGGAAGGGAGTCCTCTATTATGAGCTCCTTCTGGAAAACCAATTGATTAATTCCAACAAGTACTGCTCCCAATTAGACCAACTGAAAGCAGCACTCGACAAAAAGCGTCCAGAATTAGTCAACAGAAAACATAATCTTCCATCAGAATAACGCAAGACCGCATGTTTTTTTGCTGGCCACGAAAAAACTGTTACAGCTTGGCTGGGAAGTTCTGACTCATCCACTGTATTCACCAGACATTGCACCTTCGGATTTCCATTTATTTCAGTTTTTACAGAATTCTCTTAACGGAAAAAATTTCAATTCCCTGGAAGACTGTAAAAGGCACCTGGAACAGTTCTTTGCTCAAAAAGATAAAAAGTTTTGGGAAGATGGAATTATGAAGTTGCCTGAAAAATGGCAGAAGGTAGTGGAACAAAAGGGTGAATATGTTGTTCAATAAAGTTGTTGGTGAAATGCAAAATATGTCTTTTATTTTTACTTAAAAACCGAAGGAGGGACTTCCCTAGTGGCGCAGTGGTTGAGAATCTGCCTGCCAATGCAGGGGACATGGGTTCAAGCCTTGGTCCAGGAAGATCCCACATGCCGCAGAGCAACTAAGCCCGTGCACCACAACTACTGAGCCCGTGCTCCGCAACAAGAGAAGCCACCGCAATGAGAAGCCCGCGCACCGCAACGAAGAGTAGCCCTCGCTCGCCCCAACTAGAGAAAGCCCACGCGCAGCAATGAGAACCCAACGCAGCCAAAAATAAATAAATAAATAAACAAAAAACGAAGGAAACTTTTAGCCAACCGAATATATCTGCATAAGTAGAAAACCCCAATGAAAATGGCTGGATGCCTAGCATATTCATGGACTACAGATATAGATAAAGACGTTAGGCCTGAACCTGTTACCCTGAGTTACATTCCTTTGTGTGATTGTTGTAATGTTGGATACATACCTTGTTTGTGCATTGAAATTGTTGTTTGCTGTCCGTGAGGCAAGAGGTGCTATAATTTTGACACTATCTAGGACTTATTTTAGGGTAAAAGTGGCTTCCTGGAAATACCACTACCTTTTCTTTGAAATCAAATCAATGTCCAAATCCTTCACACCTCTCCCAGCCCCTCCTCCCCTGATGCTAACACCTTGTTTCAGCTGTCATGGTCTCTGGCCTGGGTGGGCTCTCAGCCACCATCCTCAGTCCCTCCACCCACACTCCAGAGTGATCTCCCTGAAACCAAAGTTAATGATGTCACTCCCTGTTCAAAACTCTTCAGTGGCACCCTGGGGCTTCTAGGCGAAAGTTCAAGCACCCACCGGCCTCTGCCTAATGCTGCATCATGATCTCATCTAACCTTCCCCATTGGACTCTATCCTTCAGCCATTCTGGCTACTTATATTTCTCTATATTTACCTTATTATTCACACCTACACGTTTTTGTTCTATTGCATCTTTCAAGCTTCTCCTATGCCTACCTTTCCTCAACATTCCCTGCCTTTTCTGGTGGGATGGACCATCTCTTCCCTGGTGCCCTACTGGACCCTATGACAATTCTAACAGAGCCAAGGACTCTCATTGCCCTATCATCTCCTTGTCTTCCCCGACACACTGTAGTCTCCCTAAGGACAGGGCTGCATCTTATTTATTTTTGTACTTGTATCTTCTAGCACTGTGTCTGATGGATAGTTGGTGCTCAACAAATATTTGAGGAAGGAATGTTTTTGTTTTTGTTTTTAACATCTTTATTGGAGTATAATTGCTTTACAATGGTGTGTTAGTTTCTGATTTATAACAAAGTGAATCAGCCATACATATACATACATCCCCATGTCTCCTCCATCCCGAGTCTCCCTCCCTCCCACCCTCCCTATCCCACCCCTCCAGGCGGTCACAAAGCACCAAGTTGATCTCCCTGGGCTATGCGGCTGCTTCCCACTAGCTATCTATTTTACTTTTGGTAGTGTATATATGCCCATGCCACTCTCTCACTTTGTCCCAGCTTACCCTTCCCCCTCCCCGTATCCCCAAGCCCATTCTCTAGTAGGTCTGTGTCTTTATTCCCGTCTTGCCCCTAGGTTCTTCATGACCATTTTTTTGTTTTGTTTTTTAGATTCCATATATATGTGTTAGCATACGGTATTTGTTTTTCTCTTTCTGACTTACTTCACTCTGTATGACAGACTCTAGGTCCATCCACCTCACTACAAATTACTCAATTTCGTTTCTTTTTATGGCTGAGTAATATTCCATTGTATATATGTGCCACATCTTCTTTATCCATTCATCTGTCGGTGAACACTTAGGTTGCTTCCATGTCCTGGCTATTGTAAGTACGGCTGCAATGAACATTGTGGTACATGACTCTTTTTGAATTATGGTTTTCTCAGGGTATATATATGTCCAGTAGTGGGATTTCTGGGTAGTATGGTAGTTCTATTTTTAGTTTTTAAAGGAACCTCCATACTGTTCTCCATAGTGGCTGTATCAATTTACATTCCCACCAACAGTGCAAGAGGGTTCCCTTTTCTCCACATCCTCTCCAGCATTTATTGTTTGTAGATTTTTCAATGATGGCCATTCTGACAAGTGTGAGATGATATCTCATTGTAGTTTTGATTTGCATTTCTCTAATGATTAATGATGTTGAGCATTCTTTCATGTGTTTGTTGGCAATCTGTATATCTTCTTCGAAGAAATGTCTATTTAGGTCTTCTGCCCATTTTTGGATTGGGTTGTTTGGTTTTTTGATATTGAGCTGCATGAGCTGCTTGTAAGTTTTGGAGATTAATCCTTTGTCAGTTGCTTCATTTGCAAATATTTTCTCCCATTCTGAGGGCTGTCTTTTGGTCTTGTTTATGGTTTCCTTTGCTGTGCAAAAGCTTTTAAGTTTCATTAGGTCTCATTTGTTTATATTTGTTTTTATTTCCATTTCTCTAGGAGGTGGGTCAAAAAGGATCTTGCTGTGATTTATGTCATAGAGTGCTCTGCCTATGTTTTCCTCTAAGAGTTTGATAGTGCCTGGCCTTACATTTAGGTCTTTAATCCATTTTGAGTTTATTTTTGTGTGTGATGTTGGGGAGTGTTCTAATTTCATTCTTTTACATGTAGCTGTCCAGTTTTCCCAGCACCACTTATTGAAGAGGCTGTCTTTTCTCCACTGTATATTCTTGCCTCCTTTATCAAAGATAAGGTGACCATATGTGCATGGGTTTATCTCTGGGCTTTCTATCCTGTTCCATTGATCTATATTTCTGCTTTTGTGCCAGTACCATACTGTCTTGGTTACTGTAGCTTTGTAGTATAGTCTGATATCAGGGAGCCTGATTCCTCCAGTTCCGTTTTTCTTTCTCAAGATTGCTTTGGCTACTCGGGGTCTTTTGTATTTCCATACAAATTGTGAAATTTTTTGTTCTAGTTCTAGTTCTGTGAAAAATGCCAGTGGTAGTTTGATAGGGATTGCATTGAATCTGTAGATTGCTTTGGGTAGTATAGTCATTTTCACAATGTTGATTCTTCCAATCCAAGAACATGGTATATCTCTCCATCTGTTTGTATCATCTTTAATTTCTTGAGGAAGGAATGTTTATTAATTTTTATTACCTTCTTTGGAAACTTTATTTTTAGGAATTTCAAATTTTTACGTTGGGGTAGGCATAATATCCCATTTGTTTTAATACAGACGATTTTAAGCTTTTTCTCCCAACACTATTTCCAGCGTGTAAAGACTCTGATGTTTATACTCCAAGTGGGAGTGAGAGAGCAATCAGGAAGCAAGAGGCGAACACCTGGTTAAGCAGAGCCACATCCAGTGAAGAGGGCGATTTGGCTACAGTAAGACTATTGCAATTTGGAGGAAACAATGGGTCTCTTTAAGACTATGAAGTCAGCTGCAGTTTTATTTATATTCATATCTAATCTCAAATTATAAAATGTTTATCATGGGGGTGGGGTTTAAAACAGCAGAATAATCTTTAGTCCTGGAAATTATTTGCCTAAAATCTATAGGCAAACAAATGTTCTTACTTTGTATGTAGTCAAATTTATCAGTTTTTCCTTTCTGGTTAAATGCTTTTTGTGTCTTAAGACGTCTTTTCCAACTCCAGGTTCTAAAAGATTCACCTGCATTTTCTAATTAGAGTTTTTACGTGTATTTTTATACATAAGATCTTAATCCATTTAATGTTAATTTTTACTTATAGTCTGAGGTAGGGATTCGACTTAATCCTTTTTCATACGGATAATAATTTTATCCAACTCCATTTATTGAGTAGTCTCTCCTTTCCCCACTAGTTTTAAATGTCACCTCTGACACACAGAAACATTTCATATCATCCCATTCTATTCCGTTGGTCAATTTGTCTATCCCTGGGCCAGCACTACACTGCTTTCATTACTATAGCTTCACAATAGTTTTTGCTATCTACAGCATAAGTTTCTCCTTGCTGATCTTCTTTCACAAGTATCCTATCTGCTCTTCACTGTAACAAAAAACTCCATAGCAACTCAAATGCCAGTCAAAAGGAGAATAGCTGGATAAGCTCTATTTTATTCCCACAATGGAATGTGATTCAGCAGTTACAACAAATGAACTACAGCTTCATGTAACAATATGGTTGAATCTTAGCAATATATGAAGTGAAAAAACTAAATTCCAAAAAATTACATTTATTATAAGACCCTTTTTATATAGTCAAAAAAGACCAGAATAAAAATGTACTTTGTAGGAATACATAGAGATGAAATAAAATGATATGAAAAGACAAGCAAATAAATGAGAACACAGGATTCAGGATGACAGGTTCCTTGAGGTAGAGGAAGGCATGTGTCTCTTGGGGGTGGGTTTATGGGTGCTTGTTACATGAATAAACATAACTAAATAAAAGAGAGACTTGCTTGAATAATGAGGATATGTTTAATCCAATTCTGAGATTTAAAAGATGAAATGAAATAAAAGATATAGGGGCTTCCCTGGTGGCGCAGTGGTTAAGAATCCGCCTGCCAATGCAGGGGACACAGGTTTGAGCCCTGGTCCAGGAAGATCCCGCATGCCGCGGAGCAACTAAGCCCGTGCGCCACAACTACTGGGCCTGCGCTCTAGAGCCCAGGAGCCACAACTACTGAGCCCACTTGCCACAACTACTGAGCCCACGTGCTGCGACTACTGAAGCCCAAGCGCCTAGAGCCCATGCTCCGCAACAAGAGAAGCCACTGGAAGGAGAAGCCCGCGCACTGCAACGAAGAGTAGCCCCGCTCGCCACAACTAGAGAAAGTCCGCGCACAGCAACGAAGACCAAAAGCGGCCAAAAATAAATAAATAAAATAAATAAGTCAAATAAATAAATAAAAGATATAGAAATGGGCTTTGAGAAGGTACTTTGAGTTCTAAATGTTCCAAGTCCAAAGATTTTTGCTGCTGCACTTCAATGTAATCTAAAGAGCTACTCAGAAACTGCCTGACAAAGATATTGTAAAGACTAGCAGATGAGTGTGATCAAAAATTACACTGCTATTTATTCCACACTCTTTTATTTAATCTGCATGGATTGTGTACTCTGGTGGGTAATAAAGGGTTTCCTGCCCAGCATCCTTGCCTTCTTCAACAGCCCCAAACTTGTCTTCAGCATCCCCACTGTGGAGCAGCGGGAGTTTGGGAGGAGTTGGACGCCCCCTCATTCCCGGCCAGGCTCTGACTGACCGGAGTGATCCCACCCCCCTGCCTCAGTTATCCCTTACGGGTTGAGGGATGAGTATCTGATGTAAACTGGCCTCACCAGAATGAAGTTAAAGACTTTCATTTGCTGTTTAGGGAAATGCATTCTCCCCCCCAAGACGTGAACTGAGAAGTCTGTAGCCCAGCCTGTTGCTACTGGCTGTACTGAGAACAGAGGTGACACCTCAGAAACCAGAGCTGAGGGAATCCCGGGACACAGAGCCTGAGCCCTGATGGAACCACCCATGAAGCCTGAATGTATTTCCTCAGGAATCTTAAGTTTCATGAGCAAGAAAGTCCTTCTACTTTGTAAGCCAACCTGAACTGGGTTTTTGAGTCCTTGTGACAGGAAAACCTCGTAACACCAAGATGCTCAGCCTAGGACGTCTCTCACTCGGCACGTCAGAGGGATACAGAAAATGAAACAGAACAAGTAAGCTGAGGTCCCTGGTACATTATAAAATCTGAGGGAAAATGTGATGAATACGATAAAAGTATAAAAACACAGTGCTGTGTGCCTGATGGGGGATCGAGAGGGGCTCTGGGAGGAGCGGCGATTGAGGCGCGCTCTGGAGAAAGAGGCGGCACAGGCAACCTCTGCGACGGATGGGGGCGAGGCCCAGGGAGGCTCTGAAGAGCAGAATGGCAGAACCAAAGCCGCAGGTGCAAGCAGGGGACTTTGATTTTACTCATGCTTTCATACCAGGCACTTATATGGATTATCTCTTTTAAGTCTTACTAGGCAGATACTATTATTACTGATTTTTTTTTTTTCCTGCAGAAATCCTGGGGCACAAAGAAGTTTTTGTTTTGTTTTAAATATTTATTTATTTATTTATTTGGTTGCCCTGGGTCTTAGTTGTGGCAGGTGGGCTCTTTAGTTGCGTCTCACGGGCTCCTTAGTTGTGGCATGTGAACTCTTAGTTGCAGCATGCATGTGGGATCTAGTTCCCTGACCAGGGATCGAACCCAGGCCCTCTGCATTGAGGGCACGGAGTCTTATCCACTGGGCCACCTGGGAAGTCCCTGTTTTGTTTGATATTTATTTATTTGGCTGCATCCGGCCTTAGGTGTGGCACGTGGGATCTTCGATGCGGCATGCGGGATCTTTTGTTGCAGCACGCAGGCTCTTCATTGCGGCGCGCCGGCTTCTCTCTAGTTGTGACACGTGGGCTCAGTAGTTGCAGCACGTGGGCTTAGTTGTCCCGAGGCATGTGGGATCTTAGTTCCCCGCCTAGGGATCGAACCTGCGTCCCCTTCATTGGAAGGCGGATTCTTATCCACTGGACCACCAGGGAAGTCCCCCCAAAGAGGTTAAATAACTCTCCGCCTCTCTAGTTAACGCAGAAGACAAGCAGTCTGATTCCCATGCCGAACCATCAGCCCATACTGCCGCAAGTTCAATAAGCAATTAACTTGTCTCCACACACGGTCAGTGTTGAAGGACTTCACTAGGTACCCGGTGGCAGGGTTATGAAGTCCAAGTAATGGACTTCCTCAAGAAGTCCCAGTTGGGGAATTCCCTGGTAGTCCAGTGGTTAGGACTCCCCGCTTCCACTGCTGGGGGCCTGGGTTCGATCCCTGGTCGGGGAGCTAAGATCCTGTAAGCAAGTGGTACAGCCAAAAAAAAAAAAAAAGAATTCTCAGATGGATTTGTCAAGGCAGAAAGATAAATAGGAAAATGTCACCCACATGTAATAAATAAATACAGGTCACTATGAATAGTCCTTATACTGTGCCTTTCTTTGACAACTCAGAGCCCTCTGGGCACACCCCACCTTATCATCATTTATTCTGATAACAGCCCATGGAAGGTTACTGGGGACGTCTGTCCTTTCTTTGCGAGGCCCCAGGCCCTCAGCCCCTCTGATCGTATGTGGACTTCTCTACCATGTGTTTCCTAACCAGGCGGTCCTCCTGCAGATTTCTTCCCTCAGTTTGCCCAGGCTGCTTCTGAATCATACAGGAAAGCTCTTTGCCTAGCAGCCTCCTGGGCTGGTACTGGCAGGAGTGCCTCTCTCTGAGCAGAATCTTGGCTCCATCATGAGATGAAAGACGGGTAGGAAGAGAATGCTCTTCCATTACGTCATCAGCCCTCTCTTGGTTAATAGAGCAAAATAAGGTAATCTTAAATTTTCACACGAAGAAACTGAGTTGCAAAGAAAGGAGAAAAATGGCTATTTATACAAATATTAATCACTCTCAAGGCAGACAATAAAGCATCCCTCCCCACCCCAATTTTCTGCCTCTATAAATATGTTTTTCCTATAGACCAGTGGTCCTCATACTTCAGCACCATCAGGTCAGGTTGTTAAAACAGATTGCTGGGCCCCATCCCTAGGGTTTCCCATTCTGTAGGTCTGGGGTGAGGCCTGAGAGTTTGCATTTCTAGTAAGTTCCCAGGCGATGCTGTGGCTGCCAGATTGTTGGGAGCCACACTTAGAGGACACGTTACAGACTGTGGGTCTGTAACTGTGGCAAATCCTTTGCTCCCTTTACCTTGAAACAGTCTGAAAGAAGGCATAGAAAAATTAGAGTTCGGACTGTATTATCTGTAAGGTTTCTTCCAGAATCAGATCCTATGATGAGGACAGACAGTCATCAACTTACTGGGAGATTTGTGTACCAAAGGTAATAAGCCAGCTGTGTACACCTCAGAAAACATTTTCCTATAACAGTAATGTAGGGAGGAAGCATCATTAAGTTATCGTTCGTTTACATTCGACCATGAGAGAGATGCTTCTTTCACAGAAGCATATCCTGGATTGGGCTCAAAGGGCAGTTAGAGACTGAGAATCCAGGCCTCCTCCACTGCTTATTTGTTTGTTTTCCTAAAGTCTGAGTCAGGAATCAAGGGCCACCCACATTGATGTCCCTGTGCAAGGGCAAATGTCAACAATGAGCCTTCGAGGCCAGAGGAAGTAGCCCTGAGATCTTGATTACCTGATGGCAGATCCAGGTTCAGAACCAACACCTTCTAATTTAGGGTCTGGAGTGGAGTCTTTTTCTGTGATTTTTGTTATTGTTGTTTTAATTAAATTGCAGACTTTCTTGGCACACAAGTCATAGCAGGCTGAGGACTTCTAATCTCATGCATTAGTTTAACCAAAGTTGCCCCTTGCCAACCAGGAAATGGTTTGACCTGATCTTGCTGCTAAGAAAGGAATAAGCATCTGGTATGGAACGTGACCCTGGCTCTTTGTACTCTGGTTTTTTTATTCCTGGAAATACAGACCAGGAGTGGCTTTATGATCATACCACGTATAAACCCTGTCTGGTCAAGCTTGACTGGGCTAGCCTTTTTTTTTTTTTTTTCCCTCTTTCTTTCTTTCCTGCTGGCAGGTGAGGACATTTGACTTTTCCCAACACATCTGAGGCATGCTCTGACAGTATCTTGTTTTGATTTACTGTTTAATTATAACCGTATCCACATCTGCCTGGGCCTGTAAAAGAACTGGAGCTCTTTTCTTTTCATCTATAATAGGCAGTCATAGTTACGGATTCAGAGAAAATATTTTTTTATGGTGAATGAATTATTAACCATAAACCAAAGTGGTACCAAGCTAAGTCAGCCTAAACAAGGATGCAGGAATAAAGCAAAGAAAAAAGAGAGAGGAAAGTTCTTACCAAGGAAAATGAGGGCTAGAGAAAACCTGAGTTGAGATGTTGATGCAACATTCTCTAGCTTGGGTCACAAACAGATTTTCAATTGGTAAACAAGAGACCTCTTGAGATATTCTATAAGAGAGACAGAGAGAGGATGCTTCCTGAAGAGCAGAACTCAGACATATATATACTCAGACCAAAAATGCCTTTGAACTGTAATAACACAAATATGGAGGTTCTAATCCAGGTACCTGCAGGCACAATCCTGTTATCGCTGAGAGTGATAACAACAAAGGGGATGATATCAGAAGTGAAGCACAGAACCAGCTCTAGAGTCCAACATCCCTGCGGGAGGATGAAAAGGAGCATTCCAGTTTCAGTTTTGCTCAGGAAGCCAAGAGTTTGTTATGTTGAGATTTTCAACACATCCAGTCTTAAAGTTTGTGTTCCCTGAAAACCCCAAGCGCTGTTGGGAAGTCACCTCTTAGCCACTATCAGAGGAGTAGCCCTCGACCCTCTTCCCAGCCTGAGAAAACCTGAGGGTGCTATGAAATTTGGTACGAGGCTTTGAAAGAGTCCCAGGGGTCATCATCATCATTTCAACTCTTTTAAAGCCCCTTTCAGCTGAACATCTCTAAGTCCTGTGTAAACATTAATTATTCTCATAACGCTGCTCGGAGGTAAACAGATATTAGAATTCAATTGCCTTTCACTGACGATTCTACATCTGTAGACTTCAGGTTCCATCCCATTATTTACTTTAGCAAGAAAGTATCCCCCTCCCCCATTTTTTAGGGTAAACGAACTTGCCAAAGTCTGTAAGCTGTACAAAGAAGTTCTGTATAGGGACTTCCCTGGTGGCGCAGTGGTTGAGAATCCGCCTGCAAATGCTGTGGACACGGGTTCGAGCCCTGTTCCGGGAAGATCCCACATGCCGCGGAGCAACTAAGCCTGTGCACCACAACTACTGAGCCTGTATGCTGCAACTACCGAAGCTCGCACACCTAGAGCCCATGCTCTGCAACAAGAGAAGCCACTGCAATGAGAAGCCCATGCACCACAATGAAGAGTAGCCCCTGCTTGCCACAACTAGAGAAAGCCCTCGCACAGAAACGAAGACCCAACACAGCCATAAATAAAATAAATAATTAAAATAAAATAAAATAAAATAAATAAAAAATAATAAACTGGATGATGCAACAAAATACAAAGAGTAAATCTGGGTCAAAATTGAATTGTACTACCCCTTAAAATTCAACACAGATGACAGATTTTAATTATTTCATTTTCTTTCTTAACCTTTTTTTGTGGGAGAATTCTATCCCTCTGTCTTGTTCTCATCACCTCTTCTTCTGCCTGCTTCTTCCCTGCTTCTCCCTAGGCCATTTCACAAATGTGTCATTTTATGGCACTTTATTCAGACTGATTTGTAAGGTTGGAGATACTGTAAACAAGTTGATAAAGTGTAGATTGTATTGAAGATAAGAACAATGCCAAAAATAGTTGTCTGCCTCTCTGTGTTTTTGTTTTCCCAATAACGAAGCTCACTGTCTTTAATTATAGTTTGAGGCACTGTTGAAATATTTAATCTCTGAGTAATGACTGGATTTTAGTTTCCTAATTGGCATCTGCGTGTTTAGCAAATCTGTGCCAAAGCCCGAATCTGAGAATGAGCACACAATACAAGACATGGACTATATGTAAAACATTTCTGATATCTGCCACCTTAGCTCCAGGGCAACAGTGCTATAACCAAAAAGGGAAAGATAAATATCGTACAGTTTATGATTTCACATTTTTGAATCACTAACCAACAGCCTGCTAAGGTTTATATGTCAAACCCAAAATCCATGTGTGATCAGCACATAGTGAAGTGTAACTGTAGCCTCAAAGAAGCCCTTGGGGCTTGGGAACATGTCTTGCTTGCTCTCAAACGGTATTTCAGGTACCTGGGAGTAGTTCCCAGAAGATAAGGTCCCACCCACAACTGGGTGACTTAATGAAAGCCTTCTGAAACCAGCTTGAAAAGACTTAAAGAATAGGTTAGGTGGAGAAGTGATCACCTTGAACTCTGTGCACCAAAATGTCTTTGTGTTTTCCTAGGAGGAGAAAAATCCACAGAATTGACTTGGGCATCTTCCTCCAATTATTGTTAGCGTCTTACTGTTTGAAACAAGATGGCCGACTCATCATCAGCAACACACCTCCTCGGTGAGTGTGTGATACAGATACATGCTGTGGGCGTGAGACCTACAAGCTCACATTCCCTGAATAATGTATGTTTCCTTTGGCAATGTTTATCCAGCCTAAAGTTACACATGAGTGAAGAAGGAGCAGGGGGTGGAATTACAGAACCCAGCTGTTCTACCCATTCTGACCTTCCTAAGATGAAAGGCCAAATTGTAGCCTGACGACAGGCTCTGGAGGCCAGTAGACAGAACTGCTCTTTCAGCTGTGGAGAAGGAGAAGAGATTCTGATTCTCCAATCTAGTTCCCACGGAGAAAGAGATCCCTGACACGTCTGATAGCAGTGTCTGAAGCCTCTTTCACTCAGGCCAGGGTTTAACAGGCTACCTTAGACACTTCAGAGCTGAATAGTCACCTGGAGCCTATGGTATTCATGGCTCTCTGAAAACAGAAAACTGCTCTCCTTCCACATGTGAATGATAGCCTGTGGGTCTGGGATTGGTAAGGTGATACAGTGAAGGACTAAAGGAGGCCACTTGCAAATGCTGAACCATCATTGTGGTTACTCCATAGGATCAAGACAGAGCCAGCTCCCTCTGTTGGCAGGCCGTGAGAAGGTGGCGGAGGCCAGCTGACCATGTTGATGAATGGTCGCCCAAATTTGATCTTCACATTGTATGTTGCCCTTCGCAGGCACAACCCAGAACCAGAACTTTCACTCTCTTCAAATTCAGATAAAGAAGATCCGATCATGTCCCAGAGCGCTCAGTGCTTTCACTGAATTCTCTCTACTGCTTCGTATAATGGGATTTTTCTCCTTGTGCTATGGAAGAGAAAACTAAAGCTTAAGCAACACACAGGAAGAGGCAGCACCAGGAGGGGAACCCAGGTCTGTCTGACTTCAAAGGTCACGTCCTTTCCATTTCCTCATTTTCCACCCCTCCCTCACCCCCCAAAAGTATAGATTCTATAGATAAACAAACAACAATTCTATGTTGTCCATACCACTGTGGTATTAGCAGGTTCTAAATTTTACTGTGATGGAGCTCATTGGACCAGATCAGTTCTAGGTAGAGCTGACAAGTGTGTTGACAACATGAGGCCATAAGATCCCTTGCCCCTTAAGATTCAGTAACTTCACTCTTGGCCAAAGACACTGAGTTGACAATGTTCTTTGGACCCTTTATCATGGCAAGGTATAATTCTCAACCTGGAGTGAGTGTATAGATTGGCTGGCATTACCACCTAGAAGAGAGTTTGCGTCCTTTTTATGCCCTCCCTCAGTATCTGGAGGCAACAAAGCTGAGGTTGATTTAGCCATATCCTCTCCTCTATAACAGGCTGAAGGTGGAAGGGGGGGAAAATGTCCCAAAGAAGGCCTCAGGCATTTGGGCACCCAGTTAATTCTGTGGTAACAACTCAGGGACACGTTGATCCTCTGCCCCCAAAGCTTCACGTCTTCTCCTGCCTCTAGCCTCAATACAGTGTCACTTACATAATTTCAAAAAACAAAAGGAACATAACCACTGATTTTTTTTAACACACATTACATATTAAAAGCATAAAATCATGAATGGGAAAGAAACACAATGAAATTCTTGATAGTAGTGCCTCTGACAAGGGAAAGAGAATAGGGGTGAGGGGGAGGGGAAAAGTTCAAAAGAATTTCAACCACATCTGTTTTCTGTTTGATTTATTTTAAAGGGGAAGGAAAAGATTTGAAATAAGCATGGCAGAAAGTTAACATGGTCTGTGGGACTGTGAGATTGTGTGCATCTTGGGGTTGGGTGCGTGGAATGGGGGCCTAAGGAGGGGAGCTGAGGCTGCAGGAGGGGACTTCCTCCCAGAGGGATTGCCCATTAGCAAGTGACACAGTTTGGGAGTCCAGAGATGGCAGGGCTGGACTAAGGCAGTCGGAGTGGTGGGCACGGAGAGAAATGGACGGACTCAACAGAAATTGAGAAGGTAGAAGGGCAGGATTTGGTGATGGATTCTGAGAAGACGGAACCAGACCAATGCCTGAGTGCTTAGCCCACGCAACAGGGTGGGTCGTGATGGAATACTGACAGAAGCAGGTGAGAATTCCCCGGCGCTCCAGTGGTTAGGATTCTGCGCTCTCAGGGCCGGGGGCTGGGGTTCGATCCCTGGTCGGGGAACTGGAATTCCACAAGCCAAAAAAAAAAAAAAAAAGCAGGAGTGTAGCAAGGAGAATCATGGATTTGGTTTAGGATATATTGATTTTGAGATATCTTTAAGACTTGCAAGGAAAATCAGGATACAGTTAACAAGGAAGTGGCAATACTTTGCTAATTGTCAGAGGACCAATACCTGGCTGTCTCTTCTGTGCCCTTCCTCTGTGATGTGTCCAGATTGCCCCATTCAGGAGCAGCGGTTTAGGGTGCAAAAACCTGCTTTATTACACTGTGATGAATCTTAGATATTTTCTGTCTCTAGATGGGAAAGGTAACCATGCCCAGCTTAGTTATGTTTGCACTAACTTATTGAGGATTGTGTCTGATTTTTCAGTTTCCTCCTTTCCACCCCCAGGCCCGCTAGGCTCTTTCTCTAATTCCAAGTCCTTGCTGATTTCAGGTCCCTTTTGTTGGACTCTGCCACGGTCTGAATGTTTGTGTCCCTCCCCCCAAATTCACATGTTCACGCCCAATACCCAAGGTGATGGTATTAGGAGGTGGGACCTTTGGGAGGTCATTAGGTTGTGAAGATGGAGTCCTTATGAATGGGATTAGTTTTCTTATAAAAGAGACTCCAGGGGGCCAGCTCACCCCTTCCACCACCTGAGGACACAGCAAGAAGTCAGCAATCTGCAACCCAGAAGCGGGTCTCCACCAGATACTGAAACTGTGCACACCGTGATCTTGGACTTCCTGGCCTCCAGAACTGTGAGAAATAAATTTCTGTTGTTTATAAGCTACCCTGTCTGTGGTATTTTGTTACAGCCGTCCAAATGGACTACAACACACTCCAGGTAAAATACTAAATTCAACTTGTAACTGATTCTTTTCCTCTGCCACCCAGTCTAATATTGACTCCCACTGTCTTGGGTTGGGTTGTCCCAGAATGGGACACTGAAGCAGGATTTGAGTGCAACTAGTTTACTTAAGAGGTGATCTGAGGAAGACTGGGAGTGGGGAAGGGAGGCAGGGAAGAGAGGGAAGCCAAGGAAAGAACATTATCAAGCATGTTAGCTCTGTGGTGACTGGAACTGGGGCTCAGTCCTGCTGGGGACTCTGGGAGACAGTACTGAACACGCCTCTGGGTTTTCCTACCCAAGGGGTTAAGAAGCGGGGGAGGGGCTTCCCTGGTGGTGCAGTGGTTAAGAATCCGCCTGCCAATGCAGGGGACACGGGTTCAAGCCCCTGGTCCGGGAAGATCCCACGTGCCACGGAGCAACTAAGCCCGTGCGCCACAACTACTGAGCCTGCGCTCTAGAGCCCGTGAGCCACAACTACTGAAGCCTGCGTGCCTAGAGTTTGTGGTCCACAACAAGAGAAGCCACCACAATGAGAAGCCCTTGCACCACAACGAAGAGTAGCCCCCGCTCGCCGCAACTAGAGAAAGCCCACGCACAGCAACGGAAGACTCAACACAGCCAATAAATAAATAAATAAATAAATAAATAAATAAATAAATAAATAAAATCTAAAAAAAAAAAAAGTAGCGGGGGAGCCTCCACTTCCCATCCTTCATTGGCTGAGGCCGGCTTCTAGCGACATTAATTCCCCAGGATGTCTGTCGGTGGTATGGAAGGAAAGTTGTCAGGCGGAGAATCATGGGTGCTTACAGTAGCAGCCTTTGGAATGTGCCAGAATGCTGAGTGACAAGGGAATGTGTTTCCCACAAAAATTTTTGAGCTTTGTGTAGCAGACTCTGAGATCATCCCCATGATTCCCACTTCCTGGTACAATCCCCTTTCCTGAGTGGGGTGCTTCTAACTACTAGAATATGATGGTGATGGGATGTTAGTCTGTGATCAGGTTATGTTATGTAAGATTCCATTCTTGCTAGCTGTTTCCCTTCCTGGCTTTGCAGACGTGAGCTGCCATGTTGTAAGAGGCCCTGTGGAGAGGCCCACGTGGCAAGGAGCTGTGAGCAGTCTCTTGGAGATGAGCATGGCCTCCAGCCTACAGTCAGCAAAAAGCTGGGTCCTCAGGCTTACAGCAACAAGGAGCTAAATTCTGCTAATGGTGAGTGACCTTGAAAATAGATCCATTGCCAGTTAAATCCTCCAGAGGAACTGACGCCTGGCTGACACCATGATGAGAGCCTTGCAGAGGGTCAAGTCTATACCATGCCCACCCAGACTCCTAACCCACAGGGTGTGAGATAATAAATGGGAGTTGTTTTAAGCCACTATAAGTTTGTGGTCATTTGTTATGCAGCATAGAAAACACACACTCCCTTATCCTGTAAGCCCCCAATCTGGGTAAGGTGGCCTCAGCTCCTCTGCTTTACTTATAATCTTTACTCCATGTTCACTGATCAGCAATTCTTTTAGTTAAAAAAGAGTACTGTTTTTTTTTTCTTATTACAAAAATAAGACATGTTCATTCTAAAACATTTATAAAATAGATATAAGCAAAAAGAAAACTAATGAATTTCACTCAACTATTTTTAAGTAAGTTCAAACTTTCTTCCAGGGAGTTTTCTCTGTCTTTGAGTCCTATAATTTATTCTTTTTCAGCTCCGCTATGAATGAACTTTTACCCAAGTATAAAGTTATAATTAGAAAAGACTGCATTTATATGAATAGTTCTTAAACTTTTCCGAAAAGGAGAACACTCAAAATACCCATGTAATCGGGAAGACGCATTATTCCCAGAGGGAAAGGTTTCCATGGACACAGCAAAGCCATTGTCCAACCTTTGCTCAGAGGGATTCTCCTTCCATCCAAGGAGAAAAGAAGTGCCAAGTGTTTGAGGCCGTTCTTCCTGAACATCTTTTCAGTAAATAAAGGGCTTCCAAATTTAGAATTTAGGTGCTGAGTTTAGCAAAGGAGGAACAGCAGAGGCAGACTGCATTCTCTGTATCTTCCCTTACTTTTCCA
Organism: Balaenoptera physalus; assembly: GCF_965194825.1. Taxonomy (NCBI): domain Eukaryota; kingdom Metazoa; phylum Chordata; class Mammalia; order Artiodactyla; family Balaenopteridae; genus Balaenoptera; species Balaenoptera physalus. The sequence continues at coordinate 24,484,191 of NC_138882.1, forward strand.
CTTTCTTCCTTCTTCACCCGGGACAGCAGTGGAGGAAGACTGTCCTGCAGTCCCTGAGGCTCTCAGTCCCCAGGCGGTAGCCCCAAGGCATTTCCTCTCTTCCCTCTTCCTTTCCAACTGTCCCTCTTTCTGCTGCTCACAAAGCACTTTCCATTCCACCTCCATGTAGCCTCCATGAGGCCACCTGCCATTAGGTGAGGCTCCTTATCTTCCTACCCCACTGGTGTTCCTTTCTGGGGAGGTTCACCCATGCATTCATCTAACAAACAGTCCTAAAGTGACTGCTGTGTGCTGAGCAATGTGATGGATGACCAAGCACGTGGGCAAGAGGCAGCCTATGCTCCAGGAGCTTGGACCTAGTAGGGGAGTCCAGTGCGTGCACAGGTGACACACGGTGTCCTGGGTGCTCTAATAGCTGCCTGCATGCACATGGGACTGTGGGGGCCAAAGGACAGGAGATGGGGGCTGGGGAAAAGAATGACAGTGGAAGATAGAAGGCCAGATAATACAGAAACACAATGAGATACCACTTCACACTCAGGATGGTCATAATAAAAAAGATGGACACTAGCAAATGTTGGTAAGGATGTGACAAAATCAGAAGTTTCATATGGCGGTGAGAATGTAAAATGGAGCAGACCCTTTGAAAAACAGCTTGGCAGTTCATCAGAAAGTCAAACGTAGAGTTCCCCTATGACTCAGCAATTCCACTCCTTAGGTATGTACCTAAAAGAACTGCAAACACAAAAACTCATATGAGGGAACTCCCTGGTGGTGCAGTGGTTAAGAATCCGCCTGCCAATGCAGGGGAAATGGGTTCAATCCCTGGTCCAGGAAGATCCCACGTGCTGCGAAACAACTAAGTCCATGCGCCACAACTACTGAGCCTGTGTGCTGCAACTACTGAAGCCCACGCACCTAGAGCCCGTGCTCCGCAGCAAGAGAAGCCACCGCAATGAGAAGCACGCGCACCGCAACGAAGTGTAGCCCCTGCTCGCCGCAACTAGAGAAAGCCCGCGTGTAGCAGCAAAGACCCGACGCAGCCAAAAATAAAATAAAAATTAAGAAAAAAACCTCATATGAATGTTTATAGCAGCATTATTCATAATAGACAAAAAATGGAAACAACTCAAATGTCCATAAGCTGATAAATGGATAAGCAAAATGTGGAAACAGATCCATACAATGAAATATTGTTCGACTATAAAGAGAAACGAAGTGCTGATACCTGCTGCAACATGGATGAACCTTGAGGACGGATTAAGTAAAAAAGGTCAGACATGAAAGGCCACACATTTTATGATTGCATTTTTATGAAATATCTAGTATAGGGAATTCCCTGGCTGTCCAGTGGTTAGGACTCCGAGCTTCCACTGCAGGGGGTACAGGTTAGATTCATGGTCAAGGAACTAAGATCCCACATGCCGTGGTGCTGCCAAAAAGAAAGAAACAAAGAAAGAAATATCTAGTATAGGCAAATACATAGAGACAGAAAGTATATTAGTGGTTGTCAGGGGTTAGGAAGGAAGGAGGAATGGGGAGTGATTACAGTGGTTACATGGTTTCTTTTTGGGGTGATGAAAATGTTCTAAAATTAGACAGTGGTGATGGTTGAACAACTCTGTGAATATACTAAAACCCACTGAGTTGTACATGTTAAAAGGGTGAATTCTGGGACTTCCTGGTTGTCCAGTGGGTAAGACTCCACGCTCTCAATGCAGGGGGCCTGGGCTTGATTCCTGGTCAGGGAACTAGATCCTGCATGCATGTCGCAACTAAGAGTCCACATGCCACAACTAAAAAGATCCCACGTGCTGCAACTAAGACCTGGCGCAGCCAAAATGAATAAATAAATAAGTAAATAAATAAAAATATTTTTAAAAGGGTGAATTTTATGGGATGTGAATTATAGCTCAATAAAACTTATTTAAAAAATAATACAGAGAGATCTTCACCCATTTTCCCCCAATGGTAACATTTTAGGTAACTATAGTACAATATTGCAACCAGGAAGTTGTCATGGATACAATCCATCAACCTTATCCATATTTCACTGATTTTACACACACTTATTTGTGTGTGTGTGTGTGTATATGTGTATTTAGATCTGTGCAATTTTATCACATGGTCAATTGGTGTGACCACCACTAGTCAAGAACACTTCCATCGGGCTTCCCCGGTGGTGCAGTGGTTAAGAATCTGCCTGCCAGTGCAGGGGACACGGGTTCGAGCCCTGGTCCGGGAAGATCCCACATGCCGCAGAGCAACTAAGCCCGTGCGCCACAACTACTGAGCCTGCGCTCTAGAGCCCGCGAGACACAACAACTGAAGCCCACGTGACTAGAGCCCGTGCTCCGCAACAAGAGAAGCCACCGCACTGAGAAGCCTGTGCACCGCAACGAAGAGTAGCCCCCGCTCGCTGCAACTAGAAAAATCGCCAGCGCAGCAACGAAGACCCAACACAACCAAAAATAAATTAAAAAGAAAAAAAAAAAAGAAAGGGGAGAGGCTGATAATACAGGCATGAAGGAATATCTCCTCCATTTATCCAAGACCCTCCCTCCTCTGTCCTCTGTGCCCCCAAACACAGCTCTGCTCCGCCTGACTTTAAGGCTCCCCTTCTCCCAGGCAGCCCCTCCTCACAGTGTCACCTCTCCCCACGCCCCTTACCCCTCAGCCTAGAGTAAGCCACGGCTCCCTGCTGTTGCTTGTGCCCAGGTGCCCCCTCCTACCCTGCCCACATCCCTGGGGACGGTCTCTCCATCAAGCCCTAGTGGTGCTCAGCAGCCAGCTCCCTCTGCCAGGACCCTGGCTCACGCATCCGATGAGGCCAGCCCCCGGAGCATGCCAGAGGGACCCAGGTCACCTAAACCGAGAGGATACCCAGTTCTCTGAGCCTGAGGAGGCAGGTGAGGGTGGTCCAATGGAGATGTCTGCAGGTGGGAGCCAGTGGAATTCACACCCAATTCCCTCAGTTTTCTTGGCCAACTAGGAGGCAGTGACTGTGCAGGCACTAGAGCTAGAGACTGATCACTCCTTTTCACAAACATGCTTCCAGAAAAAATTAGTCTTGTTCTTTTCGGAAGGATAAAGCATTTTCTCTGCTCTTTATTTAGTCTGCTGAGCACAGCTGGGTTTTATTATCACAAAACTAAGAAGGGGTTAAGGACCTCGACGCTGGAACCAGGCTGCCTAGTTCGAATCCTCATTATCACTGTTCTGTGACGTTGGACAAGTAAATTAGTCTCCATGCCTTAGCTTTCTCATCTGTAAAACGGGGATGCTAATAACAGGATTTGCCTCCTAGGTTTCAGGAGGATTAAAGGACTTAACACATGGAAAGCACTCAGCATAGTGGCTGGCCATATCATGTGCACTCAGTACACGTCATCTATTCTCCCTGCCGGGAGAGGCAGGGAGGGTGAGGGACTGCAGAAATTATTAGAATAGCCCGGGCAAGGAAGGAAGCCCTGAGGCAGGTGAAAAATGCTGAGAAAAAGAAAGATCCCAGCTGAGGTGCATCTCATTCGTTCTAAGACTGTCCTCGCGTGTTTACCATCTGCTAGGGATTGCTAGGAGCTGGCACCACAGCCGTGAACTGCACAGTTTCCATCCACACAGATGGGGTTATGAAAGTGCGAGTGGGTCCAGTCTTCTGGCAGCCCAGGGACGGGGTGGCTGGGTAACTCCACAAGCGAGGACGGTATGCTGCTCCAGGCCAGGTGATTTGGGTCACGAGAGACCGGTACCTGCTGGAGTTTGCTTGGCCCAAAGAGGGTGGGCGGGCGGGAGGGGTCATGGGGACACAGCCGGCAACAGCAGGTTCTTAGATTCAAGAGCAGAAAACAGGGTGCAGCAGCAGGAGCCTTAGGGGACCGGATAGACCCCAAGGGAGGTTGCTCTGCTCTCCCAGGGCTTCTGGTTTCTTCAGCTCCGCCTCTCCTGGCTGGACTGCTCACCTCTCTCTTGACCAGTGTCTTCTGCTTAATCTTCTCTCTAACGGCCACTCTTATCTACAAAATGATTGCAGCTGATTCACAGCATAGCGGGTGACCTCGCGGTTAGATACCCAACCCGGTCCATCAGCAGTGGGCAGGCTGTCCTTTCATCTCAGCAATCTCATTATGCAGTTAGTATTCCTGCACAGTTAGTATTCCTGTACAAAGTAAGTTTGCATTTTCATTCTTATGTTGCAGTGTCAAAGTAAAAACAGAAATTTGAGGTGATTTTGTTGAGGTTCCTTGTGCTTCATCAGAACTTCCTCCGGACACAGAGGAACTGAATGAAGGATGAAAACGGTGGTCCACGCTTTTCCGTCCACTTTCTCCAACTTCCAAGTTCTCCCTCTTTCCAGAGCCTTTTTCCTACCTCTGTTTCAAAATTATGTCATTCTTCTTAATTCTCTCCTGGTTACTCTCATGTCTCTGCCCTGAATTTTTTTTTTTTTTCCTTTTTTCTTCCCCACCCCTAACATTTTGGTGAAAATTTTCAACAAACAGAGAAGTTACACCTTGATTCAACAATTCATCTCTGCCATATTTGCTTTCTTCTCTCTCTGTCTCTCTCCCTTTCTCCCTCTCCTTGTAGAAAATAAAAACAATCTCCTATATAACTCCAGTACCATTACTGCACCCAATAAAATTAACAGCAATTCCATATCATCTAATATATTGTTCATATTTAGGTTGCCCCGATTGTCTGCCCTAGCTGTTTGACTCTGTACTCCTAAATCTTCCCACCTCCAAACTACATTCTGTTGCTTAACCCAGCTGCCCTCTTCTTCATAGTGAAAATTCTCTTGGTAGACACCAAGGAAGGTTAAGTTAACCACAAGAAAAGGCCAGAGGACTCTGGGATAAGATGTCCTATCTGTATCTCCTAATGTTCTGCCTTGGGAAAGGAAAAGTCAGGCCATTTCTTTGGAGCTCTGTCCACATTCTGCATCCTTTGTCACGCCCTGTAGAGTTTCTAGTTTGCAGGTTTGCGTAATCAGTGTTTCACAGCTGGCTTGCCTCTGGCCAAAGGAAGTTCTGATGAAGCAAAATCTCAAGAAGGTATGAGGCCTATGTTTGTTGTCTCAGGAATGGTGGTCAAGTCTAGGTCAAGAGAGGGAGGGTAATGTGGGTTATTCTAGGCTAGGATCAGTCTGTGCCAGAGATGAAGGGAAACCGTGTGCCAAAACTCACAGGCCTCACATGGATATCACCAACCTTCTTGGGTGTTGGGTGGGCCTTGGCAGCCTGGAAACCAACTGCCCCATGAGAGAGGCTGAGCTCTCACTGACCTGCCCAGCTTCTCCAGGAAGTTCCTCCCTGGAACCAATCATGAAATGAGTAAAAGTGCCTTGTATAAGAAGGAGATATTGTCTCACAATTCTGGAGGCCAGAGTCTGAAATCAAGGTGTGGGCACAACTGGGTCCTTCTATGGGCTGTCAGGGGAGGATCTCTCCCAGGCCTCTCTCCCTTGGCTTGTAGATGGCCGTCTTCTCCCTTTGTCTCTTCACCTCTTCTTCTCTGTGTGTGTGTCTGTCTCCAAATTTCCCGCTTTGATAAGGACACCAATCCTATCAGGTCACGGACTCACCCTACTCCAGTATGGCCTCATTTTAACTAATTACATCTGCAAACACCCTATCTCCAAATAGAGTCCCACTCCAGGGTACTGGGGGTGAGGACTTCAGCATGTAGATTTTGGGGTGAACACAATTCAGCCCATAACAAAGTGATTTGACCCTGATCTCTGATGGGAGAAGCCTGAGGGCCATCCAGTTGTACATGAAGGGATGATGCTTAGGAAGTTATTTCATTTTAATCACACAACAACTCTAAAAGGAAGGGAATTCAAGTATCATTTTACCGATGAGAAAGCTGAAATTTCCCAGCAAACTTACTTCAGACAGTGTGATGAATTGGGCCATTTCTATGGATGGCTAATCTCAACAATTTTTCCTAATTTTATTCTCAAAAACTACTCTTTTTTTTTAAGTTTAGACTTTCTGTGTACCTTCACGTTGACCCTATGTACCCACTAGAGCACTAAGCTGAACTAATAACTAAAAGGTTTGGGAATGCTAAGAGAGATCATAATAGAGTGATGGAATTACGGGTGGATTTTTCCTTTCTTGATCTATTATTTCTTTTCCAAATGTTTTTCTAATGTAGGACTGCTTTGTAATTAATTTTTTTCATTTAAAAATTTTTTAGGGACTTCCCTGGTGGTCCAGTGGTTAAGAATCCGCCTTCCAATGCAGGGGACGTGGGTTCGATCGCTGGTCGGGGAGCTAGGATCCCACATGCTAGAGGTAGCCCGTGCTATTGGCAGTCTCTGGTAGGGAAAGAAGGGATTAGCATCATCTACTGGCCCTGTGAATGTTGTCTTCAGGTCTAATATTTAGGAATTTGCTCAGACTGACTCTTGGTAAGCATCAAATCTCAGGCATCAAAGAACTCCGGTCAATAAATTCCTAGAAAGCCTCCTAGGCAAGTGGCCATGAACACTTTTCTATTAGCAGAACCACCCTAAGGAGAAATCCAGAGGCGAATCAAGGAAGAAAAAGCGAAAGTCCTACTGTTCCCTCACTTAGCAAACAATATTGTCCAGTATGTGACATTTGTCCTCAGTGTCTTCTCCTTTCTTTTTTTTAAAATTTATTTATTTATGTATTTATTTTTGGCTGTGTTGGGTCTTCGTTTCTGTGCAAGGGCTTTCTCTAGTTGCGGCAAGCGGGGGCCACTCTTCATCGCGGTGCGTGGGCCTTTCACTGTCGCGGCCTCTCTTGTTGCGGAACACAGGCTCCAGACGCGCAGGCTCGGTAGTTGTGGCTCACAGGCCTAGTTGCTCCGCGGCATGTGGGATCTTCCCAGACCAGGGCTCGAACCCGTGTCCCCTGCATTGGCAGGCAGATTCTCAACCACTGCGCCACCAGGGAAGCCCTCCTTCCCCTTTCTGAATTTCCCTCTAAATTTCCAGCTAATCTCAGCACTAAGAGTAAGTCACCAGCCCTCTGAAGGCCTTCCTCGGGCACAACCCTGAGGCCCACTCTCTGCAGGCAGTTCCCCGTCTGAGCCCTTTCTACATGGGCTCATGGGATCAGGGTCCTAAGCACACAGACACCCCTACCCTGCCCCCCTTTCCCCAGCAGTTTCTGTGACTCTGATTTAACCTATAAACTGAGGGGGAGGGGAGGGGATGTTTTTCTGTGGTCTTTAATTCCAGTACGTAATAAATTATGCCCATTTAAATTAATCCTTTAATAAATGAACAAATGACTGAATCAGTCTTCAGGACATTCAGCAATCTCTTTTAATGAAAACTTAATTTGGAGTGTATGTAACAGTAGTAAGAGAGAGAGCGAGAGAGAGAAAGAGAGAGAAAGAGACGGGTGGGGCGGGGGGGAACAGAAAGCAGCAACGGCAATGAGCATCTGGCGTGGTCTCCAGGCACCATCCTCGCTGCGCTGCCTAACGCAGGGGCTGGGAGGAAGGCGCTTTTCCAGGACAAACTCGGTGAATGCGCTGGGAGAGGGGAAAAGTAGCAGAATGTCATCATCTGAATTCCACCAAAAAGCTTCTAAATTATGGGTAAGGCATTGTAATGCTTCTGTACCAGTGTTTATGTTAGTTAGGACTTGCCTTTGTATAGAATGATGACACCACCAACAGAGAAGTTTCTGGAACAGGACACTTGCTCAAAAGATTCATTGTTTTAGCCACAGGAGGGTATCGATTTTATTTGGTCCCCTGACAGCTTGCACCACCCTGGGACTAAGGCACCATGGGTGGCCTTGAGTCACTGACAATACAGTGCCTGGAGGGCTTCCCTCCAAAAGCCCTGTAACCTGATTCACTTTTGGCTTACAGCCATCACTGCCAGTTTACATGTACATACGTGTCCTGGATCTGCAGGAATATTCCAATTTCAAATCCTGTGTCCTGTTGCCAGACCATAAGTCAGGCCATGTATCCTGGGGTTTTTAGTTCTAAAAATTCTCATCATAATGTCATATGGTTCTAATTGTATTTGTAAGAGTTTTTTATTAAAAATCTTTCCACTATAAAAAAATATAATCATATTATTAAAATTCTGCTAAACTAGGAAGAAAAACATAGCACCCATAATACCACCATCCTGCTGTATAGGTATATATACCAGTGTATAATTTCCCAGCATATTACCAAAATAAATACACAATTTTACATTCTACTTTCTCCAACCAACATTACATTTTTTTAAAAAACATTGCTAATAAACATTTCTAAAGCATGCATTTTAATGAAAGGGTAATATTTCATTCAGAAGATTACTAAAATACATTAATCATATTTATATTTGTTTATAATTTTCACTGTTAATAAATCCACAATATATACCATTGTAATACATTTTCTATATTTAAAATTTTCCTTTAGTTTAGTTTTTACAAGTTGAATTCCAGGCTCAGAGTATGAATATGCTAATGACTCTCAATACATATTGCAAATTGCTTCCCAAAAGAGTTGAGCTAACATACACAACCATCAGCAATGCATGAGGGTATCTGTTCCACGTCATCACCACCAACAAACCGATGTGTTGAGGTGAAGTTTTGGAACGAATCTCATGATAATTTCATTGAGTAATGGCCCCCTGTTTTAGAAGGGGAAGTACAGGTACAAAACGGATTATAAACAGATGATATACTACGATGGTAAACTGACAAAGGTTATCTTTTAAGTCAGATGAGTAGGAAAAAATAAAAAGCACTTAAATGATGCTCTAAACCACAGTTTCCAATGATGTGTCTGAGGACTGCTAGGAAACAAAACTACGGCAGGCAAATAAACGGCATGCAGCAATCCCAATTAGGGGAGCTTTTTCAGAAGAAAAGTCTTTTGGTGAATTTGAGTCTGAAGCCAAACTCCAAACAGCTCCAGGCACACTGCCTCATGCGAAGGGTCTGATTTCTATGTAAATACCTTGGAAAGCATTGTTGCCACACACTGGTCTTTTCAACGCTACTTATGGATGTAATATATGGGAACGACTCTATTATTTTCTAATACAACAATAAATAGTGGCTAGATACCAACTAAACAGCAATTCATTGACAAAGGAAGGGGAAAATAGTATTTACAGGGTACCTACAAAGAGCCAGGCCCTTCACATTGGTTTTGTCCATTTAATGGGCTTGGATCAAATGTGCTGGCCCTTCAGCCTCACTTGGCAGCTCTGAAAACCATATTCCACGGGTACAGAGTGACTGAGCTGGGGCTTCTTGGCTGGGGCTCCCCAGGCTCAGGCACTGCACCTCTAAAATGATAGAAGGGTATTTACTAAGTACTAGGCTAATAGGCTAACTGCCGATACATGGTCAATGGTTGATATTCACCCTCTTTACTGAATGACTCTTGCATTTAGATGCTAATCTCTGAAACTTACTACAGCTTTTAATAGTAAGCATTATGGTTTACATTCTGGATTTTAGCAACTTATTGTGATGTTCTTAGTATATCTGCATGACACCCTAGAAAAACTGACCAATTCTTAGTAGGTAAAAATATTATGAAATGTGGCCATTTGAAAGATTTTCAAGGTAAATTTCCGATAACTGTGACTAAAGTTTGCAAATCATGTGGGCAGGAAAGCATGGGCTCCCAGATCTGCAACTTGCTAGTCCTGCCTTCCTTAGCCTGTTTCCTCATCTGTAAATGGGGTAGAATAATATATACTTATTATTATTTGAGAAAACATATCTAATGTACTCAGCACAGTGCCTGACATACCATAAATGCTCAATAAATATTATCTATGTTTATTATTATTGTTTTACATGATGATGATGATGATGGAGCCCATCAGATGAAAGCACAGGATAAGCAGGGATGTGTAATCCCTTAGACTTTGATAAAATCAAATCATTAAACTATTTTTGCTAAAAAGCTAAATTCCTCTTGATAAGGGAGGTGAAATTGACTATATCTTTACGTATAAAAAATATGCATTCCTGGGAATTTCCTGACAGTCCAGTGGTTAGGACTCCACACTTTCACTGCCAAGGGCTCGGGTTCAATCCCGGGTCGGGGAACTAAGATCCTGCAAGCCATGCAGCGCAGCCAAAGATGATAATAATAATAATAAATATGCATTCCTGAGGTCTCCTCATGAGTTTCTTTACCTTCAGTCTTTTTTTTTTTTTAAGTGTCTGGTACTTCGTAGATGCTCAATTATACTTGTTGAATAGAGATAAATTTTTTTAATTGGGGTATAATTGACGTATTACATTGTATTACTTTTAGGTGTATAACATAATGATTCAATATTTATATCCTGTCGATCCTTGAACAACTCAGGGGTTAGGGGTAACATACCCCGGCATTCAAAAATCGGTGTAGAACTTTACAATTGGCCCTCCGTATCCACAATTGCACATTCGCGGATTCAACCAACCACGGTTGTTTTAGTACTGTAGTATTTACTATTGAAAAAATCCGCCTATAAGTAGACCCGCGCAGTCCAACCCCGTGTAATTCAAGGGGCATCTGCATATTGCAAATTGATCACCACAATAAGTGTACCTAATACCTGTCACCACACATAGTTACAAAACTTTGTTTCTCGTGATGAGAGCTTTTAAGATGTACTCTCTTAGCAACTTCAAATGTGCAGTACAGTACGTTTAACTACAGTCACCATGTTATACATTATATCCCCATAACTCATTTATTTTATAACTGGAAGTTGTGACCCCCTTCACCCATTTCACCCACCCCACACACACACCATGCCTCCAACAACCCACGCCTCACCTCTGACAACCACCAGTCTGTCCTCTGTACATAGGAGCTTGGTTTGGGGGTTTTGGGTTTGGGGGTTTTCTTTTTAGATTCCACGTATGTGAGATCATACAGTATTTGTTTTCCTCTGTCTGATTTACCTCACTTAGCATAACACCTTCAAAGTCCATCCATATTGTTGCAAATTCTTTGCCTTCAGTCTTAACCCTCTCAAACTCACCACTCACCCTGCTGCCAATGTGATATTCATACAAAACCTGATCATGTCTCTTCCCTAACCCTCCCCACAGCCCAAGTGTCTTAGGCTGACAGACAAGGCCATCTAGGACCAAGTCTCTGGTCATTCTCCAGCCTCCTCTCCTGAGACTTCCTGTCTTGATATATGTGTCCTGGTTTCATGAAAATGCTTGCCTCACTACCTTTACTCATACTATTCCCTCTACTTGGAACACCCTTCCATCTCTTCTTCACCTGCTCTATTCCTACTCATTCTTCAGGGCTAATTCCTATTTTTTGTAAAAAATGCCAAAAGAAAAGTTTGCATATGAATATCATGTTTATGCATGTTGATGTATAGAAAGAAGTCAAAATATTTGAAAATACAAACTGTTAGAAGTAGTTATCTGTAATAATTTTCTTCCTTATAAGAAAATATTTTAAGTATTTTTAAATGTTGAAAATATTTTAAAGAAAGTTTAGGTGTCACCACTTCCCAAATGCTCCCTGACCCTGAGGTTTCCTTGGTGCTCCCACAGAACTCCTGAAATGCCTCGAAGGGAGAACACATCACACCGTGTTGAGATTATCCCTTTCTCAATAGGACAAGGGCTATCTTTTTGCCTTTGTAGCAAGTGCCTAGCATAGTGCCAGGCACACGGTGGGCACTCAATAGATGCTTGTTGAACCGACCTGAATTGCCCTTGTTCACACCTAGTGAGCAGCTAGCAGATCCTGGGCACACATTTGTAAGAGGCAAACCCCGGAGCAGAGCCATTTTTCTGTGTCTGCCATTCCCAGTCACTCTGACAGGAGCCGTGGGTGCCTTTTCCCAGTTTTTGCACTTCCATTTTTTCTAACTATAGAAGTAATACAGTCTCACTATAAAAATAAACATTTGGAAAGCATATACTGCAATAAAGTAAGAAAAAAAAAGATCTATTCAGTCCAAATACCTACTTTTTTAACCAGAATTATTTAAATCAATGTTTTTCAATTTTCTTTTCCCATTTCCTGGCACATATATTAACTTCTAAATTTTCCCAGCACTGGTCTGATTAGGAAATGGAGGGAGCCGATGCCCACGCATGAAAATGTGTAGGGGGGCAATAGTGCATATAAAAGATATGTAATAATCTTTGTATAAACCATGTTTAATGTGTCGGGGTTTCTTCATCTCCTAATAAGTTTAAGGCACCTAGGGAGAGAAGCTTTGCCTCCGAAATGACAACAGATCTCTCATCAGCGAATCCTGGTAACTAGGTGTGAAGAAGCTACTTTTGGTGTTCAAGATAACCCAGAGGCAAGGAAAAGCTGATCACTCTTGGAGGAAACATAAACATATCATTTCAAGATAACTGAGTCATATATAAAGTCAGGGAGAGCCTCCTCCATAGAATAAGGGGAGTAGCAGCAGGGTGTCCTTGATGACCCCCAAGGGTCATCAGAGAATATCCAGGGAAGGACACGACTCACAGGCCAAAACATCACCTAGGCAGAGTCAGTCTCTCTCTCTCCCTGTCTCTCTCTCTGAGATGTTAACACTCCTGTGGATCCAGCATAGAAAGATCTTCCTCCCTTCTGATTCTGCAACTACTGTTTTACCTCAGAGACTGGGGGACATTGTGGGGCTTCTAATAATGTGGTTATTGCTTAATTAAGCTTCTTCCTAAACCTTATGTAGAAGTACTGGGCCCATACTATGTCTTGGGGGGACAGTGACCTAGCAGGGGACTGAAGCTAAACAAAGCATGACCAATTCTCTAAAGCTAACCTGCACCTTCATGCTTCAAAAAAGGTTACAGTTTGCCCACGTGTTTGGGAACTATTAACACAGCTACTTTAAATTGCAATGATACATAGTAGATCATACCTTTTGAAAGTAGTAAAGACAGGTTTGACACAATGATGGTCATTTGTGGAGCCCGTACTCTGTGTCAGGTGCTCTGTATTTATTCTTTCTGATCCTTAGTGACCTGGCAAGGTAGAATTATTATTACACTTTAAGGTAATTTTGCTCATTTTACAGACAAGGAAACTAAGACCCAGAAAGGTTAACGCTCCGTTGATAAGTGGCAGAGCTAGGATTCAAACTCGGTCCTGTTTGACTCCAAAGTCCCCTCCCTTCCTACTTGGTCTCCTTTGATCCTGGCTGTGCCATGGGTGCCAGTCATCATTGGGTAGGTTCTGCTGGGGGAAGGACTAAGTAGGAATTGAACTCAGATAGCGCTGTCAAACCTCACAGCACTGGCAGGATGTGACAAGGACTCCAGACTGCTTCCTGGGGTAGTTTCTTGGCAGAATATTTAGGAGGGAGAACAGAGTAATAACCTCAGCTATTAAGGCACTTCGCCATGACGGTGGAGGGTTCTAAAGGCCCCAGAAGAGACCTGAGAGGGCCTGGAAACTCCTCGAGTGTGGAGATCTTACATGGAACATTTTGCTTTCTAGAAAGGGTAAGATGGGTGTGGCAAGAGTGCCAGCAGACACCAGCCCTGCCGGCCCATTGAAAGGAAGCCAGATTCAGTTGCTAAAGAAGCTTAGAGAAGCTTGAGCAATGGGAGCTGGGGTCATGGAAAGTTGAGAGAAATATCCCCTTAGCATGGGTAAGGGTTGTTAGACTTAGGAAATAAAAATACAGGATGCCCAGTTAAATTTGAATTTCAGAAAAACAACAAAATATTGTTTAGTATAAATATGTCCCAGGCACCATTTTATCTGGAAACCCTAGCAGAGCTGAGCTTGAGTAGAAAGAGTTCCCTCTATGAGGGGACAGTGTGTCCAGGATGGCTCTTGCTGTTGGTGGATGTCAGTGTTGGAAGTGGTGTTAGGGAAACTTACTGTCTCAACAGGGAGCCATCTGAGCCCTAAGCTCTCTCATTCCAGCCCAGGGTAGGACAAGCCATCTAAGAATACAGCGGAGGTGCATGAATTTTTAGACTGAGGTGACTTAGAAATTTTCCTTTCCAGGTAAAGACTTCATACTTAAGGTCTGATAACATATGTTCCATAATTTTTTTTTAATATATCTTTATTTATTTGGCTGTGTCGGGTCTTAGTTGTGCCATGTGGGATCTCTGTTGCCACGTGTAGGATCTTTTTAGTCGTGGCACGCAGGATCTTTAGTTGCAGCGTGTACTTAGTTGCAGCATCTGGGATCTAGTTCCCTGACCAGGGATCGAAGCCGAACCCCCTGCATTGGGAGCGTGAAGTCTTAGCCACTGGATCACCAGGGAAGTCCCCATGTGTTCTATAATTTAAATTCTTAATATAATTGGGAAAAAATAGTCTATTAAAAAGAAAAAAATCTTAATATACTAGGGATGTTAACTTGTCTGGTATTTGAGGTATTCTTATAAATGCTAGGAGTGAGAAAGGGGATTATAGAAGAAAGAATTTACTCTCTTTTTTTGATACTAGAAAAGGGGAACACCACTGCTTGAACCATTAAAAAATGGTACCAGGCAGTTCAGGGTTCCCTGGTAATTCAAGTCCTTGTCCTTCTGACAGGCAAGCTCTATAGAGTAGAATATTCTGTCTGTCAAAGGAAGCATAACTCCTCTTTTTCCCAGAGGAGAAGGTAGTGCTTTTTTTTTTTTTTTTGGCTGCATTGGGTCTTTGTTGTTGCACATGGGCTTCCTCTAGTTACAGAGAGCAGGGGCTACTCTTCATTGTGATGCGCAGGCTTCTCATTGCGGTGGTTTCTCTTGTTGCGGAGCACGGGCTCTAGGTGCGCGGGCTTCAGGAGTTGTGGCGCACGGGCTTAGTTGCTCCCCAGCATGTGGGATCTTCCTGGACCAGGGATCAAACCTGTGTCCCCTGCATTGGCAGGTGGATTCTTAACCACTGCGTCACCAGGGAAGTCCCAAAGGCAGTATACTTCTTGAACCTTACTTTTCTTTGACCTTGGACAATTAATCCAGTTCTTGGAAAAGGGGGGATTTTTTAAAAAGAGAGAATCCTCTTTTCTTTTAAAGGCTTTTTTATGAAATAGAATTTTCTCACCTGTTTATTAATACTTAGCAAGTGTCAAGATCGTTATATTAGAATGTTGGAGTTTGAAGGAAGGGGTTGGGGAGTGTCTCAAAGGCTGTTTAACGTCCAACAAGCTTCACCAGGTGCCATTTATATGTATGAATTCACAATGGTTCAAAGGCCTGGCTTGGGCCTTGTGGTCTTAGAAACCACTTAACCTCTTGGCCGTCCTTCTTCAGGGCAGACCTACACCAACTCACTTCACCAAGACTGATGTAGAACTGGGACACCCATTTATTCATTTACAAAGAAATGTGACAATCTCCTGGATACCGGGGAAGTCACCTCCAATCTACATAAGGAGCCCAACTGCAATCCCAAGGCTGCTTGGTGAGCAGAAAATAATGATAAGAATAGATGCCATTAGTCATTTAATGAGTGTTCAAAATTTATAAAACATTAATAGTGGGCTTCCCTGGTGGCGCAGCGGTTGAGAAGCTGCCTGCTAATGCAGGGGACACGGGTTCGATCCCTGGTCTGGGAAGATCCCACATGCCACGGAGCAACTAGGCCCGTGAGCCACGACTGCTGAGCCTGCGCGTCTGGAGCCTGTGCTCCCCAACAAGAGAGGCCGCGATAGTGAGAGGCCCGTGCACCGCGATGAAGAGTGGCCCCCACTCGCCGCAACTGGGGAGGGCCCTGGCACAGAAACGAAGAACCAACATAGCAATCAATCAATCAATCAATCAATCTTTAAAAAAAAAAAAAACATTAATAGTGACAGTCAGCCCTGGTCAAAAGCACAATTCATCCTCACAACTTCACCATGAGAAAAATATTTACCTTCCTTATACTGATGAGAATACTGAGAAAGATATCATAGCTCATTAACTCTAAGAGGTACATGTTTTCAGATGTGAATATCCTGCAAACAAAATACATTTAAAAATTGGTTATAAAACTCTATAAACTATGGTCACTTTTTGTTTATTTATGCATCAAATAGTTATTAAGTGTCCAGCATGGACTGGGTACTATGCAAGTTGACAGGGACAGAACAGTGTATAAAATATCAAGGTCCTTGCTCTCATCAAGTTTACAGTCTAGTTGGGGAGACCACTAATCAGCAAATGAATCAAAACATCAGCTTGTGAGAACTGCTGATGGAAATAAGCACGGAAATGTGACCGAGTATAACATGAGGGGTGGGGGGCAAGGAAGACAGGGTGGGTCTCTGAGGGGTGACATTGGAACTGAGACCTCAGAGCCATCCAGTGGTCTTCACTCTGGGCTATGTAGGTACCAGGAGATAGGTCCTCTCAGCCCTATGGCCCAGGGCTCCTGGCTGTGAGCAGCCCCTTCCAAGGCTCCTTGGAGGGCAGCCTGAGAGGCATGGGTCTGACCTGTGCCCCATGGTTGGCACAGAGCTGAGCAGATAAGCGGTGCCCACGACCCACTGTTCCATGTGATATGCTGAGCACAGCCCAGGAGGTGCTCTAGCCCCTCGTCCCTGCTTTAGTTCTGCAGCAGGGAACATTGCCCGTCATGCACAAGGAGACAGAGGAATACCATGCCAGGTGCCCAAGGAGCGTTGGTGTAGCCCAAAATGCAGCCAGTCGGGGCTGGGGACAAGGAGGCTGAACAGGGCTGCTGGTGCAGATTTGAATTTCTGTCCTACTACCAGGTACTTCTCACTATTTTAGACTCTTTTTGGTGGTGACCAAGGCACCTACAGGGTGACTGCTTAGCAACATGTGCATTTTGCAAATTTGAGCTGTATCATAATTTTAAAATACTTGACCTTTAAAAAGTTTAATTAGATTCAAAATCCATTCACAAGAAATTCCAAGTTTACATTTGTCAATGAAAGAAAGGCAAGAATTTTAAATATATAACTTCAACAGTTATCACTTTTTTGAATGACTGAAAACAATTAATTTGAAGTTTTTCAGTAAGATCATCAAGAATTTGAAGAGCTCTTCATCCTAAAATCTTGATCAGGAATGGCATGTGGCCATTTCAAGTATAAAACCTGATATAAAAAATTATGCTCATGGATGTAAGCTCAACATTTCCCATTAAAAACTTTGAAAACATTTTATTTGGGAGTTTTACACAAGTTTGATATTTATTATCTTCTTTAAAATGTAATTATTTTCTCTCATAGTGATTATGTAATATAAAAATATATATGGAAAGTTTTAATCAAGTTCTATTTGAATCGCTCCAAATCCCCTTCACTTTTCCTCAGTGTACCGTACAAAGAGGATCTTTTTCTAAGAGACATGGAAAAGTGGAAAAGTTGCCTTAGAAGATGAGGGAGCCAGCCTTGTGAAAAGTTTGGGGAGAGCATTCAAGCTGCAAAACACAGTGAAATGACCCTCAGGAGGGAAGAGCTTGAAAGATAAGGTAGCAGGGCTGGAGCAGAATACCACCAGGGAGGGCGAGCAGGATGCCACGAGAGAGGGCAGGGGTGATGCTAGGCCCTGCATGTTAACCAAAAGCAGTGGGAGGCCTCGGAATGCATTTACACAAGGGTGTGACTTAATCTGATTTACATTCTATAAATCTAATCTCGGCATGCAGTGTAGAGAATGGAATACAGAGGTGCAAGAGTGGAAAGAGAAAGGTCATATAGGAAGTAACTGGGGGCCAGGTGAGAGGTGAGGAGAGGAGGAAAGGAGTAGGTCATTCTGAGAAGCTTTTCAGAGGTAGGACCAATAGGACTATGGGAGTGAAAGAAAGGGAGGCTTAAGTAGGATGCCTACATTTTTTGGTTTGAGCAGTTAAGTAAATCATAATGCCATTTACTGGGCGACACTGAAGGAGGGACAGTTATGGAAAGAGGACTGGGATCCAAAGTCTCAGGACATAGTTTTCAACAAAGGGCAAATAGAATCATAGATGATAAGAGATTTAATGGGCATATGAATCATTAATCTGGCTCCTACAATACATACTGAAATATCTACAGGTAAAATGATGTAAAGCCTGCAATTTGCTTCAAAATCATTTGAGTGGGGGGAGGTAGGAAGAATGAGTACAGGTGTAGATGAAACACAAGATTGGTCATGAGTAGATCATTTTTGAAGCTAGCTGATGGGTACCTAGAGGTTCATTATACTACTCTCCTTTTGTGTATGTCTGACAATTCCATGGGACTGGATGAGATCACCTAATATTCAACAAATGGGGACAGCCCCACACTGGGGGTGGAGTGGAGGTGGCAGTGCTAGTGCAGTGGAAAGAAAGACATAAGACCACTGCTGTCCTAGAGTTGACATTCTCTGGGGAAGAGACATAACAAGCAAGTAAACAAATATGACAGATTTAAATCAATGTGATAAAGAGGAAGGGTGATGTGATAAAGTGTGCATGGGTACTGCAACTGAGTGGCCAGAAGCAACAGCTCCTTGAGGCAGTAATCTTTGCACTGGACTGACTCACGAGCTAAACAGATATCAACAGTGGTGCTTTTAAAGTCCTTTCCATTCTACTTTTTAAACTTTTACTCATAAACAAATCTGAATTAGTGACCATAAGCTTTCTACTCTAGGGAAAATGTTTTAACTTAAAAGCTTTTGCTCCCCTCCTCTCCACTGTTTTTTTTTTTCCTCTCTTTTCTTTTTAATTCATTTGGCTGCACTGGGTCTTAGTTGCAGCATGCGGGATCTAGTTCCCTGACCAGGGATCGAAGCCGGGCCCCCTACATTGGGAGCATGGAGCCTTAACCACTGGACCACCACGGAAGTCCCTCCATTGTTTTTTAAACTCCAAATTTTGAAGCCATTATTAGCCCAATAGTTCTAGAAGTAGAGCCAATTCAGGACTGACCCTGGTACCCCCTTTAGAATCCCTTTTTGCCCTGACAGCTTTCCTTCCCCCATCATCTGACTTTAAAGTCCTCTTCTCCCCTCAGCTACAGTTTTGCCACTCTTAGGACTCCAAAGGACCTCTTTCCTTCGCTCTTCCAAGTGCTACTTCCCTGTGCAAAGCAATGCTTCCAGAGATCATAAGCCCCATGAGGGCTTGTGTTGTTCACCGCTGTCTTCCAGCACCCAGAACAGTGCCAAGCACAGTTAGCACCCAATAAACATTCACTCAGTGAGAAAACTTCCAGAAGGCACTAGGTAGGTAACCAGGCACCTACCTAGGTGCTAAACGTACTTGATCCTACAACTAGAAAAAACTTGTGGCCTATCTTCACACAGATAAATATCACTCCTGTTTTACAGATGGACAGCTGAGTAGGTTCAGATAATCCAAGATCAGAACTATTTCACCTAAAATAGTCTTTCCTGTCCTTAGAAATATTTTGAAGACAAAAAATAGAAGCTATGGAAAAATCTAGCATATAAAGAGAATGTTACCAGTGTCATTGAACATTTCTTGAAGATATGATGAATTTAATTGATATATAACAGCCTTCCTGGAAAACTCCTGGAAAAAAAACCAACAAATATTTTGGTTTCCTCAAAACAAAACATAAAACAAGCAAAGAAACCTCTTCTTGGCCCAAATTATAGGAAGTCTTCGCTGGCAGCTCAGCCTAAGCTTTTTTGCATATGTGCTTTTAAGACAGGCTTGCAGATTGCATGTATTCTGCAGAGCAACCACAGACACTTAACATTCATTAACTAGTAATGAAACAGGAGGCCTGGATTTTTTTTGGTTTCTTCTGGGTCTGTTCATCACTCAAGTGTCCTTGGACAAATCTATTCCCTCTCTCATATCTGATTTCCATATATCCGTTTCAGGATAATCTCTCATATCTGATTTCCATATATCCGTTTCAGGATAATGTTTATGACTAAGATGCTTTATAAGATCTTCAGACTACCAATAGTAGTTATGCCCTCCATCTATGAAATTTATCTCCTTCACTATCCTATGGGATGTCTTCATGACACTTCTATTGAAAACCTTCACACATAGTTGCGAGTGCTGTCAAAACCATCTAGGGACGGTACAGATATTCTAAGGCCAATGAGCTGACAACGTGGATGACTTGAACCTGAAGTCTGTTTCCTATGCTACTGAGAATTGGAAAATGGATAAATGTGATAATCCCCAAACCACGTTTTCCTTATTTCTGCCGTTTTCCACCGCATCTAAACTATGCAGAAGCTGCTGACAACACTTGACTATCCAGTATTTGGCAATTCTACCGAATACTGAAAAGGTTAAAAGGCCGAACTTGCTAGTAGGACAAGCTGCCAGGACTGGTAGTCAGGCTCTGGTGCAGTTAGCTGTGTATTCCACACATTGTTTTAGAGGCTTACAAAATACAGCCATCTTGCATCAGGCATCCCGGCTCAGGAAGAAGGCGAGCCCCGTCCCCTCGGCCCTGGAGATGCCACCTGCGCGGGGCCGGGCGTCCTAGGTGGCAGAGCCCTTGCGGACTGCCTACAGCCCGCACCGCGGGGCCCGCTACGGCCCGGGCCGGTGTGTTGAGTGACTAAAGTTGTCTACGGGCGGGCCGGCCGCACCTGGCCCGGAGAGAGAGCGTGAAGACTGCCGTCCGGCAGCCCTGCCAGCGGCTAGAGCAGCCCCATCCGAAAGTGGACGCGGGACGCTAGGCTGCTATTTGCAAGCTTCCTGTTGGGTAGTGTTTTCAACTGGGGTGCACCGACCCGGCTGACGGTGCCCTCCTCCCCGCCCCCACGCCGCCCGGGGCGCCTCGGGGACGCGCGCCTGGGCCCGCGCCGGAGCGGAGCTCTCCCTCCCCGCCGCGGCCCGAGACGCCCGCAGGCCGGGCGTTCACCGACCGCACCTCCTCCCGCCCGCCCCTCCCCCCTCACTTCCCCCTCGGCGCCCCAAACCCGGGCTTCCCGAGTTCCAAGACGTGTGCGCACGGAGCAGGGTGGGAGTGCGGGGCCGGAGAGCCGGAGTTAAAACGGGGGCGGGCGGGCAGCCGTCTCGGCTCGAGCCGGCGGCCCTTCGGCGTGTCTTTTGTGTTTGTACACACACTGCGCGAGGCGGCCGGGAGGAGGGAGCGGGCGGCGCGCGGGGGAGGGGCGAGCGCGCGCCAGCGAACGGGCGCGCGGGGGGAGGGGCGGAGGCGGGGCGCGAGCGAGGGGGCGGGGGCGGGGCCGAGCCTTCCCTCCATTGTGTGTGATTGGTTGGCGCGCGGCGCGGGGGCGGGGCGGCGTGTGTTGGGGGATAGCCTCGGTGTCAGCCATCTTTCAATTGTGTTCGCTGCCGCCGCCGCGCCGCTGTCGCTCTCCGACGCCAGCGCCGCCTCTCGCTCGCTGAGCTCCAGCCGAAGGAGAAGGGGGGTAAGTTTCCCCGTCTGCCCGCTTCCCCGGAACCGAGCCCCGCTTGCCGTCAACCCCGGGCCGGGCCCCGGCGGTGCGGTGAGGGGACCCACGGTCCCTCTGGCTTGGCCCACAAACTTTTTGGCCCAGAAACGGAGGTGAGGAGCGAGTTTCCCTCACCTCTCAGGCGGCGGCGGCTCCGGCGGCTCCCGAGTCTCTCGCCGCCTCAGCCCAACAGCAGCAACCGCCGCGTCGCCGAGCCTGCTCTCTCTCCCCGCGCCCCTGGCTCCTCTTTCTTCGGTGAAATCCCGCCCGCCGCCCCTTCCCGGGACCCCAGACCTTCACCACGACCCGCGCGGGCCTCTTAACTACCGCCCCCGGACCCCGGACCCCAGTTTTCGAGCGGGAAAAGGGTGGAAATCGCCGCTGCTTCCCACCCTGGGGTAACTCGCTTTTTGCTGCCTCCCCACAGTTGTTGCTAAGCTTCACCATCTTGTCTCTCTTCTCTGGTCACCGACCATATTTTTTCCCCCGTTTCTCTCTTCCCCATTTCAAAAAAGGAGGAAAATTTTTTAAAGAGAAACATTTTTTTCTCCTTTTTTAGAGAAGCGGAAACTTGATACATTTGAAATGCACAAAAAAAACTTTTGCATTTTGGAGGGCGGCACGTGGCAGGGGATCGGGCTATTTTCGAGCGATTTGGTGTTTTGTCTCTTTGGTAGGGAATCGGATACGTTTTGCGATTGTTTCCATTTTGTTCTGGTCTGGGAGCCGAGTTTGTGCCTGCGCGAGACGCTGGGAGCGAGGCGGGCAGGCTGGGGGACTCTGTGCCGAGGGGCCGGAGGAGGCGAAACCAAAAGTTTATGTGGTGCTTGGGGTGGACTGGTCGGCAGGTCTCGTGCGTTAATTAAAGCCTGGGTGCGGGGCACTTTTTTTTTTATTTCACTGCGAAGCTTCTGAAGACTGGACGCCAGGACGGTGCTTTGTAGAATGCTCGCTGGTGGTAGCTGTTGTTCCCCTCTTGTTTTTTGAGACGCCTTTTTGTCAACAGAACTGTAGAGATGCAAAAGCAGGAATGTTTTCAGATATTTACAGCAGTCTATCAACTGCCAGACGTAAAGGGGGGGGGCGGGGGGGTGACCAAAACCTTTCTTGCTGTAATTTGACTCGACCTTTCTGTGGTTTGTGGCTTCGTTCTTTTGACTTGTTAGTGGATCGAATATTTACAGACATTTCTAATTTCTACTTTAATTAAAGAAACTGAAGCGAAGGCTGTTAGGGGTCTTTTTGTTTTGCCGTTTATCGCTCAGATTTGGCATTTTTGAGAGATGATTGGTGTTAATGCTAACAATTTTCTAGTACTACAGTTTGTTTCAGGAAGTCATATTTGGGTGGTAGACGTAATCTGCACACTTTCAAATTATGTAACGTTACAGACATTATTTTTTTATACTGATCATAATTTCCAGATTGGGGGGGGCGGTGGTAGTGGCAGGAAAACTTGTATGTTTGGTAGTTGCATATGGTGATTTTTGTGTTTTGATGCCGGTAGGTAAGTAAGGAGGTCTCTATACCATGGCGCGTACAAAGCAGACTGCCCGCAAATCGACCGGTGGTAAAGCACCGAGGAAGCAACTGGCTACAAAAGCCGCTCGCAAGAGTGCGCCCTCTACTGGAGGGGTGAAGAAACCTCATCGTTACAGGTATTAAAACAAGAGGAGGGAAAAAATGGGACAAAGCCTATCTCCCGAAGCAGTATCTATATAACTTAATAAAAACATGTATAATCATACTTTTTGCTTTAGAGAAACTGATAATTTTTCCTTTTGAATGTTTATTAATACTTTAAAATATATATATAATTTAGTGTTAGGTTTTATTGGGAACATGTTTAATTTTGAAGCCATAATCTTGCCCATAGCCCAAAGGAGAGGTTATATCACTAATAACATTAATGGGATAGGGTAACATTTTATTTAGCTGTTAGGTGTAATGTGTATTTTTTAAATAGTAAAGTGTTGTTTTTAAATACATTTTTGAGGATACTCTTTCTCTCGGTAATTTAATCAAGATTGGGGGTCATTTTGTTTTAGGTAAGTCCCTCATTTACTTGAATTGGTTTATTTCCTTGTGTTAGCACAGTTTTGAACTACCCTGAGTAGTGTTGTTAAGGGCATCTGCCATTAGAGGGCAGAAGTTGTCTGTATTTAGGTGTCCTCTGCAAATGATTTTACAGTTAGCCTAAAATAAAAGTGGAAGAAATAAGTCAGAATTGAGGTAAATTTCTTGCTTAAAATTAGTTTAAAAAAAAAGAAAGGAAGAAAACTTCCATATGGAAGATACACCATAAAAGAGTATTCACATTTAATCATTCATAAGGTGTGTGCAGTATTCAAAGGTATTCTGAGAAATCAGACTTAAATGCCATAAGTGTATTTTTTAAAGGAAACTCATTGGGTTGTGCTGGTAGGGCTTTTAGAAGAATTGGGGGTGCCAGTGGCAAGGAGGAGAGTGCTGCCAAATTGAGAAGAGTCTGAACAATTTTGACTTCTTTATTTGTGGCCTAGTACTTTCCCAAGTTGTAATTATAACAAGTTAGTGATATATATGTTAAAGAGGAAGAAAATAAAGGGGACTTTGATTAAACCTCCTGCCAGGAATCTACTTTAATATCATGCTTTTTGCTTTAAAGGTATTGTGTTACTCTTAACAGACTTGAATATTCAGGTCATAAATTAATAGTGAAATTTGATACAGAAGCTGAAGAATAGTTGGGTGATTTATTTTTTGAGAAGTGACTGCGTCTTTTTAAAGCTGATGACCACTCTTTTATGTTTTTTATGTATTTGGTAACCATGTCTTTATTGTGTTTTGTTTTAAAGGCCTGGTACCGTGGCACTCCGTGAAATTAGACGTTATCAGAAATCCACTGAACTTCTGATTCGCAAACTTCCCTTCCAGCGTCTGGTGCGGGAAATTGCTCAGGACTTCAAAACAGATCTGCGCTTCCAGAGTGCAGCTATTGGTGCTTTGCAGGTAAAATGGCGGGTGGGAAAAGCTCTAAGAGTTGGCCGTTCCTGCTTTGTACCAAGAACAATTCTAAATCTTTGCATGTGCTTGTTAAATTTAATCATCACAAGCAGATGAGGTAGGTCTTATCTATTTCACTGTTAAGATGTCAGAAAGGTTAAGTTGCTCAAGGTCATACAAGCAGACATAGGATTTTAAAATTTTAGTCGTTGCAGTGTTTAAAGGGAAAAAGAACCTTCTGGTTTGGCTTACAGTTGCTGCAGGACATCAGGAAGTCATGGGGCTAAAGGTCTGTATTGGTAATTAGTTTCAAACAGTGACTGATATAAATGGAATGTTAGAATAAATGGCTTCCTGGACCTGAAGAGGCGGTTGCAAGTGGAGAGAACATAATATCTGGGATGGGAATAGGCAGCATAAAAGAATTGTGCATTGAGGTAAAAGAAGCATGAATGGTAGTTAGGATTAGGTTGACGATAAGGAGAAAAAGATACTAGGCTTGTAAAGAGAAATTGGAAGACTTGTAGTTTGCTAAAGGGGATTATGTATGGATTTCCACTTGAATGGGAAACATAGTGAATTTAATCTTAGCTCCAGTGTGTCAGAACTTTGAGAAGTACTGTTTTAGCTGTGGTTATGTATTTGAAAATACTGGTGGTTTGTGCCAAGATTAAAACTTGAAATGCCCACAAGTAAGATATTTGATTAGGTATGTGGGTATAATTAACATCAATCACTTGAGTAACCTATGATGTTAACGAGTTTGGCATTCGTTAGATCATTGTAACTCAAAGTATGGTAAGACTGCCACCTCCTTCAGAGTGTGGGGTTTGAGGTGATTAAAATTGCAGATTGCTAGGCACCTCCACAGACCTGAATCGGAATCTCTTTTGGGGGAGGGTCCAGAATCTACATACACTCCATTGGAGGATTTTTCAAGGCTGCTGTTGCCAAGCTTTTCCTTTATGTGTGAGGAAGATTTGATAGGTGGATTCTACCCTGAAGTGTAATTGGTTGAGCTGTTTCTATGGTTAGTCTGAACTTCATTTGATTGGTGAATTCCAGGAGTAGGCATCCATTAAATTCTCAATGAATTGAAATTACTGAAATTTCAAACTACTAAAATCTTCCAGTGCTGTTATTTAAAACCTTTATTTTCTGTTTTAATCATTGACTATCTTTAGATCCCATTTTGTTTATTACTACAATTGCTAATCACATTTTCCCCACTAATTTTAAATATAGAAATATTATTGATATTCTCAAGCATTGCTCTAAAGCTGCCAATTTTGTTTTGTAGTTACAGTTAGCAGGGCTATGCTTGAAGAACACACTATACTTGAAAGTCCAACATTGTTGAGCTTAAGTGTCAATGATAGAGCTTTGTAAATTGATTACTGAACAGTCTGAGTAAAAGACTGTTGTCTTTTTAAAATTCATGTGTAAACTTCCACGTTGCTGTTATTAAGGTGTGTGTTTTATATTTGTCAGTAAGTGTGGTTGTATTGGTTTTGAGCAAAATGTTCAATTCTGCTGCCTGTAGTACTCTTGCATTAGGTAGCTCTTTATTGGAAGAGTAATCTTTGTTAGAAATTTTTTTTGTTTTGTGTTGCCTTTTTTATACATCAGTTCTCTTAAAGATACAGAGATGGAGAATTTGCTAATGGAAATAGGGCAATAGAAGAGAGCAGTTGAAATAGAATTCCAAAAGTCACTATTTTTGCCTTTAGAATTACACAGTTTACAACTTTTCTAATACAACTAAATGAGGAGGGGAAGTAGTCCAGTGAGGATGGGAGAGAATTTAGTCTAGGTTTGCCATAAATAATCAAGAATTAGCTAACTTGAAATTTAGCCTTTGCCCCTAATATCTGAGAGTTTGAACTAAGGTATCGTGTTAAAAATGGACATTGGTGGTTTGAAGTGGTGAAAGAGTCAGATATTGAACATACTCAAAATGTTGTAAATTAACATTTCCTTCCAGTTATAAGATATTTTTTCTTTTGCTGTTATCTCAAAATTACATTCATTGGGCTATAAATTAATGTGTCAGTCTTTAATTCCCATCATAGCCTTAATGTTTAGGAGACTTTGGCACATTGGCAATAGAATTAGAAATATATGAGTCATGGTTAAATTCCCTATGAGTATTGACTCTTCTCCCAGAGCTGACCAGACACAACTCTATAAAACCTATAGCCAGGTTGTAAGATGGCAGTGAGAGGCCCAGCTGCCACATGCCACATTTGAGTAGTACTAGGGGAGCCAGTAGATCACTATTCCACTCTTAAATGGTCTCAGAATTGGAGGACCTGTTGGCTTGTCCGTATAGCAGCTCATAGTGCTGTGTTTTGTAGAAGCCTTCTAGATTTGCATAATCCTGAGATACGCTGGGTGAAACAAAAAAGAAACTAGTTTCTTTCTTGAGGAACTTCAGTCCTAGTATCTGATGTGTGTTGTGAACCCGTAAGAGTAGGTAGGCTACAGTATGCTGTGTTTCCTAAATTTTTTACCCATTTCTAGAATATCCCAAGAATTAATCCCTGAACATTAAGGACTTTTGCTTTTAATATATTCTTTGGAATAGGTAAGATACACGGAACTAATTGCATAGAAAAGATGCAAATTTCGGGAATTCCCTCGTGGTCCAGCGGTTAGGACTCCGCGCTTTCACAGCTGAGGAGCCGCATTCAATCCCTGGTCAGGGAACTGTCCTGCAAGCCACATATCCCAGCCAAGAAAAAAAAAGAAAAGATGCAAATTTCAGTTAGGGTTAGAGATCTCTGTTAAGTAATTTAAGGTCATTAAAAGATGGCTAGTGTACAAGGCCAATGTGATTGCCAAGGAATTAGGAGTTCAAAGTTACCTGCACCTGGGAACCAGGGGCAAGAGGAGTGTTTGCTTTCTCCTTCATGGAATAATCTTGAGGTAGTCCATAAAGGGTAGGTAAATAAGACTTAGCTCTTGATAACAAATGCTGCAGAAAGACATGTAGGGGATAGTAAACTTTGGGTGAAACAGATTTTTATAGAAGAGAGAGATTAGGCTAAAAAGAATGAAGATATAAATGTAGGAAATAATTTTTTTTGTAAGATGGAATAACGTAAACCATTTGAATTAATTGTTGCTGTGTTAGTGCTTTTAAAAGCAGCATCTCGAGTTTTATTGGCAAAGTCAAAATGTTTGTAAAAAGCAAATCTGGTTCTTCCCATCTCTGTATCTTGTGTGTTATGTAGTATTTTGGGCTTGAATTGCTCAAGTATTCTGTGTATTTCTCTTTTAGTTTTATTACCTAAAGTTTCCAAAATGGAAATAATTTTTTTAATTAGGACAAAAATAGCAATTACAAAAATCTGGTTTTTTCCCCTAAATATATCTCAAACAGAGAAATAACTTGCTTATATAGAAGCCAAATAATGTCTTTCATTTAGTGTGTTCCTAATCCACTAAAACAGTTGGACTGATGACTGGACTGGTAAAACAGTAGGTACATTTCAAAATGAGTAAGCAGATGTTTTAACCTAGACTAAAGGATTCTTCAGCTTTTCAGACAGCTGTAAGATGTACTAACAATTTAAGAGTTAATTATAAGTAGAAGCTCTCCTTTTTTCCTCTTTACATGCCAAGTGTTGGTGAATGATTCATGTAGCTACCAGTTTTTGAGTGAAAGTAGGGATAAGAAGATGCCTTCAGAAAAGTCTTAGAGTATAATGAGAAAAACCAGAGGGATCAATGTTAATGCTGGGAGGTAGCAAAAATGCCATTACAGATAGGGGTGCATAGAGGAAGGTACAGTTAGTGGGGGACATGGGGGCATATCTCGGCAAAATAGGTCAATGTGTGTAAGTAAGACACAAATCTGGTGTGTTCTGGGACCCAACAGCACTCTAGTGGTGAAACTGAGGTGTTAAAGGAAAGGTAGATGAGGACCATGATGGAAACCAGTGGTCAAACAGGTATAATGAAGTGTGAGTAAGATTCAGAAAAAGGAGGACACAGCAGGGTAGGAGAGTATATTACTTTGGATTAGATACATGATTCCATTTATCTTTGTGAGGATGAGAATGAATGTTAGAATTTAAGTTGGATTTTTTGCTTTACTCAAGACACATTTAAGTTTACTAAAAATCACATATAACATTTAAAAAATTAAACTTTTTTAGTAGTGAAATTATTTGACTTGTATTATTTGATAAAGACTTGAGTTTTCACTTTCATAAGCTGCCTTTCAGCCTAGTCGCACAGGTTTTAAAATGTAAGCATTTGGTAAAATAGTCAACATCTTCTGAAGTAGGTTTTTTAAGGGCTCAAAAACCTCATCTTTTTAACTGATACAGATGTAACTTAACTATTGTTAATATTTTTTTCTTTATTCCTGTTGTAGGAGGCAAGTGAGGCCTATCTGGTTGGCCTTTTTGAAGACACCAACCTGTGTGCTATCCATGCCAAACGTGTAACAATTATGCCAAAAGACATCCAGCTAGCACGCCGCATACGTGGAGAACGTGCTTAAGAATCCACTATGATGGGAAACATTTCATTCTTTAAAAAAAAAAAAAAAAAAAAAAAAAAAATTCTCTTCCTGTTATTGGTAGATCTGAACGTTAGATTTTTTTTTTTTTTCCCGTGGGGTCAAAAGGTACCTAAGTATATGATTGCAGGTGGAAAAATGGGGGACAGAAATCAGGTATTGGCAGTTTTTCCATTTTCATTTGTGTGTGAATTTTTAATATAAATGCGGGGACATAAAGCATTAATGCAAGTCAAAATGTTTCAGTGAACAAGTTTCAGCAGTTCAACTTTATAACAATTATAAATAAACCTGTTAAATTTTTCTGGACAATGCCAGCATTTGGATTTTTTTAAAACAAGTAAATTTCTTATTGACTGCAACTAAATGGTGTTTGTAGCATTTTTATCATACAGTAGATTCCATCCATTCACTATACTTTTCTAACTGAGTTGTCCTATATGCAAGTACATGTTTTTAATGTTGTCTGTCTTCTGTGCTGTTCCTGTAAGTTTGCTATTAAAATACATTAAACTATACCTGCTTTTGGTCTTTACTATCAGCCTTGTCTGTACAATTAACTTACTTGAAATTTCCATATTCAGAATAATTTTAGTATCAAGCATTTTGTCACTTTTTATCTGATACTGTTGAGAGAGGAGGAAAGTATAAGCTTTGTATGGGAAGGAAACTGGAGCTACTGGCTTTCCTCCAAATTTTTAAAAATTTGAAGGTGGTATATCTATTTTCCAAAACCAGAGTTTGACTATGGATATGTGTACTTTTAACCAGCAATTCCCAAACCTAGCTGGCCAGCAGAATCACATGAAAATAGTTAAACCTGTATAAGTAGTGAAAGTACATTTATAAACATAATCTGTTATTAAACTTTGAATATTTAATGGTAATTTAACTGCAAATGTAACAGTCTTCAGCTCAAAAATTAGTGCATCAGAAAGCTGGCTATTTTAAGATATTGTATATTAACCCTGAAGTTATTAATCAAGCACCTATAGTTCATTCTTAGCACTGTGTTTTATTTAGCATTGGGGTGATTAACGTGAAAAGAGGATGGTGAACCTTTTAAGACTTACAACATCTCTTATTAGAGAAATGCAAATCAAAACTACAATGAGGTATCATCTCACACCAGTCAGAATGGCCATCGTTAAAAAATTGTCTACAAACAGTAAACACTGGAGAGGGTGTGGAGAAAAGGGAACCCTCTTGCACTGTTGGTGGGAATGTAAATTGATACAGCCACTATGGAGAACACTGGAGGTGCCTTAAAAAAACAAAGTAGAACTACCATACGACCCAGCAATCCCACTACTGGGCATATACCCTGAGAAAACCATAATTCAAAAAAGAGTCATGTACCACAATGTTCACTGCAGCACTATTTACAATAGCCGGGTCATGGAAGCAACCTAAATGCCCATCGACAGACGAATGGGTAAAGAAGATGTACATATGTACAACAGAATATTATGCAGCCATAAAAAGGAATGAAATTGAGTCATTTGCTGAGACATGGATGGAACTAGAGACTGTCATACAGAGTAAGTCAGGAAGAGGAAAACAAATCGTATATTAATGCATATATGTGGAATCTAGAAAAATGGTACAGATGAACCGGTTTGCAAGGTAGAAATAGAAACAGATGTAGAGAACAAACGTATGGACACCAAGGGGGGAAAGCAGGGGGGGAGGGGGTGGTGGTGTGATGAATGGGAGATTGGGATTGACATATATACACTAATAGGTATAAAATAGATAACAAGAACCTGCTGTGTAAAAGATAAAATTTAAAACAAGGGGCTTCCCTGGTGGCGCAGTGGCTAAGAATCCACCTGATTGGGACACGGGTTCGAGCCCTGGTTGGGGAAGATCCCACATGCTGCGGAGCAACAAAGCCTGTGCGCCACAACGACTAAGCCTGCGTTCTAGAGCCTGTGTACCTAGAGCCCGTGCTCCACAAGAGAAGCCGCTGCAATGAGAAGCCTGCACACCGCAACAAAGAGTAGTCCGTGCTGCAACTAGAGAAAAGCCCGCGCACAGCAACGAAGACCCAGTGCAGCCAAAATTAATTAATTAATTTTTAAAAAGTTCAAAACAAAAACAGAAAGACACATGCTCCCCCAGTGTTCATCGTAGCACCGTTTACAACAGCCAGGATGTGGAAACAACCTAAATGTCCACCAACAGAGGAATGGATGAAGAAGATGTGGTACATATATTCAATGGAATATTACTCAGCCATAAAAAGGAATGAAATTGGGTCATTTGTAGAGACGTGGATGGACCTAGAGACTGTCATACAGAGTGAAGTAAGTCAGAAAGAGAAAAACAAATATTGTATATTAACGGATGTATGTGGAATCTGAAAAAATTGGTATAGACGATCTTATTTACAAAGCAGAAATAGAGACACAGATGTAGGCAACAAATGTATGGATACCAAGGGGGAAGGGGGGTGGGATGAATTGGGAGACTGGGATTGACATATATACACTACTGATACAATGTATAAAATAGATAACTAATGAGAACCTACAGTATAGCACAGGGAACTCTGACATTAGTTGTAGCATATGAGTGAAGCTGCTCTGGAAGTGAACTGAGATGAACTAATCAATGGGCTAAGAACAGATTCATGTCAATAAGCTACAACATTGGGCTTATAAACATAAACATTGGTGTTAAGGTTTTTAGCAGTAACTTCATTTTTAGAATTTATGTCATTATAAAATCAATGTGAGAAATATGAGATTTTTTTAGAGCCTGTTTCTAATTTGTTGACATGGTATCCTAGTTTTAGTGTGATCGTTTGTATAGGCTTCTACAGGCAGGCACTAGTATTACTTGGAGTATTGGCAGGAACATATGTTCACTGCAGTATAAGCTACTAAGAGCCAATTGAAGTATGTTTGATACAAAATAGATGAACTTGGCACTCAAAGCAGGTACACGGATGTCTGGTCAATGTACTGAGCTTGTCTCAATATACCATGGTCTGTTAATACTTGATAGGTATTCTCTTATTCCTATAAGGTAGATAACTCTTTCCTACTTAACTAAAGAGGCAATGAAATTTGGGAGGATTATTCTTATTTGACTAGGGTCTAAACAATATGCATAATTTTGAGGTCAGGGTTATTTTTTGACTTAGATATGAGTGTGATCTGCCACTCCCATTGATGCTTATTAACCTGGCCTGAAAATCCTCCTTTTTTTTTTTTTTTTTTATAAATTTATTTTATTTATTTTTGGCTGTGTTGGGTCTTCGTTGCTGCGCCCGGGCTTCCTCTAGTTGTGGTGAGCGGGGGCTACTCTTCGTTGTGGTGCGCCGGCTTCTCATTGCGGTGGCTTCTCTTGTTGCGGAGCACGGGCTTGACGCGTGCGGGCTCAGTAGCTGTGGCTCACGGGCTCTAGAGCGCAGGCTCAGTAGTTGTGGTGCACGGGCTTAGCTGCTCCGTGGCATGTGGGATCTTCCCGGACCAGGGCTCGAACCCATGTCCCCTGCATGGCAGGTGGATTCTTAACCACTGCGCCACCAGGGAAGCCCTGAAAATCTTCTTACCTGCTATGCTTTGGAGTTGGCTACATGAGAATTTACCTAGGAAAAATCTATAGTGAATTAGAGTTAGGCCCAAAGTGATATGTGGGGACCATAGCTAAACTCACCTCTCGTTATTAAGTTCAGTTTTTAGCATCTGTAACAAGGTGGTAACCAGCTTTTGAATATGAAGTATCTTATGAAAATAGCTGATTAATACGTAAAAGTTTCCAGAAAATATTCCTAAAGTCTAAGACAAGTTTACAGATGAAAAACCCTATGAAATCATGTGGTAAGATAAAAACTTTAGGTAAGGTTTTAGGGAAATCAGGGAATGCTGGAAGAACTTCTAGGAAGGAATTTGGAAATGTCATTCTCTTAGGCAAATGAGGGGAGGAAATCTTCCCTTGGCTAAATACTGTCAGGTGGGTTAGTGCTTGAACAATGTCCAAGCTCTTGCCCTTCTCATCCTGACAGCCTAGAATCTGAGAGGAAATCAACTTTGCACATTTGAATATATCGAGGATGTGCTAGATGCTGAGTATGTAAAGGTATAAAGCTGCTCCAATTTAAATTCTCAACAACTCTGTAAGGTGGGTACTATTATATACCCTATTTTACAGGTGAAACTTGCCCAAGATCACATAGTAAATAGAGGGGATGGAATTTGTTCCCCAGTAGACTAAATCCAAGGCCTTGCTTTCTAATTCCCATGCTCTAAGTGTGAGATATACAAATAAGAGCAGTTAATTTGTCGGGAGCACTAGAAGAAGTTAAGGACAGTAGAAACAAGTGGGGGCCAGGGGAGACAAAATTGGGAATGATAGGGACAGATTATAGAAATTACAAGAAAACTCTTCATTTGAAAACATGCTGCTCACCACCAGCTCAGTCTTGAGCTACCCCCTTAATTCCTCCCTCTTCCTCACCTCCATTAAATCCTGTTGACTTCCTCCAAAAGTGCATCCAAAACTTTCCACTTAACCCTTCTACCATCCTAGTCCGAGCTGCTATCAGCAGCTAAGTTATTGCCATAACTTAAATCAGTCTGCATTCATCCACTCATTCCCTCCGGCCTCTTCACACAGCCCCCAGAGAATGTTCCTAAAACATAAATCATTTCAGATCATTTCCGCACTTAAAAATTTCTAGTGGCTTCCCATTGCTCACAGATTAACATCTAAACTTGCTCATGAGGCAGGCCCTGTGTGATCTGGCCTTGTCAATCTTCTCTTTCCACCACTTACTTATTAAGCTGTAGCCAAACCCTCTGCCCACATACCCTTTGTCACATCCCTTGGCTTTATTTCCTTATTTATCAAAATCTGAAATTACATTACATTCTTCCTGACTCTACCCCTACTAGAATGTGCTACAAAACAGGGGTTCATTGTCTTCTCCATTGTAGCCCCAGTGCTGGTACATAGTAAACCTAAATAAAAATCAATTGCATTCATGCTAGAATGAATGTTCCTGCTGTCCTTCAGATTTTAACATTAAGCTTGTATAACCTTAAAATATAGTAACTGATTTATTGTTTTGAAGATTAAGTGAAAACGTGAGGTTTGGCACATAATATTCAGTAAATGCTGGGCTAGAATTTTAAATTCCGATAAAGCAAGTCAGATATATATTGTTTCTTGCAAAGTTGTAGAGAAAAATGCCTCCAACTTCCCATCTTTCTAAGTAGTATGCATTTTCTATGAAAACCCTGCTGAATAGTTATCATTCTTATGCCATTAAGCATTGGTCTCTAAGTGAAATAGGATTTAGGTAACACCCTTATCACGACAGTCAGTTGAATCAGTAAGTACATAACTAGTGGTGAAACCATAGGTAAGAGGCATTCTCTTAAAGTCATTATGAGTACTTTTTTCACCAGTATTACTAAACATTCTTTGGAAAGTTCTAGTCAATGAGAAAATGTATTTTTTTAAAGGAAATAATTATTTGCAGTATAGCTTCATAGCTGAGTTCCAGCTCTGGGAGTTTTCTGGCTGTCCAGTGGTTAGGACTCCGGGCTTTCACTGCCGTGGCCTTGGTTTGACCCCTTGTCGGGGAAATAAGATCTCGCAAGACCAGAGGTGCAGGGGGGAGTTCAGGTCCACCCGATGCCTTGTTCATTCAGTATTTATGGAGCACCTCCCATGTGCCAGGCACTGTTGAAGGAATACTGAAGTGAACAAAACAAAGTTAAAGTTCTCTGTCCTCATGGAGCTGCATTCTAGTGAGGGAAATAGACAAGGAAAATCCTTAAAGGATAAAGAAGTAAAATACAGTTGTTCCCCTGAATCCCCTGGGATTGGATCCAGGACCCACCACAGATACCAAAATCTCGGATGCTCAAGTCCCATAGTTGGCCCCTCCACGGCCGTGGTTCCACATCCAGGGAATCAACCACCACTGATCGTGTGGTACTGTAGGATGTATTTAGTGAAAAAAATCCGCATATCCTTGGACACACACAGTTCAAACTCGTGTCCTTGAACAACACAGGCTTGAACTGTGCAGGTCCACTTATAGGTGGATTTTTTTTCAATAAATATGCAGTGAGCCCTCGATTTCCCTGGGTTCCTCATCTTCAAATACGGAGCGCCCACTATGGGACTTGAGCATCGGCAGATTTTGGTATGCGAGGCGGGTCCCGGAACCAATCCCCCACAGACACGGAGGGACGACTGTACATCGTTTATTAGATAGCGGTAGGTGCTAAAGAGAAAAATTAACATGGTGAAAAGTGTTGTGATACAAGGGAGGTGGGTGTTGGGAGTTAGGCCAGGAAGGCATCACTGAGGTGTCATTGGAGTAAAGTCCTAAAGAAAATGAGAGAGCAAGCCACACAGATGTGAGAGAAGAATATTCCAGGCCCTACTGGGGGTCCTGTTGGGGGCAAGCCTGGTGTGTTCAGGAACCACAGGGAGACAGGAATGGGTGCAGTGGAAAAAGTGAGCAGAGTAGGCGAGAAATCAGAGATGCAATGGGGACCAGATCCTGCAGGACTTAGAGGTCCTAGTAAGGACACTGAGTGAGAGGAGATGCCTCGGGAAAGTTTTAAGCAGAAGAATAATATGGTGTGACTTAAGTTTTAACAAAATCACTCCAACTGCTGTGTGGAAAATGAGGAGAATAAAGGTAGAGCAAGAAGGAAAACCCCTTAGGAAGCTATTGGCAGTAACCTAAATGTGACATGATATTGTGGCTTGGACTTGAGTGATGGCAGTGGAGGTGGTGAGAAGTGGCATGCTGGATATTTTTGAAAGGTAGGATGGCTGGGACTTGCTAACGGGTGTGGGCATGAGAAAGAGAGGAGTTAGTGGTGCCAAGGTTTTTGGCCTGAGCAACTTCAAGAATGAAGTTGCTATTGCTTGAGACAGGGGAACCTGACGGGGCAGGTTGGAGGGGAATATAAGGAGCTTAGTTATGGACATGTTAAGATTGAGACGCTTATTAGACTTCAGTGGAGATTTCAAGTAGATTGTTGGATATGAGCCTGGGGTTTAAGAGAGAGGTTTGGGCTGGAGACAGAAATTTAGAAGTCATCAGTAAATGTATGGTCTAAAAGCCAAGAAGCTGGATGAGATCACCAAGGGAGTGGGTGTAGATAGAAATTAGAGAAGAGGTCCAAGCACTCAGGGACTCAACATTCAGAGTTTAGGGAGCGAGGGGAGCACTCCGAAGGAGGCTGATACGAGTGGGCAGACAGGAAGAAAGCCAGGCATCCGTGATGTCTGTAAGCCCGAAGAAGCAAGTACTCCAAGGAAGAGTGGTCTCTGTGACAAATACTACTGCTGTGTCAAGAAGAGGGCGGTCTGAGAGTTGACCATTGGATTTGGCAACGTGGAGGTAATTGGTGATCTTGATAAGAACCATGTTGGTGAAATCGAGGGAACAAAACCTGATTAGAGTGGATGCAAGAGCAACCGGCGCTTTAAGCAAAATGATCACACTTCACGTTGTCAATAATGAGACGAACTGACATTATAAACTCCTGATGTAAAACACTAAGGACACAACATTACCCAAACGTTTACCCCAAATGTTTAATCTGTATATAATCATGAGGAAACACCCAGCTAAATCCAAAGCGTGAGACATACTACAAAACAACTGGCCTAGACTCTTCAAAAATGTCAATTTCACAAACCAAAACAAGGCCGGGGAACTGTTTCAGATTTAAGGTGACTTAAGAGACATGACAATTAATTGCATGTTAATCAATCCTTCATTGGATCCTGGATTAAAAAAAAAAAGTTAAAAAGAAACTTTGGGGACGGGCAAATTTCAGTATGGAATATATGTTAAATAATATATCAATTTCAAATTTCTTTGGTGTATGATAATGGTATTAAGGTTATACAGGAGAATGTACTTGTTCTTCACTCATGCTGAAGGAGTGAAGAGTCATAATAGCTGCAGCTTAATCCAAAATATATAGAGGGG
Source organism: Balaenoptera physalus (assembly GCF_965194825.1). Classification (NCBI taxonomy): domain Eukaryota; kingdom Metazoa; phylum Chordata; class Mammalia; order Artiodactyla; family Balaenopteridae; genus Balaenoptera; species Balaenoptera physalus. Next base: position 24,520,951 of record NC_138882.1, read on the forward strand.
AAGGTGGGGGAGGGATAGACTGGGAGTGTGGGGTTAGTAGATGCAAACTATTACATATAGAATGAATGGACAATGATGTCCTACTGTATAGCACAGGGAACTATATTCAATGTCGTGGGATAAACTATAATGGAAAAGAATATTTTAAAAATGTATATATATGTATAACTGAGTCTGCTGTACAGCAGAAATTAACACAACATTGTAAATCAACTATACTTCAATTAAAAAAAGAAAACATATATAGAGAAAAAGATAAAACAAATATGGTAAAATAACAATTGGTAAATTTACATTGTGCCATTCTTTCAACTTTTCTATAGGCTTAAAATTTTCAAAACAATCAGTTGGAAATGTTTTTAAAAAGAATTAGAAGAAATGAATTGGTAACTCCAGGAGTTTTGCTTAAAATAAAGAGAAATGGAAAGTAAATGAAGAGGAAAGTGGAGCTCAGTGTTTTTGTTTTTGTTTCCTGTAAGATGGGAGAAATAGAATATTTGTTTGCTATTGTGTGTTTTGTATGCTTGTGCTATTGGGGTTGTGAGGATTATATGAATTAAAACATGTCAACTGCTTGGAACGTTCCTGGCACATAGTAAATGCTCAATAAATATTCACCGATATGTTTATTATAAAATTGTTATTTTTAACAAATAATATTTATTTTGGAAGCCCAAGAGTCTCAATTACAAAATTATTGGTTTTAATGAGATCTCAATAAGATGGTAGGTAATAAGATATACAAAAGTCAATAGTGGTGATCATTTTGTAATGTATAAAAACATTGAGTCACTATGTTGTACACCTGAAACTAATGTAATGTTGTAAGTCAATTATACTCCAGTTTTTAAAAAGTCAATATAATTTCTATACATTAATAATTAGTTAAAAATTTATAATGAAACTAATTGCTGGTTATAAATTAACATATGCATATGTAATATAAAAAAAAAAATACTATCGGGCTTCCCTGGTGGCGCAGTGGTTGAGAATCTGCCTGCCAATGCAGGGGACATGGGTTCGAGCCCTGGTCTGGGAAGATCCCACATGCCGCGGAGCGACTAGGCCCGTGAGCCACAATTGCTGAGCCTGCGCGTCTGGAGCTTGTGCTCCGCAACAAGAGAGGCCACGATAGTGAGAGGCCCGCGCACCGCGATGAAGAGTGGCCCCCACTTGCCTCAACTAGAGAAAGCCCTCGCACAGAAACGAAGACCCAACACAGCCATAAATAAATAAATAAACAAAATTAAAAAAAATAAAATAAAACTGTCCTCCCAGAAAACTATGGAATCATCAAATGTTAAAAAAAAAAAAAAAAAAAAAACTATCTACCATGTCCACTAACCTATAACACATCAAAAAATACACCTAAGAAATGTGTGGAGAATTATTTAAAGAAAACACAAACTTTTGTTGAAGGCCATAGAAAAGATCTGAATAAAGTAAGAAAGATATATGTTCCTGGATGGAAAGACTCAATACTGTAAAGAATTCACTTCTTTCCACATTAATCTATACATTGAGACAATCTCAATAAAAATTCTAACAGGATTTTTAATGGAGCTTTACAGATTAATTCTAAAGTTCTTGGAGGGGACTTCCCTGGTGGCGCAGTGGTTAAGAATCCACCTGCCAATGCAGGGGAATAGGGTCCGAGCCCTGGTCGGGGGAGATCCCACATGCTGTGGAGCAGCTAAGCCTGTGCACCACAACTACTGAGCCTGTGCTCCGCAAGGAGAGAAGCCACCACAACGAGAAGCCCGCGAACCTCAACGAAGACCCAACTCAGCCAAAAATAAATAAATAAACTTATTTTTAAAAAATCATTGGATAACGGTGAAACTATTCAATCGTGAAAAAGTAAGATAATTGCACTATTCATGAGGCAGCAGTTGCATTACTATTTCATAACCCCCAAATTAATTTCAGGTTGATTAAAAGAATAAACATCAAAAACAAAATTAATAGAGAACTGAAAGGAAATATTAGAGAATTGTTTAATATTCTTCCTCAAAATCTCCACGTCTATAAACCTGTCCCCTAGAAATGCAAAGATAAGTTAGGATGAGCATATGTTTCCCAGCACTGTTTGTAAAGCTGAAAATTTTGAACATCCTAAATGTCCATCAGTACAGGAATGGCTAAATAAAATTTTATGGAGTGATATTAAGAAATACTATGTAGCTGGGACTTCCCTGGTGGTGCAGTGGATAATACTCTGTGCTCCCAATGCAAGGGGCCCAGGTTCGATCGCTGGTCAGGGAACTAGATCCCACATGCATGCCGCAACTTAAAAAATTCACATACCACAGCTAAGGAGCCCGCCTGCTGCAACTAAGACCTGGTGTAACCACATAAATAAATAAATATTTTAAAAAAAAGAAAGAAATACTATATAGCCATTGAAAAGAATGAGGCAGAGAGACCTATACATGCTGATGTGGAAAGGTTTCCAAACTATACTGTTAAATAAAAAAGAAAAATGTGCAACAAACGTAGCATTTTTCTTTCTATGAGTCTAACAACAAAAACAGCAACAAAACCGCAAATCACTTGTAAATCGTGTGTGTATGTACACATTATATATACACAGAGACTACATGCATATGCATAGGAAAGGTCTGGAAAGATGCACCAAACCGCTAACAGTGGTAGCCTAAGGGGAGCAGAGTTTCTGGAATCTTAGATATTCTGGCAGAGGAGCCACTCACAAGCATGGCTTCAGAGCTCCTTACCCAACTTTTATAGCAACAGGAGGGATTTATTGAGGGCTTGCTATGTGCCAAGCCAAGCACTGTACTAAACTCTGCTTTATCTCAGTTCTCACAAGGACCTCAGGAAGGAGACTGTTACTACCTCCATTTCAGAGATGGGAGAAGCGAGGCTGAGTATCCCCATCTTCCTATCCCTGCCCAGCCCTAGTGTCTTGGACACATCCCTGTGTTTGTGGTTCCCCTTTGAGAGAATCCTTCTGTTTGGACCCCTCCAGGTTGCATCCTTTTGTAGTCGCCTGTGTCTGGTTTGCGGGCAGTTTCAGGAGTTAAGTAGGTCACTAGCTTGGCCAATGCCACAACCGTGGGCAGGACACTTAACCTCCATGAGCCTCAGTTTACCAGTCCAAAAAACAGGGACCACTGGTGGGACATGAGGTGATTTCATGTGGCTTATGAGTGATTTTTTTTTTTTTTTTTTTTTGGTCGCGCCGCGGGGCATGTGGGATCTTATTTCCCAGACCAGGGATCGAACTTCCGCCCCGTGCAGTTCTTAGCGCAGAGTCTTAACCACTGGACCGCTGGGGAACTCCCATGAGTGAACATTTAAAATATATATATAATATATATATATATATATTATATATATATATATATATGATAGTTTATGAACTAGTAAAATAAACATTGTACATCAAACCTGGGATTTCAGATAGCACCTCTTTACATTTTGAGTGTATTAAAAATTATAATAAGTAAATAATAGTACAGGTGGTGCTGGCCAAAATGACGAAAGGGGTAGGAGAGGAGGGGAATTTATGAGAAAAAGCATGAAAAAATGCTTAGCACAGAGCCAGAACGCACACACAGTGAGAACTCAATGCATTGATTTAATTGGTTATCATCATCACATTTGGACTTGAAATAAGCAGTTCTGATTCCAAGTGTAGGGGACCGAGACGGAGTGGGAAGAGAGAGAGGTGGCCAGGACTTCTGTCACCAGCCTAGGGCACCCTCAAGACGTCCCAGGCCCGGGCTTAGCCCCGGTGGGGCCCGACAGCGTGTTGGAGAACTCGGTGGCTTCACGGCCAGCTGAGCCGAGGCGACCGCGCTGGCTCCAGACTGGTCAGCAGAGGGCCGCGCATAGGTTCCTTCCTGCACTTCCTGCGCGACTCGCGGCTCTCAGCGCCCGAAGCGGCGCCTGCCAAGGACGGATTCCGGAGGAGCGCTGCCCAGTCTCGGGGAATCGGGTGCGGGAAAGGCTGCCGCTGCCAGCCCGCCCCCGGGAGCAGCCAGCGGGGGACGGGGCACGGACGGAGCCTCGAGAACCGAGCGCTCAGACTCCTCCCTGCCCCTCGCCGCCCACACCCCATCTACCTCAGGTTGGGAGGCCAGTCCTCCACGCCTTTCGCCTCTCGAGCCCACCCCTTTCGCTCCTTGCCCCTGTTGTTGCTCTAATGAGGGCTTTTCCTTTTCCGCACTTTTCTGAAATCGCCTCCTGACCTGGGCTCTCTCCCTGCGATCTCTCCCTCCCCACCCACTGTCCAGCGCCTGAGGGACCTTCCTACGACGCCAAGCTGATCTTTCCAGCCCTTTCCAACCTAACGTCAGGCCGGCGGACAGCACCGCCGCCTTCCTCCGCTGTCACTGGAGGCCGCCCCACCCAGACCACGCCCCTCGGAATCCCGACACGCCCCCTCCGAGTCCACGCCCCTCCGAGACCACGCCCCTCCGCGCCGGCTGCTCTTCTGGAGCTCCGGAAGGTGAGCTAGCGCTGGGAGTCCCGGCTCTGCAGCGCACTCCCCGCCCGCCCAGCAGGGAAGATCCTGGACGCCCCCTGCCGTCCCTGCCAGGGCCACACGCGCCCACGATGAGGCCTGCTTCCCAGACCTCAGCCTCCCCGGGGGGCAGGGCCCGGGCTCGCTGTCCCCGCAGCTTCTCCCGGCCCTCAGGTTTGGGACCCGTTTCCCCGACGAGGGGCTGGCGGCCCGCACGGCTCCGAGCTCAGGGCCTCCCCGCCCCCGGCCCGCCCTCGTGGCCATCTGGAGGCCCGCGAGCTGCAGCTGCGGCCCCGAAGACGCCGCACGTCCCGCCGAGGGGTTACACTTGGCGTTTTGGAAAACGAAGCTGGTTAGTGCTCAGCTGCCTCAGATGAAAACTGTGGATGAAAATGTAACATTTATGAACGGAGAAGCCATGAGCATGTAAACTGCGTTTATTCTTGCCGCGGCTCCCGAGGAGCATGAGTTGCTGGTCCCGCCGCGCCCGCAGTCGTCTCCGGCAGCCGCCTCCTTCTGCCCCTCGAAGGTGGGCTTCAGCCTTTAACCCACCTGGACCTGGCTGAAACTGATCAGGAAGCAGGGCTGTCGGAGAAAACGCCAGGACGCCGCAGGCTTCCGAGGCGCAGTCACTGCGCCCCAGCCTCCCTTGTGGCGGAGGGGACCGCTTCCCTGGCTCGCCCGGACCGGCCCTATTCCCAGTGCTCCGGATTAAGTTTTTTTTTTTTACCCGGAGCTTCGGTCTTTGATTCAGCCGCCCCGCTGGGAGCTAGTAGAAAGGATGACCAGGCTGTTCCTGGTCCGGAGAAGGCGAGTCCTTAGGGGACACTCAGGAGAGGGGAGCTAGTGCTGAGGGAAGCGGCGGGGGGCGGTCGTCCAGGTTAGCGTTCCCCGTGCCCTCGAGGATGAGCAAGATTTATACAGGTCAGGAGAGGCAACCGGGGAGTAGGACGGGATTTTACTTAGGAATCAGTCATGTGGGATTGTCGCAAAGTGATCAGTTATGAGGTCAGGGCAAGGCCTGAGGAGCTGCCCCTGGGGGAGAGGGAATCCTAAGTCCTGGAGGAGTCATCTTGGGGACACCAAATGTAGAAGGGTCCTGGGATGGGGGCTGTCTCCCAAGGGTGCCTTAACGGCCCAGCTCAGCTTCTCCCACTTGCTGGGGAGGAGGCCTGGGACGACCTGGGTGGGGACCCAAGCACGAACACCACCTTCAACGGAGCTTTGCCTCTGTACCACCCCAGCCCCTGCCCAGAGGTTTTAACAGGACCATTTCCTCCCTCCTCACAGAATCAAGCACTTGGCAATGAGTCTGAGAGAAAGAGCAGGTCAAAACAGTCCTCAGCACAGCAGGGGAATAATTTTCTAAGGAAAGGGCACACCCAGAGAGACGATGCCACCTCCAATCCTGGGGATTTCAGGTAGGTGCCACCTGGGATCTCCGCAGAGCCTCTCTCCCTTCCATCTGCTGGTTGAGCGGTGGGGACACTCTGGAAGCCTCCCAGTAGTCTGTTCTTGGGAAATAAAGAACGATGGATTAACCCAAGAGTTCTAGGACCCTGGAATTTAATGTTGAAAACGGTGGACAAATAATTTAAAGGGAGATATTTGGCTTCATATTCAGGGTGAAGAGATGTGCTTGAATATCTTCTTCACCATGAGCCAAGCACCATGCTAAGCTTTCATTCTCACGTCGTCAGAGCAACCCTGAGGTTGCAATACAATAAGTATTGTTTTCCCTATTTTAGAGATACGGAAACTGAAGCTCAGAGTTATGAAATGACGGGCACCAATCACACAGCTATTGAGGGGCAGAATCAGAATTATAAGACAGGTCTTGACTTCAATCTTGGTAGAAGGAGAAATTTAGATAATTAGGAAATGGATGAAACCTTTGTTAGGTTTTGGGAAGCATATAAGGACAAACATGGACCCAGCCGCAAGTTTAGTAAGCAGGGTCTTCCAAACGGGAATGACCAACGCACCCCAACCCCTTGGGTTGCCCTGTGCCATTTCCACTTTGCAGTGCGGGGCAGCGCCTCTGCTTTCCCGCTGGCTCCCCTGTAGACCCCACCGGGGAGCAGGGCAGGAGACTACCAGCCTAGAGGGGGCAAAGGGGACTGACTTCTTCCCGGAGGCTTCCTGTGGGCTTTCCATCTGCTTCCAGTTTCTGGGGGCATCACCCCGGTCTCAGTTCTTCAGCCCAGCAATAGCAGTTCTTTCCTGTGGCAGCGGCTCAACCCAGTTTGCAGAGTTTCTCCTACATCCTCATCATGTACCACCGCAACCCCCCGCCCCCCTCACCTACCGGAGATCTCAGCACTATTTGGACAACGCCCCCTCCTCAGAAGATTGGGTTCCAGACCCACAGGGCCCTTCTTCCCAGCTCAGAGACGCCAGCACCAGCCGAGCAGTACCCCCTTCTCTGAGGTCTGTGCGTCAGCTCTGGGCCTCTCGTGTGAGTTTCTGTTTTCATCATTCTGAGCACTTTAATTTAATTCTCCCAGCTCTAGAGTGGCGGCTGCTTCCTGCAGTTGCTCCCTTTGTGATACCTTAAAGCTTTCTTTTTACTCTTTCACTTACTAGTTAAATGTTTACCTACTTAACAGTTCTTTTTTTAAAAATTTATTTTATTGAAGTAGAGTTGATTTACAATGTCGTGTTAATGAACAGTTCTTTACAGTAAATTTTCTCTGTTAAAAAAAACTACTGTGGCTTCCGTCTCCTGACTGGCCCTTGACTGATACAGAAATTGGGACCACGAGTGGAGTGTTAGGTGTGATAAAAGCAAGAGGAGCCACTCTCACCCTGATTCCCAGGCCCGGCTGTCGTGGCTGTGGGACAAACAGCGCCACGTGATGTTCTCTGACTCAAAGCACCCACTGTAGCCTGTGAGACAGAACCCCACGCCTTCAGAGTGCTGACTCCCAACGGGCACCATACCTAGGTCATCAGTCGGTCATCCCACCCTTCTATTAGGTCAGCTGCTTCTGAGTGATAGGGTATGTGATTAAACTGGTTAACTCCACGGGCATCAGCCCTTTGCTGCTCTTCTTCTGACGTGAGGTGACTTCTTTGATCCAAAGCAGTGTTGTGCGGAGCAGCAGGACCGTGAGCGAGGCACTTCGCCAATCCATGCATGGGGTTGCTTGCAGAAACATTATGAGCAGGAAACGCACGTCCATATCCAGAATGTGTGTATAGCCCACTGGGGACAAATCTCTGCCTCTTCCATTATGGAAAGGGTCCAATGTAATCAACCTGCCACTAGGTGGCTGGCTGGGGCCCCCAGTATGGCTCAGTGTTAGTATCTGCTGCTGGCTGATTAGACGGCAGACGGCCAAGTCAGCACTGGTGAGGGGAAGCCCGTGCACAGACTTGGACTCAAACTCAGCCACCATGGCCACTTGGTTGCATGGGCCCCTTGAGCAAGCACTGGGGTAGCTGTGCAAAGAGGCTGACTGACATCCTTAGAACATGCTTTGTTCACCTGATTGGCAAGAGCCTGCTTTGCAGTGAATACCCTTTAGTGAGCAGTTACATGGGGCACAAATACCCTGGCATTCCATGCCCGTTTGGAGAGACACGTCCACATACTTCTTCCCCAGACCTCCTTGTCACCAACCTTCCAATCGTATTCCTTCCACATCCCTGCCAATGAATCCATATAGACCCATACTTCCGGCCGTCTCTCAGCCCAGACAAAGTGGGCAAAGTGCCTCTTGAAGCCCTGCCCACTAGGAGGATTTTCTTTCATTGTCCTTCAGAGCCACCCTGGCGTGCGACTGTAGGGTTACGGCTGCCCACTTTCTGTTGGTGCCAGTAGATCATGTAGAACCTTCTGTAAACCAGACCTGAATTTTTTCCTTCTCAGCCAACTGATCACAAGGAACTTTCTATGAAGTCCTGGGATTAAGGGAAGACAGGCGATGAAGAAAGAGTCTCTGTTACAGGCATCTGAGCCACCTGCACACACAACCTACTTGTGTCTTCTGAACCCGCTCCAGCCCAGCCTCTCACGTGCCATTCCACGGGACAAGCCAGTGTCGGGTGTTGTACCTACAAAGCTATCACCATACCCAAGTTCACCTAGATTTTCTCCAGGGTTATCTTCTAGGAGTTTTATAGTTTTACCTTTTATACTTAGGTCTGTGATCCAGTTAGAGGTAGTTTTTGTGAAGGGTATAAGGTATGTATCCATATTCCCTTTTTTTAAAAAATAGATCTTTATTGGAGTATAATTGCTTCACAATACTGTGTTAGTTTCTGTTGTACACCAAAGTGACTCAGCCATATGCATACACATGTCCCCATATCCCCTCCCTCTTGAACCTCCCTCCCACCCTCCCTATCCCACCCCTCTAGGTCATCGCAAACACCGAGCTGATCTCCCTGTGCTATGCTTCTGCTTCCCACCAGCCAACTATTTTACATTCCGTAGTGTGTATATGTCGATGTTATTCTCACTTCCCCCCAGCTTCGCCCTCCCACCCCATGTCATCAAGTCCGTTCTCTACATCTACCTCTTTATTCCTGCCCTGCGACTAGGTTCATCAGTACCATCAGCAGTGACGCCCATGACCCCAGCTCACAAGGTCCCTAAGGGTCTGGAGGTGCTGTTGCTTCCATGCCTCTTATGAAGTTGGGGTTCTTGGGTGAGGCTGGGCCTCCCACATCTAGGATCTGCCTTCCCTGGTGTTACAAGCAGCCAGCTCTCTGAAACACTACCCCCTTCACTGCAGCTGACAGCAAGTAGGCTCCATGGGACCTGTGGCAATTTCCAAACATGGTCCACACATTCTTTGACACTCTTTCCATCAAAGAGTAGAATCTGATTCCCCTCTACTTGAACCTGGGCCATCCTTGGCAACTCGCTTCTAGTGAATAGAATGTGGCAGAATTGATGCCGCGTGGCTTCTGGGGCTAGATTAGAAGAGGCAATATGCTTCCTTGTGGCTCTCTCCCAGGATGCTTGCTCTTGGAACCCAAGCCCCATGCTGTGAGAAATCCCAACAGCCACATGGAAAGGCCACATGTAGGTGTTTCGCCTACAGGTCCAAGTGAGGTCCCAGCCAACAGCCAGCATCAACCAGACATGTGACTGAGGCCTCAGTGATTCCAGGCCCCAGCCTTTGAGTCCAGGTCCAAGCTGATGCCGAGCAGAACAGAGACAAGCGGTCCCCACCAAACGCTGCCCGAGTAGCAGATCTGTGAGCAAAATAAATGGTGTCATTGTATAATGCTAAGTTTTGGGGTATTTTATTATGCAGCAACAGATAACCGGAACAGCAGATAACTTCTTTCCCCAGACTCTCTCCTCTGGGCCTTACTGCTTGTCACCCCTCCCCACCGGCTGGAGCACCCAGCGTAATCTCTTCAACATCACCAGCTTTGGGAAAACTAAAGCCAGAAAGGACAATGTGGCAACTTGCTAGTTATGCCTCAAAATATCTTCTCCCCTTCCTCTGGAGTAATCGAGTTAGGTTAGCACATGTTGCTCCAGCTAGAGATGCCATTTCTCAGCATTCCTTGCAGCGGGATGTATCCACTTGATTTAATTCCAGACAATGGAATGTGAGTGAGTGATGTGCGCTACTGCTAAGCCTTGGGCATGTGCTTTTCTAAACTCTCCCCTTTCAATGGGTTGGATCACAGATGGGATGATGTCCCAGCTGCAACCATGCAGATGAGGATAACAGCCTAGGAGACGGAGGAACAACAGCTTAGAGGAAGCCTGGGGCCCTGAATAATCCTGTGGAGCAGAGCAGTTTATCCTTCTTGAACCTCAGCTGGCACATGAGAGAGAAGTAAACTTATATCCTGTTTGAATGACTATACTTTGGGGTCTCTTTGTTATAGCAGCTTAGTCTCTACCCAAATAATACTAGAAGTAAGTGTCTCAAGCCCTGTGACCTAACCTTCCCTGAGACAAGGGCACAGAAGGGCTTGGCTACTTTCCTAAAATGGGAGTTAAAACACAGGGAGGAAAATCGCAACCAATGCTCAGGAAATTATCCTGCTCTAAGGTCTTCTCTGATGAGTGCCATGTAACTGGTCCCAGCAAGGGAGCTATGGGAACCTAGAAGAAGGAGAAATTGCCTTCAGATGGAACTATTATGGAAGACTCCTGCAGAGACAGTGGCATTAAACTGAAGGTAGAATTTGGATAGATGGAAATGGGGTATGGGAAGTTCAGATAAAGGGAAAGTGAGCCAAAATGTGGAGATAGGAAGATGACAGATCTTTTTGGGAGAGATGCAGAAGAGATAGTACGCAGTTTAAAAGTAGAGCTTTTAAACTCTAAGCCAGTACTTTGGGGCTTAAATTCAACGTGGCAAATTCACAGGTTTAGTATCCTAAAAGATTCTTTCCTGTTTCTATTAGAGAACTGTCTGCAAACAAATCTTTACTTGATGAGAAGTTTAAACATAATTACGTCTAGTATATTACATGCATATTTCATTGCTTTATTAAATCCTTCAAACGACACAGTTCTTGGAAGTATAATTAAACTCTTTAGAACATTACCTCACAAGAGAATGAATGAATCATAAACTTCAGCTATTCTTTCTAAATACCTCTTAGTCTGTAACGTCTGCAGTGATACTGAGTGATGCCATGTGAAAGTGGCCTAAGGGAGTGAGGGTGGTGGTACCCAGCTCACTTACTCCTACTCCCCTTCTTCTGGTAACAGACTTTCTGGCCAGAAGAAAGGCATGTCAGCCATTGTAGTACACCATTCCCCAGGCCTCAGTGATTAGAACGGTGATGGATATGTGACTAAGCAGTGCCAATCAGAGTTCTTCCTTAGGATTGATGCACAGAGGTAGGTAGAGAGGGATTGGGAGTTATTTTACTCTCAGGACTATTAAGCTGGGGTCTCCCCCACGGAGGAAGAGAACCCATAGGCAAAGATGAGCAGAGATGAAATAGGGACAGAGATCGAACCGTGCTGAGTCCTACTTTCAGCGTCTCTGCAGCTCTTCCTTCAGTCCAATGACTTAGTCCCAGGATCCTTCCCGATTATTGAGGGTAAGTTCCCCTTTGAGCTGGATTTCTGTCACTTGCAACCAAGAGTCCTGACACAAGGGTGAACTATATATAAGGGAGGCTACTAGGATCAGCCACTTAATACCATAGCTCATCAAATTTAAGATGCCTTTGATTGTAAAATGTATTTTACATACCACTGAGAAAGGGGGAAGTGCTGCCGAATAAGCTATGATGAGCCATTCATTAGATGCATCCTGGTTTCAGAAATATGAAAATATGAAAAAGTACTTTCTAGAAGTGATGAAATATGGTAGCTGTGGGCCCTTGGATGAGTTACTTAATATCTATTATCCTCAGTATCCTCATCTATAAGGCGAGGACGATAATACCCACCTCACAGGATTGGGAGGATTAGTAATAACAGATTTAAAGTATCAGAACACAAATTTAAAGTAAAGAACACAAATGTTCTTAGCAGCGTTATTCATAATAGCCCAAGACTGGAAACAACCTCAGTGCCCATCAACCAGTGAATGCATAGGCAAAATGTGGTATATCCAAATGATGGAATACTATTCAGCAATGAAAAGGAATGAAGTACTGATACATGCTATACCATGGATGAGCTTTGAAAACATTCTGCAAAGTGAAAGAAGCCAGACACGAGAGACTGCATATTGTACGATTCCATTTATAAGAAATGTCCAGAAAAGACAAATAATATATGATATCACTTATATGTGAAATCTAAAAAAGAATACAAACAAATCTATATACAAAACAGAAACAGACTCACAGACATAGAAAACAAACTTCTGGTCACCAGACGGGAAAGGGAGGAGGAGAGGGATAAATTAGGAGTATGGGATTAACAGGTACACACTACTATATGTAAAATAGATAAGCAACAGGATTTACTGTATAGCACAGAGAACTGTATTCAATATCTTGTAATATCTATAATGGAAAAGAATCTGAAAATATATATCTATACATAAAACTGAATCACTTTGCTGTACACCTGAAACTAACACAATATTGTAAATCAACTATGCTTCAATTGTGAAAAAATGTCCAGAAAAGACAAATCTATATAGAGACAGAAAATAGTCGTTGCCCGGTGCAGGGAGAAAACAGGAATTAACAGTGAATGGGTGTGAGGGATCTTATTGGGGTGATGGAAATGTTCTACAACTGATTTATGCTGATGGTTGCACATCTTGGTAAATTTACTAAAAAATTCATTGAATTGGACACTAAAAATGAGTGAATTATACGATATGTAAAGTAGGACTCAACAAAGTTATTTTAAAAAGATGTAAAATGTCTAGAATAGTTTCTCAACATGGTGGTTGCTTAAGAAAGGGTGACTCTCTTTACAACACAGGGAATATAGCCAATATTTTACTATAACTATAAATGGAACATAATGTTTACAAACTGTGAATCACTATGTTGTACACCTGAAACTTATATAATATTGTACGTCAACTATACCTCAGTTGAAAAAAAAAAAGAAACGGTGACTCTTCTCAGCTCTGCTTCGGGCTCGGGTACCTAAATTCATAAAGCTACCCCTTCTTGGGGAACCAGAAGGGTCAGTGCTGTCTTTTTTTATGGTACCTAGCAAGCACTGCTTCTAGAAACTACTCTGGTCAGTTAAGCTGTGCAGGGTCCAGCAGGAGACAGCAGGAGAGGGTCCTTGTCTACAGAGAGCAGACTGACAGGACTTCAGGAGACTGGTCAACCCGCCCACCCCTCCACCCACCACTACCATTACACACACAAACTAAGAGGTTAGTGACCAACAGTCTCCTAGACTGGTCCTGGAGGCAGTAAAAGATCTCAGAAATATAAAGAAGTGAGGCTGCTTTCACCTCCTGGAAAGCTGGTTTCATCCCCAGGAGTCTCCTCTATGCAGCCCTACACTTGTCCTCTTCCCTCCTCATCCTCTGGAGGTCACCAACCTCGGCCATCAGCATAGTGACCCTCGGCGTATCGAGATGCTCAGTCACTGGCAAAAACATTCGACCCAGAAAGAAGCTTCTAAGAAGGCCTCCAGCACAGGGCTTGGACTCAGCTCCCACAGGTGGCCACGCGGGGCCTTGGCTCCCTTTCCCGGCCGCTGCCAGGCCCGCTGGAAAGAAACATGGGCTTCGGGTCAGAGAGCCCAGTGTTCCAACCCCAGCTCGGCGTGTGCGGGCTGTGTGACTTCAGGAACCACAGTGTCTCTGCTGTAGAAACGGAGCTTCCCTCACCCCTACCTCTCCAGGGACTGTTGCGGATGAACGGAATGTCGGTGGTGGCAGCACCTGGATGGTGGGGCACCAGCAGGGCCGGCTCCTGCCCTTTCCCCGTAACTGCGTGGACTGCGATTGGACCTGGCTGCTTTGCCTTCACCTGGGCTCCATTTTAATCCCAGAAATGATGTTGTCAGCAAGTCATCAGGCCTGAATGAGGGCCTGCCCCCTTGATTTATGGCGACACTTTTACTTTCTTTGAGATGCTGGTAGACACAATCGGGCCTGGCAGCAAAAACAGTGGCCGTTGAGTGGTTTGGGGCTGTAACCATTTACTTATACACAGCCTGCACCTTCAGGGCCTTGCATTACCAATGTGTGGGGTGCAGGGCCCCAGAGGGCAGCCTGGCCCTGGGGTCACAGCCTCCTCTACTCCCACAACCCCCCAGGGTACAGGGAGGGCAGGAGGGCATTTCACCCCTGCTAGGCAGCGCTCTGGGGGCACAGGCCAAGCTCCAGAGCCCTGCGGGCCAGAGGAGGCAGCGCAAGCACCTGGCCTGGATTTGAATATGCGCTTCAGCACTTGCTGGTCAGTGACCTGGGCAGGTCTCTTAACTTCTCTGAGCCTCAGTTACTTTGTCTGTAAAATGGGCACCATTGCACCTGTCTCCCACGGTTGTTGGAGGATGAATGTGTGCAGAGGCCTGGGCATGAGGCCTGGGCACGGTGCCTGGCGCACCTGCAGTACCTATTATAGTCCAGGCAGAGGAGATGGGGCTGGTGGGAGAACAGCAAGGAGGAAAGAAAGAAAAGCAAGAGAGGGACTTCCCTGGTGGTCCAGTGGCTAAGTCTCTGCGCTCCCAATGCAGGGGGCCTGGGTTCGATCCCTGGTCAGGGAACTACATCCCACATGCTGCAACTAAGAAGTTCGCATGCTACAACTAAAGATCCCATATGCAGCAATGAAGATCCCGCGTGCCACAGCTAAGACCCAGGGCAGCCAAATAATGAAATAAATATTAAAAAAAAAAAAAAAAAAAAGAGAGAGGGAGAAAAAAAGAAAAGCAAGAGAGGGAAGTGCCAGGGGAAACAAGAACACCTTGGGTTTTGCAGGGCCTGCAGTTTAGGCTTTCCTGGCATTGCTCATTTCCCACCCTGCGCTCTCCCCCTGCCAGCTGCACCCTCCCCGCCCCTGCCTGGCAAGGCCTCACCCCTCAGCCTCAGCCTCAGTTTAAAAAACACCTCCTCCAAGAGACCTTCCCTCGAAACCCCCAATCCACACGAAAAGAGATCCCTCCCACCTTGTTTTTCCCTTCCAGGCGGAATCTATAGGTGTATTTGTCTGATTATGCGTTTAACATCCATCCGCCCCCAAGACAGTCAGTTCCAAGAGGGCAAGGCCACGTTTATTTTGCTCACTTCTGAACCAGCACCCAGCACCGTGCCTGGCACAGAGTTTGTGGAGGGAACCATTCCCTGTCTGCAACTCAGACGGGTGACAGAGACTGTGGACGGGGGCCTCCAGGCCATAACGACAGGGCCCTGCTTCCAGCACAGAGAGGAGCACTGGTCAGCGTGAATCAAAGGCAGAGCCTGCAGACGGTGGCGTGGCGAGAGCCCGAGCGGGTCGGGCCACGGAGGGGCGGGCGCGGGGCATTCTAGGCATTCTCTCAAGGAGTTTGGAGGAGACGGTCTAGAGAGTGGCTGGCTTAGCAGAAGGAAGGGGCCGGGTTGTAAATGACATTGAAATCTCCACTAGGGTACTTGGACCTTCCCTTGGTTTTGAAGTGGGGAAGTAATATGGTCAAGTTTGCCTTGCTCAGAGCTCCCAGCCTAGGGCTGCGGGAGGAGGCTATTCCCTTGAGAGTGGAGTCTGGCCTCCAGCCTCACTCCCTCCTGGGACAGGGTCCTTGCTGGGCTGAGCAGCTGGTGAATCGGACACACTCCCCCTTCTTTTGCCGCCTTTGGCAGACCCTCTACAGACAGGCTCCCCGCATCCTCTCCAGGTGCCTCCTGCCCACCACAGCGTTGGTATCTGTGCCTAGGCAATGCAGGCGCCGCCCAGCAGTGGCCCCACAGCAGTAGTGAGCCCTGTGCTTGGACACATCCCAGCCAAATCCTCCCCGGGGCACTAACTCCTGATGTCTTCCTTGCTCTACCCATGCCCCGCCCACCTCTGTGCTGCTGAGAGGGGAGGTCCCCTCAGAGCTGGTATATTAGTCAGGTTAGGCTCGGTTCTACTGCAGTAAATCAGCCCCCAAACTTCAATGACTTCACAGTAAAAGTTTCTTGCTCAGTCACGTTATATGCCCAGCGCAGGGGGAGAGGGCGACGGCAGGGCTCCGCTCCACCTAGCATCTCAGGGATCCAGGCTGCTAGAAGAACCACCATCTGGACAATCACCAGTCACAGTGGCGTGGGAAGAGAGGGCGTAGAGAACTCTGACCCAGAACTGACACAGGTCACCGCCAGCGACGGCCCATTGGCCAGCAGCCAGGACTTTGGCAAGGTGGAAAGCCCACAGGCGCTCAGTGGCCAGTGTCTTTTCAGCCTGGTGAGTGCCGGGGTCAAGAGCAGGTTGGCTCCTGCCTAGACACAGAAAGATGGATGACAAAGGATGCAGGGGGAGGTGTGGGCTCCCTCCCAGGTGCCTCCACCCTCCGCCTGCGCCCTGCTTCCTAGAGCACAGCTCTGGTAGCGTCAGCCCCACTGCTCCCCCCTCCTGCAGAACGCGACCTCTACCCAGTCTGGCCTCAGCCCAGCTTTTTGCCTCATTTCCCTCCACTCCCCCACCCTCACCATGAGTCCCTCTCAAGCCACACCACACTCCCTGCTGCTCTGTGGACATCTGCTTTATTTCCTTTACTCCTCCTGTAATGTTCTTTCTGCCTCATCTCTGCTCATTGGAATCCTACCCATTCTTCCAGGCCTAGTTCAGGTATCACCTCATCCATAAAAGCTTCCAGACTCTTCCACACCGTAGCATCTGCGTATCAGACACGTCTGTGACGGTTCCTCTCACAGTTCACCCCCACAGTCTCCTGCAAGTGACACTGCCCAGCCCAGAGCCCCCCACTGACGGGCCAGCCCCAGGCCGACCATGGGACTCCACTCCCTCCCAACGACAGCTGACTAGCCCGAAATGGCCAACATGCGGCCTGGCAGCAGCCTATGAGGAGGAGCCTGATGCACGAGGATGAGCTGGGCCAATCAAATCCTCGCCAGAGACCTTTAGCTGCGGACAGGCAATAGTAGCAGGAGGAAGAGCTGCAGAAAGGCATCACGGGTGACACAACCCGGAGACGGGCGAGCGGGGCCCCCAGAGCTGAGACTGAAGGAGCAGAGCCATGAGGACAACGAGAAGGGCAGAGCTGCCAGTGAGCAAATCCCCGATTGGTGGAGAAGAGAGGGCACGGGTCCGGGAGTGGAGGGAGAGGCAGGCACCCAGGAAGAGGCTTCAAAGCACCCTTCGCCCCAGGTCACCCAAGGGAGGAAGCTGTGTACCATCCAAGTTGGTGCCATGCTGCTGTGGACTCTTCCCATGAAATGACGGCAGAAGCTGGTCCATTTGGAAAGGCTGACTCTAAAGCGAGTCCAGGGGGCAGGCCTGCTGACCAGAGGACTGGGTGTGATCCACACTGCTTGCTCCCCAGCACGGCCGCCCTGCCCCGCTGCTGAAAAGCATTGCTGCTGACTCCTCACTCCTCAGGCCCCAGACACCCAGAAACAAAGGCAGGGAGAGACCAGCCTGCCCAGCCAGAGCGGTCCGGATGGACTCCCAGGCCCTGGGGCTACACTGCCTCACATCTGTAACTCCCCCAAGGCACCAAGAGCCCCAGGGCCTGGGCTCAGTATCTCAATATCCTGGCACTGCCTCTTAGGAGTGCAGTATCACTGAACAAGTTTTCACATCTGTAAAATGGGACAGTAATAGCTGTCTGCCCGCTTCAGGGGGTTGTCATGGAGATCCAGTGCTTCTACATGGAAAGAGTGTCTCTGTGTCTTTCCGTTGCCTTCTGTGCTCTCAAGACATGATGATGGAGGCCGAGTAGGCAGTCTCTCCTGTGACAGAGGCAGGGCTGAGGCCGACAGTGAAGACTTGTCCCAGGCGTCCCTCAGCCCCCTGAGCCCTCCTGTTCCTGTGGCACCTGACCCAGGCAGCCACACGCTGTTTGTGTCTGCTCCTCACCCTCACCCTGATCACTTGCCATTTTAGTTTCTGCTCCTTTTAATGGTTACCTCACCTCACCTCCAGATGTGCCCTCACCTTCAGGCCCAAGTCCCCAGGGGCCACTCGGCTCTGTCTCTGGCTGCCAGGTTGGCACAGGGCGTCTGAGGGCTGAAGTCAAGTGTAGAACCATTCCCCTCCAGGCTCCTGAGAAGACAAGCCACACAGAGAATTCACCTCAGACGCTGTGGCGAAGGTTGCTTGTGGCCTACCCAGTGTCCACTTACCCCTTCTTCCTTGGTAACTGACTGTTGTATAGTTGATGAGGGATGAGGCTAAAAACCTACATTTCTAACCTCTCTTGCAGATAGGGGTTGCCAAGGAGATATAAGTGGGAGTCATTGGGTGGGGCTTCTGGGAAAGCTCTCTAAAGGGGTTTAACTCAACAGGGAACTTAGCCCCTTTTGTCCTTCTCACCTTCTTCCTTCTTGGAACTGAGAGGTGAGGGTTAGAGCACCAGCAGCCATCTTGTACCATAAAGACAACCTTGAGAACAGAAGACATGAGCTAATAATGGCGAGGCCTGGGTTCCTATGATCGTGGAGCTGCCATCCAATCTGGAATTCTTACCTCTGGACTTTTTATGTAAGAGACAGATACACATAACTGGATCGAACTTGACTTCATTTTGCAGAAGTGTCTTCCTAAAAAACTGCTTTTCAAATAAAATTTTTAGTCATTGACTTCCACACCAAGGAGGATCCTGGGTCCTAAAAAATGTTTTCCTAAAATATTCTGTGCAAACCATATTTTCACAAATCTAGTCACTGTTCCCCATTGACTTACTTCATGAATTTTAGAGATGACTTTGATATAGTATTCATTTATCAGTGACACTCAACCAGTGCTTTAAGTTTTTCAAATTTTTCACTCCTCAGTCAGTTGGGTAATGACCAGTAAACAATGCTTAAAAGTCCCAAAGAGGCACTTCAAAGAGAAGAATCTTTCTGTAAGATCAGTGTAATAACCACCCCTAATGTGTTGTGACCTTGCATTTCCTAGAGCAGAGGCTGTGACGGCAGCCCAAGGTTGAGGGGGGATGACCTCCCCATCTACCCTGGAGGGAGCGGTCAGTGCCCTGGACAGAGATGGCTCCAGAGGCAGGCCCTGCTGGCCAGGAACCTAGGATGAGGGGGCTGACCAGAAAATCCTCAGTCCCCCTGGTTACTGCCCACCATTGAAACGGGTGCTGAAGCTGGGTTGGTAGCACAGAGGCAGCCCACGGGAGCAGGGTGCATCCAGGGCAGTGTGTGCTGATCTAAATGGCTCCCTGGGGGGAGTTTCTCCCCAGAGGCAAGAGACTGCATCTTCCCAAGTACCTTCATGGCCTTGGGTGTTGTTAATAAGTATTCTGAATTTTTTTTTTTTTAATGTGACAAAGTGGGGTTTTTTTAACCTTTTAATTTTTTAAATAAATTTATTTATTTTATTTATTTATTTTTGGCTGCACTGGGTCTCCGTTGCTGCGTGCAGGCTTTCTCTAGTTGCAGCAAGCGGGGGCTACTCTTCATTGCTGTACGCGGGCTTCTCATTGCAGTGGCTTCTCTTGTTGCGGAGCACAGGCTCTAGGCGCGCGGGCTTCAGTAGTTTGTAGCACGCGGGCTCAGTAGTTGTGGCGCACAGGCTTAGTTGCTCCGCGGCATGTGGGATCTTCCCGGACCAGGGCTTGAACCCATGTCCCCTGCATTGGCAGGCGGATTCTTAACCACTGCGCCACTAGGGAAGCCCCTAAGCATTCTGATTTTTAAAAGGTCCAGGGTCAAATCCATTTAGGAAAAGTGTCTACACATATTTCACTGCTCCAGGCCCTGCCAAGCCTAATTCCCATAGCTAAGGACTTGGGTGAGCGCATGCACAGGGGACTCTCAGCTTCAACTGCTGAATGAGCACCTGCTAGACACACTTGAGAAATATTAGGTTAAAGCATCAAATCTTCCAAAGACTCAGCTCCTTTTCATTACAGACCACCAGGCACTGGGCTGGGCTCTGGAGGAAAGACAGGAAGCACCTTTGGTTTTAGGAAGAGGATGGCAAAGGAGTAAAGCACAAACATATCCACATCCTCATTAGCAGCTAGAAAGGCAAGTCCAGAGTAGGGCTAATGAGAATGCAGATGTCTTAACTGAGAGAAGAACTCCCATCCTATATCCCCTCCCAACCACACTCTCCTCAGATGGATAAGAGGGAGGATGGCAGGAGTTTACCTGTGTCCTGAGGAGTGCCCAGCCCTGTGGAGGGAGGCAAGAGGGGTCCCGGAAGTGGAACGAGTGGAGCCAGCACTGCTGCGGCCCTGGGATGTACAGGAAGCAAAAGCGAAGGTATATTCCCCAGGTGCTGTTTCTTTGAGTCTTGTAGTAAAAAGAAGAGTTCTGATAGAGGGATGGGCAAGTAGATAATTGCAAAGTGGGCATGCCTGTTTAGAGGCAAATCAAGTGGACGAAATTGCAGCTATCAGAACAGAACATCCATAAGCTTCCACCACCTCACCTACCTCTCTGTCTCTGGGCTGGAGAACTCTGCCTTCTCTCTGGTACCTGTGGAGCCTTCCTGGCCCCAGCAAAAGCCTCCGCTCTCCCCATCTACTCAAGGACATTGCTGCAGCTGCCCTCCCCTCCCCACTGGCTCATCCCCATCAGCAGGAACACATGCTGCCATTTCTCCCAGCTAAAAAGAGCCCTTTCTGTCCCACCTCCCTCTCCAGCTCCCTCTCCCTTCTTTCTGTCCCACCTCTCTCTCCAGCTCCCTCTCCCTTCTTTCTGTCCCACCTCCCTCTCCAGCTCCCTCTCCCTTCTTTCTGTCCCACCTCCCTCTCCAGCTCCCTCTCCCTTCTTTCTGTCCCACCTCCCTCTCCAGCTCCCTCTCCCTTCTTTCTGTCCCACCTCCCTCTCCAGCTCCCTCTCCCTTCTTTCTGTCCCACCTCCCTCTCCAGCTTCCTCTCCCTTCTTTCTGTCCCACCTCCCTCTCCAGCTCCCTCTCCCTTCTCCCTTTACAGGCAAACTCTGCTAAGAGTTGTCCATCCCTCTCCTCCCTTCCTCTCTTGGAGCCACTCCAATCAGGCTTTGGGCCCACTGCTCCTCCAAAACTGCTCTTGCCAACATCACCAGTGACCTCCTGGTTTGGACCCGGTGTCCACACTCTGTCCTCATCACTTGACCCTGCAGCAACGTTCTGCCAGATGCTCACTCCCTCCTCCTGGTATCACCCTCTTCTAGGGTCTTCTGGGACACCACACCTGCCTGGTTTTCCTCCTGTCTCTTTGCTCCTTCCCAGGCTTTCTGCCCGTTCCTCCCCATCTTGCTGGCTTTTACATAATGGAGTGCCCTTGGGCTCAATAAATCCGTGGACCCCTTCTCTTCTCTAACCACATTCCCTCCCTAGATTGAAACTATCCAACAGAAGTTTAATATCAACCACATGTGTAATTAAAATTTTTCTAGAAGCCATTTTTTAAAAAGTAAAAATGCAGGTAAAACTGATTTTAATAACATCTTATTAACCCAATATATCCAAAATAGCATCATTTAAACATGTAATCAATATAAAAATTATTAATGAGACGTTTAACTTTTTGTATTAAATCTTCAAAACACAGCGTATATTTGACACAGCATATCTCAATGTGGACACCAAATTTTCATTGGAAGTTCTTGATCTGTATTTAGATTTTATAAACTCTACAGCTGAAAAAGTAGATCTGTATACCCAAGTTGTTCCAAACATATTAAAAAATTTCCAATAATTCAATCAAATATCAGTTTTAAAAATTTAAGTTAACTAAAATTTAAAATTTAGCTCTTCAGCTGCACAATTTCCACTAATTTCAAGTGTTCAGTAGCCACATATGGCCAGCAGCTACTGCATCAGACAGCACAGAGCTAGATCATCTCAGAAAATTATGGCTCTAAATACCAGCAGATCTTGCTGATGACTTCCCATTTTTATCTCCAGCCTGTACATTTCGTCTGGCACTGCAGACCTGTCTAACCAGTGTCTACTCAACCCTGCACCTGGATGTCTAATGGGCACCTCCAACCTAACCTGTTCAAAACTGTGCTCCAGAGAGGTCCACTCCCACCCACCAAACTGGCAAGGCCACTTTTCTCCATCTTGGTTAATGACCACTCTTTCTTCCTGTTGCTCAGACCAAAGCCTTGGTACTCTCCTCGTCCTTTTTCTCTTTCCTACCTCATATCTGGTCAGTCTCCTCATCGAAGTATTTCCAGAATCCCACCACTTCTGGTCATTTCAGCTGCCACCAGCCTTGGACATGCCCCCTCATGGCTCCTAGATTACTGAAGGGCCTCCTGGCTCTGGTCCTGCCCCTGCAGTCTGTTCCCATTCAGAATGCTGCTTTTAAAAGAAGTCAGACACATCCTTCTTCTGCTCAGTACCCTGCAGGGCTCCCACCTCACCCAGGGGAGAAGCGCAAGTCCTTACAATGGCCCCATAAGGCCCTCCCGCATCGGATCATCCACCCTGACCCCTTCATCCCCAGCTTCTCCTAGGTGCCTCCCCCTACTCTGCTCCAGCCTCCTGGCTGTTCCTGGAACACTGTAGGCCACCAGATATCTGCGTGGCTGGCTCACTCAGTCCTTTACTCAAAAATCGCTGTTCTCCTACATGTACATTTCATACCCGCTTTCCCTGCCTTTTTGCCTTTAGGCCTAATTACTAACACATTCTATATTTCACTTATGCCGTTCTGTCTCTTCTTTTATAATATAAGCTCCAGGAGGGCAGGGACTTCCGTATGTGTTTGTTTTGCTGCTCTAACCCCGGTGCCTAGAATAGTACCTGGAACCTATCAGGAGCTCAAGAAATATTTTAAATGAATGACTTCCAGGCAGGGAGAAAAGCTGGAGCAAATCCAAGGGCAGTTGCTACCTTGAGAAGCCTGAAGCTGGAACTGGGGAGCAGCGGGGGGTAGGGCAGACCACCCCCCCGGTTGAGGTTGGGTCGTGGGTGGGCACTGAAACTTTGCTATCTGCAAGATGGGAGCGGGCTCCGGAAGCTCAGAGTCTTGGTAAAGCGGCGGGTCTGTGATCTCCTCCCGAGAGGCTGGCAGAAAGGCAGAGGCGGGTTGGCTTCCTCCGTCACCACTCCCCCCCGGCCCAGGGAAGCCCGGGAGATCCGAATGTCGAAGAACTCTGAGGAAGCAAAACGTGTCATTAAACTCAAGCTGGGGATTTGTGTGGAGGATCCTAAATGACAGCTGCCCCCACGGAGGAGCGCGGAAGGCGGGCCGGGCTTTGTCCCGGGAGGAGGAGCTGCGGACTGGGGAAGAGCGCGCATCACGTGGCCGCCAGTGCGCCGCTCCGCTAAAAGGGGCTGACCGCCGGGCCGTGGGCGGTGAGGCCCGGGAGGGCGGCCGAGGACGCAGAGTGGCGTGCGAATGTTCTCAGTCCTCGGTCCCGCCGGGACAGTGCAGGCCCGAGCCACCGCTCGGAGCCGGACGCGAGGCCTCCGGAGCCCGGGGCAGCTCGGCGCGGGCGCGTGCCCGGGTTCGCCGCCGCCGCCGCCTCCAGTACGTCCGCGCTGCCGGCGCGCGCCCGGGCCGTGCTCACAAAGGAGATCCTTTCCCGGGCGCCCCGCCGCCCGCGCGCCAGCCGCGGCCCCGGCACCAAGGGGAGGGGTCGCCTGCGAGCCGCTCCAGGCTTCCAGGCTTCCAGGCTCCACGGCCGCTTGCCCCGAGCTGCCCTTCATTTATTTATTTTGATGGAGGAAAGCGGGGTCATCTATCTTGGAGCAGCAAATCTTTCCAGGAAGTTTGTACCTATTAATATTTCAGTTCCTGGCAGCTGCTTTAAGTGCCTGGGAGTGGGGGTGGGGGTGGGGGAAGGGCCAAGTTCAATGCCGCGAGAGAGGGAGCTGCTGAGCGCGGCCGACTGTTCTCGGCAGGCCTGAGGCGGTGGGGCCGACGGGCAGTCCCCGCGCCTCCGAGACACGTCCCTCTCCGCCGGAGGCAGGAGCTACCCGGACCCCCGTGGGGCGCGGGCACGACAGTGGCGGGTGACCTCGGGAGCGTCGCGCTTGGGGGCAGTGGGGGGAGAGGCGGGCCCCCGAGTCTGCGACCTGAGCGGGGACGCCAGCTCCGGGTTCCCAGAGCGGGGGCGGTGGAGGGAGCGGGGAGGGCCGCTCAGCCAGCAGATGTCGGCGCGGAGCGGACGCGGGCGGGGAGGAAGGAAAGGCGGCGCCGGGAGCACCCCGGCTTGGAGGGCGCGTCCCCGCAAGCGAGGGGCCGCCCGCCCGGTGCCTGCGGCTCGGCCGCCACCTGCGTTCGCGGGGAACCGGCGACGGTGAGGCCCAGAGCCCTGAAGAGGTCGGGACGCCCTTTCTGACCTTGGTCCAGCCACGCAGTGCGAGGGCGCTGCTGCAGAAACTTGATCTTTTAAAGCTCGATACTCCTCGCAACTACCCTGCAAGGCTCCTGAGAAAATGGAGCTCAGAGAAGTTAAATAACCTCCTCGCGATCGCAGTGCTGCTGCCCCACAGCGAGGTCCCCGATTTTTGACATATCTTGCAAGAAGTGGTCCCTTGGAAGCAAATGCAACGCTGTTCTTCCTATAGTACCGCCCACAGGATCGTCCCCTAAGGGGAACCACGGGAACAAGTAGAACTCTAGACCCACAGCACCTGGACTTGCCAGCTTTTCAGAATCCCTTTGATTCACCGCAGAAGTGCCTGCTCAGGCTTCCTAGCCAATCACACGTCCGGAACACCTGTCGTTTCGCCAAAGAAAACTTATTTTTAACATCCCTCAGGTGCATATGCAGATGAAGAGATTTGAAGCGGTTGGCATAGCCACCTCTGAAGTGTGGCTCCTGGAAAGGTTACTTCAAATGCTAACATCCCCACGGTAAAAACTGAAGTCCTCACGCACAGCAACACGGCACTGCCTTGTCCCCAGTATTGCAAAGTCAGTCGTAGACACTATGGCAGCGTTCCTTCTCAGTATTATCAGCCCCACTCTGCTGAGGGACTCTGTCCAGCCCTGCATGGAAGTCACTCACTCCAGGGCCAAGACTTGGAAACCCTTGGGCAAGGGGAAGTTTGTCTCAGGCACCTTCTCACTCTAGTCTCCAGGATCCCCTCCCCCTTCCACCCTCTTACCCCCTCCCCAGCTACATGTGTTTCTCCCAGGTGGCCAGAGCCCCACTGGCCTTGGACCAGAGGGGAGGATGTGACAGATTCAGGCATCTTTAGGTAGGACTTGCTGACTAGAAAGCCTTCCCTGACCGCGTCTCCTGGGACAAGTACTCATAGGAAACCCCCTGGTAGAGGTGTGGAGAGCTGGCTGTCACATCTGTCTTGCTGGGATGCCAGCCTTGGTGATGCAATGGAGGAATTTCAGCCTCTGCTGGCTACAGTCAGCAGGGCGTGCTTTTTGGAGGCTTAAGTCCTCAAGCATGGCTGCCTCCTGGGAGCTTTCTCTCCCAGCCCTGGGCCATACCCAAAGCACCCTGCTTCTGTTTGCATTCCCACCGTTGAGGTTTTCGTGAGGGAGGGGGGCGCTGTCGGTGAAACACATGCCCTCTCCCCAGCTTGGGTGGGCTAGCCCTGCCAGCTGCTTTCACTTTTGGCTGCAGAAAGCCTGCCAGGCTGCAGTGTGCAAGGGCCTGAAACAATGACTGGTAGCATCAGCTATTTTAATGCAGAGTTAGGCACACAATCCTTGCTAAAAATACATACAAAGGAAAGCCCCAAAGTAGCTAAGCCTATTTTAATACCTTTTATTTTTCTTGGTCCTAGTTCTTTTGTCTTCCCTTGCAACTTGGGAGCTGCATTTCACACAGGGCCCACCCTGAGTGTTGTCAGAGCTCCCCCCACCCATGTCCTGTGGACGGACGGCCCAATCTTGATCATTGGCAGGAACAGTCAGAGTGAATAGAGGGAAGAAAAGGAAGAAGACTCAACGGCCATTTATTTGAGTGCAATTTATATTATTAAATAGAATGATGGCATGATTTCTGAGGCATGATAACTACGAAGGAGCTTAGGGGTGATGAGCCCTCTTCCCACTGCCCATCCCCCATCCAACTCCCACGCAGCCCCACAGTGGGGAGAATGGACGTTTGCAAAGCACCTGCCTGAGGAATGGCTAGCGGATGCTGCCCTCCTCTGATGGGAGGAAACAAATTCGAGTGCCTTTGGGCTCCTGTGGGCATCACTGCTTACCTTTTCAGAAGGGAAACAAGGGTGGCAGACACCTTTGTGGGTGTCTACTGTTAAATTACTTAAACAAGGAGGCCATTAGACTGACTGCGGCTCTAATGCTTTGGGGGCTACCTAGGCAGACCAAAATCTAAGCCTGTAAATGCTTCAAGGTTCTGAAATCAGAACTATAAAGACAACTCATCACAAACAGCCAACTAGGCTGTAAGCTACAGCCAAGCAAATGATTTCCTTTTTTCGCTTCCACAAATAAGTCTCTCTTTCTGTCTGTCCCCAGCTCCTGGAGGAGTGCTCCTAACCACTTCCAGTTTAACCCTGTCCCCTTCAAATGGGTTTTTGCTTAAACAAACTTACAATTTTCAATATGTCTCCACTGATTTTTTAACACTGCCTGGATTGGAATCAATGACCCCTCTTTTCTCTGGGAACTGATCCTCATCCATGTAGGGTCAAGGAGGTAGTTCCTACCTGCTATGACGTTACAAATTTTCTCTACCCGCACCCCCCACCCCCCCTCCGCATCTCTCTCAGGTGATAGGATTGGGGTGGACACCTGGCCCGACCAGGCTCTTCCCTGGAAATTGGAACAGAGAGAAAGGGAGGGAAGGAGAGAGACAAAGCCCAACATCTGGGCCCCCTCAGTGAATTTCTAGTGACTCCTTTTTTTCAGATTACAGGGCACAATTTTCTGTTTCTTTGCATATCCTGTATTTTTTTTTTAATTGACAAGTGGCTATTGGAGGTCATATATTGTAGCGGCTCTGGACTTGGACCCCACCCCACCCCTGCTGCCCGCCCTTGTTACTGCTGGGTGTGTTTGTTTATGGGCTTGCTCAGACCAGTTCTGTAGAGTCTGTCTCCCCGCAGTGTGCAGCTACTGCTCTCTCTACTCCGTTTTTTCTTCTTGTTTTGATGTTTTGTGTTTTTTTTTTAATTTAAAAAAATTTTTTAACATCTTTATTGGAGTATAATTGCTTTATAATGGTGTGTTGGTTTCTGCTGTATAACAAAGTGAATCAGCTATACATATACATATATCCCCATATCTCCTCCATCTTGCATCTCCCTCCCATCCTCCCTATCCCACCCCTCCAGGTGGTAACAAAGCACTGAGCTGATTTCCCTGTGCTATGCGGCTGCTTCCCACTAGCTATCTATTTTACACTTGGTAGTGTATATATGTCCATGCCACTCTCTCACTTTGTCCCAGCTTATCCTTCCCCCCTCCCCATGTCCTCAAGTCCATTCTCTACATCTGCGTCTTTATTCCTGTCCTGCCCCTAGATTGTTTTGATGTTTAATCTGGCCTTTCTAGAGGCTGTCCCTGTGAGCCAGTGATTGGTCAGAGGTTATGCCCACACTTTTTGAGCCTGTAAGGCTTCCACCCTTCGCCGATGGATCTGTGTGTAGGTCAGAGGAATGCATTCAAAGTTCAGGCAGTTGTGCAAGTTTGACCCTGCCTTTACTTTCTGCCACGGCCTTTTGTGTCTCTTCCACATGTGTGCAAGGCATGCATTCAGCCAAGGATGTGTGGAGAGCCAGGGCCGTCTCGGGTCTCTCTGGAGTGGTGCAGCCTTGGGCCTGCAGGCAGCCTCCAGACCACACAGGATGTGAGGCAGGCTACACACTGATGAGAAGAGCCCTCCTTGTTCTCTCCTCCAGGGGTCGGAGTACGAGGTCATTGGTCACCAGTGTTAGGTCCCTTATTGCCATGACCCAGAAGGATGCCTGTTTTCGGACCTCAGGCACAGCCCAGAGGCCTGAGCTCCACTGCTGAGGTACTGAGGGGACAGCTGGGGTCTTCCTGCCCTCACAGAAAAGTGAAGACTTCTGCTCCAAGCCAATTCTACACGGCCTTCTCACTTCTCCTCCCCTTCACCAGTAAGCGGGTCAGGCCTGGGGGAAAGAGACCACAGGTACCAGAAACTCAGGTACCAGAAACTCAGGGCTCAGGTGGGGAAGGGAGCCGGGTAAGTGACTAGCTCTAGGACAGTCCCCTAGGTGTCCTAACCGAGGGGGGCAGGAGGTTGATTGGGAGCAGAGGGGGAGTGGGGTGGGAGTGTGGGTGGGCGGACCCCATGGCAGAGTGTGGGTGGGGGACACTGGGCCCCGAAGGATGAGGGAGCGCCTGGCTTCCCTTGCTTCTGTCTCCCCCTCTCGCTCCCCCTGCTCTCTGTATGCCCCCCGCATTCCATCCGCCACCAATGAACCCTGCCTGGATCATCACACTTTGGTCCTTTCATTGGTGGATTTTCTAAGATGTGTATTGTTAAAAGATAAACTGAGACACATTAAACATTTTAAGTTATTTGAGCAAAAATCAATTCAAATTGGGCAGCATCCAATCTAGCAGAGGAGCTGTACAAAAGGGAAGACTTTTATAGAAGGGAGCAGGAACAGTTATACGAGGCCAAAAAGCAGGTTGGCTATGGCAAGGTCACTTTTAGGGAATGGCAGGGCTCTGCCAGGCAGATGACCTCACTAGCGCTGACTGGGTGTTTCCTGATGGACTGGTTTAAGATTCCATTTCTGGGAGAGCCGAAACCATAATTAAGTCTCGGATTGGTGACATAGGGCCTAGCATAAGTAACTCCATGTGGGGCTGTTGCCTTCCTTTTTTTCACAATATGTTACTCTGTTGTGATTTATTTATTTTTTGTTTTTGTTATGCCTCACTTTTTTTTTTTGGCTGCATTGGGTCTTAGTTGTGGCACACGGGATCTTCATTGAGGCATGCGGGATCTTTCGTTGAGGCACGCGGGCTCTTTGTCATGGTGCACAGGCTCTCTAGTTGTGGCATGCGGGTTTTCTCTTCTCTAGTTGTGGCTCACAGGCTCCAGGGTGCGTGGGCTCTGTAGTTGTGGCTCGTGGGTTCCAGAGCGCATGGGCCCTGTAGTTTGTGGCACGTGGGCTCTAGTTGAGGTGCGCACGAGCTCAGTAGTTGTGGCACGTGGGCTTAGTTGCCCCGCGGCATGTGGGATCTTAGTTCCCTGACCAGGGATCGAACCCGCGTCGCCTGCATTGGAAGGTGGATTCTTTACCACTGGACCACCAGGGAAGTCCCTATGCCTCACTTTTTATAAGTATTTGACTTATTTACTTGTCAGGTAGATGATACATTCACATAGTTCAAAATTCAAAAGGCACAAAAAAGGTATTCGGGGACAAACTCCCCCCATTCCCAGGCCCCAGCAACCCTGCTCCTGTCTGTAAAGGCAGACTCAGCTCTGTGTTCCAGCTGAAAGGTTTCAGCTCCGAGCTACACGACAAACATTTCCCTGCCAGCGGGTATATGGGTCCACCTGTCAGGAGCACCTCCAGTCCCAGCCGTGGAGGCAGGACTGTCTTGACTGTAGCAGGACTTGATGCCTTGTCCATCAAGAACCCAGTGCATGTTTGTGGAAGGAATGGGCAGACAGGGGATCAACATTATTTAATATTCAGCTACCACATATTAGGGGACTGCTGCATAGCATTAACATGTCTTATTTCTAATCCTTTCAAAACTCTGAGGTACATTTATGATCTTTATTTTACAGATAAGGGAACTGAGGCTCAGAACACTCAAGCACGCTCAGCTTATAAGTGGCTTTATTGGTTTTATACTGCTGGATAATAAATTACCCTAAAGCTCAGTGGCTTTGAAACAATGCACGTTTATTATCACTCACATTTTATGTGGCTCAGGAATTCAGGAGTAGCTTCATTCTGGCTCAGGATGTCTCATGAAATTAGAGTCAGGATGTCAGCCAGGGCCGCAGTCATCTGAAGGCTTGAGTGGGGCTGGTGGGTTTGCGTCCAAGCTGCTGACTCATGTGGCTGGCAAGTTAGTGCTGCTGCTGGTGGAAGGCCTCAGCTACCCGCACACGGGCCTCTCCAAAGCTGCTTCAGTGGCCTCACAATGTGCTGGCTGGCCTCCCCTAGAGCCAGTGAT
Source organism: Balaenoptera physalus (assembly GCF_965194825.1). Taxonomy (NCBI): domain Eukaryota; kingdom Metazoa; phylum Chordata; class Mammalia; order Artiodactyla; family Balaenopteridae; genus Balaenoptera; species Balaenoptera physalus. The sequence continues at coordinate 24,551,007 of NC_138882.1, forward strand.
CTGGGGGCGGGGGGGTGTCACAGGGAAGCTGCAATGCTCTTTATGACCTCGTCTGGGAAGTCACATGTCACTTCCACCACATCCAATTCATTATAAGCAAGTTATTGGGTCAAGTCCAGCTCACACTCAAGGGGAGGGGATTTTGCTCCATCTTTGGAAGGGAGCTATGCCAAAGCACTTGTGAACACATTTTAAAACCATCACAGGGCTGATCCAGAATTGTAACTGTAGTCCCCAAAGCCCATTTTTTTCTCTCAACCCCTGGAGGTCCGTGAAGCTAAACTCTCAGAATGGGAAGCTCTCAGAATGTAAAGTCTTTGCCCTCAGGATGCCCCCATCTGGATGTGTTGTGAGGACAAGACCCCACAAGGCAACATGAGCTCTAGCTTGATGGGTGTGGATGGCAATTACAGCCAAGGCCAGTGGAGGGCAGGGCCAGAGTGGGTCTGAGGGCCTGGGTGAGGCTGGGAGAAACCAGCAACAGGAGGCTGGGCCTTGATAAGTTGGCTTGGAGGGAGCACAGGGGAGAATGAACCGGGAGGGACCGAGGCGGGATAGAGGCCTGGGGGCTAGTGGAGAGGGCCCCTGAGAGGGGGGAGAGCCCTCAGCAGGTGCGAGGGAGTGGAAAGCTGGGACACTGTTCACTGCCAACCCAGGGCTGGGGATGTCCCTCTTGTTGGAACATCATGACCTGCAGCTGCCTGGGCCCCACCATCAAGCTCCTCCTGACTCTCAAGGCACTAGTGTGCTGCTTGAGGCCCGTCTTGGGCCCAGACAGGATGGTGTCCCCGCTCCCCATTTCCTCTGGGTCCCATGGCTCTGCCTGCCCCAGTGAGGAGAGGTGCTGGTGGCCTTACGCACATCTCATCTCCCTGGAAGCATAGACACCCTCCCTTTCTTGGGCCTGGCAGGGCATCGACTCATCCTTCCCGTGTGTCCCAAAGCCCTCTCCCCTTCTGCTCCAGCTGGTCAGGGACCCCAAGCATTGGGAAATCTCTCCACACCGGGTCCACCTGACCCCCTCCACCATGTAGCTCCTGAGGACAGAACCCCGTCCCTGGGGGGAGGGCTCCTCTCTTGCCCTTTGGGTGGGGGGCAAATGCCAGCAGTATTCCAGATGACTTTTAGTGTTTGTAGAACTAGGTCAGAAGTGGGCGGGAGGAGGGAGTTCTCCCTCATCATATGGTCATTTCAGCAGGGGAATGTCGCTTCTTGGAGGAGTAGCATCAACTGTCTGCTAGAAGGTTCATTAAAGAAGCCCCTGACAATAACAGAGAGGAGGTGAAGAATAATGATGACAAATGTGGGTGAGCTGAACCGTGTGTCTTCTCGACGGTGCCAGCCCCACGCAAGTCTCCCCGCCTCTGGCGGCCTCTGTCTAGGCTCATCAGGTGATTAGAATTGCTGTGGGGGGCAGGAGGCCTGTGGTGTCTGTCTCCCCTCTGACCTTGGGCTGCTGCCCAGTGCATGGAGGAAGGGAGAAGAAGAGAGGGAGGAAAGGGAGTGGCAGGGGAGGGGAGACATCAGCTTTTTCTTAAAGCCCAGGAACCCTGGCTGCTGGGTGGGCTACTTTGGTGGGGAGGAGGCCGGGAGGAGGATGGGTAGCCCTTCCCACTGTGATAGGGAATTTTCCTGCGTGGGGGGGGTGTACTTCTAAGGAAGGAGATGAAGGGTCCAGATGAATTCTCCTGACTGATGGTTGACTACAGGGAGGTATGAGGAGCAGACCCTCATGGGATGGGGTAAGGCCCTGAAAGGAGGACACACAGCCACCAGAGGCAGAGCCGGGATATGGGGGGGCCTCCTGACTTGGGGGAGCTGGAGGACCCCTTTCTTTCGTCGTGGGATATCTGCCCCTGTCCTGGTCAGGAGTCCTCGGTGGTCCTTGGCATTCAGTCAATCAATTACCAATCACGCGGGCAGCACACGCTTGCATGTCTCCAGACAATAGGGAAGAGACTGATGAGGAGGCTTGGTGGGCTGGAGGAGCCCTGGAGGGTGAGGGAAGATGGAGGGAGACCAAGGGCCTTCGGGGAGGAGGGTCTGAGCTAATCTCCACCCCCAGAGCCTCAGGCTGTCTTTCTACTGTGGCCAGAGAAAGTTCTACAGGGACCTCTCACAGCTTTATGGCCAAGACTCATAGTGGAGGTATCCGACCAAGGTGCCCTTGGTCTCACTTTTCAGTTGAAGAAACTGAGTCTCAGAGAGGTTGAGTGACTTGCCCCAGGTCACACAGCTGGTAAGTGGTGAAGTCAGAGTTCTTCGCCTCAGTATCAGGAAGTAAGAAGCACTCTTCATGAATCCTATAAAAATATGTTTTAGGGGGACTTCCCTAGTGGTTCGGTGGTAAAAAATCTGCTTTCCAACGTGGGGTATGCGTGTTCGATCCCTGGTCGGGGAGCTAAGATCGCACGTGCTGCGGGGCAACTAAGCCCACGCACCACAACTACTGAGCTCACGTGCCTCAACTAGAGAGCCTGCATGACACAAACTACAGAGCCCACGCGCCCTGGAGCCCAGGCGCCACAACTAGAGAAAAGAAAACCCGCATACCACAGCTAGAGAGAAGCCTGAGCACCGCAACAAAGGGACCGTGCGCTGTAACAAGAAGGTCCCGCACGCCTCAGCAAAGATCCTGTGTGCTGAAGCCAAAAAAATAAGGAAAATAAATAAATAATACATATTTTAAGAAATATGTTTGGACTTCCCTGGTGGCGCAGTGGTTAAGAATCCACCTGCCAAGGCAGGGGACACGGGTTCGAGCCACGGTCCAGGAAGATCCCACATGCCACAGAGCAACTAAACCCGTGCGCGGGCTTCCCTGGTGGCGCAGTGGTTGAGAATCTGCCTGCTAATGCAGGGGACACGGGTTCGAGCCCTGGTCTGGGAAGATCCCACATGCCACGGAGCAACTAGGCCCGTGAGCCACAACTGCTGAGCCTGCGTGTCTGGAGCCTGTGCTCCGCAACAAGAGAGGCCGCAACAGTGAGAGGCCCGCGCACCGCGATGAAGAGTGGCCCCCACTTGCCGCAACTAGAGAAAGCCCTCTCACAGAAACGAAGACCCAACACAGCCAAAAATAAATAAATAAATAAATAAATAAATAAATAAAAACATGTCAATTCATTTAAAAAAAAAAAAAAAAAAAAACCCGTGCGCCACAACTATTGAGCCTGCGCTCTAGAGCCCGCGAGCCACAACTACTGAAGCCCACGCGCCTAGAGCCCGTGATCCACAAAAAGAGAAGCCACTGCAGTAAGTCCACGCACTGCAACGAAGAGCAGGCCCTGCTCGCCGCAACTAGAGAAAGCCCATGCACAGCAACAAAGTCCCAACACAGCCAAAAGTAAATAAATAAATTTATTAAAAAAAAAAAAAGAAATATATTTTAGGTCTCCACCCCCACCTCTACTGGAGAGCCTGATTCAAAATAGGTGTCAACAATAAAGATGTTAAAAATAATAATAATTAAAAAAAAAAAAAGGTGTCAGGAACTGTGTGCAGAACAAATAAGTGAAGAATAAATAGAAAACAATGACTGAAATCTGCTTACTGAGGTGCCTTCTGCACATGCTGCCCAAGGGATGGAGCCCATCGCTGCTGAATAGGCTCTAAGCCTGCCCCAGTTGCGGAGGAGGGGAGGGGGGCCGCTGTGGTCAGGGAGGCCCAGCGCTGCTGAGGTGGTGGGTGGTTTCCCTAAATGGGAAACCCTGACATTCATTGGCTCTGCCTCTGCTCAGCCAAGGGAGGTGAGCGCCTGTGTGTTCGCCTGGCTCTTTGGACTCGATGAAAAATTCACAAAGGTCAGAGGATTTAAAAGCAGCGAGTGAGCAGTGCTACCTGCTACTCATCGGTCTCTGCCCAGCACCAAATGGCCCAGGGAAGAAGAAGGCTTGTGTCACCTACTTGCCCAACGTTGGGTGGCTGGGTCTTTCCTTGCAGCAGGGTGGCCTGGGGCTGGTGGACCAACAGATGGTCCACACTTCACACGAAGTCCTGGAGCCCGAGATGCCTTCTCCTCCATCCACCAGCATCCAGAGAGATGCCCCGCTGAGTTCAGGAATTCTGTGGGTGGGAGTAGGGAATGGGTGGCTGTCCCCAAGCCAGAGTCCCCAAGAGGAGCACCCAGCCAGGGTGGGAGGCCCTGGTCAGCACACATGGGTTGACCGGCCAGTGAAGCTGCTCCCTGTGTGGTCTCTAGTTCTCTTCCAGCAGAGGCACGTGGAGCAGCCAGATAATCTGTCCTGGGGGTGAGGGGCGAGGAGGTGGGGTCAGGAGGGGAAACTGAGGCAGGAAGGGGCCCAGCTTTAGTATCCCCAGGCCAGGTGAGGCAGAATCCCAGCTACAGAGTGAGTGGGAAAGAACTGACCCTCAGCGGCAGGTCAGGGCACCTATCAGTTGAGCCCTGAGTCAGCTCCCCCATCACATGCCCGCCCTCGGCCCTGTATCTGTTATTACCAGGGAAGTATTTATTTTACAAAAGGATTGATTTTCAAGTCCCCTGGACTGTTATAGATATTCTATTTACAAGGAACACTTTCCTACAGCTTACTCATTGAGAGAAATCCCACTGCAAGCGATTTTGTAAGGGCAGGGATCCCTTTGTTAAGCTGATGCCAGATTTCCCTGTACGGAGTGTGCTCAAAGGAAGGGCTGCTCGGGACTGCCCAGGCTGGTAGCGAGTAGCGACAACATCGCAGCGCCGGGGGGTAGGTGCACCGGGGAATGAGAGGACCTGGCTCCCACTCTCACCCACTTTCGATTTTAAATACAGTAACGAGGCAGTTTGTACCACTTCGTCCGTGCTGCTCTGGGAAAGCCCACCCGCCGGGCCCCTCCCGGGTGGCCTCGGGGTGCCTCGCAACCGCGCCCCGCACGCGCAGGGGCAGTGCTCATTCTCCGTCCACAGGCGGAAAACCGAGTCCCCAGGAGGGCCAACACCTGCCCCGAGGTCACACGGCGACCCAGCTTGGTTCTCTGGTGGCCTCAGGAGGTTCGGGCCGGGACAGGGTCTGCACGATTATCCCCCAAGGCGCACACACCCACTCCAGGCCCTTCCCCGCCAGACCAGGCCGGTTGCCCTCCTCCAGCACGTCCCCGCTGCCCTGCGCAGGAGCGGGGTGGCCCTCCCGCCGCGGACCTCGGAGTCCCCCGGCCAGAGCCTGGGTCGCGCGCTCGGCCGGGTCTCGGCGGCCGGGGCGGGGGAGGACCAGGGGACGGCGCCGCGCGCCCTCTGGTGGCCGCCGCGGGCGGAAGCGGGAGCGCTGGTCCCCCGCGCCGCCGCCGCCGGGCGGGGGCGACAGCGGCCGAGGACCCCCCCGCATGAAGCGGCGTCCGGGCCTCGCGCCCGCTTCCCCTTTTCCACAAAAAGGAAGCACGTTTGGGGTAAAACCGAACTTCTGTAGAATCAATGAAATCGACAGGGACACCCGGTCTATAAAACGAGAGAGGCGCCCTGGCGCTCGGGACCCGTAGGGAGAAGCCAGGGGAAGCCGCGCCGAGCGGAAATGGTGGCTATTGTCGCGGCGGCGCGCGGTTCCGCTCCGGCCACCCGCTGAGGGGCGCGGCCGCGGGGCCCCCGGGCGGGGCGGGGGTCGAGAAGGACTCTCCCCGACCCCACCCCCATCCCGGCCTGGGCCCAGCCGGCTAGGCTGGCCCGTCGCGTCAGCCGCCCTTTGTCCGCCGCCGAGCCCCGCCCCTCCGCCCCTGCGACTCCGCCCGCCCGGTGCCCGCCGCCCCGCCCGCCTCGGCCCTCGCGGGTGAGAAAAGCAGGGGAATGTGATCGCCCGTCTCGGCCGCCGAGAAAACCTTCTCTAGGAGGGGAGGTGACTGGTTGCTCGTCACACGGCACGGCCAGGACCCGAACCCAGGTCTGCGGGGCCAGCGTGAGCCTCCCACAGACGTGGGAGCCGCACCCCTCCCGCCCCCGCGCCCTGTCCCTGGGGGGTCCAGGCCCGGAGGCGGGGAAGGGCCGTCCCAGTCGCTGTGCGGGAGGCAGTTTGCTGGCTAAATCCCCAGCACCCTCTGGTTTTTAAAAATCGCCTTTATTTGCAGAGCCCAGCCAGAGGCGCCGCTTCCTGGACTGTGAAATCAGAACAGGGAGAAGATGATTTGCTGCTGCTGCTGCTTCTGGGGGTTTGGTCCCAGCTCCTCGGTGCTGCCTTGAGAAGACAAGCACTTACTTGAGGGGCGGCTGCAGCCCAGGCAGGGGAGGGGAGGATTCAGCGAGTGCAGCGCTCGGGGCTTGCCTTGCAGTCCGGGGACAGAAGCTGGATAGACAGGGCTGTCCCGGGGAGCTGCGGAAGGTGGTGCGGAAGCCGGGCGCTGCTGGAAGATTCAGAGCGGGGGGAGATGGGGGACGAGTAGGCACGCGCCAGAACCTGGCACAGGGTAGGGGCTCAATAAATAAATGTCTAAGTGTCTGCTGCAGGATGGAGGTGGGACTTGAGCTGCGTGAACTCCGGCTGAGCAGAGAGGACTGGAAAGATCTGAGGGGACGGTTTTGAGCCTGGCAGCCCAGGGGCTTTGCCGGGCAGTGAGGAGCCAGCCGCCTGGAGGAGAGAGGCTCCAGGCTGTGTCTGGGTTGGAGAAGGTTGGCCGGGCGGGGATGAGTTTGAGGAGGGTCTGAGGGCTGGCAGAGGGTCTCAGAGGGTGGTGAGGGCACCTGGGAAGTGGCCCCTCTGAGTGCTGGAGCTCACTGCTTGTAAAAGTGACCGTTGACTTGGCAATACCCACAGAAGACACGCCGCCGGCAAATGTTTGCCCAGTCCGGCTGCTCGTCTCTCCAGCTCCTCCCTGGGGGGTGCTCAGTGGTGGTGGCCATGGCCCGCCTTTCCCGGTGAGGCCCTGCCAAGCCAGGAAAGGCCCAAGTGGGAGCTCACCAAGCCCTTCATGTCCCCATATATACCTTGAAACCCCAGCAAAGTCATCTCCTGTGGTTGTAGAAACTGCCTTTAGAATGGCACATTTGCTGACTCTAAACATCTGGGTCCTGATGCAACTTCTTGCTGCACCAGCTGCATGGACCACAGGTTAGCACATTTATCAGGGTCCCTCACACAGGTACCTGTGACACTTGAAAGGGACACCCAAAAGGAGTTACTGGGAGGGAACTAGGAGCTCAGCTCGAGGAGCTGCCTGGGAGTCAGGGGACCGGGGCTCAGAAAACAAAGAGGGACCAAGGGAGCCTAGTCAGCGACGCCACCACTGGGCTGCAGCGCTGCTGGACTCAGCCCCTGCTGCCATTACTCAGCTGTAGGCTCTGCTCCTGGCGGAGCTCCCTCTGCCCAAGCCTGGTCTGTGCTCTGCACCCCAGGAGAGGGGGAGGTGAGCGCTGGAGCCCTTCAGCCGCTAAGTGGGAGGAAAGGCCCTGCACAATGCGGATTGCCCCCACTGGGAAGGCGGTGTGGAAGCTGACAGCCCACCAAGTGTTCGCTGCTGAGAGCTGTGAAGGGTCTTCAACAGGAGCAGCCGGACCACATAAGCTTCTGAAGTTGCCCCCTGGCTGGGGATGATGTCGTGGCGAGGGACTGGGCAGCCACAGCCAGAGCACGGTTCCAGTTGCCAGGTGTGAGGCTGAGAAGGACATCCTGATGGGAGGGGGGCAGAGCCACTGGGGAGCCTGGAGGCCCAGGGAGGTGGAGGCTGGGAGTTGGATCAGAAGGTCACGGCTGTTCCTTTTGCGAGAGCAGCAGGGACTCAGATACTGGCAACAGAAGGTTTTTGTTTGTTTCTTTATTTACTTCTTAAAAACTGAAAAAGATGTACAGTAAAGGTGTGTAAAACGAAAGGCCTCCTTCACACTTCCCCATCCCCCCTTCACCAGGCCGTGTGTCCTGACCAGTCCTCCTATACATTTTCAAACTGATGTGTAAACCGTAGGTCAGGTTTGGGTTGGTCTCTTTTAGTAACTGGCATTGTGCTGTATATGTTAATCTGTGATGTGCTTGTTGAAGATGTTTCCAGTCCTGCATACTCCTTTTAGCCACTACATAACATTCCATAGAATCAGTGTTCATCTTTTTTTTTCTATTATAACCAGATGATTTTATTGAAAGTTACGGAAAACATAGCCAGTGAGTTGAAAGTGCCTTGCTTAAGATGCCACTGAGAGTCACCAGAAGATCCAGACCCATGCCCCAGTCCTCACACTACCTTGATGCTTTTTATAATTCTACCCCCTTAACAGCCATCCTAGGACGACATGCTCTGAAAGGAGTGACTTTCCCCCTTCCCTGTTTGGGTCATTTATTTCTTGCAGTTCTGTCCCACCTTTGAAAATGCTTTTTTGTTTTGTTTTGTTTTGTTTTTGGCTGCGCCATGCAGCTTATGGGATTTTATTTCCCCAACCAGGGATCGAACCCGGGCCCTCAGCAGTGAGAGCGAAGAGTCCTAACCGCTGGACTGCCAGGGAATTCCCCCACCTTTGAAAATGCTTCAATCCCTCTCAGGTTGAATCCCCATAAAATCCCCATGAGTTGGGAGGATGAAATATCAGTATTTTTGTTTTAAAATTAAAACAAGGTCTTGATCGGGAGTTCCCTGGTGGTCTAGTGGTTAGGATTCAGCGCTTTCACTGCCATGGCCTGGGTTCCATCCCTGGTCAGGGAACTGAGGTCCCAGAAGCCACGTGGTGGGGTTAAAACCCAAACCAAAAACCAAAGCAAAAACAAACAAGGTCTTGATCAAAGGGGTTCATTGGTTTTTCCAAAAGCATTTGGGAACGCCCTCCAGCACCTGCTGGACCACCTGCCAGCTGGCAGCACACTTCTCCAATCCTGAGTCTACCTGCACTGATGTCTTCGAAAGGTGGTTACCTTTTCTTCTAAATATTAAAAACAATTGGATGGGAAGCTAGAAAGGGAGAAGGAGATGAAAGTGGGAAGTTATGATGGAGAGAGCTATGAGCATTCTCATTCGGTTTTTCTATCACTCCCTAAGAAGGAAATTAAAAATCTGTGAACTTCCCATTACTGCAGCTGCAACAATAAATTCCTGATGGCTGCTGGATGAAAGGCACACCTGATTGGTTTCTCATTTCACCATTTCCCATTGCAGGCATAGTCTCTTACTTGTGCTAATCTCATTCAAAATATTTTCCCTTCCTATTTTACTTGTTTTGTTTTTGGTTTTTTTTTTTTTTTTTTGGCTGCACCACGTGGCTTATGGGATCTTTGTTCCCCAACCAGGGATTGATCCCTGGCCCACGGCAGTGAAAGTGCCGAGTCCTAACTACTGGACCGCTGGTGAATTCCCTCCCTTTTCTATTTTGAAAAGAAAGTCAGTTTTCTTCCTATTTTACTTTTCTCTCCATGAGGCAATTTCTGGAACAGGAGAAGGTGAGCCCTGATTGACAGGATGCCACTTTCTTGCCAGCTGCTAACCTTTCCCTCTGCCCCTCATATTTCTTTTTCCTACAGTGTTCACCGTCTCGACGGACATTTGGGTTGTTTCATTCTGCTCTAATTATGCACACTTTTGTGCACACGTTTGAGTGCAGGGCTGGGATTAGAAGGGGAGAGTCTCCGTGTGAATCCCTGCCCATCTCAGGGGAAAAAGTGTTGACTTGGCATCCAGCAGGCACCCCACTGCACGCTAAGCCACGTGGGAGAGCGGCTGGCCTGTGGATTTGGGACTCAAAAAAAGTCCAGAGGCACCCGTGTGGCCAGGTAGGTCGCTGGTTTTGCTTTTGGGCTACAGAAAGGTCTGTGGGCCAGGAGGGCCCAGACATGTCCACTAGATGGCGCCAAAGCCAGTAAGACGAGACCTGGGCTTCGGAAGCCCCAATCGCTGCAGGGGAAGTGGTTCCAGCGTCTGACCCCTTCGCCCCTAGAAGACAGGTGAAGATTCTCCTAAGGCACCAGCTGCCTCAAACACCTTGGAGGTTGCGCGGTGGGGAGGGGGCAGCCGTGAATGGTTGCACAGGTTAAGCCCTGCCCGGGGGCTCTGGCCAACACAGGGGCTGAAATTCAGGCTGTGGGACTGGCCGTGACAGCCCAGGGGAGGGGCTGCTTTCTTCTCATTCCTACAAGTTCAGAAAGCGCTTGCAGTGGCCGGGGGCGGGGCGGGGCGGGAGTTCCAGTAATACAGCCCCGTGTTCCATATTGCTAGTACCTGCAGAGGAACCCAGCTCCTGGAAAAAATATGGGATCGGATGGCAAAAGGATTCTCTCTGCTGGCCACTGAAGGTTCGAGATGGCTGTAGACAGTCCTGCCCCACGAAGGAGCTCACCGTCAAGTAGGAAATAGACACTGGACAAATTGCAATTTGTTATGGCACTGCTCTAATGGTCCATTTGGAATCAAATAGGATGATGTGAGGGAAGGTGCTCTGAAACACCTAAAGCCCTCCTCCGCGTGGGATAATTCGCCATTTGTCCAGAAAAGCTTCAAAGCAGCAGCAGCAGCAGCAATAGCAGAATCTCTCTCCCTCCTTCCCTCCCTCTTCTCTCTCCCACCCCCTCACTGTCCCTAAGTTCAGAGCCCACCCTGCTGCTCAGCCCCCCTAGCAGTGTCCAGGCTGCTCCACTCCCAGCATCTGAAGCTGCCCCAGGCTCCCAGGACTGGAGCTCAGGCCTGACTCTTTAAACAGTAAATGAATTTGCAGAGAAACATTAGCCTCCAGCCCCAGTTCCTAGCATACTGTAGGTGCTCGATGGACTTTGTAGAGTCGGAAGAAGGAAGCAGGGAGGAAGAATGGGCTCTGGCTGATCAGAGTTCCCTTCCTTTAGCTTTCTGTGCTGGGGCAGGAGACGAGGTGTGGCCGAGTGGGTTTTCTGACTGTGGATGAGCATCTCCCACCACACGGGGGTGACGTCACACCCTCCGCGGAGCATGGGGTCTGTTTCCTCCCCTGGAATCTGGGGAGCCTGTGACTGCTTCGGAAGTGATGTTCTCTGATGACAGACTTCCCATTTGGTTTTTTTGTTTTTTTAAAATTTTTACTATTTATTTATTGGTTGAGTTGGGTCTCTGTTGCTGCACGCGGGCTTTCTGTAGTTGCGGAGAGCGGGGACTACTCTTCATTGTGGTGCGCGGGCTTCTCATTGCGGTGGCTTCTCTTGCCGTGGAGCACGGGCTCTAGGTGCGTGGGCTTCAGTAGTTGTGGCACGTGGGCTTCAGTAGTTGTGGCTCGCGGGCTCTAGAGCGCAGGCTCAGTAGTTGTGGCGCACAGGCTTAGTTGTTCCGCGGCATGTGGGATCTTCCCGGACCAGGGCTTCAACCCATGTCTTCTGCATTGGCAGGTGGATTCTTAACCACTGTGCCACCAGGGAAGCCCAACAGACTTCCCATTTGTGTTCTCTCTTTTGGGACATGCCCCCTGGGATCCCTGATTGGCAGGTAAAAGGCCATCTACCCTGAAGCCACCAGGCTGGAGGGACCACGTGTAGCCAGAGATGCCAAGGGCCTCACTATTCCAGTCTCAGCACAGGAGCCAGACCTTTTTACTTTTTTTTTTTCTTTTCCTTCTATGGCTGCGCCGTGCAGCATGCGGGATCTTAGTTCCCCTACCAGGGATCGAACCTATGCCCCCTTGCAGTGGAAGCATGGAGTCTTAATCACTGGACCGCCAGGGAAGTCCCAGGAGCCAGACCTTCTGATGATGCAGCAAACCCCAGACGCTGAGCTGCCCAGCTAACACAGAGTGGATCAGAGATGGGCTGGCCCTGCCCAAGTTGCAGATTCATTAACAAAATAATATTGTTTTGGGTCACTCTATTCTGGGGGCGGTGTTGTTTCACAGCAACAGAAAATGAAACCCAAGACCTAAAGCTGGGGTGACCAACCATCCCGGTTTGCCAGGAACTGAGAGGTTTCTGGGACTCAAGACATTCAGTGCTGACACTGGGAGGGTCCCAGGCACACGGATAAAGCAGTGGTTCTCAAACTTTCGTGTGCATCAGAAACACCTAGGGATTTATTAAAACACAGATGGCTGGGCCCTACCCCTAGAATTTAGTGGGTCTAGAGTTGGGTCCAATAATTTGCACTTCTAACAAGTTCCCTGTTGCTGGTTGGAGCCCAAACTTCCAGAAGGACTGGCCTGAATGCAAGGCTGAGTTCAGGACCTGCAAATCCCAGTTTACTGCATGTCCCACTACTTCATCCTCTGTGCGATCCAGCAGTGTGGCAGGAAATGGAGGAGGCCAAGGTCCTCTGGGTGTCAACCAGGAGAAACCCACATCTTCCTGGCAGGGTGGCTGGGTGCTGTGGAAACAAGGCTAAGCCCAGAAGTGCCCAGGCTCCTTGGCACCTGCTTCCCAGAGGGAGCCTCAGCCCCTGGGGAGGAGCGAAGTGAACAAACAAACAGCAGGGAGCAGCCCTCGGCCAGGGAGGGTGCCTGCAGGTCCCCACCCCTCAGGAAGCAACCCAGAGCAACCTGAGGACAAGCTTCTGCAAAGGAAACCCCGCATCTCCCAGGGCCTTGAGTTTTGTAGCTAGAGGGGACCTTTGCCATCATTGGGCCAACCTCCTCTTTTTTTTTTTTTTTAAAGTTTTTCTAATTTTTTATTTTTTTTAACTTTTTGGGTTTATTTATTTATTTGTTTATTTATTTATTTATTTATTTATTTATGGCTGTGTTGGGTCTTCGTTTCTGCGCGAGGGCTTTCTCTAGTTGCGGCAAGTGGAGGCCACTCTTCATCGCGGTGCGCGGGCCTCTCATTATCGCGGCGTCTCTTGTTGCGGAGCACAGGCTCCAGACGCGCAGGCTCGGTAATTGTGGCTCACGGGCCCAGTTGCTCCGCGGCATGTGGGATCTTCCCAGACCAGGGCTCGAACCCGTGTCCCCTGCATTGGCAGGGAGACTCTCAACCATTGTGCCACCAGGGAAGCCCCAACCTCCTCTTTTAACTGGGCGGGGTGGGGGGAGCAGGGCAGCAGGCTGTGTGTTGACGTGACTTGCCAAGACCACCCGTCGAGGGCGAGGTGCAGTCAGAAGCTTGTCCCCTCCCAGCCAACCACCCGTCGAGGGCGAGGTGCAGTCAGAAGCTTGTCCCCTCCCAGCCAACCACCCGTCGAGGGCGAGGTGCAGTCAGAAGCTTGTCCCCTCCCAGCCAACCACCCGTCGAGGGCGAGGTGCAGTCAGAAGCTTGCCCCCTCCCAGCCACCTTCCTGGGTCGTGCTCCCTCCTGCCTCAGACTCTGGCCCCAGCTCAGCCTGGATGCCCACAGCTCCTCACCCGACTTGGTCCTACGCCGTGAACCCACCTCCCCCTCATGTGCCCCCCTCCACATCTTGAGCGTCTCAGTCCACATCAGCACCAGCCACCAGGAGCTGCAGGCCCGGGCAGAGGAAAGCTAGAAAGCGGCTGCTGCCTTCCTGCAGGGCCCCAAGCTTCAGTGTGAAGACTGCAGATTCCTGGACCCACCCCCGAGAGTCTGTGATGGGGCCCAGGCACCGACAGTTTCGACAAGAGCCCTACGTGATTTGGATGCAGGTCGCGTTGGCCAGACTCTGAGAAGCAACCCCCTAGCAGCGTCTTCCACAGAAGGCCACCGACAAAGAGGTGATGAGGTGACAGAAACCTGACTCAAATACACTTGGGAGGAAGCCGGAATTTATTACTGGTTCTAAAACCCAGACAATAGACAAAGCAGAGCAAGGATGTCATTTGGCCTCATGGACAGTGGGAGCTGAGGCCTGGGATGAATTCTCTTGATTCTCATGGCTAATTTTTCCATCCAGCTGGACATAATTACCCACAGGTCACATCTTCCACCAGGGGATCGACTCACTCTCCCAAATTAAGAAACTCTGGGGGAGGGCTGATTGGGTCAGGTGCTTCTCCCTGGACCAGCGAGTAGGATCTTACGCAGGCCCCAGTTGCCCAGCCTGGTCAGTACTGCTCAGGGTCTGAGAGAGGGAAATGTGGTAAAGAAGGGAGGTCTTGGTTCCAGTCTGTGGAGGCTTCTCCCAACCACTGAGACTCAGGGCAGGAGACCTGCAAATCTGGTATATGAGTCAGGCTGCCTGGTATGGCAACCAGCCTCCAAGACGGTCCCATGATTCTTGTCTCCTGGTATTCATGTACCTATGTACCCCTCCTATTTTGAACAGGGCTGCCCTGTGTGATGAATAGGATATTGCAGAAGTGATGGAGTGTCTTCCAAGGTCATGCTTTAAGAAGTATTGCAGCTTCTTCCTTGCTCACTCTTGGGTCACTGGCTCCGGGGGAGCCAGATGCCATACTGTGAGGCACTCAATCAGCCCTCTGGGACAGGCCTGGGATGAGGGTGAGTGAGGCACTTGCCTCAGGCTCAGAATTTAAGGGGTTGCCAATAAAGTCAGTTATCAAGATAGACATTTTAAAGTAATATTTTAAAAATGAAAATTCATGCAAAAAAATCCATGATGAACAAAATATCAAATTTTTAAATAAAGACAGGCTCAGTATGGTCTGAACTGTACTGGAGCCTGAAGCAAAAGGGAAAATCAGTAACACTGGTCCTGATAGCAATACTAGAGCCCGCCAGGAGTGTGGGAGGGCTCGGTCCCGGGGCTGAGGATCTAGTGACATCCACTCAGCCTCCCAACAAGTGACTGGATAAGAAGAACGCACATGTGTCATCTTCTGGCTCCAGGAAGAAGGCAAATCTAGCAGGGCCTTTCCCTCTGTGTCTGGACTAGGGTGACTAAGCTAAGGTCCACTTAGCCCAGCAGAACAGTAGCTGGCCACTTCCAGGGCTGCATCCTGACAATGAAGATGAATCATGATAACCACATTTGTGGATTACTTATCACGTGCCAGGCCCTTTGCCAAGCACTTTTCGGGTATTAACTTCACTCCTCAGTGGGGACCTGAGGTAGGTTCTAATCACCATTTTACAAATGAGGGAACAGAAGTACAGAGACTTAAGTAACTTGCCCAAGTTTCCACACAGCGAGTGGTCGGAGTTGGGGTTTGACCTCAGGCAGTGTCTGACTCTGGAAACCACAGTCTTAATTACATTCGGCTGAATTTGAATCTCAGCTCTGCCAAGTATTTGCTGCCTATACCGGGAAAGTTACTTCACCTCTTTAGGCTCAGTGTTCACCCCCGTAAAATGGGGATAGTAGATGAGCGCATGCTTAAAGCACTTAGCACCATAGTTGGTACGAAGCAAATGAACACTCAGCATTAACCATCATTATTCTGTCAGGTGCACTTGAACTTCAGACGGTAGCTTCCACTCACGGACGGTCTCCCCCTAGTCTTTCCCTCCACTTCCTTTTTTACTGGCTTCTATAACCATCCTCCCTCACTCCGCAGGGACCCGTTGCCTCTCATGGGATTGTACCTACTCCCCACCCACCCCTCCTGCAGTGAAGCTCAGAAAATCCAGGAGGAGCTATGGGGTGCTGGGGAGAGCCTGGGGCGGGTGTGGGGAGAGGAACAGGAGGTGAGCCAGGCAGGGAGAGCGTGGCCCTGGGGCAGGAAGCGCCCGGCTAGGGGAGGCCTCAGGGCCCCAAGCGAGCAAGCTTGCCGAGCTTGATCCTGTTTGCTTCCCTGGCTGCAGCCCCGACTCACAGGGAGACCTACCAGAGTGGACACACCGACTCACCCGCGGGTCTTCTCCCCTCCCCACCGCCAGGAGCCACCAGGGCGATCCCAGAGGCCTCGTAGGTGGGAATGGAGATCCAGGAACACAGGGCAGGCTGGGCTGCCGCATGGAAACATGGCTTGAGGGGATGGAGGAACCACCTCTGCCCTTCGTCCGCCAACACCGCCCCCTGCCCAAATTCATGCTCATAAAGCAGCTTGTGGGCACAGGCTGGGGACCAGTGACTGCGTGTGCACTGGAGTGCTGGTGGCACTGAGGTCTGCCAGGTGGCTCCTGCTGGGCGCGACTCCCCTTCAGCCATGCCACCCAGTGTCACCCAACAAACCCATCACGACGTCCCAAGTCTGTCAAGTCTTCTGAAAAGACTTCCTCTCTTCTCTTATTGCCATCCTGCCTTCTGCCCTCCTGGGAAGGGATGACCTTCATCCCGTGATGGATCCCTGAGGCTGTGCTGGAACCGTGAGACACACAGATGAAAGGCGCTCTAGGATTCTCGGTTCCAGTCTGCAGAGGAGGGCGGGTAAGAGCCGATTTGGTCCCAGTGCCTGGGCTATGGTAGGAGGCTATGCAAGGACAGGGGCAGCAGAGGGGGTTCCAGAGTCCTGAAGGTCACCGGGAGTTGGCCAGGGGAAGTAGAAGTGTCCCCAGAGGAAAGGCCCTGCAGGGTAACTGGGATGAATTCTGGGGGTGTGTCCTGGAGGCAAGTGGGGAGAAGTGGGGAGGTGGAGCCGATGATGCTGAGCTTTGTAATTAGCCGGCTTTCAGAGTTTGGCTTTTGTCTAGAATCCTCTGGGGATCCAAAGGGTTTTAAGCTGAGGGACATGATTAGATCTGCCTTTTGGAAAGCTCTCTGGCTGCGTTGCAGAGAATGGATGGGTGGATGGGGAGGCCAGGAGAAGGGCGGAGGGAGAACAGGGGCCGGCCCTGGGAGGAGAGCGTTGGAGTGGGAACCAACAGGACTTGGGGGCTGATGAGGGGAGACTCTAAAGAGGACACAGTTTGCTGACATGGGGAATTGAGGAGGAGGGCAGATTTGGGGAAGGTTTCCGACACATCCACAGTAGAATCCAGAAGGTACGTGGATAGCATCGTGTAACTGTGGCGTCTCCCTTTACCACCTTGAGCAGGAGTAGCAGGCACATTGTTTCTAAGTATGTCACTCAAACCTCCTCCCCCAATACCTTACCCTCCTTCTCCCATGTGACTAAGACTGAAAACCTACTCAGCTTAAAGGGTGGGGCTTCCCTGGTGGCGCAGTTGTTAAGAATCCGCCTGCCAATGCAGGGGACACGGGTTGGAGCCCTGGGCCAGCAAGATCCCACATGCCGCGAAGCAAGTAAGCCCGTGCACCATAACTACTGAGCCTGCGCTCTAGAGCCCACGAGCCACAACTGCTGAGCCCACGTGCCACAACTACTGAGCCTGCATGCCACAACTGCTGAGCCTGCGCTCTAGAGCCCACGAGCCACAACTACTGAGCCCGTGTGCCACAACTACTGAGCCCACGTGCCACAACTACTGAAGCCCGCATGCCTAGAGCCCGTGCTCTGCAACAAGAGAAGCCACCGCAGTGAGAAGCCCGCGCACCGCAACGAAGAGTGGCCCCCGCTTGCGGCAGCTAGAGAAAGCCCGCGCGCAGCAACACAGCCATAAATAAATTAGTTTTCCAAAGGGGTGGGTACTGTTGTCTGCAGCTGTGAATCCCGTAGGACTTGCTAACACTGCTCAGGGCCCCAGCACATCCGGTGGGGTGGCCCTCGCTATGAATCATGGCCCCGCAGTCCTCTGCAAACTGCCACTCAGAACAGGTCCTGTCACCTGCCAGCTCTGACTCCAAAATCTATCCTGAACTCAACCCTCCCGTCTCCACTGCACCACCGCAGTTCAAGCCACCAGCGCCTCACCTGGACCACTGCCTCCTAACTGGTCGGCCAGCCTCTGCTCTGCCTTCCCCACTCTCGATATGGCAACCAGAGAAATCTTTTCAAGATACAAACCAGATCATGTCACACCTTGGTTTAACACCCCTCTATCTGCATGGGCTAACTTAGCACTCAGGCCTCAGACAAAATATCCCCTCAGAGAAGCCTTCTTGACCCCCCCCCCGAAGCTAGATTAGTGGCCCCAGCCTCAGTATCCCATCACCTTCTTCTACTTTCTTTGTCGCTCTTTCATTATCTGACATTATCTTGTTTCCTTGCTTCCTTGGTCTGTCTCTGCCTGACAGGATGTCAGCTGTCTGACAGCAGGGCCCTTACTGGGCTCAATGGCCCAGTATCACCGGCGTCTGGCGCCGGGAGAATAGGTGCTCGAGGAGCATCTGTTTGATGAACTGTTAATGCTATAGGGCCCCTGGTGCAAACTGCCTCTGAGCCCTGGCATTTGGGCAGCCTGGTGACCTCCCTTGACCTGAAGACAGCACCTAGTGACAAGGGTCAGGTAGAGGAGTGAGACTCTGACAGCCTGCTCTCCGTGCCAGTCTCCTCCTGCATGGCCCTCCCCGCCAGTCGGCCAGCACCTCTCTCCTCTCCCAGTGCCCAAGTCTGCTCCACGTCCTGCTCTGTGGAGAGGACACTCCTCTTAGGGAACCCCTACTCCTACTCCACTTTGGCAGTGAAGCCACGAGCTGGTGGGAGCTAGAGGAGGGGGACAGGCCGTCCAGAGCAGAGCGGCGGCGCTAGCTTGGGTCAGTCACTGGAGGACAGGGTGAGAGCTGAGAGCACAGCCATGAGTCCACATCTCGCACACAGGCTTCCAGTGTCCTTGTGCCGCCACGGCCTCTCCATGGGGTCCAAAGACTGAATCAGGAGCCTCCCTCCGATTCTCTAAACTGCTAACATGGTTTACTACACACAGGCCCTCATTAAACCTAAGAAAGCCCTGCAGGAGGAGCTCCTGTTTTTTGGGCGCCTCCCCTGGTGTGTGGGGAAGGAGGGCTGCGGCCAGAATCCTGGGAACCTTGGCCTTCAGGAGACAGATGGGAGGAAGCGGAGGCTAAGGCAAGGGTGAAAGTGCCCAGAGGCTCAGAAGGAAGTCCAGAGAGGACGCTGGAGGCCAGTGGAGCAAAGCATTTCAAGAAGGAAGTAGTAAACAGGGTCAGTGTTGCCAAGCAGTCCGGGTTGCAGAGGTGTCAGTGGTTAACCACTGAGATTGTTGGTGATTCTGGTGAGGGCAGAAGCTAGCCAGGCGTTGTAGACGCAAGGAGCCTGGAACTTCTTCCTGAGTAGCTTGTGCCTGTGATGGAAGGGAGATTGGGCAAAAGCTCATAGGGCTCAGGGGACATGAGCCTTTTTCCTTTTGAGATGGGATGTGAGCATGCTCACATGGGAGAGAAAGGCGGCCAGGCCAGGAAGAGAACCTAAATGATGCAGGGAGGCCCCGGGGGACAGGGGATGGAACGGGATCGGTGGGAAGCAAGGCAGCAACGTGAGGTGATGCAGAGCGGAGATGAAGGGCCTTCTCACTTGTTGGCGGGAAGCGAGCTCACTTGCTGGAGTTGGGGGTCAAGGGGCAGCGGCAGGGCCGTAATTTTTGCTGTAGGGGAGCGAGGGTGGGTTGTGCAAAGAAGTGGAGGGCCCTGAGGCCACGTGACCTGGACCAACACCCTCGAGAGGGAGCAGGAGACTTTCTCTCCAGAAGCACTTGTCAGCCCAAGTGTACAAACAGATTCGAGGGTTTTGTTTTCCTCCTCCTCCAAACCCTCATTTTACGGAGGCAACAGTCTTGTCATTACTTTGCTTAGCAGTATGGCTCCACGAGAGCTGGCTTTAACAATAAAACCCGCTGGATAGAAGAAAATTCTTCCATAAAAGCCACCAAAAATACTATCCAAAAAAAAAAGGGGGGGAGAGTGTCATGGGTCTACATTTACAGGTGAAAAAAAATAGTACAGTCCCACTGAAGCATACATACCAAGGCCTCTCGCAAAATGACTGGAGAAACCAAGAGTATTAAAACACAGTTTCCGAGTAAGATGACTGGGTAGCTCCAAATCTAGTTTTGGTTCTGCTGCAAATGATTATATGCTTTTATGTAGGTGTGCCATTTCCTTTTTTTTTTTTTTTTTTTAACTTATTGTTAAAAGGGAGTGGAACTAGAGAGCTGCAGACTCCCTGGGCTCTGAGGCTTTGAGCCTGAGAAATTTCCGTGAGTCAGCAACCCTCGGGACAGCTGCGGGGATGCAGTCTGGCGGCTCTGACCCCAGTCATGCTGCCCTGACCTGGCAGCAGGCCTCCACCAGCAGTGGCCACTCCCCCTCTGGGGACTGTTGTAAGTCTGGAGCTTGGCTTTAGCCACTCATTCTTCCTTTAAATTTGTCTCCAGAATTTGGGGCTCTTTCTGGCCAGGATGGAGATCTTCGTAGTAGGGATACCAGGAGGAAATATGTCTGCTCCCAGCATGAAAAAATTGCCCAGGAGGGAAGAAATTCTGTCACAAAACATCTCAGAGATCAGTTCATCTGGTCCAAACCTCCCATTTCACAGATAAGAAATACAAGTCAGCCCAGAAAAGCTGCGTCTTTGTTAATCTCACAGTTGGTGGCAGCACGTGTGTGCCCTACACAATGGGGGCAGGGTAGGTGGGTAGGGCTGTCTTGGAAAGACAGGGAAACTGAGAAAAGAGGGAGGCAGCCTGTTCAGATACTGGCAGTTAGTACGTGAAGCCAGAAAGCATTACACAGATTCTGTGGTACACCCATTTTTGGGCCAGAAGAAACAAAAATCTTCACTTTAATTTTCTGTGATCCCCATGGATTGCCTGTCTGTATGTGTACTCAGTGCTTTGTTGTGTAATATAAAGACATTCCCCAAGATGCTACACAGGTATACAATCCCTTAGGCAGAAATAGTATTCACAGGATATTAATAAATAGAACATAAAGACAGTGTTTGCCACAGATGCCACAGAAGTTTTAATTCTTTAAGGGATTTAATTATATTAAAGAGCTAAATGAATCTGTTCCAGGAAAGATTCTGTTCCCCTTTCACAGCCAGTTCACGGCAAAAGGTTTCTGGGGACAGGCAGCTGTCCCCAGAGACAATTAATTGAGGCTCCAGGCTATTGCTGGTTGCCTTATTTGGAAAAGGCTGAACTCTGAGGGGTTCCTGACAATCACTGTGGGGGGACGATGCAGGCAGAAACCTCTCAGTCTCCTCACAGATCGCTAAGAAAAGGGCCTTTAAAAAAAAAAAAAAAAAGGCAGACAGAAGACTCCAGAAGAGTAGCCAAATAAAGGTCTTTGAGACCACAGAGAGGCTTACTGCATGCACAGCTCAAAGTATAATCACCAGCTGGCTGTGACAAATCTGTCCTCATCAGACCTTGGACTCTGAAGCTAGTTCTCAATATAATCCTGAAGCCCAGTGGATGGATGTGGAGAGTGTTATCTGTTCTCTATCCCCTCTGCACTTACTGTTTAAAAGGTTCAGCAATCTTGCTTATGCCACAGGTAAGAAAGCAAAAGCCTTCAAAAAATCAGTATGTCCAACCCAAAGAATCGGAGAAAATATTTGCAAACCATTTATCTGTTAAAGGATTGATACCCAGAATATATAAAGAACGTCTACAACTCAACAACAAAAAACCAAACCACCCAGTTAAAAAATGGGCAAAGGACTTGAATAGACCTTTCTCCAAAGAAGACATACAAGAAGCTAACAGGCATGTGAGAAGATGCTCAAGGTCACTAATCATTAGGGAAATATAAATCAAAACCACAGTGAGATACCACTTCACACCAATTGGGATGGCTGTTTCATAAATATATAAAACAGGCATTGGAGAGAAACTGGAACTCTTGTGCATTGCATTCTGGTGGGAGAGTAAAATGGTGGCACTGCAGAAAACAGTACAGATGGTCCTCAAAAAATGAAAAATAGATCCTGCTATTCCACTTCTGGGTATATACCCCAAAGATTTGCAAAGTAGGGTCTTGAAGAGATATTTGCACACCCATCTTCATAGCATTATTCACAACAGCCAAGATGTGGAAACACAAATGTCCATCAATGGATGAATGGATAAACAAAATGTGGTATACACAGATATACAATGGAGTAAGATTCAGCTTTAAAAAGGAATGAAATTCTGACATATGCTACAACATGGGTAAACCTTGAAGACATTATGCTAACTGAAATAAACCAGAAACAAACAGAACAAATATTGCATGATTCCAATTATATGAAGTATACAGAGGAGTCAAATTCATAGAGATAGGAAGGTAGAATAGTGATTACCAGGGGCTGGGCCAGAGGGTAAGGGGGAGTTACTGTTTAATGGGGACAGAGTTTCAATTTGAGATAATGAAAAATTTCTAGAGATATTGGTGATGTTTGTACAACACACGAATATACTTAATGCCACTGAAATGTACACTTAAAAATGGTTAATATGGTAAATATTACGTTATATATATTTTACTACAATAAAAATAAATAAAAAATCAATCTGTCACCAGATTGGTGCAACTGTCATGTCTCAATACCAGTATCAAATAATCTTGTTCTAAGGCTGGAGAGAAAAAATGTGAAATCTTTTCAGGATAGAATAACTTATTCTAAAAGACTCCTGGGGACTACTTCCCTGGTGGTGCAGTGGTTAAGACTCCGTGCTCCCAATGCAGGGGGCCCAAGTTTGATCCCTGGTCAGCGAACTAGATCCCACATGCGTGCCGCAACTAAGAGTTCGCATGCCACAACTAAGGAGCCCACCTGCTGCAACTAAGGAGCCCGCCTGCCGCAACAAAGACCCAGTGCAACCAAATAAATAAATATTAAAAAAAAAAGACTCCTGGATACAAGATCAATATGCAAAACAAGTAGCAACAAATCACGAAAAAAGATATTTTAAAAATATATTTTCTAGGTTCACCATTCTTAAGATGTAGAAATACATTAACAATGGAAGAAAAACCGAATAACATTCAAAAATCATAACTTTCCTTGGGCCCATCTCAGAGCTATTACAAAGGAACCAAATAAACTGAATTCCAAAGGGTAATAAACCCATCCAAGCAGAGAAAGGGATGCACTGAGCATGTCATATTATGCTGGTCATGGAAGAAAAAGGTGGGTGCCATTGGAGATAAGGAAGAAGAAATGAACTAAAATTTTAACAAGTTTTTAAAGGCCAAGTGTGGGCTAGTGTGTCAATCTTGACAGCAGAGAGGACCAGAAAAGGAGAACTCACACTCACTTGCAAGCTCTTTTCTGGGTTGGGCCTCCAGTGGTACAGACCAGGAGGATGGAGAGAGCCACCCTTGGCGGCACATGCATGCAGGAGTGATAGTCTGCTCTGGGGGAACAGATGTGAAAACCCACCTCCTTCCCAGGAATCCTTCTCTCCTCCACAGCCCAGGCAAAAATCTATTCTAAAGCCACTAGGGAGGACATGAAGTATGCTGCTACAATGTTTTTATACTGTACATGAAATGGTAGAATATATTTGAAGGTAGACTGTGACACATTAAAGACATATATTATGAACTCTAGCACAAACACTAAGTAAACCAAAAAAAGTAAAAATAAAAGAATAAGTCAATAGGAGAATTCCAAAAGAAGGCAGTAAGAGGGGAAAAATCATCCAAAGAACAGATGCAACAAAGAGAAAACAGCAAGAGTATAAATTTAAATGCATATCTACCAACAATTACATTAAATGTAAATTGTCTAAACACTCCCATTAAGAGCAAATGATTTTTTAAAAAAAATCCGACTAGGGAGGAACCAAGATGGCGGAGTAGAAGGACGTGCTCTCACTCCCTCTTGCGAGAACACCAGAATCACAACTGGCTGCTGGACAATCATCGACAGGAAGACACTGGACTTCACCAAGGAGGATACCCCATGTCCAAGGACAGAGGAGAAGCCACAGTGAGACGGTAGGAGGGGTGCAATCAGAGTAAAATAAAATTCCGTAACAGCTGGGTGGGTGACTCACAGACTGGTGAACACTTATACCACAGAAATCCACCCACTGGAGTGAAGCTTCTGAGCCCCACGTCAGGCTTCCCAACCTGGGGGTCTGGCAACGGGAGGAGGAATTCATAGAGAATCAGACTTTGAAGCTTAGTGGGAATTGATTGCAGGACTTCGACAGGACTGGGGGAAACAGAGATCCCACTCTTGGAGGGTGCACACAAAATAGTGTGTGCATCGGGACCCAGGGGAAGGAGCAGTGACCCCGGGGGAGACTGAACCAGACCTACCTGCTAGTGTTGGACGGTCTCCTGCAGAGGCGGGGGGTGGCTCTGTTTCACCATGGGGACAAGGACATTGGCAGCAGAAGTTCTGGGAAGTACTCCTTGGTGTGAGCTCTCCCAGAGTCTGTCATTAGCCCCACCAAAGAGCCCAGGTAGGCTCCAGTGTTGGGTTGCCTCAGGCAGAACAATCAACAGGGAGGGAACCCAGTCCCAACCATCAACAGTCAAGTGGATTAAAGTTTTACAGAGCTCTGACCACCAGAGCAACAGTCAGCTCTACCCACCACCAGAGCCTCCCATCAAGACTCTTAGATAGCCTCAACCACCAGAGGGCAGACAGTAGAAGCAAGAAAAACTATAATCCTGCAGCCTGTGGAACAAAAACCACATTCACAGAAAGATAGACAAGATGAAAAGGCAGAGGGCTATGTACCAGATGAAGGAACAAGACAAAACCCCAGAAAAACAACTAAATGAAGTGGAGATAGGCAACCTTCCAGAAAAAGAATTCAGAATAATGATAGTGAAGATGATCCAGGACCTCGGAATAAGAATGGAGGCAAAGATCGAGAAGATGCAAGAAATGTTTAACAAAGACCTAGAAGAATTAAAGAACAAAGAAACAGAGATGAACAATACAATAAATGAAATGAAAACTACACTAGAAGGAATCAATAGCAGAATAACTGAGGCAGAAGAACGGATAAGTGAGCTGGAAGACAGAATGGTGGAATTCACTGCTGCAGAACAGACTAAAGAAAAAAGAATGAAAAGAAATGAAGACAGCCTAAGAGACCTCTGGGACAACATTAAACGCAACAACATTCGCATTATAGGGGTCCCAGAAGGAGAAGAGAGAGAGAAAGGACCAGAGAAAATATCTGAAGAGATTATAATCGAAAACTTCCCTAACATGGGAAAGGAAATAGCCACCTAAGTCCAGGAAGCGCAGAGAGTCCCATACAGGATAAACCCAAGGAGAAATACACCGAGACACATAGTAATAAAATTGGCAAAAATTAAAGACAAATTATTGAAAGCAGCAAGGGAAAAACGACAAATAACATACAAGGGAACTCCCATAAGGTTAACAGCTGATTTCTCAGCAGAAACTCTACAAGCCAGAAGGGAGTGGCATGATATACTTAAAGTGATGAAAGGGAAGAACCTACAATCAAGATTACTCTACCCGGCATGGATCTCATTCAGATTTGATGGAGAAATCAAAAGCTTTACAGACAAGCAAAAGCTAAGAGAATTCAGCACCACCAAACCAGCTCTACAACAAATGCTAAAGGAACTTCTCTAAGTGGGAAACACAAGAGAAGAAAAGGACCTACAAAAACAAACCCAGAACTATTAAGAAAATGGTCATAGGAACATACATATCAATAATTACCTTAAACGTGAATGGATTAAATGCTCCAACCAAAAGACATAGGCTTGCTGAATGGATACAAAGACAAGACCCATCTATATGCTGTCTACAAGAAACCCACTTCAGACCTAGGGACACATACAGACTGAAAGTGAGGGGATGGAAAAAGATATTCCATGCAAATGGAAATCAAAAGAAAGCTGGAGTAGCTATACTCATATCAGATAAAATAGACTTTAAAATAAAGAATGTTACAAGAGACAAGGAAGGACACTACATAATGATCAAGGGATCAATCCAAGAAGAAGATATAACAATTATAAATATATATGCACCCAACATAGGAGCACCTCAATACATAAGGCAACTGCTAACAGCTATAAAAGAGGAAATCGACAGTAACACAATAATAGTGGGGGACTTTAACACCTCACTTACACCAATGGACAGATCATCCAAAATGAAAATAAATAAGGAAACAGAAGCTTTAAATGACACAATAGACCAGATAGATTTAATTGATATTTATAGGACATTCCATCCCAAAACAGCAGATTACACTTTCTTCTCAAGTGCTCACGGAACATTCTCCAGGATAGATCACATCTTGGGTCACAAATCAAGCCTCAGTAAATTTAAGAAACTGAAATCATATCAAGCATCTTTTCTGACCACAATGCTATGAGATTAGAAATCAATTACAGGGAAAAAAACGTAAAAAACACAAACACATGGAGGCTAAACAATACGTTACTAAATAACCAAGAGATCACTGAAGAAATCAAAGAGGAAATCAAAAAATACCTAGAGACAAATGACAATGAAAACACAATGATCCAAAACCTATGGGATGCAGCAAAAGCACTTCTAAGAGGGAAGTTTATAGCTATACAAGCCTACCTCAAGAAACAAGAAAAATCTGAAGTAAACAATCTAACCTTACACCTAAAGGAACTAGAGCAAGAAGAACAAACAAAACCCAAAGTTAGCAGAAGGAAAGAAATCATAAAGATCAGAGCAGAAATAAATGAAATAGAAACAAAGAAAACAATAGCAAAGATCAATAAAACTAAAAGCTGGTTCTTTGAGAAGATAAACAAAATTGATAAGCCATTAGCCAGACTCATCAAGGAAAAGAGGGAGAGGACTCAAATCAATAAAATTAGAAATGAAAAAGGAGAAGTTACAACAGACACCGCAGAAATACAAAACATCCTAAGAGACTACTACAAGCAACTCTATGCCAATAAAATGGACAACCTGGAAGAAATGGACAAATTCTTAGAAAGGTATAACCTTCCAAGACTGAACCAGGAAGAAACAGAAAATATGAACAGACCAATCACAAGTAATGAAATTGAAACTGTGATTAAAAATCTTCCAACAAACAAAAGTCCAGGACCAGATGGCTTCACAGGTGAATTCTATCAAACGTTTAGAGAAGAGCTAACACCCATCCTTCTCAAACTCTTCCAAAAAATTGCAGAGGAAGGAACACTCCCAAACTCATTCTATGAGGCCACCATCACCCTGATACCAAAACCAGACAAAGATACTACAAAAAAAGAAAATTACAGACCAATATCACTCATGAATATAGATGCAAAAATCCTCAACAAAATACTGGCAAACAGAATCCAACAACACATTAAAAGGATCATACACCACAATCAAGTGGGATTTATCCCAGGGATACAAGGATTCTTCAATATACGCAAATCAATCAATGTGATACACCATATTAACAAACTGAAGAATAAAAACCATATGATCATCTCAATAGATGCAGAAAAAGCTTTTGACAAAATTCAACACCCATTTCTGATAAAAACTCTCCAGAAAGTGGGCATAGAGGGAACCTACCTCAACA
The DNA here is from genome assembly GCF_965194825.1 of Balaenoptera physalus. Taxonomy (NCBI): domain Eukaryota; kingdom Metazoa; phylum Chordata; class Mammalia; order Artiodactyla; family Balaenopteridae; genus Balaenoptera; species Balaenoptera physalus. Next base: position 24,578,000 of record NC_138882.1, read on the forward strand.
TAATAAAGGCCATATATGACAAACCCACAGCAAACATCATTCTCAATGGTGAAAAACTGGAAGCATTTCCTCTAAGATCAGGAACAAGACAAGGTTGCCCACTCTCACCACTATTATTCAACATAGTTTTGGAAGTCCTAGCCACAGCAATCAGAGAAGAAAAAGAAATAAAAGGAATACAAGTTGGAAAAGAAGTAAAACTGTCACTGTTTGCAGATGACATGATACTATACATAAAGAATCCTAAAAATGCCACCAGAAAACTACTAGAGCTAATCAATGAATTTGGTAAAGTTGCAGGATACAAAATTAATGCACAGAAATCTCTTGCATTCCTATACACCAATGATGAAAAATCTGAAAGAGAAATTATGGAAACACTTCCATTTACCATTGCAACAAAAAGAATAAAATATCTAGGAATAAACCTACCTAGGGAGACAAAAGACCTGTATGCAGAAAACTATAAGACACTGATGAAAGAAATTAAAGATGATACCAACAGGTGGAGAGATATACCATGTTCTTGGATTGGAAGAATCAATACTGTGAAAATGACTATACTACCCAAAGCAATCTACAGATTCAATGCAATCCCTATCAAATTAACAATGGCATTTTTTACGGAACTAGAACAAATCATCTTAAAATTTGTATGGAGACACAAAAGACCCCGAATAGCCAAAGCAGTCTTGAGGGAAAAAAACGGAGCTGGAGGAATCAGACTCCCTGACTTCATACTATACTACAAAGCTACAGTAATCAAGACAATATGATACTGGCACAAAAACAGAAACACAGATCAATGGAACAAGATAGAAAGCCCAGAGATAAACCCACGCACCTATGGTCAACTAATCTATGACAAAGGAGGCAAAGATATACAATGGAGAAAAGACAGTCTCTTCAATAAGTGGTGCTGGGAAAACTGGACAGCTACATGTAAAAGAATGAAATTAGAACACTCCCTAACACCATACACAAAAATAAACTGAAAATGGATTGGAGACCTAAATGTAAGACCGGACACTATAAAACTCTTAGAGGAAAACATAGGAAGAACGCTCTTTGACATCAATCACAGCAAGATCTTTTTTGATCCACCTCCTAGAGTAATGGAAATAAAAACAAAAATAAACAAATGGGACCTAATGAAACTTCAAAGCTTTTGCACAGCAAAGGAAACCATAAACAAGACGAAAAGACAACCCTCAGAATGGGAGAAAATATTTGCAAACGAATCAGCGGACAAAGGATTAATCTCCAAAATATATAAACAGCTCATTCAGCTCAATATCAAAGAAACAAACAACCCAATCCAAAAATGGGCAGAAGACCTAAATAGACATTTCTCCAAAGAAGACATACAGACGGCCACGAAGCACATGAAAAGCTGTTCAACATCACTAATTATTAGAGAAATGCAAATCAAAACTACAATGAGGTATCACCTCACACCAGTTAGAATGGGCACCATCAGAAAATCTACAAACAACAAATGCTGGAGAGGGTGTGGAGAAAAGGGAACCCTCTTGCACTGTTGGTGGGTATGTAAATTGATACAGCCACTATGGAGAACAGTATGGAGGTTCCTTAAAAAACTAAAAATAGATTTACCATATGATCCAGCAATCCCACTACTGGGCGTATACCCAGAGAAAACCATAATTCAAAAAGAAACATGCACCCCAATGTTCATTGCAGCACTATTTACAATAGCCAGGTCATGGAAGCAACCTAAATGCCCATCAACAGACAAATGGTTAAAGAAGTTGTGGTACGTATATACAATGGAATATTACTCAGCCATAAAAAGGAACGAAATTGAATCATTTGCTGAGACGTGGATGGATCTAGAGACTGTCATACGGAGTGAAGTAAGTCAGAAAGAGAAAAACAAATATCGTATATTAACGCATGTATGTGGAACCTAGAAAAATGGTACAGATGAGCCGGTTTGCAGGGCAGACGTTGAGACACTGATGTAGAGAACAGACATATGGACACCAAGGGGGGAAAACTGCGGTGGGGTGGGGATGGTGGTGTGCTGAATTGGGCAATTGGGATTGACATGTATACACTGATGTGTATAAAATTGATGACTAATAAGAACCTGCAGTATAAAACAAACAAACAAAACAACTAATACTAAACTTTTATTGGGTTATTTGTATGGAAATATGTTAATATTTTCAGACATTACATGAAATTTCTAAAAATCTTATATGTTCTGGTATAATGTTATGTCATAATTCTAGTTATTACTTTAAAATGCATATCTCAGAAATAACTAAATTTCCTTGTCAATTGCATTATTATTAACTTTCATCAAATCTTTAACCATGGTCATTTTTAAGTCTTTTGTCATTTACAGACAGTTCTGTGTGTACTCTGATGCTTTTGCAAATATGTTCCTATAAAAGGGTTTCATCTTCAAGGAATTCATGGAAAAGACTGACAAGTACAGGTTTCTGGTAACTGACTGTACTGCTGAACTGAATGAATAAGCATTTTCAGAACTCTCATGAAAAACTGATGAACTCATAAAAGTGCTAACAAAAGATCAAAATGAAAAAAAATTAATTACACGGGACTGAGTGAACTGATGAGGATGATTATAATTTTTGTGACTTTCTGTTTGAATTAAAAAAAAAAAATCCCACAAGGACTCAGAGGCAAAGAATATACAAATCAATTTTCACTGCAAAGTAAAGGAGCTGTTACAGTGGAGGATTACTGGACTGAATGTCAATATTATGACATAGCATGAGTGTGTTTTGTGTTTGGTAATTGCAATCATTGTTGCTTTTGTTGTGGTCATCCATTTACAATGCTTGGTGTCAGTCTATTTATCTCTTGTAAAAATAAAATAGTGTGTGTGTGTGAAAAAAAAAAATCCGACTATATGCTATCAACAAGAAACCCACTTTAGATATAAAGACATGGACAGGTTAAAAGTAAAAACATGGAATAAGATATACCCTGTAAACTTTAATCAAAAGAAAGCTTAAGTGGCAATATTAATACAAGATGAAACAGACTTTAGGACAAGGAATAAAACTTAGGAATGAAGAGATACATTACATAGTAAAAAAGAGGTCAATCCATCAAGACATAACAACCATAAATGCAGACACCCAATAATAGAGCTTCAAAATACATAATTCAAAAATCGACCAAAAAAAAAGGATTCAAAATAGACAAACTCAGAATTTAGTCGAAGACTTTAATACTCCTTTGTTGGTAATTGATAGGGCATACATAAAATCAGTGAGGATATAGAATACTTTAATACTACTATCAACCAACTTGACCTGCTTGACATTTACAAAACATTCTACCCACCAAGAGCAGATAACACATTCTATTTAAGTGAACGTGGAACATCTACTAAGAGAGACTATTCTGGGATCTAAAACAAGTCTCAATAAATTAAAAAGGATTGAAATCATATAAAATATGTTCTTTGGCCACATGGAATTAAATTAGAAATCAACAACAGAAAACATTTGGGAAATTTCCAAATATTTGGAAATGAAACAATGCACTTCTAAATAACTTATATATCAAAGAAGAAATCACAAAGAAAATTAGAAAATATTTTAAATAAATGCAAAAATACCAAATTTACCAATATACCAAATTTATGGGATGTAGATAAAGCAGCATTTAGAGGGAAACTCATAGCTTCAAATGATTAGACAAAGAAAGATCTCCAATTAAAAACCTAATAAGCTACCTTAAGAAACTGGGGGGTGGAGGGATGGGAGCAAATTAAACCCAAAACAAGCAAAAGGAAAGAAGTAATAGTAAGAGGTAAAATCAATTATGTTAAAAAAAAATCAATGAAACAAACAGCTGATTCTCTAAAAAGATAAATAAATCACTAGCCAATCAGATCGAGAGAGAGAAGATACAGACCAACTGGAATGAAAGAGGAGACAACTCTATACAGATCCTCAGACATTAAGTGAACAACAGGAAATATTATGAATAAATTTATATCAGTAAATGATAGTTTGGTAAAATGGACACACACCTTGAAAGTGACAAACTACCAAAGCTCACTCAAGAAGAAATAGATAACCTGAATAGCTCTACGTATGTATCAAAAAAGTAAGTTTACAGTTAAAAAGAAAGAAAATTCCAGGCTGAGACAGCTTCTCTGGAGAATTCCACCAACGATTAAGGAAGAAATAATAACAAGCCTACACATGCTCTTTCAGAAAATAGATGAGAGTATACTTCCCAACTCATTTTATGAGGCCTCCATTACTCTGAAACCAAACCCAGACAACAATATTATCAGAAAACAAAACTACATATCAACATCCCTCATGAACACAGACATATTAAAAATTGAATCCAGTGATATATAAAAAGGATCATTACCAAGTAGGGTTTATCCCAGAAATGCAAAGTTGGCTCAACATTGGAAAAGTAATCAATATAATTCAATATATCAATAGGCCAATAAAGGAAAGTCATGTATATCTCATCTCCATAGACAAAGAAAAAGCATTTGGCAATATTCAACATATAATAAAAACTCTCGGACTTCCCTGGTGGCGCAGTGGTTACGAATCCGCCTGCCAATGCAGGGACACGGGTTCGAGCCCTGGCCCTGGAAGATCCCACATGCTGCGGAGCAACTAAGCCCATGTATCACAACTACTGAGCCTGCGCTCTAGAGCCCGTGAGCCACAACTACTGAGCCCGTGTGCCACAACTACAGAAGCCTGTGCGCCTAGAGCCCGTACTCCACAACAAGAGAAGTCACCGCAATGAGAAGCCCGTGCACCGCAATGAAGAGTAGCCCCCGCTCGCCACAACTAGAGAAAGCCCAGCACAGCAACGAAGACCCAATGCAGTCAAAAATAAATAAAGAAAAAAAGAAAAAAAAAAAACTCTCAGCAAACCAACAGAAGGGGACTTTCTCAACTTGATAAAGAAAAACCGATAGCTATCATCATCCTTAATGGTTAAGACTAAATGTCTTCTCTTTAAGATGGACTAAAGCAGGGATGTCTACTCTTATTACTCCTTTTAAAAGGAGTGTTTTGCAGGGAGCTGAGCCGTTATAGAGGCAGTGTGCACCCTGAGCAGTAAGAGTGGCACTGCCAAGCTCCTTCCTTGGAAACTACACTCAGCATCAAGCCACCAGAGCTGTGAACTGTGTCTGTGAACATCTGCACTTTACCTCGATTTATTTTGCACGTTAGTAAGATATGTCCTAACATAACTGCTTTTTCACTTTATGCCACTTTGGCTTATGAAAGGTTTCACAGGAATACTCTACTTTCAGTGGGGGAAACCTGTATATGGTCAACTAATTTTTGACAAAGGTGCCAAGGTAATTCAAAAGAGGAAAGAATCTTTTTAATAAATGGTGGTAGAATAAGTGGACATTTATGTACAAAGACAAAAAAACTGTTTCCTCACATTATATACAAAAATCAACTTGAAATGGATCATAAAACTAAAATATAAAACCTAAACTATAAAACTTCTGGAAGAAAATATAGCAGAAAACCTTGAGTTAGGCCAAGATTTCTTAGGACACAGAAACCACAAATCATACAAGAAAAAAGCTGATAACTAAAACTTCATTACATTAAAATGTCTGCTCATCAAAAGGTACTGTTAAGAAAATGAAAAGACAAGCCAAAATATGAGAGAAAATATTTGCAAAACACATTCCTTTAAAGGGTTTGTATCCTGAAATATAGGGAACTCTTACAAGTAAATAGTAAGAAAAGAGCCCAGTCAAAAAAGAGCAAAAGATCTGAACTGATAATTCATCAAATGATAGATATGGATGGCAAATAAGCATGAACAGATGCTCAACATCTAGTCCTTAGTGAACTACAAATGAAAATCACAATGAGAGCCTTACCTATTAAATGGCTGAAATTTTTAAAATGACATACAAAGTGCTGGTGAGGATATGAAGCAACTAGACAGAACTGTGTTGGTGGGAATGCAAATGGCAGAGCTACTTTGAAAAGCAGTTTGGCAGTTTGTTAAAAAAAAAAAAATTAAACATATACTTACTAAACAACTTAGCAAACCCACGCCTAAATATTAACCCATGAATAATGAGAACATATATCCACACAGATAGCTATACATGAATGTTTACAGCAGCTTTATTCCTAATTACCAAAAATTGGAAAAACCCAAATATCACTAACAGGTGAATGGATAAACAATAGAATACTTCTATGGTATACAAGAGAATACTTCTCAGCAATGAAATAGACTACTTGTATATCTACAAGGATGAGTCTCAAATGTATTATGTTTAATAAAAACATCCAGACAGAAAAAGCTCCACTTGTTGACATTTATATGACATTCTGGCAAAGGCAAATCTACAGGGTCAGAAATCAGACCAGTGGTTGCCAGGAGGCAGCGAAAGGGGACTGACTCCAATGGGACAAGGTAAAAAAATTTGGCATCATGACACCTAACAGTACAACTCAAAAGGGTACATTTTACTGCCTTTAATTTATACCTCAATAAGCCTCAATATAAACTTGATATTTAAAAAATGACAAAGAGGGCTTCCCTGGTGGTGCAGTAGTTGGGAGTCCGCCTGCCAGTGCAGGGGACATGGGTTCGAGCCCTGGTCTGGGAGGATCCCACATGCCGCAGAGCAACTGGGCCCATGAGCCACAATTGCTGAGCCTGCGTGTCTGGAGCCTGTGCTCTGCAACAAGGGAGGCCGCGATGGTGAGAGGTCTGCGCACCGTGATGAAGAGTGGCCCCCACTTGCCGCAACTAGAGGGAGCCCTGGCACAGAAACGAAGACCCGGCACAGCCAAAAAAAAAAAAAATAATAAATAAGTAAAAAAAAAAAAACAACAAACGACAAAGATAAAAAAAAGATAACCTATAATAGCACCAAAAAAGTATCAGAGATTTAAAGATTTACTTAAGAAACAAATGAAATTACCCTGAGATACATATGCAAAATGATGTAGGTACATGATCATTTACTGCAAAATTCTAATGGCAAAGATTGGAAACCTAAATATCCTTTATTACTGAAGTTGTACAATCCATTCATTGAGAGGCCAAAAATAAACTGAAACATCTATGGTTTCAACAAGGATTCCAACTGATTTTCAATGAGGATTCCAAGACCATTCAATGAAGAATAGTCTCTTCAACAAATGGTGCTGGGACGACTCGATAACCACGTGCCAAAGAATGAAGCTGGAACCCCACCTCACTTCATATACAAAAATTAACTCAAAATGGATCGAAAACCCAAATGTAAGACCTAAAACTATCAAACTATTAGAAGCAAACATAGAGGTAAATCCTCATGACCTTGGATTTGGTAGTAGATTCTTAGATTTGACACCAAAAGCACAAGCAACAAAATAAAAAATAGGATAAACTGGACTTCATAAAAATGAAAGACTTTTGTGTATCCAAGGGACATTATCAACAATGTGAAAAGACAATTTAGAGAATGGGAAAAAATATTTACAAATCTAGTAAGGGTTTAATATTCAGAATACATAACAAACTCTTACAACTCAACAACAAAAAGACAAATGACCCAATTTAAAAATGGGCAATGGACTTGAATAGACATCTCTCCAAAGAAGATATAGAAATGGCCAACAAGCACATGAAGAGATAACCAACATCATTGGTTGTTAAGGGAATGCAAATCTAAACCACAATGAGATACCACTTCACATCCACTATGAGTCCATAAAAAAAAATCCCCAAACAGATAACAACAAGTGTTGGAGAGGGTGTGGAGAAATAGGCACTCTCATTTGTGGTCAATGGGAATGTAAAATGGTGCAGCTGCTGCAGAGAACAATTCGGCAGTTCCTCGAGAAGTTAAACATAGAATTATCATATGACACAGCCATTCTACTCCTAGATATATACCCAAAAGAACCCGAAACAAGTATGCAAACAAATACTTGTTCACAAATGTTCATAACAACACTATTCACAACAGCCAAACTGTAGAAACAACCCAAATGTCCATCAACAAATGAACAGATAAACTGTGGTCTAGCCAAAGAATGGATTATCATTCAGCCATAAAAAGCAATGAAGTACTGATACATGCAACAACTTGGATGAACCCTGAAAACATATGCTAAGCGAAAGAAGAAAAACACAAACCGTCACATATTATGTGATTCCTTATATATGAAATATCCAGAATAGGCAAATCCACAGAGACAGAAGACAGATTAGCGGTTACCAAGGGATGGGAGGAGCAGGAAATGGTGTGATTTTTAATGGGTATGGGTGTTCTGCTGGGCAGATGAAAATATTTTAGAGGCAGTGGTTGCACACTGTGAATGCACTAAATGTCACTGAATTGTACACTTTATAATGATTAATTGTATGTTATGTGATTTTCATCTAATAAAAAGAGAAAAAGATACATTGGTCTATCCAATGACATATATATTTATAAAAAAGAATGGGGGCTTCCCTGGTGGCATAGTGGTTAAGAATCCACCTGCCAATGCAGGGGACACGGGTTCGATCCCTGGTCCGGGAAGATCCCACATACTGCGGAGCAACTAAGCCCGTGCACCACAACTGCTGAGTCTGCGCTCCAGAGCCTGCAAGCCACAACTGCTGAGCACGCGTGCCACAACTACTGAAGCCCGCATGCCTAGAGACCGTGCTCCACAACAAGAGAAGCCACCACAATGAGAAGCCTGTGCGCCACAATGAAGAGTAGCCCCCGTTCACGGCAGCTAGAGAAAGCCCGTGTGCAGCAACGAAGACCCAAGGCAGCCAAAAATAAATAAATAAATAAATTTATTTAAAAAAAAAAAAAGGCATATGGAATGATAAACATAAAAATCAGAATAATGATTATCTTTGGGAGGAAGAAAGAGGATTGGTAATCAGGGAAAGGTACACAAGGCTCAAACTCTTTCATTAATGTTTTATTTAATTAGACAAGATCTGAAGCAAGTAAGGCAAAATGGCAAATATGACCAAAGGGGGTGCTGGGTACATGAGTAGTCATGTTATGCTCTATACTTTAATGTACACTAGAATTATATTATAATTGAAAATTAGAAAAAAAGACCAGAAAGAAAATTCCCAAATGATAACTATGATCTCCTAGTGGTAGGTTTATAATTTTATTCTTTTCACCTATGTATACTGTCTAAATCTTCTATAATAAATGGGTATGGCTTTTATAATGGAAAAAAAATCAATGAAAGTTACATATTTTAAAACTCACTTGGGGACTTCCTTGGTGGCGCAGTGGTTAAGAATCCACCTGCCAACGCAGGGGACAAGGGTTCGATTCCTGCTCCAGGAAGATTCCACACGCCGCAGAGCAACTAAGCCCGTGCACCACAACTACTGAGCCTGCACAACACAACTACTGAAGCCCTCGCGCCTAGAGCCCGTGCTCCACAACAAGAGAAGCCACCGCAATGAGAAGCCCGCGCACCGCAATGAAAAGTAGCCCCACTTGTCGCAACTAGAGAAAGCCCGCATGCAGCAACAAAGACCCAATGTAGCCAAAAATAAAATAATTTAAAAAAATAAAATACTGTTAAAAAAAAAAACCTCACCTGATAAAGCCAAGTCTGCTCACTGTCTACTAGGATCCATTTCCTTTTCATAATAAACACACTCACCCCTCTCCAAGTTCCAAGTTTTGGCTGTGCACAAGACCGCCCAGCTAGGGACAGCCATGTAACTTAAGTACTTGCTAATGGAAGATGAAAAGAAATAGGGGTTTTCCCTTTAAAACTAGTCATGAACCCCTCCCCCCACCCTAGCTGAATGGGGAATGTAATCCCAGCAAGCCTGAGCCTAACCATGCACACAGAAACAATACCATCCCCCAGGACGGTGGAGCAGTAACACTTTAGGAATCTGGGGCTCTCAATCACTTCACCAAGTACTGCAGCCCACCAGCCCTGCAACACTTGCCTCCTTTGGCCTGTATGAGACAGCAACTATCTTATCTGAACTACTTTATTTTTGAGTCTCTGTTGTCCCAGATTAGCCACTATTCTAATTAATTATGGCAGGAAAGACCACTTAAGGGTTGTATTTTCCATTTCTTCTACTGAAATTACCATTTAAGAACAAAGAACTATCCATTTTTCTTTAGAAAGGCAATCTAAACTACACTAAAAATCAGTGGCTGAACCTCCACCAATTAATCCAGAAATTCAACACAGTATTGTAATGTAAATCCCAACAAGATTTTTCATGAAATATCAATACGACAACCTAATGATTAAATTCATATGGAAGAAACGTACAAAAATAGCCAAGAAAAACTATCGAAAGAACAGAGGAGATTTGCCTTGTATCAAAATATATTTTAAACCTACAGGAATTCAAAGTGTAGTATTAGCACATACATGGTCAAACAGATAGATGGAACAAAGTTCACAGACAAACTCATATATATATGGAAATAAGCAAAAGCCATAAAGGAAAAAACTGAATAAAATTGACAACACAGTTTATAACTTCTATGACCAAACAGACATATACACACACCAAAAACACCATAAACAAAATGAACAGACTAGCAATAAACTGGGAGAAAATACTTATATATAATGTATGATTAGTATACGAACTATTTTTTTAAATGCTAATAAATCAATATAAGATTACCCAGCTGAAAATGGGTAAAGGACATAAACAGGCAATTTATAGGAGAAGAAATACATATAACAATAAAAACGGATGCTTAATCTTACTGGTTATCAGGGAAACACACAAAATGAAATTTCATTTTTCACCCATCGGATTAACCAAAACTTAAGTCTGATAATATCAAGTGTTAAAAGAGAAAAAAACAGTATTCTCAGACGCTACCCACCATAGTGTATTAGAGGGAAAATTAGTTCAGCCACTTTGGAGGACAATTAAAATTAAAAATGCACAGAACTTGACTTCCCTGGCAGTCCAGTGGTTAAGACTCCGTGCTCCCAATACAGGGGGCACAGGTTCAATCGGGGAACTAAGATCCCACATGCCACGTGATGCGGCCAAAAAAAAAAAAAAAAAAAGCACAGAACTTATCCAGCAATTCCACTATTCCACTACTTGGTATTACTCTTGAAAAAGTCATGCACATATGCAGAGACATATAAGAGAGTGTTCACTGGAACACCATTTATAAGAAAAAAATCAGAAGTAACCAAAAATGTTCACTAACAAAAAACGGCCAAAGAGCCACTCCACAGAAGAACATAGAGCAGATTGAAAGAACAAAGTAGACCCATACCTACTAACAGGAAATGTTCTCCAAAATGCAACCTGAAATTTTAAGTTGCAAAATGTAGACCTTTTGAAAAACATGTTTATATTTCTGCATTTTGCCAGGCCCCCCCCAAAGTTATGTTATCTTCAAACATATATTTAAATTAATGATCTTAGAAAATATATATATTTAAATTAATGATCTTAGAAAAGGGTAAAAATTGTTATAATTGTACAGATATGCCATAAAGAAAGGTTTAAAAAATCGGCATTTGTAATCAAATTTGTACTTGCTCTTTTCAGAAATAGACTTGCAAATCACCAGTTCACCGTAGGGTTGAACTAAGCAACCACACACAAGCTTTCAACAGAGATGAGTTAACTGCTCAGTTTACACGTTCACCCCATGTTTGGACTGCCTGAGCCCAAATGCCAGTGTCAGTTCTGAAAAAGTCAGCCACTTAGTTTTCTGTACTAAATTAAGTACCCTAATCAATTTGCAACTTACAAGTGACATGTCAACTAATAAAAATAGAGCTAGTGCTTACATCTCTAATTACAAAACAAATCAAGCAATATAATAAGCAACTGAAAAAATGTAATAAACTCAAAATAAAGGTGTTGAAAGGACAATAATCGACTTGGTCTTAAAAAACTTTCAATAAGAAAGTTGAGGAACCCTAGGCAAATGTATGGAGATAAAAGTCCAATATTGATTCATACACATTTTGAAAAGTTAGTGAATGGAAATGAAATTAGGATTTGTGCTACCCCAAGAATACATGCATACATTTTTAGGTTGCTGAACTGTGAAGAAGCTGGGGACACAAACAAAGATGGCTTTGGCTATAGACTCCTGCACTCTAAGTCCCAAGGAACTATTAGCAATCATTTGCTATTTTGAACTAATTGTTTCTTCTCTTCCATAAAACAGATGGTCAAGACTCGGTAGCATGGTTTCTAAGACGTGCTCACACATCAACAACTCTCCTTAACTGTTCCATGATCTGCCTTCATGGTAGCAACAAACTACACAGACAGGAAAAAAAAAAAAAAAAAGACGGTAACCTCATCTAGCCTCGCCAAATTTCCAAAGGGGAAAAAAAAAATTAATGTCCAAGTGACCGTGCATTTCAGTGGGGTCATTTTTATTTATTTATTTATTTGTGGGGGGGGAGGTCATTTTTAGAATAGTTTGCGGCACTCCACATCACACTGACTGGGGCATGCCTCTCATTGCTGTTTCCCAGGCGCCACACCTCAGGAGATATTTTAAAGCAGCATATTCCGTCTTCAAGGAACAAGGTACACAAATGGTTTGGAAGGGGAAATACTTTTATAACATCACTGTCAATTAGAAAAGTCAGTGCTTTCCCTTCCATCAAGAAGTCTGAAAAACTGTTAACCTATTTTAACAAACTAGGGTAATTCACAGCAGAAACTAAATAATTAGCCAGAAATAGTTTGTTGTTGTTTAACTTTCTAAAACAGAAAAGATCATTTAAAACATTTCTTGTCCTACCCAAATGATGAAATATAGAACTAATGCTTCAAAGAGTAACTATATTAATGAAACATCAACAAGATACAGATAAACATTTTAATTGATTAAATATATTATTCTCAAGATCTTTTTGAAATCGCACTTGTAATATACTAATCAACAGCCAAAGGCAATAAAAAAGTTTAAAACCAAAAATGTTCTGACATGAACATGTGACAGGAATTGCCTCTATGTCAAGTAACATACACTGCTCCCAAGAACAATATTTTTAGAGGATAATTCATCTTAACATGTGCAAGGAGAAATCTGTAATCAAAGGCTGGAAGAAATATATATTAGTGCCTGCTTTTTAAAAGTTTATTTTACATTTTAAATACAGTGTTTTCTCATTAAAAAAAAAAGCCAGGAAGTGCCTAACCCCAAGGTTTCTACACCATGTACACATGAGAGCTGATGGACAGCTTGACAAACCTTCTGGTGTAACAGTACGGACATCCATAAGCTGGGACTACTGAAATCAAAATTAAAAAGCACACATTAAGCATCGCTTAGGAGAAAATAATCCAGTTTCTGAACAACCAAAAGACAACAGAGTTAGATATGTACAAAACCAGGTATTGAAAAACAGAAAGAAATGCAGCACACAAAAAACAAACAGCCTCATATGTAGTGAATTGTATACGCTGCAGCTAATCAATGGAAACCCTCCTACAAGAAGTGATTTGTGATTTGAAATTTTAAAAATCTAAGTATTTCAGTAACAACATATAATAACAGCATTATGTGTATATTGCCATCTTTGTGATTTTTCTATCTATACCACCCTCCCTTCTGAAAACAAGAATCTCCAGACGAGTCAATCACTTATACAAATTTGAGGCAATTAATCCATATTTGTTTTCAGTAAGGAAAACAAAGATGTACCTCTTTCCATCAATGAAGACATAATACAGATTAAAGCTATAAAAAAATTTAAGTACAGGCATACGCATTTCCAACTCTTTCTCGTAATTCCCCACTGGAATCATGTAGGGTGTATGCCTAAATAGTATCAAATCAAAAGAAAATGGACTATCTCTGGCAGTGATTTCCATATTAGTGCAATGTTATTCCCCATACACTGAATTATATTTAAATGATTTTATATATTTTAATTCAGTAGGTGTCATTTTAAGTTTACAAAATCCCTAACTATATGCTTGTGTAGAAAACAGTTTCAACTTGAGATGCTCTATAAAGCCAAATCAAGGCAAAAATGAATCAATTTTGCATTGCTACTGGTAGTTATGAATACCAGATGAAGAGAAAAGGGCCAAGAGTTTGTGGAGGCGTGCTAAGATGGATGTTTGAAGTGTTCTATGTATCTTGATACTTCAATTATCAATCAGGTTTGAACATTCTATATTAAGATTATTCAGAAAATAATTATCTGTAATATAACTCCAAACTAAACAGCTGCACCCAAAGCAAAAACAATCTGGGTCATTCAGAACAAGATCAAGTTGAGGCAATTTCTTTTTCTATTATAATCCGTGAGGTCTTAGGTTTTTAAGTTTTAAAAATGGTGACCTTCGATCAAAGTCAGATGTACCTCATGTAGACTATTAACACAGGATTTCAACTCAGAGGGCACTGTAAAGGAACTATGTGCTCTCATAAAACACAGATAGAGCAGGCAGCAATGCACTAACCATCAGCCAGGTGGGGTCAATGTGGAGCTGTTTTATTTCAGAGACTTTAAAAATTTAACATGTAGCTCATGTAACATCAGCATCCACTTGTGACTCTGCTGGTCAGCACCAAAGGGCTGGATGAGTCTGAGGAGTCCCTTTAACCCCGAAGTACTAATGCTCAAGAGTTTCAAGGAAATCCTGATTCCCAAGAAGAGTCACAAACCATCAGACCGAAATCAATAGGGTAAACACAGACTGCAATGCTCCACCAAAGTCAAAAGATATTTCCAAATTAAATGCCATCTTCTGCCCAACCCTAGACTCCAGCCTCTGTAACATCTTTATCTCGTGTAATAGACTCTGTAGTAGACCGATTTTGACCTCCACAAAGAGTAGGAGTTGTCAAACTTGAGGAGGTAGACTCCTCTCCCTGGATACTGGTGGCTGCCGGCATACACCTCTTCATGACAGTCCCGCCGGTACACAGGCACAATCTCGTCCAGTAGAGGCTTGTTGGCATTCTTTTTGGCCTTCTCTTCAGAACTGATGTTTTCTGTGAGAAAGAATGGAGACATGTCAGTGTGAACAGATCCAGGAAAACCACATTTGCCTCAGGCATCTTAAACTCCATCCTTTGAGAAATTGCTCATTAGGAATTCTCTCAATCCATTCTACAACTTACGTGCAGGCAAACATGTGTTGACTTCTTCTATACCTGAGCAGCTGCTATGTACCAAGCATTGTCTGGGCCCTGGGAGCCCAGTGGCAAACATCTGGTGGTGGCAGCAGTCAGCATCCTCTCTCCCTCTCTGTACTCAGACCATTGCTCCTATTTATGAGCCCCACTTTTTCCCTTCCACATCCACTCAATTCCTAATTCCTCCCAACAGGTGGAATCTCACTGATCTGAGACCAGGGAAAATGTTACTCTGATTCTCCTCTTCTCAACAATATGAAAGTCCTCTCTTGTTTTAGGAAGGTGGGAAGGGAGCTTATGAGGACTATTATTTTTCTATTTATCTGAAATATAAAGAGTAAAATGAGAAAGCCACACTAGAGAGGTAGACATTCACAGACACTCTGAAAATTCAATTATTTTCACTAGGCCTGTGAAACCCAGGTATGATCTCAGTGGCAAAAAATAAGCTCTGATTCTAGGTTTGCCCCAGTTAATAGTTTTCTGAACTGTAATGATATGAGGTTAGGAAAAAAAAAATACCTGTAGAAACCTATAGGAATGAGAACTATGAACCAGTTTAAAAGTCTCAGTTTAACATATTAAATATAAACAGCCTCAAGGAAAATAAATCAAGGGAATACTTAGCATAGATTTTAAAAGCCTTTCAGGTTTACAACATGGCAGAATGAATTAGAGAGACATGAGTCAATTATGTGACGACTATCAATGGGCCACTATTAGGAATTTAAACCAGGAAGGTCTAGGAAACTCTTACAGTCTAGAGGAGCTTAAGGAGACATGATAACTGTAATGTGGCATCCTGGATGGGATCCTGGAACATTAGGGAAAATTAAGGAAATCTGAATAAATATGGACTTTAGTTAATAATATATCAATATTGGTCCATGAGCTATGGTGAACATACCACAGTACAATGTAAGATGTTAATAATAGGGGAAACTGGGTTGTCGGGTATACAGGAACTCTTTGTATTATCTTTCCAATACTTCTGTAAATCTGAACCTATTCTAAAATGAAAAGTTTATTTAAAAAAAGTAGATGACACTCTTATAAACGGGCCCAAATCAGATTTGCTTTATCACAGCAATACTACTTGAAAATTAAATGTCCTCCATTTGCAAATGAGAAACACAACCCATTCAAATTATAGACTATTGCCCATAAGAATATCCATGAAACAGGTTATCAGGCCCCACTAATTCAAGATCCAAATTTTGTTCAAAATCTGTAAAACTAAAGGTTACTGGGATAGATGAACAATGCATCTTTCATCAATCTAAGCAAAGACCTGAGACCTGGAAATAATCAAGTGGAGAATTACAGCAGGAGGATGGATTACCATTATGTTTTCTTCAGAGGAAACAAACTCCTCCATCTTTCAATCTTTCAAGACCTAATGGAGAAAAACTAAAGCAACAAACAAAAAAACTGGATTCCTCTTCCATCTTAAACCAAGCCTAAAAGGACCCCCCATAAAATAAAATACACAATGTGGATAAGACATGGTGGCACAGGAGCCTCCATAAGGAGGCATATGACTAAAAGCCATTTGTGAGATAAATCTTCAAAAAGGAGACAGGCTCACTCTTAGGAAACAATTCTGGGGAGCAATAAATCCTCAGTGTTGCGGGTTTTTTTTGGTTTTTTTTTGGCCACACCACACAGCTTGCAGGATCTCAGTTCCTTGACCAGGGACTGAACCTGGGCCATGGCAGTGAAAGCCCGGAATCCTAACCACTAGGCCACCAGGGAACTCCCCTCACTGTCGTTACTGTTAATGTAGAGGTTTTAATGGGTTAGTTTTAGTTGCAAATCATTTTATGATTAGGAACAGCACAAGGATAGGTAATGCCATTTTCCATTTGAGGGCTATCATACATTAGAGCAAAGGTCAAGGATGTCTTACCTCTAGTCAGGCACTGGACCCCAGCCATTTTTACCAGTGCTCTTCCCAACAGCAACAACCCCAAAATGATAATCAGCTGAGGGTTCAGACTAGGAAGTAATCTCCTTTAAAAGCTACCTAGCTTACAAGCCAGGAGAAATATTTTACCTCAACCCATTTCTTAACAGAGAATTCTCTCTTATTATTCACAAAGTACAGTAATTTGCACATGCAACAAAAACTTCCCTTCCCTTGACATGTATACACTAATATGTATAAAACAGATAAAACAGATAATAAGAACCTGCTGTATAAAAAATAAATAATATTAAATTAAAAAAGAAAAAAAACCAAACTTCCCTTCCCAAACATTTGCAAATCATCTGATTTTAATGAGTCCCTGTGTGCATCAGAAAGGCTAGTAAATGGCTTAGTTACAGGTCCTGATGTTGCTGAGGGGCACTTAAGACAATGGTAGTCACACCTGCCCTGCAATCTCAGGTCTCTCTCTCACCTCTTCTTTTTTTTCCCCCCATTCTTACATTTTTTTTCTTTCTGGTTCCGTTAGTAGTATTTATGGGCAATGCTTTACCTTGCTGGTGGTACTTAGAACTAAAGATTGCTGAAAACAAAACGCCATGTTAGACAAAGTAGCTGCTAAATGACACTAGCCCATGTGTGTGTGTTGCCATACACGACCCTAAAGGGCCTAGACTGTCTTGGTGATATAACTGAACTTGTATATCAAAAGCTGATTGAACTTTTAGCCCCCCTCCATGCACCTTCAACAACTACCTCTTTAAACGTATCCCAACGGAGTCTCCGTGATTACCAACACTCTTCAAGAATAAGCAGTTTGTTTACAAGTCACCTGAAAGGTTAGTTAGGGCCAAGAATTGAAGGTGCTTTTCCATTCTCCCAGTCAGGGCACTCTTTCCATATTACTCTCAGTCAAGTCAACAAATAAGTGCTTACTGGGTGTGTACAAAAGCCCTGCGTTCTAACTTTTCTGGATAGTAACAAAACTGGAGAGACCATCTTCTCAATTAGTAAGCAATACATTTCACAACCTTCTTCCTAGACCAAGATAGTTTAGACGGTCATTGGAAACAGTCTATTTTGTCTAGTTAGAGAAAATAAATCTTAGAATAACAACCTAAAAAGCTGATATCAGAAATATAAATTTAAATAAATTCAAGAGTTGGCAGAATTTCTTGCTTGCTCTTTTAAAATTTTTCAAAATGGCCTTCCACATCTGGCTTTTCAACACACAAGGCTGGAAGTAAAACAGCATTTAGAAAGTGGTAAACTGTCAAACAGACCTTCCTGGTGTTAAAAAAAATTCACGTTCAGGCCCCAGTCCCTTAAGAGGCTAGCTTCTCTCACAATCTTTTCAGCCCAAGGTCCCACTAATGAAGTGACTGATTCCCATCCAGGAAGTGTTAATTAGGAAGCATATGGCTGGCTGACATCTGAACTGCTACCATGTTTGCCAACACACAACCCAGCTACTGAATATGGACCAATGGCTCTACCTTCTTCCTCCTCGTCATCATCGCTGGACTCACTGACATGCACGCTGACAGCAGTGTTTGGAGAGTCTGTCCATTCAAAATACACCCCAAACCCAATGTCATAATTGTCTGTAGCAAATTCCCAAAAGAGATATGATCCTTCTTCATGGGTGGGTACTCGAACGGTGACTACTTCTCCTCGGCCCACTGTAATCACGGAATCCGCATCCTGCCGAATCTTCTCTTTAAAGTCTTTGATCTGGGGTCGTGTCCACATGGATGGAGCTGCTATTACTGGAAGAGATTCTAAAGGCAACAGGAATTACAAAGGCTAAAGAGGATGAGCCTTCACCTGTAGGCAGCAACATTTGCATAGGACGACCTGCTCAGCCACATGAAGGCACCAAGTGCAATCTGGTCTACCTTAGATCGAGGACTTTAAAAGCCTCCCCATGGAAGTCTCCCCCCAAATTACTACATTTAACAACGCCACAGGTATTCAGAGGTCATCATACCACTTTAAGTAACAAATGCAATCCACAGTCTTAAGCAGGATTTTTTCCAACACTCTAATTGCATATGGGCATTGAAGAATGACCTTGGAAACTTCCTAGCTGGAGACAGGGAAACATTCTAACAAAGAAGAGAGATCTGGACTTGAAATAAATTCATTTTTGGATGTAAACAAAGAAAGCTGGGCTTTGACTTCAGTCTCTCTATCAGAAAAAAGTCTTGACCTCAGAGTAACCAAAGTTCTAGGGGAGGGGCTATTCTAAAAGAACTCAAAGAAAGAGAAAAACTTGGATAGGAATGGAACCACTAGCGACTGAGTAAAAATGGGTAAAGTCTTGTTACTGAGCAGTATCTATGTGTACTCAACAGGTTTTCCAGAGTTATTCACAGAGCCTTTGACAAAAGATTCATTTGAAAATACTGATAAGCTCTTAATAGGAAAAAAAAGGGGGGGCTGTGTGAACCAAGGTATTTCAAGGTCTTTTCTGAAACTATTTTGTTACTTGTTCTAAAAAGAACAAGGAAGAACTCTGAAATCAACTTTCTTATGAACCACACCACCATCTCTGATCACCATCACTGAAATGTTCTCTTCTTCCTTTTTACTCCTTCTTACTTCTCTTTTACTTTTTACTTAGTAAACTCTTGCTCTTGCTTCAGATCTCTCAGCTCAAGTGTCCCCTCCCCCAGGAAAACCTCTGGTGACCTCTCTAACTCGGTCATATCCCCCATATTATGTGTTCTCACATCATAATAGATCTTTCTCTCCAGCACAGTACTTACCATAGCCACAATTTACATTCTATGTGTGTTATTTTGCTTCACCATTGTAGCCCAACACTCAGAAAATCTTCAACCAATTGTTGAATGAATGAATGAGCTGTCCATGAAAAGGTAAGCAGACCTTTGAAAATCTAAATTCTTATTGGTAACACGGTACTTTTGTCTCACAAATATATTGTAAATATATGGTAGCCAGTCTACAAGATGGCCCCCAGTGATCCGCACCTGTGGGTATTCATGTACTTGTAAGGTTACCACCCAAAATGCATCAGGACCAACAGAATATGGCAGAAGTGCAGATGTATTACTTCCAAAGCTAGGGCATAAAAGACACTGACACTTTTGCCTTGTTTTCCTTTGCATCACGTGCTCTGGGGGAAGCCAGCCACTGTGTTGAGATCACTCAAGCAGCCCTTTGGAGAGGCTTCATGGGGCAAGGAATTGAGGCCCTCCTGCCAATGGCCAGCACGAACTTGCCAGTCATGGGAGGGAATCACTGTGGAAGCAGAGCCTCTAGTCCCAGTCAAGCCTTCACATGACTGCAGTCCCAGCCGACACCTTGACTACAACCTCATGAGAGACCAGAGCCACCACCACTCAACTAAGCAGCTCTCAAATTCCTGACCCACAGAAACTGTGAGAGATAATAAATGTTTATTATTTTAAGCTGCTAAATTCAGGTACAGTGTGTCACATAGCAATAGATAACCAATATCTAAAACAAGACAACCCAAAGTGTCCAAAGGACATCTGATTTGCTCTTCTAAACTATTCAAAGAGTCACCAGAAGCACCAGATTCAGATTAAAGAGTGAAAAAGCATTCAACTCTCACAAATATGTAATTGCTCTCAAAAGCTAATTAACCTGACTTCCTGACTTTTGCTTTTCATGAGGTCTGAATTACAGCATGTGGATGGAAGAGCACATATGCCAAACCATACCTTTTGGTCCATTCTCCAGGGCTTCTTCTGCGGCTTCTGGTTCAAGCTCTTTTTCAGAGTTGTCAGTGTGGGTTTTGGCCTGTCCATTCACTGACATCATATCACTTGGCGTAGTTGTATTCACTTTTGATGATGTAGGCAAAGAAGCCCCAGCTACTGCTACTTCCTGTTGTTTTTGTAACGCTGCCTGTAAGTCAAGAAAAAGTTAAGATACACTGACCAGGAAGGCTAATAAACCAGACATTTGCCCTGAAATGCATTCTGACCCTATGTTTTTGCCCCATCAAGTAGCTCCAAGAAATTACTAATAAACTTTATCAGTTTTTATCCTATCTATAATGAATATTAGTATCACAATATCAAACTGATAGCTAAAAATGTCAAAATATTAACGTGGACAAAAAAACTGTAACTGAGGATCACATTTTTGTGACCTGAGGATCACTAGAAAAACTAACCAGGAAAAATTAAAGTAGGTAGAAATAATCAACCCAAAATAAAATCATTATAGGTAAAAACTGAACACAGTAACATCTGTTCTTAAAATTGAGAAAAGAAAATCTTGATAAAATTCAGATACATAAAATTTGAATCAGAAAAATTAAACTTGGTAGAAATAAATGGTCACAGAAGAAAATTCATAAAGGCAGAAGCTATAACTGGTGAAACCTGATAAGGGCCCCCAAAGTGACCAACAAATCAAATATTGACAAAAATAATCAATAAATTAAATCTTCACTCTAAACTATATACAGAAAAATTCTTATCACGATTAAACTAAAAAGTGTTAATCATGTAAAAAATATTGACCTAAAAATTAAATAAGCTTATAAAATGGAGTTTGAGGTCAAAATACTTTCTTAATGAAAATTCATCACTGTTTACATAATTATGATTAAAACATGTATATTCATAAACATGAAATCAAAATGTCCTCTGAGTCAAAATGGAAAATAAAAACATCTTAAATCTAAAGGACAACTACTTTAGGACATTCCTCTCCTATCAAGATGAATAAATATTAATACTACAAGAAATGCCTAAATATTACTTGAGTAACTTCTGGGGGAACTGTGAATTATAATGTACATATAGAAAAGTATACAAATCATAAATGTACAGCTTGATCAATTTTCATTAGCCAAACATACACATGTAACCAATGCCCAGATCAAGACATTACCTGTGGGACTTCCCTGGTGGCGCAGTGGTTAAGAATCCGCCTGACCATGCAGGGGACATGGGTTCGATCCCTGGTCCAGGAAGATCCCACATGCCACGGAGCAACTAAGCCCGCGAACCACAACTACTGAGCCTGCCTGCTGCAGCTACTGAAGCCTGCTCACCTAGAGCCCATGCTCCGCAACAAGAGAAGCCACTGCAAGGAGAAGCCCGTGCACCACAAAGAAGAGTAGCCCCCGCTCGCCGCAACTAGAGAAAGCCCGCGCGCAGCAACAAAGACCAAACTCAGCCAAAAAAATAAATAAAATTAAAAAAAAAAAAAGATATTATCTGCATGTCAGAACCCTTCCTGGTACCCCTTTCCAGAAAGTCCCCCAAGGGTAACAACTATTCTAACTTGTAATATTACAGATTTGGCTTTGCCTGTTTTTGAACTTCACATACATGAAATTGTATAATATACACTCTTTTTTGTGTCTGGCTTCTTTTACTCAACATTTGTTTGTGAGGTTCATCTATTAAGTCACAAGTAATTATAACTGTATTTTGTTTGTTCTCATTGCGACAGGATATGCCACTGTGAGAATACAAAATTTATTTATCCAATCTACTGTTGAGTGTTGGGGCATTTCAGTAACTTTTTAAACTAAAACACTAAGTTATAATAAGTAAGCATACATTTACAACAGTTAAAAAAAAAAAAGAAAGAAAACATAGGAAAAAAAGCCTTTATAATATAATTTCATGGTTTAGGGATAATGATATATTTTGGCATATCTGCATATACACTTCATTTAACATCTCATCTATAAACCAGTTACTTAATCAGCAACGCCTCTCTCTGCTGCTAGTGCAGGTTGGCAAAACACTTAAGAGTTTAAAATACCTTCTTCCAAGGCCTAGATTCTCAGTAATTTCCACATCAGTTTTCTAAGAGTACCAGCTTCCAGAAGAAGGGCATACAACCAAAACAAGTCAGCACACTCAGAACATTCACTGCATGACACGAAAGCAAAAAATGCATTTCTGTTGATGATCAATTGGTCAGCTCAAATGGTCCCTCTCCATTTCAAGCCTTTCTTGAAACTCTCTAGCAAAATGAACAACTCCCTACCCTGGGATCCCACTGCCTATGAATATACATCTATTACATGTAATAGATTGTAATTATGTATTTACATAATCTCTCTTCTATACTCCAGGAAGTTTTTAAAAGAACAGAAAGGCACAGGAACAATGTAACAAACACCCATGTAACCACATCCCCAAATTAACAAGTACTCCCATTTTGTTATTTTGCTCAGTATTTATATAAAAATTAATACTTGGGGCTTCCCTGGTGGCGCAGTGGTTGAGAATCTGCCTGCCAATGCAGGGGACACGGGTTCGAGCCCTGGTCTGGGAAGATCCCACATGCCGCGGAGCAACTAGGCCCGTAAGCCACAACTACTGAGCCTGCGCGTCTGGAGCCTGTGCTCCGCAACAAGAGAGGCCGCGATAGTGAGAGGCCCGCGCACCGCGATGAAGAGTGGCCCCCGCTTGCCGCAACTAGAGAAAGCCCTCGCACAGAAACGAAGACCCAACACAGCCATAAATAAATAAATTAATTAAAAAATATATATATATAAAAAATTTTTTAAAAAAATTAATACTTTATGGGACTGAAGTTCCCTTTGCTCCTTCCCCAGTCCCTCTCCTTCTCTCTTTCCAGAGACAACCAATCAATTTGATAAACTTGAGTTTGTTCACTGCAATCTAAACTATGGCTTTCCAATTCTGTTTCAAAGATTTTTGGTTTTCCCCTATATGACTGACTTTGTTATGACTAAGTGATAGCAACCTATAAGCAGGACAGTGTGTATGAGCTAGCCTATTAAAAAATTATATCAGTGCCCATCAAAGAAGCAGGAAACAGGGAGTGATATGCTAAAGTAGAAACAGGCTTTAGAGGACAGAAAAGAAATCCCTCC
The DNA here is from genome assembly GCF_965194825.1 of Balaenoptera physalus. Lineage (NCBI taxonomy): Eukaryota > Metazoa > Chordata > Mammalia > Artiodactyla > Balaenopteridae > Balaenoptera > Balaenoptera physalus. The sequence goes on from NC_138882.1 coordinate 24,601,913, forward strand.
AAAATACCACTTATTATCTTGTAACTCTAGTTTGACATCCTTTTCCTCTTCTCATGGATTATACAAAACCTGCAGTGCCTTTTAGATGCTCACTAAATGCTAAAGACTCAGGGGAAAATGTATTTTAGGTGAGGATATTAATTTTCAAGGAATTTAAAGAGCTTGGCAAAACAACAAAGATTACTTCACCTAACAAGAAATGTGGAGCAACTATAATGCAACACTTCTCTTCCTTTTTTTTTTTTTTTAAAAACATTTTATTAAATTTACAGAGAAACATAGTTTGTGTTTTTTGGTTTTTTTTTTATTATTATTATTATTTTGGCCATGCCATGTGGCTTGCGGGATCTTTGTTCCCTGACCAGAGATCGAACCTGGGCCCCTGGCAGTGAAAGTGCCGAGTCCTAACCACTGGACCGCCAGGCAATTCCCTGCAACACTTTACTTCACTCAGGTATTTGGACAGGTAGTAACTGCTTTATAAGTGAAAATTAATTAAATACGTAAACTTAGCTTGGTTAACTTTAAGGAGGCATTTTATGCCTCTGCAAGATGTAAAAAAATGAATGTAAAATCAGTTATCTTCCCTATGTACCAAATACTTTCACAGAGTAACTATTTTCTCATTTCATTCCTCTGATAGTCCTGTGAGGTTAACAAGACAAGTACCAGGATTTTATAGCCCATTCTTACTGACTGGGAGAAAAGGTGGAAAAATCAGAGCAATAGGTAACTTGCCTGAGATCAAACAAGATAATGGCGAAGCCAGGACAGAATCCAAGTGGTGTGTGACCTCCAGTCGCATGTCCTTCCCCTCAACCACATATTCCTATGTGGAAGCAAAGCCTGTGGGGGCACGAATCACCCTCACCCAAGTCCTCATGGTTCCAGGACCACTATTAGAATCTATGTCAAACTCACTGGAATAACACTAGGTCCATACAAATCCCAAATACATTTATGACAATATAATAGTGGCCACATCATTTGTTGCTTCGATATCATATGCTTCCTTTCATAACTGCCAGTGCAATGTTAAAATCTCCCTTAATAAAGGTCATCTAAAAGTTACGTTATACCTGAGAGTCTAACTAAAGCAAAATCCATCAGCAACTGTTAGAAAAGACCTTGCGTTCCAGTGAAAGTGAACCCCTGTGTGAGGCTGCGCTCGGGGTCAGCTGTCGTACCTGCTGCTGTGCAAGCTGGACTTGGTACAGCTGCTGCATATACTGCTGGTAGTGCTGCTCCTGCAACTGGCGGATGAGAAGCTGCTGCTGCTCGTAGTTCCCTGGGTACTGCTGGGCGGCATACTGCTGGAACTGCACGGCAGTCTGCGAGTTTAAAGCTGCCATTATCTGCTGCCTAAAAACATTAAAAAATATACACTAGTCTGACTACAGGAGATTGATTGTGCATGACAAAACAGAATGTCCTTGTTATTGATTTTTATAATGCATAACTCTTAAAAATGACTAAGGGAGTAATGTATACCAATCAACGTGTGTCCTAGGTCCAGAGAAAGATTAAGAAAATAAACTCAGCCCCTAATTTTTCACATAGGTTTTTCAAGGAAGATTTGGGATGAAGAGGGAGAATAATAAGCATATCATCATCACCATCACATCATCACCATCGTAACTGCTAACATTTATTGTGCCCTTACTATGTGCCATGCAGTGTTCAGAGCACTTCCATGCACTAACCCACTTAGTTCTCACAACCACCCTCAGAGGTAGGGTTTCACAAAGCGGGAAATGGAGGAGTTCAGTAACTTGCCTGAGATTACACTGCTAGTAGATGCCAGAGCCAGGATTCAAGTCTAGGCAGTCTGGCTCCAGCCTATACTCTTTAAACATGATGTTGTAAGAGGATGGGTTGTCATCTATGGCAGAGATGAGATATTTAACTGTTGGCCATGGTTTCTCTACCTAAATACATGAAAAGGCAGAATAGCTAAAAGATGTTACAGATGGCTCTGGTAAGTATAACGAAAGCGAGTGAAAATCTGAGTGCCCTTGGCGTTTAATGTAAAGCCTGCCTTAAATAGGAATACTGAAGATAATACCTGGGCACACTTGGTTTAGAGATACTGATTTCTGTAAACTATTACTTTTCTTTTTTTTTTTTTCCAGAGGAACCACATGCTTAACTCAGTCATGTGACCAAACATAAACACCTCAAAGCCATCTGTTAACAGATAATAACAAAGCAGAATCTCACAAACTCCTGAATAGAACATGACACTGGGTCCATCTAGGGCACCCCTCTCCCCTCAAAAAGAGTAGGAGTCATAGTCTCTCTCCAAGGTAGACTGAGGCCCTGGGGCAGTGTGAAGCTTTTCTGAGGAACCACTCAGAAATAATGGGGAGAAAACAATGCACCCGCATGTCCTCTGGTTTAATCTATATGCCACGCCACCTCTAGAACCCTAGGCCTTCCTCCCACAGTGTTTTATGGGCATTAATCCCTTCCTCCTATTCCCACGGCTCCCTCTGCAGTCCCTTCTGAGATAGCTGCTCTCACAGCCCTTACTGAATAAGAAATGGCTTCAGCTCCCAAGTTCTGTACTAGGAGACTAGGAACAGACACCCGACACAGCCTGAACCAACTAGATCCTTTGGCCTTGGAATCTGTAACTGGGTCTCTCATATGCCAGCCAGTCTCTGTCAGATGCATGAAAACAAAGACCACATAAATCTTGGCTAGGATAGCCTTGCATATGCCAAAGCAGAGTGACAATTTGCAGAGAACAGGAAGAATGAAACAGAGACATAGCTGAGAGAAGCAAAGACAAGAGATTGTGTGGACCCAAAGACAGAGAGCAAGCAAGCAACCTCAGCTCCTATTCTAGTGCCTGGGTTCTGGGAGCAAATCCCAAATCCTTCTAATACATTCTTCATTCACAACCAAATGATGCTTAAGATGAGGCCTTCCTTGGTAACACATCATTGGTACAAATGGCCAGTAGCTAATGCTGGTCTACTTCCCAGTCAAACAAATCAGAGAATTATTCCAAGGCACACAATGGTAAACGGTCAAGCACAACAGTGTGGCAATCCATCACTCACTGTTAAACACAAGCCACACAACATGCGTACTTTTGCTGCTCCAGCCGAAGCCTCTCTTCTTCTATTCGCCTCCTCTCTTCTTCCTCCCGTCTAAGCCTTTCTTCCTCTTCTTGCCTACGTTTCTCTTCCTCCTTTTGCAGACGTTCTCTTTCTTCCTCTTCACGCCGCCTTCGCTCTTCCTCCTCCTTCCTACAAGGTAAAGGACCGAGAGAATGAACCCTAAACAAAGAATCCCGTTTAAAAATAATTTAAGACTATTTCCCAGTGAAGACTGACACAAGCTTTTTAGAGAATCATGTGATAATTTTATCACAATTTGAAATACACATACTTCATGAGGAGAAATTTATCATATGGAGTCAATCTCAAAATATACAGATCACAGCAAAAACAATGACTGCTGCACAGCAACAGAAAAAGGAGTCCATCAGTATGGTACCACTTAAAACATTATGATACCCTGAAACCTCCCTTTTAAGATATGCTCACAGCACCACAAGCTTTTCCTTCATACTACCTGCTGTGGTTGAAATTAAATTTGTGTGATAAAGCTAGCAATACATCTGCCTTACTCACTAAAGTACATGCTCCATAAGGGCAGAGACTGCCCATCTCACACTGCTATATCCTCAGGGCTTACCACAGTGTGGGAAAGAATACGCACGCAATAAATGTGTAGAGAAATGAATAATCCACCCTGAAATGCCATGTAGCCATACAAAAAGAATAGGACTACATGGCCCAATATGTAAAGACATTTAATATATATGTTTAATGGAAAAAGCAGGTAAATAAATAGAAGAAGGCCTGGAAAGATATACCTTAAATCTGTCCGCTATTATCTACGGAGAGAAGAGTGAGACTAAAAGTAAGGTGGGAAGGAAGGTTTTCAGTTTGTGCTTCATATACTGACATAAATGGAAAATCATTTATATTGCTTATATTCCTGTATAATTTCTGAAATTTAAAAAAAAATTAAAGCTTTTAATTTTAAAAAAGAAAAGAACAGTTGGAGATCTAGGTGCAGCCCTTAGCCAGCTCTTGCTCACCCCCACAGCCCCTCTCCCGAGGGAGAGCAGACTCGGTTGCACTAGGAATGGATGCCATATAGGCTGAGAGTTGTGAGGAGTGCAGGGAGCTTGACGATGGGATGAAAGAGAAGACTTCTGAGGGGTCTCAGAGAAGACACCATTTCATGGCCCTACCATGAGAAGTGTCTGGGTTACCCCACTTTTCTCCCCAAACTTCTATACGTGATTAACACACCAGAGCCATGACCAAGTCTCAAACTACAGCAATATAACATGACCTACTTTTTATATGTCACAGATAGTACACGGGGCAAGATGTTCCATAAACCAGAGCTTAAGCTTCAGGATAGAGGAAGTCTAGTCTTAAATGCTTTAAAAGAATTCTACATGGACCTCATCTCATGACAAAGGTATATTTTTAAAAGGAAAAATACAGTTTTACATGTTGAGTAGTAACTTAAATATTCAATTTATCAGTAAAAAAGAACTTAAGGGACTTCACTGGCGGTGCAGTGGTTAAGACTCTGTGCTCCCAATGCAGGGGGCCCAGGTTCAATCCCTGGTCAGAGAACTAGATCCTGCATGCCACAACTAAAAGAGCCCACATGCTGCAACTAAGACCCGGCGCAGCCAAATAAATAAATAAATAAATAAATTTTTTAAAAAAGACCTTAAAAAGCAATATATCCTACTTCCAAAGACACAGCTACACCTCAATGATCCAATATCACTACACAATGGACTGCAGCACATAAATCGATTACAGTAAAGGAACCTCATTCCATTCTCATAAGAATCAAAAGTTTTTCTCTGGCTATAAACTATGTTCCTTTGGATAAGTATCTTCTGGAAATGTATTAAGATATTTTCTATTCTCTTAAAGAGAAATAAATTATACCTAATACTCTGTCTCTTGATAACTCAGGAGTTATAACTGCAAGCATAAAAATTGTACACGTCATAATACAGTGATATAGAGTTTACTTTCACATTAGCCCTGACTGCCACACTTTTATCATTCTTGCATCTATTTTTCATGGTTTCTGTCTTCTCCCTCACTGTTAGGCTATTTTCTCTTCTAATGTTATTTCCAATCCAGGTTAGGGTGGGAAACCAGGGAACCAACTGTTTCTAAAGTAAGTATAATATAATCTGAGGGAAAATTGGTGTTACAGCATTATTTTCATTACCTAGAAATTTTGGACTGTCAAAGTTCTTGAAAATATAACCTCTAGATAAATAAAGTGCTGGGGGACTTTTCTGGTGACACAGTGGCTGAGACTCCGTGCTCCCAATGCAGGGGGCCGGGGTTTGATCCCTGGTCAGGGAACTAGATCCCACATGCATGCCGCAACCAAGAGTTTGCATGCCACACCTAAGGAGCCCGCCTGCTGCAACTAAGACCTGGTGCAACCAAATAAACAAATAAATAAATAAAGGGCTAACTATAATTCTGTTGAGTTCACGATCATGACAGAGAATCCCATAAACATACAAACAGCACATTCCACAGCTCCCCATGCAACCTCTGGAAATAATAAGCCATCTGGAAGCCATAGCCAATATGAAATGCCTATATAAGGTCTACCATGTAGCACAGCTGATAACCATGATATGGAGTATGAATATTCTAGAAACCCAAGGGAGGCAGCAGCAAAGGGTGTATCAGACCAGAGGGTAAGGAGGAGGGGGGTGGCTGAGCTTACTGTGCTTGCTCAGAAACCAGAGGGTAAGGAGGAGGGGGGTGGCTGAGCTTACTGTGCTTGCTCATGACACAAAGGGAATGCTGCCATGATGGATGGGTGGTTAATTTTAAAGGTACAGCCAGACGGAAGCAGCAAACCCTCTCCCCTCAAAACTCATAATAAAAACACCTGCTCACATCGGAAAGTCTGAGCAATTGCCATAAGAAGTGGGGATCCAATGGAAGTAAGACACCTGATTTAAAACAGACATTCCATAAAGCAAAAGCATCAGTATACTATGCAGTAGGCTGCTCAAGGATAAAGTATTCTGTGCCCTCAAACTTCACCTTTTTTTTTCTTGCTCTTCCTTCTCTATTTTGTGGGATGCAACATACGTTGAAAAGAGATGGCAACACCTATTTAGGAGTTTGACAAACTCTACCATGGCATCCTCTTTAGACATGTTTCCCAGGGCTGCCCATTCTCTCCTGTAAAGAATAACAAGAAAAGTTACTTCCTCTTCTTAATAGAATGAGAATTTGATTTCATTTAAACCTAAATATGAACAAGTCTCAATTATAACTAAAATGAAGAATGATTCTACTATAAACAAAAGGTTCAAAACTTCAACAAGCATGTACTGATTTACTAAATTAGATATGCCACATACAAACCAAACTTACTGCCGTAAACCACAATTTAACTGCACTGCTGATAATTTCCATACCAGTAAAAGGTATCAAAGTTTTACTTTTCTTATATCATAGTTTAGCCTTAACTGAATAAAATGCTTAATATATTCTTTCTTGTCACAACTCTGTATGTCCCAATAAGGGAATCAATTACTATACTGTAAATGGCTTTTTAAATATTATTTAGGAAGAATCAAATGAAGCTGTACTTGTCGTATGTTCATAAACAGATGAGTAAACTTCTTCCACAATATTTAGCCATAAACATCTCCGAGCCAAAAACAGATAAACGTCTGAAGACTCCAAAAGCTGCAAGCAAAAATGTTTGTTTAGTTCTTATTCTAAAGCTAATGAGCCAGCTATTTACATCTTAATCAATTTACTTTGTACCCTTTTCAACATTACTCTCATTAAATTCATTATACAATAAAACACCGTTACCTCCTGTCATTGCCCAACACATCAAAGAATCCAACCTCAGGACAAGTGTCTGGATTATATGGACCCATAAGAACCTGCTTATGCAGTGCCACAAGCTTCAGTTTTTCTTCATAAGTTGGATGAAATGCTTTGCCATCTTTTTCTTTAAGAAAAATAAATACAAAGAAAACAATTAGCACTGGCAAAATACCTAATTTTCAGCATTATATGTTGAAATTTTGCTGTAAGGTATATCACAAATTGCCTGTGATATATATAAACACCACTATAGGGAGATTTTAATTTCAAGTACTAAATTTTAATAGTCAAAGCCAAGATAGAAACACTTTATGCTGAATTAATTTTTTTTAAATAAAGCTTAAGTACTGATATTTATGTTAAAACTACTTCAAAGAGTAAATCAACTACAGTTAAATTAAAAAAAAAAAAAAGCCGCTACTAAAGAAAAACCAATCTGTCAAGCTACAGTAGGGACACACATACTAGTGTACCACTTGACATATTTTACAAATGTTAAAAATGTTCAGCAATCATTTCTTAAAGTAGTTTAAAAAATAATTTTATATCAAGCACTTTTAACATAAGAGACAATTACATATACTTTGAAAGGCTATATTCAAAAAGTATCCATCCCACTGAGGCACTATGATGTGGTAGAAGGGGCTTTGGCATCAGACAGCCTAGGTTTAGATCTCACCTCAGACACTTCCTAGCTGTAGGACCATTTAACCTCTTAGTCTGTTTACCAATAAACTGAAAAGTCCCCTGACACTTCAGAGGTAATAGGATAGTATTAATGGTAATAACTGTTAGATCCCTTTACTTCCTTCGTATTATGGCTGGCTCTGGCAGATTTCCAATGGGCAATTACGAGAGAAGCCAATTTGACCTGTAGAGACTTAACTACCACCAACAACATTCCAAAGTAGTATGAAACTGGGTAAATGGGAAGTCCTTACAGAATAGTTCTACTTCTTTGATAAATGGCAGGGTTAATTACTGGTTGATTCTAATGATAATAAGAGATTACCAAATTTCAAAACAAACAAACAAGAAAGGAGGTAGAAAGTAGTATATATTGCCTACAAATTTTATCCATGTACACAGAGGTCACCAAAAGAAAATCACTGATGATGGGAGAAGAATATGGTTTAAAGGATATGAACAGGAAACTCAGAGGAGAAGAAAAAACCAGAAGTTGCCAATAAGCATGCCAAGATACTCAATTTCCCTAGCCAAGGAAATGGAAAGTGAAACCATTAGATACTAAGACGCTTTCTGCCATCAGATAGGTTAAAAAAAGTTAAGTAACATCAAGAGTTGTTAAGAACAGGACAAACAGGTACCCATTCTCATACACTAATGTTCAAAGTATAAACTTACAGTTATCTTGGAAGGAAATTTGGCAATATATTCCAAAATTATAAACGTAGATGCCCTATGGTCCAATAATTCCAATTCTCATCATCTACCCTTGATAAGCACTCTCAAATACACAGAAGGAAGTGGATATAGGGGTATTCTTGCAGCACTCTTTTCTTGTTACTGTAACCAACTTAAAAGTTCATCAGTAAGGGAACAGCTAAATAATGTGTCATATTCAGCCTGTGGTATAAATGAAGCACATAAAGGGAACACTGTTAAATGAAAAAAGCAAACTGTAGAAAACTACATACAATCATACACAAAATATATATCCTCAATTCTAAGTACTTCTGCCACCCACACTTTTAACATCTCTAAAATCAGATTAGCTTTTACAATCTACTGTATTTTAGTTATAATTGGCAGTTTTTCTTTCTTAAATTACATAATAGTAAGTCTTAGAATTGATGAAATACATCATGTCAACATACCACATATATATTCTATAGGTACATTTATATGAATGTAAATGCAAAGAAAAAGATCTAGAAGGAGTCACACTAAAAAGATACGAATGGGAAAGTGGGAGGGGCTAAGATCAGGAGTGGTGATCAGAAAATTGAAAACTGGAAACATTTTATAGTTCTTTTTTTTTTCTTTAGGCCACACCGTGTGGCATATGGGATCTCAGCTCCCGGACCAGGGATCAAACCCTTGTCCCCTGCATTGGGAGTGTGGAGTCTTAACCGCTGGACCGCCAGGGAAGTCCCCAAACTAGAAACATTTTAATCTTTCAAAGGAAAATATGTGGAAGAACAAACTAAACTGTTAAGAGGTACTGCCTCTGGGGAAGTGATTGGCAAAACTGTGGGTGGGAACTGAAGAGAATTATACATACGTACTTCTATCTGCATTTTTTTCAACAAGAACAAACTCATGTAATATTTGGAAAAAAGACAAAACTGTGGCACTGACCTTACTTATGTAATAAAAATCAAAACAACTCAGAAACCTGTGGACCTGCCATCTGTCTTGGCTACTGAGCAAACAGTATCACTAAACAATTCACGAAGAGTAGGAATTTCCCCTAAAGTTTTTAGAACAGGATTATCCATAGGTCTGTATTTACCAACTAAAAGGCAATCCTCATTTTAAAATCTAACTCTTAGAAGTCTATTTCAATCAATGATGGAAATTATAAGCCCTTTTTTACATTCATTCATTCAACTTAATAAATATTTATTGGGCCCTTGTATGCAAATCATTGTGCTAGACACTAGGATTCATCGCCCTCCTGGAGTTTACAAACTACTGAGCTCAATTAAAAATGTATAGCTTGGCAATACAGTATACAATTGTGTTTAGGTGCATATTTCAGGTATATATACTGCAAACAAATTATTAAAAATTATATTGAGATAAAGGAACGATTATTTTAGAGTTAAGGAAAAAATAAAATTATGTCAGAGAGGTAATAAAATGACTTGTTCTAACTTTTTAGGTTGGGCCAGTAGTTACGTTTAATTCCAACATAGTATATAATCAAAATAAAGCAAAATAGATGAGAGCTTACAAAACCAAAATACATCTTTACAACATCTTTCATGTAAAAGCCAACAAGCCTAGGGACTTCCCTGGTGGCGCAGTGGTTAAGAAGCTGCCTGCCAATGCAGGGGACACGGGTTCAAACCCTGGTCCGGGAAAATCCCACATGCTGCAGAGCAACTAAGCCCGTGTGCCACAACTACTGAGCCTGTGCTCTAGAGCTCGTGAGCCACAACTACTGAGCCCGTGTGCCACAACTACTGAAGTTCATGTGCCTAGAGCCCGTGCTCCGCAACAAGAGAAGCCACAGCAATGAGAAGCCCTCGCACTGCAACAAAGAGTAGCCCCTGCTAGACACAACTAGAGAAAGCCTGCGTGCGGCAACGAAGACCCAATGCAGCCAAAAATAAATAAATAAGTTAATTTTTAAAAATAAATAAAAAATAAAAACAAGCCTAAAAGAGGTGCTCTTTATTTCATTCACTTCCCAATGAATCTTTTCTAAATACAGCCTTGAACAATTATCTTAGCAAGAAACACGGTGTTATACCTGTTCACTGCTGCATTATTTAAAATTAAAAATCTAATTATTCAACAATAACGCAATGCTTATAGTAATCCACTGAATAGATTATACAGCTATTAAAATGACAATATAAGGGCTATATAGCATTTCAGAGAATATATTTATGATGTATTAATTTAAATAAGTAGAATAAAAAATTAGATACTAGGTTTATAACCATGTAAAAATGGGTGATTACACATATAGATCTTTCTTTTTAAAAATTAGTTAAGATTTTTTCTTATAAAATTAGCTTGCCAGAACTCTGTATTCTAAGATGTTAGGGTGCTAAAAAGTGTGAAACAATAGTGGCAACTTTTTACCAAAAAGCCTTTCTCCAATTTTAAAGATGCCCATAAGCTACCTTTACCATCTACCTTAATTTTGTACATATTAATCACCAAAAGTTTTCTTATGCTAATTATGTCTCAGAGAAACATAGCACAAACAACTTTCTTCTTACTTCCCCCAAAAGTGATGATCTGAAAAACAGCTCCAACCTTGATCTCAGCCTATTAACTGAAAGATTATTATTTAGAAAGTTTTTGTTTTTTAAAACCAAAATGGCACCACCCTAACTATTCATTTTATCTTGAGCCTTATAAAAGAAAAATATGCTGCTGGTCATTCAAGAAAAAAAAAGGTATAGTGAGTCATTCAAGAAAAAAAAAGGTGTAGTGTACAGTGGGGATAGAGTGCATAGCAGAATACAACTTCCTTGTTTTGTTCAATCAGGATCCCTGAGATTTTGTTTTGTTTTTTCCTTTAAAAAAAAAAAGTCTAAATTCTATGAAAGTGGTTGCTTTGACCCAAATAAACGTCAATAAAGATAAAATCAGATAGAAACTTTATTCACTGGAAGACCAAACACTTTTCTGAGTAGTCATGTAATACAGCAATTTTCAAACATACACACACAAGAATTCTTATTTGCTTTAGGGAGATGATCTGAAGCTAACAGATAGGACTAGTGGGTATGAAAAAAATATTTTAAAAACATGACTACTATAAAATTATTCTAATGGAGGGAGGGTCCACTTCTTATGAGGTGATAAATTTGCTCCTTTATTTCAAACTAGAATCGGGGACCATGGGAGAGGGTGAGTCAACAAGGAAACTGTACCCGTTATTCAGCAAGGTGTTAGTCTAACTTTGACCCTAAAAGGTGACTCATCAACAGAGGGAGGGGGGTTTCAGGATTTTTGGATGTCATTTTAACATCTGCCCTTTTTATGCCTGACGGAATTAATTTTTCAAAAGGGCAATATGTTTTTAAGTGTAAGTTTTTGTCAAGCACTCACATAAATTTGTTCACCACCATGAACGCCAGAACTAAGCACACGCTTTGTTAACAGGCACTCACCACACCAAAACCACGCCCAATAAATCTCTCTAAAGAAGAAACTGACTGTACAGGTCAAGTTCTGTGAAAATGAGCAAAACAGAACATCCAATCTTGTGAATTTTACTGGCCTTTCCATAGAATCTTGTATGCATTTGCTAGTTTTAAGACTTGCTCTATAATCCTTCCTTTAATACGTATTACTGAATCTTCAAATTATTCATCATTATTCTAGCTGGGAACTAAATCTGTCTTAAAACACACACACACACACACACACACACACACACACACACACACACACAGACCAAAGAAAAGGAAACACATCAAAATGTTAATTCTAATAATTATTTCTGAAAGATTGGACTACAGATTTTTTCTTTATTCATTTTTTATTTCCTCAGATTTCCAGTGTGCATATGTACTTTTATATCAAATACACATATGTTTTTTCTTTTTTAACAAACATTTTTAAAAAGTCAAGGCAACTTAGCTTTCAGCCTTTGGGATGAGATTAACAGATCAATTATTCTCTCCTGAGGAATATACAAAACCCAGGAGGATATACTAAGAATCCCAACCACCTTTAGTACAGGACAGCCCACATCATGTTGACATTCTAAACTTCAACGAAAACAGAAGATGAAAACCCTTCACAATCAATATCATTAGGCAGACTATTATAGTATTACAGAAAAGTTACTTCTCTCCTACTCTTCAGATGGCTCTAGTTCACACACCACGAAGGTTTGTTTTATTTAGTTTTTCTGCGTTAGATGAGAATAATTTTCTCCTAAACTATTTCTTTTTTAAAAAATATATTTTATTTATTATTAGTATTATTGTTTTTTAACTTGGCCTTGTTTCACGACTTGCGGGATCTTAGTTCCCTGACCAGGGATGGAACCCAGGTCCTGGCAGTGAAAGCACCAAGTCCCAACCACTCAACAGCCAGGGAATTTCCTCTCCTAAAATTATTTCTGGTTCCAAGGGCATTAAACGTAGTTAGCAGGAAAGAAGTTATAACTACCATAACCACAATAGACAGAAAAGCCTTGCTGAAACTCAAAGATCTTTAGCCAAGACCATATTCCTAAAGGAAAGCTCTTTCAGTCCTGCTGGTAAGGAAGAGCAGCATCATCCTCGGTCCCTGCACTTACAGAGTTAATTAGTACAAAGTCATTAAATTCAATCAATTTGGAAAGGTGCTTTCTATGGCAACCAAAAAGACAAATATAAATTATGCTGGAAAGAAGCTGCAGAGCTATTTTTCAGATGCAACTGTGTGAAAACACATCAATGAAAAGCAGAAAATGACCATCTCTATTACCTGGAGAAGCGTGAGTACAAAGCTAGCCATTTTCAATCAAATGGACTAAAAGGGATCACTTGTTGGCATCTGTCCAGTAACAATTATATTAAAAAGTTTATTTTCTATAAAATTGAAGACCAAAAGTCAGGTTAAAAATCTATTTTACCTAAAGGAGACAGACTAAAGCAGGGATTGGCAAATTAGACCAACTCTGCCCACAGTTGTTTTTTAAGGCCTGTGAGCTAAGAATGGTTTTTATCTTTTTTAAGAATTGTTAAACAACAACAAGCAGAAATAGACAAAAAGCAATGAATATGAACACAGACCATATATGGTCCTTAATGCCTAAAATATTTACTATCTGCCCCTTTACTGAAAACGTTTACTGACCCTGGACTAAAGGAAGAAGTAAATGCAAAAGCCAAATGATTTCTAAATATTTTAAAAATTCAAATATAATTAAAAGGATTGAAAACATAAAATTCAACTTCCCGTTAAACATGGTGAATTGAACACAGACAATTACATCTGATCCTCAATGAAACCCCACTAAAAGGAAAAAGGAAGCCAATTCAGAGAACCCTGGAAAGGCTCAGGAATTGAAGGTACCAGGTTCTTTAAACGCTGAAGTCTAGATAAAAATAGGGGTTTTGGTTTAAAAACTATCTAGGGACCTCCCTGGCAGTCCAGTGGTTAAGATTCCACGCTTCTAATGCAGGGGGCTAGGATTCGTTCCTGGTTGGGGAACTAAGATCCCACATGCCTCGGGGCGTGGCCAAGAAGTAAAACAAACAAACAAACAAATAAATATATATATGTATATAAATAAAAACTATCTAAAAAGCAGGTACCCCTACCTCCCATTTTGTTTGGCAATCCCAAGCAGGCAGATGGCTACCCTGCCCCTACTTAGCAGAGGTCTGGATGTGTATACTAGAGAACACGAATCACAGATACTCCAGGTGGGAGAACACCAGCCTGAGAGTGAACTGCAGGACTAAAAAGAGAAACGAAATGAAAGTTACGCTAGTAAATGGTAAACAACTTCCACCCACCCTCCCTTCTCCTGTCTAGTGCCTAAATGCTGGCCAACTAGATTCATACATTCCAGGCAGGAGACAGGAATATTTCATGAAAAACTGGCCCAAAATAAAAGACTTACACATACTAGTTTGAAAGCTACTGATGTTGAGGGTTCCCCGATGAAACTTCTGCCTCATTATCTACAATAAAAGCTTGTACTCAAGGTTACAACTGGCTCTCCAGTGCCTCACCCTTTAACAAGAATGAATACCCAAGGATCACCGGACATTTGAGAAAGCTCCCAACATGGGGGGAAAAAAAGGCTGAAAGAAATTTCCCAACAGAAAAAAAGAAAGTCTAAAAGAAAGTAAGGAATTCCAGGAGAAGGAATTCCAACACCACAGAGAGGTGAAGGTAATTTTCAGGATGACAGTGGGGAGAAACTCAGAAGGTAGAAAGCTAAGACTGAATCAAAAATTTAAGGATATCTAGGAGAGATGTCTCTTAAAAAAAAGAGTTTGGGGACTTCCCTGGTGGCTCAGTGGTTAAGAATCCGCCTGCCAGTGCAGGGGACACGGGTTCGAGCCCTGGTCCAGGAAGATCCCACATGCTGCGGAGCAACTAAGCCCGTGCGCCACAACTACTGAGCCTGCGCTCTAGAGCCCGCGAGCCACAACTGCTGAGCCCGCGTGCTGCAACTACTGAAGCCTGTGCTCCGCAACGAGAAGTCACTGCAATGAGAAGCCCACGCACCGCAACGAAGAGTAGCCCCCACTCACTGCAACTAGAGAAAGCCCGCGCACAGCAACGAAGACCCAATGCAGCCAAAAATAAATAAATAAAAAATAAATTTATAAAAAAAAAAAAAAGAGTTTACCTGAGGACAGAGAAAAAAATGATAATTACCTCTAACTACACAAAAGACAAAGAGTTTGCATAAGAACCAAAATATAATCAAAGTGCATGATCTGTCTCAGGTATGAATAACACAAATAGAAACAACTGACACTGATTTAATCACAAATGTGATATTATAAAATTAAGAGTTTGGGAAGGAGGAAGAGAGAGGCATACATGTGTAAGTTACTTTTTTTCTTTTTTAAATTAAAGAAGCAGGGACTTCCCTAGTGGTCCAGACTCCACATTCCCAATGCAGGGAGCCTGGGTTTCATCCCTGGTCAGGGAACTAGATCCCTCATGCCGCAACTAAGACCTGGCGCAGCCAACTAAATAAATATTTAAATAATAATAATAATTAATAAATTAAAAGCAGCAGCAGGAAAATGGAGACAAATACCAGAAGAAACAGTTAAAATAATGGAAAGTGGTTGCCTTGGGGGAGAAGGTCTTGGAGATGGGAAAAGAGAGAGACGGGGTTGGCTATTTTTCCTTATAAATTTTATAGTACAACTTGATCTTTTAAATTGCCTTGGTTTTCACTTTGATAAAAAGGTAAAAGGAGTAAACTCATATGCTCAATTTCAGTAATCAGCTCATAAGACATTATAACATGTGGTAGGCATAGTAATACCACCCTCCCAAAGATATCCACATCTAATCCCCAGAATCTACATCCCAGTGAATATGTTAGGTTACATGAAAAAGGGGAATTAAGATTGCAGCTGACCTTATCCTGGACTACCCACGTGGGCCCAAAGTAATCACAAGAGTCCTTATAAATGGAGGGAGAGCAAGAAGAGTCAGATGGAGATTTGAAGATGTTATGCTGCTAGCTTTGAAGATGGAGGAAGGGGCCACAAGCCAAAGCATGCAGCTGGCCTCCTGAAGCTGGAAAAGGCAACAGATTCTCCCCTAGAGCCTCCAGAAGGAACAGAGCTCTGCTGACACCTGGATTCTAACCCCGTGAGGCCCATTTTGAGCTTCTAACCTCCAGAACTATAAAACAGTATGTGCTGCTTTAAGCCACTAAATTTGTGGTAACACATTTTCCCAATAAAGACAGAAATGGCTTCTAGATTACATTTCTATTAAATTCATAAGTATCTAACTTTACAGTTCTAGGAAGACAGCATAAATAATTTGATAATAGCGTTATAATCACAGTTACCAAGATTATCAAGGGTAATCTGAAAGATTACCCTTCCATCTGAAATTAATTAAACAAAAGGTTATTAGTCTCACATGTCAACTGTTAGAGTAAGTTTACTGAGAAATATTTTTCTCTTCTCTCTGTAGGTAAAGATAGAGGAAGGTAACAAATTATTTCAATGTTCCTTCTAGCCTTTATCTGATGAAATGAAAGCCAATAAAACCTATGGGTTGGAAAGGATATTAAAGATAGACGACTGAACTGCACAACCAAAGTTCAAATCCTCTCTACATAACCACTTGCTCTACGATAATTTGTTATTGGACACACTATATAAAAAGATGTATATTGTAACATCAATAATCTAAAATGTGAGGGAGGGAGAAGTGAAAGAATAGAGTTACTGTATGCTATGGAAGTTATCAGCTTAACTTATAGTGTACTTTTATACTACAGTATAGTATTTTATAGTATAACTATATTATATAAGCCTCACGGTAACAACAAAGAAAAAACCAGAAGTAGATACATAAAAGATTAAGATAAAGAAATCAAAGCATACCCACCTAGTTACTGCTAACGTATGCTTGAACACTTCCTGGTGATGGGAATTCATTGTCTCAAACAGCCTATTCCATGTTTGGATAGCTGTGATTTTTATTTTAGCTCTTTATTCTGAGTAGATCTGTCTCAATTTTATCCACAGGGTCTATTTCTAGTCCCTGGCATTAAATAAAACACATCTAACAGATCAGACCTCAAAAAAAGCCACAAAATACTGTACATCATATTTGCCCTGAGTTCTCTATTCTTCAGGCTAAATATTCCCAGCTTATTCACTCATACATACTTCCTAAAGACCCAGCTCTGCTATTTACTAAGTATATAACACAGACACAGATAACCTTTCTGAGCCTCAGTTTTGCTATCAATAAAATGGAGATAATAACTTCTCACATTTCTTGTGAGGGTTAGAAATAATGTGTTCCAAAGTCTTGATACAGTGCCTGAGTAGAGCAGACACTTACTAAAGAGCAGCTATTATGATAATGATGGCAGGGATTCGAATTCCCACACTATACAAGTTGCTCTCTTCTGAATGAGCTCCATTTTGTCTTTAACCCTAAAGAATGATGCCTCAAACTGAAAGCAGTATCCAGGGATTGTCTGAACTGTGTGGAAGATAGCAGGACCACCTCTCCCTTCTCTCATTCCAGATACAGAATTTCCCCCAAAGCAGCCTAAGCTCAAAGCTGTTTTCTTTCATGGCCCTATCACTGTTGCCTGGCAGAGAATACACTTTGAATAAAATCCGTCTTTTGGAAATATTAAAATTAAAACCACATCTCGTCCATGTTCAATTGAGAAAAAAACTGATACATTCTTATACTACTTATAAGAAAGTATAATAAATGCAGTATTTCTGAGTTAATGAGTATGAAACTCTGGAAACTGTCTAGCATGTACAAAGTGCTTAATAAAAGTTGATCTCCCCCCCATTAATTCAACACACTCTCTAATAAATTCTTGGTAATCTCTCCTCTTCAACAATATAAGCAGTCACAGAATACCAACTGCTAGGTACTCTGCTAAGAGTTATATATATATATATATATATATATACACATACATACATATATATATATAATTCTTACAACAATTTGAGTAAAGGAAGGCAGATTTTAAACAAGTGAGTGGCAAAACTAGGAAAAAGTACCCCAGGTAGTGTTCACTCTCGAACTCAACTTCCTAAATACTGAGCCAGAGTAGCTCTTGTTTTAGCTAACTGATGAAAGTAAACATTACCTCCTTCTGGTTGTTGGTTACCAAAGTGTACTCACTTTGTAAAAATTCATCAAGCACCACTTATGATTTGTGTACTTTTCTGCACGTGCAGTAAATAAAGGGGAGGCCTCAGGCAAATGTTAAAATCAGTTACACTAAAATATACACATATACAAAATATATACAAAAAATACACATATACAAACACGTATATAAACATATCCTTGAATCCAGTATTCAAAGGAAAATTTTAGTTCAGCTCAAATCTAATATGAAATAGCAAATTAAAAAAGTAGATGTTTAAAAGGCATTACTATTCTTGGTGGCTATAATTTTCTTTCTTATAAGTGTCTCTTAGATCTATTACATCCTCCTACGCTATACATGTATACCTAAAGATAAAGACAATAAAGAAAGAAGGGAAAAATAAACTCAAAGTTTAACAGATATTCAATAGTAACAATTAAACTTGAAATTATCTGAAGCTAGTCCACTTAAGTCCAGGAGGCACACACTAATTATTATGTTACCAAAGAATAAATTACAGTTGTACAGTATTTTAAAATATTAATGGAGCCATTTATAAAAGTTCTTGGAGATGCGTACGTTTCAAGAGGACAAAAGGAAATGGAACTATTCAGTATGTCCATATGATTGCTTCTCTGCTATCAGCAACATAACACAGTGTCATCGACAGCAATGCTAGTGGAAATTCATTAACAATTCCACAGAGAAACTGAGTCCTAGACTTAAGTTCCTCCAAATTCAACAACAGCTTCCTTTCACATATCACACCCTCAAAAACTTATCACTCTCCTCACACACACACACCCTAGATCTGTCTACTGAAATAACGACCAATCCAGTAGCAATGAGCGCCCACTGCTAACACCCAGATTACGGCTCTTCAAATGCCACTTCCCACTAAAGGAACCATGTCTCTTTGGAGAAATGGCTGATTCCTATGGAGGCAGGAAATGCATAAGATGAATCTGGAACGTCTCATCATACCAGATACCAAGGAAGCTACAGAAGACTACTAGTCATGTCAAAGGAACTTAGGAGCCCATCTTAAGAGGCTACCACTTGCTAAAGATGGTACAATTTGAGCATCAATAATAAGAGCCTAAGTAAAAAAAAAAAAAAAAAAGGTTTACATGCATGAGTATATAACATTTTGAAAACTGTCACCTTTTGAGGCTGCTAAGGGAAACAACTCATTATTTTGAAAACTAATAATGGGAAAGAAGCATTTATCTTTTCTTTCTTATTTAAGCTGTACCCCAAACCAAATAGCATGTGAGGAAAAGTATTACAGTGAAGGAAAGACAATTAGAATATTATCATTTTTCAATTGCTAATGAATTACACATCCATTTTCAATTTACCAAGACTAAAACACAATCATTATGTTGGCTAAATGCAGGCCTCTCAAAAGGTCTAATAATGTATTAGTAGCAATGAGATTTAGCATTTATCAATATTTTTGATGGGCGCATTTACTTCAGTCCTTTGGAGGGGATTTTTTCATAACCACCAAAATTGGAAACCGGGTAACAATGTTATGTAGGAGTTTAGAGTAGATGATTCTCCCACACTTTACCTTTCCAGATATCTGAAGAGATTCTCGATAAAGTGATCATGAGCAGAAAAACAATATCTTTCCATTCGCTCTTAACATTTTCATGCAAATATATTAAAGAAGTTCTAAAATGTGATAAGGCAACAAGGTAGGTAGTTTTGAATATTTTCCTAGGAACACCATCAAAAAGCAAGGTTCCTATTTGCTTTTCATCTCTTATAGTGGGAAGAACTGCCTTTGGAATCAGACAGACCCAGGACCAGCTCTACCTCTTACTACTAATAACTAATGGGCCTAGGGCAAGTTTCTCAACTAAGAAGCCAGGATAACACCCCCACTGAAGGGCTTGTAGAGGATTAAACAAAACAGTATATATACAGCTCTCAAAATAGTACCTGATATTTAGTGAACATCTGCTCAATCACTAGTGGCAATTATCACTCTGGAATTTTAAATTAATGCAACCATCTACCAGCTTAATGGAGTGAGGCAACAAAGTATTAGAGGAGGAAAAACTCACCCCCAAGAACTCTAAAAACCAAAACACAACTCCCCAGGTTAACTCTATCCAAGAAGTATAAAGGCTACAATAAAGCCAGCTGATTCATTCCTTAACCCAAAGAGATAAGAAAACCAG
Source organism: Balaenoptera physalus (assembly GCF_965194825.1). Taxonomy (NCBI): domain Eukaryota; kingdom Metazoa; phylum Chordata; class Mammalia; order Artiodactyla; family Balaenopteridae; genus Balaenoptera; species Balaenoptera physalus. The sequence continues at coordinate 24,622,036 of NC_138882.1, forward strand.
CTTAATCTTCCTAAACTAGAACTGGGCAACTCTGCTCCTCCTTTTAAAAACCTTCAATGGTTCCTCACTGTCTGCTGTCAAAAAGGCTACTTACAATAGCATTCCAGTCCTTCCACGGATCTGACACCAACTCACCTTCCCAGCTCTCTCCATCAAACTACAGTACCTACTTCCTATTTGCCGTTTCCCCGACACGCATGCCTTGCCCTTGCATGGCTCTTGGCCTCCCCCCTTCTCTGGAATGACATTTGCTCTCTGGATCCTCCACATTGTATTGCAGTAGCCACTGGGTCTTTAACTCCTCTTTTGGACTCTAAGTTCCGTAATAGCAAAAGGGAATATACTATTCATTTACAGTGGTAACCTTTTATAAAACTTGATCCATAATAAGGATTCAACAATGTCTGGAGCTTAGATGGTAAAATGCTAACTTACATTTTCCAGTATTTTCATCTATTATTTCACTTTTACCTTCAAAAACTAAGAGGGTTAGGTAATTGACACAATGGGTTCAGTCACTGGCCTATGAGCACTGTGACAGGGATAGAATGAGAAACAGGGTTCCTAATTCCCAATCCAAGTTATTTTCAATGGAAACAGACACCCATGCTTTCAAGATTCATATTTATTCCACAGCAAAAGATAAAGTGTAATGTTATTTCTAATTCATGTGAGATACAAAACCACAAAATAGTGATTTATTAAAGTCCTTGCAAGACTGATAAAAATGCCAAGTATTATGCAGGAAAAATTCACACATTAAAACAAAGGCAGCAACACTTGACTCACCCTACTTTCCATAATTCTTCTGACTGTTTTTAGATCCTTCCCCTCCATCCCAACTCAGGAACCTCATATACTAATAGCTTCTTCATTGCTAACATGTAATGATCCATGCAGAAAGGGAGCTTTTGATCGCTAGACTGTTATTTCTCCTTTTAAGTACTTGGATATTGCTTTGAGAGCTTAATTTAGGAACTTAGTAAATCGTAACTATCAATGTAGCTTTTTTCTTTAAGGTGACTGATAACTAGGTCCCAAATTACAGGTTCCCCTAGGAGTCCTACCACTCAACAAACATGTTAAAATAATGTTAGGTTTAGAGCACTAAACCTTAAATCTGAGATGTCAAATTTCATTTAATCCAGCCATATTATATCTCTATATATAAACAAACTGAGTCTGGAAGAGAAAAGTTAATTGTCTAGGAGTACATGGTAAATAGAATCCAGAGGGATTCCCTGGAGGTCCAGTGGTTAGGACTTGGCGCTTTCACTGCCGTGGCCTGGGTTCAATCCCTGGTGGGGGAACTGGGATCACGCAGGCTGCGCGGCACAGCCCAAAAAAAAGAATCCAGAGCTTCCTGACTCCCAAGCAATGCTAAATTTACTGCACATTAAGAGTGTTTTAACCTTTCAAAGAAGACATTACTACCATCTTCAAATAAGACAGGCTCAGAAGATAAAATTATCCATTGATTTTTTTGTTAGTTATATGGCGAAAATTAGGATTAGAAGTTCATTATTTTCTATTCTTACCCGTTATTCTGCTACAATATACTTTAATCTTATTGTACACCGGAAAAGTAAGTTCCAAGAATAAAAATTTTAAGTAAAATGTAGTTATATGAATTGTACAGAAACCACCAGATTTTTACATAAGTGGTAGTATATCATCACCTCAGGAAACTCTAAATTCAAGCCAGTGACCTAAGGGTCAAGTGATCCAAAACCCATTAGCCATTACCAATTCCCCAAGCTGGCACGGAGGGCTGAACTCATCGTGCAATGACGATGAATATTTCAAGGGTAAACTTTTTAATAAAAAATGCAATGAAAGGGAATGACCAAATATTCTGGAAAATTTATAAAAGACTTTCATTAGTTTGCACAATTAGAGTCATTTTCAGAGAAAACAAATAACTTTCGAATGTATCACTACTTTCAACGACTCAACTTCAGCTAGTAAAATATGTACTCCAAAAGGTACTCCCTCTGGGAAAAGTGTCATAAATATGCTGTTCTGGAACGTATACGGAACCTAGCAACCACGTCTAAAGTTTCATTTGCCGATGTTTCTCCTTGCTCATCTACCCCACAAGATCTAAGTATCTCTTCTCATCAGTTTTTCCCACTGACAAGGTCATGTGACTGGTACCACCACCATCTGACTACGTGAATCACCCAATTAAAAAAACCCACAGACCACAATCTAGCTCTAAGACAAGATTTATTACAATTAATTCTGTGAGAAGTACAGAGGGTACTTTTAGGCCTTAATCTGAGAATTCACTCTTGGACATTGCTTATAAGGTAAAATTTTAACCATCTAGAAGTTACTAGTTACATGGTGAGCATCCTTTCTCTTCAGAGTTTGACAAGCCAAGGGGATTAATACTTTACTTCTTCCTCTCTGCCACATCAATACTGCCAGGTGATCAAGTCCTAGGCTCTCCAGAATGAATGGAAAGTGTATGTATGAAACCCATGGAAAGATTTCTTCCACTGTGGAAAAAGGGCAAAAATCGGTGGTTCTGACGTGCCAAGCCATAAGAAACAGGAAAAGGAATGCGACAGTTTAAAAAAAAAAAAAATTCCTGAACGGGAACCTCTGGGAAAGAGAGAGAGGGCTCTTTCTTCCACCCAGGCTCCTGGAAAACCGAGAAGCTAAATCAGGTAAGATGCCCCGGTAACCTCGGGGAGGCGGGACCCGGACTGCTAAACCAAGGTTCCAGGCCCCTACGGGTGGGACCTAGTGGCCAAGCGGGTAGTGACAAACTTCGGGTAACCCCAAGGACAGAGCCCAGCTCCGGTCACCGCGATCCCGCACGGGTGGGTGAGGACGAGACGGGTCCAGTCTCCCCGGGGGCGGGCAGAGGCGGTGGGGGTGGGGCCTGCCCGGCTCACCTTTGAAGAAGCGCAGCGCCAGGCCATACAGCTCCTCCAGGCCGAAGCCCCAGCGCTGCTCCAGCCGCCGCGCCTCCTCCGCCGCGCCCCCAGCCGCCGCCTCCCCGGGCTCCGGCTGCTCCCCTGCGGCGCCCGGGCCCCGGCCGGACCCGGGAGGCGAGGGCGGCGGCAGCGGCGGCGGCAGCAGCGGGGCGCCCTCCGCGCCGGGCCGCTCCTCCGGGTCCGGGCTTAGTGTGAGCCCGTCGACGGACACCTCGAGTCGCTCTGCGTTCAGCACCGCCGCCATCTCCGCCTGCTGCGCCTCCTCGGCGGGGACAGGCGGCGGCCACGTATCGACTTCCTGCTGACCTCTGACCTCCGCCTACCGACACCGGAACTTCCGCCGCTGAGTAGGATCTAGGGCTCCCGGGCATGGTGCCCCGCCCCCCACCCCGATCAGTCGGTCGGTCCCGCTCTGCCACCACTCGCCCCGACCCTTAGCCCTGCGGGTCCCGAGTGGCCCGCGCCCACCTTCACCCGGTTCCCCTCCGGCCTTCTTTTCTCCCGGAGGGAGGGTACTACGGCCCAGCGGCCCCCGCCCCACCGTTTTTTCCGGCGGCTCGCGGTGTCCGGCAGGGGAGGGGTCGGGCGGGGTCAGAGGGACCCCGAGTAAGGTCTGTGCTGGGAGGGTGACTGCTGGTGAGCGCCCAACCCCTCCAGTCAGACCCTCCGCATTTGTAGAGAGTTGTGTGGTTGGCGGAACTCTGGCAATTCTAAGGAAATGCCGAGCAAATGCCTTTTTTTTTTTTTTTTTTAAGAAGAAACTGAGGCTGCAGAGAAATTCCGTGGCTTCTGAGACTGTCGTGGAAGGGCACATCCTGTTTTTTTCGGGAACTGAAGCTCCTACAATTTGTGGGGCCCTCATTAAGTAAAAAACACAAAAATTACGAGCAGAGAGGTAGGAAAGTGAATATATATATAGAATGAGAAAGAACTCACAAGTGACATTTTGAAAAGTTAACAAAACTTACAAACATCACACAGATAACCATAAAATTTTTATTAACTGCCTGACACTTCTACAGGGCGTCCAAAAATCCAGAACATAATTATTTAATTTATTTTTTAAAGATTGAAAAAGCTCTTGACAACATTATGTATATTTATCTGTGTTCCTAGACTTTATGGGCACCATTTATGATCATTTTCCCCACACTTTTTGGCTGTATACTTTTGATCAGCTTTTCCTATGATAATTATTTTGTAATGTTTTCTATAAGGAAAATAGAAAAATCAGTCTTTAGCATGGTGATCCTTTCTCTTTTTTTATTATTAATTGCTTATAAATTTTAGCTTCACAACTTATTACTGAATTGCTGTGTATGTTTTTAGGGTTATTGTCAGATTTGGGAAAACGTGTCAAGTTTCTCTCACATATGAGCTATAATATTTCAGGACTGTCTGGCTGCTTCAATGGCAATTTTTTGCCTGGTTTTTACTGGATCTCCAGCGATTTTCAGGACAAGATTTATCTGCTATGTTAAGACAGAATCTCCTCCATTAAGATGAATAAAACATGTGACTTCACATAAAGACTCACTACAGTACAACTGCAAGTTTGTGTCCCACAAATACAAGAATTCTAATATATTCCATTCCATTCCATACAAACAAAAATAAGTATGGTGCACTTATAATTGTATATATGACATTACTTGGATTCCTGATGAGTGAGAACCTCCATTTTAGGTTAGGCATTGAGAGATTTGATCCCCTACTTAGAGTCGGAAGGATTTTTTACTTCTGATAGTCGGAAGGATTTTCTATGGGCTAGTTTCTCCTTTTCTTTCAAATCTTGTTTCTCCTCTGCTGCCCATGGCATCACATTCCTGTGCCAGGCATCACAGAGTTCTTTTGCCCCCTAGTCCTGCACCTCTGTGACATGGTGCTGGCTGAGCTGGCATAATGGGCAGTAGGTGTATTCCAGAAAGCCATTCCTACACCCACGGTGAGTAATAATTTAACAGTAGCCAGAAATGACTGCAAACCATAAATGCACGCCAGTAAACCCAAATGAAATGTATCCCTAATTCAATCATTTTTCCCTTAGCCAGGTCTCAAAAAACCAGTGGCCATTCCTGCACCACTTAATGCAGAAGAGAAGTGATGGAAGTCTGAATACAATGTGACAGTGGTCTTAAATATCTTACTTTAGAAACTTTTACAGAAACATTTGATCTGGTAAATATATTGCCAGGGCCTCTCCAAGGGCCTTGGAAGTGGCCTGTGCAAGTGAGGGGCCCTGAAGCTTAAGCTTCATTGATCTACGGTAAACCCACATCTCAAAACTAACTCTAGTACTCTAAGCCCAGTGATTTTCCTTCACTTAGCTTGGATCTTTAGATTTAGCTTTAATTACTTTATTTTTTTTAATGTTTTGTTTTGTTTTATATTTTTTGGCTGTGTTGGGTCTTTGTTGCTGCACATGGGCTTTCTCTAGCTGCAGCAAGCGGGGGCTACTCTTTGTTGCGGTGCATGGGCTTCTCATTGTGGTGGCTTCTCTTGTTGTGGAGCACGGTCTCTAGAGCGCAGGCTTAGTAGTTGTGGTGCACAGGCTTAGCTGCCCCACGGCATGTGGGATCTTCCCGGACCAGGGCTTGAACCCATGTCCCCTGCATTGGCAGGAGGATTCTTAACCACTGTGCCACCAGGGAAGCGCTAATTACTTTAAAGATATGCATATCACAAGGCCTAACCTCCAAGAAGTCATAAATACACTACATTTTTGTATTCTATCTTTAGTACTCAATAACTTTTGAGGGTGATAATGAGATGGGTAAATATAACTCTACTTCCTGGAATTACAGATTCTGTTTTCCAAGTTTTCTACAGTAAGCATTTCTTTTGTAATCAGAAAAAAATTTTTTTTTAAATTTAGTGTAAATATTAAAACCTACAGAACACACCTAGGATGATGGACAGGTAAAATATGATACAGTGGTAATTATTGACATTTTATTGTTTTAGAGTTTAACATATTGAATATTCTTGAAAAATCTGCACGTCCTCTAGATCAAGCACATAAACCTCTTCCTAATATAACCATCAAAGAATGCCCTGTAGGTAGTTGCTCTTAGTGACCTAAAACAGATTAGGAAATATAATTTTCCTTTAACAACTCACGGTAGGAAATGAGTTCCAGACATTCACTATAAGAGGTCAAATTTAATGTGTATGAGAACCACGCAAGGGTATCGTTAAACTGCAGATTCTGACTCAGGAGGGAGGCCTGAGAGTCTGCATTTCTAATAAGCTTTCTGGGCTGATACTGCTGTCCACAGACCACATTTTGAACAGCAAGAGTCTAGGATACTTTTTCCACAGCTTTATGGAGTTATGACTGACGTCAAATAAACTGCAAGTACTCGAAGTTTACAATTTGATGAGTTTTAACATACACGTATACCTGTCAGACCCATCACCGCAATCAAGATGACATGTCCTTCACCCTTTCTGTAATGCCTCCCTCCCCCAAGCCATCTCAATAGGTATTTGTTAGAATGTGTTGTCACAGTAGAATTTGATTTCTATAAACAGTTCAGAGAAGCTACCTCTATTTCCCCACTCCTGTCTTTTATATGTGAGGAGACACAGAGTCAGCAAAAAGGTATATTTTCTGAAACCTTTCAAATATCTTCCCCAAGTCTGTTCCTATACAAAAGAGAGTGCTTTTCAATCAACCAACTTTGTTGTGTGAATTTCAGTTAAGCTCCATCCCTTTCAGTCATTTGCCAGATGAAGTATTACCATTGCTGAAATGCTTTTGAAGTTTCTTCCCTAAAATCAACCTTTCCCTTTGTTCCCTCCACATATTTTCATCTTCTCTGAAATACGGTTAGATCACCAGACAGAGACTGGGTTGAATTGTACACTCCCTGCTTTATCTCGTGAATTCATAATCGGTCCTTGGTAAAATTTTGCAGTTAGTCTAATTTAGTCATGATAATTACTGCACTTTAGTAATGATAATTATTTTGTGCTCCTTGACTGGAAGCACCTGGAGAGCAAAGGCTATGTCCCTGGACTCCCATAGTCCCTAACACAGGACAGGAAACATGGTAGGCACTCCAAATGTCTCACTGAGTGAATGAATGAAGGTATAATTACATCTATTACCTGCAATATCAGTTCAGCTCAATGTACATTTAGGGAGTGCCCCCTATACTAGACATTGTAGGAAATACACAGATGAGAGGCTGTGGACCACAAAGGAATCATGGTCCAGTAGGTGAGATCACGAGAGAAGCATTTATATTACAGGCGGGCTGCCAGTACTGGAATGCACTCACCAACTCAGTGACCTTGAGCAGGTTACTTAACTTCTGCTTCCTCCTTTGTAAAATGGGGATAATAATAGTAACCACCTCTCAGGCTGTTGGGAAGACTGGATGCATGAATACACGTAAAGCACTTAGAAAAGGACCTGCCAGGCACATAGTGAGTGTTTAGTACCTTTTGGCCACTGTTATGTACAATGTTCCATTAAAATGTAGATGAGGGCTTCCCTGGTGGCGCAGTGGTTAGGAATCTGCCTGCCAATGCAGGGCACATGGGTTCGAGCCCTGGTCTGGGAGGATCCCACATGCTGCGGAGCAACTAAGCCCGTGCGCCACAGCTACTGAGCCTGCGCGTCTGGATCCTGTGCTCCACAACAGGACAGGCCGCGACAGTGAGAGGCCCGCACACCGCGATGAAGAGTGGCCCCCACTCGCCGCAACTGGAGAAAGCCCTCGCACAGAAACGAAGATCCAACACAGCCAAAAATAAATAAATAAATAAATTTATTTAAAAAAAAGAAAAATGTAGATGAAAGGGAATTCCCTGGTGGTCCTGTGGTTACAACTCCGTGCTTTAACTACCAAGGGCTCAGGTTCAAACCCTGGTCGGGGAAGTAAGCCACGCAGCCAAAAAGTTGTAGAAGAAAGATTGCACACTGGAGGCCCACTGGATGAACCCTGCCCACTAATGTCTTTTACTTGGCTTGCAAGAGTTGGCCCCTGTAGTGCTTTAAATCTGAATGAGTTGCTAGCATTTCAAAATCTGGAATATTTTTTTAACAGAATTATTACTTTGTTTATTTTTTGGCCTTGCTGCGCGGCTTGTGGGATCTTAGTTCCCTGACCAGGGATGGAACCCAGGCCCATGGCAGTGAAAGCGCCGAGTCCTAACCACTGGACCGCCAGGGAGTTCCCCCCAAATCTGGAATTTTAATGTAAAAGTCCAGATTTCTGAGTTACCTTTAAAAATTAAGAAATTTGGTGACACTGGGCCTGGCATTGGTGCTGGACATCCACGAGCTGGAATTATGTAGAGGCTGCCTTCTTAAGAAGGGGCACGTGCTCTCGAGTTTGCGAGAATCTCCCCAGCCCATTGTGACAGACACTGTCCTTGATGTTTATCATGGGCCTGTAGCTGGTGCTAGTGATCATTTTACACCAACTCTATTTATATTGTTACCTGCCTGGCCACTGTAGGCATTTGTGTTTGGAACTCCCTAATGCAGAAGAAAGAGAATGGCATATTGCCAGGAGGGTTTAGAGATGGCTTCAGAGAGGAGATAAGTATGATCATTGTGCAGGTTTACATTTGAAGAAAGTAGAATTCTAGGCAGAGGGAATACCATTTGCTAACTTCCTGAGGGTTAAGAGAGACCAGCATGTTTGGTTAGCCTTGGAGGAGTGACAGGAGATGAGCCTGAAGAGGTAGGAGGGGTCAGATGTGCAGAGCCTAGAAGGGTAGGCCAGAGATGGTCCTGAAGGTGATGGGGAGCCATTGAAGGATTTTATGCAAGGGAGTTTCACAAATAACTTGGGCGGCGGTGGAAGGAGAATCTGGAGGGGAGGCTGGCAGTAGGGAGCTCAGAAAGAAGCAGTTGTTAGCCCAGGAGAAGACCATGTGATCCTGAAGAGGAGCAGCATAGGGAGATGACAAGGAAGAGATGGATTCCAAAGAGATGTGCAACAGAGCCGGCCAGAGTAGGTAAGGGCAAGGGACTGAACCTGTCACTTTTTAGGTGTTGTGACCTTAAGACCATTTTCTGGACCTCTATCTCTTTATCTATAAAAGGTAGAAGTTGTTTCTGCCTTGGTTCCATCACAAGATGTTGAAAGGCCTAAATTAACTTATATCTGTGAAAGTGCTTTAGAAACTGTAAAATTCCTGAACAGATAAGATATGATTAGTATAGCTGCTGTTATCATTCCTCTCAGGCCTTCACATCCAAAACACTCTTAAGGGGCACTTTCCATTATGAAATGATATATATTTCTTCAGGTTCAAAAGTAAAAGTGAGTCTAATAGAAGAAGTCAGACAGGGATGACTAGTGTACAGAGTAAATCTATCAACTGTGGCAGTGTGTATACATTTATGCGCCAGACACCTAACATTCATGTAACAGCTGCAAAGATATTTAATGGACATCAGATTAATAAAAGAGCATTTTTCCTTTATTATAGTAAAAAAAAAAAGAAGTCAAAGACAGACATTTGTATCTTAAAAAAACGCTTCCGTAATCCCATTACTGAGATCTAATCAACATTAGCAATGAAAGACAATTTTCATTTGTATTGAAAATAATCATATTCATATAATAATAATGATGATGATGATTATAAAGTAATATCCTCCACTTACAGTAAGAAGACGTTAAATGTTTAGGAATGGAGGCCCCTGATTCCAAGGATCTATTCAAAAGATGCTCCGAGACTAAGGCTTTTGCTTCAGGGGCTTTTCAGCCCCACCTGCTGGCTGGAGACGGTAGCGCGGCCCCAGCCGGGCTCACTCTCCACGCGGTGTGCTCCTGGGACTGCCAGGCTCGCCGCCACACCCGCGGCCCTGTAGCCATCTCCTGGGTCGGGGGAGAGGGATGCGGGCAGCGAGACGAGCAGCTGCTGGGGCCCCGCCTGGGAGCTGGAGAGCCAGGATGAAGCCTGGGGCTTTGGGCAGGTTTGCCCAGATGATGAAAGTTTTCGAAATGAATATAAAAACCAAGTTTTGATCAGCCATGCTAGAGGAAAGACTGAATTATCTTTCCATTCTCTCAGTAGAAAACTAAGTTATGAAATTGGTATCATATGGCGAACAAGAAGTATGCAGCCAAAAAAATGTAGGAAGAAAAATAAGCATAGAGATGTATTGGGGAATCAAATAACAGTAATAGCTGTTGTTACAACTGTGTCATTTCAATTTTGTCACACTAATCAGCTCTTTTAGCATTTGTGATTCATTGTGGTTTCATTTCTCATTCTAATTAAGCATTCATTTTTGTACCTAATTTTTTTATCCTTTTTCTTTAAGAGCTCCCCTTCCCCCCATAACTGAACAAGCTTCAGGCCTGGACGTGCCCTTGCTTGGGTGTACTGGAGGACTGCTCTCCAAAGAGCATAGAACTAAAGCCGAGAGACCAGACTTCCAGGTTGGCTTGGTCACTTGTGGTCCTGTATCTCGGATCCAGCCTGAGCCTCCTTCCAGCTCCAGCACACACTCGTGCAGCGCAACCTTCCTTTACCTGCACGTGCGCTTCAGCTCCCTGGTGGCCAAGCCAAAGACTGCCTGAGGTTTCCTGAGGGACACTGGCTGTGGCTCGGGACTGCTGTCTTCCATTTCCTTGCACAGTGCCTGGAAGCCTTGGGTTGCTCTCCAAAAAAGTGGGAACACACCAAAAACCTGGCAAGTGCAAACAAATAGGAAGAATGGAAACTGGGTCCCCAAGGGCTGACAAGATAACTGGGGCAGGGGGACACGGTTGCTTAGTGCGGTTTGGGAAGACTTCCTGGAGAAGGGATAATTTTGAGCCTTGATTAAAATCAACAAGCAACAAGAGCAAGAAGTACAGCTAAATGGATGTGGGAGAGGGAGGCTGAGCCTGGGAAAGAAGTATGTCAAGGAAGCAGTGATTATTCTCCTTACATATCCCAATGACTCTCATGTGGAGGAGGGGTACTTCTCCCACATACAGGGACTGGTCTTTATTCTCAGTTGTGCTCACAGACCTGGCCCAGCCCCTGGCACGAGGGAAACAACCAATTCATGTTTGTTGAATGACTGAAAGAGCATGCAAAAATAAAAAACATTATAAAGAAATTAAAAAAAAAAGAGCATGCAGATTTCATAGCAATGCAAGGAAGTTATAGGAACAAATTTTAGCTCAATAAGAGGAAAAACTTCCTAAAAATTAGAACTTATGATTGAAGGACACCAATAATAGCTACTGAACATGTTGTACGTGTCACGGACTAGGCTAAACTCTTTATGTACATTTCTCATTTAAGCCTTACAGTAGCTGCTTGAAATAAGCATCGTCATCCACATTTAAAAATGAGGAAACTGAGTTACAGAGGTTAAGCTACGTGCACAGAGTCACAAACCCTCGTTCAGAGCCAGTGGAGGAGCCTTGACTTGCAGACAGGTCTGCCTGACCCCAAAGCCACAGCTGACCGCACCCTGAAGGTTTGCCAGTACTTCAAGCATCTTGCTGACCCGTGGGGCCCTTGCATTTCATATGCAGAATATGCACAGCCTTTCCCCTGAGGAGGCCCTGCCTGGTAAGATCTGCCAACAGGTACAGGAAAAGGTGCTCAACATCACTAATTATCAGGGTTTTGCAAATCAAAACCACAAGGAGATACCACCTCACATCTGTCAGAGTGGCTATTACCAAAAAGGCAAGAAATAACAAATGTTGGGAGTTCCCTGGCGGTCTAGTGGTTAGGATTCAATGCTTTCACTGCAATGACCCGGGTTCAATCCCTGGTGGGGGAACTGGGATCACACAGGCCGTGCGGCACAGCCCAAAAAAAAAAAAAGAAGAAGAAGAAATAACATGTTGGTGAGGATGTGGAGAAAAGAGAACACTTTTGCACTATTGGTGGAAATGTAAATTGGTGCAGCCACTACAGAAAACAGTATGGAGGTTCCTCAAAAAACTAAAAATAGAACTATCATATGATCCAGCAATTCCACCCCTGGGTGTATATCCTAAGAAAGTGAAAACATTAATTCGGAAAAATACATGCACCCCAATGTTCATAACAGTATTATTTACAATAGCCAAGATATGGATGCAACCTAAATGTCCATCAACAGATGAATGGATAAAGAAGATGCACACACACACACGCTCACACACTAGAATACTACTCAGCCAAAAAAAAGAATGAAATTTTGCCATTTTGCAACAAAATGGATGGATCTAGAGAATATAATGCTTAGTGAAATAAGAGAAAAATGCTGTATGTTATCACTTATATATGGAATCTAAAAAAAAAAAAAAAGCGAATGAATATAACAAATCAGAAACAGACTCTCAGATGTAGAGAACAAGCTAGTGGTTACCAGTGGGGAGAGGAAAGGGGGAAGGGGCAAGATAAGTGTAGGGGATTAAGAGATACAAACTACTATGTATAAAAGAAATAAGCTGCAAGGATATACTGTACAGCACAGGGAATATAGCTGTATTTTATAATGACTTTAAATGGAGTATAATCTATAAAAATTTTGAATCACTGTGTTGTACACTTGAAACTAAAATAATATTGTAAATCACCTATACCTCTATAAAAATAAATTTAAAAATTTGAAAAAGAAGCAGCAAAGATACTGCTACCTCCCTCCAGGACGTGCCATAAAACTATTTAAGATAAAGTTGAGGTTGCTTTTTTTTTTTTTTAACTTTAGAAGTACATGTTTGTTATAGAAAATTCTGTCAACATATAATAATATAAAGAAATAATCAGGCAGAATTCTGCCACCCAGAGAACCACTATTACACAAGTTCTATTAACCGTATTAGCATTATCTCCTAATGGCAGGCTCTCCTGACCCAGCCCAGCAGAGGCTGCTATTTGAGAGACAAAATCTCCTTTGCAGTCCCCTTGTTTTGCCTGGGGCAGGCCAGGTGAGACAAGATTTGAACGTGGCCTCCCATCCAGGTACTAATGAGGTCCGACCCTGCTTACCTTCCAATTTCAGAAGAGATGAGGTATGCTCAGGGTGGTATGGCTGTAGGCTGAGACTGGCCTCTTGATAAGAGACACAGAGCCCCTCAAAAGGGTACCAAGACATAGGCACAGGGATGTTTATTACAACAGCGTTTATAATAGAAAAAAAATTAGTAGCAACCAAAGTGCCCAGCAGTAAGAGGCAAGCAACATACATCATGGTGCATCCATTCGATGGAGTTTTAGTAGCTACTTTAAAAAAATGCCCCAAAATGGAAAGATCTCAAAAAATATGTTACTATGTTACAGAGCCACATTTATAGTATGGTTCTTTTAGGTTAAAATATTTATATAGCTAAAGAAATCAATATATATGGGATATATGAGGGAGGTTTTAACCTTTCATTTTCTACCTTTCTGTACTGTTTGAATGTTCTAATCTTATATGGGCATTATTTTAAAATATCACAGTGAATTCCCTGGCAGTCCAGTGGTTAGGACTCCACGCTTCCACTGCAGGGGGCACGGGTTCTATTCCTGGTCCGGGTACTAAGATCCCACAAGCCCCGCAGCTAAAAAAAAAAAAAAAAAAAAAATGTCACTGAGGATTATCTGGGAAGGAAGGGTTACGGCTAATTTTTAAAATCTTTTCATTGTGTATTCTTATATTAAAAAAACACATGAATCTTCTACTCCTGTATTACAAATACTCTTTTTTTTTTTTTGGCCACGCTGCCCGGCTTGTAGGATCTTAGTTCCCCAACCAGGGATCGAACCTGGGCCCCCAGCAGCGTAGTCCTAACCACTGGACTGCCAGGGAATTCCCTATTTTTGTATTTTTAAAATTAACCTTTTGTATATATATGTATCACTGAATCACTTTGCTGTACAGCAGAAATTAACACAACATTGTAAGTCAACTATGCTTCAATAAAATAAATTTTTAAAAAATTAACTTTTTTTCAAAGCCTAATTTAGGAATTTTTGAGGTGGCACCCATTATGGCTACCAGGACTGCCAACCATCCTCATGCCTGGCACATAGTAGATACTGAATAAATTATTCAGTGGATGAATAAATTTGGTGAATCTGTTGGAGACAATTCACTGTACTCATAGAGCTCAGCCCCTGAAGTTCTCCCACAATCTCTGAAGAGAAGTTTATCTTAAATGTAACCTTTGCAGCCTTCCTCTTCTACCCAAAAGCTCAAACATTTTCACACATTCAACCAGGAAATATTTATTGCTCACTTACTATATGCACAAGGCAGAGCAAGGGGCTGGTGTTAACTTCCCCAAATTATTTTCATAGCTAAATAGTTATTAAGTCAACAAATATTTATTCATCACCTATCATGTATTCCAGGTGGAGGGGCAAACAGATGTGATCCCTGCTCTAAGGGACCTAGAGGTCCAAGGGCCATGGATCTCAACCTTATCAGACCCCGAACCTCTTCATAAAACAGATCACTTTTAGTATCCCTCTTCCTATCTAAAAGAAATCCATAGATAAAACATCATATCTACACAGTCATTTTTTATGTCCTAAATATAGTATAAAGGAGAAATGCAGGAAAAGCAATTAATAACAAAACTGTGGCTGTTTGAGCATGCCTTCTAGGGCAATAATGAAGTGGTCAGATGCTTGCATGCATACATGGAACCACCTTGAAAACATCTGCTAAAAATGCAGATGGATAATGCTGTTGCTGCTGGTAATGTGCTTTTTGAAATGGTGAACAACTCTTGAGAAAAAAAATTAGCTCATACATAGATACTTCCCTGGAAATTTTAGTGCAAAAACTCACTGTGTTTCTTTGTAAAATTCAGGTTCTGTGCTTGGATAATTACAGACTGGCTTTTTGTCTCCGTGACCATCCAGCGGGATGTGGGAGTTGGGTAACCTGACCGTGAGTGGCAGGACATCGAGTGTACCCGCCCTGCCCACGGATCGCCAGGTTCATCGCCCCCATGGGTGAGAAAAGCAGAAACGCTCGAGGGGAGATACTAAGAATACCAGGTCCAGAGGCTGCCACGGGAGGCTTCAGAGGCAGAAACTGAAGAGTCAGAACCAGCCCAATCACACTGCATATCTTCAAACAACAGGAAGTCCCGACACCCAGGAAAAATGTGGTGTGCAAGCCCCAGAGCAGGGACTAGGGTGTCGGCTTTCCAGGTGCCAGACAGCAGGATTCCGGCTGAGGCAGATATAAAGGTGATAATCAAATAAAACCCCCATTATAAAGGGCCTTAAAATAAGTACCAAGAGTGTGCCAGCTATACCCTCCCCCATGGCACAGGGCTGTGTGCAAGGCTGTATCTATTTATTTTTTAAAAAGCAAACTTTTGGGGGATTCCCTGGAGGTCCAGTGGTTAGGACTCTGTGTTTTCACTGCCATGCCCAGGTTCAATCCCTGGTCGGGATGCTGGGATCCAGCAGGCCACATGGCATGGCCAAAGGTAAAAAAAGAAAAGAAAAAAGCAAACTTTTAAAAAGCTGCCTGGAAAGCAGGGCCATGGCAGCTCTTGTGTAAAGGTGTGTAACAGGGCGAGAGGCCCAGAGAACATTTCAATAGTCAAAAGGTAGTGGGACCAGGCAATATTTTATTCTTCTTACTTTTACTCCTTCTGAATTTTATGTACTAATCCTTACTAACATTAATTATAATTTATAAACTTCAATATATGGTGTATCTTTTAAATATAAAAGATAAATATATCATATTGTTATAATATAATCATTAATATAATTATATAAATACCAATAATAATTCATTCTTAATAAAGGAATATTCTTTATTCCTATTGACTTCTTTCTAATATATTTACTTTTAAATTAATCAAAAATAACACAGATTTGTGGTGAAAAATATTCACACAGCACTGCAGGGTATAAAGTGAAAAGTTAAATTCCCCTGCCCCACTCCTAAACTCCCCAGTCCCACCTCCTAGAGGTCAGAGTTTCTCAAGTATCCTTCCCTGAAATTTTTTCTATGCATATGCAAATATATACATGTAAATACACTACAGAGCCTCTTTAAAAACATACACATGTGCTTATAGTAGCAACTCGTTTGGCAATTTGCTTTTTTCATTTCACAATATCTTGGGGACCTCTTTCCAGATAGTACATTTAGAGCTACAAATTCTTTCTGCTTGGGTCTAGATCTCCTTTGAACCAACATACCCCAGTTTATTTAAGCAGGGTGGAGGGCACAGCAAACCAGACAAGAGGCACTCACCCATGCAGTCTCTCAGGCTCACCTGGGGAAGGGCAGAGGGGCCGCATTCCAGAAGGAGGCTGTGCTGTGTCATTATCGCTTCTCCCACTGCAGGCCGGGGAAGGGTTTCAGTCCTGGAATAGCAAGGGACCTAAGAGTCCAGTGCCCACACTATATGGATGAGAAACCTGAGGGCTTGTGTTGACCCAAGTCACCGCCAGCTGGTGGAAGGTCCCATACTTGACCCGAAGTCCCCCAGCCCAGCTGACACACCAGCCCACCCTATGGGATCAGTCCCTCCCTGCCTCACACTCCACCATCCAGCCTCCTGGTCTGGGAGCACCTTTGAAAACTGCTGAGAGGGGCCTCCTCTTGTGCCTCACGGAGAACTGGGTCAGAGCAGCAAGCGGCCTTTGATGTAGCTTCTTTGGGGAGTGACTCCATCTGTCTGACGGATTTTTAAAATAACGGATTTCTTGGAGTATTTCCCCCCAAAATTTAGTAAGTGAGTACAACCTATGATCTCATTATCTAAAAATAAGCAGAGTTAATATTTTTGAAAATGCCCCTCCAGAAGCTTTTCTGCGAATCTATGTTTGTGTATTTTTTTATTTTTAGAAAATGGTATATTTTCCATATTGTTTGTCATGTAGCTTGCTTTTCACCCTCTGTGGGGGGGGCAATATTTCATTTTCTCATGACAATGAATGTTACTTCACATCACAGTTTTCAATGGTTGCATCACATTATATCTTATGAATGTACCACAATTTATCCAGCCAATCGTCTGCTGGTGCTGGTTTGTAATCAAATCAACTGTAGAAGAGTCAAGTTACCAACCAGCCTGTATTTCCTTCTGTGTCCAGCACTCGCTGAGGGGAGGGCAGAAGTGTGGGTCTCGGCTCCTGTCCTCCGGAAACCAAACATCTGCAAACACAGATCAAGAATGACAGGAGGGACTTGCCTGGCGGTCCAGTGGTTAAGACTCCGCGCTCCCAATGCAGGGGGCGCAGGTTTGATCCCTGGTCGGGGAACTAAGATCCCACATGCGGCTCGGCCAAAAAAAAAAAAGAGACCGTGTATCGCTATGCTGGGAGGTTATAAATGTGCTGGAGTTGAGAGAAGGGATGGATGGAGGCTTGTCATGGTGAGGTTAGACTGTGGTGTCTGGCAGACCTGGGCTTGGGTCCAGGCTGGGCCACTAAGCAGCTTGGGTAAGGAGGTCTTGAGTAAGTTATTTGGTCCTGTGCCCAAAGCCACAGTTTCTTTTTCTTTTTTTTTTTAAATTAATTAATTTATTTTTGGCTGCGTTGGGTCTTCGTTGCTGCGCACAGGCTTTCTTCAGTTGTGGCGAGCAGGGGCTACTCTTTGCTGCGGTGCACTGGCTTCTCATTGCAGTGGCTTCTCTTGCGTGAAGCACGGTCTCTAAGCACACGGGCTCAGTAGTTGTGGCTCGTGGGCTCTAGAGCACAGGCTCAGTAGTTGTGGCACACGGGCTTAGTTGCTCTGCGGCATGTGGGATCTTCCTGGACCAGGGCTTGAACCCGTGTCCCCTGAATTGGCAGGTGGATTCTTAACCACTGGGCCACCAGGGAAGTCCAAGCCACAGTTTCTTCATCTATAAAATAACTGGTGACAACCACACAATGGGATATTTTCCAGACGTGAGAAAGAAATGAAGTGCTGATAATGCCACAGCATTAGATGAACTTTAAAATATTACACCTAAGTGAAAGAAGTCAGACGTGAAAGATCACAGACGGGATGATTCTGTTTTTATAAAATATCCAGAATAAGCAAATGCATAGAGAAAGAAAGTAGATTGGTGGTTACCAGAGGCTGGGAGAGGCGAGAAGGAGTAGTAACTCCTTAGTGGACACAGCGTCTTCCCTGAGGGTGATGAAATCCTTTGGAAATAGAAGAGATTGTTGCACAACACTGTATACGTACTAAATGCCACTGTATTGTACACTTGGAAAATGGTTAGTTTTGTGTTCTGTGAATTTCACTCCTTAAATAAAATAAATGGTCACAGTGATTGTACTTACCACATAGGGCGGCTATGAGAGTGAAGTGAGATAAACTGTAGAAAGCATTAAGACTTCCCTGGCAGTCCAGTGGTTAAGACTCTGCATGCTGGGGACTTCCCTGGTGGCTCAGCGGTTAAGAATCCCCCTGCCAATGCAGGGGACACGGGTTCGAGCCCTGGTCCGGGAAGATCCCACATGCCGCAGAGTCACTAAGCCCGTGCGCCACAACTACTGAGCCTACGCTCTAGAGACCGCGAGCCACAACTACTGAAGCCCGCGCGCCTAGAGCCCGTGCTCCGCAACAAGAGAAGCCACCGCAATGAGAAGCCCTCGCACTGCAACAAAGAGTAGTCCCTGCTCGTCTCAACTAGAGAAAGCCACGCACAGCAACGAAGACCCAATGCAGCCTAAATAAATAAATAAATAAATAAATAAATATAAATAAATAAATAAAATTTATAAAAAGAGACTGCATGCTGCGGCAGTGTGACCGAAAAAAAAAAAAAAAGAAAAAGAAAGCACTGAATGCAGAACTCAGCACAGAAAAGAACTCACTATCAGCTATGGTTACAAAGTCCTTCCTCTGAGCAAAGCCTTCCAGGGCTTGGGCCCCCAAGAAAAGCCAAAGCCATTACTCTGTGTCTACTAACTAATCTGGGCCCATCACCTCCCTGGCCTGTTTTCCTACTGCTTCCCCTGCTTCACACACTGGACTTGGGGTTCCTGCCACCCACCAGGCACACTGCCACCCTAGGACCTTTGCATTAGATTTTCCCTCCACAGCCGTCACCTTCAGCGTTTGTTCCAGGCCTCTCTGACCGTCCTATTGAAGAGTGTCATCTCCACCCTATCCTCCTTCCCTACCCTTTATAACACTTCTACCAAACTATGTAGTTAACATCATACCAAATTACTATATAATGAATCACTTATTTTGCTTATCGTCTGTCGCCTCTCAATCAGAGCCCCATGGGGGCCAGGAATTTTGCTGTTTGGCTCGCTGCTGTGTTCCCAGTGCCTGGGACAGTGCTGAACTGATGTTAGGTACCCCCGGAACACCTCTGGATGAGTCAGGTCGGGAGGCCAGAATGTCTCCCATGAGATTTGTGCTGGGAGTGGGGACAGGGCCAGAGAGTGTCTGGGGCTCACGAGGAGCCTCGTGGGTTCAGAAATCCTAAACTTCTGAGGCGAGTGTGCCAAGAAAGGGCAGGAGGGAGGGCACACTGACCAGATGGCAGGCTCCAGAAGAGCCAGGGAACATCTGTTTTGTCCCCAGATTGGTTGTCTGAGGACCGGGTTGTCATCTCAAGACTTGGTCCCTTTGGGGTTTGTGCGAGGGAACACCTTGGTTCCTAGATGCTCCCAGATGGATGAAAGAAGGCAGGGAAGCTGAGGAAGAGGGCTCTGGCTCTCCCATCGTCTAGAGGGGAGTGCTGGGTGCCGCAGAGTGGTGGTGGGAACTGCATGGGGTTTGGAGGTGTGGGCAGACCCCTCCCCACCACATACAAGCTGTGGGTCCTTGGGCTGGTCATCTACATGCTCAGAGCCTCAGTTTCCCCACCTGTAAAATGGGAGAAAAGGCACATGAAGAGTGGATTATTGGGGAAACGACTAAGGTTATATGCACAGAGCAGTTAGAAAAGTGCCTGGCCCAGCATGGATACTCCTTCCTCCCCCTTTCAGTGAGGCTGAAGAGGGCTTAACTGGATTGTGCTGAGTCTCCGTTGGTTTCTAAGTAGATGTGTAAGAGAGCTAAGTCTCATAAGAGGGTTTAACATGGGTCTACGTGAAGTGCACTATTGGTCAGAGGCCATGAAAAGATTTTGTAGTAAAAGCCCAGTATGTTGCATCCCAAGGGTTTTTATTAGCAGTCTGATAAAACCATGGCTGTATCTCCCAACAGAGGGGTGGGGGTGAGGGTTGCTGCCTCGTGTCTGCCAAGCCTTGTCGTAGGGCATGATGCACAACTAGGGCGGGACTCAGGTCCTGCTACAAAGCTTCAGACAGTGGGGTGGGATCAGCAAGGGGGCACACGGTGATCCTAGCACCATGAGGGGCCAGGTGCCAAAGAACTTGGTACAAGTGAAAAGCCCACTGGACATCTGGCCACCTCTGTCTGTCCCCTCTGTCCCTGTAACTCCAAACCCAGCACTAGCTGTTTGTCCATTTCCCTTAGGTGTCTGGGGTGATGGCCTGAGTCCGGAGGCCCCTGCACAGTGCACAGCTGTGGGCAGACCCCTGAGGTCCTCTCCTCTCTGAACGGCCTCTATGTTAAAGAAAAAAATTATTCATGACACTTGTTAAAGATGGTAATGCCGACTTTATTCAAGACCATCTTGATAGAAATAGGGACCACTATGATCGAATTTTGCAGGGGAGGGAGAGAGATTGGTCTCAACTCCAAATACGGCATGGGCAGGGGGGAAATTACAGCCAAGGAGCAGGGTAGGAGTCAGTGGATGGAAAATTACTAAGAGGTAATTACTAATATTACATCAGGGGAAAGGGGGATTCTGGTTAAACTAAGCTAACAAGATTCTTGCTAAGACAGGCCAGGGTGACTGGACATCACCTGGGGATGGTGAAGGATGAAGAACCTGATCAGACATTTGAAGGGGGGGTGGGTTCCTGCTAAACTGACTTAGCAGGGTTCTTGCTAAAACTGGATTCTACGAGGAGGTGCACAGAGGAGCCTAGGAGAAGCTTCAGGAGCCTGACTAAAGTTTGGTCAAACAAGGAATCCTTGTCACCCTCAGGCACTACAGTTTCCCTCTCCACACACAGGGTCCTGGGCCAGGTCCAGAGCCCCCTCATTGGACTTGGCGAGAACCTGAAACCCCCTAAGTCTCTGCTGGGCAAGGATGATGCCTATGGACTCGGAGTTCCCGGGGCAGAGAGCGGGAGAGGAGCTGGCCTCAGGCTGAAACCCCTCCTACCTGTGATGCTTTGAGTGATCCTTGCTGTGGGCCATCCCTGCTCCCCCTCTCCTGGCTGCTGGCTTTCGGACCCTATCTCACTGTTCACCAAGGTTTCCACCAAAGAGGGTCAGGAGAAATGGCAGGAGATTGAAAACTCAAATCGTCTAATGCGATTATCTACTTGCAACTCTGGTTTTAAAATTAAATTAATTAATTATTAAAAAAATTTTTAATTGAAGCACGGTTGCTGTACAATATTATATGTTACGGGATTACAATATAGTGATTCACAATTTCTAAAGGTTATGCTCCATTTATAGTTATCATAAAATATTGGCTATATTCCCCATATTGTACAATATATCCCTGTAGCTTATTTTATACCTAATAATTTGTACCTCTTACTCCCCTACCCCTATATTGCCTCTCTCCACTTGCAACTCTGTTTTTAAAAAAAGAATTTTTTAATTTTTATTTTATACTGAAGTATAGCTGATTTACAATGTTGTGTTAGTTTCAGGTGTACAGCGAAGTGATTAAGTTATACATATACATATGTTCATTCTTTTTCAGATTGTTTTCCCATATAGGTCATTACAGAGTATTGAGTAGAGTTCCCTGTGCTACACAGTAGGTCCTTGTTGATTATCTATTTTATATATAGTAGTGTGGGTATGTTAATCCCAACCTCCTAATTTATCCCTCCCCCTGCACCTTTGGTAACCGTAAGTTTGTTTTCTAAGTTTGTGTCTTAGAAAAGAATTTTGAGGAAGAGAATAAAACCTGACCAAAAAGAGTACTAGAGAAATCTTATATTTGAGAAGTGGTTGGAAATGGGTTCTGCACACAGAGGGGGCTCCAAAAGACTCAGATAGGGCTTCCCTGGTGGCGCAGTGGTTGAGAATCTGCCTACCAATGCAGGGGACACGGGTTCGAGCCCTGGTCTGGGAAGATCCCACATGCCGCAGAGCAACTAGGCCCGTGAGCCACAACTACTGAGCCTGCGCGTCTGGAGCCTGTGCTCCGCAACAAGAGAGGCCGCGATAGTGAGAGGCCCGCGCACCGCAATGAAGAGTGGCCCCCGCTTGCTGCAACAAGAGAAAGCCCTCGCACAGAAACGAAGACCCAACACAGCCAAAAATAAGTAAAATAAATAAATAAATAAACTTTAAAAAAAATTCCTAAAATTCATCATTTAAAAAAAAAAAAAAGACTCAGATATATGGTTGAATTTCTCAGTCCCTCAGAGACTCCTCACTGGTGGGAAGGTGGGTTATGATTAGCGAACCACAGAATTCTAGAAATCCTTTATTCTAGTGCTCAAACTTGGCTGCACATTGGAATCACCTGGGAGCTTTAATAACTCTGATGCCAGTGTCCCACCACAGAGGCTCAGATTTATTCCATGTGAGGTGCAGTCTGGAGTCAGGATTTTAAAGATTTCCCCAGGAGACGACAGTGTGCAGCCAGCTTGGGGGTCACATCTCTCCTCAGTTTCCTCCTTTTACACATCAGGAAACTGAGGCCCAGAGAGGGGAGAGCTTACTCAAGGCTTTGCCTTTCTGGGCTTTGCCCTTGGGCCCAGTCTCCTCAGCATGTTACCCAAAGCCCCCCTCCTCAGGGAAATGACAGATTTTGCCCCTGATAAGGGCTCTGCTCCCCGCTGCCCTCACGCCCTAGGTGTGGCTGATTGGCATGCTAATTCTCCCCCGGCATCACCCTCTGGGTGGCTTCACAAGTCCCTGTCAGCTGACCACTTCCTCCAGCCCCCCCTCCGAGGCTTCAAAAACTGTGGAGAAACTTAATATGGCCCCAAGGTCCTTTCATCCCATCAGTGCCTTTCATCTGAGCCTTTTAAAAGTGAAAAGTTTCAACTATCAAAGAACCCCCAGGAAGAAGGTAGGAGGCAGGTACCACTTTCCCCATTTCACTGCTGGCAAAACTGAGGCTCTGGGAGAAGCTGTCAGTTGCCCCCCTGAGCCCTCCAGTTCCTCTTGAGATAAATCAGTTGACAGAAACCTGCAGGGGCTGAAAGAAACCCCACTGAGTCTTCCAGAAAGAGACACGGACCAGACAGTTGCTTCTGCATGGACGGCCTCCCCTGTCCTCTTGTGTCTCAGCACCTTGGGTGGGTGCTATACTCCGTACCTTTGTGCCTTCAGGAGCTCAAGGCCCCGGACTCATACAACCCCAGACACGTCTGAGCTGGCCCCAGAGCTCGGCAGACACCGGGGGCCCTGCCCACCGGGAGCTCGCAGGCCAGATGGGAGCCGAGATGAGCATACCTGAGAAAACACTGACTTTGCAAAGCAGTGGTGAGACGTGGTAGACCCGGCAGTGAGGGACCACGGAGGGCGGGAGGGCGCACGGGCAGAGCCAAAGCGAGTGCACGGTGTCCCTCCACCTCACTTAACCCGCAGCACTGCCAGGAATGTCGTAAGGATCAGCCAGATGCTCCACGGGCGGTGTTTTGCAGTGTTCATTGCCGCATCAGCCGAGACTTGCACCTGGCCTGGGCTAGCCAGCTTAAAAAGCCCTTTCGGGGGTAAGCACCTCTGCTCTCCACAGGCACACTTTGCAGAGGAGAAAACCAAAGCCTGGAGACGTGAAAGCCCTCGCCCAAGGTCCAGCAACTAATCGAGGACTCAAGTGAAGACAGATTCAAGAATCTGCACCCTTCTGGGGCTGGAGACTTGACCCAGAGTGGGCGGGAACCCCGAACTTGTGCAGCGTGCCAGCCACAGAGACCCCCTGACCCCCGCCTGCTTATCATAATGAAATGTTCACCGAGCCCCTCTTGTGTGCCGGCTACGAGGCTGGTGTTGGGTGAGTGGAGAACAGGTCAGATCCAGTTTCCGCCAGTCTCCCAGGGAAGGCGGACAACTACACAGGCGTCCCAGGCAGCGTGTAGACAGGAGGGCTGGGAGCAAGTGCCCTGGTCTTGGGCTCAGGGCTCCTTTTGGGTGTTCATACCACACTTCTACGTGGGCCAGAACCCCAGGCCATCTAGCGCAGGTCAGGAACTTCAGTGACTGCGTGCGAAGAAAGGGGGGGGGTCACCCGGATGGGGCTGTGCGTGGGGATTGTTGCCTGTGTGTGGCTCCAGGCTGCGAAATACGCTCCGGCACAGCGCAGTAATATACCTGAACAGGCTCTTGCTTCGAGGAAAAGCTGGGGCTAAAACAGGGAGAGGCCTTTTAGAGTCTGAGATAGGTGCTCCCCAAACAGCTCAGCCAGCCCCTCCTCATCCAGGCCCCTGCAGACTCCACCCCTTCAGCCCTCAGACTCAAGGTGCCTCGGGGACCCCCAAGGAAGAGATGCACACTCAACCACGCTCTCCACTCAACCTCATTCCTCTCTGGACGCGCTGGGAGGCATAGGCGTGCTCAAGTTGCTGAACCTCTCCTAACCCAAAGGCTTGTAAAACATCTTTGCGTCAAGACAAAAGCTGTGCCCGAGGGCTCGGCTCAGACCAGATCTCACTCAGGCCCTTCCTGGAGTGAGCTAAATCACCTTCTTCTCCCACAGTCAGTGTCAGATGCTTCCAAAGTAGGGCTGGCTCCAGGAAAGCGGGGTCTTCCCAGAGCTGGAGCAATCCAGGCATTTCCCCCGGGGCATCCTCGGACATATCCTGAGTCCTTCCAAATGCAGAACACACAGGAGATTACGAGAGTTTGAGAATGATCGCTGTACAATGAATACAGATACTGTTAAAGTCTGTAAGGAAAAGTGTGAAAGTCTCTCTCCCCCGTCCAGCGCCACTTCCCACACAGATGGGCACACACACAGATTTTAGATTGTGATTTCTCTCCGGCGTCTGACAGATTTTATAGTGTGCTAGGCACACGGGGGCATAGTGATATCAAACAAAGAAATTATAGTCTGGCTAGGGAAACAAGATCCGACTGCAGAAAAACTATACATGAAATTATATAAATATATGTATAGACACACACACCCATACACACGTGCCTACACAGAAAAGGTTTTACCCGAAAGGGTTGATAAATGGCTGACCTCAGATAGATTTATTTATTGGGTCTTTTTTTTTTTCTGTGGTTTACATTTGACCTCTGCAGAAACTAGGACTCACATGAATTGACTGGAGAGCCCCACACACATAACCAAGGAATGGTGGCAGCTGGGGCAGACCCGGGGGGAGGACGACTTGAACCCGGACCGGCAGGGGGTGGGGTGGGATTTGGAACAAATATCAGAAGGCGGAACCAAGTTACTCCCGAGAAGGACAGGGGTTTGAGAGATGAGGACGGGTGGCCTGAGGGGGAGCAGACGCCCAGGCCCTGGATTGGGTCAGCCTGGCTCTGACTCCAGCCATCTCAGGCCTCCCGGGCCTGTCCCCTCCCTGAGTCACCCTTCACCCCAGGGAGACTCGGGCAGGAAAGGTTCCGTGAGATCACATCTGCGCAGTCTCCACACGGGGAGCTCCAGGCCGGGCCGGGCCTGGTAAGCCCACCGTTAGCCTGTCTTCTGTCACCGAAGACAGGCTGAGGCGGGTCTTCCCGACTCTGGAGAGTTCCCAGGGTGGGCTCCTGAGCTCAGCCTCTCCGGGAGAGGTCCCCTGTCGCCCCTCAGGAAGGGGGAGCTCCCCCAGCAGTGCACACGCCCAAGGCACTTTCGGCCCCAGTGTCCGAGGTCGGAGAGGGGCCGGCCTGAAGGGGGCTGTTTTCTTAAACCCCACTCAGGGACATTTTTAGGGCTGTGGCTGCAATTGCGGAGTCTCCTCCCAGACTTGCAGTGGAACGGTCCTGAGCTGACCTCTGATTGGCTCTTTGCCACCAGGGTGGGCACGACTTCCAGCAACTCGTCCTCTGGGGAAGACTTAGCAACAGATGAGTCAGAATTCCCGGGGATGCCTCATAACTCAACCCAGAGTCCCCAGAAACTTGCCCAGGATGATGGGGGAGAAAAAAGGTTAAGAGCTGTTTGCAGAAGCAGAGGAAGTTCCTCGAGAGCAGTGGAATGAGAGGCTTGATTTTCCCTCTTCTGGCGTATTAGCTCTTCCCCTGGAGTCCCTGGCCATGGGGGTCCCTGTCGCCAGGCTGATACCTGGTGCTGGGGATCCAGGCTCCCTGACAGGCCTTGCTTATTCCTGCATTTGTACCTGTGTTCATGCCCTCTTCTCCCAAAGTCCTTCTCACGGCCTCCCTAAAGCCCGTCTGCCCGCCTGCAAGGCTCAGCCCGGCCACCCTTCATCCAGGAAGTGTTCCTGCACCTGCCAAGCCCAGCCTTGCCTCTCCCCCACGTCCTCTCCCTCTCCCCCCAGTACTCCCTTCATTTGATAAAGCAGCATGACCAAGCCTTCTGTGGTCGTGCAATAAACACACTGACTCAGTGGCTGCGCTTTGGGCAGCCTGGCTGGTGGCAGATTACCCAGAGGGAAGACCCAGCTACAGACCACGCTCAGCTCCGGCACCGCCCCCTTCCTCTGCTTCCAGCTCCAAACGGGGTGACTGCGGCTGATCTTCTCTCCCCTGGGTTCATAAAGCAAGTGCCACCTCAGGCCAGCAGACCCTGCCTCTCCAAAGTGGTATTTCTGTCCTCAGCCTCAGTATCTATCTTCCATTCTTTCAAAAATACTGCCTATTGCTTTTAAAAACTTTTTATTCTGGAGAAATCTCAAGCATTCACAAAAGTAGAGAGAATAGCATCGTGAATGATCATGACGTAACTTCAACTGTTATCAATTCATACCCAATCTTGTTTCTTCTATATTTCCCCTCTCTTCCCCGACCCCCAAAATAGATTATTTTGAGAGCAAAGCCCAAACATCTTATTATTTCATCTGCCAATATTTCCAGGTATCTCTAAAAGACAATGAGTCTTTTAAAAATATAACACAAAATCACCATAACTGAAGAAATATTAACAGCAATTCCCTAATATCGTATCCTATCTAACGTTGAAATGTCCCACCTTGTTTTAGAAATGAAATTTTACAGATGGTTTGTTGGTATCATTCCCCAAATGTTGCATTGGGTTGATATGTCTCTTTGGTTTCTTTTGGTCTCAGGTTTTCTCTCTCTCTGCACTTTATTTGATGAAGCAGCTGTTGGTTTGTCGTGTGCAGAGGTTTCCACGCTCTGGGTTTTGTAGAGTGTATCCCTGTGGGTGACGTGGGACCTGCTCCTGTACTTCTTTGGAACTGGTAGGGAGCTCTAACGGCTGAATGAAATTCTGGTTCTAAATTTTGGCAAGAGTGATTCGTAGGTGGCGATGCGCATTTCTACAAGGACGGAGAGTTAGCAGTCATGACGATCACCGCGTAGGTCCACTATTTCATTAGAAGTTGCAAACGGGGTTATTCTAACTCTATCATTCCTTCTTCATGTATCAGCAAAACACCTCTATAAGGAGAAATTTTTCTTTGTCAAGAGTGTGTTTCCCGGGCTTCCCTGGTGGCGCAGTTGTTGAGAATCTGCCTGCCAATGCAGGGGACACGGGTTCGAGCCCTGGTCAGGGAAGATCCCACATGCTGCGGAGCAACTGGGCCCGTGAGCCACAACTACTGAGCCTGCGCGTCTGAAGCCTGTGCTCCACAACAAGAGAGGCCGCGACAGGGAGAGGCCCGCGCACCGCGATGAAGAGTGGCCACCGCTTGCCGCAACTAGAGAAAGCCCTCGCACAGAAACGAAGACCCAAGACAGCCAAAAATAAAAAAATAAAAAAAATAAAAGAAGCACTAGATGCTCTCTTTAAAAAAAAAAAAAAAAAAGAGTGCGTTTCCCTTGAGTTTCAGTCATACAGGAAAGGAAGGATAAATACTTATTTCTTTCTCTGTTTACCAGTCTTCAGAATAAAGGGTTTTTCCAAAGGTGACCAATTTTTGGTTTTTGTGATCATTATGAAATAAAGTTTTTTAACATACTTGGTATGTTTCAATCTATTGCTTTTGTATTCTTTTTTTTTGACTTTTTGTTTTGTTTTGTTTTTGCTTTCAGGATTTTTTTGTTTGTTTATTTACTTATTTATTTTTGGCTGTGCTGGGTCTTCGTTGCTGCGCTGGTAATTTTTCTAGTTGCAGCGAGCGGGGGCTACTCTTCGTTGCGGTGGGCAGGCTTCTCATTGCGGTGGCTTCTCTTGTTGTGGAGCATGGGCTCTAGGTGTGCAGGCTTCAGTAGTTGTGGCACGCGGGCTCAGTAGCTGTGGCACGCGGGCTCTAGAGCGCAGGCTCAGTAGCTGTGGCACACGGGCTTAGTTGCTCCGAGGCATGTGGGATCTTCCCAGACCAGGGATCGAACCCATGTCCCCTGCATTGGCAGGAGGATTCTTAACCACTGCACCACCAGGGAAGTCCACTTTCAGGATTCTTATTGATGCTCAAACTGTCCCAATGTTTGGTCAGCAGGAGCCTATTCAGATTGTTTCTTGGGAGGGCTCCCTCAGTAGTGCTTAATAGTTTTGTCATTTTCAGATATGACTAAATAGTTTAGACTCATACATTTGCTGTCTCAGGCCTAGAATGAGCCATTTCCCAATGAAGCATTTTTTTCCTTTTAATAGGAAATGGTATGTAGAGACCAAAGTCTCAGTGCTAATGAGTTTAAATAATCCCAGAATAAGAAACCCAAATTAAAAGCAGGGCCCCCTTTGGCACTATGTACAAGTGATCAACCCAAGGCAAAAGCATATTTGGGGGCAATAAAAGGGAGTGGGCTGAGTCTGGGTCAATGGCTGGGGTCTCGGAGTGGTGGGTCAGCTGCGTGGGGTGGGCTTCATTCTTGCAGAATGGCCACTAGCCCAAGCAGCCAGGCTGCAAAGCAAAAGGCCCAGCAGTAAGGAGATTCTCCTCATGGTACTGCAGCTCGGTGCCTGGAGCACATGAGCGCTGTCTGAAAGGAGAGGAGGTCAAGGTTACTTACTGTTCTGTCCAAAGGAGTCCGAGGGCCGGGACTGTGAAGAGGTAAATGCCCAATTGCTGGAGAGAGTGGATCTGTTTATTTAAAACAACCCTTCCTGGTGCACACTAAAATGGATTGGAATCCATTCGACGGTGCCTTATTATATCCTATATCCACCAAGAATCTGTGCTTGATTGGACTAACTTTAGGTGGTATTTTACTTGCACAGATTTTTCTCATCTATTATAGGCTTATAATATATCCAGTAAATGACAATATATTGGAAATACAGACCCAATACATGCTGGGTGGGACACAGAGTCCAGAATTGATCTTAGGTTACTTTGGGTATCTGCTATCACGTAATAAATTATTTGGGGGCAGAAAAGACAGGTATTGGCAGATTCTGTATTCTCCTGACACCTCTCTCTTTACTTCTCCTGGTTCAGTTTAACTCTGTGCAAGACACGTGATACGTGCTAATTCAATACCATGCCACACCCCACAGAGAGTCAGGGAATTCTGAAGCTAAGTTTCATTACCTGCTTAGAAGAGAACAGAATGATCAAAATGAGATGGAGTTTAGTCAACTGACAACGTTGAAGAAACTCACGGTATCATAAGCAGTGTTCTCGTATCATCACTTTGGAGAAACACCGTTCATGAATGCTACAGGAGTACCTCACACACTGCTCAGCCAAATCTATAGGAGACTGTCCAGTAGGAAAATGAGGTAATCATTTTGATGATCTAGACTTCTGTTTAAACAATAAAAATGAGATTCTAGAATTCAAATCTAGTGTATGATTTTGTATCAACTGAATATCTCTTTGTATCTACATATAAAAATTTATCATGGGGGAGTTCCTTGGTGGCCTAGTGTCTAGGATTCCGGGCTCTCACTGCCATGGCCCAGGTTCAATCCCTGGTCCTGGTCGGGGTACTGAGATCCCGCAAGCCGTGCAGCGTGGCAAAAAAAAAAAAAAAAAAATTATCATGGATCTAGAGATGATTATACTAAGTGAAGAAAGTCAGACAGAGAAAGACAAATATCATATGATGTTGCTTATATGTAGAATCTAAAAAAATGATATAAATGAACTTATTTACAAAACAGAAATAGACCCACAGACACAGAAAACAAACTTATGGTTACCAAAGGGGAAAGAGGGGGGAGGGATAAATTAGGAGTTTGAGATTAACATATATGCACTAATATATATAACATAGTTAACCAACAAGGTCCTCATAACTATACTCAATATTTTGTAATAACCTATCAGGGAAAAGAATCTGAAAAAGAATATATATATTGATATATACATATATTTATATATATAAAACTGAATCACTTTGCTGTACACCTGAAACTAACACAATGTAAATCAACTATACTTCAATAAAAAATATCAAATCAACTATATATTCAATTAAAAATAAATAAAACCAAAACAAAGAGGAGTATAGACAAACAGACTGTGGACAATGAAAATACGGAAAATTTCAAAACTTAAGCTACAAAATCTAGCACTTACCAAATAAAAAATTTTCAGATGAAAAAAGAAATTATCAAAGAAGAGTGATTTGCTGGATGATGATATAGAGCTTAGCTGTTAAATATGATAGCCACTAGCCACATGTAGCTAAATTTAAATCAATTAAACTGAAATAAAATTAAAAATTCAGTTCCTTGGGGGCACCAGCCCCATTTAAAGTGCTCAGTAGGCACATTGCAGAAAGAAATGTCAGACAAATGCCAGGTGTGAGGACCAAATACTCTGCTAGTTGTTTCAGTTTTTCTTTTCAAGTGTGTAGACATAAACTTGGAAAATTTATGTTTTCCTTTCTCTGAGGTTGAAATGTTCTTTTAACTTTATTGCATAGCTATGTGAATCGGGGTCGTGAAAGACATACAGAAGAGTCTTTCCTGCTCAGAGGCTTTTGGGTAAAAATCACTGAAAGAAGAAAAGGAATCATCCTTTAAAAAAACTCAACACGCTGGGTTCAAAATCTGTTTCGTGTTTGTTATTTGAATTTATATGACGCTGACTAAACAACTAAAAAAGCTTCTTAACATTTTATCACTTTCCTGGCACATTAATACCTTTTGGGGGTGTTGTCTCTCGATCTCTTGTAACCACTGGTTCTGAAATAAACTTCAGAAACTGAAGAGGCCTGGGCAGAAGAGGAGATGAAATCAAAGCGAGGCCAGGATCAAAGGGGCAAACAGCTCTCGGATCTCAAGGTGAAAGCAGAGCCATCGACGCCCCTCGGCTGCCTTTTCCTGGCTCTCTCTTTAATAAACACCCAGGGCTCCAGAGCCAGGCCTTAGGGCAGCGCAGAGGGGAAGAGAGTACTTAGCACTTGGAGAGGAAAGGCAGGCCTCTGTGATGTTTGGGGGAGTCAGTGACAGGAACCGTGGTGGGAAATGTGGAGGAAGCAGAACAGGATGGGGACCCCACATGGCTTCATCCTCCCCAGCCTGGGCTGTTATAGAGCCAGTCTTGGCTCCAGAGAATAATGTTTTCTTTATGTGTCGCTTTTCTACTGCGTTTTTACTTGTATTTACCAGCTTTCCTTATACAGGAAGCATCTCTGAAAACTGTCTTCTATTTCACCTTGCCCTTCCTTTGTGTGTCTATTTCAATAGGCGTTACTGACAGACCAAATATAAATAATGGCCAAAAGCGCTCAGCAAATCAAGTGGTGAGGAGCAGAGCCCACGTGTTAGTGAGGGGGAATCTGACCCCTGACCTCAGTGATCCTTGTCTTCGGCTAACCCTGAACTTTGGTTTGCTATTCTGTAACTGGTAAACTGACTTGCTTTGGTAGAAGAAAGTACTTTACAGAGCTTGTTTAAAAGGTACTTAAATTTCACAGATTATCTATTTTGGGAAAGAACTTGCAATAATTATTTTTTAAGATATTGCCAAGGATCGGGCTCTTTCCATTTTGCATTTGGAGAAACAGGTATAGAAGAATGAACAAATATTCATTGTGCATTCGCAGCAAGGTAAATGAGTAAGGAATCTAGAACTTGGATTTAGTGAAAACCACTTATGATTTTTTAGGTGTTTGTCAAGCAAAAGAGAAGCAGAAAATAACTTTAGAGTGAACGTACTCTGTAGAGACCCTGTAGAGGCTTACAGATTGCTCACCATAGTCAATGAAAAGCCCAAGAGAACTGGGAAAACCGTTCCTACTGTGCAGTAGCACCTCTTTTCAGATATATTACATTGCATTCTTTGCTTCAGTTTTAAAAAATTAGTTTTTTTTTAATTCAGATTTTACCAGTTTTTCCACTAACGTTCTTTTTCCTTTTCCAAGGATCCAACTCAGAATACCACACTGCATTTAGTCATCAAAAAACTAGGTTTTAAAAATGAACTTATAACAATAATACAGGCACATAATTAAAAAAATAATAAAGCACACCGAAGGGTATAAAATAAAGTCTCCAACTATAACACTTCACTCCAAATTCCAACCCTGGGTTTCTACTGTCTCCTCAGTGAGGTTTTTTTTTTTTAGGTATATGCAAGCACACACCATTAAAACTTCATTTTAGAGCAAAAGGAGGAGAGAAGGGGAAAGGCTGAAATCTTATTTCAACATAGAGGATTACAATTCCACACAGACTCTCAGGAAAAGTCGTAAGAAGATAATGCTCATTTAGTCAGTTTGGAGGATTATCAAGCTGCAAATTGAACACTGCAATTTCTTACCACCAGTTTAAAAGACAGAGAAAAGACTGTCTTACATGTTTAGATTCCTTCATCAAATCGTCCCCAGGCACTCCATTCGTGTCTGCAGGTCCACTTTCCTGGCAAAACTGCAAAACAGGCAGGTTCGTGGGCCCCTCACAAGTGAGCAGATAGCAGCAGAGGAACGAGGCTTGGACAAAGGACTGGGGGATTTCCACACAGGCCGGAGAATTCTGATGACTCTTGACCCCTGGGCAGAGTTTCTGGGTTGCTGGGCCATCTGGCTCTTAAACCTCAGCTGGCAGCCAGCAGCTGGCAAACCTCTGCTTTCCTTGCGTAGTTGGCCTCCTGATCTCAGAGCGACAGCAGTGGAACTCGGGGTCTGCGTGGATCTGGCTCCACCACCTCTGCCTGTGACTGGGAACCCAATGGGCCCAATGTGCCTGGAAGAGAACAACCCCGAGACTGGAGAGGGCCAGGGGGCTTCACCCTCCTCTGAGGCTGGCAGGGGAGCTCAGCAGGGGGCCTGGGGGTCATGTCTGGAGACCAGCTCGGCACAGTGCCTTTGGAGTCATTTGGGCCTCGTCTAGATTGTGGAGTGTTTCTTGATCTGTAAAACTGGGATAGGAATAGCTACTTCATAGGTACATACGTAAAGCACAGCCTAGCACAGTGACACTACAAAGATGGTTTTTGAATTAATGAAAGAATGAGGGAGCATAGTAAAATAAGAGGGTCTGACCTCCCATCCCATACATCCTCTGCCTAAAAACCCCAATGACCTGGCTAAGGAATAAAGGAGGAAGGGAGGAGAAGGGAGAAAAAGAAGGACGGGGTAAGGGGTGGGTGCAGGTGAAGCAGCGGGCTGTGAGAATGGTCGGACTGCCTACAAGAGCCTCAGGGGCTGCGCAAGGGCTCTGGGACACAGTCCCTGACCCTATCCCCTACCCCCACAGGGAGAGCATCAAGCACAGGGCTCCTCTTTGCAGCTGCCCCAAGAATCCTTTTTGCTTTGACACCTGGAAAGTCCATCCAGGACGAAAATATCCAAGCTCTTCCTGAGGCTGTCTTGTAGCATTCTAGAATGGATAGAGACAGGTGGGGACTGTAGCCTAAGAGACCCTCCCAACTCAGAGCCCTCTCTGAGTCAGTGACAGTAAATGGCCCTGGTGAAATCAGGGCTCAGGTTCTGGGAGCAAGAAGACCCAGGCCTTTGGGCTCCTCTCCTGAGGACATGCACTCTGGTGGAGCGGTTCCCATACTGGACCATGAGTTTCTATAAAGTGAATTCAGTGGCATCCAATTCAACAGATGTTAATTGGAGCCTTATGCATAGCGCCTTATGCATAGTAGATGTACAAAGCAGACACTCAGACTTGAACGAGAGAAGTGGTTCCTGTTAAGACTTTACAATCTAGGAGGGGAAGCAGATACATAAACCATAACCACAGTACAAATCAGGGTAAAACGGGAACCTTAAATGAGGACCAAAGGGCAGAGGCAAGAGAGAGTGGAAACTTGGTGGTGCCCCTTTCATCTCCTCCCTTCCAGCTCAGACGCGTCTTGAGCATTGTTGGGTATCTCCAGAAAGGCCAGATCAGGAGTCAATAAATGAGTCTAGAAAGGCACATTCTCAACCCTGCTGTGCCTAGGGTACCCTTATTCCTAGGCCTACAGGGACATTCCAGACAAAAGGTCTCCTCCCCTCCAAGGTGAGTTTACTGCCTCTCTTTGAGGTCTCTTTATCTGCACCCCCTTCTTCTGATTCAGGATTTGTTAGGGAGGCTTGCGGAGGACAGGGGCTGGGCTGTTTGACCAACCTGGTACAGGGTCTAGCACATAGCAGGGGGGGTAAATAAATACCTTTGATGACGACAGACGGGGCAGCGGGCAAGGCTCACTGACCTGGCCATGCGAGAGAGAGGCTGCCCCCGGCCCTCGCCGCCCTGAGCGGGTGACCCGACCCCAGAGGAGGGCGGTTCCGCCCGCACTCCGCCCACGCACTCGAGGGGCCCCTAGCCGCCGCGCTCCCGGGGCAGACCTGCTCTGGGGGATGTGGATTGCGGTGGCGGTGGCGGGGCTGGCGGGGCGGATGAACGGGGGAGGGGTCGGAGGGGGCCCAGGCCCAAGTTCACGCCTCCCTCCCTCCATCCCACGGGCAGCGGAAGCGATTATTCCCCACCGGCGTCTGGCGGGGCGGGGGGCGGGATCGCACCCCGAAGAGACACGGGCGTCCACCCCTTTGATCGCGCCGCCACACCGGGCCCCCTCCCTCGGCCCCGGGGCCGGTATAACTAGAGGCCGTGCCCCTCCCGGCGGCGCACTGGGGTCCGGCAGCAATGGCCGCAGCTGAGCCCAGCCAGCTCCAGTTCGGGGAGATCGCCGCGCCCCCCGCCTACCGGCCCGCCCACCCCGGCGGGGCGTTCCTGCCGCCCCCGAACCCCGCCGCTGCTCTGCTCCCCGCGCGTCCCTCGGGCCCCGGTCCGGAGCGCGGCGCCCCGGTGGCCTTCGCCGGCTTTCTCGGGAGGGGTCCCGGGCCCGCGGCGCCGCCCTCCGCCGCCCTGGGCCCGCCTGCGCCCCCTAAAGGCGCGGCCGTCCCGTCGGCGTCGCAGCGCCGAAAGCGCACGTCGTTCAGACCCGAGCAGCTGCAGCTGCTGGAGCTCGTCTTCCGCCGGACCATGTACCCCGACATCCACCTGCGTGAGCGCCTGGCCGCGCTCACTTTGCTCCCGGAGTCCAGGATCCAGGTGAGCGGCCGCGGCGGGCCGGCACGTTCGCCGGTGGCACTTGCTTGACGTAGGGCAAGTTCCTTCCCTTGAGCCTCGGTGTCCTAGGCTGTAAAACCAGTACCTGTTGCCTACGGTGATTGTGAGGCTTAAATGAAATAATTCAGCCGCACGCTCAGTGACTTCTGCCTCTCATTGCTGAGGATAATAAGGGCCCCTCCGAGGAGGCTAGCTGGTCTCTTGAAATGGTCAGAAAGTAAATCCTCAGCAGGAAGGTAATAGGAAGTATTTTCACACTTTTTCCTTATCCAGGAAGAAGGGACAGATGAGGCACAGTTGGTGTTTCCTCCTGCTGGCTCACCAAGTTGCCCCCCTGGGCCCCTAGGCCACTTTCTTGGCAGGTATTGGGTCTGCAATGTGGGTTGTAAAGGATGTAGTGTCTTGGGGTAAAGCCTGAAGCATATGGAGCTTCTCGTCACAGTCTGAAAAATCTAGCGCAAGGTGCGTTTGTTGCCTAAAGTAATAAGGACAGGTTCCTCGGTATTTGTGGGGAAATAGTGAGCTGAAAAATTTATTCATATAAATGAATGAAGTCCACTGGGCAAAATGCCTACTTAAATAATTTGACAAGGGAGTACACTTTCAAAAACTAATTTTCCAAATTCTTTTAAGGGCTATCATCTTTAAGCATAGTAGCATTTTTTCTCTAAAATTCTTAAGTGCTGCTATTTCTGCGTCCTCATTTTTCATTGCAGATGTCCCTATATAAAGTATAGCTAGAACTAGGTATTATTCCAATTTTGCATCTGGGAATGGTGAGGCCGAGAAAGCTAGGTGCTCTGATTTGTGAAGTGTTCTGTGAAAACCATAAGGTTTGGGAGCAGGGAGCCAGGGCATGTTAAACTGGAACTTATTATGAACTATGAAGGTGTAATAGTAGCATGAGGACCCAACCAAAAGCAGTTTCTCTCTCCCCCCTTCCAGGTGTGGTTCCAGAACAGGCGCGCCAAGTCGCGTCGTCAGAGCGGGAAATCCTTTCAGCCTTCAGCCAGGCCAGAGCTTTTCCTCCACCACTCTGCTTGTGAAACTGAAGCAGAATATTTGAAGCCCCAGCTGCCTCTGGAGGTAGATGTGAACTGCCTGCCGGATCCCAACAAGATTGGAGGAGACATCTCCGACCCTAGCTCCCAAGCTCAGAATTTTGAAACCTATTCTCCTCTCTCTGAAGACATTGGTTCAAAGCTGGACTCATGGGAGGAACACATCTTTTCTGCCTTTGGTAACTCTTGAGGAGTCTGGGAGAATTCAGGATAAGGTCAGAGGAACCATGACTGACAGCCAGGGAGACACACATCAGAATACCATCCTTTCTGGCTTCCATGTTAAGGACTCATCCATGTTAACCTTGGTAATGGTTTTGGGTCATCTCTCACCTGTGAAGCTTCTTCCCCTTTTGCCCATGAACTTTTGCCCATGGCCTGTTCTTTCTTCATAGTACACACCCCCTAGGAGTTCTGGCATTTTTTACCAGTGCATCTCCAAATCTGCACTTTCATTTTGGTCTGCATACCTGCTCCTTCCTACCAGTCCTGTTGTTATTTTTCCGCACTAGTTTTTCAGAACTCACTATCTTCACAAGAGCTCCTTGGTTCGACTCAGTTTCCCCTTGTGCTTAACAGCTGCTGTCTTCATATGGCTCCTCCAAGGCTTATACCCTTAGACTCATGTTAACCCAGCTCCTTCAGTCCTCATCCTATCATCAAGATTTACTACTTTTTAAAATTTGGCCTGACATCTTTATGCTCATTCGCAGCTCCAGTGATCCTGCATCCAGATTATTCAAGAGCCCCCTGCCTCAAGTGTCTCCGCTTTTAAAAAACTACTCTCTAGCAATCTGTAGTAGCCTCCAATTGCTACCAAATTATATAAACGTTTTGGTTACCCTTCCAGATAACTGACATTGATAGCCTACAGGACAATTATGTGCATCTTCTTAGGGTCACCCATCCACAATATATGCCTCTGTCTCAAAGCCACTCCTTTCAGTTTTAGAACCAAATGAATAACGTCTCTCTTTCAAAACACTCTAGACCTCCCTCTTTCTGAAGGCTGTAACTTTTTCTAATCCTCATTTTGTACCTGTTACTTCAATCACTGCAGCATTACCCTTAGCACTTGTTGTTGTACTTCTGTGCAAACTTCAGTTTATTATTATTAAATGTTTTCCACAAATGTTTCATTGTAATTCTATTTAAATGAGTTCTGTCCTTTAGATAGCACTTAGTACAGCGCTTCACTCCATAAGTGCTCAGTACATATTTTGTGGTCATGAGAAACATTTCTAAAAGAAAAGTTTCTGCAAATGCAGTTTATAAAGCCAGTAATCATGGTATCAGCAGGCCACTGTGCTGAGAAATTCAACTTGGTTAAAAGTCTATCCAGCTTGTTCAAAGTTTAGTAACATGAGTCTTCTGGTTTCAGGAGATTTCTCTTTCCCAATTTATATGGTAAGAATGTATGTAAATTACTAAGTTAGCCCAAGATAAATTATTGCTTCGAGATTTTAAGGGTTTTCAAACTCCTAAGGACAAAAGGAAACTTTGTATATGAGATAATCATAGGTGAGGTTTCTTTGTAAACTGTGCTTTGGAGGAAGCTCATGAGAAGCCATGGCTGGTGCCAGGACTCAGGTTTGTCTTTTTTTTTTTTTTTAATGGAATTTTTTTTCTTTTGGCCATGCCACGTGACTTGCAAGATCTTAGTTCCCCGACCAGGGATTGAACCCAGGCCCTTGGCAGTGAAAGTGCGGAGTCCTAACCACTGGACCGCCAGGGAATTCCCCAGGACTCAGGTCTTGATGATTACTAGAAGAGTCAGAGCTATGCTGAATGCCTCAGAGATCATACATGCCAGTTACCCTGATTTTCATAGAGGTGTTAAATGGCTTGCACTTTTCAGAGTAGCAAATCCACTATTAAAAGCAACCAGGACATAGTTCAGGCTTTAGTAGCAGACTTGCCTTCTGAACCCTTAGAAGCTGTCTGAAACCAAAAATTAAATGATAAACATTAGCTCTTACCATTTTCAGTGCTTGTTATGTGCCAAACATCGTGCTCGGGGCCTGCCCTGGGGGTGGCCAGGAAGTCTCACAATCACAGAGCGCTTCCTTCGCATTTAGACTTGTGACAAGGCCAAATGAGATGATATACATTCACAACTGAGAGACATACAATAACTAACTTACAGTCCAGTCCCCTGCCGGGGAGAGACGCCCGCTGGGGCAAGCGCAGGGCAGGGCCCTGTCCGCCCCAAAGCTCGGGTCTGTGGCCAAGTGGGTGCACGTCGCCTCCTGTCCGCGTCTTGTTTCCCCACCTGTACCAGAAAATACTACAGTACTGCACCATCTCTGGACGGCTGAATCTGAAGATGTGGAACCACAGACACGGAGGAACTACATGTAGGAGGGCTGACTGTAAAGTTACACGGGGATTTCCCACGGCAGGGAGGGTTGGCCCCTAAACGCCCTCCCCACACCATGTTCAAGGGTCAACTGTGTATCAGTCTTTTCCTTTATTGTTAGCACGTTGCGCGTCCAGTTGAAGACATCTTTCCTGCTCCTGGATTATAAAGGTATTTTCCTGGGTTGTCGTCCTACAGTGGCCGTTCACGTTTAGGCTTTCAGTCCACCTGGACTTGACTTTTGAATATCGCGTGAGGTGAGGGGCAAGTCTCATCTGTCTGTCTGTCAAACTGTCCCAGCACCAGATTAACTTTTCAGTTACATCAGCAACTAATTGCTTTATTTTAAAAAGTAATAGAAACACTCCTAAAGTTAGTGAGGTACAAACCACTTCTTTCTTATCTGTAGGCAATTTGAAGATTTTTGTTGGTTTTTTTTGTTGTTGTTAGGGAAAGAAACCATTATAAAAAACCATTTACACTACTTTATTTCACTTAAACATTCGTGTGTCAGGATATTTTTATTTTATCGTAAATGATTACTTAAATCACTGGCATAAACATTCCTGAATTTTGAATCACTTTAATTATAAATACTAAATACAAATTTTAAAAAGCTAGAAAGACAATTTCAACACATTTTACATGAAAAACTTAAAACATTCGGTCTTTATTTTCTTTCCGTTCTTACTTTTCCTGGATATTCTCAAATAAAAATAAGCAAATGACTTTAAAAAAAAAAAAAAAAACTTGCAGTCCGCTAAGGATCACATTTAAAGGAAACCTGGTAATTAGCTTATTAACTTTATCATTGCATTTACATTGTGTTATGTTCTGTTTTCCCCAGTGAAGAGTTTAGAAGATCTACAAATATTTAAATATTGCCACAATTTTTAATGTGGGATCCTCTAAGAACAGTGATCTGTACCCCTCTCAAACTCTTAGGAGACCCTAACTGCTAAATGTATTTATTATAGGCACTATATGTTTAATCCTCACAACTGCCATATAAGGTAGGGGCTATTATTGTTTTAAAGATTACGAATTTTAAGTAGTGGTTGACAAATCACATAGCTAATAAATGACGGCCAGGACTCAAATCTAGGACTAACTCAGTCCACCATTTATTCACCACCATATAATGCCTGCTATGTTAGCCTGGCCTTTTTAGTTAGGACTAATGATAACGTGACAGGTTTAAAGGCAACTCCTTAAGCAGAATTTGTACACCCAAGTGAGTACTGTCTCATCTTTCAAAGCAATCATCATGGAGGACCATACTTTTACTCCAGTGACACTAATGTTGCTTAGAGCTCTTTTGAAACTCTTATTTGTTCATTTGTTCCACAAATATTTGGTGCCTATAAAAGGTACTTTATCAGGGCCTGGAAATAAAATGGTAAGCAAAACCAGCAACGGTCCCTCCCCTCATGGACCAAAGAGGCCAGTATGTAGACAAAAGAAGAAATATAAAATTGCAAATGTGACAAAGTGCTGGAAGGAGGGGTACATGAAGACCTGGAGATGATGTGTTGTGGTCAAAGAAAGCTTCCCTGAGAAAGTGATGCTGAAGGTAAGATCTGTAGGATGATCAGGAGTTACCAAGGTAAAAGGAGAGGGAACACAGAGGTCACTGAGTGTGCAAAGGCCCTGTGGAGTAAGGAGCAGGATGGAGAAATTGTAGGGGAGGCTAGGTCATGCCTGGCTGTGTAGGTCTTGTAAGAGAGTTCTGAAATTGTCCCGAGAGCCGTAAGACTTCAGATGGGGATAACATGACCAGTCCTGCGTTCTAAGAATATCGCTCTGGCTGCATCTGAGGAGAGCTGAGTGGATGGATACTGGGAGATAAGTTAGGAAATGACTGCTGTGTTCCAGGCTAGTGATGATGGCAGCTGGGCTAAGAGTACTGGTGATAGTGTAGATGGAGAAAAGTGCATGAATTCAAGGGAAAAATTTTAATTGGCAAGTTTTTTTTGTAGATTCTCAATGGTAGCAAGTGAATCTGATTTTTGGAACTAACAGTAATTCAGAACCAAATCTACGTAACACCTGATATGCTTGCTTGCTCGCTCAATCTGGCTTTGATAGTTTTCTTTAGAGCTCCAAAAATGTGTTAAGCAGTGGCAGCATCATTTAAATGAATGTACAGCTGACCCCAAGTGACTACTTTGAATTGTACAGATTCCTTCTTCCTTACACAAAAATAAAATTCAAATATATTCTTAGGCACAGTTCTTGCCATCAACACATGATGGCACTGAAAGATACGGACAATGCTTAATTAAATATGTGCAAAACCAGGTATAATTTATTTTATTATTTTTTTAACATCTTTATTGGAGTATAATTGCTTTACAATGACGAGGTATAATTTAAGTGTGACAAGTTAGCCTTAAGAAATGTAAAAGAAAAAATGTAAAAAATGCTTACCTAAGTCTAGGCAGAATATATTAAAAAATAAACCCTTCTCTAGGTCTATAGTAAGCCAAGTAACTTACTTGCTTAGTGTTTTCCACAGTGATTACTCAGTGATGGGAAAAAAAAACCCTAATGATATTTTAATTCAAAATGACTTGGTAATTAATCTGTACCATTTTTCCTAAAAATATAATTTAGTGGAAATGATAATTTTTAAAAACTTTTTAAATAGAAGGAATACTTATCAACTTGTATTAATTAAATGAAAATGTAGATCATATTAATTTTCATAGATCAATTTATTTAGAATTACAAATATTAAGAATAAAAGATTTATACATTTCTTAATTAACATAACAGTTTAGCTAAATATAAACTCTGCACTAAAGTTCTGCAGTGGCACAATACCAACAAAGAATATGGAAGCATTTTTAAACTATACAAAAATTTCAAATGGAAAATAATCTTGTTTCAATTTTATTATACATTAACATATAAAAAGTCTCATTTTATGAGACATCTAAAAGAATCAAAGCCACTTCTACAGCTATATCTTAAACTCCAAATCTGAAAACAATTTATTTTATTTTGACTTTATAATATTCTATATTAAAACAGAGAAAATTCCAAATACACACTTTTTACAAGATTAACATCTTAGGCAGGGTTTTCCTTAAAAAACCAAAAACCAAAAAAGCCCACAACCAAATACAAACCTTTTTCTCCATTTCCTAGCACTGGCTATTATATTTGTTTTCCTTATAAAATCTTTTTACTTTAAAAATTGTGTAACTGTTGGATTTTAACCAGTAATCTGGTTCAAAAGCTGTGCAAATAAACAAAAAATATGAAAATAGTGTGTTATCAGTCTTTTTTTTTTTTTTTAAAATAAATCCCATAACAATAGCACATCTTCCCCTGAATTGATGGGAAGAGACATGCCAAATTCATTTGCTGAAATTAAGCATCTTGCAGTAATGTTTCTTTCCTGCTCCTTCATTTTCTTTCAACAGACAAACAACAAAGGTTTCTTTTATAAATTATGATAAATTAAAATATTTATTATTATAAAATGATCTATAGAACCATGTCACATTGCAAGTATATATCATATATACTTGTAAAGTCCATATTTCCCACCTATATTCCAGTGGCTTCCTAAAAATGAGGACTTCCCATATCTCATGATGTTATCTTATGAAGACTGAGGTGGTGATCAACTAAATGAACTGGAGTTGTAATTTTCTAGATGGAATTTCCACATCGCCATGCATAATGCACAAAAAGACCATGTTTCTTCACGTTCTCCACTGCAGTAGTTGTCTGCATGGGTTGGGTTGAATTCATGCACGTTAAAAAGATGGTCAACATATTCTTCCATGAAATTATATTATGTTCAGACATTTTCAGTTTAAAAGTACTTGCTAATAAACATATGTAACATAAGCAGTGCTACTGCAGCTGAATAATAAAAGAAAAATAAATATAATGCTGGTCAGCAATGCTGGTTTAAGAAGCAGTACAGTATATTAAAATGCCTTATTTGGAGATTTAAATTTCCCTTGTTTTCCAGCAGTTAGGTTTATTTGGTGTTGGAAGCCTATATAAAGGAAGAGAACTTCTCAAAAACAATGTCCTATGCAGTTGGAATAATTAAATCTTCTATTCAGTCTCTGTTGGTGTTATTTGCTGCAAAGGCATGTAAGTTTCCCATCTGGCTCAGGCCGCTCTGAATATGTGCAACATGAATTTCTACATTATTCTGAAAGCAACTAAAGAAAGAAGAAACATGGTTAACTACATTATCTCACAAAATGAAGAAAAACAATTTTCAAAAAAATTCAGCAGAGCTGAATTGCAGTTAGGAAATAGCTAAGATAATGACCCCAGGGAAGTAAGAAATCTTCCCTTTACATTAGCCATAATTCTACTTCAGTAGTAATTGAAAAAGTATATTTGAAAGAAGCAAAGAAGCCACGGGAGTACTGGAAAGAGAGGACGAATCTCTCTTTGGGGAAGACTTCTAAGTTGAAATCCATGCTAAACCCAAACCTAAATATTGTATGTCTTCTGATTCCTTTATATAAAAAAATCCATCTGAAAATTCTACTCTGTCAATAGACTGGATATAACCGAAAAGCTCGTTTACAATTTATTTAAAGGATAAAAATCATATGAATACTTCATAAATATGCAAAAGTCTTAAAGCTTATACTGGAAATCACTATGAATTTAATATAAAAATAATTAGAATACATCTAATGAATTACCTGATATTAGAAGCATCTATTGTACTCTTGATATCATTTAATGAATCTGTAAGTGATTTAAATTCAAAGGAATTCAGATCTCCTCCTTCTGCCAGACACTAAAGGAAAAAATATTTCAAAATTTAATTGAATTATAGTTCAGATACAGACCAACACTCTGCTCTAATATACAGTTT
Source organism: Balaenoptera physalus (assembly GCF_965194825.1). NCBI lineage: Eukaryota > Metazoa > Chordata > Mammalia > Artiodactyla > Balaenopteridae > Balaenoptera > Balaenoptera physalus. Next base: position 24,665,700 of record NC_138882.1, read on the forward strand.
AATTTTTTAGCAACAAATTAGCATAGTTTGTTTAAGGTGTCAAAATTAAGAAAATATTCTTAATATTTTCTCTGAAAAGTTCTCCGAAATTTACCTTAATTTGTAATAAAATAGCTGTAAGCCTGGAGATTAAGTCTGTCAGATTTTCATTTTCAACACAGGGCTGTCCTGTTGAGGAATTTGCATGCCGAACAATTTCCTGTGCTTCTTCCTCACACCTTCGTCTCATATCTGTCGGCTGATCTGCAGGCTGGAGCCCTTGGTCTGGAGCAAGCTGAATACAGATGATTAAAACATAAGATGTACATTCCTAAGGCCATGATAATTTCTGTGTGTTTGTGCCCTGTTTTCAGGTTAGGATTTTTATAAATCTAGCATTTATAACAAAAATGATGCTCACTCTTACCTTAGAAGTTTTTTCTCCTCTAACTGTATTTTTTTTCTGATTTGTTTGATATTTTTGGTAACTTTTAATTTTGAGACACTTTAAAACTTCTAAAAAAGAATAGAACAAAAAACTCTTGATAACCTTTTACCCAGATTCACTAACTGCTTATGGTTTACTGTTTGACTTAAACATTTGATCTTTCTCTGCCTGTATATAATTTTTTTTCTCTTAACTATTTGAGAATAAGTTGCAAACACTGTGCCTCTTTACCCCTGAATACTCCAGTTTGTATTTCCTAAGTCCAAGGATATTCTCTTACATAACCACAGTGCAGTAATCACAATCAGGAATCCAGCACTATTTATAATGCCATTTTCTAACAGTCTGTATTCAGATTTCACCAACTGTCCCAACACATAGCTAGTTTTCCCCCTTAAAACATTTGGTTGTCCTGTCTCTCTAGACTCCTTTACTCTGGAACAGTTCCTCGGTCTTTCATGACCTTGATATTTTTGAACAGTACCAGCCAGTTATTTTGCATACTATCCCTCAATGTGGGTTTGTCTGTTTCCTTTTGATTAGACTAAGGTTACACACCTTTGGCAGGAACACCACAAAAGTGATGTTGAGTTCTTCTCAGTGCATTGTGATCAGGAGGCGCGTGATGTTTATCTGTCCCACTACTGCTGATGTTATCTTTGATCACCTCGGTTAAGGTAGCTATGTGCCTCCTAATCATCCCAGAGAGCTTCCTTGATCATTCTCAGAGCAGCACACTGCTCCACCATGGGATGTGCCATAGGTTATTTAGCCAACTCCCTATGTATGGGCATTTAGGTTTTTTCTAATATTTTGCGATTATCAGTAACACTGCAGTGAACAACCTTGTCTTCTAATAAGTTAAAAGTTTTTTAAAAATTGAAGTATACATAAACATATAAAAGGATACAAATCCTAAAGTGTATGGCTTAATGAATTTTCACAGATCAAACATGAGAAATCAGCATCGAGATTAAAATGGAACATTACCAGCCCCTCAGAGACCAATTGTCACCTTCCAGTATAATACTCCAAGGGTAACCACCATCCTGACTTCTAGTATCATATGTTGGCTTTTTCTGGCTTTTGACCTTTACATAAATGGAATCATGCATTATATATTCTTTTGTGTCTGACTTTATCTGTTCAATATTTACATATGAACAAATATGTTCACATATTTGTGAGTTCATCCATGGTGCTGTGAGTAGTTGAGTTCATTCATCCATTTTTTTTTAATTTCTAAGATTTTTTTTTGATGTGGACCATTTTTTTAAAGAAGTCTTTATTGAATCTGTTACAGTATTGCTTCTGTTTTATGTTTTGTTTTTTTGGCTGTAAGGCATGTGGGATCTTAGCTCCCTGACCAGGGATCAAACCTGCACCCCCTGCACTGGAAGGCAAAGTCTTAACCACTGGACCGCCAGGGAAGTCCCAGAGTTCATTCATTCTTATTGCTGAGAATTCCATTGTATATTATATGACAGTTTACTGATTCATTCTAGTATTGATGGGTATTTGGGTAATTTCTAATTATTGGCTATAATGAACAGTGATGCTGTGTATGTTCTAGTGTATATTTTTGGTAAATACATGTTCACATATATTTGGTATATATTTAGAAGTAGACTTGCTTGTTCTTATTTTAAAATCAATATTGTACTTCCATAAGAGCTTTGTGAAAATTACATCATTTTACTCCATTAGGAAATGAGCCTATCACATATGGCCTTGCGTACATAATGAGATACAGAAAGACTGGTGAGCAATCCACTTCTGCATGTTTTGTTATATGTTATCTTGGACCGCTTGGTTTGCACCTCTTGTGGACGGTTGCTAGTCCATGCGGAGAACTCTGTTTGCTAGGACAACACATATTGCTATGTAGATAAATGACAATTACCCGGAAAATACAAATGAATGATAATGGATGGCTAAAGGAATGAGCTGTTTAAGAATCTCATATCACAAATAGAGATGGCTTTAAATAAACCCATGCACTTATGGTCAATTAATTTACAACAAAGAGGCAAGAATATACAATCAAGAAAAGGCAGTCTCTTCAATAAATGGTGCTGGGAAAAATGGACAGCTACATGTAAAATAACGAAATTAGAACATTCTCTAACACCATATACAAAAATAAACTCAAAATGGATTAAAGACCTAAATGTAAGACCAGATACTATAAAACTCCTAGAGGAAAACATAGGCAGAACACTCTTTGACATAAATTGCAGCAATATTTTTTTGGATCCGGCTCCTAGAGTAATGGAAACAAAAGCAAAATAAACAAATGGGACCTAATTAAACTTAAAAGCTTTTGCACAGCAAAAGAAACTAAATAAAACAAAAAGACAACCTACTGAATGGGAGAAAATATTTGCAAACGATGCAACCAACAAGGGATTAATTTCTGAAATATACAAACAGCTTATATAGCTCAATATTAAAAAAACAAACTACCCAATAAAAACATGGGCAGAAGATCTAAAGAGACATTTCCCCAAAGACGACATTCAGATGGCCAACAGGAACATGAAAAGATGCTCCACATCTCTAATTATTAGAGAAATGCAAATCAAAACTACAATGAGGTATCACCTCACACTGGTCAGAATGGCCATCATCAAAAATTCTATAAATAATAAATGCTGGAGAGGGTGTGGAGAAAGGGGTACCCTCAGACACTGTTGGTGGGAATATAAGTTGGTACAGCCAGTATGGAGAATGGTATGGAGGTTCCTTAGTAAACTAAAAATAGAGTTACCATTATGATCCAGCAATCCCACTCCTGGGCATATATCCAGAAAAGATGAAAACTCTAATTCAAAAAGATACATGCACCCCAATGTTCACAGCAGCACTATTTACAACAGCCAAGACATGGAAACAACCTAAATGTCCATCAACAGATGAATGGATAAAGAAGATGTGGTATAATATAAGAAAAAAACAAAACAGAACAAAACAAGAAGATGTGGTACATACATACAATGGAATATAACTCAGCCATAAAAAAGAATGCAATAATGCCATTTGCAGCAACATGGATGGACCTAGAGATAATCATAAGTGAAGTAAGTCAGACAGATAAAGACAAAGATCATATGATATCACTTAAACATGGAATCTAAAAAAATGATACCAAAAAAAGATTAAAAAATGATATAAATAAACTTATTTACAAAACAGAAATAGACTCACAGACACAGAAAAGGGGACATATAAAGGGTTACCAAAGGGTTTCCCAAGGGGCGGGGGAAGGATAAATTAGGAATTTGGGATTAATAGATATACACTACCATATATAAAACAGATAAACAGTAAGGACCTACTGTATAGCACAGGGAACTATATTCAATATCTTGTAATAACCTATAATGGAAAAGAATCTGAAAAAGTATATAATTATATATATAATATATATATAAAATTCAGAAACATATATATGTATATGTATCTGAATTACTTTGCTGTACACCTGAAACACTGTAAATCAACTATACGTGAAAAAAAAAAAATAAGAGTGGCTTTACTGGAAATATACAGCCTCTAAGAAAGCAAATGCAGGAGCACACTAAACTCATCACAATCATTTAATTCTTACCTTTTAGTAAGAAACTCAAATTTTAGGTGAACCTGTTGAACCACCTTCATATATATAATTATATGTGCATGATAATGATAACAATAATGATAATTCACAAATAACCCTATAATCTATGTGACTGAAGTTCAAGAATCTATAGTTCTAATGTAAAGTTTATTTTTTAAATTTTTATTTATTTTTTAAATTGTTTTGGCCACGCCGCATGGCTTGCGGGATCTTAGTTCCCTGACCAGGGACTGAACCTGGGCCCTCGGCAGTGAAAGCACGGAGTCTGAACCAGGGAATTCCCAAATATAAAGTTTAAAAAGGAACAAACAAAATTATATACACAGCATGATCATAACTTTGTGAGAAAAAGCATGTATGGTAAAAAAAAAAAAAATTAGGAGGAAGTAAAACCAAAATATAGTCTTTGGGGTAGTGGAATTAAAAGAAATTATTTTTCTAGATGTTTCTAAATTTTTGGAGAGCTATAATATAATCATTTGTAATTCAAACAAACAAAAAACCAACAGAATTGATAGCTCACTGTGTATAAAGCACTCTTCAATACTGATGCTGTAAGGAATAGAAATATATATAAAATATGGTTCTGCTAAAGGATGTTGGCTTAATTTGGATTTTCTGAAATGTGATGGTAACAGTATTAAGCTTCAGATAAGAGTGGAGGTCACAGTCCCCTCAAGGGAAATTCATACAAATTACCTACCTCATAGCAGTACTGTTGAACTTTATGCAAAACTTTGTTTAGGTCCTTGTTCAGTTGTTCAAGCTCTAGAACAATCGTTGCATATCTCCGCTGAAATTCAATGCCAATGGGCATGGAATATGATTTCTGAGAAGAAAAAGAAAAAGTCAGATTTTGATAAATTTTTTTTTTAACAATGTGATTTCAATTTCTAACAGGACATTGGACTTATTCAAAATAGACTAAAGGTTATTAAAACAGTCTGTACTCAAAGTTATTCTTCTTAAATGTGATAATGGTATTATTGCTGTTTAGGAGATTGTTCTTAGGAGTGTCATGATGTCTGTCATTTACTTTTTTTTTTTTTTAAATATTTATTTATTTATTTTTGGCTGCGTTGGGTCTTCATAGCTGCGCGCGGGCTTTCTCTAGTTGCAGCGAGCAGGGGTTACTCTTCGTTGTGGTGCGTGGGCTTCTCATTGCAGTGGCTTCTCTTGTTGCGGAGCATGGGCTCTAGGCACGCAGGCTTCAGTAATTGTGGCACGCGGGCTCAGTAGTTGTGGCTCACAGGCTCTAGAGCACAGGCTCAGTAGTTGTGGCACATGGGCTTAGTTGCTCCGCGGCATGTGAGATCTGCCCGGACCAGGGATCAAACCCGTGTCCCCTGCATTGGCAGGCGGATTCTTAACCACTGCACCACCAGGGAAGTCCCTGTCATTTACTTTTTAAAAAACAGAGATTGTGTGTGTTTATGTGTGTGTGTGTGTGTGTGTGTGTGTGTATATATATATATATATATATATATATATAGAGAGAGAGAGAGAGAGAGAGAGAGAGAGAGTGTGTGCGTGAGAGAGATTAAATGAAGCAAATGAAGCAAAATTGTTGAATCTATATATATGTTTCTTATATAAATCTTTCAACTTTTTTATAACTATCATTTTTAAAAATAAAAAGTTGGTAAAAAATTATATATATTCATTTGAAGTGTTCTAGTTACTAAAACTCAATTGATTCTCCATCTGGAATCAATTCAATATAGCACAATGGATAAGAGCATGGGTGCTAGAATCAGATTATATGTTCAAATCCCAACTCCATTATGTACTAGCTGCGTGACCTTAAGCAAGTTCCTTAATTTCTCTGTGCCTCTGTTTCCTCATCTGCAAAATGGGGATAAAAGAACATCTACCTAACGAGATTATGGTAAAGATTAAATGAAATAATATATGCCAGTATATTGCCTTCCACATAGAAAATGTTCAGTAAATATTAACTGTTATCATCACTGCTATCATTTCATATTTGCTTCCTACCAGTAAGTGTAAATGGACTTTGATTCCATTTCCTTTCCTCTCTTCATAACACCTCCAATAAACTACACTACCTATTCTGCTCCAGCTACAAATGCTGCAATGAGACGTCTTCAGTCAAGCCAAGTTTAACCACACTTCTTTTTTCAGAGGATTTCTGAGAAAGCAGATCATCATGTACCAGGGAAACAAGTACAGTTAAGAAGGGAAAAGTATACCCAGACTGATAGGGATAAACTACTTACAGTAGCACTAAATCACAGTATTATAATTGTTGAAGTTAACAGAAACCTTAGAGATCATCGTGTTCAGCCTTGTCATTTTACAGATGAGAAAACTGAAGCCCAGGAAAGTTAAATGCTTTGCTTAACAGCACGCACTATTAATGATGCACCAGGCACTGTTCTAAGTGTTTAACAGAATCTCACTGAATCCTTACAACCATCCCATGAGAAGGGTACTATAATTATTCCCATTTTACATATGGAGGAATCTGAGGCCCATGTACCACAGCCAATAAGTGGTAAGCACACTGGATCTGAAGCTAGACTGCATCAGTCAGAATTCCTCCGCCACTGGGTCTGATGCAGTGAAAGAGAAGGAAGGGAAAGAATGTCACAAGGAGATTAGGGAAGGGGTAAGTCATTTTACAAATTAATTATTTTTTATTTTGTAATTATTTTTTAAACTGAGGTATAATTGACATACAACATTCTATTAGTTTCATGTGTACAACATAATGATTCTATATTTGTATATATTGCAAAATGATCACTACAATAAGTCAGTTAGCATCCGTCACCATATACAGTTACAGAATTTTTTTCTTGTGATGAGAACTTTTAAGATTTACTCTCTTAGCAACTTTCAAATGTGCAGTACAGTATTATTAATAGTTTGGTCTGCAGCTTTCCAGTCACTTTCTCAAGGCAGTTTATACACATATATGTATAGCTTTTTATAAAAATGAGATCCTACTATAAATATTATTCCACAATTTGTCCAATTAATGTGTCTTAGAGAGCTTTCCATGTTGATATAGACAGATCTAGCTTGTTGCTTTTAAGAACTACATAGTGTGGGACTTCCCTGGTGGTGCAGTGGTTAAGAATCCGCCTGCCAATGCACGGGACACGGGTTCGAGCCCTAGTCCGGGAAGATCCCACATGCCATGGAGCAACTAAGCCCGTGTGCCACAACTACTGAGCCTGTGCTCTAGAGCCCGTGAGCCACAACTACTGAACCCGCATGCCACAACTACTGCAGCCCACCCGCCTAGAGCCTGTGCTCCACAACAAAGAGAAGCCACTGCAATGAGAAGTCTGCACACAGCAACAAAGAGTAGCCTCTGTTCGCTGCAACTAGAGAAAGCCCGTGCACAGCAACAAAGACCCAATGCAGCCAAAAAATAAATAAATAAATTTATTAAAAAAAAAGAACTACATAGTGCTCCAGAAGAATGGCTGTCGCATGATTTATTTGACCACTCCTGTTTAGATGGACATATTGTTTCCATCTTTTTTTTTTTCTATTACAAACAATGCTGCAATAAACATTCTTGTATGCACACCTTTGTGCATATGCACATGAATGTTCATTTGCAATAGCTAAAAACAGTAAACAATCCAAATGTCCATTGACAGGTGAATGGATAAACAAATTGTGGTACAGCCATACAATGAGATACTACTTAGCAATAAAAAGGAACAATATTGTGCGAACTTTGAAACGTGCAACCAAGAGGGTGAATCAAAACTCATTATACTGACTGAAAAGAGCCAGGCAAAAAAAGAGTACATACTGTATGATTCCATTTATATAAAATTCTAGAAAACACAAATGAATTTATAATGATAGAAATTAGATCAGTAGTTGCTGGAGCCTGAAGTAGAGGGAGGGATGGATTACAAAGGGCTTGGGGAAATTTGGGGGGGAAAGGAGAAGATAGAAATATTTGTTATCTAGCTTGTGGTGATGGTTTCATGGACGCATATTTCTATGTATACACACACAAATATACCTCATCAAATTGTACATTTTAAACAGGTATAGTTTATTGTACATCAATGATACCTCAACAAAATGATAATGGGAAAAAGCCACCCAGATCAAACAACAGAACATTGCTAGCACCCCAGAAGCCCTCCATGTGTCACCTTACAATCAATTCTCTTTCATCTCTCTCCAAAGTAACCATTATCCTGACATCAAACATTATAGTTCAGTTTTTGAACTTTATATAAAATACAATCATACAATATATGCAGTCTTTTGTTACTGGCTTCTTTGGGTTAACATTAAGTTTGTGATTCATCCACACTGTTGTGTATATCTGTAGTTAGTTCATTCATTGCTGTATATTATACCTTTGTAGAAATATGATATATTCACCCATTCTACTGTTCTATTTGTTGTTGGCCATTTGGCCTGCTTCTAGGTTTTGGCCAATGTGAATAGTGCAGCTATGACATTTTGTACTTTGTTTAAGTTTAGTAGATAGATCTAAATAGTTTCCCAAGGTGATGGAATAAGAAAGTTCTGGCTGCTTCATATCTTCACCAATCTTTAATACTGTAGTCTTTGAATATTAGCCACTTTAGAGGGTGTGAGTGGTATCTCACTGTGGTATTATTAATCTGCATTTCTCTGATTACTACTGAGGTTACTACTTTTCAAAAAATTTTTTGCTAATTTGAATATCCTATTTTTAAAAATATATGTTCAATTTTCTTTCCTGTCTTCTATTGGGCTGCATATATTTTTCTTATTGACTTAGAGATCTTTATATATTCTGGATACAAGCTTTTTATCAATTATATGTGCTGTAAATATTTTCTTCCATTTTGTGGCTTGCCTTTTCTTTTCTTGTAGTTGTATCTTTTGATGAACAAAGGTTCTTAATTTTAATGTAGTTCAATTTATCAATCTTTTCTTTTATGGTTATTGCTTTCTATATTCTATTTATTTCATTAAAAAAATTCTTATCCCAATGTCTTAAAAATATTCTCCTATATTATCTCTAGAAGCTTCATAGTTTTGCCTTTCACATTTAGATCTAAAATGCCAGTCGTCTGGCTATGTTATGAGATTTACCCCCCTCCTCACACTGATATCCAACTGATCCAGCACCATTATTTCAAAGGCCTTTCTTTCCTCACTGTTCTGCAGAACCACCTTTGTCATAGATCAAGTGTCCGTACACGTGCAAGTCTATTACTGGGCTCTCTATTCTGTTCCATGGTCTTTTTGTCCATGTTGTGCCAGTAGCACACAGTCTTCAATAACTCTAGTTTTGTAATAAGTCTTGATATCCAAGAGTAAGTCATCCTACCTTATTGCAGTTCCACATAAATTTTAGAATCAGCTTGTCAATTTGAACGCACTTATACATACACATACACACACACACACCCCCACCCACCCAGGTGGGATTTTGATTGAGATTACATTCAATCTATGAATAAATTTGGTGGAAATTGACCCCTTTACAAAAGATAGTGTCTGAAATCATAAATATGAATATCTCTCTTTTTATTTAGGTCTTCTTTAATTTCTCTCAACATTTAATAGTTTTCTATATAGAAGTTTAATATATCTTATGTTATATTTATATCAAGGTATGTAGTTTTAAATGGTATTTTTGAAATTTCATTTTATAACTGCTTATTGCTGATATATAGAAACACAACTGCTTAAATAAAAAAACTGACCTTGAATCTAGCAACTTTGCTAAACTCATTTATTAATTCTAATAATTTATCTGCAGATTCTTTTACATTTTCTAGGTACACAATCACATCATCTGTGGATAAAATGGTTTTATTTCTTCCTTTCCAATCTATAGATCTTACTTCATTTTCTTGCTTTGTTACACTGGTTAGGCCCTCCTGTGTACTACTGGATAAAAACTGCGATAGTAGGCCTCCTTATCTCATTCCCAATCTTAAAGAGAAAGTTTTTAACACTCACTAATAAGTATGATATTGGGACTTCCCTGGTGGTGCAGTGGTTAAGAATCTGCCTGCCAATGCAGGGGACATGGGTGTGAGCCCTGGTCTGGGAAGATCCCACATGCCTCAGAGCAACTAAGTCCATGCACCACAACTTCTGAGCCTGTGCTCTAGAGCCCACGAGCCATAACTACTGAAGCTTGCGTGCCTAGAGCCCGTGCTCCGCAACGAGAAGCCACCACAACGAGAAGCCTGCACACCACAACGAAGAGTAGCCCCCGCTCGCCGCAACTAGAGAAAGCCTGTGAGCAGCAACAAAGACCCAACACAGCCAAACAAACAAACAAACAAACAAAAACCCTGTACCTGAATGTTCATAGTCACCTTATTCATAATAGCCAGTGTGGAAGCAATCCAAATGTCCCTCAATGATGAATAAATAAATAAAATGTGGTATATCCATACAATGGAATATTATTTGGCAATAAAAAGAAGTACTGGGAATTCTCTGGTCGTCCAGTGGTTAGGACTCCATGCTTCCACTGTCAGGAGCCAGGTTTGATCCCTGGTCAGAGAACTAAGATCCCACCCACAAGCTGCACAGCCAATAAAAAAAAAAATTAAAAAAAAAAAAAGTACTGATACATGTTACAACATGGATGAGCCTTCAAAACATTATGCTATGTGAAAGAATACAGTCACAAATGATCACATTTACATTAAATGTCCAGAATAGGGGGACAGAAATTAGATTAGTGATTGCCTAGGTTTGGGGTGGGGGGTGGTTAGAGGTGAAGTGAGGAAAAAATACAGGGTTTCTTTTTGGGATAATGAAAATGTTTTTAAATTATGATGATGCCTGCACAGCCTGTGAACTGAACTGTAAACTAAACACCACGGAACTGTCCACTTACTGTAAATGGGTGAATTGTATGGTATGTGAATAATACCTCAATAAGGCTGTTACTTTAAAAACCTGCCCTTTTAAATAAGTTACTATAATTAAGCATGGTTTCCTATCAATCCCTCCTATATAATCAACTAACGTGCTTTAGGTCAGGGGTCTCCAACCCCCAGGCCATGGACCGGTATTGGTCCGTGGCCTGTTAGGAACCAGGCCACACAGCAGGAGGTGAGTGGCGGGCAAGCGAGCCAAGCTTCATCTGTATTTACAGCCGCTCCCTATTGCTCGCGTTACTGCCCGAGCTCTGCCTCCTGTCAGATCAGTGACAGTGTTAGATTCTCATAGGAGCACGAACCCTGCTGTGAACTGTGCATGCGAGGGATCTAGGTTGCCCGCTCCTTATGAGAATCTAATGCCTGATGATCTGAGGTGGAGCTGAAGCAGTGATGCTAGCGCTGGGGAGCGGCTGCAAATACAGATTATCATTAGCAGAGAGGTCTGACTGCACAGAGACCATAATAATAAATCAGTTGCTTGCAGACTCATATCAAAACCCTATCAGTGAGTGGCAAGTGAAATCGAGCTCAGGGCTCCCACTGATTCTGCATTATGGTGAGCTGTATAATTATTTCATTATCTATTACAATGTAATAATAATAGAAAAAGCGCACAATAAATGTACTGCGCTTGAATCATCCTGAGACCACCCCCCACCCCCCACCCCTGGTCCAGGGAAAAACTGTCTTCCACAAAACCAGTCCCTGGTGCCAAAAAGGTTGGGGACCGCTGCTTTAGGTTGTCACATACAGGTTGAGTGTGGCACACAAAATGGACTTTTTTTTTTTTTCTTGGATGTATTCTACTTTCAGGACTGGTTAGCTAGTAAGGAGATTTCTTCAGAGATTCATAATCTCAAAAATAAAAGAGGACTAACAAACATGATATGACAATTCTGACAACATATTCAGGGCAAGAAAAGACCAACTTTCATAGTGGTGGATGGAGAGAGGGAAGGAGTACAGAGAACATAGTATTCAGAGTTTTCCAAAGCCACTAATACATGGTTTTAAAAATGGTTAAGACAGAACTCTCAGGGATAAATCCCCTTTTCCACTCTTGAATTATTATTAATGTCCATGTATGACAAGTCAAATTTCCAAAGTGGAAAAGCAATTATTAGAGACTGACTGAGACTGCTAGTTCAGTATCTAATAGTGTTGAGGCAATTCAAATCTATTTTAATAAATTCCACTTGCACTATTAATTTCTATGTGGATGCTTTGTATGTGTATTTTAAAAATATTTTAATAATCAAAAATAGAAAAGGCATATTGAAGTCAATAAGCTTAGACAAACTTTCACTGACTTTAACATACTACATAATCTGGACAAGAAAAGGTAGTTCAAAGCTTTAACTCTGAATGAACTTGATAAAAACTTCTCAGGTGTATGGCTGAGAAATTTGTCCTTGTTTCATAAAAGTGACTAAAGTATTTTAAAATAATTTTCCTCCCTTTGCTTTATAAATTGAAAGTTTGAACATCTAATTTCATATTTTGACAACTCTGGCTGTAGTTTGCTTTTGCTGAGTAAAGTATTAGATAAACAATTAAGTTTTCCAAAATTAAAGGAGACTTTACCAGACCAATGTTCCATTTTTTAAATAAATTCCATCAGAAAATATACTGGACAAAGTAGTATGTCCAGTTCTTTGAGATGAAAAATAGTGAACTACTCAGGTCATTTTGGTAAAAATAGAATAGAAATTAGCTATCAGCTTCAAAATTAAGTTAAATTAATTAAATAAAATTAAATATTTGTTAGGGCAGAGGCTGGGTAGGGATAGGGTAGATAAAATTACTCCTAGTCAGTGCTAAAATCACTTGGGATTAATGTAAATGTTAAATTAGTTCAATGTCACTAACCTGATGTGTCACAGAAAATTAGGGAAAAATGTATACCAAGAAAATCTGTAATCCATAAATCTGAAAGAATTGCTACACTTCTGAAGGGTTTTTAAAATAATAGTTCTGGATATATTAAAAATAAAATCTCCTTACAATACCTGGGAGTCTTCCTTCTGCAAAGAAGGAATTAAACTAATTGAATAATCTGTATTTGTCCCTGAAATACTCTGCAAAATTCCAACTCACAAGTAATATACAAAACAGAATAAATAATAGGTATGTTAAGATTAAAGGATATAACTTGATTTTTACTACCTCTACAAGGCTGTACATATATTACATCAACATAATAGCAATGGCATAGTCTCTGAAGGTACTTTCCACATTTTATTTACTTTTTAAAACTAATCTCAAATCACATACCATACACTTATTTCCTTTTTGATGATTCCACTTAAACTTAGGGTATGGTTTGTTAAACAAAACTTATGAACAAAATAATTATCATGTTTATTGCATGTTATACAAAGGAGCTACTGTGAATAGAAATCCATCCTTCTCCACCATTTGTTTTTAATGAATACAGGTATCAAACAATCCTGAACATACTTCTGATACTACTAGCAGTTAGCAACTCTTCAAAAATCAACACAATTAGCAACAGCATTCATTTTACCTGCTACCTTAAACAATTTAAATTTCAACTCTTTTGCCAAGTAAGCATGTGATTTACGCTTTTCCTTCTTTTGGAAACAGTTTTATTCTAAAGCATTCTGATATGTCTTCCCTTGATCTTATCCTGTAAACCTGAATTCCAGGTTTATGTTTAAATGACAGTGCCTTGATACGAGAAAAAAAATAGAGTGGTACATTTTCCTCCTGTTGTCTGAAAACATAATGTGTACATGTTTTAAATATTTTATTAGCAATGAATGACCATATCATGTTTACCAGTTGGAACAGTTTTATTAAATGAGTGTTTTGCACTGTAATAACGAAGATAGTAAGCTGGGGATCCTCTAAAATCAATTGTTGTCTGTTTGTTCTATAGATGCCTGTGGAAGTTTCATATTTTCTTTGGACATCATTAGACTTCCTAGTTCTTGAAGTAATGTTTTAATGCTATATGAATTATGACATTTTGCTTAACACTGGTATGTTCTGTGAATCCACCATCCCACTGGAAATATTCTATCCATATTAAATTTTCTTGTAAATCTAACTAATGGAGGAGTTTCTGGATATCTAGGTCATTCTAGCTTCCAGGCTTTATATTCTGTTTTCATAATTTGTCTGTGGAGGCCATCATCATCTTCGGTGGCTCTAGACTTCAGTTATTTATTTCTAATTGTTAAACTCTCCTTGCATTCCTGGAATAAATCTATTGGCTGTGATGATGTACCTTTTTTTTTTTTTTTTTTTGATGATGTACCTTTTTAAACATACTAACAAATTCCCATTTGTTAATATTTTGTTTAGGATTCTGTCACCTACATTCATGAATGAGATTGGCTAGTAGTTATTCTCTTTTGTCATATCTTTGTTAGGTTTTGATATCAAATTATTCAAGCATCACAAAATGAATTGGAAAATGCTCCTTGTTTTTTTCCTATTCTCTAGAAAAAGTTTCTGAAAGTTGACGGTGATGGTAAACACTTGGTTGAATTCACTGGTATGGAAGAATGCATCTGGGGTTGTAGGTTCTTTGTGGTCAAGTTTTAAATTACAGATTCATTTATAAGGTAGTGATAGGCTTATTCAGACTTTCTATTTCTTATTATATCAATGTCAGCAAGTTGTATTTTTCTAGGAATTTGTCTCCATCTCAATTTTCAAACATATTTACAGGTAGCTGTTTATAATATGTATTAGTCTGCTCAGGCTGCTATAATAGAACACCATGGACTGGGTGGCTTAAGTAACAGAAATAAATTTTTTTGTGTTCTGAAGGCTGTAAGTTCAAGATCAAGGTGCTGGCAGGGATGGTTTCTGATGAGAACTTTCTTCCTGGCTTGTAGATGGCTATTTTCTCCTTGTGTCCTCAGATGGCCTTCCTTCTGTGCACACAAGAGAAATCTCTGGTGTCTCTTCCCCTCTTCTTATAAGGACACCAGTCCTATTAATTTGAGCCCCAACCTATGGCTTCATTTAACCCAAATTACCTCCTTAAAGGCCCTATCTCTAAATACAGTCATATTGGGCTTAAGGCACCAACTTCTGAATTTGGAGGGGACAAAATTCAATCACACAAAATTCAATAACACAGTATCCTCTCAAGATCTTTTTCACGTCTGTAGGTGGTATTGTGATGTCCCTTCTTTCTTCCTTCCATTTTTTTTAAAAAAATTAATTTATTTATTTTTGGCTGCGTTGGGTCTTCGTTGCTGTGCACAGGCTTTCTCTAGTTGTGGCGAATGGTGGCTACTCTTCGTTGTGGTGCACGGGCTTCTCACTGCGGTGGCTTCTACTGTTGCAGAGCACAGGCTCTAGGCATGCGGGCTTCGGTACTTGTGGCACATGGGCTCAGTAGTTGTGGCTCACGGGCTCTAGAGCACAGGCTCAGTAGTTGCGGCACATGGGCTTAGTTGCTCCGCAGCATGTGGCATCTTCCCAGACCAGAGCTCGAACCCGTGTCCCTGCATTGGCAGGAGGATTCTTAACCACTGCGCCACCAGGGAAGTCCCTCAAGTCTATGTTCTTACTGATTTTTTTTTTAAACCTTTATATTTTATTAGTTACTAAGAGGGCTATGGAAATTGTGTTGCTGTAACAGTGAATTTGTCTTTTTCCTTTGAGTTTTGCCAATTTTTGCTTTATACATCTGGAGGCTAAGTTATTAGGTACATGTCAATTTCAAGTTATTATTCTGAAATTATACCTTTCATCATTAAGAACCACACCTCCTTACAGCAAGTAAGATATGGTGAATTAAACCTTTCATCATTAGGAAGCACACCTCTTTATATCCAGTAATATGTATTGCCCTGAATTTTACTGTTGGATATTAATATAGTTATAAGCCCTTCTGTTATTATTTTAAAATTTGTACTGTATATCTTTTCATACATTTACAATTTTATTCTTTCTGGATCCTTTTATATTAAATGTGTCTCTTGCAAGAATCATAGAGCTGGGTGTTTTTTTTAAATTGAAGTACAGTTGATTTACAATATTATTATATTAGTTTCAGGTGTACAACATAGTGATTCAATATTTTTATAGATTATATGCCATTTAAAGTTATTACAAAATAATGGCTAAATTTCTCTGTGTTGTACAATATAACCATGTTGCCTATTTATTTTATACATAGTAGTCTGTACCTCTTAATCCCCTACCTCTATCTTGCCCATCCCCCTTTCCCTTTCCCCACTGGTAACCGCTAGTTTGTTCTCTATATCTGTGCATCTGTTTCTGTTTTGTTATATACATTTGTTTTATTTTCTAGCTTCCACATATAAGTAATAACATAGAGTATTTGTCTCTCTCTGACTGACTTATTTCACTAAGCATAATACCCTCTAGGTTGATCCACGTTGTTGCAAATGGCAGCATGTCATCCTTTTTTAAGGCCAAGTAATATTCCATTGTGCGTGTGTGTGCACGCGTGCATGTATATGCATACACACATATATACTGACTACATCTTCTTTATCCATTCATCTGCTGATGGACACTTAGGTTGCTTCTGTATCTTGGCTGTTGCAAACAATGCTGCTATGAACATTGGAATGCATTTATCTTTTTGCATTATTGTTTTTGTTTTCTTCGAATATATAACCAGTAGTGGAATTGCTGGATCACATGGTAGGAGTTGGATTTTATTTTTCCTCTAGTCTGGCAATCTTTGCCTTTTATTCAGGAAATTTAGTCTACTTATACTCAATACTATTTATCAATATATTTAGACTTAAATCTACCATCTTACTATTTTCCTTCTATATGTCCCACCTGTTAGGTGTCATTCTTTTCTTTCTTTCCTTGCCTTCTCTTAGACTGAATGAACATTTTATTGTTCCATTCCTTCACCCATCTCCCCCTGATTAGTTTGGTAGTTATTCATCTTTTACTATTATTTTAACAGGTACCTTAGAGATTAAAATGTACATCCTTGATTAATCAAAGTCTATGTGTATACACACCCTTTACTCTGACCAAAAGACAACTGTTGTACTTTTAAACCTTTATATTTTAAACGCCACAAGATACTATTTTATCATTTTATATGGTGTCACTTAGACTAATCTACATATTTATCCTTTTTGTTGTTTTTCATTCCTTTTTGAAAGTTCAAGTATCTTAAAAAAACAAGTTTTTCTTTCCTGCTTGAAGAAAACCTTTATTATTTTCTTAAGTGTAGGTATTCTGGTAACAAATTCTATAATTTGTCTGCAAATGTCCTTATATTAACTTTACCCTTAAAGGAATTTTCACTGGATATAGAACTAGGCAGAAGTTTTGTTTCCGCCCTATAAAGATGTCATTCCATTCTCTTCCATCCTCTGTGGTTTCTATGGAGAAGTCACCTGTCAAACAAATTGTTACTCTTTTGAAGGTACTTCCCGTCTTCCATTCTACTCTGGGTACTTTAAATACTTTTCACTTTGTGTTCAGTTTTCAGCAGTTTTACTATGATGTGTCTAGGAGTCATTACCTTTTTATTTATCCCATTAGGATTCATGGGGGTTCTTGAATTTGTGGCCTGTTGTCTTTCAACAGTTTTGGAATGTTCTCAGCTCTTAAAATATTCCTTCTGTCCCATTCTCTTTCTCTCCTCCTTCTGTTACTCTATTAGACATATTAGACTCCCCACTATATCCCTTATTTACCCTATCCTCTCTTCTGAATTTTCTATCCATCTTTCTCTCCTTGCTTAAGTCTGAATATTTTCTTCTGATTTGTTTTCAATTACTAGTTCTCTCTTCAGCTGTTCCTAATCTGCTGTGGTTATATCTACCAACTGAGTTCTTAATTTTGATTATTGTAGTTTATATCTAGAGTTTCATTTGTTCCTTTTTGTTGTTGTTGTTTCCAGTTCTCTTCTAAAATTCTCCATTTTGTCTCATCTCTTTAAACAAAACAAGCATTTAAAATCTATGTCTAAGAATACCATTCTCTGTAATTTGCCCACTGTTCATATTTTCTTTTGATTTTTGTTAGGGTTATCTTGTCTCCTATTGTGTCTGGGATTTAAAATTGAGTATTAGACACTGTATGTTAAAAACTGTAGAAATAATTTCAGGTCTAGTATGATATTATATTCCTCTAGGAGGATTTATATTTACTTCTAGTGGGCTGCTTGGGGTCCTAGTGCTCCATAATCATCTTAATTCAATTTCAGAGGTAAGATTATTTGAAGCTGGGCCAGTGTAGCCTTTTGGGGTTCCAACCCAGAACATGGAAGGTTCACCAGCTTCCCTCAACCTCTGCTAGTTCTCTGGACTCTAATTTTGTCCTCCCCACCCTTGTAAGACTTTTGAGAACACCACTCAGTTTCTCCGCCACCTTTTCTGCAACTTGCAGAAGTCCCTAAGGAAAAAGCAATCCTAAATGCCAGCTTCCCCCTTCTGAGTTTACTTCTTTTCCTAGATCCTATCCCTATAATGCTTTAATACCTTATTAATGCTCCAGTTTCTTCAAACAGCTTATTTTTATATTTTATTACAGAGGAAACAGCTATTCTCAACTATCTGGATTAGGAAGACTAATCCAAATTATCTAGTCTGCCATTATCAAAAGCAGAAGCAGCATTAACTTTTCCCAAGCAGTATGTTCAAATTCTTTAGAGAAGTGTCTGTTACTTTCTCTCCCTTTAACTTGGGTAAATACCACATTTACATTCTGTCACTGGGATGAAGAGGGGAATGTGGAAACAGAAATGGAATGAATTCCTTTTAAAGTACTGCACCTCACTTTTGCATTCCTCTATCATATTTGCAACTCTTGGCCTGGAGTCTCTTCAGGGTTCCAACATGCAGACTCTTTTAGCCAAGGTTTTTATTTCATCCAACAACACGTAAGAAAAATTTTAAAAATCTTTCAGACATTGTTAAGCAGTCTGTTTCGATGTACTCTATTTACTTTTTTTTTGTATTTCTAATTTTGCATGGAATTGTAAGGGATAGGAAGAAAACACATGTTCAGCCTACCATGTTAAATCAGAAGTATAATTAAATCTTTAAAATACTCATACATTTTGACCCTGCCATTGTACTTTCTAAGAATTTATTTTTTTAAAAAAATTTTTAAATTTTTTTATTTTTTTTATACTGTTCTTATTAGTCATCAATTTTATACACGTCAGTGTGTACATGTCAATCTCAATCTCCCAGTTCATCACACCACCACCGCCACCCCCTGCTGCTTTCCCCCCTTGGTGTCCATACGTTTGTTCTCTACATCTGTGTCTCTATTTCTGCCTGCAAACCGGTTCATCTGTACCATTTCTCTAGGTTCCACATATATGCATTAATACACGATATTTGTTTTTCTCTTTCTGACTTACTTCACTCTGTATGACAGTCTCTACATACATCCACGTCTCAACAAATGACCCAATTTCGTTCCTTTTTATGGCTGAGTAATATTCCATTGTAAATATGTACCACATCTTCTTTATCCATTTGTCTGTTGATGGGCATTTAGGTTGCTTCCATGACCTGGCTATTGTAAATAGTGCTGCAATGAACATTGGGGTGCATGTGTCTTTTTGAATTATGGTTTTCTCTGGGTATATGCCCAGTACTGGGATTGCTGGATCATATGGTAATTGTATTTTTAGGAACCTCCATACTGTTCTCCATAGTGGCTGTATCAATTTACATTCCCACCAACAGTGCAAGAGGGTTCCCTTTTCTCCACACCCTCTCCAGCATTTGTTGTTGTAGATTTTCTGATGATGCCCATTCTAACTGGTGTGAGGTGATACCTCACTGTAGTTTTGATTTGCATTTCTCTAATAATTAGTGATGTTGAGCAGCTTTTCATGGGCTTCTTGGCCATCTGCATGTCTTCTTTGGAAAAATGTCTATTTAGGTCTTCTGCCCATTTTTGGATTGGGTTGTTTGTTTTTTTTTTAATATTGAGCTGCATGAGCTGTTTATATATTTTGGAGATTAATCCTTTGTCCACTGATTCATTTGCAAATATTTTCTCCCATTCTGAGGGCTGTCTTTTCATCTTGTTTATGGTTTCCTTTGCTGTGCAAAAGCTTTTAAGTTTCATTAGGTCCCATTTGTTTATTTTTGTTTTTATTTCCATTACTCTAGGAGGTGGATCAAAAAAGATCTTGCTGTGATTTACGTCAAAGAGTGTTCTTCCTATGTTTTCCTCTAAGAGTTTTATAGTGTCTGGTCTTACATTTAGGTCTCTAATCCATTTTGAGTTTATTTTTGTGTATGGTGTTAGGGAGTGTTCTAATTTCTTCTTTTTCTTTTTTTTCTAATTTCATTCTTTTACATGTAGCGGTCCACTTTTCCCAGCATCACTTATTGAAGAGACTGTCTTTTCTCCATTGTATATCCTTGCCTTCTTTGTCATAGATTAGTTGACCATAGGTGCGTGGGTTTATCTCTGGGCTTTCTATCTTGTTCTATTGATCTATGTTTCTGTTTTTGTGCCAGTACCATATTGTCTTGATTACTGTAGCTTTGTAGTATAGTCTGAAGTCAGGGAGTCTGATTCCTCCAGCTCCGTTTTTTCCCCCTCAAGACTGCTTTGGCTATTCGGGGTCTTTTGTGTCTCCATACAAATTTTAAGATTTTTTTGTTGTAGTTCTGTAAAAAATGCCATTGGTAATTTGATAGGGATTGCATTGAATCTGTAGATTGCTTTGGGTAGTATAGTCATTTTCACAATATTGATTCTTCCAATCCAAGAACATGGTATATCTCTCCATCTGTTGGTATCAAATTGAATTTCTTTCATCAGTGTCTTATAGCTTTCTGCATACAGGTCTTCTGTCTCCCTAGGTAGGTTTTTTCCTAGGTATTTTATTCTTTTTGTTGCAATGGTAAATGGGAGTGTTGCCTTAATTTCTCTTTCAGATTTTTCATCATTAGTGTATAGGAATGCAAGAGATTTCTGTGCATTAATTTTGTATCCTGCAACTTTACCAAATTCATTGATTAGCTCTAGTAGTTTTCTGGTGGCATTTTTAGGATTCTCTATGTATAGTATCATGTCATCTGCAAACAGTGACAGTTTTACTTCTTCTTTTCCAATTTTTATTCCTTTTATTTCTTTTTTTTCTCTGATTGCTGTGGCTAGGACTTCCAAAACTATGTTGAATAATAGTGGTGAGAGTGGACACCCTTGTCTCATTCCTGATCTTAGAGGAAATGCTTTCAGTTTTTCACCATTGAGAATGATGTTTGCTGTCGGTTTGTTGTATATGGCCTTTATTGAGGTAGGTTCCCTCTATGCCCAGTTTCTGGAGACTTTTTATCATAAATGGGTGTTGAATTTTGTCAAAAGCTTTTTCTGCATCTATTGAGATGATCATATGGTTTTTATTCTTCAATTTGTTAATATGGTGCACATTGATTGGTTTGCATATATTGAAGAATCCTTGCATCCCTGGGATAAATCCCACTTGATCATGGTGTATGATCCTTTTAATGTGTTGTTGGATTCTGTTTGCTAGTATTTTGTTGAGGATTTTTGCATCTATATTCATGAGTGATATTGGTCTGTAATTTTCTTTTTTTGTAGTATCTTTGTCTGGTTTCGGTATCAGGGTGATGGTGGCCTCATGGAATGAGTTTGGGAGTGCTCCTTCCTCTGCAATTTTTTGGAAGCGTTTGAGAAGGATGGGTGTTAGCTCTTCTCTAAATGTTTGATAGAATTCACCTGTGAAGCCATCTGGTCCTGGACTTTTGTTTGTTGGAAGATTTTTAATCACAGTTTCAATTTCATTACTTGTGATTGGTCTGTTCATATTTTCTATTTCTTCCTGGTTCAGTCTTGGAAGGTTATACCTTTCTAAGAATTTGTCCATTTCTTCCAGGTTGCCCATTTTAATGGCATAGAGTTGCCTGTAGTAGTCTCTTAGGATGCTTTGTATTTCTGCAGCATCTGTTGTGACTTCTCCTTTTTCATTTCTCATTTTATTGATTTGAGTGCTCTCTCTCTTTTTCTTGATGAGTCTGGCTAATGACTTATCAATTTTGTTTATCTTCTCAGAGAACCAGCTTTTAGTTTTATTAATCTTTTGCTATTGTTTTCTTTGTTTCTATTTCATTTATTTCTGCTCTGATCTTTATGATTTCTTTCCTTCTGCTAACTTTGGGTTTTGTTTGTTCTTCTTTCTCTAGTTCCTTTAGGTGTAAGGTTAGATTGTTTATTTGAGATTATTCTTGTTTCTTGAGGTAGGCTTGTATAGCTATAAACTTCCCTCTTAGAAGTGCTTTTGCTGCATCCCATAGGTTTTGGATCGTTGTGTTTTCATTGTCATTTGTCTCTAGGTATTCTTTGATTTCCTCTTTGATTTCTTCAGTGATCTCTTGGTTATTTAGTAACGTATTGTTTAGCCTCCATGTGTTTGTGTTTTTTACGTTTTTTTCCCTGTAACTGATTTCAAATCTCATAGCATTGTGGTCAGAAAAGATGCTTGATATGAATTCAATTTTCTTAAATTTACTGAGGCTTGATTTGTGACCCAAGATGTGATCTATCCTGGAGAATGTTCCATGCACACTTGAGAAGAAAGTGTAATCTGCTGTTTTGGGATGGAATGTCCTACAAATATCAATTAAATCTATCTGGTCTATTGTGTCATTTAAAGCTTCTGTTTCCTTATTTATTTTCATTTTGGATGATCTGTCCATTGGTGTAAGTGAGGTGTTAAAGTCCCCCACTATTATTGTGTTACTGTCAATTTCCTCTTTTATAGCTGTTAGCAGTTGCCTTATGTATTGAGGTGCTCCTACGTTGGGTGCATATATATTTATAATTGTTATATCTTCTTCTTGGATTGATCCCTTGATCATTATGTAGTGTCCTTCCTTGTCTCTTGTAACATTATTTTAAAGTCTATTTTATCTGATATGAGTATAGCTACTCCAGCTTTCTTTTGATTTCCATTTGCATGGAATATCTTTTTCCATCCCCTCACTTTCAGTCTGTATGTGTCCCTAGGTCTGAAGTGGGTCTCTTGTAGACAGCACATATATGGGTCTTGTCTTTGTATCCATTCAGCAAGCCTATGTCTTTTGGTTGGAGCATTTAATCCATTCACGTTTAAGGTAATTATCGATATGTATGTTCCTATGACCATTTTCTTAATAGTTTTGGGTTTGTTTTTGTAGGTCCTTTTCTTCTCTTGTGTTTCCCACTTAGAGAAGCTCCTTTGGCATTTTTTGTAGAGCTGGTTTGGTGGTGCTGAATTCTCTTAGCTTTTGCTTGTCTGTAAAGCTTTTGATTTCTCCATCGAATCTGAATGAGATCCTTGCCAGGTAGAGTAATCTTGGTTGTAGGTTCTTCCCTTTCATCACTTTAAGTATATCATGCCACTCCCTTCTGGCTTGTAGAGTTTCTGCTGAGAAATCAGCTGTTAACCTTATGGGAGTTCCCTTGTATGTTATTTGTCGTTTTTCCCTTGCTGCTTCAATAATTTTTCTTTGTGTTTCATTTTTGCCACTTTGATTACTATGTGTCTTGGCGTGTTTCTCCTTGGGTTTATCCTGTATGGGACTCTCTGCGCTTCCTGGACTTGGGTGGCTATTTCCTTTCCCATGTTAGGGAAGTTTTCGACTATAATCTCTTGAAATATTTTCTCTGGTCCTTTCTCTCTCTTCTCCTTCTGGGACCCCTATAATGCGAATGTTGTTGCATTTAATGTTGTCCCAGAGGTCTCTTAGGCTGTCTTCATTTCTTTTCATTCTTTTTTCTTTATTCTGTTTCACAGCAGTGAATTCCACCATTCTGTCTTCCAGGTCACTTATCCGTTCTTCTGCCTCAGTTATTCTGCTATTGATTCCTTCTAGTGTAGTTTTCATTTCATTTATTGTATTGTTCATCTCTGTTTGTTTGTTCTTTAATTCTTCTAGGTCTTTGTTAAACACTTCTTGCATCTTCTCGATCTTTGCCTCCATTCTTTTTCCGAGGTCCTGGATCATGTTCACTATCATTATTCTGAATTCTTTTTCTGGAAGGTTGCCTATCTCCACTTCATTTAGTTGTTTTTCTGGGGTTTTATCTTGTTCCTTCATCTGGTACATAGCCCTCTGCCTTTTCATCTTGTCTATCTTTCTGTGAATGTGGTTTTTGTTCCACAGGCTGCAGGATTGTAGTTCTTGCTTCTGCTCTCTGCCCTCTGGTGGATGAGGCTATCTAAGAGGCTTGTGCAAGTTTCCTGATGGGAGGGACTGGTGGTGGGTAGAGCTGACTCTATGAATTTATCTTACAAATAGACACAAACAAATGCACAAAACTATACAGACAAGGACATTTACTGTAGCAGTATTGTAGTATAATCATGGAAATAACTCAAATATCCAGTAATAGATTATTTAAATTATGGTATAATACAGAAATTTTAGGAGACTGAGATAAGTTAATATATAATGATATAATTTCATTTTTGTTAGAAAATAATTTTCAAAGCAACTCGGAAACAGACTCTGCCCTGTCAGGGTGGCAATGGCCACTGAGCAGGGAGGAAGTTCTGCCTCTCACTCTGCACAGGCTCTAGCTCCTCCAACAGCAGTCACACCTCCTATCAAGGTGACAGTGGCCAGCACACCCTCAGGAAAGATGTGGCTGTCATCCACATAAAATTCAGCCTTCACACCAAAGACACTGGGTACATGCCATCTACAAAGGGACACTCCCACATAAAGACACCCCTTCAAGACCACAATAGATAACTGTTTCACCCAAATTCACAGAGACAGAGAAAGTAAAATGAAAAGGCAAAGGAACTACTCTCAATTGAAAAAGCAAGAGAAAACCCCTGAAAAAAAAAATGAAACAGAGATAATCAGTCTATCAGAGAATGAATTAAAAAATTTGGTAATATGGGAATTCCCTGGTGGTCCAGTGGTTAGGACTTGGCATTCTCACTGCCAGGGGCCTGGGTTCGATCCCTGGTCAGGGAACTAAGATCCCACAAGCTTGGGATCTTAGTTCCCGTGGTGTGGCCAAAAAAAAAAAAAAAAATTTGGTAATAAACATGCTAACTGAATTAAGAAAGAGAAATGATCTATAAGCACAGATCATTTTAACAAGGAACTAGAAACTATAAATAAGACCCAATCAAAAATAGGTAATTCAATTCCTGAGATAAAAGCACTCTAGAAGCAATGAATAGCAGACTAAATGACAGAAGAACACATAAGTGATCTGGAAGACAGAGTAATGGAAATCACCCAATCAGAACAGCAGACAGAAAGACAAATGAAAATAAACCAAAAAAACCAAACCAAACAAACAAACAACAAAAAAAACAAAAGCAACATGTGAGATCTTTGGGATAATATAAAATGTGCCAACATTCACATTATGGGGGTTTCAGAAGGAGAAGATAGAGAGAAACTGTATTTAAAGAAATTATGGTTGGAAATTTCCCAAATCTTAAGAAGTAAACAGATATCCAGGTACAGGAAGCACATAGGGCCCCAGACAAGGTGAACCCAAACAGACCCACACCAAGACATATCATAATTAAAATGGCAAAAGTTAAAGATAAATAGAGAATTCTAAAGGCAGCAAGAGAAAAACAGAGTCATATACAAGGGAATGTCTAAAAGCCTATCAACTGATTTCTCTGCAGAAATTCTGCAGGCCAGAAGGGAGTGGCATGATATATTCAAAGTCCTAACAGGGAAAACCCTGCAACCTAGGATACTCTACCCATCAAGATTATCATTTAGAATAGAAGGAGAGATAAAGAACTTCTCAGACAAGCAAAAACTAAAAGAATTCACCAATACTAAACCTAGCCTAAAAGAAATGTTGGAGGGTCTTCTCTAAATGGAAAAGAAGTAACAATCTATAGGAAAAGGGAAATCCCAACAGAAAAGGCAAATATATAGTAAGGATTGAAGATCACTTAAATAAGACAGTACCTAGATTAAAAAAAAAGAAATTATAAAAGCAACTATAACTGCAATAAACAGTAAAGGGATAAGCGTGAATGTAAAATATGACATCAAAAAAAACAACATATGAAGGGGAATTCCCTGGTGGTCCAGTGGTTAGGACTCAGTGCTCTCACTGCCAGGGCCTCAGGTTTGATCCCTGGT
This sequence comes from Balaenoptera physalus, assembly GCF_965194825.1. NCBI lineage: Eukaryota > Metazoa > Chordata > Mammalia > Artiodactyla > Balaenopteridae > Balaenoptera > Balaenoptera physalus. Next base: position 24,691,746 of record NC_138882.1, read on the forward strand.
CAGGGTACTAAGATCCCACAACCCGTGCAGTGTGTGTGTGTGGGGGAAAAAAAAAAAAAAAAATATATATATATATATATATATATATATATATACATATATATATGTATATGAAGGAGGGGAGTGAAAACTGTAGAACTTTTTAGAATGTGTTTGAACTTAAATGATTATCAGTTTAAAGTAGACATCATTATAGGTCAACATATATGAACCCCATTGTAACTACAAATCAAAAACCTACAGTAGATACACAAAAACCGAAAAGAAAGGAACTCAAGCATACTAAAAAAGAAAATCATCAAACCACTATGGGAGAAACAAAAAGAAGAAATGAGTGAAGAAGAACTACAAAAACAACTGGAAAACAAGGATTAAAATGGCAATGAGTACATACCTATCAATAATTACTTTAAATGCCAATGGACTAAACGCTCCAAAAGACAGGGTGGTTGACTGGATAAAAAAAACAAAACCCTTCAACAAACTGCCTGATAGACTCACTTCAGGGTAAAAGACACATACAGACTGAAAGTGAGTGGATAAAGAAAACATTTCATGCAAACGAAAATGACAAGAAAGCAGGGGTAGCAATACTCATATCAGACAAAATAGACTTTGAAAGAAAGGTTATAACAAAAGGTAGCAAAGGGCATTATATAATGATAAAGGGATCAAAACAAGACAGGATATAACATTTGTTAACATACATGCACCTAATATAGGCACACCTAAATATATAAAGCAAATATTAACAGACATAAAGGGAGAAATTGAGAAAAATATAATAACAGTAGGGGACTTTAACACCCCATTTACATCGATGGACATACAATCCAGACAGAAACTCAACAGGGAAACAGTAGTCTTAACTGACACATTAGACCAGTTGGACTTAATTGATAGCTACAGGAAATTACATCCAAAAATAGCAGAATACACACACATTCTTTCAAGGGCACATGGAACGTTCTCCAGGATAGATCACATACTAGGTCACAAGTCTCAAGAAACGTAAGAGGATAGAAATTATATCAAGAATTTCTCCCAAGCACAACAGTATGAAACTATAAAAACTACAGAAAGAAAACCAGGAAAGAACAAACACACTGAGACTAAACAATATGCTACTAAGAAAAAAAAAAAAAAAAAAAAAAAAGGTCAATGATGAAATCAAAAAGGAAATTAGAAAATACCTCAGGACAAATGAAAATGAAAACACAATTTTCCGGGGCTTCCCTGGTGGCGCAGTGGTTGAGAGTCTGCCTGCCGGTGCAGGGGACACGGGTTCGAGCCCTGGTCTGGGGGGATCCCACGTGCCGCGGGGCGGCTGGGCCCGTGGGCCACAACTACTGAGCCTGCGCGTCTGGAGCCTGTGCTTCGCAATAAGAGAGGCCGCGATAGTGAGAGGCCCGCGCATCGCGATGAGGAGTGGCCCCCGCTCGCCGCAACTGGAGAAAGCCCTCGCACAGAAACGAAGACCCAACACAGCCATAAATGAATAAATAAATAAATAAATAAATATTAAAAAAAAAAAAAAACAAACACAATTTTCCAAAATCTATGGGATGCAGCGAAAATTGTTCTAAGAGAGAAGTTCATAGTGATATAGGCCTTCCTCAAGAATAAGAAAAATCTCAAAAAAACAACCTAACCTACCACCTAAAAGAATTAGAAAAAGAAAAACAAAGTCCAAAGTCAGCAGAAGGAAGGAAATAATAAAGATCAGAGAGAATAAATAAAATAGAGACCAAAAAATCAATAGAGAAGATCAACGAAACCAAGACCTGGTTATTTAAAAAGACAAATAAAATTGATAAACTTTAGCCTGGCTCTCATGAAGAAGAAAAGAGAGAAGACCCAAATAAACACAATACTACAGAGAAACAAACAAACAAAATGACAGAGAATACTATGAAAAGTTATATGCCAACAAACTGGATAACCTAGAAGACATGGACAAATTTCTAGAAACATACAGCTTGCCAAGACTGAGTCAAGAAGAAACAGATAATTTGAAGACCGATCACTAGGAGTGAAATTGAATCTACAATTAAAATACTCCCAGCAAACAAAAGTCCAGGTACAGACAATCAAACATGTAAAGAAGAACTTATACCTATCCTTCTCAAACTATTCCAAAAATCTGAAGAGGAGGGAACACTCCCAAATTCATTTTATGAGGCCACCATTACCCTGATACCAAAATCACACAAAGACTCTACAAAAAAGGAAAATTACAGGCCAATATCTTTGTTTAATAGAGATGCAAAAATCCTCAACAAAATATAAGCAAACCTAATCCAATGATGCATAAAACGGATCATACACCGTGATCAAGCTGGATTTATCCCAGGGTCACAAGGATGGTTCAACATACGCAAATTAGCCAGTGTGACACACCACTTTAACAAACAAAAAAAGATGAAAATCACATGATTATCTCAACAGACGCAGAAAATGCATTTGACAAATTCAACATCCATTCATGATAAAAATGTTCATCAAAGTGGGTACAGAGGGAACAAATCTCAACATAATAAAGGCCATTTATGACAAACCCACAGCCAACATAATACTCAACAGTGAAATGCTGAAAGCCTTCCCACTAAATTCAGGAAATAATATTGGAAGTCCTAGACACAGCAATCAAAAACAAAAGGAAATAAAAGGTACACAAATTGGAAGTGAAGAGCTAAAACTGTCATTACCTGCAGATGACATGATACCCTATAGAGAACCCTAAAGTCTAGGCCCAAAAACTATTAGAACTAATAGATGAATTCGGAAAGGCTGCAGGATACAAGACTAATATACAGAAATATTCTGCGGTTCTATATACTAATAATGAAATATCAGAAAGAGAAAGTAAAAAACAATCCTGTTTAAAATTGCATCAAAAACAAACAAACTCTAGGAATAAACTTCACCAAGGAGGTGAAAGACCTATACTCTGAAAACTATAAAACACTGAGGAAGATGATTCGAAGAAATGGAAAAATATTCCGTGCTATTGGGTTGGAAGAATTAACATTATTAAAATGGGCACACTAGCCAAATCAATCTACAGATTTAATGCAATCCCTATCAAAATACCTAGGACAATTATCACAGAACTAGAACAAATTATCCTAAAATTTATATGAAATCACAAAAGACCCTTAATTGCCAAAGCAATCCTGAGAAAAAGGAACAAAGCTGGATGTATAACCCTCCCAGACGTCACACTATACTAAACTATAGTAAGCAGAACAGTATGGTATTGGCACAAAAATAGACACATAGATCAATGGAACAGAATAGAGCCCAGAAATAAACCCATGCACCTGCGATAAATTAATCTACAACAAAAGAGATAAGCCTATACAATGGAAAAAAGACAGTGTCTTCAACAAGTGGTGCTAGGAAAATGGACAGCCACATGTAAAACAGTAAGAGTAGAACATTCTCTTTCACACCATATACAAAAACAAAACAAAAAACCCCCTCAAAACGGTTTAAATGTAAGCCCTGAAACCATAACACTCCTAGAAGAGAACAGAGGCAGAGCACTCTTTGACAGAAATTGTAGCAATATTTTCTTGGATCAGCCTCCTAAGGCAAAAGAAATAAGAGCAAAAATAAACAAATGGGGTCTAATTAAACTTAAAGCTTTTGCATAGCAAAAGAAACTATTGACAAAAGAAAAAGACAAACAATGGAATGGAAGAAAATATTGGCAAATGATGCAGCTGACAAGGGATTCATATCCAAAATATATGAACAGCTCATATAACTCAGTATCAAAAAAACAAGCAACAATTCAATCCAAAAGTGGGCATAGGATCTGAATAGACATTTTCCCAAAGAAGACATGTAGATGGCTAACAGGCACATGAAAAGATGCTCAACATCACTAATTATTAGAGAAATGCAAATCAAAACCACAATGAGGTATCACATCACACCGGTCAGAATGGTTATCATCAAAAAGTCTACAAAAGACAAATGTTAGAGAGGATGTGGAGAAAAGGGAACCCTCATACACTGTTGGTGGGCATGTAAATTGGTGCAGTCACTATGGAGAACAGTATGGAGGTTCCTCAAAAAGCTAAAAATAGACTATCATATGATCCAGCAATTCCACTCCTGGGTATATATGCAGAAAAAATGAAAACACTGATTCAAAGAGATACATGCACCGCAATGTTCATAGCAGCACTATTTACAATAGCCAAGACATGGAAACAACCCAAGTGCCCAGCAACAGCTGACTGGTTTACAAAGATGTGTCACACACACACACACACACACACACACACACACACACACACACAAATGGAGTATTACTTGGTCATAAAAAACAATGAAAAAAAGCCATTTGCAGAAACTTGGATGGACCTAGAGAATGTTATGCTTAGTGAAATAAGTCAGACAGAGGAAGACAAATACTGTATAATATCACTTATATGTGTAATCTAAAATGCAATACAAATGAATGTGTATGCAAAACAGAAATAGACTCACAGATATAGAAAACAAACTAGTGGTTACCAAAGGGGAGAAGAAAGCAGGAAGGGATAAATTAGGGGTATAGGATTAACAGATACAAATTATCATATAAAAAGTAGATAAGCAACAAGAATACACTGTATAGCACTGGGAATTATGCCCAGTATCTTGTAATAACCTATAACGGAATACAATCTGACAAAAATACTAAATCAATATGCTGTATACCTGAAACTAAGACAAAACTGTAAATCAACTGTACTTCAAAAAACAAAACAACATATGAAAGTATATGCATAGAAGAAGAAATCCATATGCTAAGCATAAAAACATATTTATACCATATACTAAACTAAATAGTTTTACAGCATTTCAATTTTTATAATGGTAATTATTTCTAATCATAAATAAATTATAAAGCCTATCAAGCCAGTTAGATTTCTACAGAGATCCCACATGCCAAGAAGCCAAACCAACATCAAAACAGGCCTTTTTTAAAAAGTAGGTAACACTAACTAGGCTAAGGCAAGTCCAGTACTTTAAGGTGTGAAACCTAGATACAGGGAAAAGTCCTAGCTAGTGATATGAAAGTTAAATAATTTGATTATGCATCAAGATGGAAGAGATGATAAAATGATCAGAGGAAATGTAGTGGGGGAGCATTGAAAAGGCATAGAATAAAGAGTAGAAGTAGAACTGATGGAAACCAAGATAAGAATTAGAGTCCAGTAGGAAAGAAGCAAACACATAGTATTTTTACATTTAGGATATACAATGGCAATATGTTATGGCTATTTTTTTTCAATCTTTGATAGCCTGTGTATCTGACAATACTAACTTTATATCATGCCTAAATGAGTTAAACTGGGACTAAGAAGCCTGTTCTGGTACCTGTACTACTAAATAGCAGCATAATCTTAGTCCAAAATCCCTTGACATCTTTGGTCTTCAGTTTTCAATTCCATAAAAATGATGGGTTCAAATTAGATAATTCAAAGTCATGTTCAGATTTAAAAAATCCATAATCCTAAAAGGACTGTTCCTCATTCAGTTAGGTGACTACTTGTCCAGCTATTTACCCACACCTACCCCCACACCATTCCATACAAGAGATGACTAATGTTACGACAACTCCCTATTCCTGCATTCATGACATACATTGGTAATTAGCTACAGCCCTTTGCCCCCAAGCCCAGTCACTGAGCTCTCCCTTACTTTCATACATCCTTGCAACCATTTTCAATCAACTGGAGATGGTACTTGAGATAAAATCTATTCACCATCCTATAAATCCATAAGCAAGTTATGACTTTCAATACAATTTAAAAATTTCCTTAGTATTTTCTACATTTTAAAAAACTCTGATAATTCTCTCCTATGAATAAAATTGACTCATATTTTTATACTCATTAGATTAATAAAATAGGATATAAGCTCTGTCAAGATAACCTGAAGATACCAGCCTATATATTTCCTGATTTTTTACTCTGAATCACTTTTAATAACCTCTGCTAATATGACTTCCTTAGTCAGAGGCACCAATGCTAGGAATTCTACACTCAAGCAAACTGTCAAAGAACCTAATATATATCCATTAATCCTATTCAATGGCATAAGGAGGTCTGGGGTAATGAACTGTATTGCATTGCTAATTTACTTAGCGTATGTTCAGTATAACAAGAGATAGCGAGAGCAAATCAGGATTTAAAAATAACATTTATCTCAAGGTTTTCTTCCATAAAATATTTTAAAATCTTTAGATATAGAAGCTGCCCACCATTTTAAAATGAGACAAGCAAACAATGAAAAAAAATATCCTTACCAGTTTTTCTGCTTCTGTGTTCATTTCCCTTAATTTCTTGATATGTTCCTTTTTAATCATGAGAATTTTTGATAATCTGGTCTATAGACAATGAAGAAAAGATGTTTTGGAATAAACACAGGCACTTAAGTATATCATGTAGATGTCAAATTTCTAAGTTTTCACCAAGATATTTTAGCAGATTTTAGTGTTTCCAATATAAATATAGCACAGACACTATTTTATAAGTCAGACTGGCTGAGAAGAAGATATTTTAAATTCCCCTGTAACCAGGATATGTCAAAACGATTAAGGAGTCAACCTGAATAAGCTTTCACTGGTCCAAAATGGAACAATGTGTGGACCAATCAGAATAATAACTACAGTTAACTGAAGCACAAATACATTAAAATCCATGAGTTCAGACTGATACTTAAAATTAACCATTGTTGGAGAATACTAGTGACCATACTCATAAACTGGAAAACAAAGACAAAGAGTCAAGCATTTATCCTGCCTATACTATACAAACTATGCCATTAGGTAACCAAATAATAGATTAGGGGAAGTTTTTCCTTATAGAACTATTACAGCTACTAAACAAAGAACAAGAATAGCACCATTTTGCAATCCTAATGAATGAATTGACCTAGGCATTGATAATTAGTACCAGCCAACATTATACAAAAAAAGAGATAAAATAATATGGGTATCCTATTAGAACACAAAACCACACATAAAAGTAGTCACATAAAAACAAGTACACCAATCAAATAAAAAACCCAAATCAAATCAAATCTTTATATTCAATGAGCAATTTACATGAAATATAAAAGACAAAAGAATATGTTAGATGTTATCACAAGGATTCAGTCAGCAAAATCCAGACTGTGGGAGACTCTATGGACAAATAATCTAGTTTCTTCAACAAATAAGTTAATGGGGAAAAAGTACAGTCAACATTTAAGAGACAACTGGAGAACTGGAATGCTGACTGGATATGTGATGATATTAAGACTTTTTGTTAACTTTTTAGATGTAATAATGATAATATAGTTGTCTCTTAAAAAAAAAAGGGCCCTTACCACTTAAAGATATATCACGAAATATTTACAGATAAATGATATGATGTCTGATTTCTCAAAACAGAGAAAGTGGGTGGGAGCATAGCTGAAACTGAACTGGCCAGGAGTTGTTGATAACTGTTATAGCTAGATAATCGGTACCTAGAGGTGCATTATACAACTCTGTCTGCTTTCTTCTTTTTTAATTAATTAATTAATTAATTAATTTTATTTATTGTCTGTGTTGGGTCTTCGTTGCTGTGCACAGGCTTTCTCTAGCTGTGGCGAGTGGGGGCTACTCTTCGTTGCGGTGCGCAGGCTTCTCATTGCGGTGGCTTCTCTAGTTGCGGAGCACGGGCTCTAGGTGCGCGGGCTTCAGTAGTTGTGGGGCGTGGGCTCAGTAGTTGTGGCTTGCGGGCTTTAGAGCACAGGCTCAGTAGTTGTGGCGCACGGGCTTAGTTGCTCTACGGCATGTGGGATCTTCCCGGACCAGGGCTCGAACCTGTGTCCCCTGCATTGGCAGGTGGATTCTTAACCACTGCACCACCAGGGAAGTCCCCTGTTTGCTTTTATATGCATTAAATTTTTGATAATTAAAAAAAATCTAAAAACTTGACCTAAGTTGATACAGGCAGACAGAGGGCCGGGTGAGATATGTTACATAGTTATTAACACAGACCCTCATTAGTATCTCCAGAGCTGTGGACTGGTATCCTGTCTCTAGTTGTTGGGGTTTTATGGAAATTTGTGTGATTCTTCAGAGTTAGAAGCAGTAAAAGATGGGATGAAGGCAACAGTCTCTCTCCCATTTTCAGTTTTGTGTTTCTTGTTTTTTTAAAATTAATTAATTAATTAATTAATTTTGGCTGCCTTGGGTCTTCGTTGCTGTGCGTGGGCTTTCTCTAGTTGTGGCGAGCGGGGCTACTCTTTGTTGCGGTGCGCAGGCTTCTCATTGTGGTAGCTTCTCTTTGTTGCGGAGCACAGGCTCTAGGTGCTCAGGCTTCAGTAGTTGTGGCTCACGGGCTCAGTAGTTGTGGTTCGCGGGCTCTAGAGCACAGGCTCAGTAGTTGTGGCGCACAGGCTTAGTTGCTCCGCGGCATGTGGGATCTTCCCGGACCACGGCTCGAACCCGTGTCCCCTGCATTGGCAGGCGGACTCTTAACCACTGTGCCACCAGGGAAGTCCCTTCTTGCTTGTTTTTGATAGAAAATCACGCTGTTTCCTTTTCATTCTTTTCAAAACTGAGTCCTCTCTAACAAGTGGGCAGTCTTTTAGATTCCTCAAAATCCCTAACCCCAGGAAAGAAAGTTTCCTCACAAAGAAAATTCATTGTAAACTATGAATTATAAAAATTGCAAAAAAATGATGATGTTTATTTTGTTATAAGAAAGAAAACAGTAACAGAAAAAGACAAAAACATATCTCACAGCTTAACAAGAGCAGATCTGAGTTTCATAAAACTTTACATATTACAAAAGACAAGTACATAAAAGAACTTTTATTTTTATCTGCTAGATAGCTTAAAACAATGAAAGCAGTGTTTTAACTAGGCTTTTACACGTAGATTTTGAAGTTAAAATTAAGCACTGCAAGCAAACATCTAAGCATCAATAAAAACATCAATACTTTAGAAGTAGCATACTAGTATTTAGCCTCTGACGCCCTCTGCTGGTGTATCGATACTGGTGTATCTCTCTCTCTCTCTCTCTCCGCCCCCCCCAGCCCCTCTCTCCCTCTCCCTGACCCCCTGTTCTTCCCTCCACCTCCCCCTACACACACTTGCCCAAATATGACATATTAGCTCTGTTTTTACTTCCACTATTTAAAAGAAAGAATTTCTTTAAAACACAAGTGTCCTATTTGTGAAAATGATAAGCCTTGTCTCTTCATATTTTTAACTTTTCATATAAAAATATCTTATCTACCTTTGGAAGTTAAAAGATGTAATTCTGTATTCCAAGGATAATTAACAACATACAACTAAGGAATAAAAAATGCTATACACATACACATAAATGATAATACTTTTCCTCAAAATAACATTAATTGTAAAAGGTAACTCTGTGAATATTTTAATGGATTACGCTATAAACATTTTTATTTATAAAGACTCTATCTATCCCAAGCCAAGTAGTTTTTCTTTTCAAACAAAAAGAAAAGAAACAAATCAAACATTATTAGACTATGGTTCAAACTAAATAAAAGAAAATAAAAAGAAAATAAAACATTAAATTACTGATAAAAAACCAAACTAAATAATTTATTTAATCTAATTTTCAAAACAAACAGCTCATTACATTCTTAAGAGTCAGGCTATTCAAGAAAATTGTTCTATATAATAATTCTATACTTGTTTCGATTTAGCCTTAGATTTCTTTGTGCCTAATCAATAAGTACTTAGCAAATGAATAGCTATTTCTAGTCTCAGAAAAGAAATAAAGTTTCTCCTAACCAGAGAGCTGGCCAACACACCACAATTGTTGAGGTGACTGATAATGGCAGGATGCACTGAGATTACTAAATAAAAACCTTTATACTTATAAAATTTATGAACAGTTAACCATTCAGTTTCACACAGCATATACTAGAAGGTTAGAGTCCTTAACACAGAAAAATAATAAGAACCAAACCCAAGAAAAGCCCAACAAAAATAGATCTCTAAGTCTTTTTTTGCTGTTATAACTTATTTTCAAGCTTGTTGGAAAATAACAGAGTTCTTAAAACCAACACAATGATTTTTAAAAGTATAAAAATATTTGGTCCTAGAAAAATTTTCAACTTTAATAACACAAAAGTCATTGAGTTTTTTCATAAATAACCAAAATATTCAGAGCAATTCTTACCACTTGGATAAGGAACTCTACTGGAAAACCACCTAACGTTTCTGTGTCAGAGCCAGAAATTTTACTTCTCCAAGGTGACTGTCCTAATAAGGGGTCATTATCCTGTGGGAATAAAAGGGAATCATTTAACCATTGACTTTTCAAAAGGAAGTATCTATTTTTTAAATTAATTAATTAATTAATTTATTTTATTTATTGTCTGTGTTGGGTCTTCGTTGCTGCGTGCAGGCTTTCTCTAGTTGCGGCGAGCGGGGGCTGCTCTTTGTTGCAGTGTGCAGGCTTCTCATTGCGGTGGCTTCTCTTGCTGCGGAGCACAGGCCCTAGGTGCGCGGGCTTCAGTAGTTGCAGCACGCGCGCTCAGTAATTGTGGCTCACCGGCTCTAGAGCGCAGGCTCAGTAGTTGTGGCACATGGGCTTAGCTGATCCGCGGAATGTGGGATCTTCCTGGACCAGGGAATGAACCTGCGTCCCCTGCATTGGCAGGTGGATTCTTAACCACTGTGCCACCAGGGAAGTCCCAGAAGTATCTTATTTTTTAAAAAATTTATTTTATTGAAGTACAGTTGATTTACAATGTTGTGCTAATTTCTGCTGTACAGCAAAGTGATTCAGTTATGCATATATATACTTTTTTTTTCATATTCTTTTCCATTACGGTTTATCACAGGATATTGAATATAGTTCTCTGTGCTATATGGTAGGAAGGAAGTATCTTATTCTTAAATAAAGAGCAACTTCTATTATAATTACTATTCTATTAAAAATCCTACAAAAAGGAAAATATTTCCAGAGTTGAAGCAACTATTTTATTTACTTTATTAACTTCTTATTTAATATCTGACAACTCAAAATAATGTGGGCACCTCCTGAAGTTACTGTAATAGATGTGTATTTCATAAGAACATAGTTTACATTCATAATAATCATTTAAACTACTGGTGACATCTAAAAAATATTACTTACTGTAATTGGTGACTGGAGAGGAGGAGTATAATGTAACCGTGGTGGAGTCATAAAAAATCGAGAAGGTCGCTGTTTTTGTCCAAAGGCAGCAATAGGCATCGTCTCATGAGGCTCATTACTCTTTGCGAAAAGAAAATAGTCCCCAAAACTTGAAGAACTTTACCAATCATTTTAGCTTTATAACAGTCCTATTTTATCATAAAATATATTAACCTACAAAGATCAAAGGGCTAGAACTTAAGTCAGAGTATGGATACTACTCTGTTACTAAGAGGTTGAATTCATAAAACAGAAGAAAGTGATCTATTGAAAGAAAGGAAAGTGATCTATGGCCACCCTTGGTTGTCTCTGTGTTAAAGACTATCTGAATATTACCCACTGTAATTAAAAGCAATTCTTATCTGGCCAGGGAGAAATGTTTGGGTGATCTCATAAAGGAAATTACGTTAATGAAACAGAAAAGTAATTTTTCTTTTTTGCAATGGGAGGTTTAAAGATTTCCTCCTTTAATGAAAAAAATTAAGATTGGTATACCTTGCTCTATATTTAGTCCAAATTTCCTTTCTCTCCTACTCCTCTCTAAAAGTACGTTTGATAAGGAAACCCTTACAATAAGCAGAGAGTCACAGTTTTTTAAAAAGTATAGATCAGAAAAAAAAGATTCTTCTATTTTTGCACTAAGGAGATAAAGTAATTTTGATTTTTAATTGTAAGTTCACAACCCTTAAAAATCAAGTTTATAACAAAGAAATGAAAAAGGGGAGGCTAAATGTGAACAATTTAATTTCCATAATGCTTAGAGGCAAATAGTTTTGTTATAAAAAGTTCATTACTCATTAAAAAAAAACTATTAGAGTTATATTTATCCTTTATATTTTAACTTATTAGAAAGGTATATAATTTCCATGACATTGCTAAATCAAAAATAATCATGAAATAATGGTCCAGTAGTTTAATGGACTATATCAGAAGTTCAAAAGATGTGGATTCCAGTCTCAATAGGGCAAGAATCCAGCTTGAAAGCCTTGAATAAATTACCTAACATACTTATGTCTCAATTTCATTATGCAAAAAGTGGGGGTAATTAACAACCACCTTGCATATTCTGAGGATAAAATAGGAACATATAAAAATATATATTTTGAAGTGCAAGATGTTAACATACTTTTAAAGTCATTTTACAAGAGGACTATACCAACAGCTGAAATGAAAGTGTTGTGTAGCTTATTCCCCAAGATTATTTAGTCAAGAGTGATCAGTTGTGTCACACTAAATTTGGTAGAGGGATGCTAGCTTCTGGAAAACGTGGAAGACATTTAGTATAGTTCTGCTCCAGGAGTCTAGTAAGCAGGGCTGGAAACCCCTAAAGATCTCTTCCTCTGTGACTTGAAATCTTGATTCTATCATAAATACAACTCCTAAGAAAACTCTACAAAACATATTTAATAGGCATAAAACACGTGTATTATGAAACAATACTTACAAGAACTTCATAGTCAGGGATAGTATGAGTTCCAAGCCCTGCCCTATCAAAAGTTACTCTATAAGTAGCATTAAGAGTATCCACAGCATCTATCTGTCCAGTGAACAGACCATCATGAACACCACGTAATCGTGCTGAAAAAAGAAACAAAAAGGCATTATGATATTTAGGAGATACAAAAAACTGTCACATACAAAACTGCTCCAAGCATGTAATTCAAAGTGGAGAAAGTATAGTACTGTTGTCTATTAAAGTTTCAAAAAAAGCATGTACTTTATTTTAGGCTTAAAGGAACAACAAAAAAATGTTTTGAAACAGAAAACAAAACTATAAATGGTGATCCCTAATTTGATATATGAATGAAATCATATATCTACCAAACTAAGGGGAAAATACTTTAACATCATATCATTGCTTTAAACCTTGAATTGCAAAAAAAAAAAAAAAAAAAAAGTCAACAAATTTGGTCATTATACTCATGAATGAAACATTAGGAGTAGTTCAACTGAAAAAAAAAGAAAAGAAAAGAAAAAAAAAGACAAGGGTGCTATGCAGAAAAGATTTACTAGGTTTCAGACTGCTAACCTTAGAAAGGGTTGCCTATAATGTTGACTTCTGGGTACTTGAATTTTGGGAGTGTTCCCATTGTTCCCATACTAAGAAAGGTGGTTTACTGTTCCTAGACTGTGCAAACAATGTGGTTACCTGCTTTCCAATTCTTGTATGTGTTGGGCAGAAGGTGCCTACGTAACCGGCCCCCTGTAAAAACCTTGGGCATTGAGTTTCTAATGAGTTTCCCCGGAAGACAACATTTCACAAGTGCTGCTACAACTTGCTGCTGAAGGAATTATGCAAGTCTTGTGTGACACTACAGGGAGGGGACTCTTGGAAGCTTGCACCTGTTTTCCTCTGGACTTTGGCTCCATGTACTTTTCCCTTTGCTTAATATCCTTTTCTGTGGTAAGCCATGGCCATGAGTACAACTATTTGCCAAGTACTCTGAGTCTTTCTAGTGAATCACCAAACCAAACCTGGGGGTGGTCTTGGGGATCCCTCACACAGATGTGTCACTATTATTTAAATCCAGTCTGAAGTAACATAAGGAAAATCCAAGCAAACATCCAGCATGAGTGAAAAATATAAGAACAGTAGCATTTAAGGCATTAAACTAGGCAAAGTGACACATTTTATACACACAAAAACGTATAAAGATAGTACTTATTTTTTATTTTTTAATTTTTTTTGGCCACGGTGTGTGCCATGTGGGATCTTAGTTGCCCAACCAGGGATCGAACCTGTGCCTCCTCCTGCATTGGAAATGCGGAGTCTTAACCACAGGACCGCCAGGAAAATCCCAATGATATCATTTAAATAAAATACAAATATTCAATGCAAAACTGTTTAAAAGGATCAACTGATAAAAACTCAATTGTAGAAGACTAAAATATCATTCTCTTATGGTTACCAGGGGGGAAGGGTGGCAGGAAGGGATAGTTAGGGAGTTTGGGATTGACATGTACACACGGCTATATTTAAAATGGATAACCAACAAGGACCCACTGTATAGCACAGGGAACTCTGCTCAATGTTATGTGGCAGCCTGGATGGGAGGGGAGTCTGAGGGAGAATGGATACACGTATATGTATGGCTGAGTTGCTTTGCTGTGCACCTGAAACTGTCACAACATCGTTAATCAGCTATACTCCAATATAAAATAAAACGTTAAAAAAAATATCATTCTCAGTCTTTGACAGACCAATTAAAGGAAAAGTAAACAGGTATACAGAAGATAAGAGTAATAAAGTTGAATAAACAAACATAAATATAGAAAAGGACCTCCAGTTATGGCAGCGTGAAGAGGTTGGTGATTCTTCTCTGCAAAAGACTTGTATAAACCTGTACACGATTGTCAAAGACAACCATTTCAGGGTACTAGAAATGGGCCAAATGCAGAAAACAATTAAGAAACGATTACTGTGGAAAAATTGCTAGAGCTTCAGTTAAGGACAGGTGAACTCAGTGGCCTTTTTGCAAGAGGCTATTCACACTCTACCATCACCAACAACTTGGTTGGTAAAAAGAGTTTTTCTAATGTATGGTTGGTCATGGAAACAGTGTTGTTTGTTGCCAGAGGGGCAGACAGGATGTGGACCAGTGGGTAAAAACCTGTGACTGTGCTAGTTAAGAGTGGCAAACTCGATCAGGAAAGAATAAGAAAACCCCACAACTTTGCAAGCCTAAGAGGTAGTCCTGTCTGAGGTGACTGGCAGAATAGCTAGGAATTTAACAGGGAGATCCTGGAAACTAGAGAGCCATAAAAAGACTGAAATAAACTCTCCATAAATTCTTGCCTAAGTGGAAAACTATGTGATTGGGTGGGAAAGACCTAAGAAAGTCTGGTAAAAAGTAAAAGCTAAGGATGACCTGAAAACGGACAGCAACTTTGTATGTGTTTCCCAAGTCCACACAGAGATCAGTCTGAGGCCTTTCTGGATTAAGATGTTTGAGTACAATCTCTGCCTAAGTCATTGGTTGGCCACTAAGTTATGCAGACACAGGAACATTCCCTAGGAAGCAAGCTTAAAAATAAATAAAAGAGTAAAAAAAAACTGAGCAGAGACATCAGTGGTTGCATAGGCAAGTTACTAAAGTAAAAACAATTCTCAAAAAAATTACAGAGCTGCTACAATATATTATCTAAAATATCTAGTTTTCAACCAAAAATTACTAGATATGTAATGAAATAAAAAAGCTGATTCTTACTCAGGATAAAAGTACAGTAAGTAGAAACTGACAAAGATGATACATTAGCAAAGTCTTCAAAAGTAGATTTTATAAATATGTTCAGAGAATTAAAGACAATGACTCAACAGGGAATTTCACAGAAACTATACAAAAGAACCAAATAGAAACTCTAGAGTTAAAGAGAAGATTTGAAGAAAAGAATTAGGGAATATTTTAGATAATATATTGCAGCAAGTCTGGATTCTGATCTATTAAAGAGAGATCAACAGAAATTATCCAATCCAAAGAACACGGAGAACAAAAGATTGAAGAAAAATGAAGGGAGCCTCAGAGAGCTGTAGGAAGATGTCAAGTGCACCAACATATTTGTAATGAGAGACCCAAAGGAAGGAGAGAAAGAAGGAGAAAAGGAAATTGGAAGAAATTATGGCCAAAAATCTCCCATATTTGATTTAAAAAATTAAGCTACTAACCCATGAAACTCAATAAACCCCAAATAGGATAAATATAAAGAGTATCAAACCTAGACACATCATAGTGAAATTTCCAAAATCCAAGGATAAAGAGAGAATATTCAAGAGAAAAGCTTCAAGAGAAAAATGACTCATCACATGTAGGAGAAGAACAACACAATTAACAGGTACATCTCAACAGAAACAATGAAGGTCAGAAGGCAACAGAGTGACATATTCAGTGTGCTAACAAGAAAAAACCATCAAGCAAGAATTCTATATCTTGTGAAACTATTTTGCACAAATGCAGGAGAAATGGAAACATTCTCAGATAAAAACAGAGAGAATCTGTTGCTCCTAGACAAGTTAGGAAGAAATACTAAAACACATTATTTGTGATAAAAGGCAATAATACCAGACAGTAACTAAAATCCACAGCAAGAAAAGAAAAACACCAGAAATGGTAAATATGTGGGTGCATATAAAAAATGGTGTGTACAAAATACACACACACACACTTTTTTTCTATTCTCTTCATTTCATTTTTAAAAAGTAAGATTATTTAAAGCAATAATTATAATATTACATTCTCAGGTTTATCACAGATATTAATGTAACACGTTTGATGACAGTAAAAAGGAAGTAGGAGAAAATGGAGCTATATTGGAGTAAATCTGCTATATTTTATCAGAATTAATTCAGTATTAATCTTAACTAGATTGTGATATGTTAAAACTTCATATTGTATTTCCCAGAGCAACTAACACACACACACACAAAACCCTCAAAAAATACCTAAAAATAATAGAGAAATTAAAATTGTATACTACATTTGTATACTAATATACAAATACTAACTATATAACTATACTAAGTAAAATTTGTATACTAATTGTATCCTAAACAGTATTTGTTTAACACAAAAGAATGCAGGAACGGAGGTAAAGGAAAATAAAGGATATGAGACATATTGTAAACAAATAGCACAATGACAGGCATAAATGCAAGCATATCAATTATTACATAAAATGTGAATAGACTAACCACTGATCAAAAAGCAGAGGGTGAAAGGGGTCAAAAGGTACAAACTTCCAGTTATAAAATAAGTCAGTCTATATAAAATACATAACCAATAAGGACCTACTGTACAGCACAGAGAACTACACTCAATATCTTGTAATAACCTATAATGGAAAAGAATATATATACATATACACACATACACATGCATGCACACACACGTATACACATATAACTGAATCACTGTGCTGTACACCTGAAACTAACACATTGTAAATCAACTATATTTCAATTAAAAAAATTTTTTTAAATTGTAAATGTACAAAAAACAAACAAAAGAAGTCATGGGGAGGTAATGTACAACATGGTGACTATAGTTAATAATATTGAATCATATATCTGAAAGTTGCTAAAAAAGTAGATCTTAAAAGTTGTAACTTTTTTGGTAACTATGTGTGGTAATGGATATTAACTAGACTTACTGTGGTGATCATTTCACAATATATACAAATATTGAATCATTATGTTGTACACCTGAAACTAATATGATGTTAGATGTCAATTATACCTCAATAAAAAAATACAATTAGATAAAAATTTCTTAAATTTTTAAAAAGGCAGAGGTTTGCAGACTGACTTCAATAGAACAAGACTGATCTATAAGCTGTTTATATATTTCTACATGTGTCTGAGACACACTTTAGATTCATAGAGTCAAATAGGTTGAAAGTAAAAGGATGGAAAAAGATTTACCACAGTAACAACAGAGTACTGGAATGGCTATATTAATGAAAATTTAAAATAAGGGATACTACTGGAAACAAAGAGGGACATTTCATAATGATAACAGGGTCAATGTATCAGGAAAATATGACAAATATAAATATATATGCACCTTAACAGAGCACCAAAATACCTGAAGCAAAATCTGATGAAATGGTAGAGTTCAACAATTTTAGTTAGAGATTTTAATATTCATCTTTCAGTAATTGATACAACAATAAAACAGAAAATCAATAAGAATATGGAAGACATGTACAACACTATCAACCGATTTGACCTAACTAACATATACACAATGCTCAACCCAACAGCAAAATACAATCTTTTGAAACATACATGGGGCATTCTCTAAGACAGACCAAATGCTAGTTCATAAAACAAGTCTCAACAACTTTAAAAGAAGTAAAATCATACAAAGTACTTTCTCCAACCGCAACAAAATGAAACCAGAAATCAGTGAGTCTTCACCAAGCAGGCTTGGTCATGCAAAATAAACTGAGAGAATACTTATAATATGAAAAGTATAAGAACTCAAATATAATTTGGAGGGAGGACCATCTTATGTTCTGGCATATACTGTATACTTACATACATCAAACTTTAGAGGGAGATTCATAAAACTTTAGGGGAAACTCACTTTCTACACTTCTGTGTTCTTTTCTTCTTTTTTTTTTGAGAATGCATTGCCTTTATAAATCAAGAAAAGAAGATATTTCCATATTTTTATATGGATGTCATTTATGACCCTCTACCACAGATCTATACTTGAAGTCAGGCTCCCCTATTATTACAGGAGTATCTATCTGTTCAAGTGATGGCTAAATTCTATCCAGTTTTACTTAACTGGCTCAAAGACTTCTAAAAATACTTAAACTTTTGTCTCTAAGGCAGCCCTCTTCTTAACAGCCATTTCCAGATTACTGGTGTTGACAATGCAAAGCTAAAAAAACAAAAACAAAAGCAGCAACCTAAGTTAGTATACATGGTCACTAAGGGATGAAAAGCAGATTCTCGGTCAGAATGCCAAGTTCAGGAAAGTAAGAAAAAAATGCTGTTGTGGTTATCAGCATTAACCTAAGGCTTTGAGAATATTTTATAATAAACAAATTTCAAAAACATCCTTTCGGTAGGGTAAATCCTATTAATCCATAAATCCTATTAGCCAATTATCTCAGGACAATGTCCATTTACACCTGTTATCCTACTTCAGTTATTAACAGCACCTCCTCTTCTACTTTCAGAAGATGCTTATTTGGGTGATAAATTATATGGTCACTCTACTTCTTTGACCGTTTATAAGGTCAAATACGCAATGCAAAAAAAAGAAACAATTTTTCAAGCACAACAGAAGGTTTGCTGGGAATCTGGTGAACATACCTAATGGCATCCAAAAATCCAAGTTTAGAAAGTAATTTCATTATAAACAAACATCAAGGGACAACTTTAAATATTATTGGTCAGAGCCTCAGTTTTGGGCCAGGATTCAGAATTTGGGTTAACCAGCAGCTGTCAAATCTTAACTCTACATTTACTTCTATAAATCATATCTTCCAAATCACATCTTCCACATCATCCTTGATGACTTCCTTTCCCATAATCCTTTGATTTAGATAAACTACATACTACATTACTTTTAGGACAGTTCTGAATTTTACAATTTCTTAACAAACCAATGATTTTAAAATCTCTTTTTATACCCTGACTTCTCTGACTACACAGAGTTCTAGAACTATTCAGAGCAACGGACACCTGATGAACGACTTCCTGTACAATGTGGTTAAAGTATCATGTCCAGACGTTTCCCCAAGACTTTTCCACTATTCATATTTTCCATCATTTTGGTGTTTGTCAAAATTCTTGTGTTCTTAACTCTGTAACTAAGAATCACTTGGTGTCACTTTTTACCTGTCTTCTTTGCGCCTACTGCAAAATCTTTAATATAGTTACTTTAAAAATTTCTTTGTTGTTGTTATTGAGGAAAAGTCTACTACCCCTTCTTTACTAAAAAATTTCTTCCCAGCAAGGAATGTGGAATTTTGTTTGTTTATATACTTTTCTAGGTAAAATTTACATACAGTAAAATGAAAATGCAAGTGTATAATTCTATAAGTTTTGACAAATGAAATCATCCATCTTTAAAGTCACGGAATATTCTTATTATCCCAGAAAGTTCCCCCTTCCTAGGCAATCCTTTCTTCAGGAGCAACCTCTTTTCTGATGATATTTTTCTACCATAAATTAATTTTGCCTATTCTACAACTTCATATAAATGGAACCATACAATATGCATTCTTTAGTTTTCAGCTTCTTTTTTTTTTTTTTTTTAAAGTTTTTTTTTTTTCCCTTTCACCTGAATTCCTCTCCCCCTATTGATTTTTTTATTTTATTTTTTAAATTTTATGGCTGTGTTGGGTCTTCGTTTCTGTGTGAGAGCTTTCTCTAGTTGTGGCAAGCGGGGGCCACTCTTCATCGCGGTGCGCAGGCCTCTCACCATCGCGGCCTCTCTTGTTGCGGAGCACAGGCTCCAGACGCGCAGGCTCAGTAGTTGTGGCTCACGGCCCCAGTTGCTCCGCGGCATGTGGGATCTTCCCAGACCAGGGCTCGAACCCGTGTCCCCTGCATTGGCAGGCAGATTCTCAACCACTGCGCCACCAGGGAAGCCCTAGTTTTCAGCTTCTTTTGCTCGTCATACCGTCTGAAGTTAATCTATATGTCAGTAGTTAGCTCCTTTTTATTGTCAATTTGTATTCCACTGTAAGAAAATATCATGTTATGTTTATCCATTCGCCTGTTGTTGGGTTGATTCCAGATTTTGACTATAAGGTTAAAACAAAGATGCCATAAACATTCTTGTACATATCCTTCTGTGAACAGCAATTTTCGTTTCTCTTACTTAAATACCTTGGAGCAGAACTGCTGGATCACAGGACAGACATAAGTTTAATTTTATTAAAAATTGTCATGCTTTACTCCAAAGTGGTATACCATCCTATCAACAATGTATATGAATTATAGTAGCTCCACATCCTTGCCAACATTTAATGTTATCAGTAGTTTCAATTTTAGCCATTCTGGTGTGTGTAGTGGTATTTCATTATGATTTTAATTTGCACTTCCTTGATGACTACTGATGTTGAGT
The DNA here is from genome assembly GCF_965194825.1 of Balaenoptera physalus. Taxonomy (NCBI): domain Eukaryota; kingdom Metazoa; phylum Chordata; class Mammalia; order Artiodactyla; family Balaenopteridae; genus Balaenoptera; species Balaenoptera physalus. Next base: position 24,712,528 of record NC_138882.1, read on the forward strand.
GTTTTTTCACGTGCTTATTGGCCATTCATACATCTTCCTCTGGGAAGTCTCTACTCAAGTGTTTTGTCTATTTTTTGAATTGTATTACTTATGTTTTTATTACTAAATAATAGAGTTCTTTATGTTTTCTAGATATAGTCCCTTTTCAGATATATGATTTGGAAATATTTTTTTCCCAGTATAGGGCTTGCCTATTTATTTTCTTAATGTTGGCTTTTAGTGGGCAGAAGTTTTAAATCTAAGTTAAACCTAAAAATCACCTTTATTTTTCTTTTTTGATAATTACTTTTTTGCCAGATCCAAGAAATCTCTGCCTACTTACAGATCACAAGATATTTCCCTGTGTTTACTTACAGAAGCTTTATAGTTTTGGCTTTTATGTTTAGCCCTTTGGTCCATCTTAGATTAAGTTTTTTGTATAGCATGAGGAAAGGTCAAGGTTCATTTTATTTCCATATATATACCTAGCTGATCAATCATTATTTATTGAAATGCCCTTCCTTTCCATTGAAATGCTTTGGTACCCTCAGAAAGTCAACTGGACATATGTGTGGATCTATTTCTGGATTAAACTATCCTTCCCATTTTCACAGACATTAGAATAAGCACAACAATTTCAAAAAAAAAAAAAAAAAAAAAAAGAAAAGAAAAGAAAAAGAAAAAGAAAAGGCCTGCTGTGATTTAGACTGTTGACCTCTAAGATCAGTCTTGGCAGAACTGACATTTTTAACAATACTGAGTTTTCCAATCCATGACATGTTTTCTCTCTCTAATTATTTAGGTTTTCTATGCTATTGTCAATAGTGTCATTTTTTTAAAATGTCATTGTCCAGTTGTTGCCTTATTATACAGAAATACAACTAATTTTCATATTGATTTTATATCCAAAGACCTTGCAAAAAAATTCATCTTATTAATTCTAGTCCTTGATTTGTGGATTCCTTAGGATTTTCATATGGGTAATCATGTCATCTGTGAAAAGAGACAGTTTTACTTCTTCCAAACTTTATGATTTCTATTTTTTTTCTTGGATTATTTCACTGTATCTAGCAGAATACTGCATACAGATTGTAACTGTATCCTTGCATTGTTCCCCATCTTAGTGGCAAAGCATTCAAAATTTCACCATTAAGTATGTAGTTGCACATAGATTTTTTTCATATATTAACTTTGTCAGGTTGAGGAAGTTCCCTTTTATTTCTAGTTTGTTGAGAGTTTTATCATGAGTGGGCATTAATACTGTCAAATGATTTTTTGTTATCTATTGATAGGACCATGTGGTTTTTCCACTTTATGCTACTAAATATGGGGAATTACATTAGTTGATTTTTAAAAACAGACTTTCTTTTTAGGAGCAGTTTTAAACACACAGCAAAATTTAGAGGAAAGTACAGAGTTCCCATACATGCCCTACCTTTACTCTCCCTAAGAGCTTCCCCTACTATCAACCCATATAGCTCCTCCCTGACACACCCAACAGGCTCTCCCACTATCAACATCCCACACCAGAGTGGTACATTTTGTTAGCTGATGAACCTACACTGAAACATTATTATCACCCAAAGTTTATAGTTTACATTAGGGTTCACTCTTGGTGTTGCACATTATATAAGTTTTGACAAACGTATAAGGGCATATACCTGCCCATCATTACAGTATCATTCAGAGCAGTCTCACTGCCCTAAAAAACCTCTGTGCTCCACTTATTAATCCCTCTTCCCACTAGCCCCTGGTAATAACTCATCTTTCAACTGTCTCCATAGTTTTACCTTTTCTAAAATATCATACAGTTGGAATCATTCAGTATGTAACCTTTTCAGATTGGATTCATTCACCTAGTAATATGCACTTCAGGTTCCTCCATCTCTTTTCATGGAATTTTGTTATTATTATTTTTAGGCCATGCCACACAGCTTGTGGGATCTTAGTTCCACAACCAGGGTTCGAACCCAGGCCCCCGGCAGTGGAAGCGCATTGTACTAACTACTGGACCACCAGGGAATTCCCTCTCATTTCATTTTAGCTTCAAATAATATTCCATGTCTGGATGTATTAGTTTATTCATCTAATGAAGGACATAGTGGTTCCTTCCAACTTTTGGCAACTATGAATAAAGCTGCTATAAACATCCATGTGCAGGTTTCTGTGTAGAAATAAGTTTTGAACTCATTTGGGTAAACACCAAGGAGTGTGACTGCTGGACTGTGTGGTAAGAATATGTTTAATTTTGTAAAAAATTGCCAAACTGTTTTCCAAAGTGGCCGTACCATCTTGCATTCCCACCAGTAATAAATAAGTTCCTGTGCTCCACATTCTCGTTTGGTGTTGTCAAGTTCTTGATTTTGGCTATTCTAATAGGTGTATAATGGTATTTCATTGTTTTAATTTGCATTTCTCTGATGACATATGATGTGGCATATCTTTTCATGTGCCTATTTGCCATTTGTATATCTTTTCTTTTTTAAAAAATTGAGGTGACATTAATTTACAAGATCACATAAGTTTCAGGTGTACAACATTATATTTTGACTTCTATATATATTACAGCATGCTCACCACCAAAAGTTTAGTTTCCATCCGTCACCATACAACAGACGCCCTTTACTCATTTTGCCCTTCTCCCAACTCCTTCCCCTCTGGTAACCATACTACTCTGTTCTCTGTATTTATGTTTGTTTTCATTTTGTTTATTAATATTCTACATACGAGTGAAATCATATGGTATTTGTCTTTCTCTGTCTGACTTATTTCACTTTGCATAATACCCTCAAGATCCATCCATATTCTCACAAATGGCAAGATTTCATTTTTTCATGGCTGAGTAGTATTCCACTGTATATTATATACACACACACACCACATCTTTATCCATTTATCCAACAATGGGCACTTAGGTTGTTTCCATATCTTGGCTATTATAAATAATGCTGTGATGAACATAGGGGTGTATGTAACTTTTTGATTTAATGTTTTTGTATTCTTTGAATAAATACTCAAAAGTTAAATAGCTGGATCATATGATAGTTCTTTTTTGTGTGTGTGTTATAGTTCTATTCTTAATTTTTTCAGGAATCTCTGTACTTTTTGCCATAGTGGCTGCACCAATTTATATTCCCACTAACAGTATGAGAGTATATCTTCTTTGGTGAGGTACCTGGTCAGATCTTTTCTCCATTTTTTAATCAGGTTGTTAGCTTTCCTATTATTAAGGTTTTTTTTAAAATCCTATTATTAAGTTTTAAGAGTCCTTTGCATATTCTGTATAACAGTCCTTTATCAGATATGTCCTTTGCATATATTTTGCCCCAGTCTATGGCTTCTCTTCTCATTCTCTTGACATTTATTATTTTTTCAATTATTTTGTTGTAGTAAAATACACTAAAAAGTTATCATCTTAACCATTCTTAAGTGTAGAGTTCAGTGGTATTAAATATTAATAATGTTGTTCAATCATCACTCATATCTATAACCCTTTTCATCTTGTAAAACTGAAACTCTACACCCATTACAGTAACTCCCCATTCATCCCTCCCCCACAGCCCCTGGCAACCACCATTCTACTTTCTGTCTCTACAATTGTTGACTATTGTAAGCAGCTCATATAAGTGGAATCATAGGGTACTTGCTTTTTTTCTGACATTTCACTTATCAATGCCCTCAAGATTCATCCATGTTGTTGCAAATGGTAGGATTTTCTCCTTTTTTATGGCCAAATAATATTCCATTGTATATACAGTTGACCCTTAAACAGCACAAGTTTGAACTTCAGGGGTCCACTTATACACAAATTTTTTTCAGTTGTAAATACTGCTGTACTGCATGATCCATGGTTGGTTGAACCTGAAGATATGTAACTGCAGATACGGAGGGCTGAGTGTTTGTGAAATGTAGACTGCACGGGAGATCAGCACACCTACTCCCCGCATTGTTCAAGGGTCAACTGTATACACCATATTTTCTTTCTCCATTCATCTGTCAGTGGACACTTAGGCTGTTTCCATGTCTTAGTTATTGTAAATAATGCTGCAACGAACATGGGGGTGCATGTATCTTATGGAGATAGTGAGTTTGTTTCCTTTGGATAAACACCCAGAAGTGGAATTGCTGGATCATGTGGTACTTCTATGTTTAATATTTTGAGGAACTTCCTTACTGTTTTACATAGTGGCTGCACTGATTTACATTTCCACTACCAATCCACAAGGGTTCTCTTTTCTCCACATGCTTCCCAACACTTGTTATTGCTTGCCTTTTTGATAATAGCCATTCTAACAGGTGTGAGGTGCCATCTCACTGTGGCATTCCCCTGATGATTAGTGATGTTGAGCATCTTTTCATGTACATGTTCGCAATCTATGTGTCATGTTTGGAAAAATGTCTATTCAGCTCCTCTGCCCATTTTCTAATCAGTTCGTCTTTTTGTTGTTGAGTTGTATGAGTTCCTTACATATTTTGAATATTAACTTCTTATCAGATATATGATTTGCAAATCTTTTCTCCCATTCTGTAGGCTGCCTTTTTATTTTGTTGATTGTTTCTTTGGCTGTGTAGAAGCTTTTTATAGTTTGATGTAGTCCTACTTGCTGATTGTTGCTTCTATTCCTTTGTTTTTGGTGTCATCTCCAAAAAACAAAAAAAAATCATTGTTAAGACCAATGTCAAGGAGCTTTTCCTCTGTGTTTTCTTCTAGTAATTTAATAGTTTCAGGTCTTACATTTAAGACTTTAATCCACTTTGAGTTAATTTTTGTGAGAGGTGTAAGATAGGAGGCCAGTTTTATTCTTCTGCATGTGAATATCTAGTTTTCCCAAGACCATTTATCGAAGAGACTGTCTTTTCCCCATGGAGTATTCTTGGTTGCCTTGTCAAATATCAGTTGACCATATATTTATGGGTTTTTTTGGGGGGGGTTCAGTTCTGTTCCATTGGTTTATGTGTCTATTTTATGCCAGTCCTATACTATTTTGATTACTATAGCTTTGTGATATAGCTTGAAATCATGACATTTGAGTGTTCCAACTTTGTTCCTCTTTCTCAAGATTGCCTTGGGTTAGTCAGGTCTTTTGTGGTACCACATAAATTTTAGGACTGATTGTTCTATATCTGTAAAAAATGCCGCTGGAATTTTCATAGGGATTTCACTGAATCTATAGATGGCTTTAGGAAGTATGAACTGTTTAAAACAATATTAAGTTTTCCAATCCATGAACATGGGATATCTTTCCTTTTATTTTTGCCTTCTTCAATTTCTTTCATCAATGTCTTGTAATTTTCAGTGTACAGATGTTTTACCTCCATGGTTAAAATTATTCCTAAGTGTTCCATTGCTTTTGGAGCCATAATGAATGAGACTGTTTCCTTATTTTCTTTTTCAGATATTTCGTCTTTAGTGTATAGAAACACAACCGATTATTGTATGTTGGTTTTGTATCCTGGCTTTACTGAATTCATTTACCAGTTCTTATAGTTTTTTGTAGAGTCTTTAGGGTCTTCTCTATATAAGTTCATGTCATCTGAAAACAGAGATTATTTTACTTCTTCCTTTTGGATTTGACACCTTCTTTTTCCTTGCCTGACTGCTCTGGTTTGGACTTCCAGCACTATATTGTCACACTTGTCTTGTTCTTGATCTTTAGAGAAGGAGCTTTCACTCTTTCCCTGTTGAGTATGATGTTAGCTGTGGGCTTGTTCTTTAGCTTCTTAAGGTAAAAATAGAAATTTAAACCTTTTTAAAATGTATATAAGCATCTTCTTCTGATGTAAGTATTTAAAAATGTAAAAGTTTCCTCTATAAACTTCTTTAGCTGCACCCCACAAATATTTATATTTGGTATATTTATTATCTTTCAATTTAAAATATTTGCGATTTTCCCTTGAGATTTTCTCCTTTTACTTATGAATTATTTAAAGTATGATGTTTCATTCCCAAATACTTGGATGTTTTCAGAGATCTTACTGTTTCAATTTCTGATTCAATCCTGTTGTGCTAAGAGAAATTCTGTACACTGTATATGATTTCAACCTTTCAAAATTTATTGACATGTGTTAATAGGCCAGCATATGATTCATCTTGACAAACAAAGCCTTAGCATGTGCAAAGATTATATATTCTGCAGTTTTGGGGTACACTGTTCTAAAAAATATCAATTAGATATCATGATTGGTAGTGCTATTCTTTTTTTTAAAATTTATTTATTTTATTTTTGGCTGCATTGGGTCTTCATTGCTGCATGCGGGCTTTCTCTAGTTGCAGTGAGCGGGGGCTACTCTTCATTGCGGTGCGCGGCCTTCTCACTGCAGCGGCTTCTCTTGTTGCAGAGCACAGGGTCTAGGCATGCGGGCTTCAGTAGTTGTGGCTCGCGGGTTCTAGAGTGCAAGCTCAGTAGTTGTGGCACGGGCTTAGTTGCTCTGCAGCACGTAGGATCTTCGCAGACCAGGGCTCGAACCCATGTCCCCTGCATTGGCAGGCAGATTCTTAACCACTGAGCTACCAGGGAACCCCAGTAGTGCTATTCTAATTCTCTACAGTTGTACTGATTTTTTTTTTTCCTGTTCTCAATTACTGGTAGAGAGTTGTTAAAATCTACAACTATAATTGTCGACCTGTATATTTCTTCCTTTAGTTGTCTTACTTTTTGCTTTAAGTATTTTGAACTTCTGTTATTAGGGGCCTACTAATAAATATATATTAGGATTTGTTGTGTTCTTCTAATGAAGTGCTCTTTCGATCATTATCAAGTATCTCCTCTCTCTGGTAATACTCTTTGTCTTGAAATCTATTTCGTCTAATGTTAACATAGCCACTTCAACTTCCTATTGTTAATATTTGGTTGGCATATCTTTTTCATTCTTTTGCTTTTAACCTGTCTGTGATTTTTATATTTCAAGTACAACTCTTGAAGACAGCACATACAGTTGACCCTTTAACAACATGGAGGTTAGGAGTGGTGATATCCCCTGAGCAGTTGAAAATCTGTGTATAACTTTTAACTCAAGAGTATAACCCAAAACTTAACTATTAATAGCCTACTGTTGACTGCAAGCCTTACAGATAACATAAATGGCAATTAACACATATTTTGTATGTTATATGTACTATACACCGTATTCTTACAATAAAGTAAGCTAGGGATAAAAGAAAGTTATTAAGAAAATCATAAAGAAGAGAAAATACATTTATAGTATTGTATATTTTTATCAATACCATAAGTTTACATCATCTGTTTACAAGATGAATCATGTCTCAGTACCTACATCAATATTGTCTTATATGATATTACAAAATGCTTTACATGTTGTGCCTATTACTAAAACTAGACATCAAAAAAAGAAAAGATAATGTGAAAAAGAAATTCATCTTTATTTACAGGTACAATGATTCATGCATTGATAATGAAGAAAAAGCAACACAAATTGCTTTATAGTAGTCTAGTGTAATCAGTATGATGGCTTCATGGTAGCCTGGCATATACATTAATGAATGAATCATTATAAAAATTTTATGGCATACAGTTTTACTGTCATATTCATAATACAGTATTAAAACACTTTCATTTTTAAAAAATTGAGGTATAGTTGAATTACAATATTATATTAGTTTCAGGTATACAACATAGTGATTCAAAATTTTATAGCTTATACTTCATTTAAATTTATCACAAAATACTGGCTATATTCACTGTGCTGTACAATACATCCACGTAGCTTATTTATTTTATACTTAGTAGTTTGTACCTCTTAATCACTTACCCCTATCTTTCCCCTCCCCTACCCCGCTCCTCACTGGTAACCACTAGTTTGTTCTCTACATCTGTGAGTCTGTTTCTGTTTAATTAGCAACATAGGTTACTTCCATATCCTGGTTATTGTAAATAATGCTGCTGTGAACATTGGGTTGCATGTATCTTTTCAAATTAGAGTTTTCATCTTTTCTGGATATACACCCAGGAATGGAATTGATGGATCATACGGTAGTTCTGTTTTTACTTTTTTGAGGCACCTCCATACTGCTTTCCACAGTGGATACACCAACTTACATTCCTGCCAGCAGTGTACAAGCACTCCCTTTTCTCCACGTCCTTACCAACATTTGTTAATGGTGGTCTTTCTGATGACAGTCATTCTGACAGGTGTGAGGTGATATCTCATTGTGGTTTTGATTTGCATTTCTCTGATGATTAGTGATGTTGGGTATCTTTTCATGTGCCTGTTGGCCATCTGTATGTTGTATATCTTCTTTGGAAAAATATCTATTCAGGTCTTCTGCCCTTTTTTTTTTTTTTTTTAAACTTTGGGTACTGGCACAAAAACAGAAATATAGATCAATGGAACAGGATAGAAAGCCCAGAGATAAACCCATGCACATATGGTCACCTTATCTTTGATAAAGGAGGCAAGCATATACAGTGGAGAAAAGACAGCCTCTTCAATAAGTGGTGCTGGGAAAATTGGACAGGTACATGTAAAAGTATGAAATTAGAACACTCCCTGATACCATACACAAAAATAAACTCAAAATGGATTAAAGACCTAAGTGTAAGGCCAGACACTATCAAACTCTTAGAGGAAAACATACGCAGAACACTCTATGACATAAATCACAGCAAGATCCTTTTTAACCCAGCTCCTAGAGAAATGGAAATAAAAACACAAATAAACAAATGGGACCTAATGAAACTTAAAAGCTTTTGCACAGCAAAGGAAACCATAAACAAGACCAAAAGACAACCCTCAGAATGGGAGAAAATATTTGCAAATGAAGCAACTGACAAAGGATTAATCTCCAAGATTTACAAGCAGCTCATGCAGCTCAATAACAAAAAAACAAACAACCCAATACAAAAATGGGCAGAAGACCTAAATAGACATTTCTCCAAAGAAGATATACAGATTGCCAACAGACACATGAAAGAATGCTCAACATCATTAATCATTAGAGAAATGCAAATCAAAACTACAATGAGATATCATCTCACACCGGTCAGAATGGCCATCATCAAAAAATCTAGAAACAATAAATGCTGGAGAGGGTGTGGAGAAAAGGGAACACTCTTGCACTGTTGGTGGGAATGTAAATTGATACAGCCACTATGGAGAACACTATGGAGGTTCCTTCAAAAACTAAAAATAGAACTACCATACGACCCAGCAATCCCACTACTGGGCATATACCCTGAGAAAACCATAATTCAGGAACAGTCATGTACCAAAATGTTCATTGCAGCTCTATTTACAATAGCCAGGACATGGAAGCAACCTAAGTGTCCATCATCAGATGAATGGATAAAGAAGATGTGGCACATATATACAATGGAATATTACTCAGCCATAAAAAGAAATGAAATGGAGGTATTTGTAGTGAGGTGGATGGAGTTAGAGTCTGTCATACAGAGTGAAGTAAGTCAGAAAGAGAAAAACAAATACAGTATGCTAACACATATATATGGAATCTAAGGAAAAAAAAAAAAGGTCATGAAGAACCTAGTGGCAAGACGGGAATAAAGACACAGACCTACTAGAGAATGGACTTGAGGATATGGGGAGGGGGAGGGGTAACATGTGACAGGGTGAGAGAGTGGCATGGACATATATACACTACCAAATGTAAAATAGATAGCTAGTGGGAAGCAGCCGCACAGCACAGGGAGATCAACTCGGTGCTTTGTGACCACCTAGAGGGGTGGGATAGGGAGGGTGGGAGGGAGGGAGATGCAAGAGGGAAGAGATATGGGAACATATGTATATGTATATGTATAACTGATTCACTTTGTTATAAAGCAGAAACTAACACATCATTGTAAAGCAATTATACTCCAATAAAGATGTTAAAAAAAAAACTTTGGGTTTATTTATGGCTGTGTTGGGTCTTCGTTTCTGTGCGAGGGCTTTCTCTAGTTGCGGCAAGTGGAGGCCACTCTTCATCGCGGTGCGTGGGCCTCTCATTATCGCGGCCTCTCTTGTTGTGGAGCACAGGCTCCAGACGCGCAGGCTCAGTAATTGTGGCTCACGGGCCTAGTTGCTCCACGGCATGTGGGATCTTCCCAGACCAGGGCTCGAACCCGTGTCCCCTGCATTGGCAGGCAGATTCTCAACCACTGCGCCACCAGGGAAGCCCTACCCATTTTTTTTAATCAGGTAGTTTTTTCAATATTGAGTTGTATGAACTATTTATATATTTTGGATATTAACCCCTTATCAGTCATATCATTTGAAAATATTTTCTCCCATTCAGTAGGTTGTCTTTTCATTTTGCCAATGGTTTCCTTTGTTGGGCAAAAGCTTTTAAGTTTAATTAGGTCTCATTTGTTTATTTTTGCTTGCTTCCTTTGCCTTAGGAGACAGATCCAAAGAAATATGGCTATGATTTATAACAAATTGTGTCCTGCCTATGTTTTCTTTTTTTTAAAAGTAGTTTAATTTGGGGCTTCCCTGGTGGCGCAGTGGTTGAGAATCTGCCTGCCAATGCAGGGGACACGGGTTCGAGCCCTGCTCTGGGAAGATCCCACATGTCGCGGAGCAACTAGGCCTGTGAGCCACAATTACTGAGCCTGTGCGTCTGGAGCCTGTGCTCCGCAACAAGAGAGGCCGCCATAATGAGAGGCCCGCGCACCGCGATGAAGAGTAGCCCCCGCTTGCCGCAACTAGAGAAAGCCCTTGCACAGAAACGAAGACCCAACACAGCCATAAGTAAATAAATAAATAAAAATTAAAAAAAAAAACAAAGAAATAGCGCATGAGGAATCTATTTTTTAAAAAAGTAGTTTAATTTATTTAAAACTTCATTTTTAAATTTATTTATTTATTTATTTTTGGATAGTTACAGAAGTCAAGGGATCTCGACTTTTTTTTTTATAAATTTATTTATTTTTGGCTGTGTTGGGTCTTCGTTTCTGTGCGAGGGCTTTCTCCAGTTGCGGTGAGTGGGGGCCACTCTTCATCGTGGTGCGCGGGCCTCTCACTGTTGCGGCCTCTCCCATTGCGGAGCACAGGCTCCAGACGCGCAGGCTCAGTAGTTGTGGCTCACGGGTTTAGTTGCTCCGCAGCATGTGGGATCTTCCCAGACCAGGGCTCGAACCCGTGTCCCCTGCATTGGCAGGCAGATTCTTACCCACTGCACCACCAGGGAAGCCCGGGGTCTCGACTTTTTTTTTTCGCTGCGTGGCATGTGGGATCCTAGTTCTGTGACCCGAGATCAAACCTGCACCACCTGCACTGGAAGCAGGGAGTCCTAACCACTAGACCACCAGGGAAGTCCCTGCCTATGTTTTCTTCTAGGAGTTTTTTGGTTTCCGGTCTTACATTTAAGTCTTTAAACCATTTTGAGTTTATTTCTGTATGTGGTGTGAGAAAATGTTCTAATTTCATTCTTTTACATGTAGCTGTCCAGTTTTCCCAGCACCACTTATTGAAGAAACTCACTTATTGAAGAAACAGTCTTTTCTCCACTGTATATTCTTGCCTCCTTTGTTGTAGATTAATCGACCATAAGTGTGTCAGTTTATTTCTGGGCTCTCTAGTCTGTTCCATTAATCTATGTGTCTGTTTTTTTGCCAGTATCATACTGCTGTGATTACTGTAGCTTTGCAGTATACTCTGAAATCAGGAGTGTGATACCTCTGTTCTGTTCTTCTTTCTCAAGATTGTTTTGGCTATTCAGGGTCTTTTGTGTTTCCATACAAATTTTAAAATGATTTGTTCTAGTTCTGTGAAAAATGCCATTGGTATTTTGATAGGGATGGATTGAATCTGTAGATTATCTTGGGTAGTATGGTCATTTTAACAATATTAATTCTTCCAATCCAATAACATGGTATATCTTTCCATCTGTTTGTCTCATCTTCGATTTCTTTCATCAGCGTCTTATAGTTTTTGGAGTACATATCTTTTACCTCCTAGGTTAGATTTATTCCTAGGTATTTTATTCTTTTTGATACAATTGTAAATGGGATTGTTTCATTAATTTCTCTTTCTGATAGTTCAGTGTCAATGTATAGAAATGCAATAGATTTCTGTATGTTAATTTTGTATCTTATAACTTTACTGAATTCATTGATGAGCTCTAGTAGTTTTTTGGTGGTGTCTTCAGGATTTTCTATGTATTGTATCATGTCATCTGTAGACAGTGACACAGCAACAGTTTCACTTCTTCCTTTCCAATTTGGGTTATATTATTTCTTTTTCTTGTCTGATTGCTGTGGCCAGGACTTCCAATATTATGTTGAATAAAAGTGGCGAGAGTGGGCATCTTTGTCTTGTCCCTGATCTTAGAGAAAATGCTTTCAGCTTTCCATTGTTGAATATGATGTTAGTTGTGAGCTTATCATATATGGTCTTTATTATGTTGAGGTATGTTCCTTCTATACCCACTTTGTGAAGAGTTTTTATCATAAATGAATGTTGAATTTTGTCAAAAGCTTTTTCTGCATCTATGTAGATGACTGTATGATTTTTTATTCTTTAATTTATTAATGTGGTGTATCACATTGATTAATTTGTGGTTATTGAACCGTCCTTGCATCAACTGGGATAAATCCCACTTGATTATGATGTATTATCCTTTTAATGTATTGTTAGATTTGATTGTTAATATTTTGTTGAGGATTTTTACATCTATGTTCATTAGTGATATTGGCCTGTAATTTTCTATTTTTGTGGTATCTTTGTCTGGTTTTGGTATCTGGGTGATGGTGGCCTTGTAGAATGAGTCTGGAAGTCTTCTTTTCTCTGCAATTTTTTGGAATAGTTTGAGAAGGATAGGTGTTAACTCTTCTCTAAATGTTTGGCAGAATTCACATATAAAGTCATCCAGTCCTGAGCTTTTGTTTGTTGGGAGGTTGGGGGTTTTTTTGTTTTGTTTTGCTTTAAATTACTGACTCAATTTCATCACTGGTAACTGGTCTGTTCATATTTCCTATTTCTTCCTGGTTTGGTCTTGGGAGATTGTACAGTTCTAGGAATTTGTCCATTTTTTTCTAGGTTGTCCATTTTTTTGGCATATAGTTGTTTGTAGTATTCTTTTATGATCCTCCAGTGTCAGTTCTGACTTCTCCTTCTTTCTGGCCCTCTTTTTTTCTGGGGGAGTCTGACTAAAGGTTTATCAATTTTGTTTATCTTTTCAAAGAACCAGCTCTTAGTTTCATTAATATTTTCTTTTTTAAGTCTCTATTCCATCTATTTCTGCTTTGGTCTTTATGATTTCTTTCCTTCTAATAACTTTGGATTTTGTTTGTTCTTTTTGAGTTCCTTTAGGTGTAAGGTTAGGTTATTTATTTGAGATTTTTCTTGTTTCCTGAGGTTGGTTAGCATCACTATAAACTTCTCTCTTAGAACTGCTTTTGCTACAACCCATAGATTTTGGATTGTTATATTTTTGTTTTCACTTGTCTCCAGGTATCTTTTGATTTCTTCTTTGGTTTCTTCAGTGTTCCATTGGTTGTCCTTGCTCCATGGGGAGAACCCCTATAATCGTAATTATTCTCATTTGTGGGTTGCCCAGCCTTGGGGTATGTATAATGATTATAAAGCAACTCCACCCCTCTTACCCATCTCACTGATTCCTTCTGGTAGATTCCAGTCTTTCTCATCAACAGTTGTTCTGTAAATAGTTGTAATTCTGGTGTGCCCACGAGAGGAGGTGAGCTCAGGGTCTTCCTTCAATACAAGTCTTTTTATTTTTTTTTGAATTGACGTATAGTTGATTTACAATGTTGTGTTAGTTTCTACTGTACAGGAAAGTGATTCAGTTATACATATATATACATTCTTTTTTTTAAAAAAATTATTAGCACCTTTAATTATTATTTATTTATTTTTTTGGCTGTGTTGGGTCTTCGTTTCTGTGTGAGGGCTTCTTCTAGTTGCGGCAAGCGGGGGCCACTCTTCATCGCGGTGTGCGGGCCTCTCACTATCGTGGCCTCTCTTGTTGCGGAGCACAGGCTCCAGACGTGCAGGCTCAGTAGTTGTGGCTCACGGGCCCAGTTGCTCTGCGGCATGTGGGATCTTCCCAGACCAGGGCTCGAACCCGTGTCCCCTGCACTGGCAGGCAGATTCTCAACCACTGCGCCACCAGGGAAGCCCTATATACATTCTTTTTTATATTCTTTTCCATTATGGTTTATAACAGATATTGAATATAGTTCCTAGTGCTATACAGTGGGACCTTGTTGTTTATCCACTCTACATGTAATAGTTTGCATCTGCTAATCCCAAACTCCCAATCCATCCTTCCCCCAATCCCATCCCCTTGGCAACCACAAGTCTGATCTCTATGTCTGTGAGTCTGTTACTGTTTTGTAGATAGGTTCATTTGTGTCATACTTTAGATTCCACATATAAGTGATATCATATGGTATTTGTCTTTCTCTTTCTGACTTCCCTCACTTAGTATGGTAATCTCTAAGTCCATCCATGTTGCTGCAAATGGCATTATTTCATTCTTTTTTATTGCTGTGTAGTAGTCCATTGTATATATGTACCACATCTTCTTTATCCATTCATCTGTCGATGGACATTTAGGTTGTTTCCTTGGCTATTGTGAATAGTGCTGCTATGAACACAGGGGTGCATGTATCTTTTTGAATTATAGTTTTGTTCAGATATATGCCCTGGAGTGGGACTGTTGGATCAAATGGCAACTCTACTTTTAGTTTTCTGAGGAACCTCCATACTGTTTTCCATAGTGGCTGCACCAACTTACACTCCCACCAACAGTGTAGGAAGGTTCCCTTTTCTCCACACCCTCTACAGCATTTGTTATTTGTAGATTTTTTAATGATGGCCATTCTGACCAGTGTGAGGTGGTACCTCATTGTACTTCTGATTTGCATTTCTCTAATAATTAGCAATGTTGAGCATCTTTTGATGTGCCTGTTGGCCATCTGGATGTCTTCTTTGGAGAAATGTCTATTTAGGTCTTCTGCCCATTTTTCTACTGGGTTGTCTGTTTTTTTGTTGTTGAGTTGTATGGGCTGTTTGAATATTTTGGAAATTAAGCCCTTGTAGGTCGCATCATTTGCAAATATTTTCTCCCATTCTGTAGGTTGTCTTTTTGTTTTGTTTATGGTTTCCTTTGCTGTATAAAAGCTTGTAAGTTTGATGAGGTCCCATTTGCTTATTTTTGCTTTTGTTTCTATTGCCTTGGGAGACTGATTCAATACAAGTCCTGCACACAATATTCCACATGATGAATACTTAGGTCATGATGATGACGACACAAATACATCTCATACAGTTCTTGCCGTGCAGTGATTAGATTTTCACATGAAGACACTCACACACCTACACAATAGATAAGTTTATTAACTGTATGGAATGATGATTATTTACTATCACTAAGTGGAAATGAATCATCATAAAGGTCTTCATCCTCACTATCTTCATGTTGAGTAGGCTGAGGAGAAGAAGGAAGAGAAGTTGCTCTTGCTGTCTCAGGGGTGGCAGAGGTGGAGGAGGTGGAGGAGGTGGAAGGGGAGGGAAGACAGTCAGGCACACTTACTGTGAATTTATGGAAATACATCATAATTTCTACTTGACTTTTTGCTTTTTCATTTCTCTAAAAATGTTTCTACATGGTACCAATCCTTCTTCCACTATTTGCTTTAGTTTCAGTGACCCTATCATAGAAGGGTCTATGCTATAAAAAAAACCAAAAGCAGTCCTGAAACTTGAAAGTCTTCTCCCTGACTGTCTAATGTCAATTTGTTTTCTGACACTGCATCTTCTATGTCTGCTTCTTTATTGGCTGGCACTGATTCAGAAGCACTCATCTCCATCAAGTTGTGTTGTTAATTCCTCTGGTTATGGTGTCCATTAGCTCTTGAAAATATCCGTGTCTTGAAGCCCTTCACCCTCAACCTCTTTTTTTTTTTTCCCCTCCATCTCTATAATCTCTTTCCTTGACTGGCTCTTTCAGGCTTTTCCTATAACAACAGTGACATCTTCAGTGATAGAATCCTTCCAGATTTTCATGATGTTTTCGCTATTAGAGTTCTCTTCCATAGCATTGACAATCCTTTCCACAGAGTACCATGTGTAATGAGCTTTAAAGGTACTTAAGGCTACAGGCTGAATTATAGATGTTTTGTCTGCGGGTAAGTAGACCACTTCAATGCCTTTGGAGTCAAACTCATGGGGTTCTGGGTAGCCAGGGACATTGTCCAATACCAAAAGAACTTTAAAAGGCAGTTCCTTATTGCCAAGGTACTTCCGGACTTCAGGGACAAACCATCAATGGAACTGATCCAGAAAAAGAATTTTTGTTGCCCAGGCCTTCTTGCTGTACAACCAAAAGACGGGCAGCTGGTGTTTATTTTTTCCCTTCAAGGGTCCAAGGTTAGCAGCTTTTTTTTTTTTTAATTTAATTTAATTTTTTATTGAAGTATAGTTGATTTACAATCTTGTGCCAATCTCTGCTGTACAGCAAAGTGACTCAGTTATACACACATAGACATTCTTTTTTTTTAAAAATATATTCTTTTCCATTATGGTTTATCACAGGATATTGAATACAGTTCCCTGTGCTATACAGTAGGACCTTGTTGTTTATGGTTAGCAGCTTTATACATAAGGGCAGTCTTGATCATAAACCTTACTGCATTTGCAAAACAGTAGTTAGCCTATCTCTTTCTGCTTTATTTTTTTATTTTTTAAATTTTTGGCTGCGTTGGGTCTTTGTTGCTGCACAAGGGCTTTCTCTAGTTGCAGCAAGCGGGGGCCATTCTTCATTGCGGTGCGTGGGCTTCTCACTGTGGTGGCTTCTCTTGTTGTGGAGCACGGGCTCTAGGTGTGCGGGCTTCACGAGTTGCAGCATGTGGGCTCCATGGTTGTGGCTCGTGGGCTCTAGAGCGCAGGCTCAGTAGTTGTGGCACACGGGCTTAGCTGCTCCGTGGCATGTGGGATCTTCCCGGACCAGGGATCAAACCTGTGTGCCCTGCATTGGCAGGCAGGTTCTTAACCACTGCTCCACCAGGGAAGTCCACCCTTTCTGCTTTAAATCCTAGTGCTTGCTTTTCTTCCTTACTAACAACGCTTTTTTGTTTTGTTTTGTTTTGTTTTTTGTTTTACCAGAATAGGGCACTTATGTCTGCATTAAAAACCTGTTCAGGTAGATATCCTTTCTCCTCCATGACTTTCTTAATGGCATCTGGGAAGCTGTCTGCTGCCTTTTGGTTGGCAGAAGCTGCTTCTCCTGTCATCCTGACATTTTTTAAGCCAAACCTCTTTTTTTTTTTTATCATTTTAATCATTTAAGTGTACAGTTCAGTGGCATTAAGTACATTCACGTTGTTGTGCAAGTATCACCACTATCCGCCTCCAGAACTTTTTCATCTTCCCAAACTGAAACTCTGCTCTCATTAAACAATAATTTCCCATTCCCCTCCTCCCAACACCAGCCCTTGGCAACCACCATTCTACTCCCAGACTACTTTTGGACTCGGTTTCTCTTTGACGTAATACAAGAAAGTGTCCATTGCTGACTAGTGGGATTGCTTCTATATATGCAGGCCTTCTTGCATATATGTGATTGAGTTTATTGTAAGAAAGGTAAGAGAAAATGGGGTGGGAGAAAGAAAAGAAGTGGAGACAGCTGGATAAGGATTTTCACATGGGGCCTCCTATCCACAGGCCTCAGCAGCCCTGCCATGGATCCGCCCGATTCTTTCGCATCAAGAAGTTGATCCTGCGAGCCATTTCCATGTTGTAGATTCGCCGGCAGGTTTCACAGCTTTCCCTCTGTCGCCGGCGGCAAGGCTTCTCGTAGTATCGCCGTCGCTTTATGTCCTCAATGAGCCCATCCATGGTAAGGATTTTGTTTAGGGTCCTGTATGCACCTTCCACTTTCCCTTCCTGTACCATCACAGTCCTGGCAATGAACTTCAGATGTTTTGCCATGATCTTGGATTTAAGTCTTCAGTCTGCAGGACCCCTCAGCGCCCAGCCGACTGCCAAACCTCTTTTTAAAATTATCAAACCATCCTTTGCTGGCATTAAATTATCCAGCTTTAGGTCCTTCACTCCCTTTTGCTTTGTCGTCATATAAATGACTTTGCTTTTTCTCAAATCATATCGGAGTCCATAGGTATGCCTTTCTTATATCAATCCTGCACCCACATAAAAGCTGTATTTTCATTATGAGATAAAAAGATATTTCAAAAAAGTGCTAGGTATTCATGCCTGCTGGCATAGCTGCAGCTATAGCTTCACCAATTTCCTTTTCTTTTTTCTTTACAATGGTCTTTACACTGTATTCATTTATTTATCTTGAAATAGTGGGCAATCACAGCTGAAGACCTCAATCTACAGTACATATCAAGCAATTCAACTTTTTCTTGTAATGTCATGACTTTTCTCTGCTTCTTAGGAGCAATTCCAGCATCACTATGGCACTTCATATGGGCCCCATGGTTTATGGTCTTCCACTAAACACAATGAAAAATACTTGAGAACTGCAAGAGATCACTTTTTACAATGATATGCAATTTACTGGAGATGAACTGATCACATGGAAATGATTACTGTCACACAGCATTTTTAGCAGATACTCACAACACTTGAGCTCACTGCAACAGCAACGGGAGGTTGCTACAAAATTTTTACAGTAGTACAGTGTATACTACAGTTAATTTTATGAAGCTATGATTCAATATGGCATCTTTATGTTTGCTTGCATTTCTCTCAATGGCAAATGTATGGACTGTGTTTGTGGAAGTAAGGTTTGATAAATTTTACTACCATAAAATATGGTAGTAAATGATAAAATAGACTATGTCTACATATATCTTATGCATTCATGACACATCTAACTTTTAAAATTTTTTCAGTATTTCAAGGCTAAGCAATTCATCTGCAAGTTCTTTCAAGTTGTCACAAATTTCCAAAAAAATTTCCAGTGTGTTTATTGAAAAAAAAAATCCACATATAAATGGACTCACACAATTCAAACCCGTCAAACCCATGTTGTTCAATGGTCAACTGTAGTTGAGTTTGACTTCATTTTTTTTAAAAAAATAAATAAATCCAGTCTGATAAGCTCTACAGTGTAGTGTTTGGTTCACTGACATTTAATGTAATTTTAAAAGGGCTAGATATAAGTCTACCATCTTGCTATTTATTTTCTACTCCTCTGTTCTTTCTTTCCTGTCATCTTTTCACTTAATTGAGTATTTGTTAGTTTGTCAAATTTAATTCCTCTATTGGCTTTTTAGGTATACCTCTTAACACTTTTTAAAAAGTAATTCCTTCAACTGGACAGCCAAATGCAAAAGAAGAAACTAGACCACTACCTCACATCGTATACAAAAATCAACTCAAAATGGACTAAAGACTTGAAAGCAAGACCTCAAACAATAAAACTCCTAGAAATAAACATATGCAGTATGCTCTGTAACAATGATCTTAGCAATATCTTTCTGGATATGTCTCCTCAGGCAAGGGAAACAAAAGCAAAATTGAACAAATGGGATTATATAAAACTAAAAAGTTTCTGCACAGCAAAGGAAACCATCAGCAAAATGAAAAAACAAAATACCAAATGGGAGAAGATATTTGCAAATCATATATCCATTAATTGGCTAATATCCCAAATATATAAAGAACTCATACAACTCAACAACAAAAAGATACACAACCCAATTAAAAAATGGGCAGCAGAGCTGAATAGGTGATTTTCTAAAGAAGACATATAGATGGCCAACAGGCACATGAAAAGATATTCATCGCTAATTGTTAGGGAAATGCAAATCAAAACCACAATGACTCACTATCAAAACAAAACAAAACAAACCCCAAAACAACCCAATCAAAAAATAGGCAGGGGACTTTCCTGGCGCAGTGGTTAAGAGTCCTCCTGCCAATGCAGGGGACACGGGTTCGAGCCCTGGTCCAGGAGGATCCCACATGCCATGGAGCAGCTGGGCCCGTGGGCCACAACTACTAAGCCTGCGCTCTAGAGCCCTTGAGCCACAACTACTGAGCCTGCGTGCCACAACTACTGAAGGCCGCACGCCTAGAACCCATGCTCCGCAACAAGAGAAGGCACCACAATGAGAAGCCCGCGCACCGCAATGAAGAGTAACCCCCACTCGCCGCAACTAGAGAAAGTCCGTGTGCAGCAGCAAAGACCCAAAGCAGCCAAAAATAAATAAATTAAAAAAAAAATAGGCAGGTGATCTAAATAGACATTTCTCCAAGGAAGACATCCAGGTGGCCAACAGGCACATGAAAAGATGCTCAATACTGTTAATTATTAGAGAAATGCAAATCAAAACTATAATGAGGTATCATCTCACATGGGTCAGAATGGCCATCATCAAAAGTCTACAATAAAAAATGCTGGAGAGGGTGTGGAGAAAAGGGAACCCTCATACACTATTGGTGGGAATGTAAATTGGTGTAGCCACTATGGAAAACAGTCCAGAGGTTTCTTTAAAAACAAAAAATAGAGTTATCATATATTCCAGCAACCCCACTCCTGGGTATATATCCAGGAAAGATGAAAACTCTAATTCGAAAAGATACATGCACCCCAATGTTCATAACAGCATTATTTACAATAGCCAGGACATGGAAACAACCCAAGTGCCCAGCAACAGATGATTACTTTAAGAAGATGTGAGATTTTATATATATGTATAAAACACACACACACACACACACACACACACACACAGGAATATTACTGAACCATAAAAAAGAGTAAAATATTTACAACAACATGGATAGAGAATATCATAGTAACTGAAGTAAGTCAGACAGAGAAAGATAAATATTATATGATATTACTTATATGTGGAATCTAAAAAGTAATTCAAATGAATCTATATACCATACAGAAACAGACTCATAGACATAGAAAACAAACTTACAGTTACCAAAGGGGAAAGGGAGGTGTGGGGGTATAAATTAGGAGTATGGGATTAACAAAACTACACATAAAATAGATAAGCAACAAGGATTTACTGTACAGTACAGGGAATTATATTCAATATCTTATAATAACCTATAATGGAAAATAATCTGAAAAAATATATGTATAATTAAATTACTTTCCTATACACCTGAAACTAACACAATATTGTAAATCAACTATACTTCAATTAAAAAAAAAAACCACAGTGAGATATCACCTCACATCTGTTAGAATGGCTATTATCAAAAAGGCAAGAAATAACAAGGGTTGGCAAGGACGGGAGAAAAGGAAACCCTCATACACTGTTGGTGGGAATGTAAATTGGTGCAGCTACTATGAGAAAAAGTGTGGAGATTCCCCCCCAAATTAAGACTAGAACTACCACATGATCTACCTATCCCACTTCTGTGTATTCATCCAAAGAATACGAAAACACTAATTCAAAAAGATATATGCACCCCTATGTTCATAGCAGCATTATTTAGAATAGCCAAGATATGAAAACAGCCTAAGTGCCTATCAATGAATGAATGGATAAAGATATGCTACACACACAGACACACACACGCACTGGAATACTACTCCACGGTAAAAAAAGAGCAGTGATTACCGTAAATGGAATACTACTCAGCCATAAAACAGAGTAGTGATTACCAGAGGGGAAGGGGTGGGACAGGGGAGGGTGAAATGGGTAAAGGGGATCAACTGTATGGTGAGAGACAGAAACTAAACTTTTGGTGGTAAGCATGCTGTAATGTAAAGAGAAGATGAAATATAATGTACACATGAAACTTATAATGTTATAAACCAATGTTACCTCAATAAAAGATTTTTAAAAAGTAATTCCTTTACTAGTTCTCAAAGTACGGCCCCACTTCAGCAGCACCAACACCACTTGGAAACTTCTTGAAATGCAAATTCTCATGCCCTACCCCTGACCTTCTGAATCAGAAACTCTGGAGTGGGGGCCAGTAATCTGTCTTTTTAAAGCCCTCCAGGTGATCTGACACACACTAAGGTTTCTGAACCTCAGTATTCTAGGGATTATAATATTCACTCTTTACTTATTACACTCTACTTCAGTTAATACTGTATACTCTCACTACAAATTTAAGAAACTTGAAACACAACAGTTCCATTTTACACATATATTTACCATTTCCGGTGCTGTTACTCTGTAGTCAAGGTTCCATCTGGTATCATATCCTTTCAATCTAAAAAGTTCATTTGACATAACATCTAGTGTTCTTTTCCCGTAAGAAGTCAGCTGCTATTTGTATCACTGTTCCTCATATAATGTTGTTTTTCTAATGAATGCTTTCAAGACTTACTCTGTATTTTTTCTGTATTGTGTCTAATTATGGGTTTTGTCTACACGTGGGTTATATGGCTTGGGGTTTAGAGTACTGTGGATCTGTACTTTTTTTTTTTTTTAAATCGAGTTTGGGGAAGGTGGCCAAAATGGCGGAGTAGGAAGTCCTTGAGCTCACCTCTTCCCATCGGCACACCAAAATTACAACTATTTACAGAGCAACTATTGATGAGAAAGACCAGAAGATAAGCAAAAATGATCTTCCACAACTAAAGATACAAAGGAACCACGACCAGACAGGTAGGAGGGGCAGAGACACAGTATAGTCAAGAACAATACCTCCACAAAGGGGAGGATAATAACAACTGTAGAGGTTCTCCCCAAGGAGCAAGGGATCTGAACCCCACGTGGGGCTCTCCAAACTGGAAGTCCTGCACTAGGACGACAAACACCAGAACACCTGCCTTTGAAGGCCAGCAGGGCTTACATTCGGGAGAGCCAGAGGGCTATGGGAAATAGACTCCATTCTTAAAGGGTGCACACAAAATCTTACAAGTCCTGGGACGCAGAGCAGAAGCAGTAATTCAAAAGGAGCCTCGGTTAGACCCACCTGCTGATCTTGGAGAGCCTCCCTGAGAGGCAGGAGCCAAGTGGAGTTTACCGGGCGGAAAGAGACACTTGTGGCAGCCATTTCTGGGAGCTTGTTCAACCATGAGGGCACCGGTGCTGGCAAGCGCCATTTTTTAACCCTCCCTCTAGCTTATTAGGGCTGGGACCCGGCCCCGCCCACCGGCCTGTCTGCACGAGTAATGGGGCACCTCAGGCCAAGCAGCTGGCTGGGCGGGGACACAGCCCCACCCACCAGCTGGCCGGCTGGGAGCCCCTGAGCCCACAGCCGCTTCAGGACCTGGACTTATCCACCAGAGGGCCCAGGACCGGCCTCTGACACCAACGAGCCTCACTAGTCCCAGGTCCCCAGGGCCCTGCACCAGAGACCCTGGGACCTGGCTTTGCTCACAAGTGAGTCAGCATTAGCCCCAGGATCAGCCTCACCCGCCACTGGGTCCTGGCCCTGCACACCAGAGACCAACGCACTAACTCAGGGAGTTCCAGGGCCCTGCAGCCAGAGACTTTGGGACTGGCTCCACCCACCAGTGAGCCGGCACTAGCCCCAGGGCCCGGGCTCACCCACCAGTGGGTGGGTACCAGCCTGGGGACCCCCTGGGCCTCAGCCCTGCCCACCAGTGGGCGGACACCAGGCCCTGCGGCTAGAGAACCCAGGACCCAGCTCTGCCTACAAGGGGGCCGGCACCAGCGCAGGGATCTCATCCCCTGTGCCCTGTCCCACCCACCACTGGGTGGACAGCAGCCCCAGGACCACCACAGCCCTATAGCCTGCTGTGTCTGGATGCAGCCCACAGACCAGCAGGCCAGCACTAGCTCCAAGACCCACTGAGCCCTAGTCCCGCCCACCAGCAGGCTAATGCCAGCTCTGGGACACCTTGGGCCCCTCAGCTAGCCGCCCCAGGAACTGCCCCTGTCCACCAGTGATGGGACACTAGCCCAGGGAATACCGGGGGCTCTGGCCTGCCAACCAGCAGGCTGACAGCAGGCCATCAGACATATTGGGCCCCTCAGCCAGCAGCCTCAGGACCCAGCTCCACTAACCATCAGGCTGATAACCAGGTTTGGGATATCCCGGGCCCCTACAGACAGCCATGCCAGGAACTGGCCCACCCACCAGCACTAGATCTGGGAGCCCAGCTCCGCCCACCAGTGGGCCAGCACTAGTCCCAGGAACCCCCACTCACGCCTGCAGCCAGCCACCTTGTGCCCCCCCCCCCCACAGACAGAGGACTTCCACGAGGCAGGGCCTAGCAAGCAACCTGAAGGAGGGCCAGCCACACCTACCAGCCTGCCCACAAGTAGTCAGGCCACCACAACAGAAGGACCCAGGCAGCCCACACGGGGGGCACCCCTAGAGCACAGAGCTCTGGTGACCAGAGGGGAGTGTGCTGCTGGGAAGCACAGTAGGTCTCCTACAAAAGGCCACTTCTCCAAGGTCGGGAAATGTAATGGATGCAAGTGAAATCATTATGAACTACACTTTACAGTGTGTATGTCAACTATATCTCAAAAAAACTGGAAGAAAAAAAAAAATCAAATCTTTTGTCTTTTTTTTCCCCACATGTCATTGTGCCTTTCTTCTCCTTTTAAGGACACTAATTACATGTATGTTATTTGCATAATATTGTCCCACAGGTCTCTGAGGCTCTATTAATGTTTTTTCCATTTTTTCCTCCATGTTTTCACAATGGATCATTTATATTGATTTATTCTGAAGTTCACTTACCCTTGGTTTTGCTGTTTCCAATATGCTTTTAAGCCCATTCAGATTTTTCTTTTCAGACACTATACTTTTCAATTTTAAATTGTTTTATCTAAGTAATTTCCATTTATCTACTGTGATATCTCCATTAATTATGACCATATTTACATTTAAGTTCTTGAACATGTTTTATAACAGATATTTTAAAACTAATTCCAGTATCTGAGTCATCCCAGCATCTATTTTCTATTGACTGCTTTTGGTCTTTACTTCAGAACCTGTTTTTATGTTTCTTCATAGGTTTCATAATTTTTTATTGTATGCTGACACCTCCTCTAAACCAAACAGAAACTTTCAAAAGCTCTAGTAGTTAGTTGATTCCTACAAACTTTTCTCATATCTTGACACATCCAGTCCCACCTATTCTGCATTGTGACATGAGTACCTACTTACTGACACTGTAAAATTTTCAGTCTTATCAAACAGTACGGCCAATCCTTAAATGCTGGAGCCCTTCACTTTTAAGGATTCCCTAACTGGGTCTATGTGTCACTCTATTCACGCCAGCATTTCTCTGATTCGTAGTTATATTGTAGACTTTGTACTTATTTATATGGGGTTTTCAGAACTAACATATTTTTTCAGGAATGCTCTCTCTCCCTCACTCTATCTCCACCCCCACTCCCAGACTAATTTTGTTAAGAGAGAGACCATATATATCATCTATAACTTCTATACATGGTAGGTTATGATTAAATGCATTCTTCTCTTTTCCAACTGCATTTTATATGCATGATACAGTCTCTTCCTTATTATCTACCTTTCCTTTCATTACCCATTTTTACAATATAATGGAAACATGTACCACTTTTATATCCAGAAAATAGTAATATAAATATGTAATTCAAGGTTCCCTTTCCTCCAGAAAATATTCTGATTAATCCAACCATTTTTCAAACACTTCCAGTACTATTACTACCCTACCTACCCACTTAACACCTTGTTATTTCTTGTATTACATAACTTGTAATTTTAGATCACCAAATTATTAAGGATTAACTTAAACTTGAGGTTTTGGTGGTAATTTCCCTCAGTGTTGTAACTTGAAGTGAACACATAGAATCACCACCTACAAATTGACAGAATTTACATCTTTACAAAATTTCGAGCAAACTACCTACTGAATAATTTAGTTTTATTCAGTCATTAGAAATGGAGTACTTCTAAACCCAAAGATCACAAGAACAATGGTGTTTGTGAACTAACCAGGTAAAAATGGTTAGAAAAGAAAATCAATGATGTGGAAGCAAAAATAGAATTCAAAATGTTTAAAATTTAAACATTATACTTATTTTAAATTTCATCTTTGTGGCAGTTTGCTTTAGTTTATGTTGTGGCAGACATTGCTTTGAAAAGGTACACTTTTATCCAATTTCTTTAAAAAACAGACTTCACAGATGAAGAAACAGTAACCTCTACAGAATATTGCTACAGAATTATAGTTTAAGCTTTCTAAATATAAAAGCCATTTGTCTAATAAACGTTATCTTGGTGAAAAACTGCAAGTCAAAATAGTAATAAGCTTATCTTCACCTACCTGTAACTTTGGTTCCAATAACCAGGGGCAAAGGAATTTCGTCTGGGAGATCTTTGAACTGTGAAACATCCGCAACTTTCCTTTGTTGTAAGAGCCTTATTTTCTGCCGTTTCTGTTTTAATGCTGATCTCTCTTCCTCAAAAAATGCAGAAGAACATCTAGAATAAATTATAAAAATCATATAAACTGATAACTGTCCTATATAAAAACTTCAAGTCAGACCATTCATCTC
Source organism: Balaenoptera physalus (assembly GCF_965194825.1). Taxonomy (NCBI): domain Eukaryota; kingdom Metazoa; phylum Chordata; class Mammalia; order Artiodactyla; family Balaenopteridae; genus Balaenoptera; species Balaenoptera physalus. Next base: position 24,738,903 of record NC_138882.1, read on the forward strand.
ACTACTCCCTTTATTCTTCTCATTCTTTTAAGTACTATATTTAAAAATGGGTTCTTAGCAATAATAATTTTCTCTTCAAAGTAAATTACCTTTGTCTTTTTAAGAACAGAACCTTGCAAGACTGAAAGATACGTAAGTCTAGATTATTCCTTCCTATAAAGCAGGAGGATTTGTTCACCATCCTTTGACAAAACTGCACCTGGATCCCAGGTCTCCTCTTAAGAACAACGTTCAGTTTCAATACTCTATTCAAAAGAACATGATATTTTCCCTGTGACCCAGTGAGCCTATCTGTACAGGACTTAAAGATGAGATTTTCCACCGTGTAAACTTTTAATCATATTTCCTGTCTTGAAGTATGAATACTGAATATACTCTTATCTTTAGGGCCTGTCTTATTTCTATTTTCAAATTCTAGGATGAACCAAAGGTATTTGAACAAAGCTTTCAGGCCACGAAATATACATCCATATCACTACAGTCAAGATAATGAACATCAATCAGCCCCCCAAAGTTTCCTTGTGCCACTTTACTATCCCTCCTTTGCTTCCTCCCATTTCTATACTCCTACTTCTCAAGCAATCACTAAGTTGCTTTCTGTATTAAAGTTTCTATCTTCTAAAGTTTTATATAAATGGAATCATCTAGTATATACTCTTTCTTCAGGCTTCTTTCATTCAGCATAATTATTCTAAGATTTGTCCATACTGGTGTATGTATCAGTGGTTCATTACTTTTTATTGTGACACATCTTATTCTATGGATATATCACCATTTGTTTATCCATTCACCTGTTAGTGGACTTATGGGTTATTTCCAGGTTTTGGCTATTACGACAAAGTTGATATGATCATCTGTGTGTGGGCTTCTGTACAAACATATGCTTTCATTTCTCTTGGTTAAAGTAGTGGAAGGGCTGGGTCATACGGTCAATGTGTGTTTAACGCTTTAAGAAATCAAAGAATCCAAATATCACCAAAGAAGATATACAATTAGCAAATAAGCGTATGAAAAGATGCTCCACACTATATGCCACCAGGGAAATGCAAATTAAACGAGATATCACTACACACTTATGAAATTGCTAAAATCTGGAACACGGACAACTTCAAATGCTGGTGAGGATGTGGAACAACAGGAATTCATTCATTTCTAGTGGGAATGCAAAATGGAAGACAGTTTGGTAGTTTCTTACAAAACTAAATATACTCTTACCATAAAATCCAACAATCGTGCCCCTTGGTTTTTACTCAAATGAGTTGAAAACTTATGTCCACACAAAAATCTGCATAGATGTTTACAGAATCTTTATTCATAATTGCTAAAACTTGGAATCAACTAAGACGTTCTTCAGTAGGTAAACGAATAAACAAACTGGTACATCCAAAGAATGGAGTATTATTCAGCACCAAAAAGAATGAGCTATCAAACCACGAAAAGACATGGAGGAACCTGAATGCATATTACCAAGTGAAAGAAGCCAATCTGAAAAGGTTACATTCTGTGTGATCCCAATATATGACATTCTGGAAAATGCAAAGCTATGAAGACAATAAAAATATCAGTGGTTGCCAGCAGTTGTGGGGATGGGGAGAGGGGTGAATTGGTAGAACACAGAGGATTTTTAGGGCAGTGAAACTACTCTGTAAAATATAATAATGGTAGATATGTCACTAAACATTTGTCAAAACCCACAGAAGGTACAATCCCAAGAGTGAACTCTAATGTAAACTATGGACTTTGGGTGGTTATGACGTGTTGGTGCAGGCTCATCAGCTGTCACAGATGTACCACTCTGCGAGAGGACACTGATAGCGGACGAGGCTATGTATGTGGGGGGGGCAGTAAACCGGAAATCTCTGTATCTTCCTCTCAATTTTGTTGTAAACCTAAAACGACTTTTAAAAAATTAAGTCTTTTAAAAAAGAAAGAAAGGAACTGCCAAACAGTTTTTTCAAAGTGGTTATACAATTTTATATTCCCATCAGCGGTGTATAAGAGTTCAAGTTTCCCCACAGCCTCACCAACATGTGGTATGCTTAGTCTAATAAATTTTCAACTAGAAAATCTGTGGTTTTAATTTGCGTTTTTCTAATGACTAATTATGTTGAATATCCTCTCATTGGTTTATTTGATATTCTTACATCATTGGTGAATCATCTGTTCGAATCTTTTGCCAATTTGTTAAATGGGCTGTTTCTTTTTCTTTTTTTCAGCTGTGCAGTGCAGCATGAGGATTCTAGTTCCCCAACCAGGGATCAAACCCGTGCCCCCTGCAGTGGAAGCATGGAGCCCTAATCACTGGACCACCAGGGAATTCCCATTTGATTCTTAATACTGTATTTTCAGAGTTCTTCATACATTCTGGATATAATATACACTTTCAGCAATCAAATTTTATTTAAATAGTATTTTTGCATAGTCAATACATTCATAGGCTTCTAATTTAAAAGGTTCAAAAGGCACTGGAAACTCTAATACCTCTGTCCCTCGGTTTCCTGTCTTCCATCGGATCATGACTGTGAGTTTTCTACATGTCCTTCATTGATACTTTAGGAATACACAGGCAAAAAATGCTTATGTTCCCTTCTTATTTTCCCCAAATAGCTACAATATGCTCTGTTGTGTATTTTGCTTTCTTAAAGTATCTCAGCAATCACTTCTATATCAGTACATTAGAAACTTCCTCTGTTTTTTGGTGGTTTTTTTTTTGGCCACACCACACAGCATGAGGGATGCTGGTTCCCTGACTAGGGATTGAACCCGCGACCGCTGCAGTGGAAGCACAGGGTCTTAACCCCTGGACCTCCAGGGAAGTCCAACTTCCTCTGATTTTAAGTTAAATGATTTCAGAGTTTTCTACTATTTTGAGGTACCATACTTTAATTAATCATTCCTCTATTTATGGACACTTAGGTTTTTGCCAATCTTTTGCTTCTACAAATAATACTGTACATGTCATTTTACCCATGTACAAGTATTTCTGTGATGTAAATTCGCAGAAGTACTAGGTTACAGGGTATGGAAATTTGTAAATTTGACAGATATTACCAAATTGCCCTCCACAGAGGTTATATAAATTTAATCTCTCACCACCAATAGTGACTTTTTCACCACACCATTGCCAACCCAACATATTAAAACTTTATGAACTCCACTGATCTGATAGTTAAAAAACAGTATTCTGATTGTATATTTTATTTTATATTTCTCACTATGAGTAAGACTGAACTGTTTTCATCTGTTCAGAAGAGCCATTTCTTTTTCCTTTCTCATGTACTGTCATATAAACAGACACTTTTATTATAGGTTATTTGACTTTTTTTTATTGATTCATACATAGTTCTTCATATATTTGGAAATTAGTCCTTTGTCTGTGATAAGAATTATAAATATTTCTGTTATTGTCTTTTGACTTTGTTTATGGATTTTTTGTAAGGGGCAATGCAAAATGTTTTTATTTTTATGAAGTCAAATTTATTGATATTTTCTTTTATGGTTCCTAGCTTTGGGGCCTGTTAGAAAGATCTTCTCCAATTCAAGATTAAGCAAAACTCTCCTACAGGTTCCCCTAGTGGTTTTACTGTTTCATTTTAAAAATGTGAATCTCTGATCCTTTTCAAATCTTTCCTGGTCTAAGGTATGAGGTATGAAACCAACTTGTGTTTTCTTAGATTGCTTCAGAGTGGTCTCAGTATCCATTAAACAAGTAACTTAACCCCTCTCTCCCCTATGTGCTTGAGATGCAACCACTGTTATCATGTATTAAATTCCTGTAGACATCTTTGATTCTATCTGGACTTTCTCTCTTTTTTTTTTAGTTTTAATTTTATTGGAGTATAGTTGATTTACAATGTTGTGTTAGTTTCATGGGCTTTCTCTCCTTTTCAGTTCATCTTTCTATGCATGTACCACTACAACACCATTTTGATTATGATCACATTATATCTATTTTAATAGGTGATAATACGTACTACATATGTATGTATGAGACTACATAGTCTCCCTTTATTACTTTGCTTCTTCAGAATTTTCCTGGATCTTCCTGTTTGATTTCTCCTCTTATATGCGAATTTTAGAATTAGTTGATCTAGTTTAAAATAAAAAAAAGGGGGGGGCCTCCTGATATTTTTATTGGGACTGATTTTAGAATGCTGAGTATCCTAATCCAAGATCATCTATGTCTTCCCATTTCCTCATTTGTATCCTGCACATTTCCTGTTAAGCTCCTTCTTGGTATTTTATTTTACTTTTTTTTAGGATATTTGGAAAAGTATATTGTATCAATAATTTGTAGTGTACCTCAACCTCCTCAGAGAAAAGAAAAACTATAAACTTTTGTTGAAAATAAAGACTTCATTTCAACTATTAATTTACCTTGATGAAGTAAAGGACTATAAAATTCAACAATGTTATGGTAACATAAGAGGATAAATTAATAAGAGAAATATTATGATGACAAACAAACTGCAGAATTATAACTAAACAATAAAATAAGGAGGGACTCTCATTCTGACAATAATTAGAAACAGTGTGGCTTAATTTACTCAAACATGTAAAGTCACAGCAAAAAGCACCCAAATGGCCTAAAGTAATTACCAAAGACCATAAATTACCTATATGAAACACACTAACATATCACATTTTGATTTGTTCTTATAAATGAGGGAAATATTTAAAACATCAGCAGCAATGTCATCTTTTAATACAAGGGATAAAATAAAATATTACCAGTTCAATGAAAAGTTCTCCTTGAATTTCATTACCATCTACAGAAATCATGAAAACTAAATTCCATACCTACTTGTCCAAGTCACTTTATAATTCCAGGTCTTCTCTGAATTTCCCCACCATTTAAACTGAAAAAGTCTTACACATGCTTTTACTAGGCTGACAGACATGAGACTAATGATCTAGTATATTGCAAAATTTCACTCAAAAGTAATATAAGGTTTTCTGATGTGTTAAGAAAGCAAGATAACACTAGAAAAGGAAAAGCAGTTTAACACAAAAAGTAATTCTCAGGAAGTAACATATTGGATATATTCACTTGATTTGTTTTTATATAAAGTAAAACATGCATTTGTGGAAAGGCTCTTGAGGTGATAAAAAGAGTTTTACAAAAGGTAATAACAATGTATGCATAACCTTATAGCTTCATTAAATGACTTTTAGTGCATTCTTAAATATTTTTTGGAACATAGTGGAGCATAGATAATATAACAAAATTATGTTCAAAGCCTGTGACCTGAACAAAAATGAAATTGTGCATTTAATTACAAGATGCCTAAGTATAAAAAGCACCTACATTAATGTTGGTCAGTAGGATATATTAAACATATAACTATTCTGGAAAGTTGTGTTTTGGTACTAGTCCTTTTGAAGATGAAAAAGTCAATATGGTAATGATACTACCAACTAATTTATTAATTTTATTTTAAATAAAAACATTATTTTTACCTCCGTGGTTTCCCCATAAGCCGCCTGATTTTTCCCCATTCTACTCTTGTTAACTTTCTTGTTTTCAAATTAGGAAAAGATTCCTTTAGACACACACAGAAGTCATTGTCGCCTTCAAAAAGTGGTCTGTAAAACAGAAATGGTATTTTAATGGTTAATATACAAGGTGTTACTTAAGAGCCATAAAATTCAAAATATGCATTCCAATTTTCAACATATTAATCACAAGATGCCAAACCTTCACTTCTACCCAAAACAGACACAAATTCCAAGTGTTAAAATTAAACTAAATCCTTTGCATTTACGAAACAAATAATGTGTAAAAGTTACTCAAGAAACACTGTCTGTGCTTGAGATTCCAAAAGACACTGATTTTTATTAAAAATTTCCTAAAGGAGTCTATCCTTGCAGAGGCTATCTTGGCATTACCATTATATCTGGTGAGGATAAACAATGTAGCTACAAAGTATCTTTGTCCCAAAAGTAATACCATCACCAGGGAGTTCTCTTTGAGGGTAAATCAGTTTTAGAAAACTGGGGGACTCCAGAGGGTTAGATTAGTTCTAGGGAAATCGAGAACTCGGATCATACTAGGACACCCTGAGAGCTCTCTTAAGCCTACGAAAAAATTTGTGGACAAAAATAAAACAATTTTATTCATGAGTTTGGGAAACCAGTCTCAGCAATGACATATGAATATCTTGGGCTTAAATATGAATGTTCATGAGATTCACAAGGTTCAGAGTAGGCAACTGGTGAAAGCAGAGAAAGGTAATAAAGATAAGCAGTCAGCAAAGCAAGCACCACTGACTGGCATGGATTAGATAAGATTAGATTGTGGTGGATGAGAAATCAGAATTTTTCCTCAATAAATTCTGTTGTTGAATAATTGGATTTCACCCAAATCTCTTACTATGTTCTACTTAAACATTTACGTATAACTAAAATGCATGAATATCATCCCCCAAATAGAAAGACTCCTAAAAATCTTCCTGAATCACTTTTACCATTAATAACTGTTTCTCTATTATACTAGCATTTAAAATCTCAAGATTTATAAAACAAGTCCCATTCACTGCAAATAATGGTGCTTTGTTTTTAGGGTATCTCCACTCCATAGTCTTTGTAAATTATAATATGGAGATTATACTTTCATTTGATTTTTCAGAAAAACATATAACAACTTCTTCCCCAAAAGGGGGAGGAGGGAAGAAAACTATGAAAAACGGAAATGGATCAAACTAGAATGAGGAATAGAAAAAGAAATTCAGGAAAAAAATAGAATCAAAATAGACCTCTAGAAAAGGTTGAGGCTTTTAACATTTGAAAATCTTAAACTTTTGGTTCAAATGATACTTGTGATATGAGCCACGATACATACTTATCTATATTTGAGTAGAACCACTCATATATGCACCACTTATGTGCTTTGGGAAGCTTGAGTAAGTTACGTAATCGAAAACCAATCTTCTGTGAGGCCTTCTTATCTGGTGTTGACATTGTTGCTGTAAATTTCTGTACAATAAAAAAAAGAGATTAATTACAGTTCCATTAAGTAAAAATGAACATCTATAACAGTGAATACATTCGTAAAAAGGCAGATTATGGTAGGTACTCAAAAAGATTCAACAATATACAAAATGAAATTTTTTGTTATTATTTAACAAATATACATTCTGATTATTTCTTACAAAGTTAAAGCCTCCAATTTCATAACATATTTTGACAAGGAGGGTGAAATATTTGCCCCCGCCATGTTTGCACTACAGTGTAATTTCAATTTAGGTATGCAGAAGAAGATACTTGTGAAAAATATTTCTAGAGCTCTTGGGCCAGAAAAGACCAGTAAGGACTCTGACACTATTGTGAGAGACAGAGTGAGAGCGAGAGAAAGAACCTGCAGAAAATATCACTCATTTGTATGAACTTTAGAAATGTTTGGAAAGATGTTTTGTACTCATGGATTGGAAGAGTATTGTTAAAATGTCCATAATACCCAAAGCAATCTACAGATTCAATGCAATCCCTATTAAAATTTCAATGGCATTTTTCACAGAAATAGAACAAGCAATACTAAAACTGTTATGAAACTACAAGAAAACCTGAATAGCCAAAGTAACCTTGAGAAAAAAGAACAAAGCTGGAGGCATCATGCTCCCTGATTATAAACTATATTACAAAGCTACAGTAATCAAAACACGATGGGACTAGTATAAAAACAGACACATTAGAGCAATGGAACAGAATTGAGCCCAGAAATAAATACATGCATATATGGTCAACTGATATTTGACAAGGTAACCAAGAATACTCAATGAGGAAAAGACAGTCTCTTCGATAAATGGTGTTGGGAAATGGTTTTCACATGCAAAAGAATAAAATGGGCTTCCTGTCTTACACCACTCATAAAAATTAACTCAAAATGGATTAAAGCCATACATGTAAGACTTGAAACCATAAAATTCCTAGAAGAAAACATAGGGAAAAATCTCCTTGACACTGGTCTTGGCAATGATTTTTTGGAGATGACACCAAAAGCAAAGGCAACAGAAGCAACAATCAACAAGTGGGACTATATCAAACTAAAAAGCTTCTGCACCGCAAAAGAAACAATCAACAAAATGAAAAGGCAGCCTACAGAACGAGAGAAAATGTTTGCAAATCATATATCTGATAAGAAATTAATACCCAAAGTATGTAAGAAACTCATAGAACTCAACAACAAAAAGACAACCTGATTAAAAAATGGACAGAGATGCTGAATAGACATTTTCCCAAAGAAGACACAAATGGCTAACAGGTACATGAAAAGGTGCTCAACGTCACTAATCATCAGACAAATGGCACAGTGAGATATAACCTCACACCTGTTAGAATGGCTATTATCAAAAAGCCAAGAAATAACAAGTGTTGGAGAGCATGTGGAGAAAAGAGAACCCTGTGAACTGTTGCTGGAAATGTAAATCGGTGCAGCCAGTATGCAAAACAGTATGGAGGTTCCTCAAAAAATTAAAAACAGAAGTACCACATAATCCAGCAATTCTAACTCTGGGTGTTTATCGAAAGGAAATGAACTATCTCCAAAAGATACATGCAGCCCCATGTTTGTTGCAGTATTATTTACAATAGCCAAGACATGGAAACAACCTATGCATCCACTGACAAATGAATGAAGAAAATGTCGTGTGTGTATATATATATATATATATATAGAATATTATTCAGCCATAAAAAAGAAGGAAATCTTGCCATTTTTGACAACATGGATAGGCCTTGAGGACATTATGCTAAGTGAAATAAGTCAGACAGAGAAAGACAAACACCATATAATTTTACTTATATGTGTGACCTAAAAAAACATTACCTCCCTCCCCACAAAAAACCCAACTCAGTAGGTACAGAGAACAGACTGGTGGTTGCCAAAGACAGGGGTAGGGGGGCAAATGAAATGGATAAAAAAAGGTCAAAAGATACAAACCTCCAGTTATAAAATAAATAAGTCATGAGGATGTAATGTACAGAACGGTGACAATACCATACTGTATACCTGAAAGTTGCTATGAGAATAAATTTTTAAAGTTCTCATTACAAGAAAAATATTTTTGTAACTATGGTAATGGATGTTAACTATAGTAGACTTACTGTGATGATCATTTCACAATATATACAGATATTGAAATCACCATGTATACCTCAATATAATATTATATGTCAATTACATTTCCTTTTTTAAAAAGCTTAAAAAACACCATCAGAACATCAAAAGAATACAACACAACCAAGTGGAATTCATTCATGTCAAGAATACAAGGATGGGCCAGTATTAGAAAACTATTAATGTAATCTGCCATTATTAATAAATCAAACAATAAAAATCATATGATCACCTCCACTGATGCTAAGAACACTTGATAAAATTCAATATCCATTAAAAAAAAAACTCTTAATGGAATAAAAGTAGACAAAATGACTAAAAAAACATGATATACCAAAAGTTCAATGATACAGCTAAAGAAGTACTTGAAGGGAAATTTAATTCATTGGGTAAATGCTTATATTTAAAAAAGGAAAAATTTCAAATAAATAACTTATCCTTCCACCTTAAGAAACTAGAGAAAGAAGAAAACTCAAAGCAAACAGAGGAAGAAAATAATAAAAATTAGAGCATAAATAATAGAAAGAAAAAATAGAAAACCAATAGAGTAAAATCAATAAAACCAAAAGTTCTTTGAAAAAAATCAACAAAATTGACAAACCTTTAGCAATACTGACCAAGAAAATAAAAACAGATGAACACTTTAACCTTCAAAACACATTCCTCCCCATTCCAATCGAAATGTCAGTATCGGACTTCCCTGGTGGCACAGTGGTTAAGAATCCGCCTGCTAATGCAGGGGCCAAGGGTTCAAAGGTTCAAGGGTTCAAGGGTTCAAGCCCTGGCCCGGGAAGATCCCACATGCCACGGAGCAACTAAGCCCATGCGCCACAACTACTGAGCCTGCACTCTAGAGCCCACGAACCACAACTACTTAGCCCACGTGCCACAACTACTGAAGCCCGTGCGCCTAGAGCCCATGCTCCACAACGAGAGAAGCCACCACAATGAGAAGCCTGCACGCTGCAAAGAAGAGTAGCCACTGCTCGCCACAACTAGAGAAAGCCTGCGTGCAGCAACGAAGACCCAACGCAGCCAAAAATAAAATAAATAAATAAATTAATTAATTTTTTAAAAAAGAAAGGTCAGTATCATATTCAATGTTAAAATTCTAAAAACATTCTCATTAAAGTGAGGAATATGACAAAGATGTTGATTAAACCCCTATTTTTGACACTGCTTTGATGGAATTAGCCAGTTAAACAAAAGGAATAAAATTGTAAAGGAGAAGACAAAATTACCATTATTTGCAGGTGATATGACTCCTCCAGAAAACTCAAGAAAATCAACTATAACCATTAAAAGGAATAAGAGAAATTAATAAAGTGGGAGAAAACAAAGTTGTTATACAAAAATCTCTATTTAAAAAAAATCATTATCAACTGAACTGCCCCAGAGCCCGAGGGGAGGGCAGACTCACTGAGGCTGCCAGCTCTGGAGGGGCCCCACCAGCCGAAGCCGCCACAGTCCTTGGGACCGCGGGCCAGTTGTTTCAACAAGTAACTTAAAGACAAAACGGAAAAACAAGGAGGTTTGTGCCTGAGATCATGTTGATGTGAAACCAGGGATGGCCACCTTGTGCCAGATCATTCATCCTGGGGTAAGCCAGCTGCCATGTCATGAGGACACTCAAGCAGCCCTAAGGAGAGATCCATGTGGCAAGGAACTGAGGCCTCCTACCTACAGCCACGAAATCAAATTATCAATGCCTGAAGGAGACTGACCAGAGGCCCAAGGACACAGGAAATATCAAGGTCATTACACAAACATCAGCCCCACAGAACCCCTAAAGCCCAGATCCTGAAGAAGCAAAAGAGGAGATAAACTGCCTCAAAAGGGATATTAGTCATGTATACTCCCTGCAAGAGTACATCAAAGGGCTTGTTTCCACTGATGATGACAAGAGATGCTACAACGGTACTTTAAGTTTTCAATATAATGGAAAATAAACTGAAAAAAAAAAAAAAAACATTATCGGGACGTCCCTGGTGGTGCAGTGGTTAAGAATCCACCTGCCAATGTAGGCGACACGGGTTCGAACCCTGCTCCAGGAAGATCCCACATGCTGCAGAGCAACTATGCCAGTGCACCACAACTACTGAGCCTGCGCTCTAGAGCCCGTGAGCCACAACTACTGAGCCCGAGTGTCACAACTACTGAAACCTGCGCACCTAGAGCCCATGCTCCACAACAAGAGAAGCCACTGCAATGAGAAGCCTGCACACCACAACGCAGAGTAGCCCCTGCTCGCCGCCACTAGAGAAAGCCCATGCGCAGCAACAAAGACCCAACGCAGCCAAAAATAAATAAATAAATAGATAGATAAATAAATAACTAAATCATTATCTTTTCTATATATCAATGAGAACAAATTAGACAATCAAACAGAAGAAATATCCTGTTTATGACAACAAAAACAACAAGAACAAAAAGTATTAAACACCTAGGAATATACCTAAGAAATGTGCAAGATTGACATGGAAAAAAATTTTAAAGTCTACTAAGGGGTATTAAGGCTTGAATAAGTAGAACTACAACCAGTTCTTGGATGGGTAGTACCAATGTTACACGTCATAACCCCAAAATTAATTTATAATATTAGTTCAACATCAATGAAAATCCCAACAGAATTTTTTTCCTAGTCAAGTTGATTCTAAAGTTCATATGGAAAAATAAATGTGCAAGTATACTTAAGAAAATCTTAAAAAAGGATAAGTAATAATGTTATATCAGAGATTAAAACACAATATAAAGTCACATTAAAACAATTTGAGGGACTTCCCTGGTGGCGCAGTGGTTAAGAATCCTCCTGCCAATGCAGGGGACATGGGTTCAATCCCTGGTCCGGGAAGATCCCACATGCCGCAGAGCAACTAAGCCCGTGCACCACAACTATTGAACCTGTGCTCTAGAGCCCATGAGCCACAACTACTGAGCCTGTGTGCCACAACTACTGAAGCCCGTGTGCCCTAGAGCCCGTGCTCCGCAACAAGAGAAGCTACCACAATGAGAAGCCCACGTGCCGCAACGAAGAGTAGCCCCCGCTCACCACAACTAGAGAAAGCCCATGTGCAGCAACGAAGACCCAACGCGGCCAAAAAATAAATTAAAAAAAAAAAAGTTGACATAAGCACATGTAGAGACATGTTAGATATAAAGAGACAGAAAGTCTAGAAATAGGGGTTTCCCTGGTGGCGCAGTGGTTAAGAATCCACCTGCCAATGCAGGGAACATGGGTTCGATCCCTGGTCCGGGAAGATCCCACATGCCACAGAGCAACTAAGCCCATGCCACAACTACTGAGCCCACGCGCCGCAACTACTGAAGCCCTCGCGCTCTAGGGCCCAAGTACCACAACTACTGAAGCCCGTGCTCTGCAACAAGCCACCGCAATGAGAAGCCCACACACCAAAACGAAGAGTAGCCCCCACTCGCCACAACTAGAAAAAGCCTGCGTGCAGCAATGAAGACCCAACGCAGCTATAAGAAAACAAAAAACAAATTAAAGAATAAAAAGAAAGTAACTTGGTCTTCCACATTTGAATTCTTTAAAAAAAAAAAAAGTCTAGAAATAATCCCAAATATATACATGAATATAGCTTGTCATGCAGCAGCATTATAAACCAATGTATAAAAGATGGATTGTTCAGTAAATGTTACCCAGGACAACTAAGTAGTCCTCTAGGAAAAAAATTCGGTTGCAGTCTTACCTCATTCCTTACTGCAAAATAAATTCCAGATGGATTGAAGATTTAAACATTTTTTTAAAAAATGAAATAAGAAATATAGAGAGAATTCTAAAACTATAAATGTTAGACTAGGGAAGGTCTTTCTAATCATAAAATCAAAAAGTCATTAAAAGGAAACAGAGCTATATCTGACCCTTAGAATTTTTTCAGTCCTCTATGGTGAAAAATATAGAAACAAAGCAAAAGACAAACTACAAACTGTGAAAAAAATTATAACCAGTATGAACAGCCAAAGGGCTAATATTCTTAATATATATAAAATTCTTACAAACTAATAAGAAAATGACCAACAATCTAATAAAAAACAGGAGAAAGACAAACAGTTTAGAGCTAAGGAAAGAAAGTTTGTAAACATATATGAAAAGTATCTCACCGTCACTCATAAATGACATGCCAACTAAAACAAGTGAGATGCTGTTATGAGATTAGCAAAAATCTAGATGTTTGGTTATACACTGAGTTAACAAGCATTAGGTAAAATAGGCACTGTGACATATTACTGGTTGAAAGTATAAGCCAGTGCAATTTCTTTGGAGAACAATTTGGCACTACTTTAAAAACTTTAAATGTGCATATCCTGTGATCCAGCAATTCCACATTTTAGCCATCTGCCCTAGATAAACACTTGCAAATTTATACAAGTATGTTTGGGATGTTCACTACAGCATTGTTTGTAATAATGAAAACTTAGAAACCACTTGAATGCCCATAAAATCGGAGAATTTATAAATAAATTATGGTATAAGATTGACTACTACAAAACAGTAAAAAGAAATGAAATATTGAATCCTGTCTAACTAAATCAGTCAGCATGGCCAGATCTCAAAAACAGACTTTTGATTCCACTGCAGGGGGCCCGGGTTTGATCCCTGGTCAGGAAACTAAGACCCCTGCAAGCCACGAGGCAAATAAACCCAAAAGAACAAACAAACCAAACCAAAACAAAACAAAAAAAAAACACTTTTGAGTGAAAAAATAAATTACAGAATGATGCCTGATACAGTATCATGAAAATAATACTATAAATGTAATTTTAAAACTACATACACAAAACAATACCATATATTTTCTATGAATACATATATAAAGGTTTAGAAGTATTAAAAAGATCTAAAAGGATAATCAAACTACAGTGGTTGGTTACCAGTGGAAGAGGGAAGCAGATCTGGAGGGTAGGTGAAGGTCAAAATTAACTTTTTATTTTTTAGTATAAAACTTTACTTAGGAAAAATTGTAGATTTATAGAAAAGTTGCAAAGATAATACAGAGGTTCCATATGCCCTTCATCCAGCTTTCCCTAATGTTAACATCTTATAAAACCATGGTCTGTCAAAACTAAGAAATTAACATTCGTATAATGCTATTAACTAAACCACAGACTTCATTTGGATTTCTCCAGTTTTTCCATTAATGTCCTTTTTCTGTCCCAGAATCCAATTCAGGATACCACATTGTACTTAGAAAATTAACTTTTTAATGTAAAAAAAAATTATATGTCATGAGTTATTTAGCATAAATAATAATCAAATTATTATAAAGTATTATTATCAGAAAGAGTGCTATTTTTATTTCTACTGAGTTATTGACCCAAATTCTAAAATAGGGTATTGGTGGCTCATTGCATACAAAACTGTATTAAAGATTTCTCTGTTGAGTATGAGGAAATATATTCAATCTGTTAGTGGAAATATAAATTATTACAACTTTTATAAATAGATTATTAGGTAGTATCTTCCAAAGTTTAAGTGTAAATACCCTTGTAGCAATTACACTTCTAAGGGTTTATTCAACAAATGGAAAATGGAGAGTGACTGCTACTGATTTTTTTTGAGATGATGAAAATGTCCTAAAATTGGTTGTGGTGATAGTTGCACACCTCTGTGCATATATTAAAACGACGGAATTGTATGCTTTAAATAGGTAAATTGTATGCTATATTAACTGTATCTCAATAAAGCTACAACAAAAAAGTAGAGCTGTGAAGACAGGCTGCCTGCCATTTAGCATCGGCTTTCACTTATTAGCTTTGTGATCTTGAACAAGATACTTCTCTGTGGACTTCCCTGGTGGCGCAGTGGTTAAGAATCCACCTGCCAATGCAGGTGACATGGGTTCGAGCCCTGGCCCGGGAAGATCCCACATGCCGTGGAGCAACTAAGTCCGTGCACCACGACTACTGAGCCTGTGCTCTAGAGCCCGAGAGCCACAACCACTGAGCCCACGTGCTACAACTACTGAAGCCCGCGGGCCTAGAGCCCACGCTCTGCCACAACAGAAGCCACCGCAATGAGAAGCCTGCACACTGCAACGAAGAGTAGCCCCCGCTCGCCGCAACTAGAGAAAGCCCGCACACAGCAACGAAGACCCAGTGCAGCCAAAAATAAATAAATTAAAAAAAAAAAAAAAAAAGATACTTCTCTGTGTCTGTTTTCTCACCTGAAAATGGGAAATAAGATAATAGTAACCTAACTCATGGGGGGTTTGAAGATTAAATCAAAGTAATACATATGAAGTGCTTAGAACAGGATCTGGCACATACTAAGTACTGAATAAACGTTGGTTTTTAATAATTTTCCAGCTCTGAATAGTGCTCTTTAAACAAACACACAGATAGAATACACCAGATTTGAGGCTGTGACTAGGAAAGTAAGGGAACAACACATATCATGTAAATGAAGACTGAAAGAACTAGGCATGTGAAGACTGAAAGAACTAGGCATGTTAAGACTAGAAAAGAGAAAACTCAGAGGATATAAAATTTTTTCACATAGTTCAAGAAGTCTCATATCATGTCTGTCCTATGTTATATTTGTTCTGTATTGCTCACAAGTAGAAAGGCCTTTGTGAAATAGTCCCAGAAGGAATGATATGCGCCTGGGAAGGAGGGCTTTGGATAGACTTACGGCAGGATAGTTTCATAGTCACAAAGACCAGAGTTTTCTGTATGTTTGAAAATTTTCCTAGTAAATAGTTGGAGGGAAAAAAAAGAACTGAAAAAAAAATCCACACCTCTGGAAATTTAAAAAATCTAAACAGAGTTAAAGGATCCAAATTATCCTAATAACACAGCTCTTCTAAAATCAATACAAGAAATAGTTGTTGACTATTCTTGTATTCATTCAATCTTGTACCTGACATCTACTGAGCCAAGCAATGCACACTGTGTATTAGTTTCAACTGGGTCAAATTTTTAAATTGAATTTTAGATGCTTATGCATACTTGTCCCTGATGTTAAAAAGTTCATATATTTTTGCTCATTTTACAGAGAACGAACATATTTTACTATTTGAAATGATTATAAAGGTATGTAAAAGTTCTTTGGTTTTTTGTGGTTTTTTTTGGTAGGGCATATTGCTGGTAATACCTTTAATTAATTTGATGCCAAATCCTTGGTTGAGAAAATTACCTCTACTGTGATACATCCTACTGGAAAATGTTATAACACTTTTGAAAAAAAAAGAATGGGAAGTAGGAAATAACTATATCAAAAATTATACATTTCATAGGAGAAAATTATTGTATTCTTAAAGTTAATATTTCCTTATCTAATTTTCATTCATTCCTTTGATTCTTACATGTCCATTATAATTTTTCTTTAAAAGATGTGTCAAAAATGAAAAAGGAGATATGATTTCATGCTCTATATTTTCCTCTTTTGGATAAAGGAAGTCTTCAACATACTTCACTCAATGACAAAGTAAAATGAGTTTTCCCCTCTGATTTCCATGCAAACGCCAAGCTGATTCCAATTTGCCAAATCCATTTGCTGAATGTCCACTATCTCCATGCTTAAAAAAAAGGGTGTGCATGGGAATTCCCTGGCGATCCAGTGGTTAGGACTCCGTGTTTCCACTGTAGGGGGCACAAAATCCTGGTTCAATCCCTGGGGAACTAAAATCCCGCATGCCTTGTGGTGCGGCCAAAAAAAAAAAAAAAAGAAGAGTGTGCATTTGTAAGACTGAGGACTGGCTTTCTACGCTGGCTTAAAGCCCATCAATAAAATAATGTCCTTTTTTAGGTAACTAAAACAGGAGCTGAGCTGAAATACTGATTTAAAGAACCTGTTACTCAAAATGTCATAGAACAATAAATATAAACTTTATTATACTGAGCGATTGCTCACTTCTGTTCAATGAAACAAAATTTTAGCACACACATACCTGTGGAACCATTGCCACCCTCTGATTTCTCTTAGGTGACCTTGTATTTATTTGTCTGTCATCTTCATCAGAAAAGAGCCGACTTCGTTTTGAATTTCTGAAAGGCTATGATAGAAATTTTTTTATTTAATGAAAAGGCCAAACACCTGCCATTTTTGTTCCAAAACACAATTCTATACTTGGAAAATACAGCTAACTCTGAATTATCAGCAGTATTGAAGGATGAAGAATGGGTAATAAAAAGCACACAAATAACTTCAGATTTTAGAAAGTAGAAAGATACATATGTACGTAATTTGTTTAGAAACGAAACACCTAGCTGTTAATTAAAACTAGAACCCAAGTCTTCTTCGTATAGTACACTGGCAGTCTTGAATGTTGAAGATAGGAAAATTAAGCTCTGGAAATTCTAGTTCTCATTATGTTGGCGCTTGGATTAATACCAACCAGTTGGGTGTTTCACCTGATAGGTCTATTGGATAGGGCTGGGTTGGGACAAAGTTACTAGATCACTTTAGAGAGTAAATCTAAATGTATATAATATTATACTAGATCTGCTGTCAAAAACTGTTGACAAATTTCCATTTGCAAATAAAAATACAAGATACCTATAACAGATACTTGATAAGTGCATGTAGAACTAAAAAATTTTAAGTATCCAAAGTATATCACACACTTAAGGATTTATAATATGAAAAATTTTACAGTCCATCCTAGGTTCAGAGGCTTAATAGGGAAGAACAACAGAAATAATATCCCAATAGCACCCACATCATTTTTCAAATCCTTCTCCCACCATTCAAGACAGTTCCATGCCTACTTAGAACTGAAGCAGGTGCAGCAGGCTAGCAACATATGGGAAGCATCCAACTGGGTCAAGGCTAGAGGTATGGACCAGTGAAATTAAACCCACTGAGAGTCTCAACACTGCAGAGCCCTGACAGGAAGTCCCTTCTACCCTGCTCCCTTCCTCTGACCATGGGCAGAGAGGAGGAAGAGAGTGATGGTGACAGAAATGATAACAGCGTGGAGAGTCCTGTATGCTCACTGTGGCCAGCTGCCCAGGCTACTGACAGCTACTGTCTAACCTAGCTCCAGGCTTGTTTCATGATTGACCCCTAAAATTTCCTGGCTACCTGGCTGGGCAGGGGAGGAAGAGAGGCCCCGAAAATTGTTAGTCACGCCAATTATATGCTCATCTCTACTTCCCACCCCTAAATGCATTTATGCTTGACTTACACAAGATTTCAGTATCCTACCACTTATTTATATATCTTTTTGTAGGACCAGAGCCAGGTACAATCTTTTTATTAAAAAAAATCTATTAAATTATTAAAAATCTATTAAAAGTAAGATTTCGGGTTGTTGGAGTTTTTTGGGTTTGTCTATTTAAAGAAACTACAATTACTTAACAAATGCTTAATGATGAATAGATTATCACAGGCTATAGATTATTTATCTAGACATGATCAAATACTGTTCAATGACAGTTAATGACACAAATACTTGGAGTTGGGGAAAACCCTTGGAAAATTTTTATAGTGCTTTAAGAATGTGCACATGACAATAATACAGACAATTTAGCTATCATAGTCTAAAGAGTAAGAAAAACTAATTCCTTACCATTTCCACAGCAGAGCCTGTATTCCTGCCTTTCCAAACAGGTGTTTTTTGTAAAGAGCTGTACTTTTCAGTCCATGTGTTAGATAAGCTTCCCTCTGTAATAAATAATTATTAATGATATTTAAGTTTAGTTCAAAGGATTTCATACTATAAACATGGCCTTTTTAATAACAGCAATATATCTGAAATATTTACGAATATGGAAAAAATATACTGACCATAATAATTTTAGTTTATTACAAATGAAAAAAAATTTTCTGTATTTTTTTGTCAAACTCTGTAAATAATTTGACAAGGCAATGCTACTTGAAAGTATTACATTTTCATATTAAAACATGTGTGGCTTATTTCATTTTGGTTTTCAATAATTCCTCTATTCTTATTTGCCAAGAACTACCTCAGTACAATCTGACTGAAAGCAGGCAAGGGAAAATGGGAAAAGCTCCTTTAACCTTGAATTTAGAGCATATTTCTGTTTCAATGTGCAAAACCTTTGATATAAAAAAATGAAATATGTGGGTTATTTTTCCTTAATTCAAAGAAACGTCTTCAGAGTTGTATGCAACCAGAAAAAATCCGATCAAGTAACCAATTAAGTGTGTTATGAAAATAAAGAAGGTGAGTTTAATGTTTACAAAAAGGATATGTTTATTTAGAGAGAGATATAGAAAACTGGGATGAATATACACAAGATAGTTATTTTTATTTCCTTCTAATTACCTGAAAGCATTTTCTAATTTTTCTATAAAAAATTTATATCACTTCTATGTATTTTCTTAAAAAGAGAAATGGCTTTAATATTGGGAGAAAAAAATTAGTGGAATACTTTTTCAGACATATATTTTAATAAGTACAAAAGAAAAGAGATGGGATGGGGTTGATCCTGCTAGGCAAATAAATTAGGGTAATCCTGGAAGATAAGTGTTCTCAAGCCAGAAGGACTTAATTTGGTAGATCACCAATCCAAAGTATAATACAGTAGCTTTAAAAACTGAAAGTACTAATGAATCTTTGAGAAGATCTACATTGGTTCCAAATTTACTCACCCAGTAGAATCTTGCTCAAGAGGTAAAATTTCAAAATAAATTATATTAAGAGGATAGGTCTAACGTACTTACACAAAGAAACAGCAAGACCAAGGAACATGTCTAACTTTTTCTCAGAAAAAAATACTATCATTCTTTTATTTCAAGAGACTTGCATTACTACTTAGAAGACAAGATTCTCAAAAAACAAACAATTATGTAAAAATACAGCTTAGCCCAGTTGTTTAATAAATGATTTAACTCTAGTAAGAAATGTCTGGAACGTTTACTTAGAAACTTCTTTAATCAATAATTCTAGGGGGAGAAAACCAAGGGCCAATTCCCCATATGAACTTATTATCACCAGTGAAAACCAATATTTAAAAGCTATAATAAATCATAACTTAGAAAGAAAAGAGAAATACTATATCCAAATAAATTTAATGAAATAAATTCCTAGTTTGTGTCATACCTAAAAGAATCATGCTATGATTCTTACCTTTTAAACTGACAAGGGCTTTCGCTGAAGAGCCTGCAATGAAAACAAATCAGTATTACTTCAGAATCAAAGTGAGAGAAAAAGAACTTGGTTTAGGGTTAAAAGTGATACATTTAGTTTTAGCAATGTTGAAGTGACAGTGGAATGTGCAATTAGAAATAACTAGTAGACAATTCAAGCTATTGACCAAAACTCAGACAATGTAAGGAAGAACTGGAGATATCTGGGAGTCTTGTTTGAAGTTGTGAGAACTGGAGACCTTCCCAAGAGAGAAAAATGTAGAAAGAGAGGTAAGAGGAAGAGTAGGGACAGAAGTGATTTTGGATCCTCACCCAGAAGTGTGCTGGAGAAGGAAAAGAGAAAGGGAATTGACATTTATTGAGGCAAAGATCAGAAGTGGTAATAGAGTGGAGAAAACAGAAAATGGAAATGATCCAGGGACTGTCATAGCAGACAATAAGTCCCTTGGAAGTCTAGAATGCAGGTATGTGCACCACTTAAAGATCCAAGCTGGATTAGGGAGCTGGAGGGGTTCACTGACTAAAACATTAGTGCATATTAGAATAACCAGGAAGCTCCTCAGACATGCAGAAACCGTATGATTAATAAAGGCCCTCAGGGGATTCTGTTGCAGGTACCCCTCAGGCCCATTTCGAGAAACACTGGGCTACAGGTTCTGGTGTAAATAAAGGATAGGATCTATAGGTGAGGGGAAGTAGGAGAATTGATAGGGAAAGAAGTTTTCATGAGAGAGGGGGAGCAGTAAATTGAAAATCTCAGAGTTGGATAACTATACTGCAAAGAAGTTCAAGTCATTTGAAAAATAATGAAGTATGATCTCTCTCACTTACATGTGACATCTTAAAAAAAAGCAATGAAAGGGAATTCCCTGGCAGTCCAATGGTTAGAACTCCACACTTTCACTGCCGAGGGCCTGGGTTCAATCCCTGGTCGGGAACCAAGATCCCACAAGCTGCGTGGCGTGGCCAAAAAATAATAATAATAATAAATTTTTTTAAATTAATAAAACAAAAAACCCCCACCAAACTCACAGATACAGAGAACAAATTGGTGGCTGTCAGAGGCAGGGGGGGTGGATAGGCAAAATAGGTGAAGGGGGTCAAAAGGTACAGACTTCCAGTTATAAGATAAATAAGTTCTGGGGATGTAATGTAAAGCATGATAACTACAGTTAACAATACTGTATTATATATTTGAAAGTTGCTAAAAGAATAGATCTTAAAAGTTTTCATTACAAGAAAAAAAAATTGTAACTGTGTGGTGATTAGTAAAATGTAACTGTGTGGTGATTAGTAGTTAGTAAGTAACTAAACTTACTGTGGCAACTGTTTTACAATATATACAAATATCAAATCATTATGCTGTACACCTAAAACTAATACAATGTTTTATGTTAATTATATCTCAATAAAAGAAAACAAATTAACAGGGGAAAAAAACCTTTCTATGCTCCAAAATAGAAATTATTCACATAATTATTAATGAGCAAAATCTCCCTCTTTAAATTTAAAAAGCTGTTTAGAACACCTTTTTTTCTTTTCCTATAGTCAAATTATTATTTCTTGTCATTCCTCATTTTTAAATTTGTTTTATTTTAAAACCAGCTATTTCTCATCTCAGTTACTCTGACATCCGTTTATGTTTAAAAAAATATAATCTAAGACTAGGCAGTAGTGATGTTATTTGAAAGGTTAGCCTTTTACTTATATTGAGAAAAGACAGATTTGTAAGTGGCTTGTTAAAAATGCCTGTCAACATCTATAAGGAGCCAGTCCATTATGACATTACACAAAACACAAAAATAAATAAATAAAAGATGACCTCAGGGATAAAGTAAGATAGAAGAACATGAACTAAGTACAAGAATCAGAGAAGACAAATTAATTCTCCTTGGTTTTTAACAAAAGCAGCAATGATTTACAACTCACATAAATGGACAACAGACTTTAAATGAGAAGTAACAGATAAAGTATCATGGTTCTGGCTATGAAACATTTTTATGTATCTCAGATCTCTAAACCTCAACTGACTTCTCTGCAAGGCAGTATGAGAGGCTTGTCGGACAACCCACCAACATCAAAGCCACTCTTACTTTCCCCCTACTCTCCTGCCTAGATGTGGAGAATGGTTAACAGGACACGTTAACAGCTTCTGTATGGCAAAGTGAAGTTTAATGACCAAAGGCAGTAAAGTTGTAAGGGGAAAAGTGGGGGAGAGAGGCCATAAAGCCTTGCTAAGAAACTTCAAAAAATACAACACAACTGGGAAAGCAGCAGTAGCAGACAGGGCACGACGTGTCAGTGTAGCTACCAAGAAAAACATGGTGCATTTGAGAAAAAGTGGTAACCATTCATTCATTCAGTGAATATGTGTAGAGTGCTGACTGCATCCTGGCCCCTGCTCTAGTCACTGGGGATACTGACAGCATGCAAAACAGACAAAGCCGATGCTCCTGATGCTCTCCTGGAATTTACATTCTAGCAAGGGGGAAACACAAACACACACACACACACACATATCACGGGATGGTAGGCACTACTGGAAAAAAAATAAAGCAGGATAATAAGGATAGGGAATGTGGGGTGGGAGTTGGTGGAGGGAAGACTATTTCTCTATAAGGTGCTCATGATTAGCTTCTCTGAAACGTGATATTTGAGCAGAGATCTGAAGGAAGAGGTGTGAGTTGTAAGGATATTCATTCCTGCTCCAAGAAGGCAGGGACTGTATCTTGCAGACTCTGACCTACCACCTTTAACCTTCTTCCCTTCTTGAGAGATAGTATAGCATAGTGGTTAAGAACACAGATGGAGACTAGCTGTGTTTGAATCTTGGCTCTGCCACTGTCTTACTGTGTTATCTTAAGCAAGTTACTCAACCTCTCTGTGCTACTTATTCTTCTTTTGTAAAACGGGGATTAAATGAGTTACTATATGTAAAAGTGCTTAGAGAAAAATGCACATAGTACATGACTAATTTTCAGACCATGCTTATTGTTAGTATTACTTTGATCAATCAAAAAAAAAAAGATTAGGTTAAGAACATGTATTTTACAGGCAGGTGAATTCAATTAAGTTAGACTCCTGCTTTAACTGCGTATGTTCATTCTTTCAACATATATTCACTGAATACCTGCCACAGCACTATTCTAGGGACTGGGGTTAATTGAAGGAAAAGCTAGACAACGCCTCTGTTCTCAGGGAAGTTTACACTGTAGTGGGAGGAGACATACAATAAACAAGTATATAAAATGACAGCTACACTGGTGGCAGCCGCTGTAAAGGAAATAACCAAGGGATCGCAGCGTGCGGAGTAACTAACTTTACACAGGGCGGGTAGGGAAGGCTTCTCTGAGGAGGTAACATGTGAAAAGGACTAGCCATGAGAGGACAGGGGGGCAAAGCAACGCGTCAGGCTGGTAGAAACAGCAGGTAAAAAAGCCCCGACGTAGAACATTTAGAATATTCAAGGAAGGGTGGGGGCATTATGTTTGGGAAGTCACTGGCAAGAGAAGGGTGGTTATGAAAAAAGAACAGAGAAGTAAGCCAGCTGTCATGCATGGAACTGGAACGCAAGCATGAAGAAAAACAGAAATGGCACCTTCTCTGGTGGGGCTTCTAACCAAAGCTAACCAAACAATCACAGTAACAAACGTAAAGCTGCAACTGTGACAGCTGCCACTAAGAAATTACACAGTGGTATGAAAAGATTTAATAAGAAGATGCATTATTTGTCAGGGAGGACAGAAGTTTAAAATGGGATCTAAAGGATAAGTAGAACTTAACCGGAAGTGAGAAGAAGGAAGAGCATTCCAGGTAGAGAGAACAGCATGTGCAAAAAAGAAAGCCTAGTGAGTATAGGGAATGAAAAAGGTCCAATTTAGTTCAAAGGGATAGAATGAGAGGAAGAGTGGTACAAAATGTAGCTGGAGAGGTGGGGAATGGCCAGACCACAAAGAGTCCTGTAGTTAGTAAAGTGTTTTCAGCAATAGGATGACATACATACATTCTGAAAGGATCACTCTGGCTGTGTGTAGGTTGCGGGGGAGGGCTGGGGTGGTGGATTGATGGGAGGCTGAAGCGATTAATGCAGAAGAGATGGTGACAGCTTGGACCAGGATGAAGGTGAGAAGTAGGTAAAACCGAGAGACATTTAGAAGGTAAAAGTTACAAGATTTAGTAAAGGCTTAATTATGGGAAGTGTGGAAGACAACCTCTATCTAGGTTTTAGCCGACTGCACAGCGGAGCCATTCATTACGACCGGAACCACTGGAAGTATCTCTGTACTGCAGTAGGATTATGAGGTAGATCTTGAACCCATTAAGTCTGAGGGGCCTCTGAGGCATCTGAGAGAAGATGTGAAATGGGCAAGAGATATTAAGCACAGAAGCCCAGAGGAAAGATCTGGGCTGAAGAGAGCCTCAGCTACCTCATCAGTAAGAGTACTTACCTCAACTGGAATGAGGATTAAATGAGCAAATGTATACAATATGCTTTGCACAGCACCTGGTTCATAGTTAGTACTAAATAAATAGTAGCTCTTATTATTGATAATGTTATACTGGCTATTGGATAACTTACAAACTAGCCCCCTTGACTAAAACTGGCAAAGAAACACATCGCTACTTCTAGTATCAAACTGAAATCACTTCTGCTGCAGTTTCATTAACCATGCCTCTTACCCTACATTCAGTTCCATATAAATTAAGCATTCATATATACCTGATTTATGGCACTGTGTGACAAACCAGGTAAAGCAATCCCTGCTTTCAACCAGCTGTGGTCAAGCTAAACAAGACATGTATCGCACAAGCTAAGGTGCACGCCCACACACACCCTAGTGTACCAGAGATGTCACAAAGCAATATAAATGATTATCTTATATAGCTTGAGAGTGTAGCTGTAATTTGAACCCTAGTATGAGTCCCAAGTCTCTGCAAAGAACTGGAGTAAATCCTCAATAAATGTTTAATGATAATGAGCAAATATTCTAAATGACAGTTATCTAGTGGGTGGGACTTCCAAGAGGTGATAAAACATCTTTACGACACAGAGAGCAAGGACTTCCAGATGACGAGCACATTGTGTTTAGTAGGCCCACCTTTATTTAGGAGCATCCTAAATCACAATCGACTGTATTCTCCAAATAAGAAACAATAAAATTCATTGGTGGTCTACGGCTGTGCCTTATCCAATACAGTAGCCGCTAGACACACATGACTATTTAAACTTAAATTAACAAAAATCAAATGAAATTTAAAAGTCACTCTAGCCACATCTGAAGAGTTCCATAGCCACATATGGCTAAGTGGCTACGCTACTGGACATCGCAAAACAGAACATTTCCATCACTGAGAATGTTCTACTGGAATTCCGCGCTGGTCTAGACCAAATTTAAAACACAAACTCTCTTAATACAACTTTTCACCAGTTCGGCAACTTGAACTTTCAACTTTATAGCACATTAAGAATATACGACCCCACAAGGAAAACAGAATTGGCTGTATTCAGTTCTCACTTTAAAAGTGTCTTGCACAGATAAATTTAACAGTTGTTTCTATTACACTAAAAGCTCTCACAAATGATACATATACATAAACTGAATAGTGAGTGTGCATCAGGACCCATCTGTAATTAACTGAAAGATATGCCTTTATCTTGTATACTTTATATCGATACAATATTGTAAATTACAAAATTAAGTTCTATTGTGCTTAAACTACAGAATTAGTGCTTTTACTTACTAAACACAAGTGAGCATCCACGTCTGAGATGGCAGGATGAATAAACGTGGTTAAAGGAGGCAACGCACAGGGTGGGTGTCAGGAAGAGTACTGAATATGCCTGTGATGATGGTCACATCCATGAGTAAAGGTACCCCCGTGATTCCTAAGACACATACGCAGAGAAGAAAGTCTGCGGGATGGGGGCTGCCTGAACACTTGTGTACCCAGTCTGGATTATCTCTGGAAAGGTCCACAGCCACCTGTGGTCCCAGGGGAAGGGGTCAGCCCTTTGACACGGAAATGCTTCCAGGGGTGGACACACCGGAGGAGGGAGGGGAGGGCAGTGATGATCACAAGTGCCTGCAGCGGCAGGAACTGTGACAGGACAGGATCAGAGGCCGGGACAAGAAGGAGAGCTGTGACCACCCCCTCCCCAGCCCGAGCCCTTCCCGGCCCCCGAAAGCGAGTTACATAACCCCGCCAGGCGTCTCTCCGCGCCGGGCGAGCGGTGCAGGCGGGGAGGACAGCCCCCGCGGCCAGCGGCCGCTCTTCCCCCACCGCGGCCGGGGGCCCGAGCCGGGCCAGGGGAACAGCCACCGCCTCCGCCCCGCCCGGGCTGGGCCCCCGGGCTTTCGGTTTCCGGCCCTGGCTCTCACACAACCCCACAAACCAATACACAGACACCATAACAAAGGCGGCGACGCGGCGGCAACACCGGGGTGGAAGGACTAGGGGACCACAGCGGGGCTGGCAGTCAGCCCACTTGCCCGGCAGAGGGCACGGCCGCCCGTCCCGGCCGGATGCAACCCGGGGGCAGGCGGACGGCGGGAAGAGTGGGGGTGCTTTGAGGTGCTACTCACTCTCGTCAGGCAACTGGTCGAGCTCCGCCATCTTGAACGAGCCGCGCCGCTTTTTCAAAGGCTGCCCGCCGCGGTGCATTGTGGGGCGGAGACTGTCTTTGCGAGGGAGGTTCGAATGCGGAGCTCGCTGCCCGCGGTGCGGCGCAGCGCGGCGCTACTCCCGCCGCTGCCGGCTGAGGCGGGCCCGGCTCCGCCCGCGCCTGCCCGGGGAGGGGGTGCCGCCGAGTGGGGCCGCGCCTCGCCCCTCCGCTCCCGCCCCCGGCCGGGCCGGAGGGAGGGGGAAGGAGGCCGGGCCGCCAGGCCCGTCTCGCGCCGCCCCTACCCGGGCCCGGCGCCGGAGCGCGGGGAGAGCGGGGGGAGCGGCGCGAGCTGCCGTGTCCCGCCCGGCCCGGCTCCCGGTCCGCGCCGCCCGCCCCCTCCGGGGCTCGCTCCCGGCGCGCGTTTCGAGTCTCGCGCTGCAACTGCGGGAACTGCAGGCTGTTTATTCCGAGTGGGGAAAAGGAGGGAAGGTGGGAAGGAGGCCCCGGCCGGCTGAGGAGGGGGGCAGGGGGGCAGGGAGGCGGCACCTGTAGGCCCGGCGCGGGGAGAAGCCCCAGGTTCTCGGCCGCGTTCCCCTAGGGGGTTCTACCCGAAGTAAAATTTTCGCGGCTCTCCAAGCCCTCGTTTCTCCGGCGTCTCCATCCCCTCCTTTCTCCGGAGAGCTAGGGGAGGGCCGGGGAGGAGGGCTCAGGCCGCGGCAACCACACAGCTTGCCCGCCCAGGACTCGCGGTGTCCGCAACCCCTCGGGAGTCTGGGCCACCCCTCCCGAATGCCGGAACCGGAGTTGCGTGGAGCTCGGAGGAGAGACCTTGAGAGGTCATGAAGTTAGTCATTTAGGTCGGCAGCTGAAGAACTGTTTTGCTCAGCTCTTTCACCCATTCACACTAGACCATGTAGTGAGCTGGGAGAGAATTACAGAAACAAAAACCGACAGTGACACTTAAAGATGATGAAGTACCCTGATAGAAATGTTATGAGAGCACAATGAGAATTCATCCAGTTTTGAAAGAAGCCCAGGGAAAGATTTCACAATTCCTGTCTATAACTGCGTCCAGTAATAAACCACTCTTGCTTTTCAACAGTTCTTCTAACAAACGTTATTGAGCTCCAGTCCTTTTTCTCCAGGGATGTAAGGGTGGGGGGTGGGGGGTGGGGGGCGGGCGGGGGGATAGTTAAGCAATGAGAGTACAACACGGGTGAATTCCAGGAACCAGAAAGTTAAAAGGTGGTAGACAGATGAGGACAGCAGAACACAGAGGCCGGCCCAGGCTAAGGAGCTGAACTTGCTAAGAGCACTGGAGCAATGGATGGTGGGGTTTTAAAGTATAGGGCTGGCATGTTTCCATTTGTGTTGTTTCCCACAAATGTGGGAAACGAATTGGAGTGTGACAAAATGAGAGTTCTGGAAACCAGTCAGGAGGAAGCTTGTTGGGGCAGGCAGGCAAAGAAGAGGAGATATCTGTACCAGCCACCCTAGAGTTTCAGAGGATGGACTCTGGATCCCCAAGGCTTGGCTGGGATTCTGGCTGCTAGTTGTATAATCTCAGGCAAGTTTGTTTATTAATTCTCTGTGCCTCAGTTTCTCATGTGGAAAATGCAGATAATAACAGGGTTGTTTTGAGCATAAGTGCCTTGGTAAACATAAGGACCTTGTAATAGTTCCTAGAACACATTTTGGCTCAAATGTTAGCTATTGCCACCACCACTTTGGAATGGGAAGTATCACTGGATGCTAACTTCGTGCCTTGGGTAATTGGGTACTGCCGCTTGCTGAGGTAGGAGGTGAAACAGGGTGTGAAGGGGAGGGGGATGAAAAATTAAATTTTACAAAGTAATCCTTCATAGGTAACTTAACCCCTCCTGTGCCTTCTAATCACATTCTGATCTATCTTATGTGAAGATGAAAAAAACTGATGGCAGGGCTTCCCTGGTGGCGCAGTGGTTGGGAGTCCGCCTGCCAATGCAGGGGACACGGGTTCGGGCCCTGGTCCGGGAGGATCCCACATGCCGCGGAGCAGCTAGGCCCGTGCACCACAACTACTGAGCCTGCGCTCTAGAGCCCGTGAGCCACAACTACTGAGCCCACGTGCCACAACTACTGAGCCCGCACGCCTAGAGCTGGTGCTCTACAGCAGGAGAGGCCACCGCAATGAGAAGTCTGCGCACCGCAGCGAAGAGTAGCCCCCGCTCGCTGCAACTAGAGAAGGCCCGCGCGAAGCAACGAAGACCCAACTCAGCCAAAAAAAAAAAAAAAAAAAAAACTAATGGCAAACCAAGTTTTATCTTAAGGCAGTTTTCACACACACACAACAGCAGGTCTGCTGTTTAAACAAATATTTTTAGGCTATTTCTCTGATAATCTGCATTTTAAAGAAGGACCCTAAATGAGTCTTCTCACACTCTGAAGCCTGAAGCTGTATCCCAGCCTCAGATCTACCACTTGTTAGCTGTGTGACTGCAAACAAGGCACTTTATTATTTTCAGTGAGGGTCTTTATTGGATATTTATGAGAGAGATTTTTATAATCTTTGGCTTACTTGATCCTCCCAACAATCTGGTAATTTGTTCAAGGACAACATTGACCGGGTGATAGAATCAGGAATTCGGCCCACTCTCAGAGCCTCAGTTTTTCCCTCTGTGATGTTAGGATAACACATCCATCACAAGGTTGTTAACTTTCCTCGAATTGTGTATTCCAATTTAAAATGACATGATTGTATAAGTGTCATCGTTTGCTTAAAGAAAAAAAAAAAAACCTAAAATTTCGACAAGGTCACTAAAGTCGTGAAAATAAATCATAAGAGAAATAAACATAGCCACATTTTAGGGATTTGTTTGGTCATTTCCAGTCCCATGGCCCATTTATCAAATATTGAGTTATTTCTGTGTTAACTTGTGTGCTTCAAAGGACACTATCAAGAAAGCAAAAAGACAACCTTCAGAATGGGAGAAAATATTTGCACATCATATACCTAATAAGGGACTTGTAGCCACAATATATAAAGAAATCTTACAACTTGATAGTAAAAAGACAACCCAATTCAAAAATGGGCAAAGGATCCAAAGAAGATATAAAAGCCAATAAGCACGTGAAAAGATGCTCAACATCTTTAGTTATTAGGGAAATACAAATCAAAACCACAATGAGATACCATTTCACACCCACTGGGGTGGCTATAATCAACAAGACAGATAACAACAAGTGTTGACAAGGTTGTGGAGAAATTGGAATCTTTGTGTATAGCTGCTAGGAATGTAAAATGGTGCAGCCACTATGGAAATAGTATGGCAGTTCTTCAAAAAAATTAAACAGCATAACCATATGATCTAGCAATTCCACTTCTGAGTGAGTATATAGCCAAAAGAATTGAAAACAGGGTCCTGAAGAAATACTTGTACAATCATATTCATAGACGCATTATTCACAATAGTCAAGAGGTGGAAGCAACCCAGGTGTCCATCAATGGTGAATGGATAAACAAAATGTGGTATATACATACAATGGGATATTATTCCTCAGCCTTAAAAAAGAAGGAAATTTTAACATATGCACAATATGGATTAACTTTGAAGACATCATGCTAAGTAAAATAAGCCAGTCACAAAAAGACAAATATTGTATGATTCCACTTACATGAAGTACCTAGGATAGTCAAATTCATAGAGACAGAAAGGAGAACGGTGGTTGCCAGGGATTGGGAGAGGGGGAAATGGGGAGTTACTGTTTAGTGGGTATGGAGTTTCTTTTGGAAAGAGAAAGTTCTGAGATGGATGGTGGTAATGTTTGCATAGCAGTGTGAATGTACATAATGCTACTGAACTGTACACTTAAAAATAGTTAAAATGGCTAATTTTACATTATGTATACTTTACCACTATAAAAAAAATACAGTCCTGGCAGTCCAGTGGTTAGGACTCTGCGCTTTCACTGCCGAGGGCCCGGGTTCGATCCCTGGTGGGGGAACTAAGGTCACGCAAGCCTCGCCCGCAGTGCAGCCAAAAGAAAAGTACACGTTGCACAAACAGGACTCACAATGTGATCTCATTTACAAATATATATGCATAGACAAAAATCCAGAACGAAAGATATACAGTGGTGGCTGTCTCTGGGATTATGGGTGATTTTTTTTTTCTTTATATCTATAGTTATTATTTTTCTACGGTAAGATTTTTGTTACTTTCATAATAAAAGTGGTTGTTGAAAAAATTGGTATATAATATAATAATAATAATAATAATGGAATATTATTCAGCCATAAAAAGAAATGAAGTACTAATACATGCTACGACTAGATGAACCTTCTAAACATTATGCTAAGTGAAAGAAGCCAGACACAAAAGACAACATATTATATGATTCCATTTATGTAAAATGTCCAGAACAGGCAGATCCATAGAGACAGAAAGTACAATAGGTTAATGGCGGCCTAGGGCTGGAGTGGGAGGTGGGGGACGGGTGGGAGGTGGGGGGAGAATTGAGAGTAACTGCTAAAGATACAATATTTCTTTTTGGAGGGAGGAAAGTGTTCTAAAATTGATTGATTGCAGTGATAGCTGCACACCTCTGTGCATGTACTACAACCCACTGAATTTTACGTTTTAAACGGATGAATTTTATGGTATGTGAATTATATCTCAATAAAGCTGTTATGTGAAAAATCTTACTTTTAGACTTTTTGGGTTTTGTCTCAATCTAAAATCTTTGGTAGTCACTTTTGGTAGAATCCTTTTCTTAGTCACTTAATGAAGATGCAAAATCAACTGCACTCTGCTGGGCAATTTTATTTTTATTTATTTATTTATTTATTTAATTTTTAAAAAAATGAATTTATCTTTTTTTTTAAAACATCTTTATTGGAGTATAATTGCTTTACAATGGTGTGTTAGTTTCTGCTTTATAACAAAGTGAATCAGCTATACATATACATATATCCCCATATCTCTTCCCTCTTGCGTCTCCCTCCGACCCTCCCTATCCCACCCCTCTAGGTGGTCACAAAGCACCGAGCTGATCTCCCCGTGCTATGCAGCTGCTTCCCACTAGCTATCTATTTTGCATTTGGTAGTGTATATATGTCCATGACACTCTCTCACTTTGTCCCAGCTTACCCTTCCCCCTGCCCGTGTCCTCAAGTCCATTCTCTAGTAGGTCTGCGTCTTTATTCCCGTCTTGTGCTGGGCAATTTTAAATGATAGCTGCAAACAAAAGACCGATATCAAACTGCTTTCCTTTCCACTTTGTCTTTTCTGCCAAACATTCTACTTACTATTCTGCAAACTATGCTGGAAAGAAACTGCTTTTCCTGTTGGACCCAAGTGGCTACAGGAAGGTGCAGATTGAATTCATGACAGATCCTGTTTTTTAGAATGAAACTTAGGAGGGTCATCAAACACCAGTTTCTCCTCAGACCCAGGTGAAAGTATCATTTGGTTAAACAACAACAACAACAACAACAGAGGAAGGGATTATTAAGCCTGTTTCCAGGGCTGTAGTGCGAATTAAATGAGATCACTTATGTAAAACACCTGGCCCACATCCCAGCACATAAACACCAGCTCCCTGCCACTCTTTCCTACATCTTGTTTCCCTAAATTGTACCAAGAAGGAACTAAGTGTTGTTAGTTGTATTTCTGAGAAACTACTTCTAAAGACATTATGCTCAGCAAAGTTTAGTGGTGTATCCCAGGTTATTGAGGGAGGTCTCTGTTTTTCAGTCAGCAAAATGGAGCCAAGCCTAAGGAAAACCATCACTTCCTTGAAGGAATAAGAGCAACATCTTTCACCAGGTATCTTTAGTAACAAACTATGAAAAAGTTGTAATAGATCATCCCATGGGAGGGAAAGTAGAAAGACATATTCCCCACACAAATGAACACACTCAGTCATTGTCCAGAATTTTCTAAATGAATTGGGGGACATCAGCTAAGGAGCATATGAGACCAGACTACTCAAGAAGGAGTGCCTTGTCATCAGAGCTCCCCAACCAGAAAGATGGCTTCATGCAGTGGATTTATGGATTCCAACCCGGAAAGACTGCCCCTTCAGGACATGTATGTGCCCATGGGATGTAAGAAAACATTGAACTGGATAATCACTGATTTTGCTTTCTCCTCTTAACCCCCAGATTCTAAGCAATTCAACAGGGTGAAATTATCCAGCAGTTGATCAGCAAATATTTATTAAGCACCTACTGTGTGGCATGCATTAGGCAAAATTCAATGTGACATAGTGCCTACCCTTACAGATTGTATGGTCTAATGGAAGACACAGATTCTTTAGGAGATTACGGTAGCATGATGAGTGCTACCTTGAGGTTGAGGACAGGATGCTATAAGAGCATAGAGTAGGGAGGGGCGGGGAGCAGGAAAGTTTTCTCAGGGAAATGGTCTCTGAACTGAGACCTGAAGAATGAGTAGAAGTTAGGGAAAGGAAGTGGAAGAAGAAAGTAGTAGTATTATTCGCAGAGGGTCATGTACAAAGGCCCAGAGGTGAGAATGTAAATGACTTTTATTCCAGGAACTTTAAGTAGTTCAGGATGTCTGGAGAGTAAGATATGGCAAGAGGAAAAACCTGGGAAATAAACGGGGGTCACGCAAGAGTCAGGGGGAGCTTTGAGAAACTTTTCCTGAAGTGGGTTTTGCTAGCTATGGAGGTAGATGCCTCACAGATGTCCAGGCCGTTGGTTGATGGCCCCAGCCGCTGCCCCCTAAGATGTGCTCAGCATTTGTGCTGATGCCATGCTCTCCCCAGGCTGCTGCTCCTAGCCAAAAACTGAGCATGGCAGAGCTGCCAGAGCCAGGCCATTTGTCTTCAACATGGGCCTCCCATAATGGACAATCTTGGCTCTGGGGCTCCTGCATGGCATGGTCTGCATTGGCTGCATGCTTACGAACAGAGCTGCCTGCCGCACGTGACCCTCGGCAACACTGTTGAACACAATAAAGGATGTTCTGTGGCCATTGGTCTGTGTTTGGGGTGCAGGATATACCAGCTTGTCAGCATTAATTAATAGTTGTTTCTTTGGTGGAGCCTCAGGGATATCAATGATTAGGTCTGGTAGTGGAGCTAGAATATGCCCACACTATCAGCTCACTCCAATAGGTTCCCACAAGGAGTCAATGTTGGACTCCTTGGTACACAAGCCAGTGGTGGTTTGAGACCTGGAGACAAAGCATATCCTGTGCGATCCAGCAGTGGGAGGACAAAGAATCCTGTGCCTGAGATCTCCAGCCCCCTTCCTTACATAACTTCTCCTGCTGTTACTGTACTGTATCCTTTGCCTGTAAAACAAACAAACAAACAGAAACACTGTTCTGTGCTAAGAGTGAAGCCTAATATAAACTGTGGACTTCGGGTGATAACGATGTATCCATGTGGGTTCATCAGCTGTAACAAATGTACCACTCTGGTGGGGGATGTTGATAAAAGGGGAAGCCGTGCTGTGGGATGAGGGTATATACGAAACCTCCTTCCTTCCCATTCAATTTTGCTACTAAAATTGTTCTAAAAAAATAAAGTCTAAAAACACACAAACAAAAAACTATGAGTATAAACCGTTGGAGTCCTGTGAGTCCTTTCAGCAATCAAACATGTAAGGCGTTTAAAGCATAATTAGCCCAGCCTCCCCACTGGCCTGGCCAAGATATCCTCAGAGCTGCACTGCAGTTGGAAGCTCCTCCCATGAGATGCTCCTTCCCTTCCCTTCCCTTCCCTTGCCTTCCCTTGCCTTCCCTTCCCTTGCCTTCCCTTCCCTTGTCCCTTCTCTTTTATAAGTGTCAGAACTGCAATCTGGTCTGAGGCTCTCCCCACATCCTCATGATCCCTCTCTGCTATATCTTTCAAAAGTGTTTCCCCAAATAAATCTTCTGCATATCTGATTCTATCCTGGCATCTGCTTCGCAGAGAGCCTGAACTGGAACAGTAGGTATTAGGAAATGGTCTGGAAAAGCAGGTGGTACAATGGATTTTGAACTGGATAACTCATCACCCGGCTGGCAGGGACTATCCCAAGCCAAGCGGAAGGTGGAGCATAGTGCCTGCCACGTGGTGACTGAAGATTCCACCTGTGGTGTCCTGGCAAATATCCCAGGGCAGGGGAACACACCTTTGCTGGGGCCATGATTCAGGCATTGAAAGAAAAGGGGAAAATAGTGCTTATGAGGACAGTGGAGTTGGCTGGTTATTACTAAACTGCACTGATGTCCTGTATAGGAATAATGAAAAAAAAAAAGAGTCATCAAACACCTAAACACTAAGTGGAGAGCCAGAGGGCCTCTTTGGTAGCTTATAAGGAGGCCTTTATCACCTCCTTGAAGCGTGAACACAGCTAAGGGGCAAGAGCAGGACTTAATAGCTTGAGCTCCAGAGACATTTAATCTCTCAGCCAAGGCAGGTTTGTTACGCCAAGGTTAGAGTCCTAGCTGAGAAAACCTGAGGTCCTTTGACAGTGACACATGGAAAGGAGACTTTTAGGCGGATGCCCCTTAGGCTCCGGCTCTGCAGACTCTCCGGAGCCCTCAGAGTTGCAGAGGTGCCCAGCCCTCCTTTAAGAGCTAGCACTCCTCCCATGCAGGAAGACACTGCAGAATCTTCTCTCTGACAAAGCAGTAAGTTTCCCACTCAGGAGTGATGGGAATGATGCATGGCCTATTGAAAATAACAGAGGCCAGATGGCAGTGCTTAATCATGGGAGAGCAGGGGGCTGCATTTACCATAAAAACTGGCAAGGTTGAAGGGACAGCCAAGGGGAGCTGACCCACAGGGACATGTGGAAATGGAAATAATTAATAGGACATGGTGTCTCTAGGGGCAAAATAGATGGGTAGCCAACAAAGCAGGTAATTAATATCTACAATCAAGACAAGATTGGAGGAGTAGGAGTGGGAGGGCAGTCACCCTAATGAAAAGCCTTGATGCCTTGCTCATTTCCCAGACCTGAGCCAAATTTCAGATCTGGAACTCATTGATTGAAGAGCTGGCCAGGTCCCTAGGAGGGAGCGCCCTGGAGCAGTGTGGCAAGTGTACACTGTAATGATTCCTAGTCGTTCCTCAAAGGGACCTATATATTCAGGTGACTGTACACTGAGGAAAGGGGGATACCCAGATGTTTCAAGGACTATCGAACACATATCTGAGTTTGATAGTCATAGACCTGAAGTCATCATCAACCTCCTTTAAAGTTGGGGTATATGGGGTAGAGGCAGGAAGTCATAAACGGAGTCCTGGCTTCCAGTAAGTCCAGTGGGTCTGTGGACTCACTTGGTGATCATTTCCTCAGTCCCTGAGGGTAGAACTTGGCAGTTAGAGGATCCCCTCATTGGGTCCTCGGCCTGTGGGATAAGAAGAGCTACTGTAGTGGGGAAGGTAAAAAGGGTAAGTGGAGCCTCTGAAACTACCCTCTGTTTCCCCCCACAGGATATGAAATCAAAACCAAAATCAAATCCTGGGGGAGAGGATGGTGAAGATTGTGCCACCATCAAAGATCTGAAAGATCTTAAGGATGTCAAGTCTCAGATTTGATTCTTTTTAATCTAAGTTTAATAGAGACCAGTTTTTCAGTACTTGTAAAATCATTCAGCCACACTTTCATGTCCATGTCAGTTCAACAAACTGATTCAAAAAAATTACCTCAACATGTAAGGAGAAAAGTCTGTGTGATCATTTTAAACCATGAAGTTATCTTGATTACACCATTGGCTCCTTTTCTCAAGAGTCCGCTAGTTCTTCCTTGGACACATAACAATAGCTCTTAATCCCACAGGGATAGGAATCCAAAGCTACATTCTTCCTCACAAACAAAATGTACCCAATTTCACCCCAAATATCATCAGATTGAGCCTTGTAGTGAATTTGCGTTAAAAAATTAACGTCTTCTGGGGAAACCTGTGCCATGGGAATTGCTAATTCAGCTTTTAAAGACCTCTGTGCTGCCCTTCTTAGTCCAATTGCATCATTTTCTTCAAGTTCTCCTTTATGACTTAATGGATAACTACAAGTGTTGGTAAAACAACCTGGAAAGGAAATTTTAGCATCTGACCTCTGCTGTAGCAGTAGCTTATTTTCTGTGTTGAAGACAATGACACTTAAGGCTCAATGCAATAGTCTTTTCTCAATGTTTTCATTCAAGTCACAATTCATTTTGGTTCTAGGTCCAATTTTGTTGTAATTTTCATGGATAAGAATATACATCGCTGCCAGAAATGAAAACTGTTGCTCATCAAAATTGTCAATATTTATTTCAGGCATTGTTAGCACATGTCTGTTCTGTCCTGAATATCCTTGCTCCCCCAGGACCTGCAGGTCACTGTTGATTGGCTCAAAGGTAACTCCTACCCAAGATTTTCTTTCTCACACTTCGCCGCAGGTGATTGGTTCAAGGATGGAAAACTGAATCAGTGATTCTCTCCTGTAGGGATTGCTGAATGGGATCCATAAGAGTGGACTTAGTCACTTTCCAAATGGTTACACAGTAGAGCACAAATTTGTCCTTTTCTCTGTCTATGTTTTCTGTCTTGTGGCTAGAAAGAGCCCGTCCACAGAGAAACGAAAGTGGTGGACTCACAGGAGGCTCAGAGAGAAGAGAGGGATTGAACGCCAGCAGTGTTCCCAGGCCTCTTTCCACTGCTTTGCTTCTGAGGCCTGGCTGCACTCCCGCCCTGGGGTTCTTCGCAACCCAATGCCTCACTATCCTGTATTTCTATGCTGTAGTTAAACTAAACTGCATATGAGCGAAGGATGAGAGGCAAAGAAGGAAAATGAGAACAGCTTAACTTATTTGATGGGTGAATGTTGGCCTTTATTTTTATGTCTGTGAATAATTTGCACCACAACAAATATTTAGATTTTTTTAAAAAAATTGAAGCATGACATACATTTACTAAAATGCACATCTTAAATATATAACATCTTGACAATTTTTTTCTTTTTAACTCAACTTTATTGAAGTAAAGTTTATATATAATAATATGTACCCATTTTAAGTGTATAGTTTGAGTTTTGACACCTGTGTATACATCATCAAAGTTAAGATGCACAACATTTTCTTTTTGTTTTCAGCTGTGCTGCTCACATGCAGGATCTTAGTTCCCCGACCAGGGATTGAACCCATGCCCCCTGCAGTAGAAGCGCGGAGCCCTAACCACTGCACCGCCAGGGAATTCCCAAGATACACAACATTTTCATCATTAAAAAGTTCCCTCATACTCCTTTGCAGTCAATCCCACACCCTTCCAATGCTAGGCAACCACTGATCTGCTTTCTGTCACTATATAGTTGTTTTACCTGTTCTAGAATTTTATATAAAAAGATATGTATATATATAATAGATATATAAATATAAATATATGAATACTTTTGGGAGCCCAGATTATTTAGCTCAGCAATAATGTTTCTGAAATTCATCCATGTTGTTGCATGTATTGGAATTTGCTCCTTTTTATTGCTGAGTAGTATTCCATTGTATGGATATACCACAGTTTGCTTATCTATTTGCATATAGATACACATTTGGATTGTTTCCAGTTTTGGAGTATTATGAATAAAGCTGCCATAAATATGTCTGTTCAAGTCTTTTTTGTGGTCATGTGTTTTCATTTCTCTTGGGTAAATACCTAGGAGTAGAGTGTCTGATAGGTGTGCATTTAACTTTATAAGAACCTGCCAAATAATTTTCCAAAGTGATTATGCCATTTGATGTTCCTACCAGCAA
Source organism: Balaenoptera physalus (assembly GCF_965194825.1). NCBI lineage: Eukaryota > Metazoa > Chordata > Mammalia > Artiodactyla > Balaenopteridae > Balaenoptera > Balaenoptera physalus. The sequence goes on from NC_138882.1 coordinate 24,777,427, forward strand.
TGTATGAGGATTCCAGTTGCTCTGTATCCTTGTCAGCACTTGGTATTGTCATTTTTTTCTAGCTAATTTTGTTTTTTTTTTTTTTTTACAGAGGTATAGTTGATTTACAGTACTGTGTTAGTTTTAGGAGTACAGCACAGTGACTCAGTATTTTTGCAGATTATATTCCATTATAGTTTACCATATTTTATTTTATTTTTAAAAATTATTTATTTTTATTTATTTTATTTTTGGCTGCGTGCGGGCTTTCTTTAGTTGTGGCGAGCAGGGGATACTCTTCGTTGCAGTGCACGGGTTTCTCATTGCAGTGGCTTCTCCTGTTGCGGAGCATGGGCTCTAGGCATGTGAGCTTCAGTAGTTGTGGCTCGTGGGCTAAGTAGTTGTGGCTCATGGGCTCTAGCACACAGCCTCAGTAGTTGCAGTGCATGGGCTTAGTTGCTCTGTGACCAGAGCAACTTCCTGGACCAGGGCTCGAACCCGTGTCCCCTGCATTGGTAGGCGGATTCTTAACCATTGCACCACCAGGGAAGCTCTACGGTATTTTCTTAATTTCATTTTAGAGTCAGTGCTTTATCAAAAATAAAAGGATTAGATGAGGTTGACTATGGAATAAGGATTCCATATGTGTTTCTGTACATAAAATATCAACATTATATTTATTGCATGGTACATATTCATACTTATATACAAACATTCACACCAAACACAGTGCAGGCAAAAGAGATAGAATGGTTAGTTCTACCTGGTGATCTAAACTACGGAAATGCTTCAAACTAGTGAGGTTGCCTGAACTGAGTTGAGATAGAAAAGGCCACATGAGCATCTAATTGGATGAGATTTACCCTGGAAGGTGAGGGTATTGTCATTTTTTTGATTTGCTGTTGTTGCCGTTCTGCTTCTTTTGGGGTCAAAGAACATACTCTATATTGTTTCATGTGAGACTTGTTTTATGCCCAGGATATGGACTATCTTGGTGAATGTTACATTTGCACTTGAGCAGAATGTATATTTTGCAATTGTTAGGTGGAGTGTTCTATAAATAACAGTTAGGTCAAGTTGACTGATAATGTTCAAATCTGTGCCTGTTGATTTTCTCTCTACTTAATCTATCAGTTGCTGAGAGAGAATTGTTGAAATGTGCAACTCTAATTGTGGATTTGTTTATTTCTCATTTCAGTTGTGTAATTTTTGGTTTCCTGCATTTTGAACCTCATTTACTAAGTATACACATACTTAGGATTCTTATCTTCTTGATGAATCGTCCTTTTTGTCATTATGAAAATTAAAGAAAAATCTCTGGTAGTACTCCTTATTCTGGAGTTTACTTTATCTGACATTAATTTAGATTGCTTATGATTAGTGTTTGTATTTTTTCATTCATTTATTCTTAATCTGTGTCAAAGTACATTTCTTTAGACAGTGTACAGTTTGCTCTTGCTTTTTCATTTTATTATTTTTTTAATTAATTAATTAATTAATTAATTAATTTTAAAATGTATTTTTGGCTGCTTTGGGTCTTCGCTGCTGCATGCGGGCTTTCCCTGGTTGCATCAAGTGGGGGCTACTCCTTGTTGCAGTGGGCGGGCTTCTCACTGTGGTGGCTTCTCTTGTTGTGGAGCACGGGCTCTAGGCATGCAGGCTTCAGTAGATGTGGCTCGTGGGCTCTAGAGTGTGGGCTCAGTATTTGTGGCGCATGGGCTTATTTGCTCCGTGGAATGTGGAATATTCCCAGACCAGGGATCGAACCCATGTCCCCTGCATTGGCAGGTGGATTCTTAACCACTGTGCCACCAGGGAAGTCCTTGGTCTTGCTCTTTTAATCAGTCTGCCTTTAGTTGAAATGTTTAGATTATTTGTATTAATGTAATTATCAGTACGGTTGAATTTTAGTCTGCCACTTGCTAGTTGTTTTTCATCACTTATTCTTTGTTTTTGTTTTCTTTTTCTGTTGCCTTCTTTTGATTATTTTTAGGGTTCCATTTTTTTCTTCTCTATTGACTTATTAGCTATACCTCTTTTTTATTTCTTTTTTAAAAAACTTCACGCTAGGATTTATAATATGAAACTTTAATTTACCTCATATCTTTAAATATTGATAGCCTACTTTACATATAGTAACTTTTAATAGTATACCTCCACTTTCCCCTTCAACCTTTATCCTACTGCTGTAATACATTTTATTTCTGTATATCTTTTAAAGACCAAAATATATGTTGATTTTTCTTTAAATAATCAATTGTCTTTTAAAGAGTTTAAAAAGTATTTTGTATTTATCCATGTATTTACCATTTCGGCCACTCTTTTTAAAAAAATTTATTTATTTTATATTTTGGCTGTGTTGGGTCTTCATTGACACGCAGGCTTTTCTCTGGTTGCAGTGAGCGGGGAGCTACTCTTTCTTGTGATGCACGGGCTTCTCACTGTGGTGGCTTCTCTTGTTGCGGAGCATGGGCTCTAGTCACATGGGCTTCAGTAGTTGTGGCACACAGGCTCAGTAGTTGTGGCGCATGGGCTTAGTTGCTTCACTGCATGTGAGATCTTCCTGGACCAGGGATTGAACCTGTGACCCCTGAATTGGCAGACGGATTCTTAACCACTGCACCACCAGGGAAGCCCAGCAGCTCTTAATTTCTTTGTGCAGCTCTGATTTTTCTATTTGGTATCATTTTCCTTCACCCTGAGGCACTCTTTTAAAAACATTTCTTAATAATGCAGTTCTGCTGGAAATGACCCTCTCAGCTTTTGCTTATCTGAAAATATCTTTATTTCATTAGACTGGGAAGTATTTTTCATTCAGCACTTTCAAGACGGCATTCTTTTTTTTTTTTAACATCTTTATTGAAGTATAATTGCTTTACAATGGTGTGTTAGTTTCTGCTTTATAAAAAAGTGAATCAGTTATACAAGATGGCATTCTTTTTTTCTAGCTTGCTTTGTTGCTGATAAAAACTGTTTGTTCCCCTATATGTAACATGTCTTTTTTCTTCTTGTCTGCTTTTAAGATCTTTATCACTAGTTTTCAGCAATTTGATTATAATGTCCTTTGGCATGTTGTTTGTTTGTGTTTTTCCTGCTTCAGGTTCATTGAGCCTTTTGGATCTCTGGGTTTATGGTTTATCAAATTTGGAAAAGTTTTGGCTACTATTTTTAAAAATATTTTATGTTTCCTGCCCTCCACCTCAGACTCCAATTATACATATATTAGACTGTGTGATACTGGGACAGAGGCCGCTAAGTTTCTGTTCATGTTTTCAGTTATTTCTCTCTCTGTGTTTTAATTTGGATAGTTTTATTGGATAGTGTCTTCAAGTGAACTGATATTTTCTTCAGCAGACATTGCATTTTTGAGCTCTAGAAATTCAGTTTGGTTGCTTTTTATGTTTCCCATTTTTCTCTGCATTATGTCTCTGTTTTTCTTTAAATCTTTACACATATTTGTAATAGCTTTTTAAATGTCCTTGTTTAATTCATTTGCCTCTGTCATTTGTGGGTCTATTTCTACTGACTGATTTTTCTCCAGGGATTATGAGTCACATATTCTTGTCTCTTTGCATGTCCAGTAATTTTTATTGGATGTTGGTCATTGTAAATATTATATTGTTGAATGTATGGGTTTTTGTTTTCCTTTAAAAAATGCTGAATTTTGTTTCAATAAGCAGTTATATAACTTGTGGGTTCGTCTGATCCTTTCAAGTCTTATTTTTAAGCTCCATTAGGGTGGCTCTAGAGAAATCTTTCCTTTAGGGCAGGATTTTTCAACCTTGGTAATTTTGACATTTTGGATTAAATAATTCTTTGTTATGGGACTGCCCTGCGTACTGTAGGATGTTTAGCAGCATCCCTGGCCTCCACCTTCCAGATACCAGTAGAAACTTCCTAGTCATGACAACAAAAATTTTCTCCAGATATTGTGACACGTCCACTGGGGAGCAAAATTACTCCTGGGTGAGAACCCCTGCTCTAGGGCTATTTTAGCTCTACTCTTTCTTTTTTTTTAAATTTTATTTATTTATTTTTGGCTGCATTGGGTCTTCATTGCTGCGTGTGGGCTTTCTCTAGTAGCGGTGAGCGGGGACTACTCTTTGTCGCAGTGCATGGGCGTCTCATTGTGGTGGCTTCTCTTGTTGTGGAGCACGGGCTCTAGGCCTGTGGGCTTCAGGAGTTGCAGCACGCAGGCCCTAGTGTGCGCAGGCTTCAGTAGCTGTGGCGCATGGGCTCAGTAGTTGCAGCCTGCAGGCTCTAGTGTGCGTGGGCTTCAGTAGTTATGGTGTTTGGGCTCAGTCGTTGTGGCTCGCAGGCTCTAGAGCTCAGGCTCAGTAATTGTGGCGCATGGGCTTAGTTGTTCCGCAGCATGTGGGATCCTCCTAGACCAGGGATCGAACCCATGTCCCCTGCATTGGCAGGCAGATTCTTAACCACTGCACCACCAGGGAAGTCCTAGCTCTACTCTTAAGGTGTGACCTTTTGGGGATCTCTATTAAATATCTCAGGTGTTTAATCAATACTTTTCACTCTGATTGGTTGGAAGTTGACATAAACTGAATGTTTGCTTCTCCCCCAAATTCAAATGTTGAAACTGAATCCCCAATGAGATAGTATTTGGAGGTGGGGCCTTTGGGGGGTGATATGCTCATGAGGGTGGAGCTCTCATGAATGGGATTGGTGCCCTTGTAAAAGAGACCCTAGAGAGCTCTCCTGCCCCTTCTACCATGTGAGGATATAGAGAGAATTCAGCCATCTGTGAACCAGGAAGAAGGCTCTCACCAGATACTGAATCTGCTGGCACATTGACCTTGGACTTCCCATCTTCTAGCACTGTGAAAAACAAATTTCTGTTGTTTATAAGCCACCAAATCCATGACATTTTGTTATAGCAGCATGAACAGACTAAGACAGAACTCAAGCATCTCTCAGCTCAGTGTGAGCTCTGGTAATTGTCCAACTTACATTTCCTCATGGTTATTTTTTGCCTGACTTTGTAGAATTTCATGTTAGATATACACAGCTTAGTCTCCCACACGAGATTCAAAGGGATCCTGTGCAGATTTATTGGGCTCTTTCTCTGGGCTCCTTTCTCTCTGTTACTCTGCCTTGCAAATTCCAGCCATCACAGCCTCCTGAAACCAATCCGTCCTTCAGCTCAATGAAACTCTCTTCTTCCACGACAGCAGTCTGGGAAATATCCCCAGGCAGAAAGCCTACATGATCCTTGTACTCATTTCATGCCTTTCCCTTCTCAAGGATCACAGTTTTGTGTTGCGCAATGTCTAAGAACATTTGTTTAGTTTGTTTTTCCCAGTTTCCTTACAGCAGGAGAGCATGTATGGTATCTGTTACTCTGTCATGGCTGGAAACAGAAATCTTCCTCAATAATTACAATTTTAAACATTTCATCTACTTAACATGCCTTGCAGATGTTAACCTTCCTTCCTTTGGCTCTTTAGTACTTATGTTTTCTAAACACTCAGTTAGTGAATCATACAAAGTGGACAACTCAAGGAAACATACTTTGTTTCCTTTGAGATCACCTTTTACAAAATGTGTTAGATCTCTATTTTGCTTTTGGGTAATCACAGTCATCCTTGAATAAATACTGACCATATCCATTATTCACTGTGCGCAAGGTAGATACACCTGCTTTCAAATCAGCAGGTAAGCTGGACAGTCTCAGTTTATTAATATAGTGAAATGATGATCTTCCATCTGGGTTCCTTTGTAATTCAGAACTGAAGCTTTTAAGTGGACATTCGTAGTAGAATTAAGTAAATTATGTATTATTTTGTAATACATTTGATTATCAAATTATGAGAACCCTTCTCTCATTCTCCATGCAGGCTTAGGGCCTCTCCTCCTTCAGGTAGCCTTCTCAGTCAGCCTCTCCAGCAGACTAGCCAGGTTTCTTACACGGTGCCTCAGGGCTTCCAAGAACACAGAAGCAGAAACTACCGGTCTCTTCAGGCTCAGGTCCAGAACTGGTCCAGCATCACTTTTGCAGTATTCTATTTGTTAAAGCAAGCCATGGGTCAAGTCAGATGCAAGGTAAAGGGCGTACATACTGGGAGGCATGTTTCACTGGGAGCCATCAATACAACAGCCTACTACTACCACCTTGGACAAGTGACTTTACCTCCATGCACCTCATTTCCTCATGCTAAATGATGGTTACAGTTTAACCCACCTTATTGGATTGTAATGAAAGCGGAAAAGTAAGAAACTTAAGGCATCTCACACAGCACTGGGCTTAAACCTGCTATAAATGGTGGCTGATTGTGTTATTCAGTGTACAGGACTCCTCTATGGTCTCATATGTTTTAGATAATCACCTGACACTCTTGCCCCCTGAATAAATACTACTGAGGGAAAGATAGTAATTTTGGATCCAGATGATGCTGGTACATTGTCACAGAAGCTCTTGATTTTTCTATTTTACATTAAGCCAATTTACATTTTACATTAAATACACTTACATCCATCATCTTACTATTATCACCACTTTATAGATAAAAGTGAAAGGTTTAGTAACTTGCCCCAAATCACATCCATTTTCACTCACGGAGCATTTACTGAGCATCTGCTAATTACAAGGCACTGAGAATAGCTCAGTCCCTGCCTGCTAGAGGTTTTCAATCTAGTGAGGGAGTTAGGCAGAACGTGATAAACGTAGGAGACAATGGGTGTAGGGCAGGGTTGGGGGTGTATTTGGGGTCAGGAAAGGCTCCCAGAGAGGATGATGTTTGGGCTGAGTTTTATAGGATAATTTATGCAGTCAATGCAGGTGGGAAGTTCACTCCAGCCTAAGGAAAGAGGTGTGAAACGGCACAGCTCATAAGTGCTGGCCCAGGATGTCAGGTCAGGCCTTCTGATCCCTAGCGTGTATCCGTGTGCCGCACCAAATGTCAATTTTTGGGAAAAGAACCAAGGTCATGTAAAAATGAGTGTCATAATCTAGAAATGATTCTGTTTTGCCACATGTGCATAGCATCTGGAGAGTGAGAAAGCGAGAGAGAGAGAGAGGGAGCAAGAGAGAAAGAGGGAGAGAGAATATCCAATTCAGAATAAAGCTGGCTGAACTTAAAATGGTCTCCTTAGTCTTAAATAAGCTTCAAGCAACCTATATCCTTGTTAACTCATTTACTCATTCATTCATTCAGCCAGAGTGTCCTCAGTCCTGCCTTGATGTCGGGCACTTATTTGCTTAGAGCTGAGAGTGCAGAGTTGACTCAGACGGTGCCCACTACTCTCAAGAATCATAGAACAGGGTGAAGAGCATCATTGCCTGAGGCAGACTGACACTTCAGAGTCCCCAACAATGTGGGCATTTCTGCCAATCCAAAAGCGTTATAAAAAAAAAAGAGAGCTCAGAAGACTGTACGTGAACAGACTTCAAAATATATTGTAGGTTGATTTGAAGGTGGTGGATTTTAAGAAATTCCTCCCAGAAAAGTAGGATGCAAAATTGTATATACAGTAGGGTTACAACTCAAACATTGTCTATGGGGACTTCCCTGGTGGTCCCAGTGATTAAGACTCTGTGCTTCCTCTGCAGCGGGCACGGGTTCGATCCCTGGTTGGGGAAATAAGATCCCACATGCCGCTTGGAACGGCCAAAAATAAATAAATAAAATAAATAAATAAATAAATAAAGTAAAGCTAACTTGGTATGGATGATGTCTCAAATGTATTAAATAATATTATTAAAATTTTTTATATAGAAAAAAGACAGGAAAGAAATATATGAAAATGTCAATAGTAGGTAACTTTGGTTATTATTTGATAATTATCGGTTATTACTTTGTTCTTTTTTCTGGCTTACCTGATTTTAGGACTTAGACTATTTTGCATGCTTGTGATAATTGCTATTTTGCATTTATATAATAACTAGTAGTTACCATTTAAGAATACCCACTACATACCAGTTACTGGTTAACACTACCTGCATTTTTCTCAGTTAATTCTCACAATCTATTGAGAGAAGCACCATTATTATCATCATTTTGCTGATGTACCAAGAGTTTACAAAACTTTCCAGGATCACATTGCTAGCAAGTGGCAGTTAGGCAGCTTATTCTCCTCACCACTGAGTGACTATGACAGCTTCAATTTCTCAGCGACAGGAGCACCTAGCTTCAGAAAGGCTCTCTTTCAGCTAAGCTTCTGCGTGGTGCCTGTTACTAATTAAAAAATATAAAAACTGCTAACTTTGAAAAGAATGGCACAGAGATTGTATTAGTCACTCTCAAGCTTTTTCATACATTTTTTTTTCTGTTTGAATGAAATACTTCTTATTTTTCAAATGAAAAACAATTAGTCACCCATCAAATGCTACTGCGTCGATAACGTGCTTGTCTCTGGATCATAATAATAGGAATTATTTAGCCTGCAGCAACTGCCAGGCATCTATGACTGAGAATTTAATGACCCACCAAAATGTCATTAAGTCCCTCCGCATTTTCTATGCCCAAATAAATTCTCTGTAAATTTCAAGATCCAGCTCCTATATTTCCACGGTCCCTTCCAGAATCACTCCAGCCACTCTGCTCATTTTCCTTTCTCTGTGCTCCAAAGACACAATAGCCCTGACCCAACAATTTGCTTCTTGATCATATATAGTCCCTACTTTATTCAGCCAGTATTCATTGTGTGCATCTTATGCGCACCCAATAGAATGCTCTCAATTGTTTTTTTTGAGAGCAAACCTTGTACTTTGGTTGCAAGTGTTCTTGGATTTATTGTGTCACCTCCATGAGCAAACATGGAGTGGGTATTTTATAACTCTTTTTGCATTCACTGCCTCCAGCCCCGGTCCTAGAACTGGTTCTTTCTCCTACTACCTTAGCTCTTTAATACTAGTCCTTCCCCTGGGCCTCTGTGTTCAGCAAACCATATTACCTCTCCGTTAATCATCAGCATTTTTAAGTTCTCAAAGTTATTCAGCACCTCCTCTTAATTTCTTCCTGTATCATTCTAATTCCCCTTCCAAAGCATAATCTCCTACCGAACGATGTATATGGGTTTTGTCTACATTTAGCTCTTGGCTTTTATTCCCCTTTCTTCCTCTGCCTTCCTGTTCTGTTTCGTTGGTTCCTTAGATGTTGCTGTTCCTTTAGGGGAAACACACACACACACACACACACACACACACACACACACACACACACACTAAGCTTTCCCTCCAATGAGGAAAATCTTTTCAAAGTCCTTTATGTATTGAGTCCTTTATATATTGAGAATTCTTAACTGTATCAGTTATGATCTTTGTAACAGCCTCGCTCGAATGGCTTTAAACAATAAAGAAATGGTATTGTCTCAGGCGGTGAGACTCCTGGAGGAGGGGCAGCCTCAGGCTGGTGGGTGTGCAGTCTGGCGAGGTTAGCAGGGCCTGGGGCCCTTCTCTCTCCTTGCTCTGCCTTCCTCAGCGTATCACCTTGTACTCGAGAGGGCTCTTCTCGAGGGGACTGATGATTACATCACGTCTAGGCGTCCAGACATCAGAGTGCCCAGGGGGAGGAGCCCCCTCTTCTACTTCTTAACAGTGAGGACGTCTTTTCCAAAAGCTCTTGGCAGACTTCTTATGCCTCATTGCCCCGAATTGGGTCACGTGCTCCTTCCTTGATGTGCCAGCAAGGGGAACGGGACCCCCGTAGTTGGCTTAGACCAGTGGTGTCAGTTATCAGCCAGGTGCCACGTGTATGTGGAATACCCTGGGGAGCTTTAAAAATCACTGATCCCTGATGCCCAGCCCCTCACCGTCCACTTTAATTGTTCTGGGCTGTATCCTTGGCATAGGGATTTTTAAACATCTTCCGAGGTGGTACTAATGTGTAGCCAAGATTGAGGACCACTGGCTTAGACTCCTCAGGATTTACCCTGAGCTAAGTGGGGAGAGTTGGGGAGAAGTAGATATCAGAAAAAAAAAATGGGCCAGGAAGGAGGGGAATGATTGTTGGGCTGGCAAAGAAATAGTGTCTGCCTTGCCCATTCACCTCCTTTGAAAGCAAAGTATGTCCATTCATTCTTTCATTGATTTATTTCTTCTTTCAACAAACATTTATTGGGCTCCCACAATGATCAGGAGATGAGAAATCAAAGGGCACTGTTGAGGAATGAGAAAAAGTTATATATCAAATAAAATAGGAAAAGTATACCTCCTCTGGGTGGATACAACCCCACAAGGCATGGAGCTTGATTCAGGAAGAGCAGGCTGGATTTCAGCCCTGCATTACCCGCTTGGCTGGGCATCCTTGTGCAGTGTACAATCTCATTAACTGCACATGGAGGACTGAAGAAGCCAAAGATAAACCAGACTTAGGTCCTACCTGCCAGGACCTCAGACTAGAAGAGCAAAACACACAAGTAAATATACCAACTGCTTTTGATAGTTTATCAAGTTTATAAGGGGTGGCCAAACAAGGTAGAAGGCATCTAAAAGTTCTATCATTAGATTACATTTTTATGGCTTTTCAGGAGACGCATGCTTTTAATTTGGTCTATTTTCTTTAATTTTTAAATTTTTTATTTTATTTATTTTTGGCTGTGTTGGGTCTTCGTTGCTGCATGCGGGCTTTCTCTAGTTGCGGCGAGCGGGGCTACTCTTCGCTGCGGTACACGGGCTTCTCATTGCGGTGGCTTCTCTTGTTGCGGAGCACGGGCTCTAGGCGCGCAGGCTTCAGTAGTTGTGGCTCGCGGGCTCTAGAGCACAGGCTCAGTAGTTGTGGCGCACGGGCTTAGTTGCTCCGCGGCACGTGGGATCTTCCTGGACCAGGGCTTGAACCCGTGTCCCCTGCATTGGCAGGCGGATTCTTATCCACTGTGCCACCAGGGAAGCCCTGGTCTATTTTCTAAGTAGAAGAGTGGCTATAGGTGCACACCCTAATATAAGGCCATCTTGCATGGCAGTAATTCATTATGAGGTTATGTGTCTTTAGAAACATTTTTCATTAAAAAAAAATAAAGCCAGCACAATTCTTCACATAACTTTCCTCTGTTCTGAGAGTACCGTGCATGCATTTTTAGCCAATGAGAGCAGGCTGTGCTGTGCACCCTGAGCCTATGAGCACGAGCCTCCTATAGCACAAGCTCTCAGCAGTGAGTATCTCTGCATTCTCTTTGGTTGGGTGAGTTCTGCAAAGGGTGATGTCATTCCTCTGTGGCCTTTCTTTTTGCATCAATTTTGTTTCTGGCAAGTAATCCTGACCCACAATGGCTGGCTTTAGAAGTAATAGGGCTGGACCCGTTTCAAAGTAGCAAAGGAAAAGTGTCATATTGGATTTCAGTAAGGACTAAAGGGGCCTTCAAGGCAGCAGTCCAGGAAAGGAGGACCAACAGGTGAGAAAGGATTGGTGGGAGTCCTCTGACTTGATGAAGGAAACCATAAACATCGCTGCAGACCAAGGCGATTGGCCGACAGGAGGAAACTATGGCTGAAGAAAGTCCATGATGTCAGGGAATTTGGAGAGAAAGGACCAGCAATTCACAGTTGCTAATGCCCTAAACACAAGCGGGGACTTCCACCAGCAGGGACCACTCTTAGAACTGATTTGCCTGGCATTCTTTTTTTTAAATTTTATTTATTTATTTATTTATGGCTGTGTTGGGTCTTCGTTTCTGTGCGAGGGCTTTCTCCAGTTGCGGCAAGCAGGGACCACTCTTCATCGTGGTGCACGGGCCTCTCACTATCGCGGCCTCTCTTGTTGCGGAGCACAGGCTCCAGATGCGCAGGCTCAGTAATTGTGGCTCACGGGCCCAGTTGCTCCACGGCATGTGGGATCCTCCCAGACCAGGGCCCGAACCCGTGTCCCCTGCATTGGCAGGCAGATTCTCAACCACTGCGCCACCAGGGAAGCCCCCTTGCCTGGCATTCTTATTTCCAGAAGTGCTACACGTAATATACACTGGAGCTGATGCTTTCAGCGCAGCAAGAAATAGTTCACTAGTTAACAGGGGTCTTAAAAAAAAAAAAAAGAAAAGAGGCAGGGCATAGACAAGCTAAGTTTTGATAGGGACTGAGGAGCTGGGAAGGAAATCTGAAAAAACGCAGGCCACCAGCCACATAGGCGGAAGCTCAGGTAGCAGATTTTGGCTCAGTACAAGTCAATGTTTAAAAAAATGAACTGAGTGAGCTTATGAGGTAGGAATACTGGAAGTATTCAAGTAGTGTTGGTTTGACCAACACTCAGGGATGTTGTGGAAAGGATTTCTACATAGGTTAGGAGGCTGGGCTAGATCCGGGGTTCTTAAACCTTTTATGGTCAGGTGCCTCCGAGAACCTGAAGAAAGGTAAGGACCTTTGTTTTCCTCTGAAAATTCACATGTCCATTGAACTGATTATGTACAGCTGCATTATAAATCACTCCCAAGAACTTAGTGGCTTATTATCTCACAGTTTCTGTGGGTCAGGGATTCAGAAGCAGCTTAGCTGGGTGATTCTGGCTCATGAGGTTAAAGTCGAGAGGTCGACCAGAGCTGCAATCATCTAACACAGTGGCTCTCACCTGGGGGTGACTTTGCCCCCCGGGGACATTTGGCAATGTCTGGAGACATCTTTGATTATCACCAAGAGCGTGTTGTGTGTGCTATTGGCATCTAGTGAGTGGAGGTCAGAGATGTTGTTAAACCTCGCATAGCACACAAGAGAGCTCTCCACACAGAAATGATCCCCAAATGTCAATAGTGTTGAAGCTGAGAAGCCCTGGTCCACAGGCCTGACTGGGTTTGGAGGAGCCCCTTCTGAGGTTGTGTCACTCTTGTGTCTGGTGAGGGCTGCGCTGTCCGAACAACATGGCGGCTGGCTTCCCCCAGGCGAACAGAGAGATGTCAAGGAGGGCCTGTATGAAGCGCCTTTATGACTGTTTTTCTGGAAGTCTCTGAATACAGCCCACAAGGAAGGGGAGAGTAGTTAACTTTCACTGTTTGAGGGGAGAATTATCAAAGAATTTGTGGGCATATCTTAAAATCAACACACCCACATACAACAAAATTTTACATGTCAAAGTTGAGGTTTCACACATTCCGCAGCCCCTGCACGGGAATCCCTAAAGTTAAAAACCCCTCAGACTCCTTCCAACTCCAACACATACAATCTAACAACCCGTGATCAGGAAATCTGCAAGGACAGGTGAAACTGGCAAAACAACAAAACAAAACAAAACAAAAAACCCCTCAGTATTCTACACCCCCCAGCCATAGTTCAAGCTCCTGTTTTCACATTATGCCTTTCCTTACCTCCTTCTGGGTTTTCAGTCCAAGGTCCTTAAAATTTACTGTGTTACCGTCCATTTCATTCTAAATATACTGTCACTCGATTTCATTCTAAAGCAGAACAGAGGTGCTGGGCCACTGGCATTTACAGATAGGAGAGCTGAGACTCCATTTCAAGAGAAAGCTGGGCTGGGATTTCAAGACCTTCCTCCCATGAGACATAAAACAAGTAGGACTATTAACGTTGCAAGTAAAGGTAGCTCTCATTGTCTATCAGAGAAAGTGAAGGACAGCGGGTTAAGTGATGCACTCAGGTCCATTCACGGATTTCCTGACACCTTAATTCCAGTCCATTAATTTATTTGCTTTCCATTAAATATGAGCAACTTCGAAGAGCGTGGTTCCAAGAGAATAAGAAAGATTCCTTCGAATAAGAAAGAACAGAATATATATATTTTTTACTAGATTTTTAAAAGATTTTCTGCAAAATCATTTCTTGGTAACAATTTTCTGTTTTCAGAACGGAGAGGCTTACAGGCTTCTGGATATAAAATGGCATTCTCAACCCAGTGCTTTGATAGATCAAAGGGGGGAAAACTCTAATATACTTGGTTGCCTGCCCTTGAAATACCTCAGCTGAGCCCCTTGGGGCAAAATATCAGTGGAGCAAAGGGGTTTTAACAACAGGGTCCAGGTGTTGTTCCTGGCCTGGAAATGCTGCCGATTTTGCTTCTTGCTGCCCCTTTGATCACCTTTGGAACAGTCAGGCTCAGGCACTGCGGTTTCCTCAGAGATCTGAGTTTTAATGGGAGGTGCTGGCAAAAACAGGTCTGTGGGAGGGGGCCTCCCTTTGTTGCAGGAAGGGGACCCCTTCCAGGGCCCGAGGGTGGGCTCTTGTCTAACGCTCGGAAATGAATTGTCCGAGGAGACACACGTGCTGACAAAGCGAGAGACTTTATTGGGAAGGGGCGCCCGGGCGGAGAACAGCAGGGTGAGGGACCGCCGGAGAACTGCTCTGTCACGCGGCTTGCAGCCTTGGGTTTCATGGTGATGGGATTAGTTTCGGGTTGTCTCTGGCCAATCACTCTGACTCAGGGTCCTTTCCGGTGGGGCGCACAACCGCTCAGCCAAGATGGATTCCAGCGAGGAGGATTCTGGGAGGCTGGTAAGACATGTGGACAGGTGTCTCCTCTCTCCTTTTGACCTTTCCCGATTCTTCTGGTTGGTAGTGGCTTGTTAGTTCTGTGTTCCTAACCAGGATCTCCTGTCGTAAAATAACTCATGCAAATTGTTGCTGTCTTTGCCTGGCCCGGGTGGGCGGTTTCAGTCAGTGTTTCCCCTAACACCTTCACAGGCCCTCTTGGGATGGAAGTGGACAGCATTTGTGGCATGAAGCACCATGGAAAATGGACAAGGAGCCCACTCCTCGGGCACCAGATCCCACCTGTTGATCTCTTGTACACGGGAAGTTAAGCCTCTGTGTGTCCTCGCCACGGGGGCACCCGCTGCTCCCCAACTGAATTGCGGGCACAATTCATCACCAAGCGCTGCAGGGCCCGGCAGGTTAACCGGACACACAGCATGGTAAAGGGGGCGGTCCCCATTGTTTCATATACTTCCTGAAATCTGCAGGATGATTGATAGATAAGTTGGCAGTGTTTCATGCATGCCGTAAAGAAATGACAACTACAAAGAGACACTGTCAACCTAGTTGAAAGTACCTATGGTCTTGAGTTTTGTATAAAAGCCAATCAGAAAGAAATATTTAGTTTTTTCTCTTAAAAATTACAAAAAAAATATGGAGTGAGATTTTAAAAAATTAATTCTTTTCCTCTATTTTTAAATGAAATATAGATGTTTCAATGTGTTGATTTTTTCTTTGAAGCACTTAGAATAGAACCAGGCAGATAAAACATACTATATCGTGTTTGTTAAATAAATGAGTAAACAATGAAGGCAACATAGACAAAAGATGACGTACTAGGAAGAAGTATCTTTGACCTCTAAAAATTCAACAAGTTACTGTCTGGGTTTTAAACCAGCCTTCCTGAGCTTCGCTTAGGACGTGGGATTTATCATGTGAGGGGAGTTTTGCTGGGGACTCCACTCTGGACTTGCCGCTGCTCAGGCCCAGAGTCCTCTGGGTCAGGACCACCGGCCCCCCCACCCGGCAGTCTTCCCCCCTCTGCAGGAGGCCTTGACCGGCCGCCCCCTTCCACCCCTTAGAGGGCTGAGGAGGGCCATCCAGACCTCCCTGCTTCCCTCTTTCTTGCTGCTATCAAAGGCAAGCATGCAGACCGGTTTCCATTTCAAGGGTTTTCCTGCTAATCATTATGGGAGCAGCTAACTGCTAACAGTCAGGGCCGATGTGGGGAAGTTCCCGAGGTTCCAGAACCTTACCAAGGGCTTACCTCCCCTCCACAGTTCCTCTCTCCCTTATCCTTTTTTTTTTTTAATTTATTTATTTTATTTATTTATTTTTGGCTGTGTTGGGTCTTTGTTGCTGCGTGCAGGCTTTCTCTAGTTGTGGCGAGCGGGGGCTACTCTTTGTTGTGGTGCGTGGGCTTCTCATTGCGGTGGATTCTGTTGTTGTGGAGCACGGTCTCTAGGTGTGCGGGCTTCAGTAGTTGTGGCATGCGGGCTTCAGGAGCTGTGGCTCGCGGGCTGTAGAGCGCAGGCTCGGTAGTTGTGGCGCACGGGCTTAGTTGCTCCGCGGCATGTGGGATCTTCCCCGACCAGGGCTCGAACCCGTGTCCCCTGCATTGGCAGGAGGATTCTTAACCACTGCGCCACCAGGGAAGCCCTCTCCCTTATCCTTAATCAGCCGGCAGAGCTCACCGATCCTCTCCCCTTGGAGTCCACCTTTGACCACGTGGACCTTTTCCTCTGTAAAACGCAACTTCCCAGCCAGAAAAGTGCAGAAAAAGGAGTGCCCCTTTGTCTCTCCCCAGTGGGCAGTTATAACCCACCCGGGGGGGTTAGGCCTGGAAAACGTTTTCTTAGAAAACAAGGCCTGCGGGCAGTCCTGCAGGCCTGTGCTCTGGGAGTGAAGGCCCGAGCATTTTGGAGGTGAACAGCCCTGGCTGGGTGCCTGAGGAGCTGGCCTTGGAGGGGAGGCACCAGAAAGCCACCCACAGGTGCCCGCACACCTCAGCCACAGTGCCTGCTGTCTCGGGCTGAGGGCACCCAGGCTCTGTCAAGGGGAAAACGTAGAAAAGACTTAGGGGACCCAGAACCAGTGCTTATCTGTGGTAAAGAGCAGGGGTAATGAGAGTGTGACAGGAAGGTTGACTTCCCAACTATATTAAAAAAGTTTATTGTTTTTATTACCTGATTATAAAGGCTTATTTTGGGAAAATGTGAAAAACCCCAAAGATAAAAATTACCTGTAAGTCTACCCCGTAGAGACTGCTACTTTTACATTTTGGGGGTTTCTTCTCAATCCTTTTTTTTCTAGGCATGCATATTTTCATTTTTTCTTATAGAACTGCATCATGTTTTAGAATATAGCTTTTAAAAATTTAATTTGTGAATTAAATTTTAAATCTAATTTCAATTTTAATGAGATGAATATATGTAGATAGTGTGATAAGCAAGTGAAATGTTTAAAGGCAAGTTTGTTTTAAAGTGAAATGTCTTTAAGCAAGTTGAAGTGTTTAAAATTGGCAGAGGTGGCTGAGAGGAGGGAGTGTTGGGGGCTGGGGGGATGGGAAGTGCTCACTGTTGACTCTCAGGGGACTTTCCGAAGCCATGTGGTCCCTGCTGCTGTGGCTACACAAATCACAACTATATCAGGCACTGATGTAAGTACGCCACACCTCTAACTCGTGGAAACTAAAGAGATAAAAATTACCCCAAGCCCTGAGAACAACTCCATGAGTAGGTACCGTGATCCCTACCTACAGATGAGGAATATGAGGCCCAGAGAGGTTTAGTAACGTGTCCGAGGTCACTTCAAGCCCAGGCAGTGTGGCTGGAGACCATGCTCTCCTCCCCTGGGCTTGGGCTGTGGGCTCACCACGCCAGGCCCCCTGCCCTTCAAGCTACAGGGGTTCAGAACAGTCACAGTAACCTCCTACGTTTGGGCAAATCCAGCGCTTGCTTCATTTCAGGCATCAGTGGCTCCATCCCTCTTGTCCCCTCATGCAGAGAGCAGGCTCAGAGGCTCCCTTTGCCTAACCTGCTTCGTTAGTCTCTACGGCTTCTCTCTGCCTCATTTCTCCAAGCAGGAGCCACACCAGCAGGGAGCAGACTGTGTCTGGCCTTACACGGTCATCACACATCTCACTGTTCATTGGCCCTTTTCCCAGAGAGGCCCTGGTGGCACTCTGTAGGGATGTGAGGGTGAGCTTGTCGGATATCAGGGTGCCTGGATGAGTACGCAAGCCCCAGAAGGAGAGGGCCAGCCCAGCAGAAACGGGACAGTCGGGAACACAGGCAGGGAACTCGGGCCCAAGAGCCTGCACTTGGGTTCCCTGGGTGCACATGCTGGGGTGGGGAACAGTCGTCCACTTGTCCGGCTCAAGAAAAGAGGAAGGCTTACGATAAAGTTACAGAGGCCTTGGGAGTCCAAAGGAAGGAAACAGAGGGTATTTGGATCTGTGGGAAACAGGAAGTGGGAAGTAGAAAGTCAGGAGCTGAGGTCTTCTCTTCCCTTTTAGGTGTGGGTCCTGTGACTTCTCTGGAACTCTGCTGGGCACCTACCTTCCCTTTCATGACTTCCACTAGCTCTTCATGCAGAGTCCAAGTTTGTTCCCAGATCCACGTCTGCATAATGACATCTCAGCTCTAGTTTTCACCACTGAGGGGCAAGAGGTTATTATTATTATTTAATCGACTGCTATTTCAAAATCAACTTCACTGAGGTGTAACTTAATAACAATAAGATACATCTCTTTAAAGTGTGCAATTCAGTGACTTTGACACCGCAGTCAAGATACATAATATTTCCATCACCTGAAAAGGATCCCGTGGAGGAGCAATCATTTTTTCCTTTGTACAAATTACTGAACACATTGGGCATCAGTTGCTGGCCTTGGGTTAGGTGAAGGGGGTTGTCACTTGGTCCACCCATTCAGCAGGATTTGTGTAGGGGTCAGGCAATGAAAGGCATGTGTAGAATAGTCATCTACTAGCTGTATGACCTTGGACAAGTCACTTAGCCTCACTCTGCCTGTTTCCCATCTGTAGACCATGGATAATATCCACCTCACAGGGTTGGTATGAGGATGAAATTAAACAGCGTGCAAGAGGATGTTAGGATTGAAGTTCAGGTGGAGGTTCCAAAATACAATGTGCAAAGGAAACAGTCTGAGAAGAGTTTTATGACTCTTAGAACCTTCAGCCAGGTTGGGGATATAAAGGAAATCAGCGTGTGGAAGGGGAGCATCTTGTAAGAAGGCTATCTTAGAAGAAAGCTGTGCCGAGAGCCCATCCTCCTCCCCCAGGAAGGGGAAGTGGGTGGCTTGTCTCCTCGGAAGGTTTATCTGGAACCCCTCTGCTGGGGGCTTGGTGGACTGGGGTCCGTCTCCCACCAGGTAAAGATAGGACAGATTGAGTGCTTTGCAGGAGAGGTTGGGGAGTGCCACTGCAGTGGGATTGGCCAAGCTCCTAGAGATGGTCAGGGCAGGGGATGGTGGGGGACCGGGAAAGTGCAGCGGGGGTCCTCTCGGGACCTGTCCAGTGGGGCTGCCTGTGTGCGGGGAGGAGCCTGGCAGTGGGAAGCTGGAGGTGAGCGTCCGATTGCTAAGCCTGCCCAGGCGACCACAATAGACACGCACCCGGGGACCCCCTGCAAAGACAAAGAACGCACCCTAAGAAAGAGCCAGTGTCACATACCTGCCAGAGCCAGACTAAGCAGGTGCCAGCTTAGGGGAGACCTTTCCCAGCCCTCAGCCTTTGCTCCCCTTCACCTCCCTGGGGCCCTGAAACTGGCCAGAAACTCAGACAGGAAGAGGAGAGGCCGACAAATAGAGAACAACTGTGTCCCTTCCCCGCCACAGGCCTCCAGCCTGAAGTAGGCCCAACGGAGCCAAGGAAGGGAGAAATGGTAACTCGAAACCAAGTCCGGAGATTTGATTCTTATCTTGGACTCGGCATTCCAATTGCTGAGTTGAAACGGTTTGAATCTTGGAGTCACCATGGGGTGTAAAAGACCATCTGTCTTTATAGAGGGAAGCATCAGAGGGCCTGCCTGCAGAATTTTCTTCTGGTGGCAGCAGAAAGCTTCCTTCACTGAACAATTTTAAAAGGGCAGTGGGAGAAAAAGAAATGGTTCTGATCACAAGCTGTGCTTGTTCAGTGTAATGTAGATAAGGTGTGTTTTGTTTGGCAGGGGCGTTAGGTGTGTTTTTGCAGTAGTTGCCACAAGCCAGGGCCTGCCAGAAGAAGGTCTCTGCACTGGGGATAATTTGGGGGTTAACCAAGGAGACCAGGCTGCAGTTCACCGGGTTCAATGCAGCTCTTGGTGCCTGTGGCCCACAGGCCCTTGTCCCTAGGGAGTCACTAACCCTGCCCTGGGAGATCTCCTCAGATTGTCACAGCCAGTTGGAGCTGTTTCCAGTGGCTGCCCCACCCCAAGAAGGAATGGAATCACCACTAGTACAATTGAAATCCAGTATCTGCTCAGATGAAGGATTTCAGCTCCAGACAAGCAGGGCAGGACCATCCTCTGGGCAAGGACACTGGGGTTCACAGCAAAAACTAAAATAAAGCTAAGGAGGAAAAGAAAAACTTGGTGGTCCCAGGGGTTTCTAACCATGACCTCCGTAGTGTCATCGAAGCCTGTCTTTGTCTGTGAGATGAACACTAAGTACTGCCATTTAAACTATTCTGGGCAACTGTGTCTATTTTCATGATGGTCTGCATCTTTCTTCACGAAAATCACAGAATGTTAGAGCAGCTGAGTGAGCCTTAGTGATTCTCCACAGCTGCAGTTCTGGAAAAGCCTTGCGTTCACAGACCGCTGAGAATCTGGTGGGTTCTATGGACCCACTGCCCAGAAAAAAGTGTGCCTGGGCCTCAACTCCCTTCCCATATACTTCCCAGGGACGGACATGCACTCGGCCACCATTCTTGACCCCCTTGGTCCTTGCTGGTAGAGCCCACTTCTCTCTAAACAGGCTGAAAATACCAGATATTCTATGTCTAACCTCCCTTATAGCTGTGTCCCAACCCTTGCCAATGAGACTGGTCTACTAGGAGCAATGGAGAAAAGTCTGTCTTTCTGGTAAAAAGAGAAGGATGAGGGGGCAACCCTCTCCTTTGGATGTTGATGTTAGGAGCCCAGCTGCCATCCTGCAACCGTGAAGGGAAAGCCAAGAGAAATACAGAGCGGAATTACCCAGTCCTGCCACTGACCGCTTCTTGACAGAGATTACATATGTCCTTATGGTTGGAGCAGCTGTTAGTTGGGCTTTCCTTTTCTTGTCGCTGAAAGCAGCCGTTGACACAGCGGATTTCCTGATGACTATCCAGCATCTTTGAAGAGTTCACAGGCCCAGCTTAGGAAGCCATGAACTAGAGTCTGGTCTCATCATTCTAGCGATGTCTTCTCAGGTCCTCAACTTCCTTCAGTGACCAAGCATCAGCCCACAGAGAGGCAAAGGCAGGCCGGATCACAGATCTCCAAGCCACACTGGGCTGTCTCTTAATTTTCTGAGGGAATTTGTATGCAAGGCAGTCTTCGTATATGGGGGATGATGCGTAAGAAACATCCTGCTGGAAAATACAGGTTCTCAACCTGCTCGATTCCAACCTTTGTTGGGAACTTGGGACAGTCTCACCTCTCTGACACTGTTTCCACATCTGCTACTTCAGGCTACCTTGTCTTAAGGGACAGTATGTGAAATTGCCAAAGTAGGTTCTTGTTTGCATCTGTGGTTAATTTCTTCCTGATCAGTCCTTCCACGGCATCAAAATGCAGCCCATCAACCAGAAGTGGTTCCAGAGATGAACCAGGAAGCTAAGGCTTTCTTCTTTCATTTGGACCACGAGAGCAGCCAGGGGTAAGTGTGCCCAGGGCAGGAGCTGGTGTCATCACCTGCTTCTCATCGTCCTCCTGGCTTGTCCCCAGCACCTCGCAGGCTTGACTGCCTGCTGGCTCTACAGTTTGGGGTCTTGTTGGTTTTCAGAGAAACAAAATCCTTTAAAAATTATATTTCTGGAATGCCTGTAAAGCGCTAGGCAGACACACAGATCACAACAACTCAAAGCTTTGTTACTGGCTCCAAACCAAAGTTGCACACTGGCTTATTCAAATCTAAAAAGCCTAGCCTGGTCTCTGGGTGAGCACCACACGGCTAAAATTAGCCTGGCCATCTGCTGAGACAGCAGCTGGGCTATTCTGAGCCCCAGCAGGCCTGGCTGGAAGTGGGGCTGGGCCTGGGGGGAACACTGTTGGAGAGTCTGTCCCTTTACAGTTAAGGTGGGTGACGGGGAGGGACGGGAAGATGAAGCCACACTGAGGGGAGGCCAGTGTCACTGCGAGGTTTCACAGGAGATTGAAAACGTGGGCATAAGGTCACCTTTACAGTCTTGGGCTCTTCCTCCTGACTGTCCCACGGCTCCCAACGAGCACAGGATTTGTTTTCTTTGTCCTGGTCCCTGGTTTCTCATGTTTTACCTGGAGCTTCCTGTTTTGACTCATACCCCAGCAAAGGCATTCTCTAGGATTTCAGCAATAATGGCCAAGATTTACTGAGGGCATATCAAGGTCAGGAAGCACGCTAAGTACTTTACAGGAATTAGCACACATTCTCAGAGCAACTCAGAGGTAGGTACCAAAAGATTGCAGGGATTCAGAATGGCTTGATTCATCTTTCTGCGGTGAAGAGAAAGAGCCCTGGTTGAAAGGGCTCAGATGACCCTGGGAATACAGGGGCTCTCTCCTTTGGGCCCTTCCCCCAGGCTGAGCCCATCATTGGTTCTCTAGAGGGGGCAACAGTATCCCTCAGAGTTCAGGATCCACCGAACTACGTACGGGGTGGGGAGCTTGGGGTTACTAATGTAACCTATATTGACATTTATAGACACTTCATAAACAAGAGTCCAGTTTTATATTTATAGCCATTCTAACCCAACATCTCAAATCCTGGACTCAGGCCAGTTAGGCCAGTTGTCTCCAGCCCCCTATCTGGTTGCTTCAACCATTTCTATACTTGGCCATAAAGCCACAGTTGTTACCCGTAGCTTCCTTCTTCAACTGTCCATTGCCTATTTCTTCTGCCCTCAGCCAGGACTGTAGCTGATCAGTTTTCGACCTGGTGAAGTGCCCAAACCTTCGTTCCTGCGGGTCTAAGTCCTCAAAAGCCCCGCCACTGTCATGAGCTGCTGACTTCCACTGACCAGCCCCCATGGACGCGGTGATGCTGAAAAGCACCTGGGTTGCAGACACCGTCCTCCCGCCTCTACGGTCCAGCATCCCGATTTCCCACTTGGTAATCAGTCACTCCAGCCAGTAGAGGAACTCCTTTCCCTGCTTGTGGGGATGGTGGCCTTTCAGGAGCCCCAAACAGCCAGGTGGCGGCCTTATCTTCCAATTCATTGGAACCACTGTTGTGGCCCCCAGGGAAGCATGTCTCCCTCAGGACCTTGGACTTCCAAACCAGCAGAGCTCCAGGGGAAGTCACATGTGCCAAGAGCCAGGAGCTACTCCCACGCCACCCCTTGCTTCCCAGACCATAGACTGGTCTCTGATCTTAAGCATATACTGGGATTGGGATTGACACATACACATGATTATATAGAAAATAGATAACGAAGGACCTACTGTATAGCACAGGGAACTCTACTCAATATTCTGTAATGGCCTATATGGGAAAAGAATCTAAAAAGAGTGGATATATGTATAACAGATTCACTGCACTGTACACATGAAAACTAATACAGTGTTGTAAATCAACTCTACCCCAATAAAAATTATAAAGAAGAAAAAAAGCATATTCCGGGGCCTAGAAGCTCGAGCCCCATCCCGTCAGGGTGCTGCCTCACAGCCGAAACGTCAGAAGCCATTCCGCCTTCAGTCAGGCCGCTTCCGAGGGACGGCGACTGTGGCAAAACACGGGGACTCACGGGCACGAGGCCACTGCTGCACGCACCACCTGTGCTGGGATGAGCCCCTCGCCCAGAAGCAAGGCTGCGCACACAGCATGGTGGTGGAGCGGGGCTAATGTCCGGGTGTCCCCATCGCCAGCACCGCCCACCAGTCGGCAACCTCGTACCTGGGGAAAACGTTTGCAGGCCCTGTTTTCTTTTTACTTTTCAAAATGAGTCTCCCCAAATCTACCTGCTTATAACCTAGATCCTGGCTTGGCTCTGCTCTCTTAAGCCAGAGAAACGGGCAAACTGAGGCTGCTGTCCCATCTTCCAGGCAGAGGTTCAAAACTGGCTATTAACCCCCAGGAAGTCACAATAGAAAAGGCCTTGTCTGAAGTGGTAGAAACACTATTCCTTAAAAAAAACTACTCCCGATCTTTGGGGAGTTGAAACACAGAATTGAAGGGGGAGGGAAGTGAGGCCCCTTTGGAAATGTGAAATCCTTAAAGTAGCCGGGTGACAAGGAGCCCAACAGGTTGGAGATAACCGCTCCTGATATTCAGATCTCCGTGGAGAGAAGACACGAGGTGCCTGGAGCACCTTACACGAGGTCTAAGGGCTTTCAGCGTGAACACTGAACACACGGAGCACACGCTCCGCACACGCTCCGCACACGCCACGGGCTTCACTCAGGGGACTCCCTAAAAGCACAGTGCTTTGGGGTCCACCCCAGAGCGAAGTTCCAGTCACGCCACTACAGCAGCTTCACAGGAATCCTCCGGGCTGTCGGAGGAACTGTTCTCAGTCTCCAAGGGAGAGCGGCAAGAGAGAAGAGCCAACGCCAAACCCACTGGCTAACACATCGGATCAGTGGGGCGGGGGGGGGGGGGGTGCTTCTGCTCAGAAAGTTTAAACCTCGGGCGTGCACTACACGGTGTGGAACGGTGTGGACTGAAACGTGAGCCACGTGCTGCCTTGGGCAGACGTGGCTGTCGTGCAAGGGCATTTCCAAGCCAAGGCAGGAGGGCTGGCAGCTCCCAGGAGA
Organism: Balaenoptera physalus; assembly: GCF_965194825.1. Taxonomy (NCBI): domain Eukaryota; kingdom Metazoa; phylum Chordata; class Mammalia; order Artiodactyla; family Balaenopteridae; genus Balaenoptera; species Balaenoptera physalus. Next base: position 24,801,704 of record NC_138882.1, read on the forward strand.
GGCCAAGGGCAGTACCTCGTCTCACCGGGCACCCTGTGCTTCTGTATGATTTAAATTTTAAACTAACTGTGCACATTTTCGCTGCTACCCGGAATTTTTATAAAGTGAAGAAAGAAAACCAAAATATGAATACTGAATCATAACATGGCAGGTTCCCTCTTTTACAAGAAAAATATGGCATCAGAGATGTGAATCTCTCTTTAAGAAAGAAATCAGTTTTGATTACAGAGAACCTATTAAGCAATCACTCCAACCTAAAAATACTGTCTAATCAGGTGGGGGTAATTGCCTTTCTCTGTGCTGATAAAAAAGGCGAAGAATACAGAATATTCAGGATCTATGGAGCCTGAGAGAATTACTGAATGGCTGGCTGATCGGGAGAGAGGCCCTCAGGTCAATGGTGCTAAGGATTTTCATCAAAATTTAAGGACACTGAAAAAACACAGAGACTGTTATCAAGTTGATTTGTCCGTATCTGAAATCTGACACTCTAACTTGGGTTTGTGTGGCCCTCAAAGTTTGCTGACTGCAGAAAGTCACAAACATGCCTATGACGGGACACAGCCACAGTTCATAAACTGCACCTGCCATTATAATCACTAAAATGTAGCTCAGCTCAGAGAAAATGTGTTTTTCTTCTTTCCTGTCTAGAATGATGTCTGTCTTTTGTTTCTCTGACCAAAGATTCCGGTGCAACTTTGGGTTTGAGACAACAGCTCATTCTGCTGCCTTCTCTTGCCTGTGACTCTACCTTCTGGCCCACACTTCCTGTTCTCCTCTGTAAAAGGTCAAAAGTGTCATAAGATACCATCCTGGCTTTCAGGGAACTTAAATGTAAATATTTAATAAGCACCACACTCAAATATACAGTAGTAGTATGAGGCAATATAGTATATGTAAAATAGTACCCCACAGAATAGAACAACATGCTGACATGTGTTTTATCACCACTAAGTATCTGATAAACTGAAGAAAAAGAAGAATGCCCTCCTATGCTTGGTCTTCTGTCACTCAGACAGGGCATTCCTACTGGGCACTGCCGTTTGTTGCCTGGCACATTCTGTGGTTTCATAGATACGGGTACAAACAATCCCCCTACAGTCTTTGTGGACCTTGCACTGTGAAGATGAAAAGATCTGCACTCAGAATGAGACCAGACACACAATACACAAGTACAGAAGCCATTTCAATTTTAATTCAGAATTACTATTAGCCCTTTGGTATTTTGGTGATATAGTTTTAAGTTAGAAGACAAAATTGTTGAGAGGGAAGTTGAGAATTTCAAATGCAACTTAAAATTACTACACTACATATTCTGAGAGCTGCCACGTTCCAGCGTCTCTAGAAAAGGAAAGCACTTTTCGTTTCTAAGTATGAGAAATTGTTCATGTTCCTCCCTTTGGTCTCCTCACACTCCTCACCAAACACCACCAACAAAAAGCTAAAAGGATGACAACAAATGCAAAATAAAAAAGGAAATTTAAATAGTATGAAATTAGTTTTTATTTTAACCTCAAAATAAATGCTTAACATTTTTCCAAAACTAAAGATGAACACTTAGAAATAAGGGTGGAAGATTATTTTTTCCTTCCCTGGGGAAACCAGTAAGGCAGACGTTCTAACGTGGCTTGCAAGGTTCTTTCATTGGACTAGTCTAGACACACAGAAAAACCCTCCCCAACTTTTCCTCTATTGTTAGGTGTACCTACCAGGGTTATGGCTGGCAGGAGAAAAACCCAAAGCAACCCCCCGCCCCGCGCCCCGCCCCCCCCAGCAACACAAACAAGGGATTTGAAAAGTTGGGAGAATCATTTAACATGTGACCTAGTGTCGTATAAAATCCCTTCTAAGGAGGTTTAGTGAAGGTACTATCCCTCGGCAACTCAGCTGAAGTTTCTGCCTGGTCAGTCGGTGCAAAGCACGTCAGGCGAATTCACACCGCAGTCACTGCGCTGCCACGCCTCACAGCTCACCACAGGGATGTCTTAAAGTTGAACTTCAGCTTCAGCAGATACTTCAGACTGACCTGAGCAATATCATAGACAATGTACCTGGAGGGGAAGCATGTCAAGGTACAAACGGTTCCACGCGAAGAGTGCGCTTGCTGCCCCTAAGCCGGCCTACTGGCCACACCCTGCAAACCCTCACGGGGTGGCGGCGGCGGCGGGGGGGGGGGTGGTCAGGTCTCTCACCCCGACCAGGGAGACCACTGAGAGGAACTCTTCACCATGAGACACACCACAGGATAGTCTCTAGCCAGCCCACCCCAGGTTAACTGGCTGCGTATCAGTGACTCCACAGCCCCAGAACATTCCTTTGGGCTCACACAGCACACTCGCAAAAGGATACTCGTTATACAGTAGACAGGTGTCGTTAACACCAGATGAAATCCCGGTCCCAAGAGGAACCTCTACACCGTCCATAGTAATACTAGCTGAAGGGTCAGGGGTAGTTTTGCCTAAACCTGCAAAACAGAAGGCAGAAGTGATATGATTTGTGGCAACAGATGTTGAAAATGCTCCAGAGAGATGAGATCTATGTGTTCATGTAAAAGACACACAAATCCCATCCCGTACTGCATCATCCTTCTTCCAGACATAAAGCTGTAGGTACGTTATCAAGTTCCAGGGTATCAGCCTTAACTGATTTTCATAAGCATAGTAGTGCCCCGGCCCCTCTTTCTGTTGAGCAGAATTCCAAAGCCCTCGCTTCAACTAGGCAGTAGGAGGTCCTAATCATCATGGGCTACGAGCTGCATCAATTCAAGAAGCTCCAGGTACCACTATGCCACCAGAGGTCCCTCAATGCTGAAGCTAACAGTCAGGTTAAAACCCAGAGCCAGTGCCCCTGGTTACTGGAGCTCCAACCACGACCCTTCCATGGCATTTGCGATACTAGTGGCAGCCACAGTCTTTTTTTTTTTTAATGAACCTGTAATAGCTAGCCACAGGAACTGTGGCTTTGGGGGAAAGAAAGCCCCCTCCCTGCGCCATCCAGGGTGTCTGGGGCTGCAGCAGCAAGCTTCTGAAACACATTACCTTTGACACTGTGCTTGCCCTTGGGTAACTTGCTGATATGCGAAGCGTGCTTCAGTTCATACCTATTTAAGAGAAGACAGGTTCAGAAGAGGCCCCAAGGTCACTGGGCTCTCAGACCAACAGTATGACTAGCCGAGCAAGGCCACGGGAGCTGCTGAGATAAACACTCAGATAACCCAGTCCGCCTTCCCTGCTAGGAACTCCCTCCTTCTCTGGTTCTAGAAACTGACGGCGCAGCCCCTTTTGAATGGTTACCGCTTGGTAATGGTTACCATGGGGCCGCTTTCAGGAAAGGGCCTGTTTAGAGCTGTGGTGTGGCTGGCCGTTCTGGAGGTTTCTGTCCAGCTCATGAACCTGGGACCCCTCCTGGTCTGTTCCATAACCCCGCTCTCTTTGGGTTATGGTTGATAGGACCAAGGTGGACAATCAATCCAAGCTGGGCCAATCAGACTTTCTCTGCAGGGAATCTGGAACTGGGATTGAGATGCCAGTTCAATCTGAGTTGGTCTCAGACAGAAAATGTACACATCAGCAGGGGGACAGGGGCCGTGAGGTGGCCATCCTTTGTGCAAGTCAACCTCTCTGTTTCGCAGTCCACAGAAAGAATGGACACTGCCAGTTCCTGAGGCCTGGCTGCATTCCTGTCCTTGGGCTTGTGAGGCGTTCCTGTATCTTGTTTGCTTAACATGCACTGGCGTCTGATACCCACTGCCTAACTGGTGGGTCCTCTTAATCATGGTGGGGAATTTTCAGGATCAACCCCCAGCCAAGGGAAGCTCTCCTTCCTACAGCTCACCCCATCCACCCCCATCAAGTGCCACCAGCCCCAAAGCCAGGGTTACTCACATGTTTCCAAGGGCAACTTCTCCCAACAGGATTAAGCCTATTGGGTCTCCCTGGGATGTGTGGCAGTAGTTGGCACTCTTAGAGACCATGTCAGCGAAATAGATCCCCTTACCGAACATGTAGCCCGTCTGGAGGGATGGAAAAGGGACAGCTGAAAACCTTCTCAGGGGAAGTTAGCAGCACCACCTACTGACTGCGTGTCCCCACTTCCCACAGCGCCCCCGGCAGGCGGTAGAGGCCCATGCTCAGGAGCAGGCTGTTCAGACCCCAGCTCTGCCAGGTACCCAGGGGCTGGGAGAAGTTACCTAATCTCTCTGGACCCCACTTCCTTCTCTGAACTGGGGAAAAGTACCCCAGGGGGCTGCTGTGAAAATTAAATGAGTTAATAACAGCTTCTTAGACCAGGGCCTGGCACATGTGAACACCCAGTAAACATGGCTATTATATTTATTCCTTTTTGTAAGTGAAAAACGAGGTTCAGAGAGGTTAGGGCGTTTGCTACCTACCACACAGCACTCATGAGTCCGGTCATTAAGCCTCTTTGCTCCCCTCTTTTTACAAGTACAAAACGAGGGGCTTGGAAGACGAGGGCTTGGAAGACTATTCCTAAGTCCCTGCCTGGTGGGTCACGTCTATAACCCAGCAGGTGACACAGCAATCGCTCAGGTCTGGGTCAGGCTCTACTCATTTATCAGCACATTTCACCGAGGCATATGCTGAGGCTCAAGGAGGTCCCCCGCTGGGAGGTGGCAGAGGCAGGTCTGAACTCAGCCTGGCCTGCGGCCAAAGCCTGCTCTCTGTCAGTCAACACACCCAATTAGCATTCAAAGCAGGGCCTGGACACTTTACTTCTTTTGTTCCAGAAACTGTGCTTGATACGTGTGCAGCTATGCTCTCGATAGTGAGGGTCAGGAGAGGGACATCTGGTAACATTCACCTTATCAACCATGGCTACACCTACATCTTTAAACAAGGCCCCTTATTCACCGGGGCATGTGCACTTCTCACGCAAGTACCCACAAAGCTCTGGTGGAGACAGCAGCAGAAACAGGCACTGCCCACCCCTCTCTCCCCACAGCTCCCGGGCCAGGCACGTACCACAGGTGCTTCAGGTGGGGCTATCCGGAGACCTTGGGACAGGATGCCAGCGAAGTTGGTGGTCCTGGACCCGTGCCACAGCAACCTTCGGTTATGCAGCTGCTTAAACGGCTTGTAACGCTGGCTCTCTCCTTCACGCTCTATCTTAAAGATCTGGTCGGAGTATTGAATAAAGGAGAGAGGCAGGAGGAGCCACTTGTCACTCTGGTTAACTGAAAGATCTGACTAGACACAGGAGAACCGACCAGCTGTCCCCAGAGCTGGAACACGTTAAGGCCTTTTGCAGTATGTAAGGTGCTTCAATCAGGCTGGGACGGAGCAACGCTGCTAGTCAAGGTCCCATTTAGCAGAGACTAGCTATTAAAATTAATGCTACGTGTAGATGCACACTTGAGGCTCTTTTGGATCTCTGATAACAGTTCTGATTGCAAAACTAGGTTTTGGGGTAGGAAATGTCTTTTAAAAAAAGAATAAAAAGCCAACCCCAAACCATAGGACTATGAACTTTTGTGTTCTACAAACAACTGAGTCACTTCCTCTGGTGATTTAAAGCAAAGTTAACTGCTCCTTTCTACCCAGGCCCAGGTTGGAGGAATGAGCAGGGAAGAGCTGGCAGGACACAAAGGGGGCGGAGGGAGGAGAGAGCCTTACATCGACGACTTCCAAGTCATATGCGTTGTGTGTGGTCGCGTGAGTGTTCTTAACATACTTCCTAATGATCTCAGCCTCTTCAGAATCTTTGTCCACCACCTAGAAGAAAGGCGTCTGGAAATTAGAGCAAGGGAGACCCCAAGAGAGCCGCACAGAGGCAGGAGGAGCAATCACAGGCTCAGCTGATGCACAGGTAATAAACGCCACGTGGAGCCCGGGCGGGACAGAGCCAGCAGAGCCAGCCTGTGTTCCGAGCCCTACCACGCTTGCTCCGGGGCAGGCGCCAGGCCAGTGCCTCCACTTCCCCAGGCATCGGCTTCTGCATCACCTATTTGGATGAGCCCAGCGTTCCTTCCGCCTTAAAACCCTGTGCTTTGGGATATCAGGAAAGCTAGAAACACGGGGCTCACTGTCTGGGAACAGGGAACCTCGAGAACAAGGAGCTGGCTCCCAGGTTAACGGTCCAGCTCACCATGAGTTAAAACACCGGGGCCAGGAGACACCCTGCAGTCAAGACTTGCAATGCAGAGCAGCAGGGACCCGACAGACCACAGGGCTTTTGATGATGGGGATGAATGCGCCATCTCTTCTGACTCCTCAGGGCCAGGCACATCATGGCTCAGAGCAAACACCCACCAAATAACCATCAAATAATGCAATCTCTGCCTAAATAAATGTGTTTTATGGGAAATACTACGTGTGTTCTCTTACATTTTCATATTCTTATCCAAAGTTAAGAGAATTCAGGAATTCTGGTCTTCCTCATTGCCTCTTAATTAAACGGCTTCAGAATCATAAATGGAGAGAATAACAATCTCTTCATGAGGAACCAGGCCATTTGGTGTCCTACCCTGCACACACCCACAGACTGATACTTTGTCCTAAGCACGAAGCAAAGACTCTTCTAGTGACGTAAACACACAACACCAGGCTCAACAGATCCTAGTGCACTTGAACCTCCTAACACTGCAGGGAAGGACACAGGGGCTGAGGAAGTGAGAGGCACACGGGAGATGTGAGACTAGGCTCAAGGCCAGGGCAAGCTCGGAGCTGAGGCAAAAATTTCTCCACCGGGTGGCCTAGGCAGGGTGAATGCTGCCCAAGCCTCCAGCACACCCAAGTTCAAGGACTATGTGCACCAACAGAGCCACTTCGACTCCAGACGACATGAACCCAGGCACCATAGTTTTATTACAGCTGCCATCAGGCGCTTCTACGTCTGAAGTAGGATACCAGTAACAGACCTTGCAGAGTTCACACCTCAACAACCTCCAAAAACAGAGACCCTCTCTAGATTAAGGGGAAAAACAAAACTTTAAGGCCCCACAAAAACAGGTCTTTACACTAAGTTGAGGCCTTGACTTGGAAGCCTGCCTCGCAAACAAGGTGCTTCTTTACAGGTGAAATGCTCTGAGGTTCTCAGAGTACCACAAGCAGCAACACCTGGGAACCTGTTAGGACGGTCAATCCTCGGACCCCAGCAATCTGTTTCAACAAGCTCTCCAGGAGATCCTGACGCACATTCAAGTTTGGGGACCACTGCTCTTGGGACGAGGGGTTTGGATGCTTCAGAAAGGGCGGGCCCTGTTACCATAATGTCAGTTTTGAGCTTCTCATAGTTGACATCGATGGGGTCCTTGCTGCTGTCATCAGAACCACCCCTGAGCAGACTGTAGGCCACCTCGATGTCCAGCAGGTTGTCCAGCATTTCCACCTTGGCCTGGAGGAACACAAGAAAAACCCTGAGCTAAGGACCAAGGTGAGAGAGAAAGACTCACCCAGGTAACGTCCAACACAGACAGTGAAGAGGTGCCTCCTAGCTGCTCAGGGACAGCCCGACATCTGTTCACAGTGAACACTCCTAAGGATTTCTGGAATGCTAAGGAGGCTGGCTCCCTGGGGGAGAAGAGGCAGAAGCCACACGGTGATGGTAAGAACGGTCTTTCCTCTTGCACGCACTGGTTGACAGGTGGGGCCTGATCACTGGCTCCCTTATGAAGCAGGCAGGGGAAGCAGGGAGGAAGACGCTCCCCCTCTCACAAGGCTCCTTTCCCCCAGATTGACGTGGTCCAGCAAGGGCAGGAAAAGCCAACCGTTCTACCCTTGGGCAGGCTCCCAATACGGGTAGAAACCCCACTTCAAAACGAGGGCCCAGTGGTGGGCCTCCGGCACTGGCCGCTGCCTTCAGGAATCAGGACACGGAGGGGCAGTGGCACGCGAGCGACACCCAGCCCTGCGGAGCCCGGGGCCCGGGGCCCCTGCTGAGCGTCGGCGCTACCTGCACGCTGTCTGGGCTGCTCAGGAGCGGAGGCTTCTTCATCCCGAAGTCGTGGGGGATCAGCGTGTAGAAGCGATTGGAGAGATCCAGGATCTGGGAGTCGCTGCTGCCCTGGGACACTGCCTTCAGGAGAGGGGACAGAGGGAACAGACTGAAGCAGCACTGAGTCCCCAGCACCTGGCTGGGCTTTCTCCTCTGGAAGCTGGGTGCTGCAGCCGAGTCCCGAGGCAGCCTGCGGTGCGCACAGGCCAGGAAACCTCCTTCCTGGGGTGTCACTCAACTGGGTGGTGGCAGGATCTCATCCTCAAACTGTGCGGCTTGGCACACACGGGGCTTCTCGTACACAACTTCACTTGTACAGAGAGCTGTGTAGTTATAGACACGTAAACCTCCACCACTCCGCAAAACGTCACCTGCGGCATCTAGGTGGTGGGCTCATGGCTTTCAACTTTTTGTATGTTTGTAAACATTTTGTAATAAAATGCTGAAAGGGAGAAAAAACCCCACTGCTATCAAATTCAGTCAGGCCCCTTTGGCCACTGACCTTCATCTGTAAGGTGGGGAATTCGTCTTTGGTGCCCCCGGAGGGCCAGGGCCAGGCACAGAAAGGCGAGCCCCTCCCTATGCTGCAATGCCAATCAGTGCTCTATGCAGAAGGTGCTCAGCAAATGCACAAAGCGGTGGAGGAGCTGCACTAGTCACTGCATACTTGGCAGGCACCCTAGGGGCCCACAGGACGGTAAAGGGGCAGCGACTCGGCACCCTGCAGGCACGAAGCTCCAAGTCTGCTTCTCACTGTGACACGGGCTTGTCCACACCATAAACCTCTGCCTGTGCTGCAGTTTGCTCTGTGCTATGGGCAAAGGACACCACCCCAGCCCCTCCACCTGAGCATTCTGGAACAGGAAAGAGCCTGGGCTGAGAAAAGCCTTTCAGGTCTCAGGCAGTGGGTAACGAGGAAAGGGGTCACTGCTCAGGACCGGCTGTAACCAGATTTAATTGCTACATTTCAGGGCCTCCTCTCCAGCACCAGCCAGAGCCCATCTCCCTGGTCCCACTTCAGCTTCCTGTGTGCTTTTCTTCTTTCACACGCCACTCCCAAATACAAGTGGAACCCTCCAGCCCCTTCAGGGCAGAGGCTTAAATCAGGCTCCGGGGACTGGGGGACGTTGGAGATGCTCAGCAAATTGATGGTGAATGAACATAAATGAAAGAAAGACAACATTTAACTTCCTATTTGATGATTTCCTAGTAACTGCAAAATAAACTCAGCTTCTCTTAAGGACACACAAAATAAAATCAGAACATTTTTATGAGGCAGGAGAATGAAATTCCTCATTAGGTGTATAGGGAGTTTACTGCATAGCTGATAACTGAAAACACTGCTAATTCATTAGTATTGCGACCATCTTTTTGCAAGTGGCAGGCACTTGTCATACTTGTTGAATTGAAAACATCTAAATCATCATGAATCAGTACGTCTATTTCAGGTAACCTTGAGTAAATGTACTGCTGCATGCTCTCCACCGCCCCCTGCCATGACAGGCCAGCCAGGAGACCCCCCGGGCAGCTGGAGGAGAGGTTGGACCCTCGCTTACCTGCTGGACCTCACTAAGGATGGAGTACGCAGCCTGGATCTGCCTTTTGCTCAGCTTCCCCAAGGGCATCTTCTGAAGGTCAATCTGAGGAGACAGGGGTATTTTTCCCTTTGAAAGCACTGTGCAGCGAGATGACGGGAGAGCCAGACCAAGCAGCAGCCCAGGCCTCCTGGGCCCTTACAGAAGCAGTCACAAGTCCTTCCGGTCCTCCCGGGGAGACCCGGTGACCCAGCTCCACAGGCTCTGCAGCCTCGCCCCCAATGCAGGGGACAGGAGTCTGTGAGGGAAGATTCCGGCTCACTGCATTTACGGCAGGGATAAAGCCAAGCAGGGCTCGCCCACCCCTGCACTCAGCCTGAAACAGCCCCACACTTCTGGAAGAAGGTGACACAGCAGGACTCCCATCTAATTCCAAAGTGAGGACGAAGGTGCACCCTCCCTGGGGTCTCAGAGCCAAGGCCATTCCCACCCAGAAACTAAGAACCATAAAGCAGTGAAAATGATTTTTAAAAGGACACACTCCTGAACACACATGCTTATACCAAATCAACAGTGTGCCCTTCCAGTCAGTCACCCCACAGGTTAAACACCTGTCCCTACGACAGTGCTGCTCGCAATACCCTGGGAACCAGCATCCAGGGAGGCGGCAAGCGGGCTGCCGCGGCAGAAGCATGAACTCTGGGGGCCGAGGTCTGGTCGCCAGCTAGCGAGCGAGGCACCCGCTCCCTGTGGCAGTGACCTGCCCGAACGCTGGCTCGGCCCCTCTCCCGCCTCAGTGCAGCATGGGGCCCCTCACTCTGAAACCTGAGCCACTGTCTCCAGGATTGTTCCCAGTGGACCCTCTGAGCTCCCGGCCCCAGGACTGCACCTTGCCCATCTTGACATCTCCAGCACCTGCAGGGCCTGGAACAAAGACTGAGCTGGACAAGCACTTGAGAGATGAGACCACTATGCTGATTAAATGAAATAGGATGTGAAAGTGCTCACAGCCCATCAGGAACCAATCAGGGGCCAGTGGTGACAGCGTCCAATGACGACAAGCTATGGCATGTCAGCGTCTCTGTACCCTCCGTACTGTCCATCCCCAGGGGAGAGCCGGTTTCTGGGAGGAGTTAAACAGTTGGCGCTCAGTCCGGGGAAGAAGGTGGATAATGTACTTTGAGCCAAGACCACAGTAAAATAAAAGAACAGAGTGACCTTAGCATGGACCGTGAGTTGGCTCGAAAGCAATTCTAAAGAAGGAACTCCGGAAGATGCTCTGACCAAGGGCAGTGTGACCAGAGGGAGAGCACATGCTCTGAGGGGAGCGATTTCCCTGAGCTGTCTCATTTTGGTGTTTATTTAAAAAAAGACCTGGTCTCTCTGACCGACACCCTCAACACACACACAAAGGCCACAAGAACAGGAACAGGGCTCAACCAACACAAGCTGCCTCCACTCCCGAGGGCTGGGCTGGGGGCAGGGGCTCCACAGCAGCTGCGTTTAGGGAGAAAGTGAAAAGTGGGAGAGATGCCTTGGGGTCAGGGCCCTGAGAGCCACAGCTGCAGCCAGAGGGAGGCTTCTAGAGATGTAGCCCGGACTCTGGATACAGCACACACCCTCCCAGCCTCGGCTGGGACTCTGCTCTGGGTTCAGGACTCACCTGCCTCACAGGGAGCGCTCAGTTCCCCTGGGTACCATGTTTACTCATCTACCTGGCCCATCAGGCTGGGAGTGGGCGCCCCACCCTCCACATTCTCAACACAGCCTGCTTTCCAGCAGCAGGCCCCTGGCCCTCTGCTTCCTGCTAATGAACTAGTTCCCTGTCTTGAGTGTAAAACAAGCTAAAAAAAAAAATGTCATTTTCACAGAAAGAGACTGGGTCTGATCACAGTTGAGAAATTCTATGAATCACAGATAAGCCACAGCACAGGAAGCCGGAAATGACACGTGGGACATTTCTTTTGAAACGTTAATGAAACGAAGATGCCTCCTGCCCTCCTCCCCGCACATCCCTCTGCCAGCATTCCTGGTGAGCCCACCCACAAGCTGTTCAAACTAGTCAGACCTCCCAGACAGAAGTCGGGTTGTTTATCTGTTTGAACAAGATGTCCGTACAAGCCCTGGCTATCTTCAAACCCATTAGGGGTTTCCTAGGAGGTGACCCAACACTCTGTTTTCTAACAACAGTGGAGCCTGAGCAGTCCTGCCAGGCTGAGCTCCAGACAGGGAGATAACGGGCTGAGGAAGAGAGGCTGCCAGTGGTTTATACCACCCAGATTTGTCCCGCCCCCCTCCAAGGCTGCCTGGAGCCTCTGGGAAGGCCCCGGGAAGAAGCAGGGAGGGAGCAAGCGGTGAAGGGGCGTAATGCCCAAGGCCGATCTGCAATTCTTGCTCTCTCTGCTGGTCCCTGCTTGTTTTTCAGAGCAGCCTGAAGCTTCTGGGCTCGGTGGCTGGAGAAGAGGGGAGAGTCTGTTTGCCAGCCAGATACCAGCAGCGCCTGGACGACCTCTGTGGGAATTGCCCCTTGGGTCAGCACTCAAGAGCTCTGATGCCAGAGGCAGCAAGAACAAGGGGCCCTTCTGCACTCATTTCCCAGGGAAACAAACTGAAAACGCCTGGCCTTGGCCAGGGTCCCCGCCACTTTTCCTGGACAAAAACATTTCCATCACCCCCATCCCACCCAGCCCAATCTCTTCTTAAAAACAGCTGGTATGAATTTTATCTGATGAAGCAAGTGCCAGAAGCTCTCTGCACTTCTGTCAGTGCTGGTTACAGCAGTTCTTTTACTGTAAGTGGGCCGTGTCTTGGACTTCCCATGACAGCTCCAGGTGGCCCGCTTGGTTGGGCCACAAAAGACCATGTCCACACTCCATCATGGCAACAAGGGGAAAAGTGCAAGTGGGTCTAGGGACCCAGGGGACAACACACCATCTATTTCACAGCAGGCCAACGATCCTCTGCAAAAGAGCAGGCACCCCGGGCCTCAGAGCTCCTGCATGTCTCAGGCTGAAGACCAGCCACCAAACTCGTTGCCAACTCGGCACTCAAATCATCAACCCCAGCAAACGCTCACAAATAAAACGAAAGTGCAGTAACCTCATACTCCACCATGGCTTTCTTCATACTTTCCACATCAAAGATCATCTTAATGAGGTCTTGCACTGGCTTGGGGAGCTTGGACTTGGTGCCAGGGTTTACCGTCAACTTCTTTACTGCCTCTTCATCCTTTAGGGAAAAAGAAAATCAGGAAGGGACACAATTAAACAACCCAAGCAAAGTGGTGGTGGTGTTTGGCAGAGAAAGGACACAGGACGGAGTGCCACCAGCCAAAAAAAAAAAAAGCTGTTAATCAAAAAGGTTTGGCATTAGTTGCCAGGAGAAGCATATATGAGTGTGTACAGGATCAGATACTTCCTGTGCACCCCTCCAAGTCCTCTTGGCTGCTCCAGATTCTTATTCTAGACGCCACTGAAGCATCCAGCTCTGTACAGGCAGACCCGCAGACACCCACACTCCCCTCATGCCCTCACCTCCTCCCTCGCCGGGGCTGCTGGTGCCCTGGGACTGGGAACCTGCCCGGGGCCCACTCATGCCCAACCTGGAAGTGCTGGGCAGCTATAAGGGTGATCTTGGACCCAGGGGACACTGGACTGATGGACAAATCTTGTCTCCTTTCTTCTCTTGCCCTGCCTCCCCCAAGACTGAATCCACACAGCCTTCTCTATAGTGCCAGAGGACCAAGCTAACAGTCCAACTTCCTGCCAGGCAGCTTGACAGTGTTAAAGCGCATCCTAGCATCAACCCTCCCAAGTCTGCACCCCTCACGCCTGTTCCCTGGGATTGCTCTTCCTAATATTCTACTAGCACAGGCCTTTACCCCTGCCATCTGGGGAATCCAGGCTGAGCCAAGACCCGGCTATACGGAAAACGCCTTAACCCTTCTCACTTTTGAACCCACAAGGGCAGGGACTATGACCATCACGGTGTCCCTAACAGCTAACGGTGTTTGGTATTTGTTTTGAATGAAGGTAACTGGCATTGGGCCTTGAGCCTGGAATCTGCTTGGCTTAACAAAGCTGCAGAGAGGAACCTGTGTGCTAGTGTTCAGGGCTGCTGCTGTCAGGGGCACAATACATCTACTCTTAATGCTGAAACACAAGTTTTCAACACAAGTCTTAAATGCATTCTTATCCTCTAGCTCAGTGGTCCCCAATCTTTTTGGCACCAGGGACCGGTTTTGTGGAAGACAATTTTTCCACGGACTGGGGGTGGGGGGATGGTTTCAGGATGATTCAAGCGCATTACATTTATTGTGCACTTTATTTCTATTATTAGTACACTGTAATATATAATGAAATAATTATACAACTCACCATAATGCAGAATCAGTGGGAGCCCTGAGCTTGATTTCACTTGCCACTCATTGATAGGGTTTTGATATGAGTCTGCAAGCAACTGATTTATTATTATGGTCTCTGGGCAGTCAAACCTCTCTGCTAATGATAATCTGTATTTGCAGCCGCTCCCCAGCGATATCATCACCGCCTCAGTTCCACCTCAGATCGTCGCGCGTTAAGGAGTGCGCAACCTAGATCCCTCGCATGCACAGTTCACAGTAGAGTTCGCACTCCTATGAGAATCTAACGCTGTCGCTGATTTGATAGGGTGGAGCTCAGGCGGTAACGCCAGCGATGGGGAGCGGCTGTAAATAGAGATGAAGCTTGGCTCCCTCGCCTGACGCTTACCTCCTGCTGTGCGGCCCGGTTCCTAGTAGGTACTGGTGCGTGGCCCAGGGACTGGGGACCCCTGCTCTAGTTATAACTTCATTGAAGGCAAACTATCAGTATGTTAAAAAGCCTTATTTAAATACATATACTCTGTGACCTGGTAGCTCAATCTCTAATGATAACAAACACAGAGATAAGTATATCAGCATCATTATAGCAAATACCTGGAAATAATCTAAATATCTAATTGGGGCATGGGAGAGTGTTGTTTGGTAAATTACAAATAATGGCCACCCACAGGATGGAATTCTATACAGACTTAAGAAATGATGCTCTAGTTCAGTGCAGTTTACTACAGTAGTCACTGGTTTTGACATGTGACCACTCTGAATTGAGCTGTGTTGTAAGAGCTAAAAATATACCAGCTATCAAATATTCAGTTAAAAAAAAAAAGGTACAAATATCTCAATGATATTAATGTATCAAAATGATAGTATTTTGGACATTCTGGGTTAAATACATAACTAGTATTAATTTCATTGTTTCATTTTGCTTTTTAAAATGCAGCTACTAGAATATTTAAAATTGCCTAAGTGGCTGCCTATCTCTCTCTGTTGGACAGCATTGCTCTAGAAGACATGAGGAAATGCTCCTAGAACAGTAAGGCCAAAAGCTGGTGGTGGCAACACAGTATGTAAGGAAAGACTCCAGTGTTACAGTGGAGAAAAGTAGCTGTGAAGTGAAAGAAGTATATAAAGACATATACCATGATTTTAATTCTTTGTGCCTCTCTCTTTCTCAAAATTTTCTAAAACAAATACAGTTGACCCTTGAGCAACTCAGGGACTAAGGGCATTAACCTTCTGTGCAGTCGAAAATCCGAGAATAACAGAGTTGGTCCTCCATATTCCTGGCTTCTCCCTATCCTCAGTGCTGCATCCGTGGATTCAACCAACCACAGATTGTGTGGAACTGTAGTATTTGCTAATGAAAAAAATTCCACATATAAGTGGACCCATGCAGTTCAAACCTGTGTTGTTCAACTGTATATATTTTTGAAATGGGAAAAAAAACTCAGTAGGGGGCACTGCTGAGTTAGACCAAGTCTGTGCAACTCTAAACTCCAAGTTCTCCACCTCAACATTATATAAGAGCTAATTTCTATTTTTAATGGTGGAGCTCATGACACTCTCTATAAGCTAGAGAATTCCCCCTTGAAGACATGTTACGGCTCAAAAATTTGGAATTAAATCTGTACCATCTACAAATCTCTTTCTTTCTGCAAAATAAGCGTGCACCACCCCCCATTATAAAAGCAGTAAGTTTTCATATAAAAACAAGGTGCGACTTCCCTGGTGGCACAATGGTTAAGAATTTGCCTGCCAATGCAGGGGACACGGGTTTGATCCCTGGTCCGGGAAGATCCCGCGTGCCGCGGACCAACTAAGTCCGTGGGCCACAACCACTGAGCCTGCGCTCTAGAGCCTGCGAGCCAGAACTACTGAAGCCCACGTGCTGCAACTACTGAAGCCTGCGCACCTAGAGCCCGTGCTCTGCAACAAGAGAACCCACCTCAATGAGAAGCCCGCCCACCGCAAAGAAGAGTAGCCCCCTCTCGCTGCAGCTAGAGAAAGCCCACGTGCAGCAACGAAGACCCAACACAGCCAAAAATGAAAATAAATAAAATAAAATAAAAACAAGGTAAGCATTTTGTCAAAACCAATGGCCACAAGTATCAGCCAAGAGACAACGGAAGGCTGTCTGGTAATATATAGGCAGATGGTCAAGCAACAAATATAAATAATGGGAAATTATTAGGAAATAATTTGGGACTAAAAACTGGGACCTACTGGAGCAAATCACTATAATTCTATCTTGATGATAAAGCAAGTCACGTGATCTATGATTCAACATAGCTTCAGATAAGAAACCACCTGGAATCTGTGAATTACTCCCTGTTGTGTTTAGGGAGCAAATTCAAAGACTGTTCCTCCTTGACAGTCTTACAAATGCTCACACTGTTCTCATCTAAGCGCCATCTCATATTTCACGGTG
The DNA here is from genome assembly GCF_965194825.1 of Balaenoptera physalus. Classification (NCBI taxonomy): domain Eukaryota; kingdom Metazoa; phylum Chordata; class Mammalia; order Artiodactyla; family Balaenopteridae; genus Balaenoptera; species Balaenoptera physalus. The sequence goes on from NC_138882.1 coordinate 24,817,977, forward strand.
TAGATTCTATTCATGAAAGGGTGCTGGATTTTATGAAATGCCTTTTCTATGTTTACTAGGATGACTGTGTGGCTTCTGTCCTTTATTCTATTCATGTTGTATTACAGTGACTTGACTTGCACGTTGAACCAACCTTGCATTCCTGGGATAAATCCCACTCAGTCATGGTGCATAAATCCTCATGTGCTGCTAGATTCAGTTTGTTAGTATTTTGTTGAGGATTTTGCATCTATATTTATAAGGATATTGGACTGGAGTTTTCTCGTGATGTCTTTGTTCGTCTTTGGTATCAGGATAATACTGGTCTCACATAATGATTTGAAGAGTGTTCCCTCTTCTTCTCTCTTTTTGAAAAGTTTATGAAGCACCAGTATTAATTCTTTAAACATTTGACAGGATTCACCAATGATGCCATCTGATCCATGGCATGTTTTTAAAAGAATAGTGTCCCTTCCTTTTACCAGAACTAGAAGGTGTAAGAGCATTAAGTGATTACCTGGCCATAGTCAATCTCCAGAGGGTAGAACTTTTTGGGATATTTTGTGAAGTTTTTGGAGTGCCAGGCATTCCCGGTTTTCTCTTCATATAATTTCGTAAACTGCTCGATGGCATCCTCCTTGGATGGCATCTGCTCCAGTTTGTTACTACCAATTACCGTGCCCACGCGGCCCCAGGACCTGAATATCCAATACCTGTGGGAGGAGAGGAGGAACATCAGATACAAATTCATGGGTCAGCCTGTTGTATTTCAGAATGAGTTTCCCTTCCCTGCCATTCCCCTTGAGGGAGAAACAACTGCAAACACCCCAAAATGATGGTGACTGACAAAGAGGAACAAAAGGAACTGGTATTACAATGAAGGACCTTTATTTTACTCTTATTAAACTGAGCGTTGTAAGTTTAAAGTAATTAAAAAATGCCCTTCCAAATCATATTGGCAAATGGGCTATAAAAAGTACCAAAGAACAGGTTAACCTTGGATCTGGCAGCCTAAATTGAGGAGTAAATCCTGAGGCCTACAGACCTTCACGTAAGAATATCCAATTCTCTTCCCCAAAGAAACACGGCAAGTAACACTTGGAAGTCATGCGCTCAAGGTGATGCAACCATCAACGACATGTATTAAAAATAATGAAGAACCTTTGGCTCAGATCAGAGGCTGAGATGTGATGAAATGGGAGGGGGCGGGCCACTGGCCTGCAGGGTCAGCCACCTACAGACCCAGCTAGCATCTTCAGTTTCTATCTCAATCTAGGGCCAAGTCTTGGGTACCCTGCGGGCTGTGCTGCCTAGCTTTGGGCGAGGTCATTTTTCTTAGTGGAAATCATGCATAAGTTAAGTTTTACATCACAATAAACACAGATATATCGGAAACCCAGAAAGATTCAGATGCATTTTAAAAATAAAACCAGAGATTTCAAAGAAGATTTGGGGCTTCCTGCTGTTTTTTTGGGCTATTGCCCAGAGAAATACAAATTCATTCTCTGCTGGGTTATTTCCCTCTGGAAATGTTTGGAAGACACCACGCTGACCTATCCTGAAAAAAACCTTCTGACTCTAACAGCCCACATTGTCCTTTCCCTCTAAAAACCAATAAATCTAGGCCACCAGAATAACGCCCATGTCCAAAATCACCATTAGAATTTGCTTGCTGGAGGTGGACAATTCTGTTCTCATTTGCCTGTTGTTTAACACACTCTGGCACTCGGCACATTTCCACAAAAACCCTATCCCTTCTCCTGCACTCCAATACACATCTAGCTTTTGGAAGGTATGTTTTACAAGCAAGATACCCTACTTTGACCTTCAAATCTCCAACAAGAGTAGGTAGTAAACTAAACGACACAGGATTTTATTTCTTCAGAAATTTTAAGTAGCCACACAGATACTGTGTGCTCTTTTAAGGGTCACTTCTGACATTCACATTTTCAATGCAAGGTTTGGTGAGAAGCTGAAGGGATGTGAAGAGCCTGAGCCTGCCACTGCCTACAACCTGCGGCTGGCCAAGATGCACCGGGCGCTGACTGTATCCCCCGGGGGCTGCCACTCTCACAGGGGTTTGCCTTTTAACGAGGAAAGCTTTTTGGATCTCCTGGAGTTCCAATGTGTAAATTGTTTTCATTTGCTAAAAAGGAAAGGTCAGTTTGATATATGAAAGGGCTTTCCCCCCCACCCTTAGAACTTAAGACACCTTCCCCACTTACATACAGCTTCTGTTCTGTGCTGGCTGCAATGAGGGCCCATCGACTTGGCAGAGAACTGCCCCTACTAGAAAAGAGTGCGTGGCCAAGCCAGCCCAGCCCCTCAGCACCCCAGAACTGGCTCTTACCTGCCTCCACTATGTTCAAAATAAAACATACAAACAGATGCAAACCCAAGCGCCTTTAGTAACTGGGGAGCCCGAGGTAACGCTGATGAGTGAGGCCAGAAAGGCTGTCCGGGGCGAGGGCCTCTTCCCTCCCTCACTGCAGGCCTCACGACGCACCCATGCCCTTCATGAGGTGGCTGGCTCCCCAGGAGCACTGAGAGCCTCTCAGCACAGCTCTGCTGGCCGCTCCCGCCCCCGGTGCACCTGCTCTCTCTGTCATCCTCCAGGAGCTGCAGCTTGTAATAGGAGTTGGTTCCCTTAACGATGTCCACCAGGCCGAGGGTGGCGCTGAAGACCTTCCCGCCTTTCTCCAGGACGTGTGCGCTGTGTTCCAGACCTGTCACGGACAGAGCTCCTGTGACGATTCCCACAGGGAGAAGGGGGTCTGCAGGTTCCCCACAAGACGTGTGCGCTCTCAGGACCGGGGAGCCTTGAGGCCGGGGGGCGAGGCGCGGCCGTGTCCCACGCGGTTTCCCTCACCAACGGGGTGCCCACAGCTCACTCTGCTCACTCCCGCTTCCTTACCAGAATCAGGGTCGACAGCTGCTCCTCCTTTAAGAGTTAATTTCATTCTCTTTTCAGATTTGTTGGTACCTTGGAAGGGGATAGGGAAATGCAAACATTAAATTAAAAATAAATAAAAAGTAAGGGGAAGGTGGCAGGCAGGGCGAGTGGGTCACCTTCACCTGTGTCAGATGTCAACATGGCATCTGTGCGCTGCCTCGCACCATCCTGCGCCCAGGGAAAACGAATGAGAAAACTGGTGTGGGCAGCGTTCAACAGACCATTCGGGCGCCAATGGAGAGGCTGTGCGCAGGCGGACCTGGCCAGCCTGGCAGAGGCCACGGCCCCCGGCGGGATGGGGCCACGGCAGGGCAGGGCAGCTCGGGGCCTCACCTTCCTCCTTGACGGGGCCCTTGCTCTTCTTGGAGAGCACAGCCCCCGACTTCCCTTTTGGGGCCACGGCTTCAACAGGCTCCGCCTTCACCTCGGCCCCCCAGGGGGACAAGAGGTGGGTTGAGAGCAACTCCTGAAGGCTCCTGGTCGAGGCGGAGATGTCCTGGAGGAAATCCTCAGACACGACACGGACGTTAGCTTCTTTTACTTCCTCCATCTTTTTATTCATCTTGTCTACCTCCTCTGTTCAAATCGGAGGGAAAGAACTTTGAAATCTCAAATCACTACAGTTATTACTTGCTGGGTACTTCCCAACCCTCGTCACCCACAGCTCTCCTCTCCTTCAAGATCTAGTGCTTGGGGCCTTGGTTCATTTCGACAATCGTCTCTCACCAGCAACATCCCCCTTTTTCTAAGGTGTGATGAGTGAGAGCTGCTTTCTCCAAACCCTTCTACAGAACGAGATGTTAACAGGTATTACACAGAGAAACGAAGTCAGATTCACATGGGAAGAGCGGTGCACTGTTTTCTGGCCTTGGAGACTTACAATGGTCGTCGGCATATTAAGCCTGCAAAGAAACCTGTTCACCTTTGTTTATCTCTGCATTTTCCAAACCTGCTTAAGCTGCGAACTTTTTGTCTGGAGGCAAACCTACCAACATCTTGTGAACAAGGTGAGAAGAGTAGGCTACAGTCTTTACTTGGGAGTTTTAGATACGTGAATATAGACCACAACACGGAGCAGCAATGCCAAGTACAAGTGCCCACATCCCTTTACAGAGAACCTGAACAATGCCAGCGATGATAAGAGACACATTTTTGGGGTCCCTCTGTGTGTCAGACACTGCGCTCAGCACTTCACCTCATTTAATTCTCAACACAACCACAAGAGACAGGGATCCCTCTGGTTCACAGGCAGATTGAACTCACTTTTGGTACTGATGCACAGGGAGGCCTTGTTGGCGGTCCCCGTCAACTTCCCCCCGAGTTTCTCGATTGTGGCCTTCACTTCGTCCTTGTTCTGGGACAGTTTCCCAAGAGTCAGGATCTTCATGTTGGATAACGGCTTGTCTGGGATGGGAGAAAAGGATCACTAGGCAGGGCTGCTGCCCGGGGTGGAGGGTGGGAGCAGGAGACCAGGCGGCAGCTCCCAGGGAAGAGCCAGACCGGCTGCAAGGCCCCCAAATGGCCTCAGCACCCTCTTTGATCAGGGAGAAAGGGATCTCCTTGAGGAGAAGTCTACGTAAACAGAAGAAAAGAGTAAGAGTAGCAGGAAAGCAGAGGACAGGACAGCAACCTGTACCCAGTCCTCTGCACCGAAAGGACCGGCCAGGGAGAAGCCCTGCACTGACACTTCTCCACAGCAGGCCTCGAGCAGAGGCGGCCGGGGGCGCCCTGGGTCTGCTCCACAGACAGACGAGGAGGGACCAGGAGGCTGGCCAGAGGGTGGGACGCCGGGGTCGTGTGAACTCCCAATTCCTTCTGTCATTCTGTTCCCACCCCATGCCTAAAAGCAAACTACAGTTCTCACAGGATGCCTATTAATCAACCCCATTAAAAAAACTAGCCTTGGGGAATTCCCTGGCAGTCCAGTGGTTAGGGCTCCGCGCTTCCACTGCAGGGGGCATGGGTTTGATCCCTGGTTGGAGAGCTAAGACCCTGCATGCCATGCGGCGTTGGCCAAAAAAAAATTAAAATAAAATAAAATAAAAAAGTAGCCTTGTCCACGGCAGTCACTGAAAGCTTTGGTCAGCTTGACCACACTGAGCTGAGAGAACTGATTCAGGCACCAAGAACCCTGGCATTTTAGGTATTTAGCGCTGACCACGGCCAGAAAGACCTGGGTCAGGGGTGTGCCTTCTGTTTGTTGCAAACGGGAACATACAGAGCTGCTTACACATTTCCACAAGAGATGCTGTGGGGAGGAGTCCTTTAAGCTGTCCCTGTGAGGGAGAACAACTAGGGATACCCGTAGGGTTTAACTGAAAGTTGGCCGAGGTCTCCGCAGGGAACGGGATCACTTAGCTGTGAACTGCAAGTGAGGGGAAAGCAGAAAGGACCCTCAGGGCAGGGCCCGGACGTCGACCCCGCCTGGCCCACCACACTTGCTCTTGGACCCAGGCTGCAAGCAGCAGGGTGAACTCGGGATGACCGCCCACACGTCCCCTCCCCAGAGGATGGAGGGAGGTCACTGCTGGGCTCACGTTCACGGAAGAATCCTCATCCTCCAGCCAGCACACGGTGGCCGTAACCATTAGACTACGCCACATGTCCCTGAGTAAACAAAGACAGCAGTATCTTCTGCCACAAAAACACAAACTCATCTCACTGTCTTTGTTGGTGTGGAGTATTTCTCGCTGACACTGACCGCCACACGTACGGCAGGTCTCTGCAGGCGACAGAGACCCAGCATCACATCAGGCTCAGGATGACTGGTGAGAGCAGGGCTGCCCGGAAGCACGAGGCTGACCCTGGAATGCTGCTCTGTAGCGCAGCGCAGTCAGGCAGGAGGGTCTGAATGCCCCTCGCAGGTAACTGTCTCCCTGGCCTTTCTCAGAAGCCCCCTCCCCAACCTACCTCCTCCTGCTGGGGGTGGGATGGGGAGAACAAGGGCAGAGCTTCCCCCCAGGATCAGCCAGCAAAGAACCCAGACAGACACCCTCTCCACCCTAAGCTCAGGGCCCCAGTCCCCGCCCCCCGCCCCCCGCCCCCCGCCCGAGGCTGGCCCGGAGCTGCACCTGGGGGAGTGGAGTTCACAGTGGCGGGCGCTGAGGCTGCAGAGGGCAGGGGTGCTGCCGCCAGCGGGGCGCTGGTCTCTGGGGGGAATATACGGTCCTGCTTTCTGATCTTCAATTTCTTGAGGTAAGAGATTTCTCGGAATTCCTAAGGAGTGTAAGTTTTAGTTAAGAAACCAGTTCTCCCTTGAAATAACCACCCGATAGAGAAAAGAACTTAAGAATGTTTTTCTTCTTACGATAAAGAATAACACAAAATAGGAAAATTTGAGGCTTTTAGTATGAAACACAGTATTACTGCTGATATGGTGCTTATTTGCAGTACTTCTACATTTATAATACAGCTGGTATTGTGATGTTTGAAGAGAAAAAATATTTTCCTTAAAAAAACAAAAACAAAACAAACAAAAAAACCCAGTTGATAATCTGGTCAGGGAACCACTGCTGGAACCTGATTACAACCCCCAGGCCTCATTCTGGAGTTGTTCCCCTCAAGAATGAAGAGGCCTCTTCCTGGGGTCGTATGTCCATTCCATGACCAAAAGCCGCCCCAGACTCCTCTGCGCCTGGGAGAGAGATTATGACCCGAAAGGAAATCAGGGCAATTCCCTTCCCTTCCTAGAAGAAAGGACCGTGAATGCAGGGAGCCCATCAACAGTCAGTGTTCAATATTAACTCTGCCGCCAGCACGGTCCACCTGCATTCCAGGCGATCCACAATGGGCTGTGCTCTAAGTGGTCACTCAATAAACATCACATACACCAGGCTCAGGGACCAGGTCCCTACCCTCCTAAGTCTTCTTCCCATCAAGAAACAGCCCCTCCCTGCTAGATCCATGGTCAACGACTGCCTGCTGGATAAAACGTATGCTGGGCATCTAACACAGTGCCACACATCACAGTGAGTTTAGAAGAAGTTTCTGCCTTTGAGAAAGAAGCTCAGCCTTGACCGACAGTCAGATATACGAAGGCAACTTCTACATAGGAGCTAGCTTCTAAAGCAGAGGCGTGCTGAAGCGATGCAATACTGGGAATGCTGGGAGGGCTCCTCGGAGGCAGTGACCTGCCAAGTCAGGGGCAGGGAGAGGGAGGGAGGGAGGGAGGGAGGGGGAGAGAGAGAGAGAGAGAGAGAGAGAGAGAGAGAGAGTGTGTGTGTGTGTATGTGTAGGGGTGGTGTGAGTGGTATGTGAGGAGAAAAAAGGTGGCAGAAAGAGGGGTTGCAGAAGGTAGCTGGAGCCAGATCATGGAGGGCTTTGGGGGAGGGGAGTTCAAGCTAAGGAGATGACCGTGATTCTGTGATCCAAGCCCCTGGGGGCAGCACAGTCCCTACCCATGGTCTGTAAATCCATGAATTTGCATGGGCAGCAAGCACTGTCCACCTGACAAAATGTCTTGCACCTGTAGGTACCGTTTTAAAATAACCCTTTAAAAATACACATAGATGCAGTGCAACTGACATATAAAATACTAAATAGTTCATATCATGATCTTACTTTTTCCTAACCTAAGATATTAAAAGGGATACAAATACCACAAACGGGCCTGTAACAATGGCATTCTCAGAAAAACTGGGAAAATATTTCTAGAAGAAATGGGGAATCACTCTAAGGTTTTAAGGGTGGGGAAAGGACAAGGTCAGACTTGTTGTAGAGCAACCGAGCAAGCAGAAGTATAGAGATACGTATACAGTAATTATGGTAGTGAACAGAGAAGGCAAGGAAAGAATGAGTGGAAGGGGCAAGCGGGAAAGTGGAGTTCAGCTCTGGATGCTGAGGTGGTAGTACCACCAGGACCCACAAGCAACAATTATGGAGCGCTTACTATGTGCCACTGGTCCAAATGCTCAACCACCCGGGGAGAAGGCACGGGCGATGAGGGAACTTGACGGACATCAAATCCCAAGCCCAGGGAGCCCACGACAGCCCCAGGTGGTGGGGTGCCAGCTCGCACCGAGTCTGAGGGCACGGGGGAGTCCTTCCAGCAGCAAGCCCCCCAAGACACTGCTGGCTCCCCCAACAGCGCGGTTCCTAACAAGGTCCCCCAACTGAGGTTTTTTACATTCTGAGAATTCAAGAGAGAGAGAGAGATCAACAGGAGACGTGAACTCTGGACCCAACTCCCCATCTAGCTCCAAGGCAAGGAAATGTCTTGCTCTGAGAAACACTCTCCCATCATAAAGGCAGGAATTACCATTTGTTCACCACCATGTCCCTTGTGCCCAGAACAGTGCCTGGCAGGGGGTAGGCACTTGATAAACAGAAATAAAAGTAATTCACAGTCTTTGCAAGCAAGATTTTACACCAGTTGGACAAACCTGTGCTCCAGTTGGAAGTGCTTTGGTACTACATCTGTGTAGTTTGTAAATGTACAGAACCAAGGACATAATTCTATAATCTGATTATGACGATGGCCTCGATGTAAAGAGGTCTGAGAAACTCTGCTCTGCAGTCGTGGTGACCTGGCGTGTGGACAAGCCCAGAAGACGGGACCAGGTTTTTCTGCAAATATATCCCAGGATCCACACCCCCACTTACCTTTGGGGTCACCCAGTCCTTCCGGTTGGGCGTCTGTGTCTTGACCATACACTTGGTCCAGGCAGTGACATCCCCGGTACAGTAATAAGCATCGCTCTTGAAGACCAGCTGGCCTGAGCATTCCTCGCAGGGAAGGAGGGCACCGAACACCATGCCGTCGGCCACTCGGTCCAAGATCTGAAGCCAGTGAAGAAGAGAAGCAAGTCAAGGAGGAAAGGAGCAGCTACAGGAGAGGACATTTACCAATGTGGGGTGAAGAATCTGCATGGACTCCACTCGCTAAAAAAGAAGGGAGGGACTGCCCTGAGGTTCCTAACATTCCCTGGAGAAGGTGGTTTACAGTTGGAGCTTGCATTTTTGTGCTTTATGAGACCTTACTTCCATGCCTGAGGGGTTGCTGCAGCTCCCCTTTCCCTGCGGTGACTTAGAAATAAAGGGAGAACCCAGAACATCCACTGTTTCTGCGCCAGAGGGAAGGCAGGGCAGGGCCTGCCGGGGAGATAGCCCTTGCAGCCCTCGGGGAGTCTGTGAGACGAAGGCAGCAGAGAGGGCTCCTCGGGCCAAAGTTTGTGGCATGAACACACGAGGCAGATGTGCAGCCCACCTCGGTCCTTGAGCGCCTGCCCCTTCCTGCCCCCGCAAACGGCGACCTCGATGGCGATGACCATGCAACATGACTATGGAATTTCACTCCCAATTAATACCAGCAGGTGTTCACCCGGAGGGCCTCCCACACTCCACCGGGACAGTCACCACGCACGGCCTGGCCGCTCGGCTCCCGGTGCCCGTAACACAAAGGCAGCTCACCGCCGACTCCCCGGAGGGCACTTGTTGCTTGTTAAAGATGAGCAGCTCTTTCAGGTCATTCGTCGAACACGCTTTCTTTAGCTCGTCCTTGATGTTCCAGATCAGGTTGTTCTGGGCCTGTGCACGAGAGCCAGCAGCTGAGAGACCAGCCCTTCTCAAAGGAAGAAACCCAACTGGAGGAAGACTCCACCCTGGCTCGCTTCTGCCTCTAGTCACAGCCCCGCGCTCAGCTGAGCTGCCCCGGGGCTGCCGCATCCCCAGGGCTGTGCTCCCAGCTCGCGGCCGCGGTGTCGGCCTGGGGCGCGGGTGCTCAGGGAGGGCCGAGGCAGGTGGGGAGGCCACGGCCCAGGCGCCGGGGTCCCCGGAACCAGCCCCCCAGAGACAAATCCCAGGACACACAGGAACGCGCCTGAAGCACCAGGTTCATCTGCCCCAGCACCTGGCCCCCAAGGGAGGAAGGGGCGGCTCCTCGACAACCTGAAAGCGAGCAGCAGGGGCAATCCCCAAACACCTCCCACCTCCTCAATCCTCAGAATCGCGGAGGAACAGACTTAAGCTCCTCTGAAGACGGAACTTTAAACCTCAGTGGTAATATTCATGCAGCGCCTACTCTGCGTGGGACACTTTTCACGCCATCGCACGCACTCTCACGACCACCTTGGCCAGCAAGGCAGTAGCCTCCCGACGTCAGAGGCAGGGCAGGGGAGAGCTTCCTCCTGTCTGAGGGTGGTGGGCGAGTTACTCACGACTCAGTCTCAGACCCCACCACCTCTGCAAAACATGAAAATGCCGGCCCTCTCTGCACCGAGCGAGAAGGAGTTTAACTCGCTTGACAACAACTGTCATCACACACACGCGCCCTTTCCCAGCCTCTGTAAGGGCCTCTCAATAACATCCTTGCCTGCAGCGCCACGTGCTGGGCCACTGGTGACGGAGATGAGGGAGCACGAGGCAAAAGTCTAAGGGTATAAGGTTAGATCAGAGAAGCAGAACTATCTCATCTGCGCGACCAAGGATGGGAGGCCAGCACAAATGGGTGTGCCAGGGTGGGGACCATGGGCAGCGTTCCCAGCTTCTGACCTTCTTTTTACCTCTGACAACCCTGGAGACAGGGAAGATGGGCACGAAGGGCAAATGCAAAACAGCACCCCAGCTCCACTGCAGCTGGGGTTGGCACCAAACTGACACATTTTTAATTGAAGGACAACCACACCGAATCTGTGATTCTTATCAAGCAGCTGGAACCACACCAGAACATGCTTCTAATGTTTTACACCACCGGCAAAAACGGAATACTCACGTAAGAGCGCAGCAGAGGGCTCATGGAAATCACATTCCCAAGAAGAGACTGACTGCTCTCCCCTAGTTTCCCGAACACTCACCTTTCTCTTGTTAACAATTTTTACTTCGTTTCGACACACACGTAACCAACACAGTGACAAATTTCTCTGGTCTATGACCGCTGATCTAACGGGCAGTTTGCTCCTCTTAATACATGCCTTTTATTATTATTTTTTTTAACAAGAGATTTTCATTAAAAAACATGGAACTTCATCTCTTCCAGCCACTGTCTGTGCCAAGAACCTGTGGCATCCTTGAATTCAATACGCAGTTTCCAACGTGCTACAGGCCCGGGAGGCACAGTGACGCACAGTGTGGCTGAAGCATGACGTGCTCACCCCAGCGTGAGGCCGCCGAGCGGGAAGCGACAGCTCAGCTCCTGCCGAGCCCGCCTACTGCTGCTCTGGCGCCTAGAGCCCACTGTGGGTGCTTTCGCATAAGAACTGTTGCTTTGGGAGGAGGGAAGAAAACCTGCGGGAAAAGCCAGGCTATTTAACAACAGCTATCAAGTTGGGAATTTTTAAGGCTCTCATTAAAGCAGGACACACGCACCTCCTTGAACTTTCTTCCCAGAATGAGGAAGAGAGTTGAGACTGAATGGCGAGAGGAGACGCCCAGCTCGGGACTCACCTTGAGGGCCTTTTCAAGCTTACTCTCCTTGTCTTTTTCTTTTCTAGATTTCTTCTTGGCCACTTCCTCCATTCCATCCACCTCGTCGCCTTTTCTCTTTCTGAAAGAGAGGAAGGATGTAAGGGAAAGAACCAGAGCCATTAAAGCCCTGAAAGCCAACAGCTCCGGCGACACAGCATCCTAAGGCCATTCTCCTGCGGCTCAGCCAGGCGCTGCCCACTGAGGAGCTGGCCCTCTGCTCAGGCAGTGTCTGTGGCTGACGTCATCCATTTCAGGAAGCACAGCTGCCAGGAGGGGCCAGCGGTCCCTCCAGGGCCTTGGAACAACCCGGCGCAGCACAGATGAGATGGCCTGGAAGGTTCTGGCAGGGACTATGCCAGAGGTAAGACCACAGCTGAGGGCAGGGACTGCAGAAAGACAAAGCACCAGTGCCAGGCGCTGAGCCTTTCAATCTAAGACACAGGGCTGCTCCCGAGGCCAAGAGGCTGTTCTCAGACCGGGGAGGCTGTGCTGCCACTTAAAGCCCAACAAGAAGCGGTGGTCTAGGTGCTGCCAACCAGTCTGCCTCAGCCGGGTCAGCAAACGCTGCCGACCAAGTTCAGCAGCATCACTCCTGACCTAAGAGAGGGCACTGAGGGTCATCAGTAGGCCCTAGAAACAGGGCAGGTCAGCCACGGTGGTTAATACTCACTTTCAGCCATCACACAGGCCTGAGATCAAACCCTTGCATTTTTCCTCATCCGTAAAAACAGGGAAAAGAATACCATCTACTCTGTAGGATTGTGGTGATGGTTAAATGAAATATCCTCTGTAAAAGGCTTAGCATAGTGCACGGCACACCAAAAGTGCTCAACCAATTCTGGTTGTTACAGCATAAATGTGAGCTTGTTCACTCCTATACCTACACCCCATGTCAAAGCACCCTGAGGCTTTTTAAATCTGTGGGTCCGACTTTCCAGTTTTCTTTCACATTCCAGAGCCACGTGTGCGGTGCAATAAACTTGTGCGTTTTGAACTGAAAAACTGCGCGAAGGCCGCTTGATGATGGGGAGGTGGGGTCACCCCGACCCTACACTGTCCAAGGAGCACAGTGTACACCACAGCCCTGCCACGCCCCCCTCAGTGGGCTCGTCACCAAGCAACTAGACTGCGGCCGAGGGACCAGCAGAGGGAACACAGGAAGGAAGTGTCCACAGGATCAACACAGACCTAAATGTTAGCACCGTATGAAACCCATACCATTCTGAACTCTCAACCAGATAACTTATCGACTGCCCACCACTCCCCTATTTAAAAATAGTCAAGATTCTCCCAGCGCTGTTCTCAAGAGAGACCCAGACACACAGGGACACATCCACACACGAGGACATGAGGGGGATGTGAAAGTGGGTCATGCAGGGGTCAGAGGAAAGGTGGTGGTGGACTCCCGCTTAGGGGAACGCTCAGACGGAGCAGGGGGAAGTGGGATGTGCTCTCTGCCTGTCCATGGAGGTCAGATGCGGGACAGGGAACAGGCCTCCAGGAGCGGCAGGAACCCGCACTGCAGGCTCCCCAGTCCTTCCCTGCTCTGTCCCCCGCCGCCTCAGCTGGGGAAGGGGCAGAGCTCTGCTGCCCCCCAGCTTTCTGACAGGCAGCAAGGGGAACACAGGAGCGATATGGACTCTGGGCCTGTGTGAAGCCTCCACCCTGCCAGCCCCTGCACCCACCCTTCACTCTTGATGCCCGGGAGCTGCTTCTTCAGGGCTTCTTTGTCCTCTGCGGTGAGGAGGCTGAAGCCCTTGAGCTGGCTCGCGCTGTACTCAGGCCGGAAGCCTAGCTCCTCCCTGTTCTGAACAAAGCAGTTCGGGTGGTACCAGCGGTCGATCATGCCTAGCTGGGGCTTCTCAGGGTCCAGCATCTTCTTGGACAGGCGCACCTGGCCCTGTAGGAGAATCCACATGTGTTACCGAAGACAGACAAGGAAGGATGGTCAAACATCGGGGGGCCAGGGGTGACCAGGTCCACACCGAAGGCAATGGGAGGGGTGCTGGGAGGTTTTGGCTCTTTTATGCCACCAAGGATTGTGTTACCCTCAAGCCTCAGCACCCCATTTAAGAAGGGGTTAAGTCCAACCAGCTACCCACCTACCTAGCTGCCTGTGCAAGTGAGGAAGTAACAGCATTACCCTGAGGACGTTTTGCTGACCTGGTGCAGACCTAAGAACAACGCCTGGGTTGCTATATTGCAGGCTCAGAAGGAGCCAGTGCAGGCCCCAATTCTAGCAGGGACTTTCTGCAATCCCCCCACCCAGACTCTTCAGTCTCTTTACACATATGAAGACCCCCTAAAATGCAGTAATAAACTATCTATAAGCTAGAATCTAGTCCTGCCATCCTCCCCAGGTTTACAATTCCCAGGCCTGACATTCCGAGTGAGTTTCATGCCTGTGAGCCCAGACTGGAAACCTCGGAACAAGGAGCACTGACACTACTCCACTTCAGGCCAAGCAACACTCAGCAGCACGCAGCCTCAGGCATTCCCTTTGGAACCTTAACTTTTGCCTCAAATTCTTGTGGTTGAAGGTAGCTGGAAAAGATCTAGCAATTTCACGTTTTTCCTTTCTAAACACCCACTGACTCACCTCAATCTCCTGTATAATACCAAGGAGGTAGAAACCTTTAATCGATGCCTTGAATTAATCAACCAGCATGTTTACCTAAGATCAAAGCATCTTGGGTAATGAGGCTAAAGGGCACAGGCCAACCCCTCCACCTGTGTCCCTGCTACTCAGATAGCCGTCATTCTGCCAGACCAGCTGTCATTCTTCAGGGATCAGAGTTGGTAGGGAAGGGTGGTTAATGAAGTTCCTGATTAAGGGGAAGAAACCTGGAGGCTCATACCAGGGAACAAACACACTCCTTAAACTTAATCCTACCATAAAACACAGCTTTCCCCCAGCCACTGCAGAGCCCAGGAGAGAGCCCTTGTGTAAATGTTTTTCAAACTCTCCCAGGTCTCCTAAAAGCAGGTGCAGAGACGTACATGGACTGGACCATGAATAATCAGGGCCAGACCTGCCTGGAAGAAAAGTCACTGTCATCTCCTGTCTCTACTAAGATCTTCACTTTATTTTTTAACCACTAGTGTTGAGCCAGCACCTAAAGCCCCTATTTTTTCTTTTCTTTTGAGATATCCAATGACATCCAACACAAGAAATCCAGAAAGTCAGACAGGTGAAGTCCAAAGCTCTCACCTTTTCGATCTTCTCCATGCAGCCCTTGCACGTGCTTCTGTTGGACTTGGCATACTCTGCTGCAAAGTCACCCAGTGTCTTCTCCGTCTTGCTGCCAACTCCACCTTGGCCTTTGCCTGAAGCATGAAACACAGCCACGCTCATTTCAGCAGCCTCCACGCAGCTCCAAGGAGCCCCTGTCCTCCTCCTCTACCTCTTGGGATTCCTCTACCAGGACACCTTGTGTTCTGGGTGACCACAGCTGGTCCATCTCATCTACACTTGTTTCTAACCACTGTGGTTGGTTAACAGAGCTTCTTTTCTGGCAATAAAATAAAAAAATTTCTCAGACAGCCTCCTGGAAACAGCACAATGTTAGCTGGTGGTGGTCTCACTGTCCCCCTCTCTCTATTTCCTCTGTAGCCCCCTTCTTCACTTTGGAAAGAACTTAAGTGCTTACTATGAAAACCTTGTACCATACTAAATTCCAACACTGCCTTCTAATTTCCATTACACTTTCATTATCAAAGTTGAGTGTTGAGTTAAAGGGACTATCTTGATATAGGAACAGATAAAAGTATATGTAAGAATTAAATATGTGGAGCTACAAGGATATATTGTACAACACGGGGAATATAACCAATATTTTATAAATATAAATGTAATATATTACATGAGTCACTCTATTGTACACCTGTAATTTATATACTATTGTACATCAACTATACTTCAATTAAAAAAACAAAAACAAGACAGCTGACAAAAAACAACAAAAAACCAAAAAAACCTCCATAATCAAGAGAAAAAAAAATTAAATATGTGGTAAGGTGGCATTCCTAATTAGCGGGGAAAGATTGAATCATTCAATAAAGAATCTTGGGGAAAAATGGCCAACCATTTGGGACAAAAACTAGATTCTTTTCTTATATAAAAATAAACTCCAAGACTGAATGTTTCTCTCCTAAGATCAGGAATAAAGCAAGGCTGTCTTCTCTTACCACAGACAACACCATACTAGAGGCTCTAATACGTGCAGTAGGCAAGAAAAAGAAACAAAACGCGTAAGTGTAGAAAAGAACAAGTAAAGCCATCTCTATTTGTAGATGACATGATTGTAACTGGGATTAGTCTTAAGAATCTACAAAAAAGCTACTAGCACTATTAAGTGAATTTAGCAAATTTGCAGAGCACAAGGTCAATATAAAACATTTCTATATATTAGCAATAAACATACTGGAAAAAGAAATTTTTAACCACACTAAAGAAAAGCACACTACTATTTAAACAGCATTAAAATACACAGAATACTTAGATAAATTTAATAAGACAATAAGACATACAAGATCTCTCTCTACACTGAATCTACAAGATTTTGCTGAAATTAAAGAAGAACTGAGTATCATGTTTATGGACCGAAAGACTCTATTTACTAAGATGTCAATAATCCCCGATTTGATCTACAGATTTGATGCAATGCCAATCAAAATCCTAGCAAGCTTTTCTGAGGGAGAAATTGACAAGTTTACCAGAAAATTTGTAAGGCGATGACAAAGGACCTAGAAAGGTCAAAATACCATTGAAAAAAAACAAATTTAGGGGGCTTCCCTGGTGGCACAGTGGTTGAGAATCTGCCTGCCAATGCAGGGGACACGAGTTCGAGCCCTGGTCTGGGAAGATTCCACATGCCGTGGAGCAACTTGGCCCGTGAGCCACAATTACTGAGCCTGTGCGTCTGGAGCCTGTGCTCCGCAACAAGAGAGGCCGCGATAGTGAGAGGCCCGCGCACCTCGATGAAGAGTGGTCCCTGCTTGCCACAACTAGAGAAAGCCCTCGCACAGAAACGAAGACCCAACACAGCCATAAATAAAATAAATAAATAAAATTAAAAAAACAAAAAACAAAAAACAAATTTAGAGGAATTACACTATAAGACTTCATGACTTACTCTAAGGTTACAATCATTAAGACAGTGGAGTAGTATAAATCAATGGAACCAAATAGAGACCAGATACAGACCTATCATCAACTGATTTTGATAAGGAAGCCAAAGTCTTTTCAACAAATGGTGCTGGAACAAAATAACAGCCACGTGGGAAAAAAAACAAAAAACGTGTGCCTCACACCTAACACAAAAGTTAATTTAAGATAAATAAAATTAAATAATTTAAGATAAGCTAAAACTACAAAACCCCCAGTAGTTCTGGAGTATATCCTTCAATGACCTTAAAGAGTAGGCAAAGATTTCTTAGGAGACAGAAAGTACTACCCAAAAAAGGAGAAAAAAACCCACAAAAAAACAACAAATTGGACTTCATCAAAATGAAAAACTATTGCTCTTCAGAAAATGTCAGTAGGGCTTCCCTGGTGGCGCAGTGGTTAAGAATCCGCCTGCCAATGCAGGGGACACGGGTTTGAGCCCTGGTCTGCAAAGATCCCACATGCCGTGGAGCAACTAAGCCCATGCGCCACAACTACTGAGCCTGCGCTCTAGAGCCCGAGAGCCTCAACTACTGAGCCTGCGAGCCACAACTACTGAAGACCACGCGCCTAGAGCCCCTGCTCCACAACAAGAGAAGCAACTGCAATGAGAAGCCTGCGCACCGCAATGAAGAGTAGCCCCCGCTGGCCGCAACTAGAGAAAGCCCGCGCGCAGCAACGAAGACCCAATGCAGCCAAAAATAAATAAATTAAAAAAAAAAAGTCAGTAAATAAATGAAAAGACAAACCTCTGACTGGGAGAAGGTATTTGCATTATTTATATCTAATAGAGGACACGCACCTAGAATATTCTAAGAACTCTTACAACTCAATAATAAAGACATGCAAATTAAAACCATGATATCACTACACACTTATTGGAATGGCTAATATCAAAAAGAGTGACCATACCAAGTGCTGATGAGGATGTGGAGGAACTCTCAAACAGTGCTGGTGGCAACGTAAAATGGTACAACCGCTTTGGAAAACTGTTTGGCACTTTCTTTAAAAGGCTGAACGTACATCTAACGTATGATCTACCACTCCATTCCTAGGTATATACCCAAGAGAAATGAGAGCACATGTACGTACAGAGCTTGTACACAAGTGTTCGTAGCAGCTGTATTTGTAATGGCCCTAATCTGTCAACAACTTAAAAGTTACCAACAGGAGAATGGATAAACCAAGTGTGATATACTAAAAGACTACTCCTCAGTAATAAAAAAAGAACTGATGACACAGGAGACAACCTGGATAAGTCTCACAGACATTATGCTGAGCGAAAGCAGCTTACGAGAGAAAAAGATACTATTCCTTTTTCCCTGAAACTCTAAATCACACAAAATTAATCCAAAGGGATAGAAATCAGAACAATGGTTACCTTGCTGAGGGGGAGGATGACTTGGAAGGGCATAAGGGATCTTGCTGGGGGTGGCGGGTACAGAAATTTGATGGGGTGACTATTAGATGTGTGTATGCATTTGTCAAAACTCACTGAACTGTACACGTAAAGTCTGTGCATATAACTGTATGTACATTATTTTTAAAATTCCGGATGAAAGATTTCAAAATACCAAAAACAGATACTTTATTCAAAATACCAAAAACAGATACTTTAAGTGAGAAAACAGATATGACAACAAGAACATTTAGTCAAAGATGAAGCTTCAATACGATGAAACAGAAAATAAACCTATCTAAAAGAAAAATGTCAAACCAGGAAAAATATTTGCAAAACATGAGACCAAGAATTAGTATCTTTTGTACTTCACTAAGGAAAAGAAAAATACCCTAAGAGAAAAATGAGGAAAAGACACACACAACTATTAAAGTAACACAAATGACTGATCAACACATGACAAAATGTTCCATGTCACTAGGAGCAAAATGAAAAGGAATGAGAATACTTAGGGATGGTGTGGAAGTGGAGAAATGGGTACATCTCATATTGTTGGTACAAGTGGAACTGATACAACCTTTCTGAAAGGCAAGTTGGCACACACACAGAAGGCCTTCAAATACTTCATCTCTTTCAGCAGTATTTCCCCCTCTTGGAATTAAAGAAAAAAATGGACAGGTGCCCAGGACATACCAGAAATCTGTGGCAGCTCTATGTGTAATAGAGCCAAATGGTTTAAAGTCTAGTTTCAAAAGCAAGAGAGTCTGGACTTGAATCTCAGCTCGAGCATTTACCACCAGCGTAACCTTGGGCCACTTACCTAACCTCTAGGTGTCTCAGCTCCTCAACTGGAAAAACTGGTAAAGGGCTGGGGCAAGGATTCAATGAAATTAATATATGTCAAATACTTGAATGATGCACAAAATTTAGCAAGACCTCAAGAAATGAATACTACGTACCTTTAACAATAATGATGGAAATCTGTAACTTTTAACATGAAGAGTAAATATTAAGTTGTAAAATGCAATAGGTAGGTACAGGGAAATACAAATCAAGATCGCAGTGAAATACCACTTCAAATCATTAGGAAGAGTATTACTAAAAAAAAAAAAAAATCCTGAAAAACCAACCCCCCGCCCCCACCCGCCAAAATCCAGGAAATAAAAGTGTTGATACGGATGTGGAGAAATCAAAACCCCATGTATTACTGGTGGGGATGTATAATCCCGCAGCTGCTGTGGCAAACAGTACTGCAGTTTACACAAAAAATTGAATATAGAATAACCATACGATCCAGCAATTCCACTTCTGGGTATATACACAGGAGGACAGAAGGCAGGGTCTGGAACAGATATTTGTAGACCAATGTTCGCCTATCACCAAAAGGCAGAAACAACACACGTGTCCATCAACAAATGAATGGATAAACAAAATCTGGTATGGCCATGTAACAGAATATTATTCAGCCTTAAAAAGGAAGGAAATTCTGACACACACCACATGAATGAACCCTGAAGACATTATGTGGAGTGAAATAAGTCAGACACAAATGGACAAATATAGTATAAGCCAAACACAAAAGGACAAATACTGTATGATTCCACCCATATGAGGTACTTAGTAATTAGAAGTAGTCAAATTCACAGAGACAGAAATAAGAGTGGTTGTCAGAGACTGGGGGGAGGTAAATGAGGAATAACTGTTTAATGGGTATGGAGTATTAGTTTGGGAAGATGGCAAAGTTTTGGAGATGAATGGTGGTGATGACTGCATAACAACGTGAATGCACTTAATACCACTGAAACGTACACTTAAAAATGGTTACGATGGTAAATATTGTGTTATGTATACTTTATCACAAGAAAAGGTGACTGAACATTAAAAAAAGTTAATACTTAAGGTAGAATCCCACTTTTGCAGGAATGAAAACACACAAACACACACGCATCAATATATTTGAATAGAAAATAATTTTCTAATAAGACACCTGCAACATTAATGATAGTTCTTTCTGAATTACAGGATCTGGGACGATTTAACTTTTTGTTCTCATCAACAGCCTGGAGTCACAACAACAGGTTAAACTGGGTCAGTTCACAGCAAGGCAGAGAAATGAGAATGCAGTCTCAGGAGATCTCCTTCAAATGGGGCCAAAAAAAAAAAAACTGTTTAAAATTTAAAGGCATCTCAGCAAGTTTGCGGATGCTGACAAACTGACCAAGGCCTATATGGAGAGGCAGAGGACCCAGAATAGCCAATACAATATTGAAGAGGAACAAAGTCAGGGGACTGACACTGCCTGACTGCAAGACTTGCTATAAAGCTATATAATCAAGACAGTGTGGTACTGGTGAAATACACAAATTGATAAATATGCCAGAATACAGCCCAGGCGTACACCCACACAGATACAATCAACTGATGTTTGAGGAGCAAAGGCAACACAGTGGAGAACAGCCTTTTCAACAAGTGGTGCGGGGACAACTGGGCATCCGTGTGCAAAAAAAAAAAATTTAATCTAGACAACAGATTAAACCTGTCGCAAATATAAACTCAAAATGGATCACAGACTTAAATGTATTGATAAAACACAAAACTATAAAACTCCTAGAAGATAACACAGGAGAAAATCTAGATTACCTTGGGTATGGTGATGACTTTTTAGACACAATACCAAACCTAGTACATTAAAGAAATAATTGAGAAGCTAGACTTTATTAAAATCGAAAATGTCAAAAAAAAATAAATCAAAAATATCTACTCTGTGAAAGACAGTGCCAAGAGAATAAAAAAGACAAGCCACAGACCGAGAGAAAATACTTGCAAAAGACACATCTGATCAAGGACTGTTGTCCAAACTATATGAGGAACTCAGTAAAACGAACCTGACTAAAATTGGGAAAATATCTGAACAGACCCTTTACCAAAGAACATATACAGATGGCAAATAGACATGTGAAAAGATGCTCAACATCATATGGTACTAAGGAACTGCAAATTAAAATGAGATATCACTACGAACATTTTAGATTGCCAAAATCCAAAACATTGGTAAAAAATGCTGGTAAGAACGTGGAGTTAACAGGAACTCTCATCCATTGCTGGTGGTAATGTAAACGGTTTGGCCACTTTAGAAGACAGCTCGCAGTCTAAACACACTCTTACCATACAATCCAGCAATTGTGTGCCTTGGTATTTACCCAAATGAGTTGAAAACTTAGGTCTACCCAAAACCCTGCACATGGATGTTTATAGCAGTTTTATTCATAATTGCCAAAACTTGGAAGCACCCACGGTGTCCTTAAATAGGTGAATGGATAAACTGTGGTACCTCCAGACAATGGAATATTATTCAGTGCCCAAAAGAAGTAAGTTACTGAGCTGTGAAAAGATATGCAGGAACCTTAAATGCATTATTACTAAATGAAATAAGCCAATTTGAAAAGGTTGCATACTGTTTGATTCTAACTATGTGACATTCTAGAAAAGATGAAACTATGCAGATAGGAAAAATGTCAGTGGTTGGGAGAGGGAAGGATTAACAGGTGGAACACAGAGGAATTTTATAAGAGAGTGGAAATACTCTGTACGACGTTATAATGATTGATATATGTCATTATACATTTGCCCAAACCCATATAAGACGTACAACACCACGAGTGATGACTAATATAAACTATGGACTTTGGGTGATGATGTATCAGTACAGGTTCAGTGACTGTAACAAATGGACCATCTGCTGGGGGATGTTGATGGTGGCGGAGGTCATGCCTCTGTGGGTACATGGGAACTCTCTGTACTTTCTGCTTAATTTTGCTGTGAACCTAAAACTACTTTAAAAACAAGGTCTAGGGCTTCCCTGGTGGCGCAGTGGTTGAGAATCTGCCTGCCAATGCAGGGGACATGGGTTCGAGCCCTGGTCTGGGAAGATCCCACATGCCGCGGAGCGGCTGGGCCCATGAGCCACAATTACTGAGCTTGCGCGTCTGGAGCCTGTGCTCCGCAACAAGACAGGCCGCGATAATGAGAGGCCCGCACACCGCGATGAAGAGTGGCCCCCGCTTGCCATAACTAGAGAGAGCCCTCGCACAGAAACGAAGACCCAACATAGCCATAAATAAATAAATTTAAAAAATTAAAAAAAAAAAAAAGTTTATAAAAAATAAAAAAAAAAATAAAAACAAGGTCTATTAAAGACAACAACTGCAACAAATTCAAAGGCTACATTTCAAGCATCTGGAGAAATAATATCCTGCACCAAACAGAACACTGGGTCACTGAGGCGCTGCTGAAATAACAGAGGGGTAAGCTGAAGGACCTTTCCTTTGCTCCCACAGAAAAGCTCCCCCTCCCCCCGACAACCCAGGAAGCTTCCGGGGTTGGGGCGACCCCCGCACCTCCCCAGTGTGCACGCACCCGTCACCCCTCCAGCCTCGGCCGTCTTCTTGACCTTCTGCTGGTCGTCCCAGCGGAGCTCGGAGAACCCATCCACCTCGACGTCAGGGTGCCGTATGGAGTGGCCGACCTTCCAGAAGCAGGAGAAGTGGTACCAGTGCGGGACCTTCCCATCGAACATGGGCGACTAGAGGGGCGGAACCAGAGGAGGAAAAGAGCAGTGAGTCTCAGGCCCGGCCCTCAGCACCTGGCATCCTAGCCCCCGCCTGCTTACCTGTAAACCAAGGGCAGCCTTCTCTCCACTCCCCAACGTCGCAGGGGAAAAGCTGCAAACGGATGGGCAATCAGCACCCACCCCTCAGCTATGAAAGCTGCTGCGCCTGCTGCCGAGCCCGCCGTGGGGACAGGGACCAGGACGTCCCTCGGGACTGACCGGCGTTTCCGCTAAGAGTTCAGCGTACTGTTACCAAAGTCGCGGCCACGCTTCAGTCACAGGCTCAGCCCAGAGCTCAGTGAGGGCACAGGAGACGCAAGTCCTGCGTCCTGCACGCCTACATGCGGACAGGCCCCCCCTCCAGGCCCGGCCGCCAGGCCCAAAGGGCTCTGTGCACTTAGAACAATGCGGAACAAGTCCCAGCTCAGGCGCCAGGCCGAGCAAATGTGTCAGAGAAGTGTCACGCCGGCAGCGAGCCACGCAGATGTGCGTGCGATGGAGAACTTCTATGAGGGAGAGTGAGAGGGACGTGGGGGGGGGGGTCACCTCACCCCCAGCAGCTGGGAGGTCCCTCCTGCCCCTCACCAGCCACCAGGGGACACCCTGCAGTTGCCTCTGGGGAGCCAGCGCCCTTATTTCACAGTTGCATGGGGGTGGGGGTCAGACAGGCAGCAAGTGACTCAGCCTCAACTTGAAACAGTGACCACGGTTGGTTCTTTCCACTACACTGCTCGGCAGGAAGAGGTACTTAAAAATATACAAACGGTCTGACCGGAGCAAGAGAGGCCCCAAACATCTGCTTTGATAGAACATAAATCTAAATGTCAAGCAGATGGCATAAAACAGCATTAAAAATAAATACCATGCAGAACTTTCAGGATGGAGTCGTGCGGACAGGGGAAGTACTCTGAAAAAGCAGTGACAAGATTTCCCAACTGGCCCTCTCCTACTAGGTGAGCGGCCTCTCTCTGGATTTAATATACGGTATTAAATAAAGTGTAGGGTTAATAAGGCTGGGGCACAAGGACTCTTCAGCATCAAGCAGCTTGGGTTTACAGCAGCACCGGCCGTTCGCTGGGCCCAGAATGTGCCCCAGCCCTACCTGGGGCGAACGGCACTTCCTCAGGTCCCATAACACCCCTTCCCATGGCCCCCCAGAGTCAAGATCCATTTGGGTTATTATCTGATCAATGTCTGTGTCCTGCGTCGGGTTAGAAGCTCCCAGAGAGGCACGATGCCTGTCTTGCTAGCAACCGGCAACGCCCGCTCACGGCAGGCACTCAAACAGTGTCTGTGGAGTGCCCCAAGTCTGGAGGGAAGAGGGAAGAAAGGTGGGATGGAGGAACTCCTGCCGTGGAAAAGACGCTCCCTCCAAACCTAAGACAGCTTTCCCCACCCCCAACCAGACAACAAACGGCATTTCAGAGAGTAGACTTGTGCCCTGGCTCTCAAACTTTCACCAAGGCAGCCGACACATCGTTAAGCGTCTGGACGTCTTGCTACAACATCTGTGGTGGCCTCGACCTGGGTCTTCCTGCCCTGGGACCCCTGTCTAAGCCTGCTCTAAGAGAAAAGGGGGGCACGTGGCTCAGTGGCTTTGCCCCCCACTGGAACTCATGGCCGTGACATTTCTTCCTGGCTCTGCTGGGGCCTGACACTTGCCCCTTAAACTTCGGTCTGGGTGCCATGCCCCCAACCACTGGCGCACTGCCAGGCACCAGAGAGGAGGCCTGCACAAGGGTGTACTCACAGCACAGGCGTGGGGGACTGTTAGGGCTCCCGTCCTCCCCCAAAAGAGGAAAGACCCCTTAACCAAGGCAAGGATTTACTTTGGAACTCAGGACTGAGAATGATACAGCCGGAAGGGAACTGGACCAAGGGCACAAGACGACTGGCTCCAGTCGGCAGCTACCAGGCTCGAGCAAGCAGCAGAATCCTTGGCTGTACACTCAGCAAACATGAGCGCCTACCACACACCGGGGTCCTCACCCAGCCACTCTCAGTCTGTTTCCAGGGAAACGGGCCATAAACGGAGGGAATGACCACTATAACGAAGAAAGTCACCATGCAGTTTGCTGCAGGCCCTCCCAAGAACACCAACAAGTCAAAAGGCTGGAAGGCCCAGTTCATCCCCTCGAGGCTGCCCCAGGGCATGCCAGCTAAAGTATCAGGTATTTGATACTCAGAGAACAATCCTCCCATACAAAATGTAAAAGAAGGTATTTAAATCCAAGGGAAGTGGGGCGGGGCGGGGCGGGGCGGGCAGGCGGGGAAGAATGGCTTCTTTCTTTCTGGCCTTCGCCAGCGCAGCCTACAAGACCAATGTTACATTCTGAGTTAAAACTCCACCCCCAGTGACAGAGAAAACCACACTTAATTTTAATAATAATTTCCTTCACTATCGCAGAGGGAGGATCCAGAAATGTTAGACTTTCTTGCCGCCTGGACTCCGACAGAGAGAGCCAACCCACCTCTTCATTCCTCACCAGTGTCCTCGTCTCCACACACTGGCTGGACTGAGGTTTTCTGTCTGTCTTTCCCAATAGAACAGGGTCATCTTGGCTGTCCGGTGAAGGCTATGCATGTCCCTTTCTCAGACTAACATTTTCAAATGCATGATAAAATACATAGGCTCACAAAGGAAATCAACTATATTGAAATAATTATCAAAACATTTAAAACATTTACTGGGATACAGTCATCTACAAGCTTTAAAGCATTAAATAACAAGACACAGTACCCACTTTAGTAACTACTGTGATCTTGTAGCGATGTGCGTAAATGGTTATTTTAAGAAATCCCCAACAACTGTAAAGTGATGTGAAAATAACAGTAACTACTACTGATGACAAAAATCACAGGTACTGCTAATGCGCCTTTGCTTTGCAGGTTACATTCATAATTGTAGGAAGTAATGAATTGTAACTTAAGTCTAGTGAAGACAGGGATGCATATTTTTTCTCACTGAAACTCATGGACCTCTTGAGTTCTATCTGCCATCCCACAGACTCCAGGTTAAGAGCCCCGGCAATAATGGCAACTTCATACGATCGGCGGCCCAAACATTAGGGTGAAAAGATGCTCTGCGGGAGATATAGCGCCTCAAATGGTAGGCCTTGCCCACTTCTCCATCCTCAACTTCCTGCCACTTCTGTGGTGAGCTCCCATCTTGGGCACATCATGCCTAGGGCACAGCTCCATCAGGTGGCACCCACCCCTGTACAGCAATGTTTACCAGTCATCACCCCTTTAACCAAACTGGAAGCTCCCTGGGGTGGAGTCTCTCCTTGTGCCCCTAGTTCCTAACACAGTGCCCAGAACCTAGCAGCTGCTCAGCGAGTGTTTACTGAACGAATAAGTATTGTGTGCCAGGTACTGAGCTAGATGGTGCTGAGGCTGATTCCAAGATGACAACCTCAGTCCCTGCCATAGTATGAAATGAGACAGCCTGAGTACACTATGGTACCCACTCCCCTCCACCCAGTAACTGCTGCAAATCCAGCAGTACCATCTGGTCATTCATAAAACACATACTGCCTCACCGCCCGGAGGGAAAAGGAAAATCAAGTTACCTTGACCATGAGCACTAAGCTTGGATAAAAGCTTTCTATTGGGGGTGGGGAAGACAGGGCAGGTGGGAACCCTGATTAGGCAGGCAGACAGGAGGCAGGAACCTCCAGACACACTACCTCACTCCAACACCCCTCCCGCCATCTGGCAAGCCTCAGGGACCACCGGAGGGAAATCCCGACTCTGTCAAGAAGCCCAGTTGAGGAACCCCAGGAGCCACTCTTACTCAAACCAGATAGCTGCAAAGGCATCAGGAGGACGTGTCTGTGAACTTGGAAAGTTTGAGGAAAATGTTAAACCATAAATTAAGCCAAAAGTGAATGCACTGTACTGAAATGACACCAACTTGCATAGTTTTGCATAATTAAAAAAAAATGAGTGAGCGGGTGTTGAAATGATAGCCAAAAATAGATTAAAAAAAAAAAAGAAAACCCTCACTTGCCAGTCGCCACCATCAATGTAGGACAAAAATCTTCCAGAATAAGGTAGGTCAAAACCAGACTAGCTTCAAAAGACCACGCGTACGTTTTCTTTCCAAGGCGAATGACAATAAAACAAACCCAGAAATGAGGACAGAAGCGGCTGCTTATTTTTACAAAGTAAAAGGCATCACCAGCTCCTGACCGTATTTCCCGGGCTTTTGCTGCAAGATCAGCAAAACCTTCCAGAAGGGTCCACCCGGCGGGCCATACACGGGACGAGAGGAAGCAGCTGCGCCCGCAGGCCCCGCGCGGGCTCGGAGGGGCCGGCCCGGCCTGCAGCTCCCGACCAGCCCTCCCCCCACCCTCCCCGGACGCGCGGAAGCCCCAGTCTCGCACAAAGCGGCCTCTCCGCCCGCACCTGCACCATGATGGCCATCCGGAGCGAGTCCTTGGGGATGCTCTCGCTGCATTTCTTGCAAGAGGCGCGCCCGCTCTTGGCGTACTCGACCCGGTAGAGCTTGTCCGATGACTCCGCCATCCTCCTCCTCGAGCTGCTGCAGCTCCGGGAGCCCGACGCCGCTACCTGGAGACCCGCTGCTGCTATCGCCGCCTCGCCCGCCGGTCCGCTCGCCGCTGGCGCCCGAGCGTCTAGAGACGCAGCCGCCGCCGCCTCCGAGCACGCCGCGTAGGCCAACCGCCGCTCCGGATAGATTGCTGATGCCTGGCGGCGGGCACGCCCCGGCGCCCGCGCTTACGGGGCGGGGCCGCCGGCGCGCGCGCCCCCTGCCGGCAGTGGGGCGGCGTTTCCCCTGCGCCTGAGGCTTCGGGAGCTCAACCCTGGCTGCTGCGAACCGAAGCCGGGCTTATCCAGCGCCTGTAGCTCTTTGAAGGACGAAGCGCCACCCCTTTAACCACTTGCCCCCAGGAGGGCCTACATGCTCTCACAATTAATTCCACCCTCGTCCCTTTTTAATACGTGTATCCTCTCTCCCCTGAGGGCGGACAGGTCTGGAAGGCGCTGGGCTGGCTCGGGAATGTGGTTGATCTGCCAAAGAGAGGTCAACCTGGGCTGGCCCTCGGCGGACGTTCTAACTGCAGTCCCCAGACCGTTGGGACCCAATACTAACTGAAATCTAGCATCGCCTTCATTATGAATTTTAATGCATGGATACAGATTCCGGGAGTCTTAGCAATACCTGACTTTGTCAGCAATAGTTACCACAGGTGCTTTCGTATCACTTTACGATTGTTGGAGAGAACTCAGTATTAAGCTCATCACTACTTAAATTGCGGTAGTTAAGAGACCTGCTGTGGGGCTTCCCTGGTGGCGCAGTGGTTGAGAGTCCGTCTGCCAGTGCAGAGGACACAGGTTCGAGCCCTGGTCTGGGAAGATCCCGCATGCCGCGGAGCAACTGGGCCTGTGAGCCACAATTACTGAGCCTGCGCGTCTGGAGCGTGTGCTCCGCAACAAGAGAGGCCGCGATAATGAGAGGCCCGCACACCGCGATGAAGAGTGGCCCCCACTTGCCACAACTAGAGAAAGCCCTCGCACAGAAACGAAGACCCGCTTCCTGCCTGTTCCTCAAACGCCACAAATTCACTCCCACCTTGGAGATTCGGAGATCTGCATTTACGTTTCCTGAACAGTCGTTACCAGTGAGTGCAGGGCTCACTCCCTCTCTTCGTTCAGCTTCTGCTCACACATCACTGCGATGATCCCAGCTAAGATGCTTCGTCTGCTTGCCCTGCTTGTGTTCTTCTTTGCACTTATTACTCCTAAGCATATTTCATACACATGTATATGTTTATTGTCTGTCTCTTTCACCAAAATGTAAGCTCCACCAGGGCAGGGGTTTTTATCAGTTTTGCATGTAGTAATATTCTCAGTGCCTGGAACAGTGCCAAGCACTCAAAATATTTTGTTGAATGAATGAATGAATCCACATTTGGCACTTCCTCTGCACAGCCCACCTGCTTAATAATAAGGTTCCTTCACACTTATATAGATTTTCGTGTTTTACAATGGGCCTTCCCAAACATTATTTTGTTTGCTTATCATTATAATGCTGTAAAATAGTTTTCTTTTTTCAAAAAACTAATAAACTATTATATTTACTTAGAAGCATTCAGGCTGTCACAAAACCGTTACAACTCCCCCGACCCCTAATTACAGAGTAGAATTCAGTAACAGAACAATTATTTCGTATAAGCTGCATGAAAGACAACTGAAAAAATGACAGTGCCCCTATATAATTAATTTGTCCTGTGCACCTACAAGAACCTGCTTTGAATTCCCATGCTGGGTCACAACCCGTATACAATACCAGGTAAGGTTAGTGGCCTTGGAAAATATCACCAGGACAGGGTTGTATAAAAAATTATTTGGGAATTCTTGTTAACAATAACCCCCCACCCCAAAAAGGGGCAGTTTAAAAGAAAATCTTACCCAGCTTTACATTTCAATTTTTTTTTTTAACTTAAAAGGAATGAAAAAAAAATGAATTGTGTCCAGGGAGGTTAAATGCTTCATAGACAAGAAAAAAAATGCTGCCCTAGAACCACTTCATTCATCATCATCATCTTCAACTTTGTTGTCTTTATCTTCCTCTTCCTCATCTTTCCTTCTTTCTCTTTCTCCTCTACCTTTTTATTCTTGTCTGGATCAGCCTTGACAGCCTCCTTTTTTTTTTTTTTGCCACATCAGCTTTCCTTTGGCTCAGGATGCAGCAAGATCCTTTCGATACTTTTCCTTCCTCTGAACAGCCTTCTTTTCAGGCTGCCTGCCATCCTCAGCACTGTCACTCACATCTCTCCCAGTTTCTTTGCATCATTGCCAGTAGACAGACCAGGATCTCCTGTGGTTTGGGGGTGGTACTCAGAAGACGAGAAAGAGGCCAAAGGAGGCTTTTTGGGTGGTTGAAATCCCTGAACTTCTTTTGGTTTCCATTTTGGGAGGAATAAAAGTTTTCATTTCTGTTTTATAAGGGGCCTTGTCCACTCTTGACATTTCTCCAATTTCCTTTCTCTTTGGCAGACAAGGCTTTCCACCTTTCCGAGCACTTTAAAGAACGTCTTGAGAAGTTGACCGAAGCATCTGGATGGTTTTTCCTGAGCTCCTCCCAGCAAGTTTACCCAGAGTGCCTATGATGCCATTTGGCCTCAGGCTTTTTAGGACCTCCTCTGCCCGTGTTTAGTTATTTTTCCTCAGGGAGGCACAGAGCTGCTCGGCACCCCTTGCTCTCACTTGCCTCGGCAGTGTCTCTAGGTATTTTTAATCCCCGTTTTCACGTAAGAACATGAACCCGACAGGTCTGGAGACTTGCTCATCCCTTGGGCATTGAAGCCTTGTCTGCTGCCTCTCCTAACTCTTTCCTCTCCCTCCCTCTGCCATTGTCTTCACCACCTCGCCCCGCAGCATTATTCTTCTCAACCTCTTTCAACATGTCCATTGCCAAAGTTATCTTTTTTAAAAACAAGTTTGGTCATGACTTCTACCCTGCTCAAACCCCTCTGTTGAATCCCTGTATTAAAACTTTCTGATTATATGTGACAGAAGCCCGGCTTGAAAAAAAAATACGCCAAAAGGGGGATTTGGGGAGGGGGTATACTGGGGTATCTACAGAACAGAAGGAAGAATTAACCAGACCATGGGAAGGACGAAATGCAGATGGACAGCAGAGATGGTGGGATCTAGGGACTGAGATGCCTCTGGGACTCTGTCTGCTTCTTGTCTCTGCTTCTCCAGAGCATCTTTCTCATAGGAGACCGGCTTCTGCCACATACGGCAGAGATCAAGGCCACCGATGTCTCTTGACCTCTCTTTTTTTATGGCTCCTACCACGAGGAGGAGGGTCTTTTTTCCTCTGTTTTGCATAAGACATTCCGGTTGAGAATTCTGATGAAACCATTGTGGGTCAGATGCCCACCCCTGGACCAATGAACAGGGACCCAGAGGTACAGTCATGTAAGAACATGGGGGCTTTCCTAAAGCCATGTGGATGGGGTGAGGGATGTCCCCAGAGAAAGAAGGGGCTAGGCGGACAATAGTCACTCCACTTTGCCGAACCAGACCGAGACAGCTGGTGGCCTGAAGGCCGCATTCGGCCTATGACATTGTCTTGAATAGGCTTAAAATTGTTTTGAACTATTTGTCAACATTTCAAAACCTGGATATTTCTCATAAAAGCCTGGATTTCAACATATTCCTTGAAAATGTTGAAATGTGGGATCACTGGGCCCTTACATTCTCACGTGGCAACAATTGGCTGGAGCTGAATGGAGGTTGCTCATTTAAATGGGGTATTCAATTGTTGCTGTCCTCTGACCTCTTGCTACTTCCCTGTTGTAGTTATCTATTGCTGCATAATCAACCACTCAAAACTAAGAGGTGAAAAACAATAAAAGTCATTTATGATCATTACCTGTCATGTTTCCGGGGGTTTGCTGGGTTCAGCCAGGTGGGTCTCACCTAGGGTCTCAGGTGGTCGCAGTCAGAGGGGGATGAGGCTGAAGTCTTCTCAGAGGCTTCCTTTGGTGGCTGCAGCTGGCTCCTGGCTGAGATGTCAGCTGGGGCTCTCAGCTGAAACACCTCCACGTGGCCTGGGCTCCCTTGCAGCGTGGCAGCTGCCCTCCCCTCTCAGGGCAGACTCAATCCTGTGCTCAGTGCTCTGGGTTCACTTTTTAAGTTACATGCTTTCATTTTCAGGTAAGAAAACGAGGACACAGAGAGATGAATGGATGTGCTTAAGGTCACCTGGTATTCAAGCCAGGAAGAGAACTGAACCTCTGCCTTTTCCCTCTCAGTTTACAGGTTAAGCTGCTGTCTCCTCCATCCTTCTCTCTGTGCTGAAAGCTCTGTTGTCTTAGGCCCTTCCTCGTACTGCAGCCAGCTGTGGCCAGAGCTGGCCCCTCGCTAGGTTTCAGCTCTTCCTTAGCAGAGACTCTGTTTTGCCCGACTCTTTTTCTCTATGCCAGCTTGATGCCTGGCATTTAGTAGCCCTCAGAAGATGTTTATTTAATCAGTTCCCTGTTTTTCAAGCACCCTCAATTTTCTCTTAGTTGTCTAGCCAGCTCCAAAGGAATCCCAGTTCCTGGTGTGTGTGGGGATGGGCAACGGAGTAGGAGCAAGGAAATGTGTCCCCACCTGCTCACCACGTCTCAGGACCTCCAGAGATGCCTGAGGAGCCCCTGAGGCCACATATTGTTGTCTTGTGGGGGAAGGGTGTGTGTGTGTGAGGGACTGAGCTTAAGGGATTTATTGTGGTTTTCCTTTGATAAAACTAAACAACAAAAACAAACAACAAATTAACTAATACAGGCATAAATAGAATAAAGAGTGAAAGCCTTTAATCAATCCCTCCCTGTTCCTGTTCCCACACTTCGGAGGTCATCACTCATCACTGTTTACAGTTCCTCCTATATCCTGCCAGATTCTTTCTCTATACACACACACACACACACACGCACACACATGAGATCATATTATGTACGTATTGTACTCTACATTTTTTTTAATATCCCAGAGATACTTCTTTCAATGGCTGCAGGCAAATTTATAAAATAGATGAACCATACTTTTGTTGGTTTGTTTGGAGAGATGACAATGTTATTTATATTTATTTTATCTATACTGAGTTTTCATATTTCACACATGATATACAAACACATTCTTTTTGTAAAATATTTAGACCTGTGTTCAATACAGCAGCCACTAGCCGCATGTGACTACCGAGCACCTGAAATGCAGTGCGTTGGAATTGAGATGTGTTGTACGTGTAAATGCACATTGGATTTTGGAGACTTAGTATGAAAAAAATATCTCATTAGTAATTGTTTATATTGATTACATGTTGAATTGATACTATTTTGGAATATTGGGTTAAATAAAATATATTATTAAAATTAATTTTATGTTTCTTTTTCTAAAGTGTGGCTAGTAGTCACAGGGAACTATAGTCAATGTTCTGTGATAAACCATAATGGAAAAGAAATTTAAAAAGAATGTATACAGTATATGTATAGCTGAATCACTTTGCTGCACAGCAGAACTTAACACAACATTTTAAATCAACTATATTTCAATAAAACAATAAAATGTGGCTAGTAGAAAATTAAAAATTGCATACGTGTCTTGCATTATATTTCTTTTGGGCAGAGTTGATTTAAATTTTTATTTATTTTTATTTATTTATGGCTGTGCTGGGTCTTCATTTCTGTGCGAGGGCTTTCTCTAGTTGCGGCAAGTGGGGGCTACTCTTCATCGCGGTGCGCGGGCCTCTCACTATTGCGGCCTCTGTTGTTGCGGAGCACAGGCTCCAGACACGCAGGCTCAGTAATTGTGGCTCACGGGCCCAGTTGCTCCGCGGCATGTGGGATCTTCCCAGACCAGGGCTTGAACCCGTGTCCCCTGCATTGGCAGGCAGATTCTCAACCACTGCGCCACCAGGGAAGCCCCCAGAGTTGATTTAGAGAATACAAACATGTACAGAACAAAAGATGAAAGTTCTACTTCATCATCAAACCTCCTTCCCTCCCTGAGTTGTCACTTATTTTTTTCTTTTTTCCAATGTGTATTTAAGGCTATATACTTTATCCTGAGTTATGTTTTTGCTATATTTTTCAGATTTTGTATGTATATTGTGATTTTGTTTGTTTTTGAAAAAGTTTATTCTCTTATTTTCCATAAATACTTTAATTGCAAATAGAGTTGCTTTAAATTAAACAAGTAATACAAGACTTTTAAAATAAAGACAGTGAACTCTTCCTGTTTTTCCACAACCCTGATCCTTCTCCAGAATGCATTGTTTTGGATATTGGCATTGCCACCTACCAAATTAAAGACAGAAGTAGAAATGCTAATATCTGAATAATAGGAATCCCAGAAAGAGAAGAATGGAAATGGAGAGAAGGAAATATTTCAAGAAATAATGCAACAAGGTCCTACTGTATAGCACAGGGAACTATATTCAATATCCTGTGATAAACCATAATGGAAAAGAATATTTTTAAAAAAGAATGTCTATATGTGTATAATTGAGTCACTTTGCTGTACAACAGAGATTGGCACAGCATTGTAAATCAACTCTACTTCAATAAAAAAAATAAAATTAAAGAAAGGAAAAAAGACATAATGAAGGTAGTTCCTCAAAATTAAAAAAAAAAAAAGGCAACAAACATGAAAGACATTCAGTTGCAAGATCCACAGAATTCCAGAGAGAAAAGAAAAGGAAAAACCCACCCATAGACTAATACAGAAGTGTAAGAATACCAAAAATAAAGAGAAAATTGTAAAAACCTTTGTAAAGAAAGAGAAGATCACACAAAGAAACAAAAATCAATTTGCCATCAGATTTTCCAACAGCAAAATGGTGTAGTATTGATCAGAGAGAGACTTCAGAGGGAAAGATATCTTTCATAGGAGAAGATACGGACATCAAGATTAACTAGCAAATTAACACATTCACCATAAACCGTAGACGTTAGTCAGACCTTATGAGGAAAAAGAGACAAAATAGGGAGAAAACAGGCAAGGCCTCAAAGGGCTTTCCACATTTTGATCACACAAAAAAAGAAGGCAAGAACACAGAGAGAGTTGAGGTGTCAGTGGAAGTGGAAACTGCACATCCTGATGGGCCTGGCAAAGGAACCCTCTTGTGATAATACTACTATACTTAAAAACCCACATGCTAGTGAAAAAAGCACCAATTTGAAGGAGCCATCCATGATTTAGAGTGCTTCAACTTGGAGAAACATCTGAGGTAGAGTTTGGGGAGGGTCTGAACACAGACAAAGATGTGAGGACATAGAGAAAGAATGTGAGTTATGTTTTAAAAGTATCAGTCTATATGATCAAGAGAGCTTCCGTAAAAGAAAACACTGATAAGTTGTACTTCATCAAAATTTAAAACTTGTGCTTTTCAAATGACACTATTAAGACGCCAAAGAAACAAGTTATAGAATATATTTGCAACAGGTATATCTGACGAGGAATTTGAATCCAGACTATATATCAATAAAAAGCTTCTATATGTTAATATTAAACAAGCAAGCAACCTAATACAGATGAGCAAAAGACTTGAGTAGACATCTCAGGAAAGCAGATGTATGGATGGGACTTCCCTGGTGGCGCAGTGGTTAAGAATCTGACTGCCAATGCAGGGGACCCAGGTTCGAGCCCTGGTCCGGGAAGATTCCACATGCTGCGGAGCTACTGAGCCCGTGTGCCACAACTACAGAGCCTGCACTCTAGAGCCAGTGAGCCACAACTACAGAAGCCCGCGCACCTAGAGCCCGTGCTGCACAACAGAAGCCACTGAAATGAGAAGCCCACGCACTGCAACAAAGAGTAGCCCCTGCTCGCTGCAACTAGAGGAAGCCTGAGTGCAACAACGAAGACCCAATGCAGCCTAAATAAATAAATAACTTAATTAATTAATTAAAAAAAAGAAAATTTGTGGATGTCTTATAAGCGAGGAGCTCAGGAGCATGAGTCAGCAGGAAGTGCAAATTAAAATCATAATGAGATACTATTTCATACCCAACGGAACAGCTACTATTAAAAAGGCTGACAATTCCAAGTGTTGGTGAGGATGTAGAGGAAGTGGAGCTCCTCTACATTGCTGGTGGGATTATAAAGGGAACAACTACTTTGGAGAACTCTTTGACGGTTTCTTATAAATTATATATGTACATCTATGCCATGATCCAGGAATTCCATTCCTATATTGTCAAGAATAATGAAAACATGTGCCGTAAAAAGACTGAAAGAATCATATCAACTTTATTTACAGTAACCAAACACTAGAAACCACCCAACACCCTTCAATAGGTTAATAGATAACAAATTATACTATATTCTTACAAAGGACTATGCCTCAGCAGTAAAAAGCAATAAACTACTGATAACAATAAAGACAAATATTAAAAACATCATATTGAGTAAAAGAAGCCAACTACAAAGTATTAATACTATATGATTCTGGTGATAGAAATCAGAACAGTAATTGCAGCAGGAGTGGGTGGGCAGGTATTGACTGGAAGGGGCATGTGGCATCTTTCTGGGGTGATGGAAATGTTTTGCATCTTGTTTTGAGTTTTAATAACTTGGGGGTTTACAGCTGCTGAAACTCACCAAACTGAACACTTAAGATCTGTGTAGTTTATTGTGTGTAAATTATACTTTGATTTTTTAAATGAATTAATTAGGTCTCGTCGGGACTTAGTTGTGGCAGATGGCTTCCTAGCTGTGGCATGGGAACTCTTAGCTGTGGCATGCATGTGGGATCTAGTTCCCGGACCAGGGATTGAACCTGGGCCCCCTGCATTGGGAGCCCAGAGTCTTAACCACTGCGCCACCAGGGAAGTCCCTACCTTGATTTTTTAAAAAATGGTTATTCTTTAAAAAAAAGACTAAATAAAAAATTAAAATGCTCAGAACTGAATGATAGTGAAAACATTTTGTTTCAAAGTTGTGGAATCCAGCAAGATTGACCTTCTAAGGGCAATTTATAGTCTTAAATACTTATATTAGAACAGAAGAAAGCCTCAAAATGAGTGAGCTAATGTCCATATTTAAGAAGTGATAATAAATGTCCAGCAACAGATGAATGGATAAAGAAGATGGGGTATATATAACAGTGGAATATTACTCAGCCATAAAAAAGAATGAAAAAATGCCATTTGCAGCAACATGGATGGACCTAGAGATTACCACACTAAGTAAAGTAAGTCAGACAGAGAAAGACAAATACATGATATTGCTTATATGTGGAATCTAAAAATGATACAAATGAACTTATTTACAAAACAGAAATAGAGTCACAGAAGTAGAAAACAAACTTATGTTACCAGGGAGGAAAGAGAGGGAGGGATAAATTGGGAGATTGGGATTGACATATACACACTACTATGTATAAAATAGGTAACTAATAAGGACCTACTGTATAGCACAGGGAAGTCTACTCAATACTCTGTAATGACCTATATGGGAAAAGAATCTAAAAGAGTGGATATATGTATGTGTATAACTGATTCACCTTACTGTACAGCAGAAACTAACACAGCATTGTAAATCAAGTATACTCCAATAAAGATTTTTAAAAAGTAATAATAAACAACAAGGATTTACTGTATAGTACAGGGTGCTAGATTCAATATCTTATAATATCCTATAATGGAAAAGAATTGAAAAAAAAAAATATATATATCTGAATTGCTTTGCTGTACACCTGAAACTAACATAATATTGTAAATCAACTGTACTTCAATTTAAAAAAATAGGTAAAAAAAGGGAAGTGACAAAAAACAATAGAATAAACTCAAGGTAAGTATAAAGACAGAGTAAAATAAACAAGAGCAGAAATCAGTGATCAGTGAAATAAAAAATGAAGGTAAAATAGAAAATATCAGCTAGCCAAAAGTTGGTTTTTTTAAATTTATTTTAACTGTGATGAAATACACATATTTCATGGTTAAAAATGAACCATTTTTAAGAGAATGTATTAGATGTGGATGGACCTAGAGAGTATCATACTTACTGCATGAAGTAAGTAAGAGAAAAGCAAATATCATATAATAATGCATATATGTGGAATCTAGAAAAATGGTATAGATGATCTTATTTGCAAAGCACAAATAGAGACACATGTAGAGAACAAATGTATGGATACTAAAGGGAAAGAGGTGGGGGGAGAGGAATTGGGAGACTGGTATTGACACATATACATTATTGATACTATGTATAAAATAGACAACTGATGGGAACATACTGTAGAGCACAGGGAACTCTACCTAATGCACTGTGGTGTCCTAAATGGGAAGGAAGTCCAAAGGGAGGGGAGATCTGTATGTGTATGGCTGATTCATTTTGTTGTGCAGTGGAGGCTAACACAACATTGTAAAGCAACCACACTCCAATAAAAATTAATTAAAAAAAGAGAATGTATTCAGCTGTAGTGTTAAATTCATGTTGTTGTGCAATCAATCTCCAGATCTCTTGCTGTCTTGTAAAACTGAAAGTCTATACCCATTAAACAACAACTTCCCATTTGTTCCTCCCTCTAGCCCTCTAGCCCCTAGCAACTACCATGCTACTTTTTGTCTCTGTGAATTGGAGGTATGTTCTAGGTACCTCATATAAGTGTGGAATCATATAGCATTTGTCCTTTTGTGTCTGTCTTAATTCACTCAGCATAGTGTCCTCAAGGTTCAACCTTGTTGTAATGTAGTATGCGTCAGAATTTCCTTCATTTTTAAGACTGAATAATGTACCATTGTATGTATATACCACATTTTGTTGATCTGTCCATGGACACTTGGGTTGCTTCCTCCTTTTGGCTATTGTGAATAATGCTGCTATGAACATGGGTGTACAAATATCTGTTCAAGGTCCTATGTTCAATTATTTTGGGTATATACCCAGAATATATATTGATATTTTGGGTATATATGGTAATTCTATTTTTAAAAATTTGAGGAAAAACCATACTGTTTTTCACAGCAGCTGTACCATTTTACATTCTCATCAACAATGCTTAAGGATTTCAATTTCTCCACATCCTCATCAACACTTGTTATTTTCTGTGGGTTTTTTTTTTTTTTATAGTAGTCATCCTAAAGGGTGTGAGATGGTATCTCAACATGGTTTTGATTTGTATTTCCCTAAATGATTAGTAATGTTGAGCATCCTTTAATATGTTTGTCAGCATTTGTATGTCTGGAGAAATGTCTATTCAAGTCCTTTGCCCATTTTATAGTTGAGTCGTTTTCTTACTGTTGAGTTGTAAGACTTCTATATATATTTTGAATATTATCTCCCTTATTAGATATATGATTTGCAAATATTTTCTCCCTTTCTATAGGTTTCCAACTCTGTTGGATGTGTCCTCAATGCACAGAAGTTTTTAATTTTGATGTAGTCTAATTTATCTCTTTTTACTTTTGTTGCCTGTGTTTTTGGTCATAACCAAAAAATCATTCTTAAATCCACTTTCATGAAGCTTTTCCCCTATGTTTTCTCTGAAGAGTTTTATAGTTTTTGCTCTTATGGTTAGGCCTGTGATCCATTTTGAGTTAATTTTTGTATATGGTATAAGGGAAGGGTTCAACTTTATTCTTTTGCATGTGGATACCCAGCATCATGTGTTGAAGAGACTGTTCTTTTCCCATTGAATGGTCTTGACATCCTTGTTGAAAATCATTGGGCCATACATGCGAGGATTTATTTGTGGGCTCTATATTCTATTCTTTGCTCTGTATGTCTGCTTTCAAGCTGGTACCACACAGTTTTGATTACTGTAGCTTTGTAATACGTATTGAAATCAAGAAGTGTGAGAACTTCAACTTTATTCTTCTTTTTCATAAGTTGTCTTTTAAAAAATCAAACACTCTGTCAGAATTGATTAAGAGATGAAAGAAGACACACAGAAACACAATTAAAATTTTTTTTAATTTAAATTTTTGATTTTTCTGTTGAAGTATGGTTGATTTATAATGTTTCAGGTGTACAGAAAAGTGATTCAATTATATATATACATATATATATCTATTCCTTTTCAGATTCTTTTCCATTGTAGGTTATTATAAGATATTGAATATAGTTCCCTATGCTATAGTAGGTCCTTGTTGTTTAGATATTTTGTATATAGTGGTGTGGATTTTGACTGCAAAGGGGGCCCAAAGCCCACCCAGGGATTTCCTATCAAGCAAGCAAGGCAGAGGTTGCACATATGCACTTGGTTCCCATTCCACTAGTCACATGCCATGTTAGGTACAAGGGAGGTGGGGATGCAGTCTAGCCTGGGTCCCAAAAGAAGGCCGGAACAGATTTCTGTGGACAACCGGCAGTGTCTGCTACAGTTTCATTCTGAATCATTCTTCTTAGTACGAAGTGGCCATTGCATCTAAAAAGCTGGGTCTTCAGTTCTGGGAAAAGATATTCCCTATCATTGCTTTGACTATTTACCTTTTTCCATTTTGGAAATATCCTCTCAATTGCAAAACTTTCTGTTTATTTCCTTAACCTGTTGCAGGTTGGTGAGAGATTTTCTTAGCTCAGTTTCCCAGCTCACTAATGAGTGCTTCAGCTGTGTCCTCTGTGCTCTCCACTCCACCTTTTACTGGCTTTTTCATTTTAGCCATTACATGTTTTACTTTCTAGTATCTCTAGCTGGTGTTTTTATGGATATACTCTTGCATTTATTGCTTTTTTAATAGTGTTTCTTTAGGTGTTAGTTCTTCTGCTAAGTTTGGTACTTATAGACCCCAGGAAGGGTCCCCCCAAAAAAACACAAGTGGTAAAACTTTGAGGTTGTATAATCGTGAGATTAATAAAAGGACTGCTCTGAGCCTTTCAACTATAGCCAGCTGGTGGCAATTGTCCTCTCTGGCTTACATATTGATAGGGCAGTTTCGGGTCCTGCAACTGCCTGGGATTTCTGGACAGCTGCAGCATTTCCAGGAATCTCCTCTTTTGTCAGTCTGATCCAGAAATCTGGATTTGAAGAATACTTGGGACAGAGGGATCCAACCTCTGCCTTCCACTTCTGAAGAGGGTCACTTGCCATTTCCTTACCTGGCTGCTCTTTCCTCCATGCCCCCGACCTCCATCTCCTCCAAAGATTAAGATTTATCTTGCCCCTATTAGAGAATCAAGGCATGGGGAAGAAGGACACCATGACCAATCACCTGAACTCTGAGCCAGAGCTGTCACTGGGTTTTCCTGTGTGTGGCTTTCGTAGTGTTGGCAGTCTTCAAACGTTTAATGGTTCTTGGTCATCTGCTGATTTGTGTATTTGAGGTTATATATATGTTCATCTCCGGTTTTGTCTTCCATGGCCATGACTGGTGATTTTGTGTGTGGGAAGCAGGTGGGGGAGGTGAGGGTGGGTGCGTGCTCCTGCGATGGGGGTGCTCATGGGTTGTCTTCTGCCTGCAGGAGTTCCCACACCCCTCCAGGGGTCAGCAGAGGCCTGGAGCCATGAGAGTCTCTCCAGTCCCCACATCTACCCTAGATGTGCCCTCATAGCCTTGACTAATGCCCCTGAATCCCTCTTCCTCCTCTCAGCTGTTGTCTGGGTGTGCAGCTTTCCTTACCCACTGTATGGCTGTTAGCATAACTGACGCCATCTTGGGCACTTACAGTTTCTCCTGTCCTTCTGCTGATCCTACTCAGGACTGTACTGTGCAGTGAATCACTTCTCTGTTGTCAAGGGCTTCTCAGTTAATAGATATTGTTTAATAATCATTACGACCAGGTAGCCTCTATGCTCTGTTATTCCCCAGACAATGACGAAAACCTTCGCTGATATATTCCTGGCGCCCACGAGACTAGTTACCCATTTGTAAATCTTGACTTAGGAATGCATGTCCTGTGTCCAAGCACCTACCTCCGTTCTCTAGGTTCACTATAAAATTGTCCCAGGTGCAGAGTGCAGCTGCAAATGCTTCCTGATTGTCGTCCACCCGGTCCTGATCCCACCCTGTGAGTAGGTGACTCTATAATATGGAGCTGCCGGCCTCATTCTTTCAGTCTCAAGATGCCTTCTCAGCTCGGTGGGCATTTGTCATTCCCTCCAGCCTCCAACACCCAGTCCTGCCCCTGTGGCAACTTCTCCTGCGGTGTCATCTGCGGGTCTCCCCACACATCCAACCCTACCTGCTCTCTACCATTCAGGATTTCCTGAGGTATTGGTCCACTGTGTATTGTAAGGCCTGGGATGCCACATGCTGCTTTGCCATCTTTGGGCCTCACAGGGCCCAACCCTGAGTTCCCTGGCTCTCACCAGTATGTCCCCCGCAAGACAAGAAAGGCTCCCCACTAGCTAGTTCCTCTATCAGTTGGACCAGCAGTACCCCACCCACCTGAACCCCGTTGATTGGAAAAAATGCACAATCTACAAGTTGCGAATTATGTTTTATTTGCTGCATTACTGAGGACTCAAGCCCAGGAGGCAGCCAGCCTCCCTCAGATAGCTCTGAGGGCCTGTTCGAAAGAGACAAGGGAGGAGCCAGGATATATAGGGGGTTTTGAAAAAAACAAAACAAAAAACAAAAAAACAGGTAGTTGAACATCAAAAGATTACTGCTGGGACTTCCCTGGTGGTGCAGTGATTAGAATCTGCCGCCCAATGCAGGGGACACGGGTTCGAACCCTGGTCCGTGAAGATCCCACATGCCGCCGAGCAACTAAGCCTGTGTGCCACAACTACTGAGCCGGCGAGCCACAACTACTGAAGCCTGCACGCCTAGAGCCCGTGCTCCTCAACAAGAGAAGCCACCACAATGAGAAGCCCGTGTACCGCAGCGAAGAGTAGCCCCTGCTCGCCGCAACTAGAGAAAGCCCGTGCGCAGCAACGAAGACCCAACGCAGCCAAAAACAAACAAACAAACAAACAAATAAATAAAAAGATTACTGTTAATTAAAGAAAAAACAGACATCTCAAATTAATGAATTTACTACTTTTCTATGTTTGGGAAGATGCAAGAGTCGGAGCTTAATGAAATTATGCCTTTGATATGCGCCTTAACTCTCTAGGGCCAGTATCCTGTTTTTCTCCATCTTGAATCCCCTCAGGGTGCACCATCAGGGGTGGCTGCAGTGGCTGAGGACTTGAAGGCTACAACATCCTTGTTTACCCAAACGGCAGGTGATATTCTTTGCCCACAGCCTCACCCTAAGGGGTTTCACCTTCCTGACAGTCTGAAAATGTGCTCAGATAAGCCAGTCACATTCTCCCGTGGGAACCAAAGGTCACCCCACCTTCTTGTCACTACAAAGCCTGCCTCTGACAGTCACTGCTTGTTCACTCTGCTCCCGAGCGCAGCCCCGGCGTGGCCCTTCTTGGTGTGGGGTGTCCTCCACCCCGGGCTGCGATGTAGGTGATTAATAAACTGCTGTCGTCCTCATCTGCCCAGTGTCAGCTGTCACGTGTTTAGCCATCTCATACTGTTTAGGGCAGGGGATCCCTCCTTCGCCAATCGGGTGATGAGGAGGTGATCAGAACACACCGATAGTGGGGGCTTCCCTGGTGGCGCAGTGGTTGAGAATCTGCCTGCCAATGCAGGGGACACGGGTTCGAGCCCTGGTCTGGGAAGATCCCACATGCCGCGGAGCAACTGGGCCCGTGAGCCACAGCTACTGAGCCTGCGCGTCTGGAGCCTGTGCTCCGCAACAAGAGAGGCCGCGATAGTGAGAGGCCCGCGCACCGCGATGAAGAGTGGCCCCCGCTCGCCGCAACTAGAGAAAGCCCTCGCACAGAAACGAAGACCCAACACAGCAAAAATAAATAAATAAAAAGGTAACTTACCATTTAAAAAAAAAAAAAAAAAGAATACACCGACAGCACGCTTTCTTGTTTTCCTGTGCTATTATGGACTTATTCATTACTTTAAAATATTTCTTCTCCAACTTCACGGATTTGGAGTGGGACGGATATTAGATGACATGCACTCAGTCTGTCTCCCCTTAATTCACTTGGCTTTTATAAAAACCTAGGTTGCCTACTGTTTTTTTGTTGTTTTTTTGGTTTAAAAATAATGCTGCCATTTTCACCTTTACACGTGTGTCTTTGTACACCCCTGCTATGATTTCTGAGATGAATTCCTAGAAGTGGAATGATGAAATAAACATTTTTAGAGACTGGCAAATTGCTGTTCAAGGAGGCTGTACCGCTTTATACTTCCTCTAGCAGTGCTTGAGACTAACAATATCCACTGGAAATTGGGAAAGTGTGGGGAAATGCACAATCCCTTAAATTCTGAGAATATAATGACTTCCTGGTTTTGCTTGTAATGATGTTACTGAAGAACAACATACAGTGACGTGCACACGTCTTGAGCGAACAGTTTGATGAATTTTACTGAGTGAATCTATCTGCATGATCACCACCCAATTCAGGATACAGAACATTCGCAGCCCCTTACAAGCATCATGCCCTTTCCCCGCTGTCACCTCCCACCAACCACTGCTCAGCTCCTATCTTTATAGTTTTGCTTGCTTTTAAGCTTCATGCAAATGGGCACATACACTCTGTGTTCTTTTGTGCTTGCCTTCTTTTGCTTACCATTACATCTGTTAAGATTCACCCCATGGTTGTGTGTGCTTGCACTTTGTTCATCAGATTGCCATGTACTATTCCACCGGGTGACCACACCTCGATGTACTTCTGTTCTTTTGTTGATGGATATTTAGGATATTTTTGGCTGGTTCAAATCTCATTACCATCCACTGGAATGTACATATCTTTTGGTGCTCTTATCGGGTTTTAATATTACTTTTATTTAAATAGTGTTTGATTGCCAGTAAGGTTGAATATCTTTTTTATATTCGTTGGCTGTTTCAATTTCTTCTTCTGTGAATTTCTTGTTCTACCTTTTGCCTATTAAAAAATATTCCCCACCTTGTTTACTCTAAGAGTCATAGTTCTTTTTAAATGATATAAACATGTCTTACTTTATTTCCCTGTTTGTTCTTAACTTCCAAATGCTCTTTACCGTACGTTATGTTGCCTGGTTTATTAACAGAGTGAGACTAGAGGAAAATAATGCTCTTGCATGATGAGGGAAGACAGAAATGATGGTGGGAGACTGGGGTGGGCGGTTGAAGCCAGGGGTCTGTGCAGAGTGAGAGGCGGACAAGGGCTGTTTCCATGGCTGCCTCCACCACACGTGGCCTCACCATCCTTTTCTTGTCTTCCTTTTTAAAAAGCCACAATATAAACAGCCTTGTTGTTTTTCCTGATTATATAAGTAATACTTGCAGCCTGTAGAAGCAAAGCAAAGCCACATGACTTTGAGGATGAGAAATGATGCAAGACTCCTGCTCTGTTAACGTCTTGATGGCTACCCCAGAAGGAGGTGCCCTCGGGCAGGCCCTCTGTGCATCTGATTCTTGTTCACTGCTGGGTCCCTCACGCCTGGAGCAGTGCCTGGCATAAATGCGGCGACGTGGATGACTTCAGAGCTCCCCCTCATCTTGAAGACTTCCTCCTAAGCCTCGCGCAAGAGGAAGACGTGTAGTTTGACCTGAAGGAGCACCTTGAGCCCGGAGCCCTCGTG
The DNA here is from genome assembly GCF_965194825.1 of Balaenoptera physalus. Taxonomy (NCBI): domain Eukaryota; kingdom Metazoa; phylum Chordata; class Mammalia; order Artiodactyla; family Balaenopteridae; genus Balaenoptera; species Balaenoptera physalus. Next base: position 24,862,530 of record NC_138882.1, read on the forward strand.
GGGCCCCTGGTGGGGGACAGGGAATCTCCATGAGAGACTAGTTGTTTAGTTTAATATACAGTCCACAGTCGTGCTGTAACCGGTACCCCTCCCCATCAGTCTGAGCCCTGGCATCTTCGGGGCCCTCAAGGCCATTGTTGCTGTGGACCTCGGATGGAAGCATTTCAATCAGTCAGAGAAGTTTTGATGAGTGGGTGGAGAGGTTGGGGTCTGCCTTTTTCTCCCAAGAGTCTCCTTGGGCCTCTGCAGTTTTGTTCTCTCCCACCCCCTAGTACCAGATCCGCACACCAAGGAGTCCTAGGCAGGGAACACTTGGAGGCCTCACCTCAAAAAGGGGTAATGGGGGGCTCTGGACTTTTTGAGTGATTGGCAACACTTAACACAGATTATTCCAAAGGGACACCTGGGTCAGGCAATTTAGAAAAAACAACTTCTCTAGAAGTGAACGAATGAATGAATGGAAGGCAGCCCCCCTACAGTGACCCTCATCGTGCCAATCGCATTTCCTACTAAACTGTAAATCCTTTGAGGACTGGCACTTGCTCCTTGAGAGTCTTACTCATATTATACCCGCGGTGCCCTGTGAATGAATGAATGAATGAATGAGTGAGTGAATAACACAGCTCTCCTACTTGGCAACAGAGGTAAGCTTTAACACATGAATTCTTTTGTATTCTTTACCCTTAGCCTCACATCTGCACATGGTGGGCACCTAGTGAACCTTTGCTGAATGAATGAATCAATGATTGAATACATATATAAATATGTAAAAAAAAGTTTTTTTGACTTGCCTTTAAAGAAGTGAGGGCAAGTCCAACAGGGCCTGGTGAAAAGCAGAGCCCCCAAGAGGAGGACGCAGTTCAGCCGGCGGGTTTGAGCCCTGGCCTGTGCCCGTCTCCTGAGCGCATTTCTCACAAAGCAAATAAGCCTCGTTATTTTGAACCACGAGGCTGACATAAAGAGACTCACAATTGCCTCAGAAAATTATGTTCCCTGCTAAGCCCACGCAATTGTCCTGGATGCTGATTTTCTGTCAAGAACGGGACTTTGTTGGGATGGACTGAAATATTCTAGAAAGATGAAGACCAAAGCTTGGCCTGTAGGTCTGGGACCGATGCAGGAACTTAAGCGCTGGCAGCAAGCTCATTTCTCGAGTGAGAGCAAAGCCACGAATAATGTACATTTTCATTCCCTTGTTTCTAGTTTGAAGATCTCTGTCCCTGTTCTCTTAGTGACTAAGTCGATCTTATTTTACTCCTTTGTTCTTTTACAAAACATATAAAGGAGGAAAGGGAAGAAATTAAAGTTAGGGGTAGCTTCCCAATTCAAGAGGGTAATAGCTTCCCCAAGCCACAGTTACATTACGATGCAGTTGGGAATCTTTGTGTTTATGAAACAGAGCTGCTTTGGAAATCATTGCGTAATTCTCATCAGAGTGCAGATTTCCTAACCGCATTCACACAGAGGCGCCTTTCAACTGTTATGATTTATTGTTCAATAACTATTTTTTTTTAAAAATAGCATCAAAATCAGTGATTCTCCTTTCTGTACAATTTCAGAGGGCAGAAAATTTAGTTAGAACTAAATACACACAAATAATTTAATGTTTTAAGATTTGGTTGTTTGAATTACAGTAGAACACTATTGTAGTGTGATTTGTTATTTGACTTACTGAGAAATAACTGAGTGGAATTTAATTCCCTGGAATACATTAATAGCAGCCCAACAGCCCCACTCTCCACCCCCAGACTTTTTAAACAGGGAGGGATCTTGGAGTTGTGTCTGGTCTCCTGGATTTACATCTGAGGCCAGAGGTAATGTGATTTCCCAAAGGACACCCAGCTAGTGAGGGCAGAGTGGAGAGAGCATAGCTGTTCCAGCCAGGCTTTCCCCACTCTGCCCCAGTAAGGAACAAGATTAATTTATATGAGTCAAGGGCTAGTGTTCTGGAAAGAAGCATTCTCGTATTGTGAGACAAAGGTGTGGGCAAGGGTATAAAGAAGCAGCAGTGAGCAAACCAGTGATGATGGAGACTCAGGAAGCCAGGTCAACCCCAAGACAGGCTTGGTCACCTGGATTATACCATAGATGGGGCATGGAGGGCAAGGCCCCTCTCCAGACCCAGGGACAGTGCCCTGGAGACACAACCAAAGAGGGCTTCTCTCAAAGCTGCCCAGAGTCTAAACTCATGGACTCTCCTTAACCATGTGCTGAATCTTGTTTTATAATAATCTGCTCACATAGCTGGCTTTCCCTTCTAACCTGTGAATCCTTGAGGACAAAGGCAGTATCTGGCTCATTTTTGAAATTCTACCTAGCACAGTGACTGGCACAAAGAGAACTCAACAAATATTTGCAAAATAAATGAACAACGGTGACTGCCCCATTTAGAGCCAATCCCAGTGCAGAATAAAATCACAACCAGCCATTACCTAATAAAGTTGAACTTGTTCATCCCTCTGACCCATAATTCCATTGCTAGAAAAATACTTGCCCATGAGCATCAGGAAGACTAGAACATTACAAAAATGTTGGTAGTAGGATTCTTCATAACAGTCCCAGATGGAAACCACCCATCTTTCAATGGAATACTATACAGAAATGTAACTGAATGAATTACAGCCTACGTATCAATATATATGAACCTCAAAAACACAATGCTGAGTGAAAAAAGTCAGAGAATAATTCATTTAGACTGCATCCATTTATATAAAATTCAAAACAGTGGGAAACTAAACAATATATTGTTTAACAATATATTGCACACATGTTATGATACATTAAAGAAAAGCAAGGAAATGATTAACACATATTCAATAGTGGTAATTTCTGGGAAGATAGAGGGAAACACAACTCAGAGAGCTTCAAAGTTATTGGTGTAATTCTATTTATCAAGCTGGATGATGAGTACATGACTATTATTATTCTTTAAAAGGGTTACACATAATGTACACATTCACATAGTTCATAATAAACAATTTCAAACAACACACCACCGCCAAACAAACCTAGATGGAAGCTCTCCATAACACTTTTGACCCAGTCTGTCCACAGAGGTGGGAAGGAACCTGTTGGGGAGCCCACGGCCCTTGAACTGTCTGACCCTACCTGTAGTGGGTTTGTCTGCTGGGATTTGAAACCCTGTCCATCTCAGTGCCTGTCTGTTGAGTGCTGTCCCTCTGATTGCAGGGGTCTGTCTGTAGCGTAAACAAGGACATGGAGGGGCAGGTGTCCTTGGCCCAGGGGGAACCGGATATCACCCCATAGGACCACTTCGAGCATCCTTAAGGAGGAAAGAAAGGCCAAGAATGTGCTTAGAAAATCTTTCCCATCAGGAGTGAGGAAGAATCCTTCCCTCTTAACAGTGATGGTGGTGGGTTTGGGGATGCTCATGGGTTCATTGTACATTTATGAGTCCCAGCTTTTTATTAAATAAGTATGAGGCAAAGCTATCTCTTATTCCTTCCTTCTTTTCTCTTGACAACATTGCCTATATGATACCATGAAAACGTCCCCAAAGCGCAGGGTAGTAGACTCTGGGGATGCTCCCAGCACGGTCCCTCATCTCCTCTATTCAGCATGCTTCCACCTCCATTGCAGCAGCTGGGGTCTGCTCTGGCTGACGACTAGAAATACCCCAGCTCCCTCGCCCTGGGGGTGGGATCATTCCGAAGCTCCCAGGGTTTCCCATCCGGATTAAGCTTCAATTGCCCTCAGAGGGAACCTAAAGCAGCCTATTTTGGTGATGGTCCCTCTTCTGTTTCACTTCTTACCCACCTCCCTCCCACTCCGAAATAAACCACCACCCAAATCCTTGTGTCAGGTTCGCTTCTGAGGGAACCCAAACCAAGGCACTCTGGAAAGAGGAACTCTCTCCCTCTTCATTCTATCGTTGGGACAAGCATGGAAAGCATTGAGGTTATGAGTGTATGCCCTCATCTTATGACTGACGGTTCCAAAGAGTTGCCTCTTTATAAGTGGACAGCCATTCGTCCTGGTTTGCATAGGACAGTCCAACTTATACCTGCAGTGCTGGTGTCCATCTGGTTTAGCATTTCTCTTGGAAGACACTGTCCTGGCTTGGATGATAAATGGTATGGTCACCCCACTTCCAGGATACCTGTGCTTGGCAGGAGGAGTGTGATCTAATCGGACCATAGGCTGTTAGAGCTGGAAGGGATTTTGGAGTCATCTAGTATAAGCTGCTTGCTTACAGATGAGGCAGTGGAGGCCCTGGGCACTAGGAAAACTGCTCATGGTCAGGCATTTAGAGGCAGAGCCAGCCCTGAGGCCAGGTCACCCTCTGTGTAGAACAACCCTAATCTTCCCTTCCCTGGAGCTACTGCCAGGGCCTTCCAAGAAGGCTGTAAGTCACCTTTGCTACATTGACCTTATTGTGGAGCCAAAGCAATCTTTGCTCTGAAAATCTGGCTATGTACTAAATCTTTGATATTAGGAAGTCTGACTAGGGCTTGGGGAGTTCAGTCCATAGCCTGGAAATAGGTTGTCCTATTGTCCACTAGATGGTGTCCAATACACACCCCCTACACATGCATCACTGGAACTGCACAACTAAGCCTGATGTTGATGAAAGAAAGATCTAATCCACCCCAGTTTGGTCGTCTTGTTTCATTTCCTGGCAGAATGCTCTAGAAGAGATGTGGGGGCTGGCAGGAGAGGAGGAAGATGTGCCTTTAGACAATCTCTCTGGATGAACGGTTGCAGGACGTGAGGCAGAGGGCTGTCGGAGCCATGCTGGTGAGAGGGCACGCTGGCCTGGACCATGGCTGTGCGTGATGCAGATGGAGAGCAGTGGATGGGTCTGGAGGCAGGAAAGACAGGCCTCAATGAAAGGTTGGATCTAGCACTCCCTGAATTCCCTAGTTTCACTCTCTCCTTCTGTAAGCTGGCAGAGGGGTTGGCTTATCAGTGTTGGCATTTCCAGTGCAGCGCAGATACTCAAAATATGGAGGCTTTTTGGAAACTAATGAATAAAACAGCTAAGATTTATTGAGTGCTTATGGGAGCCCTTCTAAGCACTTTACATGTATGAATTTCCTTTATTCCCCCTCAAATACACATCTTGGGCCCCTGTCCAGATCAAAACCTCTGGGACTGATGGGCCTGAGCCAGTGTTTTTTGTTTTTTTTGTTTTTTAAATTAATTAATTAATTTATTTATTTTTGGCTGTGTTGGGTCTTCATTTCTGTGCAAGGGCTTTCTCTAGCTGCGGCAAGCAGGGGCCACTCTTCATCGTGGTGCGCGGGCCTTTCACTGTCGCGGCCTCTCTTGTTGCGGGGCACAAGCTCCAGACGCGCAGACTCAGTAGTTGTGGCTCACGGGCTTTGTTGCTCCGCGGCATGTGGGATCTTCCCAGACCAGGGCTCGAACCCGTGTCCCCAGCATTGGCAGGCAGATTCTCAACCACTGCGCCACCAGGGAAGCCCCTGAGCCAGTGTTTTTTGAAAAATCTCCCCATGTGATCCTCATACACTTCTGGCTCTGGTGGGAGAAGGAGCTGAGGCCCAGGCAGGCTTGCCCTGTGAGGGGATCTGGGGTTCCCACCTGGCAGAGCTGCCGGTCAAGTTTTCCCAGGGGCCTCAGGCCTCACGTCTCTCTTCCACTTTGACCTTCTCCTCCCTTTAATCTGCCACACACCTCACGTGCTTTCTTTCCTCCCTTCTCCCGTTCTTCTCCACAGAACACCTCCAGGCCCTGCTCAGTCTCTCTCTCTGTCCCTTATCCCTCCTGTGAATCGTGCACAGCCCTGGAGCACATCTGTGGTGTTGGCCCTGGTCCGCCCGGGTGAGAAGCCCTGTCCACTCAGTGCCCTCCAGAGGGGCCGTCCTTGCAGCTTCCATCCTGCCCTCTTTGCAGGGGCAGCGTCTGGCCTCCACCTCAGGCCCACAGCCCTCCTCACCCCTTCTTCCTGCCGGCCGTCCTCAGGGTCCGCAGCGGCCCCAGCACCAGTAACCTCCACTGAACATACCCTCCCCTCCTGCCTGTGCTGTGCTCGGAGCACAGAGGGGCGGAGGGCCTGGCGTCACAGAGGCCTGAGGACGTGGCCGTGGGAAAGGCCTTGCTGTGCTGCTCCCTCCCCAACGAAAGTGAGCCGGGGGCTTCCCTGGGGGTGCAGTGGCTAAGAATCCGCCCGCCAATGCAGGGGACACGGGTTCGAGCCCTGGTCTGGGAAGATCCCACATGCCACGGTGCAACTAAGCCCGTGCGCCACAACTGCTGAGCCCACGTGCCACAACTACTGAAGCCCACGCGCCTAGAGCCTCTGCTCCGCAACAAGAGAAGCCACCGCAATGAGAAGCCTGCGCACCGCAATGAAGAGTAGCCCCTGCTCGCCGCAACTAGAGAAAGCCCGTGCGCAGCAACGAAGACCCAACACAGTCAAAAATAAAGAAATAAAATAAATTTAAACAAAACAAAACAAAACAAAGTGAGCCGGGGCTGTATTTAGTTCAACAACCATTCATCGGGTACCTACTGCACACCAGGCCCCCAGCTAGGCCTTGGGGTTACCAAGGTGAGTAAGACACCCTCCTCCCACCCAAGCACCTCACTTCTGTTCACAGATGCAGCCACAAAACATCTGTTACGGGACACCTGGTGGAGAGAAGGTGCCCATGCATTGGTCACAGGGAAAAGGGGGATGTTAATCAAGGCTGTGGGAGTCTGAGAAAGCCTCCAGGGAAGGTTGTTGCCCCTTAAAACTTTGCTCAAGTGTCACATCCCCCTAGAAAACCTCCAGCCCCGTTGGGAAGACCGCTAGGTTGATTTAAGAGCCCTGCCTCTGGGCTCCCAGCACCCCCATGGCAGTTACTGCACCATATGAAGAGCTGTGATTCCCAGGGTCCCTCTGCCGTGAGCAGCTTCAGGCTGGAACCATGTCTCCACTTCCCACCCCAGAAACCAGGGCCTGGCACACAGTAGGTGTTATGTATTTGCTTGTTGAATGAATAGGAGGTGCCATCTGAGCTGGGCCTTTGCGGATGGGGAGGATTTAGAGGATGAGAGTGGGGGTGAGGGCTCAGGGAGCAGGAGGTGAGGTCAGGAAGCACGGCAAGAGGCCCAGCTACTTCGGTGCCCCCTTCTCTGCCCCCTTCTCCGGTTACTCTCTGGGGCATCTGAGCATCGGGGACTCCCCCCGCCACTCCGCCTCCAGCCAAGCTTTGCAAGGCCAACCTTCTCCCTTAGAGCCCGGGGCACTCGCCCAGGGTCTACACCCCTGTCCCCTTGTTCTCTGGCCTTAAAGGGGGAGGTAGGTGGCGGGATTGACACCCCTTCAACCGGGGGTGGCCCATCCTCTCTCTCCCTCCCCAGAAGCTGTAGCTGAGCCTGTTGATCTCATCTCTGGGTGAACTTCAGAATCACCAGAGAAGCTTTTTAAAAACACCCATGCTTTATTTGATTGGTCTGCGGTGGGACTGGGGGAGCATCGTTTTTTAAAGGCCCTCAGGCGATTCTAACGCACAAATGCACTAAGCCAGCCGCCAGCTGGGGCAGAACCCACCTACCCCCGACACCGCCTTCCGCAGGGCCTCTCCTCCCTCTGCTGCTCCAAGCCTCCTTCCCAGCAGTTTTATCTCAAGCAGCACATCCCAGAGCCCTCTCGGCACTGAATTATACCCATCCCAGCAGACTGCTGCCGTGTGAATTACTGAGGCCGGAGCTGTAAAGGCATCTCCTGGTAAAGAAATTAAAGTGCTCAATCATTCGGCTGAGAGCCAAGGCCAGAGAGATTCTCAGCCCCTAGAGAGAAAGACAGGGGGGTGCGTGGCCAGAGAGATTCTCAGCCCCTAGAGCGAAAGACAGGGGGGTGCGTGAGCGCAGGGAAGGGGAGAGCCTCCTTTGAGGCGGAGGAGACAGAAGGCAGTGTGCTGCGGGCATGTGCCACAGCCAGCAAGGAGGGCCCCCCCTCCCTGACTTTCCTCTTTGGAAGGCTGGCACCCAAGACCCCTGTCTGGGGTGTGGAGGCCACAGGCAGGCAGGGGCTACCGCTCGAGGGTTGGGTGAGCTGGGCGTGGAGACCTCTCAGGGCGGGCAGTGTGACGTTAGCCAGATTAAAAATGGGGTGTTTCAAATGCCACCTCCCATAGCAGCCCTTCAGGGACTGAGCCAGACATTTCCTTCCTAAGAAACAAGGATACGGGGCTTCCCTGGTGGCACAGTGGTTGAGAATCTGCCTGCCAATGCAGGCGACACGGGTTCGAGCCCTGGTCTGGGAAGATCCCACATGCCGCGGAGTGACTAGGCCCGTGAGCCACAATGGCTGAGCCTGCACGTCTGGAACCTGTGCTCCACAACGAGAGAGGCCACGATAGTGAGAGGCCCGCGCACCGCGATGAAGAGTGGCTCCCACTTGCCCCAACTAGAGAAAGCCCTCGCACAGAAACGAAGACCCAACACAGCCAAAAATAAATAAATTAATTAATTAATTAAAAAAATTAAAAAAAAAAAAAAGAAACAAGGATACGGTCTCCCAGCCCCCAGGACACAGACAATTGGGACTTCCACAGGCTGGAAGCCCTCAGTCACTCTCTATTTACACCCCGCTGAGTGATACCCCAACTGCAGCTATGGCTTTGGGCAGAGGACAGGCACGTGATGAGAAGGGCTTGGCTCCTCAGCCTGCGGCCCAAGCTGTGGCCCCGACTGGGAGCTCAATGCTGCTGTCTTGACATTTTCGGAGTCACAAGCTCATGACAGAAGTGTGGGAGTCCCTGTGAGGCAAAGGGGGAGCAAGGAGGGTGGTGCTGGCCTTTCTGCTCTTACTGGGACACATCTTTAAAGATGGCTCTCCTTCTCCTTCAGCAAGTGTCTGGGCCTTTGTCCAGGAACTCTCAGTGGGGACATCAGCTACGGACCGCAGATTCCTCCCACGTGGCCATCCTGTCTGTGGGATCTCACAGGCGTGTGATGAGAGAGCTGGTCAGGCATGGTGGTGGGGAGCCAGGTCCGTGCTTGGTCTGTTTCCTCCATCACAGTTGGTTCCCCGGGCAGCAGTTCATCATCTGTGCCCTGGGCGGGGGATCTTTCCAGCTCACCAGACAGTCAGATGCCCAAACACAGGGCCTCGAGCCAGCAGCAGCATCCTAATGCCCCAGGGGTAGCCCCTTTTGGGGTCCCCAGCTCTGATTCTGGATAGCCCAGAGAAGGCAGTGGTAATCCCAACACAAACCGGAGTTGTATCTTGGTGAGGGATTTCCACAGCACCTGTAACAGAACAACTGCTTGGTTAGATAGCCCTTGCTTGGCATTCTTAAAATTTCACAGCACACATGATGAGGTTTGGATTGACTAATTGTTAAATTGAGTCACTACTTTGACTGGACATATTTAAGAGGTTTTTTTCACATAAGTGAAAGTGAAAAATATATAGCCACCTATAAATGAGGAAGTGGGTTGTCCACATCTTCTGGTTAAGAATTTGACTCTGCCCTGCACATCCTGGAATTGCACAGAGGGCAGTGGGGGCCTGGAGGGTGTGGTTGGGTTGTTCCCTGTTCAGGAACCTGACACCTGAGGAAGGATTACCAATGTGTCCATCAGAAGGGAGGCTGGAATGACGAACATGGTATCGACCATGGGAGGGTGCAGAGCCAGGGGAACACAGCCTGGGGTGAGGGTTTTGGGCTGCCGGGCTGCTGGCAGAGCCTATTTATCCCTCACCCAGAGGCTGTCATCAATTTCCAATTAGCTGGAGGCTTGGCGGGCAGCTGCGGGCTCCAGACTCCACCATATTAATGAAAGCACCGGCCCTGCTGGAGACAGCGCTGAACAAGGATGGAAGTCTAATTAGGTTATCCCAGTAGAGGGACATCCAAGCTTTGGTTTGGGGCTGTCAGCTTACCTCTGGCAGGGCTGGGAATTTCCTCGGGCTCTGAGGGTGAACTCTGCCCAACATCTTCCTCTGGGCTGGGGTGCCAGGGGTGGGAGATTTTTACCCCTGGAGCTGAGCCTCAGGGCTCTGCGTCTTCCTTCCAGAGTGGCAAGCAGGAGCTTAGGACAGAGCTGTGGGGTTTTCTGTCATCTTGGGCTTGTAGCAGGGAGGAACACTGGGGTCCCAGGGCCCTCCGTGGGTGGGGGGCTGCACTGACTGTCCGTGTATAGACGAGGCAGGGGGACCCAGGAATGGCTGGCCCTTCAGAGTGATGGGGACGGCTCAGAATCCATGATGGTAAGTCTGACCAGCCTCAGGCCCCAGCTCTTAGACAGAACCCAGCCTATTTGCAGTAACAGGAAAGGAGGGAACGCTGACTGGTGGTTACAAGCTTCAGAGCAGTTGCTGGGGAGTCTGTGGGAAGCAACCCACTCCCTTCTGCAGAGACAGAGGCCCCAGGGAGTATCAGCTTCCCTTGTTGATTTGCTCTAGTCTATCAGATGCAAACAGGTTTTCATAAAACTCAAGGAGACATCTGCTGAGAAAATTAATTCAATGGGCGATGAAGTGTTTCTCTGGGGAGCCTCCATGCTTGTTCTTTCCTCCTCCCTCCCCCTTGGCTGCTCAGAGGGGTCTGAGGTGTTGATGGAGCCCAGTCTGGGAGCCCTTGTAGCCCAAGGCTCAGATAGCCCAGGCTCAGGACCAGCCCCTTGTCTTTTTGCCTGGATCCTTGGGAAGGTGGAAACAACTAGATGCCTTGACAGGGAACCTAGCAGAGGTGGTGGGCATGTGGCTTGTCCTGACTCACCCTTGACACCCAGGTCACTACCTTCATGACCATCATAAACCCTCCCATCTCTGAGTGTCCAGCACTAGGCGAGGAGAAAAGGAGATGTGGAGGAAGGAGAAGAATGGGTGGCAGAATTGAATGAACACTTCTTCAGTGAAGTCTCAAGGCTGAAGAGCCAAGGACTTGGGTTACATTCACAAGATGTGAATCCTGTGAATCAGGTTCCTTGGCTCCAGCACGTAAGGTTCTGAGAGGAGCTGGAGAGAGCGGCCTTCCCAGGAGCCCTGTTAGGTGAGCTGGTGAGACACCATATCCATCTCTAGATGCAAGACAAAGTAGAAGGGTCCCAGGCAGGTGAAGTCCATGGCAGAATAGGGACATAGAGGGAGGGATCCCTCATCAGACCCCATGCTTTCTGCCCTCGTTGCCTGATTTCAATGGTTCTCAATCTTTACATCCTAGAAGAACCTTGAAGAGGAGGTCTAGAAATGAAGATTTCCAGGCCCCACTCCCAGAATTCTGATTAAGGAGGTCTGGGGTGGGACCCAGGAATCTGCATTTTAGCCTAGGGGCCCAATGGGACCACACTTGGAGAAGCACTACCTCAGTCCAGCAAAATGAATAAATTTCAACAAAGGTTTCCAGTTGCTTTAAATCCTCAGAGAGGCTCAAAATAATGAACAAGCATTTTCTGAGAGCCTATAACTATAGCCTCAAATCAGGGCTGGCCTCATGGGTGATAGCACATAGGTGCTACAGGGGCCCACAGGCAGAAGGGCTCCCACGCTTTCGGTTTAATGCTCTGTAGTGGCTGCCCTTGAAATGCTGAGTAATTTTGTGAACTTGTGCTTTTGTAAGGGAAGTCTCACGGGACGGTGGATCATGACAGGGCCTTGGAGCCCGGGTTCACAGCCGCTGCCTCTGGAGGATGGGTCCTCACCATCGTAGGCCCCGCCCTACTCCACGACCACTGCCACCAGCTTTCCCAGCATGGGTCTGGGTGGAGATGGGGACCGTCAGGGTCTGGCTCCCTGGTCCCAAGGTGTCGGGCTGCAGCACGGTCCTCTGCCCCCACCCCGCCGGCTCGCAGCGCCCCCTGGTGTCTGGAGGCTGCACGACAGCGGGGTCCAGCCTCTCTCCCACCCCATCCCTGGGTCCTGGTGCCGGGTAGGGGGAGTGAGGGTCTACACATTCTGCGGGTCGCCCCTCTGCTGTGGGTTGGGCTCGTGGGAACAGGAGACGCCTCCCTCAACTTTCCCAGCCCTGGTTTCCTGACCTCCAAGAGATTACAGCTCCCTGATTTCAATGAAAAAGAAGGTTATTGAACACCTTTTACCCCAAGTGTCATTTAATTTTCCTGGTTATGTCCTGGTGCTTAGGACGCTGGCACGTGGGCAGTACTCAAAAAAGATCCAGGGAGTGAATGAATGGTTGGATAAACTCTTTGAGGTAGATATTATATTCTCTCCATTTTACAGGTAAGACCCTGAGGCTTAAGGAGGGCAAACAATTAGCTGGAGGTGGAGAACAAGCACGTGACAGAAATGAGATTTGAGTGCAGGTCAAAATTCCAAAGCCTTTGCTCTTTCACCATCTCACAGGTGTGAAGCCATGATCCAATACCCACCCAGTGCCATTTGCCTATGAGCTGGAGTTGCTCCTGGCATGGTCTTCTGGTTGTCCAAGGGGGAGGGGGATTGTGAGCCCAGTGTGAGATCTGTCATTGGATTTTCACCAGTTCTGCTCCCCACGGACCAAGGAGGGAGCGAGGGTGAAGAGCTATACTCACTAAAATTCTCTGATTCAATGGAATCAATTAGGATTCTTCCAATTGCTTAAAACAGAAACCTCAACTCAAAATGACCTAGACAATATTATTATTTCATGTAACAGAAAAGTTTACAGCTAATCAGACTTTCAGACTGGTTGATTCCAGGGCTCTTTCTGTCTCTTAGCATGCCAGCCTCAATGTTGGCAGCTCCAGATGGGACGTGTGGATGCAATCACTGGGACTGGATTAGACCATTCATTTGGGTGGAATGGGTGTCGGGGCGTCAACTATGATGTTCCCACGTCATCAGTGCACAGGCAGTCCTGCTTCAGGACCTCTCTGGAAAACATTCCAGAAAGAGACTGTTGTTCTTGCACTGCCACAGACCACTGCCCAGCCTGGGCAGCCTGAGGAGTCCAGCATATCAGCCACAGCAGCAGTGGCAGCATGGGAAGTAGCAGCAGAGTTAACGGGGACACATAGTCCCAGAAGTAGCAGCAGCGCACCTTCACGATGCTTGGTAGTCAGCCAAGGGGCCAACAGTACCCATTGCTGGAGGGGCCTGCACCAGGAGAGCAGGAGAGGAAGGGAAAGCGGCAGTTGGCACATGACAGCCAGGAATTGTTCCGTAGTACACCTGAGGTGCCCCTGGAGAACAGCAGAAATAACGGGTTTCTGAAGGTGGCTGGCATCTGAGCATGACAGATGGGACAGAGCGAGCTAGCAGAGCTCGGCTTTTCTTGCTGAAGTGGCCCTATGGCCTCCAGACACTGGTTATGTGTACAATGCCTGCGAGGGCTCCCACCATGCAGACTCTCTCCCAGCTATGCCTGGGGAGGGGTTATCACAGCCGGGACACACAGCCAGGAGAGACCTTGACCAAACCCTTCTCTTTGTGTGTGCCAATGGTCACCTAATGTTACTGCCGGCTGTGGTGCCATGAGATTGGGAGATTTTTCTCTCCTCATCTTTCCCCTCTCCTTTCCCCTCCTTCCCTTTTTCTTTGTCTTTCTTTCTTTTTTTATTTTCTTTGCATTTTTCTGTACTGCTAAATTTCAAAACTGTTTCATAGAATTTTCTGAATACGTATTATATCTCATGGTCCCAAATTAAAAAATACACTTAAAAGGTTATCAGTAAAGAGTCTTCATTATAGATCCATCTGCCCTGTTTCCCTTCAGATCCCCCTCTTTTCCGTGATAATATCTTTTGATTTATCCTATATTATAACAACTTACGTATACTTCTAGAGTTTCTTTATGCATATACAAGTAAATGAAAAAAATGTTTTTATTTTCTCCCTTTTTTTATACATACATGCTGCTCTGTAGCTTACCTTTTCACCTAACAATATATCTCAGAGGTCTTTATCAGTACAAAGAACATCCTCGGTGTTTGTATAGTTGCCCTTTGTGATAGAACATGATAGTGTCATGATTTTTAAAAACAGTCTCCTATTGATAGGCCTTTACGTTGTTTCCAGACTTTTGCTATTCCAAATGATGTTTCAGTAAAAAGCCTCGTACATACATTATGTTGTATATGCACAAGTATTCCTGTAGGATACAGCCCTAGAAGTGTAATTGCTAGGTCAAAGGGTATATGAAGTTGTAATTTTTATTAATTTGGCCAATTACCCTCTGTAAGCATTGTACTAATGTATACTGTCAAGAGTGACTTTTCCCCACAGTTTTGCCAACAGAATTTGTTATCAAATTTTTGGAATTTTGTCAGTCTGATAGGTGATGTGTATCTCAGTATGGTTTTTAAATCTTCTTTATTGAACTAAATTTTCATACAATAAAATGTACTCATTTTAATTGTATACTTCAAAGAATTTTGACAAGTGTATACACCTGAGGAACCAACACCCCCAATTAAGATATAGAACATTTTCATTGCTCCAAAAGCTTCATTCATGCCTCTTTTTAAAAAAAATTTATTTTACTGAAGTATAGTTGATTTACAATTTTGTGTTAATTTCTACTGTACAGCAAAGTGATTCAGTTATACATATATGTACATTCTTTTTCATATTCTTTTCCATTATGGTTTATCATAGGATACTGAATATAGTTCCTTGTGCTATACAGTAGGACCTTGTTGTTTATCCATTCTGTATATAATAGTGTACATCTGCTAGTCCCAAACTCCCAATCCATCCCTCCCCCACCCCCTCTCCCCCAGACAACCATGAGTCTGTTCTCTGTGTCTGTGAGTCTGTTTCATAGATAAGTTTACTTGTGTCATATTTTAGATTCCACATATAAGTGATATCATATGGTATTTGTCTCTCTGACTTACTTCACTTAGTATGATAATCTCTAGGTCCATCTATGTTGCTGCAGATGGCATTATTTCATTCTTTTTTATGGCTGAGTAGTATTCCATTGTACATATGTATCACATCTTCTTTATTCATCTGTTGATGGACATTTAGGTTGTTTTCATGTCTTGGCTACTATAAATAGTGCTGCAATGAACACTGGGGTGCATTCATGACTTTTTTTTTTTTTAATAAATTTATTTAATTAATTTATTTATTTGGCTGTGTTGGGTCTTCGTTTTTTGAGGGCTTTCTCTAGTTGCGGCGAGCGGGGGCCACTCTTCATCGCGGTGCGCGGGCCTCTCACTGTCGCGGCCTCTCTTGTTGCGGAGCACAGGCTCCAGATGCGCAGGCTCAGTAGTTGTGGCTCACGGGCCCAGTTGCTCTGCAGCACGTGGGATCCTCCCAGACCAGGGCCCGAACCCGTGTCCCCTGCACTGGCAGGCAGATTCTCAACCACTGCGCCACCAGGGAAGCCCCATGCCTCTTTTTAATCAACACCTTCGCCATGCCTTCCCAGGAAACCACTGCTCTGAAAGCTATCACTATAAGTTAGTGATAATAAATAAATGCATTAATTAGTTTTTAATTAACTAATCAATTAGTTTTTCCTGTTCTACAGTTTCATAGAAATGGAATCATACAATGTGTATTGTCTTATAACTGGCTTCTTTTGCTCAGCACAGTTCTGAGATTCATCCACAATGTTTCATGTATCAACAGTTCAGTCTATTTTCTTGCAGAGTATTAGTCCATTGAATAAATATGCCACATTTTTTTGGTTGTGGTTTTTTTTTAAATAAATTTATTTATTTTTGGCTGCGTTGGGTCTTCGTTGCTGTGCGCGGGCTTTCTCTAGTTGCGGCGAGCTCTTTATTGAGGAGCATGGGCTCTAGGCGCCTGGGCTCAGTAGTTGTGGCTCACGGGCTTAGTTGCTCCGCAGCATGTGGGATTTTCCCAGACCAGGGATCGAACCAGTGTCCACTGCATTGGCAGGCAGATTCTTAACCACTGAGCCACCAGGGAAGTCCCTGTTGTGTTGTTTTTCATTGAGATGTTGGTGAACATTTGAGTTGTTTACAGTTTGGGACAATTATGGGTAAAGCAGCTATGAACATTCATGTACAAATAAATCTCTTTGTGTTTATATGTTTTCATTTCTTTTCAGTAAAGAAAAGGAAGTGGAATTTCTGAGTAATATAAAACATATATGTGTAACTTGTTATGAAACTAGCCAACTGCTTTCCAAAGTAGTTGTACCACTTTATATTCCCATCAGTAAAGTATAAGAGTTCTAATAGCTTCACATTTTCATCAACACTTTGTAGTCTTTTAACTTTTAGCCATTCTAGTGGGTATATGGTGGTATCTAATCATAGATTTAATTTTCATTTCCCTGATGATTAACGATGAGCCTCTTTTCATGTGCTTATTGGCCATTTGTATCTTTCGTGAAGTATCTTTTCAAATCTCTTTCTCATTTTTTATTGAGTTGTCTTCTTGAGTTATGAGTTCTTTATATATTTCTCAGTGAGGATTTAATTCGCATTCTTTTATTTTGTATGAAATTGAGCATCCTTTCACATGCTTAGGACCCATTAGTATTTCTTTTTCTGTGAACTTTGTATTAATATCCTTTGTCCAATTTTCTATTGAGGTGTGAGTCTTTGTTTTACTGACTTCTAGGAGGCCTGTATACATTAGGTGGATTAACCCTTTGTCTGAGATAGGAATTGCAATTACTTCCCCTAGTTTGTGGTTTGCCTTTGATTTAGCTTATGGTGTTCTCTGCCATGCAGAAGATTTTTATGTATTTAAATTTGCCAATCTTTTTTTCTATGGCTCTTGGATTTTGAGTCATAGTTAGAAGGACCTTTCTCATTCCAAGTTTACAATGGAAGTCTACCACGCTCTCTTCTCTCATGTCTTAGCCCAGGTGATCTAGAGAACAGAGTATGAGGCAAAGATATACAAATGCTTTATTAGGAGATGTGATCCCAGAGCAGCAGGAGAGAGGGTAAAAGGGGTTTGAGGAAGGTGGTCAGGAAGGCATGAACAAGGTAGTAGGTCATCAAGCAGGCCATGCCTTCACAAGAAATATAGTAGTTTGCTTCCAAACAGGTCTTCTGCTGCCATGCTTCAGAAAAGCCCCTTGGAGGTGGAAGGGAGAGAAATTATCCACTGGCTCCTTCCTGACTCTTGTCTCTCATTGGTGTGTCCCTTGACCGATGAATGGATAAAGAAGATGTGGCACATATACACAGTGGAATATTACTCCGCCATAAAAAGAAAGGAAATTGAATTATTTGTAGTGAGGTGGATGGACCTAGAGTCTGTCATACAGAGTGAAGTAAGTCAGAAAGAGAAAAACAAATACTGTATGCTAACACATATATATGGAATCTAAAAAAATAAATAAATGGTTCTGAAGAACCTAGGGGCAGGACAGGAATAAAGACGCAGATGTAGAGAATGGACTTGAGGACACGCAGAGGGGGAAGGGTAAGCTGGGATGAAGTGAGAGTGGCACGGACTTATATACACTACCAAATGTAAAATAGATGGCTAGTGGGAAGCAGCCGCATAGCACAGGGAGATCAGCTCCTTGCTTTGTGACCACCTAGAGGGGTGGGATAGGGAGGGTGGGAGGGAAAAGCAAGAGGGAGGGGATATGGGGATATATGTATACATATAGCTGATTCACTTTGTTATACAGCAGAAACTAAACAACAATGTAAAGCAATTATACTCCAATAAAGATGTGAAAAAAAAAAGTGGTGGTATTGGTTGCTCTGGACTTCTGGGTTGTGGCCTTTCTGGGCAGTCAAGTCTCACACCTCACAGCCCCAAGCTCCATCTAAATCTGGAAGTGGCGGGAGGAGTCAGAGGCTCTGTGGGTTTGACTGAGTTGGCCGTGTTCTCAGTGTTGTGTTTCCTGCTGTGGTGTCACTGTGGAGGCTATCCCAGAGCCAGACCCCTACTGAAAGCAGATAGGGTAGTGGGTCCCCAGAGAAAGAGAACCAGGCATGGCTTTCTTGGCATAAGAGAAGCCATTTTTTGGCTTAAGTCATTTTGTGATCTAAGCCTGGCCACCACACTTGCCCTTGAACAGGTCTCAGTAATTAATGGTCTAAGGGAAGTGAGGGAATACATAAACAAAGGAAAAGCAGTCAAGAAACAATAGTTCAGGGAAAAAACCAGAGTTCTACATCCTCCTCAAGTGATTTACATAACAATATGATACATATCTTTGAGTTCTGCAGGAACTAAGACCCCCCCCCACCCCCACCCAGGTGGAGAATGGAATGACCTTTTCTGATCCTCGTGACTTCAATCAACTAAAGCTTGGACTCTGGCAACCTGTACCCCAATTCTATGCTGCATTCGCCTCTGCTCAAGCTCCTTTGTGAATTTGCATGTTCCCTTAGCTTAAAGCTTCCCCAGTTTTGCCATTGGGGAGACACTGCTTTGGGAATGGTCCCTGGTGCTCCCCTTACTTGCTGCGAGTAGTAAGTCCTTCCATCTTCCCATCTTGGTTGTGTCTTTTGGCTTAACAGCCACCAAGAGGTGAACTCAGTCTTTTGGGTAACATCCTGGAGACTGCGATAGTGATGGTGCCAGGGAACAAGGCTATGGCATCAGTGACCAGTGTTCTCCACAGAGCCAGTAGCCCAAACCTGGGGGGTGAATGAACTGGGCTCAGTGTAATTTTATGGTTCCTTCTCTTCTTTTATTTAAACATTTAATCTATTTGGAATTTGTCCTGGTCTTATGCTGTTGTGTGGCATGACTCCTATTTAATTATTTTTTCCACATGACTACCTAGTTTTCCCTACTCCATTTATTGAATAGTTCATCTTCTCTCCCATCGACTGAGGGCCTTTTTGTTATATACAAAATTTCTATATTTGGGGGCCCGTTAAAAATGTTCACTTCTGTTCCATTGGTCTGTCTGAGTTGTTTTAATTATTGAAGTTTTACCATATGTTTTAATATCTGGGAGGCCTCATCACCCGTCACTGCTTTTTTTCCTCAGCATTTTCCTAGATATTCCTGTTCCTTTTTTCATATACACTTTATAATCAGCTTGTCTGGTTAAAAAAAAATAGTATTTTTTGGTATTTTTAATGGATTGCCTCAAATTTGTAAATTAAATTTTGGAGAACTGATATTTTTTATTGAGTCTTCTTATCCAAAAAAATGGCATAATATTCCATTGGTAATGAAACAGGAGGGAAAGGGGCAGGGCACAACCTTGAAAAGAATGACATAGCTGTTGAAGATACAACATAAACTGATTAGAGCCAACTAGGTCCAAGATGGCAGAAGAATAGACTTCCACTAGACCTTGAGCCTCATTATATGCTCATTGTAATATCAGTATATCAGCATGCTAAGTGACACACCCACAGGCACCATGACAGTTCCAAGGCTGACCATTAAATGCAAAAAAGTGGGTGGTGGCCCAATTCCTGGAAATCTCCACCCCTTCCCCAAAATAGTTGGAATAATCCTCCCACTCATTAGCCTATGAAATTACCCAGCCCGTAAAAACATAACCACCACACATTTCAGGGCCTCTCGCCTTCTGAGATGGCCCACACTCTGTCTGTGGAGTGTGTCTCTCCCAGGGCCATGCTCGCCTTTTGAGATGGACCACATTCTGTCTATGGAATGTGTATCTCTCTAAATAAATCCACGTCTTACCTATCACTTTGTCTCTCACTGAATTCTTTCTGTGATGAGCTTCATTAAGTCCTGAGACCAGGTGTGTGATCTCAATTAAAAGACAGTGGGTTCAAGTCCCAATCTGCGTTGTGCCATTTCAGTTTCAGCCTTCCTTTGTGTCCTTCCATTTGTTTTAAGGTCTTGCCTAACTCTTGTTCCATTCATTTCTAGTTGTTAGCAGGTAGTAGGATTTTTTCCTACATTTTTTTGCCTGAATTTGAAAAAAAAAAAGTTGAACATGCAAACTTTTTAATTAAAAGAAGAAATCATTCATCTGTAAAAAGAAAAGGAAAGGAGGGAAAAAAAGAATACATTTTTAAAAACAAAAACCAAAAACCAAAGCTGGAGTCTCAGGCAGGCTAAGTTCTGGTGACTAAAAATGCTGATGAGGTCCCCCCTCCCTCCTCTCACAGTGGGCTTGGCCCCAGGGCTATGGGTGAGTGCTCAGCCTGGAAGGGAAGGGTGGGGAGAGGGTTGCAGCTACTTTGGAGTCTATACTTGCCTGAGGTTATTCCCAGGGCAGAGAATCCACTTCAGCCAAACTCCTAATCTAAACAGCCTCTCCTCCCTGGAGAATAAACACACTTGCATTCTCTCTCACTTGTTGAGGACCTCCTCCTTGCTCAGCCAGACTCCTCTCCCTTGATGGTGGGAAGGCTCAGGCAGGGGCTCACATCAGACTTTGCCCTGGAATCCATTTTTACTATCTGTGCATCAGAGAGTGAACCAATAACTTTGCCTGCTCTGTACCAATCACAAAGAAGCTGCTTTTGCCAGCCAGCGTGTTAGTGCGGTGATTTGCGGGGAGATGGCAGGAAGCAGGGAGAAGAAAGCTTGGGAGGTAGTCTGTCCTGGGGTTAGTCCTGCCCTCTGGGACCACACAGCAAGTCAGCGCTCACTCTACAAGACCACTGTTCCCGTGTCCTCTCTGTGTCTTCTCTTCTCCAGGCCAAACGTCATGGTAGAATCAGGGGAAGCTCTCTGACTGCATGTCATGTAAGGTCTCTCACTTAATGTCTTTAGGAAATGGAAGTTTCTTCCCATAATTGGCTTACATACATTGTTGAGTCAGCTTTGTTTTACCTTGTACGTTCTTTTTTTTTTTTGGCTGTGCCGCGAGGCTTGTGGGATCTTAGCACCCCGACCAGCCATCGAACCCATGCCACCTGCAGTGAAAGCACAGAATCTTAACCAGTGGACCGCCAGGGAAGTCCTACCTTGTCTGTTCTTCATTACAATATTTTGATTTATGTTTATTTATAAAAATATTTATATATTAAATTTTATTTAAAGGTAGTTTGGTGAATATTCATATCTAATGATTTTGTTACAGGAAGGAAGACCTCTTCCAGGGCCCGAGAGTGGGCTCTTGTGGAACACTCAGAAATGAATTGTCCGAGGAGACACATGTGCTGACAAAGCAAAGGACTTTATTGGGAAGGGGCACTGGGGTGGAGATCAGCAGGGTAAGGGACCGCAGGGGAACTGCTTTGCCACGTGGCTCTCAGTCTCGGGTTTTATGGTGATGAGGTTAGTTTCTGGGTTGTCTCTGGCCAGTCATCTTGCTTGGTCCATATTTGGTCTGACTCAGGGTCTTTCCTGGTGGCACACGCATCTCTCAGCCAAGATGGATTCCAGCAAGAAGGGTTCTGAGGGACTTCTTTGGTGGCACAGTGGTTAAGAATCAGCCTGCCAATGCAGGGGACACGGGTTCGAGCCCTGGTCTAGGAAGATCCCACGTGCTGCGGAGCAACTAAGCCCGTGAGCCACAACTACTGAGCCCACATGCCACAACTAATGAAGCCCGTGCTCCTAGAACCCGTGCTTGGCAACAAGAGAAGCCACCAGCCCCTGCTCGCCGCAACTAGAGAAAGCCTGTGTGCAACTAAGACCCAACGCAGCCAAAAATAAAAAGATAAATAAATAAATACATCTAAAAAAAAAAAAAGACGGATTCTGAGAGGTTGGTAGGACATATTATGGGCTGGCGTCTTCTGCCTCCTTTTGGACCCTCCCGAATTCTCCCGATTCCTTCACCATGTTCCTTAGAGGGACCTCCCGTTGTGAGGCAAGTCAGGCAAGCGGCTATCATCATTCCTGGCCAAGATGGGTGGTTTTGGTCAAAGGTTCCCTAACAACTTTGTGCTTTAAAGAAAGGTTGAAGCAGTCTTATCTGGGAAGGGTGAGGCTGGAATCGGGAGATGGAGAGGTGAGGCTCTGGGGGCCTTGGGGCTGTCTTTGGACAGCTCTTTAGAATAATGTAACTCTTGCTTCCTCCCTCCCCTGTGCTCATCCCATCTCCCAGGGAGCAGCAGAATCCCAGCCCAGGCCTGGAGAAGACCTACCCACCTCACAGGCTCCCTGAACCTTTCATTTGATAAACTGTTCTATGTAAAACTCTCAAACCCTACTCTGCCCCAGTCATATTACATCACCTTTTCCTCCATTCTCTTTCTCTTGGGTTTGGACAGGCTTTAAGAGTAGGAGTAAATAAAGCGTGTGAATTAACTAATTAGGGATCTGGTAGGGGCAGGGGTGGGGTCATTGATCCACCTACACTGGTTCAGAGTCTAATCAAATAACTGTTAAAGGAAAAGAGTTTACTGTGCTCTGCCCCAGGATACCAAACAAACATGCCTGTCTTTCCAAATAATCCTCAAATGAGGGAATGTTTCAGCTAGGTTGCCTATGGCCATAGGTAATAAAAGACATAGCTCAACTCGCTTAAACAATAAGGACAGCTATTGTCTTGCATACTCAAGTCCTAGTGCGGGGTCAGTGTCAGGGTGGACACCTTCCAGAGCCTCTGGCTCTGTTACTCTGCGAGCCTCTCACTCAGCCCTCCTCTGGGTGCTGGCTTCATCTTCAGGCTGGTGCAAGATGGCAGCCCAAATTCAGCCTTGTGGTCAAATATGAGAATTTTCACAGGAGGAACGTGAGGCTAACTTCCCAGAAGCCGTCACCTCATTGGCTTAAATTAGGTCACGTGCCCTTGCTGGAACCACTCACTTCAAGGGAGATGCGAGTACCCGGAGACTAATCAGACCAGCTCCTAAAGCTGGTGATAGTTTAACTTCCCCTGAAGCTCGTGGGCTGCATGGGATGAACGTGATACTGGAACTCAGAACTCAGAACTTGGAGTTCTTTTAGGAGGGAGGGGTGGGCAACCAGAGATGGTTCTAGATCCTTCCCATTCTTGGTTACCTTCTTCTGAGTCTTTTGTTGAAATTGACCTTGAATGATGAGAACAACTTGAATACACAGAGAGGAAAGGGGAGAAGGGAACTGTTATGTGAACATGGAAGGATTTCTTAGGAAGTCGGTGGCTCTGTCCATTGGAGGGGGTGGGCTGATCTGTGCAAATGACCCTCTGACAACTGGATAAGCATGAGTCATCTGGTTATTCCACCCTGAGAAACATAAACAACGTGACTATCCAAGACCATTAGTCTCATCTAATATTTACCCAATGGCCTCCTTAATTCAATTTCTCAAGTAGATTTTCTTACCAAGAAGACAATGTTCAGAGCGGACAGTGTAGGTTCTCCAATCTTGTCAATTAAAGGTTAAATGTCATGTCTCTCATTCTAAATTAACAAATAGTCATTCTGGTTCCTCAAGTCATTTCTTTGGAACTTCAGTTAAATCAGTTTGCTAAGGCCTGATCATCCCTGGTGAATTGAGGACATTTGAGCCTCCTGAACTGAATAACCAGACCATATGTTAAAATACCTAGATAAGTGTAGGTGTGGAATATTATCATGATCGTGATTGTGACTGCTGGTATTAGGTTCTGGGTGATCATAAAAGAGAGACAACAAGATGAGCGGACCCATCCTAATAATAATTTCCTGTTTTTAATCTGACTACACAGACCTGGTTGGCTAAGATGGCAAATGATAAGTTTATAGGTAATAAGACTGTCCAGGAGACATTTGGACATTTTTGGTACACGTTTCAAAAGAGCAGGATGGGAGCTTCGGTAACCTAGAGTCCATGGAACTCTGTCCTGTGTCCTGGCCCCATAGGGATTAGCTTAGCTGCCTTGGAGGGCAACCATGGTTGTAGAAAAACTTTAGCTATTGTATACACCCTTAATTAGTAAGTCAGTGAATGCTGATAAATGTTATGTGGACACCATGAGGAGGTATGAAAATAATAGCATGAATATACAACCATTACATTATCAGAAATACTGGGTTTGACAGAAAAAACAAACTTTCTTGAAAATAGAAATTCGATTTGCTGATATAACAGGGTTGCTGTCACTTTAGGCACAAGTAGATCCAGTTGCTCAAACAAAGTTCTCGGGGACCGTCTCTCTTTCCATCTGGCCTAGCTTACCCCTGCTTGTGCTACTTCATTGCAGGCACCGTGACTGCTGGTTGCCCTGGACTCATGTCCTCCTGGCTTGGTGACTCCAGATGAAGGAGAGTCTCTCCCAGTGTTCACAAATTCATCTCAGGGAAGCCTATGTTTGGCTCTAATTAGGTCACATGTCCCTTTCCAAACCAATTGCTATGGCAGGAGGATAAGGTACAATGATTGGCCCATTCTGGGTCAGCTCTACCCGTCCATATGGGCTTCTGGTAGGGGACATGTTTTGCCATTATCATCCAAAGTCCTTTTGCATCCCTGTGCAGTTGTTTGCAGGGGATATCAGGCTAGGGATGTAGGAAGCCTGACAGTGTAGGAGCCTGCATTCCAGATGTTTACAAGCTCTGTCTTTGGCTGGGGGGAGGGGAGAACTGATTAGCATCTGGTTTCACTTCCCACACATTGAGGAACTTGCTGGGAAGGGGCAGTTTGAGAAGAACTAATGGGACTGCCCTTAGAATTTTGGTTCTGTGCTAAGGGAGACTAAAGCCCATTTGTGTAGAGTGTATGAATTATGACTCAGTACCAGCTCATGAGGGCTGCCAGCATCCTAATATGCAGGCCATCTTATCCTATCTACATTAATATATTTGGTTGCCTAATTTGCAGGTACATAAAACCGACAACCAGTTTGGGGTGGGGGATGACCCGCCGTCCCAGACACCCACCTAGAAGTTAAGGTACATGTGGCCTTTTATCCCAACTCCAAAGAAAGGTGTGTGTTTTACATCAAAAGTGTTAGTTTAGATAATTTTATACTGGGTAATCTTTGTTGAGTTGAATAATCCTTTAACAAATATAAGTAATTTGAAAAGCTGCCTCTGGTTCGTTTCCACTAATTACCTCAAAGCTGGTGACTGTAACGGGGTTCCTGTAGGTTGGCCTACACCAGGCGCACCCCGTTTTGCCTCAGGTTGGGGCCCACATTACAACCACTTGGCTCCTTGAGGGAGTGAAAAGGAGGAGAAAGGTCCCCTCAGCAGGGCTGGAGTCCATCCCCAGCACTGCTGGTGCCCACGCTCCCCTCCCAGGAGGCCCAGCCACACAAAGGCCAGGGTTGTCTCTCTGGTTCTGCTGGAGGCTGAGGGCAAAGCTCCTCCCACACCTGCTTCCACGCAACTGGCTGAGGACAGTCTGTAATTCCAACAGTTTTTTATTACTCTGCAGAGGTTGCTCAGAAGAGTGGGAGGCATTTAGAACACCTGCCCCGTTTGGCTTCAAGGCAGTCCTTAGAGGAGGGTGGAAGGGCTGTCATTTCAGATCTGAGACCCTGAGGGTGGGGACAGAGCCACGGTCCCACAGTCAGGTCTGGGCTGTGGCTGCACTGGATCCCTGAGCCATCCCAGGCTCATCACCGCCCAACCACCAGGGCGGGAGAAGTCCCACCTGCAGCAGACAGCCTTTTGCAGAAGGATCTTAGCTGAGAGAAGTTTTTGAAAAGTAGAAAATAGCCTCCGGGCCTTGGCTTTGGCTGTGCCCACCGCTCAGCATAGGGGCCCAGGCGGGGAATCTCCTTGAGATCATTAGGAGCACTTCTGGCACTGGACCCCCTTAGCTCGTCCTAAAGAGGGCGAATAGCAGATGGTGAATTGCAGAGGGACAGAGACATGTACATTTCAGCTCCGAGAATCCCTTTTTCTGTTTTCAGTAGTGTTAGGACTTCCAGAAGAGGGCAGCACACTTTAGGTCTTATTGGATCAGCCATTTTTGCTTCTCCCTTGCTAGCTTTTAGGCCTGCAGAGCATTTACCTTAATAATAGTCATAATAATCCTAATACCAGCAGTTTGCCTGTGCGAGGGGCCTTTGCTTTTCGAGCAGTCTCACATCCATCATCTTGTTTGAACAAGCCTGGTAATCCTCTCTGAAGTGTCTCCAGGGCATCTGGAGCCAGCACTTCTGAGGCCCTTTGAGGCCCAGGAACCTGGGCGTGAGGTGGGGAGCGGGTGTGTAATTTGACGAGGGTAGAATCTTCCCTGGAACTCTCAACCCCAGTCCCCAGTGCAGGGCCTCCTGACTGACTGATGGAAGCTTAACAGGCCAAGATGTATCTTTCTTCTTAGGCCCTGCAATCCTTCAGAGTTGTGTGGTTTCTGCTTCACATTTTGTTAGATGACGTATCTGCTCCGGGGGCTGGGCGCTATCAGCACGCAAGGCTGGCTGTGCAGTGCCTACTGGGACAGTGTCGGCAAGGACTCCGGGCTGGTGGGGAAGAGAAGGCGAGGGGTCAGGGCTGCCCACCCACCTGCCTACCGTCACTCTGCACTGCAGACTGGGCAACGCTGGAGATGGGTGGGCAGAGAAACACCAGATTGGAATACTCTTTTCTGGGGGCTGTGCCACGTGGCCTGTAGGATCTCAGTTCCCCAACCAGAGATTGAACCCAAGGCCAGGGAAGTGAAAGCCCGGAATCCTAACCACTAGGTCGCCAGGGAGCTCCCAAATTGGAATACTGTTGAGCCAGGCCTGGGCCAGGCCCTGACTCTGGAGCCGCCAGGCTCTTAAAGATAAGTCAAATAAACAAGTTCAATTAGAAGGAGTAGAGGAAATTGGTGGAGAAATTCTTTAAGTGCCTTTTTAAAAAGCAGGTGAGTGTAGGTGGTTAGGCAGGCAAGTGAGCAGGAAACAGTGACAGGTTCAAATAAGGTGGCACTCCCCCCAGTGACAGTTGGAATTCATGCTTAGGCATCACAAAAAGAGGCTGTCAGGCACGCGGGGACAAAGGCATGCCTTTCCTGGGAGGAGAAGGGCAAGATTCGAAGGTGGGTGGGGAAGAAATACAAGTGATTCTCAAAGCCTGTGCAGAGATAACCCCGTTGTATGCATCCCTTGCAAATGAACTTGAGACCTTGGTTCCCACCTGTCCTGGACCCTGGGGAAAGTCCTAGAGGTGATCGGGAGCTTCTTTGGAGCAGAGGCTGGCTGGGAGGGGGAGTAACTTTTAAGGAGTGGGGTGGGTAACCCTGTGTCTGTCCAGGGGGCAGTGGCAGCTCATGCAACCTGTCAGTGTAAACTGAGCAGTCAGCTGGGCTGAGAAGTTTTCCCACAGAATTTCTCTGCTGGGTCAGCCAGGGCCCCATCCAGGTTCTGTTCTGGTTTCCCATTTGACAGAACAGCCCCCGCAGGCAGAGAGGCAGATGACCATAGGCTTGGTTTACTAACAGTTACACCCCTGTATCTACAGCTCTGGTGCCCCCCTCATCAGGTGCAGCTGAATGGCGCCAGGAGCGCTCACTTAGGAGTCCAACTAGGTGGGCTGAAGCCTCAACCCCACCACTCCAGAGGCTGGTCCCTCCTCTCTGAGCCTTGGCGGTTCAGGTAGAGCTAGAGAACAGTGAGTCATCCCTCCCTCTCTCTGCGGCACCTTTAAGGGAGACGGACTAAAAATGTCTCCCTGCCCAACTCCCTTTCCCAGCATTAGAGCTTTGGGAAAGGCGTAAAATACCTGAAGTTTCTTGGACAAGCTGTTATTACATTTCCTTCGTCAAGTTCAGATCTGTAAAGCACGTGAAATTAAAGACAGCAGTAACAACGTGCACTGAGAGGTTTTTTGCTTTCAGGGCGTTGCTACCCCTATTACCTCATTTGAAACAGTCACATGATTCCACAGGTATTTATGGGGGAGGGAGTAGGCAGCTCTGGAACTTTACTTCGTCCCAGGCAATTGTGCTGGTGCTTCACCTGTGTTCTCGTTGCATCTTTGCAGCGTCGCACCTGGTCACCCGGACACCTGGACACTTGGCATCAAGCGCCCAATTTGTCAGGTGAAGAAAATGAGATTCAGGGAGATTAAATGCACTTGCTTGCTTCACCTCTGGTCCTTTTTTCTGCTGCTTTTGTTGCGAAGAGGCAGATAGAAATGAATCAATGCTAAATTAAGACCATCTGCCCATGACAACCCTGTAGACTCCTTGACCCCTGCGGTTCTGACCTGAAGCTGTGGCACGTGTGAAGAATCACAACAACAGGCTGTAAATAATTTAAGAGGATTGCACCCTGTACTCAAATCTCTTGAAGGGCATTGAGGAGGAGCCAATTTGTAATTCCCAGCTGTACCTCTAGTGACTCCTTTCTTGGCTCCCTAATTCCATCCCAGATTCTCCTGGGCTCCGCGTTCAACACCCCCTCCCGGCCCTCTACTCTCACCCAGCCCAGATGGCTTTTTCTCCCCTCTTCTCTTCTGTTTTGTATTCTTCTTATCACTTAGACTTTTAAATTTTATACTCGCTGAAAGAGGTCTTTCAGATTTAGATTTATGGCCTGTGTAACTGTGCATACACAAAAAGGCAAATATAAATGAAAAAAATGTACTAAGGTATGTTCCAGGCATTGGGGCTCCCCTGGTGGTCCAGTGGTTAAGACTCTGTGCTTCCACTGCAAGGGGCACGGGTTCGATCCCTGGTTGGAGAACTGAGGTCCCCATGCTGCACAGCACAGCTGAAAAATTAAAATTTGAAAAAAAAAAAAAAGATATGTTCCAGGCAACGACAACTATGTCATCATTGCCATCTGCTGACAGCAATTGTAAGACATTCTCATGTCAGAGTTAAACCCCTGTGACCCACCACATTGCTGAAGAAACAGAATCGTTCCCAACACTATTGGAGGCCTCTGTGTTCACCTCCGTGACCACGTCTCTGTCCTTTCCACCCCAGAGGCAGCCATTCTCCTGGATTTTTTGTGTTTATCATGCCCTTGTTTTCCTTACAGTTTTACCAAATATGTAACCTACACAATATATTGTTTGGTCTTGTTTTTGATCTGCTTCATAAATGGAATCATATCATATATATTCTTCTGTGACTTGCTTTTTCATTTTATTTTATTTATTTTTAAAATATTTGTTTATTTTGGCTGCACCGGGTCTTAGTTGTGGCACGTGGGATCTTCCTTGTGGCATGAAGGATCTTTAGTTGTGGCATGTGGAGGTCTTTTAGTCGCGGCATGTTGACTTCTTAGTTGCGGCATGCAGACTCTTAGTTGCAGCATGCATGTGGGATCTAGTTCCCTGACCAGGGCTTGAACCCAGGCCCCCTGCATTGGGAGCGCAGAGTCTTACCCGCTGGACCACCAGGGAAGTCCCTTCATTTTATTTTAAGACAGCCATATTGAGATATAATTCACATACCATACACACAATTCACCCATTTAAAGTACACATTTTAATGGTTTTAGTATATTCACAGATATATGCATCCATCACCACAGTCAATTTTAGAGCATTTTCATCACCTCAAAAATAAACTCTAGTTATCACTCTCCTTTCTCCCCAGCCCCAGCCCCAGCCTCAGTTCTAAGCAAGCACTAATCTACTTCCTGTCTCTAGGACAGAAAAAATAGGACTTGCCTATTCTGACCTTTCATAATATGTGGTCTTTTGTGACTGGCTTCTTTCGCTTAGTGTGATGTTTTCAAGATTCATCCATATCACAGCATGTATCAGTACTTCATTCCTTTTTATCACGAAATAATATTTCATGGTATGGATATGCCACATTTTGTTTATCTATTTGTCCGTTGATGGAGACTTGCTTTTTTTTTTAAAATAAATTTATTTATTTTTACTTTTGGCTGTGTTGGGTCTTCATTGCTGCACACAGGCTTTCTCTAGTGGCGGTGAACGGAGGCTTCTCTTCGTTGCAGTGCGCGGGCTTCTCATTGCGGTGGCTTCTCTTGTGGCAGAGCACGGGCTCTAGGTGCATGGGCTCAGTAGTTGTGCCACACGGGCTTAGTTGCTCCGTGGCATGTGGGATCTTCCTGAACCAGGGCTCGAACCCGTGTCCCCTGCATTGGCAGGCGGATTCTTAACCACTGTGCCACCAGGGAAGGCTGACTTGCTCTTTTATTTTATTATTTATTTATTTATTTATTTTATAAGTTTATTTATTTTTGGCTGCGTTGGGTCTTTGTTC
Source organism: Balaenoptera physalus (assembly GCF_965194825.1). Taxonomy (NCBI): domain Eukaryota; kingdom Metazoa; phylum Chordata; class Mammalia; order Artiodactyla; family Balaenopteridae; genus Balaenoptera; species Balaenoptera physalus. The sequence continues at coordinate 24,892,324 of NC_138882.1, forward strand.
CTGCGCGTGGGCTTTCTCTAGTTGCGGCGAACGGAGGCTACTCTTCGTTGCGGTGTGCGGGCTTCTCATCACGGTGGCTTCTCTTTGTTGTGGAGCACGGGCTCTAGGCACGCGGGCTTCAGTAGTTGTGGCTCACGGGCTCTAGAGCACAGGCTCAGTAATTGTGGCACACGGGCTTAGTTGTTCCACGGCATGTGGAATCTTCCTGGACCGGGGATCGAACCCGTGTCCCCTGCATTGGCAGGTGGACTCTTAACCACTGCACCACCAGGGAAGTCCCTGACTTGCTTTTTTAAATTGAACATTATGTGAGATTTATCCACACAAATGTGTAAAGATGTTATTAATTTCCATTGTAGTCCATATAGTCTGTGCATAAGATGAACATTGAAGCTGTTTCTAGTGCTTTGCTATTATAGATTATTTTGCTCTAAAGATTCTTGTGGTTTCTCCTGGAACACATATGTGAAGGTTTCTCTAGGGTATAAACCTAGGAGTGGAGCTACTGGCAGATAGAACCTTCTATGATGATGGAAATGTTCAATTCTGTGTTCCGCACTGTCCAGCTCAGTGACTGGTAGCCACATGTGGCTCTTGAACACTTGAAATGTGGTTCATGTAGCTGAGGGGTTGAATTTTAAACTTTTTAAACTCATTTAAATTTAAATAGCCATTTATGGCTCGTGACTGCTGTATTGGAGGAGCAGCTGTCTAGATAGACTTTCTTATTCTATTGCCAGCAAATGCTGCTGGCCCTTCCTTCCTACCCTGAATATACTGAGGGAATGAACATGAGTTTTGTTCTTGCTAATCTGTGGACTGGACTGAATATCTAGGTTCAGGGACATTCAAGGGGAAGGAAAGGAAGAGGAGGAAGAGGAGGAAGAAGAGGGGTAGTGGTGGTAGTCCCTAACCTTCAGACTGTGACTTCAGCCCTAGCCCTGGGGAGCCAAAGCCAGAGAGGAGTTGAGGCCGGGGACACTCACGTGGTTCTGCCGAGCGGGGGTGTGAGGCGGGCTCCGCTTCACTGCACATTGGGGTCTCAGACACGACTGACATCACAGAATCCACTCCAAGGTCATACTAGGCTGTGGAGCATGGGATTTCAAACAGAAGACAGCACCCCACTCTGAGATCGCAGGCTTCTCTTGTTATTTAGTTAAGCTGGAATGAAAGAGCTGGAAAGGGTTCTTTAGGGACAAATGCTTGAGACCTGATCCCCTTTGCAGCTTCCTGTTCCGGCATCAGAGGTCACTGTGTCCTTGGTCTCAGATGTCACAGTACCGAGATCTCCAGCCCTCGTCGCCGTGTCTCCCTGATTGTATCTGGGTTGCTCTTTCCACCACCTTAGACATGATGTCACCTCTGTATCATGTGCTGGGGACACTGTTTGGCTTTGAAGTTCCTAAGAAAGAGCCAACCCTGATGGATCTCTCTTTTTTAAAAAATGTTTATTGGAGTCTAGTTGATTTACAATGTTGTGTTAGTTTCTTCTGTACAGCGAAGTGAATCAGTTATACATATACATATATCCACTCTTCTTTAGATTCTTTTCCCATACAGATCATTACAGAGTATTGAGTAGATTTCCCTGTTGGTGGGAGTGTAAATTGGTGCAGCCACTATGGAGAACAGTAAGGAAATTCCTTTAAAAACTAAAAATAGAGCTACCATATGGTCCAGCAATCCCACTCCTGGGCATATATCCTGAGAAAACCATAATTCGAAAGGGTACATGCACCCCAGTGTTCATTGCAGCACTATTTACAATAGCCAGGACATGCAAGCAACCTGATGGATCTCTTTCTTGCAGAACTTGAGCTAACTGTAGCCAGTCTCCTTGTGATTGTGTAACGTCCCAGATGCCTCTGTGGAGGGACCACGGTGAACGCTTTTTTGAGGGGGTGGCTGTGTTCTCTGTCTCCTGGGCTGCTCCAGCCTTTTTTCTTTTTGTTACCTTGAGTGGGTCCACCGCACTGGCTAAGGGCTGGAGGGAAGATGATTTGGGGGTTGACTTGTCCCTCTCCTACTCCCTCTTTCATCTATCTATCTATTTATTTATATTGAAGTATAGTTGATTTACAATGTTGTGTTAGTTTCAGGTGTACAGAAAAGGGACTCAGTTACATATATATATATATTTTTTTTTTCCTTTTTCATATTCTTTTCTATTATGGTTTATTACAGGATACTGAATATAGTTCCCTGTGCTGAACTCCCCAGCTCCCTTTCACATCACCTGCCCTGTCCTGGGGGTGGCAGATGTTCCTCCTCCTGGGGGTTCTGTCCTTCCCGCTTCTTTCCCTTCTTTCCTTCCAAGCCCGTGGCTGTCAGGAGTGGCCTGTGGTCGCCATCCAGACACGGTTATCCACACGTCACATCAACTCTTTTGCTGATCTGGATAGAGTGGCCCTCAAACACAGGTGTCCTTGATAACCTCCCTCTGACATTGTGGTCGCTGCGTCTTCCTGGACATACTGGTCACGCCCACTGCACGACCACGTTCATCCCCTGTGGCCCTCGGAGACCTGCTGTGATACACGTCCCTTATCCCTCAGCCCCCAACAGCTGCTGTCCAGGGCAGGGCATGGATCCGCCCACAAGGCCTCCACCGCAGGGAACAGGCCAACCCTTGGAGGGCAAATGGGTATTTTTCCTTCTCTTTCTGCAGGTTGACTTGATCTCTCTCTTCCCATCTACCCCATCTCCCAGGGCCTCTCTGGGCTGTCTTTCTGGCCCCTTCTCAGATTGCTCCTGCAGCACAGAAAGCCTAGGAGTCAGTCTTGAGTCAGACCCTTCATAGAGGATGATAATTTCAATTAGCAACCCCAAGGCTCTCTCTGGGGCTTGGGGAGGGGGCTCTGTGAAGACTCCCATCACTTTCAGTGGAAATTTATTCAAACCCAGGTGACTTTGACCTAAAACTTAAGGTCTCCTCATTGCCCTCACTGCCCCTGTACTTATGGAGCCCTGCGGTATGCTCAGTGCCAGGCTGAGAGGGAAGAAAGGGAGAGGGAGCTTGAGGGAAAAAAAGATCGTTTCTGGTCTTGAGAACTTTCCATCTAGCTGGGGACCCTAGACTAACACACAATAAAAGAATAGGAATAAGAATAACCTCCCCTGTTTGTTTAGCGCTTAGTCGTTTGCTGAGTGTATTCACATGATTCAGCTTGTCTCAGCCATTCCCCAGGACGTGCCCCTAACGGCCCAAGCGCAGGACGGCAGAGGGTGGTGATTTGTTCTCAGGGGTCTGTGGTGTAGCCCCGTGTGGCTTGTGTGCAGGTTTAAAATCTGAAGTTTGGTGTCCTCTTAAATCATCACGAGGATTTCTCATTCTACTCCACACTAAGTCTGTGTTGACACAAATATAACAACAACATGCTAAATGATTGTCCTCGGAGTGAAACAGAGGCACCTGTTGATCCTGCAGTCAGAGAGACAGGGACGCCTGCAACTAACCTCAGCCCAGCCGGGGGTGGGGTGGGGGGGCGATGCTTACTGCTGTTGAGATGCCAGGGAGACAGTGCAGGTGATCCGTAGGGGCTCCCTGGGTGAAGTACGATCCCTCTCCTGTGAGCCGTGAGGAGGGGCCAGCCTAGTTCCCTGGCTCCGGAGTGGTAGGGCTGCCACTTCATTCCAGCTCTTTGGACTCTCCTGACCCAAGGCTTGTGCAACCGGCCTGACCAGCAGGGAGCCAGGGGTTCAAAACAGGAGCACTCTTCCTCTTTCTGTGGGAGTACAGCAGGGAGGTTTTTTTGCCGAGAGGAAAAAATGGGCAGTAAGTGGCTTTTTCTTCCATGGTTAGAGCAAGTTGCAAAGACAAAGAACAAGCCCTCAGTAATTTGGTTTTGATCATCTTGGGAGTTGCCAGTGGACTTTTGGAGGCCTGAGTGACAGCTGCAGAAGGGCACCCTGCCCCACTTCCCTTCCACCAGCTCTGGTCTCCTGATTTTATCCATTTTAGTTAACCCCCAGCCTCCGAAACACCTTGGGAGAGCCTTCCGTGGGGCCTGCAGGCCCTGATGCCCCAGCTACACTGGCTTGGACCCATGACTTCTTCCGGTATGCTCTCAAGCCAAGGATCTGTAGAGGCCCTCTTACCATCCTCTGCTTAGCCCACTCACCTAACTCACCTTCACTCCCCATGCCCTCCATAAAACATTTTTGACCAGGGATCGAACCTGCACCCCCTGCAGTGGTCTTAACCACTGGCCCACCAGGGAAGTCTCATGCTCTCTGTAAAGTGTAACCACCCAGAACCCACCAGAACCCTGCACACTTTTGCCTCCGTACTTGACACGTTTTTTGGTTTTTTAAAAAATATTTATTTATTTATTTGGCTGCATCAGGTCTTAGTTGCGGCATGCGGGATCTTTCGTTGTGGTGCGCGGGCTTCTCTCCAGTTGTGGCATGTGGGCTCAGTAGTTGTGACGCGTGGACTCTAGGGCGCACGGGCTTAGTTGCCCCACAGCATGTGGGATCTCAGTTCCCCGACCAGGGATCAAACCCTTGTCCCCTGCATTGGAAGGAGGATTCTTAACCACTGGACCACCAGGGAAGTCCCGACCTGTATTTTTTACCCAGAATCAGTTGTTCCCAAACCTGATTGTGATTTGTTATTGCACTTAACGTAATTTAATTAATATCATGTAAACTGGTAAAATCTGAGTGCAAAAGGTTTTTCTGGAAAGTTAACCTAAATGCTTTGGAAGGATTTAATAAAGGCAAATCATACCAAAAACATTTTAGATGTAGATGAGAGAAAAAGATAGGGGGAAAGATACTGAAGAGCCAGGATTCTGAACTCAGGTTGCCTCACAAGCATCTTTACCACTTCCCCTCACTTTAAGGAAAGGGAGACTGGAAATCCTCAGGGATAAATCATGGACGTGCTTCCTGAGAGAAAGAGGACTCATAACTCCCAGCGGCAGATCTACAAGCACAGCCCTGACTCCACAGTAAAAGAACGGAGGAATATTTATGTGATGTACGTAAAAATAACATGCTTAAGGGACACTTCATTTTAAGTGATTTCACTCTTTGTTTTGATTAACACACCGGCTTCCAGGTTTGAAAGTGCTGGATAAGGGGGCTCTGACACACTGCATTACGGGAGGATGGCGGGGTGCTGCCTTGCCAGACGGCTGGAATTCAGAGAATGAGGCCCGTGGGAGCCTGTGGAACCAGTGGTACTGGGACTAAGTCTTAAAGGAAGGTCAGCTCTGGGGTCACCATTGTCATAGAGCCGCGTTCCTGTTCTTCCTGGTCCTCATTGTGAAGGGTCTACTCCTCCCACTCAGGCATGAGCAGCATCAAAGCGGGGATAGATGTGGTTTTGCACCCCATTGTGTCTCCATAGTGCCTGGCACACAGGCTCTCAACTAGCATTGGCCCATGAATGAATAAATGAAAGGGTCTCATGAACACCAGAGAGGTTCCTAGGTCACCTGTGTGTGTTTTAAGAGGGACTTGGGCTTCCCTGGTGGCGCAGTGGTTAAGAATCCGCCTGCCAATGCAGGGGACACGGGTTTGAGCCCTGGTCCGGGAAGATCCCACGTGCCGCAGAGCAACTAAGCCTGTGTGCCACAACTACTGAGCCTGCGTGACACAACTACTGAAGCTCACGTGCCTAGAGCATGTGCTCTGCAACAAGAGAAGCCACCGCAATGAGAAGCCTGCCCACCACAAGGAAGAGTAGCCCCCACTCACCGCAACTAGAGAAAGCCCGTGCGCAGCAACAAAGAGCCAACACAGTCACAAATAAATAAATAAATACAAAATAAATTAAAAAAAAAAAAGAGGGACTTAATTTTTTTTAGGGCAGTTTTAGGTTCACAGCAAAATTGAGAGGAAGATACGAAGAGTTCCCACATACACCTGCCACCACACAGGCTTAGCCTCCCCATTATCTACATACCCAGCAGAGTGATACGTGTGTCACAACTGATGAACCTATATCGACACATCATCATCACCCAAAGTCCACAGTTTACATCAGGGTTCATTCCTGGTGTTGTATATTCTATGGGTTTGGACAAATGTATAATGACATGTATCCATCTGTATAGTATCATACAGAGTGTTTTCACTGCCTTAAAAATTCTCTGTGCTCTGCCTATTTATCCCTCCTTCCCCCAACTCCTGACCACCAGTGATCTTTTTACTGTCTCCATAGTTTTGCCTTCCCCAGAATGTCATAGAGTTCGAATCATACAGTACGCAGCCTCTTCAGATTGTCTCTTTAACTTAGTAATGTACAGTTAAGATTCCTCCGTGTCCTTTCATAGCTTGATAGCTCCTTTTTTTTTTTAAGCATTGAATAATATTCCATTGTCTAGATGTACTACAGTTTAGTTATCCATTCACCTACTGAAGGGCACTTTTGTTGCTTCCAAGTTTTAACAATTATAAATAAACAGCTTTACAGTGCTATAAACAGTGTACAGGTTTTTGTGTGGACGTAAGTTTTCAACTCATTTGTGTAAATACCAAGGAGCGCGATTGCTGGATCATATGGTAAGAGTATGTTTAGTTTTGTAAAAAACTGCCAAGCTGTCTTCCAAAGTGGCTGTACCACTTTGCATTCCCACCAGCAGTGAATGAGAGAGTTCCTGTTATTTTTACATTCTCGCCAGCATTGGATGTTGTCAGGGTTCCGGGTATTGGCCATTCTAATAGGTATGTAGTACTGTCTCATTATTGCTTTAATTTATACTTCCCTGATGGCATGTGATGTAGAGCATCTTTTCACATGCCCGTTTGCCATCTGTTTATCTTCTTCGGTGAGGTGTGGTTACCTGTGTTTTAATGAGTCCAAATCTTAATCTTCTGAAGGTAGAACAAGAAGGAATGTTCTGAGAACTCTCCCTTGGAGCTACCTGGAAACTTCCTGATGAAGTGGAATAGTCACTGATGTTTACTTTACCTGCCCTGTTTCACTTATCACATCGGGCACCCACACTGCCCCTGACTTAGCATGTAGAGCATAGCAGCTAATACAGACCAAAGTCCCTTGGTCAATATGAAGTGTTAAACAAAAAGGTAGAACAGATATTAGGTATTAGTATATTATAGTACCAGTGGAGTCCCTGACTTTAAAAAAAGCTCATTAAAAAGTCAGCGTTAAGGTACAGCTAGACTAGGGAGCAGTTATTTGCATTATAAGAACGTCTTCACTTTGCAAATAAAGCCTTCAGAGGTGGATTAAAAAGTAGTCTTCTCTAGCAACGTTAAAAATGCAGTGTAATTTACAGTTTAAAAATATTTTCTGAATTTAGAAGTAATTATTGGAAGGCCAAATCTTTCGGATCAATCTATGTTTGTGTGTGCTTGTATGTGTGTGGTGAGTGTGGGGTTGTTCCTGAACAGGCTTTTGCTTCATCTGATAGGGGTCATAGACTTGGCCATACACATCCAGAGCTCAGATCATGTCCCTTAGAGCCGGGTATATCTGTAAAATAGGCATAATAAAACTATGAGCAGGGTTGGGAAGATATATGTGAAGTGGGCTGAATAATGGCCTCCAAAGATATTACACCATAATCCCTGGAACCTGTAAATTTTAAATTATTTGGAAAAAGGATCTTTGCAGTTATGATTAAGTAAAAGATCTTGAGCTGGGGAGACGATTTTGAATTACCTGAGCGAGCTCTAACTATAGTCACATGTGTCCTTATTAGAGGGAGACAGAGGGAGATTTGACCACACACAAAGGAGAAGGTGATGTGAAGATGGAGGAAAGAGAGGTTCGAAGATGCTGGCCTTGAAGATTGGAATGACGTGGCCACAAGCCAAGGAATGCTGACTTGTGGATTCTCTCCTAGAGCCTCTGGAAGGAGTGTGGCCCTGCTGACACCTTGATTTTGGCCCAGGGACACTGATTTCAGATGTCTGGTCTCCAGAACCCTGAGAGAATACATTTCTGTTGTTTTAAGCCACCAAGTTTGTGTAGTTTTTGATAGTAGCCATGGGAAACTTTATACAATATATAAATCAAATAGCACAGTGCCTGGATGCAGAAGGTGTTTAGGAATCCAACAGATCTTGGTTTGAATTATCTCCTCATCCACTTGCTATGTGACTTTGGAGAAATTATTTAATCTCAGTCTAAACCTTAGTTTTTTCACCTGTAAAATGGGAATAACAGCAACTGTTTCGCAGGATTATTATGATGATTAAATCAAAAAATGTACAGTGCTTAGGATAGAGCAGAATTCCCAGCCTTGGCCCTATTTTGGGCTGGATAATTCTGTGTTGTGCTGGGCATTGCAGGATGTTTAGCAACATCCCTGACCTTTACACACTCAATGCCACGGTACCCCTCACCACAGTGGTGATGCGCAAAAGTGTTCCCAGACATCGCCACATATTCCCTGGGGGGCAAAATTGCCCTGGTTGAGAACCCCTGGTACGGAACCTGACTCATAGAAAGTGCTCAACAGACAGTAACTGTTATTATTTGCTGAATGAGTGGGTCTTTTAGGAGGGAAGTGGAACATAGTGCTTAAGAGCATGGGCTCTGGTCTCAGACTGTCCGGGTTCTGATCCCAACTGTACCACTTAACCAGCTCTGTGACCTCAGGCACATCATTTAACATCTCCATGCCTCTGTTTCTCATCTGTAAAGAGGGAAAATAATATCTACTTCACAGGGCTACTGTAAGGATTAGATGAGATGATCCGGATACAGCATTTAGAATGGAGTCTGTCATATTGTAAACCTCAATAATAACAATAATAATAACAATTGCTACTGCTATTTACTATCTCTGAACAAGCAGTTGGGAATCAGAATGTGAACACAGCTTGGGTTGGTCTTGCCCAAGAATGAGGCAGCCCTTCCTAACTTTACCCTCAATCCCACCTCTGCAGGAAGTCTGTGCAGCTTGCCTCCTGTCCCAGCAGCTTCTTGGGGGCCTGGTCATAGCAATTAATTGATCACTGCATTTAGAAGGAGTCCGTGTCATGGGCAGAATTTGCCCATACTACTGTTTTCATCCTGGCCTGGTCAGCCCTCTGCAGAGGTAGTGCATGGGCAGAGGGCAGTCCTGTCCTCCAGGCTTCTCATAGACAGGTGGCTCTGAGGATGCTTGAGGCCAGACATATGGCCAAGGGGGCCAGGATTCCATGTTTAATAGCGAAGATGGCATGTGATGTAACGTTCCTTGTGGGGTACTGACCCCAGCACTATATGTGTGCTGGGAACTTAAATTCCTGCTGTCTGGTACCTCAGAGCTGAATAGGAATACAGACCAAAAAACACGGGCAAGTGCTCGCAGGACCCTGATCTAAATATGCTGATGGCGGAGGCACAGGTGCTTGGCATGCATCTAGGGCAGTAGGTAACCCCATTCTGGGGTGCTGGATTAATCAGGGTCTGGTTCAGCTGCAGAAAACAATAATATACAAAATAACAGAGGTAAGAAAATTTATTTCTCTCTTACTGCAAAAGCAGTCTTGAGTTAGGCAGCCCAGGGTGATAGGATGCACCATCAGCTGTTAAGCCCTAGTCCACAGCTTAATGTTCCTTAACCCCAGTCATTGTTTAAAAACTAAACTTTTTTTTTTATTGGTAATTAAATTCTTTTTTTTTTTTAAATAAATTTATTTATTTATTTTTGGCTGCACTGGGTCTTTGTTGCTGCACATGGGCTTTCTCTAGTTGTGGCGAGCGGGGGCTACTCTTCATTGTGGTGCACAGGCTTCTCTTTGCGGTGGCTTCTCTTGTTGCGGAGCACGGGCTCTAGGCACGCGGGCTTCAGTAGTTGTGGCTCGTGGGCTCTAGAGTGCAAGCTCAGTAGCTGTGGCGCACAGGCTTAGTTGCTCCGCAGCATGTGGGATCTTCCTGGATCAGGGCTTGAACCCGTGTCCTTTGCATTGGCAGGCGGATTCTTAACCACTACACCACCAGGGAAGTCCCAATTATATTCTTTTTGTTGTTGTTCTTTTCTTTTTCTTTTGAATTTTATTTATTTATTTATTTTATACAGCAGGTTCTTATTAGTTATCAATTTTATACATATTGGTGTATATATGTCCATCCCAATCTCCCAATTCATCCTAAAAACTAAACCTAATTTTAACTGACTTGATCCCTATCCTAAACTTGACCCTAACTCTAACCCTAACTTCAACCCAACCCTAATCCTAACCCTACCCTAACCTGATTCCTAACCTTACCCTTCATGCTAACCCTACTCCTACCTCAAACTCAACCTGAATGCCAACTCTAGCCCCAATCTCCCTCTAATCTTAACCCTAACTGTAACCCTGCCCTAATGTTAATCTTAACTTTAACCCTAAATCCAATCACAACTCCAACCTTGTATTAGTCAGGTTCTCCAGAGAAACAGAACCAATTACATGTGTGTATATAAAGAAAGATGTATTTTCAGGAATTGGCTTATATGATTATGGAGGATGGCAAGTCCAACATCTGCAGGAAGAGCCAGTGTTGCAGCTCAAGTCCAAAGGTTGTCTGCTGGCAGAATTCCCTCTTGCTCAGGAAAGGTCAGTCTTATTCTATTCAGACTGTCAACTGATTAGATGAGGCCCACCCACAGTATGGAGGGCAATCTGTTTCACTCAAAGTCACTGCTTTAAACATTAATCTCATGCAAAAACACCCTTACTGGGACTTCCCTGGTGGCACAGTGGTTAAGAATCTGCCTGCCAATGCAGGGGGCACGGGTTCCATTCCTGGTCCAGGAAGATCCCACATGCCGCGGAGCAACTAAGCCCGTGTGCCACAACTACTGAGTCTGTGCTCTAGAGCCCACGAGCCACAACAACTGAGCCCACATGCTGCAACTACTGAAGCCCACATGCTCTAAGGCCTGCGTGCTGCAACTACTGAAGCCTGCGCAGTGGTTAAGAATCCACCTGCTAATGCAGGGGACATGGGTTTGAGCCCTGGTCTGGGAAGATCCCACATGCTGCGGAGCAACTAAGCCCGTGTGCCACAACTACTGAGACTGCATGACACAACTACTGAAGCCCATGTGCCTAGAGCCTGTGCTCCACAACAAGAGAAGCCACCGCAACGAGAAGCCCACGCACCACAACGAAGAGTAACCCCTGCTCACCACAACTAGAGAAAGCCCGCACACAGCAACGAAGACCCAATGCAGTCCAAAATAAATAAATAAAACAAATAAAAAATTATATAAAAAAACAAAAACAAAAACACCCTTACAGACACAGACACATTCAGAGTAATGTTTAATCACATATCTGGACACCATGGCCCAGCCAAGTTGACACATAAAATTAACCATCAGAAACCTCAACCCAAATCCCAGCCCTAATCCTAATCTTCTCCACAAAGAGTTCATTCTCCCTACCAGGCTGATACCTCTGCAGATAGGCTGGTTGACATGATGCAAGGGGCCCACTTGGTGGGTGGAGTGGGTGTGGACACAATGGGCCTCATGAAGGCAGCCTGCCTTGGCACAGGGGGTTAATAGCTGGCGGGGAGGGGAGTGCAGAACCACAGCAGGAACGTTTTGTTCTCAGACCGAGGCCCACCAGGCAGCATGAACACTAGTGGTATTTGCTGTATAAAGTGGTGTAACTTCAGAATGCTATTTTACCACTTGGCCTTCATGTTGAGTTTAAGTACAATGGTAGCAAATTGTGCTGATTTTTATTTCATAGGCTTAGATTTAATGGCTTTTGAATTCATCTTCTCAACCTATGTAAATTATCTACTGTGGCCTCAAATCCAGCACTTTTTATAAGAGGACTGTGGTGTTTTGTTTTTTTTTTTTTCTTTTGAGGACGGTAATTTTTGTAGGAGGATTTTATACCAGCTTCTGTTAGCACTGGCTCACTGGGCATGGACCCAATAGAAGATTCAAATGAAGAATGAAAGAGCATTAGTGAAATTCATAGGAACAAGGAACACTTTTTAGAGAGCAGAAGAAAAGCAATAGATGGCCCTGTTTTGGTACAATTCAACAAACGTTTTTTTGGATACATGCAAAGAACTGGGATTGGCACTGCAGGAAATCAAATACAAGAGAAATGGTTACCAGGCATGGGGATGGGGAAACTGGAGAGGAGGTGGCAGGATCAACACACGAATCACTTCCCACACCCTCATTCTGTGCTTCAGTGTTTCAGTATCAGAAAGGCCTTCCTGTGCACTCTACGAAAAAAGACAACCCTCCTGTATGAGCCCGGGTCCCACGGGAAACAGACGGCACATTCCACGAGGATTTTGAAGAACATTAATGAAGAGCTGAGAGTAGGGAAAGGAAGCTAGGGATAGTGAGGCACCCAGGGACCAGCTTCACTGAGAAGCTGTTCCCAATCCCAGGCCTGAAGAGGTAGGAGGAGGGAATGGGGGTATCAGCGTCTCGTTAGAGCTGGAGTGGCCCAAGAGGCACTGTTGTCTAGAGCTGCAGTCCTGAAGGGATACCAGGACCGAGGACAAGAGGAAGCTGAGAAGACGTTCCCAGACTTCCCTCTCCTCCCACCAATGGTGTGTTGAAACTGGCTTATACTGGTTCATCAGGCCCACGGTAAGCATCTCTTTCCAACTCCGACATCAAGATGGCTGTTTGAAATCTCTCAAGGTGGAGTATTTACACCACAGAAATGGGCAAATGCTACAGAGCAGGTTGCTTTTCCTTGGAAAGCTGGCTGATAAACATTTACTACCACACCGCTGCCCCCACCCCCCCACTCTCTCATCTCCTCTTTCTGCCTAAGCCAATAGGAAGGCAGAGGGCGAGGGAGTTTGGGTGAAAGAAGCCTTGCAGGCCAGCCCCTGGGGCATGGAACAAGGCTGAGAGGGAGGACGATGAGTGAATTGTATGCGAGGGAGGGACAGTAAGCAGAGAATAACCAGCACATTCCACTGTCACTTTTGATCCTTTTACCCGTTCTAATTGTTTTAAGGAACTCATCACCACCGGCCCTATTGCAGGTTCATGGTTGACCACCTGGCTCTCTCCCTAGAAGGGAAGCTCTTGGAGAAAAGGGACTTTGTTTTCTTTTCTAACATGTCTTTAGTACTTCAAACAGCAGCAGATTCTCAGTAACTTTGTTTTTTTTAAGTTTCAGATTATTTATTAATCAGTGTAAACCCCAACACAATACACCAACATGATCACGCATTGAGAAGGGAACTATTTCCTGGTCAAGTGTAAAATTGTGCAGATGGCTTCTGGAAGACCTTCATTCTAAGCAGCTTTCTAGTGAAACATTTCATTTAGAAGTCTGGACCTTCTTTCTTCACTTTGCTGTAATCTACATTCACTGGGTAGAACTTGTATTAATCATTGGGACCCCCTTTGTTCCAGGGTTCTGGGTTAATTCTTTGTGTCCCAGCTGACATCTGGATTGAACAATGCCAGGCACCAGACACACAGAGCTGCTCCAGTACCTTCTGCTGCAATAAATACAAAGAGGGGGATCAAGCTAGGATGATTCTTGGCCTGACCAACGATCTGGCGGAGCATGGCTGTGACACAGGCCTCGAGTAAATAATTTTGTTGAATGAAAGAGTATAAGGCAGAATTTAAGTGGCTTCAGAGAAGTGCTGAGTTATGCAGAGGAGAGATTCCATCTAGCGTGGAGGGTGAGACACCCGTGCAACACCCAGAGAGAAAGGTCTAGCAGGCAGGTGGAGAAACAGAGGTTGGAGCTGAAGATACAACCTGATTGAGGGTTATGTCAGATTGAGGGCCTGATCATGGAGGATACCAGTCTGCTGGATGTCACTGGCAGAACGTCAAAGGAGGGGACAAATGCCAAAGACAAGCCAAAGGAGAGGGGAAGGGAGAACCAAGGAAGCAGACAGAGAAGGTCCAGACAGGGAAACAGGCAAATGAGCATGAGGTGTGGAATTTGAGGAAGGAGCCTGTCAGAGAGAAGGAAGTGAGTGATGCCAGTAAAAACTGGCATTTAGTTAACACTCAACCCATATTTGTGTTGAATGAGGTCAAAATGAAGCCTGAGATATGTCCACTAGACTGTATAATGAGGAAATTACTTGTGACCTACATGAGTCATTTTAATAAAGAGGTGGATTCGGAAGCCAGATTCCAGTGAGTTGAGGAGTGAATGGATCACTTTAAAAATTAAGTATAATGCTACAACACAGATGAAACTTGAAAACATGCTAAGTAAAAAAAGCCAGTCACAAAAGACCATGTATTGTGTGATTGCACAACTCTGTGAATATACTAAAAACCATTGAATTGTATACTTTAAATGGGTGAATGTAATGTATGTGAATTATATGTCAATAGAACTGTTATTTAAAAATTTGTTATGCTCACACAACTCAATATCAAAAACCAAACAACCCAATCAAAAAATGGGCAGAAGACCTAAATAGACATTTCTCCAAAGAAAACACACAGATGGTCAGTAGGCATATGAAAAGATGCTCAACATCACTATTAGAGAAATGCAAATCAAAACTACAATGAGGTATCACTTCACATTGGTCAGAATGGCCATCATCAAAATGCCTACAAATAATAAATGCTGGAGAGGGTGTGAAGAAAAGGGAACCTTCCTACACTCTTGGTGGGAATGTAAATTGGTGCAGCCAGTATGGAAAACAGTATGGAGGTTCCTTAAAAAACTTAAAATAGAGTTACCATATGATCCAGCATTTTCACTTCTGGGCATGTACCTAGAGAAAACTCTAATTCAAAAAGATCCATGCACCCCAATGTTCATAGCAGCACTATTTACAATAGCCAAGGTGTGGAAGCAACCCAAGTGTCCATCAATAGATGAATGGATAAAGAAGATGTGATATATCTATACACATCTATCTATCTATCTATCTATCTATCTATCTATCTATCTATCTATCTATCTAAATCAGCCATAAAAAAGAATGAAATGGACTTCCCTGGTGGTCCAGTGGTTAAGAGTCTGCCTGCCAATGCAGGGGACACGGGTTCAATCCCTGGTCTGGGAAGATCCCATGCGCCATGGGGCAACTAAGCCAATGTGCCACAACTACTGAACCTGTGTGCCACAACTGCTGAGCCCGTGCTCTAGAGCCCATGTGCCGCAACTAATGAGCTCATGTGCTGCAACTACTGAAGCCCACGTGCCTAGAGCCTGTGCTCTGCAACAAGAGAAGCCACTGCAATGAGAAGCCCGCGCACCGCGTTGAAGAGTAGCCTCTGCTCACCACAACTAGAGAAAGCCCGCGTGCAGCAACGAAGACCCAGTGCAGCCAAAAAAAAAAAAAAGAAGCAATGCCAAATGCAGCAACATGGATGGACCTAGAGATTATGATACTAAGTGAAGTCAGACAGAAAAACACATATCAGAAAAAAATGTCGTATGATATCATATGATATCACTAACATGTAGAATCTAAAATATGATATAAATGATGAATCTATTTACAAAACAGAAACATACTCACAGAGATTGACTTATGGTTACCAAAGGGGAAAGGGGGCGGGGAGTGATAAATTAAAGTTTGGGATTAGCAGATACAAACTACTATATATAAAAAAAAACAACAAGGTCCTACGGTATAGCATACGGAACTATATTCAGTATCTTGTAATAAACTATAATGGAAAAGAATATGAAAAAGAATCACTGAATCACTTTGTTGTACACCTGAAACTAACACAACATTGTAAATCAACTATACTTCAGTAAAAATAAATAAAAATTTATTAGGAAATATTTTTACTTACAAATACATACCCTGTATTTCATCTGCTCTTAGACACCATCAATTGTCAGAAGCATCTTTTTTTTTTTTTGGCCATGCTGCGTGGCATGCAGGATCTTAGTTCCCTGACCAGGGATCGAACCTGCGCCCCCTGCAGTGGAAGCACGGAGTTGTAACCACTGGACACTTCCCTTAACTACAGGGAAGTCCCAGAAGCAGCATTGTTTTATGTACCACAGAGAAAGATAATAGCCTACCACGTAAACTATGGCAACTATGGCACAAGGCTATTCTAACCACATTGGTTGTGAGATGCATCCTAGTTTCAGAGAGATTACATTTTTTAAAATGTGAGCTTTAGAAATCAGGTACATAGCATACATGTGTGGTTGCAGAGGGGGCAGGTGTGGCTGGACATAGGCAATGTACTAAACAAGTATAAGAGTCTGAGTATCCGGGGACTCACCCTCAGTACAGTTATAGCCTTTTCTTTTTCCCCCTCCCTCCCGCTGCGGTGACCACCATCTTGGTTTTTTGGTTTTGTTTTTTTTTAATGTGGTACAATATATATAACATAAAACTTGCCATTCTAATAATTTTTAAGTGTACAGTTCAGTGGCATTAAGAACATTCTCATTGTTGTGCAACTATTACCAGTATCTACCTCCAGAACTTTTTCATCATCCCAAACTAAAGTTAAATAAACTGAGTTAAACAATACCTCCTCATTCCTCCCTTCCGCAGACCTGGTAACCACTGTTTTTACTTTCTTTCTCTATGAATTTGGCTACTCTAGGTACTTCATATAAGTAGATTGGTACAATATTTGTCCTTTGGTGACTGGCTTATTTTACTCAGCATAATGTTTTCCAGGTTCATTCATGTTGTAGCTTGTGTCCGAATTTTCTTCCTTTTAAAGGCTGAATAATGTTCTACTGTATGTATGTATATACCACATCTTACTTATCCAGTCATCTGTTGATGGACATCTGGGTTGTCTCCACCTTTTGGCTATTGTGAATAGTGCTACTACAAACACTGGTGCACAAATAGCTGAGTCCCAGCTTTCTTTTGTGTATATACCCAGAAGTGGGAATTGCTGGGTCAAATGTAATTCTATGTTTAATATTTTGAGGAATTGCCAGATTGTTTTCCACAGTGGCTGCACCATTTTACATTTTCACCAGCGATGTACAAGGGCCTCAATTTCTCCACAGCCAGCATTTGTTTTTCTGTGTGTGTGTGTGTGTGTGTGTGTGTGTGTATGTTTAAACAGCCATCCTAATGGGTATGACTTCCATCCTGATCTTGAGTGTGTAATTCTTTTGCTTTTCTTTATAGTTTTACTAAATATATGTACCTCTAAATAATACATTGTTCACTCTTGCAAGTATTAAAACTTTATTTCCAGAAATCACGTATTCACTGAGCGTTTGTTGGGTGCAGGCACTGTGCTGGGTGCTGCAGAAACCACAGTGACGGATTAGGGACTCCCTGCCTCGTGGTGCTGGCAGCCTAATGGGCATGAGGCTTTTCCAACAGGGAATCACATGTAGGATGCGCGCCCCCAAAGGCACTCATTGGAGAGGATTGTTAGGGAGGTCAACCTAGTTCCTTTTGAAGGCTGAATAATATTCCACTGTGTGTATATACATACAGTTCCAGGTGGGGGGGAGGGCTTCTGAGGAGATAACTTAGGAAGTTTGGTAATGTGAAGGGGAAGCAGAATCAAGAGAAGGATTTTGATTTGGGTAAAGGAAGTCTGCTCCAAAGAAGGAGCAAGGCGAGAGGGGCAGATTGAAGATGCCAGGCCCGGGCCATGCGAAGTTCCAGAAGAGGCAGGTGGGGTGGGATGTAAATCACTGAATACAGGCCCCAGAGACAGTGATTCCCGCCCTTCTGCAAGGTACTTGGAGAGATGGTCTCCGGAAATACGAGGCAGCAGCTGGCTCTCGGGATTCGCAGGTGCGGCCCTGAGGCCCTGGTGCTCATCCGCCCGGCGGCCTTTGCAGGATCTCCGGGAACCCGGAAAAGGCGGACTGTGACGGAAGAAGCCCAGCTGCAGTGGGCTGAAGGGATGGAGGAGAAGGGAAGTGCCGGTGCCCGCAGTCGGGAATCTCTCACCACCGCCGAACACGACAGAGGAGCCGCTCCGCCCACCCGTGCCATCTGCCGCGTGGTCACCCTTCTGCCTCGTTCTATTGATAGGCTCCGGGAGCGTGTTCCACCTCGGCTCAAAGCAAGTTGACTCCAGTAAAAATCTTCTTCTGCAAACAGGCGGGGGGTGGGGGGGGTTGCTGTGGGCAGAAGGGGTTCAAGCCTCCAGGTGCTCGGGCCCCTTTCTTTTGACCTCCTCCCCTCCACGGGCAATGTGCTCAGAGTGTCACGGTCGCGGGAGGAGGTGGGACCAAGGCGGCCAGGCCGGTCCACTGTGCTCCCGGGCCCGTGGCGGGGAGCTAGAAGGGAAGGTCAAAGGCATCCTGCTGCTGAGCAGCCCGGGACACCTGGGATGGCCAGGTGCTCAGAGGGAAAACTGCACATGCAGTATAGCTCAGTGCAGGGAGACAAGTTCAAATCCTGAATGTTACACTTCCCTGCTGTGTGACCTGTGGGAAGTTTCTTAACTTTTCTGAGCCTTGCTTGCCTCAACTGTAAAGTGGAGATTACTGTTCTTATTTGCGGATCAGTTTGAGGACTGAAAAAGATAATGTACGTGAACTCACTAGTAGAGTTCCTGGCATATAGGAAGTACTTAATACAAAGTAATTATATATATATATATAGTAATTATGTTCATATAATGGAATGCCACTCAGTAACAAAAAGGAATGAACTACTGATACAAGCAGCAATGCAGCAACGTGGATGGATCTCAGAACAGTTATGCTGAGTGAAAGGAGCCAGACAGAAAAAGAATACATACTGTAAGATTCCATTTATATAAAACTGCAGAAAACGCAAACTAATCTCTGGTGACAGAAAGATCAGTGGTTGCCTGTGGATGAAGGGAGGGGAGGGGAGGGATGACAAAGGACACCAAGGAAACTTTGGGGTATGTTCACTATCTTGATTGTGTTGAACGTTTCATGGGTGTGTACATGTGTCAAAACTTACCAAACTAAATACTTTAACTATGTATTGTATGTCAGTAATACCTCAATAAAGCTGTTAAAAGCCACAAAAATGTAATTATGATGACGATGGTATTGAGTTGTTTCCCATCCCCACCCTTCCCATTCCTAGATGATCACCATTCTCAAAAACAGGAGAAATTCTGCAAAGAGGGGCTGATGGGATATCATCCCCTTACATGAAAGCATCAATAGAACTCCTCCAGGGTCCTTGCAGAGAAGAGCTTTGGAGGGAAAGGACCCCAGAGAAGGTTCTAGAGGCTGTTGCGATGCACCCCCTCTCGCTGAGAACTATGGACAAAGGGAGCTGAGGGAAAGGACAACCACAGCTCCTGGGAGACGGTCCCCCCCAGCCCGCCCACAGTTCAGGGACAGGCTGCCCGGCACCACGGGGCGTCACTCCACCCTTTTGATTTGGCAGTTACGGGCAGACCACAGCTTTGGGAGTTCTCTGGTCTTCTTTACAGCTGTGCTTCGCTTTCTTTGTTTATGCTCTGACATATCTGTTGTGACAGCGGCCACCCCACATTCATAGTGGCAGCCACTGCAGTCACAGTTCTAAGGCAGGAGGGCATCAGAGAAGGTGGGCAGCAGAAGGGACCTAATCCAACTCAAGCCCAGTTTTGCGCAGGGGAGACGTTCTCAGGGCCCAGGAAGCGGGGAGCCTCTCATGGTCCACGGCTGGCTCCTTCTCGCTCTGCCAAGCAGAGGCTGAGCTGCCCAGTGCTGTGGGCCGTGCGGGGACCCTGGGCTTCTTCCTTGAAGAGGCCTGCCTGAGCCCTTCTCTTCCCGGCTGGCCACCGTTCTCCCTTCGCCGCTCTCCTTGCCAGGCTGGAAGTGCAGCTGGCCCCTTGTCAGGCTCAAGGGCTCAGCTGGGGATGCAACATCCCTGGAGTGCTTCTGGTGTGTGTGTGTGTGTGTGTGTGTGTAGGGGTGTGGGACACAAGGAGGCTTGGAAGACTGTCACAGCCACGTTCCTAATCCCCGGAGATTGTGGGATCCTGGGCACAGAGCTTCTGCCGCAGGCTCCAAGACTGAGCATGCAGGCCTAAGGGTGGCCCACAGGCTGATTTCATCTGGTCCACACAGGCACTGGTTTTTGTTCTAATTGCATTAGTTGCCAAATGGAAAAATGGAGAGATTTTAAACAGAAATCCAGATTCCCAGCTTCTTTGACGTAATGGGAAATCTGGCATCACTACATCCACCTTGCTGAAGGACAATAGTTGTCTGGGGTTGAGTCACAGCTGCTTCTCTAATAATAGTGATAATAATAATGATGACGATGATGATGATAATAACAACTGATAATAACAATGAACACTTAGGGAGTTCTGACATGTGCCAGGCATACTTTACATGCAATTCATTTATCACTTCCCCCAGGACCAACTTCCCCTATTTAGGGTCTTGGCCTGATGCCTGCAGGATTCAGTTTGCAAGCCCTGCTCCAGAAAAGGAGGGAGAGCTTGTAGGGAGGACCTCGGGCCCCAGTGCATCTTTCAGGCTGCTGCCCCAGACTGACGGAAGGCCACATCTCCTCACCGCTGCACCGGCCACTTTTCGAATCCATTTTAATCTCACTTCTGCCACTTGGCAGCCGCTGTCACACTTCACCCTCTACTTCCTCCCACTGCCCGCTATCACTTCCAAACACCACCAGCCTTTTTGATCTTGATTTCAGGAGGTCAGAGGAGCACCTTGATCAGGGCCAGGCCAGATATAACAGCGCAGAAAGACTTGGGGAGGGTTGGGGGAGCTTGTTGGGTGTTGGTTTATCACTTCAGGGAGACTTGGGAGGTAAAGTCTTGAGGAAATTCAATGTTGCAATGTAGACTTGATTTCAGCAAAGCATTTGATGAAATGCCTCAAGTCCTTGCAGCCAAGCTGAAGAAATGTGGGCCCGTTGATGGTGGATTAAGTGGATTTTTAAAAAAATTTTATTGGAGTATAGTTGATTTACACGTTGTGTTAGTTTCAGGTGTACAGAAAAGTGAATCAGTTATGCATATACATATATCCACTCTTTTTAGATTCTTTTCCCATACAGGTCATTACAGAGTATTGAGTTCCCTGTGCTATATGGTAGGTCCTTATTAGTTATCTATTTTATACATAGTGGTGTGTATATGTCAATCCCAATCTCCCAATTTATCCCATTCCCCCTGGTAATCATAAGTTTGTTTTCTGGATTAAGTGGATTTTGAACTGATGGAAAACTGCACCCACACAGTCATGATTATTGGGTTGATGTCAGTGTGGGTCATGAGGCCAATGCTCACTAGAAAGGAAACAGAAAATATGTTTGCCACATGTGTAGAGGATGAAGCCCACAGCACTGAGATTAAGAGCCTTGGTTTTGGAAACAAGCAGATGCAGGTTTAAATACCGGCTCTGCCACTTCTTAGCTGTGTGACCGCAGGTAGAATCGTTACATCTCCCAGAGATGTAACTAATTTGGTTCCCTCATTTATAAAGCAGGGATCATAGCAATACCGTCTTGTGCAGTTGCTGTGAGGACGAAATGGTCTGATGCCCAGGAGACTGCTCAGTAACTGTCACTCTGATGGAGATCAAGTTCATCACGGTGCATTGCTATGGGAAATGAGGCACGAAGGCCTAATTTTTTCCCCAGTTAAAACAGGTGTGTACCCACCTCACTGGGCAAATGCTAGACTCTGTTGTCCACTGGGTCAAAGGGAGATGGCAGGTGTAGGGTCACAGGGTCTCGGCCCCCCTTGGACACTCAGGGACACAGCTGAAGCCAAGGATAATCACTAGGGGAGGAGAAGAAAAGGAGAAGCAGTTGTAAGGAAGGAAAACAAATTGGAGTTACAGGAGGAAGGGGGCAGAGAAAGGTGAGGGGGACGGAATGAGGGAGACACAGAGGGTCTCTCTAGTCTTGCCCTTTTATGGGGGAGAGTCTTACAATGTGACAAATGGGGACCTCGAGGGGGCTGGCAGTGTTCCAGAAGCTACTGC
Organism: Balaenoptera physalus; assembly: GCF_965194825.1. Classification (NCBI taxonomy): domain Eukaryota; kingdom Metazoa; phylum Chordata; class Mammalia; order Artiodactyla; family Balaenopteridae; genus Balaenoptera; species Balaenoptera physalus. The sequence goes on from NC_138882.1 coordinate 24,914,101, forward strand.
TGGGGCTGCAGAGGAAGGAGTGGATGACTGCAATAAGGGAAGCTGCCCCTGGGGGCCGCCCCTCAGACCCACTGGAAAGCAGAACTTTAACACCAAACAATTCCCAAACTCCCCACCTTGGAGGTAGCCACTGCTTGTGCACTTCCTGCACCCTGGAGGGGGCTCTGGCTCCAGCTGAGGCCGCTGGAAGCCCATTTCTCTCCCGAGAGCCCAGGAGAGCTGTGTGCATGTTTGCTCTCATATATTACAAGGGATATTACAAAGTAGAATCTTTGGCCTGAAGTGAGAAGTATAATTTTTCTCTGAAGCTCCAGTCTCCAAGTTCCTGACACACAGCAGATGCCCAATAAACGCTGAGAAAGGAAAAGAATAAAGCCTGAGTGGGAGTGGGCGCTAGCAGCTCAGAGGAGCTTGGAAGCCTGTTCTGATGGTGGCGAGGATGAGAGAGGTTCCCCGTGTAGCCAGCCTCACCCCCGAACAGATCACACAGCCCTCTTACAATTATCAAAGTAATACGTGTGCATGGTTAAAAAAAAAAAAATCAAGTGGTGCACAAGCCTTGTAATGAAAGCAGTAGATCCCTGCCCTTTCCTGTCCCACTCCCCAGAGGCAACACTATTAGTAAGATGACCTCCCCTCAGAGATACTCATTGAAGCGTTAGAAATATCTAACTTCACAATAGAAAAGGGTTGGAAATGACCTAACTGTCCATCAAATGGTCAATGAATGCTATACCACGGCAGAAAAACACTGAAGAATCTCTTTATGTACCAATTTTGAATCATCTCAGGATAGATGAAGTGCAAATAGCGAGATGCATATGTGTTTACATAACATGGTACCAGTTACGCAAAAAAGGGGAAAAATATGTATGTATCATCATTTTTATAGAGGGCTCAGGAAAGGCCTGGCACATTGGAGCAGAGAGCTAAGGGAGTGAGGAGTAACGTGTGTATGTGCACATGTATTATATACACAGAGTCATTTGTTAAGTTACGAGAGAAACTGGTTATATTTGTTGCCTCCCAGGGAAGAGAACGTGTTGGCTAGGAAATGGGTGGGAGGGATCCATTAATACTCTTTTATGTATTTTGCGTGACTTCTTTATGAACAACATTTAAGAACCTCTTTGTGGTGGATAGAATTTAGGGTGATCCCAGTGGTCCCAGCCTCTTGGCGTTCACATCTCCCATCTCCCCTCCCGTGGCAAGGTGATGGGATATTACTGCCACGATTATGCTGTGTTATACAAGACTTTCTTCTTAGCAAACTGGAGCCAGAGGCTCTCCCTGGGGGCTTGATAAAGTCAGTGGCCATGTTGGAGAAGCTCCCATGGCAAGGAACCGTGAGTGGCTTCTAGGGACTTCAGGAGGCCTATAGGTCTGAGGGTGGCCGCCAGCTAACAGCCAGTAAAAAGCTGGGGCTTTCAGTCATACAACCACAAGGAAACTAATCCTGCCAGTGACCTGAACGAGCTTGGGAGATGATTTTTTCTCAGTTGAGCTTTCAGATGAGAACACAGTCCCAGCTGATGCCTTGATTTCAACCCTCTGTAGAAGATCCATGCCCAGACTCCTGACCCAGGGAAACCATGAGATAATAAATGTGTTGTTTTAAACTGTTAAGTTTATGGTGATGCAGCAATAGAAAACAGGCACACTCTTTGAGCTGTTTCTTCTAGTATTTATCTCTGTATTTCTAAGTAATGTGCTTATATTTCTTTCCTTGATTTACCGAATTTAGAATTTATCTATTGAGGTCCTGATATGGCAGACAAGGATTTGTCCTCTTCCCATTCCCTTCCCTCCTCTTACCCTCCCAGGATAATGGCTCTGATACTTTTAGTTAATATAAGCAGTTGGTGTATAATTATTATAACTGTGTGAATATTATTTATGGAAGAGCAAGTAATATGCAGTGATTATATTTCCTACCTTCCTTTGTTTATCCTGGGATTAATAGTTATCTCATTTAAAAATTCACCTAGTGCTTTTTTGATGGTGTGCCTGCTCTGAGCACTACAGCCAGAAGTGTCTTGGCTCGGCTGCCTTAGGTGCCCAGGGCTATGGCCCTGACTGCTCTGTGGGCTGCTTGGAGGCAAGAAACTACTTCTAATCAATGCTCATTCATCATGGCTTAGAAAGATGGGATGTTTTCAGGCCATTCTTATTGGAAAATGGCAGTGAACCTTTAGAGTCAAGAGAATAAGACGACAGTTTCAGGAGGTACTGCGGCTCTCTTTTTTTCCCAAATGTGATTTGACAAAGCAAGGTTGTTAAAGAAATTTAAAAGTATGTTTTTAAACAGAAGAACAGCAAAAATGTGTAACCCTAACTCAGGAAAACCCTGTCTCCTGTCACTGGCCTGCCCTGCTGCACTTGGCTATAGTTAGCCCCCGAATATAGCTGCATCCTGCCAGCCCAACTTCTGCCATTGGGATCAATTGAGATTTATCCCTGGGACGCTAGGATCGTTTAATATACATAAATTAACCAATGTGACACACCATGTTAACAAATTGAAGAATAAAAATCTTATGAACATATCAAGAGATGCATAATAAGCTTTTGACAAAATCAACATCTATTTATGATAAAAATTCTCAACAAAATGCATTAAAGGGAACATACTTCAACATAATAAAGCCCATATAAGACAAGCCCACATCAACCATCATACTCAATGGTGAACAGCTGAAAGCATTTTCTCTGAGATCAGGAACAAGAAAGACACAGATGCCTGCTCTCACCACTTTCATTTAACATAGTATTGGAAGTCCTAGCCATAGCAATCAGACAAGAAAAAGAAATAAAAGGAATCCAAAGTGGAAGGGAAGAAGTATAACTGTCACTGTTTGTAGGTAGCATGATACTATATAAAGAAAATCCTAAAGACACCACCAGAAAACTACTAGGACTCCTCAATGAATTTGGTAAAGTTGCAGGATACAAAATTAATATACAGAAGTGTGTCATAGTTTTATACACTAACAATGAACTATCAGAAAGAGAAATTAAGAGAACAATCCTATTTACAATCATAAAGTACCATACTTTTAAAATTACTTTATTTTTATAATATATTTTAAAATCAAGGAGTGTGATGCCTCCTGCTATATTCTTCTTTCTGAATATCACATTGTCTATTCTGGGTCTTTTGTGGTCTCAAATGAATTTTAGCATTCATTTTTAAATTTCTGTAAAAAAATGCCAGTGGGATTTTGATGGAGATAGCGTTGAATCACTTTGGGGAGTATGGACATTTTAACAACATGGAGTTTTTCAATCCATGAACACAGAATGTCTTTCCATTTATTTCTGTCTCCTTACATTGCAGGGGAGGTTGAAGCTGTAATTCTAAGGAAAAAAATCTGGACTTTGAGGCGACATAAATCTTACTTCAATCCCCGCTCCACCAACTAGCATTTGTCGGAGCTTGGGCAATTACTTCTCTTAGCCTCAATTCTCTATTTGTAAACTGAGGATAATAATAATAAGGATTTTGAGGAGTAAATTGAGATAATGCATGCAAAACAGTATAGTGCTTGGCATACAGTAGGCACTAGATAAATGGCAAATATTATTATCATAGCTCAACAGATGTTTTCATTGCCATTTATCTCTGTATAAATACTTGCTACTCAAAGTATGACCCACAGACCAGCAGCATCCACCTGGGGACTTGTTTGTAATGCAGTATCTCAGGTCCCACTCCAGAACTACTGAATCAGAGGCTACATCTTATGCTGTGTTTCATATGCATATTAAACTTTGATAAGCGCTAGTCTAAACCATCTTAGATTACAAATGGGGTTCACGTTTGTACGTTTATCTTTTACTTTAAAAAAAATGTCCATTTACCTTACTTCTTCCTCCCATTCTGGAAATGTAACTGGATAGGATAATATTATTGGGTAAAAATGTTCACTTTGGTGAAGAAGCATTTGCCATGGCTATGAAGAAACTTGAACCAGTGGAATGAAATTGGATGGAAAATGTATAAATTGAGTGCAAATTAGCTGCCTGCCCCTATTAAAATATACCTGCTTTATTGCCAAAAAGAAAAAAAGAAATAAAAAAAGAATTCACCTAGTTTTCTATGTAACTTGCTGCTTCGGTTCTGGCAAAGGCCTAACAGTATAATTTCTGAATGGTGAGACCTATCATTTAATGTATCTATCCCATTTTCCCCCGGTGGTCTCCCTCCTGGAGCAGCTCTCCCTCCTTCTCCAAACCATAAGCTTGCTCTCTAGGCCTGCTGCACATCTGTCATCCAAGGACTTGCATTCACTGCTCTGTCCAATCCTAGCTCTGCTGTTTCCTCAGGCCCATATCTTCTTTCTTGATTTACAGCCTAGTTTTGGTGGAGCACATCCTTCAGCAGTTTTTAAGACGGGGTACATGGTTGGTCAATTTGGTTGAGTCTGTTTACATTGAAAAAATGTCTTTTTTCTACGCTCACACTCACTGAGAGTGGCTGAATATAGAATCCAGTTTGAAAATAACATTTTCCCCCTGAGGATGCTGAAGGCATTGTTTCCTCATCTCCTGGCTTCTAGTGTTGCTGCTGAGAAATTGGTGCCATTTTGATTCCTGCTTCTCTTATTGTGCCCTGTTTCAGCTTTCAGACCCAAGCTTTTTGGATCTTCTCTTTATCTTTGGTGTTCTGACATTTCAAAATTGGTGTAGGTAATTCTTTTCATTTGTAATGATAGACTCTCAATTGGCCCTTTCAATATGGAAATTCATGCCCTTCTATTCCAGGAATATTTATATAAATATTTAAAAATTATTTCCTCCCACCTGTTTTCTCTTTGATTCTTGAAATTTTAAAAAATTTCATCTGTCCTGTTTTCCCTCTTTGTGTTTTAATTTTCTTTTCTGGCAGGTTTCCCTTTATTGAACTTTAATTTCAACTGTTATGTATATTTTTAATCTCCAAGAGTTCTTTCTTGTTTTCTGATTATTTCCTTTCCCATAAAGGGCAATGTCTACTCTTGATTCTCAGAATTTTCACTAGAATTCGTTTTGAAACTGTCCTCTGCTCCTTGCCCTGTCTCTGAGATGCTAGGTGCTCTGACACCTACTCCAGCGCTGCCTTTGTTTTGATCTCTTTTTCATGTTGGAGTCTTTCCTCAAATATCTGTTAATCCTTGACTATCTGATGATATTTCCAAGAGGCTCTATAAAGCGGATTGAAAGTTCTGAGTGCTTGGGTGGAGCGTGAAGACAGGTGGGGCTTTTTATATTGGAAATTGCCAAATGCCAGTATTTAGAGATTTTTTTCTCTGGGGTAGTTCAGCTACTCAAGAGGAGAATCCTCTAATCTCTTGCTTGGGGCCAGGATGCCTGTAGCAGGACCAGAAAATGGGACTCAGAAACCCACTGTGCAGTTTTTAGAATGCAGTCCTGAGCCTTACCCCTCACTTTGCCTGGTATCCCCAAATTTGGAGCTTTCTCTCTGCTTCACCAGCGAACAAGCCTTGGGCATCTTGCCCAGGTGGGGTGGAGGAAGCATGTGAGCTGCCCAGTTGTGCAGGGCAAAGGGGAGAATCTGGGGGGGGGTCTCACTCTGTGTAGACGCCCACACAAACCTCCTTTTCCCAGCCCCATTCCTGCCCACAACTTTCTGTACCTGTTGCTTCCATGTCCTGAGCATCCCAGGTTTTCTGCCGGGCAAATGGGTTTGCTTCTCATCTGGAACCTCCTTTGCAGGCATTTCAGCTTATATCTTCCTCTGCTAATTTTCCTCCTCCATCAGCTTTTCATCTTCTAACTTTGTCAAGATCTCTTATCTATAATTGTCTCCTCTCCTAGAGCAGAAATTCTCCTAGTCTTTGGACTTATACTTTCAAAAATGCCTTTGGTTTCATTTCAGTGGGGTTTTGGAGAAAGACAGGATAAAAAGCTGTAGTAATGTTTGGGAGGGGAAGCGCATTTCTTGTTCTTCAGCCTGGGTACCAGGGTTTCTTCCTCATCTCCTGATGGTTCTGAGCAGTGGCCGAGCCCTTGGGGGTTAGGAGAGCTGCTAGCTCAGGACCAGAGCCCTCCCTTGTGCTCTGGACAGCGTCCTGCCTTTGGAGTCTCATGTAGGAAAGTTAGAACCTGTAAGAAATAAAATGCCACCTCTGCTCCCACCTTGGGGACACTGTGACATTGGTTAGCAGAAGCCAGAGCCTTTCCCTGTCACAGCCACTTCTAGGCAGGCTTTCGTCCCACAGCAATGACGAGTTGCTCGGGAGTGTCCCAGCCTGGGCTTAGGCCGGCCAGGTGGAGCCACACAGCAGAAGCTGGCCCTGGAGCAGGTGATGTGAGGGATCGTGGCAGCAGGCGGTAGCGAGGGAGGCATGGAGCTGGCGGCCCTCAAACGCCCAGCTGTCACAGGGAGGCGGAGGTCCCAGATAGCAGGCATTTGGCACTCAGAGTCAGGCACGTATGGTGGCAGGCAGAGCCAGTAGTCTGGGCTGACAGCCGGTTGCCCCCGGGGAGGTCCAGCCTCTGGGAGCTGGGTTTAGCTGGAGTACTGAGGTTAGATTTGGGGGAAGGCGGGATGCCTGCTCCCAGGGGATGGCTCAAGGCACGGATATTGAGGCAGATAGTGGTAATACAGGGGACAGTTCTTGAGGCTGAAGTATAGGAGGGGGAGGGACAAGGGGACAAGGCAAGTGTCCTGGAATCTGAGCCGAAATAACGGCAAGTAAGTCAGGCCTCCCGTGACAGCCTTGGGACAGATCATTCCCAAGCACGGGTCAGCCATGACCCGGGGCGGGGGTGGGGTGGGGGGATGACATCAGGTGGATACAAGGCCGTGGAAGCCGGTAATTACAGAGGAGTCTTATACACCAGCAGGACCTGGGAGCAAGCGAATTTGCTCCTTGCAGAGGACATTTCCCCAGGTGGGATCTGACTTTGACCTCTCACTAGCTCCGCAGCAGAGTGAACAGGAGGGAGACGCACCGTCCTCTGCTGGGATCTGATATATTTGCTGGCAACTCTCCCAGTCTTTTGTTGTTGTTGTTGTTATTTCTGAGATACACATTTTAAAGTAATAACTAGGATTATGACTTATAACATTATACCAGAACATATAAGATTTTTAGAAATTTCATGTAATGTCTGAAACATTTATATCAACATATTTCCATACAAATAACCCAATGAAAGTTTAGTATCAGTTGTTTTGTTTTGTTTTGTTTTTATACTGCAGGTTCTTATTAGTCATCAATTTTATACACATCAGTGTATACATGTCGATCCCAATTGCCCAATTCCGCACACCACCATCCCCACCCCACCGCAGTTTTCCCCCCTTGGTGTCCATATGTCTGTTCTCTACATTTGTGTCTCAACTTCTGCCCTGCAAACCAGCTCATCTGTACCATTTTTCTAGGTTCCACATACATGCGTTAATATACGATATTTGTTTTTCTCTTTCTGACTTACTTCACTCTGTATGACAGTCTCTAGATCCACCAACGTCTCAACAAATGACTCAATTTCGTTCCTTTTTATGGCTGAGTAATATTCCATTGTATATATGTACCACAACTTCTTTATCCATTCGTCTGTTGATGGGCATTTAGGTTGTTTCCATGACCTGGCTATTGTAAATAATGCTGCATCTCCCAGTCTTGATCTGGAATAAGGGGAGAGAATGAGCTTCTGTTGAATAGGCACTTTACAGGCCTATTTAATCTTCTTATCAGCCCTTGGACATAGTCTGGTCACCCCACTGTGCAGACAAGGAACCAAGGGCCAGAGAGGTTGAGCTCATTGACTAGGATCACACAGCTAGTAAGCGGCAGACCCAGGATTCAACCGGGGTCTGCATGAAGCCAAACACAACCTCCCCCGACTCCCTTCGCTGCCTCCAGAGAGGTGATTCCTATTCCTTCAAGGCATGTGTGGAGTCGCAAGCTTTGATTTTAGGACCTCCTGTGGAAAGCCCCAAAGCTGCTGCTGAAATTGATTGAGGCCTGGAATCAGCTGATGGGGTTACTTCTCTGGTAATGCAGCAACCCTGAAAGCCTGGTGTGCCCGGGCAGCTAAGCAGAAGCCCCGAGTCTGCCTCTCCCCAGCACACAGAGGGGTGTGTATGTGAAGGGAGCAGCACCCTTTGAAGCCAATCACAGGATTTAATTTGCAAGCCTGTTCTCTCTCTCCTGAGTCTGCCAAGTTAATTAGGTCGGGGGCATCTGTGGGCTGTGAAGAAGCATCTGTGTAATCTAGGAAGGGCTGGTCCTGCCAGTCTCGTTAGTATTTGTCCAAATATTAACAAACCCAACCTCCTCCAGCTGCTGCTGGAGTGTCAGAGCTCAGAGCTCAGGCTCTGAGGGAGATTTAGAGAGAGGGAAACAATATGGAGGTAGAGACAGTGGGATCTAGAGGTAGAAATAGAAATGGGTGTAGTTATATAGTTGTAGATAAAATAGATGGATGGATACATATAGATACATAGATATCACCAAAGACAGTCCAGGCAAAGGCACACATTTGGAAGAAAAAAGCTACCACTTCCTGAGTTCATTTAATCCTCATAGCAACCTGTGAGGCAGGAATTTTTATCCCCATTTTACGAATGAGAAACAAGGGCTCCCAGAGGTTGAGTGACTGCCTGGGTCTCAGTGATGGAGAACCGGACCACGTCTTGTTCCTGGGGACTGAGTCCCATCACGGTGAGGGGCCCAGGCTGGGGGGTCCCTGGATTTGGTCCTTCCTTGCTCTTGGCAGATTCCACACCCCTGGGACTGGAGTCCTGCTGGCCCCTGGAAGCCCTCCCTGCCCTGGCTTCCATCCCCTTACCTGCTCTGCCTTGTCTTGGAACTTTCCTAACACCTACAGGTAAGGTCTGACTCAAGTCCTTTAATTTTTAATGTTGTTGAGCCATTTCTACAGGCCAGACACTTCAGCGGGCACTGGGGAGAAAGTGGAGAATAAAACGAGATGGCCCAGGCCTGGGGGGAGCTCATAGGCGGCAAGACAGAAAGATACTGAACATAACATGGTAATGGTGGTCAGCGCCGTGGAGACCCTAAGGGCTGTGGAGTGTTTCATAGGGGAGGCTGAGCAGGCCTGAGGGCGTCAGGGAGGGCTTCCCTGAGGAAGTGACGTGTGAAGGTTCTGAGGCAGGAAGACGCCTGGGGGAACCTTTGAGTGTGGAGCACAGTGGATGAGAGGGAGAAGGGGCACAGAGAGGCTGGCAATGCAGGTAGGGGCTTTCTAAACCGGCGGCTGCCTGTCAGCGCCCTGAGCAGGCTCGATCAGGCCTCCTCTGGGGTGGGCCTGAGCCCTGCCCCTTCCCGCTGCACCTTCCAGGGAGGTCCCATCCAGGTCCTGCCACCCGCCAGCTGCCCCAGTTACAGGGCCACGCCCAGCTGGGTTCCAAGATCTCACACTTTGTCTCCCCCCTCCTCATATAACCTTTCCTGTTGCCACATGAGTCCTGGCAACAGCCAAGACTACAGGACCCCAAGCCAGAATTTATAATCCCTTTCAGCAGGGTTTGCTGCCCGTAGAACCTCAGAGCAAGAGATACTGTAAAAGGATAATCCCCTTCAGCAATACTTTGATGATGTGATGGAGGCCCTGGGTTTGATCTTTCCTGAGCTCGTGGTGGCCCTGAGAGCCTGGCCCTGGTCCAGCCCACTGCGTCTCCTACCTGTAGGGGGTGAGTCACTTCTGAAGCCCCCTCATGGGCACAAGCTGGGGGAGGAAGCCTCAAAGGGAAAGTCTGAGAGAGGGACATCGTCACCAGGCCCTGCTGGGCGCTTCAGTACATCCTGCAATTCTAGAACCAGGCCGACTCTGTTATTTCCTTTGATTAAACTTCTGTTTTCCCTCAGCCCACTGGATCCATCTTTCAGTTATTTAATTCCAGCTGTAATAAAAAAAATCTATTGAACTGCACACAAACGCAATATGAGGCTGTGAAGCAAACAGCAGGCCTGGGAGGGTGGAATTGAGCAGAGAGGAATCCACAGGGCTTTGTTGTTTTTCTGTGCTCTGGTACATAAAGTCTGATCACATTTTGACTCAGAACGTGGGGATGGGAGACGCACTAAGTACAAGCTGGGGGCTTGGGGCGGGGGCAGGAGGAGGGACCTGTGCTGTCCTTGCTGATAGCAAAATGTTGTCCTTTTCCTCAGTCACAGCTGCCCTTCTTACAGCTTTTCATGCATTCAGGTCCTGGGCCTCCACCCAGCCAGTCTTAGAGACTGCAGGCCACGTACCAGCACCACGTGAAACAGGCCTCAAGCCGCCTTATAGTATTCACATCTTAGGCTGAAATCACATGCTCTGACCCACCTCCAAAGCCTCTGACCAAATTGTCCTTGCTCTTCCAGCTTCTGTCTTTGAGGCTCGTTTCTTTCTCTGGCTTTGCCCCACCCCACAGATCCACACTCACAGTTGATTATCCAGCTTTGACTTCCTGAGCATTTAGTCCCTTCTGGGCCACCGCAGACCCCCTCCCTGGACCATTCTTCCAGCCCTCCTGGCTCACCAGGGTCCCGCAATTGGTTCAGGCGTGCTTGGGTGTTGCCCATTCTGGTTATGGGGGGCTCTGAAGGAGAGATGGCTGCCCTGGCCAATTCCCTGCCTTGGGGACCACCCCTCTGTTCTGGCGGAGCCTGACCCCCCAGATGCAGCTTCCCTAGGGGGTCGGGTAAGGAGGACTATTTCATCCCTGGGACTCAGGAGCTGCTGGAGATGTCCTTTCAGACCAGCAGTTCCCATGAGAGGGTGGGACCCGAAGGAGAATTTCAAAATTATGAAAAAGTGGTCTGCACAGGAATGGACCCAGCGTTGACTAAGCCCCAGCCCTCCCCTGGAGCAGGGGCCTGGAGGTTCCATGCAGGGCCAGGCATTAACCCTTGAGGTGTGGGATCAGGGGAAGCTCCAGGGTTCCTATGGGGGCTCCTGAGCCATCAGGGTGATGGGGTCCAGGAGGAAGACATTAGGACAGCAGCTGTTTGTCAATGTGCATGAATGCATTTCAAAGTTTTACCCACAGGTACAACTGTACCGGTGCACACCAACTGGTTAGCAGTCCTGGTGGCTCTGCTGAATGACAGTCGGGTAGAAAACCAAGCCTCAATTATAGGGCTCCTTTGTGGAGGCAGCTGCTTTGTCTGAAGGCTCCATTGGAGCCACATTCCCTCAAGGCTTCCCCAGGGGTTGGTCAGGTTACTGACCTCAGATTCCTGGTCCTGACCTCACTTGCTTTTTCTGAGAGGAGGGGAGGGGAGAGAAGGGGAGAAGTACATAGTGGTCAAAAACACAGGCTCTGGGGTCAGACTATCCCGGGTTTGACAGCTAGGTCATAAGCTGTGTGACCCTGGGAAAGTTGCTTAACCCCTCTGAGCCTCAGTTTTCTCATCTGAAACATGAGGCTCACAACACCTTTCTCCCTGGGAGGCCGTAAATGTTCATTATGTTAAAAGTCAGTAAAGTACCTGGCATAGAGTAAGCTTTATAAATGGTAACTAATATTGTTGTAATTGATTTGACTCTGATGGGTCAAGCTGACCATCTTCCCCTTGCCAACCTGACTATGCCTATATTCGGCCCCAGCAACTCCTGGGAGCTTGCCACATGCCACACACTCTGCTAGACCCTGGGCTTCAGAGAAGAACACCATAAACTACATACTAAGTGCTACGTAGAGCTCAAATAAATGAACGAGGTACTGGCCATTCACCATCTCCCTCCCCTTACACCGACCTCTCCGCTATCTTGCATGGAGACACCCCTACCTATAATGGTCTATGGTCCTGAGTTCCCACAGAGAGGCCAAGACGGAGGAGGATCAGTGTCACACAGGGCCAGTGCCTACACAAAGGCAAGGGGCTGCTGACACAGAGGGGCCTTTGACCCTCCTTGAAAGTGATCAGTCCTCGGGGAAGAGAGCTCTTCATGGCTGATGCAGGGGCTGGTACAGCAGGGTCCTGAGCACAGGCCAAGGACAGGCCTCTAATGTTCAGGGCAGGGTGGGGACCAGCCTGGGGAGGGGAGCGGGACAGGTTCTCTCCACCCTGAGGACAAGATGCTTGTGGTTCTTTCCGGGGGAGAGCCAGACATTCACTGCCTGGAACGGGGTCTGTTTCAAACGGGCACTTAACATTAGAGTTGATGTGTTTCTTTTAAGAGTTTTTCAAATGTGTGTACTTAAGTAGACCATCTAATCTGTCTTCTCATCTACCTACCTATCTAGGGTTCAATTAGGGATCACGGCTCAGATCTGGTCTCCCTGCTAAAACTGACAGGGTAAAATCTGCCATGCCTGGAAGAATAGAAACCATATTCCTGGCAGCACTGCACTTATAAACTCGATGCTGCTGGTAATAATAGCTATGAGAAGAGTTCTCATACCTTTGAAATGGAGATAATTGCTTGATTTTCTAATATTGATAATTTGTAAAACAATATTTGTACCCATTGCCTGAGGCAGATGCCACCAGTCGACCGCATCCTTTTAGAGATGCCCTCATCATGGCCTGCACATCCACCTGTGTCCTTGGCATGACGTACCTACAGGAAGGGAAGCAAGATGGCTCAGATGTACACGGAGCCCATGTACTTCTCACACGAGGAACGTAAAGAGGTGAGGCTGCACTTCCTACTTGTCAAGCACTAAAGCTTAATTGGGCCAGAAATACTCCCTGGTTCCTGCTTCTGGAAGACAGATCTCAGCTGTCACTAAGCATCTGTGGTACCCAGCAGGGACTAGTGGAGTTCTGTGGGCTGGAGGCTTTGAGAAGATTTTTTTCCCTCTGTGCCAATTACGTGCGTGGTATTTGGTTTTCTTTGTCTAAACCATCACGTTGGAACCTCTGGCCCTGGGGCTGACATTCTGAGCACGGCTTAGTCCCCAGCACTGCTTACTGCCGTGACCCTCAGGGAAGCCTGGTCCCGTAGGCAGTAGAGCGAAGGGGGCCTCAGAGCTGGAGAGGCTTCCAGAGGCAGGTGAGGGGAGACATGAGGTGGTGACGATCTTGGATCTTGGAGGGAGGTGGCGGGGAACAGCGGAGCTGTGGGCGCAAAGGCACGGAGTTATTTGCTGAGGACTCACCGTGTGTTGCAGCGATCAGGGCGGACCCTGTTCCTGCCGTCGAGGAGGGGAGAAAGGCGACGAGTAACCTCATAGGTTTGATGGTATCTGGTGGTGAAGTGGGCTTTGAAGAAAAATGAAACAAGGTAAAGGGAGAGAGAGGGAGTAGGGGGCTGGTTGGGAGGGGGTAGAAAGAGCCGCAGGCATGAAGGGCGCTGCCAGACCAGCAAGGGGTTCGGAGGACTGGGGAGGGGCGTGGCTAGGGTGGGTGGCGCAGCGCTGGGGATGTGATGTCGGCGGGAGAGCTTTGATGGGCCTGACGGGCAGTGTGGGGTCCTTAGTGACGTTACCCACAGGGCCAGGGAGGGGGACTGCCAGGTGTTTGGGCTGAGCCCTCTACTCCGTGAAGGAAGTTTCACCTTATTCCACCCGAGCCCTCCAAGCCAGCCCAGAGGCGTCCGTACGTGAGAGCATCCAATGAGCCCACCACCATTAATGGACGAGGGAACTGAGCCCAGAGAAGGGAAGTGACTCACCCAAGGCCACTGGCCCACAGAGCTGCCTCGGAAAGGCTGCGTTGTCCCGGCTCGTCTTCTGAGGAAGGTGGGGAGTGAGGGGAGCAGCTGTACCGGGGCCGCGGGGCAGGTCTGGGGAAGTATGGCTGGGCGCTGCTGCGGCGAGCTTCCCCCGTCTGACCAGAGGACCTGCCCTGGTTCCCTACCCCCTGCCCTTTGCCTTCCTCAATTCTTGCCCTTTCCTCTTCTCTCCAAAGCTCCTTCCTGCATTTCCCACCCAGGGGCTGTGGTGTGGTGTGTCCAAGACCCGACTGGATTCCCTCAGCACCTCTGCGCGGAAACTCCCAGATGCTGTGACTTCCCTGAGGGAGAATCTGCCAGCAAACGCCAGCCCCAGCCTGGGCCAAGGAAGAGCCTGTGCCTGGCCAGTCTGCAGACCCTGTGCGCGTGGTGCAGAGTTCCAGGGCTGTGTATATTCCAGGCGGCTGCGGGATCTGACCTCTTCTGTTTATTAACTCCCATGGGGGCCACTGAGCAAAGGACCGGCTCTGGTAGAAGTTGCCCACGTCTTGAAGGGCCTATTGATGCTGTCACGGGCCAAAGGCAGGCCGTCACTGGCATTTTAGCTGCCACTGGAGTGATCCTTCAATCCGCATGAAAGTCTCAAAGCCTCTCCTTCGAGACATTCATTAGCTCCCAGTTAATGTAAGACAGAAGCTCACCCTGGAGAGAGAGCAGGATTCACTTCAGCTCCGGAGTCTGTCCCTCATTTGTCCGCAAATGGCCCAGCAAATCATGATGAGGCTTTAGTCCTTTCCTATCAAAACAGCAAAACAGCTAAGTGAGAAAATTAAAGGGCCTTTGGAGGTTCATTTATTTCTTGGGCCTGTCATTGAAGAGTCCCCCAGTGCGGGCCCAGCCGTGCCTCCAGCTTTATCTCCCGCTTCTCACTGTGGCCTCATCCCAGCGCACAGAGAACCTTCGTATGCAGCAGCTTGGGCCTTTAATTAGCAGCTCTGGAACTAATTAGTGTCTCCATGGAATAGAGATGCCAGGGTTTCTCTAAGAATTATCCTTAGCGGGTTGCATAGGGGTTTCTGAGGCGAGTGGTGCTGTCACGGTGACCCCTCTGTCCCCAAGAAGAGGACTTTGCTGGCCAGTGCAGGTAGCTGGGGTGTCAGTGGGGGGAGAGAAACCAGGATGTGGTTCCTAAGTGGGCTTTTGTTCACACTCCAGGCAGCTCTCGGGCACCCACACTACTGCCTGAGCACTTAGGGGAAAAAGCAATGAATACAGTCGCAGCTGAGGAGGGCAGTCAGCCCTGCTCACAAAAACATGACATAAGGGAAGGCGGAGCCCGATGACAGAGCCTCAGGCCACATCTGCTCTGGGAGGACAGTTTGAAGCCGGCCAGCTCACTCGGTCCTTCTTCATCTCCCAGGACTGTGCTCTCAGGACACCAGTCTCCCAGCGCACAGGGAAGAGGGAGCGGGAGCCTGAGAGGCCATCTTCATCGTGGGCAGAGGTGCCACTGACATTCTCTTTCCCACCCACTCCTGCCCAAGCAACCCAGACCGGGAAGAGGCTTTGGGGCGGGGACAGGGGCAGGGCCTCTTAATATATTGAAAGGCATGGAAGTGGGGATGGGAAAAAGAAAAGGTCAGGACGTTGAAAAGACAGGGTGTGCGTGAGACCAACATCCTTCCTCCCCCAACTCTCACCAGCATTCCACCACGTGCCCGCACACACCTGTGCCTACACACGTGTGCACACGCACACATACTCAGATGCAGAGAGGGGGGAAGGGAGGAGTGTGAAAAAAGAGAGAGACAGGAGGAGAATGGAAGGTTATATGATGCAATAAACGCTCATTCCTTAACCATCACTCAGGCTCTAATAACAAAGTGAATTGTGGCCCCTTTATCAGTGCTTTTGAAATATGACTGTAGTTAGCAAACATCAAGAGTCTTCTAGGCTGGCTGTTCTGCTAAGTGCTGGGCAAGAGAGAGCTGCCCTGAGGCTATTTGCAGTCTCTTTTGGGGGAGAACTCTCCATGGAGAATATATACAAGCCAGCCCATGGTGAATGCTGAACAAGTGAGGAGTTATCCAACTAAGAACATGACTTTTGCATTGGGAAATAGCTTGTCTGTTTGTATTTTAATATTTTGGCATTTATTTTTGAAATAGAAGTTTATTTTCCAACTGAATTCTGAAGAAAGGTTTAGGTTTAGGTAGTTTTCTTGGGCTGGGAGGGCCTGGGTCATTTCCCTCATTATCATGACACTACAGGTGCCCCAAGGCAAGGACCTGAGGAGGGGCTGGGCTGGGCATTCCCTGTCACCACCTTTAGGGTTCAGATCATTGGCAGCCTCAGGATTTGAACAGGGAAGGGGAGCCACCTCATTTAAAATTACCTACACTTGCCGCCAGGCGATCTAATTCCCCCAATTATTTGATCTCTCAGAATATTGTCAGCACGGGAGACAAGTCCAAAATAGCTTCTCAACTTACAGATCCAGGTCCCCCAACACTGAGGCGACGAGCCTTATTGCTCAGATGAGGGGTGCTGAGCCTCTTTTCCTGGCTGGCTGGAGGGCATTTCTACTGTTAAAAAATCTGACAGTATATAGTGATGCTACATGTGCGAGAAGCTATGCGAACAAATCGTAAGAGACAGCAGAGTACAAATGTAATAAAAACTGTGGAATTAATTAAAGAAATCTCAGCTAAAACTAGAGTCGAGACAGGCCTGTAGGGTAAGCTCTCACGCCCCACCATGCATCCTCAATTACTCTAAACAGGAAGAGATGTACACTTACATCTCAGACAGGAAGGTGTTGCCTACTTTACTTTGTAGCAGAAAGAAGAAAACTTCTCTTCACTGGAGGACAGCCCAGCCAATCAAAGACTGTAGCAGCCCAACCAATCAGAAGCCTCTATACTTTGGCCTCCTGGCTCTTCCAATGGATTCTTTGGTTATTACAAGCTCTTCTAACCACCCCCCCTCCCCCCCACCTTTCCCTATAAAAGCAAGTTCCCCTTCCGTGTTCTCTGGATTTGTCCATGGTTCGCCCTAGGTTGCGTATTCCAGTTGTGGTTCCTCTGGCTATTCCGAATAAACTCACTTTTCCTGGTAAAATAACTGGCTATTGCATTATTAAAGGGGACAAAAGCAATACAACAAAATAATTGTCATTTTGTTAAATACCTATTTACCTTTATCTTCTTAAATTGGAAAAAATTAAAAGGTGTTAAGTGGGGCATAAGTGTTCCCCAAAATATTAATGTCAGTTGTCTCTGAGCAGTGGAACTATGGGTAAATTCTTTCTTTTTAAAACTTTCCTGTACTTTTCCATACTTCCTCTGGCTACTTCTTTTATAATGGAAAAAATAAACATCACAGAAGTGTTTTGAGACAGACAGGGCCATTCTCTTTCTCATTCTTTTGTCCTGTTGAAGTCTGGTTAGAGACAAACAGCACCTGGAAAGAAACAGAGGCCCACAGGGTATCATAGAACTGGTGAGGGGGGCTTCCCTGGTGGCGCAGTGGTTGAGAATCTGCCTGCCAATGCAGGGGAAGCGGGTTCGAGCCCTGGTCCGGGAAGATCCCACATGCTGCAGAGCAACTGGGCCCGTGAGCCACAGCTACTGAGCCTGCGCGTCTGGAGCCTGTGCTCCGCAACAAGAGAGGCCGCGATAATGAGGGGCCCGCGCACCGCGATCAAGAGTGGCCCCCGCTTGCCGCAACTGGGGAAGGCCCTCACACAGAAACGAAGACCCAACACAGCCAAAAATAAATTAATTAATTTAAAAAAAAACAAAAAAAAAACTGGTGAGGGTAAGGGGTGGCTGGGGTGATGGGGAAAGTATCAGTCAGGGGCTGGGCAGGAAACCAGGGCCATGACAGATACTTCCATGGAGGGAGCTAGTCCAGCTCATCGAGCACAGAGCAGCCTCGGGGCTGCAGGTTTGGCCATCCCAGGGAGGGTGTACAGGGCTCATCGCTTCGCGGCAGCTCTGTGCAGCCCCCGGCCAGGGCATGGCGTGTCCACTGAGCTGCCGAACGTTACTGGCATCAACCCTCACAGCCAGCTTGCCCTCCCACCCTCAGAGCTGCCTCAGTTACCTCCGGCTACCCTGACTAATGAATCCACTTCCTGTGTTCACAGAAATTCAAGATGTGGGGTTTTATTTGCCTGAAGTTTTCTCCCTCTTTCCCTCCCTTTCCTCCTTCTTTCCTTCCTCTCTTCCTTCCTTCCTCCCTCGCTCCTCCCTTCTTTCCTTCCTCCCTGTTCCTACTTTCCTTTCTCCCTTTCTTCTTTCCTTCTAGAGGGGAAGGAGGGAAAGGGGAAAAGAGAAGGGGCAGGGGACAAAGCACAAACCCTTTCCCTTTAGGGAACTGGCCACCTTATCCTATGACCCCAGTGCTCAGAAACTCCTTAGGTCTTGTGGAGAGCGATGCCCTGTCTGTAATCCAGAGCAGAGCCTGGCTGGGCCTGTCCAGCAGAAGGGGCCTCCGTGACTTTCCACGCAGGAGCCAGGAGGGACCCCATGTGGTGACGATGTGGCCTGTCTGCAGCCAGAACACGAAAGGAGCAGGAGCGAAGGCAGGGATGCTGTGCTGGGAGGCGCCAGGTGCAGGTGTTTCCTTGCTTTGGAACTTCACAGCTGGACCTCGCTCCGCCCTGAGGGGTTCCTGGAGCCCAGCTGCTCGCGGGGGGGAGAGGATGAGCAGAGCATATGCTGATGCAGGCGAAGCCCTGCCGGAGCCGAAAGCCGGCCCCGAGATGCTCCTGCCAGCGATGACAGCGATGCCTTGCTCCTGGGTGGCACTGCCTGGCCACAGAGTGCTCTCACATTGGGCTGCCTGCCCAGAAGCAGATCTAGAAAGTTCTGTTTGAAGGGTAACATTAGTGTACTCGCCAAGAGTCCACACCCTAATGATGTCTTTGATGTAAAGTTACTTGTTTTCTAAGAAATTTGGGGAGCCTCCCGCCGCTGTGCCCAAAGCACACGTCACATACCAGCTGGCTCTTGGGTTTCTCGGGAGCCACGTCCAGGTTGTGAGGTGCTCTCGGGGTCGCACAGGTGTGCTGGAGGCACAGTGGTCGGTCGACTCCGAGGAATGACAGCAAGGGGGAGAGGTGCTGGGGGGTGGAGCCGGGAAAACCCATCCAGATCTTTTTAGAGGGAACAAGACAGATTTTAACATCTATGCGTTGGTGAATATGACGTCAATCCACAAGAAAATGCTACAGAAAATTGTTAAGTTCGCTGATTTTTTGAGTACTTAGGGGAAAAAACTAGTCCTCACTAGGTGCCATTGATTGCTGGTTTTTTTTTTTTAATAAATTTTTTTAAAAAATTTATTTTTGGCTGCTTTGGGTCTTTGTTGCTGCACGAGGGTTTTCTCTAGTTGCGGCGAGCAGGGGCCACTCTTCGTTGCGGTGCGTGGGCCTCTCATTGCGGTGGATTCTCTTGTGGAGCACAGGCTCTAGGCGCGTGGGCTTCAGTAGTTGTGGCTCGCGGGCTCTATAGCACAGGCTCAGCAGATATGGCGCACGGGCTTAGTTGCTCCACAGCATGTGGGATCTTCCTGGATCAAGGATCAAACCCGTGTCCCCTGCATTGGTAGGCGGACTCTAAACCACTGTGCCACCAGGGAAATCCCTGATTGTTTATTAAAAATGAGCTTTCAAAGATTTCTGTGTAAAGATATTAAAGCCGGATTACAGCATCTTCCTTTCCCTGTACTGACAGCAAAACCACAGATTTTACCAGAAAGGAAAATCATGCACCCATTCCACTCATGAATATAGATGCAAAAACACTAAACAAAATATTGGCAAAGAAAATATCAACATGGCATTAAAAAATAATACACCACATTTAATTGGGTATATATCCCAGCTGTCTGGGATGCCCTAGTAATAGAAAACTGCAAATATAACACCATATTAAAAGATTGAAAGAGAAAAGCCATCTAACCATTTCAAGAGGGGCAGTAGATTTAGCTTTGATAAATTTGAACATTTTCATGCTAAAAACTGTTTCTAAATTAAAGATTTTTTTTGAAAACAAGTATCCATAAAAAACCAAACAAATAAAATCCTAATAGGGGAAATATAAGAAGCATTTCCTTTAAAATCAAGGAGGAGACAAGGATCCCTGCTACCATAAGTTCTATTGTATTGGAAGACCTGGGCAGTTCAGTAAGACAAGAAAAAGAGATTAGAGACATGAAACTGGAAAGGGGGTAATAAAACTCAGTATTTGCTGGTGACATGATTGCTACATAGGAAAGCCAAAAGAATTCATACGCTATTATTGACATGCATCATACCAGAGTTTAGCAAAATTGCTGGATATAAGATTCCAGTACATTTTTGTATACCAGCAGCAAATGATTAGGAATGTAATTACTACTGAAGACAGTAGAGAATATCAAGTGTCTAATAAAAGCATCAGAGAATATCAAGAATCTACCAAAATATGTGCGGGACCTCTATGGAGAATATTATAAAATTTTGTTAACGATGTTAATGACCCAAATAAGTGGATACACCAAACTTTTGGACAGGAAGTTTTAAGATCATGAAGATGCCAATTCTGCCCAATTTGATCTATAGATTCAATGCAATTTCTATCAAAATCTGAACAATGTTTTTCATAGAACTTGATAAAATCATTTAAAAATTCATATGGAAGAAGTAAAAGGCTAAGAATAGCAGAGTACTTCTGAAGAGGAATAGCAGGAAGGTGGGGAATGCCCCCCACACATCAGGACTTATGAACCTACAATAATTAAGGCAATGGGGGATTAGTGTAGGGACAGCAAATTGACCAATGGAGCAGAGCACAGAGCCTCCTAAAAGACCTTACACATATGATATAGTCAGCTCAGGCTGCCAACAAAATACCATTGGTTGCGTGGCTTAAACAACATTTATTTCTCACAATCCTGAAGGCTGGGAAGTCCTAGGTCAAGGTGCAGAGTCAGTTCCTGACATGCAGACAGCTGCCTTCTTGCTGTGTCCTCACACAGCAGAGAGCGAGTGAGCTCTGGTCTCCCTGGCTGGCTGAGCTCGAGTTCTCTTCATTACACCATACTGCCTTATGCAATCATCTGTCATGTTCTGCTGAGTCCAATTTCTATATATATATAATATATATATTTTATTGAAATATAGTTGATTTACAGTGTTGTGTTAATTTCTGCTGTTCAGCAAAGCCACTGAGTCTACTTCTTTTTTTTTTTTTTTAAAGACAGTTTATTCATTCTTTTTTTTTTTTAATGTGGACCATTTTAAAGTCTTTATTGAATTTGTTACAATAGTGCTTCTGTTTTATGGTTTGGTTTTTTGGCTGCGAGGCATGTGGCATCTTAGCTCCCCGACCAGGGGTTGAACCCTCACCCCCTGCATCAGAAGGCGAAGTCGTAACCACTGGACCACCAGGGAAATCCCGAGTCTACTTCTTAAATATCTCTCAGGGCTGTCCTCCCCAGCTTCTCCTCATTGCCTCCTCCTTCTCAGGGCCTTATCATCTTTTACCTGGATTGTTGCATGATCCCTTACCAGGCTTCCTGGTCTCTAGTTTTTACCTTTACAATCTATTCCCTGCATTGCCATCTGAACTTTTCATTTTTTTATATTTATTTATTTATTTGGCTGCGCCGGGTCTTAGTTGAGGCATGCGGGACCTTTAGTTGCGGCATGCCGGATCTAGTTCCCTGACCAGGGATCGAACCCAGGTCCCTTGCGTTGGGAGTGCGGAGTCTTAACTGCTGGACCACCAGGGAAGTCCCGCCATTGGAACTTTTTAAAAACTTGTGTCTGGTTAAGGACCAGCTGCATCTACAGAGTGAGGGTGCATCGTCCTCAAAGGGGACAGGAAAACATGCTGGGAGAACACTTTGGTTCACAGCAGAAGGAAAGAGTCCTCAGTGTGTGGGAGAGGCCCCATACACGTAAGTGTATAATACATATGACTGTACTATATAGAAGTATATTCAGGAAGCTGTTACTGGGATCACAGGTTAAGCGGTACATACATCAATTTTTTAAAAAACCTACCATTTATTGATCACGTACTTCGTACCTGGTGTTTCGCCTATACTATTTTATTGCATTCTCCCAATAATTCTTTGAGGCAGGCAATTCTGGTTCCATTTTACAGATGAGCACACCAAGGCTCAGAGAGGTTAGGGAGGTGCCTGAAGTCGCACAGCTAGTGAACAGTGGAGTTAGGATTCCCTACTCCCACCCCACCATTGATCCAAAGCCTCCTACTCACAAATAAGTGTATCCAGAAGAACATGTTCATGGCACATAAGGACACATCAGAGGAAATGGGTCTTCTGGACCTGGAAAAGAAAGACATGCCACTATAGAGAACAGTATGGAGGTTCTTTAAAAAAATGAAAATCGAGTTACCATATGATTATGCAATCCCACTCCTGGGCACATATCCGGAGAAAACTCTAATTTGAAAAGATACATGCACCTCTATGTTCATAGAAGCATTATTTACAATAGCCAAGACGTGGAAACAACCCAAGTGCCCATCAACAGACGATTGGCTTAAGGAGATACACACACACACACTCACACAATGGAATATTACTCATCCATAAAAAAGAATGAAATAATACTATTTGCAGCAACATGGATGGACCTAGAGATTATCATATTAAGTGAAGTCAGACAGAGAAAGACAAATGTCATATGATATCACTTATATGTGGAATTTAAAAAAATGATACAAATGAACTTATTTACAAAACAGAAATAGACTCACAGACATAGAAAACAAATTCATGGTAACCAAAGAGGAAAGGTAGGGGGGAGGGATAAATTGGGGATTTGGGGTTAGCAGACATACACTGTTATATATATAAAGCAGATAAACAACAAGGACCTACTGTATAGCACATGGAACTACACTCAATATCTTGTAATCACCTATAATAAAAAAAAAAAGACAGACAGAGACCGTCAATTGTGAGCTCCTGGACACTGGGAGACCCACGTGGAGGCGGGAAAGCCAAGGAGAAGGCTCCTGCCTTGCATGAGAAGTTTGCAGAATGACTTCTGATTTCATAGCCCTTTCTTTTCCACCTCCCTCTTTGCTGTTTGTTTCTGAGCCAGTCCAATCTAGTTAGCCTTTCTGTTGAGCGGAGGGAGGGTAAGAAAAGGGTGGAAGAAAAAAATAATTAACTTAATTAAGACCAGGTAACCAGGATAGCTGTCATTAGAGGGACAGAGCTGCTGAAGTGGCCGTTGCTGGGCGAGGAGGGCTGGACGTTCCTGCTCTGCGGGGACTCTGTGGTCTTAAGACGGTGCTCATCACCCCCATGTCCCCTGTGGGACGTGGGGTCCAGGTCACATACTCGGCACTCCCCTGCAGCGTCAGTGAGTCTGTGAGAAATACGCATAAGAACGTTCCTACGAGAACGTTCTTATAGGAAATGAACATTCTTCTCCTATAAGAATGTTTTCGAAGCTCTATTTTCAAAAGCAAAGCATTTGGAAAAAAAAGTTTGACTCATATGTTTTAGTAAAAATATTATAAAATGCCTGGGGCTGGTACTAGGATCAGCGAGTGACTGCAGTTGCACATAGGGATCTTTTGGGGCTGATGAAAATGTTCTAAAATTCAACTGTGGTGCTGGTTGCACAACTGTACATTGACACAAAACCACTGAATACTATGTAAATGATACTTCAATAAAACAGTTAAAAATGATCACTGAATTCTGGAAAAATCGACACCAAATAACCCCGGTTGCCTTACAGATAGGTCACTCTGTGGCAGGCAGGGGGAGCAGGCTGTGCCCAGGTATTGGACAGAGCCAGTAAGTTATCCCGGGGAGGAAAGGCGCATGAATACAAATTGCTCTGGCACATGAAAGCACGTGGTTAAATGGTACCAAAGAGGCAAAAAACAGAATCAGGAGGAAGGCCTTTAGGAGGTTTTCATGGGATCCAAGCCGGATGAGAATCCCAGGCAGACTCTGTGAAGGGCAGAAGAAGGAAGGCAGTGCAGGCCACACACAGTGCAGGCCACGGAGAATCAGGAAAGGCAGGACTGGGGGACACGTGTGGGTAACATAGTTCCTCTTCCTAGGCCCCTAGGGACCCAGCTGGACCAGACAGGCCCAGAGTGGCCATGGGAGGGTCACACAGTCATTTGGCTGTGCAGAGTGCCGGCAAGGCTGGGCTTCAAAACTGGGGAGGATGAGGTCACCAGCTAGTAAATGGCAAAACCAGGATTTGGACTCTAGAAGTATGATTCTGACCCTTGGCCCTCAACGACAACCCCACGTTGTTTGTCTTACTAGACAGGAAACCAAAGCTCAGAGAGGCTGATTGAGCTACCCAAGGTCACACAGCAGAAAGTGGTAGGGCTGGGATTCAAACGAAGGTCTTCTGGTGCTGAGGCTGAGGCTGAGGCTGATCCCACTAGTCTCACGTTTCCAGTGCAAAGGAGGGCATGAGGACTCAGCTAGTCCTGCTTTTTTCCTTGGAGGACTCTGGCTGCCAGAAGGGGGTCGTGGCACTGAGGGGGGAGGCTTCTTCCAGCTGCAGTCACGGGGCTGGGGAGGGGATGAGTAAACTCTTATCAACCTGGCTCTCTATAAAGAGGAGCCTTGAATCTCCTTTAAACACTCCTTTTGGGGTGCTTGTTATTCACCCCAGCAGGAAATGGCTTGACAGATGCCTGCTCAGCATGTGAAAAGGCTGCCAGCCCCCCCATGACCAAGGAGAGAGCGCCAGGCTATTTTAACCTGGGAAAAGCCTTCAACTTACCTCCTTCAGGCTGTCCTTTTCTCTCTTATTTGCTTGAAGAATTCTCATTCCTTTATTTAATGTGATAACATGCATTGAATACAGTCTAGAACCAATGTTCAGTCATGGCTCAATGTCCATACTGAGCCCGGAGCTGGCGAGGGTTCCGAGCCAGGTGTACCCGCGTCGCACACAGAGCTCTGCTCTCCTGAGTGATCTGGGGAAGTAAACGGGGCAGTGTGGGAAGAAGGAAGGGCACACTACGTGCCCAGCCTTGGACGCCCCAACAGGGATCCAGAGAGCAGTGTTATCACCCCTGCTTCATGTGAGGGAACCTGGGCAGAGAGAGAGATCCAGTTCCCTGAGCGGCTGGGCTGCGGCGTCCATCTTCTCCATCCCACTCCTGCCAGCATCCCTTCCATCCCAGGAGACGGCAGTGTCTGTGGACACAGCCTGTCCTACAGCAGGATGGAATGCCTGTACCTCTGCAGCTCCCGTGGCTCTTCTCCACTCCTGGGTGCCATCCACTGGCAGGGCCCACCCTGGACCTTGCCTTTATGTCCACAGCTGCTCCTCTGCCTAAATCTTTACTTCCAACCAATGTTTCACTCTCTGGCTGCAGCCTCTACAACACACCTTCTCAGCTAAGCCCTGCTGGAGAAAATCACATGGCCTGTACATTGGCCTGTGATCCAACCGTCCATCACCACTTGACCTGGTCCCCTGATCTCCCTTAAGGACTGTAAATCTTCACCACTTCCTTCCAATCCTCCGTCCTCCCATTGCCCCTCTTTCACCTACTTTATTGAGCAAATCGCTCTGGGCTGCATGCGCAGTGCACGTGCCCCATGGGGTTGTAATGACTTATTTGTGTATTTGTTTCCCCAACTCAACTGTGCCCTTCCTTGGGTCAGGATTTGTCCCTTACTCATCTTCATGTCCTCGGTACCTGACGCAGCACCTGGAACCTGTATGAGTAAAGCAGAGTGGCCAATGGCAGAGGATGGCTCAAGGAGATGCCCCCGCTCCATACATACACCAGAGCAGCTCATTGGCTGCCTCCTGGGCTCTGTATGCTGCTCAGCTGGCATTGAGACAAGAGAAAACCCACCCCTGTCTCTGCCTTCTGCATTCTATTGATAAAATCCTATGTCGGGAGATGAAACTCAAAATGCAGGTCATTCAGTCCTTTACGGGGAGGTCTCCACGGTGACTGTGGTCCATGCCTGGTGGGGACAGCCTGCCTCACTGGAGCAGGCCTGAGTCCCACCTGTGTGCATAACAAGGGCCACCTTGTCCTCTCTCCACTGGGCAGGTGTTCATATGTTTCCAAGTCTCTTGTCTCCTACTTCACACGCTGAATAGCAGTTAAGCCCACGAACTTCCCTGCAGAGCTGAGAGCTTTGGGAAAGGGCGGCACTAACCCTGAAGGACGGGCCTGCACCCATGCACCCTAGACTCCTGGGCCCTCCCTCAAGCACCACCCTCCAAAGTCACCTGACCCGGGTGGAGCCAGGGATCTTTTGGCCTTTTTTTCCGTGATGGGGTCTCCAGGAGAGGTGTCTACCTAGTTTTCGCATGTTTCTCACCTCTGTCCTTCCCCTTTGGGGTACAGATGAGCTTTGTGGTCAAGAACTGGCCCTTTGGGGTCTAAATTGTCTCACCTGAACAGTGAAAGTGTCAGATGCAATGGTAGCAACTTCCAATTATACTGCATTTCCGTGTCTGCCAGCTCCCTCTCTACCTCCCTTCCCAACCCACCCTCTTCTTCACTCTCCCCCCGCCTCCTCACCAACATCCCTTCCCATCCCCCTTCCCTGTCCCATTGGCTCCAGATGGCCTAGACTTTCCAGCACTGTCCACTGACCTCCTGGTCTCTCGGGAACGAGGGCGTTGGAATCTCTTCGTCTTTCTCTTGGGTGTTTGGACCCCTGTCCATCCTCGAATGAAGAAGAGGGTAAGGGAGGAAAGTGAACAGACCAGGCTGGTACAATGCAAGGTTGCTCACCAAAATTATAAAGAGATCTCTCAAGGTGTCCACCTCCCAGCCCCAACTCAACCATGTCTCTTTCTCTTGCCTTTCCCTGTCATTTCCTGTCACTACCTGCCCTGCACGCAGGCTTTCATGCTGGTCATTAACTCCGCAGGAGCCAGCTCAGCACCCCTCTCTCAGAGATGTTTGTCCTGTGAGTCTGGTTGTTTTCAGTTCCCGCCTCATGTGGGCTGAGAAGTTTAAATGAGATGATGCTTATCGCTGCCAGCTCAGGCCTAAGTAATCGAGCCTGGCACTCAGCAGACTACTATTTGGTACCCGCCATGTGGGTGGATTTAAAGCTTCGGTGGAAGAGAAGGTCTCAGGCCACGCTGCACCCCTCAAGCGCCTGAAGCCCGCCTTGTGAAGCCCATTTTGGAGAGGGAGGCCAATGGAGAAGCGATGGGCTGTGGGGTGGTAGGGCTCAGGGGGGCACTGCCAGGGCCACCGCGAGACGGGCTCGAGCTGCTCCTTCTCACCATTTCTCTGTGTGACCTCTGACCACTTTATTTTCTTCACCTGTAAAAAAAGTGGATAATACCTACTTCATGTTGTTGTCTAGACAGAGACTTAACAAGATGACAATGAGAAAGCACCTGGCATAAAACCTATGTCCGAAGACCAGCTTTTAAGCTTATCCTCCGAGGGGAAAGATTTCAGAGAAGACATGGCAAGAGGACACCCTCAGGTGCTCAGCCCCAGGGGACCCCCAGCCCACGTGGAGACCCCGCAGAGGAGAGCATCGCAAAGCAAAGGCCAGCGGCCCTGAGTGAGGACGAGGACAGTCACCAACCTGGAAATTCATGGCCTCCCTCTCATGTCATGACTGCTCGGCCGTCCTCTTGCTCATGTCTTGTCCACTCTGTAATGCTTGGCTGCTCCAGCATCTCCCACTGCTATATCCCATTTTACAGCTGAGGAAACTGAGGCACAGGGAAGTTAAGTAACTTGTCCAAGGTCGTGCAGCTAGTAATTGGCAGAGCTGGGATTCAGTCAAGGCTGTCTGATTCTAGAATTGATGATCTTAACCACTATGGTATTTTGCCTCTGCTTTAAAAAAAAAAAAAAAAACAAAGGCTAAAAAGAAGTTCCCTTGTCCCTGCTCCATCCTCAACTCAACTTTCCTTCTCTGACTTTCCTGCTGGGCTGGCTGACCTTTCCCACTGTAGTTTGGGGACAACTCGTGACTTCCCTGAGTCGACTCCCTTGAAGGATATTCAGAGTCTGCAAACTGCCGAACTCGATGGCTTTGCTCGGTTCTCATCCTTCCCACAGAGGGGGCATCTTCTTTACATCACTCAGCATTGTGTAAAATAGCTTGTTTTGGACTCTGGGAAAATGCCCACATGCTTTCTGGAATATTCTTGCTGCTCTCCCATCCCAAGAGCACCACGCTCTCTTTGGCAGGGCGTTTTCTCTGGAGGACCACATTCTAGGAAGCCCTGCCTGCTCCAGCCCACAGAGACCCCCCGCTGACCAGCAAGGTACAGAGAAATTGTGGTCCCCAGGTCCCCTGTGGAAAGCTGCTGCTTTTCCTGTTTCCATGACATCAGAGTCATTACAGGCTAAACTCCTTCTCTCTTCTTCCTCCTCCTCCTCCTCCTTCTTCTTCTTTAGCATCTTGGGATATATTTACTCAGAACAGAGTGGTTTCTTTCTATCCTTGTCTCTTGCTTGAGTTTTTCCTTTTATTTGTCCGTTTTGAAGTAATGAAATAGTTTATTAACATCCTCAACTGATTATCAATTAGTTTCTGTTTTTTTAAAACTATCATTACAGACTCACAGACTTAAATATATTTGACCTGTTTCAATCTCTTGAAGTTACTGTCCTCACTGATACACACTGTTGTCTCTCTTGCCAGGGAGAGCCTCTTCAGCCTGGCTCCTGAGTCCTTCGGCCCTGGCCCTAGTTGTCTTTGATTGCTTCCTCGCTGTCTGGCGTGACAAGTTGCTCTCGGCCCGCATCATTTTCAGGGGCCTCTTCTGTCAGTGATGGTGGGAGACGCCTAATTGAGTTTTCAGAAGAGTTCCTTATAACATCCTTTTCCCCATGGCAGGGAGAAAGGATAGAAAGGTGGGAGGTAAATTTTGTGTTTGAGGCCTCAAGAGACTCAAGCTGAATTCCTTTGGGTTGGAGGAGGGGCCAGGGCTGGTGCTGGGAGGGGCTGATCCAGAAGCAGGTGAAGAAGTTTCCCCAAGAAAGGTGAGGGGCTAGCGTTTGGGGGTTTCTGAGGGTGGCAGGGAGCAAGCCCTGCTCCCCTTGGAGCCTGGGAGCTGTCAGACCTCTGCAGGGGTGGCCCGTGGATGCAGGAGGCCGTTTACAGTGAGCTGCGGACTTGGGCTCCTCCACGGGGATCCCTGTCCCCGGCCTTAGCTGGACAGAAACAAAGCTGCCCATGGACCATGCCAGCCTGGCAATGGGCATCTCAGATACGATCCTGTCATGGAAGGCTAGAATCCTTTCCTGGTTTCTGCAAGTTCTGCTCTCTAATTCTGCGCAGCTCTCGGGAGGGGGAGGCTGAGTGGCACCACCGGGGAAAGGGGCTCAGAGCCTCATTTAATTTAGTTTAGGAGAAGTCACGAGGGCAGTCATCTGTGACCAGGTCTCCAGTTTTGAGACACACTCTTTGACTTAGACACTTTGTTTCCTAGTCCTAAGTCTCTGGGGGAACAGGAAGTCATCCTTTCTCCAGATGTGGGGAAGAGGAAGAGGAGAACCACTTGTTAAAAACCCTTCCTCAGGGCTTCCCTGGTGGCGCAGTGGTTGAGAATCTGCCTGCTAATGCAGGGGACACGGGTTTGAGCCCTGGTCTGGGAAGATCCCACATGCCACGGAGTAACTGGGCCCGTGAGCCACAATTACTGAGCCTGCGCGTCTGGAGCCTGTGCTCCGCAACAAGAGAGGCTGTGATGGTGAGAGGCCCGCGCACCGCGATGAAGAGTGGTCCCCACTTGCCGCTACTAGAGAAAGCCCTCGCACAGAAACGAAGACTCAACACAGTCATAAATAAATAAATAAATAAATAAATAAATAAATAAATAAATAAATAAATAAAAGAACGTGAATTTCTTTAAAAAAAAAAACAAAAAACCCTTCCTCAGGGCCGGCAATTACGATTTCCCTCTGCGCCGCACCATCCCAAGAACTCCAGTCTCACCCTGCTTCCCTTTCCAGGCCCTCCCACCACGCCTTCCCCCATCACACACCATGATTCACTTCCAGCCACTTGGAACCACTTGCAGAGTGTTGAATACGCCATGTGCTCTCTTACCTCTGGACCTTGGCACACGCAGTTGTATCTGTTAGGACCAGGCATGCTGCAACAACAACACAACTAATAAGTAGTTTGAATATGGTGTTTATCACACACCATGATTCACTTCCAGCCACTTGGAACCACTTGCAGAGTGTGGAATACGCCATGTGCTCTCTTACCTCTGGACCTTGGCACATGCAGTTGTATCTGTTAGGACCAGGCATGCTGCAACAACAACACAACTAATAAGTAGTTTGAATATGGTGTTTATTTCTCTTGTGTGTGAAAGAAGCTAGGTGGGAGGCTCTCCAGGGCTGGCCCAGCTGCTTCATAGTTGTCAGGGACCCAGGGTCCTTTTAACTTTCTGCTCTACCATTCTTAGCAGTTGGTTTTTATCCTCAAATTTGCTTCATGGTACAAAATGGCTGCTGGAATTCCAGCCATCCAGTACAGATTCTAGGCAGGTCCTAGGTGAGACAGAATTCCTTCCAAAGAATCTATATAAACTTCCATTTATATCTCATTATTCATTATTAGAAACAAGGGAGTGTTTTAGCTGGGCGCATTGCACACCGGGCTAAGAAGATATTCTAATCATAAGGAAGTGATGGATAGATATTGGGCAGGAACTAGTAATCTCTGCCATTCAATGTCATTTCTCTTTGTTCAGCTGCTCTATTGACCCTTTGTTCTCAACTTAGATACAGCTTCTTTAGGAGTCAGCCTTCTTCTAGGTGCTTCTCTAACCCCAAACTTACCCGTTATCACACCACATTGCACCTGCTGGTTCACCTGTCAGTCTTTCCCCTTGAACAGTGAGCTCCGGGAAGGCAGGGATTGTAGGTGCTCAAATAATGCTTATGGAGTGAATGCGTGGAGTCTGGGGCAGCGTTCATTCTAGAACATTTCACATTAATTCTCCCTATTCAGGATGTTGTTATAATCCCCAATGGATCTTGCTGTTTTTCCACTTCTAAGTCATTACCACACGTGTACCCAAATTGCTTTTTTTTTTTTTTTGAAAGAAAAGGCATCTCTTCCCAAACCACTGGGGATGACACATGATTTGCGCCTTCACAGCTTTGGAAAGCAACTGGCGTATCCAAGACAGCCTCCAAGTCTGTCTGGATGGCAGTTTGGAGGGTAATAAAATAAAAAGTAATTTATAAGTGGCAAAAAATTTGAACCAAAGCATAATTCCATTTTGTGCAGAAAGCCAAGCTGTTCTGCGTGATTTGTCATCCAGCCAGGGCTCTCCGACTTGCTCAAGCCAAAGGCTCTTACCTACCCCCCATCTCTGACTGGCTCCTTCTAATTTAATTCCAAGTGGCAGGGCTCCCAGTATCCCCAGTGAAGATGTTTGTTATCTCACAGCTGAGCCAGCTGGTCTATGCTCTTTGTAAATGACTGACCTGGGATGAAAAATCTTGGCTATACTATCCCAGAAACTTGCTCCCAGAAAAAACCTCTCAGTGGTTTTCGGTTATCTATCACTGCATAACAACCACTGCAAGATGTAGTGGCTTAAAATAGCCATTTATTGTTTCTCACGATTCTGTGGGTTGGCTGAGCTCCCCCGGGCAGTGCAGTTCCATGTGAATCTTTTAGGTCACTCATGTGGTGGCACTCAGCTGGGCGCTCACCTGTGGCTGGAACATCCAAGACGGCCTGCCGTCCTCCAGAGCTTGTCTTCACACGGCCTTGTATCATTCAATAGCCTAACGTGTGCTCCTTCAGCACGGTAGCTGTCTCCTAAGAGGGAACTCTGTAAGAGGGCAAGCCCCAATTTGCAAGTGGTAAATCAAGCCTCACGTGGCTAATATCTCAATTGGCCAAAGCAAGTCACATGGCCAGTCCCAGAGTTAATGAGACAGGAGGATAGACAGATATATCTCCACGGATACTGGGAGGCACGGTTCCTTGGGCCACCAACGTACCAGAGGAGAGTGGCATAGGGAAGGAGCAGACGGGCCTGGAGTGAGCCGTGTTCCTCTTCGTATAGGTTACGTAATTTATTCTTTGAGCCCCAGAAGCAGGGCCAGTGGGGGAAGGTTACAGTGAGACAGATTAGAGTTTTAATAGGGAGACACCTGCTTTGTGAGATAGTGAGTTCCCCGTCATGGGAGGTATCCAAAGAGAGCCTGGTGGGGATGTATAGGGAATGCTTCCCTGCGTTAGGAGATGGATTAAGTAACCATAAGCTTCCTTTCAACTCTGAGTCTATTTAAAGCTCTCCTAGGCAGGCCAGGAAGAACATTTGTCTCACAGGTGGCAAGTTCACGTCAGGGCATTTGCGAGGTGCATCGGGGGACAGGGATCATAGTCTTCCAGGTGGAAAATATCTTAGTGGCTGTATATTTAGGGACTCAGTATGGATTGGGAACATTCTTTTTGCTCTCATTGATTGACAGCTGTGCTGGGGATGAGAGGGTGGAACTTCCTGTCCTGGCCAGACTGAGGAAGACAAACAGGAAGTCCTGACTGGGCCGTGGCCAGGAAGGTCTAAACAAACTTCCAAGAAGCACTTCAGCTGAAGTCGGGGAGGGGGCAGGCAGGGGTCTGCCGGGTAGAGGCCACTCACCTCCCTCCACTCAGTCAGAGCTGCTCCACTTTTGTGTCCTTGCAGACTGAGTTTTCTTGTATGATTTTTGTGCGAAGAAAGGGTTCTAAGAAAATAAAAGTTAAGAAGTCACTCAGAGGGATTTTATCCATAAGAAACATGAAGTCAGCTCAAGGGCTGTGCTGCAGGTGGGGACACGGGATGGGGGATGTCACACACAGGGTCAGAGATGGGAAGCAGGCCCACAGGCCTTTGCCATGGAGGGAGGGAGGGAAGCAGCCAAGGTGCGCAGGGTCAAGCATCGGCTGCAGGACCAAGGCTGAGGGTACAGTCTCGGCGCGCTTGCCTACTTACCCAGGGGTGGCCCCATGTCTAACTAAAGGTGGTGTGAGGTCTCAGGTGACAGAGCCAGGGCCAGGGATGCTCAATGACCACTCCCTGGGAGCACAGAAAGAGAGGGAGGGCACTGGTCTTGGACCAGATCTGACTGGAGAACCTGGAGCTCCCCCTGAGCTCCCAGCAGCCCCCTCCCTGGGTGAGCCTGGGAGCCAGGGCACTTTTGCTACAGAGTACTTGGCTTTCTCTCAGGGTGAGGGGTCTTGGCGGTGTGACTCAAGGGTGCCACTCTCCTTATAGCAGCTTCAGGCAAGGGTTCTTCGGGGAGCAGGACCCACAGACATGGCCCCTTTCCACCTCAGGGCAAAAATAGAGTGGGACCAGCAAGGTGATCAGGGTTGAATATTTTGGCCCAAGCAGGTGCTTCCTGGAGAGAGAAGCAGGCGAATGCGTTACAGTTGGAGGCTGTCTTCAGCTCTAGGACATTTCCCTCCATAATATTAGTTTTCTGTCACTGTCACAGATCACACATGTTTAGCAACATGAAGCAACACACTTTATTCCATCACAGTGTTTGTGGCTCAGGAGTCTAGGCGTGGCCTAACCGGGTCCTTTGCTCTGGGGCTCACTGGGCTGCAACCCAGGTGTCAGCTGACCTCCTTCTCCTGAGGAGGCTTGACTGGGGAAGAACCCACTTCCAAGTTCATTCGAGTTATTGGCAAGGTTTATTTCCTTGCACTGATCTGACTGAGGCTTCTGGCTTTTTGCTGTCTTTGGGCCGGAAGCTGCCTTCAGGTACTAGGCTGTCAGCTCCCGCCTTGTGGGCCTCCTCAGTATGGCTGCTGACTTCACCCAGGCTGCAAGGAGAGCTTCTTACCTCAAGGGGGACCCAGTCCCATTTTAAGTGGTTTCACCTGATTAAGTCAGGCCCACCCAGAACAATTTCCATTTAAATTAACTCAAAATCAACTGAGTTGGGACCTTACTGCCATCTGCAAAATCCCTTCACCTTTACGATATGCCACTGGCTAGAATAAGTCACAGTTCCCACCCAGGCTCAAACGGTGTGAACAGCAGGGGGTAGGAATCATGGAGGCCACCCTGGAGTGTGTCCCACACACCCCCTTTTAGAAACCCCAGGCTCCAGGGCCCTAATCCATGACCTTGCTTGCTGAGACCCACATACTCTCCCCATCCTCACTCCCCTCCCAACCCCATGCCCAACTCCAGACCCGCTCTTCTCAGCTGGTAATCAGAGACTCAGCCTTCCATCTTACCCCAACGCAACTTTTCTCCCTGCTGTCCAACAAGGCCGACATGATCAGATCAAAGAAGTAAGTCTCCCAAAGAGGACTCAATGCATTTTCTTTGTCTGGGGCCTCTGCCTTATCCCAAATAAGTGACCAGTGTTGGATGTTTTAGGGATTCGGGACTAATTTGTGGTAAACATGGTTTACTGAGATGCTGGGAAGGTCACTCTTTATTACCCTGCTTAGATAACCACGTAGTTTGCTACTTTATAGGGTCATCTCTTATAGGGTTCTAGGGTCATGCCTCCCTCTTCCCACCACCCCAGAGGACAACTGGCCTAGTAAATCACCTGGACTTTGTGTGCTTGTATCTGGCAAATGGGATGACTAGAGCCCCTGGTACCAATGGAATTGTCCTGGTCTCCTCTAGAAAGTGTCAATAATGATAATGGTAATTGAGCACTTGCCACGTGCCAGGCGTCGTGCTCAGCACTCTCTATGCAGCCCTCAGGGCAATGTTATGAGGTGAGCACTATTATTGGCCCCATTTGCAAGTGTGGAAACAGAGTCTCTGAGAGTCTGTCCCTTGCCCCAGCTTGCACAGTTGCTGAGTGACAGAAGTAGGATTGCACCCCCTGGAATGTCTGACTCCCGAGCCCATGCAACGGCCTCTCGTGAGCCTGAGCGTATACCCTTGTGTCCTGGGTATTGAGCGTGCATGTGCACACCTCCCAGGGCACGGCCCCCTGGGGCTCTCTGAGGCTCCCTCGGGACCCTGGGCGAGTGGGGGTGGGGATGGGGTGCAGGCCTGAGAGGCCTCCTTCAGCCCCTCTGAAGCCCCTCTGACATCAGTGCTGGGTGGTTACCGGAGAGACAAACCAACCTACGCCCAGGGACTAAGGGCCGACAGAGCCCAGTCTGTGGTGCCTGCCAGAACAACAGAGCTTCGTGTCCCCAGGCGTCATCACAGGAAGCAAGAGACCAGGCACCTGTGCAAAAGCAGCCTGGGACCCAGGGAGGGGCCCCCGGAAGGCGGAAAGAGGGGCCAGGAAGCAGGAGCCAGCCAGGCTGCTGGTGAGTGGCCGCAGCGCTAGGCCTCCCAGTTTAGGGCCAGAGGGAGTTCAGCTGACGGGCTCGGAACCAGGTCAGTAAGAAGACACTGGGTCTCTGCTATGACCCACCTTCAGTGATCTGAGGGTGTCCAGGGCTGACAGCGCCTGCCTGCTATGTTGGCTGGGCTTTGTGGTTGCCTTTCTCTGTTTTGCTTTCTAGTCTGTTACTCTCTCAGTTGAATGCCAGGGTTGTGAGTGTAATGGCACACGGTCCACCCTTGTGCCCTAGTTCAGATCACCTTTAAGGTGAAAGGCAAGCTCCCTCTGTCTCTGTCTTGCCTTTCCTCTCCCATACCCTCCTCTCTCTTTTCTTCTCTCTCATCTTGGCTATTTCTCTTTTAATTCCTCCTGGTTTCTCTCACCCTCTAGCGAGTCATCAGTTCTAGGACTCCCACTGTTTCCGAAAAGACATCAGTGAATTGGGGAATATCTGGGACAGCCGGATAATAAAAATTGCATGTGGAGATATATGAACTGATTGGCACCTGAATGAGTAGGCGAACTCAGTTCACATTGATCGAACACCCGGGATGTGCCAGCCGCTGTGCTCAGGCCGGTGCGGGAGGGTATTGCAGGGAAGAGGAGTTGCCGGTGTGGGCGTGAAGGCCACAGAAGCCCAAGCCAGATGGTAAGGAGTCTCCGTAGGAGGGCGGGAAGAACGGTCAGCATCCCGGCCTGGACGAAGCACACTTGCTCCAATCCCACTTGGCTTCCTGGAGAGAAAGGAGATGCAGATTGATTTTCAGTTTCCAAGGCATCTTCCCCAGCTGTCCTTCTTAGCACCCCTGCCCCCATCTTTGGTCCCCACAGTTTTCAGGGCATCTTCACCCTCTGGCCTTCTTAGCACCCCTCTCCATCTTTGGTCCCCCCCCAAAGGCTCACTGCTGCCTGCCGTCCCCTTCTGTTTCTGTCAGAAACAGCCAAAATCAAGTGCAGAGTTTCCAGACCACTTAGGGGACTGACACTTCTCAGAAAGTCCCACTCCCTCCCACTTCTGTACCCCAGTGGAGAGAGAGAAACCCCAGGAAACCAAAGGAGGGAGAAATTACCCAAGACCCAGAGGAGGAGGGGTATTTGTGAACGGGAGAATGAGAGCTCTGGAAGATTCTTGCCTATCTTGGAGACCCCCTTTTTCTGTGACCTTTAGGATCTTGACCTCCAGCCTGAGGTCAGAGGTCTGGTCTGGCCCCCATAGCCTCAGCTATGGAGGGGCACAGCAGCGAGCCAGGCCATCTGTGGTCAGGCCCTGGCCGGACAGGCCACAGGAGAGAAGACATAAGGTGTCTGAGGTCACCCCATTTTTTCTGTCAGTCAATTTGATTCATTGCTCAGCTCCTCAGCTGTAATTACAGGGAAACGCAAACCTAATCCCTACCAGGTTTTCTCAGGAGAGCTGATTTATAGGTTGATTACAACTTAATAGATTTATTAGAAGCTGAGTGGAAGCAGTGAGTAATCGGCTGAGTGAGGTCATCCTTGTTACACTGGGAGACAGAAAAGAGGAATAAAAGCCCAAAAACCGGGAGAGGAAGGGAGAGGGTTAGGATGTGAGGAGAGAGACAGGCAGTGGAGAGAATCCAAGGAGAAGGAGAGATGGGCCTGGGCCGGGGAGAGAGGAAGAAACAGGTGGAATTTAGTGAACGGGAGAGAAAGCTTGCGGGACCCATCTAGTCCAGCTCATCACTGAACTTTTCTGAGTCACACTGTCTTCATCTGTCACATGGGCACAATTACTACCTCCCTCACTAGGTGGCTGTGATGGTAAAATGAGACTGTGTATGTGAAATTGGGGAGCACGGGGCCTGCTGCATAGAAGGGGGTGCAGCGGGGAGTGGGGTAGAAGGAAGAGGGAGGAAATAGGAAAGTAGGAAGATAGAGAACAGAGAGAAAGGTTACAAGAAAGAAAACTTGGCAGAAATGGATTCCAGGGCTACCCACATAACTGCCATGGAAGAGATTGCTACGTGCCCCCAACATCCATGCTCCCTTTCTCCCATAGGAATAAACTTTTTAAAAAAATTAATTAATTATTTATTTTTGGCTGCATTGGGTCTTCGTTGCTGCGTGCGGGCTTTTTCTAGTTGCGGCGAGAAGTGGGGGCTATTCTTCGTTGCGGTGCACGGGCTTCTCATTGGGTGGATTCTCTTGTTGTGGAACACAGGCTCTAGGCATGCGGGCTTCAGTAGTTGCAGCACGTGGGCTCAGTAGTTGTGGCTCGTGGGCTCTAGAGTGCAGGCTCAGTAGTTGTGGCACACGGGCTTAGTTGCTCCACGGCATGTGGGATCTTCCCAGATCAGGGATCGAACCCGTGTCCCCTGCATTGGCATGCGGCTTCTAAACCACTGCACCACCAGGGAAGTCCAGGAATAAACTTTTAATTTTTCACCAGAATAAAGTTTCCCAGCTTCCCTTGTAGTTAGGTGAGGCCATGAGACAAAATGGGGTCAATGGATGAAGTGGAAGGGATTGATGCAGGCCTAGGTGATGCCTTTAAAGGGAGCTGCGATGCTTCCTCTTTCCCCCTTCCCCCGGCTGGGGCACCGTTCTCAACCATGTGGACCAGGAAACACCCTCGCAGTGGCAGAGCGTCAAGATGGAAGGAACCTGGGTCCCTAACTCTGTGGACACCACATGAGCATAACCGGTCTTGATGACTTTGGGGAATTGAGCTACTTTACTGACATGGAATTTTATAAAAGAGAGAAATAAACTAATATCTTGGTTAAGCCACTCGGTGTTGCATCTTTTTAACACGCAGCTCAAACCTATTCTAATTCAGTGCTGTCCAGTCAAATTTTCTGCAATGAGGAAAATGTTCTCTAGTTGCACCATCCAATATGGTAGCCACGAGCCACAGGTGGACATTTAGCACTTGAAATATGACTAGTGCAGCTGAGGAACTGAAGTTTAAGTTTTGCGGAATTTTAATGAACTTCAGGTAGCCACAGGTAGCTACAGCTCCCATACTGAGCCGCTTGATAGCTGCTACGTGTCCCAGGCAGGCTCTAGGCTGCTCAGTCTCTCTGGAGACAACACTTTTACCCTTTCAACTACTTCCCCATATAGGGAAGAGGTCCCGGGGTAGGGTCCTCTCTGCCTCTGGTGACTCTGAATTTGGCCCACGCTTCAGCGTGCCAGAGTCCAGGAGTGCTTGGCTCTTAAGAAACTGCAAATCTGCCTGCTTTTAGATCAGAAAGGGCTTTGCTAGCTCTCCTGGTCTCTCTCTTAACAGCAGTCCATATTTTTCTTAGTAATTGCAGCCTGACCAACTTTAGAAAACTGTAAAACCGTTTGCACAAGAAGTAGGACTTGGCCAGATAAAGCTCTGGCTGAGGGTCTGCTGAGGACTCTTAAAGAGATGGCAGTCCCCCCCCGAGGCCTTGCTCGTCGCCTTAACGTGTTTTTCTCAGGTCATCAAGACTCTAAATTCAGTGTGATAATAATTCTTCCCTTGATCCTTAAATACTGTGCAGGGCAAGGAGCAATATTGTTTAACAGTAACTCTGGGTCCCAGGTCCTTCTTCCCCTGGGGTGGAGATGCTATGTCCAAGCTCACCTTCCCACTTGGGGGATAGGTAACTTCTGCTAAGCTTCGCCCTTCCCTGTGAGGGGTGACTTCCTATAAGCACTAGGTTTCCAAATTCTGTAAACAGTTAGTGTCCAAATCTAGACAGCCTGGTCTGATTATGGCCAAGGTTTCTACCATGCTTACCTATTAAATAAAAAAAAGAATACCCACAAAGGGGAGCGCCCCTCCACTAGAACAGGGACCCACACTGAGTCCAGTAGAACACTCTGGCTCCGGCATGGGAAGATGGGAGAGTGGCGGGCCCGGGCCTCCACTTCTCTGTTTGATCTTGGCCTTATAAACATTCCCTTTCTCTCATTATGTTCCTCTGCAAACCTTATACTATTATGGCTTTGGGGGAGGCGTAGGGAGGGCAAATGTCACTTTAGGAAGGAAGATGAGAAGTTCTATCCACAGAGGAAGCAGGGAAGTGATCCACCTGATCCCAAGACCTGAAATAATACTACTGTTCTAATTTATGATCTAAATCCACATTCCTGGTCTTTTAGTGTGAGGAGGTTGGGCATGAAAATTTCTATTCAACAAATGGATAAATGGAGGCACAGAGA
Organism: Balaenoptera physalus; assembly: GCF_965194825.1. Taxonomy (NCBI): domain Eukaryota; kingdom Metazoa; phylum Chordata; class Mammalia; order Artiodactyla; family Balaenopteridae; genus Balaenoptera; species Balaenoptera physalus. The sequence continues at coordinate 24,953,142 of NC_138882.1, forward strand.
GATGACCTGCTCTGACTGAGATCACACAGTTGGGTGGAAGCGCAGATGTGAAGAGAAACCAGGTTGGGCTCTGTCTTTAACACCACACTTCACATGAGTGTGTTGTGTCTGGGAGAGGCAACCAGAAGATGTGTCAGTGGAAGTCAGCATGTGGATGGAAGTCTGAACACATGACTCGTGTAGATCAAGATCAGTGATTTAAGAAGGCTCATCACCAAGAAGCCCACTAACAGTCTTTGCAGTAGACTGTGGTCACTACAGCTATGTTTGTCTAGCATACATCCCCAGACACCTGTTCTGGTTACAGTAGCACCTCTTTTTTTGGGGGGTGCTTCTACCCACTCCTTGAGGTTTGATGGGGGCTGTCAATCACAGAATCCCACTCATGACAAGCCTGGTCAAACGTAACATAGTATTCTGGCAAAAGTGATTGATCCAAAATGTGGACCAGTCAGAACCCCTTCTCTGTGGGGAAGAAAGAAGTCTCTTTCTGCTTGGTTTGATTGGGAAGATGTGAACCTAGGGTTCAGAGGCCATCTTCCTCACCACATGGGGAGAACCAGGGTACAGAATGAACAGAATGAAACCACTACACAGAGAGGGAAGCAGAGCTGAGAGATGGAGAGAGAGAGGAATTGATTCGATGACTCATTGTCATAGTTTGAGCCCTTCTCTGGACTTCCCAGCCATGTGAGCCCATTGTATCAGTTGGGATTCAATCAGAGAAGTAGATCCAGCAGAATCACAGATGATTGACAGATAGATAAGTATACAGATATGGATTTATTACAAGGGATTGGCTTGCACCACTGTGGGGGCTGGCTAAGCAAATCTGAGGTCCAGGCAGACAGGGAGAGAAGGTCACAAGCAAGCGGGAAGCCCCTGGTAAGAGTTGAAACTTGACGTTCACAGGTTTTAGTCACAAAGGAAGATGTAGAAGGAAGGGAAAGCAACTGCTGACCTAACAGTCTCTTGGAGTTGCTCCCTCAGAGAAGGCCTAAGCCTGTTTTTAAAAGCACTTCTAACTGATTAAGTCAGGCCCAGCCAGGACACTCATAAATTAACTTAAGGTTGGCTGATTAGGGACTTCAATCACATATGCAGAATTGCTTCGCCACAACACCTAGATCAGCATTTGATTAAATGCCTAAGAGGAGGTGCACGTATGGTATAAAGTGACCACGGCCTCCATCTGTCCTTCAGCTCTTGAGAGCAATCATCATCTGTAGCCCATGCTAAATGGAAACAAATTAGAAAGGGAATTCTGGGAACTGTAATTCAGCTTTGCCACGTTCATACGTCAAAAACCATCACATCCATAAATTCCTTTTTTCCCTCTAAGCTAAATTGGAGTTGGGTTTTTCTATCACTTGGGGTGAAAAGGCTCCTGACTCAGTTCCCCTTTATTGAGTATCTTGCACATATTTTCTCCCTTACTCCCAACACATACACAAATGAGATAAGTATTATTTACAGTTTTGGAAACTGAGGCTCAGAGAAGTTAAGAAATTGTTTAAATACAGGGAGCTCCAAATAAAGTCTGTCTTTCTACTGCCAAGGCTACGATGTAGTCTTTTCCAAAAGGAGCAATCCTGGTTGATATATGAATTCCTTGTACAGTTTGGAAGCTGACTTAAGCAAAAAAAAATTTTTCAGCTAAAAAGAGGTTCAAAGCTGAGGTACTTTATTCAGCTGATGACAGAACAAGGCCAAACAACAGATTTTATCTTCATGACCCAATGCATGTATTTGGCTGATGTAATCAACTGTTTGATTTGTTTCCTCTGCTGTATTTGTGTCTGATTTCGGGGGGAGATTATTTTTTAAGGTTTCAACTTTTTTGGAGACCTCTTACTACCTGAAGTAGCTTAGATCTTAAACTCACCTTCAAACATCAGTCATGGTCACAATGTCAAATAGATATAAACCCTTTGCAAGAGGGATTAAGAAAAAAGAGAAAGCACAAATGACCAATATCAGGACTGAAAGAGGAGACATCACTACAGATTTCACAGACATTAAAAAGATAATAAGGGCTTCCCTGGTGACGCAGTGGTTGAGAATCTGCCTGCCAATGCAGGGGACACGGGTTCGAGCCCTGGTCTGGGAAGATCCCACATGCCGCGGAGCAACTAAGCCCGTGAGCCACAATTACTGAGCCTGCGCGTCTGGAGCCTGTGCTCCGCAACAAGAGAGGCCGCGATAGTGAGAAGCCCGCGCACCGCGATGAAGAGTGGCCTCCACTTGCCACAACTAGAGAAAGCCCTCGCACAGAAACAAAGACCCAACACAGCCATAAAATAAAAATAAATAAATAAATAATAATAATAAAAAAAAGATAATAAAAGGATATTATGAATAATTTTATGCTAACAAATTCAACAATTTAGGTGAAATGGGACAAATTCCTTGAAAATGGACACAGTAGGTGAAACTTTTGAGCTGGGATTCCAGTGAGCTGAACCTCCTAACAGCCAAATCCAATAGGCACTTTCGGGGTCTTACTCCATCTTTCTATGGCATTTGACACGGCTGACCTCTCCTCCTTAAAAATCTTCCTCTTTGGCTCCCATGAAACACTCTTAGTGTTTCTCCTTTAAAACCTCCTTCTCCCTCCTCCTTTCTTTCTGCTTAGTTTCAGTAGCCTCTGGTGAGTTTCCTGGAAACTCTAGTCTTCTTATTCCACATTTGCGTTACTCCACAGGGCTTTAAGTATTATTTGTATGCTGATGGCTCCAAAATCTGCAGCCCAAATAGCTTTACTGAGACTCACACTGACTAATTGACAGTCAAGACAGCTGGTTATATAATCAACAAGTGCCCACCACCCCTTGGCTGTCCTCAGTCCCTCAAACTCAGCTTTTCCGCTTTGTCTGCTAATAATATCATTATTATTTGTTCATTTGGGAACTATCCCTTCCCTATTCCCCATCCATGGAGGTCAGGAAGAGTCCTCCCTCTCATGAGCCCTAAGTTTACACTGTCAACTGAAGAACAAAAACAAACAAACAAACAAAAAACCCCACAAAAAATGCACAACCTAAAAGTTGTTGGTTATGTTTTATTAGGGGACCTTACTGATGACTATAGCCTCGGAAATAGCCTCTCAGATAGCTCTGAAGGACTCTTTTAAAGAGGTAAGGGAGGAGCTGGGATGTATAGGAATTTTTGTTGAAAAACAAACAAACATGTAGTCCAGCATCAAAAGATTACTGCTACTCACAAAAAACAGACATCTCAAGTTAATAATTTTAGTGCTTTTCTATGTCTGGGAAGTTGCAAGAGTCTGGGCTCATTGAAATTATACCTTTGATATGCATCTTAACTACCTAGGGCCAGTATCCCGTTTCCCTCCATCCTGAATTCCCCTCAGGGCGCACCGTCAGGGTGGCTGCAGTAACAGATGGCTTGATGGAGGGTAACATTCGTTGTTTATTGATATAATGGCAACCTTTTTTTTTCTGTCTACAACCCCCTTGAATCCATCCTCCACACTGTTGACTGAGTGGTCCTTCCCCCAAACCGTATCTCATTAGGGTAGTTTTAAAACCAGGGCTCAAATTCTTTGACATTACTCCATTGAGAGGTATGGTGTCCTCCATTTGAATCTAAGCAGGTTTGTGACTGCTTCGACCAACAGAGCCCACAGAACTGACACTGTGTGACTTCTGAGGTTAGGGCAGAAGGTCCACACAGCTTCCACTGGTCCTGCAATGCCCCCTCTGGGGAAGTTTCTCCCAGAACCCAGCCACCACATTGTGAAAAGTCCACGTCACGTGGAACGGCCATGTGTAGATGCTCTACGGAACAGTCCCAGCTGAGCCAGCTGTCAAGTTAGCCCAGTCAAGGTATCAGAGTTGAGAATCCTTTTGGAAGTGGATCCTCTAGCCACAGCTGTTCCAGCTGCCACCGTTTGAGTCCTCTCAGCTCCAGACGTAATAAAGCAAAGAAGGCCTGTCTGAGCTGTCCTCTGTCCAATTTTCTGATCCACAGAATTTGGGATCATAACAAAATAGCTGTGTCTGGGGGTAGTTTGTTACATAGTAATAGTGACTGGAATATTCAGGTCATGCCACATCCCTGCTTAAAATGTTGCAGTGATTCCATATAATCCAAATTCCTTTGCCAATCATTACTTGGTTCCTGCCCACCCCACCAGAGCCATCTTTAGCCCCTGCCCATACCAGCCTTAGTCCTGCCACACTTGAATTCCTGAAATGTTCCTACTTTTCTAGGTTTCCATGCCTTCATACGTGCTGTTGCTCTGCCTAGATGTCTTTCTGACATCCATTCTAGATATTAAGCAAATCATCTAGAAAACTGGAGGATGTAAATCCATTTCCTTCCCTGAAATCGTTTTAGTGGCCCTAAAACCATTCAGGTGCTTTGCAAAAGAATGTTCAAAGAATGTTTACTTAACCTCTCTGTACTCCAATTTTCCCATTGGTAAAATGGGGTAATAAATAATACTTCACAGAGCATGGTAAGGATTAAATGAGTTAAAATGTGTAAAGTGCTTAGTGCCCGGCAGAGTGCTTGGATAAATAAATGTTTGTTTAAAATAAAATAAATCTCCTGCAAGTAGTTAACTGTAGTCATTGCTCAAATCTCATCCACTATCACCTTCTTCGGGAAACCTCCTGACGCCTCCCCTCTGTAGCTGGTTTCACAGATGGTTCCATGTTTTCTCAGCACCTTCAGCTTACCCAGCTACAGCATTCATCACCGTCTGTAATTCTGTCCCTTGCGGTTGTTAGTATCGATCAGTTCATCTATTAGGCTCTTGAAGTCAGGGGCTGGGTTTTACTCCTTTCCCTCTCCCCAGAATCCAAGTCATATCAGGTCTTCAATAAGTAAGTATTAAACTGAATATTGCTTTGATTTTACAATCACAGTAACTCAAGCCCATAAGAGGTTAAATGAGTTCTTTTAAGTCATACAGGTAATTAGCGGCCGAACAGAGGCAAACATTTCGGTCCTGTTCACTTCTGACTGCCGGGCCTAACTAGTTACTGTGTGTGTGCTCGCCGGTATCACCACTACCCCCTGCTGACCACCTGCTTTTAAAATTATTTTATTCGGATACCCATAAAAGAATACCCATGGTTCTTTTTAGCATCCTTCCTCGGAGTCCCTGGGCTGTTTGGGGATTATTCAATCACCATTTTTCCTGGAGAAAGAGGGTTACTGAAAAGGAAGGGGATTTATGCAGACAATTTGCTGAACATCTGGATAATTCTGATGCCTTGAATCCCTCCCTAACATAAGAGGCGGTTGCTTTCGTTCATTTTTTCCAGGTGTGGAGGTGAAGGCGGCCGTTATTCAGGGAATCTGATTAAATATGGGGCCTCCTGCTGCCTTCTTGGACACGGCCCGGCCACATCCTTCTGCTTCTACCAACTGCTGCATTATCAACACCAGACGGCGCTGTGTCTTCGCTGGCTTTTTAAACACCAGGTCCAGCTCACAGAAGCCCCAGGTTTCTCCCAGAACTGTTCAGGGGATGGTCCACAACACCGCCCCCCCCCCCCCCCACACACACACCCACTTCCAAGCAACAGGCTCATTTATTTTAGCTTTTCCCATCTCGTGTGTGTGTGTGTGTGTATGTGTATGTAAGGAAGGGTCCCATTTAAACTAGTCTCATGGAGACCTGTTTGAAAAGCTGCGTCTCCTGCTTTCAGCTCGATTATCGATCCTAAAATCGCTTTTTCTCTGACTCAAGTCCATTTAAATCAGAACGAATTTAAAGCGTACTAGGCACCAGGCGCGGCGCGTTCCTTGCCTCCATCTCCCTAGCGTTACATGCATCCTCCGGAGTAAAGGACTCAGCCTCGAAGCCTTTCCCCGCCGTGCCAGCCGAGCGCACACGCCCAATTCGCGGTGCCCTTGGCTGAGGTTCCCGCCCGGTTCACCTGTCTGGGGAGTGAGACGTGTGTCCATTCCTCCCAATACCTGGACACCAGCTCCCTCTGCGTTCATCTTCTACTTTCTTCCCTCCTCCCTGATTTGTAAGCGGTATTTTGGGGGGGTGGGGGCAACGGAGGGGAGGGCGGGGAAGGGGCCCCGCGGGGAGGGGCGTCGGAGCGCTGTCACCGAGTGTCACGCCGCCCTCCCCGCCCCTCCGCCGGGGGTGTGGGAGCGCAGCGGAGCGCGCGGCAGAGGGCCGGGCGCTTGGGGACGCGGGAGTGCGGGGTTCTGGGCGAGCCGCGCGGCACACCGAGCACGCTGGACGCCTGAGCTCGGCGCGGAGCCCGGAGCCCGGAGCCCGGAGCCGGCCGCCACCCGCCCCCTGTGCACTGGGCGGCAGTCCCGGCCGCGGCAGCCCGGCTCCCGGGGAGCGCACCCCGCCATGGAGCCTTCGCACAAAGACGCCGAGACGGCGGCAGCGGCGGCGGCGGTGGCTGCGGCGGCGGCGGCGGACCGGGGGACGTCCTCGTCCAGCGGGGTGGTGGTGCAGGTCCGCGAGAAGAAAGGCCCCCTGCGCGCCGCCATCCCCTACATGCCCTTCCCCGTGGCCGTCATCTGTCTCTTCCTCAACACTTTCGTGCCGGGACTGGGTAAGACGCGGCGGCCGCGACCCCTGCGCCCCGGGCACCGGCGCGGGAGGGCGGCAGGGGAGGCGCCGGGGAGGGACCCTCGGGCGGCGCCCACGGGCGGCACGTGCTGCGCCGGCGCTCCCAGCGCCCTCTGGCAGGTGGCAGAAGCGCCTGGAGTGGGCGCCCGGAGGGAGGCGCGGTGAAGGGCTCCTGACACACCTTTCACCTTCTCCGACCTGGGAGCCAGGTGATCCGGGCCCAAAGAGCCAGAAACTTTGCCGGGAATGTTGGATCCCGCGGGCGGCGGCCCGGGCGGCTCTCTCGGCCCCGGCTAGGTTCCCCTCCAGGCGCCCCCAAATCCTGTCTTTTCCCTCCGCCGCGCGCGCCCCCCTAGGAGCTCCTTTCTCGGAGGGGCGCGGGCCCCCAGCCGGAAGAGCGTTGGGGCCGCGGGTGGGGGTGGCCAAGGTCCCGGGCATTCGAGAAGTCGGCCGAGCTGGGGAAAAGCGGGGCGAACCCGGATAGAAGGCTCCCCGCAGCCCCGCCTGCGTTCGCGCGGTGCTGGGCGTGTGTGGGCGAGAGCTCTTGAGCCAGAGTCTCCTCCACCTCCTTCCCGAGTGCCCGCGATTCCGCCGGCAGCCCCGCAGGACGCCGAGGGGAAGGGGGATGATTCTGTTAGTTTAGGTGCCTGTGGGTTTGAACCGCACTTGGCCAGAGGTGACCCCATAACTCCATCCCATCACTTCCGTTCCTGAGAAAGTGGAGAGAGCGCGGTTGTAATTCGGTGTCGGACTTTGGCTGCCTGCAGGGTCCTTGATGGCACCAGTGTCCCAAATTTTAAAACAGAGGCCCATCACAGAGATAGGAGTGCCGAAGAGGGCTTAAAGGGAGGAAATGCTAGGTTTTCTTGACCCTCCCTCTCCTAACCCCACCCCCAAATCTGTCTGCACGCCCTCCCCCCACTCCCAGCTTGCCAGCTTGGCACCGGCTGTTCTTCCGTGCTAAGAGCACCCCACCCCCCAATTCCGTGCGGGACTGGAGAGGCAGGCACCTCTGTGCCCAGGAGAAAGCTTGCCGCTGGAAGGCTCCAAGTTCCCAAGAACAGAGGTCAGCTAGAAGTGGCTTTCTGTTTTGCTTTGGCCTTTCTCACGGCCCCGCTCTCAGCCAGCTCTGCAGGGTCCTCTGCAGCGCTGATAGCGAAGATCACACCCACCCACGCAGGTCGCGTTCACTTTCCCCTTCGTGCTCACCTTTCTGCCCCCTGGGGGGAGGTGGGGGGCTGTGGCCACAGCACCGTATCTGTCTAAGCAGGAAGTTAGGTGGTCTTTAGTTGGGCGTCCGCCTTGTTGGTGCCTTCAGCAGGCTGGTTGGTGTCACGGCGGCTCTCTTCGCACATTTAGACACGGTGGGGACGCAGCAGACGTTAATTTAAGTTGTCAGAAATCCCCACCTGCTGGAGTAAAAACACACTGCCTGTCCGTCTCTCTGGGGATGTGAAGATCATGAGCAGGGATGTGTCTCGATTCCACTTTTCTTAAAGTGGTGAAGTAAATGCCACCTTATGGTCTTTGAGGAAGGAAGCACATTGGGGCCTGGTGGGAGGAGCTCCGTCAAGTCTCTGCTGGCTGAGGCCACAGCCCCTGTGCACCTGCGCCTGCCCTCCTGGGTCTGCCTCACTAGGTCCCTTTCCCACCCTTAGCCCTGCTGCCACGCCCCCTGCCCTTCTGCCCCCCTGCCCTGGGCATCCAGCTCTTCCCTCTTTACACTTCCCTTTGTTAGATCCGAATCCTATGGGATTTTTGTAAGAAACCTTTCTAAGAAGCTAGAAGAAAATAAAGAGGAAAAAAAGCAAACTACAACAGTAATAAAACAGGTTGAGATGAGCCATGGGTATACAGACTTAGGAATTTTCAACGACGAAATCCAGGCATTTTATCGTTTTGTTTTGACTGTCATTGTACAGTGGACTGAGTGCACAGGCCCTGGCCCCTCTCCACCCTGAAGGGGGTTCCAGATCCTTGTTGGTGTTTCATATCTGTGAGTCAGGGATGCCTGTCTCTCCAGGTTGCTGGGAGGATGAAATGAGATTACGTAAAGCTCAGGGTCTGGCCATTAGAGAGTGTTCTGGAGACCGTGGGTCCCTGTTGTTCTTTGCCCTTCTACAGAGCTGAGTGCTGCTCCCATCTCTGGTATGTGGGGCCACCCCCGGGACCTTTCTTCTGAGTACTTATTGATCTCTCTGTTCCCCTCGACCTGCAGTAGAGTCCTGGACGACAAAGCAGCACAGGCAAAACTTGCAGGCTTTTTTTTTTTTTTTTTTTTTTTTTGCACTGCCCCCTCCCCAGTGGTTTGAATGGTCCCAGCTCTCAGAAATTTTTCCCTCAACCCAGATCCACCTCTCCAGGTCCTCCTGGCTTATCTGATGCTCTGCAAAAACTGAGTATTCATGTCTAGCTCTGCCCTTTGAGGAAGCGAAGCTTCTTTTAATGCATTCACTCATTCATTCGACAAACACAGAGCACCAACCACATACCCGGCACTGGGGATGTGACGATGAATAAATCAGTCAAGATGCCATAGATAGTTGAGGGAAATGGATGCAAACTTTGTTTAAATTTGAAAGTGCTATGATGGCAGCAGGAAGAGTATTTGAGCAGTAAGTGATTCTTCCAGGGTTGGGGTGGGTGTTCAGAGAAAGCCTCCCAGAGGGAGTAGTATTGGGTTAGACTTTGCTGAGAGTATCCATCACGAGGCCCCAAGCACTTGCCATCCTCACTTCACTCCCACTCTCTGGAAACTGGTCACAGCATTGGCCCAAAGAGCTCTTCTTTTTTCTGGAAGCATCCTCACCTGCAAGTCCTCTCCTCATTTGCAGATTGGATGAGAGTGCCAGTGTTGGGCTGAATGAAGGCACGGTTTTTCTCTGGTAGAGTGTCTCAGGTCCATCCAGTCTGCAGGACCTGCCATGGAGAAGCCCAGTCCTTACAATTCCCTGGTGCCTTCTCCACCCAAGCAGCAGTGCTGTTGGGATAACATACATAAGAGGGGTGTTTCCTTTCCTGGGGAGTGGATGGGAAGGAGAAGTCATTTATGATCGCTCTGACTCCTCATTGGAACGATACAAAATAAATTTGAAAAATGGATGATGGTAATTTCCTATTCAGTGAAAGTCTACTAATAAAGACCATGGACCGTCATAGTCCAGCTGGTAGGGCATTTATAAGTATACACAATTACTCATACATGTAATGGAATTTCACTGTTATGCCCCCAAATAGCCAGAGGGTTTATCTATTGGTTAGGATCCAAATTATACTTTCATATTTGAAAACTGTATCTATCTTGATTGACTTGGTGAAATGAAAATGTTGATAACTCAGATAGTGGCAGGGAAAGTTGGACAGAGGAGAACTTCCATTGACTGTTAACCATTCCATCAGATTAATGTTGGATATTAATCTACTGTTGAATATTCATAAATATTTAATCTATCCCTAATATATTGCCTACTCTTTGACACTCAGCTAAGGTCTTGCTTCCCTGGTCAGAGCACCACAGGCTGGCTCAGCTTCTCTCTCTCTTTCCTTTAAGCCTGAGCCTCTAGTTGATGACGAATCGTTCCCTACCCTGTGGCATCTTTTGTATTGTTGCCTTTTTATTATTGTTTCAAGAGTTTATTATTTGTCTATCTAGATAGATTGTAAGTTCCTTGACAGCAGGAACCATTTAAAGTTTCTCCTTGATATACTATCAATATGCTATTTATGGAATGCACACTGACCAGAATTTTACTCCTTGAATAGGCATTAGAGATCATCTCGCCCAATGCCTTTATTTTATATAGAAGTGAGGCAGGCCGGAGGATGAAAGGACCAAGGAAGTTCACATCCTACTCAACCTTTTTAAGGAAGTCATTTGAGGGTGTATTTCAGCAAAACAAGAGAGTAAACCAAGAAAGAAGATATGAGATCCAGGGAATAATGTATCCAATTCAGGGCAGACATGAAAAGCAACGCAGGATAAAATTGTTCAGCAAGCCTGGAGAGCAGTCAGTCTTCATTAGAGTGGGAGGGTAGAAGGCTCCAGGAAAGAGGTTTCTGAGGATGATGTGAGAAGGGGACATTCCACAGAGTAGAGAATATTATTGGTGTACTGCAAGAGATTAAAGTTGTGATACAAAACAGAAAGCAAGCAAGAAAAACAGAAGGCAATTAGTAACTGCAGTAAAGACAAAAGGCTATGCAAAAGCATTAATATCCTCAAATGAAGCAACCTACCCAATTATATCAGGAGGCCAGTAGGCTTCAAAAAGAATAGAAGATTCCAAACAATAAATGAGAAAGAATTTGAGGATACTAGGGATATGATGTAGAAAGCACATGTTTCTTCTACCAACAATAAAAAAGAGAGGTAATAACAACTTCAGGAAAAACAACAACAAAAAATTATTAAAGGTATAGCTCAAATAAGAAGCAAATCAAAATGTGGCCTGATTTTAAGCAAGTGGTGGAATGTAAGGAAAGCTCTTTTAAGTGCATAGAATCTGTCATTGGAACAGTGGTGCACTGTATGGGCTCTTAGCTTCCCTTTGATTCTGTAGTGAAGAATATTTGCTTAGTCATAATGATATAAATGCTCCTCAGTTTTTTGGGGTTTTTTTCCACATCTTTATTGGAGTATAAATGCTTTACAGTGTTGTGTTAGTTTCTGCTGTACAACTAAGTGAATCAGCTATATGTATACCTATATCCCCATAACCCCTCCCTCTTGAACCTCCCTCCCACCTTCCCTATCCCATCCCTCTAGGGGGTCACAAAGCACCGAGCTGATCTCCCTGTGCTATGCAGCAGCTTCCCACTAGCCATCCATTTCACATTTGGTAATGTTTATATGTCAATGCTACTCTCTCACTTCATCTCAGTTTCCCCTTCCCCCTTGTGCCTTCAAGTCTGCTCTCTACGTCTGCGTCTTTATTCCTGCCCTGCCACTAGGTTCATCAGTACTGTTTTTTTAAATTCCGTATATATGCATTAGCATACGGTATTTGTTTTCCTCTTTCTGACTTACTTCATTCTGTATGACAGATGCTAGGTCCATCCACCTCACTACAAATAACTCAATTTCATTCCTTTTTATGGCTGAGTAATATTCCATTGTATATATGTGCCACACTTCTTTATCCAGTCATCTGTTGATGGACATTTAGGTTGCTTCCATGTCCTGGCTATTGTAAATAGTGCTGCAATGAACATTGGGGTGCATGTCTCTTTTTGAATGATGGTTTTCTCAGGGTATATGCCCAGTAGTGGGATTGCTGGGTCATATGGTAGTTCTATTTTTAGTTTTCTAATGAACCTCCATACTATTCTCCATAGTGGCTGTATCAATTTACATTCCCACCAACAGTGCAAGAGGGTTCCCTTTTCTCCACACCCTCTCCAGCATTTATTGTTCATAGATTTTTGACGATGGCCATTCTGACCGGTGTGAGGTGATACCTCATTGTGGTGTTGATTTGCATTTCTCTAATAATTAGTGATGTTGAGCATCTTTTCATGCATTTGTTGGCCATCTGTAGGTCTTCTCTGGAGAAATGTCTATTTAGGTCTTTTGCCCATTTTTGGACTGGGCTGTTTGTTTTTGTGATATTGAGCTGCATGAGCTGCTTGTATATTTTGGAGATTAATCATTTGTCAGCTGCTTCATTTGCAAATATTTTCTCCCATTCTGAGTGTTGTCTTTTTGTCTTGTTTATGGTTTCCCTTGCTGTGCAAAAGCTTCTAAGTTTCATTAGGTCCCATTTGTTTATTTTTGTTTTTATTTCCCTTACTCTAGGAGGTGGGTCAAAAAGGATCTTACTGTGACTTATGTCATAGAGTGTTCTGCCTATGGTTTCCTCTAAGAGTTTTATAGTGTCTAGCCTTACACTTAGGTCTATAATCCATTTTGAGTTTATTTTTGTGTATGGTGTTAGGGTGTGTTCTAATTTCATTCTTTTACATGTAGCTGTCCATTTTTCCCAGCACCACTTATTGAAGAGGATGTCTTTTCTCCATTGTATCTTCTTGCCTCCTTTATCAAAGATAAGGTGACCATATGTGCGTGGGTTTATCTCTAGGCTTTCTATCTTGTTCCATTGATCTATATTTCTGTTTTTGTGCCAGTACCATACTGTCTTGATTACTGTAGTTTTGTAGTATAGTCTGAAGTCAGGGAGCCTGATTCCTCCAGCTCTGTTTTTCTTTCTCAAGATTGCTTTGGCTATTCGGGGTGTTTTGTGCTTTCATACAAATTGTAAAACTTTTTTTTTAATTAATTAATTTTTATTTTTATTTATTTTTGGCTGCGTTGGGTCTTCATCGCCATGCATGGGCTTTCTCTAGTTGCAGCGAGTGGGGACTACTCTTCATTTTGGTGCGTGGGCTTCTCATCGTGGTGGCTTCTCGTTGTGGAGCATGGGCTCTAGGCACGTGGGCTTCAGTAGTTGTGGCACGTGGGCTCAGTAGTTGTGGCTTGCAGGCTCTAGAGCACAGGCTCAGTAGTTGTGGTGCACGGGCTTAGTTGCTCCATGGCATGTGGGATCTTCCCAGACCAGGGCTCGAACCCGTGTCCCCTGTATTGGCAGGCGGATTCTTAATCACTGTGCCACCAGGGAAGCCCACAAATTGTAAAATTTCTTGTTCTAGTTCTGTGAAAAATGGCTTTGGTAATTTGATGGAGATTGCATTGAACCTGTAGATTGCTTTGGGTAGTATAGTCATTTTCACAATATTGATTCTTCCAATCCAGGAACATGGTATATCTCTCCCTCTGTTTATGTTACCTTTGATTTCTTTCATCAGTGTTTTATAGTTTTCTGTGTACAGGTCTTTTGCCTCCTTGGGTAGGTTTATTCCTAGGTATTTTATTCTTTTTGTTGTGATGGTAAATGGGATTGTTTCCTTAATTTCTCTTTCTGATCTTTCATTGTTAGTGTATAGGAATGCAAGAGATTTCTGTTCATTAATTTTGTATCCTGCAACCTTACCAAATTCATTGATTAATTCTAGTAGTTTTCTGGTGGCATCTTTAGGATTTTCTATGTATAGTATCATGTCATTGGCAAACAGTGACAGTTTTACTTCTTCTTTTCCAATTTGTATTCCTTTTATTTCTTTTTCTTCTCTGATTGCTGTGGCTAGGATTTCCAATAGTATGTTGAATAACAGTGGTGAGAGTGGACATCCTTGTCTTGTTCCTGATCTTAAAGGAAATGCTTTCAGTTTTTCACCATTGAGAATGACGTTTGGTGTGGGTTTGTAGTATATGGCTTTTATTATGTTGAGGTAGGTTCCCTCTATGCCCACTTTCTGGAGAGTTTTTATCAGAAATGGGTGTTGAATTTTGTCAAAAGCTTTTTCTGCATCTGTTGAGATGACAGAGATGACATATGGTTTTTATTCTTTAATTTGTTAATATGGTGTATCACATTGATTGTTTTGCGTATATTGAAGAATACTTGCATCCCTGGGATAAATCCCACTTGGTCATGGTGTATCATCCTTTTATTGTACTGTTGGATTCTGTTTGCTAGTATTTTGTTGAGGATTTTTGCGTCTGTGTTTATCAGTCATATTGGTCTATGATTTTCTTTTTTTGTGATATCTTTGTCTGGTTTTGGTATCAGTGTGATGGTAGCCTTGTAGAACGACTTTGGGAGCGTTCCTCCCTCCACAATTTTTTGGAAGAGTTTGAGAAGGATAAGTGTCACTCTTCTCTAAAAGTTTGATAGGATTCACCTGTGAAGCCATCTGGTCCTGGACTTTTGTTTGTTGGAAGATTTTTAATTACAGTTTCAATTTCATTACCTGTGATTGGTCTGTTTATATTTTCTAATTCTTCCTGTTTCAATTTTGGAAGGTTGTACTTTTCCAAGAATTTGTCCATTTCTTTCAGGTTGTCCATTTTATTGGCACTTTATAGTTGCTTGTAGTAGTCTCTTATGATCTTTTGTATTTCTGTGGTGTCAGTTGTAATCTCTCCTTTTTCATTTCTAATTTTATTGATTTGCATCCTCCCCCTTTTTTTCTTGATGAGTCTGGCTAAAGGTTTATCAATTCTGTTTATCTTCTCAAAGAACCAGCTCTTAGTTTTATTGATCTTTGCTATTTTCTTTGTTTCTATTTCATTTATTTCTACTCTGATCTTTATGTTTTCTTTCCTTCCACTAATTTTGGGTTTTCTTTGTTCTTCTTTTTCTAGTTGCTTTAGGTGTAAGGTTAGATTGTTTATTTGAGATTTTTCTTGTTTCTTGAGGTGAGCTTGAATTGCTATGAACTTCCCTCTTAGAACTGCTTTTGCTGTGTCCCATAGGTTTTGGATCATCGTGTTTTTGTCGTCATCTCTTTCTAGGAATTTTTTGATTTCCTCTTTGATTTCTTCAGTGATCTCTTGGTTATTTAGCAGTGCACTGTTTAGCCTCCATGTATTTGTGTTTTTTCCTGTAATTGATTTCTAATCTCATAGCGTTGTGGTCGGAAAAGATGTCTGATACAATTTCAATTTTCTTACATTTTCCAAGGTTTGATTTGTGACCCAAAATGTGATCTACTCTGGAGAACTTTCTGTGTGCACTTGAGAAGAAAGTGTATTCTTCCACTTTCAGGTGGAATGTCCTAAAAATATCAATTAAGTCTATCTGGTCTATTTTGTCATTTAAAGCTTGTGTTTCCTTATTTATTTTCTGTCTAGATGACCTGTCTATTGGTGTAAGTGGGGTGTTAAAGTCCCCCAGTATTATTGTCTTACTATCGATTTCTCCTTTTATGGCTGTTAGCATTTGCCTTATGTATTGAGCTGGTCCTATGTTGGATGCATAAAAATTTATAATTGTTATGTTTTCTTCTTGGATAGATCCCTTGATCATTATGCAGTGTCCTTCCTTATCTCTTGTAACAGTCTTTATTTTAAAGTCTATTTTATCTGATATGAGTATTGCTACTCCAGCTTTCTTGTGATTTTGATTTGCATGGATATCTTTTTCCATCCTCTCACTTTCAGTCTGTATGCCTCCCTAGGTCTGAAGTGCGTCTCTTGTAGACAGTGTATATAAGGGTCTTGTTTTTGTATCCATTCAGCCAGTCTATGTCTTTTGGTTGGAGCATTTAATCCATTGACATTCAAGGTGATTATCAATATGTATGTTCCTATTACCATTTTCTTAATTGATTTCGGTTTGTTTTTGTGGGTCCTTTTCGTCTCTGGTGTTTCTCGCTTAGAGAAGTTCCTTTAGCATTTGCTGTAAAGCTGGTTTGGTGGTGCTGAATTCTCATAGCTTTTGCTTGTCTGTAAAGCTTTTGATTTCTCCATTGAATCTGAATGAGATCCTTGCTGGGTAGAGTAATCTTGGTTGTAGGTTTTTGCCTTTCATCACTTTAAATATGTCCTGCCACTCCCTTCAGGCTTGCAGAGTTTCTGCTGAAAGATCAGCTGTTAACCTTATGGGGATTCCCTTGTGTGTTGTTTGTTACTTTTCCCTTGCTACTTTTAATATTTTTTCTTTGTATTTAATTTTTGATAGTTTGATTAATATGTGTCTCAGCATGTTTCTCTTTCAGTTTATCCTGTATGGGACTCTTTGTGCTTTCTGGATTTGATTGACTATTTCCTTTCCCATGTTAGGGAAGTTTTTGACTATAATCTCTTCAAATATTTTCTCAGACCCTTTCTTTTTCTCTTCTTCTTCTGGGACCCCTACAATTCGAATGTTGGTGTGTTTAATGTTGTCCCGGAGCTCTCTGAGACTGTCCCCAATTCTTTTCATTCTTTTTTCTTTTTTCTGCTCACTGGCAGTTATTTCCACCATTTTATCTTCCAGCTCACTTATCCGTTCTTCTGCCTCGGTTTCTGCTATTGATTCCTTCCAGAGTATTTTTAATTTCAGTTATTGTGTTGTTCATCACTGTTTGTTTGCTCTTTAGTTCTTCTAGATCCATGTTGAATGTTTCTTGTATTTTCTCCATTCTGTTTCTGAGATTTTGGATCATCTTTACTATCATTACTCTGAATCCTTTTTCAGGTAGGTTGGCTATTTTGTCTTCATTTATTTGGTCTTGTAGGTTTTTACCTTGCTTCTTCATCTGTAACATTTTTTTGTCGTTTCTATTTTTTTTTTTTTTTTTTGATGGGTGTGGCTGTATTCCTGTCTTACTGGTTGTTTGGCCTGAGGCATCCAGCACTGGAGTTTGCAGGCAGTTGGATAGAGCTGGGTATTGGTGCTGAGAAGAGGACCTCCAGGAGGCCTCACTCTGATTAATATTCCCTGGGGTCTGAGGTTCTCTGTTAGTCCAGTGGTTTGGACTCGGAGCTCCCACCACAGGAGTTCAGGCCTGACCTCCGGCCTGGGAACCAAGATCCCGCAAGCTGAGTGGTGTGGCAAAAAAAAAAAAAAAAAAAAATTAGGAGCAATACAATAACAAAGAATAAAAAACAAAATAGAAAGATAAAAAATATATTAGGAAAAATAAAAATATAATTGAAACAACTGCAACAAGGTAAAATAAAACCACAACAGAAAAAAAAAAAAAAAAAGCCTTGGCTGTGGAGGCAGAGTTTAGGCGGGGGTGGAACTTAGGCAGGGGCGGGGTTTAGGGTGGGGCGGGACCTAGGTGGGTGGGGGGGGTGGCATTTGAGTGTGGGGCGGGGCATCTGCTTAGGATGTGCCCAGAAGGGGAGAGGCAGCACATGGAAAGGAGGGCCTCTGGAGTGTGGAGTTCCGGAGTTTGGAGGTAAGGCCCTGGGTGAGGGTGTGTGGGTGGGGTTTAGGCCCAGCACGATGGAGGGGGTCTCTGAGTGTAGAGGTGGGGCCCTGGGTGGGGGTGTAGGGGCGGGGCTTGGGCCCTGCACGGGAGGAGGTAGGCTCCGAGTGCAGAGGATTGGCCCGGGAACCCAACAGGCTCCCTGGTGCCCAAGTGTACAGGGAAAGCACTGGCCACTTTCCCTTCTGTTCCTTCATGCCCCCCTCCCATGGTCTCCCCCAGGGTCTCCTCTGTCCCTGCTGGACCCCTAACAGTGGGTGGGTCCCGCTGGGTGTAGGAACTCCTCCCCTCCCCCAGCCACCCCTCAGGGGTGCCGGTCCTGGAGGTCCGGCCTGTACTTTTGCTCCCCCTTCCCTCCCTCCCACTCCCTCAGGACCTGCACAGCTGGAGGGGGCCTAGGTGGGCAGAGGATCAGGCCCGGGATCTCAGCAGGTTCCTGGGGGCCCCAGTGGGCAGGGGAAACCTGGCCACGTTCCCTTTTGATCCTTCACCCTCCCAGTGGTCCCCCAATTTTCCCTTCGGATGTGGGATCCCTTCTCCTCCCCCAGCCGCCCCTCAGGGACACCAGTTCCGTCTGGCCTCCACTACTCCTCCCCCTTCACTCCCCCCATGCCCCACGGCCTACCCGCTCACTGGGGGTTCCTCCCGTCCCCTTAGGTGTCTATGGTTCCCCACCAGTGCCTGGTAGGTGCCCTAGTTGTGCGGAGACCCTAATTCCACGTTCTCCTAGTCCGCCATCTTGACTCCGCCCTCCTCAGTGGTTTTCAGCTTTTAAAACCAACCACAGGCAAAGCACTGAAGAGTACTTAATAATAGCTATAAAGGAGTGTGAAAGATTTTTTTTACCTTGGCAATATAAAATTTTAAAAAAAAACAGCTTGTAGAAGTTGGCAGGTAGATTGTGATAGATTAAATTATTGTTCCCACTTATCCACTGAAAGATGATGGCACATCTCCACTTAATGCCCTGTGGCTTGCCACGATTCCTGTGGGAGGGGACTACTTCGTTTCCTGCCCATCGATATCAGGCTTGGCCATGTGACTTGCTTTGGCCAGTTGAGTGAGTGGAAGTGACATATGCCATGCCTGAGCAGACATTTTCAGAGGTATTGTGAGGTTCTGCCATTGTTCTTTTCCCTCTCTCATGAGAATGGCAGGTCTCAGATGGGGGCTGCTTTTCAACCTGGCTCCCAGAATAAAGAGGATATCGGAAGCAAGGCATGACATGTCACGTGAGTGAGTAATAAGCCTGAGTTCCTGAGATTTTTCTGTTGTTGTGTTAGTGTTGTTATTGTCCCAACACAACCTACCAAAGCTGACTAATGTGTGGAGGGTAGAGATGTTAATACCCTCCTCATGTGGAGTGGGTGATGAAGACATACTGTCTGTAGTTGCTAGACCAAGAAATAAAGACTACCAAGGAAATCAACAGATGCACTGAAATACAGTAATGATGTTTTGGGACAATGGGATAATGTGGGAACAAGAGTAGAAGGGAGATGAGGAATGGTTAAGTAAGCTAACTCTTATGTATCATAGCAGAAAGTCAATAAATGATGTCTAAAGTTGATAAAACAAAAAAAGCAATATAAGCATACTCTGGAGATTAGGAAAACACCAGAAGAATTCCCAGTCTTTCAGACATCTCAATTTTCCTTTGTCTAGTGACTCATTATTAGCACATATACATACTGAAATTGTCTCCCATCATTTTGAAATAGGATCTCTTGATCCCACACCCACCTCTGCCCATTGCCCATCTCTCTGTTCCCCTTTGTGGCTCAATTCCCTGAAAAAGTTGTCTAGATTTGTTGTCATCAATCCCTCTTCCCTCATTTTCTCTTGAACACACTCTAAGCATGTTTTTACCTCCATCAGTCACCTAAATTGTACTTATCAGTATCACCAGTCTCCTCCAGATTTTCTGAATCCAGTGGTCAATTCTGCCTTCACCTTCCCGGACCTCTCAGTCGCATTGGACACAATTGCTCACTCCCTCCTCCAAACACTGTCTTCACTCGGCTTCTGGAACACCACCCTCTCCTAGTTTTCTTTATGCCTCGTGACTCCTTCTCTGTTTCCTTTGCTCATCTCATCAACTTCTAAACTTGGGAGTTCCCCAGGGCACTTGATCTTCTTGATCTTGATCTTCTCTTTGATCTTGATCTCTTTTCTGCCTACACTCAACCCCCGATGTTCATGCTGAGTCTCCTGGCTTTACATTGCATCCTTGCGATGATGACTCCCAGATCCAGATCTCCAGCTCAGACCTCTCCCCTGACCTCCGGAGTTTTATATCCAACTGACTTCTCAATATCTCCCCTTGGAAAGCAAAAGGCATCACAGACTTAACTTACCCAAAACCAAACTTCTGATTTTCTTCCCCAAACTTACTTCTCCCTCGTCTTTCCCCATCTCAGCAAATGGCATCCTTCCAGTAGCTCAGGCCAAAAGCTGGGATTCATCCTTGACTCCTCTTTTTCTCACACCCCACGCCCAGTCTGTCAGGAAACACTTGGCTCTGCTTTCGTAATGTAGTCAGTATCTGACCACTTCTCATCATCTTGTGTCTACTTCACTGGTCCAAGCCTCCATCTTCTCCAGAGTGCAGTGGCCTCTTAAAGGGCTGCTTGCCCTTACTGACCTCCCTTATAGCCTGTCCTCAACGTGGCCATAAGAGGGATCCTTTTAAAACACAAGTGAATCAGATAATGTTACTTTGGGGCTGGAAACCCTCCAATGGCTCTCATGTCACTCAAGTAAAAGCTCAAGTCCTCATGATGACCCACGTGGCCCTAGGCCAGAGCTGTTAAAAAGAAATATAACATGAGCCACAGGTGTAATCTTAAAATTTCTAGTACCTATATTATAAAAAAAGTAAAAAGGAACAGGTGAAATTAACTTTATTAGTATATTGTACTTAACCCAGTATATCCAAAATTTCATCATTCAATGCTTTTTTTTTTTTTTTTTTTTGCTGCGTTGGGTCTTCGTTGCTGCACGCGGGCTTTCTCTAGTTGCGGCGAGTGGAGGCTACACTTGGTTGTGGTGTGCGGGCTTCTCGTTGCAGTGGCTTCTCTTGTTACAGAGCATAGGTTCTAGGCGCACGGGCTTCAGTAGTTGTGGTATGTGGGCTCAGTAGTTGTGGCTCGCGGGCTTAGTTGCTCCGCGGCATGTAGGATCTTCCTGGACCAGGGCTCGGACCCATGTCCCCTGCATTGGCAGGTGGATTCTTAACCACTGCACCACCAGGAAAGCCCTCAATGCATTTCAATATGAGAAATTTATTTTCTCACAGTTCTGGAGGCTGGAAGTCCAAGATCAAGGTATTAGCAGGGTTGGTTTCTCCTGAGTTCTCTCTCCTTGGCTTGTAGACAACCACTTTCCCCCATGTGTCTTTACATGGTCTTCTGTCTGTGTGTCTCTGTGTCCAGATCTCCTCTTCTTATAAGGACATCAGTCATATGGGGTTAGGGCCCATCCTCAAGACCTCATTTTAAGTTATTTACCTCTTTAAAGACCTTATCTCCAAACACAGTCACATTCTGAGGCACTGGGAGTTAGGACTTCAATATAGGAGTTTTGAGGGGACACAGTTCAGCCCATAACACCTTCCAGACGATCTTACTTAAAATTGTGGCTCTCCTCCTCCTCCCCAGACTCCCTACCTTTCCCTAGTTCATTTTCCTTAAGAGCACTCTCACTATCAAACATACGGTATACTGCAGGGACCCTGTCCCCTTTGACCTTGCATCTCAGCAGGAGCACGGTGCACATCTGGGGAGTGATGTGCTGTGTAGTAGGCACCGAGTCAACTGTCCTCTGCTCAGCACGCCCCTGGGTCTACACTTGATTGCAGCACAAACTTCCTTAGTATCACCTGCTGACTGACCACGTCCACTCCCCACAGCAGCTCCATTTCTTGCAACATCTGGGAAGAAATGTGGATGCTATTTACATTATTGAACCGGACCTGGTCACCCCTCAAAGTATCACTGCCTAGGCTGTGACCCAACTCACTACGGGATACGTCCCATGGGAGACTCACTGAGCGAGTGTCACTTGGCACAGTGACATTTATACATTGGCTTTTGAATGATGCTGCAATGTATAGGTAGGCAGGTAGGGGAAATACAGTGGGGTGACCTGGAAGGCACTGGACTAAATCACATCTCCCGTTGCGCATCAGATTCATGAAGCCACGAGGCGTCGTGGAAAGGGGGTGAACTAGAAGTTAGGAGGCCCCAGAGCTAGTTCTGATTTTTCAGATGCATGCAGCCCTGAGCCCCTTCGCCTCTCTGAGCCCATTTCCCCATCCGTGAAACGGAAATAATCCCCACTCTGCCACCTCGCAGGGTCATTATGTTCTGTTTAACCGCGAAACACTCCGTGGTCAGAAAGAGGGCTATCACTACCAGTTAACATTGACAAAATGTCCTTTGTTCCCAAGCTCATCCTGGGCTTTTCCTCACAGTGGCACGAGGGTTAGCAGGAGAGCTGTAAGCAGGGCAGCTTTTTCAGCATCTGGTCCCATGTGGCTCAGAGCCGAGACCTGGGACCTCCTGCTGGGCACTGCTGGGACCTCCCATACCCAACACGCTGGGGGCAAGGGGGCAACAGCGCACATTCTCTAGGGCTTGGTTTACCATTTACCAGAAGGTTCTGCCATTATAACCCCAAAACCCTGGGCCTCTGAGAGGGACGTGTCTCTGAGGCCGACTACCGTTTGGTAAAAGGCTGTGGGAGCATCAAACTGGAGAATGAATGTGTGCGTGTGTATTTGGACACGCAGGCACATGCACAAATGCCCCGCAAGCTTTACCTGTAGTTATCTTACTGTAAAAGTTAGACAGATCCTAGGTCTGTGTTTGAACTTCCCAGCTCATGAGTCCAGGGAGACCATTTATTCATCCTGGAGGCCATGTAGGTGGTTTGTAGCCCTGAAGCCCTATCACCTGGGCAAGGGGCAGAGGTTGGCCTTGGGAGGATGTATTTTTATTGAAGTTTAGTAGATTTACAATATTACATTAGTTTCAGGTGTACAACATAGTGATTCAGTGTTTTTATAGATTTAAAGTTACTACAAAGTTTTGGCTATATTCCCTGTGCTGTGTAATATATCCTTGTTGCTTATTGATTCTATACATAGTAGTTTGTATCTCTAACAGACTTGCCCCTAACTTGCCCCTCCTCCTTTCCGTCTCTCCAGTGGTAACCACTAGTTTGTTCTCTCTGTGTTTCTGCTTTGTTATATTCATTCATTTGTTTTATTTTTTTAGATTCCACATATAAGTGATATCATACAGTATTTGTCTTTGTCTGACGTATTTCACTAAGCATAATACCCTCCAGGTCCACCCATGTTGTTGCAAATAGCAGAATTTCATTTTTTAAAGTTAATTTTAATGAAGTATAGTTGATTTACAGTGTTGTGTTAATTTCTGCTGTACAGCGAAGTGATTCAGTTATACATAAATATATATTCTTTTTCATATTCTTTTCCATTATGGTTTATCACAGGATATTGAATGTAGCTCCCTGTGCTATACAGTAAGACCTTGTTGTTTATCCATCCTATATATAGTAGTTTGCCTCTGCTAATCCCAAACTCCTAATCCTTCCCTCTCCCCTCTTCCCCCTCCTTGGCAACCACAATGCTGTTCTCTATTTCTGTGAGCCTATTTTTGTTCTGTAGATAGGTTCATTTGTGTCGTATTTTAGATTCATATAAGTGATATCATATGGTCTTTGTCTTTCTCTTTCTGACTTACTTCACTTAGTATGATAATCTCTAGGTCCACCCATGTTGCTGCAAATGGCATTATTTCATTCTTTTTTATGGCTGAGTAATATTCCATTGTGTATATATACCACATCATCCATTTGTCTATTGATGGATACTTATAAGCATTTATTTTATGAAAGGTCTTAAATTCATTGAAGAAGTCATTTTTCTTGAAAAGAATAAAATGACATGAGACCAGGGCTGTCCTGGAACCTGGACTGTGTAGGGGCCACAGCCAGGTCTTCTGTAGGCTTTGGTCTTCACTGACTGAGAAGTTTGACCCCAAAGCCAAGAATAATTTGGTGTTTGTGGACAAGAGCCTGCCACCTGTCCTAAAACCTCAACAAAGAAAATGGTCCCCTTTTCCCAGGGCCAGGCAGCTTTAGGGCCGTCCAACCCCTTCACTTTACAGAGAAGAGGTCTTCTCCCGGACCGAAGGCTCTTACCCACAATCTCACATCACTTACCCCAGCCCAAGGTCTTCCTGCCCACTCCAGTGCCTGGCTTGTACTGGAGGGTTAATTACTATTTATCAAATTAAATGAGTGTGTGGCTATTATAAAGACCTGATGAGGGCTGCAGGGGACAATACGTGACTTGTCAGTGATCACATCCGATCCCACCACCTGGACCTTCTTTTTCTCACTGCCCCAGCCTTTTCCCCTTCATAACAGCTTTATTGAGATATAGCTACATAAAATAAACGTCACTCTTTCAATGTATACAACTCAGTGGGTTTTAGCAGATTCAGAACCTTTTGCTCCTTCCCCTGCCCTGCTTTCCAATTTCACCATTTGGCCCGTCTCCTTTGAGAACCTCGGAAGCTTAATGTGACAAGAACACCTTCAGGCAGGTGGTTTTGAGGAAGAGTGATTGTCTGGGTACCTTTTTCTCAGAGTTCTGCTAGTCAGCAATCCGCATCTCAGAAGGCGAGGCCCAGATGGGCGAGACGCGAGCCGCCTGGAGGCTTTCGGAAGAAACATTTTTTGGGAGGTTGTCATGTTTTATTTTCTGTTTTGTTTTAAAAAGAAGCATCTCACCAAGAGGGAAAACTTTCTCAATGAAAAACGTAAAAGCATGGCACCAGTGGCATAAGTTGAAACGTGGGCCATTTCCGAGATGGAGTGAGCCCCTCCCTCTGGAGACAGATGGGCTCTGGCCCTGGTTGTGGGTGTTGCATTGGCCCGAGAAGAGTCACCCTTAGGCCAGGCGGCAGAAGGGAGTGCCCACAGCACCTCAGGTGGACGTGGGTCTTCCTGGGCAACAGCTCAGTGCACCTATGGTTTTAGTAGAATTTCTATGCTAAGAGATTAAGCCCGTGTCTGCCCATGGCTCAGCTCTGCCCATTTCATTCTTCTGCTCCGAAGCCTTCAGTAGCTCCCTATTATCCACGGACTAAGTTCACATTCCACATTAGACCCACCAGGATTCAATGAACTTCACCTATTCTTTCCCTCCCTTTACTGAATCAAACCGGACGACTTGCTTTTATGGTTCTGCCCATGCCTTTTTGCTCCTCTGTACCCCTGCCTGGAACACCCTTCTCCACCATCGTGTCCAAATCCTGCCCAGCTTCCAGGCCCACCTCCAACGCCCTGCCCCTCCAAGCTTTTCTTGACCGTTTCTGTGTGGGGAGCTCCTCCTTCCTGGGGCTGTCAGGCCACTTAGGACATTTCTCTTGCTCCCCTTAAATTCTGTTCTGCTGTTAGTGTCTTAATCTTCTCATATGAATCATCTCCTTGAGCGTAAGGGCCGTGCTTTATCACTTCAACCTCCCACAGCACCTAGCACGGCCCAGTAGGCATTTGTTGAAGGAAAGATGTGTGTGCAGACTGACTTCTGGTTGTGAAGGCGGAGTCAAGAGCATGAACTAGCCCCGTTAACCTAGTGAGTGTGTCTCTTACCCAAGGGACATAGGCTCTCGTGTCACTTCTCAGCCTTCCCAGCTCAGAGGGAAGGATGGGATCCAGTTGTCAGGGCTGAGGCAGGACTGGAGGAGTGTGGTACATGCTGTACCACAACATGTGTGTCTCTGGTGGGTCCTTGGTGTTCCAGCCACTCAGGGGAGGGACATGGGGCAGGGGAGGGATGTTGGCCGCCCCCATCGCTGGGCCAAAGGGCTTGCTCTGTGGGGAATTCACTGAGGACAGTCACCATGTGACTGGGAAGAGCTGGGTCAGAATCCATCCTTCCAAGTTGTTCAGCCAACAACTGATAAGCGTGGGCGGGGATGGGGACGGGGGAGCATTGGAGGCGGTCTATCTTCGTAAACCATTTTAATAAAGATTGGTTTGGGCAATAGCCATCAAATTAAATCTAAGGGGACATTTTGATTAGAAGCAGGATATCTGCATGATCTTCAAGTGTCTCTCCACAGAATGCTTATTGCTTGCAAGAGGAAAAATCATACAGCAGAGAAAGCAGACAGCATCTTGATTGGGTGAACAAAATAACATTACCTGGACCTTGAAAACGTCATGCTAGGTGAAAGAAGCCAGTCACAAAGGACCCTATATTGTATGATTCCATTTATATGAAATGTCCAGAATGGGCCAATCTGTAGAGACAGAAAATAGCTGTTGGGGGAGGAGTGGCATGGTTGGGAGGACGTGGGGAATGATTGCTAATAAGTATGGGGTTTCTCTTTCAGGTGATAAAATATGTTCTGAAATTTATTGTGGTGATAGTGGCACACCTGAATATACTAAAAGCCACTGAATGATTAAATGGGTGAATGCTATGGTATATGAATTATATCTCAATAAAGCTGTTAAAAAAATTAGCATCACCAAGGAGGAACAGACATCACATGCCTCCTGATGTGACATCCTGAGAGGGACACAACATCACTTTTGTAGTATTCTAGCCAGGGGTGCATAATCTGAATCTATTCATGAGGAAATATCAGAAAAGCTCCAAATCGAGGGGCATTCTACAAAATACCTGGCCTGTATTCTTCAAAAATATCATCATTATGAAAGATTAAAGGAGACAGAAAAACCTGACCACTAAATACAAAGCATAATCTTCGGGGTATTGGATTCTGTACTGGAGGGAAAAAGAATACCAATAAGGACATTATTGAGACAATTGATAAAATCGGAATATGGACTGTAGATTAGAAAAAATATTGTATCCATATTATGATTCCTAAAATCAGTAACTGTGCTGTGGATACGTAAGAGAATACCTCTGTCTTTGGAAACATACTGAAGTATTAAGGGATAAAAAGCCATGATGTATGCAACCTTGTTTATAAATGGTTCAGAAAAAAAGATAACACTATGTAAAGAGAAAGAGAGAGAAAAACAAAACAAATATAGTCAAGTGTTAAAATCTGGTAATCTGGGCAAAGGGTAGACATGATTTTTCTATATTATTCTTGAAACTTTTCTGTAAGTTTGAAAGTATTTTCTAATAGGTTAAAAATTATATGGTTAAAAGCCGAACGTTCTGAACTCACATAGTTCAGATAGAGCAATTGCACCTAAATTTAAACTACTGTACCCTATGTAAGTGCTTTCCGATCACTTAAAGTCTACCAGCTCTAATTCACTCGGGCTGCCTGGGGCCATGGGAACGAAGTCATGGTACAAGGTGGCATTGGCTTGCAGGTCCAGACCCCCAAAAGAGATTCTCTCAGGGATGCCAACCGTTAAAACCCCAAGGAGGCACAGAAGCTTATCGCAGACATTTGGGAGCGTGACCCGTTCCTGTGTTCCATCAGCACATTAATCAAGTACAACAGGCTTGATTATAACTAAAGTGAGTTACCCGGGAGGCTGGGGCCCGTGGGCAGTGCACACAACTAGCCCGCCTTGCAGTGGCTCGTTGGGGCTGACCCGGCTGCATTCTCAGCCTTCCTTTGGGGCCGGTCAGGCATCTGAATGTTTCAGCCAGAGCTGGAGCAGGTCCCGATGCTGCAGAGCTATTTTGGAGAAGTCTTTCTTGTCTTGGTAATTCCTCTTTTTGACATCTCAGTGTGGAGTCCAAGAATCATTTGTGGACCTCAAAGAAACCAGCCTCGAGCCAACAACCAATGACCACACCATTCCGGGAGGGCATGGGAGAGCCTACCGTTGGCCTCGGCCACTCTGAGGGGTCATGTGGATAGAACATACAAGTGGAATCTTTTCAGGAATCATCCTGTGGCCTGACTCAGGAAGGAGAAAAATAAACATAACCGTCTTAGGCCCTAAAGCTGGGGTTCTGAGGCTCAAGGCAGAAGGGGGGGGTGGGTAGTGGCTGATGCACCAAAGCTCACAAGTTGGGCGTGGCCAGGTTTCCGAAGTCTGGGACCTCAGTGTCTGTGGCTGGACTCTGAGTCCGTCCTGAGGAGAGGGGCCTCACTGTGGGGCTTGGGAATTGATTTGGGCTAAAGGAAAGCAGACAAAAGCAATGGCCTGGGCAAGATCCCCAATTGCTTGGGCCCACAGTTGGGTAAGATGGCTGTGTGTCTTGTTTTTGGTTTTTGGTTTTCTTGTACACTTTTTTTTTTGGCCACGCAGCTTGTGGGAACTTAGTTCGCCGACCAGGGCTGGAACCCGCGCCCCCTGCATTGGAAGCGTGAAGTCTTAACCACTGGACCACCAAGGAAGTCCCATGGCTGTGTGTTTTATTTTCCCTGCCAGCGTCTCTGAGCCCAGTGTAGAACCTGCCACAGGGTGCTGTCAATGATCCTGTGCGGGTTCCCCTGAGGACAAGAGCTGGTCTACCCCATGTCAGGATGTAGGTACTTGGAGATGGACCCACGCACTCCTTAAAGGTAGACCTAGGAAGGAAGGAGTGAGCAGTTATGTCTCCCCTGTGCTGTTTGCATCCCATCATTTCATATTCTGCATGGGGTTCCTCACCCACCGCCCCCGGGCATCAGGGGATCGGCAGTACCACCAACCATGGGAGAAATGCACGTGGTTCTCAGCGTAAGTCTGAAGACAATGAAAACTGACTGGTGGTAGGGGGTAGGGTGATGGGTAGAATATGCCTTAAAACTGAGCATTTATTTACTCTTTTGGATTATCTGGCCTACCTGCTGCTCTAACTTTGGGTTTTCTAATCTGTCACATGGGTTCGTCTTGTCTCTTCAACTACACCTCTTTTATGTTGTCCCCTAGAGTGTGGTCCAGCGCAGAGCACCAAGCAGGATCCCAGCCACACTTGCTGACTGATAATAAGCTGGGAAGGAGTGTGGCCCCTGCTGGGCTGAGATCTGGCATCCCAGCTTCTCATTCCAGATCTGTCGTCAACAGTACCCTCGGCCCGATGGTGCTCACCTCCCTGATGGGCCCTACTTTGTACTCCTCCGAAGCAAGAGTGATTATTCTTCTTGCCTCCTTGTTTGCGCTGAGATAGTTAACGAAATAAGATCAGGGTCATATGCACCATGTCCCTTTAAGTCAGGAAGTGAATGGGGGCTCTGCTCCAGCAGCTTGTCTGGCTCGTCCCACCCATGCAGTCTGGCTGATCTCCTGCTTTCACGCTCTGAGGGCACGAGGCTTGCCCTTGCCGAGGTGGGCAGGAGCGGAGGCTTGCACATCCTTCCTCCTGACCCCCATCCATTCTCAACTCATCCCTGGCCTTGAGGCTGACCTCTACGTGACCTCACCTGCTCCAGGCGTGTTGGCCAATGGGGGGCACTGGCAGGGGATGGAGTAAAGGAAGAGAGAGGTTGGACGTTGCCCCTCCGGCTCCCTTCGGCTTGTGTATTGACCATGGTTTCTGTCCTGCACCCCCCTTCCTCCACCCAGCCCTCTCGAGACTCAGACAACACCCCCGTTCCTGCTCTTCTGCTGCTAAACATCAGCATTTCACTGGTTGGTTCTCCTGGTCCTGCCCAGACCTCCGTCAACAGTCACTGACTTAAGACCCTGACCCCCGCTGGCAGAGAGACCTGTGTTTCTAGCGCCCCCAGCTGGGCTGTGGGATCCTGAACCACCAGCTTGGCACCATTACCCCCGCCCGGCCGCCAACCCGGCAACCACGCCCCATCGCGACCCAGCCCGGTTTTCCTAAAGAAGTTGGATTCTAACAGTCTTCCTCCTGGAAGCTCTGGAACAGCCAGTACACAGAGCCAGAAAAGCGTGGGCGTCCAGCTTCCAAATGGGTCTCGTGCTCGTGAGATGCCACATTCCCAAGAGTGCCCGGGGGAGGGGGCGGCGCAGGGAGGGAGGGGCTTGACACGGTGCTGAGCGGCGCCCCCGGGTCCCAGGCATCTTCTTTCTGTGTTTTCCTTTATGGTTTTTCATGTTCTTGTTTAACGGCAGGCAGGCACCAGCCCCACCTTCTCCCTGGGCAGTTCTGGCCCCTAGCGCCTGGCTCAGAGATCTGCGCGCTGCCCCTCTTTCCCCAGCGGCAGAAGCCAGGTTCTGGCTCCCACCCCGTCCGCTCTGCAGATTTAGGTCGCCGGAAGCATGGCTGCCCCAGGAGGCGCTGCTCCTTCACCCTGGAGCCCTCTTCTTTACTTGCCTATTGGCCGCTCAGCCCCCTCTCCCGCTCTTCCCCTGACATGAATCAGAACACCGTCCACCTTTTCAGAGCTAGCTCACCATTCACAAGCAGGTTTTTGCTTGTGATCTTTATGATCATTTTGGAAGATGCAGCATCAGCCCAGGCTGTTGTAACAGCTATTCCTCTTCACGCTTCCTGCTATAAATGGAAGACACTGAAAGCAAATCACCACCTCCATCCAGCGTGTGTTCCTCTCTGGAGGACCCATCATTTTGTATTTTGCCCCCCATTTCCTTTGGTTGTCCCCACCACCAGCCCTCCCCGTTGTGGAGACTGAGACCAGTTAGAGAACGAAGTCCTCAGGCGCATGGTTTGATTTTTCTCCCTCCACTCTCAAAAAGAACCCCCACTGTTTGAGTTGTTAAAACCCTCAAAGGTTCCTTGTTATGAGAAGAGTCATCAAAATACGCCTATTACGTTTTAAGTCTTTACAAAAGACACCAAAAATGAGTGCATCATCTACTTAAAAGGATCCCCTTTGATAGCCACACCAATTAACATTTTTAAAAAGCAAAAAGGTTCTGGTTGGGTACCTCTGATCTGTTTTTTTCCTCCTCCTGTGTGATTTGTGTGCAGACTTCTGAGAAGCAGATTTTATAATAGAGATTCAGCCAGGCTAAATCACAGCGGCAGAAGCTTATGCAACTGTTAAAAACCTATGAGTTAAAAATGGAATAGTCTTGCAGAGTGAGGAAGGTAATAATATCAGTGATGTGAAAATAGAAAGTAAGAAATTAGTATTTCAGCAATTCAGGTCTCTTATCCACATTTTTCTGCACTAGGAGAGCTTGATGTCATTTTCCAGAATAAATCCAAGGTGCAACCTGTTATTAGAGAAAGGAAACTTTGCTTTCACAAATTCAGCCCTCTGTCCCCAGTTAATCTAGGGTCAGGAGCCCTTTTTACTGACTTTCGGGCATCATGTCATGAAACATATTTTGTATTTGTTCGAATCTGTGTGTTCACTAATGCCCGTAAAAGAACAGATTTTAGATTTTTATAAGTGGGTTTTGTTAATTTGCTATTTTAAAAATACTTGTGAGACCTTTCCAGTTGCCATGGTGATATAATTTCCATAAACATGATTCTTGTCGAGATTTTTGCACATTGAAGGCTGAGGTTGATGTGATTGGGGGAAAGTAGGTGGTAAATTTGTCAGCCACCCATTGCTGCTCCCTCAAGGGCTACAAATCTGATTCCAAGGATCCATGTTATGACAGAGACCTGGATCTCTAAACAATGCAATCGACACGAGAGGCTTCTGGGAAGTGGACTTGGTCAGGGGAGAAGGAGGCCAGCCTGCTCTCCGGATGAAACCAATGGGTGGTGGACTGTGGGCGTGGTCTCAGCTAATCAATGATCCTGTCCAGGTCTCAGTGACCTGCAGTCTCTTTAAACCTGGGTTTCAGAAAGCCTTTGAGGACCAGACACCCTGGAGCTACCCAAGGTGTGGTGAAGAGCCTGAGGGCTCTTTTATTCCTTTTAACCAGATTTGTCAAAAATAAAAAAATCCCATTAAATGCACAATACTGCTAAAATGCTGAAATCTATAATGGAAAATAAGAGGAAATCAAAATGTAACAATATTAACTGTTAAACAAAACAAGAAGACATTGACTCAGAAAGAGTTTTATAGTCATCTTGAATGCCAGCAGTTAAGGAAAAGCAGATTTAATTAGAAGAAGAGGTAGATGGTCCCAGTGGCACCAGACTTTTTATCAATGATGCTAGATATTTCTTTGGCTCATAAACAGAGGGGCTTCACAGTGAAACTTCATTTCCCAGAAAATGGAATATACAAAGCCATCGAGGGAGAAGCAGAACGCATAAGAGAGAGGATTTTCTAGTAACTAAAAATGTTTTGGAAAAGAAATGACCAGTAAAAGGAGTTAAAAGAGGAAGTGTGTCAGCATGAGATAAATTCCACCGAGGGCTCTCTAGTGAGCAGGGCAGGCACTCAGTGCCAGGAGTTGCTAATTGAGCACCTGGGCCCAGCCGAGGGGTTTGAATCATACAGAATTATGAATCATAAGGAATTATGAATTACTAGAAAGCCATTGTGTTGACTGTTATTATTTATGTAGTGCCGGAAATTTGAACAGGGCCACCCAGAGGATGTGCCAGACTCCCTGTCTGGCGGAGTGCTGCTCTCCGTTCCTTGAAAGCCAAACTGCGATGCCCGGGAGGGGTTGTATGTGCACACCCGGTGTGTGCACGTGTGAGCCTGCACACTGGTGCCCCCGGTGTGCACAGGACAAGGGCATGTTCAGAGTTTGCACAAGTTAGAAAGGTGCAGAGCCCCAGCCCTACTACCCACAGTCTCACCCTCACACAGTGGACTATCCAGTCTACAGACTCTGGAGACAGCAGCTGCTGCTGACTGGTTATTTGTTAAGTGTGTTTATTGAAAATGAAAAAGAGTGTGAAGGAGAGGCGTGAGGCGCCCTTTTGTGCTTCTAGAGTAGGTGAGGCTTGGGGCAAGGCTCATTGTGGGGGTGACCTGGGCTGGGTCCCACTATGGATGCCGGGTGGAGAGCTGGCACCTTTGCTGCTGGGGCTTCCCTGCCTGGGGCATGGGATGTTTCTGGCTGTCAGCCCTGGGTGGAGTGACTTGATTACGACCTGGTGACCAGTTTGCAGTGATGCCTTCCAGGGCTGCTCAGAGGGCTTCCCAGGCATTTTTATTTGCCCTGAAATAGCCCAGAGGAATTTGGCATAGAGAGCTGCCGGAAAGTGGCTCACTGCCCCGTCCAGAGTGGGAATCAGAACCAGAACAGTGCCCAGAGCACTGCTTCAGCCTCTTCCCTGAATACATATTTAATTTAGAGGTTTTTTTTAATAATGCATCAGTAGCAGGCAGCATGGCTGCGGCTGTCGGGCAGCTGGGAGAGGGAAGGAGCCTGGAGCCTTTTTGCCTGTTGCCCCCTCTGGCGGCCGCTGCCCTGCTGCAGGGTGGAGGCCCAGGCGTGCACTGCAGTGGAGAGCTTTGCCCTGGGGCATTGCCTTCTGAGATGCTCCTCAATGCTCAGGGTGCAGGAAGGCCAGGCTGGCCCTTGCTCCCCCTGCCAGGAATGGGAAGATTTCATTCTCAGAGTGGGAAAAATAAGTAGAAACAGAACCACCTGCTACACTGCCCAGAGATGGGGGCGTGGGAGGGAGAGGCCCCCTGTGGGCTCGGAAGCAAAAGGGCATTTGATGTGGGGAGTCGGGGATCCCCAATTTTCTGTGTGTGCTTCAATGAATCCTGGTGATCCTTTTCTGGGTATAACTTCTTTATTTTGCTGAGGGCCTGGATTCTACTCTACCATGTGATAGCTGTGTGACCTGGGCAAGTTACTTAACCTCTTGTGCCTCAGTTTCTTCATCTGCAAAATGGGGATAATAATAGTACCCACTTCATGGGACTCTTTTGAAGAGGAAATGAGCTATTACACATAAAGTGCTTAAATAGTGCTTGGAACACAGTGAGGACTACATTTTTTCTCAAGTTCTAAAGGAATTTATTTTTTTACCTCTTCTTTTCCCTTACACCCCAGCCTTTGCCAACCACCATTCTACTCTCTGTTACTAGGAATTTGACTTTTTTTTTTAAAGATTCCACTCGTAAGTGAGATCATGCAATATCTGCCACTCTGTGTCTGGCTTATTTCATTTAGTATAATGCCTTTAAGTTCCATCCATGTTGTCACAAATGGCAGGATTTCCTTCTTTTTTAAAGGCTGAATAACATTCATATATATGTGTGTGTGTGTGTGTGTGTGTGTGTGTGTGTGTGTGTGTGTGTATATATATATATACACGGCAGTTTTTTCATCCATTGATCCATTGACAGACATTTAGGCTGTTTCCATATCTTGATGATAATGCTGTGATGAACATGAAAGTGCAAATATCTCATCAAGATAATGATTTTTTTTCCATAAATTTATTTATTTATTTTTGGCTGTGTTGGGTCTTCGTTTCTGTGCGAGGGCTTTCTCCAGTTGCGGCAAGCAGGGGCCACTCCTCATCGCGGTGCGCGGGCGTCTCACTGTCGTGGCCTCTCCCGTTGCGGAGCACAGGCTCCAGACCCGCAGGCTCAGTAGTTGTGGCTCACGGGCTTAGTTGCTCCGTGGCATGTGGGATCTTCCCAGACCAGGGCTCGAACCCTTGTGCCCTGCATTGGCAGGCAGATTCCCAACCACTGCGCCACCAGGGAAGCCCCCAAGATAATGATTTTATTTCCTTCAGATAAATACCCAGAAGTGGAATTGCTGGGTCATATGGTAGTTCTATTTTTAATTTTTTGAGGAACCTTTGTACTGTTTTCCACAGTGGCTGCACCAGTTTACATTCCCACCAAGAGTTCTCGAAAGTTTCCTTTTCTCCACACCCTCTCCAACACCTGTTAGCTCTTGTCTTTTTGGTAATAGACATTCTGACAGGTGTGAGGTGATAGCTCATTGATTTGCATTTTCCTGATGATTAAGGATGTTGAGCATTTTTTCCTGTAACTGTTGGCCATTTGTCTTCTTTGGAAAAATGTCTATTCAGGTTTTTTGCCTATTTTTAAACTGCTTTTTTGAAAAATTAAATATTATTCTTATCATCCTTGGAATTTGTATTGGGGTGAAGCTAGCCCTCCCATTCCAGCGCTGAGAGTACGGATGCTGTATAAACCAGCAGGGCCTCTAGACTACGGGCCTGTTGAGCACAGGACCCGTCCTCACACTCAGCTCTGCCCCTCCGAGGCTGGTACAATGCCTGGCTCATAGCAGATCCTCAGTAATTTGGGATCAGAGTAGCCAGCTGGGGACATGGCTGATGTGTGGTCCTACACTGTCGTTCTTCAACCTCAGGATGTATTAGAATCCCCTGGGAAGCTTGTTAAATGTCAACTCCCAGCTTTCATCCTCTGAGAGTTTGGTTTAGTATGAGTAGGAGTGGGGTGGGGCACTCAGTCTGTGGCACTCTGTGGTGTCCCCAGAGCCAGGCCTGGAGGAGAAGGGAACCAGGGGCTATTGCTACCAGCAGGGCCTGCCCCAGGAGTTTCTCAAATGGGGTTCTTTTTTAAAAATGCAAGTTCCTCAGGCCCACCTCACTCCTACCAATAGGAGTAGGAGTGGGGTAGGGCTGCGAGGGAAGGTGGTGTCCCTCACAGGAGCCCTTGCTCTGTGCTGTCTGGTGGACACACCAAGGAAGACTGGAGCCTTCCGGGGAGAGAAGTTGTGGTTGAATTCGGTCTAAAGCATGTTTAACTTGGAACCGCTCTACAGGGAATGGTGAGGTCAGTGGTTCCTAGAAACCCTCAAAGGAGCCCCCAGGATGGGGTGGGGGGGTCCCTCGAGGCATCTCTGCACATCAGGGCCCTGCTTGTCCTCTCAGCCTGCGCTGGTCCCTCCTAGGAGGCCCTCCTTCACCAACCACCTGCTCAGAGCCTTGCAGGCAACTTTCGCCAGGGTGGTGCCCTTCTTTCTGTCCAAGGCCACCACCCCAAGCTCTGAAAGTAGCTCCCCTGGTTGCATCGTTGGAGCAGTTCATTGGATTTTCCTCCAGGCTCAAAATGAGGCCTTTGGAAAACAGCTATTCGTTTAACCTAAGCAGCCAGAGAAAAGGCACGCTGGAGTTGAGTGAGGAGGAATGTGCTTTTATGGAGCTGTGTGTTAAAAGATACCTCTGGGATTTGTTTCTTAGCAACAGGGCTCATCCAGAGCACGCTGGCAGTGTCAGAACATCCAATGATGCCTGCAAGCACCATCGCAAATACAATAAAAATCTGTAGAGTACAAGAGAAAAGTCTGAGCATAGTGCCTCCAAAAGGTAGAAAAACTCAGAATCCTGAACAGATGCAGCAGCTGTTGGTTTAGATTAGCGAGCTCCGCGGGAGAAAAATTCCTACCCAGGGACGCCAAGCCACTTCCCTCCACGCGGCTTCCTTCTGGCCGGTGGAACAAGCATCACTTGGAGGACTTTCCTATCTTCATGGCTCCCTCCTTCCCCGGCACCTGGAGACCCAGCGTCCAGTCAAATGGCCTTCCATGGTCTGTAATTGAAGAGTGGCAGGTTTGAGCCCTGGAGGAGATATCAGACCCAAATCCAGGGGTTCTGAAAATTGTTTGGTGCCATTGGACCCTTTAACAGTCTAATAAAGCCTTGGATCCCCTTTCAAAATAAATTTAATGCATTTTTAATGCATTTACTACATAGACTTATAAAGAAAATGAATGATTTTTAAAAACAGTTATCAAAATATTAAAAACAAATTTGTATATAGAAACACCAGGCTCCTGTATTAATATACTAAATAAGAAGATCCAGCCGTGAGTCTAATAAGTGCCATAACTTTGAAATAGTAATCAGTGTCAATGGTATTTTGAGAAATCTACTTCTCAGCTTCACTGTGGTATGGAAATATCTCATTGGTGATGAAGACCAGGTTCTGCTAATATTATGGTGGCTGTTGCCTACATCTATAATGAAAGGAAATGCTGAAATTGAGTTAAAGGTTAGTGAAAATACAGAAGTAAATTTTTTCCAGTCCTAGTTCGTGGATCCCCAGGGGGTTTGTGGCCCCCGGTTTACCCCTTAGAACCTTTTCCCTTCCTAATCCTCCTACTTTGCACTTCTGTGTACCTAGCCCTGTTAACCAAAGTTGCTTAAAAACCTACGTTGTCAGAGCTGCTCCACGGGCATGGACAGACAGACAGACAGAGAGGCAGCAAGACACTGTTGAACAAACAGCGAATACGTGTTGACGGGCGTGGCGGCTCTGGGGCTGCCATGAGAACCCGTGACCTGTGTCGTCAAGGAGGCCTCTGCCCTCACCTTCCTCCACAGAGAGGGGCATTCTCAACACAGGCGTCCCGGGCCAAGGTCATTGAGATGTGATTTGACCTTGGAAAGATGAGCGCTTCTGACTATGAGGGACAGCTATGGGGCTTGTTTTCAGTCTGTTTCTCTAATGTTTACTACATCCATGTAACAGCTTTCAACAAGTATGTATCAAGTGCCTAAAATTTAATCACTCAACTAGATCCTGGGTCTGCAGTGCTGTTCTCATGAAGCCGGGCTTCAGCGGAAACCAGGAAAACCCAGGTAGGGAGGTTGACAGCCCTGTGCGGCCAGGTGCCCGCGGGAGACAGAAAGCGAAGCCGATCAGGTGGCACCGGGAGCGGACCCTGCCTCACTGCAGAGCACCCGAGGCCTCTGGGTCAGAGGAGGGAATGCCCTGCACGAGCCGCACCCACCGGGCAGGCCTGCAGGCGGGTTAGGTGGGCAGGGAAACCTCCGCGTGTTCCCGGAGTCCCGGAGTCAGCTACCGGGCAGGGTTCCTGGGGCCCAGGCGCTCTCTGCCTGCCACAGGGCAAGCCTACGTGTAGGGGCCCCACCAGCCTCTGAGCAAATGCTCAAATCCTCCCTCCCCCGCCCACCAGTGATTCTGCTCCAACACCGAGCAGGAAAGTTGTGGACCCCGTGGTGCTGGTTCTGCCAGAATGTCTTTCTTCTGTTTCACAGGACCAGGGCCACAAAAAGTGAGACCTGGAAGGGTCCTTCGGGAACATGCCATCCAAGCCTCTCAATTTACAGACTTGGACACTGGTGGGTCAGAGTGAGAGGGACTCTCCCAGGTCGTGGGGCAGTGGCAAGAGGCAGGGAGAGAGCCCTGGTCCCCTGACCACGAGTCCTGAGCGGTGTGATGTGACCACACCTTCCTCCTCTCACCCCAGGCAGGACGCAGGTCACGCCTGAGTCCTGGGGCTGTTGCAGTTTATGGAGTTTGGCTTGTTGTTTTAATACAACTATCCGAGAGTCAGTTCAGCACCCACAGCATGTTACCTGGGCAACTCTGATAAGGTGATCTGGATCCCCACCTTGGTTAGTTACTGCATACTAAGGTTTTCCAAAGTGGTACATCAGCCCTGCCATCCCTGGCTCTACTTTTTCTAACCTTGGGCGGGTCAATGAAGCTCTTTGTGCCTGTATTCAAACAACCTGATATTACTAATACCTAC
This sequence comes from Balaenoptera physalus, assembly GCF_965194825.1. Taxonomy (NCBI): domain Eukaryota; kingdom Metazoa; phylum Chordata; class Mammalia; order Artiodactyla; family Balaenopteridae; genus Balaenoptera; species Balaenoptera physalus. The sequence continues at coordinate 24,990,757 of NC_138882.1, forward strand.
TTCACAGGCTTGTTGTCATATGAGTTAATACACATAGAGCTCTTGGAACACATGGTGATGGGTTACTGTCTTTAAGTTAGAAGTGTCAGGAAACCAATTCAACTGGCTTAAACAGAAGAGAGAATATATTGCCTTACAGAACTGTGGAATCTAGTGGCACAGTGGATTTCAGGTCTTGCTGGATCCAGGTGCTCAAAGATGTCCTCAGGACTCAGTTTCTCTTCCCAGCTCTTGGCCCTAATTCCATTCCTCTACGTTTGATTTTTAGATGGGCTCTTTCTACACGATAGCTCCCAGGTGCTCCATGTTGACAATGTCTTTTAAACTAGCAATTCCAGTGTAAAGAGGGCTTTTTCTCCCAATTGGTCCCATAAACTCCTGGAACTGAATCTCAAGGGCCTGCCTTGAGTCATGTGCCCATCTCTGAGCCAGTCACTGTGGCCTGGGGAGTGGAATGTCTGGATCATCCAGGTCTGTATCATGCATCTGCCTTGGGAGTTGGGGGCCAAGGTCATTCCCACCCAAACTTCATGGCCTGAGCATGGGAGAGAGGGAGGCCCCAAAGGAAGCTATGGGCACTCTCTCCAGAAGAAGGGGAACTGATATGAAGTAGGTAAAAATTACAGGTGAGCAGACAGGTGAGGGATGTGGTGACCTCACAGAAACCTGTGCATCTAGGGGAGCCGACGGTGGGGACGTTACCACTGCCAACTCTCAGAATGGAGAGAGCTGAGTGGAGGAAGGGGCCACGGTGGCTGCAACTGGTTTGCAGCCCAAGCAAATGGACAAAGTGTTAGAGAAATTGTCCCTGATATAAATCCGAGGCAGGATGGAGGGGTTTCCTTGGGGAGTTACTCATATTGGTTAATAGATTTGGGTCCATAAGTGTGGTTCCTGTCTACCAGTCTTTGCCCTGTGTGGACAGGAAACACCTTTCTGAAGGAGCTATGGGGCAGGCTTCAGAAATCTGTTACGGAGTCCAGAATGTAAACATCCCCAGGAATACACCTGAGCTGGGGCTGTGAGAGGACTCCTGAAGCCCAGAAGGGAATAGGAGTCAGGTTCTGGCAGTGAATGAACCAGAGAGATGGAAGGGAGCACCAGGCTGGGTGTCAGGGGACCCCAGAGCTGCAGACCTCATAACCCTCCAGGGAAAGGCCTGCCTAGCACTCACAGGGGACAAGCAACCAGAGCAGGTGTGGATTGTCACCCCTATCCTGTGTTATGAGCAGGGTGGAGAGTGTCCACAGAGTCAGGGTGAAGAGTACAAGTCTGGGTCACACACCTAGACTCTCCCTGTAGGTGTGACCGTGTGCCTGGCTGTGTTGCAGGAGCTCTGTGTGTACTCACTCACTCATTCATCACACCAGGCCTGTTGCTGTGGACTGAATTGTGTCTGCCCCCAGCCACCCCATTCCTACGCTGAAACTCTAATCCTCAGTGTGTCTGTATGTGGGAGGGCTTTTAGGAGGTAACTGAGGTTAAATAAGGTCATAAGGGTGGGGCCTTCTTGATGGGATTAGTGTCCTTATAAGAGGAGACCCCAGAGGCTAACTCTCTCTCGCTCCCTCTGCCACCTGAGAACACAGTGAGACGGCAGCCACCTGAAGAGCTGGAAGAGAGCTCTCACCAGAAACTGAAGTCAGTTGGTACCTTAATCTCAGACTTCCCAGCCTCCAGAACTGTGAGAAATAAATTTCTGTTAAGCCACCCAGACTGTGGCACTTTGTTATGGTGGCCCGAGCTGCCTGAAACACCTGTGCAGCAGGTGCAGTTAACATCAGCCCTGTGGGGCAGAAGGAGGCCAGAGGCACAGAGAGCCTAACTGACCTGCCCAAGGTTGGAAGGGGGCAGAGCCAGGTTGGTGTGGGCACCCTAGCACCATCAGCAGCCTGTGACCAAGGTCCCACCCCCTCCCTTGCCAGGAGCGCCCACCTCAGGGCTTTTGTGGGGACGGAAGGAGACTTTGCAGGTGTAGCACTTGAACAGGCCTGGCACAGAGCGAGCCTCAAGTGAAGCTGAGCGCTGTCGCCCTGCCCCATTGCACACCTAGGACGGGGAGCAGGAAGTTAGGAAGCACCCCAGCTGGGAGCTGAAGGTTCCCAGAGAGAGAGGTTGGCCTGGCCTAGTTCTCCAGCAGGCCACTCTCTGACCCCCACCCCAGCAGAGCACCCGGGGTGGGTAGCCGGGGAGAGAGGCCGGACGGAAGCGGCTGGTCGCTGAACTCGGCAGCCAGGCCTGGCTGGCCCCTGGGTTGCGGGGAGCAGCAGAGCAGGGGATGGCTAAGTGGCAACGGGGAAGTCTGGGGCAGGGGCAATGGGCCAGTCTCCACCGACACTGTCCCTGCTGGGGAGATCGGGGCGGGGATTTCTCGGAGTCCATCAGAGGACAAGATTTTCCAAAGTGCCATTTCCGAGAGGAAAAAAACAACCAACTGTTGCTACAGAATGGCATGCCTTACTCACTCGCCCAGTTTCCAGCCCCCTTTTAGGCGACTGGGACCTATAGTGGCGAGTTTGAACTTCTAAAATAGTGAAGGGAACTACACTCTGCCCATAAATTCTGCTTTTCACATCTCCAGAGCCTTCTTGCAATGTCTGGGGGTGAGCGGCTCCCCAGAGCCTGCCTGGGCGTCTGGACTGGGGCCAAGTCCCACCTCCCAGCTCCCGGGCTGCCACCCCCGTTATTTTCCTGCTTGTTTAGATCTCTGGAAAAAGAATGTCCTGCCGAGGTTGCAAAGCCCCCAGATAAGTCTCCTTCCACCTAATGAGTTCTGCTCCAAGAAATCCATCAGCTGCGGAAGCGGCTCTATCTGACTCTATGCTTCTCCCCTTGGCTCGGTAGTCAGATCACAGGAAGGAACACGACTCCTCTCCCGGCCGCTCCCTGGCAGGTGGATTGATGGTCTGTCCTTACTCCAGGTCTCAGAAGCTCTTCATTAAAGTGAGTGACACACAATCTCCTGGAGCTGCTGACCAGGGTGGCTGCAGGAGCAGAGTTAGAGGGACTGAGCTGTACTGGGGGCGGGGGATGGGGTGGCAGGCTGTGTCTTCTGGGGTCCCCAGCTGTGAGTGCCCCTAGAGGGGGGGGGGTCAGTGGCCCTGATTTTGGCGTTCACACACTGCCTCCCTATAGGTTGGACCTCTTTAATCAAAATGGCATTCAAGTCAGAGAAGAAAAAAGGATTCTTTCCGTATGCTAAGAGCCATGATGAAATTAAATTGAGACATGGAGACATTACACAGGATCAAGGCTCCCGAGTGGCTGCCGTGCGGGGTGTGTACATCCCGGTAAAGGCTCACCTCTCACTGAGGCTGCCGACTAGTGAGTTAGGAGAGATCCAAAAGTTACTTTTGTTATTGTGGTAAAATATACATCACATAGAATCGACCATATTAACTATTTTCAAGTGTACACCTCCGTGGCATTAGGTATGTTCACATTGCTGTGCAACCATCACCACTCTCCAGAACTTTATCATCTGAAACGGAAACTCTGTATCCATTAAACAGTAACTCCTCACTCCCCCTCCCTTAGCCCCTGGTAACCTCAATTCTACTTTCTGTCTCTATGTGGAATCATACCGTATTTGTCCTTTTGTGACTGGCTTATTCAACTTAGCATGATGTCTTCAAGTTTTATCCATGTCGTATCACGTGTCAGAATGTCCTTCCTTTTCAAGACTGAATAATATTCCATTGTATATATTCCACATTTTGTGTATCCATTCATCAGTGATGCACACTTGGGTAGGGCATTTTTGAAATGCAGTGATTGTTCTGAGGGACTCTCTAGATGTCTAGCTGTGACATCTCACCGTAGTAGTCTCTGGGATTGATTTGCTTGCCTGGGAAGAGATGTGCCCAGGAGGAGAAAGGAGAGAGACCCACTGCTCTCAGGTAAAGGCTGTGTGCGGTGGGCAGGGAGGTTGACTCCCAGCGTCCTCTCCACCAAGATGACTAGTCCAAGCCAGTCTTACAATTCCAACTCTCTTATGGGTGACTGGCTCAGAAATTGACAGGTGACTCAATGATCATTAATCAGGGAAATGTTTCCTCAAGCCTGAAAGAGGGCCACAGGAAGAGGTTATCTTTACTCTTGCAGACATTGTCATGTCTGGATTGAGATCTCTGGAACTGCCACAGCCATCTGTGTACAGCCTGAGGTTGAAGCCAACTCTCAGAGTGGCCGTGCAGGTACGGAAAGAGCCTGGGCCCTTGGGGACACAATTGAGCTGCTTTAGACTTCCTATCATTTGAGATGATACACTCTTCATATCGCTCAAGCTCGTTTGAGTTGGCTTTGTGTCACGTTCAGCCCAAAGCGTACCAAGAGATACCATCTCTGAGTAGCTATGTTCCTCGATTAGACCCTCGAAGTGCTTTGGAAACAAAGCATAACAACAGGGCAATTTACCAGCCTCAAGAATGACATGAGCCTGCCATTAACTGTACATGTAGATATAATGTAACAAATCCAGTTGTACTATCCACGCACCCGGACTAGCCCCAGGACCTTGGTTGAGGTGCCTGCCGTTCCACCAGGGTGTCTGCATAAGTGCCGATGCCTCTCTCCATCTGCACCTACTTCCTCCAGCCCTGTGGAGGAGGCGTGCAACACTGCAGCAGATGATGTGCTGAGTCTAGGAGTGCAGGGTAGGCCTGACTCTGCTCTAATCTCACCTCTAGAGATGAGATTGGTGATGCTGAAGGTAGCAACTGCCCTCCGGCATCCAAACCTCCCGTTGCCCGTCCCCACTGGTGAAGCACCGGAAAGGGACATAAGGGAAGAGGCTTTTGTTTTTAACCAACGCTTGTGTGCTCTGCCTTTGGACGCCATCGCCTTTGAGGGGGTGACTGGGACATGAAAGAAGTTCTCACCTACAAGACACACATTTATGGGCGATCCTCTTGTCCTGCGTGTCATCGGTCTTAGCAGGGCTGCCGCTGCTCAGAAAAAGCTCATGCCCTGGGGATCTGCTCTCAAGGTCGGCAGCACATTTTTTGGAAAATTCTAAATCATTCCCAGAAAGCACACCCAAGGAGGGTGAAATTAATTTCTGGAAAGAGCCAATTTGCAGCCAAGTGAGGTGAATAAAGTGAGTGACTGAGCCAAGTTTTCTGACTTCCATCAGGGTTAACTGTGACCAAGACCCAGGAGTCTGATTCCTGGTGTGGGCTCTGAGGGGCTGCTGCAGCGACCCTGTCCTGACAGTGTGGGTGCAAAGCAGTCACAGCATCTCGGGGAAGGAAGCCTGTACTTTGGGGCGACTCTCTGTGTGGAATAATTGTTCACATATCTTGAAATGTTCCTGCCATTTCATTGCGGGGGAGGGGGCTATGGTCCCCCAAACTCTTTAAGGACATTTTCCTTGATGTGCGCTTGGGTCTGTTTGTGTCCACTTTAGGGTGTGGGACGCTCTGGGACATAAAGTCCTTATGCTGGGCATGGAGCTCCTTCTCAACAGGGCTTTGGTCTCTTGTTGTCAGGCTGTCCCCCGAGGGCTGCTGTCCCCCGAGGGCTTCTGTCCCTTTCCTGTCCCCTTCTCGGACGCTGCCAGGCCTGCGGGGAGAGTGGGGAGCTACTTCCTGGACTGCACAGCCCCCAAGAAGCTGGGTCATTTCCATTTCAGAAGGCAAAGTGGTGCCCAGATCAAACATCCTGGGGACTGAATCCTGCTGGGTGCCAATAATAATAACATCAGTAATAATAACCATCCCGGGAGTAGGAGGATGCTTAGAGAGGGGAAGTGATGGCCGAGGTCCTGCAGTGAGCGATAATTGTCCAAGTAGAGCTGGAGGCCGGGATGTGACTCTGCTCTCCTTTACCATGTGGCCTTTCCTAAACAGCCCCAAGGGTTTGGAGCATGTTCAGGCAGTCGGTTTGTCTTCCCAGGACCTCAGGCCATCTCTCATCTGCAGGGACCAGGAAGAGCAGATCCGTCTCCTTGGTTTGATGGTCCCGCGAGGGCACTGCTTTAATGTGAGCTGTGTGCCGACCACAGAAGCGGGTCAGGGTGTGGGATGGGAACCCAGTGGAGATGTAGAAACCCACAAACACATCTTGCCCAGTTCTGTAGACACACAGATCTTCAGGCCTTAGCCGATGCCTCTGTGGAGATCTATTCATTTAATAAACCCTTACTAAAGGCCTGCCACGTGCCAGGCATCGCACCAGTGCCTGGAAGATAAAGGGGAGTAAAATGCAAACCCTCTTTCTAGCGTTCTAGTAGTTAAAGCACACACTTCCATCGCACTTATTGGGCGCCCTGTACTGTCCTAAGCAGCAGACACCTCCTATAATGTCGATGACGACACAGAGCAGTAGAGATTATTGCTCTCATTCTCAGATGAGGAAACTGAGGCCCAGAGAGGTTAAGTGACTTGTCCAAGGTCACCCAGGTGGTAAGGGGCAGAGCCAGGGCTCAGACCCAAGTAGGCTGGGTTTCTTACCTTTTGGCTGCACCCCTCGAAGGGCTTGTAGCTTGCGTGGGGGGCAGAGTGTAACTTCTTGGGGCCGCTCTCCAGCCAGGACTTGTCCTCACTGTGCTCCATTCAGATTCGTTAGATACTTGAGGACCTTCTATGTGCCAGTTATGCTTCTAGGCAATGTAAGGGCCTCAAAGGTGGACCAGGCAAGGCCAGGGCCCTCGAAGGCCTTGCACCGTGGTGAGCGATCTACCTGCAAATAGTACAAAGCGGTGATCGGAGGTCCGTGGTGCCCGGGCGGAGCGTGGGCTGCTTGTGGCACCACCTGGGCTCCGAGCTGGAGTGTTCAGGTGGGTTGTACAGCGGGAGGGAGTGTAAGCGGAGAAGATGGTGGGGGCGGACGGACGGACAGCCAGCTTGTGGGCGGGGAGAAGAATAGGAAACTAGCAAAATCGGCTGAGAAGAGGTGGCTGGTGGGTAGGAGGCCGGGCACTCGGGGAGGAGCTGGTGCTGGGAGACTTACCACCCGTTAGTGAGTTCCCTCCTGAGCCCAGCCTGGCGCCCTCGGGTCACCGAGAAGCTGCAATGGCTCGGGCAGAGCCATTCTCTGGACTGACCATGGCCAGTCTCCTTGGGTAGTAATATAGATGTCCCCTTCGCAACTGGGATTCCACTGAAATCTTCTTTTTTTCCATTTCCAACTGAAGACCACCCAGCTTCTGCCCTCCCCTCTCTCCCCACTCGTGTATCTGCCCCATTGAGCATCACAGCTTCCGCGTCCCTCCCCTGTGGGCCCCTCGGCTGAGTCACCCTGCAGCCACGGTGGAAGTTCCCAGCCTCCTCTTGGAAGCATGGTCCCAGGGGTGCTGCCTCAGCTCCACCAATACCGAGGCTGGAGCTGGGACAGCTGTGCAGCCCCTGTCCTATAGGGATCAGGTCCCAGCCTCCCAGACCTGAGGGAAGGCCTCCATCAGGACAGCTGGTTTTAATTCTTGGTCCTTTCCTGAAATAAGTAGGTTTATCAAATCCATTCTTCTCTTGGCCCCTTTAAGAAATCAGCAAGTACATGCTGCCCCAGAGGTGGTCCCTCTAGAGGGCAATCCATGGGGAGCCAGACCAATTTTGTTTGGCTCCTGTTTTCTGAAAAGGCTTTCTCAGGTCCCAGGATAGGTTCTGCAGCCAAAGCCTGAGTCCACCCCTCCCTCCTGTTCTCTTGATGGAGCTGAGGACCTCCAGTCTTCCGGCCTCTCGTTCCCCTTTCCTGGCAGCCACTGGGTTCTGAAAACAGGCACAGTTGGTGTTTAGTTGGCTTTTGCTGCATAGCAAACCTCCCCAAGATGTAGTGGCTTAAAACAGCAGCCATTTACTCAGTCCGTGGGTTGCGATGTGGGCTTGGCTCAGGAGGGCTGGGCGTGGTTCTCAGCCAGGATGGCCGGGGGGCTGGAGTCTCCTCCATGTGGCCTCATCCCCCAGCGGACAGGCTAGACTTGTTCACATGGCGGCTGGCCGGAGCTCCGCGAGAGCAGGTGAAGGAACACGTTGTCCTGTGGCCTCGGCCCAGAACTGGCACGATGCCACTTCTAGCACATGTATCGGCCCGTGAAAGTCACAAGGCCAGTCTGGGTTCAAAGGGTGGGGAAACAGATTCTTTTCATGGGAGGAGGTGCTGAGTCACATGGCGAAGGACGTGGGTACAGGGGTTAGAGAATTGGGGCCACTTCTGCAATTGACTACAGTTGGTTAATGCACCTTTTATTCCAGGTCTTGTCTGTTAAATGAGGATAAAGACGTGGCTTGTTGTGGGAACTGGGTGAGGTAATATAGTAAAATGTTAACCTCTAACGAATGCTCGATACATTATAGATCCATAATCAGAATCATAATGACGGTTATACACGTGGCCGTTGGCAGGTCGGGAAAGGACCTTTCTGTAGACATCAAGCACACGTATCTGGCAGAAAGGACAGTCGAAGCAGTTCTCTCTTCTTCCTTCTCAGTGAATTATTAGTCTGTCCCTGTCCACCTGGCACGGTCCTCAGGGAGCCCCTCCTCACTGGCCCCTTCCTCTCTCTTTCTCCATAGCCGCGGGGTCCACTGTAGTACTCCTGATGGAGTGGGGGGTTGGAGGGGGAGGCGAGGGCATCAGTTCACTGTCCAGGAGACACAGAAGTCAGAGTGGCCCAGCTACAGGGCAAATGAGCCTCTCTTGTCCCCGGCAGCCGTCTCCAGTTGTGTGGGTCAAAGGTCATACCATAGGTGGCCAGCAGCCCTGTGTTTTGACAGTATTGAGCACTTCTATTAACACTTTTCCAGTGTGGTGTTGTCCTACCTGAATCCCTGACTGTCGGCGGCTGTGCTAGCTCGGCGTGGAGGATGGCAGTAGGCACCCAGTGCCCAGGGGGCAAGCAGAACTGGCCCTCTGGGATTGGAGTCAGGTGGTAAATGAGTGCTGTAAGAACCAAACAGCCTGGCCCACTTCCTGCTACCCTTCCTTCCCCACCACTGACATGTTGCTCAGTGACACCCCTGTTCCAATGATCTATTGCTGTCCAGCAAAACTCCCCCAAATTTAGTGGTGTGAGGAAAGCCTTGCGGCAGGCTCATCAGTTCTGTGGGTCAGGAGTTTGGACAGGACACACTGAGGATATTTTATCTTTGCTCCATGATGTCTGGAGCTTCAGCTGCAAAGACTCAAAGACCAAGGTGACCTGATGGCTGGGGACTGGACTTATCTGGAAGCATCTTCACTCACATGTCTGGTGGCTGATTCTGGCCATCAGCTGAGATCTCACCTGGGCTGTTGGCTGGACACCTACACACCTCTCCACGTGGCTTCTTGAGGAGGCTGGTTTGGGTTTCCTTACAGCATGCACGCTGGGTGTAAGAGTGCGAAGGTAGAGATTCAGGAAGTGGAAGCACCAGTTTGTTATGGCCTGACCTGGGAAACTAGCACAGTGTTACTTCTCTTATATCCTGCTGGCCAGCCACAGAGCACAGTTTAAGAGGAAGGAATTTAGACCCCACCTCTTGATGGAAGAGTGTCAAAGAATTTGGGGCGATCTTTTAAAATCACCACACCTCCATTTAGAAAATGATGGTCCAATGCGTCATTTCTCTGCTGGATTTTGTAACACATTTTTCTTCTGTTAGCAAACATCACAGACCACTTACCAGCCTCATTTTACCCTCTTCTCACTTCCCCCCCACAAACTAAGATTTTCACTCAGGAATTGACACCTCCTTCACGCAATCTGGGCGTTGTAGGGAAATCTGACCCTATTTCTATCTCCAGGGGTGGGCCCAATTGCTTAAGCCAGTAAGTACCTTCCACTTTCTTTGCCAAATCGTTGGTTCTAGGGTGGGTATGTGACCTACACAGTCCGATCTAGGTAGATCTCAGGACTCCTGCTTGGAACACTGGGACAGAAATGTTCTGTCTTCTCTGGACAAGTGGTATGTAGATGTGAAAACTGGAATTGCTGCAACCATTTTTTCACCATGAGGGAAGTTGGTCTTGTGATACAGTTGATACCATGGAAGACACAGCAGAGATGGAAGATGTTGGGTCCCTGTTGAATCACTGAGTCATGGAATCAAACCAATCCTGAATTCTTATTAATAGTAAGACAGCATACAGCAGTTAAGGACTTAGTATGTTCCAAGCACTTTAAATGTGTAATCTCTTTTAAGCCTTACAAAGAGCCCTGGATAAGGGTACTATTTTAACTCCTACTTTACAGATGAGGAAATAGGTCTACAAATTTTTGATGAGGAGACAGGCCTCCAGAAGCAGAGTAATTTGCCCACGTTCCCACAGCCAGTAAATGATAGTCAGGAATCACACTCAGCAGTCTGACCCTCGAGCCTACATGCCTAACCACTGCCCCACACCGCCTTCCTGGACTTTTCCAATTATGTGAACCAACAAATCCCTGTGTCGTTTGAGCCTGTTTGAGTTGCTTACTTCCAAAATAAAGACCACAGCTGACAACCCCTCTCTGCCAGCGTGGCATGCTCCTGTGCCAACGTGGTGCAACATCAGCCCTGCTTGGAGAGAGCCAACCTGAGTCTAGTCCCAGGAGCCCCAGCAGGAAGTTGTCCCTGTCACGGAAGCACACACATGGGCCACCCTGCAGGGCACGGCTCCAGGAAGGAGCAGGTGTGTCTGCTGGGCTAGCAAGGAGTCCCCAGCCAGACAGGGAGCATCTGAGCACGAGCCCCACACAGGCCTCCTGCCGCCCTCCCTCCTTCCTCCCCAGTCCTCCGGCAGGCTGGGGTACCAGCTCAGCCCAGCCACCTCCTTTTCTGCTCTTGTTGTCGTGTAGCCTCCTAAATGAATCCACCATGGCTCCTCCAGGTCTCTTGGGACTGGAGTCCTTTCCTGGCTTCCAAACAGCAACCTGGAGCATCCTCCCTCTCATCCCACCTCCAGCAGGTGAGCCCAAGCCTCCCATTTAGCTTGATAGCCTGGCTTTGCCTGCCTAAGTGGGAAAGACGCCCTAGGATTGGGGGCTGCATTCCAGAGGTGTTCCTGGAAGTTCAGGGGATTTTGTCACAGCCCTTACGTGGTCACATGGCATCATTTATTTTCTGTGTCAGGTGTCTGCATGCCATCTGCCCCCTAGTTTGCTTGACTGCCACATGGTTTTCTCTGTCACCAGTAAGATGCTGTTTGGTGGACAGCAGAGTTGGATCTTGACAGGTGCCTGAAACTTTTTTTAGCTGAAAAGAGAATTTGTTTTTGAACAGAGAGAAAAAGCTACCTCTAATTCTGCCATGGCAAAACAGTTCTCATTTTGCTTTGATACACTCCAATCCTTGTCCACAGCGTAAATATTTTTTAAATAGTCCTCTGCACAGTATACATACTATTTTTGTAATTTCACTTAAAGCACTGGCCTGGCTTGCTGCGTAGTTATCGTAACTATAATTTTTACTGGCTGCATGGTACCGTGGCACATGATGCATACCGAGCCTCCGGCTCCATGAGGCTGACATAGTGAACTCGGCAATTGTAGTAAACTTTGTTTTAAGGTGGAGTGAAGAGTAGTCCCATTGGCTACAAGCCGCTAGGAGAGCAGGATTCGTGGAGATCTTCAGTTTCACTCATGTTCACTGAGAATAACTCCTTATTCTTCAGGATTCTGCTCCAACATTGCCTCCTGGGGAAGACTCTGGGTCTCTCTGGTCGGGGTGAGGGCCCTCCCCTTGCTCCCATGAGGGTGTTCCAAGTACTTTACATGCACGAATTCAGTCCTCACATCCCTATGAGGCAGGCTACTATCATTACCTTAACTTCCTAGATGGGGAAACTGAGGTCTAGAGAGGTTAGGTCACTTGTCTAGGCTTCTGGGGGGGCAGCCGGAATTCTGACGCCAGAGTCCCCCTTTGTAACGTGGGGTCACCCTGCCTCTGCCCTGTCCCCCAGGACTGACCACACAAGTTGTGTTCCGTGGCTTCTTCTCTCTCACCATCCTGTGAGATTCTTGAGGGCCGGGACACTCCTAGCCCTGGTCATTACATAGCCGCCCTCCTGGTCCTATCCCCACTTCCTCAGTTTACCCTCTGCCGTTTAAGCCAGAATCTGTCCTGACAAGGCTCAGAACTGGGGAACTGAGAAATTCCACGTGGTTACATTTCTGCTCAGGCTTAAGATCCCGGGGAGATCTTGGGGCCTCTCTGGGGCCCCCGAGAGACCTAAGGTGTCCAGTTCTGTCCTGCAGCTCATCTAGGGCTGGGGGCACATATTGGAGCGCGTCAAGGATGTGGCAAGGGAGGCTGACGGCAGAGGAGATGTGCTCACAACCACAGGGAAGCTGATGCAATGCCCAGTGCCATTAAAATTAATTATCAGCTCCAGTCAACCTGCCCCTCCGCGGGATAATCAGCCTCATGTCACGGTGGAGGCAGTAAGAGGGACGGAGGAGGGAGCTGGTCTCATTTTCTCTGCCCTCCAAGGAAGGATGACAGATTTATTAGTGGCAGCCAGAGGGGCTCCCTGTCCTCCTTCCTTTAAGCCACGGAGCCTTTTCAGTTGGAAAATCTAAGGCCCCTTCATGGCTGTGGTCTCGACCCAGGACTGTTACCTGCCGAGGTCTCCCTTGCAACCCCCCTTATCCATCTGAAGGCTTCTTCCTGGCTGCCTTTCTCTGAGCTCCTCAATCCTCGGGTCCCCATGTGACTCCTCAGCATTTGCCTGAGGGCCAGGGAGGAATACAGAGAGGGTACTCCGAGCTGGTACTTTCCGACTAAGGAGAGGGGAGAGGAGAGGGGGCACTGGGTGTGGGGTAGCACCTGGGGCTAATGCTGAAGCGGTCCCGGGTACCTTACACCTTCTCTTTACTGGGGGCACAGAAGGCCCATCTGTCCACCCTTCATTATTTTTCTTCCATGAAACTGATGCTCGGAAAGGTTTAAGTTGTAATAAATTCACTTTCTTGTCTCTAATTGATCAGAGGTGGATAGAACGGCCCCTAGGAGATGCTAACAGCAGGAGAGAACCCCAGTTACTGCACTAAAATGATGAGCTTCCAACCAAACACTTCTAAGCTGCCTTCTGATGGGGGGCTGCCACCTCATTAGGGATCTTTGAGCTATTTGGAATGGAGAGAACAGTTCACAAACCCTTTTGCCACTGGTCCAGGATCTATGGGGCAAAGACACTAGCAGACTTTTTTAATATATTTTTATTCCAGTTTTATTGAGATATAATTGACATACGGTACTATATAAGTTTAAGGTGTACAGCATAATGGTTTGACTTACACACATCATAAAATGATCGCCTCGGTAGGTTTGGTGATCATCCGTCATCTCATGTAGATACAAAATTAAAGAAATAGAAAAAAATGTTTCCCTTGTGATGAGAACTCTTAGGATTTACTCTCTTAACAGCTTTCATATATAACATAGAGCAGTGTTTATCATATTTATCATGTTGTACATTACATAAATAGTACTGATTTATCTTATAACTAACCTCAAGTTGGTACATTTTGACCCCCTTCATCCAGTTGCCCTTCCCCATATCCCCTGACTCTGGTAACCACAAATCTGATCTCTTTTTCTGCAACTGTGTTTGTTTATTTGTTTTTGAAATATAATAGTACTATGCCACTATTTTAGTTACTGTTACACCACGTAGTGATTCGATATTTCTGTACCTTTCAAAATGATCATCATGATAAGTCTAGTTACCATCTGTCACCATACAAAGATATTACATAATTATCGACTGTATTACCCACTGTACATTTCATACCCATGACTCATTTATTTTGTAACTGGAAGTTTGTAACTCTTAATCTCCCTCGCCTATTTCTTTCCTCTCCCACCCCTTCCCCTCTGGCAACCACCAGACTCTGTTTTATGTGTTTATGACTCTGTTTCTGTTTTGTTATGTTTGTTCATTTGTTTTGGGTTTTTTTTAGATTCTACATATAAGTGAAATCATACGGTATTTGTCTTTCTCTGTCTGACTTATTTCACTTAGCATAATTCCCTCTAGGTTTATCCGTGTTGTTGCAAATGGCAAACTTCATTATTTTTTTATAGCTGAGTAGTATTCCACTGTGTATATATATATATATATATATATATATATATACACGTACCACATCTTCTTTATCCTTTTATCTATTGATGGACACAGGTTGCTTCTCTACCTTGGCTACTGAAAATAATGCTGCAATGAACATAGCATATACCTTTTCAAATTAGTGTTTCGTTTTCTTCAGATAAATACCCAGAAGTGGGATTGCTGGATCGTATGGTAGTTCTGTTTTTAATTTTTTGAGGAACCTCCATACTGTTTTTCACAGTGGCTGCATTTACATTCCCACCAATAGTGCATGAGGGTTTCCTTCTCTCCACATCCTCGCCCACACTTGTTATTTGTTGCCTTTTATTGATGGCCATTCTGACAGATGTGAGGTGGTATCTCACTGTGGCTTTGATTTGCGTTTCCCTGAGGACTATTGATGTTGAGCAACTTTTCATGTGTCATCTGTATGTCTTCTTTGGAAAATTGTCATCTGTGTATCTTCTTTGGAAAAATGTCTATGCAGTTTCTCTGTGCAATCTTAAATCGGGTTGTGTTCTTTTTGTTGTTGTTGTTTTGATGTAGAATTGTATGAGTTCTTTGTATATTTTGGATGTTAACCCCATGTCGGATATATCATTTGCAAATATCTTCTCCCATTAAGTATGTGGCCTTTTTGTTTTGTTCTTGAGGAATGCAGTTAGCTTTGTTTTGAAGAAACAAGGCAGATTTGTTTTGAAGACGTTGAGGGTGGTCAGGATGATGAAAATACTAGAACTGTCCATGTTTTGCCTGCACTGTTCTCTCTTGGTTTTATAATTTGTCTCCTCTTGCAAGTTCCTTGCTGGCCAGGACATGAGAAGCATGGTGTTGGGTCTACAAAACACTTTCTGGATGAGGACACAGTCGTCCTCACAGACCTCCACAGCCTTGGACCTTGGGCTGCCTGTCCTTTGGCTCACAGCGATACCCTTCGTTCTCTGAGACGCACGAGGTCCCACTCGCAGTGGTCTGGCGTGCCTTCCTTGCCCGCCTAGCACAGACTCTGTTCGAGTTATCAAGCTGAAAAAACAGACAGTGCCTTCCCACAAGCACATGTGAACACACAGTGTCCAAAAGCCTCTCCCCTTTCTGCCCCGTCTGTTAAGAAATCAGAACCACAGGAGCCGGGATGACAGAAGGAGCATGCAGAGCCCCATCCAGGACCAAGACCTTATCTTCTGCAGACCGACCTTGGCTTACTTAGGCCACAGGCACTTTTATTTTATTTTTAATTAATTTTTACTGGAGTATAAAAATTTTTACTGGAGTATAATTTTTATTGGAGTATTGCTTTGCAATGTTGTGTTAGTTTCCACTGTACAGCAAAGTGCATCAGCTATACGTATACATATATCCCCTCTTTTTTGGATTTCCTTCCCATTTAGGTACCACAGAGCATTGAGTAGAGTTCCCTGAGCTCTACAGTAGGTTCTCATTGGTTATCTATTTTATAAGAAGCGTCAGTAGTGTATATATGTCAATCCCAATCTCCCAATTCATCCCACCCCCTCCCCTTGCCCCCGTTGGTGTCCATACGTTTGTTCTCTACATCTGTGTGTCTATTTCTGCTTTGCAAATAAGATCATCTATACCATTTATTCTCGATTCCACATATATGTATTAATATACAACATCTGTTTTTCTCTTTCTGACTTACTTCACTCTGTATGACAGTCTCTAGATCCATCCACGTCTCTAAAAATGACCCAATTTCATTCCTTTTTATGGCTGAGTAATATTCCATTGTATATATGTACCACATCTTCTTTAGCCATTCCTCTGTTGATGGACATTTAGGTTGCTTCCATGTCCTGGCCATTGTAAATAGTGCTGCAATGAACATTGGGGTGCATGTGTCTTTTTGAATTATGATTTTCTCTGGGTATGTGCCCAGTAGTGGGATTGCTGGGTCATATGTTAGTTCTATTTTTATTTTTTTAAGTAACCTCCATACTGTTCTCCATAGTGGCTGTCACGGGCACTTTTAAACTATCCTGATTCTGTCTTCCTAGGGCTTTTGTCCAGAATCATTTGTGAACTTGTAGTCTCTTCTTTTTCCTTTTCTTTTCCATTTCCCATTGAAATGATTGCACAACGATGAAAAGATGATGACCAGACACACTGAATTACAATCTCAGGTTGGTGTAGCCCAGGAAGGTATATTTTTAGCACAATCTCCATTGCTTCTTATGCCCCCACATCCAGGTTTGAGAATTGAAATTTCATAGGCTGAGTTTGACCCTGAACGTGATCTCCCATTTATCTTATTCTGGCTGTGAACTGGAACACACAGTCAGCAGTGGGACGTGTTTTGTATGGTGTGGCTTTTCCTTCCAAATCGGCTGTGAAGTCCGGGCCAAGCCTTCCCTTACATTTCCTTCCCATCCCCCGAAGCTCACATTCAAGGTTGTGCTGGTAAGAGAGCTGTGCTCAACCAACCCTCCCTGGAGGAATGATGGAGGGGGTCCAGGTGTAAGTCTCAGCGGCTGACGAGTAGCACATCTTAATGACCGCAGAGCCAGCTTCTGGTGATGGCTGGGATCCAACTGGACTTACTGGTCTCTGTCCCAGGGGAGCGCATTTTCTGGGGAGCAGCTTCTTCAGAGGACAGCTCTGCCCTTCTCCCCCTGAGTTCAAGAGGCCTTGAGACACCCCCTCGAGCCCAGAACCTTCTACTTCTCCCACGTGAGTCATCTGACAAGCTGAACCTGACGGGGCTCATGAAGGACGATTTCAGCCCCCAGGCTCCATCCTATGGAGCAGAACTAGCCCCTCTCCTGACGGGAGACCGCCAGCCCACTTTGCGCTGCTTCTCTTCTGGCGCCTGACAGAAGGGGGGGGGGAACCAGGAGCCCTCCCCCAGGACCCTTTGGGATATCCAGGATGGAAGTGGAGGGATGCTTTCCCCTCCCCACTGCCTGTGCGTGGAGCCTGAGCCCTGAGCTCCTCGGGGAAGCCAGTGACCTCGGCAGAGCCACGGTGGCCAGAGAGGGCTATGGCTGCAAAGTCCTTGGGGGTCTTTGCTGTAAATCTCTGTGCGGTGAGGGTGGAGTCCTCCTCAGGCTTCTCCCACCCTCCTCTCTCCCTCAGGATCCTGTAGGACACGCAAAGCACATGTCCATGCCTAAGTTGCAAGTGTCTTATAGCACACTGATTTTGGTGGTTGACAGTTCAGTTCATTACCATCCTTTTCCTTTGTGCCAGTTAGTGTTGGCCGGGCCTCGACAGCCCCAGAAGCATTATGGCCAGGCCCCTGCCTCTGCTGCAGAGGGTAATCTCCCTGACTCAGTGCCAGGTCACGTGGCGGACGCTGTGGGACAGAGTGAAAGGCCGGAATCACGGACTAATTTCCTACAAGGTTCTGTGGTTTTCCGGTTCTGTATCCAGGAGGCCAGTCTCTCCGCCCCTCGGAGAAGGATTCTCAAACCTGACTGTGAGTTAGAATCAGCTGGGGGACTGTTTCTTTCATCCTTTCAAACAAGCAATCCCTGGACCCATCCCTGGATGCGTCACTGTGCCTTTGGTGGTCTGGGGGTGCAGCTCTGCAACCTGCATTTGCATGAACCTCAGTTGGAGAATTCTAATGCGCAAACCGCTTTGGGAAATCTGCTGTAGACCCCCCCTCACCCCTCACCTTCTCACCTTGTCGAGAACCTTGCCACCCACTTACCCTCTATCTGGTCATGTCCTCACCTTCTCCCCTCTCTGGCGGCTTCTCCTCAGCAGACAGACAAGCTGAAGTTTCTCCCAAGTACTTTTGAGAGAATGGTCCTCGCCTGTGTTCTGAAATCCTCACTTCATTCTCCCCTCAAACCTCTGACATCCTGATCCCTCCTCATCATCCTCTCAGCCCCCCTCTGAGGCTGCTCGTGACCTAATCAGACCCGGGACCCACCTGTCCCTTCTCCATCTCTGTGGTAAGTGACCCTGTCCACCAGTTTCTCTTCCCTGAGACTCCTCTGTTTCTGGGACACTGTCCCTCACCTCTCGGATCGGCCCCGCTCTGTCCCCTTTGTGGTCTTAATATCCCCCTGGGTCTTTCAGTGATCTTTCCTTGAATTCCATGCCCTCCCGGGTGACCTCATTCGCTTTGGTGACTTGCGCTACCCGCAGCCCCTGTCTCCAGCTCGGCTCTGCTCAGCAGCCCATGGGCACAACCCTCTCTGGGCTCCACACCTAGATCGTGGCTCCACCCTCATCACACAGTGTGGGAAACCAGACACCCAGACACACGTGTGCCCCCTTCTCCCTTCCCCGACATGCAGCAGGTCTCCCAATCCCTGGGACCCCCTCCCCTCCTGGGGGTCCTTCTCCCTCTCCCCTCCCCGCTGCCATGCCTCCCTGCCCACCTCACCTCATCTCCTAGCCTCTGCCTCACCCCTTCTGCCCCGTCCTCCCCTTGGGAGTCAAAACCCTGGTCTGTGACTCCCCATTGAAACCCTTCCCGGGGCCACGTGTTGCCTAGAAGAGGAAGCCAGGCCCCACAGCAAGTCCCTCGGGGCCCTCTGCAGTCTGACCCCTGCCCGCCTCCAGCCCCGTTTTTCATCCCTGCCCTGAACGCCACACCGTATGCTCAGCTCCCTGTGCCCTCAAAGTCCCCTGCCACCCTCTGAGCTTCCGGACGGACACACTGCGTCATCTCTGGGATGCTCTTCCCCTCCTCCTCCCCTTGATTGTTTCCCGTCAGCTTTCCAGACCTCTCCCCACTTCATGTTCTCTTCTGTGAAGCCTTTCCTGATAAACCAAACAAGATTCGTCACTGTTCCTTTTGCGACCCAGTGTCCCCACCAGAATGTGAGCTCCCGGCGTGGGACCCGGCCGAGCCCCACCTCCTGCTGCACTCTGTATTCCCAGGGCCCAGCACGGGCTCATGGTTGGTGCTCATGCAATAAGTTAGAACTAACCCGTCGCTGCTGGAGAGGGTTCGTTCTTTAGCGGGTAAGACTCATTTATAGTAATTAACACCTCTTCATATGAAAGGGTGCTAAAATCATTTTTTAAATTTCCGGTTGAATAGGTTAAAACGATGTTTTTATGTTATAAATCCATTCACGGGACTTCCCTGGTGGCGCAGTGGTTAAGAATCCGCCCGCCAATGCAGGGGACACGGGTTCGAGCCCTGGTCCGGGAAGATCCCACATGCCGCAGAGCAACTAAGCCCGTGTGCCACAACTACTGAGCCCGCACGCCTAGAGCCCGAGCTCTGCAACAAGAGAAGCCCCCGCACCGCAACAAAGAGTAGCCCCCGCTCTCCGCAACTAGAGAAAGCCTGTGCGCAGCAACAAAGACCCAACACAGCCAAAAATAAATAAATAAAATACATAAATTTAAAAAAACAAAAAAATTGTACAGTTCAGTGGCATTAAGCACATTCACATTGTTGTGCAACCATCTCTACCATCCATCTCCAGAACTCTTTCATCTTGCAAAACTGAAACTCTGTGCCCATTAAATAATAACTCCTCATCTCTTCCTCCCCCAGCGCCTGGCAACCACCATTCTATTTTCTCTTCCTATGATCTGACTACTCTAGGTTCCTCATACACGTGATATCAGACAACATTTGTCTTTTTGTGACTGGCTTATTTCACTTAGCATAATATCTTCAAAGTTCATCCATGTTGTAGCCTGTGTCAGAACTTCCTTCCTTTTTAAAGATGAATAATATTCCAGTGTATGTATATATCACATTTTGCTTGTCTGTTCATCCATCTGTAGATACTTGGGTTGCCTCCACATTTCAGCTATTGTGAATAATGCTGCATTGAACATGGGTGTACAAATATCTCTTTGAGACTCTGCTTTCAGTTCTTTTGGGTATATACCCAGAAGTGGAATTGCTGGGTTATATGGTAACTCTATTTTTAATTTTTTGAGGAAGGGCCATACTGTTTTCCATAATTTTCCTTAATTTTTAATGTAAGGATGCAACCTCCTGGAATGAAAAGAGCTCATGCTTCCACACTAGACAGATCTGGGTTTAAATCTGCACTCTGCTATGTGGGCAAGTCACTTAGCCTTTCTGAGCTTTGGTTTCCCCTTCTATAAAGTGGCAACCACTATCCAACTGTCGTAAGGATTAGAGGCAGTGTGGTTAGGAGAGGGTAGCATGCTGCAGCACACTGTAGGTGTGCAGTAGATGATATCTGTGTTAATTTTACTTAATATTTCCCCCGCATGCTTGCATTCACCTTCTACCATCTTTCTACTTCAGTGGTGTTCTCTTTTTTAATGGTGTCAGCTTGTGTTCATCTCATATCCCACAGCATGATACATGAGCAGAGGCGAAGAATGGTGGCACACACTTTCTAATGGTCCCTATGTCCTGTTTCCTCCTGTGTCCACTACCAAGCCCTGAATTTGTGTCCCCATCATTTTTCAGCTCTGCTTTCTTCGTTTATCTTAATCATCTCAGACACTTTCAGTCTACTCAACACCTTGCTGACAAAACGGACTGTCCGTCTTCCCTGGTGGCGTAGTGGTTGGGAGTCTGCCTGCCGACGCAGGGGACAGGGGTTTGATCCCTGATCTGGGAAGATGCCACATGCCGTGGAGCAACTAAGCCCGTGTGCCACAATTACTGAAGCCCGTGCGCCTAGACCCCGTGCTCTGCAACAAGAGAAGCCACCCAATGAGAAGCCTGCACACCGCAACGAAGAGTAACCCCCACTCACTGCAACTAGAGAAAGCCCGTGCGCAGCAACGAAGACCCAACACAGCCAAAAATAAATAAATAAATAAGTTTTAAAAAACCAAAAAAAACCAGACTGTCCATTTGGTGAGAGTGGGAGAACAGCATTTGCCTCCCCAAATCTCCCAGAGGGCCACCCCCGGTGCTGTGTCAGGAACACAGAGGGGCTGTTTAGACTTGAATCTTGATCTTGAATCTGTTTGGTTGATCTTGAACCCTTGGTAATTACACTTTAGTGAGCATTATCTTTATTTGAGTGGAAGGAGAAACTTGCTTAGAAATGCAGATTCCTGGGCCACACCTTAGACATCCAGCTCTCAGATGGACACCCAGGCATCTGCATTTTAAACAAATACTGCAGGTGATGATGCAGGTGGTCTGAGGATAAACTTCACACTGGTTGCATTTCTTTGGGTCCCTGTATCCCACCTGCTGTTCACCAGGCACTGTGCTGGGCTGGGGGCAGAGGTGGATGGGATGCCACCTGGGACCTCAGAGGAGTTCTCAGTAACTCAGGAGGCAGAAACACTCACAAGCAGTGGCAGTTGTTCGGATGAGGAGGAGGACGGGGCAGGGTTGGGATCAGAAATCAGCCTGGTGGACTCAGGGGACGGCCTTGGATCTGAGGCACAAGTGTGTGGGCTGAGGGAAAGGCCACATTAGGAAGCCAGTAGAAGCCACCAAGTTTGGGCAAAGAAGGGCCAGAAACCAGGGTGCAGAGAGGGAGGGAAATCAAAGCTCCCCCAACTCCGTCCACCCCGACCCCTGCCTGCCGAGCAGTTTCCTCAAGGAGCAGGAAGTATGAGAAGTAGGAACATGAGAATCACGGGCTGATTTCCCAAGTGGCTTGCATTCTCGTCTGGACCTGCTTTCCCAGGTCACTCCACCTGTGAGGTCAGGATGACAGAGCATGGCCATCAGCATCAGACAGCGGTGGGGTCAATGCCAACCTGTGAGCGTGACCTTGGACAAGATACTCAATTCTTGATTCTGTGTGTGTGCGTGCTTTAAAATGTAGGTTTTATTATTAGTTAGGTATGGTGAGGCCAGCAGATCAGGAAACTATGGCCACTGAAAAGATAGTTCTTTTCTCTTTAACATTCCTCTTTTATTGAAGTATAGTTGATTTACAAATGTTGTATTAATTTCTGGTGTACAGCAAAGTGATTCAGTTATACATATATACGTTCTTTTTCATAGTCTTTTCCATTATAGTTTATCACAGGATACTGAATACAGTTTTCTGTGCTCTACAGTAGGACCTTGTGGTTTATCCATTCTATATATAATAGTTTGCAGGAAAGATAGTTTGTTACTCACAGTTCCTAAGAGGAGGGGGCACACTGCACTTTGGGGGTGGCGAATGAGGAAGGCACAGTTAGGAGGCAGAGGGAGTGAGGGGAAAACGTGGGGAGGAGCCTTTACTGTGGTATCCATGGGAAGGAACGGCAAGACAGGGTAAGCAGGTTTAGGATTGGCTAGTTTGAATCATTTCAGTGGTCTCTGGGGTGTAGGGGCTGCCCTAGTGGTCTGGTACCTGGTTCTGGGTGATTAGGGTAGGGGGGAGTGACCCAGAGTGAGAGTCCATAAAGGAGGAGTTTGGGTGTGGGCTTTGGATCGGTTGGCTTGCGTAAGAAAGTCATTCAGTATCTCTAGGACTTGGCTAGCTCTGGGAGGGGGTCTCTCCAGGGTCAGCAAGGCCCCAGATATCAAAGCATCAGAAACACCTGCTTAATACAATATGTAAGATAGTGTGGAGGGCAGAAGGATGCCCCCCCCAAAGATGTCCACACCCTGGTCCCCAGAACCTGCAAATATGGTACCTTACATGGTAAAAAGGACTTTGCAGATGTGACTAAGTTAAGGATCTTAAAATGTGGGAATTACCCTGGATTATCCGGTGGGCCCAATGTAATCACAGGGGTCCTTATAAGAGGGAGACAGAAGGATCAGAGTCAGAGAGAGAAGATGTAAGGATGGAAGCTGAGGTCAGAGAGGAGAGATGTGCAGCTCCTGGCTGTGATGACACAGCCACGAGCCAAGGAATGCAGGCAGCCTCAAGAAGCGGGAAAAGGCCAGGAAACCAACTGTCCCCCAGAGCCTCCAGAAAGGACCCAGCCCTGAGGACCCACTGCAGACTGCGTATCTCCAGAATTGTGTTGTTTTAAGCCACTAAGTTTGCGGTAACTTGTTACAACAGCCATAGGAAACTCATACAAATAGAAGGAAGGCCAGCTGCCTTGCAGGGTCACTGAGGGGCTCAGAGCCTGTGTAGAAAAAAGCCTGGCTGGAGAGGAATGTCAGTAAATGTGGCAATATTACCCGCAGGGCTCTGGGACGTTTGGGACGAGGCAAAGACCGTGGACACACCCGCCACGTTGCTCTGTGCCTTGTGGCTGCTCAGTAAACCTCGGGCTCTCTGTGCTTCCCCTTTCAGGTCTGCGGTGCTTGGGGGCGTCCCCTCAGGGAAGGGTTCCGGGAGATATGCCCTGGCCTCTCTCCCCTCTGCTGGCACCCGCAATCAGCGTGTGTGCTGGGGGTCATTTCCTGAATTTACCCTGTGGGTGGCTTCCGTGTCACCTCAGTGGCAGCAGCTCCTACCTCTGAACTCTTAGGCCCTAAGGATCTTTGCCACACGAGGTTGGTGCCCTTTCCACCCGCTGTCTGTTGTCCTTGCAAGTGGCTGCACCGTTGCTCCTTAATGGCAGGGCCCGATTGTCATGTGACATCTGTGTTCCCCCAGAGGCCCCAGGACTGTGCTGGGTCCTTGGCATCCCCAGGCCATGCCTCCTCCAGGCTGGTACATTGGCATCTCCAGTACGGGCAGCAGAGGTGGTCTGAGCGGGAAGGTGCCACACAGGCCGCTCTCTCGGAGCTGCCGGAGGGCGAACCGCTGGGCCCCAGGCTAGTGATGAGCACACGTGCCGCTGTGTCTCCCAGCGCCCTCAGAAGGCTGTCCCCTCCGGCCTCTCACAGGGACGTTCGTCTCGGCCTTCACCGTGCTGTGTGGTGCCCGCACTGACCTCCCGGACAGGCACGTGTGCTGCGTCTTCTGGCTGAACATCGCTGCGGCCCTCATCCAGATGCTCACGGCCATCGTCATGGTGGGCTGGATCATGAGCATCTTCTGGGGCATGGACATGGTCATCCTCGCCAGTGAGTAGCCGCTGGCGCCACCCCTCCCGGAGGCGCTGGAGTGGGGCCGGCAGGTGGGGAGCAGGGCTGGAGGAGGGGCAGGGCCCAGGGTGGTCTGGGCGTTTGCGATCCTTCGGGGCATGGGGGCTGCGCAGGGCGATCTGCACACCTGGGCCCGCTTCTCCTCCCAGGGCTCACCTGTGTCCTGCTCACTAGTGCCCGTGGTCGCCTGGCTCCGGGACCCTCCCCGCACGGCCAGCACCGAGGCCTGCAGGGAATCTGAAAGACCTGAGCCGGAGGGGAAGGGTGTGAATCAGGGAGGGAGGGAGCCCCCATTCAGCTCAGAAACAGCCCAGATGACAACCATGGTAGCAGGGGTGTGGCCCGCGTGAGCTCAGATCCCCTGTGCCTCCATCATGCCATTTCCAGAAAGAAGGAAAAGGCCACTGGGTATGTTTGCCCGCAGGAAACACTGTAACTGTTTTTTTACAACTAGAACAGCATCATTTCAACTTCTTTTAAACTAAGCTCTTTGTTACTTGATGCTAAAGCCTTGCTCTTCCTAATTTGTCTGCAGTGGACCTTCACCAGTCACTTAACACAAACTTGAACCCGACACAAAACTACCAGAGAAGACTTGATTAACATTTTAAAAATAACCTAGTGAGATCTTAAAACAGACACCTATTTTAAGCAGCCGCGCTCGTCACCCTGTGCCCCTGTGCATGTCCCTGTATTGTCACACGTTCTGTCTACCTCATTAGGCCTCAGTTCCTCACTAACAAGGACCACGTCTCCTCAGGCCCTTTGCCCTTCTCCCCACACCCCGCGCTCCTACTGTGTCCTACACCTGACAAAACCATTGGCAGGTGGAATGTCAGTGCCAGAGGTGAGCTGTGCCAGGTAAGGACAGCAGAAGCAGGAGGGGAAGCCCAGGGGTCGGGGGCTCTAGAATGATCTAGAATGATTCCTAGTTGACCCAGTCTGAGTTCAGGATCCTGTGAGGATCCCAGATTCAGGGCACACACAGATGCCAGGGCCCAGCAAGGCTCAGGTCAGTGACCAATTAAGCCACCAGGCCAGAGAAAATGCAGGTCCCTGAGCCTGAGCGAGTTTGGCAGAGCCCGTAGATTGGTCAGACAGGCTGCTTGGAAGCAGCTCCCCCCCTGCCTGCGATGCTGGACTGCCAGGGCATCCCAAAGTTAGAGCTGGGAGACAGGGGCGCCAGAGAAGAGGGAGGGGGACACTGGGCAGGGAGAAACTGAGGAGCAGTCAGAAGACAGTCCTTCCTTGCTGGGGAGAGCAGCTCTCAGGGCAGGGGCTGCTGTCAGGGAGGACGTCGGGGAGTGGGCAGAGCAGGCAGAGACCAAGGCAGGCCCCTCATGGGAGCCTCGCCCCATGGGTCTGTCCACGGACCACTTGAATTTGTGGGGAGGGGTGCAGAGCATCGCTAATTGGACAGAAGTGCTGCCTGTCATCCCGTGAGTCCTGAGAAGCCAAGTCTGACAATTTCCCAGGGGAGTTGGGTGCTTCCCGAGAGGCCTGTGTAAGCTCCGGACCCTGGTCCCAGTTGGAAACTGGAAGGGGCCTCTGCTCTCAGAGGTTTCCTCAGCGGCAGATGGAAAGCCTGTGACGGCTGCCCCATCTCCACCCAATATGAACCCTGACCCCTCTTACTGCATCATCTCCTCATCACACAACTGTCTGGCCAGGCACTGGGGCATGTCAGTAAGGAAATTTCCTGTTAGAGCAGCACAAGCCTGTGTCACAGGGTGGGTCTCAATAAATGTGTTGATGCCTAATCTGATCCCTAGAGCTTTCTGGTATTCTTTTTTTTGGTCATGCTTGATACCAGGACCCACAGGGTCTGGATCTTAGAGATAGCTTCAAGAACTCCCCTTATCACCTCCTAGAGGAGAAAACAGAGACCCGAGAAGGGCAGATGGGGACCTGTCACTTCCTCACCTTCCATCACCCTAGCTGTTGACTCAGTAGAAATCCCTCTTCTGTGGCTGGTGTCGGGGCCGTATTTGGGCTGCAGGCTAATCAAGTGCTGGAACCCACCTCCCCACCCTTCCTACCCTCTACCCCCCCAATCCAAGCTTTCACTGTAGGTCACCTCCTTGGTTCCAGGCATGCTGTCTTTGTGTCAGACTTTTTAGAACACTGTTTGGGGGATGCACTTGAGGGCTGCACCAGAAAACCCAACACACCTCACCGCTACCCACTTACCCCACCTGGCCACCAGACTTGCTCACCCATCTCAGCAAGGGGTGCCTTTGCCCTTTCTCCAAAAAGTAAGCCCACCCTCAAAGGATGAGTAATTGCCACTGTTGAGATGGTGCTGTGGGCTGGAACTGCCCCGAGCAACAATGGAGTGTGTGTATCCCAGGATGACTACGTAGACGAGAATAGCCACAATTGACTTATTTGTCCTGGTAGATAGTTGGATAAGGGGCTGTTCTTTCCGGTGTCACTCCAGCCCCATCCTGTGAAAATGAAGGGAACTTTTCAATTATAACAATACAGGGTGATTTTTTTTACCTGGCATTGCCTGGGGTGTCATCAAGAAATGTACCATCAAGAAAAACCTCCTAAGAGGGGAATCAGAGAGATATAGATCAAAGTAAAAGTTAAAATCAGGAACTTATAAGGCCGCTGCTCTGTTTATGTTAATAATAACAAATAACAGTCAACAACAGCCTGTATTGGTTGTGGGTCAATAAATATTTGGTAGTTGTACGAGAGCCTCTTTCTACTGCCATACCCATGACAGACATTGCTAATCAATCATAACACTTCCTGCTGAATAGTCTTACATGTTCTTAACACAGGGCTTCAGGCAGTCACTATCAATGGATCCAAGATGTCTGCAAGATAAAGTCTGTTTGCCATCCCCCACCTGGGTCTTTCCCAAAGCAATAGGTTTTATATATGTGGCTCCTGTCCACATACAAGGCGAACCCCGTGGCTCAGACAGAGCTGGGCTGGGGCCAGGATGGGTCACTTCAACATCTTTAGGCTGTCACAGTTAAACCTGTCCTGTACCCGTCCCTCTTGGGGTCCATCCAGAATTCATCTCAAGACAAACATGGGTTGGAGGTGGAAGAAGAGTGAGGGACAGGAGGTGAGCAGAAGAGTGGCCTTGGCTGAGATACAGAGGGAAAGGGAGAGAGCTTCTTGGCAGTGTCTCACCGAGTGTGACCCCCAGGGAGGGGAGCACGCTCTCTGTGCGCTCCTGCAGTCAAGTCCACACGCCTGCTGGGGCTGGCCGCTGGCCGCAGTGGCTGGTCACCGTAAATACTGGCCACAGCCCGCTTCCATCTCCTGGGCCCCACTGTGCATTCTCCCTCTTTTTATATTTCAGGCAGTCCCTCTGGCCTCTGTTTTCAGACTGTTTTCTCTTTCTCTTTTTCTCCTCCTCCTCATGCTGCCTCATACCCCTGTGTTGCTCCAAAGTTTCCCAAGGTGAGTCTGTTGGGGGATGACAGGCCTCATGCCTGGGCTGCCTGGGGCCTCCCCTTCACTGCCCTGCCCCGCACCCCCAATGCACACAAACACCCCCGCTCCCAGTTGGTCAACAAGCTTCTATTTTCAGAAGCTTCTTTTTTTTTTTTTTGAAAAATGTTTAAACATAGACACAAGTAGAAGGCCTAGTACAATGAGATCCTAAGTGCGCATGTTGGCTTTAACCATTATCCACTCATGGCCACTCTGGTTTCATCTGTTACTCCCTACATCTTCCTCTACCCCGAGCACCTAAATTTGATGAATATCTGGTAAATAAAGAGAAAAACTACATGTAAGTCCCCTGATGCCCCTCTGTGGGCTGAGTTACCAGCTAACAGGGGTAACCGCTCAGCAAATTCCAGACTTATAATTTCACCCTTAAATATTTCAGTAGATGTCTTTTTTTTTTAAAAAAAAAACAAAAACCACAATACCCTTTCATGCTCGAATAAACTAGCATCAGTTCCTTGATATCAACAACGGTCAATTTTTTCCCATGTCCTCGTAATCATCACCAAGGCTTTAAAGGCTCGAAGCCATCAGTCGCCTTGGCCTGTGCCAGAGACGTCCAGGTGATGGAGCACGCACGCTTGGCTCCCGCCTTCTGTACGCTGTCTTCCTTTTTAATTCTTTCCTCCTCTCGGTCCACATGTACCAGATGCCCATCACTTGGGGAAGCCTGACTGGTACCTTCTCCCAAGGCTCCGCATTGGGAAATCACAGCAGGCCAGTCTGCTGGGGCCACTTTTGTGCGGTAGCTTCAGGGGTGTGGATTCAGGAGCACAGTGATAACCTTCCAAGCCCCACCAGATCTGCAGCAGACACCCTCCTCTCATATATCCCCCACTAAACGCAAAGATCCACTGTTCTCCATTCATCCCTTTGTTTCCCATTAAAAGCCAATGACCTTGGCAGTCATTTACACCTCTGTGTGAATAAGTTCTAGCATATTCTTGTCTGGGGGCACCGCCTGGAGAAGTGCTGAGGGATGTGGGTGTCTGACCATCTCTCCTCTGCTTCTTCCTTACAGGCTACAAGGAGCAGGGCATCCCACAGCAGCTGTGAGCCCGGGCGAGCCACTGAGAAGCCCGGTGTCCAGGAGGGCCACGTCAGGCAGAGGCGGGCACGGGGTCTTCACATGTTCTCTTCTGCCGCTTCCCGGGTTTGGAGTGGAAAGAGGGGACTTAAAAATATTATTTATTTTGAAAACGCATCTGCTTTTCTCAGCAGGCTCTAAGGGCTACCAGCTCCTCCCGCTGCTCCAGACAGCCCTGTAGTGCAGACACACAGGGCATCTGGGTTGGGTGGGGAGTGGGATGGAGATGGGAATGCCTAGAGAGAGGCAGGAGCGCCCCGGCTCGGCCCGCTTCGCGTCACCCGCTGCCCACAGCGAGGGCGCGAGGGGCCGCCAGTCCAGGCAGCAGTGGCCCCGTCCTGACGAGCAGGGCTCGTCAAGGGGCAGGACTGCAGCGGACACCTCCTCCGGGTGCCCAGCCCCTGCCAGATTGGTCTCCTGGGGGCAGCGGGAGTGAGGATGGACAGACTCCAGCCCAGTGTGGAAAGGCCTGCTGTGCCCTCAGCTGTCAGGGGGACGGATCCCCGCAGGTGTCTGCTGACCCTAATCGCAGCCCTCACCTCCTCGTCCCTGAAATCTCCAGGCCTGGGTGTGTTTGACCTTTGTTTCCCTGGGAAGGAGGGCAGTGGCTCTATTCCCGGGGCAAAACTGCTGGAATTGCCGGATGTTCATTCACAAATTTACCAACCCAGGCTTGCATGGGCAGCCTTTCCCGTTAAACTTAACACCATTTGGGGTCCACACTCCCTTTTCTGAAATCCTTGGGGCCGAATGGGTCTCTGACGTGACAAATTTTGCATCTGAGGAGGAGAATAAGAGATATTTGCCGTACATTTCCTTACAGCCCGGCAGAGTCTGGACAGCACACCACCAACAAACGCGTGACCATTTCTGCAGAGAAACATGTGACTAGTCAGACTAATTAGGATCAATAAAACTGTAAATAGCCTTACCACAGTACAGGTCAGATTTTGCCACTAAATAAGCTATGGGAGAAAACTCACCATTTGAGAGCTTTGGCGGTTTTAGAATTGTGAAAAAAGAAAAAGAAAAAAAAACTGTATGGGGTGCTGGCCCTCTCTCTGAAAATCCTTCTTGCAAACAGATGCATTCAGGTGGTACTGTTGGTGTTACACAGGGATTTCTCCTGTTGCAAAGGGACAGTCAGGCCCTTTAAGACACCTCTGTAAGTGATTGTTACAGAGCCGGAGTCAACAGAAGCTGTCTGATTCAAGATCAATCAGAAATTAAGAGAACGGAGATCTAAATGACAGTGACAAGGTGGACATTTACATGTCTGTTTTCTTTTCATTTTCATTCTAATGTAGGAATCGCTAAAATGTGGGACTGGCCCAAAGCCGAGTTTTTGGCCTTACTGGACTTTGTGCCATTGGGTGTGTTTCTCTCCAAGGGGCATTTCCTATCCATCAGGGGCTCAGTCAGAATTTGGCCAGGGCTGGAGGAGTGGCCTGTCTGGCCTTTTTCCCCATGCTAGATGGGAAGGCTTGGGGAGCCGGCTGCAGGACAGGTCCCTCGCTCCACCGTGAGCCCCTTTGCGAGCCGCTGCTTGCATAGTCTCTGTTCCTACAACCCTCCACCTGGGGCAGTGGCCCACCCACCCCATCCACTGGGCTTTCTAATTACAGTCCTGCTGGGAAGTGGACCTCAGGGTCCCTGTGGCCTGGAGAGCAAACCGGCATCCTGGGAGAGACAGAATTCCTACCAGCCACTTGCTCCCCCAGCCCACCCTGGCCCTGACTCAGGGGTGGGTTCTCTCCTCCTTGGCCTGATCCTACCCCGCTGTCCACCCCTTAGTTCTGATGAGCTGCCTGGGGCCGGGTTGCACTTTCTGGACACCTGGCAGTGTCTATGTCTTCCCCCTCCTTTCTCCCCGGCCCCAACCTGGGCCTTTGCTGCTTCTTTCACGTGTGGAAGCCTCTGTGTTTTCAAGGTGTGGGCTCAATCTGGTTTTATGCAGAAAGTCAGAACCTTCTGCTGTGTGAAGACAGCAGCCTCCAGGCCAAGAGGAGGGCAGGCTGGCGGCTGGCTGCTCTCGAGGAAGCGGCGTCAGAGCCCAGAGCCTCCCCTAGAATCAGATCAAAACAGCTCCAGCTGAGGGAAGTAACTCCAGCCCACGGCCCGTCACCCCAAACAGCTCCCCCGAGTTTGCCTGACACCCCGGAGAGATAGCAGGTGTCAGGAGGGGACTGCCCCCACAGGGAGAGGGTGGATCTTATTTTCCTGGCATGGCCGGGGGTGGCTGCCGAGGAGGTAGAGAAGACAGAGGAATTTATGTCTCGTGTTTAGTGACACATTCAGACACAGGTGGAGTTTTCCTGAGTGACAAGTGTCACTATGTGTCCCAGTGTGGGATGGCTTCATGCCAGGGTCTGTGTGCTTGGAAGGACATCTCCCCTCCTACCCCCCAGTTCCCCAGATCCTCCCCTCACCTGCGGCTGCTTCTCCAAGCTTGAGAAGACACCAGCCTCAAGAGGCAGCCCCTTTCCAGGTAACTGACGTGCAGAAGAAACCAAGAGGACCCCAGCCCGTCTTCTGAACAATGAGTCTATGAGGATTGCCAGGCGGGTGGATCAGCTCAAAATAGCTTCTCTCTGAGTGAGACCATGGTCTCAGCATCATCGTCATCATTAGATAAGGAACAGCGGCTGGTGTACCGCTAGTCCTCTGAGCTGGCCGCTCAGGCTTTTAGATGGCCAAAGGTAATTTATGAAACACCAGCCAGCTGAAAAGCATAGTTCTCTGGCCAGCGAGAGCTTGGTTGACACACAGCCCTTTGGTGACAGATCTGGGCTTACCTCAGTGGTGCAGCACAAGGGTGATGGTCCAGAAACCCCAGGGTGCATTTCAGGTCCAGCCATTTGTCAGTCAGAATTCCGTAGGACATTCCTAGGCCCCTAGGGTGTTTGGGGCAGGGATCACAGGCACACAGAGAACTTCACAGTGAATGAGATACTCCCAGAACCTAATTATGACACTTGGAAAACAGTGGCAATTCCCTTGGGCCAGAGCAGGATCCTGGAGCAAGAATGAGCCACCTGGCCGCCTGGGAGTGTCTTGTGGACAGTGGAGACAGCTGACCTGGACCTTAAGATCGGAGCCCAAGCCAAGACTTCGGGCCGGGAAGGCCGGGGTCCCCGTGGGGAGCAACAGGGGTGGATGGCTCCCGGCTCCGGTCCGGCACCCCTCCTGCCTGCCGTGGTGCTGGGGCTGCAAGCAGGAGCCCTCCCGCAGCCCCTGCCTGACGAGCAGCAGGCCTGGCCTTGGAGCCAGCCTCTGGCTGCGCTTGAGGGAAGGTAAGGAAGGGACACGAGGCCCTCTCTCTGCTGCCTCGGACTCACGTGTCAGCCCCAATGACAAGGGCAGCCTCTAGATGCTGGGCCCTTGCCAGGCACTGTGGCGTGCATTTCATCTCCTGTGACCCTTACCGATAGCCTGCCGGGGAATTGGAGGCGGGGAAATATCAGTGTGCGGGGATGGGAGGGGGTGGGGTGGTTTTCAGATGTCAGAACTGAGGCGCCAAGAGAGGGTCCGCTCGGGGGTCAGTGCCCGGCCCACCCAGAAGTAATAGGGTGCCACCCTGCTGCCACCATCCTGGGCGGCCCTCAAACCTGCGCTCCCTCGATGAAGGCAGGCAAACCTGCCTGGTCCCAACACGCAGGACCCTGCCCAGGGGCTCCGGTCCCTGACCCACCGCGTCTCAGAGGCACGGCAGTGACTTCAGCCTCATCTGGGCGCCACCAGGGCTGAGGGGCTGTAGGGAGCTGGCAAACAGGGAGTACAGAAAGAAAGCCACACGGCAACGTTTCCCCCTGGAGGAACGGGACCCAGATCTCAGAAAGAAAACTCAAACACCAAGCCCTGAGGCCAGCGAAAGGAGACACCGAATCCACAGGACCGGGAGGATGGCTCCCAAAGGCCTGGGGCTCCTGAGGAGGAAAGCAAGGCACTGGCTGACAGTGGTCTTTCTGGGCCATCTTGGCTCTTTAAAATTAAAAAAAACAAAAAAACAAAGACCTGACATGTTTTCTTTAGTGAGCCCCCATCCCTGCCCAGACAGGTGAGTTTGTGAGGGTCACTTCCGTTCTGCCTGAATCCAGCTCCTCTGGCCGTTGGGCCCCAGCCAGGGCCGGTCCCACCCTGGGAGAAGCGCTGGGCCATGGGGATTTAATGACAGGATTTAATGACACTGTTTTAATCCTGTTAGTGATGTTGACAGAGAAAGCCTCCTCAGTTGTGTAAACGGCCTGGGGATGTGTAATTGAGATGTAAGTCCTCCAGTTGTTGGCTGCAGGGGCTGTTCACTGCTATTGCTACTCCCTCTGCCGGCTTGCTTAGAGGGCTTTCAACAGGGGCATGGGAGGTGGATGAGCACTTTTAAAGCACCCACCGCCACCTCAGCCACACAGACCCTCCCCAGAGACCATGACCTTGTCTGTGGGACGAGCAGTTTGAAGCAGTTGCTGACCCTCGGCTCACACACACTCCCCCATGGAACCTGGCCTTTGTCTCTATGGGCTCCCTGTGCTGGCCTCTAGCCGGCCTACCAGTGGAGGCTCCCTGTTTTGCTTTTATGCATTCAGCAAGCGCTCCGTGGGCACTGAGTGGGCCAAGCAGGTCCTGGGCGTGGCTTCGGAGAAGCAGCTCAAAGATACCACTTCCCTGGTGAGCAGCGTCTCTAGCATCCCCACCTCCACAGGTGGAATAGCAAGGTGAGTGGAGGTCCAAGAGGGGAGATGCTCTCCAAGGCCTGGGGCTGGAGCCTCTCCCCCCCAGAGAGCTCTGTGTGTATTGGAGGAGACAGGAGTCCAGGCTGTCAGGGGAAGGGAGGCTGAGGTCAGCCTGAGCAAGTGGCGATGCCCGGGGTCCTGTATTTTTCATCACTTTTCTTCCCGTTGGATTCTCAGAACTTCAGAACGTTCTTGGGCTCAACAGAGGTGTTGCTCAGATTCTCATAGATCCACCCCAGATCCCACGTGGAGACAGGATGAGCCACTCTGGTGACGGATGGGGGAAACTCCAACCAGAGTGACCCCGAATGTCCCCCAAGCCTGGGGGGTGAGTTCCAGCCTCAGCGCTATTCGTCTCTCCCAGTGTCTTGTGCCTCAGTTTAAAATCTATAGCTTGGGTACAAGGAGGGGCTTGGGTAACCGTCCTTCTTCCCACTTCTCTCAGAGCACAGGGCTTGGAGGATGAGCCTTGTCAGGCGAGGGACGGACAGGGAGTAGCCGGCCCCACGGACTTAGAGGCCGGGACTCTTCCTAGTAAAACAGAAACACTGGCCCCCCCAGTTCCGCTCTCCCTTCCTGATCCTGCTCCAGAGAGGGGAGGTTGACCACAGGGTCCCACTTGTGTGTCCTAATTTCTGGTACAAGTTGTCTCTCGCTTTTGATTTAGCTGTGGAATCTCTGTTCCTAACCCCTCTTCCTCCCCGTCTGGATTTGCCAAAATGCCAACCACCCGGGCTGGTCCGGACTCCACAGTCATCCCCGACCCCGCACTTTCACCCTGGAGTGAGCAGAAGCACAGACACATGCACACCCCCGCCTGTGCACATGCTCACACCCACACACGGCGTGCATGTGCACATTCACAGCCCCTTTGATGCCGGGAGAAGTCAGGCCAGGGTCTGTCTGGAGACTCAGGATTGGGACTTAAAGTTTCCAAAGGAGCCCCGTGCCCCATGCAGGAGCCATCTCCCTTCGGCAGGGCCTCTGGCTGGTGGCACTTTTGCCGTCATCACCCCCATCCCAGGCCCAGATGCCCACACTGTTTCCTCTCCCTCCGGGGCCCCTGGTCTTGGACCTCTTCCTCCCAGGGTCCACGGGCTTAGCACCCGCACCCCAGCAAACCTGGCTGTGCTCAGCCCCACGCCCCTGCTTGGCCTTCTGTGGGAGGGGCGAGAGGAGTCTTCCCAGAGAAGAGGGGACAGTGGTCTCTTTCCGGGCTCCTGCAGGACTGCAGACAACCCTGTCCTCTGAGGTCCTTATCTGTTCCTACCGCCCTCCCACCGGCCCCGGTATAGGACCCAGTGAGGAGAGAAGGGGGACAGAGGTCACGTCCACCCCACTTTCTGGGTTAGCGCTTGGCCCGTGTTCCAAGCAGGGAGAGGGTGATGGTGGCTATAGATGGCCTGGGCGCCCTGAGCGAGCCCTTGGCCGGCCCCCTTCACAGGCTAAGCTCCATGCTGTTGTACATGGTGCCATTTTTTAAAAAAACAACGTACATAGAAACAAGACTGGTTCTGTGTGTATCAGCTGAATTTATATATGGAGGAGTGTTGTGATTTACAGTTTTTGATTCCGTGATTGGCTTTGTTTGGGTCGCTCTTCTTTATGTTAAATTAATCGCCGTACAGTTCTATTGTTCTCTGGCAAGAGCTACTCCCTGATCTCCAGGGCTTTCTTGTCTCACTTCTACCCTGACCATTGGGAGCCCACCCTACCTCCACAAGCTTCCCCTGGGATCCAATCCAGCCAAGGGGCTTTTCCAGCCCATGGCAATGACTGGAGCCTTCCTCGGTTCCAAGAGAGGAAGAAATTTCTAATGTCACAGACTAGGGAAGCTTCCAGACTTGCCCTGGCCCAAACCTTGCAGCCTGGGGCCCAGGCCTGCCTGCAGCTTAGCTCCCACAGACCCTCAAAACCCAGCCCCCATCCCCAGCCCTGGCGGACCTGCCCACTGCTGCTGGGTATCTACAGCGCCCTCTAGGCACTGAGCAGGGTTCCGTTTTTCTCCAGCCTTCTGCCAGCTTTCAGATGCGTAATTCAAGCACCTTTACTGTACATGTAATGAAAAATACCATGTATGACAATAAAAACTTGTGTACATAACTCCATGTACATATTTATATATTCCTATTATAAATATAGAAAGCATGGCATCTCTCTGACATTCCAAGTTTGTGTTTTTTAAAATCCCAGAACTATGGCTTTGGAAACCTTTTCTTCCTTTCCCTCTTTTCTATGTAATAAACACCCATGTGACCTTTCTGGTGGCTTCTCAAATCCCTGTGTCCTCTCATTTTCAGAATTGGGCAGATCTCTGACTGGTCCTCGATGCCTCCCTCCTTCTGCCTCAGCAGCATTTGCTGTTGGTGTCCTTCCTGTTACGAAGGTTGCCCTTCTCCAAGGCGGGCCTTGCCTTCCTTCAGACTTCTTCCTCGCATCCCTCTTCTCCTGGGAGGCTTGTACAAGTTACTCCTCAAAGGCCCACATGTTTGGTAATCTGATCCCTTCTCAACCTGGAGTTTGCACGCTAAATCGAGTGTTGGGCCCAGACTGGGTTTTCCAAAAATAAGTGTACAGATGAAACTCATTTCCTTCTCTTGATTGCCAGACGGGTTGATGAGGGACGTGTGTATAGCGTACTTATTTGTGCAAGTCTCCTGTGTAAATGAGAAGCTGGGTAAGTGTGGTTAGGAGGACTTATAACTAGCGGTTCAGTTGTAACAAGGGACTGGTTGAGCTGATGTTACCTTGGAGGGAATTTCAGGGCATGGCCCGTGGCCCAGTCGGTGTTCTCTTTAATAACTGAGTGAAGACCTAGAGAGCTTATCGAATGTGTTGATGAAGGGAACTAAATATATTAGACCAATCAGAATTCAAAAAGCTCTTGAGAGGCAGCGGCCATCTAACAAGATGAAATCTAATAGCGTGAAATGAACAAGTCGTGCTTGGAATTAAGAAGGCTCCAGGCTCTCCCTCGTGCCAGGGAAGCATCTGACAGGCAGCTTGCACTCAGCAGCACTGCGGTGTAGGTGACAGAACAGACCGTCTGATTTCCGATGCCTTAGGAGCAGCAAGCTGGGGTCCAGAACGAGGCCACATCTGCAGTGCTGCATTCAGCACTGGGGGCTGTGGGAGGTGAATCCCCACGTGTCACCCCAATACTCACACCCCAAGGGGAAGGCCTTGCTGCTCACTGTTTCCTCATGTCAGCCTGGGACCCCTGGTGGCCGCCATCCTCGTCCACTTGCCGGGGGGGCGTTTTGGTGTGTCTACTGAGAGATGCTGCCATCTCGGGGCCTTGATGTTGCTGTGGCCCCAAAGAGTGAATCTGCTGCAAGGTACACCTTCCAGGGAGACTTCAGGCTCAACCTCAGGGACTGCTTCGAGGCCCCAGAAATGCCATCTGTGCCTAAGGGTTGACTTTAGTCGCTGCTAAAACCAGGACGCAAAGCTCGAGGCAGCATAATGACCGAAGGCACATCACGGTCGCCCAGACACCCCAGGGAGCATTTCTTGACCGTGTGCGTCTTCCAAGTACTTACTGTGCTCAGATTATTCCAGGAATGCTTTTGGCTAGAGAATTCTTCCTGCAGAGGGTTCCGGCTTCAGAGGGGCTGGTGGGATGGCACAGTGGGAGATGAAGTTAGCAGCACCCTCCAGCCCTGCTACGTGACAGAAAAGAACCCTGGGGGGAACCGACATCTCCTCTCCGCTCCCCGCCGCCACCGCTCATCCTGAGGAAGGTGACATGGCTGAACCTTCTAGTACTCTTCTCCTGGAGGGTGAGGAATAGTGTCCCCCAAAGAGACAGAGAGTTCTCCTCAGACCCAGAGGGAAGGGGCTGTGAAAAGCACAGAGCCATCTGCTGTCCAGAGGTCCCTGCACTCCCAGAGCCCAGGCTCTGGGGGAGATCTGTGGTCGCCTGTAGTCAGTCACAGGAGGGGATGCGGCAGGATTCACGGGGGACAGGAGGCGGGTGGGCCGTGGTAGGGCTTGTGGACGGGGCCGAGGATCTATCCTGAAGATGCATGGCCTTCGGAGCAGGAAGAGAGCACCCAGCTGGGCCAGAGAGCGTCCTGGGAGCAAGGACTTCCTAGGATTTGTTGTCACTAGTTAGAGGGACTCGACTTGAATCCGTTTATGGGAAGGAAGAATGGAGGGGGGGAGGGAGGGCAGAGGTGCTGAGGAAGCAGCGGGCCCGGGCAGCTCCCTGAGCAGGAAGTTGCGTCCTGAACGCATGGCTCCTCTCCCCCAGCCCCGTGACCTGTCCTCAGCCCCCAGCTGGCCAGTGGCCCAAAGTCCTGGAGGATGGCCGCCAGCTAGGTCACTGAGACCTTCTCACACAGCGACATAAACTAGGAATTACTGAGATGGTCACTTGGCTGGTAGCAGGGGGCGAAAGGGGACCCCCTGCAAAAAAAGAGGAGACAGAGCAGTGTCTGGCCACGTGAGTGGGGTACACTTTCATGGCTCCGGGGCAGCCCCACGTCCTGGGCCCAGGGTGCCTCGGGTACTTCCGGTGCCCACCCACTTCCCAGCGTCTGTGGGGCGCAGCTGTGCAGCCACTCGTGTGGCCTGTGGCCCTGAGTGTCCTTGTGGAAAACCTGGAGACCTGAATGGCCCCTGGCTTAGTGCCCCCTCCGCCCACGATGCTGAGTCCAGGTGCCCCGACGGGCTCTGGCTCCGTGGAGGGTAATCAGAGGCGAAGGTGCTCAGAGCAGGAGCCTGCAGCTGTCTCTCCAGTCAGGGCGGTGGATATTTATATTTTTGTCAAAAATAGCTATGTTTAAAAAAAAAAAAAAGGCTCTAGAAAGCAAAGAAACTTTTAAAACTAGGAATGTCTTCAGTGAAGGAAATAAGCACTTTCCAAACCCTTAGAAGCTGTCCCCATCTCCTGAGGTTCCGGGCCAGCAGGGGAACCCAGCAGTCAGGGGACAGAGGATTCGCCTCCGCTGTTGCTTTTGAGTTTCTGGGGAAACTTGAAACACATCCAGAATCTTCTGAAAAAGCTGAGGTGGTGATGTGTAGATTTTTATTACAAAGAGGTCAGAGCTGTGGCTTTGAGCATCCTGTCCCCGCAGCATGGGGGTGTCCCCAGATTCTGCCGCCTGCTCCCTCTCCCTGAGCGGAGGCAGCTCTCCTCCCCTCGCCACGCAGATCCTCGCTGGCTCCCAGGCCCAGCTCAGGAACCGCATCCACCAGGGCGAGACAAGACTGCAATCTTCTTTGCTCTGCTCTCCACCTGCCTTTCCCAGGGGCCAGCTTCTCCCCTACTCAGCGCATGGGATTCTGGGGGAGGAAGCCACTCACAGACCCCTCCCCATCCCAGACAGGCCCATAGCCTGTCGCTTTTGCTGGGCTAACCTGCAAAGATCCGGCTCTTTCCTGAGATCTTTCTAACAGGAGTACGGGAAAGCTATTTTCCCTCCTTGGTCCTGAGGCGGTGGTTTGTCAGCCCAGATCTGCCAATGGCCAAGGTCCCCCCACTCATGGAGACACGAGGATGGAGCAAGACATCAGCACACGGGGAAGAGTAGAGGTGAGAGAGGGAGGGAGGATGTCACCCGTCACCCCCAAGGCAGTACCACCCCTGCCCATCCCACAGTTTAAATGCATGAGCCATCTATGCTCCTCTCCCCTCTCTCCCTCCCCCTCTCCCTGCCTTTTTTTCTTTCTTCCTTTTCATAAACTTGTTCAAGTTGAGATTCTCTCACTAATAAGAAAAAATCCTAAGTAAATATTTGCTCCCAAAGCCTCCTCTGAGTCATCCTATCTTCACTGTTCTTCCCACCTATGAACAATATCCGCCATCTACTGAGCTTCTACAACGCGTCAGACACAGACTAGATCCTTACGTACATTGCATGTACACATACACATACATATATACACACACTCACACACACGTGTGCATGCGCCAGGCCTGGGCACACGAGTGATTGTTTTCCACCTGTGACAAGTGATGGATCTGCCTCCTACGTGTCTCAGGATTTCATCTCTTCCAGCCCCGTCCTCCCAGCTTCCCACTCCACCCGACCCCTCCTGTCTCACCTGACGGTAGTGGAGAACACTATTTAGAAGAAAAAATGTAGGTGTATATATGCACAGTGATTTCAATGAAAACTTTTTTTTACATTAAAAAGTTCAAGGGAATCCCCTGGTGGTCCAGTGGTTAGGGCTCCGCGCTTTCACTGCCTGGGATCGATCCCTGATTGGGGAACTAAGATCCCACGAGCCTCACAGCATGGCCAAATAAATAAATAAATAAATAAGAAGTTCCAGAAAAGGTTAACATACATACAAAACCCCTTTCTTTTCCCACCAATAAAAGATTGTAAGTATGGACCCTCCAGGTGGGTGCAGGGCCTTCGAGCATGTGGCAGGGCACCAAAAGCATGCTGGGAGTTGCTAGCTGGTTCATGAGGAGCCAGTTAGAGAATGAGAAACTAAGGCTGAAGGCTCAGGACTTACGTCTAAGTTTCTCCTTTTTAGCCGTTGTGAGAACTGCACCCAGAGGTTAGTGTCCCAAAGTCCCTGGGAATTCTCTGTGATTCTGGACCCTCAGTCAGTGTCCTGCCGTCCAGCCCCACTAAATTCTCCACAAAGCAAGGCCAGTGGCCCAAGTCCCTTCACAGAGGGAACTAGGCTTCTCAGACATGAAACTCTCCCCCAAATAGCACCAGCTCCGATAATATTTTTATTTCCCTCGTGCCATCTCTGGCCCTGTTCCTGGGAAATTTCATCGCACAGGGAAGGAAGAGTTAGAAGCAGCAAGCTGCTAATGGACATGAAGCACACCTGCATATTGGCCCCCTCTTCCACCTCCCACCTTCTACCTAAAATGGGAAATATTCTGTGCAAAGGACCATCTCGGAACCTAGGATAGAAGCAAAGTTTGTGTCCGTTGGCTTCCTGCCTGTCTGAAAGGCTGGTTACTAGTCATGAAAATAAGCACAAGTCAAAGAATTTCATCTGGACCAGAAAGAAGCTAGACAGAAAGAGAACAAACATATGGAAGAAGACGAACAGCCAAGCCTCTCGAAGCGATGCTGACACTTGGGTGGACTGACAAAGATTTCCAAAATGTCTCTCAATTTCAGCGAAAGCATTAACCTTCAGACTCTGTTCTCTCTTTGCTGTGAGACCCAAGAGGCACTGTTTGCTGTGGCCGTATGGCAGCCCAGAGTCCTGAGGCCCCAGGTCATTTGGGAGCATGTCTGGAAACATC
The DNA here is from genome assembly GCF_965194825.1 of Balaenoptera physalus. NCBI lineage: Eukaryota > Metazoa > Chordata > Mammalia > Artiodactyla > Balaenopteridae > Balaenoptera > Balaenoptera physalus. The sequence continues at coordinate 25,031,154 of NC_138882.1, forward strand.
TGTGGGAGCCATACTTTGCAGAGGTGAGGAACACTGCGTGTGCCAAGGACCACGGTGTAAGGAAAGAAGTCACTGCGGGTCACTGGCCTCAACTGCTGCCTTGGCCTCGAGGTCCCAGCCTGGGAATTGGTCCCCGTGGAGGTGGCCTGCCCTGAGTGCCCAGTTGGAGAGATCAAATTCTCTACTGACAGTAGTTTGGTTTGAGTGGTGAAGGTCAAGACCATCCCGTTCAAAACTCACCTCCCCAGATTGCTTTCCACACTCATTTCCTGTCAATCATGCCATTATTACATCCTCCTCAGGACACAGGCAGACCATCTGCTTTTGCAGGATTTGATGCAAAAAAATTGAGCCTTTAAATGTATGTTTTTCACTATAATAGCAATACATGTTCATGAAAACATTTTGGAAAATGTAAAAAGGCAGTTAAAATAAAAGGTTATTTGTTGGTTGAAAATTACTTTTCTGCATGTCAAGTGGCTCTTCATAAAATCTCAGAGTTGGGAGGGAGCTTGGAGGTCACGGTGCCCCAACCCCTACCTTTTCTGTGAATGCCCCCTACCGTCTGCCAGATGAGTGGTCATGAAGCTTCTGTGTAGATTCCTCCAATGACCAGGGACTCGCTACCTTATTCCTCTGTGGGATGGAAAGAGAATTGTGAGAGACTGTTGGTTGAGTCATAACCTACTTTCCTGTAACTTCTCCCCATCAGTCCCAGTGGTTCTTTCCAGAGTTAAAGAATGAGGATAAGATGGGAGTACAGGAGGTCCTCTCCCTCTTCTACTAGATAGCTAGCCCCTCGATCATCTGAAGGTGTCTCTCTTTTCTCCATCTCCCCTTCTCTTCTGCAAGGTAAATACCTTTGGTCCTTTTAACCGTCACCCATGTGACCTGGATTCCAGACATGCCCATGTTTTGAACAAGGAATCCTAGTCCAAGTGTTTTGACTGCTGATAAGTGTATGTGTGTGTGGGTGTCTCACCAACTAGATCTCAAGTCTCAGTGCCCCACACTCCAGTGCCTTGAGATTAGAAAAGAGCTGGGGTCACCACAGCTCTGTCCTTGCAATGGTCACCTCACTGCCCAGCACAGGTTTAGACGCAGCCATGAAATAAATGAATCCTCGCCAACCACCTCGGCCTCCCTTCCTGAGTGATTGCAACCCCAGGCTCAAGACTCCCCACACTCCCAACACCCCGAGCCCTGAGAGAGCCTGAGCCAACTCTCACCCTTCCGTGCAGATGCTAGAACTTTCAGCCCTGCCACTGCTGGCGCATGCACTCTGTTCTCTCCCGAACGAACGGGCCAAGGGAAGGAGCCTCTTCCATAGCCACTGTCGCCTGCCAGAGGCAGGTGGATGCTGGCTGGGAGGACTCCAGCTCCTCTCTGGAAGGCTCTGCTGCAGGAAAGCCTGCGGCTCTTTCACCAGGGAAGGAGCTCTTGTCAACCTAGTGCAGGGGAAGCCGGAAACTGAGTAGGGAGGAAGGGGAGAGGAAGGGAGAAGCTTAAAATAAAGAAGGGGCCCCAGAGAGAGAATTCACTGACTGGGATTTTGCAGAAGAAATAGGGGAGGAGGGAGGGAGGGAGGGAAAGGTCCGGATGCCATTCCTTTCTTTTTAAACTGAGAGGCAAGTCAAAATGTTTCTTTCTTCTGTCCCTGAGGGTCTTGCCTCTGAGTCGGGTAACACAGTGGGAAAGAACAGGACCCACCGAGCTACTAACTAGCTGAGTAAGCTGATACCTATCCGTGACTTCCCTGAGTTTTGGTGTATCTTTCAGGCATATCAGCCAGAGAAGCAGAACCAGTAGGAGACATAGATAGCAAGGAAACGGTTTAGGCAATTGTGGCAAATCCAAAACCTGCAGGGCAGGCCACCAGGAAGGGCATGCTGGAATGCTTGGGCGTGAGCAGAAGCTACCACGCACAGGTGAAGTTGCTTCTCCTGGGAAGTCTCAGTTCTGCTCCTATAGTCTTTCAACTGATTGAATCCAGCCCTCCAGGTTATCTAGGATAATCTTCCTTACTGAAAGTCAACTGATTATGGACTTAAAACATATCTATAAAATACCTTCACAGCAACATGAGGTTGACACACAGAACTGACCATCACACTTGGTTTCTGTAAATAATAACCATGTTTAAGGATAAATGAAATAACACGTGCACAATGCCTAGAACAGAGCTGATATAGAGCAGGCAAAGGGTAAAGGGTGGTGATGCATAAAAAAGAAATGTAGAAGGAATTAGTCCAAGACACTAACAGTGATGCTGGGTGATTTATTTTCTTTATGTTCCAGGCTTTTTTATTCGTAACAGTGATCAATTAATTTTTCAGTCAGGTTTTTTGAGAAATAATTTACATAATTCACCCTTTATAGGGAATAGTTCTATATACAGTCCTATGTACAATTTGTCAAACACATACAGCTGTATAACCATGACCACCATGAAGATATAGAAGAGTTCCTTCACACCAAAGAGTTTCCTGTGTTCAAGCCCTGACCCGAACCTCAGCTTTTGGCAACCACTGCTGTTTTCTGTCACTGTAGCATTTACATTCCCAGGATGTCATATCATGAGAATCATATATAATTATAACTAGAATAATTGTTTCTTTCACTTAGCATAATGCATTTCTGATTCACCCATGTCGTTGCCTGTACCAGTAGTTTGTTCCTGTTCATTGCTGAGTAGTATTTCACTGTAAGGATAACCACAGTTTTTATGTATTCACAAGTTGACGGAGATAAGCAGAGTTTTCAGTTTTTCATGATCGTGAATAAAGCTGTTACACACATTTGGGAATGTTCTTGTGCGAACATAAAACATTCATTTCTTTTGGGTAACTACAAGAGATTGTGGGATTGTTGGATTGTATGACAAGCGTATGTTTCTTTTACCTTCAGCATCCCCTTCAGCAGTGAGTCAGGGTCCCACTTGCTCTGTATCCTCACCAGCACTTGCAATCACAGTTTGTTTTTTCAAGCCATTCTAATAGGTAAGTAGTAGCAGCTCATTATGGTTTTAATTTGCATTTTCCGTATGACTAAAGATGTTGAGTATCTTTTTATGTGCTTATTTCCTATCTTATTTGGTGAGATGTCTGTTCAGATGTTTTGCCCATTTGGCGGAAGGTTATTCGTTTTCATATTGATGAGTTTCTGATGCCTATCAATGGATGAATAGACAAAGAAAACATAGAATAGACATACAATGGAATAGTATTTAGCTTTAAAAAGAAGGAAGTCCTGTCATGTGCTATAACATGGATGAAACTTGAGTACATTCTGCTAAGTAAAATAAGCCAGTCACGGAATGACAAATACTGTATGATTCCACTTACACAAGGTATTTAAAGTAGTTGAACTCACAGAAGCAGAGAGTACAATGGTGGTTGTCAGGGGCTGGATGGAGAAGGAAACGGAGAATTGCTGTTTAGTGAGTACAGAGCTTCAGTCAGGCAAAATGAAAAAATTCTAGAGATTTATTGTACAACAATGTGCATAGAGTTAACAGTAGTGTAATGTACATTTAAAACTTTGTTAAGAAGGTAGATTTCATGTTATGTGTTTTTTACCACACAAAATTTTTTTAAAATATATTCTGGATACAATGGTTGCATCCTTTGTCAGATACGTGTTTTGCAAATATTTTTTTCTCAGCCTGTGGCTTGTCTTTTCATTTTCTTAATAATATTGTTAAAAGAACAGAAGTTTTGGGGACTTCCCTGGTGGCGCAGTGGTTAAGAATCTGCCTGCCAATGCAGGGGACGTAGGTTCGAGCCCTGGTCCGGGAAGATCCCACATGCCCCAGAGCAGCTAAGCCAGTGCGCCACAACTACTGAGTCCGTGTGCCACAGCTACTGAAGCCTGCGTGCCTAGAGCCTGTGCTCCACAACAAGAGAAGCCACCACAATGAGAAGCCACCACAATGAGAAGCCCATGCAACGCAACGAAGAGTAGCCCCTGCTCGCTGCAACTAGACAAAGCCTGTGCGCAGCAACAAAGACCCAACGCAGCCAAAAATAAGTTAATTAATTAATTAGTTAATTAATTAAAAAAAGAACAGAAGTTTCTCTGCCTAACTCCAAATCACAAAGATGCTATCCCATATTTTCTTCTGGAAGTTTTATAGTTTTAGGTTTTACATGAGTTTACATGAGTTCAGTTTGCATGAGTTCACTTTTGTATGTGATGCAAAGTTTGAGTCAAGGTTGTTTATTTTGTGTATGGATGTCCAATTGTTCCAGCACTATTTGTTGAAAGAACTATCCCTTCTTCTTTGAGTTACTTTTGCATTTTTGTTGAAAATGAATTCATAATCTGTGTATAGATCTCTTTCTGAACTCTCTCTCATGTCCCACTGATTTATGTGTTATTCTTTTTAATTTATTTTTTAAAATTGAAGTATAGTTGATTTACAATGTTGTGTTAATTTCTGCTGTACAGCAAAGTGATTCAGTTATACATATATGTACATTCTTTTAAAAATGCTTTTCCATTATGGTTTATCTCAGGATATTGAATATAGTTCCCTGTGCTATACAGTAGGGCCTTGCTGTTTATCCATTCTATCTATAATGGTTTGCATCTGCTAATCCCAAACTCCAGATCTATCCCTCCCCCACCTCCCCTCCCCCTTGGCAACCACAAGTCTGTTCTCTATGACTGTGAGTCTGTTTCTGTTTCGCAGATAGGTTCATTTGTGTCATATTTTAGATTCCATATATAAGTGATATCATATGGTATTTGTCTTTCTTTTTCTGACTTACTTCACTTAGTATGATAATCTCTAGTTGCATCCATGTTACTGAAAATGGTATCACTTCGTTCTTTTTTATGGCTGAGTAGTATTCCACTATATATATGTACTTATGTATCTATTCTTGCATTGGTGCCACATTGTCTCAATTACTCTAGCTTTATAGTAAGTAATGAAATCAGGTAGTGAGTCCTCCAACTTTGTTCTTTTTCAAAATTGTTTTGGCTATTCTAATTACTTTGTCTTACCATGTATATTTTAGGATAAACTTATCAGTTTTTACCCCAAAAAAATCCTTCTAGGATTTTGATTACATGAATTTTGAGACTTGACGTCTTAACAAGATTGAGTCTTCCCATTCATGAATATGTTGTATCAATCCATGTATTTAGTGCTTCTTTGATTTCTTTCATCAGCACTTTACAGTTTTCAGCATATAGATCCTGCACATATTTTGTTAGATTTATACCTAAGTATTTCATCATTTTTGGAATGATTTATGGTAAATGGTACTTTTTTTTTTTTAAGACAATCAGATGTTTTTATTTATTTATTTATTTATGGCTGTGTTGGGTCTTCATTTCTATGTGAGGGCTTTCTCTAGCTGTGGCAAGTGGGGGCCACTCTTCATTGCGGTGCGCGGGCCTCTTACTATCGCAGCCTCTCCCGCCATGGAGCACAGGCTCCAGACACGCAGGCTCAGTAACTGTGGCTCACGGGCCCAGTTGCTCCACGGCATGTGGGATCTTCCCAGACCAGGGCTCAAACCTGTGTCCCCTGCATTGGCAGGCAGATTCTCAACCACTGTGCCACCAGGGAAGCCTGGTACTGTTCTTAAAAGATCAATATCTGTTTGTTCATCACTAGTATATAGAAAAAATAATTGATTTTTGTGTATTTACCTTGTATCCTGAGACATTGCTAAACTCACCTGTTAGTTTTAGTTGTTTTTTTGTAAGGTTCTTTTGGATTTTCTGAGTAGACAAAAATGTCATCTGCAAATAGAGAACATTTTATTTTTTTCCTTTGCAATCTGCATGTTTTTAATTTCTTTTTCTGGCCTTATTTCAGTGGATACGACCTTCAGTACAATGTTGAATAGGAGTGGTGAGAGAACATATCCTTGCCTTGTTCCCATTCTTACGAGAAAAACACTTAGTCTTTCACCATTAAGTATGATGCTAGTTGCAGTTTTTTTGTAGAAGCCTTTATTATGTTAAGGAGTTTTTTTGATTCCTATTTACCTGGAATTGAATGTTGAATGGATGATGAATTTTGTTAAATAATTTCTTGGCATCTATTAATATGATCATATATCTTTTCTTATTTAGTCTATTGATATGATGAATTGCATTGATTAACTTTCAAATCTGAGCTAGTCTCACATCCCAAGGATAATCCCCATATGGTCATGATGTATTATTCTTTTTGCATATTGCTGGACATGATTTGCTAACACTTCGTTGAAAATATTTGTGTCTATGTTCCTGAAAGTAATTGATCTGTCATTTTCTTGTAATGGCTTGTCTGGTTTTGATAATAGGGTAGTGCTGACCTCACAAAATGAGTTGGAAAGTGTTCCCTTCTCTTCTACATTCTGGAAAAGTTAGTATAGAATTTGTATTTTTGTTTCTTTCAACAATTAGTAGATTTTGCTAATGAAGCCATCATGGCCTGAATTATTCTCTGTGGAAAGATTTTTTCTTTTTTTGCATATACATATTTTATTTATTTATTTATTTATACAGCAAGTTCTTATTAGTTGTCTATTTTATACATATTAGTGTATATATGTCAATCTCCCAATTCATGCCCAAACCACCCTCCTCTCCCCCCTTGGTGTCCATATGTTTGTTTTCTACATCTGTGTCTCTATTTCTGCCTTGCAAACCAGTCCACCTGTACCATTTTTCTAGGTTCCACATATATGCGTTAATATACGGTATTTGTTTTTCTCTTTCTGACTTACTTCACTCTGTATGACAGTCTCTAGGTCTATCCACGTCTCTACAAATGACCCAATTTTGTCCCTTTTTATGGCTGAGTAATATTCCATTGTATATATGTACCACATCTTCTTTATCCATTCGTCTGTCAATGGGCATTTAGGTTGTTTCCATGACCTGGCTATTGTAAATAGTGCTGCAATGAACATTGGGGTGCATGTGTCTTTTTGAATTATGGTTTTCTCTGGGTATACGCCCAGTAGTGGGATTGCTGGGTCATAAGGTAATTCTATTTTTAGTTTTTTAAGGAATGTCCATACTGTTCTCCATAGTAGCTATATCAATTTACATTCCCACCAAAAGTGCAAGAGGGTTCCCTTTTCTCCACACCCTCTCCAGCATTTGTTGCTTGTAGATTTTCTGATGATGCCCATTCTGACTGGTGTGTGGTGATACCTCATTTTACTTTTGATTTGCATTTCTCTAATGATTAGTGATGTTGAGCGTTCTCTCATGTGTTTGTTGGCAATCTGTATATCTTCTTTGGAGAAATGTCTATTTAGGTCTTCTGCCCATTTTTGGATTGGGTTGTTTATTTTTTTGGTGTTGAGCTGCATGAGCTGCTTGTAAATTTTCGAGATTAATCCTTTGTCAGCTGTTTCATTTGCAAATATTTCCTCCCATTCTGAGGGCTCTCTTTTCATCATGTTTATGGTTACCTTTGCTGTGCAAAAGCTTTTAAGTTTCATTAGGTCCCACTTGTTTATTTTTGTTTTTATTTCCATTTCTCTAGGAGGTGGGTCAAAAAGGATCTTGCTGTGATTTATGTCATAGAGTGTTCTGCCTATATTTTCCTCTAAGAGTTTGATAGTGTGTGGCCTTACATTTAGGTCTCTAATCCATTTTGAGTTTATTTTTGTGTATGGTGTTAGGGAGTGTTCTAATTTCATTCTTTTACATGTAGCTGTCCATTTTTCCCAGCACCACTTATTGAAGAGGTTGTCTTTTCTCCATTGTATATTCTTGCCTCCTTTATCAAAAATAAGGTGACCATATGTACGTGGGTTCATCTCTGGGCTTTCTATCCTGTTCCATTGATCTATATTTCTGTTTTTGTGCCAGTACCATACTGTCCTGATTACTGTAGCTTTGTAGTATAGTCTGAAATCAGGGCAGCTAATTCCTCCAGCTCCATTTTTCTTTCTCAAGATTGCTTTGGCTATTCGGGGTCTTTTGTGTTTCCATACAAATTGTGAAATTTTTTGTTCTAGTTTTGTGGAAAATGCCATTGGTAGTTTGATAGGAATTGCATTCAATCTGTAGATTGCTTTGGGTAGTATAGTCATTTTCACAATGTTGATTCTTCCAGTCCAAGAACATAGTATATCTCTCCATCTGTTTGTATCATCTTTAATTTCTTTCATCAGTGTCTTATAGTTTTCTGTATACAGGTCTTTTTTCTCCTTAGGTAGGTTTATTCCTAGGTATTTTATTCTTTCTGTTGCAGTTGTAAATGGGAGTGTTTCCTTAATATCTCTTTCAGATTTTTCATCATTAGTGTATAAGAATGCAAGAGATTTCTGTGCATTAATTTTGTATCCTGCTACTTTACCAAATTCATTGATTAGTTCTAGTAGTTTTCTGGTAGCGTCCTTAGGATTCTCTATGTATAGTATCATGTCACTGTAAAACAGTGACAGTTTTACTTCTTCTTTTTCAAGGTGTATTCCTTATATATCTTTTTCTTCACTGACTGCCATGACTAGGACTTCCAAAACTATGTTGAATAATAGTGGTGAGAGTGGACATCCTTGTCTTGTTCCTGATCTTAGAGGAAATGCTTTCAGTTTTTCACCATTGAGAACGATGTTGGCTCTGGCTTTGTCATATATGGGCTTTATTATGTTGAGGTAAGTTCCCTCTATGCCCATTTTCTGGAGAGTTTTTATCATAAATGGGTGTTGAATTTTTTCAAAAGCTTTTTCTGCATCTATTGAGATGATCATATGGTTTTTCTCCTTCAATTTGTTAATATAGTGTATCACATTGATTGATTTGCATATATTGAAGAATCCTTGCATTCCTGGGATAAACCCCACTTGATCATGGTGTATGATCCTTTTAATGTGCTGCTGGATTCTGTTTGCTAGCATTTTGTTGAGGATTTTTGCAACTATGTTCATCAGTGATATTGGCCTGTAGTTTTCTTTCTTTGTGACATCTTTGTCTGGTTTTGGTATCAGGGTGATAGTGGCCTCGTAGAATGAGTTTGGAAGTGTTCCTCCTTCTGTATATTTTGGAAGAGTTTGAGAAGGATAAGTGTTAGATCTTCTCTAAATGTTTGATAGAATTTGCTTGTGAAGCCATCTGGTCCTGGGCTTTTGTTTGTTGGAAGATTTTTAATCACAGTTTCAATTTCAGTGCTTGTGATTGGTCTGTTTATATTTTCTATTTCTTCCTGGTTCAGTCTCGGAAGGTTGTGCTTTCCTAAGACTGTGTCCATATCATCCAGTTTGTCCATTTTATTGGCATATAGTTTCTTCTAATAATCTCCCATGATCCTTTGTATTTCTGCAGTGTCAGTTGTTACTTCTCCTTTTTCATTTCTAATTCTATTCAGTTGAGTCTTCTCCCTTTTTTCTTGATGAATCTGGCTAATGGTTTTTCAATTTTGTTTATTTTCTCCAAGAACCAGCTTTTAGTTTTATTGATCTTTGCTATTGTTCCCTTCATTTCTTTTTCATTTATTTCTGATCTGATCTTTATGATTTCTTTCCTTCTGCTAACTTTGGGGGGCTATTTTTTTCTTCTTTCTCTAATTGCTTTAGGTGTAAGATTAGGTTGTTTATTTGAGATGTTTCTTGTTTCTTGAGGTAGGCTTGTATTGCTATAAACTTCCCTCTTAGAACTGCTTTTGCTGCATCCCATAGGTTTTGTGTCGTCGTGTTTTCATTGTCATTTGTTTCTAGGAATTTTTTAATTTCCTCTTTGATTTCTTCAGTGATCTCTTGGTTATTAAGTAGTGTATTATTTAGCTTTCATGTGTTTGTATTTTTACAGATTTTTTTCATGTAATTGATATCTAGTCTCATAGCGTTGTGGTTGGAAAAGATACTTGATACGATTTCAATTTTCTTAAATTTCTCAAGTCTTGATTTGTTACCCAAGATATGGTCTATCCTGGAGAATGTTCTATGAGCACTTGAGAAGAAAGTGTATTCTGTTGTTTTTGGATGGAATGTCCTATAAATATCAATTAAGTCCATCTTGTTTAATGTATCATTTAAAGCTTGTGTTTCCTTATTTATTTTCATTTTGGATGATCTGTCCATTGGTGAAAGTGAGGTGCTAAAGTCCCCTAGTATTATTGTGTTACTGTTGATTTCCCCTCTTATGGCTGTTGGCATTTGCCTTATGTATTGAAGTGCTCCTGTGTTGGGTGCATAAATATTTACAATTGTTATATCTTCTTCTTGGATTGATCCCTTGATCATTGTGTAGTGTCCTTCTTTGTCTCTTGTAATAGTCTTTATTTTAAAGTCTATTTTTTCTGATATGAGAATTGCTACTCCAGCTTTCTTCTGATTTCCATTTGCATGGAATATCTTTTTCCATTCCCTCACTTTCAGACTGTATGTGTCCCCAGGTCTGAAGTGGATCTCTTGTAGTCAGCATTTATACGGGTCTTGTTTCTGTATCCATTCAGCCAGTCTATGTCTTTTGGTTGGAGCATTAATCCATTTACATTTAAGGTAATTATCAATATGTATATTCCTATTACCATTTTCTTAATTGTTTTGGGTTTGTTATTGTAAATCTTCTCCTTCTCTTGTGTTTCCTGAGTAGAGAAGTTCCTTTAGCATTTGTTGTATAGCTGGTTTGGTGGTGCTGAATTCTCTTAGCTTTTGCTTCTCTGTAAAGGTTTTAATTTCTCCATCAAATCTGAATGAGATCCTTGCTGGGTAGATTAATCTTGCTTGTAGGTTTTTCCCTTTCATCACTTTAAAGATGTCCTGCCACTCCCTTCTGGCTTACAGAGTTTCTGCTGAAAGATCAGCTGTTAACCTTATGGGGATTCACTTGTATGTTATTTGTTGTTTTTCCCTTGCTGCTTTTAATATTTTTTCTTTATATTTAATTTTTGATAGTTTGATTAATATGTTTCTTGGCGTGTTTCTCCTTGGATTTATCCTGTATGGGACTCTCTGTGCTTCCTGGACTTGATTAACTATTTCCTTTCCCATATTAAGGAAGTTTTCAACTATAATCTCTTCAAATATTTTCTCAGTCCCTTTCTTTTTCTCTTCTTCTTCTGTGACCCCTATAATTCGAATGTTGGTGCATTTAATGTTGTCCCAGAGGTCTCTGAGACTGTCCTCAATTCTTTTCATTCTTTTTCTTTATTCTGCTCACTGGCAGTTATTTCTACCATTTTATCTTCCAGCTCACTTATCCGTTCTTTTGTCTCAGTTTCTGCTATTGATTCCTTCTAGATAATTTTTTATTTCATTTATTGTGTTGTTCATCAGTTTGTTTGCTCTTTAGTTCTTCTAGGTCCTTGTTAAACGTTTCTTGTATTTTCTCCATTTGACTTCCAAGATTTTGGATCATCTTTACTGTCATTACTCTGAATTCTTTTTCAGGTAGATTGCTTATTGCCTCTTCATTTGTTTGGTCTGGTGGGTTTTTACCTTGCTCCTTCATCTGCTGTGTGTTTCTCTGTCTTCTCATTTCGCTTAACTTATTGTGTTTGGGGTCTCCTTTTTGCAAGCTGCAGGTTCGTAGTTCCCGTTTTTTTGGTGTCTGCCCCCAGTGGCTAAGGTTGGTTCAGTGGGTTGTGTAGACTTCCTGGTGGAGGGGACTAGTGCCTGTGTTCTGGTGGATGAGGCTGGATCTTGTCTTTCTGGTGGGCAGTACTGTGTCCGGTGGTGTGTTTTCGAGTGTCTGTGACCTTATTATGATTTTAGGCAGCCTCTCTGCTAATTGGTGGGGTTGTGTCCCTATCTTGCTAGTTGTTTGGCATAGGGTGTCCAGCACTGTAGCTTGCTGGTCGTTGAGTGGAGCTGGGTCTTAGTGTTGAGATGCAGATCTCTGGGAGAGCTTTCGCCATTTGATATTATATGGATCTGGGAGGTCTCTGGTGGACCATTGTCCTGAACTTGGCTCTCCCACCTCAGAGGCACAGGCCTGACAGCTGGGCAGAGCACCAAGACCTTGTCAGCCACATGGCTCAGAAGAAAACAGAGAAAGAAAGAAGGAAAGAAAGAAAGAAAGAAAGAAAAGTTATTAAAATAAAAAATAATTATTAAAAATAAAAAAAAAGTAATAAAAGAAAGAAGAGAGCAACCAAGCCAAAAAACAAATCCACCAATGATAACAAGCACTAAAAACTATACTAAAAAAAAAACGGACAGACAGAACCCTAGGACTAATGGTAAAAGCAAAGCTATACAGACAAAATCACACACAGGAGCATACACATACACACTCACAAAAAGAGAAAAAGGAAATATATATATATATATATATATATATATATATATATATATATATATATCGTTGCTCCCAAAGTCCACCACCTCAATTTGGGATGATTCATTGTCTATTCAGGTCTTCCACAGATGCAGGGTACATCAAGGTGATTTTGGAGATTTAATCCACTTCTCCTGACACTGCTGGGAGAGATTTCCCTTTCTATTGTTTGCACAGCTCCTGGGGTTCAGCTTTGGATTTGGACCCACCTCTGTGTGTAGGTCACCTGAGCGCATCTGTTCCCCACCCAGACAGGACGGGGTTAAAGTAGCAGCTGATTAGGGGGCTCTGGCTCACTCAGGCCGGGGGGAGGGAGGGGTATGGAATGCGGGGCGAGCCTGCGGCAGCAGAGGCCAGCATGACGTTGCAACAGCCTGAGGCGCACCGTGTGTTCTCCCGGGGAAGTTGTCCCTGGATCACGGGACCCTGGCAGTGGCGGGCTGCACAGGCTCCCAGGAGGGGTGCTGTGGATAGTGACCTGTGCTCGCACACAGGCTTCTTGGTGGTGGCAGCAGCAGCCGTAGCGTCCCATGCCCGTCTCTGGTGTCTGCACTGGTAGCCATGGCTCGCATCCATCTCTGGAGCTTGTTTAGGTAGTGGTCTGAATCCCCTCTCCTTGCGCACCCCAAAACAATGGTCTCTTGCCTCTTAGGCAGGTCCAGACTTTTCCCCGGAGTCCCTCCCTGCTAGCTGTGGTGCACTAGCCCCCTTCAGGCTGTGTTCACGTAGCCAACCCCAGTCCTCTCCCTGGGTTCTGACCTCCGAAGCCCGAGCCTCAGCTCCCAGCCCCCGCCCACCCCGGCGGGTGAGCAGAGAAGTCTCTCAGGCTGGTGAGTGCTGGTCGGCACCGATCCTCTGTGCGGGAATCTCTCCGCTTTGCCCTCTGCACCCCTGTTGCAGCTCTCTCCTCTGTCACTCTGAAGCCTCCCCCCCACCCCCCACTCCCCTTCTCCACCAGCAAAGGAGCTTCCTAGTGTGTGGAGACTTTTCCTCATTCACAGCTCCCTCCCAGTGGTGCAGGTCCCATCCCTTTTCTTTTGTCTCTGTGTTTTTCTTTTTTCTTTTGCCCTACCCGGGCACGTGGGGAGTTTTTTGCCTTCTGGGAAGTCTGATGTCTTCTATCAGCGTTCAGTAGGTGTTCTGTAGGAGTTGTTCCACATGTAGATGTATTTCTGATGTATTTGTGGGGAGGAGGGTGATCTCTACGTCTTACTCTTCTGCCATCTTGAAGGTCTCTCCATGGGTCTTGTTTTTATATCCATTCAGTGAGCCTGTGTCTTTTGTTTGGAGCATTTAATCCATTCGCATTTAAGGTAATTATCGATATGTATGTTCCTGTTACCATTTTCTTCATTGTTTGGGGTTTGTTTTTGTAGGTCCTTTTCTTCTCTTGTGTTTCCCACTTAGAGAAGTTCCTTTAGCATTTGTTGTAGAGCTGGTTTGGTGGTGCTGAATTCTGTTAACTTTTGCTTGTCTGTAAAGCTTTTGATTTCTCCATCAAATCTGAATGAGATCCTTGCTGGGTAGAGTAATCTTGGTTGTAGGTTCTTCCCTTTCATCACTTTAAATATATCGTACCACTCCCTTCTGGCTTATAGAGTTTCTGCTGAGAAATCAGCTGTTAACCTTATGGGAGTTCCCTTGTATGTCATTTGTCATTTTACCCTTGTTGCTTTTAATCATATTTCTTTGTCTTTAATTTTTGTCACTTTGATTACTATGCATCTTGGTGTGTTTCTCCTTGGGCTTATCCTGCCTGGGACTCTCTGTGCTTCCTGGACTTGGGTGGCTATTTCCTTTCCCATGTTAGGGAAGTTTTCAACGATAATCTCTTCAAATGTTTTCTCGGGTCCTTTCTCTCTCTCTTCTCCTTCTGAGACCCCTATATGTTGTTGCGTTTAATGTTGTCCCAGAGGTCTCTTATGCTGTCTTCATTTCTTTTCATTCTTTTTTCTTTATTCTGTTCCGTGGCAGTAAATTCCACCATTCTGTTTTCCAGGTCACTTATCTGTTCTTCTGCCTCAGTTATTCTGTTATTGATTCCTCCTAGTGTATTTTTCATTTCAGTTATTGTATTGTTCATCTCTGTTTGTTCCTTAATTCTTCTAGGTGTTTGTTCTTTAATTCTTCTAGGTCTTTGTTAAACATTTCTTGCATCTTCTCATTCTTTGCCTCCATTCTTTTTCCGAGGTCCTGGATCATCTTCACTATCATTATTCTGAATTCTTTTTCTGGAAGGTTGCCTATCTCCACTTCATTTAGTTGTTTTTCTGGGGTTTTATCTTGTTCCTTCACCTGGTACATAGTCCTCTACCTTTTCATTTTGTCTATCTTTCTGTGAATGTGGTTTTCGTTCCACAGGCTGCAGGATTGTAGTTTTCTTGCTTCTGCTATTGGCCCTCTGGTGGTTGAGGCTATCTAAGAGGCTTGTGCAAGCTTCCTGATGAGAGGGACTGGAGGTGGGTAGAGCTGCGTGTTGCTCTGATGGGTAGAGCTCAGTAAAACTTTAGTCCACTTGTCTGCTGATGGGTGGGGCTGAGTTCCCTCCCTGTTGGTTGTTTGGCCTGAGGTGATCCAGCACTGGAGCCTACAGGCTCTTTGGTGGGGCTAATGGCAGACTCCAGGAGGGCTTACGCCAAGGAGTACTTCCCAGAACTTCTGCTGCCAGTGTCCTTGTCCCCGCAGTGAGCCACAGCTGCCGCCTCTGCAGGAGACCCTCCAACACTAGCAGGTAGATCTGGTTCAGTCTCCTATGGGGTCACTGCTCCTTCCCCTGGGTCCTGATGTGCACACTACTTTGTGTGTTTCCCCCCAGAGTGGAGTTTCTGCTTCCCCCAGTCCTGTCGAAGTCCTGCAATCAAATCCCGCTAGTCTTCAAAGTCTGATTCTCTGAGAATTCCTCCTCCCGTTGCTGGACCCCCAGGTTCAGAAGCCTGACATGTGGCTCAGAACCTTCACTCCACTGGGTGGACTTCTGTGGTATAATTGTTCTCCAGTTTGTGAGTCACCCACCCAGCAGTTATGGGATTTGATTTTATTGTGATTGCGCCCCTCCTACTGTCTCACTGCAGCTTTTCCTTTGTCCTTGGATGTGGGGTATCTTTTTGGTGAGTTCCAGTGTCTTCCTGTTGATGATTGTTCAGCAGTTAGTTGTGATTCTGGTGCTCTCACAAGAGGGAGTGAGTGCACGTCCTTCTACTCTGCCATCTTGAACCAATTGATGTGGAAAGATTTTTAACTACAAATTAATTTTCTTTAAGAGATATAGGACTATTCAATTTATTTATTTCTTCTTGAGTGAGCATTGGTAGCTTGTCCATTCTATCTGAGTTGTTAATTTAAAGTTATTTATTTTAAAAAAAGTTATTTATAATATTTATTTCTTATCCTTTTAAATGATGCACTATTATCCCTTATAAGGATAGTTACCATCATCAATTTTAGAACATATTCATCACTCCAAAAGGAAACTCAATAACAGTTAGCAGTCACTCTCCCTTTCATCCCAATCCCCCTAGCTCTAGACAACCACTTATTTACTTCCTGTCTCTACAAATTTGCCTATTCTGGATGTCTTATACAAATGGAACCATTTGATATGTTGTCTGGCTTCTTTCACTTAGCATAATGTGTTCAGGGTTTGTCCATGTTGTAGCATGTATCAGTACTTCATTCATTTTTATTTTCAAATAATATTCTATTGTATGGATATACCAATTTTATTTATCCATTCACTAGTTGATGGACATTTGTATTGTTTCCACTTATGACAATTATAAATAATGGTGTTGTGAACATTTGTGTACAAGTTTTTGTGTGGACATATGTTTTTATTTCTCTTGGGTATAAACCTATAGTGGAATTTCTAGATCATATGGTAATTCCATATTTACCCTGTTGAGGAACTGTGAGAATGTTTTTCAAAGTGCCCATTTTTCATTCCCACCAACTATTTATTTTTTTGTATGGTGTGAGAGAGTAGTTCAGTTTGATTATTTTGCAAGTATCTGTCCAGTTTTCCCAACACCATTTATTGAAGAGTCTGTATATTACCCTTTATATATTCTTGACTCCCTTGTCATAGATTAATTGACCTATAAGTGTGGGTTTATTTCCGGGCTTTCTATTCTGTTCCATTGATCTATGTGTCTATACCTACTGTTATGATTACTGTAGCTTTGTAGTGTTGTTTGAAATCAGGATGTGCGAAACCTCCAACTTTGTTCTTCTTTCTCAAAATTGTTTTGGCTATTTGGGGGTATTTTGTGTTTCCATACAGATTTTAGAATTATTTGTCCCAGTCTTGTGAAAAATGCCTTTAGTATTTTGATAGGGATTGCATTAAATCTGTACAATGCCTTGGAGAGTATGGTCAGTTTAACAATATTAATATTTCCAATCCATGAGGACGGTATCTTTTCATTTGTTTTTGTCATCTTCAATTTTTTTCATCAGTGTCTTATAGTTTTTTGAGTACAGGTCTATTACCTCCTTGGTTAGATTTATTCCTAGGTATTTTATTCTTTTTGATGTCATTATAAATAGAATTATTTTCTTAATCTCTCTTCTTATAGTTCATTTTTAGTGTATAGAAATACAGCAGATTTCCATATGTTAATTTTGTATCCTGTTACATTACAGAATTCATTTCTTAGTTGTAATATTTTTTGGTGGTGTCCTTAGGATTTTCTATATATAGTATCTTGTCATCTGAAAACAGTGACAGTTTTATTTCTTCCTTTTCAATTTAGATTCTTTTTATATCTTTTTCTTGTCTGATTGCTGTGGATAGGCCTTCCAATAATATGCTGAATAAAAGTGGTGAGGGTGGGCATCCTTGCCTGGTTCCTGATCTTTGTGGAAATGTTTTCATTGCAGAGTATGATGTTGGCTGTGGGTTTGTCTTGTATGGCCTTTACTATGTGGAGGTATATTCCCTACCCACTTTGTTGAGTGTTTTTATCATAAATGGATGTTGGATTTTGTCAAAAGCTTTCTCGGCATTTATTTAGATAATCACATGATTTTTATTCTTCAGTTTGTTAAGGTGTAGTATTGCATTGACTGACTTCCAGATATCAAACCATCCTTGCATCCCTGGGATAAATCCCACTTGATCAAGGTGTATATCTTTAATGTATGATTGAATTGGTTTGCTAATATTTGTTGAGGATTTTTTTCATCTATATTCATCATTGATATTGGCTTGTAATTTTATTTTTTTGTGATATCTTTGTCTGGTTTCCATATCAAGTTGATGCTGGCCTGTACAATGAGTTTGGAAGCATTCCTTCTTCAATTTTTTTAAATAGTTTGAGAAGGATAGGTGTTAACTCTTCTTTAAATGTTTGGTAGAATTCACCTGTGAAGCTATCTGGTCCTGGACTTTTATTTGTTAGGAGTTTTAAAAATATTATTATTATTATTGATTCAAATTAATTACTGGTAGTCAGTCTATTCATATTTTCTATTTCTTCCTGATTCAGTCTTGGAGATTGTAAGATTCTAGGAATTTATCCATTTCTTCTAGGTTGTCCATTGTATTGGCATATAATTGTTCACAGTAGTCTTTTTATGATCCTTTGTATGTCTGTGATGCTGGTTGCAACTTCTCTATTTTCCTTTCTGATTGTATTTATTTGGGCCCTCTATTTATTTTATTTTATTTTTTTTGAGGCATCTGGTTAAAGATTTATCAATTTTGTTTATCTTTTCAAAGAACCAGATCTTAGCCTCATTGATGTTTTCTATTGTTTTTTCAGTCTCCATTTTATTTATTTATGCTCTGATCGTTTTTTAAAATAAATTTATTTATTTTATTTATTTATTTTTGGCTGTGTTGGGTCTTCACTGCCATGCACAGGCTTTCTCTAGTTGCAGCGAGCGGGGGCTACTCTTCGTTGCAGTGCATGGGCTTCTCATTGCAGTGGTTTCTCTTATTGTGGAGCATGGGTTCTAGGCATGCAGGCTCCAGTAGTTGTGGCATGCAGGCTCAGTAGTTGTGGCATGCAAGCTTAGTTGCTCTACAGCATGTCGGATATTTCCCGACCAGGGCTCAAACCCATGTCCCCTGCATTGGCAGGCAGATTCTTAACCACTGTGCCACCAGGGAAGCCCTATGCTCTGATCTTTATTTTTTCTTTCCTTCCACTATTTGGGTTATATTCTCAAACTTTTTCTAGTTTCTTTAGGTATAAGGATAAGGATAGATTATTTATTTGAGATTTGTCTTGTTTCCTAGGTTAGGCTTGTATTGCTACAAAATTCCCTCTTAAGTCTGCTTTTCCTGTATCCCACGGATTTTGGATCATTTTGTTTCTATTTTCATTTCTCTCCAAATATTTTTTGATTTCCTCTTTGATTTCTTCAGTGACCCATTGGTTGTTTAGTAGTGTATTGTTTAGCCTCCACATGTTTGTGATTTTTAAATTTTTTTTCTTGTAGTTGATTTCTAGTCTCATATCATTGTGGCAGGAAAAGATGCTTGATATGATTTCAATCTTCTTCAAGTTATTGAGACTTGTTTTGTGGCCTAGTATGTGATCTATCTTGAAGAATGCTCCATGTGTAATTGAAAAGAATGTGTATTCTGCTGGTGTTGGATTAAATTTTCTCTTCATATCTATTAATTCCATCTGGCCTAATGTATCATTTAAGGCCAGTGTTTCCTTATTGACTTTCTGTCTGGGTAATGTGTCCACTGTTGTAAGTGGGGTGTTAAAATTCCCTGCTATTATTGTGTTACTGTCAATTTTTCCCTTTACGTCTGTTAATATTTGCTTTATGTATTTAGGTGCTCATATATTGGGCCCTTATGTATTTACAATTGTTATACATATTCTTACTGGATTCATCCCTTTATCGTTATGAAATGTCCTTGTCTCTTTTTATAGGTTTTGTTTTACAGTCTATTTCATCTGATATAAGTATTGCTACCCAACTTTCTTTTTGTTTCTGTTTGCATGGAATACCTTTTTCCATCCCTTCACTTTCAGTCTGTGTGTGCCCTTACATCTGAAGTGAGTCTCATGTAGGCAGCATAGAAGGTGAAGGCTTGCTGGGTCTTTTTTAAAATTTTTTAAAAATATATTCAGCCACTCCATGTTTTTTGACTGGAACATTTAGTCCATTACATTTAAACTAATTATTCATATGTATGTACTAATTGCCATTTTGTTAATTGTTTTCTGGTTGTTTTGATAGTTCTTTTTTGTACCTTTCTTCTTCTTTTACTCTCTTCCCTTATGGTTTGATGACTATCTTTAGTGTTATATTCGGACTACTTTCTCTTTTTTGTGTATGTATCTATTATAGATTTTTGGTTTGTGGTTACCATGAGGTTCATATATAACACTATGATTATTTCATATACATACATGTTTAAGTTGATTATCTCTTAAGTTTGAAGGCATTTTAACAACCCCTAACTTTTACTCCTTCCTTCATGTTTAATGTTTTAGATATAATATTTTACATCTTTTTTGTTTGTGTATCCCTTAACTACTTATTGTTGATATAGATGATTTTACTACTTTTGTTTTTTAATGTTCCTACTAGCTTTATAAGTGGTTGATCTACTACATTTACTGTATGTTTGCCTTTACCAATGAAAATTTTTCCTTTCATAATTATCATATTTCTATTTATGGTCCTTTCTTTTTTGCTTAAAGAAATTCCTTTAACATTTCTTTTAAAGCCAGTTTAGTCATGCTGACCTCTTTTAGCTTTTGCTTGTCTGTAAAACTCTTCATCTCTCCTTCAAATCTGACTGATGGACTTACTAGGTAGAGTGTTCTTGGTAGTAGGTTTATTCCTTTCATCATTTTGAATATATCATGCCACTTCTTTCTGGCCTGCAATGTTTCTGCTGAAAGTTAATTGATAGCTTTATTCGAGTTCCCTTGTAAGTAACTAGTTGCTTTTCTCTTCCTGCTTTTAAGATTCTCTCTGTAACTTTAATTTCTGCCATTTTAATTATAATGCATCTTGGTATGAACCTTTATGGGTTCATCTTATTTGGGACTCTGTGATTTCTGGACTTGGATGCTTGTTTCCTTTCCCAGGTTAGGGAAGTTTTCAGCTATTATTTCCTCAAATAAGTCCTCTGCCCCTTTCACTCCTCTTCTCCTTCTGGGAGCCATATAATGCAAATGTTAGTATGGTTGATGTTGTCCCAGAGGTCTCTTAAACTATCCTCATTTTTAAAAAATTTTTTTTCTTTTTTCCGTTCAGCTTGGGTGATTTTCACTACTCTGTCTTCCAGTTCACTGATCCATTCCTTTACTAATCTACTAATCTTTGGTTGATTCCTTCTAGTGTATTTTTAATTTCAGTTATTATATTCATCATCTCCACTTGGTTCTTCTTTATATTTTCTAACTCTTTGTTAAGTTTCTCACTGGGTTCATTCTTTCTTCTCCTGAGTTTGTTGAGCATCTTTATGATCATTACCTTGAACTCTTTATCAGGTAGATTGCTCATCTCCACTTCACTTAGTTCTTCTTTTATCTCTCCTTCATTTGGAACATATTCCTTTGTCTCCTCATTTTGTCTAATTCTCTGTGTTTATTTCTATGTATTAGATAGGTTGGTTACCTTTCCTGATCTTGGAGAAGTGGCCTTATATAGGAGAAGTTCAATGGGGTCCAGCAGCCCACTCCCCTCTTGTCACCAGAGCTATATGTTCTGGGCTACATGAGTCCTTCTATTGTGGCAGGGCTGACTACTGTGAGTGCACTGGTCAGCAGGGCTGGGTCATGGTCTGGTTGGCTGCTAGGCCCTGCCTTGTGAATGGGCTGCCAGCCTGCTGGTGGGCAGGGCTGGGTTCCAGGGTGGCTGGCTGTGGGACCTGGGGACACCTGAGGCTGGTGCTGGCCTACTGGTGGCAGGTAAGTCTCTGGCACTAATAGGCTAGAGGGAGGACTCCAAAATAGTGCTTTCCAGCACCAGTGTCCTTGTGGTAGAATGAGCTCCCCCAAATGGCTGCTGCCAGCATTTATGCCCCCGGAGGGAGTCCCAGTTGCCTCCTGCCTCTCTGGGAGGCTCTCCAAGATCAGCAAGTGGGTCTGATCCAGGTTCCTTTTGAATTACTACCTCTGCACTGGGTCTCAGAGCATGTGAGATTTTACATGAGCCTTTTAAGATTGTAGTCTCCGTTTCCTACAGCCCTCCAGCTCTCCTATATGCAAGCCCTGCTGTCCTTCAAAGCCATACATTCTGGGGACTCATCTTCCTGGTGAAGGACCCCCAGGCTGGGGAGCCTGATGTGGGGCTCAAACCCCTCACTCCTTGGGGAGAACCTCTGCAGTTGTGATTATCTTCCCATTTGTGGGTCACCTACCCAGGGATATGGGTCTTGACTGTACCATATCTCCACTCCTTCTACTCATTTCATTATGGTTCCTTCTTTATACCTTTAGTTTAGTTGTGGAAAATCTCTTCTACTAGTTTTCAGGTCATTCTCATAGATAGTTGCTCTGTAAATAGTTGAATTTTGATGTGCCAGGAGGAGATGAGCTCAGGGTCTTCTTACTCTGCCATCTTGGTCACACTTCTGTTGGTTGTTCTAAGTTTTTAGAAAATTTTGAAATCAGAAAGTATGAGTCCTCCATCTTTGTTCTTTTTTTTTTTTTTTTTTAAGATTGTCTTGTCCATTCTGGATCCCTTTATTTCCACATAAATCTTAAGATCAATATGTCAATTTCTGCAAAATCCAACCAGCTTGGATTTTGATAGGGATTGTATTGGATTTGTAGATCAACTTAGGATGTATGACATCTTAACAATATTAAGTCTTCCAATCTATGAACATGGGATGCTTTTCCATTTATTTATGTTTTCTTAAATTTCTGTCAGTAATGTTGTGTAGTTTTCAGAGGTTAAGTTTTTCACTTCTTTTGTTATATTTATTCCTATTTAATTCTTTTTGATGCTATTTTAAATAGATCTTAAATTTATTTTCAGATTATTCATTGCAAGTATATAGAAATACAGTTGAGTTTTCTATATTGATCCTGTATTCTTCAACCTTGCTGAACTTGTACATTAGTTCAAATAGTTTGTTTAGTAGATACTTAGGATCTTCCATATGCAAGATCATGCTGCTTGTGAAAAGAAATAGTTCTGCTTCTCCCTTCTCCCTATATTTTTTTGTGAGATGGGTCTGCTAGCAACATATTTTATTTTCTTTATAACTGAGGATGTCTTTATTTCACCTTCATTTTTCAAAGATAGTTTTGCTGGATATAAAACTGTTTTTGTTTTTTTTTCTTTCATCACTTTGAAATGTCATGCCAGTGCCTTCTGGCCTTCATTGTTTCTAATGAGAAGTTAGCTATAATCTTATTGGGGTTCCCTTATATGTGACAAGTCATTTTCTCTTGCTGCTTTCAATATTTTCTCTTTACCTGTGTCTTCCAGGATTTATTCTATGAAGTGTTTGTGTTTATACTAAGAGTCTGTTGAGCTTCTTGGATGTGTAGATTAGTGATTTTCATCAAATGTTAAAAGTCTGTCTTTCATACATATCTTCTAATGATTTTTTTTTCCTGCTTCTTTCTCTCTCTCCTCTCCTTCTGGTAGTCTATATACATGTAAGTTGGTGCATTTAGTAATGTCCCAAATTTCCCAGTCTGACCCAGCCCTGAGCCCCTGGTGCCCTATAGAAGTACAGGGCTTGGAAAGTAAAGCCTGAACAGGCCCCCAAATCACAAATCTCTAACACTTTTCTCTAAAGATCCTGGGTGTTTGCTAGCACAAGGCCTGTGTGAATCACAATGCCCACATCCAGTAGCCAGGGGAGCCAGACCTCCTGGGCCTCAGCAGGGTGGGAGGACAGCCTGGAGGGAGACTCCAGGCAGCGTCTAGGGGAAGAATGTTGAGGACCATCTCTCCTTCTGTTTTGTGGGGTCCAACAAAATTCCCACCTGTGAACCTGGCCCTTCACTTTTAAGGGGCAGCCTGTCCAGCCCTCACCCAGCACCCAGCAAAACCAGGCCCTCAGCACCTTGCCCTGGACCCCTCCTCTCAAGCTCTTGTGCTCCTTTGCTTCTTGACCCCACACTGTTTAAAGTCCTACTCACTCTTTGGTCAGTTTCCTGGATACTGACCTGCCACTCCCCTGGGGACCTAAGACACACTCTTTCCCTCTGATCACACCCCAGGCCACCACCTGGCCAATGTCCACCGCAGACCCTCAGGGGTGGTTCCTGGGGTTCTGCAGTTGGAATAAAGCCCAAAGGCCCAGGTTGTGGGTTCCAGGGAGCCCTTTCATCTTTTTTTTTTTAATATATCTTTACCATTCACAGGAAATCCAAGGGAATGATGCTCTGGGGCTGGATCCAGAGCTTCTATCCTGCTTGGAAGATGCAGGAGTTTCCCTCCTTTGTGATCCTTTGAGCCTAAGGTTATGCCTGTGTCATAGGGAAGGAAACTGAAGCTCAAGCCCACACAGCTCCGAGCAGCAGTTCCCACCTCTGGACTCTGCAAAGTTCTTCTCACACCAGTTAGCAAATGAGAGGGCCAACAACCTCAGGCAGATGAGGGTCAGGGGCTTTTCCACGTATGGCTCCTCCAACCCACCCACACCTTCCCAGTAGCCCACCGCCATCCTCACAGGCCACCTGCAACCTAATCTGCTCCACATAGCAGCTGGTAGCTCCTTGAATGACCCCTTCATGGGACTGGCAGCAAGAAAAGGGCAGAAAAGTCAGATATGGCACATTCAATCTCATTTTTAAACTATTTATTTATTTATTTTTGGCTGCGTTGGGTCTTTGTTGCTGCACACAGGCTTTCTCTAGTTGTGGCGAGAGGGGGCTACTCTCTGTTGTGGTGCGTGGGCTTCTCATTGCAGTGGCTTCTCTTGTTGTGGAGCACGGGCTCTAGGCATGCGGGCTTCAGTAGTTGTGGCACGTGGGCTCAGTAGTTGTGGCTCGTGAGGTCTAGAGCGCAGGCTCAGTAGTTGTGGCGCACGGGCTTAGTTGCTCCGTGGCATGTGGGATCTTTCCAGACCAGGGCTCAAACCCGTGTCCCCTGCATTGTCAGGCGGATTCTTAACCACTGCACCACCAGGGAAGCCCCTCAATCACATTTTCTAAAGAAACAACCAAACTGGTCCTTCATCTAAACTTCTTTCAAGAGAATCTGTTAAGATACATAGGAGAGTTGCGCTGCCTGAAAACGAGAGAGGTTAGTGTTTCTGAGCAGAACTTTGTCTGAAAAGGGGAAAACAAAATACAACACCCTGTGGTTTAAAATATGTATTTGCTGGGAATTCCCTGGCGGTCCAGTGGTTAGGTCTCCATGCTTTCACTGCGGGGGCTGGGGTTTGATCCCTGGTCGGGAACTAAGATCCCCACAGGCCGTGTGGCACAGCCAAAAAAATAAATAGATAAAATAAAATATGTATTTGCTATAGCTTGGTATTAATTGTGCCTCACTAAATATTTATTTATCTTATTTTATTAATTTTTTCATATGGGGGTACCTAAACATGGTACGAAACTCAAAGTAACAAAAAGACACAGTGCGGTGAGAAGAGGCCCCTTCCCACAGGATCCCACCCACAGCTCTCCCCCCCCGGAAGTCAAATATTGTTGCCAAAGAGTCTACACAATAACAAACATACACTGTTATCAACCTAGCTTTTTTCCAATTAACTATATGCTCTGGAGCGGGTTGCCTCTCAGTACTGATAGAGACGTTTCGTTCTTTGTAACAGCTGCGTTAGAAGGATGCATTTAGACAGTCCCCACGATGACACGGAGGGCGCTTGCAATCTTTTGCTGTCCTGGAATAAATATTCTTGTGTCAGTGTCATCGGACATATGGGCTATGGTATCTATAAGTAAACACCTGGATAGTTTTGCTCAGTCAGCGGGTATGTATGTGCTTTAAAAACTTGGGACTATTTACCACCAAATTTTCCCCTATGAAAGTAGCGTTGCTTTTTTTTAACAAGAGACGAACAGACAGAAGTTTATTAGTGTGTGCATTGGGCGTACATATGGGAGCACCTAGTGATGAGTACCTTGGAGGAGGTGGTTAGAACTTGGGTTTATATGGCATCTTTTTTTTTAAATATATCTTTACTGGAGTGTAATTGCTTTACAATGTTGTGTTGGTTTCTGCTGTACAACAAAGTGAATCAGCTATATGTATACATATATCCCCATATCTCCTCCCTCTTGCGTCTCCCTCCCACCCTCCCTATCCCACCCCTCTAGGTGGTCACAAAGCACGGAGCTGACCTCCCTGTGCTATGCGGCAGCTTCCCACTAGCCATCCATTTTACATTTGGTAGTGTATACATGTCCATGGGTAGCGTTGCACTTTATGAGCTCATTTCTGAGTTGATATATTATTCATTACTGATCCTTATTTCATATTAGCATTTCATTAGCATTTACAAATATATTTTTCTTTATAAACAGATTTTGCCAAGGATTGAGAGCTCCGTAAAGAGCAAGTTCCTGTCCCCTGCCCAAGCCTGTGAACCCTGACAAGGGCACTGTCAAGGCTCGGGGGTACATGCTTTGTGGTAGGCCTTTTAGGTTTTATTTTTCCATTCATGCAACATTTATCATGCCACCTCTGTGTGCCAGGTCCTGGGCTGGAGCTGAGGACATTGGGATGACAAGGACTTGGACCCTCCCGCAGTTAAACAAATACTTACAACAGTGTGTGATAAGCACCAGAAGGGCTGGGGGACTCGGAAAGGGGTACCCACCACTGCTGGGCGGGTTCCAGATGATCTGGTTACAGATGTAGTGACTAAAACAAAATTTCTGATTATGAAAGCAAATTACGCTTGCTGGGAAATTTTTGATTAAATAGAAAACTGTAAGGAAGGAAATTAAAAGCACTCATGATCCCATCACTCAAAAAAACCACAGTTAATAATCTGTTTTCCTTTTAACTTCAAAAACCCGGGCTAAATAGCACATACAATTCTGAATTCTGCTTTTCTTACTTATGGTGATATTGTGAGCATTCTCCCTGCTCCGGCCTCCCTGGGGAAGCCCACAGTCTATCCCGAGGACTCCAGAAGCATCGTTTCCCCCCCGGGCCTGGCTCTTGAACTCCAGGCCCGTGTGTCCAGTTGTCCGAGGACGGCTCCATGTGGATGCGCCCCAGGCACCTCTAACTCAGGAACTAAACTAAACTCATTATCTGCTCCCCCTAGCCCTACCCCAGTCCTGCTTCTCCTCCCCGCCTTTCCCCTGGGAGAGTGGTGCCACCCTGCACCAATCTACCAGCTGGGCACTCTTGGGCCCCCAGGCCCAGCCCTCCTGCGGCCACTCATGGAAGGTCACCCACACTGCATCTCTCACACCTCTGCAGCCCACAGCCTTCTCCTCATTTCAGGACCCCAGTATTTCTCTTCTGGCTTATCCTAACATCCTCCTAATGAATCCCCTCACCTCGTCCGTCCCCCCACCCCACTCCAAAGGCACAGGCAGCCAGAGCCATCCGCCATATACAAATGGCGATCTCGTCACGTCCTGGTGTAAGAGCCTATAGGACGGCCCCTTACCATGGGGGGAAAGTCCATGCACCGCACCGGGCTCACCAGCCCTGTGATAGGGTCCTGCCCGTCCCCCAGTCCCATCCGCCACCTCAGCCCCACACAGACGCTGTGCTCCTGCCACCTGAGTGACAGCTGACCCGTGTCCTCCCATGTGCCTCTGTGGCTTTGCAGGTTCTGTTCCCTCTACCTGCCCTCCCCTTCCAGATAATTCCTACTAAGCCTGTCAACCGACCTTGGGTGGCACCTCCTCTGCAAAGACTCTCTCCAGTGGCCTTCTTGTGCCTCTCCTGGATCAGGCACCCTCCTCTGTGCCCCGTGGAGCCCCATGTTTACCCCAACATGGCCCTCTTTACACTGCATTGCACGTGCCTGCTTACTGCCCACCTCCACGCCATGCCTGTACACCTGGGTCCACAGCTGGTATTTATTTACTTGCAGTGCAAGCTTGGTCAAATTACTTAACCTCTCTAAGCCTCAGTTCCCTGATTTAGACAACACAGGTAGTAATACTAACAGTATCTACCTCAGCTGGGTGTTGTAAGGATTAAATGAGGTAATGTACGTACCGTGCTCACCACCATGCCTCCCCACCCAACATTGAACCCTCTGTAATGGTAGTTGGTGATTCCTTCATCATTGCCACGGCCACTGCATCCCTGTTAGTTAAAGATGTAGCTAGGCTTGGAGAAGCCATGAAAGGAAGGGAACTTTCTCTTCTTCTCTGGGGGACAGCAGAGGAAGGAGGCTCGCTGAGCCTGGAAGTTCAACGAACTCTCCACCCATCTTCCTTTTCTTCATGTACCTTGTAATGCACATGACTGTCCAGAAGGGGGCACCCTCCCCTGAAGTGGCCGCATTATTTCAGCAGCCTGTGTAGGCTGCAGTCTTGATTTCACTCCAGCATGTGTTCTCGAAAGCATGACTAAAATTGGGCATTTTTTTCCCATTGAAATAAAACAGGGCTGCTGTCGACAGCAAATTGTCTCAGTAAGATGCTGTTTGTCTATGATTTGCAGAAACTATTTTTAAAATAACCCAAATACAGGTTGCAAACCACATTGCAAATCACAGAAACTAGCGTTGCACTCCCCAAACCCACCCCCAAACTGCTTTACTAATTCACCAGTTTGGAAGGTACAGGACTGGAAGGTGGAGTTGGAAACAGTCCCTGAAGTTAGGTAGCACAGGAGCTCTGTTATGGACTGTCTCTCCCTGCCCCATTCATACGTTGAAGCCCTAACCCCCAGAAGTGATTGTATTTGGAGATGGGGTCTGTGAGGCCCTGATAAAGGTTAAGTGAGGTCATAATGGTGGGGCCCTAATCAGATAGAGCTGGTGCCCTTAGAAGAAGAGGAAGAGACACAGGAGTTCCTCTCCCACTCCCGGCCACTGTGCCGTGTGAAGACACAGTGAGAAGGCAGCATCTGCAAGCCAGGAAGAGAGAAACCCTCACCAGAAACCAAGCCCTGCCAGACCTTCATCGGGGACTTGCAGCCTCCGGAACTGGGAGAAAATTAATTTTTGCTGTTTAAGCCACCCAGTCTGTGACTTTTGGTTATGTTTTGAGACAGGTACCTAGTCAGGGAAGCACTTCCCTTTCTTATATTATTATTGTTGTCAGTATTATATCAAACTAGTTATTTTCTTCTTAAAAAAAAAGAAATAACCGCAAGCCCTCACCTCTTGCTAAAGTGTGAAAGCCCTCTTCTCACTCAGCACTTTCCACTCCCTTTCTGACTTCTCTGTTGAATTGGTCACCTCAGGCCTGCACACAGCACACCAAAAGCCAGGAGCAGGCCACAGCTGTCACAGTAAAGAGAGAAAAACGACACACGTGCTGTCTCCTGGTGTTTTTGAAAGCTAGGACGCGTTTTCTGTTTTTCTGTGGAAAGACGTGTGAGCCAGCCCGTGAACTGGCAAGTGAACTTGGCTCTGCACAGTCTGCTGTGGGTGGGGTGGGGGGAGCAGTGTGAGTCTGAGTGTTGGTGTCATGGTGCTGTGCAGGCTGCACTTCCCTGCAGGGTCCCACAGAGTCTAGAACAAACAGTGCCTCATCAGAGAGCACCTGATCCAGGGTCTCCCTCCACCCCCGACTCCCTCAGGCTGGCTGGAGACCAGGTCCAGCCTGTTGGTCTTGGGGGCTCTGCAGCTCATCCCCCAGCCCCAGGAGAAGGCCATGCTTGGGATTAACATTCCCAGGGCCTGGTCAGGTTTATAGTCGCCAAAACATGGACTCCTGGCTTGACAACAGGCCATTCCAGCAATCCTGTGATGCAGCCAGGTGTAGGGACAAACCCTGCTGCTTGGGAAACTCAGTCATGCAGGGTCATGGAAAGATCTTGAGCTTTGGTTCAAAGCCTGGTCTGTTGCTTATCAGCTGTGTGATCTTAGATAAGTTACTCACCCTCTCTGTGCCTCTTCTTGCTTGTGTACAAAATGGTGTTAACAAAGCTCATTTCATGAAGTTTTTATAAGGATTAAACTATGTAGCCTTAAATTACCTGGTATGGTGCCTGACAGGTAGCAATTCTTCATCAGTGGTCACCGTTATTCTAAGGCAGGGGTTGGAGGACTTTTCGATAAAGGGCCAGAGAGTAAATATTTTAGGCTTTGCAGCTGTTCAGTCTCTGGCAACTACTCAATGCTGCTGTTTAGTATGAAAGCAGCCATAAGCAGTACATAAAGGAATGGACATGGTTGTTTCCCATAAAGCTTTGCTTAAAAACAGGTGGGCCGTAGTTCAAAGGTGGTGCCTGTACAGAAGGCTGCATGGTTAAGAAGGGGGGAAAGGGCGGTTGCAGAGGCCAGGCAGGTCTCTGATGCACAGAGATGTCTTTGCAGCAAGGGGAGGTGGGCACGTGTCCCTAATGTATTATTAGGAAAGGCTATTACAATCCAAGGGTTCTTAAACCAGGGCCCATAGACCATCTGGGAATTTTTCAAGGGGCTTTGGGGGGTGTCTAGGAGTCCCTAAATTTGTACATACGTTTGTTTATGTATATGCTTATGGACATTTTTCTGGGAAGAGGGCTCATAGCTCCCTGTAGATTATCTCAGACATCTGTGATCCTCAAAAGGTGAAAGACCATTGTGTTAAGCCACATGACTCCCCAGACTTCAGTGAAGTGCCCCGGGAGACCTTGGGGCCATGACA
This sequence comes from Balaenoptera physalus, assembly GCF_965194825.1. NCBI lineage: Eukaryota > Metazoa > Chordata > Mammalia > Artiodactyla > Balaenopteridae > Balaenoptera > Balaenoptera physalus. The sequence continues at coordinate 25,061,078 of NC_138882.1, forward strand.
GATGTGGGAGGAGAGGTCCCTTGGCTGAGTGGGACACAGCTGCTTAGAAGCAGGCAGGGGTCTCCTGGTCACTTCCCCAGAGGCCTTCCCCTAACCTCTGGTTCTCAAACTGGCTCAAGGAGGTTTTCCTGTTGATCCCTGGTCCCAAGACAGCCTCCTTGTTACCAAGACAGCCGAGAACTCTCCAGCCAACCCTCTGTAGACCCCCCGGAGAGCTCTGTTATTTTCACCTCTCTCCCCTCCCCAGCCCTGGCAGAACTGGGGGGAAGTTTGATGTGACCAGCTTCCTGCCCAATTGGGTAAGGAGGTGAGGCTCTCAGTCAGGGAAATGCAAGAGGCAGAAGTGAGGACTGGCCTGAGCATGGGGGTCAGATGGGCACTGCCCTGCGGGTATTTACGGAAAGAGCTCCTGATCAAACTTAGTTCCCACTGCAGCACCCCAGGGCGCAGCAGCTCAGCAAAGCCCTGTGCTCCCCACGGTCCCGGAGTCACATCGCCTCCCCTGCCACCGCCACAGCCACCTGCTAGGGACAGGCACCTGTACCCAGGCTGCCGGAGAGGCTGGCAGTGCCACTCCGGAGATCTGTGCAGAGAACCAGTGGGAAGGTCTGCTCCTCCCTGCCCCCCAGGACCGACCCCCGACACTAGTGCGTAGGCCCCTCTGACGTGTCCCCTCGTGTTTACGTTGCCTTCGTCCCTGCCAGCCCACCCCGACCCCCCCCCCCACCCCTTGGGACCACTCTGCTCAATGAAGTGTTAGCTCATAAGCTTTTACCCCGGGTTCCGTGTTTCAGGGAACCCAGCCGAGGCAGCTGGTGCCAGAAGTGGTCCTGGGAAGCAGCAGGGTGACTGACCTTCAGGTTCCCCATGACACAGGACTGTCCTGGACAGTCTGTCTCCCTAGAAAGTGGAACCTCAGGGTGGGGTTGAGAAGTCGGCTCGCCCACCGGTCTGGAGGCAGTGAGGCAGCTGTGTCAGCAGCCATGGCTCTCCCCTGTGGTCCAGTGGGGCGAAGGGCAGGTGGCAGGCGAGCAGGGGCAGGCCCCAGTCAGGGGCCGGGGTCTGTGAGCTGACGTCGTTCTGGGAGGGTCAGCACTTTCCCGCTGCACCAGCCGTCAGTCTTCTGGGGTTTGTGCTGACAGGGCTGCCTGACACCTGAAAGGCCACCCTGGGCCTCTGCTTAGAGAGGGGTTTACAGAGTCCATGGGATGAAGGAGTTTGGGCCCCAAGCCATCTTGCCCTGAGTCCACAGAGCCAGCCCGGTTCCCAGGTGTATAACTGGAATGGGTTTAATCTGCAGCGGATGGAACATCACTTCAGCTCCTTGACTGGGGTAGATTCTCCCAATGAAGCAGCTGAATGTGAGCAGCTGCTTCAGGCTGTTTTGCGCAGACGCCCAGCCAGGTGAGAACCATTGAGGGAAAGAGGTGGCACTCCTCCCTGCTGCTGGGACCAAGGTCAAACCCTTCTGAGGCGGCTGGGCCGTGCTGGAATGACTCAGAACCCCACTCCCCCGCCAATCCCGTCTCCACCCAGGATGAATGGGGCCTGTAGGCAGCAGGCTCCCTGAGCTCCACCGGTTCCCAGGCTGACTCTCCCTTCCCAGGGCAGGCAGAGTTCGACAGGCCGCCTTGGCCATTGAAGTTCGTCTGAAGCAGGCAGAAAGACCCAGGATCCCATTAACTGAGCCAGAGAACAACTCTTCCCCATCCAGGGACCCGTGCCCTGGTGGTGCCCAGGCTCCTCTAAGGGTCTCCCCATGGCCTGGGGTCTGGTCCTTTCTCTGTGGCCAGAGCGCCTAGGGGATGTGTGGCGTCCACTCCAGGTTAGCAGCATGAGGGGTGCAGAAGCTGAGAAGGCCTGGATGTTCCAGGTGCCCTCACTGCAGCGCTTGAGAGGAGCTCCCTCCAACGGGTGGCCCAGGGCGGGCGGGAGTGGGGGACAGCGGCACCACCTCTGAAGGGTTGTAGCAGCATCTCCATCAGCCTGTGCACTGGACACAGGAGGCTGAGCAGGGAAACCCAGGCAGACACAAGAGGCCGGGGTTTCACGGCCACAGGGGCTCCACATGGGTTGGGCGTGATCGCAAAGCCCTGGGCAGGGGGTAACCACAGCAGAAAGGATGAGAAGAGGGAGTGCCACTCACCCATTCCAGAAAGTACTGGTTGAGTGCCTTTACTGGTCAATTACTGGCAACAGCAAGATCTGGAGAAAGACACTGAGAACGGCTGGCTGAAAGGGGCGCAGGTAAGATCGCAGGAGAGGACCGAGGCCAGAGAATCCACACCACCTGGGAGCTGTTCTCCTGCCTGAGAAGGGGTGTCTGTGTGCCCAACTGCCATGGTCACGCAGGGTGCTCAGGGACCCCATCAACATTCCCTAAGCACCTGTGCCTGGCACTGTGAGACACTGAAAACAACAGTTAAAAGGTCAAGTCCCCACCCTCAGGGGCAGTGTCGCAATGGAAGAGACAGACCCCAAGTCCTGTAGATGGTTCTGAACACTGAGCAAGAGTGTGGGAGATGAGACAGGGCACTGAGAGCACGGCTGGGGTACGCTTGCTTTAGCTGGGGGTTCAGAGACCTCGCCAAGGAGGCAACATTTGAGCCAAGATCTAAACGATGGTGTATCTCTGTTCAGGTTCCCCAGGGAGAAAAGCCTGAGGAGGAGGCTTATTTCCTGCTGCTTTGTCAGAGTGCAACCCCCACTAAGTGCAGCTGGTTGCTTGATCTCATAGGACCACTTTCGGGGAAGCCAGTCAGGCTGCATCCGTCAGTGAGGGGTGTGGTGAAGGAGCAGGGACCTATTGACCTGTTCTCATCTCCCATCGGGGAAAAGTTTGTACCATAGGGGGGTTAAATCCCCCAGACTTCAGGGTTACATGGGCACGGGCCTGGGTACATCCCAGGGCTCTGGGCTGACAGGGAAGGAAGGGCAGGAAGCAGTTTGCGTGAACCTGTGTAGACAATGGTTGGAGCCCACTGAGCCAGCTGTGGGGCAGGAATGAGATACAGGTGTGAGAATCTGGAGTGAGCATAGTTACCACATGATAACCTGGGGAGAGCAGTCCAGGCAGAAGGGAGAGAAGGTGCAAAGGCACTGTGGCGTTTTTGTACTTTTGTCCTATAATTTTTCAAAATGATAAAGGAAGGATGCACCAGCCTCCAGATACAGAATTCTGAGTTCTGCAAATGAAGCCAGTAGCTATCCAGAGCTGGAGAGGCCTGAAGGGAAGTGCATGGTGAACCCTTGATGTGCTGCAGGGGCCCCTGCTCTCGGCTGTCTTCCTTGGCCATCCCAGCCACATGGCCATTCATTAGTCCATCAAACCTTCGCTGGGCAGCTACTATGTGCCAGGCCCGGTGCTTAGCACCTGGGATGCAGGGTAAAGACAAGCTCTCTGCCCTCTAGATGCTCCCTAGGGAGGGAGGAAGACAGAATTGGTTTTGAAACCAGACAAATTCTGGATCTGAAGCCCTGCTTCCCACTTATTACCCAGGTCAAGGTGTTTGTTCTGAGCCTCAGTTTCCCCATCTGTAGACTATACAGCCTTATTCGTGGAGTTAATACAGGGATCAAAGGGGACTACAGATGCAAGCACCCAGTGCCTTGTACAGAGCGGGGCTCCATAAGCAAAAGCTGCTGGCAGCTCCGCCAGCCCGGGGGGGTGTGGAGTGGGGAGCGCTTTGTTGCTTCATCCCTGAGCTGCTATGTAAAAGTTTTCATGGAGAGAGCAGAAAAGAGCAGTTTTGAAGAGTGTTTAAAATCCTTTGCAGATTAAAATATTACCCAATCTGACCCCCACCCCTGGGGGCTGTCATAGCCCCACTGGATCCTCCAGCTTCCAAAGACCCCCTCACCTCCAGACACTCCTGGAGGGCTTGGGGTGAGAAGGACCACGCGCAGACAGCGCCCAGCACCGTGATCTCCAGGGCCTTTATTCAGGAAGGTACAGAGCATCTGCAGTCTGTTTGACAGGCACTGTGCGGGGGTTTGTAACAGCTCAGTTTTCTCCAAAGGTGTGGCGGGGAGAGGGGTGCAGAAGGAAGGAGGACGTTCAGGGCAGTTCTCTCCTCCAGAAAAAGGCACTGGCAGGGGGTAAGCACCCTGCTTCTTCCCAAGCAACGGCCCGGGTTATATACACACGGGGGTTGACCAGACGCAGAGAAACTCAAAGCTAAATACAGCGAAGCGTGGAAAGAGTCCATGGCGGAGGGTGGCGGGGTAGGGTGGGAGGATGGCCAGGGCTGCATCCGGCTCTTTCCATTGGGTGGGAAAGGAAATTCAGAAGGAAGGCAAAGCTTTAAAGGAGAAACAGAATCCAGCCTCTCACACTTAGTGTTTTGTGCAATTAAAAAAACCCAACAAAATAAATATAACTTAAAAACTTCTTACATGACACTAAAGGCACATCTGGGACAAGCAGTTGAGATACCTCCCTCCACTGCTGAGCAGTGCTGAACCCCAAGAGTCCCAGGGCCCCATGGGGACAGGGCAGAAAGGGCGCCCACTCACCTGTGCGCAGGTGTGCACACCTCGTCCCACCCTCCTGGCACCTGCACGGCTGGGACCCAAGGAGTCCCTGCCTGGACCAGGCTGGCTGGGGAAGGTTTTCAGACCGCCTAGGCAGGGGTTCTGGGAAATCACATTCCAGGATCCATCTATCCCGCTCGGTTAAGGGAGTGGGGGACAGAGGGGAGAATGGGTTGAGAGGGAGAGTAGGTGTGCAGGAGAACTAGCATGGGAAATACAAAACCTCCAAACCCCTAATAGCATAACCCTAGAAAGATGCCACTTTCTACCATTCACATATATACTGTAACTCAAAGCAAAGGATCACCAGTAAGAGGCCCGATGGGCCTCCTTTAATGAACAAGTCACTTGCATATTAGCACATTGTTTGCAAACAACTGGTGCCTGCTTAAAGTGCTTGGAAAGTTTGTTCTCTTAAATTGGTTAAGCTGGTCCCCTGTAATTTTTGTTCATAGCATTAATTTGCTTTAGCAAACTTTTTTCATAGATAGAATGAGGGTAACTTGGCCAGCCCATAGTTGTAGAACTTTTACATCTGAATTAATGATGTCCCTTCCCCACAGACAGGAGCAGCCCAGACCCCCGGGGTCCCTTCTGACCCAGCTGACTACAGCTCCCAAGACCCCGGGCTGACTTTGGTGCTTCTGCCTTCTAGGGTCATGTGGTATCACAAGGTCTCTCGTGCTCAGCCGGGAGGGGGTGTGACCTTTAGCAAGGCAGCCCACACAGGAGCTCACTGCTGTTTTGAACAAGAGCCAGGAAGTTCAAAAGTGATTTCCATTTTTAAACTCTGTACTTATGCATCCTCATGTGTCCCACCCTCTGCCCCCACCAACCGTCACTCACCCAGCATGAAAGGGGAAACGAACGTGTCACGTGGGCAAGTTGACAGTTCCCCCAGAGACCCTGCGGTGACAGGGGGCAGCCCAGGAAGGCTTCCCTCTGGATTGGTCCTCCAGGCACACACCCCTGGGGACACATCATCTCCAAGTGTCCCTGGAGCAGCTCCCTGCAGAGTAATGGGTCCAACCTCTGACAGCAAGGGTGAACACCTGGGGCCCAGCTCCAAATGGCCAAAGAGCTGGACTTATTGTTCTTTACAACTCACGCAAATTTACATTCTTCTCAATAATATAGACCTACTTGCTTTACAATTAAAATAAGGCTTACAGTTGGTTCCTTGTGAATCTTCAAGCAACCTAGAGACCCCAGGAAGAGATGCCTGGCACCCTCCACATACTCTGGAAGCTGCTCACGCCCTATCTGGGAAGCGGGTCTAAGCCCTTCGGGCTGTTAAGACTTATTTCGGGGCCGGGGTGGGGGAATGATGGCGGTAAGCCAGCCTCCTGCCTCCTCCCTGCGTAGCACTGGCCTGCAGCTCTGGCCCATAACTGCTGGGGACCCTGGGCCTCATGAGCATCCTGGGTGTGCAGCAGGTGGACCACCTGGCACCAGGAAGTTGGGAGGCGAGGGGACAGGAGAGGAATGTCCTTGGCAGGTTCTGTCTTTTTTCCCCTGGGGCTGCCTGGGCCCTGGCCCACTGCCAACCAGCCCTGAGGACCCTGTCACAGCAAGGTGGGGAGTGGGGGGTACGAGTGGTTCTGGGGGTTGGGTGGCATCCCTGGAAGCTCAGGTTTGCAGAATGTCCCTCTGAATTCACGGGCGAAAATCAGAGAGGGAGAACACAGCTCCTACCTGCCCACTCCTCGGAAGGCCAATGTCAGAGAGCACAGTCAAGTTGGATCTGGACTTCTGGCTCCTGGGTCTGTCCCAGTGCCGGAGGGTTTCAATACCGGATGGGTGGGGTCTCTGCTTTAGCAGCCCTACGAAGGCCACCACGGCATCTCTCGGAGTCCCTAGGCTGCTAAGCAGAGGGTACTTTATTCATGGCCAACATTCTGTTCCCAGTGGTTTTGTGCCCCAAATACCAGAAAGCCTGGCACCAGGCGCCTATTTTTACAGCACCAGCCCATCCCCAGGCTGAGAGGATGGGGCAGGAACAGGCTGTGCCGAACAGTGGTGCCAATGGCACTGGCCACCAGGGGGCAGCAGGCCCTCACAGGTAACCTGCCCAGAGGCTTGGGGTGGGGGGCTCTTCTGTTAGGGTCCCCTCTGGAGCCAGGAACCCCATGGCTACCTGAACCTCCCTCCAGATCTAAACCCTACTGACCTCCCTGCAGGCGGCCAAGCCTGGGTTTGGGCATTTCTCTGCTAGTAGGAGATCCTATTGAGAAAGCAAAATGGAAGCCCCTGCTCCAAACCCTTCAATCAGGCAGTAACTAGAAAATCTCATCTCATCTCGTCTACAAAGTGTCTTGTAGTGCCGTTCGGGAGGGTCAGTTCTAGGGCTTGCACCCAGGTGGAAGTGAAGGAAAAATTCAGAAGGAGAAGGGAAGCAAGGGGGAGGAGAGGCCAGGGTGGCAACGAGGTGGGGCAGAGGGTGGCCTCAGGAGAGGGGGGCGCCCGGGCACATTTCCGTCAGGATGTCTATGAGGTTGTTCAGACCCGACAGGTAGCCGTCCTCCCGGTTCCCTTCCTGCCACGGGATGTCGTGCTGCAGGGTCTGGCCCTCGGGCAGGGGCGTGGTTTTCCCAAAGTCGATCATCCACACCTTGGCCTGTTCCTTCTTGTCGTGGATGAAGAGGAGGGAGCTGCCGATGACCTGGAGGGGAGCAGGGAGGTGAGGCGGGGAAGGGCTGGGGCCCCGCCCTGCCCTCCAGACAGCAAGCCGGCACCTTAGGGGGGCTTGGAAAAGCCTGAGACCTCGGTGAAGTGGAGCGAGCTTTGCTCAGCCGATGGGCTCTGTCCCCCATTCTCACCTGAGCAGCAGAGCCTGCCCGAGTGGCCACGCCATGGACGGAGGACATGGGACCCAGAACAATGACCGCCCACACCGCCAGGGAGGAATGTCCAGGAGGGCAGACCCCGTCCCCATCCCCCAGTCCCAACCTGCACACTTTCCTCTATTTCTAGACCACAGCTAACCCATCCCTCGGCACCGAGTCCTCTCCAACTCCCCGAGGGGGAGGTGCCAAGGAGATGCCACACGCCTGTCTGCGGGGAGACCAGAAAGGACCCTGTCCCAAGGCGCTCACAGCCCCCGGGGAGGGTGGGCCGTCAGGCCCAGGTCACCCCCAGCCCGGAGCACACCTGCTGCAAGTCCTGGGCAGACAGGGCTTCTGAGGCTGGTCTTTGCCCACGGTCTCTGCCAGGGACAGCGGGCACCAAGACCCCTCCCTGCTGTGGGCCAGGTCAGAGCACCTGCGCGGGGTAAGGCGCTTTCCCAAATATGAACACACCCTCCAACCCCCTGGGTCACCTGTGTGAGGCCCGAAGGAGACATGGGGGTGTGGGGAGGCGCTGAAGTGTCATTCTAGCTCCCAGGGCCCCGGCCAGGGCAGGGAAGACCCCCTGGACATGCTGAGCCCAGAGAAGGGGGCATTCTCTTCCCAGATGGAAAAAAGCAGAAGCCCCAGCTAATTTGGCCTCGGTCTAGACCTGAAGTTTCCAAGTGAAACTCCAGAAAGAGTATAGCAAAACAGTTTTTCAGGAAATAAGAGCAAAGTGCTGAAGAAGGGAGGGCAAAGCTGTGAGACGAAGCCTGGGGCTGCCAAGTGGGCAGCCGCGGGTCCTTCCGTCCACGCAGGAGGTCATGCGCTGCTCTTCGGCCTCAGGTCCTTTCAGCCTTGGCCCCAGGCTGTCCCCCAGAGAAAGCAGGCCAGCTGGAGGAAGCTCTGCAGGCTGCACAAAGCTGAGAAGGCAGAAACCCCAGGAGAAGCCAAGCACCCAGGGACACTGGGCTTCAGCGAGGACAAAGGGCGAAGAGGGCATTTCCAGAATGGCCGGACCCAGTGCAGCTACACAGGGCAGACCCAGGCCGAGCCGGCCCTCCGTACGCCCCACTCCTTCCTTATGGGCGGCCCGTCTAGGAACACGCAGGTCTGCTAGCACGGGGGTCAGGCCCACAGCTCAGGCGGGCGTGCCCAGGGGTTGTGGCCAACCACACGGAACACGGCTCTCTGTCCCCGAGGACAAAGCCCAACACCTACCTCATGGCACTTGAAGAAGGGAGAGACTTCCAGGGTGGCCCGAATGTCCTTCAGCCGGTCCCGGTAGGCGATCTGGGAACAGAAAGATGACCAGATTTTTAAACACGTGGGTGTGGGAGGTGGATTTTAGGTGCTATTTGGCCCATTAGAGTCTCTGAGTGTCAGCGTGAGAGGGCCCTACACCCTGATTATTCCCACCTCCTCATCTAGAAATGAAGAAACTGAGGCCCAAAGAAGGCGGAGCAGCTGGGGCCCTGGTCCCACGCTCCCTCCACTGCTTTGTGACAGGAGGCGCGGTTGGGGACGGGGGAGCGGGGGACAGTTCCCGAACAGCCGGGAGGCCTCCAGGAGCCCCTCGCACGAGGGTTAAGTCTATTCTGGAACGCCAGCAGTGTGGAGGCAGAACCCAGAGAGCCCGGTTGCCATGGTGCTTGTCTTCCTGATACAAACTTCAGTGCCCTGAACTCTTGAAAAGGACAGAATAAGAGAGCCAGGGCCACAAATATCTCTGCCAGTGGCCTCTCCACAGAGCTGTGCTGGCCCTGGGGGTGCCCACCCTCCCCAGGGGCCGCGAGGGAAGCATGTCGCACACAGGCACATAGGGTCCCTTGACGCCCATTTGAAGCAGTGCCAGCCTGGGGCTCAGGACCAGGAATAATCCCTCTCGTCCGGGTGCAGGCAGCGCGCGTTCTGTGGCAAACTCCGCTGAGGAGCTGGAATCCTCCCCGGCCGCTGACCCGGAGTCCAGAGGCTCCAGCTATGGAAGAGTTGGGGTGCCTGCCCCGTGACTGAAGCCTCGGCTCTTACCACGGGCCAAGCGAAGTCTCCCAGCTGGAAAAGGTGGGTAGGGAAACTCCCCAGTTCCAGCCGGTGCTGAGTCTCCTTGGAGAAAGGCTGTCTGGGTCCAGCCCTCCCCACTCAGCATCCCGGGAGCCTGTGCAGGGAAAGGTGCCTCTCACAGGCGCTCCAGGGCTCAGGTCCCTGGTGTACCCAGGTCTCTGACTGTCCTTGGGGTGTGGCGACTCAACACACCCTACCTCAGCTGATCCCAGCGCTCAGAGCGTCTGTCCAGCAGCCTGCCTGCGGCGAATGAAGTCACTTTGTCGTGAACTTCTGCCACCCACACCTCCAGGCTCAGAGAGCCCATCAGTTCTGGCTGGGGAGGGTGACGCGGCACCTCGCCCCGCAATGCCCGCACACCTCCCTCACTCAGTCTCAGCCTGGTGGAGGCCCAGCCAGGCCTAGAAGCACAGGGACCAGCAGGCTGCCGGCCCACCTGGGTGTGAGCTCCAGCTCCCCCTTTCCTAGCTGTGTGCCCTTGACCTCTCAGTCTCCTCATCTGTAAAATGGGGACACGGATGCCAACCCGCTGCAGAGGGCTGCTATGAGGGTTTGGTGAGCACTTGGCACAATACTTGGCCTGCAGCGGGTGCTAGAGGAAAGGGTTGCTCTGAAGGGGATGGAGACTATTTTTGGGAGCTGAGTTGCTGGCTAAGGGAGAGAGTGAGTGAGTGTTCACCCGCTGGACGGGCTGACAACCACACCACCTCCCTCTTCACCTTCCAAGCAGAAGTTTGGGGCCAGGGTTTTCTGTGTGGGAACCTTGGCTCCGTCTCGGCCTGGGCAAGAACTTCCAGAGGGGGCGCAGCTACCCCTGCCTGGAGACCACATGGCCCGACCCCTTCGCAGGGGGCACCCGACTCACCAGGATGTTCCGGTTTCCTTTAGTGAATTCTCTGAAGGCCTCGATCACCTGCTCCCTCGTTTTGGTCTTCTTGAAGTCCCGGTTCACGGAGCCGTCTTCTTTCTGAGAAGGGGGATGACACAGTGCCTCAGAGCCATGAGCCCCGGGCTGACCCCCAGGCAGCCAGGTGCCCACACGGGGCACAAGGAGGCAGGCGCCGCGTGGTCAATCCGACCACACGGCACGGGGGAGCCTGTCCTGCGCCCTGGCTGAGAACAAAGGCGGTGGCACCAGCGTCCCAGGCAGAGTAAACGGCATTAGGAAGGCCCGGAGGCACGAGGGGCGCTTGGGCCAAGACTGGAGGAGCGAGGCTGCGGGGCCCGCCCGTCCATTCTGAGGGTCCTGAGTGTGAGCAGCAGGGGCTGAGGGAGGTGCACGGGCCTCTGCTTCCACGAGGGGCCGGGTCCCTGGAACCGGGGTGCCTGAAAGTCCCTGCTGCCCAGGGACACCCTCCCTCACCACAGGAGAGAGGCGCTCCTCGCCCCAAGTTCAGCTCGATTCCCTTTGTAATGGAAGGTCTCTTACTTAGGTCCCCTGAAGGCGAAGACGTAACACAGCCCATCCTGCTCCCTGCCCCACCCAGCGCACGGAATGGCTCCCTTTCCTGAGCCCAGTACTATGTCTGTTCCAGGCTGTTCAGGCAGCACCTGGGGCTTAGCATCTCTACGAGGAAAGCTATTCTTTAAGATCAAAGGGTGAGAAAGGCTGGCTCCACTAGGCCCCCAGACGTGCGTCTGTGCACCAGCAGGGTGGAGCCGAGCACTGTCACTGCCTCTGCAAGAACAGGCAGGACCCTGGGCAGAGGGAGAGAGCCGAGGGCGGGGCCTTCCCCACAGGGGTCTCTGCAGGGCCTTTCCTGGACCAGGGACGGGGGAGGCAGGGGTTGCTGGTGAAGGCAGCTGGCTTCTTTCGGAGCTGGTGGCCCTCAGCCCGAGAAGATGGGCTGTTGGCCGTTCCTGCAGCTGGACAGTGGACAGAGACCAGGAGATCCAGCGTGAGACGGAGAGAGAGGTCAAGGGAAAAGCAGACTGTTTCAGACAGATACAGAAAGGAACGGAGCATTGAGAGGAAGAGGAAGAGCGTATAATTTACTCTCACACTGGATCCAAAAAAACAGCAAAAGCCGATTTCAGAAGACAGGGGCGGGGCAAATGGCTTTCTCAGCCTGGAGATCGTAAAGCAGCTGTCACAGGGGAAGGTGAAAACTTTGCCCCACTCGAAACCAAACCATCGGCAGCGAGGCACTGCCCCGCAGAAACTTCCAGCCAATGCCATGGGCAAGGAGGCTGTCCTGGCTCCTCTCGCTCCTGAGTCAGGGCTCCCCGCTGCCCTACTCTGACTCGAGGGCTGGCCAACGTGGGCCAAGAATGGGCAGAGAACAGAAACCCGAGTACGCTTGGACTACCCTCTGCTTGAGAGGGACGGCTGCCCGAGACCGAGGGGCCACGCCTCACAGCCCTGCTCCTTGGGGTGAAGCGTGTGTCTGAGCCGGCTCTCAAATCGAACAGCAAAGGAGGCGTGTAGGGGCCTGGGTCTAGGGAGAGCATTCTCAGGCCCTTCTTGGGAGAGTGAAGCGGAAAGAAAAGAGAATGAGGTGGCCCAGACGTTGGGGGTGGCCTCGGTGCAGCCTCCCCAGAGGGGCTTGGTGACGAGTAGGAGCAGCGCCTGGTCCTGCCCCCCAGGCAGATGGCTCGGATGTCAAAGGCAGCCGCACGCTCCCTCCCTTGGCTGCATCTCACTGCCAGTCCTGATTTTCGGGCCCTGGGCAGAATGAGCTGGCTCCGGGCACTGGCATCCAGCGAGCTGCCTCCTGAGTGGGTTCTCAGTGCTGGGCATGGTCTGGGCTAAACGTAGGGTCCCCGGCAGAGGGCTCAACGCTGGGCGGGGCTAGAAGCCACCCCTGCTCCAAGGCCCCAGCCCCCTACATGGCCATCGCACCCAGACCCAGACCAAGGAGTAAGCTAATTTCCCCAAATGTCTGTCCCTGGGGCTGGCTGCCCAGGCCCTGGGCCCGTATGGGGAGGAATCTTACAGCCTCCGTAGGGTCTTGAGAGCAGCCAGGACCGCTGGGTGAATGCTGTTGGAGCCCAAGGACCCAGTCCCTTCCCCACCCAGGAGCTGGCTGTCCTCACCTTGATGCCCTCGATCCTGAACCCGAGCGTGGCCGTGGAGCTGATGGTCTCCCTCCACTGCATGTACCGCGGCTTGGTCACAGCCCGCTGGGCTTTCTCCTCCTCGGTAGGGGCCTCTGGGTCCACCTCAATCATCTTCTGGTACATGTCCTTCCGGAGGCTGGGCTTCTTCCGGGCCTTGGTGAGCTCCTCCTCCAGGTAGGTCCTGGGAGGGAGGGGAAGCCACATGAGGGCCGCTGGCCGGAGCGCGGCCCACGGGTGCCCTGCCCGAGGGCTGCAGTCAGCTTGGCCAAGTCAGCCTCGTCCCGGACAGGCGCACATTTGGTTGGGCTCGGCCTGGCTGTTGACCGAGCACGGGCCAGCCTTGCCTAGTGGGAGCAGCTTCGTTCCAAGAGCACTGGGAAGGCCGGACAAAGCCCAAGGAGCTCTTCCTTCTAGGGCATCTCACGGGACCAGCAGAGGAGGGAGGAGGAGGGGCCGCTTGGCGACTCGTTCTGCTGGGGTGACGGTGGGGAAGGGGGTGGAGGGCAGGTCCGCTCAGGGTCCAGCTGTCCCCCCTCTTGGCTGCCTTCCACGAAGCGAGGGCTTCGTAAGCCGGCACCTGTGTGAGTCGGGGAGCGCGTTTTGTCCACCCCACCCATCTCCCTGCCGCTCCGGCAGCCTAAGGGCTCTCTCCGAAGAGGGAACACCTTCAGGCCAGAAGAAGTGGCCCCAGTGCTGGAGGGAGAAGCCCATGATGGGAGGGAAAGCCTCGGGGCTCTTTTTCTACCGCAGAGATGGGCTGGGCCCTTCCTGCCCCTCGGACCCCAGGCCTCAAGACAATGTGGCCAAGTAAACTGTTCACCGCCCTGCCCTCCGCACGGGCTGCGAGGGGACTGCAGGCCGAACTGGCAGGGGTCCCCTAGAAACTGGCAGAGGTAACAGGAGTGGGGACAGTACAGGATCTGGGCAGCCCGAGACCGGCTTCCTGGCCCCAGGCTGCCTCCCTGGCCCCCTTCGCCAACGGGGTGAGTCACCCCTGCTGCACATCACAGACGCCCACCCTCCTCCCTGCTCCTATTTTAAACTCCCCTTCTCCCCCACAGTGGGCTCAGCTGCTGCCTGTGACCCTTCCTGAAACAGGAATCCGCAATGTCAGTTGAGTAGAGAGAAGTCTTCTCCCTGGGCCCGTGTGCGTGGGCGTTGCCCACACGGCGGTCTGTGACAGCAGGCCCAGCCTCCACTCTCCATCTGTCCCCGGGGCCTTGCTCTACCGCTTCCCACCATACCTCCAACCAGCCGGTTTGGGACCCAGAACAGACTGGTCAAATCCTTTAAAAGATAAGTTTCCAGAACCACTGTACCAACTCTTTCAAGAAAAAAGCAAATCCTTGGTGGTGAACTTGGGTCTGGTCATTTAGGACCTTCCAGCGGATGATGCAGACCATAAGGAGGTTCTGTCCTTGGTTGTGCCCTTGCACACACACACACACGCACGCACACACTACTGTATGCACACCCATGCACGTACACGTGCATGTACAACCACTACTGCGTGCAGAGCCAGGTCAGTGCTGATGAGCGCTACAGGGCAGAGCTGCGAGGCAGGCTGCTTTTGCATGGACTTGTGTCATGCTGGCCCATGTGTGTATTTGTGTGCGTGCTGTGTGGCGGGCAAAGGGTTTGCCATCCCCAATGTTCCTGAGTGCGCTGCAGGAGCCTGCGGGTGGGTGGGTAGTGCACTTCTGCAAAGACTTCTCAGTAGCTCCTTAAGCAGGAAGCAGGCCTCACTGTCAAATCCCTTTCCACGTGGGGCTTGCTCCAGAAAGGGCCTGTGCCGCTCAGTCTGGGCAGAGTTGCTCACCCTCTGGGAGAGGAAAGGGGCCGGGCAGAGATGCCCACAGGGGTCACGAGCCTGGTGGTGGGGTCAGGGGTCCACCGGGAGGTGAGCTGCAAAGCCTCCCCAACCCTGGTGTCCCGACACTGGCCCGGCCCACCTCGCCCACCCCAGCAGGAAGGTCACACGTCCATGAAGCCTGCTGGGTGAAGCCACAAGACTAAGTAAAGGCAGTGTTCCTCTCAGGAAGGCAGCCAGCCCATGGGGAGCCAACAGGTGATACACCAAAGCCACCCACTTCCCACCACGCTCTCTCCAACCTGCTTCCCACCAGGGCACAGGTGCTACAGACAGCTCTGGTCTCCACCTGCCAGCCCTGGTCCAGAGGTCAGGAAGACACTCCTGATTCTCCACGGCAGGCTACATGACACACAAGAGATACGGGGTCAAATCTAAGAAAACGCCCTAGAGCAATGTGAGCTTATGCCCATGTGGAACTGGGGTCCCAAGACACCCCTCGTTAGGACACCGCAGGTGGCTGCATCATCTTTTCCTCAGGCCTCACCATGGCTGGGTCTGCTGACCAGCCAGCCCTTCCACCACTGTGACAAGTCTGTGACAAGTCTCAACCTCTCATGCCCCGGACTCAGGGTTTGCGGTGGCCCTGGGCTGCGGCCTCCTCCCTCTGGCAAGCACAGAACCCTTGGGGAGTGCCAGGCTGCAGCCCAGCCTCGACTGGTAGTCAGAGGCCTGGTGCAGAGGCGGGCTGTGTGGTTCCCTGCCTGCGTGGCCCTGGGGAGTCCCTTAGCCTCTGGGGTCAAAGGTCCTCCTGCTCAGACTGGATGGTGGCCCATCTGCCAGGGCGGCTGTAAGGAGCACCCAGCGCTCAGAGTACAGAAGGGCCTCCACCCCGTCCTCAGGACCCGTGAGACAGGGAAGCGGGTGCTGGGCTGGGGCTCGTTCTGGGGAGACCTACCTCCTCCCCTCCATACGGGATCCTCACACACCTCCTCCCTCAGCCTCCAGGCGGCGCCGCCCAGCACTGGGTTAAACACGTCCCAGCCTTGCGGGTCACGCTGGGTCTCTCCTGAGAGCCCTGGGTGCAGTGGGACAGAAGCTCCAGGCAGCAGGGGGATGGGGCAGCCTTGGTAGGAGAGGGGGCTCCTGTCCCCAGCAGCCTCCAGGGAACAGACAGGCACCCTGGCAGCCTTTTAGGACGGACTGGCCACACTTTCTTCCCACAGGGTGTACTTTTTTTGGCCCCAGTCTGAGTGAATACCGATCAGAATATTTGTGTGTCTCCCCTTGAGAGGGCACATCCTGGTGCATCACGGGAAGGCCTTCCAGGGACAGAAATAAGACTCTGGGGAGAGCAGTGGCCGAGTGGTGGCTGGAGGGACATTCTGTCTTCTCCCTGTGGGCTGGAGATGGTGAGACCCCTGGATGGAGGGAGGGAGAGGCTGGGGACAGTGCAAAGAGTGGGATCTATACTACCCCACCCCTTCGTCCCTGCCCTCGGGGCAAAGCCAAGGGAACACAGCGGGTCAGGCTGCAGGGTCAGGGTCTGATTTTATAACACAATTCCCAGGAGGAATGAGGAAGGAAGGAAAACTGACTGGCTTGGCCTGCTTCTTTCCTGCGGGCACACACACACACACACACACACACACACACACACACACACCCTTTTCTCAAACTCCTCTTATAAGAAATAAAACTGCTTAAACCATCCAAAGCAAACGCAGGCTCCAGCTGTGAGCTCTGCGTCTCGGAGCCTGGTCTCCCCGGAGAGCGGCGGGCCGGATGGAGGAGGCCCGCGTCTGGCCCTCCCGTCTGGGCACCTGCAGTCGGCGGCTCTCTGAGGCTTCAGAGGACTTCACCACCCGCTGACCTGCTGGGGAGGAGCTACTCCATGACTCCTGACACGGAATGGTCAGAGTTTGAGAGGAGATGAGAAAACCCTGCTGCCAAAGCAGGGCCCAGAGCTCAGGCGCCCGGGGCTCGGGTCCTCCTGGCTCTGCCCTCCACCCTGTCTTCTCCAGCCCGCTCCTCCCGCCTCCTTCCCTCCCGGTCTTCTCTGGGCGGAGCCTGGTGGTGGGGGGGACACCCATTTCCACACACATGCCCACATACCCATCTGGCCCTGTGCCCTGGACCACGCAGCCACTGGGCTGGGGTCACCGCCAGCCCCAGTCCAGAATGCGGCAAGCTGGTGACTGTTGTCAGGGCCTCTCACACTCCTCCCTCCTCCACTGCACCCTTATGACAGGCGCAAGTCTCTTTTGGCAAATCACCACAATCTGCTAACCGGCTCCCTCTTTGGCTTGGGGTTGGGGTGCAGGGCGGGGAGGGTGGGATGAGAACAGCCTCTACTCCAGTCTCCCCCTCGCAGCCCACATTAACGGGAAGCCGCCCCCTGCTCCCCCAGCAATCCCACCTGACCAGATGGGCAGTTCTCTCTGCCCTCTCCCTGGGGAGGCTCCGCACCCACCAGGTCCCCTTTCTGGTCCCACCGGCTACCGGCTCCCGTCCCCTCTCCCACCGGCCCCTGGCTCGCCAGAGAAGAGAAGGGGCCGTCCTGGGCAAAGCCAGCACATATGTGAGATGACCAGAGCGGGGTCCAACCAGACCCCTGGCCCGGCCTCGCCCACATGAGGCCTCAGGGACAGCCCAGAAAGCTCGGCTTCCTGGAAGCCTGGAATGCCGTGCCTGGTATCTGCCGCCCGGCCAGCTGGGGGCTGAGGGGCGGGTGTGCCCCATCTGAGGAGCCTGGCTCACCTGACGCCCATCTTGCAGTCCATCACGCACGGCGAGTCAAAGTCGGCCAGCAGGTCGTCCATCTGGTTGTAGCGCTCCCCGTCCTTCACCACGTCCCCGTGGTAGGCAGGCACGTAGGGTTTCAGCACGTCGGCCATCAGCCGGTCCAGGCAGCGCTGCTCCGACTCACAGTGCTTCTTCAGAATCCTGCCATTGGCAGCCGCCTTGAAGCTCCCTGCAGAGCAAGGTGGGAGGAGGCCCTGGGTCCCCAGCCTGAGCCCTCCCCGCTCTGACCCCCGCCCCTGCCAGACACGGCCTCCGTCACAGGGCCCGGGCCTCTCGGGCATGCTGTGGAGCTTGCCAGCACGGGGCTGGAGGTGTGCCCAGGTCCCCACTGGGGGACCGAGCCCTTTAAGCGGAGTGGGTGCAAGTCCCCCCCGCCCCCCGCCATGCCCTGATGGCAACTCTGGGCTGGTTCCCCGACTTCCCAGACCCCAGGCTCCTCCTCTGAAGATGGAAGTACGCCAGTGCTCACCGCTGGAGGGTGAGGAAGGCGAAGTGAGAGGTCTGCGCCAGGACCTATTCACCCCTCTCTGTGAGACTACCACCCCCCAACCCCACCGTCAACCCTGCTTCCCAGCCACGAAAGTGTCTCCGGTCTCAGTGGAGGAGAAGCCCTGATAGAACCGGATTTAGCGCCAGGAGAGGGAGACCGGCTGAGAAGCAGCGGTCCAAGGCTCTGCCCGGCTGGGCGGCGCTCCTTCTGAGCCACACCCTCAGGTAAGTGTTGAGGAAGGGTGTCCCTCCACCTGCCTTGGGGTCTGGGCCAACGTGGTTAAGGGTGTAAAAAAAAAATGTCAGACCCTGTGCTGGCCTGAAGTCCACGGGCGGCCACTGAATTGTCCCCTGAGGATGATGCCCACCAAAGGACCACCATGAGTGGGCTAGACAGCTCTAGACACCCTCCCCTGTCACTGAGGGGCCACCTGGAGACCTCATGGCTAGCCCAGGGCGTGGCCACTGCAGCCAGTACTCCACTACGTCTTAACACTCTTGGGGCCACCTGCCTGCCTCTCCCACCAGCTACGAGCTCCTTCGGGGCAGACACTGTATCTGCATACATATTGTCACCCAGAGGAGCACCTTGATGAGGGCATACAACAGGCACTCAGGGAAGCACTTAGCTTTGTCTCTTTGTCCCAGGTGACAAATGGCAGGCAAGCTATAAAGACTGATGACTTCATCTGTTTTATTGAGTTAAAATGGTAGAGAGATTGAAAGAAAGAGATTGAAAGAGACAGAGAGACTGAGGGGGGGAATGTGTGTGATTTATGAAGAGGTGGCACAGACTGTGGAGAGGGCGGGTGTCCATGTGCATTTTCGAGGCGGTGTTAAGGCCCGTCTCTCAAGTACGCCTGCGACTGCAGACCACGAAGTCTCTCGGGGAGCACCTGTTCAGATGCTTCATCCCCGGGAGCATCCAGGGCCAGGCCCGTCCCCCACACGTGCTGGACGCCTCCCCAGAGAGCTGGACATCCTGTCAGAAAGTCCGGGAGAGCTGTGGCTACCTGCGTGTCCTGCCAGCTGGATCCAGGGGTACTTCTTCTTGAAGGACATGACAAAGGGAGACCAATGCACCATGTTTTTTATTTTCCTCCATGATTTGCTCTAGAAACAAGCAAACGAAAAGCTCTACATTAGAAACAGAACTACTGCTTTCCGGTTAGGATGAATTCAAAACCAGGGAACCCCGCTGCCTGTGGCACAGGACAAGAGGTGAGTGCCAGGCCCACGGCGCAGGCAGCTCTGAGGACTTCACCTCCATCAACTACGTGGCATGCATCTATGGGCTTTGCCCCATTCTACAAACAGGCTGAGTAAAACACCCAGAATCAAGGCGACAAGGATCTGACAGGCTCTGGGAACAGAGGAAGGGAGGAGGGACAGAGTGTTCTCCATCCAGGGCTGACCCCATCCCACGCCACTCCCCCATCAGGGGACAACTAAACCCACACTGCCTTTCTTTGTGCCCCCTCTCAGTTTCCCCATCTGTCTAGTGAGGGATAGACAGCTGGTCCCCCATGCTCTTTGGATCAGTGGACACTCTAGGACTCTGGAAAATGACCTCTTGCATCCCAACAGCAAGGGCCCCTCAGAGGAAGACTAGAGAGGCCACGATCACCCAGCTGCAGCGTGTCACCTCCTACTGCATTTGCAGATGCGGTGCCAGCAGAGGCACCTCTTGCCTGTGAGAGGTTTGAGGAGACTTTAAAGGGAACTCCCCAGGGACAGCAGTGCCTCCGAGGCTTTGGTGCACTCAGGGGTGAGCCAGCCCGCAGGACTCTCTCTCCACTGCACTTCTCCTTCTCAAGACATTTCTTAAGTAAAAACTCTTGTGTGTGTGTGTGTGTGTGTAGGAGGGGTTCCTTGGGTAGTAAGGAGAACTAACATTTATTGAGCACCTTCTTATTTTATTTTCACAGCAAGCATGCAAGGTAATCATTGTTATTTCCATTTGCAGAACCCAAGCCTCGGACAAGTAAGTGATAAAGCCACATTTAAACCTTCACCTATATGACTACTTTAAAGAAAATCCTTTTTATCCCCAGCTATACACATTTCTCTCTATAAAAATATCCCTAAGTTACTTTAATAAGACCGGGCTGTAGACATGAAGATCAAGTGCCCCTGAAGGGAGTGATGAGAAGTGAAGCATTTCAAGCTCCTGAGAAGCAGATCCCTGACTAGCAAAACCACAGACAGTAAACCCCCAAGGCTCTGTGCTGGGAAGGAGGAGCTGGGAATTCTACAGAAGAGGGAGGTGAGGAGTGGTCCTGCCTGGACAGTGGACCCCTGGAGAGGCGGTTCCTCATTCTCTGTCCTGCAGCGTCCGCTAGCAGCCACACTGAGGTTGCTGGACTGACTCCAGCTGCTGGAGCCCAAGGTTAAATCCGTCTCCTTTGTTTTTTTCTCTCTGGTGAGACTCAGCTGCTTCTGTCATCAAGGTTTCAAGTTAAAATCTGTTTAAGGAGAAGAATTCTTCCCTACCGAACCTGGCAATGTTTATCCCACCCCAGAAACCCTCACTCTACCGCCAAGACCTAGTCTAAAGCGAGGGCAGCGCTCTGCCAGGCCATGTGACAAAGGGCCAGCCTCACCGACAAGGGTGTTTTTCCTAGATCCTTCTGATGGAGATCTCCGAAGAAGGCTAAGGAAAGCCAGCGTTTCTTATCTAAGCACCCAGAAGGCTGCACAAACACTCAGGACAGACAATGCATGAGGGCAGCAATGGGAAAACCTAATTACATGAGATGACCAACCAAGTGATGGTTTGTTCCACCCACGGGGAAGACGTCTAGGTGGGTCCAGAAGAAAAGTGCACAGTTCTCACCACCTGCTGGTCACACCCCTGCAACAGAGCTCAGAAGGGACGAGGGTCCAACGGGTTCAGAGTGGGGTGGGAGGAGGGGGAGGGCAGACTGTTCTCCATCCAGGGCAGACCCCATCCCATGCCACTCCCCCATCAGGGGACCACTAAACCCACACTGCCCTTCTTCATGCCCCCTTCTCAGGGCCTCAGCTTCCTCATCTGTCTAGTGAGGGATGGACAACTGGTCCCCCCCACGCTCTTTGGATCAGTGGACACTCTAGGACTCTGAAAAATGACCTCTTGCATCCCAACAGCAAGGGCCCCTCAGAGGAAGACTAGAGAGGCCACGATCACCCAGCTGCAGCGTGTCACCTCCTACTGCATTTGCAGACGCGGTGCCAGCAGAGGACCCAGGGAGGATGTGTCCTGCTGCCGGGGTCGGGGCCTGCAAAGATTGATGCCTGCCGGGGAGGAAGGTCATCACAGAGGCTGACCCCGCAGACGCAGGCTGGGGGCACACTCAAGGGAGCAGGAGAAGACTACTGCAGGCAGCGGGGCCTGTGGGAACAGAGGTCCGGGACTGGGCTTTGGAGCAGTTGGGCCGGACGTGCTGGGAATGGGAGCCAGAAGCAGTGGCTGATAAGGGTGAGAGGGCGAGTCCGGCTCTGCACGCCGGGCCGAGACGCTTGGACTCCGGGGAGTGTGGTGTTGGGGAGGCAGGCTGCCCTGGGCCTTAGTCCTGGCTCCGCCTGCTCCTCACTGAGTGACCTGGGACAAGTTCCTGACCCTCCCCTTGAGGCCCTATTATCTTCCCTGTAAAATGGGAATAACACATACATTCCTTTGAGCCCCGGAGGTAAAGCCATTAGAAGTTCACGGGCACAGGGGTGTTTGTGGAAGAGTCTTAGTGGTCTGAGTTCAAGGAGGGGTGTCCCTGAAGTCATCCCAGGAACAGTCAGGCCGGAGCCAAGTGGAGGTGTTGCCATAGTTACTCAGGAATAAAGGTCACGGAGCCTGGGGCTGGACCAAACCCACCCTGTCAGGATGCAGCTCTCTGGGGATCCACGGGGACACACTGGGCAGTGGGCCTGGGACCCGGGAGGCAGGAGGGAAAAGAGCTGGGTGAGAATAGCCAGGTTCGAGTCCAGCAGTGGCATCTGAGCTGCGAAACCTCTAGTCCCCGGACCCCTCTTCAGGGGTCCGGAAAGGAGAGGGCTGCTCCAGGGCGGGGTCCTCTGATGGCTCGCGGGACCCAAGCGCCTCCCCACACGGCTGAGCTCTGAGTAAATGGGGCATTTTTCCGCGTAGCTTCCTCTTTCCCACACCTCCTCCACAAGGGAGCATTTCTTCAACATGAAAATTGGGCCCCATATGGCCAAGGCCAGAGCGTCCCCCCGCTTCCAAGGTGGAATATTCCACTGGGGCGGGTTTGCACACCACGGGATTTCTCGACTGTGCTGGCAGCAGCAAGCAGGGGATTTTCCTGTGGTTTTTAAATAGCAGCACCCAGGCAGTGCCGAGAGTCGCTGCCAAACATTAAACAGAAAAGCAGGTCCAGGAAAGGCCCAGGAAAGAAGGCGGCAGGGTGACCACCGCCCCTACCCCCGGCCCGTGGGAGTGGAGAGAAACATTAGGGCAGGAGATTACAGAGAATCGATTCCCTTACGATGCCCGGGAGACCACAGCACCCATTTAGGTGCTCTAGGCACCACCAACTCTAGGCAGAAGCTGTTTCCAGGTGGTGGGTCCCGGAGGGTCAGCTGGGCTAACAGTCTCCCGGCAAGCCCCTCGCTGGAGGAAGATACAGTCCTCAGAAAGGGATGCCAGGCCTCTTTCCCCACCCAAGACAGCCGACGAGGCAAGAAAGGAGGGCAGCCCAACAACCTGGAAGAATTCCATCCGGAGGAATTGATCACCTTTTCTCTCCTGGGAGAGAGAGTCTCAATAGCCTCAGTCACTTCTCTGCAATCGGACTACAGTCCCAGGTCTCGAATTTAACAAGCTGAGCTTTGTCAGACACACAGGCAGCTCTCAAATGCCTTGAACACGGTGTGGCAAAGGGCACCTGGTCGCTCCCCCTCGGCAGCGCTGGCTGCCAGCTGATTTCACTGGCCCCGTCCCTCCATCACCTCCCAATCACCAGGGTCATCTGGACACCCTCTGCTGACCCTTCCTGGAACGCCCCCCAGAGCTCCACATGCCTGACAGGCCCCCTGGCCTCTCTGGGTGGCGGGGTCCTCCTGTGTAAATCTGAGGAGTCAGCTAGCTGACTCCGCCAAGCTCTACTCTGGCACGCTACTTACACGCAGATCTGATGGATAAAATGGCCTACCTAATGGATAAGCTGGGGTGTTCTTCCTAAGTCTGCTGGGCATGACAGAGCAAAGGGAATGGCTCTTAGAAACTCCGTGCAAGCTGGCATCAGTTGTCATCTCACCGGCAGGGCTCTTTTCCCTAGATGCGCAACAGGACGGACGGCCAGCCTCCCTCAGCACTGGGCCTGGCGTGAGCGTTCATGATTCATCACTTATGGGCTCTCACTATGTGACAGGAGCGGGACCGGGCTCCTTATGGCCTCATTTCTCATCTTCAAACAACCTGGTGGTAGACAGGATTATTTTCTCTGTAAGATGAAGAATCTTACAAGCTGAGCTGCTTCCCCAAAGTCATTCCATTCTCCTTTCTGCCAGTAGGTTCCAGATCACCCTGGGAACCTCAAACCGATTCACCAACTGCTGTGCCTATCAACAAGCAGGGGCCCTTCCAGCCCAGAGCACGCTGGGCAAGGTGATGGGGACAGAAGATTGGGCAGGAAGGACAAGGAGATTTCTTCAGGGAGGTTCCCCTGGGCAGCCAGGGAGCTGGGCTGGCAGGACAGTGCTCCGGGGTAGGGGGTCTTCCGGCTGCTTCTACAGCAGAGGCGCCCAGAGCCTTTGGGAGAGGCTCCACAGCTGGCCATCAAAACCCCAGATAGGTCTCATTCCGGGGCTGGGCAGGTGCCACTTCCAGCTTAGCTACCAGGTGACACAAGGCTCTCCCATGAGTCAGATCAGACCAGCTAATCGCTCCTAGACTGTGGCTGGAATTTTACACTTGGGATGTTCTTGGGTGGCACTTCAAGGGAAAGGCAAGCCCCACAAAGCCGATTGCCTCTTGAGCAGGGAAGGAACCACAGGGTGGGCTGACGACACACAGCTCTCACCTTGATTCTGTGCTGGGTGTAAGCCAACTGCAGACCAGAAGTGAGGTTTTTCAGGTAACACCTCAGGTTTATGGGCTTGGAATGGCCCAGCTCCACAAATCCCTAGAGGACTGCACTCCTGGGTTAAATAAGCACTGATTTTGGTTTCGCTCTGTTTTCTACTTGAGTGCAGGGCAGGGCCTTCTGCTGATGTTTGTTACAGCCCTGACCTCGCTCTGTAAGAGGTGGGGTCATGTTCTCTACTTTGGCTGCACAGGAAAAGGTAGGGCCCTAATTCACCCAGAGAAGTTCAGAAGGATCAGAAAATAGCCAGACCTGAGGAGCGGAGGTTGGTCCTTTAAGACTCAGAGTGGCTGGAGACGTCTGGTGCTCTGAAACTGCTCTGGGCAGTTCCCTCCCTTCATACCTGACTTGACAGGAACTAAAATATTCAGAGAATGTGGAGAGGGATTTGTAGCAGGAGAAAAAGCCTAGTAACAACAAAACCCCAATCCTCTTCAAGCTTGAGGTGACAGAAGTCACCTGGAAAGGGAGTTTCAGAACCTGGCCAACCCCAGCTGAGCCCTCTCCAGCCACTGGTGCCTTTGGAAGGCTCGGGGCTCTCACTTTTCCCTCCTCCTCTTTGCCCAAAGACTTCTGGCCTCACAGCAGATGTGCATCTACTCCCTAACGGCCGATACCAATGTGTGGCGACCTCTCCACTCAGCACGCAGAGCCTCAGGGCGCTCGGGGCAGCCCTGGCGAGGAAGGCAGCTCCTCATCCCTCTGGCCTGGACTCACCCAGAGCCCTTGAGAGCCCAGCGCGGAAACGGTCCACTGGCCAGTGGGGCCCAAGGGAGGAAGCCTGGGCAGCGTCTCTGATTCTGTGTTTATCTAAACCAGACTCCAAGCCTCCCAGGGATGCTAATGGCTCCTGCGTAAACGCCACCCTCTGGCTGGTTCCCCCAGCCAGTCATCCGCCTCGTGCTGCAGGGAACACTGCCTTAAATAAAAGGGCTAAGTGGATGACCTCAAAGGCAGGCCTTTGTCTTCCATCACACAGGCAAAAAGGACTGGTGGAGATGAGGAGGAGGAGGAGGAGGAGGAAGGCGGGGAAGCAGGGACCCAGAGCCGAGGCTGGGGGCCTTTAGCCACCCCACTCACAGGACGCTTTAGCTGTCATCAGGATCAGCTGCATGACATGCACGGCCCAGAAGGGGCAGTGACATGGGGGCCAGCTGTTCCTTTGCTGGAGGACTGCCTCACATGCCCTAGGATGTCTGCAGCCCTAGGTCTCCTCCCCCATCCACACACGGAGGTATTTGCAGTTCAGTAAACACATGTTCTCTCAGGCCCATGAGATTCTGCAGGCGACTCCTGGCTCGCTGCATGTACCCCTCTCCTCACCCACCCTCAGGCACCGCAAGGGTGACACCTTCCGCCACCAGGGATTTTTCGCAAGCACGGGTGTGGAGGCAAAGGACTCCGCTAACCCCCTAGGCAGCTCAGAGGCCCCGGAGGACCTTCCTCTGCTGCAGCCGTCCCTCCTGGGTGCTCCCACAGTGCCCGGGGCACGCCTGCGCCCCAGCTCTCCTCTGGGCGAGTGTACCCTCCCGACAGCCAGGACTCCCAGCACCTGGCTCCACCAGATCCTTGGCAACCCCCTGCCGCGGGTCCTGGAGAGGCCACCACGGCCAGTCAGCTAGGCCTGCAGGCTGAGCCAAGCCCCGCCCGGCTCAGGAGGAGGGAGACCAAATCCAACATCGCCCGTTGGGAACCTGGTCAGAGCCTCTCGGAGTAAGCTGAAGTTTCCAGGGTGCTGCGGGCTCTGCTCCCCTCTTGTCGGCCCCAGCAGTGCCTGCACCACCTCCTGTCTGGAGAAGCAGGCCTCCTGAAGACAGCTCCCCACAATCCCACTTTACCCAAGGCAGCCGGCCCTTCCTGCAGCTTCCCTTCCCGCTGGCTTTGCCAGGCTTGCCGCTCTTTCCGCCCTGCAAACTCAGGCTGAAGCAACGCACTCTTCCCCTCCGTCTCGAGTGTGTTTAAAATCCTCTGCCTCTGAGGCAGGCCACAGCGTTGGATTTAGTTTCCAGAAGACAGCACACGACCCAGGCTTTGGAGCTAGAACAATCCCTTGCTCTGCCACCTCCTGACTGCAGCTGTGAGCAAGCCTTTGAACCTCTCCGACCTCAGCGTTCTCACCTGTAAACTGGGCACGATAACGTCACACTTGCCCTGATGCACACTCTATCAGCTCTGAGAGAACTGATAAGGTGGTACACACGTACACAGGTGCTCTGTATACCGTCATTGGACAGGTGAATCTTAGATGTTCACTTTGTTTGTACTTCTGTGTCTGTTTTTTGTTTGTTTGTTTGTTTTAATTGAAAAGTTTTCTCCTCCAAGGCATAGGAGACTGGCAAAAATCCGCTGGGCACTTCCAGAGGGTCAATCATTGCCGGTGGCAAGAAGATGAGCTAATTGTGTGGTTAATTGCTTACAAAGCTTCCCTTTGGATGTTCATGGCAACTAGGAACACACAGGGCGGCTCCTGGGGCCTCGAGCTCTGTGACTCAGGGAGAGCAGAGCCGACCGGCGTCCAGGTGCCTCGACACCAGTTTCTGGTTCAGAAGGTCAGTAAAGTTGCTAAAAGGAGAAAGAAGAGTTCCCCAAAGAACGCCATTTCACACATGTGGAACTCTGCTAGGCACCAGCGAAGAACATAATAAATAGTGAGACTGCTGAACGGATTTCATTTTACACAGAGGGTTTACACACTCTTCTTAACCCCTTTCCCATCTGAGCTGTTCCCCCAATATTCTACTCTTTCCTCCAGTACTTCCCTTTTTATTTAAATAGTTAGATCACTTGCCAAACTTTTATTTTTAGATAATTATAAAGAGTATCCTTTTTTTTTGAGTGAAAGAGATGAGGGAAATCTCTAAAATATCAGAAAAGGGAAATTATCTCTGGACCGTATAACTCTCCAAAACAATATTGCCAGAATCCTTTGCCTTGCTGCACACGTGTGCATGTGTATATGATGCCTGTGCGTCTGTGCTGGTTAGTGGTGATAACCTGGCTTGTCTGGGGAAAGAGGCAGAGAAATCACATGTTAAATGCCTAACATGTTGCTAGGTACTATTCTAATATTTCATGTAATCCTCACTCACAGCACTGATACTTATCTACATTCTGCAAATGATGAAACATGTTCAGAGAGGTTAAGTAACTTGCTCAAGGTCACACAGCTTCCTGGTTTGCTCCGAGGATTTTGTTTTGTTTCAGCCAACAGGGTAACTGGGCCCCCATCGTCTCTCCTCCAGTTAAAAAACAGCCTCAGATAAACAGCAAGCGCTTTGTCAAAAGAGTGACCTTTCAGATGGGGCAGGCCTGAATAATGACCCGCCTTGCCCTGCTTTCCAAGTGGTTCCCAGAACAGCCTCACTGACACCCACTTTGGGAAGACACATTAACAAAGCGCTGAAAGTGGGTGAAGACGCCCCTGCCCGGGAAGGTTCATTCTGTGTCAGTGCCTTTGTTCTGGCCTTGCAGAAGTCTGAGCAAAAGGCATTGAGTTATCCATGTTTGGAAAAAATGCTTTTTTCTTCCTTCTTTTCTTCTTTTGGTCTTTCTAAAAAAGCAGTTTGGGTTTCCCTAGTGATCGTTCTTTCCTTCGCTGGGGAAAAGCCTGTGCTTCTCCCAGGAGGCAGAGCCAAGGCAAGCCAACTTTGTTCATTGTATTCGCCCTGGCAGGGCCCTCCTGTGACGGCAGCTGGGTGCAAGCCCAGGCAGGTAGGGGCCCCTGGCTCAATAGCTCCGTCCTGGAGGCCTGGTTAGAAACCTGGCTGGGGCCAGACCCACCCCTGCCAAAGTGAGCTGGGAGCCTGGAGCGGAGGAGGGAAGGCCTTTCAAAACCAAAACACCAAGGGTAGGAGAAACAAAGCCCAAGGACTTGGCAGGGCAGGTAGGCTCTGGCTAAAAATAAGAATCTGGATTTTAAGACTAACCGTCTTTCCCCTTTAACAAACAAGGAAACTCCCCTAAAAACTGAATGCAGAAACACTCTTTGAGGAAGACCTGAGTAATGCTGAATTTCATCCCTACCTCTCTCCCCACCCCACATGGTGTTCCCACAAGATGAGTGGTTCAGAGTCTACGGCTGGCACAGCGTTTCCTCACCTGTCCTGCAGGGAACCCACCCACAGGTGGTCGGAATCACGCTGAGGGCAGTGAGGTGGGCGACGTACCTCCCACAGCATCAGTGGCTGCTCTAGGGCAGGAGAATGAGGACGGCGGGCCCTCACCAGCCCCTGCAGGCCTGGACCCCTTGGCTACTGAGGGCGTGAGAGGCAGGAACCAGCTCTGTGTTTTCAGGGTGGGTGCTCCGTCCTCTCCACTCCTGGTCGGGTCAGAGGGCTGCTCTGCTCCGGGTTTGGAGCGTAGGACCCGGTCAGGGCCCAGAGCTCCTGTTGAAAAACGGGAGCTCCTGATGCAAGTGTTCAGCTCAGGCTGGCCCTCCCTGAGGGTTACCACCTTGGTCGGTGAACTCCCAGCAGCACGTTCTGGCCAAAGCCAGGAAAACGCTGAGCGGCTGCCTAGCTGCCCTCTCCTGAGCAGCTGCCTTCTTCCTGTCGCAACCAGAGGCCCCGTTTCTGGGACAAGGGTAGCACCCAGATGGGCACGCAGGGGTCCATCCCTCGTTGCCATCCTCCCTCCCCTACCATCATCCAGAATCCCTGCCTGAGGAGTCCGCCCAGGCCCAGCTGGCCCGACTGGCCACCAAGAGTTCCCTGACCACCTACAGGCGGGATCAAGGCCCCACCAGGGACAGAGGGCCGCCCCAGACACCTGCCCACCCTCCTCTCCTATGCACACGTTCTCGGACGGACACCCTCTCTGATCCTGCAGGGCTGGTCACCTTCTTGTCCCATGCCTACCCCACCTCCAGGTCCCCGCTCACGCAGGTGCTCTGCCTGCAGTGTTCTCCCCCCTCCTTTCCTTTACCCACATCCCACCTGTCCCCACAGCTGATGGTGCTGGAGTCCGTGAGCTGGCCCTACCTGCTCCATAAAGCCTCTCAGACCAGCCACAGGCCATTCCAAGAATCCTCCTCCCTAGCAGGACAGGCTTTGAGAGCTTCATGATTCTTGTGTCCTGTGCTGTGTCTCCCATCAGAGGGTAAGCTTCTGGAGAACGGGAATTTGTTCTAACACTTCTGGACGCCCCCCCAGGCTGGACACACAGTGGGAGTACGATACTACCAGCTGCGTGACCGATGAGAAAATTTTACAGGTCCATCACACGGCAGGGACTCAGGCCCTGCTACGTGCCATCTCCTAGAAGTTGAAATACACCTCAACCAGCTCATACCTCTTCATGCTCACATGCCCAAGCTTGGATCTTTCCAGAGACATCTCCAGGGGGAATACTTGGGGGGATTTCCTGTCCTATCTGCCTGGGGTTCACTACACACCACCAGGCTCCAGGACAGCGGGCCCCGGCCCCAGGGGCCTTTTCACATGCACACATGAGGGTCACTCTTTCACTCTGGTTAGTCAACCCAGCAAAGAAAGCACTTCTCCCAATGACTGTTCCAGATCCACCCTCCTTCCCTCTTCCTAACTTTACAGGAGCTGGCAACAAAGGGGCTCACAGTCTTGCCAAACCAGCGTTTTTTTTGGTTACCAAGGAATGGAGGTATCCTTCACCCAAAATGGAAATACTCCAAACACTCCCTACCAGGAGGCCCGGCAAATGCTCCATCTCTGATCTAGAAGGTCACAGACTTGGCTCCTCCTTCCTCCTCCCTCCTGGACTTCATCCTCGTAAGAACTAAAAATAATGGAGCGCTGGAAGAAAGAGGCGAGAGAGGGGAAGCAGTTGAAAGCAAAGGAAATGCTTTGGTGCGCAGGGGCCTAGCCTACCTCTCACACCAGGAGCCTGCTGGGGCCGCTGGAGCAGAGGTTGGGGGGAGCCAACAATTGCAGGAAACAGGGAGTGGCCAGGGGGCTGAGGAAGAGCCCTGGGGGATGGGGAATGGCAGCCTCTAGCAGCCGACTTCCTAACGGACAAAGCTCAGAGGACAGAAAGGCTCAGCCTTTCCTCTGGGAAAGGGCATCCAGAGCCCTGCCCAGCTGGTGGAGGCGGCCCCTGCGACACACACCAGGTCCCTTCCCTCCCTTCGCTTCGTCCACCCCTCCCCAGAGATTTTATTTTTACTTTGGTTAAAATGCAAAAAACAAGGCCGAGTTACAGAGGGTGGAAATTTACTGAAGGTCTTTACTGGTCAACAGACAATTGGCACTGAAGGCCTGGGACGGCTGAGCACCCCCAGTGCCCCTCCTGGGCGACTTCCTCACAGGGGCCAGTCATGACACCCCCAAGCCCCAACACAGCTCCTCCAGCTCAATCCCTCCTTCTCGGCTCCCAAGACGTAAGGCCAGGCGGGCAGTGGGGTGGAGCCAATAGCATGTGGGCTGTTCTAGTAATAAATAGGTGATATGTCTCGACTGTCTTCTAGAGCCAGACACAATGCCAAGTGTTTGATAAGTATTATGTATGCATGATACAAATATCTCAACCTGTCACACAGGTATTCTCATTAGCCCATTTTACAGATGGGGACACTGAGGCACAGAGAGATTAAGCAACTTGCCCAAGGTTCTACACATGGTAAGTGGCAAAGCCAAGATCTGAACCCAGGCAGTCTGGCTCCAGGGTCCAAGCTCTCCATCACTCTGCTAGGCTACCTCACTGGTCATTTGTAACATGTAAACTTATAGCCGGATAAACCTAGGTTTAGATCCTGTTATTTTTGGCTGGTGGTATTAGGCAAGTTACCAAACCTCTCTGAGTTTCAGTTTCCTCTTTATCTGTAAAATGGGAATACCACCTACCCTACAAACCTCTCATGTGTCCAGTCTGGTCTGTAAGCCCTCTGAGGGCATGAGACTGTCTGTGGGATGAAACACACAGGAGGGGACTCTGCGTTGGCTCAGCAGAATTAGCAGCAGGGTCTGATCACCTCCCCCTCTATCCCAGCCCTGGCCTTCAGGGGCCACTTTTCCAAGAGGAAAGGGCAGAGGGTGAAGGCCACAGATGGCAGGCAGTGGGTCCCCAGTA
The DNA here is from genome assembly GCF_965194825.1 of Balaenoptera physalus. Taxonomy (NCBI): domain Eukaryota; kingdom Metazoa; phylum Chordata; class Mammalia; order Artiodactyla; family Balaenopteridae; genus Balaenoptera; species Balaenoptera physalus. The sequence goes on from NC_138882.1 coordinate 25,091,785, forward strand.
ACAAGTCGATTCCTTGCCATGAAATGAACCCTGGAGGAGCTGGGGGCTGGCCTTAAACAGAGACTTTCTGGAAGTCCAGAACGCCCAGGAGCCCTTCTAGGATGGGTGTGAGAGGCAGCACGTAAGGAGGTGGCCTCGCACGGAAGCCACCAGCGGTCCTTCTGTTTCCTGCAGACCCTCCCCTCCCACTGCCCCAGTCCACCCCATGGACCCAAAGTCTGAAGGAAGTAACTCTGCCTGTTCCCAGGGAGGCTCAACCCAGCAACAGGACCCATGGGCTCTGACAGGTGGCCCATGTGGAAACAGACTGCTTCATCCCATGCTGGAAGATGACATTTAAATTAAGCCAGCAATCTGAAAGGAAGTTTTCTGCAAAATGAGGAAGAATCAGAAAAGTCTTCTTCTCTGCCCCCCACTCTTACAAGCACAGCCCTGCTTATGGAAACAAGCTTCTCCTGTGTTAGGAGCTCCTGTATTTTCTCCGAGATTCCCTGAGATTGAAAATCTTCTGGTTGTAAATTTGAGAACCTAAGGATCCTACTGTGTACACAGTAGAAGGGACAAGATTTCCTCAATCTCCAGCTTGCTGAAAGTTTACTTCTCTAGGCTAAGAACATTCACAGACAAAATACTACCTTTTAAGTAGTTTCGGAGAACCCAGAAAGCACTTGTAAGGGATTTGGTAAGGGGCTTATTCTGGACTAACTCCAAAGTCAGACTTGGGGGGAACTCCCACCAAAGGAATTTCTAACAAGGAAACTTTTCAGGAAGAGCATGAATACCACATGAGAACAAATCATGTGCAGTATCAAATATTTAGCTATATTTAGAAAATATTTCCCAGCAAGACATACTGGTGCAATTCATATTTCTGACAGATTACACTGATTTGCCTGTGGCTAAACGGTGCTCAGCAAATGGGAAGGCAGACTCGCAGAGGCTCAGAAACCCAGCTGCTGCAGCCCTGCCCACCAGAGGCTGAGGTACAGCTCTGACACCAGCTCTGAGTCACCCGGCCTCCCTCTCCCGACCAGGGCTGTTCAGGGCACAGGCCTGTCTCAGTGAGGCGGTCATGCATCTGTTCATGTGTAGACTGCTGGAGGCCAAAAAGACACACCAGTGAACCCCCAAGTATGAGCAAGACTCGTCAGCTCTCAGAGCGCAGCTGTGAGATGACCCCGGGGGGGGGGGGTCATCCTGACGTCCGTGTCGGTATGTGTGATTTTCATAAACAGATTGACTCATCGCCCGTCCCCGTGCATCTCTGTCAGCTGGGGCCCCGAGTGCTTACTTAGCACTTTCCTGTGTAGCAGGAGCCACCCGGGGCCCTGAGAAACAGGCAGCGGACTCACCTCTCATTCCCTGAGCAGCAGGGGCCAAGGGGCTCAGCCAGGCTTGGGTCCCAATCAGGGGACAGACCTGGGGCTCCTGCCCCAACCCCTATCCCTGGCAGCCTGCATGCCCAACTGCAAGGGGGTCTCCCACACCCTGGAAGCAAGGACACCCCATCACTGTTTCCATCACTTTTTGGCTTTAGGCTACAATGCATTAACATTCATTTTATACTGAGGTATTTTACAGCAGCTCTTGGGGTAATTACACGGGGACGGACCTTCACAGCACTGTGGTGGGGATCTCCTGTGTTAGAGATGGGCAAAGCCGGCTTCCGCTGCAGTCTCTCCCGTCCTCTCCCTCGGATTTAAAGAGAAGCTAACCCACAACCCAGCATCAGCACCTGCATATGGATGGTACCTTTTCTATCTCAGGTACACACCACCCTCCACCTCAAAGCTTGACCCACAGAAGTCCCCCTCTTGCCTGTGCAACTTACGGAAGGCTTCTGGTTCTCTCAGATGTGTTTCATCCCCTTCCTACTGAGGTAGAGGAAGTGAAACGTTATTGAGAGATGCGAGCGGGTTGTCTGGAAAATGTATTCTGGAATGGGAGGGGCTGAGGAAGGGGCTTAAAGACTGAGGGTCCTTCCAGCCAGTGGCCCTGAACCAAAGGAACTGGAGAGACCCTTTGGAGGACTGGGCTACTTGAGACAGACTGGGTTTAGGTGTCACCAAGCTCCGGGCCTCTGTGCACAGGGAAAAGGCAGGAGCAGAGTGAGCGCTCTGTCTGCCAATCCGTGACAAGTGCAAACCTTTGCGATGTCCAGCTGCCGTGTGCTGGGAGACCGGCAGCTAAGCTGGGAGCCCGGACGAGACGTGAGAGCTGCCCTCCTGGGTGAAGAGAGCCGCAGGGACTCTGTCCCAGAGAGAGGGACACTCCGGAGTCTCACAATGACCGTGGCCCTGTCGCAGGCTCCGCCCCCACCCCGGGTCTCTGGGGACGGTCCACATTTAGGAACTGTAAGATCACTTCTAGGGAACAGAACCAGCTGGCTGATTTATTCCCCTCAACTTTCGATGCTATTATTAGGGCACATCTGTCTCTGAATGAGGTCACCAAGGAAAAACCCAAATGAAGAAAATATTTTCAAGCCATCGTCATTTCAATCTCTAGAAAAGGAAGTGAGGTGATAAACCTCCAAAGAACCCCAGAATTCAGGGTGACCCAAGAGGAAAATGGAAACTATTTGCCCTGGGAATGCAGGCGGCTGAGCTGTGTACACGGTGCTTGGCCAGCATGACGCGGATGGGCTGGCAGCTCCTGGGGCCGTTTCCTCTTCCCTTACTTCCCAAGCTCAGTTCTCCCCTGCCCTTCGCTGGGGAAGTCAGTCAGTGGAGCTCCCCCTCAACCCTGAATCAGACCCAGAGGAAAGCCACTTAGTGACCAGTGATGCAGGGCTGAGTTTCCGGCCAGTGGCCAGCAGACTTATTTTCTTTGGCAACAATTTTTTTTGTTATTCTAAATTAGTTGCCAACACTTAAAAATTGGGACATTTCACACAAACAACCAGATCTCCAGCGTTCTTTGAAATACTGGGCCCACATTCCCGGTAGCGACCGTCTGTGGGCTGCAGCTGAACTGCACACCTTGAGACGGGCCTTCCGCCCCCTGTCACCAGGCCCTGTTCATATGCATCACCTGTCCGGCCCCCGACGGCATTCGAGGACAGATGAAGGGGACGGAGTGCCAAGGACGGCCTTAGGACCCCAACTGGTCGTAAGCAGGCCACTCACTGCCATGTAACATGGACAAGTCACCTCCTTCCCTGAGCTTGTGTCTCTCCATCTGCAGACAGTGCTCAGAACCTCCCCCGCCTCTCAGACTGTAGGGAGGATGGCGTGGGGAAACAAGAGGAGTGCTTTGGGCACCCGCCAACCCCACAGGCCAGGTGAGATGGCCGTTTAGGTCTACAGAATAAAATAAAACACTCAGAGAAAGTTGGCCTCTATGATTGGATTAGTGGCCAGGGAGGGGGAGACAAGAGGTGGCTCAGTAGTTGCTTGCAGGAGCTGAAATAGAACCGGGGACTTCTGAACCCCCCAACCAGGCCCCTCCTGCTCACCAGAGAGGTGGGACATCACTCGGTCATGGCCGAACAGAACAGCCTCTGATGGGCCTCGAGTCAGTTAGAGCAGAATTTAGAACTGGGGGTGCCTGGCCCTTGGGATTGCCAGCTGTGGCCCAGCCTTGGAGAGGTGACACTCGCCATGGCATCTGCAGCGGGTCAGGAGGAAGCCTCACGTCCTGGCTATGAAACTTAACACTCAAATGCTAGGGGAAAACCAGAGGGTCCCACGGCCTCTGAGTATTTCACAGGACAGTCACCACGCCAGAGCCAAAGCCCCTGCCCCATCCTCTCTCTTCCCCCAAACCTGCCGAAAATAAGAACGAAATGACAGACTCGACGGTAGAGGGCTAGCTACCCAGGGGCTTCTCCCAGACGAGGAGAGGTGTCAGTGGTAAATGCGTTGGTCCCACCTCCATCCTTTAGTCCTCCCGAAGACAACGCACGAGGGAAGGCTGGGGAGAGAGTGACTGTGAAACGAGAAGAGCAGGGAGCACGGGATGGGATCCCATGGCCTGTGTGCCTGTGGCTAGGGGCTGGGGACTCAGCGATGGGCCACCCAATCAGGGCGCCTCCCAAAAAGCCAGAGGCGCTCAGAAGGCGGAGCCCAAGTGCTCACTGCTCCTGGCATTACCAGCTCCTTCCCAGAGCATCCAGAGGGTAGGAGCCCCACTGCTTGTCCTCACCCCCAACCGGTTTCCTAGTGGCTGGGGGCTCTAGGGGCCCTGGGCACAGTCCTGCTCCAATGCCCGGCCTTGTAGCTCCCGCCCAGCAGGCCTGATGGAACTATGAAGATCACAACTTATGTGGGGGACCCTGGAATCTCCCCTCAGGGGAGCTAAGGAGACTCTGGTACTGTGTTTCCAGGACATCCAGGAGATCGCCAAAGGCCCCCGATTCTACCTCCCTGACACCTCTCCCGTCCCTATCCGCGTCACCCCTTGCTCCTCCCATCTCTCCTGGATTAGACAGCCTTCCCGTTCTCCAGGTGTGCCCTCCTGCAGGCCCCTCTCCACACCTCTGCCTTGGAGATCTTTCTAAAATGTAAAGCTCATCACAGCAATTCCAGCAGACCCCTCCCTGCTTTAAACCTTCATTCAATAGCTTCCCCAAAGCCTTCAGGACAAAGACCAAACTCCTTCAGATGGGCTCTCAAGAGCTCCTGCCCAGCCATGCCCCTTTACCCCCTATGCTGAAGAAAAACTGACCTATCCGCCAAGATACATCCTGCTGCTTCACGCTTCTGAGCCTTTTGTGCTGTTCCCTCTGGCTGGAGAGCCCTCCCCTAACCTGCCCAGAGAGTTCTCCTTCATTCTCTCAAACCATGCTCACTTATCACCTCCTCCTTGCCCTTCCCCAGAGCCCACTTCCCCTTGTCCAGCGCATGAAAAAGCTCATTGCCTCCTCCTCTGCAGAACTGCTCCTTCATACCCTGTACATGCATTTGCTGCTCCTTTTAGAGTGTATTCAAATCCCCTGATTGTACCCCGGCTGTCACCCCCAATACAGAGAGCCATCCTTGAGGGCAGCGAACAGCTGAACCCCTAGGCCCTAGCACACTACTTTCCCAGGGTCAGGAAGCATTAAGTGCCTGTTACACTAAACTGCTGGGAGCCCCCTAGACTCAGAGCCTGGTTGGGAAGGCAGGAGGGAGACTTGCCCGGAATCCCCAGCCCTCACTAAGGAGTCTGGCTGAAGGCTGGGGGTTCCTAAACCAGGAAGGGGAACCTCACACTCACGCAGAGGTCAAGAAGCAGAGGCAGCAGCCTCTGAGGCCTGCACGAGGTCCCACCACCAGGGCCAGCCCCTCAGGGAGCGCCCCAGAGCCCGGAGCCAGGCAGCTGTCCCTGGGTGGGCCCCCAGGCCTCCCCGCTGTCAGAGGCTGCTCCTGGCCTGCGCACAGCACACTGTGGGTCGGCTTCCTCCCGCAGACCTAGGGCAGGGCCACCTGGGGACTGGGACACACAAGGAAGGCAGATCCCCCAAAGGCACCTTGTGTGATGCTCTGACCATCGGAGCAAGAAGCAGCCAGAGTTCAGGCCACACTGTGCAGGTCCATCACCGCAGAGAATGCCCAGAGGGAAGGGACCTGCCCAGATCACAAGCTCAGCAGAGAAGAATCCAGGTCTCTCCGTACCCAGGCCAAAGCCGGTTCCACAAGTATGTCTGTCACCTCTCTTTGTCAGCCCTCCTCTCCAGAAGGGTCTATCCTTACTGAGAGCAAACAGTCCAGCTGTGCTCTCTCCACTACTAATCCCCCGCCCCCCCACCAAACACACAGTTTTTATTTACTGCCATGATCATATACACAAAATTCAGTAAGAGAAAAGTTTCACTGTCTGCAAGTCTTTTCTGGCCATTTTCATTATTTGTTTTATCTCTTAATTATCACTGAAAATAACTCTGTCATACAGAAGAGAGGAGTGTTAAAAAAATCATCCATGCCTGGTGCCAAATATGCTAGATATGCCACTGATTCAGCTTCCTGACAAGGTTTCAAGAGGGGAGCAAAAGGTGAGGCTTTGGCAAAGGAGAACCAAGCCAAGATCACCAAGGCCTGGACTGCCAGGCTAATGAACTTGGACTACAGTCTCTAGGGAAATAGGTAGAAATGACGGAGGAAATTAACAAAAGCTTTGACTATCCAAACTGTAAGACTTCCAAGTATCAAAGGCAAAGAAACCCCCAAATCAAAATAAAAGTCAAATAAACTGGAAAAAAAATTTTACAATATACATTATGGTGGAAGGGTTAACACATCTGTACATAAAGAGCTCAAAGAAATGGGTGAAAAAAACCTCTTAGATGCCAACAGATAACTTGGCAAAATACACAAAATTCAACAAACACATAATGAAAATAACAATATACAATTTCCCTATTAAATTAGCAAAAAACAGAAAAATAATCAATACAAGTGATTGTGAGGCGCAGGACGCCATGGAAGTCTGCTGGAGACACCCCAAGTGCACAGGACCCTCGGGGAAACCAGCCCTCTAATATGTTTCAAAGGCGATAGAAATGTCTGAACTTTTCATTAATTATTTTCCCTCTGGAAATCTCCTTAAGGAAATACTCTAAAATATGGAAAAAATTACAAGCACAGAGATGTTAATTAGGCCATTGTTTATTTAACAATAGCATTGAAAATAACCCAAGATCCAACAATAGAGGAATGATTAAATAAATTAGGGGTCTGTCCTTGGGATTTATCATTTGGTCCTGAACAATAAGACTTAGAAGGAAACATGGAAAATTTGGTAAAATGTTAAGTGGGGGCAAAAGCAGAAGAGACTGTGAAGAATGTGCATATTTAAAAGGCCAGGAGGGGGAAATTCCCTGGCAGTCCAGTGGTTAGGACTCTGCGCTCTCACTGCTGAGGGCCTGGGTTCGATCTCTGGTTGGGGAACTAAGATCCCACAAGCCGCGCGGTGCGGCCAAAAATAAAAAAAACAAAAACAAACGAACAAAAAAAGGCCAGGAAGAAATATACCAATTTATATGAATAGGTGCATTAGTACGCATTTCTGCATATTAAATTTATACTGACTTCCATAAACTTATTTAACCCTTTGCTCTGATTTCTTAGCTATTTATTATATTCTATTGCACTACAAATGTTTGTAAGCATCCTCAAACCTTTTTGAATTAAGATGGAATATAAAGTAACCAATTAATAATCAACAGAATCAATAGATTTAGTTAAGATTTTAGGGTTATGATGATAGTATGGTTATAGGCCCTTTTGCTTTATTTTTTAAATGTCTGCGTGTGGTTAGTCTGCTTTTACAATTTAAAAAAAATGTACGGGGCTTCCCTGGCGGCGCAGTGGTTGAGAATCTGCCTGCCAATGCAGGGGGCACGGGTTCGAGCCCTGGTGTGGGAAGATCCCACATGCCGCGGAGCAACTAGGCCCGTGAGCCACAACTACTGAGCCTGCGCGTCTGGAGCCTGTGCTCCGCAACAAGAGAGGCCGCGATAGTGAGAGCCCCGCGCACCGCGATGAAGAGTGGCCCCCGCTCGCTGCAACTAGAGAAAGCCCTCGCACAGAAACGAAGACCCAACACAGCCATAAATAAATAAATAATTTTAAAAAAAGAAGAGTCTATGACTAAAGGCTAACTTCTAAAAAAAAAATGTACGGATCACACACACACACACACACACAAAACGGGCGACATGAATCCGCTGCTGCCGTATCTCCTCCAGCACCTTCAGCGCTTCTCCCTGCATCTGATCTGAGAACACAGCCCCCTCCAAAACGCCTCTTCATCTGAGGGAGAAGCAGCCTTCCTTCCCCTCTGGGTAGGCTCCTCAAGGTCGAGACTGAACCCTGTTCCCTGAATGGGACCCCGTGGAACTCTGGAAGCCCAGAAACATTAGCAGAGGATAACAAACTAGAAGCACATGGTGAGTGGCCTTCCCAATATTCAAAAAGCACAAGCAAGAACAGGAGTGGGGAACAGAATTATGTGTGAAACCCCCCCACAGAGAAGACAGCAAGGTTGTGCAACGAGCAGGGCTATGAGATTCATCTTTGTGCCCCTTGCTACAAACACGACGCCCAAGTAAGAGCTCCACAAATGCTACAGCTTGTGGATGCATTTCTTTGCTGGCCTTTGGACAAATATTTATAGAGTACCTACCACATGCAGGGTCCTAGGCACGGGGGACGCAGCAGTGGACACAGCAAAGCCCCTCCCTTCCAAGTAGAAAAAGGCATAAATATATAAATAGTACATCATATAAATACATGCACAGGACCTTGGATGGCAGCAAGTGTTTTGAAGAAAGAGAACGGGAGGTGGAGGAAAGGGTATGGCCGAGGGCAGGGGGAGGCTGTGCCGTCTGGGCTGGGCGCTGAGAGGGAAGCCCTTCCTGCAGGAGGTGAGGGCCTGAGCCCTGCACACCTCCTGGTCCTGGCCAAGGGAACAGCCAAGTACAGAGGCCTGAGACAGGGCGTGCTGGGCAGGTTCAAAGGCCAGCAAGAGCAACAGAGTGGCCGAATGGAGTGAGCAAAGAGGGGCGTGGAATGAAACCAGGTCCACTCAGGCAGAGCTCTTCAGGCTGCACTGAGGATCTTGGATTTTATGTGAGTGAGACAGGAAGGCACTGGAGGGTTTTGGGAGAGGAGTGTCTAAAGCAGGCTCACTCAGCCTGTGAAGAGCAGACCTGGGGAAGAGAAAGCAGGGCAGAGAAGAGAGATCAGTTTTGAGGCTGCTGTAATCGTCCAGGTAAGAGAGGAAGATAGACTTTTGAAAAAACCAACAGCTCTCTGCTTTGGACCATGACTGTTGGTCTCTGGGTGTGAAAGCACAGCTCCTTCACATGCCCACTCTAGCCTGGAGGCGAGATCCCTGTTCAAAGTAGGTGCTTCCAAAGACCTTGGGAAACAGACAACAGGGAAGTGAGAAGGAATCCTGTGCCAGAGATAAGAGCCTGTCTGTGGGCAGGTGAGGGGTGTTGCCCTGGGTGGGCCTCGGTGGGAGGTGAAGCCTGGAAGGAATTCCACGTTTGATTAGGGGTGCAATAATCTCACTCCAGACTGCAGCTCCTAAGAGAGGTGTGAACTTGGGCGGACAAACAGGAAGTAGGTCCCCGGTACAGAGTCTGCACTTGGTTTCTGTCCCCCAATTCCAGTGATGAGAAATCCCCACCACGTTCAGAACACTGGCCCTTCCTAACCAGAATCCTGCTTCTGACAAGTGGAGAACATGCTTTAAACTGTACCAAGTGTAACGACAAGAATCTTCTTCTAGATATTCCCATTTTTTAAAAAAGGGATGCATTGGAGAAATTGTGGAAACAGGTTCAGTCTTGCTCAGGAGTGGAGATGATGTGAGGAAGGCCAACACAGAGGCCTCGGTCAGTCTAAACACAAGCACAGCAACCGGGGGCGGTACTAGTAACCAGGTCGGCCAACACCCAACCCGTAGCCAGAGTCTCAACTCCTACCTATCAGGGGATCCTCCTAAATTCTCTAGACATATGGAAATATTTGATAGGTCTTCTGGAGCCTGTACAGTACAGAGGATAGCATAGCTATAGATGGATACATAATACACATCATATACATTAGATACACGTCATATAGTTTTGTTTCTTGGCCTTTCAGCTTTATTATCTATCTGCACAAAGTGAGAAACGTTACAAGCCTGTGTGCAATTGAAGTTTCTATATCTGGACTGTCCTGCAACCCTGCCAGAGTTGCAGGAAGCTCCTTCTTGTTCTGCAGAGAGATCTCTCCCAGATAGGCTCGGAGATCTGCTCTTTTATTGTTCTATTTAATAACGCATAAAGATTAAGCACAAACACACAAAGAGTGGCTTTACTTTTTTTCCCCCTCCTTTGGCTCAGTTACTGCATAATTGGAGGACAGAGTCAGGAGGTTTTACAGCCCACACATGCCTCAAACTCCTCCACTTCCTGGTCAATCTCAGTTGCCACCCTCCAAAGTCAGGGGTGATCAGGGTGACCTACATCATAAGCATTTTCTGGTGATGGGATTTCACGGTCTTCAAAGCTCTAAGAAAGACTGGGGTGGGTTCAGAAGTTCTTGTAACCCCAAACCAGCAATTACAATTTTTTTTTCAGTATTAAAGTACTTTAAAAATACCTAAAATCAACAGTCTCTCTTCAGACATTTTACTCATCCTTTACTGACCCTTTCCTTATATTCCCCACACCCTTTTAATTTCTCTAGAATCCCTATTTGCTTCCTTTTCATCATTACCTAACCACCAAGTCCTGCTCTGCTCCCTTTGCCACTTTCAAAAGAACCACTGCAGGGTCTGTTCCTTATCCTTCCTAACAACCTGACCATCGAGTCTGCGATGTGATGCAGTGTGTCCCCCTCCACCCCCGATAATTAACGGCTCCGTATTCCTACTAAGTTGCCTCCAACCCAGTTCCCTCCAAAATGAAGCAGGATGACAAAGCACCTCGGCAGACCTGCATCTGACTTGTGTGTGGGTTTTCTGTGTTCCGAAAACCCTGCATCAGAGGGGAAAGGGACCTATCCTTCACAGCCCTGTGTGTGTATTTAAAGACAAGAGGAAAAAAAGGAACCCGATGAGGCTCTCAGAAGGGAATACTCTTCTGTAACTGGTGTTTACCATGTTCCACTGGGTGCTGAAGAGGAAGTGGTTACTATAACCCCAAGGGGGAAATGCTCGCTTGAAACAGGAAAATGGAACTCTTACTACTTTCCACTAGCAGCGTGCAAGAAACCGGCCACACTTGGAAATGCTTGCACAGCACTCTCCAGAGCTGAGTGTCTAAGACTCAGTCCTATTACCCTAAACCTTAAAAAGCACAGATTAGGACACAGACACAGGTCCACTTTTTTCCAGAAACATCTCAGCACTGGAAAAATTCTCACTATCACTTCCCTTACCTCTAAGCAGACGGACGGCCAGGACCCCCTGGGCAGCTGAGGGGAGGAGAAGGGGAAGAAGCCTGGAAAGCAGATTGGAAAGAACACTCAACTAAGCAAGGGTCAGAAGACCCGGGTTTAGTCCCAGCTCTGCCATTTACTAGTTGTGGAACCTTGGGCAAATTACTCAACCTCCCTGCTTCTCGGTTTCTACTTCCTCTATAAAACGGGGATATTATTGACTGCTCTGCTCACATCCTTGGCTGTTGTGAGATTGATATGGAATAAGGCATAAAGGTGAAGGCATAAAGGACACTCCAACGTGCTATGCCAATGCAGGCTGTTACCATCAACAAGATTCAAGTCTTTACAAAGCTTTCCTGAGTGCTGACCTCTGGCTCCTCCAACTCATCCCCTCAGCTACATTTCCACTTGAGTAGCTGCCCAACTCATCCTTCTGAGCCTTGTTTATTATTCTGCCCACAGTTCTGCAGAATTTTGGTAGAATATCCTATAGAGTCTGGTCAGAGGATCTAAGCAAGACCAAACAGAAAAAGTGGGGAAAAATAAACAAAACTACCTGACCCTGGGCCCCTGCTCCCACATCTTCTACAATCAATCCAAAGACAAAGACTTCATCCTCAATGGCTAATTTGCCTGCTTGGTGGGTCAGAGTGGCCCCAGTTCGGAGTCATATTTTCCATTTATTAAAATGAACATCTGGCTGCTGCCTGATGCCTTTGTGCATGGTCTTTTAACTCACGATTACCTGCAGGGCAATTCTGATGTGTGAAGCAATGCAGAAAAAAGAATCATGGACACCCCCAGGCTAATCCACGCCACTGTGCACGGTGCAAAAGCAGGCTGGGTCTGGCACAGTAAAAGTCAGCCATCTTTGTTTACGTGCAAATTCTAATGAAAAAAAGCCACAACCAGCAGGTCCACACATAAAGTTCATAAAGAACTGTGGGGACTTCCCTGGTGGCACAGTGGTTAAGAATCCGCCTGCCAATGCAGGGGACACGGGTTCGAGCCCTGGTCCGGGAAGATCCCGCATGCCGCAGAGCAACTAAGCCCATGCGCCACGACTACTGAGCCTGCGCTCTAGAGCCCGCAAGCCATAACTACTGAGCCCGCGCGCCACAACTACTGAAGCCCGCGTGCCTAGAGCCCATGCTCCGCAACAGGAGAAGCCCCCGCAATGAGAAGCCTGCACACCACAACGAAGAGTAGCCCCCGTTCGCCGCAACCAAAGAAAGCCCGCGCACAGCAACAAAGACCAAATGCAGCCAAAAATAAATTTATTTTTAAAAGAACTGTGAATTAATTTAATCCAAGAACACCCCCACCCCACCCCCAGATCTTGGGTCCCAGGAACCATCCTGCTGTTTCGTCTCAGTGGGAGGCAGGCCAGTTAAGGAAAGCCTGAGCTCCAGGGCCCTCTCCGCCCCCCCGTGTGACCTTGAGCAGGCCACTGAACCCTCCAAAACCTTGGCTTCCTTATCTGTGAAACAGGGATAATAACAAGACATGCCCTGCCTGGCTCCCAAGGTTATTGTGACAACTAAGTGAGAAAACAGATGTGAAAGTGCTTTGCAAACCACAAAACATCATCCAAGTGCGAGGTATTACCTAGCAAAAGTGCCTGGAGACTAACCCCCAAATCTGGAAGTGTTTTATTGAATCCATTAGTGGACATACATCCTACATTCAGTTAACAAGAATTTAAGGTAGCTGCCCGGAGGGATGCTTAAACAATTTCTAAAGAAGTTCATACAAGCAAGTTACAAAAACCACCACATGAACTGGATAGTAGGCTTTGGGGATTTTTTTAAATAGGAAAACTGTAGATCTTTTACTTTTCTTCTTTCACTCTGATTTCTGCTTTAGAGCCTTGAAAAAGACTACCATAAGAATATTGTGTTGCCTTTCAGGTAGAACTATGCGGCGTAGCCTCCTCACATTTACACACACACACACACACACACACCCCGCCTTCCCACTTCTTCCCCCAGCACCTGGGGCAGCAACTTGGCCAAACCTGCAAGCCCTCCCTTCCCAGACCCCAGCTGGGTTGGAAGTCTAGGGCTATTTGAAACTAGGTTTCCCTATGATCTCCAGGCCAAAGGCATCCCCGTCACACTTCCAGGAGGGCGGTGCCCTCAGGGAGGGACAGCAGGAGTTTCCAGGACACACAAAGGCTTATTCTGCTCACAAAGGCTATTTACCAAGTCAGCCCAGAAAGTTTGCCAGGATCACGGTGAAAGAGCAGAGCTGGGACAGCCTGCTGAATACACTGCCTGGCAGATTTACCCCTCTCTATTATTAGCACCAGGCAAGATGCCACCAGGCTGGGGAGAGACCTGGGTGTCAAGGTGGAGAAGGCAGGAAGAGGTGTGTGTGCAGGAGAGAAGCATGAGCTGCTGCTTGAGGTTTGAGGGGGAAGGGAGGGGGCGTTAAGGCTGTCTCTCCTTCCTCCTTAGTTCTCTAACCTCATCTGGATCTCAGACAAGCCCAGCCCCAGGATCAGAAGGCCTGGAACTCAGACCCAGAGTTCTGGCTGGGGCTCGAGGTGGGAGAGGTGAGCTCCCACCCGCCTTCTGGGCCTCGCTGGGAGTCACCAGCCGCCGCTGCCCACTCCCCTGAGCTCCGGGCTGTGCCAGAGGCTGCAAGACGGAGGAGCCTGGAAAAACAAGAGCGAGTGGGAAAGCTGGCGAACCCCTCTTTCCACAGCAAAAACGCAACTTACTGCAGCCCTAATGGACATATGTTCCCACTACATAACAACTACCATTTTATTTATTTATTTTTATTGAAGTATAGTTGATTTACAATGTTTCAGGTGTATAGAAAAGTGATTCAGTTATACATATGTATCTATTCTTTTTCAGACTCTTTTCCATTATAGGTTATTACAAGATAGTGAATATAGTTCCCTGTGCTATACAGTAGGACCTTGTTGTTTATCTATTTTATATATAGTAGTGTGTATCTGTTAATCCCATACTCCTAATTTATCCCCCTTCCCACCCCCGCTTTCCCCTGTGGTAACCATAAGTTTGTTTTCTGTGTCTGTGAATCTATTCCTGTTTTGTAAATAAATTCCTTTGTATCTTTTTTTTTGGTTCCACAAACAACTACCATTTGAAGAGAACCTTCTAGGGACTTCCCTGGCAGTCCAGTGGTTAAGACTTCACCTTCCAATGCAGGGGGTGCGGGTTCGATCCCTGGTCGGAGAGCTAAGATCCCACATGCCCCGCAGCCAAAAAAATCAAAACATAAAACAGAAGCAATATCGTAACAAATTCAACACAGACTTGAAAAATGGTCCACATCAAAAAAATCTTAAATAAATAAAGAGAACCTTCTACATAAATCACGCTCAGTCCTTCACAAAGTGGGGCATCATGCTCGCATTACAGACAAGAAAACAAGCTTGGAGAGGCTAAGTAAATTGCCCAGGAGAAGAAAGTGTCTAACACTGATGAAGAGGGACAGCGTTGAAGGGGGAGATGACTAACTTCACTTTTATATATCTTGTGATGTATTATCCCGCCTGTACGGGTATTTCACTTATATTATTTCACTTGCTATAACAAGCTTGTATAGGCATTACTTGAACATCAAATGAAGGAATTTTTTAAAAAGATATGTTGCCAGTCAGTGGTGATCTATATTTAAACAGATTTGTCCAATTCCAGAATATGCTCTCTGGTCACACATCTACACTTGTCCAAACCCAAACCAGGACATAGAAGCTGACAAAGATTATTTTTCTAACATTATTGCTATGAAAAATTTTACAAAAGAACCAGTTACTAAATGACAATTAGTTATTAAACATGACAAAAATGGCCTGTTGGAAAGAAAAGAAAATGACACAAAATGAAAACTGGCTGCCATGCAAACTTAGGACAGAGCATAGGAACCAAGGCTTCTACCTAGTGTTCAAGACCTCAGACTCTGGCTCAGGAGAGAAGAAAATAAAATCCCTGCGCAGATGGCTGCAGACCTCTTATAGTATGCTGTCACACAGGGAAAGGGCTGAGCCCCTGTAGGAAACCAATTAGTCTAGCCTAGTGGTTAGAAACATGATCTCTGGAGCCAGGCCAAGTGTGAATTCTGGCTCTGCCATTTACTAGCCCTATGACTCCAGGTAAGCCTGTCTGTGCCCCATCCGTTTCCTCATCTGTGAAATGAGCATGGGACACATTGAGATAGCATTAAATGCTCTCTAGGTGTTGTAGGAATAAATGGGGTGCGAGAGGATAGTCATGGCTCAGGTCTCGTGTGAGTCTCCAGGATGGGCCGCCAAGTGAGGGTCCTTGGCTTCGTGCAGGAAAGAATTCAAGAGCAAGCCATAGTTAAGTGAAAACAGGTTTATTTAGAGAGATACCTACTCCATAGACAGAGTGTAGGCCGTCCCAGGGCATGGGGTTGGGGTCTTGGAAAGGGCACTGGGAGAAACACATTCCACAGACAGAATGCATTCCGGTCTATCTCAAAAGGCCCCGAGGTGTGGGGTGGTTAGTTTTTATGGGCTGGGTAATTTCATAGGCTAACGAGTGGGAGGAATATTCTAACTATACTGGAGAAGGGGTGGGAATTTCTAGGAATTGGGCACCACCCACATTTTGGCCTTTTATGGTCTGCCTTGGAACTGTCACGGCACCTGTGGGTGTGTCATTTAGCATATGCTGATGTATTACAATGAGTGGATAATGAGGCTCAAGGTCTACTGGAAGTCAAATCTTCTACCATTTTGGGCCTAGTAGGTTCTAACCAGTTTTTGTGGTATCCTGTTCTTCTTAACGGTTGTGTCATTCTTTCAATGATTGTGCCCTGCCCCCTTCCTTCCAGTCTCATAGGTGTCCATTTTTATTATCATTACCGTCCCAGTCAGAGAGAAAAAGAGTGAATTATCTATTCCAAAAAGAGCCAAGCTGGGCTAAGGCTTTGGTTGGGTTTTTACATGGTCTTGACAACCCTGTTCACATGAGGCTTACTCTAGGCTGCTCTCAGAAAAGAGGTTTCCTGTGTGAAGAGCGAGGCCTCCCAGGAAGTGACGAGGAGTGTCAATTAATTCTCCTAGCAAGAGAAACAGGGCAGGCACAGAGCGGATGCCAGGAAGTGGAGCATCCCCAAGGGGCAGGCCCCAGAGAAGGTGCTAGTAATGGGCGAATGGAGAATGGTGGCAGCCCAGAGGACAGACCAGCAGGAGAAAGCACACAGCTGTCAGGACTTTGGCTAGAGGATTTGGGGACTGACTTCTTCATAGATACGGCCATGTATCCCAAAGAAATGGGTGCCTCTCTAAGACAGAGACCTCTGCCTCTCTATGTATCCATCTTCTTGCTGGTGTTTTTTTCCAATGGGGTCAGCATCTATTTAGAATTTTAGAAAATGTCATTTTATTTCCATTTGTAAAAAGAAATTAGAATGTATCAAAATTCCAAAGAAAATTGTCCCTCTCTAACTTGACTGCCTACTTCCCCTGTACCCTTCTCTGCCTTTCTTATTTTAGATTTCCAACCTGAAAATGAGTTGTCATATTCCGTGCTCTTGGAGTTCGGGGAGCTCTGCAGCTAATTTGGCAACCCCAAGCTTGTCATGTCACTTCTGAGTCTCAGTCCACAAACCGGAAGGATTAACCACATAAACTCAAAAACAATAGCTGGCTCTGAAATTCCGTGGTCTTGGGATAATCTCAAAAAAGGCCAAATTGTGGTTACTGACCTGCATTAATATTCTGCTTCCCTTTTGAAGTGATTTTTAAGAGAGAAAGCAGATAAGAGAATGGAAAATTTGTACCTTATCAGAGTAACCCAAAAGAGTATACTTAAAATTGCATTTTGACAGTATGAAAGCAGTATTTTTTTAAATGCTTTAAAATGTCTAACACGATAAGTATAGGTGATTTTCATTTCTTTATAGTTTTCTGGATTTATCCAATTGTCTACAACGGACGTATAACGTTTTCAAGAAACTTAAACGTTACTGTTCCATATTATATTTTGCTGGAGACAGGGTTAAGAAAGAATCTGACTTCAGAAATATCCCTCTTCACCACTGTGAACTGCCCTCACTCCCAACCAGGCAGAAACCTGACAAGAGTTAACGCGATGCCAGGCGTGGGAGAAAGAGAAATGCGAAAAGCCCCTGACAACCTGTTGTTTTCCTACTGATATGGGCACCTTGGCCCCGCGTCTACGCCTCTAACGTGTTTACGGAGACCACCTCCAAGCCTAAGACACATCTCTGAGCAGGAAGTCAACTCCCGGCCGCCCTGGCCCCAGCAGGGGGCTGAAATTTAACCCAAAAGTCAGAAGGCCGAGCCTCCCAGCCTCACGCCGACCACGTGACCGCGGCCCCGCCCCTGCCTTGAAGAGTCGCGGCGCTGGAGGGCGGGGCCGGAGCGTGTGGGGGCGGGGCCGGAGCGCGGGAGGGCGGGGTCGGAGCGCAGGGACCGGCGCACTGGGATCACGAGCCGCCCAAATCAGCGCGACCCGGAAAGAGCGCCACGCTTCTGGAAATTTAATTCGCATTCCTTTGAGATTTGAGGTTCTAAATCCCTTTTGGCCGCGAGGTGGAAGGCAGGAAAGCCCGAGGGCAGCTGAGTACCGACAGGAGGAACAGAAACTCTTCCCCTAAAGAGATAAGGCTGAACGTTTCAGGGTCCTCGTCTAAGAACAGCGGGTGGACGAGTTACTGGACAGGTGACTTTACCGTGATTAATTGTATTAAGTTATCCACGATTTGTATTAAAAAGGAAAGCAAAGTCTCACAATCTGGGGAGGAAGCAAAAAGGGGACCCAGGCTTTTCAGCTTAGCTGGGAGGCAACTCAAGCCAAAGAAAAGTCAGATCAAGGGAACTTAAGCCAGGAACTGTTGTCCAGGAGACATTTTAAATGCCTTCTCTCATCACAGGGATTTATGCTACCCTCTTGCCTTGAAGCCCACTGGACATAAGAGAGCTAGCCTGTCCCTGCGATAAACAGGGAAGAATGTTCCACCTCATGCTGGGTGAATGCAAGACCACACCACACTCCAACACACACACACGCGCGCGCGCGCGCGCGCGCCTTGTGATGGCTAGGTGGGTGTGTTTCTTCATATGCTGAGAAAATGTCCCCAAACGGGAAATGGTCAGCCTGTGAGGTGAAGTCATTGTGCTTGACAGTGCCTTTGAGAGGTACTGTCCTCTGAAACCAAAATTCACCAGGGATGGCAGAATTATTAGTGCCACCTCCGGTGGCCTTTCAGCTGAGCACCTCGGTCAGAAAATTAACCATCCGCTTTCTTTTACCATGTCAGACCGGGTGGTCTTGAGAGAAGATCTAACACTTGTGTGGTGGGCTGTTGCCAGTTCCCACGGAGAAGCCAAATAGCTCCTTTCTTCCCAGCCTGTGGATCCTGCCTAGACCAGGCCTTCTGCTCTTGAGGGGTTTTACTTCACTTAACATTAGGTTGACTAGCAGGTTTACTACTGCAGAGCAGCAGACATCCCCGTCTTTAAAATGGGGCAGAGAAGGAAGGGGAAAGAATTCATGTGCGTCGGGTGTGCGTTCTGTGCCTGGCACTGTGTGAGAGAGACTGTGTCCATTCTCTCAGGCTTATCTGCCACCCTGGCAAGGGCACAGAGTGGGTAAGTGTAGAAATTTTGATAAATCCAGAGCCCAGATCTAACCCAGGTCTGCTAGATGTCAGGCTGCCTTCCTGCAATTGCCTGGGGCACCTACATCAAGGTAGAAGATTTGATTTAAAAATTAAATATAGTATTTTATTTTAAAACCCAATTTGCATATTTTTGCATTGTACAGATTTGGATCTGTGCTTATCCTTTCCCACCTGCAACATTTACATGCCTCAACCCCAGTGCTGAAAAAGGGAGTGAATGCAGGTCTACTAGCTGGCCATCTTTTTGGCATCCCTGCAAGACACAGTTCTCCTGACAGTACCTCACCTCCCTCTTCAAAACAAATACCTTCATTCCCACATCTGTCTTGAGAAACCCAGACTGGGAGTTTCTCATGCTGCTTATAAAGCTTATAGGCTGGGACTTCCCTGGCAGCTCAGTGGTTAAGAATCAGCCTGCCAGTGCAGGGGACACGGGTTGAGCCCTGGTCCGGGAAGATCCCACATGCCGCGGAGCAACTAAGCCCGTGCACCACAACTACTGAGCCTGCGTGCTAGAGCCCGCGAGCCACAACTACTGAAGCCTGCACGCCTACAGCCTGTACTCCTCACCACAATGAGAAGCCCGCGTGCAGCGCAACAAAGACCCAACGCAGCCAAAAATAAATAAATTAAAAAAATAAAAGCTTATAGGCTGTCTGACACCATTAAATAAAAAGTCAGTGGCAGAGCTATCTGGAAAGAGTGTAGCAGCCATGGAGGTGGGCCACCTAAAGGGCGGGCTGAAGAATTTCTTGGCCTCCTGAAGGATCCCAGGCAGCTGCCACCATCTAACTTCCGTTACTCAAAGGAGCACCGCCGGCTAGAGGCCTGGTGGGCGAGTGCAGTGGTCCTCACTCCTGGCTGCACAGCATCACCTGGGAGCATTACAACCGTTGTTGCCTGGGTCCCACTCCCAGAGAGTCTGACTTATTTGGTTTGGACTGCAGTCTGGCATCGGGATTGGTTAACGCTCCCACGTTTCCAGTGTGCAGCCTACGGAAGAACCACTGGGCTAGTGTTTGGTCATAGTGGCCCCAAAGGGCTGGGAAAACAGAAGTAACATTCAGCAAGCCATTCGGGGTTCCTGAGGACTTCTGTTGACCAGCAGTGAAGGTGAGTTGGCAAGGTAGAGCATAGGTTTCAGAGCCAGGCAAGCAGAAATCAGAACCCTAGCTCCAGCATGCTGCCCACTGTGTGGCCCAGGCCAAGCCGCTTAATGGTTCTGAGCCTTAGTTTCCGGGTCTGTAAAGTGGGGGTGTTAATAATAATACTTCCCTCACAGGGCTGTTTTAAGGACTAGCTGTACTAGGACATTGCCTGGCACGTATTAGGTCCTCGGTAGGTGATGCCCTGACTGTTAACAAACCACCTAGGATTAACTCGCACTTGGTGTGAAGAGAAGGGATGCCGTGGGCTGACGGCACTCTTCAGCGGGGCCCCCTTGAGTGAGTGAGATTCATACCTCTTTGGGGAGGAGCTCCATGAAGCTCGGAAGTGGCGTGGGAGACAGGCAGGGCAGCCCTCCAAGCCTCCAGGACACCTCCCACTTTGGTTCCCCACCTCCAGTCCCCTTTTCACTTCCACGTTCAGCCTCAGGAGGAGGGGTGTACTCGGGGGAGAAGCCAAATGCATTTGGCTACAGCTCTACCTCCCAAAGTGGGTGGCCATCAGACTGGATTGTGTCACCCTGGGTTATGTCACCCGAGGCAGCTCTGCCCAGGACAAGTCTGTCCGCCCAGGGACCCACGCCTCCTCCCTCCCTCCTACTTGATGCCATGACATCATGACGCTCCGAGGGGAGCCAGGCCCCAGGGGGGCAACCATACCACAGCAAACTGCCACCTGTCCTGTACAAACGTGTGCAGACCTGGGTGGAAGAGACAGAGCTTGGGAATCTGTGACAGGTGTCCAAAGGCAGAGAGGAAGGGGGGAATCCCACTCTGGAACAACAGTTCCCCATTCATGCTCTGAGCAGCCCAGCATAAAAGACCCTGCTGCCAACATGATGATGTCTCCTTTTCCTCTCCTCTCCTTCCTCCACATCCGCAGAGTTGATGGAGCTCTTCTGCATATATTATGTCATATGATGCTCAAAACAGACCTGTGAGGCAGGCGATGCAGGGACTAAATTACCCTCGTTCACCAATAAGAAAACAGAAGCTCAGCAGATCCCATGGTTTGCTCAAGGTCACAGAACTCATCGGGGGGCGTAACCAGGACTTGAATCCATGTCTGTGTACTGAGAACCCGTTTCCCTCCACCACGCTATGTCCCCTTGCCCCTACCCATTTCAAAATCCCTCCCACTAGCTGTGTAGTGTAAGTCAATTGTGAAATATGGCGGGGGGCGGGTGATGAGGAGAGGTGGCAGGCTTGATTTTCAATTCCAAAACTGTAAATGTGGGCAACACATCATTCCCTCTTTTCTATGCCTGTCTCCTATCTTCAACTGAGAAATGGCCAAGCCACCTACCCAAGGCCAGGTTATAGGAGGACGAAAAAACCAACCACCAAGCCCCTTACAAGATCTATGCCCCAGACCAGAGCTTTAATCTTACCAAACTTCATTTTAAAAAATTAAGGAAATGAGGATGGTGCAACGTATTTTGCAAAGAGAGTTTATTAGTTGCTGATCCAAAGTGGGAAATGTTAAGTTCCAGCCAAAGAAGGCACAGATATCCTGCTAATTCCCCAAGGCGTGCACCATATTGACAAACCATCTGGCTTGCTGGGTCTCAGGGAAATGTCCAATACAAACAGTAAATGAACTTGAAATAGTAGAAAAATAGCCCCTGTACAGCACCCAGTTCTCACCAACAGAATTCTCTCCTGCCCTTAGCATGAAGTAGTGATGTGGCGCTATTAGGAACAAAACCGAGGGGAATGAGATGGAACCCGCACAAGCAGTACCAGAAGGGAATGTGGGAGAAGTAGAGACTCATCCCCAAAGAACTCAAGGCAGGAGAAACTCCTGCCCATCTGTTACCAGGCCCTCTCCAACCGGCCCGCCTGGCACAAGGCTTCCAGAAGGAGATGAGCACCAGCCCTTAGACCCCACCAGCCTCCTTCAAAAGCCTGTGCAGAATGCCTACGTTTGGATTCACAGAGCAGCCCTTCTGGCAGTGAGCGGGGAGGGGTGGACAAAAGGTAGCTCTTTTTTTTTTAAACCAAAAAGGGACATGCACAGGTACAGTCCATACAAACCCAACATCACACATGACCCAGAACTGGGGTCTCTAAGAGCCCTTCTCAGGCAGAAAGTCGTTTCCACAATGGAGGAAGCCAGTGAAAGCCCTTGGGAGGGCCAGGTACAGGACTACAAATGCATGCGTGCAGGGGTATCATTTGCCATTCAGGGAGAATCCAGAAGGTGTGCAGTCATTCACATCTACAGATAAGAAAACCCAGGCACAGGGGCCTAAATGACTCGCCCAGAGGGACACAGGGGGGTTCAGAGGCCACTGTGCTGTCCTCTCCATCCTGGCACCCTGCCTCCTGCCCTCCGCCACTCATGCCCATGGGTCAGCATTCCCGGGGCGGCAGAATATAGAACTCAGGATCAGACTGATCCACAGGTCCATCGAAACCAAGGCGGGGAATGAAGGAGGTAACCTTCCACGCACCAGGAGGGAAACAGTCCATCAACGGGAGCAACATGGTCGGAGAGGCATCCCGAAGTCCCTGTCGTCAGAGTTGCCTCTCTACACCTAGATGTGTTGTTGCCGTTTTCAAACCTCGACATGTCCTCTTGTCACTCGCAGGATATCTGAATCTCCTGAGAGTAATGCCCATCAAAATTCAGCTCCCGTTGAGCTCAATATTCAGTACCCTCGGTACAGACACTCCGGCTCTTCCCCACCCCTGCCCCACGGTCCTGGGATGCCGGCTCACTCACCATTTCCCGGTCCCACCACATTCTCTCAAGTCTCTTGGTTGTTGCCTCTTTTGACATGGAATCTTACTTCCCTCCCTGTCCAGCCACCGATGTCCAGCTCACCAGTGAAGACGTGGCTCCACTGACCCCGCGTCCGGGAAGCCTTCACGGATGGCTCTGGGCCGGAGGCTTCCCAGTGTGCCCCACGGCCCTGCCCTGCCACTCCCAGGCTCCCGATCTGATTGCACCCCTGTGACCAGCGTGTCACCTCCAGCTCCTCCAGGGCAGGCACTGGGTCTCGCTCAGCTGGAATGCTTAGCATGTAACAAGTGTTTAGTTCAGTGGTTTACTTCAGTGTTTATAAAATGAACTAATGAAAAGTCCAAACACACTGTAGAAGGAAAAAAAAAAAATCCCCTTTCTTGATTACAAAGCTCTTGATCTGGGGGAGTGAAGTGGCTTGCTTCTGAGTGCCAGGAGGGCAGGGGACTGATGGGCAGTCTTCGGGAAAAGGCTTTCCCTGAGCAGATAAATGTGGAGCAACACAGGAGCTGATGGTGGGTGTAAGCAGCTGAGTGAAGAGTCGGGGGAGGATGACGATACCCACCCCCGATTAACAGGACAAGTTGCCACAGGAAAGCGAATAGCTCGTCCAGCATGGTAGATAAGGCCCATGCCCACAGGACTCCCAGGGAACTTCAGGAGAACCCAAGGGAAAGCCATGTGGGCTAGCAGGCTTCCCAACTGGTTTTGTCTGCTGTAAGGAAGCAGTGGAGGTGGGTAAGCTGGGGGCAGGTCACAGAAGCATCTGCTCTTAGATCAGCAGCGAGGCTCCGGCTGGCTGGAGAACGTCTCCAATTCCTTAGCCACCCAGTAAGCCTAATTCCACTTCTGGGCATGCCTGGTATTGACTGAAAAGGAGAGCATTGTTAGTTACCAAAGGACATGGAAAAATTTCCTCGGGTTCACACAGATACCATTACTGGACTCGGGTCCCCTCCAGCATTTTGCAGTCCAGAGCTGGGGATCCACCTTGGGCTTTAGGA
The DNA here is from genome assembly GCF_965194825.1 of Balaenoptera physalus. Lineage (NCBI taxonomy): Eukaryota > Metazoa > Chordata > Mammalia > Artiodactyla > Balaenopteridae > Balaenoptera > Balaenoptera physalus. The sequence continues at coordinate 25,115,216 of NC_138882.1, forward strand.
AAATGGGATAAATTCAGAAGGCTCAGACCATTCAAGCAAGGCTCCTTGGGAAAACACGCCCAGTGGGAAAACAAGAAGCTCCTGCACCGCCCCTCCCCAGCCTCTGAGAGGCCCCGCCTCCTCCAGCCTGAGCTGTGAGCGCCCTGCACCCAGCACAGACCAACCCAGCGCTAAAAGTACCTCCTGCCCACCTAGGATTCCCCTCTGTAGTATTAGCTACGCATAATGTTGGAAAAGGGCACCCAAAGGGTTTGGGTGTATGTGCCTGGGGGCTACCTGTGACTGGTTTATGGCGATGGGAGGGGCTGGAGCATACATAGCATGAGGTGCAGGAGGACACGTGGGGAGAGGAAAGGCGCTGCTCGGGAGGATCTGACTGTGTGACAACAAAAGCCCCCAGAGGGCTCGCCTGGCTGGGTGCACGGCCTGAACCTCCAGGGAGTGCTGTGGCCCTGGGCCAACCCCTGCCTCACTGATGTGGTACAAGTCATCTGCTGCCTTGAGTTTCCAGTTCTGTAGTTGGTGAGCAAAAAGGAATACCTAAAAAAGGAATCTTTCTAGAGCATCATTTACACGTGGGCTGAAGTAAGTTCAGGGTGGAGCAAAGTAAACTCTGGTTAAGAGGAGAAAGCAGAAACAGAGCATAGGGATAGGAAATAGGAATGCTGCCGAATATTTAGCCCATGAGGTATGGAACCATAAATTATTTGTGAAGAGAGCTCTTTCAGAGTCATGAGTCCACAGCTCTCATCCTTGGATGGAAACAAAAACCCCACCCAGAGCTGCCAAAAGTGGGCCTAAAAAAGGGGCCACCGAAGGGTCTCAGCTGCCATCTGCTGTGTTCCATGTCCCCCAGAGCTCCTTGGTTTCTGTTCTCCAGCCCAGGGGTCAGCCTGGAAAAGAGATTCTGCCTTTTGTCCCCGGAAACTGCTTCCTCCACCATAAAGGAATGTGAGCGAGCTCTGACACAAAGTCTGCTTCTGAGCTTGCAGACTTGAAGCCAGTGAAACCGAGGAGTTCCCTGAAATCCTGGTCCTAGCAGCCCCACTCACCTGGAGGCGCAGTGCCTCCTGCCCTCCCTCGGCCCTGCCTGGAGCAGAGACAGGCAAGCAGATGCCAGTGGGGACCGGGGCAGCTCCGTGATCGATCCTCACCTTCAAGGGCCCCTTACACGTGGCCCTCTGCGAGGCAACAGAGGCTGAGGTCAAAAGACACCATCCCCACACCTCCTCAAGGAGCTCACCAGCTCCTGCAGGCATCTGAGGAGGGGAAAGAGCTGCTCCTGAGAACCAGGACCAGCCAAGGGTGTCTGCAACAACCTTTCCCCCCCCCCCTTTTTTTTTAAAACAAGAAACAGGAGAAAGCACCCAATCTTCCTAAATTTTCCTTAGGATAAGGAAAAGTGGAAGCTTATATACCAAGTCTGGCCCAAATCCAAGGCAAGGGAAAAAAAACCCTGGGCCTAACCCGTCTGATAGAGCTAAGCACCGATTCCAAGTCCCTCTGAAATGACAAGCTAGACTAGTGATATTACTGTAAAGAAGATCCCTGCAGCCCTGAGGGGCCCAGAAAAGAAGAGCGCTCCCTTTATCACCGCAGCCCTCTATGTGACAGCTGCCATTTTGGGCAGAGCTGTTCCTGGAGACCCAGAATGTAAACCCCCGGCTCTGCCAGGACAGCCCCCATCTGTTTAGCGTCTCCTGTAAGACAAAGAGAAGAGCCACCCCCATCCTGCTATATTTGGCATTAGGTAATAACGAAAGCCACGAGGAGAAAGGAGGAAGGGAGGTCTCGTCACCAAAGCAACCCTGACGGCAGAGACACCGCTGGGCCCATGGCGCGACGCTAACGAGGCCCATCGCAATTAGGGGGCTGCTCAGAGCCACCGGATCTCAGAGCCAGTGCAACATTCCCATGTGTGGGAGGGGCCTGTCCAGCCCAGGAGAGAGCTTGTATGCTAGAACTTTCTCCTCTGCCTTCCACCTGGCGTCTGGAACCCCACCAACAATCCCTGCATCCTCCTCTCTGCCCAAGCCACCAGCTACCCACGGAGGCTGGTATGATTCACTGGTCAAACCAAAGACAGGTACCCTTGGTGGGGTGGAGGGGAGGGTGGTGGTCGGATTTGAACCCTTTATGCTCCCGTCACCAATCCTTCAGCCCCCAACGCCAACACACAAGCCCTCCCCACTTTACTGACATCCAGATTCCACGCCACTAGCTTGGGACAGATGGAGTTTGCTCTCCGACTTCCTCAGGGTATTTAGTGACTCTTCATCCAAAGAGCTCTCTCCAAGGAGAGACGTTTAGCTTTATGAAAATACCTAAAGCTACTGGGATATGTTTTCTTGCCAAGATATCTGACAACTGGCCTATTTTTAAAGTCCCAACCAATAATCTTTGAGAGGCACTCTACACACAGACAAGGAGGCGATGACCAAAAAAGTAATGAGACCAGTATTAGGTTTTTGTTTTTCAATCAAGCCAGAATCTACCCAACCAAATAAACAATATTTTCTTCAAAGGGGTCTCCTTAGGGGGCCCTGCCCTCATTGCACTGGTGCTTTGTTTGTTCAGAACACTTTTGGAAAGTCCTGTCGTAGCAGAGCCTCTGTTTTGCATATAGTCCAGCATAATGTTATAAGCACTGAACTAGCCGCTGCTACTGTGAGCCAGGCACTGTTTAGGCCCCGAGGCCATACAGGTAAATAAAACAAGGCCTGTCCCAGCAAGGTGCTCACTATCTGGTGGAGGAGGGAGGAGAAAGGGAACAAAAATTTCGGGGGGAATGCTTACCATAAGCCAGGTACTGGGCTAACAGCTTTTGCTACATTGCCTTTAATACACGTACACCAAAAAAAAGGTCCTCTTAAATGCAAAGACTGAGACTGAGTGAGGTTCAGTGATTTAGCCAAAGTCACACAACCCGGGAATTACAGGACTGGTGCTGGCCCCAGGCTGCCAGGCTCCCAGCTGGATCTCCCACCACTGCAGCACCCGGCAGTAAACAGGCCATCCTAGTACAGGAGGTGAGGTGGGGCTGTTCAGGAGAGGCTGCTCAGAGCAGGGAAACTCCATCTGGGCCCAGGGGAGGAGCTTGCCACGCGTGTCTCCTCTTGTGTCGAGAGCTGGCCTTGCACGCGCCTACTGTTTATCCTTTCATCAGGACTCTGTGACAAGCCAGGTGGGCAGGGAGAGTTTCTCCAGATATTAACCAGGACTCTTATACCCTAACTATTTATGTAAACGTAGACAGACAGATGGACACTCAGACACATCCAGACGTGCCTCACTCACTCACACAGAGTACCATCCATGCAACTTGTCAATCTCACAAGGAGTCAGGGAAAGCAGGCCTTCATCCCAACATGTCAAAACTAGTTTCTTACAATAGCCAAAAGGTGGAAACCACCCAAGTATCCATCAATGGATGAATGCATGAACAAAATGTGCTCTACACTTACAATGGAATATTATTTAGCCCTGAACAGGAAGGAAATTCTGACTCGTGGATGAACCTTTAAGATATTATGCTAAGTGAAATAAGCCAGTCATAAAAAGACAAATACTATATGACTCCACTGATATGAGGGACCTAGAGTGGTCCAATTCATAGAGACAGAAAGCGGAATGGTGGCTGCCGGGGGCTGGGAGGGAGGGATGGGGAGTTAGTGTTTAATGGTATGGAGTTTCAGTTTGGGAAGGTGAAAAGGTTCTGGAGATGGATGGCTCTGGTGTTGGTTACACAACAATGTGAATGTACTTAGTGCCACAGAAATGCACACTTAAAAATGGTTAAAATGGTAAATTTTATGCTGGAGAGGATGTGGAAAAAAGGGAACCCTCCTACACTTTTGGTGGTAATGTAAACTGATGCAGTCACTATGGAAAACAGTATGGAGGTTCCTCAAAAAACTAAAAATAGAGTTACCATATGATCCAGCAATCCCACTCCTGGGCATATATCCAGAGAAAACTCTAATTTGAAAAGATACATGCACACCAATGTTCATAGCAGCACTATTTACAATAGCCAAGACATGGAAGCAACCTAAATGTCCATCGATGTATGAACGGATAAAGAAGATGTGGTGTATATATATATAATGGAATACTACTCAGCCATAAAAAAAGAATGAAACAATGCCATTTGCAGCAACATGGATGGACCTAGAAATTATCACACTAAGCGAAGTCAGTCAGACAGAGAAAGACAAATATATCACTTATATGTGGAATCTAAAATATGACACAAATGGACTTATTTACAAAACAGAAACAGACTCACAGACATAGAAAACAAACTTATGGTTACTAAAGGGGAAATGGGGTGGGGGAGGGATAAATTAGGATTTGGGATTAGCAGATATAAACTACTCTATATCAAATAGATAAACAACAAGGTCCTACAGTATAGCACAGGAAACTATATTCAATATCTTGTAATAACCTATAATGAAAAAGGATAGATATATCTGAATCACTGTGCTGTATACCAGAATCTAACTAAACAATGTAAATCAACTATACTTCAATTTTTTTTTTAAAAAAAGTAAATTTTCCACACTTTAAAAAAAAACTTGTTTATTCTCCTTGGGGGTAAGATGCATATTCTTTTCCTCAAATCAACCATAGACACATTCATAAGATCAGTTTCTTCTATTCTCTTCCCAACCTCAGGCCATAAGGCTTCCAGTGTCAGCAGCAGGCGGTGGCCGAATGCAGCTGCACACACAGTAAGCAGACATTCTAAAATAAGCCCCAGAAAAAGCCCCCAAATGTATATAAATGCCTTAGCTCGAGCCTGAATCAACAGGAGGAAAGGGAGGATCTAGAATTAGCAGACACACGCCCCCTCCCAATTTGCAAAACAGTATTTTGGCTCGTGTATTTGGCCCAATAGAGAGCACAGCAAATAATTTTAATGCCGGAACAATAAAAAGAGACTTCTGGTACTAAGACTGATGTGTTAAGGAAAACTTTGTTCTCTGACCAATTTCAACTTTCCCTGATAAATAATAATGCTGTAATGCCCAGGAGTCTGTCCTGTCACCTAAACAGCTGTGTACTCTGCTTCCAAATATTTCTTCTGTGTTGCTTCCATCTCTCCCCATGGAGTCTTTGTACGTGATGAGTTCAATTTTAAATGACCCCAAACTAAAAATAAACACAGAAGAGCTCTGGGAGCAGCTCTAGATTGTATCAGCCCTAATCCCCAAGGCAGGTTGCAGTGGGTCCCGGGAGGCCCAACCACGACCCACCCAGAGTCCATAGCGGTTACTCTTTGTCCTGGGCTCCCAGGTACCGGCTGGAGCCCAAATGGTGACTTATGAAGGGCCAGCAATGAAACAGAACAGCTCTGGGAAAACAAGGATAAAAGGCCTGGGGTGGGGAGGTGAGGGGGTCAGTATTTATCAAGGGCCTACTATGTGCACGATGCTAGACCTTAATTTTTCATGAGCCTTCACAACCGTATAGTTGTCCAGTTTAATGAAGGAGAAGAAATTCAGCAATCTGCCCAAAAAGAAGAGCTAGAATTCAATTCCAAGTCATCTGACTCCACAGTTTACACTCTTTCCATTACGCTCAGCTGCCTCTCACAATGACTTTTATACTTTTTTTAAATCTCACTTGACTGGCTTCTAAGCTTTCCCAAGTTTTCTGGAGGCCCCAGCCCAATCCAACTTTCCATTTGAGTAAAAAGAACATCATTCCAGCTGCTGTGTCCCAAGTCACATGAAATGGCGGGAAGAGGTTTCAAAAACATAAGTCCAAAATCCTCTTCAAATAAACAGGAAACTGGAAATTATTTTTAAAGGGGTAAGCTTCTAAAGAAAGCACCCCCATTCTGCAGCCCTGAAATCCTCAACAGAAACCAGGGCCGATCTCCACCCTACCCGGCCCCAAAGGAGCTGAGGCTGAACTTGGCCTCTAGAGAGCCTGGGGGTCTGGGCCATACTGGCTATTCCTGAGCCACCACTGTAAGGAAAAGTCACATCACACCACCGCCCGGCTGAACCCCAAAGAAAGAGCTGGAGGGCACATGGTGTTCCAGAGACTTAGCTTCACCTGCAGAACTACTAATGTCCAGAATATAAATACTCAAGTTTGAGGAACATGCCAACTTCTTAAGAAATGGAAAGAAAGAAAGAGGCCAACTCACCATGCGACAGTACCTTGTGGAAGTATTTTTGCCAATGGGAACGCTGTCTCTCATTTCTCCTTCTCCTCTTTTCCTAACACGTACCAACAACCAGCAGACAATAAAATCTCAACATCTGGTCCTAAGTCCACGGCTTTAGTCTCCTGGCCCTGGAGCTACTTCAGACCCGACTGGAACAGAGCTCGCTGGTCAGGGAACAAAGCAGGCATTTCGGTCCAGTTTGCTGCTTTTTGTCCGAGGACCAAAGAGCCCTTCAAGGCAACACTGTTACAACAGACCTTCTGGTCAACTTCTGGGAGCAGACAGCACAGAGCTTTTCCAGAAGCTGGACGAAAGTTACAGCGTGGAATGGGAGGCCCAGGAGCCCAAAAGCAGAGCACGGAAGACACTGAGCTAAGTTTGCCTTGGGCTTCTGGAAGGAGTCAGGGTCCTCCATCACCCCCTTCCACCTCTCCTGCCTTTTCCTGGCTGGTCTAAACCGAATGCCATCAAGCAATGCTGAGAACCTCTTTACACACAGAGATTAGGGAAATGCTTGTCTAAGAGTCATGGTTTTAAGAACTTAATTTCTAGACTTTAGAACCACTTTCTATGTCCGTAGCAGGCAGTCCTTCCATTCTGAGTTCACATCATGTGCTGACACCATGGGTCAGACAGAAGGGCTACGTCGGGGGCTGATGTGTATCTTATTCCCCTTTCCTGGATAACCCCAATTTCCCCACAAAGCCTCATGTGGTTCTTTTAAGAGAACTCAAGTTATCCAAGGGCCCCAGCCACAGGGGATCTCCCAGCGCACTTTGCTTACTATACTTGTCTTCAGGGACAGCCCGAAAGAACTCAACTGTGTGTTCACAGAACCGCTACTAGTAACCCTTAAGACAGCACAGAGAGTAGGAGAAGGCTCAGAGGACTACAGACAGGTCAATATGTATTTGCCTAATGTTCTGCCAACCTGGATTCTGGAAGCTGCCAACTGGCAAACAAAGGGCTGGATTATAGAACAAGTGATCTGTGAATAAACAGAGAAAAGTAGAAATTGCTAACAGTCTAATGCATTCAGTAAGAAAAAAATCTCAACAAACCACTCTCATTTCTTCTTTGGATGCAGGCTACAAAACCAGGAAGAATGCCACAGAGAATGTGTTTATATCTCACCAAGTTGCATGAAGAGGCAGAGAAATAAAATCTGCACGAGAGCGTGGTTGAATAGTTTTGAAGCTGTTTGAACTACATCCTGGGGACTATTGACAACAGACCTTTAGGAACCTTGACGGATGCTTCTGTTAGGACCCCACAGGGTTCCTTCCTGAGTCTAACCCTGGACAACCTTTTCACTGATATCAGTGACTTCTTATAACTGGTGAACACAGCAGGACTAACTGGTCTGGAGTGCCTTCCATCGTAACTGACCGGATGAACTGGAGGCCCATATTGCACATCACGGTTTTATCAAGTACTTTCACATATCTTATCTCATTTGAGCCTCCCAAGTGAGGGAGCCTGGGATCAGGACACTCATTTTGCAGCTGAAGAAACTCAGACTCAGCCATCAGGGTTTCTCAACCTCTACCATACTGACAGTTCGGATGGAGTAATTCTTTGTTCTGCTGTGCATGTAGGATGTTGAGCAGCGTCCGTGACCTCTACCCATAAAATACCAGTAGCACCCCCTCCCTTGTAGTTGTGACAGACAAAAAGTGTCTCTAGGTCCAGAGTTAAAAAGTTGCCAGGGCTGTATCTGCATTCAAGTCTCCTTATTCTCCCTACCCTTGCAAAAAGCTGGGCAGGACGGTGAATAGGATAAATCACAGAAATTCACAGGAGTCAGAATTATCTTGAGTGAAATGTTAGGCCAAAATCAATAATAAAAGAGAATGGAGTCCGTATTTTGGTGTTAAAGATACCCATTGTGCAGTAAGGCTGATGCCGGTTTAACAGCAGTTATATATGGCAGACCTGGGGCGGGGGCCGAGCTCGTGAGCAGCGTGCAGGTGTCTCCTGCCCTTCAATCCAGCTCCGCTGCTCCAGCACCGCCCCGTGGTCCTCTCTCCCCTCCCCACCCATGGCAGCAGACCCTGAGACACTGCAGAGCCCCCGCTGCCCCTGGAGAACTTGCCTCCGCCCCATCCTCACCCTGCCCTTCCGAGGAGTCCGGCGTGCCGTAAAACTGGCAGACAGACGGCAAGAAGGAAGAGAGATGAAAGGAAGGGAGGTGGGGGAAATGGCTAGGAGAAGAGGAGGAGGGGAATGGAGAAACTATGGCAAGACCCACACCACCAATGGAACCCCCAGTGCGGGGGCATTGCAGGAGGATGCGGGCAGGGAGAGGGCAGAAGGGCCCTAGGCCCAGGACCAAGAAGAAAAGAGAAAAAGGCAGAGCAGGGGAAAAGACTCATGGCCCCCAGGCCTCCTCCTCAGCCCTCCAACTGTCATTCCCACTTTCATTTTCCCTCGTCCCTCCAGCTCCTGCCTGCCCCTCACCTAGGACACCCAGCTTCGCCCACTACCCACTCACTAATGCCCTACCTGAAAGTCTTTGGAATTCAATACAATTGGTTAAAATCCTGGCTTTACCAATTACTAACTGTATGATTTGGTCCAATTATTTCATCTCTCTAAGCCTTAGTTGCCTTATCTGTGAAATGGGGATAATAGTTTTGCTCATAGTTTTGCTATGGGATTAAATGAGAATTAGGTTGGCCCACAGAAAGTGCTCCTGGTACCTAGAATTAGATGTAACGGACAACCCTGGCAGGTAGATAGTAACCTTATTCTACTACCCTGAATGCCAGCTCCCACCTCTGACGAGGCCACAGCTAAGAGAGGAAACGGTGGAGGGCCAGGCCCTGCACCTTCTCCTCCGTTTCCTGAGGACATCGTCTTCCAGTTGGAGCATTAGCTGCTCCTGTTTCTCAGGGTCCCTTCAGGGACAAAGTGACCACTAAGATGACCGATTTTCTCCGGAGAAGTCACTGCTGGCATTAGCAATGAGAAAAACAACACGCAACGCCTTGACATCCAGTGAGGGCTCTGCGTATTTTCTAAGTGCTTCATCAGAATCTCAGAGCTGAGACACTGCAGAGGTGACATGGTCCCAGCCTCCCCCTTAGCCTTGAGTCCCCCCGTAGGGATTGCAGCGAGCTCGGCACAACCTGTCCCCACTCCCAGGAAACATCCCCAGCATGGATCACACTCAGGGATGCCAGCTTCCTACATAAGGACAGGTAGAGTGTCCCTAATTAAAAAGAGGACGCACCCTGATGCTCATTCGTCCAGCCTTCTTGGGAACAAATCATACCAGGAACCACTAAACAAACTGGTTCACTTGAATTTGGAGTTGTAATCATCTGAGAATAACAACCATATAGTTCACTGAACCAGAAAACACGGGCAAGCATCAACTACAAGTTGGTAGGTCCAGGAGGAAATCCACTGATTCAGGCTACGTGCCTGTCGCAAGGTGGTTAACCTTTCTGCATCTGTTTCTCCGGCTGAGAGATGGCGGAAACAATCACTGTGGGGTGTGATGAAGGCATGACGCACTTAAGGGCACGGTGCAGTGTTTGGCGAATATTCAACAGATGTGAAGTTTCTTTCCCTTTTCTCCAACAATAAGCAAATCTGAAAAGATCACGAACACACAGCACAGCGAACACGAGAAACAGAATCCCCGCCTTGGAGATGAGAGAGCAGAGCAGACAGAGCCCTGGCACGAGCCAGTGAAGGCACTGGTTCCTCTTCTTGGCACCCTCCCTGCTCGGACATCGGGTGCGGGATCCCTTTGCTCCGGTTCTCCAACTCTGCAGTTGACATCTAGCCACTTCCACGCTGGGGGGGAAGCTGAAATGGAGCACATCTCACATGAAGACGGGCTGCACGTGGTTCCCAGCACTCTGATCAGGGCTCAGTCACTTCTCAGCACAACTGCCGGGGCTGGAGGGTGGGTGATTACAGGGGAAGACACCGGCACCCCGCTCCGGGTGGCATGAATGAGAGAGGCAGAACTCTCAGCATCTTTGCCCAGAACCCTGAGCTCTCCCAGCGAGGGCTGCCCCAGCAAGGCCACGGTTCTCCGGCCTCGCCTGGCACACTGGGCCCCAGCCATGCCCCAGGCCAGGGCCCTTAGCTAGGATTGTTGGTGTCTCCTGGGAGACCTCACAGAGGTGGGTGAGGGCCTGAGGGGTTAGGACTGAGGGGCGACGGGCTCTCGAGCCTTCCTTTCCCAAGCCAAGCCCTCAAAGGGAAAAGTAACTGCCAAAACCGAACCCTAAAAGGAGGGCAGAATTTGGTGATGTGGCCGGTCCTCTGTTACACATTATCCCCCAAAAGTGCCTTTCCACGTGCATGAAGGCTGAAGCATCTCCTCAGCGATCATTCCAGGGAAGGGTCCTGTCAGAGTGGGCAAGAACAGCCAGCAACAAAGGTGCCTTTCCATCTGGATGTAAAGGGCCCCAGAGAGGAGCAAACACCCTCTTGGGACAGTGCTGGTCAAAGCTACCAGACCCAGAGGCACATGTGTCACACTGCCCCCTCCAGACAGATGGTGTGGCACTGTCAGGACAGCACCACAGGCTGAAAGGCAGCTTTGGGTTTGTCTGCCCAACCAGTTCAAATCTTGTTTTCTGTTCCCTAAATGTCACGAATGTGACTGTCAAGGGGCCAAGAGGAATCACTCATACTGGACGTTTCCTAAGGGCAGAAGATCTGTTGAATTTCTGTTTCTGCAGCGCCTAGCATGGTGCCTGGCATAGGGTGGATGTTCAGGAAATCTCTGTTGATGTGAAAGATGAGAAAGGTCACTGACTTGTTAAGGCCTCTAAAGCAGGAGTTACAGCTCATTTCTGGACTGCACAGGGCTGGCCTCAGGACAGAGGGGCAGGGCTAGGGATGCTGAATGCATGCGTGATGAGAAACCTCTCTTAACTGAGAACGTGGATGCTCTGAGCTAATTAGAGGAGGAGCGCCTTTCAGAATCATAAGGCTGGAAAGCGCGTCTTTTCACTTCATTCTGCCTCTCCCCAAGCTCAGAGCAGGGCCCAGCCAAACCACACCTGGAAGGACAGAGGCCGGGGGACAGTTTTTGTTCACTCACATTTGAATGGGTCATAACTCCATAACTCCAGCAGCTGGAGACAAACAGAAAAGACAGACGCCTCCTGCACGTGGCTGATCCCAAAGCTAGGGAGCTGCTGGCTGAGGTCAGAGCATCAGGGAGAGGAGAGGCATCCTCTGCAGGAGGTTCTGGAAGGCTGCATCCCGGATGGGGCAACCCTCTCCCCGCCAGGCCACTGAGCTCGAGCTCAGCCCTGCACCTGGCTTCTCCTCCCCTCCTGCTGACTCAGCACTCACAGATCTGCTGATGAGCTCCAGGAAGAGCCCTGGGCAGCACTAGCTCTGCTATGCTGGTCACAGCTCTGGCCTCTCCAACCTGCTGCACTTACTTGCTTAAAATTAAGAAGATTGAGCCTGGCAGCTCAAGACAGAGCTGGAGAACTCATATCAAACCAGGGTCATCTGGAAGCTCCAACAAACTGCTGGGGAGGACCCAGGGAGCAGCTGATGGCCAAGGAACAATGCCTTAAGTTTCCCTCGGGTTTCTTGAACTCTCCATGGCCCTGTGGCCTCCTCTCCCCCCGTGGCCTCCTCTCCCCCCAGCCATCTTCCATAAAGAACAGCCTTGACTTTCTAACACATTGATAATAAGGATCTATCAGGCCAAGAGAGAGGGAAAGGTCTCAGCCAAAAGGGAAGTATTCAGTGGGCCGTTTGTTTAGTAGGAAAGCTGAGTAAGCGGCCTCCGAGTCACAGTGGCACTGGGACACAGTAAGGAAAGGTTCAAGGGCAGGATGCCTGGAGGATGACCTCTGAGGGTCTCAGCACCACCAGGCACCCACTGGCTGCTGACAACACTGATTCCCTAGTCTAATAGCCTATACTGAGAGGCAGGGGAGAGCAGAGTAGTTCAGAACCCAGACCCCAGAGCCAGGCCGCCTATTTTCACATACTAGAACTTTCTCTGAGACTTGAGAAGTTACTTAACCTGTGTCTCAATTTCATCATCTGCAAAACAGATATATTAACAGCCTCACCTCACAGGGCCATTATGAGGATTAAATAAGCCAAGAGACTGAAAGCGCCGAGAACAATGCCTGGCACATAGTAAGCCCACAGTAGTTAACTATTATCATCTTTACTGTCAGCTTTCTGAAAGCAGTCCTCACTCAGATATTCTCCGTAGTGCCCAGTGTAGCACGGCCTCATCAATGTAAAACAAAAACAATTAGTACCATTTACCACGTATGCACCGTGGAGACTTACGTCACTCACTCCCCACATAAACCCAATGCAGGAAGTATTTTCACAGGAGATAAATATCTTGCCTAAGATGATACTAGTAATTGTTCAGGCTGGGATTGAAACTCAGCCTCTGACTACAGAGCCTGCTTCTTCTTCCCACAGGCTACACTGCCTGACTGCTAACCACCACCTGCTCAGCACAGAGCAAGACGGGAGCAGAAGCCCAAACAGAAGTCAAGCAAGAGAAGAAGAGAATACAAAAAGAGACGCTGTGGACCTCAGAAGAAATTCACTGTCTTGGAAAGGTCTGTGTCTTTCTCTGGACCTAGGTTTGTCATCATTTGAGCTTTCCCTTTGACTCTGGATTTCAGATTGCACAGGGCATTGCACGGCAGTATACAGTACCTTCCATTCTTCGTGTGAACACACTTCCAAGAACTTCAAATACTCTTGGCACTCGGATCAGAAGCCAGCCATGCAGGGTCAGTGTGAGCTACAGGTGAGGTTCCCTGCTATGTTAGCCGGGAACTTCCTGCTTTTGGAAGTACCATTTCTACAGAACAGAAAGTACAATCCCAACAGGAGAATTCCTGTAAGGCTCTGAGGACTCTTAACATCTTCTAACAAGAGACCTACTTGGAAAACTTGACTTTCCCCATCTTCTCTAAGGACCTCATCTTTTAAGCGCCACAGAGACATGGGAGACCTGCTCAGTGAATTGTCAGCATGGCAGAGAGTAGAAGAGGTGGGGATTCCGCCCACTGCTGACTGGGCCTGAAATGAGCACACTTCAGGGACCCTCACTAACCTACCCGCTTGTGATGAGAAGCCTCCTGGTCGTGAACTGAATGCTTCTCACTGACCTCACAGCATCAGCACCATAAACACTCCCTACTTCTGCAGAACAACCAGTACCAAATAGCCATTTCCTGCTCACCAGTTGCTCCCTTATCAGCAATCTTCCTCCTCCTTCCTCCTCTAACACCCCTGCACACACACTGAGAGGATCAGAAAAAGCAGGAAATGCTTGCCTAAGACCAGAGAAAATACCAGAGAACAGAAAGAGACAAGAAAACTGCACCAGGTATTTGTTGAGCAGGGCAACTATTTCCCTAACAGAAAGATCAACTTGAGACTCCCCCTCTATCTCATCACAGTGAGGTACCAAGAGTTACCTTCTGCCGTGCTGCCTGTCATCTTCCTAGGGCTTCACTGTATCTCCGTTAAAAAGGCAGGAAACAACAGGCACTATGCCTAGAGAGAGAGGAGCTGAGGCAGCGGCTACACTTACACAGTAAGAGCATAGATTTAATTCCCATCCTCTGGCTCTAAGAAACCCATGGAACAACTGCACAGTCTCTTTACTGGGCAGGCGGTAATGCAGACCCATTAACAGGGCGCCTTCCCACTTCATCGGTCTAGAACTCTCTAAGACTCGAGAGGAGTAAGAACAGGGAAACCCAGAGCCAGGGAACCTGGGGCCACGTGCTATAAGCAAGAAAGCAAATTTAAGGAAAGTCCGTCACCAGGAGCCCACAGACACTGCATTTCGACAGGGGTTTCTTTAGGCCCTGGTATGTTTCGTACTCATCTATGTAACTGCTCCTTGCCTCAGCTCCCCCCAGTCTCAAGGAACCAGGAGTTAGAATAATTTCATTCCTTTCTAATTAAACATTTTTTTCTCCAGTAGATAATCTACATTGACCCTAACGAGGAAAAATCTGAGCTGGTGAAACTGCAGGAGGTGGTTTATTTTCACAACAGTAAAATATCTAAACCAAATATGCCCTGCGTTTCAGCAGCTTAAACACTGAGGTCTGACAAGGACCCAAGATTCCACTTGGCTTGCCAAGGGCTAAGTGTGTATGTTTAAGTAGAAGAAAGTGATTATGAAGAAACACGGGAATGTCTGAGTAGGTGAAAGGGAAAGAGGTGCAGATATTGCTGGAAAAATGAGATTGCACACAAAGTCCTACCGCCTAAGTATGAGAAAAAGCGAGGGCCAGCACCCCTGGGTGTGAAGGTCTGAGCCTCCCTTGAAACCAGCGAAGTCTGCACCGGGGACCCAGGGGGCCAAGCCTGACTTCATTTCCCACTCGAGCTGTTTACAATTAAGCGACGGAGCGGCGGGCCTCCCGCCCTCCTCTCCGGTTCGCCCTGCCAGGGAGGTCGGAAGAGAGCCTGCTCTCGGAGGGGCTTGGCCGCGCAGCGGCTCCTCCTCGCGCCCGGCCCCAACCACCCAGCGCGTGCTCCTCCGGGGAACCCCGCCCGCAGCCCACTACCCGCTGCCCACTCGCCGCCCGCTCGCGGAAGCCCGCGGCCTGAAGCGGGGCACTGTCTCCCGGCATGCTCGGCGGCGGGGCGCGCGCCCGCGGCGGTCACGTGACGGCAGGGGCGGGCCCGCGCCTCTGCCCGCGGCCGGGTTAAGGGGACAGAGGAGGCTCTCCTGCGCGTTTGCTTGGTCCCCTGGCGGTGGGAAAGGCTGGGGTCCGCCACTGCACCCTTTGGGAAGGAATCTCAGCGCCGCTATTTGCCAGCTCCGTGGTCTTGGGAGGATTTATCGAAGTCTCGGTTTCCGCATTTGTAAAATGGGTAGAATAGCTCTTTTGTAGGGATTTTGTGAGAACCGAAAGGGACAATCTTGGTCTGCTGACCTAATTTACTGAGTTAGCAATAACTTGTAATTGGTATTTTATGGCACGCTAAACAGGTTTTTCTAAAGTATTTGTACTGTTACTATTTATACGACTCATTAGTTGAGCAGCCCCCGTTTTTCATACCGCCAAGTATGTTGAATTCAGCCCATATTGAATTACCGAACCTACCGGCTCTTATGTCTTCCCCATCCCTCTCACACCCCAGGAGCAACAACTTCTGGTCTCACTGTTAGTTAACTTTGTGTAAAGGCTTGATACCCCAAAACCCACAAAGAAACAAAACCCTTCATTTCTTCAGAAAACACTGTGCCCAACGCCACGGACAGCTTGCGAAGGGTACTGACCAGTCCCGCAAACGAAACCGGCAGACTTAAGCTTGTATTTCCCTAGACCTCAAACACTGAGAGGGTCAGGCTCTAATACTATTTATTCACAGCTCAGAAAACCTGGGATAATTCAGTCTTAGGCTGAATTCAATATATTTCGGAGTATGAAAAAAGGGGGCTGCTAAACTAAGAGTTTAGAGCAGAATAAACATTAACAGTACAAGCACTTAAGAAAAATCTATTTAGCATGCCATAAAATATCAGTTACAAATTATTAACTGTTATAAAATTAGGTCCCCGATGTAATTGTACATGACTAAGAAAGTAATAAAAATGACTTATCTTTTTAAAATTGTTATATAATCTAGGCTAGCCACACACCCACCACCCAACAGCCAACATGACTGGTCAAAGTTGTGAGAATTTCCTGTATAAAACTTGTGTGTGCTGATGAAAATGTATGAGACTGAAGAAAAACCCAGCTAGTTTCTTTCCTGGGTCATTGTGAAGAACTGAACTGAGCAGGCAACAATGAAGACTGTCTTTCTGGGAGATTTTCTTGGGGAATGCAGCATTTTCTCACTCTGGAGAACAAACAGAAAGACCTTGACCAAAGCACTGGAGATAAAAATGACAAGCGGAAAGAGTTTACAGTGGCTTGAAACAAAGCAGTGCATCATTTTGGCAACTTTACAGGCAGG
Source organism: Balaenoptera physalus (assembly GCF_965194825.1). NCBI lineage: Eukaryota > Metazoa > Chordata > Mammalia > Artiodactyla > Balaenopteridae > Balaenoptera > Balaenoptera physalus. The sequence goes on from NC_138882.1 coordinate 25,131,360, forward strand.
CTTTTTTCAGGGATCACTGGCTACTTAAACAGTAAGTGATGGACATTCAACAATGCAGTGCCCAGTCTAGGAGTAAGAGGCTTTCGCCTCCTCAGCTGATAACGGGAAAAACTGTGACTCCACACAATTTCAGCTTCATCTGAAATCTTGTGCTGGAATGAACTTTCTTAAAGTTGTAGGCTCTCTTACACTGTGAAAAAACTCTTCAAAACTTAGAACTGGAAGGGAGAACTACTGGCAAAATCGTGTGTGTGCTTTTTAGAAGAATCACAGCATTGCTCCTGCTTGGTTAAAAGTGCTAAATGTTCAGAGATGAGTTCCAGAATACGCAGGAAACAAAAAAAGTACCAGTAACTATGGTAGAACCAGGTCCATAGGTTCCCCACACTTAGGCCACTCTCCCACACAGCAAAATCATCCTAAAATTTTGTAAAATATTTAGGGGCTAATTCCTTTATCACTTGCCCCACATTTTATGTAAACATTCTGACGGCCAGAGGGAGGGAAGAGATCCCAGAAACCTAAAATCGGGGTTGAAGATTCTGATTCTCTCCCTTCTGCCCCAAGTCCTGTCAGCTTCCTGGGTCGAATCCAAATATTGAGAAGCAGCTGTGTGCACACATATGCACACATACCTTCAACCTCCGACCAGAAAGACTTGTATCTGTGACTGTCTCCGTCCCATTGCAGGAGGCTGGGCTGGCCTGGACAGCTGGAGGCTCAGCTGGTGACTGTGGGCATCTCCCCTCCAGCTAATGCCAAATTACACTGGGACTTTTCTCCTGACCCCTGAGAACAGATCTCTGAGACCCGAGTCATTCCTTTCAGCTTCCTCTCAGGCAGGTCATTTGAGGAATTAGAAAAGTCCCTGGGAACTGAAGCAAAGCCTCTTAACCAAGCAGGCCCAGAGGTGCTGGGAAAGCACTCTGATCAACCAGAAGAAATTTTCCTCCCCCTCTTCCAACTCCCAAGGACCCATCTGCTCACAAAAACATCAATGCAACCAGCCCATTCTCTCATGTCCCAAGCTGCTAAAGGCGAAGGGTCAGCAGGCGAAGGCTAATAGCTGCTGGGAGTTGCCAGGAACATCTGGGCAGATGTTCCCCTCCCCCTTCCTGTGATAGGAATGTCAAAAAGCATTCGGAACCCATCTCCACCCCCAGAACTCTAAAAGATTTCAGTAGTTTCAGAGGCAGTACAAAATTTTGAAAGAATAAGATATAAGAAAAGAACATGGTATCACAAAGTTGAACTCAACCCTGGAAAATAACAAACAATACAAAACAAACAAACAAACCAGATAGTAAAACCCTTCGGGCTGGACAGTTGCTTCCTCCAAGTACGTACAAGAGGCTCGCCTTTGCCCACTTCTAATCCCAGGTTCCTTGACCGGCAACTTTCTGGAACTTGGACTTTCTGAACTAAAAAGGGACCTCAGAGATCAACGAGTCTTTGGGTTCTAAACCTGCAGACTGTGGAATGAAGTTGAGATGGGCTTCTAGCTGTACGTGTCCTGAAAGAGCATGCAAAATGGTTTTTGAAATGTGCATTTTTCCAGGGAAAGGGTGCACTGCTTTCAACCACTTTCCAAAAGCACAAGACCCAAAAAGGGGTTAAAAACCACCGGTTTAGTCCAACTCCTGGACTTCAAAGACCCAGAAACTTAATTGAGTGCTCCAGGTGACAGAGCAAATTACAAGGCACCTTCTAAAGCTGGTTGGGCCTGTGCGAGGGGAGGACACCACATGCGCTAACAGGCTCTTTCCCTTTCTAATTACAAGGATTCCGTTAAGTCTCCAGCCGCCACTCTGTCTGGCTTTCTGGGCCTGGGTGTGTCGGTCGCCACTCGGTTGCCAAGGTGTACAGATGGCCCGGGGGCTGGGGCTGGCTGGATATGGCCAGCCGCCAGCTAGCCAGCACCCAGGCACCAGCTCTCCACCAAATTGCCTCCTGGGAGTTCAAAAGGGGGTTTTCAAAAAACCCAGTCTTCACAGGGTGAGGCACAGTTCAGTCCTCCAAGGACCCATCACAAAGGTTGGTTGCATAAGAAAAATCAGTAAAAATCATTGCCCTCAAGTACCACATGGTCCCTATTTCCAGGCCAGGACAATTAAGAACAGTTTCACAGGGGGGAAAAAAAAGAGATAGATTAGAATAAATCGGAATGAAACACTGTTGCAAAATAAAGTATGCTTTTCAGAGAAAACCACAGAATAGAAAGACATTTGTAAATAATATAACTGATCACTTACTATAGAAAAATGCTATCAACACGGGCCATTAATACTACAATTCAATTACATGGTTGCTCAATGGGGATAAGCAGCCAGTTTGCATAATTAAAGGCATCATCACAAGGAAACACACGTAGGGTCTCACTTTAACTAAAGAATTACAAATTAAAACTTTAGGGAAAAAAAAAGTTAAGGGACAATTAGACAATACCAAACTAGAAAGAAAACCCAATGGTGGTAGGGAAGCCAGAGCATTTAGACCTTGCAGATGACCCTGAACTGGTTCAGTTTTTCCAGAGGGTAAGGTGGAAAGATGACACAGCCATATGTTCTTCTTGGGCTCTGACCGACAATACCACTAAGAGGAACATTTTCCAAATTAGTAACCAAAGGGAGTAGAGAAAGGGTAATTTTACGAAAATGCTCATTGCTGCATATAGCAACAGCTACAGTAAAGGCATGACCATGTAAATTATGTAGCGGTTCAAAGCTGAGACTCAGGAATCAGGCTGCAGTACCTTTCTAGATACTCTGTGCCTCAGTTTCCTCATCTGAAAATGGGCTGCTATGAGGATTAAGTAAAATAATCCATAGAAAACACTTAGAACAGTGCCTGCTATACAGTAAGTACTTGATACAAGTTAGGTGCTATTACTATTATATTCACTTAAAATGACAAGCAGATGACCCCATGTCAATTCATGAAAATGAAAATGTGAGATGACATTAAAATGATACAATCAAAAGATAAAACTACCAATACTACAATCAGATTACACGTATGTAAAACAAAACTATGCAGCTTATCAAAGTACACTCAGAATGAGTGAAATCATTCGTTTGATCATGGTTATCGTTAGTCCTTCTCCCTAATGTTTATGTTAAAAATCAAAAAGAACAAAGAAAATAATCAACACTGCCTCAAACCCTTTGTAGGATGAGGCAGGGAACAGAGCGAGGGACCTGATATTGTTTGCATGTCTACATCTGCCCTGAAGGAACCCAGCAAAAACGTGTGCTGGGTGGAGCTTTCCAGGAGTAAACACGTACTAATGGTTTTAAGTCACTTCGACGCCAGAGGCGGACTTGGGCACAAGCTTGTGACACATTCTGGTCAGTGAGACGGGGCTATCTGCCAGCCATCTTCTGAGAAAGATGCCTGAGACACAAGGAAGAGTCATCCCCTTTTTCCCTCCACACAGGACACTTGGACCTGCACCAGCCGTCCTGCCACCCTGAGAAGAGGGGCATCACCGTGCTGTGGGGACGGAGCAGATCGATGCAAAGGACATGAGTGACTCTGCTGCTCTAATGAATTACCCAGCGCTGCAGCTGCCTATGCTGGAGCTAATTAATTAAGGTGAAACATTATATTTTCCTTACTGTTCAAGCCCACACAATTGCAGTTTTCTGACACTTGCAGCGAGAGCATCTTAACTAATGAGGCAGGGAGCCTGAGCAGCCCCCTCGAAGCCCCGGGCCCTGTGGAATCTGCCAGGAGGCCTCACCGTAGCCCATCCTGGGAGAGAGGTCAGGGCAGGTGGAAGAAGACAAGACACTGGCTTTTCTATCCCCATCTTACAAAAGAGGCCTAAGGACAACTCCAGGTGGCACAGCAAGCAGGTGACAGCACTGGGCAGCAGAGCCCCAGACGCCTGGCCCCTTAAGAGGGGACCTCCAGAGGCCTCCTGGCCTCCAACGCTCATTTCTGGATTCACACATTTCACAAAGCCTGGGACAAAACTGCCCTCTGGAGTAGGGCTGCCAGGAAAAGTACAGGACACCCAGCTAAGTTTGAGTCAGATAAAGAACGGTAACTTTTTAGTGTTAAGTATATCCCATATGTGAGGCTTCCGTGCCTCTGCTCCAGCTCTCCCCTCTCTGCCAGGCACCAGACTAGGGACAAAGGCCTTTGCCTGCACACTGGACATGGAGATGGCCCCCCTGCCCCCCGGTCATCATCTGGGCTGCCCTGGGTGTGTCTGGCCCAGAGGTAGGAGGATGGCCTGCGTATGGCCTCACGAGGTCTCCCATGAGTCTAGGAAGGTCTGATGAGCATGATATAGTAACAGACAAGAAGTGGCTGATGCTTCAAATGCAGGGGTGGGGCAGGCGTTGCTATGGTCCTGGGAGGTTTGGCAGCTGTGCAGCAGGCGGTAGAGGACCTGGAGGAGCACAGAGGCTCCTGACCTCCAACTTCCCCCATAAGAGCTTCACTGATGAAGCAGAAACTTCCCTGAGCCTGCCCTGTCTGAATATGACTCCCCTGCCTCTGGCCAGCGCCGGTCCACTGTCTATAGACTCACCTCATCTGTGGTCACGTCGGCCGCATGGTTCTCTCCAGCAGGCCATGTCTTACAGCACAATCCCCCAGGCCGAGCACGAGGTGTGTGTAATTTGCTTGGTGCGACACTATCTACACCTGCTCACAATCCTTTAATACAGCTTGCTGATGAGAGGGGAGCCTCATTTCCTGGAACCTGGCTTCATGGTTCCTGTCTGGTATCCCTCCAGTGTCCTGCCCAGGCCAGTACTGGCCCAGAACTGGCACACAGTAAGTGCCTGTGAAGAAACAGCTCACTGACTAAGGAAGATCTGACTGACTGGCCAAAAACTCCAGCCACGTTCCAGCGACAGACACATCTCCCTTCCCCTCCCCTCTCTCTCCTCTTCCCAGTTTGCCGCTTCCTGTAGAAGCTGCTGTGCCAACAGGTATTGTTGGAAAAGTTTGAGGCTGGTGACCATGACCTTCAGAAGGACAGAGGGAGAAAACACATGGAATCTCCTACATTCACAGTGATCCCTCTTTTAACTACTTGTCTTTTTTCCTTCCAGAAACGGGAAGGAGAACTAAACAGAAATGGCAGGTAAGAATGCTATATAATTTGCAGGGCCCAGGGCAAAGTGAAAACAGCAGCACCTATTGTTCAAAATGCAGGGAAAAGGGCCAGGAAAGGTAGTAAAATATACAACTTTTTTCTTTCTTCCACAGTCTCTCTTTCTCTACCTGATGTAGTGTTGATTCTCTGCTGTTTAACATCTCTGGGCTAGTGCAGACCCTCACGGGACCCAGGGGTCTCACCCCATGACTCTGGCCACTCAAGGGGGCTGCCGGGTCCCCTCCCACCAGCCGCCAGGTCAGGGGCGGAGAGGTCTCCTCTCCCCACAGGTTCGCCTGCCCCAGGATGGGAGCGCCCAAAGGATCACAACCTCCGTGTGGGACACTCTTGGTACCTGGATGGGGAGGGAGCGTGAGGCTCGACCCCACTGAGTTGTCGCTTTGCGGCGTTGCCAGCCTGGGGTGGGGATGGCCACCACGCCCCACCTTGCGACACCAGTGGCACAGACCCTGGCCCTCCCAGACCCCTCCCCCAGGCCCCTGCTGGGACGTCAGCAATTGCTGGGGGGTGGGGAAAGGAGGCAGGTGGCGCCCCAACCCAGGGGACCTAGGCTCCACTGTCTCACAGGACTTCATTTACAAAACACAACTCAGAGACAGAATTATTAAGAATGTCAAGATGGCGACTGCAGAGCATTAAGCCCAAGGGTGGGGACTTTGCAGGGAGCACGGGGCCCTGTGTGACTGCACTGCTCACGCACCCATGAAGCCGGCCCTGAGGTAACAGTGCTGATTCAGAGAAGATGGAATGAAAATGTAAAACAGACAGCTAGTGGGAAGCAGCCGCATAGCACAGGGAGATCAGCTCGGTGCTTTGTGACCACCTAGAGGGGTGGGATAGGGAGGGTGGGAAGGAGGCTCAAGAGGGAGGAGATATGGGGATATACGTATACATATAGCTGATTCACTTTGTTATACAGCAGAAACTAACACAACATTGTAAAGCAATTATACTCCAATAAAGATGTTAAAAAATAAGTAAATGACCAAAAACAAACAAAAAAATATATCAGGCCCATACCCGGCTCAAGATAACAAGGTGTTTGCCTAATATCCCACCCCTGTCTTCTCTCCACCTCTCCAAAATCCTTTGGCTCTGACTGGGGTCCTCCTGAGAAGCTGCCCAAGTAACTAATTCCTTGCAGTGGTTCCTAACCAGACACAGTATGTGGCCTGGCCCCAGGGGGCGTCTGGAAGGGGGGTGCACAGCGGACAGGGGGGTTACTACTGGCAAACAGTGCCCAGTGGTGGAAAATACTAGATGGCCAGCAGTGTGCTGGGCAGTCCCAAACTATGAGACGGGTCCTACCCAGCATATGCCAGCAACGCCCCAGCTAGAAAAACCACGCAGGGGAATTTCGAGTCACCAAAGCTTCAGTGGAAACCTGCCCTTCCGGACCTCCTCTCCTCTATCATGGAGGCGACAACAGAAATAGCTCAGGAGTCCTGCCCGTTGTCTCTTCCAGGTTTGAGCTGAACTGCTGGGGTGTCTGCCAGTACTTAGCACCCCTCACCCACCACGCCGGTCCCTGGCCCCGAGGCCCCACGTGAAGGGCAAGAAAGAGAAGAAAGAGGGGGTTTCATGGCAGGCTGGGGCCATTTGGGGCCCCAAGTCAGTTAGCAGGAGCTTGAGCGTGAGGTTGATCATTCTTCTAGACGCCCTCCGTTCCCTTCCACCCTCCTCCCAAGCAAGCCCTGCAGTGCCCTCGGTGGGGGGAGAGTCCCCCAGCCCCCGGGACTGGGAGGAGGGCTTCAGGAAATCTCCCTGCGGTGGCTACAGTGAGCCAAGCCAGGGTGGAAACTTAGCAAGAGTGAGATAATCGCCGAGTTTTATATATAGCACCTGTGTCTTCCGGAGACCTCAGAGCGGGGAAGGACAGGTTTAACCACCTTCCACCTCCCCAGGGGTGGGTAGGGCTCACCAGGAAGCAGCCCTTCTCGGAGCCCTGCTGCGAAGGGTCGGGCCCCTGTGGGGGCCACAGCAGTCTGGGTCCCCTGCCCTCTTGATCACTGTGGGCACAGTGCCAATCCGAGGATGAGTGAAGGGTTAGCAAGAGTTCACAGCCTCCCCACAGTAAGTGGGCAACTGAGAAAGACGGCAAACACAGCTGGGCTACAGGCCTCCTCTGCCCAAACAGGTCCCCAGAGCCCGTGCACTTGCAAACAGTTCCTGCTCAGCTACCTGCAGCATGCCCGCTTTACAGCCGAGAAAAAGGTGTTGAAGGGACGGTGGTCCTGGCTGGGGAGCCCTGGCCTGGGCGGAGGGGGAGCTGGCCTGGCCCTGGCCCTGCACCCCGCAGGTCCACCTGTCTGTTCCCGTCTGGTCCTGCATAACCTGCTGAAGGGCACCATCAGCTTTGATGCTCTCAGAGGGAGAAAGAACAGGACAGGCTGGGGGTGTGAAAAATGGAAGGGAGCCATGGTGCATCACAGAGCACCCTGGGGTATCCGACAGCAGAGGGAGGAAGCCTGTGCAACCCAGGTTAGGCAGCTGTCAGCAAACCGCAGGACGGTCAGGAACGCTACCCCACTGCACACCTGGCATCGCAGCCCTCCCCTGGGTACAGACACCCCACGCACCCCTACAGCTGCACACACGCGTGCGCACACACACACTCACACATGCTCCAGCAAGACCCCAGAGGTAAGGAGACTCTGGACCTAGCTGGCTGTTCTCGGCTCTTCTGGACCCTAGAGCCTCTACCTCCAAGTTCCCAGATTGTGACTCATCCTGTCTCCCTGTGGGTCGATGCCTGTGTGTCCCCCCTGCCCGCCCCATTTCTGTCCACCTCACTTGCCCTGTCTCCCTACACACCACAGGGAGAAACAGTTTGGAAACAGAGTGGAAACCAGGTTTGGAGAGAGCACTTCACTGGGGAGGGAAGTGGCCAACGATTGCTATCTTTATTTCTATTTTTCTAAGACCTCTGTGCCCCCTCTGCCTAGGGATGACAAGGACTGCATCCTCCCCACAGGTTTCCGGTTTTTTCCCATTTTAGATCCACTGCAGCCAGCCTCTGTCTCTATCTCCTCACCCCAGGGCCTGGGACAGAGGCGCGGTCTGAGCGAGTTTCCAGCAAGGAAAATGCTCCTGGGTTATTTATAAGGCATTGGTTGAGACTTTCTAAAATCATCCCAAATGCTCTCGGTGGCTCCTGCTCTCATCCAGGGCTTCCTTCTGTCTCAGAACAGCCCCATAAATTTACAGTCTACGAAGGACACCATCTTGCTACTTGGCTCGGGCTTGAAAGCTGTTCTACTTACTACAGGATCAGCCAGGGAAAGCATCCTGGGTGTTGAGATAACTACCAGTGTCCTGAACAACTACACCCACTTCCATAAAACAACCTACTGCATCCAGGTCTTATTTTCTTGACCCCTTTCTCCCACTCCCACCCCCAACATCCTAACTCTAAAATGTGGGCCTGTGACTTGGTCCTAACCCACAAGGACCTCTCTGGCTTATTCAGAGTATTAAAATTTTTTGGAATCTTAATAGTTTAATTTTCTCTTTTTGCTCAGCGATTTCACACTGGCTTTGGCAATAGGCCATCATTGAAAGCCAAGCTAGGAGGCCCTCAAAGAGAGGATGACGTGTCCGTGGTCGCACATCCCAGGTGAGGACCTTTGACATCTGTGGTAGACGTGAGTGCTGTCTCCAGCACATTTCCGGTTCTTTCCCCGGGCACGTGGTAGGACTCGAATCCCCTGCCGCCTTAAAGTTGAGGACATGAGACTTGCTTGGTCAATTAAGTATGAGCAGAAGTGATAGATGCTACTTCTGGGCTGAAGCTTTACGAGCCAGGATGGGATACACCACATTCTCATTCCCTCTGCCCTGGTGCTCAGCAGTGTTCCAGAAGTGGCTGCACCACCAGCCTGGGTCACAGAGTGAAGACGACAAGCAGCAGAGCCCACAGCTGACCCAGATCAGGCAGCAGGCATGAGCAAGAAACAAACGTTTGATGTTTTAAGCCGCTGATTGCGGGGTTGTTATGCAACAAAACCTAGCTCATCCTGACTGATACAACACCTTTGATTGAAAGTAAGAATTATACGGCTGCTGTGAACCCAGCCTGATGCTAAGGAAACAAGAAAACATCAAGAGAGGGAAGTGAAGGGTCCAGAGGGAACTGTCATCACTTAAACCTGCCTTGTCTTCTCACGCTTTCATGCTTTTGTGCCTGTGGGTCCTTCTATTCCAAATATCCTTCCCCTTTCTCTACCTAAGTGAATTCCTCCAAAATTGAACTCAAACAGCACTATCTTGGAGACTTCTCTTCCCAATGACCCCAGATAGAGCGGCATCTGTCCTCTGCTTCCGACAGGACTCTGCATGGACTTATTCTAAACACACGGATACTGTGCTAAGCACTTATTACCTGGGTAGGCAGTATAGAGCCGTGGTTACTAGGACAAGCTCTAGAGCAGTGGCTCAACCAGAGGTGATTTGCCCCTCGGGGGACATTTGGCAATGGCTGAAAATATTTTTGGTTGTCACAACCTGAGGGAGTGCTATTGGTCAGGGATACTGTTAAACACCCTACCGTGTGCAGAACAGTCCCCCAAACTATATATATATATATATATCTGGTCCAAAATGTCAATAGTGCCAAAGTTGAGAAAACTTATTCTAGAATAAGAATGTCTGGATTCATACTCTGACTCTTCTACTACTGTGATTTTAGGCAGGTCACTTAACTCCTCATTCAATGCCGACCACATAATAAATGTGTAATAGGGACTTCCCTGGCGGTCCAGTGGTTAAGACTCCGAGCGTCCACTGCAGGGGACATGGGTTCGATCCCTGGTCAGGGAACTTAGATCCCACATGCTGCGTGGCACAGCCATAAAAACCAAAAGACAAAACAAAACCAAAAAATGAAGTAAATAAACGCATAATAGATGTTGGGTATTGTCGTTTGCCTCCTCGATTGAACTGAAAATTCCTAGAGGGTAGGAACTAAGCTTCACTAATATGCAGATCCCTACCTGCCAGCACAACTTGGATGCAGTCAGCACACAATAAATGTTTGTGGGCTGTAGGAATAAAGAGTTAGTTCACCCTTCCCTGAAAGTTAGCTAGTTGCAAATAGTAGATAAAACCCTCCGCCTGGTCCCAAGAAGACAAAGTCTGTGCATCTAGCAAAACCTCTGCTGGTTTTAACGTTAAGTATTTTATTACTTCTAGTTCATTGCAAAGTACTAATGCAAGTATAGTAACTCTCATTATCCAGAATATTTAAGAAATGAGGTCAACACACACACCATCCTGGAAGAATGCAAGTTCATGGGAAATGAGTTTTATAACAGTGATGCTATCTGGAGAAGTGACTTGAATCAAAATGAACTTCTCACCAACAGGCACAATACGTTTTATTTATTCAACCTCAAACCAAGTGCAAATATATAATTTTAATTTGAAACAGGAACGTAACAAGAGGGTTTTTTTTTTTCTTTCTTAACTCTATTGAACAAGTTCAAACCAGAAATAAACCTGGATTTTCAAAAAGTACCAAACCAGAAAAGCATTCTGAACCAAACCATCATGTGATTCAGCTCCATCTTTGGTCTTGGACCCAATCAAATGACCACTACAATGTGCTGGAATATTCTAATGGGCCACGGGGAAAAGCCTGTGACCATCTACGTTCAGGAGACTATCTCCACTGCCCGGGCCGGGCTCAAGGGACACTCCTCTGCCCTTTCTCCAAAACTCCTCTAAGCCCACACAGAAAACAATTACTTCTTTATGATAGATTGTTTGTACAATTTCACCAAAGGAGATTTTGCAAATATTATACTTCATTATACCGAGGGAGAAACAACCCTGTCTTTTCATTTCTTATGACTCACTGACGCAAAGATCAAGGATGCTTATTTCACACGCTGTAAAGTCCCATATACATCATTAGACAGAAGAACAAAAATAAATACATTCTTAAGCAGATGTCATCTACCCTGCTTCCCAGTGGAGACCAAACCCTCCAGCAGGCCCTCAAACTGGTAGCAATTCCATTAACACTCAAGACCACTTCCGGCCGCCCCTACTCCTGACACAGGAGGCAAGAGGCGAAAAATCAACAACACTGCCAAGCAGCCGAGGGTGAGAGGGTGCGATTCAGTGCACCCTGAACAATGACTTCAGTCACCACTGTCCTTAGCGGTTTTAAATTACACGACACATTTTTTTGTTTAATTAACATAAAAAGGGAAGCACTGCTGGGACCTTCAGCATGACCCTGTTGCAAAACTAAACCACACAGCACAGGCCCCGCTGAGGAGACGCAGAGGGAAGGAGCATCTCGGGGATGGGGGCCTGCTGGGCCACAGCCTTCCAGGAGGCCCAGAGGGGGCACGGAGACACTCGACAGTTCTTCCTTTGTTTTTGCTTTTATTTCCAGGCCCAAAGACACCTTGCCTTAAATATAGCACCTGTGAGTCAGCCTCGGCGGGATCCTGAGGAGACAAGAGCTGACGGTGTGTGGGTGAGGAGGCCCGGGACCTCCCTCCTGCACACCGCGGTCCCGCCAAGGAGGTGCTGCTCTGGGGCACCACGCTATTTTAGAGTCAGAGAAGCTTGGGGCATGAAGGGACCTCAGAGACGACCAAGCACCCTCCCCTGAAGCCCTGAGAGGGGGAGCTCATGCGGGGGCGGGGGACCAATGCACAAGGCTTTTGACCCCTGCCCATGGTTTCACAGCAACTCTGTGGAATTTTTTTTTTTTTTTCTCTAAGCCAGGTGATTTCACCGAAGAGGATATACAGATGGCAAATAAGCACAGGGGAAGATGTTCAACACCATCAGGGAAAAACCAATTAGAGCCACAAAGAGACAGCCCTGCATAGCTATCAGAGCGGCTAGAATAAAAAATAGTACCACCACCACGTGCTGGCGAGGATGCAGGGAAACGGCATCACTGCTGGTGGGAACGTACAAGGGTGTGGGCACTCTGGAAACAGCTTGGCAGTTTCTTAAAAAACTTTAATAAATACGCAACAGCCTATGACCCAGCGACTGCACCCCTGGACATTCAGCTCAGAGAAATGAGAGCTTATGGTCTCACAAAAACCTGTACCTGAAGGTTCGCAGCAGCTCTACCTAAAGAACCAAAAACTGGAAACCACCTAGATGTCCCCTCCTAAAAGTGAGACTTTCTTCAGAGTCTCAGAAGGCCAAGCCGAGGCTGAGAATTCCAACTGACAAGCTGAGGGGCCCCATGAGAGGGCGGCGGTCCCTCCACTCCTGCCTGCCTTTGCCCTGTGGCGCTGCTCACTGCCCCACGTGGCCCCTACGTGGTGCTCACCGGAGGTCACCTTCCGGTGGTGACAGTGCTGTGCTCCTAAGGAGACGCACGGCATCCTCAGAGCTCACACCCTCAGGTCTCAGCTCTGCCCACTGAGGCTATGCACAGAAAAGTCTCTTCTTGTAGGTCAGGAGCCCCGAGGCAATCATCTATGGGAAGCCTGGGCCTCCTGGCCACCTGCCCCTTTGGAATAAATTTCCTCCCTTAGCTCATCCAGTGTCTCCTAATTTATCTGAAGTCTGTAGGCAGGTGATGCAACCTGATGCACCCACTTCCAAGTGAGGTGCTAATACTGTGTTTGAAATATAAACCCAGGACAGGCTTTCACCTGTGCCATTTGAAAGGGGCCAGAATGCCTGGGGCTGCGCCGTATAACCGAATCCAGGAACCCATGAAACGAAGAGGCCCGTGACGCCCCTCTGGGTGGCCCGAGGAAACGGGACACGTACAAATCATTGCTCTGTACCTGCGGGGACCCCTGTCCTCGGGCAGCACTGCCCTCTCTCTCCTATGGGAGGGGGCAGGCGAGTCCCCAGGGCCCCTGGGGGCTGCAGAACGAATGCCTGATGCCCTCCCCTCCCGCCACGGTGAGGGGCTCACAGCCCAGCTCTGTCCGAGCAGTGAGGAGCTTTCACTTTTTATTGCCCTTTTGGGTTAGGAGTTCTTCACTTTTCCACTCCACCAGGCCGGGGGCCGAGAGGGAGCTCCAGAAGCTCACTTCTGCTGCAGTTCCATCTACCGATCTGTGTTTCTGTACAAAGGCCCATTCATTTAGAAGGAAAAGAATCCTCTCTCAGTTCCACCCCTGTGAACAGAAAACTGATCTTGAACCAGACTAAAATGCTACTCCAAGGCAACCATGTGAAGGCAACTCTCCTGCCCTCCCCCCCCAGATGTAATATGTCCGCGGCAACAAGCAACTCTAGTTCCCTCAACCATCTCCAAGGCCTGTGCTTCAGACCCCTCGTCAGCCCAGCATCTTCCTCTGCACTCAGTACAATTAGTCCCCATATTCCTAAAGCACGGAGCCCAGAACTAAACTCAGCATCCCTCTGCACAGAGCTCCATCCCCTACCTCTCTCCTCCAGGTGACAGACAATGGAAGGAGCAGGGAGCTGGGAGATACCCATGAGTTCAAATCCCAGCCCTGCCAATGCCCAGCTGTGCCCCTGGGACGGGCAACCTCATCTGCCTGATCCCTAGTCTGCTCGCTGTAAAAGGAGGAAAATAATATACGCCTTACAGAAATTGAATGAAGTCACTTATGGAACGCACCTGGCACAGAACAAGATACTTCTGAAATCCTAGCCACTGTTATTTGATTATTGTTGTGCAGCCTAAGACTGCTGGGCATTTGTTAACAGCTGCACCACCAGCTAATGCACGCTGAATTTCTGTTAACATTATAACTCCCAGCGAATTTCATAAGAAATATTGCTGAGCCAGGTCCCCTCCATCCCATCCTTCGTGCAGCTGACTGTAAAACCTCTACTCAGGACTTACATCCTCTTTTACAATACCTGGTCATGGAGTCATACTGAACTATTTTCTGAAATTCCTGAAATCTTATTTCCAAAGTCAGTGTAACATGTCTGCAAACCACGGTCAGAAGTCAAGCTAATGATCCCCAGCAGTGTGCCACCTGGGACATTCAGGGCACTTCCCGCCAGGCTCACCCCCATTGACCCTTAGGGCCCGCTCCCTTCCTCTGCATCTCCTGGTGAGACTCTACTGCCTTCCCCCTGGGGATGTGGTATTTGAGGCCAATGGTGACAGATCAGAAAATCTAGGCCAGTCCAGAATGCCAAAGAAAGGATGCCAGGAAGAACCTCTGACCTGCAAGACTTTGTTCAGCTTCTCAGGGTGAACCAGCAGCTAGCCCACAGTGAGGGGGGGAGGCGGCTCTCCGGAGGGAGTGGGCTGATTTTTAATGTGCAGTGTGATACCACAATGTAAACAGCAACCCAGACGCTGCTCCACATGGCTTTAGCCCGGGATGGAAACTAATTACCGTCCTGTGTGTATTTCCAGGTCGGGGCAATAGGGAGGTACTGTGCTGTGCACTCACTATCCAGACCGCCTCTGAGGTCAAGGCTGCCACACACTAACAAGTTCCTTTCGTGGTTTCATTCCTTCCAGACATCAGCCCCTCCATCCCTGCAAAGGACAGGAGGAGACTGGGGCTCGGGGGAGGGGGCATGTTAGCACAGGCCAGCCCTGAGACCCATCTCTCCAGAAAGGTGCGTGGCCCAGTAACGCCACGTGAAGGACCCAACAGTTTAGGGCCTGGAAGCTCTGCCCGGATGCCTAGTGGCCGTCTTGGGGTGGGAAGGTGAGCGTGGACCAGCGGCAGACAGAAAGGATGCGAACCCCAAGGGTGCACACCACAGGCTGCCACCCCGTATTACAGCCAAGAAGGAAAGAGGGATTTCCACATCACACATCGAGTGTGCAGCAAAGTAGAAGCCCGTGTTTGGCAGGCAGGGTGCCCAAGACTATGGTGATGTCTGGCCCCGGAGCAGTCTGTGCTGCTCGGCGGGGACTTGCGGCCACAGAGCCCCAGCTCCTGCCAGGGTCTGCACAGACTCCCACAGGCCCTCCTGGAACTCCGAAGTATGCTGGTATGCCCAGGTCAGTCCAGCTGAGCCCGGCCACCTGACTGCATTCTCCCTCCATACCACCCTCCACCCTCCCAGCCCTGAGAACAGGCCAGCAGGCCGGGTCTGCTCAGCCAGGACGTCGGCAAAAAGCGGCCGTGTGGCTAGGAAGTGTTGGGCAGGCTCTCCTTTGCTCACTCTCCTTTGGGGCGTGCAAAGCTTGCTGCAGAGACCACCAGCCTGGGCCTCAAGACCTCAGTTGGGCCTGCAGTGGAAGAAAGCATCTCTTTATTCTAAGAGAGAGAATAAGGAACATCTTAATAAGAATGTGCCCAGCCCGCCACCAGACACGGCACAGGAAAGCAATGAAGGCCAGTTAAATCACATACAAGTTCAAAGACCTCCCTGGCAGGAAGAGACACAGCTATACACAGCGGTGATGTTTCTTATACACATGTATATATATTTCATTCTCTCTCTTATGAGCAATGGTGACTCTAAAAGACACACCAAGAAAGCAGAGGAGTGAGGGGAGGGGAGAGAAGAGATGGAGCCTTCTTCACCCGCAAAGGCTGGGCCTCCCGTGCCTGGGTGACCTCAGCCAGTTTCCACCTCCAAAACAGAACAAAAAGAGGCTGGTCCCCGGTGAGTAACCTGACACCTCTTGCCAAGCTACTGAATATAATGGATTGTTTTTTAAACTTTAAGCTCCGAGCCCTGGTGACAAAGTGAGGCCTCTCCTGCAACTGAGAAACCTTCTTGGAAAAATAAGTCCTGCTGCCTATTTTGTCATCATCCTTTACGAGTTAACTGAACTTTGGGATGAGGTGGCTGGGGCCACTTGAAGGCAAGTTAGTGTCACAACTGGGGAGGGGGGGCCAGAAGAGGGGCTGCCTCTATCCCTGCCTGTTCTGTGCCAGGTCCTCGGGCCGCAGGATCTCCGTTCATCTTCACAACAGCGCGTGACAGAGGGTTGTTATTCTCACGTGGGAAATGAAGAAACCAAGGCTCAAAGAAGTGAAGTCCCTGCCAAGGTCTGGGACGGAGTGAGGGTGTGGCTGGCCGGAGCCCCCTCTCCAGCAGACCCTCTCACTTCCTCCCCACTCTAGCACAGACCTCCTACTAACCTCAGCATCAAAGAGCCCCCAGGCCCCATTTTTTTCTGCTAGGGGAAGAAGGGCCCCAGCAAGCAATACTCCCTTGGGTACCCTCGTCACTTTCACCTAAACAAAGAGAAGGGTGGACATTGCAGGTTCAGCATAATACGCTCAGGAAGGAGAGCACCGCTGCCTCTAAGCCCTCGCAGTTGCCGTTTGTTGGGCATTTATAGTATGTCCAGTCACTGTGCCAGGCACTTCACACAGGACCTCGTTTAAGGCTCACAACCTTAAGGCTGGTATTAGCAGCCCCACTGCACGGATGGTGAAACTGAGGGACAGAAAGGTAAGACATTTCTCTAGGGTCACGCAGTCAGGAAGTGGCAGAGCTTAGACTCAAACCCAGGACTGTCCTGACGCCACGCCAGGGCTCTCTCCCTGGAAGGGTCTACACAACCCCCAGCCCAGCCACCCCCAGGGCTCTTCCAAAGCTTCAGACTGAGCAGACACTCACTGAGCAGCAGTCCCTCCCAAGTTTTCCTGACCGTGTCCCTCTGGTCGACTGGGGTGGGGATGGGGGTTCTCCCGAGGCCCCGTTTTAGCCGTCCAAGCACTACATTCTTTATCTGCTGAGCATCAATTTGTGTGGTGCTCAACGCAGGGCGTTAAGGCTTGCGGGGGGGTGGGGGTGCCCTCTTCCCTTCCAACCTCGCAGAGTCTTTGGATCCAGAGTAGTCCCTTTGCTTGATCACTTCTAACAGAGACAGCAAACCCCTCAAGGCCTTGACTGTCTTCAGTGGCTGTCGCCCAAACTCAATTCCTCTACTCCCTGTTCCACGACACGCACTGAAGCTTCCTGCACTTCCCATGCCAACATTGGTTCATTATTTATTAACTCATATGTAATGAATGTGCTCGTTTAATAGCTAGACAACTTGTTCTTGAGTTTCACAAATCTCAAGTCTGTCCGTTGGCATCCACTCTGCCTTAGGGGGCACATCCCCAAGGACAGGGATAGCAGCAATTAAGCCATTCTCCCAAGCACAGGTATCTGCAGACAGAGGCGGTAGATATAATGCCTGCTGTTTGGGCAGCCACGGGGGTGCCACGTCCGCCTCTCAACGTGGGCAGCCACCAGAAGGGAGGTCCAGCTCTATGAAAGGGTTTCGGGATCTAGCCCAGGCCCCGGCCATACTTAGGAAGTGCCCAGGAAATATCTGCTGAATGTAATGTCTGCTTTAAAAAAAACTCAAGACTTTGCTGAATTCCTCCCTTTCACTTTCCAGGACACAGAAGGGAAAACCACAACTCGGTATTGGAAAAATCAATGCTCCCATTAAGCATCCTCGGACTCTGGATGGAGCAGAGTCTGCTCTCAATTATTCAGGAGCTGACAGACCTGCTCCAGGAACATCAGACCCCTGCTCTGTGGCCCCTCCTCGCTCCCTCCAGCCTTTCCTCAGGCCCATCACATTCGCATCTCCATGGGCCAGTTAGCAAACCACAAGGGGCATGAAGCCTTTGTCCACAGTCAGCACTGGCTTCGATGGTCACTTGGGCAGGAGGTGGCGCTACTGAGCAGCCGGAGTGGAACTAGGATGTAATTCCGAATGTCTACTCACCCCTGCTCCCCGGGCCCACTGCCACGTCCACGTCAGAACTGGCTCTGCCGTGGACATAGAGCTTGTTTCTGACAGAGTCCTTAGCAATTTCTCTTTCACCAACACAGATGTGGGAATATCTTGCACTGATGCAGTGCTTGCCCTGGTCCATCCTCTTGGGAAAGCTTTAAAAACAACGTCACAGTTGTACACCTGAAACTAATATAATATTATAAGGCAATATTACACGTCAATTTAAAAAAAATAGATCATTGTTTATTAAAAAACAACAAGTATACTTAGAGTGTGCATGACAGAAATAAACAAATGAGTACTGTAGAAATCAAGAGAAAATCTGGGGGAAAAAGGCAACATCATAGTACTCGTGAAAAAAAAAATTTAGGCGGGAAAGAATACACTCTCAAAATGACTCTACAAACACGATCTCATTTAAGACTCACAAAGACCGCATGATGTAGGAAGATTATCGATGCACCCATTTTACAGATGAGGACACCAAAGCCCAAAGAGGCCAAGCGCCGAATCTGAGAGTCCTAGTCTTTCCAGCACACTGCACTCCTAGAGTATGCCCAGGAAAGTTCTCAGAGAAGGTCTTACATGTCCTAAATTACTTGGAATTAGCAAGATGCTGAATACTAAATGAGTACTTAAATGCTGTGACAATGATGATGACAATGGTGAAGAGGAGGAAAAGGTTTCAATGGCCTCATACAGACTAAAATACCAATCATAACGCATTCAAAATGTCCCCTACGTTAGCATATTTTTGTATCCGTAAGGATTTTTCAGTAGTTTCTCGAACCAGTGTCTTCCCAACCTCCCAGCTTGAACATACAGCAACCAATTTTCCTACCCTTGGCTCAGCAACCTGGGTCTCAGGATCTGCTGTCCCAACAAAACCTCCTAGCCATTTCTTAAGTTACTGGCTGCGGTTGGATTTTCCACTTGACATTGTTAAGAGATTAAACTGTTTATCTCATTGTCATACACAGGCCTTTTCAGTTTCCTGCTAATAGATTCAGGTTAGATAAGGATTACAGAAGTGATACTCCCTGAGTTCCTCTCCATCCCCCAGCCAGGTCTCCTTTCCCCATAGTTATGAGATGTATTGTATTAAACCTACTCTCCAGAGAGCTAACTTACAAAAAGAAAATCTTACACACCCATGCATAGCAGAGGATTAGCCAAACACCAGCTTCCGAACGACTGTGGAAGAAGCACTTAACACAAGATCCTGCTGAATTATACATTTTACGACTCAGTCATCAATTGCCATAGAGAAGAAGAAAACAAATTGAGCTGAGCCTGGAAAGAATGTCAGTGAAATTGGAAAAAACACTCGCTGGGAACCGCCTGGGGGTGCAGGGACCTCCCCGGTAACTGCCGGGGTCCCACCAACTCTCAGCATACCAAGAGAAATTGCCAGGTGAGCTGGTGAATGGCCAGTCACCAGGGAACCAAATCCCTCCGTCCCGAGGCACGCTGAAGACTCCCCATAGTGAATGAAAATATTAAGCGCTGCTAATATAAAATGTATTACAGCTTCTTCTTGGAAGAACAATAAACAATCAGTTTATTTACCCTGATTAAATGGAATGGGGGGGGCAGGATGCAGAGGACCCACTAAGAAGGGTAAAGAAAGAAAACAGCTGTCACAGTCCCAAAAGCCCAAGGCCAAAGTACCTCATTCCTGCCCTCCGGATGCATTAAGACCAATTTTATAAACGTGAGCAAATGGACCAGACCACCCTTTCGGCAAGCTCTGCAAGGACAGAGCCTTACCCGGCCTCACAATACATATATCATCTCTGGGTTAGGCGAACCCTAATCTTAGTCACCAGGTCAATGGAAATGATCTCAATGCCTTTGTTTGAGATGCTGTATCATTTTATTTTCCCTTTCCACCCAGAATCTTACCACAAAGGTAAAATGCTAGATTAACAGGATAACAGTGACCTTCAAGAGGGTGGAGTCTCTTCAGTTGAATACTGGTTACCACCAGGTCGAATGAGAAGTTTTTTCCTACTTACTCTGAGATGGGAAAATAAAAACATAAAAAACAACAAGTATACTTAGAGTATACAACAAGTATACTCCCCCTCCACGCTCCCCCTTACCCCATTAAATCATACATAAATATGAACTGCAGAGGTTCATTCTGCTTGCTTACTGTCTGCAGCTCCTACTTTTGGTTACTTATAAAACTTACCAGCTGGTTTGGAGCAAAACAGAAATAAACATTTCAGGAAATAAAAAATGTAGTACTGACTAGCGGCCTGAAGAGATACCTTTTGTTGAATGGGTTTCCATTAAGTGATATCAAGTAAATAAAATGCCCAAGTAAAGCTCAATGGAGGGGAAAGATCAGATCTCTAGGAGTGAATTCTTAATGGAACTGCTGAGAAACACACCGGACAAGTTAGTCAAAAGCCTGCGTCTTGGCTTACCAGTGAAAGGATGATCATAAATCATTCCTCATCAGAGAAAGCCTGGAGGGCCCTGCCTTCCCGTAAGAAACATCAGAGTGGTCTTCCCTGCACACACACTCTGCGAGAAGGTGTCCTCACTGATCTTGTTCCCTGAGGCCTGTATTGGTCTTTGATCCCCGGCCCCATAACTGAACCAAAGGAAACTACACTAGGAAACAGAGACAGAGGGTAAGACCAGCCTTCTTCTCAGTGTTCCATGAAATACACTTCAGGAAGCTGTTGTGGTCCCACAATAGCGTGTGAATTCACGGGTAGCCTGTGAATACCCATCTTTGAGAAATCAATTTCATGGCAGCCTTATTGGGTGAGGCAGAATCATCTTCCAGGATGGTACTGGGTGAAAGTGGCACCTCAACAAAATCCTAGAGTTGCTACCAAGAATTTCTTCCAAGGGACCCAACGAAATTTCCAGACAGACACTGCCTCACCAGTACTTAAGATGTCTCCTAATTCCACCTCCACTAACATTAATTGAGCCTGTACCATGTGCCAGGAGCCATCCGAGGCACTTTTAGAACACTGCATCCCTGAACTCTCATCCCCCACCCCGTGAGGTCATGTCTACTCTCTCCATTTTTCAGAGGGCTTGCAGGCCATGTGCAGACTGGGATTTCACCTAGGTCTCCTAAACCCCAGTCTGGCATCCCTACTCCTATGGCAGGAAGGTCACAGGAATAAGCAATGAGCCTGCCTTAATTGTTCCTTTTTTCCCTTTTTTTGTTCCTCCTCTCCCGGATGACTCGACAGTTCTTTTATGGGTAGATAATGCAGCAGAGCTACTGTCTATCACTCATTCATTCATCCATTCCTTTAACAAACATTTTAAAAACACGTCCTATGTTTAAAGCCAAGGTGGATCTCCCCAGGTGAGTAAGGAGTTTATCCACTAATGAAGTTTTTTAAGGGAAAAGAAAAATGTAAACATGACTGTATTGAATACGCTCTGGCCTCGCTTTCCTTACCTGTAAAATGTGGATATTGGAGAAAATGAGCTCTAAAAGCCTCTCCCAGACTCAGATTTATATTATGATACTTATGTAGGTTATAGAAAAAAAAATTGTTATTTTTTAAATTCTAAGAACAGAGGCCTAACTTCCTAATGAGATCATATTTATACCTATAGTGTCTTTTAGCCCAGGAGACCTGAATTGTCTTTAAAACAATAATATACCCCTGGAAAAATGAACGACCAGGTGTCTGGGGGAACCACAACGAGATAGTTGATGGCAGAATTACAGCAAGTCGAGTCTGACTACAGGATCATGGGACCAGGTTGGACCAGATTCTTCCAGACTCCCAGGGTGGCCTCCACAGTCTAGCAGACTGGACCCATCGGTCTGAGGGAATGCTACAATGCTGAGTGTTTCCATGTTGTTGAGGCCACCTGTAGTACCACAGTCCTTAGTTAACTAAGATAATAGTATGCAACCACAGGAGGGCACACAGTCTCAGGAGAACCGGACATACAAAATCCCAAATATCCCAATGAGACAATGGAGGTTGGCACTCTAACTGGCTTTTCATGTTACCAGAGAGTTCACGGTTGGGTTTGGTGTGATTTTGTAAACAATGAGCTCCCCAATTCATGAAAAATACATCATTCACAATGTCAATTCCACCCAGTCAGGAAAAAATCACTGCAAGGCACATTTGTCATGGGCTGGAGGGAACAATGTGTATAACCTACAATGCCAAGATCTCGTCTCTTATCAAAACCCATAGACCAGGACTTCCCTGGTGGTCCAGTGAATAAGACTCTGTGCTCCCTATGCAGGGGCCGCAGGTTCAATCCCTGGTCGTGGAACTAGATCCAGCATGCATGCTGCAACTAAGAGTTCGCATGCCGCAACTGAAGATCCCGAGTGCTGCAACTAAGACCCGGCGCAGCCTAAATAAATTTAAAATATGTATATATATAGACCCTCCCATGCTGACGGTGTGTCCACAACACCATTTAGAAGAGTTCGTGAGTTAATCCCGAATCACTGATTACCTGAAGTCTACAAAGTTTTTTCAACCAAGATATAAAATTCTTTCCATTAAATATTTTAAAATTCTGCCTTTAGACAACTAAGTTGAAACCTGACAAAATATAATAAGCCTAAACAATGTTATCAGTGCTCCCAGGAATATAAATAAACTACAGAGAACTAATCTAATCTGTAACTACATTTAACTGGCATGTGCCAACAAAATCAGAAAAGTGGCTTGGTAGCAATTTGGCGCTAAAAACCAAAGTTCTGAAAATGCTTTCTGTAACACCTGAAATACATTTCTCTAAAAGCAGAAGTCGTCCAGTTTAATACGTTTTTTCTTGTTAAACCTAAAAGCCTGGTAAATCTTGAGCTGTGTTTTTGTGATGCCTAAACACCAATCTCCCTTTTTCTCTACGCCCCAGCTTTATTTGAAATGATTCAAGCTGGATGAATTACTTTTATCTTTGATAAAACGAGGTCTTTGAAGTGACGTTTTGGCTCTGCAGAGGCAAAGCCTCAGTTTCCAAACTTAACTATCTGAGGAGGCCGAAGCCCTCAAGAGAACAATGCATTTTTCACTTGTCAGGTTAATGTGCTGGCATCCTACCAGCACGGCCTCTAATATCAGTCTAACCATTAACGAGAATCTTGGGTATTGTACTGATTTATTTTGATGATACTTTTTCAATGTGAAATTACAAAGAACCATTCTTCCAGTTAAGAGAGATGAGAGGCAGATAGTTAATGGATCTTAAGGAAAAGCACACAATTAAATGTGCCCAGTTTCGGCCTCAACTGCCTGAGGTCCACACCAAAGAAATCTTGTCACATTTCCAGACACCCTGATACGTACTTCACATACAGCAGGTTTTGAATCAAATGTCTGGAATTACATAGTCACAGAGAGTTAGAACTCTACAGGCCCCCATGAGCTCCTCCTCACACAGAATGCAAATTTTAAAAGGAGGGATCTGAGCCAGAGCTGCAGCCCTTGGGTCCCTTTGCCCCTGAGTCTTGGTTTCCTCCTTCTTAAACAGATCAGGGTAACACCCAGAACCTCACATAAATGACTAGGGGTCCTCCCAGATCTGAAAGGTCCTGAAGCCTTTCCAGAAAGATCCTGGCTGCACACCTGAGGGGGAAGGGTGTCCCATCTTAAGAAAACAGCATATGCAACCCGAACTCATAACCCCATAAATCTGGGCCTTCCATATTCTCTTCCAGATAAGAATTTCCCACTTAAAAGTACTTACCACTAGATTCTTTTTTTTTTTTTTAAGTAAGTATCCCTCTAAGGCTTTTAAATTTTAATTGGGTTTACCCTCAAATAAAAATTTCACACTTTTAAAAACCACATAAAACCATTTTAAACTGCTCGAATTTTTTTACCATATATATTAGTTAGTTTTTTACTTTAAAAAAGGCAACAAAACTAGTCAACACATAAAAAAAGTAAAGGAAACAAAATTCCAATGGCCCTGAAAAAATAGTAAGCACCAAGAAGGCAAGGATTTTGTATTATAATTCCTTAAATGTCCCCCAGGTAACTAGACCAGCATTTTGTTTTGGTTTTTGTACACATGATTGATAGTACAATTTTGGAATAAATCAACAAAATCTATTTTTGGAAGATGCATGCTTATTTTAATTTAGCACTTTAAACCTGGTGTTTCAATGGCCCAGTTACTTTTAAATGGAATAACACAGGGAGGTCAAGAACTGTTGATTAATTTCTAGTTGTCTTAAAGAACAAGAGAGAACACCCTTCTTCCTCAGTGCAATTCGCTTCTGTTCAGATCTCAGAAAACTGTAAATGTGAACACGCCTGAATTTAAGCCATTGAACGCAAAGCGCGTGATACAACTACTTCTGAGCAAATTTCAAGCGCCTGCTCCTTTAGAAACAGACACAGAGGAGCAAAAACTCGGAACACTCTATTTCAGAGACAGGCATATCTGAAGCCTGAGCTGTAGGAAAGGCCTGAAGCACTTTGCATACAGCTCCTACCCATGGAAGCAAATGAGCAGAGGCGCTTCTCACCACATTCCCTTTCAGTAAAAAGGCCTCTGCTAATTTGCATAATCTAAATGGCTAAATAAGTTTCAGAGTGCATTTCCAAACAACCTGCTTGTCACTTTGTTTTTAACTACAGGGACATCTTCCAATTCCCCTACACTGGCGCTGGGACTTCTCACAGTGATAAGCAGGCAGGGAGGCCACACAGCAGGAGAGCTAACCCAGCAGCCAGGTTCCAGGCTTTGCGGGGCTGTCACCTCTGCCTGCGTACCACGTCACACACAATCATCCCTCCGCAGAAGCAAAGAACTGCCACACGAGGCACGAAAGGTCTAACTCTGCTCAAAGACACAGCAGCACACAAAAAAGTGTTCTCAGTGTGGGTCTGAAGGTCAGGGGTTGGTTGTGTGACCAGAAGGCTGAACGTGCACTTTCCAACCTGTGTGTGTGAGTGGGCTGCTGGGAGTGTGTGTGTGAGGGTGCGCACGGGTGAGGATGGGTGCCCCTGAGTGCAGTGCAGCAGTGTAGACAGAAGCAGCACAGTCTGAGGAGAGGACCGAGTATTGATACTGTAGAGCCTCAAACAGCACCGGCTGGGGTTTTATCTATAAAACACTGAACAGCCAAGCCAAAAGGCCCAGTCAATCAAGTTATCTGGCCTTCTGTAGACAAAATATCAATCTCAGCTAATCAAGTGATTTTTGACTCAAGGAGCAGATGTTTTGGTGTCACAGATAAGGCTCCACCGCAACAATCTGTACATGAAAAAGAAAACTGAGCTTATCGTGCAAGCACTCAACCAAAAGCTCAAAAGTCCCTAGGATCCCATAATTTCCAGTTGGTTACCCACCCTTCCCCCCACAGACACTCCCTATCAGCCGCACATGACCAGAGAGCGAGGCTGGCAGGGGCTTTTTCCCTGGCCCTTCTCTGTGGGTGTCTGAAACCTTGTTTAAAGAAGGGAGGTAGGCTGGACCACGGGCAGGCCTCGTTTCTACCTCTGGACCCGTTCACTACCTTGACACCACTCAACCCTCTGGTTTCTTAGCTGGCATCCCTCTGGCAAATGAAAAAAAAAATATTGTCATCTATCATTATTTATCTCCCCTTTAACTCACTTCCAGACAAGAGCCCTTTTCAAACATCGGGACACACAAAATACTTTGAGAGCCAGCCAATAGGAGCTGCTAATCCACCACTAGAAAGGGCAAATGGAAAGTTGGAGAACAAGTTAAAACAACTTGGCTATGCTGGCCACGCTCCAGGGTATAAAAAGCCAAAGGGAGGAGTGGAACAGAGGACCATCTCATAGATCTTTAATTGTGGGCAAGAAGGCAGAGAAACCTGAGCCATATCCTCAGTGAGAAGCATTTTCCACCTGCCCTTCACCACCATCCATCCCCTTCCAGGTGGACCATCCCTCCTCTAAAGGTGGTGTGCCCGTGCCAGGTGCCCTGTGCTGGCCACAAAACGCCAGGCTGATTGGGGCCAGATTCTGCACACGCATTTGCCTCCCCATCATCAGCAGAAAGCAGAGTCTCATGAAAAGAAATGCCTGGTCTACAAAGATTCAGACTGTGATTTCTGAAGTGGGAGTCTGACAGACACATGCTTTGGAGTCCAAAATAACTTATAGAGCAGCATGTAGAGTAGAAATACAAAGTTCTCAGTTGCTGTGGTTTAAGTTATTGAGGTACAGCAAATAGTACTTGATATTCAAGATTAAATCGGAAGACTATCTACTACAATAAATGCAGACTTTCGCCCAAGGTAGCACAAGAACCCCTTATACACCGAACTAGGAAATTCCCCAGACTCTGGAAAAGCTAAGAGAAAGTCCAGACCTTTTCAGAAGCGCTAGCTTCAACTCTTACATCTTTCATACGATGCTCTGATCCTCCTAAGAGTGAAAACAGCCTAGGACTGAGATGAACTGTGTACAGAAATAAACCCCTGTCTACTGCCATAGCCAGAACAAGATGTCAGTGTGCTGAATCACAACAGATGCACTTGAAAACGTACTTGAAATGTACCTGTACCAGCCAACGAGCATATCCATGACGAGGTATCTACCCTAGGGATATCACCCAGATGCAGTTCAACCTAATGTAATATAATATTCTGTTATTAAAGGAACTATCTGCTTAGCTCAAAGCCTAGTTTTCATTTTAATTCATACATCAAACTGTATCTTCTGCTGGCCCCACAAATATTGCAATGTCCCGACAATTTACTGAGGCTAGGTGGTTGTTCACCCAGAAGACCGGCCACTGCCACATCTGCAGGTGTCAGAGCCCTGTTCCAGAATCACGTCACTCATTTTCCTGGCCTATTAGTAGAGCCTGAGTTAATTCGATGACATCCTTGTCAGTTCTCCTCCGCCTAAATGAATCACAGAATTAAGTGTTTCACCTGATCAGACAAAAGCTACTCTCAGCAGCTCTGTTCACTATCTTTGGAGATTCACCAGGAAGCTTTTGGTAACATTCATGAATATTATCTTCCCCAAAAATGAGTGGTGACCTACCAGAGGCACCTTAAAAAATGTCTTTTAAGATGTACACGGAAATAACAACAGAAATGACTCCGGTTCGCTATCCAAGCTACAAAGTGCGTGGCCAGTGCCTAGGTACCTCCCCAGCAGACACACCTGGAGAGAATTATAAGTTGTGACTGCCCCAGGGCCCTGGTCAGAGTCTTTCTGACTCAGCAGAAGGTAAGAAAAAGGGACACATGGGTATGAAAGCAGCACAAGTTCTAGAAAAATCTCAGGGCAAGACCTACCACTCTGGGCTTCTGCTGGTCCAGGGTATGCAGGAAGGCGGAGTTGGGGTCCAGGCAGCGCTCGGGGTCACTGGAGATGTCCTCCTCCGAGTCCTCATAGGAGGAGGAGAAGCCAGTGGAAGACGCAGAGGAAGAGGACAGTTTCCTCAGCGGCAGGCCGCCCCGAGGGCTTCCCTGCGCCTCCTCCAAGGCACCATCCTCCTGGGCACCCATGTCTGTAATGATGACGGCAGGGATATTGCTTCGGCTGCAGGCCTCTCCCCGGGAAGGCTTGTCCTTCTGATCTGGGGAGAGCTGCTCTGGGCTGGGGTGGGCATCTCTGCCCTGCGGCTGGCTTCCCCAAGTCCCCTCGGATTGCACCCCTGTGCCACACGTCCAGGCCAGACCGGCTTCTTCCATGGAGCCCAGCCAAACCCTGGAGCTCCCAGGCTGCACACCCACCAGGTCCCCAGGAAGGCACTGAGGTTCTTTCAGATCTTTTGCTTCCCAACAGGGCAAAGGCTCCAGCATTCCGCCAGAGGGAATCCCCGCCTCCACCTCCCCGGGGCCTGGCTGTGCTGAGCTGCAGCCCCCAAGCAAGCCCAGCGTCGGAGACCCTTCATCCACTCTGTTGGAGCGCGGCCGTGCCTCCCTGGCCACTAGGGCCCCACTCTGGGTCCCCTCGGAGCCTACTGAGCCCCGGTCTCCGGGCTGCCTGAACCAGCTCGGGGCCTCAGAGGACTCCGCCGGACTTTGCGCGTTCACAGTCCTCTCCTCTGGCTTTTTGTCCGCTTCAGGCGCCCCGGAGCCGGGCATGCCACCGGGCAGATTTTCTCTCCCCACCTTCCCAGGGGGCTCTCCACTGCGGGGCCCGCCCCTCTCTGGGGCCGGACTTGTCTCACTGCCCAAAGACTGCCCCTGACTCTTGGCCAGAGCCTCCCGGGGGTACACACCCCCAAGCTCGCGGGCCGTCTCAGACAGCTCAGTGAGGGCAGGGTCCTGTGGATGGTGTGGCCCAGTGGATGTGGCTCTCGCTGCCACTTCTGTGGCCATCGTTAAAGTCATTCCGACCAGCCCCAACGAGGGAGCTTGGTAATTCTGAGTTCCCAAAAGAGGAGAAACCCTCTTGTCAACTTCCATAGCAATGGGTGAGCCACAGTGGGGTCCGGCCGGGACCGGCTTCCTCATTTTCACCGAAGCGCCTGGACCCTGAGCCGCTGATCCTGCCGGGGCAGCAGGGCCGGGGAAAGGTGCTACTCCCTCCTTGTCCTTCGAGAGGCGTTGGCTGGGCGTCCCTCCTCTTCTCCCGGACTCGGCCTCCGAAGTCTCCGGACATTGTTCCCCCCAGGACTTTGTCCTCCGCTCCTCACTCTGAGCCAGGACCCTTCCTGGGGGCTGACTGATGCTGCGGAAGGGGCACGGGGAGGGCGATCGAGCCCTGCCCAAACGCGGGCTGCGGGGCGCTTGAGTGGCGGAGCTCTGCGCCTGGATGTGCGCCTCGAACATGCCCACTTTCTGGTTCACCTGCACGTTCTGTAGCTCGCGCTGTAGGATTCGAAGCTTCCTTTTGGCCTCCTCCGGCCCCGGAGGGGAGAGGGTACCGGTGGTCACCACCTGCTGCCGGTCGCCTCTTAGGCGACCCGCCCAACTCGGGCTGCCCACGCTGCTGCCGCTGCCGCTGCTACTATTCAGCCTGCGCCGGCCACTCCGCCAGCCCGGGGGGCTCCCGGGCTCCTCCGGCGACAACGACTCGGCTGCGGGGAAGAGGAAAGAGGAGCCACTCCCGGGGCTGAAAACGCTGCCGGGGCTCAACACGGCCCTCCTCGGCGGCGGGGGCGTCTCGCTGCTGCTGGGCCGAGGGCCGCCGCCGCTCTTCACCTGGTTGGCGCTATTCATGATCACCAGGCTGTTGAGTGCATAGCAGTACATAGCCATAGTACTGGGTCCGCCGCGCTGCCGGCCGCCGCCGCTCCTGTTCCGGCTCCGCCGCCGGCGCCTCCTCCTCCCGCGGCTCTCGGCTCCCGGCTCAGCCCCAGAGGCCCGGCGGCCGCGGCTCCGCGCGCGGATGGGGTGGCATGGCCTGGGCGTTGGGCGGGGGGCAAGACCACGGGCTCAGCCCCCGCCCAGAGTTCCGTAAACAACAGCGCCGCTGTGGAGACACAAGGAGAAAAGTCAGGACCCCAGAGGGCGGGGGCGGGGGACGGCTAGGGGGCTAGGACTGGGATTGGGATCCCCCAATCGGTCGGGGATCGGTGCCACTGGACATCTTATCTACAGGGACTGTGCGGCACGGCGAGGACACAAACCCCGGGGGCCCTCGGTCGCCAGCTAGGTTGTGGGTGTGTTTTCCGAGTGCGCTCCCACCCTTCGCCCCAGATTGTGATGCGCTTGAAGGTCCCTTCAAATTCCAAATTCTAAGAGTTGCCTCCAGAGCCGCGCGGACGGGCGGGGGACTGTACAACCACTTGATTCCTAAGCAGGCTATGTGCGGGGCGCGGCAGATTCCGAGCTCTCCGAGAGTGAGGACACCCCCCCCCCCACCGTCTCTGGGTCCCCTCGGCTTTGCAAACACTGGTTACATCGGGTATAACGGGGCAGCTCCCCACCCCCGCCTTGGGCTTCAGGATCTCCTCGCTCCACTCTCTCTGGCCATCAGGGACCCACTCGGAGGGAACCTGAGCTGGACCTGCCTTCCCCGGCCGCTGCCTGAGCCCGGATCTAGGGAGACCCCTGCGTGCCTGCCTTTTACCTTCCTGACCCTGGCCTTGGTGCTGTGTCCCTCGGCCTACGACGGCCTGGGCGCGCGGCGGGGTCGCAGCCTAGGCATTTTTCAGCACTGGCTTTGTCGCCAGTCCCCAAACAAGTGTGTATTGTGAGTGTGGGTGCGTCTGCGCGCGCCCGGGGCCGAGGCGCTGCTCGTCCCCTGTACCGGAACCAATACACGCCGCCCCCCCCACGCTGTCGCCCCCCGCGTAGGGGTGTGTGTGTGTGTGTGTACACGCGCGGACAGCGAGTCCGCACTCCGCACACCCTGTGCCGGAGGACGCGGCTGCCTCTGCGGGCTCCGGGACCCTTGCCTACTCGGAAGGACTCCAGGGTGTGCATGGCTGCAGCCGGACGGAAGCCCGGGCTCTGCAAACCTCCCGGGGCCCCGCTGTAAGCCCGGAGGCGGCTCGGCCGAGTGCAGGGCTTCTCCGCATCCTGGGCAGCCTCGCCCGGCGCCAAGCCGGCTGCCCGGCGGCCGGAGCCCGTGGACGCCTGCAGCGCGCCGAGGTAGGCGGCGGGGAGTCAGCGGCCCGGAAGGCGAGCACGGGAAACGCCGAAAACTCGCCTCTCCCTCCTCTCCACGCCACCCTCCCCAATCAAGCCCCCTTGCCCGTCTCCCCGGCCCACCTCTCTGCTCCTTTTCAGAACCCGGAACCCTCAGATTCGCTCCAGAGCAGAGAGAGAGGGGAAAGAGGGTTCGGAGGCGAGAGCCATTAAAAAGCCGCCAAACTTACCTGCAATTGCTCAAGATTCCCGCGTCCTGTGCAGACTACATGGCCCGGGGACGCAGACCTCGAAGGAGAAAGATGGCTTTAAAAGTAAAAAAGCTCGGAAATGGTTTCCTCACTTCTTTTGGAAGACAAAAAAAAAGGGGAATGGGAAAAAAGAGGGAAAGCTCCTCGGCCGGGGCGGGAGATCCGGGCGGTGGCGACGCCGGCCGGCCCTGCACGCCCTTGTGGGCTGTGGAGATACTACCCCTGTCAGTGTCTGCTCCCGGCTACTTCAGTGTTTGTTCAATGTGCGATTAAAAAAAAAAAAAAAGTTGGGGCGGGGGGGGTTGGGGTGGAGGAGGGAGGAGGGAGAAAGGCGGGGGCTTGGGGGAGGAAAGCAGGAAGGAAGTTGTGAGCCTGTCTGGGGTTGAACTCAGCGGAACAAGTTTTTCTTTTCTTCTTTTTTTTCTATTGCTTGGCAAGACCGAGGGAGGGAAACACTTAAAAAAAAAAAAAAGTTTCCATTGTTAGCTAACAACCAAAAAAAAAAAAAAAAACCTTTTAACTTCTGCGGGTTAAAGATATACGATCCATTTTCCACACCCTCCAGCGAGACTCGCTGACGGCTAGCTTTATGAAACTTTTTTTGAAAAATGTTTTTAATAAAGTTTGAGCGTGCATTTTAAGCAAAGCAAATCATGGGGACTTTTTTTAACATTTAAAACGGGCTAAAGCCTTATATAAACGGTTTGTGTTCTTGTACACAAATATGCAAATTCGAAGAAGGTACTTTGTGGGCACCTCGTTGCAGAGTTGCAGATTTTAAATGCTTCACACTTGTATTTTGGAAGACTGGTTGGGCTGTGAGCTGCTGATGGTTTTGCAGTGCAATTGCTAGTTGTATAAACACGCCTTTGCACTGCACATTTTTCTATTACTAAATGCACACAGCAAATGTGACACTGGCATATTTTTGCACTCAATTCTCAAAGTTATTTTAAGAAAAAGGATAGTCCTGGAACTAAGAAGGCCTGAGACCCCTTGCTCAGTCTCCTGCAGCTGGATGATTTTCAAGAGACTTTTTCCCCCACCATCAGCAATTACTACTGGGCAGGGATCTTACCGCATTTAAGCTCTGGTGCTGCAAGTGTGTTTTCCATAATTCCCTAAATTCTACACTACAGAATTTAGTGGAAAGAGGGAAAATACAGCTGCCAGGCTCAGGAAATGTAAAACTCTAAAGCCTGAATCAGTCCTAATAGTCTTATTAGCTAAAATTTAGATGGAAATTTGACTTTGCTTGTGGCAAACCCATCTCTTGCTTGTTTATGTAACAATACTCTTTAAGTGAGAAAAGCGGCCTGCTGCTGCATCAGAAAAAGACTCATGTTAAATCTGAAACTGAGATCTTCTAGCTAAGAATTCCCAGGAATGAGACACTTTTGAGTCCTACTTGTTTTTTTAACGTGCCATGTTTAAAAGACTGAGCCTGGTTCCTCTCCCATCCCCAATGGGGCTAAATAAAAAGAGCCCAGAGTTTATTCAGGTGTTGACTCAGAATCTGGGCAGTTGCTAAGGCAGAGAAGCCAGCCCTACCCTTGCCCCTAATTCGCTTCCCCAGTGGCAAGACACAGGAGCTGCCAGTTCCCAGAAGACCCACTCCATGGAGCTTATTTCTATCATAGGAAATGCAAACACCCATGCCAGGTGTCATGGTGGAAACAACTGGAGGACCTAGCAGTGCATACAGTGAACACCGAATCTTAGCTTTCCAGCCTCTGGGAACTCTCACTGTCACCTCACAGCCAGACATCACTGGCATTCCGAAGAACAGAGAAATTCAGTCTTCCTGAATGTTCAATCAGCCTGAAGAGTTCTTGCTCAGAACACAGCCAGCAACTGGTCAGGTATGGCATGCTGAAGGGATTCCTGCCTTGGGCTGGCGGTAGAACTAAATGATAGTTCTACCAGTGTAAAATTCTAACTGTGCTACCAAGGACGGCAGGGATTAAGGAAAAGATGGAGCAAAAGCCATATCTGGAAGCCAGCATGGTTGGCTTGCATCTTGAAGCAGAATCTGGTAGCCTTCCATGATTTTAAATGAACAAAGAAAAAAAGTTATATAGCACTTATTATCCAGGCACTGTTCTAAGCACATTATAAATATTTACACATTTCAATCCTTATAACAACTGTATGAGATACATACTATTATTATCCCCATTTTATAGATGAAGAAATTAAAGCACAAAGTGGTAAGCAATTTGCCACATCTATTCAATATTGTACTGGAAGTTCTAGTCAGAGCAACTAGACAAGAAAAAGAAATAAAAGGCATCCAGATTGGAAAAGAAGAAGTAAAACTGTATTTATTGACAATATGATTGCCTATGTAGATTATCCTATGGAGTCTACAAAGAAGCTACTAGAACTAATAAGTGAGTTTAACAAGTGTATTAGTTGCAAGGGCTGCTGTAACAAAGTATCATAGACTGAGTGGCTTAGACAATAGAAATTTATTTTCTCACAGTTCTGGAGGCAAGAAGTCTGAGATCAAGGTGTTGGTCGGTTTGGTTTCTTATAAGGCCTCTCTCCTTGGCTTTTAGATGGCCATCGTCCCCCTATGTCTTCACATGGTCTTCTCTCTGTGTGTCTGTGTTCTAATTTCCTCCTCTTGTAAGAACATCAGTCATATTGGATTAGGGCCCACCTAATTTTAACTAAATTACCTCTTTAAGGACCCTATCTCAAAATACAGTCACATTCTAAGGTACTGGGAATTAGAACTTCAACATGTAAATTTTGGGGTACGCTATTCAGTCCATAGCAACAAGGTTGCTGGATTCAAGACCAATATACCATAATCAATTGGTTTCTACATATTAGCAATGAACAATCAGAAATCAAAACTTAAAAAATAATATTTATAATATCATCAAAAACTATAAAAGGGGCTTCCCTGGTGGCGCAGTGGTTGAGAATCTGCCTGCCAATGCAGGGGACACGGGTTCGAGCCCTGGTCTGGGAAGATCCCACATGCCGTGGAGCAACTAAGCCCGTGCGCCACAACTACTGAGCCTGCACGCCTGGAGCCTGTGCTCCGCAACAAGAGAGGCCGCGACAGTGAGAGGCCCGTGCACCGTGATGAAGAGTTGCCCCTGCTCGCCACAACTAGAGAAAGCCCTCACACAGAAACGAAGACCCAACACAGCCAAAAATAAAAATAAATTAATTAATTAATTAATTAATTTTAAAAAACCTATAAAATATATAGGGATATACATGAAAAAAAGATGTATAAAACCATAGAGTAAAAACTACAAGACACTACTGAAAAAAATTAAAGAAGACCTAAATAAACAGAGAGATATACCATGTTCATGAATTGGAGGACTCAATATTGTTAAGATGTCAATTCTTCCCAAATTGATCTATAGAGCCAGTGCAATCAAAATCAGTATCCCAGCAAGTTTTTATTTTTGTAGAAGTTGACAAGCTTATTCTAAATTTCATTGGAAACTGAAAAGGATCTAGAAGAGCCAAAACAGCTTTGAAAAAGAACAAAGTAGAAGGACTATTTGATTTCAAGACTTATCATAAAGTTACAATAATCAGGAACATGTGGTATTAACATAAAGTTAGACAAATAGATCAATGTGACAGAATATGAGTCTAGAAATAGGCCAACATATATACATATGGACAATTGATTTTTTTTAAAAAGATCTTTATTGGAGTATAATTGCTTTACAATGGTGTGTTAGTTTCTGCTTTATAACAAAGTAAATCAACTATACATATACATATATCCCCATATCTCCTCCCTCTTGCATCTCCCTCCCACCCTCCCTATCCCACCCCTCTAGGTGGTCATTGGACAATTGATATTTGATACAGGTGCAGAAAAGTGGAGAAAGGAATCTTTTTGACAAGTAGTGCTGTAACAATTGGATATCCATATGCAAAAAAAAAAAAGAACTTCAATCCATATCTTGAACCACATACAAAAAATTAAATCAAAATGGCTCATAGATCTAATTGTAAAAGCTAAAACCATAAAACTTTTATAAGAAAACATAAGAGAATATCTTTGGGATCTTCAGTTAAGCAACTATTTCTTAGATACAATACTGAAAGCATGATCCACAAAAAAAATTTTGGCAGGTTGGACTATATTAAAATTTAAAACTTCTGCTCTTCTGAAAAGAATGAAAAGACAAGTTACAGACTAGAAGAAAATGTATGCAAAGTGTATATTTGATAAAGGACTTATATCTAGAAAGAGAACTCTTAAAACTCAATAATAAGAGAACACTCAATTTAAAAAAACGGGCAGAAGATTTGAGCAGACACTTCATCAAAGAAGGTATAAGAGTGGCAAACATGCATATGAAAAGATGCTCAACATCATTAGTCAGTAGGGAAGTGCAAGTTAAACCACAATTAAACAACATTACACACCTATTAGAATGGTTAAAAACGTAAAAACTTACTTGGTAAAAATATGGGGGAATGGAGCTCTCACACACTGCTAGTAGGAATATAAAACGATATAACCACTTTGGAAAACAGTTTGACAGTTTCTTAAAAAGTTAAACATATACCTATCGTATGACCCAAGCATTCCAGTCTTAGGTATTTACTGTAGAGAAATGAAAGCATATGTCTATACAAAGATATGTACACCAATGTTCATAGCTGCTTTATTTGAATTAGTCGTAAACAGAAAACAACCCAAATGTTCATCAACATGTGAATGAATAGACAAATTGTGATATGTCTATACAATGGAATACTATTCATCAACAAAAAGCAATGAACTATCGATATACATACAACATGGATGAGTCTCAACATAATTATGCTGAGTGAAAAAAGCTAGACTGAAAAGAGTATCTACTGCATAATTCCTTTTATAGAAAATTCTAGAAAACACAAATTAATCTATAATAACAGAAAGCAGATTGGTGGCTGTCTAAAAATGGGGGGCTGTGGGGAGGAATGGGAGACAGGGAAGACAAAGGGGCATGAGGAAACTTTTGGAGGTGATAGATACGTTCACTATCTTAATTGTAAGGAAATGTATACACCAGGGAAAATTTATCAAATTATGAAATGTTAGATATGTGCGTTATTGGACTGTATATCAATTATAACTTAATAAATACTTTTTAAAAATAGCTATGGACAGATACAGCCTTTGATAAGGATGCTATGGGCCCCCATCCTAGTGCCAAGCACAGTGCCTGACATATGATATACTCTCTGGGTAAAATATGAAATCATTCACCACTCAAGAACTTCATGGAATAATTCTGTGTCCCCTCTCCCCATCATATATAACTCTGTTATTTGCTGCACTGTAAAAATCTTCAATCTTACTATCTTTCCTGTTCTTTCCTAGATAGTGAGCTCTTGAAGGGAAGGACCCTGATTTATTTATTTTTCTGGCCTTAGGTGTTAGCCCCACACAGAATGGATTATACATGTTTTTATTTATTTTTTAATATATTTTTATTGAAGTATAGTTGATTTACAATGTAGTGGCAATCTTACATGTTTTTAAATTAAAAAAAAAATAGACAGATGAATCAAGCAATCAAATCATTATGCAAAAGGACCAAGGAATCAGCACCATCAGGAAAGCTGTCTGCCCTGGACCCTCTGACCCCTTCTTCACTTGTTTCCCTCACCTTCCCCCTGATCTGGGTAAGGCATTAGATGATTTACTCATTCCTTAGGTATTGGACTAGTGAGTGGGAGCTGTGCATCAGGCCTGCAGCAGCTACTAAACACAAGATGATGAAGACTATCCCTGCCCCCCACTCTAGGGGGAGACCAGCAAGTGCATCAAGAATAGGCTGTACCGGGCTTCCCTGGTGGCGCAGTGGTTGAGAATCTGCCTGCCAATGCAGGGGACACGGGTTCGAGCCCCAGTCTGGGAAGATCCCACATGCCGCAGAGCAACTAGGCCCGTGAGCCACAACTACTGAGCCTGTGCATCTGGAGCCTGTGCTCCCAACAAGAGAGGCCGCGATAGTGAGAGGCCCGTGCACCGCGATGAAGAGTGGCCCCCGCTTGCCGCAACTAGAGAAAGCCCTTGCACAGAAACGAAGACCCAACACAGCCAAAAATAAATAAATAAATTAATTAATAAAAAAAAAAAAATCTGGTATTTGGTACATTTGGTTTAAAAAAAAAAAAAAGAGTAGGCTGTACCCTTCTTTCAGCTGCTGCCAAGGAGGGAGGGAGGGAGACACAGCTCAGTTAGAGCTGAGGGTCTTATAGGCTCCTCCATTTCCCATAGCTGTGTGTCCTTAGGCAAGTAACTGAAACTCTCTGAGCCTCAGTTTTGAGCTCTGTAAAATAGCAAGCATTCTAATACCCTTCTCCACAGTGTTCTTATGAAGATCTATTAGATAAAGCACAGTTAAGCACTCCAAAAGATATGCTTTCTTAAAAAAGTAGCTCTCAACCCCTTAGCCTCTCACACCAAAAAGATCCAAGACTTAGTGGATCTAAGAATCTGCCTTACACAAAGCAGGTACTCAATAAATAGTTGCTTCTAGAATAAGATTCTTTAGTACCCAGATACCCTTCCTTCCTATGCTGATGCTACTCTGATCTCCTGGTGGGAGCACCAAGGGTGGAGGGGTTTGAGCAGTTTCTCTTTGTTCTATCTTGAGAAACTCTGAGGTCTAATGACACCTAGATTGGCTATGCCCACGTTCAGGCAGGTAAAACTACATGAGAGATGCCTGTTCCCAGGCCACATCCCCTTCTAAGTGAATCTGCCTGCCTGTTCCTGATTAGAAATGCTGGGTTATCAAAGGGCCATGCTGGGCCCACAGCTAATTAGACCAAGATGGACAAGGCTCCCAAAGACAGCTAATCCACAGGCTGGCTAATGACCTGGCATGAAAATATGAGGCAGTCAGTTGGATTCTTCTCACGGGACTTTGGAAGCCTTATTATAGGAATGAACAGAAGGATTATGTAGTAAACTTGGGGCTAGTGAAGCACGTATAAGAGAAACCAGGAATGAGCAAAAGATTTCTAGGGAAGTGGGGAGTGCAGGACAGGTATGGAGACCAGAGAAACTACAGCTCCGCATGAAAGCCAGGGAGAGAGAAAGGAGTTGCCTCACCAACTGGTGGCATCCCAGATGCCATGCCCATGAGGCTGGCAGGTTCTGTGTCTGCCCTTAGGTATGTGAACAGCTGTGGCATTTCTATGAACAACTCCACCCTCTCCCAGCCACCTAATACCTTACCTTACACAGAAATATTTATTCACGATTAATTCCTTAATCTTAAAAAAAAAAATTAAAAAAAAGACACACACACAGAGTCTTGCTGCCCTCTGCTACTACTAATAGGCCACAAAATCTGGAGGAGCAAAATGCAAATAGCACAGGTTATGATTCTAGGTTGATAGGAAGCAGAAAAAGCCCATCTTGACCCCTGCCCACCCCCCAGTCTTCTTATTTTCCTGTGTACAGCCCTTATCATCTTATCATCAGGGCTTCCCTGTGTTATGATAGCTTATTCTTTATTTCTTCCATTCATTCATCAAACATTTCCTCAACACCACTCACTACACATCTGTTGTAAACTGCTCCCTTTGTCTCCTCTTTGAGGCAGGGAATAATAATGCCTCATTCCCATCTGCAGCTGCAGGGCCTGATGTAGAGAAGATACTTGATAAATGTTTGTTGAATGATCACTGTCTCCACCTCAGGTAGGGGCAAAAAGCAGAAGGATTTTTTCTACTTTCTATTTTGAGGTGGTGCTGGAAAATCAAACTGGCTGGAAATATTCCTGCCGCAAAGCATAAATAGGTAGACCCTACTTACATGTGGAACAATTATCTAGTTTCAAATAGACTTTTCAACCACTTGAATAACAGATTTCTGCACAGTTGGATTGGATGTGTTACAGATCTGATTCAAGCATGGACATGCAAATGCCGTGGATCAGCCATTATCTAAGCTAGTGGTTTATATACATAAATATATTTTTTTCATTGTCTGCAAGCAACCATGAACTGATAAGAGATGGATTGAAAAGATGTGCTCCTGCTTTTCATATCTAATTGTGAACTGAGCCAACTTCAACACTCAAGTTGAAATGTGGTGTCAAGACTTCGTTCAAATTTAAACCAAGTCGTTTGTTATCAGTTTAAGATACTGGTAGGGACTTCCCCGGTGGCGCAGTGGTTAAGATTCCATGCTCCCAATGCAGGGGGCCCCAGTTTGATTCCTGTTCAGGGAACTAGATCCCACATGCATGCCGCAACTAAGAGTTCGCATGCCACAGCTAAGGCGCCTGCATGTCACAACTAAGGAGCCCACATGCCGCAACTAAGAGCCAGGGCAACCAAATAAATAAGTAAAAAAAAAAAAAGATACTGGGTCTATGGTTTTGTACCACATACGCCCCTTCTCCAGGGATCCTCTCCCACTCACTGAGCCTGTTTGTGACTGAAAAAGCTGCTCTTATTGTAAGGCTTAAAAAGTGGAGCAACGAGGAGCAGCCTCAGCATCTACACCCCTTCCGTAATGCCTTCTCTAGATAACTGGATTTGTGTGATATCTGTGGACCCCCTATGACAAAAAGAAGTGATGAGAAAGAGCATGGAGGACATGTAAGTTACATGAAATTTATAAGATATTTCCTTTGAAGTTATGATATAGTCTGCCTTGGGCTTTAGTGGTCTCAATCAGCAAGTCCAAGAGGGCCAGAGAGAGCCTTTGAGTCAAACCTATCCCATCACCTAATATTTTAGGAAGAGGAAGGAAGTGTAAAGTTTACATACGGAGTCTTTAAGGACAAAGTCTCAGAAAAGGTCACTGTGTAATGTTCTAATACAAAATAGACAGCTATCTCCAGCAGAAAGAGGAAGTTTCCTAGGCCTCTCATTTCTCCTGTTCCTCACAATGAAGGAACAGTATCAGCAACATGAGATCATATCTCTCGTGCTTGCAAACCACCATCCATCAACACTGTAGGTGTCTAGAGCTTTCCCTGTGTACCCATGCATGCAGCCTATTTAGCTCTTGTTTGACCCATGAGCACCTTGTTTCAGCCTTGGGTATTATTATTAATGCCATTCGTTCACGCATCAATCCATTCCGGAGTTTTCCAGGCAGGGAGAGCGGGAGAGAAAGACAGGAGGAGGTATATGAAGAAGACTAGAAGTCTAGGAAGTTCTTCAGAGAACTCATAGACCAGCAGGGAAGTCGAGTTTGAAAACAAGGATAACTCAGTGTAATACATGTTATAACAGCATTCAAAGTACCAGGAGAGCACAGTGGCGGGCTGCCCTTGGGCTGGAGGAAGAGGTGGGAAGGCTCCAGGAAAGGGCACTATTTGAGCTGGGCCATAAAGGCTAAGTAGGAACTCACCGGGCAAAGAAGAAAGAGTCTTGGAGGGACCCAGCATGTGCTAGGGCTCTGAGCTATGGAGGAGCAGGTGGAAGAGTGGTAGGCGGGTGTGGCTGGAGCAGAGGGTGGGAGAGGCTCAGTACTGGGGGAGAAGAGCCTGGAACAGCAGTTTAGGGACATGTAGTGAGGTTCCTTGATTGCTATGCTAATAGGACTTTTATTAAAAATAATAAGGGGCTCTGAGGAGTCTGAAGCAGAGAGTGACACAATTACTTTAGCATTTTAGAACAATCTCCTTGAGGCAATGTGGAGGATATGTTAGAGGGGAGACAGAGGCCAGTTCAGTGGGGCCACATTCTTAGGGCACCTGTGCTGGGTACTAGGACTTCAAAGATGAATAGAACGTCATCCCTGCCTTTCAGGAGGTTGCAACTGAGGGAGTATACCAATTGCCTATTGCCATAAATATTACCAGAAACGTAGTGCCTTAAAACAACACATATTTATTATCCCACAGTTTGTGTGAGATGCAGTGTGGCTTACCTGAGTCCTCTGCTTCTGGCCACAGTTAAGGTGTTGGTCAGGGCTGAGGTTTCATCTGAGGCTCAACTGGGGAATGATCCTCTTCCAAGCTGATGTTGTTGATAGTGGGATTCAGCTGCTTGCTGGCTTTGGCCAGAGGCAGCCCTCCGTTCTTTGCCATGTGGACCTCCTCAGCATGGCCACTGGCTTCATCAAAACATGTGAGCTGAGAAGGCAATAGAGAGAGACTGCTAACAAGACAGAAGTGGTGCTCTTATATCACAATCACAGAAGTGATAGCTCCTCATCTTCTCCATATTCTATTGCTTAGATGTAAGTTCCAGATGCCACCCACGCTCGAGAGAAGGGGATTACACAGGGCTATGAACACCTGTAAGCAGGAATACTTCGGGGTCATTTTAGAGTCTGTCTCTAGGGAGGGAGACAGATCTTAAACTATTTCAGAATAATCAGGGGAAGACAAGATAGGAATACTCTTGGGGGCTGTGAATCCAAAGACAGGTTATCTGGACCAATCTGGCAACTGTGGGGATGCTTCCTTGAGAAGGTCGATTAGGAAGCCATTGCTGTCGGCCTATGAGATGTCAAATATCTGAACTTTTCCTGTTATTTTTTTCTTATTACCCATAGGGTCCTTTGTTTTAAGTCTGTGATGGACAAAGGTTGGGACTCCTGCTCTGCCATTTAGAGCTGTGTGAATTTGGAAGTTAGGTAGGCTCTCTGAGCATCAGCTTCCTAATTTGCAAAACAGGGATACTGCTGCTTACCCCACAGGGATCTTGAGGGATTAAATGAGATGGCATATATAGAAGAACCTGGCACAGGGCTTGCCACATCCAGGCTTAGCCAGTAACTAAGGCCAATAGTACAGACCCAGATGGACATTAGGCCTTGTTCAAGGTCACACACAAAGCAAGCCCCAGCTATGAGAAAGCCTGGGTTCCAGGCTTCTCCTGAGAGGAATGTCATCAAGACTGTCACAGACACACCCAACATCAAGGTCACCTCAGTGGTAAAAGTAGGAGGCCCTTGCATCTCATGGTGTGGACACTCCACCCATTTGGTAACTACCTGATAAATACTTGTTGACTGCCCTCTAGGATGTGGGCTCCAGGGCCACATCCTCCTCTCCAGATGTTCTGCCAGGGCCCTGAAATGGGCAGGTCCCCTCCACCCTTAAGGTCCAGCATTCATTCGATGGCATGGCACTGCCAGGCACAGAGGGGATGTGA
Organism: Balaenoptera physalus; assembly: GCF_965194825.1. NCBI lineage: Eukaryota > Metazoa > Chordata > Mammalia > Artiodactyla > Balaenopteridae > Balaenoptera > Balaenoptera physalus. The sequence continues at coordinate 25,172,996 of NC_138882.1, forward strand.
AGGCAAGGGCAACACAGTGGACTTAGAGACAGCTGAAATCCCTTAAGGTCATTACCTCTTTCTCTCCCTGAACAGTAGTAAGCAAAATGACAGATGAGCTCCTACTGCCCCATCCCAGGTTCTAGAGTCCACAGCCTCCTGCACTGGACTTGACTTCCATGCATCCCTCAGTTTTACTTATCAATTACCTACTTAAAACTGTCACCATTTACTCTTTTTTTTTAAAAAAATATTTATTTTTTTAAAATTTATTTTCCTTATTTTATTTTATTTTTTTTGGCTGTGTTGGGTCTTAGTTGTGGCACACAGGATCTTTGCTGAGGCATGCAGGACCTTTTCGTTACGGTGCACGGTCTGTTGGGGTTTCTCTTTAGCTGTGGTGTGCGGGCTTCTCTCTGGTTGTGGTGTGCGGGATTTTTCTCTCTCTAGTTGTGGCACGAGAGCTCCAGGGTGCGTGGGCTTTATAGTTTGCGGCACACGGGCTCTCTCGTTGAGGCGCACAGGCTCAATAGTTGTGGCGTGCGGGCTTAGTTGCCCCGCAGCATGTAGGATCTTAGTTCCCCCACCAGGGATCGAACCCACATTCCCTGCATTGGAAGGTGGATTCTTTACCACTGGACCACCAGGGAAGTCTCTGTCTCCATTTACTCTTATCTGCAGTCCACAGACCAGCAGAAGAGAAAGCCTTGGATTGCCTTTTTTTTTTTTAATTTATTTTATTTATTTATTTTTGTCTGCATTGGGTCTTCTTTGCTGCACGTGGGCTTTCTCTAGTTGTGGCGAGCAGGGGCTACTCTTGGTTATGGTGCACAGGCTTCTCATTGCGGTGGCTTCTCTCGTTGTGGAGCACGGGCTCTAGGCGCGCGGGCTTCAGTAGTTGTGGCTCACAGCCTTAGTTGCTCCGCGGCATGCGGGATCTTCCCGGACCAGGGCTCGAATCTGTGTCCCCTGCATTGGCAGGCGGATTCTTAACCACTGCGCCACCAGGGAAGCCCTGGATTGCTTTTTAAAGTTATTTATTATGTGCCTACCTCTGTACTAAACTAAGACGCATGATTAAGGATAGAAGGCTGGGGTAAACGGGGATGGCGTGGGGTGGGATAGCTCCCAACTAAGGCAGAGCTCAGAAGATGGAGCTAGGGATAGGCGGGGAGCCTCTTCCTCAATCAGGTCTGAGCACAGCTGCAGTGGTTGTGATTCTAAAATAAGACATGCAAATTTCCTGGAAATGGAGCTCTAGAAGAATATCTCCCAGAGGAGTCCTGGGTCATGAATGCTCGGGTTGAAAGCTTCCCATCCAAATTCTGCCTCCATGTGGTGAAATTGCCACCAGCTTGGAGAGCTCACATCATGTGCAGGAAATCCATCTGAAGAAGACTCCAGAATGCCCAGATGCATAATAACTTCAAACATAGACATCTTTTCCAAAGACCACAGACACTCTGAAAAAGCACAAAGACAAATGACTTCAAATTGTGAGATGCAAAGAATACTAAATTGCTCACATTTGGGAAGCTAGATTGTAAGAAGTTAGGAAGGCTTTTATGAGGCTACTGCTTTCCCAGTCGTCCCTCTGATCTCAGTGGTCACTGAATGTCCCCACCCTCTGTTGGTGCTGGTGCTTATTGCTATGGAGTATCACAGAGCAGAGCCTGTAGTAGTCAGGGTTCTTAATGGCAAGCAACAGAAACTTGAGTTTAGCCTCTATAAGCAGAAGATAATTTTATAGTAAGAGATATTGGGGAGCTCATAAAATCATCAAGAATGCTGGAAAATCAGGCTTAGGAAGTGCAGCAAGAAGGAGGGAGGCTCTGAGCCCCAGAGCTAGTCCAGCACCAGGCATGGCAATGTCAACACAGATGATACTGCAGTGGGTTACTCCAGGATGTGGCCACCACTGCTGCCCCCATCACCACCAAGGTGGCCTTGCCAGGCCCCTGCTCCTCTGTGTCCAAGTCTGGTGCGTGTGCCTGACAGGCTGAGCCTGGTCATGAGTCTGTGCCCACGGCAGGGAGGCTGGGACGAACACGTGGGGCTCAGAGGCTGGGCCGCTAAAAATGATCGGTGTCCACTGGAGCCCCAGGGTTTATTTCCAGGTCTCACAAAACCTTCTCTCTTTCAGTAATTAAAAAGCAGTTCCATGTAAAAAAGGAAGAAGACAAATTTATTCCTTATCATGTGATTGAGCAGGCAGATTCTACACAATGAGGATAGAGCCAAACAGACGCAATCCCTGACCTTGGAAAGATGACACTTTTGTGGGAGACAGGAGTAACAAACAAGTGTGTGTGGGGGGGGGGGTATTGCTAAGTGCTGTGGAGAATAATCAGGGTAAGAGGGGTATCGAGAGCATAGAGGTGTTACTTTCTTGAGCTGATCAGGGAAGACTGACCTGCTAAGGTGACATCTGAGCAGAGAGAGAGCCGGAGGGAGGGAGGAGGAGAGTCGGGGGCCTCCCTGGGAGAGAGCATCACCGACAGAGGAGGCAGCTCGAGCAAAGGACCCGAGGCAGGAGCACGCCTGGGTGTTCAAGGGACAACTGTGGCTGGGGCAGAGAGAGAGGGAGGGGAAAGTCAGAGGAAATAAGAGCAGGGAGATGGGAGAGGTTTTATCCAGCACAAGGAGGGGTGCTGTTGGAAGGTTTTGAACAGAGAAGTGAAATTATCTGACTCACATTTTGGAAGGAGCCCTCTTACTCCGGTGGGGAGCAGACTGTTGAGGAGAAAGAGCGCAGGCAGGGCGAGATTAAGTGGCTACTGCACGAATGCAGGCGGGAGGGCGGAAGTGGGACCCGGTGGGAGGGTGGTGGTGGCGAGAAGGAGACAGATTCTGGATGCATTTTGAAGGGAGAGTCATCTCCCGATGGACTGGATGTTTCATACTTTCTTTTTCACATATACACATATACATGTATATGCATATACACGTGTGTGTGTGTTTAGGCAAAACAAGAAAACTCTAATTCTAATCAGAGTTCTGTTCAAAAGTTAACATAGTAAAATAAAGATAAGAAAGGAAAGAGGGATCAGTTCAGTTTTTAAGCTGAGAATTGATTAGCACAAGCTCCCAGTTTCTTGCCACTGGGTGATAATAATCATAATGATATTTGAATTGTTTGAGTGCTTACTGGGTTCCAGTCACTGTTACTAAGCACCTTACACATGTCATTTCCATGTATTACTCATTTCATTATCACAGCTATGCCATAAGGTAGGTAATATTATTATTCCACTTTAAAGGCAATGACACTGAGTAACAGAAAGGTTAAATAAGTTAGATAAGGACCACTTACAGAGAAATGCAGTTTTGGGGTTTTTTTTAAATTAATTAATTAATTTATTTATTTTAAAATTTTTGGCTGCGTTGGGTCTTCGTTGCTGTGTGCAGGCTTTCTCTGGTTGCGTCGAGCAGGGGCTACTCTTCGTTGCGGTGCACAGGCTTCTCCTTGCGGTGGCTTCTCTTGCTGCGGAGCACGGGCTCTAGGCGCGCAGGCTTCAGTAGTTGTGGCGCACGGGCTTAGTTGCTCCGCGGCATGTGGGATCTTCCCGGGCCAGGGTTCGAACCCGTGTCTCCTGCATTGGCAGGCAGATTCTCAACCACTGCGCCACCAGGGAAGCCCAAGAAATGAAGTTTTGTCTGTAGTGAAAGATGGAATAATTATTAAATAACCATGTAAACATATACATTCCTCACTGGGGCCCGATTACCCAGCTACAAAATGAGGGTATTGGAAGGGATAATTGCTAAAGTCCTTAAGCTGTGACTGTCCGTGAATCCTTTGCTGCTAACAAAGAAAATATTGTCCTGTTTGCCTCCCTCGCATTATAAACATTAAAAAATCAATTCACGTTTTATCAATGCCTACAATGATCATTTAAAGAGTAACCTGATTTCATGAAGTATTTGTTTTTGCTTAAAAATTGTCATTGATAATAATTAGTTTGATGAATAGTGTGTCTTCATTCAGAAAAATTGTACCTTTCACATATACAGAGCCAAATATTCTCCAACACAGGTGAAAAGTCAACAAAGGGCTGGAGTTCAAGGGACAGCTGCTTGTGGCACCCCAAACCATCCCATCCAGCTGTCCATCTGTTCATTCATACAAAAAGTATTTATTGAGTTCCTATTATACGCTGAACTGTTCATTGCAAGTTAAGATGTTACAAGACAGCAACATACTCAAGGATGGACAGTGTAAGAGTATGCATTTTGGAGTCAAGTATGCTTGGTTTCAAATACTGGCTCAGCAATTACTGTGTAACTTTGGGCAAAGCAGTAAATTTCTCTGAGCCTCAAATTCCTCATCTGGACAATGGAGATAATAATATCTAACTTTCCATGTTATTGTAAGGATTTGATGCTACATATGTAAAGCTCATGTAGCCTGTGCTTGGCTTGGAGTAAACTCTCTGTAAATGGTGTCCCTTGGTGGTCAACCTCTCCTGGTCAGCACTTTGATCCTTTGAATTCTTTGAACCCCAAGGCCCAGCATCCTTGGGTGTGCTGTGGTCCCCACACACTCCTGCAGGGCCCCCAACCTGCTGCCACTGTACATCGTCAGTGTGCAGTCCAAGGCCCCTTCAGGCAAGCTCCCCGCAGTAGAGGAAGCCGGGTGGAAGAATCCCAGAGCAGGGTGGGGCTGGGAGCAGGAGGAAGGGATAAAAGAGCCACAGAACGTGCGCTCTCTCACAACATGCCTTTTAGTCTCTATTTTCCCAGCATAGAGTCTAATGTTAAAGTTTATTGACAGGAGGAAGGAATGAAGATTAAATTAGTAGTATTATTTCAACTTTTAAAAACTGATAAAGACATTAGGGCTCAGAGAGGTTAATTGACTTGCCTAAGATTACACAGCCGCACAGATATATTTGAACTCAGGTCTGTCTGAAACAAAAGCCTATGCTCATTCTACTGCCCCTGTGTGGTAGGTGGGCCCACCAGAAATAGAGCCTGAGACACCAGTGCCCATCACTTATATATGAAGTGCTCACAAGAGAAAGGGGGTGAGGACGGGGAAGGATGTGAAAGGAAGGATATAGTCTTAGCTGGAAACTACGTAATTTCTTCAGCCTAGTCCCATGGGGAGCTCTAGAGCATGAATTACACCACAGAGTTTGCCCATCTTGAGGCGAGAAGGGAGCCAACTTTTTGTTCCTCTATGTGCAGGTGAATCATTGGCTATGGGCTGCAGGGGAGGAGGCGGAGGACCCTCCCAGTTGAAACAGCTCCCTTTTGGTCAAGGGCAATTCTGTGACGCATTAGCAGCCAATGGTCAGAGCCACTGGAGACGGGCCCACCTGCCCAGTGAAGGGATCTGGGCAAGCCATCAGCAGTGAAACAGCACCCGTTTCATTCACATTACATCCCTAACCATCGACTGAATGAATAAATGAGTGAATGTGTTTTCTCGGTAATAAAACACAAATAGTAATGTGTACTTCAGGGGTCGTTAGGAAGCCTAAATGAGCTCATGTGTATAAGTTAATTGGTCTAGCATTGTGAGTGCGTAATAAATGAGAATAATTATTAGCCACAGTAAAATTAGTATTAATTTAGCAATAATCAGCCAATTATGTTATTAATGATTATAATTTTATTTTTGTGACCATTGGCAGTAGCCCTTACTCTGAAGCCTCAGCTAGTTGACTGAAGAAGGACGAAAATTTGCAAATCAGGAACTCCTTCCTTCCTGACAACACCTGGCTCAGATCTGCACGTGGCAGTTCAGTAACTAAAGCCCTTTGGAGTCCAAGGTGACTCCACTTCAACCCGCGTTCCCCAGTGTCCAATTCCTGTGAGGATGCCTCGGGATGGCGCTGGTCAGCATGGCCTTGGGTGTAGCTCACAGAAATTGGACTCATCACCCCAGCCCTAAATACGCTGTAGGATAGAGGGGGTGCGGGCATGGAAGACGAGGTAGGCTGGGAGATGATGGGAAGTGTCCCCAGCCCTGGGTCTCAGACCCAAGTAAGAGGAGAGCTGGCTCGATCGCAGAGTTGCAGCTTGTACTGACGTCATTGTTTCCAGACCCAGAGTCGTCACTGAAGGGAAACCTTCTTGGGATCTTCCCTTGTGTGACACTCAGCATTTCCTGCCTGGTGCTTGTCTACCCCCACTGCCCTTCCCCCCACTGATTAGAGTATTAAAAAGCCCAGGTCCTGCTGAATTTTCAGAACCTCAAATGACTCATACTGTGCACTTTAGTGAACGCGAAAAGAAAGGAACCATTCCTGTTCCAAATGCAGTGGTTTCACTCTTCTTGAGGTTATGCAAATCTGCATTTTCTTTTTGTACCTTGGAAACACTTGATGGAGGCTGAAGGATGGTAGGGAAGACTGGGGGAGAAGGTGGACCCTGGAGGAAGTCAAATTGGGCACAAATGTGATATACATCTGCATAACCGTTTTGGTTTTTTTCTTCTACTTCTAGAAACATTTTCTAGGACCTGGAGCTTCATGAATTGGATTTCTTTGCCCCTCATTCCTCCCCCACCTTAAATGCCGATAAATTGTTCACTCCTGTGCCCCATTCTCTTCTCTAACTCCGCCGCCTCGAACTCCACCTTTGCCGATGACACCGCAGACTGCCCAGCCCTGTTCTCTCCCAAACATCAGCCTCGTATCTAAGGCAGCCCGATGAAATCAAACGTGAGTCCACATCGAACCAGTATCTTCTGTTCCTTTGGTGGTCCCTCTCTCAGTTGAGGACCTAATGACACCACCCGGTCATCTGAGCTAGAAACCCTAGAGCCTTCAGTTAACCTTAAGGGATTGACTTGGCTTCTTTCTCTCTGCCCCTCACCACAACTGAAACTCAATTCTACTCCAGCTTGTGACTCAAATCCACCCCTACCTCTCCATTTCTGCTTCTGCTTCTCAGGTGCACGTCATCCCTGCATGAAACTAAGGTGATAGCCTTCTAGTTGATTTCTTTGTCTCTCCATCCCTCTATCTGTCCGTCAGTCTGTCCATTCTACACATTTTATTGAGCACCTACTATAAGCCAAACACTTTTCCGGACCTGGGAACACAGGGATAAACCAAACAAGATCCCTGTCCCTGTGGAATTTACATTCCAGTGGGGTTACCAGATAACATACAACAAATGAAAGACTTCTGGACTAAGATATCAGATTGAAACTTTCTCATAGAGTTTTATTCTGCCAATACCTCAACAAATAGCCAAAACAATAAAGAAGTAAAAATAAGCAGAAGAAATTCACCAACAGCAATCAAATAAGGAAAGAGGCATACCCTGTACAATAAATTTCAAAAACTGTTAACCAAGAAAGGAAACAAAATTTGGGGGTAAAGTAGAGAAGGCCAGCAAGGCTTGGCTCCTAACCTGGTCCCTGCTGACCTAGAGGCTGCAATGGAGAATCTGCAAAGTCCTGGGAATTCTCACTAATACCCCCAAAGCCAAGAGAAGCCAAGCATGTAGGTGTCCACATCCATTTCCTCCACTGACTGAAAAGTAGTAGAAATAGCTATTGAGGAGAAATGGGTAAAATTGGGCGAGTGAACAATGGGGCTGATTCTGACCAAAGTAAAGTCTTCAGGGCAACAAACCGAATTTGGGCAACAATGAAAGCTTGAGGTTCTACCCACCAGGGAACGATGTATATTATCCAAACCTGAGGATTAAATCCTGACACATCTCCAAAATCGCAGCAGAAAGAGCAGAGCCCAGACATTCCAACCACCAACACTCTGCCCACTGAGCTTCCCTTCTGGTGCCACCACTCCGCAGCTCCCTTGATCCTCACAATGAAACAGAGAGAAAAACAAACTGATCTCAAATACAACAGGGAAGGAGTCAAGAAGTCACCCACACTCTATCAGAACAAATAAACTGAATGGATGTAATTCCCTATACGTGAGCAAAATGAAAGAATAAGCATGACAACAATAAAACCATACTATAGAGTGAGGGCTAGGGAGAAGCAACATGCAAAAGACCAGGAACCCAGATGAGAAGAAATAGTAAATCAAGCAACAGAAGGAAATTCCTCCCAATTTCTTCATGCTATACGGCTTAATTAGAGCATGAATCCAGTGAAAGAAGAACTCAAAGATGAGACGGTAAAACGACAGAAATGAGATGAAAAGGGAGATTTCAGATTTAAGGAAACACACAGAGGGCAATATTATAGAATGAAAATATAAATTAGAAATAAGAAGAACAGAATAAGAAGAAACAGGATAGATACTGTTGAAATTTGAATTATGATGCAGAGGTAAAGCTTAAGATAATCACCGTGAATGTAACTGAGAAAGAAATAGGTATGGAAGAGAGAGACTGGGAGAGAAATAGGTACGGAAGAGAGAAAAAATGATTAAATATAAAGATAACTGATGGCCCTTAAGTAGAGGGCCCAACACATGGGACAAAAGATGTATTCAAATGTAAATATGATCAAGTGAGTTTCCATGAAAGGAAGGGCTAAATATATAAAAAAGCAGAATACACTGTTCCAAGGAAACATGATGCAGAATGTTAAATACCAACATATAGTCTAATGAAATTATGAACTTCGATGATAAAGAAAAAATTCTTCAGGCATTTGACAGAAAAAGCAAATCATTCCAGGGGAGCAAAAACCAGCAGGACTCAGCCCTCTTCACAAGTAACATTCAAGGCCAGGAAACAGTGGACACAAAGCACCCAGCGGGGACAAGTTCAGCCCCCCACAGTGGGAGTGGACGTTTGTTTAACGGCTGTATTTGACATTAGATTATAAAGCTGAAAATGCACATCCCCTATAATCATACCCATTCCACCTTTGGATATATATCCTAAATTTTTATTTGCAATAAAAATTATTGCAAATATACTAGGAAAGAAGCATAAGAATGTTCATAACAGCATTGCTCAAGATAGAAAACAACTAGAAACAACCTGTCAGTTGACAACAGAATGGATACATTGTAGTACATTCATAAAACTGAATACTGCAGTGATGATAAATGCACTACAGCTACACACATCAATGTGATCAAATCTTAAGAAACATGCCGCACATTTCATGTTAAAGAACAATTATATATTACTTAAGGAAAATTTCGTGGTAAATCTATAAAGAAAGTTTAGGATAATGATTTTCTCTGAGGGTTGTCGGGGGAACTCAGCTTGGGGAGATGCCCAAAGGGAGCTTCACCAGTAGCAATAATGTATCCGTTATGAGGTTAGCTGATGAATTCATGCATGTTCATTTTATTATGATGATTTATAACATGTAGTTTATGCACATTCTTTAATAGGTATCAATATTTCATAAGAATAAAGGAAACAAAATTCTAGATATTTAAAAAATTAATTTATCAAAAAAGTTTTCTATAGAAGCATAGTTGATTTACAATACTATATTAGTTTCAGATATACAGCATAGTGATTCAGTATTTTTACAGATTATACTCCACTAAAAGTTATAACAAGATAATGGATAATTCCCTGTGCTATATGATATATCCTTGTTGCTTATCTATTTTATACATAGTAGTTTGTACCTCTTAATTCTCTACCCCAATTTGTCCCTCCCCCCCTCCCTCTTCCCTTTTGTAACCACCAGTTTGTTTTTCATATCTGTGAGAATGTTTCTGTTTTGCATATACACTCGTTTTTATTATTTTTTAGATTCCACATATAAGTGATATCATACAGTATTTGTTTGACTTATTTCACTAAGCATAATATTCTCTAGGTCCATCCATGTTGCTCCAAATGGCAGAATTTCATTCTTTTTTATGGTCGAGTAATGTTCCATTATATATATATATACACCGTGTCTTTATCCATTCGTCTGTTCATGGGCACTTGGGTTGCTTCCACATCTTGGCTATTGTAAATAGTGCCTCTGTGAACACTGGGGTGCATGTATCTTTTTGAATTAGTGTTTTCATTTTTTCCAGCTATACACCAGAGGAGTAGGATTGCTATGGTAGTTCTATTTTTAGATTTTTGAGGAACCTCCATACTGATTTCCATAGTGGCTGCACCAATTTACATTCCCACTGACAGTGTGGAAGGGTTCCCTTTTCTCCACACCCTCTCCAACGCTGGTTATTTGTAGATTTTTTTATGGTAACCATTCTCACAGGTGTGAGATGATATTGTTGTTTGACATTTTAAAGATTCTTTTAGTCACTAGGAAAATAATTAAGGAAGAAAATTGAGCACTATAAAGAAAAATATATATAGTACTATAAACAAAGCATGACTGAGAAAATGATACTCAGACAAGATGCCATTTCAGTATAAAGACAAAAGGCAGACATTCTCAAACTTGAAAGAGCTCAGGAATGTAGCACCTATCAGTCTTTTTTGAAAAACACAAACCAAAACAAAAACCTATTTGTTATAAAATCAAACCTTTAGGGGAATGAATCAAATGAAGAACTCAAGAATCAAGAGAACTTTGTAAAATTTACATTTAGGGTATTAGGGAGAATATTGAATCTATTTAAATATAGTATTATTGCTAAAAAGAAAAGAAAAGAAAGGGGTGGAATTATGGCTACAAAACCAGAACAGACATGTTATAAACTTGGACAATGTAATAATAATCATGATCATAATAGCAATTTTCTACTGAAAATCAGGGATGGGTTTTTATATCTGGCCATCTTGGAGTAACTGGTACTGGATATACTGTCCTGCTTAAATGACTATAAAAATGGGCAAAACAGATGAAACAACTGTTTCCAGGAATTGGAGCACGAGCAACACAGGGCTGTGATCCTTGAGAGCTGGGATACCCACAGGTGACCGCACATCCACCCCAGCTTCCTGCTCCTGGGACCACTCTCTGAACCACAGCAAGGAGATGCAGAGAGAGGCGGTCTTATGGAGCCGAGGAGGAAGAGCTGAAGCCCCCGGAATTTGTGGGGTGGGAAAGTGGAGAGAAGGGAGCCCAGGAGTTTGAGTGTGGTGGTCTTTGGCAGAGGGATGGACAGAGAGCTGTGAGGCTGTGAGGCTGCAAGCTGCCTGGAGACCCCAGAAGCCAAGCAGTACCGTGAGTAGCTGGCCTTCCCCAGAGCCAGAGTGGGTGAGCCCTGCTGAGCACCTGGGGTGCCCAGATGGACCCTAGAAAAGAAGAAACCCCATGAGAAGATGACGTGAAGTCAGGCACAGTCTGAAGTCTACACTAGCAAAAGAGATACTGATTGCAAAGGCAAAATCAAAATCAGGGCAAGGAGATGAAATATTTTCATCATTACATAGGAAATGAGCTTACGTGAAACAACGTGGACCCTCTGCCCAACTTAAGGATGGTTTTGGATGCACTTTCAACAATTCAACCTGTGTCAACACAAACTGAAAGGTCTTTTTCTACCTATGGAACACTTGCCATGAAACAAAGATCAAGACCATTGTTTAGGGCAATTGATGCTTTCTGTGTTTAAACATTTCATTTTAAGAACAATAGCTTTCAGGGACTTCCTTGGTGACGCAGTGGTTAAGAATCCGCCTGCCAATGCAGGGGACACAGGTTCGACCCCTGGTCTGGGAAGATCCCACATGCCGCAGAGCAACTAAGCCCGTGCGCCACAACTACTGAGCCTGCTCCCTAGAGCCCACGCACCACAACTACTGAAGCCCGCGCACCTAGAGCCCGTGCTCTGCAACAAGAGAAGCCACCACAGTGAGAAGCCCGCGCACCGCAATGAAGAGTAGCCCCCGCTCGCTGCAACTAGAGAAAGCCCGCGCGCAGCAACAAAGACCCAACGCAGCCAAAAATAAATAAATAAACTTTTAAAAACTTTAAAAAAAGAACAATAACTTTCAGTATCTGTGATAATATCTTTCAATTTTAATGACTTTTATTTGGTATTTATTTTGTTCTTCTGGTATAACTTTTATTGCTTTCTACTGTCAAATGTCTCTATCAGGTAGAGATTATTTGTGTTATTGAAATATATAATCTACAGGCACTATATATTTCTTCATAACAATAATAAATTATACATTTATTATTATGTCTTTTTAAAAATGGAAAGCCTCTGAAACATTTATTATAACCCTACCACAGAAACATGATCATGATTTATTATTATGGTCACCCATTATTTTTTGAAAACAACTACATAAAGTGTTATAAAATATAGAATAATTTATGATTTGGGGGGAAATCTCAAGAATTCCAGGGAATTATGATTTGTTACTGAATCTCAAAGACTAATGTTACTTTTTTTGCCTCATGAGCTCCTACATGTTCCTCAAACTTCAGCTCATATATCCCCTCTTCTTTAAAACTTTCTATAATTGGAAAAAAGACACCTTTCTGTATTAGCCAAGGCTGATGGTTGCAAACGTCAGAAATCCAATACAATCTAGCTTAGGCAAAGGGGTACTTTACTGGCTCATGTGACGGAGTGGTTGTAGCTTCAGGCTCAACTGGATCCAGAGGTTCAGAATGCCATGACTGCTCTCTGTCTCTGTCTCTCTGTCTCTCCTTCTCTCCAAGATTTTCCTCGACTTAGGTTAAGTTTCTCTCCACCTAAAGCTACAGATGGTCACTGGGAACTCCAGGCATGCATTATCTTTAAAGCTCAGGACCCCAGACAAAAAGACAATGAATGCTTTTCTAATAGGTTTGTTAAAAGTCTTCAGTAGCTGATTGTCCTTGTGTGTGCCACATGGTCATCCTTGAGCAATGATTGTCATCAGGGAGGTAGATATTCTGATTGGCCAGACTTGGGTCACCTGCCCTTATCATCCTTCCTGACTACATGGAATGAATTCCCCACAAGTAAGATGGCTTCTCCTATCTGAAGACGGGAGGGATGCGATACTGGGTATTTACCTTCCATTCTTCGTTCCTGCGCCAGAAAGAATCAGTACCTCCCTGTCTGTACTCCCGTAAGTTTTATTTCTTCCTGCTGCATTGCTTCTCACAGTGTGCTCTTGTTCTGCCCATGTCCATCCCCGCGGTGCACTGCTCAGGGAGCTGGTCTAACTCCTTCTGGCATTCCGGTGCCTACTCGTGCCTGGCACATAGTAGATACTCAATAGCTAACGTTTATTGGAGTGTATTATGTGTTAGGCATAGTCCGTTCTATATGAATTTGTTTACTCTTCACAGAAATACTACACGGTAGATATTATTATCCCCAAAATAAATATTTATTGAATGAGATAATAAGGATAAGTCATGGTTTAAGGAAGTTACAGACTGAACCCCATTAGAGAGCCCAAGGGCTGTCTGTCGCAATTGGAAGGATGTGGTGCTGTCAAAGGGAGCTATTGTCTTGTGGGTACTTCCCTGAAGGTAGCCAGGCTGACCGCATAACAAGGGTGGGATGACCTCCACCAAAGAGCCTGGGCCGGTGCCAATGACGGGGGCCCCGAGGCGGAGGGAAACCTGCCGGTCACTCACTGCCACCACCCCCGCTCCCTTATAACATCATAAAATATCTGGGTTCCCCCTGAGGACAGCAAACAAAAGAACAGCTGCCTTTGGGAATAAGTAATCCTTATACTGGATGTTGTCCAAGACACACAGAAGGAATCCCTCTGGCAGATAAATCGTGGAGTTGCAAAACAAGAAGGACCTTAAAAATCAACTAAGACTATGGTTTTGTTTTCAAGATGAGGAAACAGAGGCTTGCAGAGGTTAAAAAAAATTGTCCCAGGTCGCACAGGTAGTTAGTATCGAAACTAGAAACTGGAAGTAGAACCCAGGTCACTTTCTGTGTCCCCTGAAGTTTCACACATGCTGAATCTTTCCTCAGATGATTTACAGCCCTAACTTTAATACCTGGGCAGATGGCATTTTGTCTTCAGTTTCTTATAAACATGCTCTGGAGGAGCCTTGGTTTGGGGCTAATCTGAGGTGGGAGCCCCAGGACACAGTTCTGTTGCCTGGAACCTTCCATGCTCAGGGTAGACGGGGTCTTGGTCCCATTGGAGAAGTCCTTCAGGGCTGGACGGTCAAGTGTATTGATTTCTTGTTCTGATCAGCAGAACAAACAACTCTCTGAGGATCCTTTCCCTGCTGTTGCCATCGTGGCCCTGCATTTTCTCACCCCCTCCACTTCTGGCTTCCAGGCTGCCAGGGTGGACTTTTTTCAGCCCTGCGACGATGTTTAGCACTGTTACTGGGGAGTTTCTAGCTTGGTTCAATGCTGTTGCTGTCTCTTGTTCTGAGATTTGGGGCGAGACCTGATCAGAATATCAGAATATCTGCTAGGCTGAGCTGCTGCTCTTCTTGAATGCAGACTCCAAAACGCCCCTAAAACCGCCAATCTCCATAGTAACAGGCCCACCCCAGAGCAAGAGTACAAATGGAGCTCCACATACACTATGTCTAAAAAGTAAGAAGAGATCAAGCAAACCAATAAGCTGTAAAATAAAAAATGCTCCCTCCTCCTACCTTGATAAATTTATCTTTCTAACAATTTATCTATTTAGAATAGATAGTTATGTATCTATTTATTATTATATATAAATATAAATTTATTTATAGGATATGTCTGGGCTTCAGTTGATAGGCTTGCAATATCTAGATGAGTAACAAAATAAAGACATACATAATTCACATATTATCGTATTATTTATTCCATAAAATTAATTTTTCTTATCTTTATTTTAGCAACATTATTAATTATGGTATTGTAATAAAGATATTTGGATAATTTGTTTTCCATTAACAATAATGATCTAAAGAATTAAATAATAAAAAAATCATATTCAAAGTACACATTTCAAAATATTTTCACAAAAATATAAAGAAAATGCAACAGGGCTTCCCTGGTGGCGCAGTGGTTGAGAATCTGCCTGCCAATGCAGGGGACACAGGTTCGAGCCCTGGTCTGGGAAGATCCCACATGCCGCGGAGCAACTAGGCCCGTGTGCCACAATACTGAGCCTGCGCGTCTGGAGCCTGTGCTCTGCAACAAGAGAGGCCGCGATAGTGAGAGGCCCGCGCACCGCGATGAAGAGTGGCCCCCGCTTGCCACAACTAGAGAAAGCCCTCGCACAGAAACGAAGACCCAACACAGCCAAAAATAAATAAATTAATTAATTAAATTAAAAAAAAAGAAAATGCAATAGATTAAAATTATAATTTTTTTTTTTGGCCACGCCCTGCAGCATGCGGGATCTTAGTTCCCCGACCAGGGATCAAACCCGTGCTCTCTGCATCGGGAACGTGGAGTCTTAACCACTGGACTGCCAGGGAAGTCTTTATGCTTTCTTAAAAGTTATTTTTCTTTAAAAATACTTAATCTTATCTAATAAAATTAAAAGCCAAATTATAAATTAATAAATATAAACATTTTGATCAAAATTATTTAAAGATGAAATTTTTAATTTACTTTATTGAAGGTTTAATTAAATCTTATTACATTTTTTTATAAGAATAAAAGTGTTTGCATTCTGGCATTCCATGCCCGACTAGCTAATATAGTGTAGAAAATTAGTATCTTACTTCACACAGGTTACATCTAGATCATATACAGTTGTCCATCTTTATGGATGGATTCTGTATTTAAGAATTCACCTGCTGGGCTTCCCTGGTGGCGAAGTGGTTGAGAATCTGCCTGCCAATGCAGGGGACACGGGTTCGAGCCCTGGCCTGGGAGGATCCCACATGCCGCGGAGCGGCTAAGCCCGTGTGCCACAACTACTGAGCTTGCGCGTCTGGAGCCTGTGCTCCGCAACAAGAGAGGCCGTGACAGTGAGAGGCCCGCGCACCGCGATGAAGAGTGGCCCCCACTCGCAGCAACTAGAGAAAGCCCTCGCACAGAAACGAAGACCCAACACAGCCAAAAATAAATAAATAAATAAATAAATTAATTTAAAAAAAAAAAAAAAAAGAATTCACCTG
This sequence comes from Balaenoptera physalus, assembly GCF_965194825.1. Taxonomy (NCBI): domain Eukaryota; kingdom Metazoa; phylum Chordata; class Mammalia; order Artiodactyla; family Balaenopteridae; genus Balaenoptera; species Balaenoptera physalus. The sequence continues at coordinate 25,188,825 of NC_138882.1, forward strand.
CTTGCTAAAATTGATTTGTAACCCGCAAATCAATATTTGCAGGGCTTTTTAGGTCATTTGGGGACTATGGTGAAAAATTTGAGCCACGTGATACACACGCTCCCAGCTGAGGTGGAACAAGGGACACCCTGCCTTCTTGTTTCATACTGTAAATAAGCATCCTTTTTGTGGTCTATTTAGACCCACTCTTTTCGAATTTTTGTGCTTTTTGGGGTGACTTTGCTGTTCAGAATGTCCCCCTACATAGTGCTGTGGTGCTGTCTAGAGTCCTAAGTCCAAGAAGCTGTGCTGAGCCTATGAAGGAGATACGTGTGTTACATAAGCTTTGTTCAGGCATCAGTTACAGCACTGGTCGTCATGAGTTCAATGTCAATGAATCAGCAATACTTATTAAATAGGGTGTTTTTAAACAGGAACACACATAAAACAAGGTTATGTATAGATCAATTGACAGAAGTGTTGTGACCAGAGGCTCTCAGGAACCTAACTCTGTATTTCTTGTAGGAACAGTTGTTCAGTATTCATTAATTCAGGGTTTGTGGTGATTTTATAGAACATAACTACTTCAAATAATAAAAACTGACTGTCTATCCAAATCTAAGAGTGATGTTTAACATTGCAAAGTATTCCAAGGTTGGCATGTGCAACTGTGGTAGACACTGCACTAGTGAGGGCCTCCGGAACCACAAGTGGGAATCCAAGGATAAGGAAGAAAATGCATGTTTGACCCCCCTGGGAAATGATGCTTCATTGTACAAGAATCTATTGCATTCGTGCTGAGAAGAGGACTTAACAAGTTAATTAATTTGTCTTTTATCTAAATTCTTCCACTGCGCAAATCTTTCCACACTCCAAAAATAGTGTCCTTCTCCAAAGTTGGCAGTGATACAACCCACAAACTTCATGGCACTCAGAGGCAGTCACTTTTTGTCTTGAAAATATGCGGCAATAGATGTAGAGAAGCATGTTTCTTGGGCCTGAATGGTGTTAGTTAATAGAGTGGATGTTTACGGTTGCCAGCCTCGCTGTACTCACATTGAGCACCAGATCCCAGTGACAAAGCCATCTGTGTGTGACTTGATACATTTCTTTCTGGTGCACATGTGTGATATGCAGAGTGCTGAAGGCCCAGGCCCAGGGCGGAACAAAGGGCTACAGAAGGCTTGTAGAGGCAACCTGAGTTCTGCCCAGGAGGCGTCCAAACCAAACACTGCATCGATACAGCTCTTCATCCACTCTTTTAACACAATCCAACTCTATATGCTCTGAAGTTCCAGTAGGAGAGTGAAATGTTGTATGTGAGCTTTTCCAGAATAACGTGTTTGTGTTAAATTGTCATCCCTGTCCAATTTTCATAAGAGGAAGTTTCTTTATTTGTTTGGAAAAGAGACAAAAGATAGTTCTCTTTGGCCACCCAGTCAATGTATTCAAAAATCCATCATATTTTTTAAAAAAATGTGCCTAGCTTGGTACACGATTCTTTGTACTAGTTCTTGGCCCCAGATTCTAGAAGATCAGGATTTCCAGGAGGTGTTGTTCTGCCACTCAGTAACATTTCCCTCATTCTTCCCTCGTTCTCCTTTTTCCTCCCATCCTTCAGGGCTTAGCATCTAAGACTGCTTGTCGCTAGCTGTGTGACCTTTGGAAAGTCCTGTCAAGGAACCGTTGACTCAAACCTTGGCCAGGCATGCTGATAACCGCTTGCCTGAGTTGTCTCACAACAGGAGGTCCCGATAAAGAACGCAGTGCGGCCGCCCAAAAACTAACCGGGAGAATTCGGCAGGGGCCAAAAGGACGTCCCACCAACCTCCCAGAATCCTCCTCACCGGAATGCATCTTGGCTGAGGGATGCACGCACCACCAGGAAGGACCCTGAGTCAGACCAAATATGGGCCAACCAAGATGATTGGCCAGAGACAGCCCGGAAACCAGCCCCATCACCACAAAACCTGAGACTGTGAGCCACGTGGCAGAGCAGGTCTCCTGGGGTCCCTCACCCTGCTGCTCTCCACCGGGGCGCCCCTTCCCAATAAAGTCTTTTGCTTTGTCAGCACGTGTGTCTCCTCGGACAATTCCTCTCCGAGCGTTAGACAAGAGCCCACTCTCGGGCCCGGGAAGGGACACAGTCCCTCTGTGGCTCCGTTTCCGCATTGACAGCTGTGGGTGCTTGCGCTCCCACCACCAGCACGGAATTGCCGTCACACTGGGTGACATCCTCTCTGCCGCGTGTTGAGGGCCGGGCTGAGCAGCATACTCGGTCCGGACACTTCCGTAGTCATCATTCTCGTTATTGTGGCAGGAGGACCTGACCGCCCTCCACACCCCTCCATCAGAAGAATTTCATTGAACTTGGAGCCCTTCCCAGGGTAACAAATCAAGGAGTCATTAAAGATTAATGTTGCTCTTTTATGACCCAGGTAGGCCCCTGGCTGGAGCAAGAAGAAACCAAAGCTGCTCGTCCCCGCGATGCGGTTTCATTGGCAACAAGGGCTGGTCAGGCGCCTCCTGAACTAAGAAAAGAATTCGTCTTAAATAAGGAGTTGGACAATGAAAATGAAATATACGAACATATGAAAAATGAACGTGAGTTTTCATGGACGAGCTTCTGTAGATTTTGGATCTGCCTCTCACGTGTGGGAATTCCCAGATTCTAGAAGATCAGGATTTCCAGGAGGCGTCGTTCTGCCACTCAGTAACATTGCCCTCATTCTTCCCTCGTTCCTCTGGTTGGAAATTCCCACCGGAGCACCGGCATCCATGCTTTCCCAGGGCGGGCAGCTGGCCTCGCTCCTCTCCTTGAGAATGAGGGCCACAGCCCACTGCAGCCACGGAGCTTGGGAGGACAGGGGACTGAGCTCTGAGGTGTGTTGGGGGCAGGGTGGAGGTTGAGGTTGAAGATTTGGTGGGAGACACAGGAAGAAAGAAGCTGTGGGGAAAGGAGCGGGAATCCGGGACAAGTTTGAGGACAGAGGCTCTCTGGGAACTCACGCAATTGACAGGGCGCTGGAGAACAGGCTCGGACAGAGCCAAACAAGACGCGATCTAGTCAAGACTCCCCAGGAGCCATCCGTTTAGGCCACTGCTGCCCTCATCACCATGCACATTGATTACTGCTCCTCTGGACCCCAGACACTCACCAGCATCCTACAGGATGCTGCAGCCCCCGAACTCCCCCCACCCCCAGTTCTGGGCTGTAGGGTCCACCACAGCTGTGCTGGTGGCTCTGACTGACTCTGTGTCTTAGTGTCCCTCCCTCAAGAGTCTAAGTCCTGCGTAAGGGCATCTGCCTGATCCTTCAGGCCTCGTGCCTGCACTTCCCTCCCACCAGGGCTGGGATTCTCCCAACCGAGGGCTGTTTGGCAGGTGGGTGGCTGAAACGACACAGGTTCTTCACAGGCCCCCAGCTTTACTGCAGACTGACGGAATCTATTAGCACCTCTAAATTAAAAATCATCAGTCAGAAGGGAATTAGTAAGTCTCAGAAGAATAGGAAATAGAAAATTTGAAGGCAGGCTCTGGTTGTGTCGATTTGCGTGCCTGATCTGAAAAGAGATTTACTGAGTTCTTAGTCCCTACCAGGCACTGTGTTAAGTGCAAGGGATGTGTCACAGCTCCTGTTCTCAAGGAGCCTGAATTTAGATGGGGGAGAGAAATAAGCAGGCACTTTGCAAACTGGGAGATGTGTGGGGTGACCCAGGAGAACACAGGAGCCATGGGAAAGCCAAGGGAAGACTCCTGTCCCACCGGGGGGGGGGGCGGGTGGGTGCCTCCTGAGGAGGAGGTGTCTAAAGGCCAGCAATGGCCTTCGGGCAGGAAGAGGGTGTCGCAGGCCAAGGCACCTGCCAGGTCTGGATGAAGGACAGCCCTTGACTCTAGCCAATGCGCTGCTTAGAGCACTCAGGGGAGCAGAATTTTTAGCCGAAATCACTCTCAATGGAAAAGAATGCTGTACTGAACTAATACGTCTGCTATAGGTGAGGGAGTGGGGACCGGCAGGACACTGCACAATCGTCAGGCCAGTCTTAGAGAAAAGGAGGGAAGACGTGATTACTTAGATAGTGGATGCACGTAAAAACAGCAAAATTTGAGAGCCATCATTATCAGCTCTATGTGACCCAAAGTCCTGTTCTCTAACAAATAGTTTATATCTCCTGGAAGGGAATAAGTGCATAATATAACCTACATGCATACATATGTTTTTAAAAAAAGCAATATCAGGCCCTAACTAGGTCATAGAGGCTCATATTGAGGAAGAAAAAAAAGGAACATATTTATAACAAAATAATATGTATTTCAATATGTGAATTTTGGGACACAACTACTCTAGAAGACATAGTGAGATGTTGGCATCTGCACTTAGAATCTCCATAAAGGTGACGGTGACAAACACAGGCTGATACAGGTCTGTGGATTTGGCGAGTCAGCCATCACGGGTACCTTTGCCTGAAGTGAGGAAAGACTCTCAGTGAACTTCTGAGTAGTGGACCCCCAGTCTTCCCTGGAAAATCTGGTATATTCTAAAACTGTGAAAAAAGTGCCCTGGGTTTGTACATAAAACAGACTTAGGTTCTAGGCTCAATTAATTATAATCAGATGTATCGGCTGCCTCATGTCCCCTCTGACACACCTTTGTGTATTAGTTTCCTATGGTTGTACGATTGCTGTAACAAATTACCACAACCTTAGTGGTCTGAAACAACCCCGATTTATTCTCTTACAGGTCTAGAAGCCAGAAGTCCAAAGACAATTTCTGTGCTAAAGTCAAGATGTTACCAAGGCTGGTTCCTTCTAGAAGCTCTGAAAGGAAAACCCACATCCTTACCTTTTTCAGCTTCTCGTGGCCACCTGCTTTCGGCCCCTCTGTCCACCTTCAGAGTGCATCACTCCAACCTCTGTTTCATCATCACATGCCCTTTTTCTCTGACTCTGACTTCTCCTGTGTCCTTCTTATAAGGAGTGCTGTGATTACATCAGGCCCAACTGGATAATCCTGGTTAATACTTTCTCCTTGAGATTCTTAACTTATCACATCGGCAGAGTCCCTTTTGCTGGGAGGTAGCATTCACAGGCTCGGGGGATTAAGATGCAGGAATACCTGGGGGCTAGTATTCTGCCTACCAGACACAGAGTCCAGCTCTTGCTGCAGTATGCAGTCCGTGCAGACTCCCACCTCTGGGAAAGAGAGGCTTGCCTCAAGTGCACCCCAAACATGTTGGCTTCCTGCCGCAGGCGTCTCCCACCCTGGATACCAGTGGGGCACACATAACAGCACCTGCACAACTAGGAAGTGGAGGCGAGTGTAGCGTCTGGGACACTCCTGCCCAACAAGGAACCATGGATAGATGCCTCTCATTCTTCATGTGGGATTGAGCCCCAGTTACTATTAGTTTTTTCTCTTTCTTTGCTTCACTCTCTGTATTAGTCAGGGTTCTCTAGAGAAACAGAATCAATAGGAGAATATATATGTTTTATATATATATAATTATATAATATGTAATTATAAAATATATACTAGAAAATATATTATTTTATATTACGTATTATATAATAATATTATACAATAGAATATATATTAAATATATATAGAGAGAGAGAGAGGGAGAGAGAGAAAGAGATTATTTATTATAAGAGATTATTTATTATTGCAGCTGAGAAGTTCCAAGGTCTGCAGTCAGTAAGCTGGAGTCCTGGGAGAGCCAATGGTGCAGTTCCATCCAAGTCTGAAGGCTGAGAGGCGGGAGAGCTGATGGTGTTTCAGTTTGAATTCAAGTCCAAAAGGAGCAGAAGGCCAATGTTCCAGCTCAAAGATAGGCAGAGAGAAAGTTGGACCCAACCAACTCAGCCTTTGTTCTCTTCAGGCCTTCAACAGATTAGATGAGGCCCACCCACACTGAGGAAGGCAATCTGCTTTACTCAGTCAGCCAGTTCAAATGTTAATCTCATCCAGAAGCACCCTCACAGACACACTCAGAATAATGTTTAACCAAATATCTGGACACTCCATGGCCCAGTCAAGTTGACACATAAAATTAACCATCACATACTCTTTGCTTCCTGAAATCACCTCCTAAATAAACCACACATAAGCCTATACTTCAAGATCTGCTCTGGGGACAACTCAAACTAGAAGAACAGGATTTTTACCAACATTGATGTCAGATAAGACATACACAGGTCTTGCAGGACTATAGACAGTTCTCTGCTGTGTGGAATATTCTACACATTGCAGAATATCTAGTATTCCTGGCACCTACAAACTAAATGCCAGTAACACCTAACATCCCCAAGCACTATGACAGCTGAAAGGGCCTTATACATTTCCAAAATGCCGCAAGGGGTAGTATTACCCAATCATCCCCACAAACTGAGAACCATTTGTCTGGAGGATGTGAGCTTCAGATAAAGTCACTTTTCTGCCCCAATTGATGCTTTATTTGGAGTATGGAATTTTTAATGGATTTTTGGGGGGCCAGTCATGGTTCAGTTTGGATTGGGAGCTGCAGATGGAGTCAGTCTCCCTGAAACCCACGGGGTGTGCGTGGCTGATATTGTAATAACAGTTTGAGCCTTGTTAGGAGGGGAAAGGTTACTGGATGGGGAACCAACAAATGCACACAATAGGCAATGTGGTACATCCATGGAAACGCAAGTTGTTTGGTGTGACTGTGGTGTGGGGAACAGGAGTGAGAAGATAATAGACCATTTAATTTAATGAATGTGATCCGTTCCCCTTGTTCCTCAGCCATGTTTACCAAGCAAAGTCCCAGTGACACTTTCACTTCCCACATCACTCACCCATCAACTGGGAATGCTCTGACTGGTCCTTCCGGTGACTGTATTCTCACTTTGAATGAGGGCACTCTGGTCTATACATCAGTCTCTGTGAGCCAGGTTAGTGTGAATTGGCCCTTGAGAAAATGGGCACACTCATTGTGACTGACATTAGATTCTTGAGCCTGAATGATTGAACCTGACCTGTGGCGAATTTGCCAAGTTAACTGTGACCCCAGGAGACCTCCTGCTGTACACTCACACCCACATGGACATATGCACACTCTATCTCACACACACACCACCCATCACAGCCCTGGAGGAGGGAGCCTATTAACAAATAGGGGAGGGGGAGGCTGACCTGGCCTGTGTCTAGGTGCCTGTGAAGGGCCTCGAACAAGCCCTGACTGCACTGGGCAAGTTGGCCTGAGAAGCTCTGGTCTTCATCAGGCGGCATCCATCCATGCCACAGCGCCTGCCATAAACCGTCCAGCTGTCTTTACCCCTAAGCCGGAACAAGTGGAGTCACGAATCTCTCTCTCAGTCCCTTAAAAACAAGAGCTCTCTCCTAGGCACTTATAACAACACCAGGAGGTTTCTGGGGAAGAAAAGACTGGCCAGGGTGGTGAAATCCATCGATGGACATCCTCATAATTTGGAGGCTCTCAGGACACAAAGCCATCTCCTGCCTTCCTGCCTCTGTCACAGACACCACAGAGCAGGTTCCGTCCCCAGGCCCAGCAGCTGAGCCAGCCTCCCCCCAGCTGTGATAAGGGCTCCAGCGACGCTGAGGACCAGGCTAGGACGGCAGAGCCCCTCAGACTTCACGTGTCCACAAGACGAGGTTCAGCTTTCTCCATTCTATTCTCCGAAAGCTCAGCTGCCCAGACTGTGGAAATTTCGATTCCATTTCCTGCAGCTTCTTGTTCATCTCGTCCTAAGAAGGTGCTATGGATTATCTCAACAGTGTCAAGATGTGAAATAAATTTTCATGCAAGCAAAAGGCCAAAAACCCCAGGGCTGGGGGTGGAGTGGGGGGGATCGGAGAGGGAGAGGAGAGGGAAATGGAAAGTCTGAGGCTGATATTTTGCAGACCAAAGGAGCATCGTTTGCTCTTTTCCGGCCCTAAGAGTCAAGACTCCCTTAAAGCGCCGCTCTCCTCTTCCCTATTATGGAGATGCAGTTTGGGCTGGAGGAGCAGTGCTCCCAATAAACAGATGGGCAGGCCGGCTCTCCCTTTCTTTTCCTCTGGGAGTCATTCAGGCTCCGTCTGTGGCCCTTGAACCACTCCCTGCCACGGATTACACTGTTTAAATTCACAAAACCTTGTGGGGTTTATTGCTGTTTTGAGGGCCCAGCTCCTTTTCTGGTCTTTGGAAGAGGAGTTTTCCTGCGGATTCACAGCCCTCCCATCGTTCCGGCACAAGGAGGAAGCTGTGAACGAGGGGACACAGCCTCGCTGAAGCAAAGGCTTGAGATGGGCACGCGCGTCCGACCTCTGTCCTTGTGTTGTTCAGCACGGTCGCTCATGTGAACACAGGGACAACTTCTTTCACGGGAAGGGGGCTTGGGAGCCTCAGAGTTTGTCCTGTTAAGGCATTGCTCACGTCAGGAGAGGCAGGGTGGTGATGATGGGAGACTTGTGTGGTCAGACACATTTGGGCTCAACTCTTGGCTTCTCGCCTATTGGCTGTGTGCCCCAGGACAGTCGTTTAACTTCTCTGAGCCTCTGTTTCTTTACCGGCAGAATCGGACAAAGACCACTGCACAAGGTGGATGGCCAATGAAATATGGCAGTTTGGAGAGGGGTCACGAGGTAGTAGGGAGAGAGCAAGCACGTGTGTGAGTTGATCTATCCTCGCTTTCTTCAGGGCGCATGGCTAAACTGTATTTCCCCACCTCCCTTGCAGTTAGTATGCTCATGGGGTGAAGTTCTTGCCGATAGAATTTGAGCAGAAGTAATGTGTGCAACTCCTGCTAGGCCTCAAGGCAGTAGGCTTTCCTCCTGCACGCTTCTTCTCTCTTTCCACCAGCTGGCCAGTTGGAACTCGCAGCAACTAAGCTTTGACATGCAGATGACAGCAATGTCTCAGTGATGACACAGCAATGACTAGGAAGGAGCCTGGGTCTTATTTTTTTTTGTAAATTAATTTTTATTGGAGTACAGTTGATTTACAATGTTGTATTAGTTTCTACTGTACAGCAAGGTGAATCAGTCATACATATACATATATCCACTCTTTCTTAGATTCTTTTCCCACGTAGGTCATTACGGAGTATTGAGTAGAGTTCCCTGTGCTATACAGTAGGTCCCTATTTGTTATCTATTTTATATATAGTAGTGTGTATACGTAAATCCAATTTATCCCTCCCCGCAGCTCTCCCACCTTGGTAAAACCATAAGTTTGTTTTCTACATCTGTGACTCTATTCCTGTTTTGTAAATAGGTTCATTTGTACCATTTTTCTTTGAATGACCAGGAAGAACAAAGATGCCCACCAGCCTAGAATGCTCACGTGAAACTGTACAGGAGAGAGATTTAAATGTATTTGTTCTTTTTATTTTTTTTAATTTTTAAATTTTTAGAAATTTTCTTGTTATACCTCCTACTCCCTCACCCCTATACTGCCTCTCCCCACCCCCCACTGGTAACTACAAGATTGTTCTCTATATCTGTGAGTCTGCTTCTTTTTTTGTTATATTCACTAGTTTGTTGTATTTTTTAGACTCCACATATAAGTGATATCATACAGTATTTGTCTTTCTCTGTCTGACTTACTTCAGTTAGCACAATGCCCTCCAAATCCATCCATGTTGCTGCAAATGGCAAAATTTCGTTCTTTTTTATGGCTGAGTAGTACTCCATTGTATATATGTACCATGTCCTCGTTATCCATTCATCTGTTGAGGGAAACTTAGGTTGCTTCCATATCTTGGCTATTGTGAATAATGCTGCTATGAACATTGCGGTGCATGTCTCTTTTCGAGTTGGTGTTTTTATTTTTTTCGGATATATACGCAGGAGTGGAATTGCTGGGTCATATGGTAGTTCTATTTTTAGTTTTTTGAGAAACCTCCATACTGTTTTCCACAGTGGCTGCACCAATTTACATTCCCACCAGCAGTGTATGAGGGTTCCCTTTTCTCTACACATATTTGTTCTTCAAGCCAGCAGTCCTCAACTTTTTGGCACCAGGGACCAGTTTCGTGGAAGACAATTTTTCCACGGACGGCAGGGGGTCCAGGGGATGATTCAGGCGGATGGTTCAGGCGGATGGTTCAGGCGGTAATGCGAGCAATACGGGGCAGCAGATGAAGCACTGCTCGCTCGCCCACCACTCACCTCCTGCTGTGCGGCCCAGTTCCTAACAGGCCTCGCTCCAGCCCGGGGGTTGGAGACCCCTGCTTTAAGCCACTGACATCTTGGGATTTCTGCTATAGCTGTCTGGCCTCCACCCTAACTAACGCACATAGGAAAGCTCTGCTTCCCCTTTCTCTCCTAGAGACAGGGGAAAAGCACAGGCTCTGGTCTATTGATGGCCACTGTTGCATGGAGACTTTGTTTTTGATGCAAAGAGAATAAGCTGCCTAGCAGAAAAAGTTGCAAAAGATTCAAAAGAGCTCTGAGCCAGTTCATTTGTCCATTCATTCATTCAGCCCACAAACATTGCCTAAGTGCCTCTACGTGTAAAAGGCATAGTGCTGCCTGCTTCCATTCAGAACGTTCTCTGCCCACCCCACGCCCACCATGTCCAGGATGCCATCTTCCCAGATCTACAGGAAGCAGGATCCGCAGAGGTGAAATGGGAATTCCTGCTCAAATGCTTTGATGCGTGGGCAGCAGATGGAGAACAGCGAGGATGGAGTGTTGGATAGAGAAAGGCATTCTCCGTCCTCGGTACCAATGTCATTCCTGCTCTTACAGAATTGCAATTGTTCACTTCCATTCATTTGCCACCAGATTTATTCCTGACACGCAAATCTCCCTCCCACCCAGGTCTTTGTCTTTCACTGTGGTTATTGTTAGTGGTAACCGTTTAAAGGAGGTGAGGGATAAATTTGATCACAAGGACTGGGTGTGCCCTGACAATGAATATTTCCCAGCCAGGTCATCTGACTTCTAGTCTCTGGAATTCAGGTCCCTCATCTATAAAACGGGGATAAGCTTTTCTGTCCTGATTGTCTCACATAGGTGGAAAGTTGGGAAGCAAATATGGAGTAGAATTATAACGAGGTTTTCTGAGTCCCACCAGTTATACCCCAGGGGCACTTGAGTGCACTAGACACTCCCAAACTGAGAGTGATATGGGCTGACATGGTGACCCTAAATGAACCGCTGCCCCCTCCCTATGAGACCTTGTCTGTAAATCCCAGATCTGCAAATCTTTCCTTTTATAGGTACCTTGCCGAAAGTAAAGGTCCATCAACAGATGAATGGATAAACAAATTCTGTTATATACATAGGATGGAATATTTTTCATCCATAAAGAGGGAGAACTAATACTTGCTACACTGTGGATGAATCTTGAAAATATTATGCTAAGTGAAAGAAGTCAGACAAAAATGTCACATGTTATTTGATTCCTTCTTTTACATAAAATATTCAGAAGAGATAAATCCATAGAGACATAACACAGATGGGTTGTTGCCAGGGGTTAGGGGAAAGGTGCGATGAGGTGAAACTGGGTGTGGGGCTTTACTTGGGAGTGGTGGAAAAAGTTTGGAGCTACTTAGAAGTGGTGTCTGCAAGACATTGTGAATGATTGGATGCCACTGAATTGCTCACTTTAAAAAAAAGGCTAATTTTTTATATCATGTGAATTTCACCTCAGTAATTTTTTTAATTAAGGGAGACAATTAAATGACAGTGTTTCACAATGGAACCTCAGCAGTGGCTGCCTGAGGAGGAGTTATTCGTTAAGCTCTCTGAGAAAGCCTCTTCCATTCTCTCCACTCAAAGCCTGTAATACACTAAAGCCTCCTGTACTTATCATTTCTTTGATGCAACAATGGTCTTTTTCAGGACTTGGCTCACTTCACCAGCTGGCTGCCCACCTCAGCTTCTGGGTCCATGCTCAGGGCAGCTTCAGTCAGAACACTCTGAAATGTATATATCTTCATGCATTCTACAGATATTGGGATGGCCATTCCAGAAAAATTAGACCCAGATTTCCAGGTCAGAATCAAAAAAGTGAAACCTATATGTGTGACTGTGTGAGGATGTACACTAAAATATTAAGAGTGGTTCTGTCTTATCTTTGGATTGTGGGATTAAAAATGGGAATTTTAATTTCCTTTTTTGTGTTTACCTAGATACTTTATTTTTTAAAACAATTGGCCTTTCAATGAGCTCAATATGGTTATTCTAGATTTACAACAACTTATTTAACAATTTATTTATTTATTTATTTATTTTTGGCTGTGTTGGGTCTTTGTTGCTGCACACCGGCTTTCTCTAGTTGTGGCCAGCGGGGGCTACTCTTTGTCGCAGTGCGCGGGCTTCTCATTGCGGTGGCTTCTCTTGCTGCAGAGCATGGGCTCTCAGCGTGCGGGCATCAGTAGTTGCAGCACGCGGGCTCAGTAGTTGTGGCGCATGGGCTTAGTTGCTCCACGGTATGTGGGATCTTCCGGGACTGCAGGGGCTCGAACCCGTGTCCCCTTCGTTGGCAGGCGGATTCTTAACCACTGCACCACTATGGAAGTCCTTACTTAGATATCTTAAAATAGTTCTACAATAAATGTGACTTGTTTATGTAATTTTAAAGAAAATATTAAGTGGGGATGGTTCATTAAAAGATGTAGTATGTACACTCATAAAAAATTATATTCATTCATGGTAACTTTAGAAGCTCATGTAGGCGTGGGGCTTATAAAAATGAGGATGTATCACCCTCCTGTGATATTAGAAGCATTCACAAAGCTATATGGACTTACTTCACTTAGTATGATAATCTCTAAGTCCATCCATGTTGCTGACAATGGCATTATTTCATTCTTTTTTATGGCTGAGTAGTATTCCATTGTATATATGTACCACATCTTCTTTATCCATTTTAAAAGAATATAAAAAAGAATGTATATATATGTGTGTAACTGAATCATTTTGCTGTACAGAAGAAATTAACACAATATTGTAAATCAACTACACTTCAATTAAAAAAAACACACACAAAGCTACACAGAAACATAGCTATGTGGAAAGATGGATTAATTCCACCTGGGGAAGTCAGGAAGGGCTTTACAGAGACGTCATTTGAGCTAGACTTCTCCCCCAGCCAACTGGTAGACCCATTTCCTTCTTTTCTCTAGCCTTCATTGTCATTGCTCTTTTTCCTTTATCAGAACTGTATCCTTCTTCCAAGGACTGTAGTTGCTCCCTCTTCTGAATTACCTTATCACTTGCTGATTGCATTGTTCTTATGACACATGTTGTATGCTACTGATCTTTTCATGTCTATTGCCCTAATTATATCATAATTTTTTTTTGAGGAAAGGCACTGCTATTCTATACCTTTCAGTAACCACAGCATCCTTAAAAAAAAAAGGTGTGTTATTGATGGTTATATCATACATATATTCTGAATCCATCAATAATATAATGGACATGCCAGAAAAATCTTTACTATTTGGTTTTTAAAATACTTAAGACATGTTCTTAAAAGAACCACTGTCATAAATTAAGAGTTGGTGGGCACCAAGCTAGTCTGCTCATAAATGCTCTTTGGGGGAGACAAAAGCAGACTAAAGAAGTGGCTGAAAAATGAGAATTTCAAAAAGTTACCAAGTTTATTAGTTGTGTCAGAAAATGGAAACTGAATAAAATATGTTTCCACACAACTAGCTTTAAAAAAAAAATACTACGTATATGGTTAGGCCCTGAAAGAGTCATCGCCTAGGTCTGAAATGATTCTTTCTCTAGAATGAAAGATGATTTCTGAAAACTCTTCAGATAAACAACACCATTTTCGATTTATCTTCAGAAAGCCTTGCTGCATTAGTTTGGCTTACGCCTAGTGGCAAGTAACATAAACCCAGAATAACAGTAGCTTAAGTAAACTACAATTTTATTTCCTTCTCATATGTAAGAAGTCTGGAGGTAGTCATCCTAGGGCTGGTGCAGCCTTCCATGCTGTCAAGGAACCAGGTCTTCTATCTTGTTGCACTGCCATCTGTGCCTTCCATTCCCAAGGCCCAAGATAGCTACTGGAGCTCCAGCCATTATGTCTGGAATCCAGGAAGCAGAAGGGAGGAAGAGAGAAAGGATATATTCCTTCTTTTTAAGGACTCTTTGAGGGAATTGCAAACACCATTTCTATAGCATTACACTTGTCAGAACAAACTGGAAAGTATATCTCTATTCTACACAGCAACATGCCCAACTAAACATCAAGGGTATAGGGATTTTTATCCTTTTGTTGTTGTTGTTGCCATGGATCCCTTTGGCAGTCTAGCGAAGCTTTCGGACACCTTCTCAGAATAACGTTTTTAAATGAATAAAATAAATACATAAAACTACAAAAGAATCCAATCATACTGAAATATGGTTCTATTGACAAACCCTTTAAGGTCTGTAGACCCCACGTTAGGAATCCCTTCTATTATTTAGAAAAAGAGGGATGGTTATCAGCCTCTGACACTTGACAGAGAAAAACTCTACAGAATGGCTTTATTCATCCATTAAGCAACTGTTAAGATCCTATTTTAAGCCTCGCTCTGTGTTGTAGAGTATGATGAATACAAGAGAAATCTGGCCTCTCCTCTTGGTCATTCTCTAATTCATCTAAATGCTTAATACAGTGGAAACCTTCAACTTATAAAAATGGGTAGTCATATCGGCCAGGTTTTGTATATCAGTGTTAGAGGAGTTCAAAATAAGGGGGAAATCATGTGGAGTGGGCTTGGAGAAAGGGAAGAAAGAAAAGTACAAGGTTTATTCTGCAAGAAGGGAGAGGCAGCTTATTGGGGGAGGGGCAGGGGACTGTGAGGGGAGGTAATGGGAATGGCAGGAGGGTCCCAAGGGGGTCTAAAGAAAATGGCTGAGGACACATGGTTGGCAAGGAGAGGGTTGTATTTGAGCTAATTTGAAGTAGAGAATTATTAGTTCTTGAAACTAAAAGGATGAAAAGAAGTCAAAAAAAGGTCAAAAATGTATATAGGTTGGTATGTAAAAATATTTAAAATGGTCTAGAAAGACAGACTTCAAGTTTCTGATAGTGATTGTGGTTGCTCCTGGGGAATTGGATGGGGTGACAGTCAAAAGGACTGAAGTTTTACATACAGTATTTTATTTCTTTGAAAATAAAAAGAGATGGGACAAATATGACAATATATGAAAAATTAAGAATAAGTTTTTGTTATATCATTCTTACACCACCCCACCCCCTGGCATTTTTAAACATTTCACAAGTTTAAAAAGGTAGTCATCACTTTAAAACGTTTAAATGCATTTTTACTCTGTACTAGATGTGATTTAACTTACCCAGTAAGTTCTGGCTACACGTATTCTAAAGTTTTATGTTGACTTTGAAGAGGCTGGTCTCTTCACATCCCCCTGAAACATGTCATGGTAGTACTTTCCTCAAGTTCTTTCCTTAGTCTGGAGTGTATTCTCACCTCCTCCCGGCCCAGCCATTGTGTGACTTCCTTTCAGGACCTCCCAGCCGGTTTTGATTTCTCCCTCACGGGAACTCCAGTAATAGCACTCATTTTAGCACATATTATTTGACTTTGAATTTAATTTGCTTTCACCATAGAATCATTATGCTCCTTGCAGGCCTAACCATCTTATAATCAGGCTGGCAAAGGACATTCCATTCCCCATCCCCATTCCGTTCCCATGGCAGACATAACTAATCAACCACATGACTTTTTCCCAGTGAACTTGGACGTGACTCAGAGTCCTCCTCAGAGCACCTGCAGCTGCAGTCACCAATTGTATAGATTGAGCATGCAGATGAAACCTCTTTCCACCCCTGCCTGTGCTTCCTTTGTGGCTTCCAAAGGACCAGTGTTGTTCCCAGGACAGACTCAGAAAGAACAGCACCATCTTGAAAACCCAGAAATTATAAATGTCTTAGGCAAGTAATTTTGAAGAAACTTCACAACTCATTTTAGTGACATGCTGACGGCTGAGTCAACTGTTTGAAATGTCAGCTAGTCTGGAAAGGGACAGAAAAATTGGAAAAGAATAATAGTGCAAGAGATTAACATAATGCCAAACACCCATACACCTGACACCCAGCACCAGGAGAGCTTGGCTGCCAGCTACAGGGGAAAAGCTCAAGTCCAAAGTCGCTTCTTCATTTCCATCATTAAGTGGAGGGCAGCCTTCCCAAGGCTCGTCAAGGCCTTGGGATAGCGCTAGGACTAGAGCAGGGGAGAAGGGTAAGGAATGGTTCCCTGGTAAATTGGAGAAATGGCTGTGAGTGAGGCAGCTGGGAAGGAGGCCTGAGAACAAGTCCTGAGGCCAAGGCCTTTGAAATCTTATTCTGCCCCTAAGAGATGTCAGAGTCCTGAAGGAAATACACCAACAAACTGACTATTGAAGCGTCTTCATGATGGGGTCATGAGTAATTTTTTTTCCAGCTTCTTTATGCTTTTTTCTACTTAAAAAATTCCTATAATGACCATGTTTTATTTTCATGGCCAGAGGCTGAAACAGGAAAAAAAAGAACAAAAAAAGATTCCAGAGGAATACCAATCTTTTTTTTTGGTCCAAATTTATTTATTTATTTATTTTTATTTTTGGCCGCGTTGCGTCTTCATTGATGTGCATGGGCTTTCTTTATTTGCGGCAAGCAGGGGGTACTCTTTGTTGTGGTGAGCGGGCTTCTCATCGTGGTGGCCTCTCCTGTTGCAGAGCACGGGTTCTAGGTGCGCGGGCTTCAGTAGTTGTGGCTCACAGGCTCTAGAGGGCAGGCGCAGTAGTTGTGGCACACAGGCTTAGTTGCTCCGTGGTATGTGGGATCTTCCCGGACCAGGGATTGAACCCGTGTCCCCTGCATTGGCAGGCGGATTCTTAACCACTGCGCCACCAGGGAAGTCCCACCAATCTTTTTTAAAAGTGTTACTATTACTCTACCTTTGGAAGCAGAGGGAAAGAGAAAAACATATCATTTCACCCACCGAGAAAGTGGACATTGGAAAACTAAAAGCAAATATAAAACTCCTTTATCAAAGTGCCCAGTTTGGTCACTGATCACTTTTTCCCTCATTCATTCATTCTTTCATTCGTTCAATGGTCATTTGTGGAGTGACTTCTAAGTGCTGGGGATACAAGACAAAAAAATAGGGGAAGGATACATTGGGAGATAGGGATTGACATATATGCCCTACTATATATAAAACAATAACTAATAAAGACCTACTGTATAGCACAGGGAACTCTACTCAATACTCTGTAATGACATACATGGGAAAAGTATCTAAAAAAGAGCGGATATATGTGTATGTATAACTGATTCACTTTGCTGTACAGCAGAAAGTAACACAACATTGTAAATCAACTATACTCCAATTAAACAAAAAAAAAAGACAGAAAAATATACAACCCCTGCCGCCGCAGAGCATTCAGTCCGGGGGTGGGGGAGGGGAAGGTCCACAGACCTTCATCAGATGACCACACATGGAGGTTAAGTTACCACTGGGCCAAGTGCTGGGGAGGAGGGGCTGTAAGTGGCCCTGTGAACGTGGGTGATGGCCTGGGCTGGGGGTGGGGCTAACTTCATCGTCAGCCCCAGCTCTGGGCTGTCCCCATCATCACCGCATTGGCTGTGGGCTGTGACACGCCTGCTCCCAGGCTCTCCCTCTCCAGTGCATCCGGCAGCCCCTCTCACTGGTGGCTTCCCCCAGCCTGTCTCGGTACTCAGTAGCTCCATGACACACAGTGGCTCCCTATTACCACCAATTGTCTCAACATTAAACAACTCTGTCTGTCTAGCTTGCCCAGTCCTGGGGAATCTCACCTCTGAAGGTCTTTCCTCGTCCACAGAGTACCTTTGGTGCAAGTTTTAAAAAGGCGTCTCTTCCAACCCCTACCAGGGCAACTGCTACTTGGAGAGCAGAGCTCAGGCTGCATTTCAGTCCCTACTCTGTTTTCTAGCTTTATCTCCACGTGTAGACCACATACCTCTTGAGTAGGAATTTTGTTCTTTTGTGTTTTAATTCCCATGGTGCCCAACTCAGCACTGGACACATGGTGCCAGGCCTTCTCAGGGACAGACAGGCTGCCAGATTGAGTCTTAAATTATAGAAACTTTCCGGCTAACCTGTCTTCTATGATCTTGGAAAGTGTCCTTATGTCCTGAAGACCTCCATTTCTTCCTCTTTTTAAAAAAATATTTATTTATTTATTTATTTTGGCTGCACCAGGTCTTAGTTGTGGCATGTGGGATCTTTGTTGTGGCACGCATGTGGCATCTAGTTCCCCAACCCGGGATCGAACCCAGGCCCCCTGCATTAGGAGCACAGAGTCTTACCTACCGGACCACCAGGGAAGTCCCCCGAAGACCTCCATTTCTTCATCTGCAAAGTGGGAGGACTCACTGGGCACTTCAGGCATGCAGCGAGCTGGGAAGAGAGAGCAAATCAGGGCTGAGGGGAGACAGAATGAAGATGGGGGCGGGGGTGGGGGGAGGGCGGAGGAGCAGGAGGAGGTGACGGGTTCCTTCTCCCTTGATCTTCTCGAGTTTACCACAGGAGCTGAGAAGTAGTTGGGGCCGCCTGCCCTGGGGAGAGCGTGTCTCTCAAGGGCGCCTTTGCAAGAGGCGCCTCCTTCCTGGGCCCCAGCCACCTGTGGTTGACGGGAGCTCGCACGTGAAGTTGAACCCAACCAAACACCCACCTGAAGACCACAGGAGGGACTGGATTTTCCAGGGAAGTCCCGATTTTGAATCTTTTGTCTCACTGTCTAAACATGATATATTGCACCACGTGTTCCAGTTCGGGGCCCAGAAACCTGATCAGCGATGGACTGGGGGGTCCCTAGATGGAAGATGGAAGTGGAGGCCTTGCACGTCTGTACTCACCCACGGGTGCTTCGAGCTGCCCTCTCTGAGCTGCAGCCACCTTGCCTGCTGGCCCTCTATTGCCTTAGCGCAGCCTTGATGCCATGAGCCTGGGCCTTCCCTCACACCGTCCCAGGACCCACCTGGCCGTCAGGCCAATGGCGGGTTCACTGGGTCCTGCGGGAGACCGGGGCCCTCCTGTCTGTGTCATTAGGGACTCTAGCAGGGGGGCTTTCAAGTCTTGGCCAGCTGCTGAGAGGCGAGGGGAATGTTTGGGGACGATGGACACTCAGGTCATATCGGGACAGAGGTGAAAAGCAGGTAGCAGCCAGGAGAAGCTCCTCTTGCCTCTGATCCTGCATGGGAGGACAGAAGCAGGAAGCAGAGGAGTGTGATGGGTTTGGAGGTGCCAGAACTGAGCTTGGTCCTTGCTCTGCCGCTAATACCGGATCTTCCTCGGGGTCCATTTCCTCACCTACACAAAGGGCCAGTCCCTGACCAGGCTATGGTGCTGAGCAGCTGCCCAGCTGTGTCTCTTCATTAAGCAGCTCCCGGCAATTTCTCGAGCATGGGTGACCCTGTTCTGCACATGTGACCCCACCACTGATTGGACCTGGGAACCTCCAAGGCAGCCCTGTGGGAGCTGCAGAGGCCCTGAGGGGGCCCTGCAGAAAGACTCTGCCTGCTGCACCGGAGGGTGGCTGCGGAGAGATACACGGAGGGGACTCCGGGGGCTGAATGTCAGCCAGGAAAGGACAGTGAGGAAACCCACGAGTCAGCAGAAGCCTTGAGGCAGCAAGAAGGTGCTTGAAGAGAAATGGAGAGAGCAGGGGCAAGAGAAGCAGCTGCAGATACTACAGAGACCCGGATAAATTGAATCACTGTCGGGCAGACACTCAGGTGGGACCCAGCACGTGCACGCCTGCTTCTGAGGGCACACCTGATCCAGAACAATCTCCCTGTTTTCCTTGAGGTTCCATTGTCTTGACACCCAGAGACCCTGTGTTTCTTTACTTCCAATACGTCTTTACAGTAGCCCTCCCTGGCCTGGGGCAAATAACATTTGTCTATATCCCTTGCAATGTGAAAACAAAGATTTACCTTGCAGGATTCTTATGAAAATCAATCAAAACCATAGATTGAAAATGGCCTCCAAGTGGCCCACGTGCACAGCAGGTAATCAGAAAGGGAGTTGTTATCGCCAAGGAACCAAACACAGTGCTTGACTGCAGAGCCCGAAGAATTCAGGAGGCCACACAGAAGCCAGGGTGTTAAGAGCCCTGAGCAGACCTCAGTGAGACAGGCTGCGTGGACCCAACCTCATTCTCCTGGTCTGCCCCATAGAGACCTCACAGCTATATGAACGGCGTTTTGGAAACAAAACACAGGACTTATGCTTGAACAAGGCACACTTGTGCTAGTTTCCCATATGAGAGGTAGTCTGAGAGTCATTGGATATATGCTGAAATATTGGATTTCTCAACAATTTTGATGTTATATGAAGATACCTGCAGAGAACATTTGAAAGGAAATCGGGGCTGTCCTGACAATCCCAGAACACGTGGGATAGACCAAAGCTGTCAGGACCGTCCCTGACCTTGGTCTCACTGGAGAAGGTGGATGAGACAGGAAGAAGCATTAACTGAGCCTCAGGGGGGCCAGGACTGTAGTGGGCAGTTTGACAAGTGATTCCATTGGCAGCCCAGTTATCTTGACGCTGGGCTGATTTCCCACGTCTTTACTCGCGGTGTATTTTCAGGATGACCCCCTCTCTCCTGTCCCAGCATTTGTCACTAACCCTTCCAACCTGGAAGAGTCAACAGTTGGGCTTGATGGTTCAGCTCAACTTTACGGAGGAGGAAACAGAGTCAGGGAGGTTAAGTGACCCGCCCAAGTTCACGTGAGCGGTAAATGCAGGAGACAGGATTCGAACTCAGATCTGCTTGATTCCTCCTCACCAAGCCCAGGTATTTCTGCTGAAAAAAGCGAAACCTAAAATGTCACAGCACACAGGGTAGAGATGAGTTCCAGACATGACCTTGTTCTCACAGCACATAGACTCACTTTGAACCTGAAGGTGGAAAGTGGACAAATGCCAGGTTGGTTTGGGAAGGGGTGGGGAGAGGAAATGGGGGAGTGTCGAGTTGAAAATGTTCTCTGCTGCGTCATTAGGAGAAAAAAGGGGTGCTCTTCTTATTTTTCTTGACAAAAGCAACACAGGAAGAAAACAGTTCATTAAAACACTGCATACTTAAGCAGGGAAGCAGAAACACTTATTTCAGTTCTTGAGAAGAAATTTTTGCAAAGAAGAAAAGGGGTTAGTCAATACTTCGTTTTTTTTTTTTTTAAAGAAACCTTGAGTGGGTTCAAGTGAGTGAGGGCATGTTTGGAGGACTTTGTTTTGCTTGAGATCATCAAATTACACATAATACACTGTCAGCCTCTCAGGGCTGAGGGCTTGTCTGCTCACACATGGATCCCACTGCCTGGGACAGGGCTTGGCACACAGTAGGTGCATAAAAAATGTTCAGTGAACAAAAGTGCCATCCACCAGGCTCCACCAGCTTGCAGGGGTATTGAGGTCACAAATAGACAAACCCAGTGTCTGCTGGTCCAACAGCCCCTCTCAGAGGTTACCAGTTCTGAAAAGGACTTGGCTCAGAATGATCTTAAAAATAGGCCTCGGAGGTGGCTAGTGAGGAAGGACATGAACACTAGGGGTCTTTAAAGGGTTCTAACAACACTTCCTGCCTTCCATACCCCAGATGGCTCCATTCTTGCCCACCTCGCCTAGGTGGGACTTCCAACCTATGGGATCCGACTTGGTGGTTAGATGTCAAAGGCGAGAGGCAGACCCATTCTCACTCATCTTTCAAAATTGAGTTTCGCTGCCTCCTCCTCCAGGAAGCCCTCCTTGATGCTCTCTTTCCTCTTCTCACTCAGGATTAAATCTCTCCCTGTGTGTCCCCAGATCTCCCTGTGCAGCAGTGCATCTCCATCCTGGTATTCATCATCCCTGATGACGACAATCACTTCTCACTACAGTGTCAGGTCCTCAGGGATAAAAGGTAAGTCTTCTTTAACTTTACATCTCCAGTACTTAGCCCAGGGCCTGGCATGTAGTAGGTGCTCAACAAGTGTTGTTATATGAATAAAAGGAAGGGAGGAAGAAGGGAAGGAAGAGAGGAAAGGAGACGGGACACTCTGGGAACTACATTTTCTTTTTGAAATTCGTCTCATAATTATCTGCCCATCTGTCCATAGATGGCAGTTAAAGTCAGGATTCTGTTTTCTGTAAATGGTTGCGCTCCTCTACTCTCAGCTGTGTCTTTGGCACCAATGGCAGGAGGAGACTGGGGTGGATTTAGAGGGATTTGGGAGCACAGTGTCTGAGAAATGTATGCGTGTCCTAACACATTGCTGAACTAAATGTATGTCTCTGAACCACATACAAAAGGCACACGCAGCCACATTCTTTCTACCTGGAACTTAGTTACTCAGCAATTTCACCTTTGACACCACAGCCAACCGCTAGGAAGCAAGCTGGGTGTGGGAGGGCAGAGAGCTTGCTCTCCTGTTCGCTGTTGTAGCCATGGTGCTCAGAAAAGGCCAGGCAGCAGCTGGTAGGTGTTCAAGAGCTATTTGGTGAGTGATTGAATATGTGAGAAAAGGACTTGAGGCAGCTTAAATGCCACAAAATTTCTATTTTAAATATCCTGAACTTCACTCATGGGGAGCCTCTTTAAGACACTCACTCAAGTCATGTTGACACTTAATTTACAAATAGTTCTATCAGACTTCATCATCTTGTTCTCTATCTACTGCAGACTAAAAACTGGAAGAAAAGAAAGGTGTTTTTACTCTACCTATGTAAATATATATATTTTTTATTATCGAGAAAGAATTAAGAAAAGTAGACTTCAAAAAACATAGTAGACTAGCGGCCAATTGTCACAACTGTTTTTTCTAAATAGTTCGTGAGGGCGTTCCAATATATCACAGACCGTTACCAATACTCAAAGTGATAACAGAGTCACGAAAAGTAGGTAAAATCAATTTCAACTTACTCTTCTGGGAAGACAGGAAAGTGAATTAAACATTTTAAAAAGAACTCTATCCATGATGAATAAAACTGGGAAAAGTGAGGTACGTAAAGAAGTAATCTTAAAGCATTTCCATTAGCTGAGGCACTGTGGAATCTGAGTATTTTCGATTCCCAAGTTTGTTGTGGTAAATGGTCTCTGTCCTTTGGCTTCTCGCCATGAGTGTGGGTGGTCACAGCGTGCCTCCTGCCCATGGGTGCGTATGGGGGATACCCTATGGAGACCCCCAGCTGGAGCCCACATTCCGAACCACTCCTTAAATGTACTCATTTCTGGTTTTCTCCAAGGGGCAGTAAGAACAGGGCTTCTTTAGGACATGTGGAACACTATGCTGATTGAACAAAAATCTTGGTTAAAATTAGAATTAGTGGCTACCTAGGAGGGCAAAATAAGGTAGAGAAACACAGAGCCAGAGCCAAGAGTGGGAGGGGAGGGCCTTGGATTCCTACCCTCTGCCTGGGGGGTGAGGTGTAGGGATGTGCAGGTACCAGCCCCATTACCCCCATCTCCAGGGTGGAGCTGAAGGAGCCCCTTCTTCATCCAGAGCCCAGTGGGCACAGCGCGTGATGTAGCAGAGGGGTGGCAGGGCCAGGCGGAAGCTAAGGGAAAGGTGGCACCGGCAGATGAGTCACAGGGCAGCCATCCTCTCACGCTGCGGGTCCAGGGAGAGCACCGCTCCACTCCCCAGCAGGCTTCCAAATGCCACCTTTCTGTCTCGGTGGACGGTTTCCTGTACCGCCACTGATTCCTACCGCCATCAGGTCTAGAAGCATCCAGAAGACTGACAGATCAGATCCTGGACAGTGGGGAGTCGGGTGGGGAGGGAAGAGACTTGCATTGCCCTGGCCCTCAAGACACCCGGCCAGGCATAGAATCCAGCAGGTTGTCTCACCCAGTAGGAGCACTCTGAATATTATAATGAGAACAACGACAAAACAAAAGCTAATGGTACCTTCTAGCTGAGAAGGAAGGCGTGCCCTGAAGCAGCCGTGTTTTCCCTTTGAAGATAGATAAGGACTGGGTCTGATGGCCTGTGGGCCCCCTTGGACTTTAGAATCAATTTGTCCTGCAAGCAGCTGGGCCCCATGAAATCACCTTAAGGAATCAGCCCCCAGCATCTTTCTCCAAGAGGGGCTCTGAACCCCGCCCCCCCCAACATCCCAGCCTGGGCCTGTTCCCCACTACCTCCCCAAACTGGGGGCCTGAGACACCCGAAGGCCTCAGGCTTCTGCTCACCGAGGAGATGTAGGACCCATGAAGAGGCAGGAAGAGAAGGCAAGGCTGCACAAAGAACTCCTGAAACGTACAAACTGCTTCCACCAATCATTTCTAAGCCCCCTCCCCCTCTTGCTCCCTACTTCCACTATAAATATCCCACCTCAAAAGCTGATGGGGAGATAGATCTGAGCATTACTTCCTGTCTCCTTGCTTGGCCGCCCTGCAATAAAGCTTTTTTCTTTCCTCAAAAGACTGTTGCCTCGGTATTTGGTCTTTCTGTTGCGCAGAGGGCAGCGAACCCACTTGCTCAGTTAATTACTAAGTGTCTATCACGTTCCAAGCACTGTGCTGGTCACTTTTTTGTACCTTATCCCATTTATCCTTTCAAAACGTACCCAGGCAGATTTTGATTTCCCTCACCTAGAGAGGAAGGGTCAAGCTGGCGTGGGGTTTTGGAACTGGGTCTGTCCGTCTGCTGACAGCAGTGGAGCTGTCTGGCCACTGTCCCTTTTCACCTGTGTCAGGGCTGTAGCATCTGTCAGGCCCAGGTTCTTACCTGGGACCTCAAGAGGGAACCCAGCTGCTCACCTTCTCAGTGATCCAAAGACAGGCCCTTGGCCGTGGGGAGGGATACCAGGGTGAGCACTGAGTAACCGGCCCACGGCCATCAAAGGTGAGCACTGTGGGCTTCACCCCTCCAGCTGGCACCTCCTGCTGAAAGGAGCTTCTGCTGGCTACCTGCTCTGTCTGGGGAGCCGAGTCCCACGCCAGGACATCCCTCAGAAGTTGTAAGGGCCTCCGGGGCCTGGACTGGGTTCTCATTCTCGTCCTTGACTGAGTACGTATTAGTTCAGCCAGATCAGGCCTTGAGCACTCAGCAGAGCCACTGTTGGAGTACTCCAGGAAGATATATTTTACGGCAAAATCTTGCTTCCTTCTATTTTATGTATGACATTTTCCCAAAAGGAAAAAAAAAAAAAAAAGTTGGAATAACTAGTATCATTATTCTTTTCTTTCTTTTATTTTCCACCACAGAACCATCTGTCATCAGAAAACAGTTTACTTTATACCTCTCAGGCTGATTTCCACATCCAGAGGAGAATGGACAGGGGACAGAGGTGACCTCTGGACGCCCTGCTGCAAGGGGCTGGGAAGTGGGGGAGGGGAGTGAATCATCAGCCCCAAGGCTGCTCAGGAGAGAGCTGAGCTGAGCGTCTGCAGAAGCAGACAAGGGAGTCTCGCCACCGTGTTGGATGGTACAGGGGATGGTGAGACGTTATGAGACAGGCATCTTCTCCCTGTGTCACTTCTCACTCCACTCAGTTGGGTGAAAACACAGTTAAAGTTCTGCCATTGTCGGTGCAAACATCACCTGTGACATGGAGCTGGGGGGAGCACATGTAGTGGAAGCTAGCACAGAATACTTTGAGATTTGTTTCATCCTCAAGTCCATGGGGTCCAGTCTGTGAACCGAGAGAGAAGAGGGCCTGAGTAGGCAACAGTTTGTTATCAGATTTTGACCTTCTTGCTCCATCTGAGAAGGACCAGGTGAGAGACTCTAGGCTGAGGCCGCTGCTACAGACCCGAATGTAAGGAGGGATGGTCATGTCAGATATCCAGCCATTGAAAGGGAGGTATTATATCTTTGGGTTTCTGGGTTGATGCTGAACTGAGGAATCTGAATTTGATCCTTCCTTTGAGCTTAGATGAACTTTACCACAAATTTTTTGAGCTACATTTTCAGGCAACCCAGATTGAGTAAATTCCAATCCTGGCAACCAGAAACCTATCCTCACACTGACCCCTCCACTGGAAGTTCTGGGCTCTTATCCGGCAGGGGTCACGCTAATCAGATTTTTATTTTGTAACTGGCGAGGAGCCTACTGCGGGTTTTAGCAGCAGAGTCACATGGTCAGATCTGTGTTTTTAGAAAGATCACTCTGGGTGCAAGTGGGAGGTTGATTTCGAGGGGGAACTGGCTTAGGGACACTAGTAAAGAGCTGCTATGGTCTGAAAGTTTGTGTCCCCCTAAAATCCGTAGTTTGAAACCCAAACTCAACGTCATAATATTGGAAGGCGGGGCCTTTGGAGGTGACACCGTCATGAGGGCAAAGCTTTCATGAATGCGATTAGTGCCCTTATACAAGAAGCCCCAGAGATCTCCCTCACCCTTTCCACCATGTGAGGACACAGCAAGAAGACAACCATCTATGAATCAAGAAGTGGGCTCTCACCAGACACCAAATGCGCCGGCACTTTGATCTTGGACTTCCAGCTCCAGAACTGTGAGAAATAAATTTCTCTTGCTTATATTATATGCCACTCAGTCTATGGAATTCTATTATAGCAGCCCAAACTGACAAAGACAGGAGCCCACTGGAGTAACACAGATGGGAGGTGATGACAAAGGCCTGAAATTCTGCAGCAGCAAGAGGGATGACGGGTTTAGGCATGATGGTGGGCCTGGGTACTGTTACAAGGTTATCAAGACCGAGAACCCAGGAATGTCTAACCTTGCTCCAGCCCAACCACCTGCTGACCTACAAAGCTCCCAGGGAAACATCCAGGGAATGGAGGCTGGGCAAGAAAGAGGAAATACCACTTTTGTTAAGTTGCCATATTAATTCCCCTTTCTTTGTGTTTCCTTCCAAGCTTAGAAGGATCAGTTGTCCTTGTATCAGTTAGCACAGTACTCTGGTCTCTTGCCACTGCTTCCCTGATTCCTCCCAGGGGAGAAAGCACACACTGCAGTCTGCTGGTCCATGCTTCAGGTTTTATGGGAGCTGACATCTGCCAGTCTCCCATTCTGGAAGCTGCCCTGGTCCAGAACTGACTGTAGGGAAGAAATCCTACTTGCTTCCAGGATAAGCCACGTTCTCCAATATCAGCTTTATCTATAACAAAGATGACAATTTGACATCCATATGCCTTGTTCCTCCTTTTTTATCTCTAAATTAGTCCAGAAGTTGGATGAGGAAAACAAGCTTGTCATTTATTGTAGTCCCTAAGACTCCAAGTTTAATATAAGCTGGTGTTTGGGGTCCAAATCCCAACCTCTATTAAACTGGGCTGAACCATGTGCAATATTTTTTGGCCTAGGCTAGAGATCAGTGCTCTTTAGCTCTCCTAAATCCCAGCTATCAGAATAAAAGGGTAACTTTTATGTGAGGAAAAGCCTCAGGGCAGCCTCAGGAGGCAGAGCAGTAGAACATGTTTGCCTCATTAAGGATCAGGAATATCTTCGAGATGGCGCCCACAGGAATCATGGCCCAATTCATGTCTGGGAAACCAATCCATCAGACCAACATACTTGCCCTTTGGGAAGAAGTGAGTGGAGGGAGGGTGGCTTGGGGAGGAGCCAAGTGTGACTCGAGGCCCACAGAGGGGAGAGGAAAGGTGAGAGAGACCTGTTGAAGAAGTAGAACCAGCAAGGTACAGTGGGTGAGATCAGCGTCCAAATGCTCCCTGGCTAGAGAGGGAGGGGCCATTCAGGAGGCAGGGAACGCAGCAGTTTGGAGGGAGGAGAGATCTGTCACGGCTGGGCAAAAGGGAAAGCACCTCTGCAAAGTTCTAGAAGCGGGTATTGCTCATGCTTTACAGGACACCCCTTCATTCCAGAGCCCAGGGGGATCGCTGACGCTAACAGAATAGAAGAGATCGATCAAGCTGGGTTAATGGGAGCCATAAAAAGCTGGAAGTTTGATTGATTGACAGGTCTTTAGTGAACATCACAGTACGTCGGACACTGTGCTCGAGCCTGAAGACACACTCAGTGATGAACGAAACAGGTCTTGCTCTGCCCTTGGGGCTTTACCAGGGTTTCTCCAGGTTTGTCTTGTTTTTTGGTGCCTCCGAGGGTTGGGGAGTAGGAGAAACTAGTACTCCCTTTCAGGGGGTGCTGTCAGTGCCCGAGGTTTGTGTATGTTGACTCTCTATTGTTATGAGCCTTAGGGAATTGAGCAGGGAAACCACATCCAGTAACAAGAAATAGCTCAACTGGCCAGAAATGGAAAGTCTGTCTAAGTGGTGTCCTTTCTGTCCTCCTTTTGCATGATTAAGAAGCTATATATTAATACACATGTATGTACATCTCCATAGGGATGTGGATAAATGAGGTGGGTCCGGGGCCCAGGTCCTGAGTGTGAAATAAATGTCAACTTGTCCATTTCCTCTCCCCCACTTGTGCTCCCAGTGAGCATGAGAGAAATCAGACCCAGGTGACTACACAAATGGAACCTTGTTTGGGAATGCACCTTGTTTAGAGAGGAAAGCACCCAGCCACCACTACCACTAAAAGCTGAGTGGCCGAGGCAAGACACCTCCCCTCCCGCGGCCTGTCTCCACCTCTGGAGTAGATGGAGTTGGCCTGGCTCAGTGGTTCCCACCCTGGGCTGTGCATCAGCATCCTCTGGGAGCGTTATAAAATACAGCTCAGGACTCCAGGTCTGGAGATTCTGATTCACTATGTCTGGGGTGAGACCTGGAAGTCAATATATGATTAATAAGCAGCCTCTCTCCTCTAGTGATTCTGGTGCAGCATGGAACCCAGACAAACCTGGGTAAAAATAGACCACCCAAGCCATACAGATTATGTGGCTTGTCAAAAGGGAGGCTGAGGACACAGCTGTGGCTTTAGCGAGGGTATCAGGATGGTCGTGGGGCCTTCAGCCTTGAAAGCCCAGTGGACAGTCAGCGCTGAGCGAGAACAAAAGTGAGACAACAGGAAGCACCGGCTTCCTCCTTCTGGTGTCTGAGGAAGTCAGTCAGCCCCGCCCATAGGGGATGCTCCGGGTACCTGTGCCCTGTGAGCCCCAGACGGATCGGTTGCACGTTTCTGGGTGACGGGGTCTGTTGTTTGGGATTCCCCTTGTTGGGAGCATTGGAACACAGCTCGGAGTCATGAAGATTTAGGACAGCAGTCACTCCAAAGGGCTTGTAAGGAAGATCTCTCTTCCTGCCGGCTGACCACCGCTGGTGGGGAACCAGATGCTTCCTTCAGCTTTTTTTTCTTTAATAAATAAATAAATAAATAAGTTTGTTTACTTCTGGCTGCGTTGGGTCTTTCTTGCTGCGCGCGGGCTTTCTCTAGTTGTCGCGAGCGAGGGCTACTCTTCATTGTGGTGTGCAAGCTTCTCATTGCGGTGGCTTCTCTTGTTGTGGGCTTTAGGCGCACGGGCTCAGTAGTTGTGGCACACGGGCTCAGTAGTTGCGTGCTCCCCGGCATGTGGGATCTTCCCAGACCAGGGCTCGAGCCCGTGTCCCCTGTATTGGCAGGCAGATTCTTAACGACTGCGCCACCAGGGAAGTCCCTTCCTTCAGCTTCTTATAGAGGCACTTTTGTCCCTTTTGCACTCTTCCTCTGTCAGCCTCCCATCTTCCTGGAGCTCTGGACTCTCTGCCGGAGCCCTCAGTTTCCTGATGCTGGATGAATCCAGAGAGAAATCTGAGCAGCCCCTCTCAGGCTGGAGCTGCAGCCACAGCTTGCTGGCCGACATTCAGATACCCCATTTGGTCCAAACTGCTGTAGCCAGGGGCAGGGCCCTGGAGCTAAATTATGAGCTCAGCTGGATCCATTCAGCAGTGACGGGGATGGAGGTGGGAGGGGTGAATGAAAAGCAATGATCGGCACCTCTGGAGAGATCTCTGCAGCCTGCCCCGTGCTGGGTGTTTGAGCGAGGTGGGGACTGAGAAGGGCAATACACCAAGTATTCTAAGTTCACATCAGGGAAATTGTTAGCACATATTTAAGGCAAGCTCTGGGTGTCTGCATCAGGCCCTGCATAAGGGTGAGGTGTGTGGCCACAGAGCTGTGTGTCTAGGAGGTCTATTGCTTTCCTGGGAGATGGAACCTCGAGACAGGTGGGCACAGTTGATTCCAGAAAATGTTGGAGACCGAGTGGGTTAGCAGGGGATGCAGCGAGCGTGCAGTGCCCGGTTCTTAGGCTCTCAGCCGGGGCTGCTCCACTGCATGTCTGCTGTGGCCTCCTGGCACAGCTCCACCCGCAGGCTGGCGGCAGAAGTGCTGCCACCCGAGACGCAAGCTGGGTCGGGTCCGGGGGGCAGGGAGGCTCCCGAGTTCTGTCTAACTTGGACAGGGGAGTCTCTCCAAGGGATCGTGGGAAGGAGTGAGAGGTGATCCTGGATTCCTGATTCGCTGTGCTGTGATGGGCCTTTCCTCTGAGCCTCCTTCCTGCCCTTGGCCACATTCTCTGGTCCATTGTACCTCCTCAGGTCACTTTTGAAGTGCCCTTGGCCTAAGCTGCTCGGAGGGGTCAGGGGCTGGGCTAACAGAGGCTCTCCTGGAGACAGGGCCGGGGTTCCCTCCTCCTCACATGCATGGAAAAACTGGGGGTCATCTGACTCCTAGGAAATCTCCCCCTGAGAAGACTGCCCGCTGAGACCGGAGAACGCATTCCACGCCGGCTTTAGTGGTCACCAAGGAAACTGCCTAGGAACCAGTGGTGTGACATTCTGCCTCACATTTAAACAGCTTGCCCAGCAGCTGAAGGGCAATGACCTTGAGCCACTTCACTTGTGATTTCAGGTGTTTCACGACAAAGCCCATGCAAAGCGGAGGGTGGTCAGAGACACAGCACCAAGAGAGGCAAACTGCGGGGCCCCAGGACCCCTGCAGAGCAGCAGGGGTCATCCGGCTCTATCTGCATCTCGGGGAAAGGCCTCTGCAGCCACGCAGGTGTTGTCAGAAGTTCCGTAACGTGAGGCAGAAATGGGGCACAGGCCTTGCAGGATGTGGGTTCCTCCCTTCTCACCTTGTGGCACCTCAGAGACTCCAGCCAGTCCCAGGAGCTACAGTGGCTCCGTCCTCCCAGGTGCCCCGGCTGTGGGGACCAGGCCTGAAGGGTCCCTCCAGCCAGGCCTGGGCCTCTCGGGACACCTGAGGCAGGCTGTGGCCTCCCAGCCTGCTCTGTTTCTACTGGATCACCTTAGCCACCAGGAGGAACTTTCCTCACTCATTACTGGAGGTAAACCAGCAGCCACGGGGCTCTAGTGGAGTAGATTTACCATAATTTATGTAACCATCTCCCTGCTGCTTTGTTTCTGTTTTCGAATTTTCACTCTTAATAATTCCGTGCTAAATACCATGGGCACACAGTATCTTTTCCTAAAGGGAGACTCCCCAAAGCGAAAAAACTGGGTCAAAGGATATAAGAATTTTTATGACCCTTGGCAAATTACTTTCCAAAATATTTGTGCCACTTTACAACGTCATCATCAGGGTGTGAAGAAGAGTACCCATTTCACCCTGGCTCCACTGGGTGTTGTTTTTAAATTTTTTTCTAATTTAGTACTTAAAAATATACTACCTCATTCATGTTTCAAGTTTCATTTCTTGGATCTAGTGAGAGTGAATATTTTCCCAGGTTTGTTTATTGATTATATTTTCCTTTTTCTAAATTGTCTTTTCCCATCCTTTGCCCACACATCTGCTGGAAGTCGTGTGTTTTTCTTGTCAAGGTATCCAATACGAATGCTTTGTGATATTTGCTATGCACGTATTAGAAGTTGTAAGGCAAGCTTGGATGCCTAATGGGCCATTCAAATTTAACACATCTTGAGATGGGACCCTCAATATTGCTCCCTAAACCTGCTGTACCTTTGCTGTTCTTCCCCATCTTAGTAAATGGCACTACAATCCACCCTAGCCCGGAATCTGAGTCCTTCTGGCTTCTTCTTGTTCCCCGAAGCCTTGTGTCTCCTCCACCAGCCAGGCTCCGTCCCCTAGCTCTCCCCAAGCATCCAATCTACCTAAGTCACTATTCACCACAGAGCCCTAGATTTTCTTCTTTACAGTGCTTGCCGCAGTTGGAAACTCCCTGGTTTATTTATTCATTAAAAAAAAAAAATAGTCTGTACCTTCTCTAGATTCTAGAGTCTAGAACATAAGCTCCCTGAGGTCAGGCGGCTTGCCTGCCCGATTCATCACTGTATGCCCAGGGCCTAGAGCAGTGTCCATCCCTTAGTGGGAGCTCAATAAATACATGTTGAACAAATGAGTGAATGAACTTGGCCCTTTTAAACCCATTTGAATGTATATGAAGGAGACCTTACGATATGGAGGATTAGCGCACTGGCTTTCAGGATAGACAGTTCCAGGTAAAACGGCTCTGCCACGAACTGTGTGATCTTGGGCAAGTTACTTAATATTTCTCTGCCATAGTTCACTCATCTTTAAAAATGAGAATAATAATACCATTTTCATAAGGTTGAAAGATATATTAGATTATGTGGACGAAGTGCTTAAAAATAGAGACTGACCATAATTAAGCACTCAATAGATGTCAACATTTCTTTGTTATTTTTCTCTGTGCTTTCTGGGCTTAGAAGCTATTCCCTTTTTTCATTAGCGTCTCAATTAACATTAAGTGATATTTTATTTTAGTTTTTATGGTATACTTTTAAAAACTAGTTAAAAATGTATACCTTTAATTAGTTTGGAGTTTATTTTGGTTTATTAAGTAAAATGAACTTCTAAATGCTATTGGCACCATTTGTTGACTAATCTTTCCCATTTGTTATGCTTTATCACACATTTAAGTTTTGTATATAATAGGGTATTTTTTCTGGCTGTCTCCCTGTCCCCTCTTGGGCTGGGACTACACCATTTCACTGAGTGGGTCAGACCCAGCTGGGTCATAGAAGATTCCGATATTCTCTGCTGGCAGATTCAGAAATGGGATGTCTGTTTGGAACGTGTGTTTGTTCTGGTTCTAGGCCCTCGCAAGACTACTTGCCCTTCTTACCCTTGGGTTCCTGGAGACACCAGTATACCCTGATACAAATGTCCCCTTTTTACTTGAGCCAATTTAAACAGGTTTCTGTAACTTGTGACTAAAAGAGTCCGAAGGTAAACTTCACTTTTATAATGGCCCAAGGAACATCCCCAGCCAGTGAGGCTGTATTCCTACATGTCACGGAGATTAAAAAAATGCTGTCCCTAACACGTCGTCAGAAAGTCACCGGCCAACAGGGTCAGCAAAAGACAGGAAAGCCGTCAGGACATCCACATGTCCAGCCACATATACCCACCCTGCCACCACCTTGATGGTGGTAGGTGCCCCAACACTGTGCTCCAGATTCAGACAAAGCCCAAAAGGCAGGTTGTCTTTGACCCATTCAAGACTCCACCAGTTCAACAGGCCGTTGTAAGACCAAAGATCAAAGAAAATAAAGTATGTGGAAGTACTTGCAAAAGCCTTTAAAATATATTATTATTATTGCCTTGTTTCATTCCAAAAAGGATATGGAACAGCATGCAAATTAAATAATAAAATATTACTTTTGAATATGTCTGAGGATCTCTGTGATGAAGTCATCACATTAAGAATATTAGTCTCATTTTTCAGCCTATAAAAGTATTAAGGGTAGGATGGCTCTGGACTTGTCTTTGACCCTACGTTATACTTCACCTCTTGTTTTCTTTTAAAAATCCTTGATAATAGCTTGGTTTTGCCAAGTGGTTGGCTTTTGTTTTGGGAGGTGTCTGTTTGCCATGTGACCCTTTTTCTTAGATATTAAGTATATGAGGGAAAGTCTGTTAAAGTAAGTGTGTTCTGGATCCTAGTTATGTTTAGTTTGCTGTCCTACAGAAGGCAAGAGTGCTAAGGGGAGGGAAGAGAAGGGCTGGCAAGACAGAGCAAAGAACTTGTGACTTCACTCCCCCAGGCAGAGGGAAGAGTGACTCAGCCGGACGCTCCATCTAGGCAGGAAAACCGTCCAAGCTTGCTCATTTCCCATCAGCCCTGCACCTGCTGGGATCTCCTGGCTGGCGTGGACTCTGTACGGTCACCTGGTGTCCCCAGCACAGGATACCCTGGGGCCTTTTTCCTACTCAGTCAGATGCCAGCGGGTGTGGCCATCTTCCAGTTACAGACAGAGCTAATAACAGCAGTCACTCTACCTGTGGTTCATGCAGCACTTAAAGCATTTCAAAACAGCTTGCATACACGGAGAGATGTTGCATAAGCAGAGGAACACGGCCTTTTGATTTGTGCAAAAAGGCACAAGCCAATTTAGAAAGTGAAAACTCTTTTTGACACCCCCCTTTGTGCTGCTCCACATTGACTGCTGGCCTGTGCCCTGGTCTCCCTTGCCTTTACCACTCGCTCATGGCCCTTCTTGCAGAAAGACTCCCGTGGTACCACATTTCCACCTCTTTCCCCTTCCTCTGTTTTCTGAGAGGTGACTCTATGGAAACCCACCTCAAATGCATGCACGGGGAACACGAAGACCCAGAAAATGGGCTGGGGCCATTCTAAACACTGAAAGATTAAGATGAGGGAGAGAAGCATCTTCTGGCCCCAATACAGGGAACTCCTCTTGTTCCCTGTCTTCCTTCTTCTCAGGGGCTTGTCAACCAGTGGCTACTTCGGGTGAAACAGAGGCAAAGCTGTTTTGTTCTCACTGCTTACCATATCCAATTCAAAACAGCTTCTGCTGGCAGCTGACTGACTATATTTATCAGGAAATGCTGGTCCCCTTGCTTTTACCACCTGGTTATTCAAACATTTAGAGCAACAATTTACATACATCCCATTAGGAGCCCTCCCCAATTCAAATGAGTAACTGCTAGAGGAGATCTTTTTTCCATGACCTGGAGACTTGGTTGAAGATGAGGGGGTCTTCAGAAAAGAAATGCAAGTGATGGGCTTATGTTGATGACCCAAGCTCACCCCACCATGTGGCTCAATGGTAGGTGAAGGTCAAGTCTACAACAGGCCAACAATTCATCTCCAAATTAAATTTCCTGTGGCTCTCTCTGGTCTGGAGAGTGTGTATGATGCCCCAGGAATTGTCCAAGTGGATTGTCCATGCCTGGGGGATACCTTAGAACCGGTCTTGGATTCCCTGAACCTAATGAAATATCCAGATAACTCAGGCAGAAATTGATTGATTTAACACCTTTGTGAGTAACTGTTACATGCTACAGATCATGCCAGGCCTTGAACATGGGAACTCCTGCATTATTTCTCATCTGGGTCTTCCTAAGGAAACTCGGCTCTCAGAAGCTCCTAAACTCCTATAGGGTCCTAGGTCTCCTTAGAGACTCAGATTCTTCAGCTATGACTCCTTTCTGTGTGAGACCCTCCCTTTGAAAGGCCACAGGGAGAAGGGGAACTAAGAGGGTCTGGGGCCCCTTTCTTCCTTGAACCAACCCTCACATTGAGTTCTCGAGAGCCCCTGACGAGGCCCCTCTTGGCCCGGGACTGCACCCTGGGTTCTGGTTCCTCTAGTAGGAGTGAGTTTAATGCACATCTGAAAATTCACAGAGGAGCAGACAGGGCTTCAGGGCGTTGTGGAAGCTGTGTGTCCTTTCCTTTCTCCAGTGTTGTTTCAAGTGTTTCTAGGAGGGCATTACCCTCCATCACTGTTCCTGACTGCATTAGATATCTGCTTCTGTACAACAAACTATCCTAATACTTAGTGGCTTAAAACAATAAAAATTTATTATTTTTCATGATTCTGTGGGTTGGCTGGCCTCGGCCAGGCAATTAGTTCTTCTGATCTGTATTGAGTTGGCTGAGGTCACTCACGTGGCTGCATTTAGCTGAGAGCTTGGCCGGAGCTGGAACATCCAGGATGGCTTCACTCACATGTCTGGCTCCTTGGCTGGGGCTGGAAGAGCAGGGAGCTGACCGGGCCTCTCCCTCCCCAGGCAGGCTCTTGCTGTTCAGCTCTCTGGCCTGAGCTTATCCATGGTGGCCAAATCCCAAGAGGCCAAAAGCAGACACTATCAGGTCTTGTAAGGCCTGGGCCTGGAACTGGCAGAGCATCCCTTCCTCCACATTCTTTTGGCCAAATCAAGTCACAAAGACAGGCTCGGTTCAAGGGGAGGAGAGGTATCTTCCACCACTTGTTGGGAGGAGTGGCATGAGGTCACAGGGAGGATGGAATTGTTGGCGCCATCTTTGAAAACAATTTGCCACACTAAAGAAAGAAAGGAAGTCAACAGAGGGGTAGATTTTATGTGGCTCAAATAACACACAAATTGCAATTTTTTTCAATGTTAAAATTGTCTCATGTTGTCCCCTTGAAGGGTTTTGAGCAGAATCATGTAGAATGTTACTTTATTGACCACAATATATTCTCATTAAAATCAAAGCTCTTTAAAACTAATCTATAGTGACAGAAAGCAGATCACTAGTTGCCTGGAACTAGGGGTGGGGAGGGGGGTTGACTGTGAAAGGGCATGAGGAAACTTTTGGGGGTGATGGAAAATATTCTATATCTTGAGTATGGTGGTGGTTACACAATGAGTTTGTCATATCTCATTCAACTGTACACTTAGAACAGGTGCATTTTATTGCATGTAAATTATACCTCAATAGAGTTGGTTCAAAAAAAAAAATCAAAACTGACTTACTAAGAATAATCAGAAAGGCTAAGTTTGAATAAGTGGTTAAACAAAGCCAGTGTTAAGAGTATATTATATTTACAAACAATAGCAAATTCCTTCAGGGAGGGAAAGGAAGCAAAGGGCTAAAGGGGATGTTTTGTTAGTTCCAAAGCAGGATACACGTTACCATGTCCTCCTGCTGTAATACTTAAAAACGTTTGCTATCATTTTCAGAATGTTGAGTAGGTGATTCTTGGTATTTTATAGATTACTGAAGAGTGACTACATCCTGCTTCCTGGGGTGCAGGAAGGGCAGGGGTCACCTCAGAGCAGAAACAAACAACAAAATGTGTTAGACCATCTTGGAATTAAACTGGCACCAGCATTGGGGAAAGCTGAGTGGTGACCCTCCAGGATCTTCCTAACTTCAGGAGTCCAGATCCTGCAAAGCAGGTGATCCGTGTAAAGCTGACACATTATTTGGGTTCTGAGTGTCAAGTTGGGTGCTAAGAGTATCAGGAAGGGCTGTCTTGGAGGATCTGGGGTTGTGGTGGTAGATGGGTGTGTTAAGTGAGTTCTATTTGCCAAATGCATCCCACCTGGACACATGGTGACAGCACCAGGGACTGCCCAGCTCTGAGATCCAGCTCTGGAGAAAGAGACTGTCTTGAGTGAGCAGGAGAGGAACAATGTTTAGATTCTCTTGTGTGGTACAAAGTCTGGCCAAGAATGCCCATATCAGAAAAGCAATGTAGGGACTTCCCTGGTGATGCAGTGGTTAAGAATCCGCCTGCCAGTGCAGGGGACATGGGTTAGAGCCCTGGTCTGGGAAGATCCCACATGCCATGGAGCAACTAAGCCCGTGTGCCACAACTACTGAGCCTGCGTGCCACAACTACTGAAGCCCGTGCACCTCGAGCCCGTGCTCCGCAACAAGAGAAGCCACCACAATGAGAAGCCCACGTACCACAGCGAAGAGTAGCCCCTGCTCGCCACAACTAGAGAAAGCCCACACGCAGCAACGAAGACCCAACGCAGCCAAAAATAAATAAATTAATTAATTAATCAAAAAAAAAAAAAAGCAATGCACTTGCTGCAGACATGGAAAGGGGCAGGGATCCTCCTCCATGGGTGAATTGGGTGGCTGGGGGACAAGGGGACATCACTCAGGGATCCCTTGATTGGGAAGGGTGGCCCTTGGTCTCCTGTGTTCACCACGTGTACCAAGTGGTTGGTTGGACCTGGAGCTAGAGTCTTCTTTAAAGACTCTGGTTTAAATGAACATGCACTTGGGTAAAAGAGGCATTAAATAGACATTATTGTTCACATACAACTCACTGTATCCACATCCGCAATGATTTCGATTTATTGCAGCCGTATCAGCAAAGCACGATTAACACGGATCACTGATTCTTGTATTGCACTGGGTAGTAATCTTAGTTACTATCAGAATTCTACTTGAACTTTTAACTAGTAGGGTCAGGCCCAGAGCAAACCCTATCTGGGGCTAAACTTCCCAGGGTAATGAATAAAGCACACGTACCATAAAGGAAGGGAGGATGCGTCCAAGACATCTTTCCAGCTTTCCTCTAGAAAGGGCTCCTTGGGAATGAACAGTTTTTCCCTAAGTGTAATTAGCTCATCAATTAATGTCCTAACCTACCCACGCAATCAAAACTTGAAATTTATTTCTTGGGAAACTGTTCTGCTGAAGGGATGTTGGAAAGGATCTGATCAAATCCTTATATTGATTACTATTATTAGTAATTATTGGGAAGGTCGTAACGTTTACCCTCTAGAGACTTTGGATTAGGATGTTTTAGCCTTAAATCAAAGGAATAAAAATGTCTAAGGGTAGATCAGGCAATGGTAATCAGAAAACCTCTCCTCAACAATATTTTGTAAGGAAGAAAAATCTTCCTGGGATTAGCATTCTTCAAATGAAACCATATATAAAACCACTCTACTTTACTTGCCCCTTGTAGGATCCAAGAAAACACAAACAGCATTCCCGGGAGGATGTGAGATCATCTAGAGACATGGATTTGATTTCCTAGTAGCTAAAATTCCTATGCCTTCTTGAATGTCCATTCTCAGTTTCCCCTTCTCTTATGCTTCTTAAATTCTCAAAAGTCTCTATCTATGTAACATTTAATTTGGGGGTCAACGTTCTTGGTTCAGGGTTTCCAGAGCATCCTCAGGAGTAAAGGCACAGTATAAAATTTCATGCACAGAGACACTCAGTACCTCTGGTTCCCAAAGTGCTTATAAACTGTCAAGTGACTCAGAAATACCAAGAACTAATCCTGACAGAGTCCAGAGGGAAAGGAGACTTCATCTGAAGCTGACCCAAAGAAGAAGGCACATCTGTCATCTCCTTGACAGTGTTCCAGGATGAGCATGAGCTCCTGGAAGCGGGATGGGTGTCAAGGCTCAGCTCACATTTGGCTGCCTCATCCCTGAGAGCTCTCAGCCCCAGAAAGGTCAGGAACACTTCAGGCATTTCTCCCCAAACCGGAAATGGGGACTGGCTACCCGCCCCTGGGGGAAACTGACTCGGAAAGATGTTTCTAGCAGCTCCCTCACCTGTGTCTGAGGAAACTATTTTAGTAATCCCTCGCCTCCTCCAGATGGGCCCTTCTGCAGCTCAGGAAAACCCATTTGGAGCTTTCCACACTCATTATGTGAACCCTGGTCTCTCTCCATGGCCGCTCAAGGCTTAAAGAGGACCAGCTGTTCTGCGGTTGCCC
Source organism: Balaenoptera physalus (assembly GCF_965194825.1). Lineage (NCBI taxonomy): Eukaryota > Metazoa > Chordata > Mammalia > Artiodactyla > Balaenopteridae > Balaenoptera > Balaenoptera physalus. Next base: position 25,228,027 of record NC_138882.1, read on the forward strand.
TGATGCTCTGCAGCTGTAATTGGGAACTAATGTGCACTTTGGCCTCCATCTCCTGATCCTACAAACAATTCTGCCTGGCTGGAAGAGCAAATTGCTTCACCTTCCAGCTGCTAAAATTGACCGGCTACTTACCACAATGCCATGAAGTGATGTATCATTCAGAGTCCTTAACTGCAACCAAGAAAATCCACACCGTAAGATTAACTAGCAAACTGATTTATTGAAGGATAATTGTGTGGCTTACAGAATTTCTAGGAAGGCCAGAAGATCATGCCTGGAGGCTCTACAGCCTGGAACAATACCCAAATCACCTTCCCACCACTGCTGGAGTGAAGGTGCCATTGGCACTTTAGCTACTGAGATAGGACACCACCACCTCTGCCCCTGCTGCCCTGAGATCTCAATGACTGCTCCCCTGAGGCCCCTAGGAAAGAATTCCTCCAGGTACCTTCTCACAATGGTGCATCTGATTGGTGGAGTCTGGGTCACATGCTTGTGTTCTAGCTGCAAGCGATCCTGGGAAATGTAGTTCTGGCCTAAAAGTCTGACAATAGGAAAGTTATTTATTCAAAAGATGTTAAGCAGTCACAAATATGACACATATCCACTCTACATGGCCCTTTATTTTAGTCACTATGACCTGAAAATAGGTATTATATATATATATAAAATTATATTATTATATATATAATTATTACTATATTATATATTATTTCATTCATTTTAAATCTGCTATTTTTAAAAATTGAAATATAGTTAATTTACAATATTGTATTAGTTTTAGGTGTACAACATAGTATAAATCTGCTATTTATTGCCTCTTGAAAAGGTGAGGTGGTGCAGTTGGTTTGTGTGTTGGTTTCCTATTACTGCTGTAACAACTTACCACTAACTTAGTGGCTTAAAACAACATGAGTTTATTATCTTATATTTCTGGAGGTCAGAATTTTGAAATCAATATCACTGGGATAAAATCAAGGTGTCAGCAGTCTGGTAATTCTTCTGAAGGCTCTAGAACAGACACTGTCTCTTTTTCTTTTCCAGCTTCCAGAGATTGCCCACATCTGGAAATTGGCGCCTTCCCTGCATCACTCCAATCTCTTATTTTTGTTGTCACATCTACTGCTCTCTGCTTCTCCTTGTCCCTCTTTTAAGGACCCTTGTGATTACATTGGTTCCACTCAGACAATAATCCAGGATGATCTCCCCAACACACAGTCCTAATGTAATCACATCTGCAAAGTCCTTTTTACTACATCAGGTAACACAGTCACATGTTTGGGGGATTAGGATATGGACATCTTTAGCAGCCATTATTCATCCCTCCACATCCTACTAGGCCAGCTGGCTGTCTACACCAGGGCCTCTGAGAGCAGAGTGGAGTTTCTCTGGTCCAGGGTCCAGTCTCCAGTATCACAGAGCTGATCAGCTTGGAGAGGTTGGCTCAGGAACATCAGGCATCCAGGACATTGTTGGGTAAACTACAATGCCAATTCATTTACTCATTTTTAATTGGCACTATTCCTTTCCAGAGGGATCTGCCTGGCATCTGAATGCCCGTGTGTCTAATTAACCATCCGAAGGCTGTTAAGTGAGCATGAACTCAAACAAACCGTGCTGGATGTTCCCAAGAGGTGTTTCACCCAGGTAGTGGGAAGGCCAGTGAGCTGTCCTGACCCATAATAGAGCTCACCTTTCTGCTGGCCGGATGCTGCATTTTCCCTCAGCAGAGCTGGACAGCACCCGACGACTAGCTTCCACCCGCTTGTAGAATGAGCCAGGATCCTGGAGTCATCCTCAACTCCTCCCTCACACTCCACATTCAATCCATCACCCAGTGCCACTTCTCCTTCTTCCTGTTTTCCACCATCAATCACATTTTTGAATCCCCACTGCCGCCCCCTAGTCTAAGCTATCTCACCTGGGCCACTGTAACAGCCTCCTAATCGCCTTCCTGGCCCTACTCCCCATCCTCTCCTACCAAATTCTTCACCCTGCAGCCACATTGTTCTTTTCCAGATATACTCTGATCGTGTCACTCATTTAAAACCCTCCACCACTGGCCATGATCACGAGGATAAAGCCTCAGGTGTTCGTCCAGATCTTCCCAGAAGCAGACACAAAGTTAATATTAAACATGTAAGGATTTTCTTTGGGGGAATGTCAGTGAGAGAAACGTGAGAGACTGGGAGAGCCGTCAGACTGTGATGCGAGTCTGACCCCCAGTGAAGGAGAGAGGCGAGAAGGGAAGGTAGAAGTGTCCCAGACTGCTGTGCAGTCTAAGGAAGGTTCAGCAAAGCCACTGAGTCCTTGAGCCAAAGCTGGCATCGCGGGAGCCCCGTGCCTCCCGGGAATGAGCCTGCCCTGCATTGTACCCCGAGGTGCCCAGGCACTGCCTGGGAGCAGCCAGGGAAGCCACGCTTTGGTGTGAATGGATTTTAGAGCGTGGCAGCGGGAGCTCTCGGCCAATTACACTCCACGGAGCTGGAGGTTTGCAAGGTGCATTCATCCGGCCACCACATCCCAAGTCCTCGACGTGCCGGCAGCCCACCTCTTCAGCTCCTCTCCTGCTGCTCTGACACAACTCACTCTTTCCCACACCTGAGTCTTTGTAAATGCTGTTTGCTCTGCCTGAATTATCCTTCCTCTTACCTCTCCTGCCCCTCTTCCCTTTACTCAGTGAACTCTTCAGATCTCACTGTAACATCACTTCCTCCAAGAGGCTGCCTCATTCCTCTGCCATGTGCTCCCATAACCCTGGTCCTTCTCTGTCCACACTATTCATCTCATGTGTTTAATGCCCAACTCGTTTTTCAGACTTGACTCCAGGAGAGCAGGAACCATGACTATTTTGCTCACTGTCAAATCCCCCAAGCCTGGCATGTAGTAGTTGCTCAGTCAAATATTGGTTGTTGAGTCAGCAAGGTCACCTGAAAGACAGGGTACCTTCCAGGACAGCCTGGTGTATGCAAAGAAAGAATGTCACAACTAGGGGAGTAGTCAACCACGGAGGCCCAGAAAAGGAAAGCCCAGGGGCAAACGTGGCAGAGCCCAGCCGGCCACTATCAGTTGTTTGAGCTCAACATCACAACCACCTATTATGTGCCATTGAGCACCTACTATGTGTTAGATGCTAAATTAACCAAGGAGTACAACCTTGTGAAGTCTAATGAGGGGCTTATAGTCAGTCCGGGGGAGAGACAACCTGTCAGCCTCCCAGAAACTCTGACTCTTCCGGCAGGTGTTACACGCACCTATTATTAAGGGTAATGTTTAAAATGTTTAACTTATATGGCAGAGGTGCTGCTCAGTCAGAATAAGCTCCAGCCATTAATAATTTGTGGAGTCATGGAGGGTATTCTGCTGAATATCCACTCTGACTGAACGCAAGCAGAGACCCTTGCCACTTACACCAGAGTCGTACTTCCCACCGCACTTGTTCTGAGTCACACCCACAAAAGGAAGCCCCCCCCACCGCCCCACTCCCTGCCCCTGCCTGTTGAGTTGGTTGGGCTGATAGAACTAGCTGATCTTATTTCTCATTGTAAGTGATGGCTTCATGCATCGGCCTCTCGTGAGCCTACTTGGGTCCCAGCACCACTGAGCCATGGTGACCCACCTTCTTTAGGGCCAGGCTAACTTGTGAGCCCCCTTCCCTGCAACCCTGGACCTCTGTTGGCTGCCATTTGGGCCTATGAGTGGACGCTCCACTGGGAGCAGGTGGGGTGGCCTCTCAGAAGACAGGCCCCGGCGCATTCTTCCAAGAGGTTGCCTCTGATGTTGGAGTCGTGTGGGAGCTCAGTACCAGGTAATTGCAAACTGATGACGGATTTAGTCTTAGATCTCAATACCAGACCCAGAGTAGATAGCCAAGGGCTGCCACCCAGAGGCGTAGGAATTAGTATGAGAATCAAGCAAGAAAGTGCTGAAAGCGGGGAACCCGTAGTAGCAGGGAATGGGAAATCAGGCATTGTGTGTGTGTGTGTGTGTTTATTCTCATGTGTCGAAGATGCGGCAGTATGTGCTGCTATGTCTTAAAGACACCATTCGTGTCAGACTAAGAGGTGCCAGAAGCCCCCCTCCCAATTCCTTGTTGCTTGGGCTTCAAGTTCTCCAAAGTGGATATTGGTTCAGCGGTCCTAATCCTGGCACTCCCAGACACAGGTAGGGTAACGATTGATCCTCAAGCTTGTTGACATGAACTTTCACCCAGCACCCTCAGAGCAGAAGGCACCATGAAACGCCTAAAACTGAGCTACAGTCTGGCGGCTGGGCTGTACTTAGAGAACAGTCGTAGTTGCTAGAGCTGCACAGTGCGTGTGTGTGTGTGTGTGTTTGGAGTTGGTGTTGAGACAAGCTCCTATATGAGGGAGGGAAAGGCACAGCCAAACCCTCATTTGGGGGCTTCCATCCCAGGAGGAAAGGTTTCTCCCAAGAGCTATGAAAAAAATGAAAGCAATTTAGAAGGCTGCCTGGCCCCGGGGGAGTCAGGAAGCATCCGCAGCAGGAGGCTGAGGACAGAACAGGCAGCAGGGGTTAGAAGTGGGGTGGAGGGAGGCTGGGAGACACTACACTTCAGACCCTAAGATGGGGGCTGCCCAGGGGGCTCAGGGTTACACAAGAGAAGTGGCCTGTAACTGAAATATTAAAATGTATGGAATTCCTGCATGGATGGTTCCCACATGGAATAGGAAACTTACCTTAGAACTCTCAGATTTTGTGAATGGCACCAGAGGATGTAGTACAGTGGAAAGTTTCTCAAAGTGTGGTTTGAGGATCCTCTGCCTGAGAATCAAATAAGGTGTTTGCCAAAAAGGCAGATTCTTGGGCCACACCCTGGGCCTACTGAGCTGGAACCTCTGAGGGCGGGGCCTGGGTGTCTGCTCTTTTATCTGGTGACTCTTAAAGCTTCCATGGTCTAAATGCTACCAAGAGGTCACACAACCAAGTGAGGAAGCAGAGAGGACGGCTTCCTGTGCCTCCCACACAATTCTCAACTTTTTAGGAAGTACCATAGAGGAAGGCAAAGTAGATAAAGGCAGTTTTGTTTTGGTTTTTTTTTTTGGACTTTGCAATTTTTCTTTTATTTTAAAATTTTACTTTATTTTTGAGAACTTAAAATGTGACGAGACAATGGCATGCTTTCCCCCCACCAGCCCCCAACCCCCAGGGGCCTTGAATGCTCTGTGCAAGGTGACCTGTCTTACCCCACCCTCACAGCCTGCTTTCCGGCAGGAACTTGACACCCAGAGGGGGTCTCGGCCAAGGTCTCCAAGAGAATATGCCGTTTCCTGACTTGGGGAGGTGGGGGGTCTCCAGGCCTGAACACTCAAGGTCAACACAGAGGGCCTAAAAATAGAGGCCGGAGGCCCAGTCCAACATAAAAGAGCAAGAGGCCTCCCTGGATTTCCAAAGAATGATCTGAACAAAGGAGCCTGACGCCCTCTAGTGGAGAGAAGCTGCTTCCCAGCCAGACCAACAGGGCTGGATGCTGAGCCACCCTGCAAAGCAGTAACCAAAGGGGTGACATGGCCCTGGAAACACCACCTCCCTAAGATCCCTGACTCAGGGTAGAAAGAGGAAAAATTGTACTCCCTGCGTTTGCTAGCTTCCATGTGATTTTAGAATGCTTTCCTAGGGGCTTCCCTGGTGGCGCAGTGGTTAAGAATCTTCCTGCCAATGTAGGGGACACGGGTTCGAGCCCTGGTCCGGGAAGATCCTACATGCCGCGGAGCAACTAAGCCTGTTCACTACAACTACTGAGCCTGCGCTCTAGAGCCCGCGAGCCACAACTACTGAACCCGCGTGCCACAACTACTGAAGCCTGCACACCTAGAGCCCGTGCTCCGGAACAAGCCACCGCAATGAGAAGCCCTAGCTCTGCAACGAAGAGTAGCCCCCGCTCGCCACAACTAGAGAAAGCCCGTGCACAGCAACGAAAGACCCAACGCAGCCAATAAATAAATAAATAATAAATAAAGTAAATCTATATTAAAAAAAAGAATGCTTTGTTATAAGGCACACGGTTTTAATAATGAGTGCCTTCCATTATGACCGGATTTTAGACTCTTTTCATTATTTCTCAGTGACATTGAGACTGCTACCACTAAATTCACACACACAACATATAATCTGTAAATGTATCCAAGTACCTCAGACTGCTGCACAGAGAGGTCTGTCTGGGAAGGCTATTCTCTTGGAGGGACATCAGTCAGAGCTTTGGGACAGGTGTCCGGGAATGGTGTAGGAGGAAGGGGACCCGTCCAAACCAGGAAACCTGGCTGAATCATTCCAGGTACTCTCCATGGGGGCAGGTGTCTCTGCTGGCTAAGTTGTCTTCCCATCTGAAGATATCAATTCAGTTATGCTTAAATCAGAAAGACAATGCACTCCTGTTGTACACATTTTGAGAAAGAAAATGTACAGATGAACATTTGATATACAAGTAGATACACAGAAGATCCTAAAGTGCCTACTTCGGATTTGAAGGAAATCAGATCGTGACTGAAAGACACCAGGCTTTTAATAAAAGCTTAAAAAGTAAAAGTGCACAACACCTCACACCCATTAGGACAGCTACTATGAAAGAAAGAAAGACCAAAAGAAACAGAGAAAATAAAAAGTATTGCCAAGGATGGAACTCTTGTGCAATGTTAATGGGAATGTAAAATGGTGCAGACATTGTGGAAAACAACATGGCAGTTCCCAAAAAATTAAACATAGAACTATCATTATCATATGATCCAGCAATTCCACTTCTGGGTATATACCCAAATGAATCGAAGTGAGGTGTCTCGAAGAGATATTTGTCCACCCATGTTCATAGCAGCATTGTTCATGATAGCCAAGAAGTGGAAGCAACTCAAGTGTCCTTCGATGAATGAGTGGATAAACACAATGTGGTCCATCTATACGATGGAATATCATTGTCTTAAAAAGGAATGAATTCTGACACATGCAACAACATGGATGAACCTTGAAGATATTATATATGCTAAGTGAAATAAGCAAGGCACCAAAGAACAAAAATTGTATGATCCCACTTAAATATGAGGCACCTAGACCAGAGAAAACCATAATGCAAAAAGACACATGCACCCCAATGTTCACTGCAGCACTACTTACAATAGCCAGGTCATGGAAGCAACCTAAATGCCCATCGACAGACGAATGGATAAAGAAGATGTGGCACATATATACAATGGAATATGACTCAGCCATAAAAAGGAACGAAATTGGGTCATTTGTAGAGACAAGGATGGACCTAGAGACTGTCATACAGAGTGAAGTCAGTCAGAAAGGGAAAAACAAATATCGTATATTAACGTATATATGTGGAATCTAGAAAAATGGTACAGATGAACCGGTTTGCAAGGCAGAAATAGAGACACAGATGTAGAGGACAAACGTATGGACACCAAGGGGGGAAAGGGGGGTGCGGGGGGTGGTGGTGGGATGAATTGGGAGATTGGGATTGACACGTATACACCGATATGTATAAAATTGGTAACTAATAAGAACCTGCTGTATTAAAAAAATAAAATTAAATTAAATTAAAAAAAAAAAAAGAGGCACCTAGAGCAGTCAAATTCATAGCGACAGGAAGTAGAACGGTGGTTGCCAGGAGCTGGGGGAAGTGGAGGATGGGGAGTCGCTGTTTAATGGGTACGGAGTTTCAGTTCCACAAGATGAAAACGTTCTGGAGAACTTTGGGTGATAACGATGCGTCAGTGTAGGTACAGGGATTGTAACAAATGTACTACCCTGGTGCAGGATGTTGATAGTAGGGCAGGTTGTGTAGACAGCGGTATACGGGAACTCTGCACTTCCCGCTCAATTTTGCTGTGAACTTAAAACTGCTCCAAAAAATAAAGTTTAGTAATTTTTAAAAAAAGTTCTGGAGATGGATGGTGGCGATGGTTGCATAACAATGCGAGTGTACTTTAGCACTACTGAACTGTATACTTAAAAATGGTTAAGATGGTAAGTTTTATGTTATGTGTATTTTACCACAACTAAAAATAAAAATAAAGTAAAAAACAAAAGGCCAAAGGAGAGATGGGCTAGAAAGGGATTGTAATTTAGGAACCTTAGAACACTGTACATTTTTAAATGTCATAAGTAGATGTTACAGTGTTTCTAAAATATATTTTAAAGTCTATCTTATATGAACAAGAAAAAATTTTTAATTTCGGTAAATAAAAGTATACAGAATAGATGCTTATCAGGCAAAGACAAGAAGAACATGTGGTAGGCAGAGGAAAGGAAGCAGAGGGAATAAACATTTTGGGCCTTTGCTCTGCAGGGAACATCACTGGGGGCCTGGAGGAAAGCAGAGAAGGAGGGAGGCGTGAAACAGAGGGAACTCAGCCCTCACCTGGGATCCAGGTGAATCACCATGACTGTGCTGATGTCATCTGGTGAGGAAAGTGGTCATCTTTTAGGTTGGAAAATTGCGGGTACGGAGATATGAGAAAAGCTTTTGTTCCTTCCACCCCTCAGAAATCTTTTATCACCTCTCGTCCTCCAAACCATCAAGTGGGAGCAGGAGAGGAAGAAAGAGTTAGAAAAAAAGGCAGAAATATTAGCGGCAGGGTTGACGTTTGTTTTTCACTTTGAGCAGAAGGGAAATCTGTAAGTGCTGATCAGGTCCAACCCTAAAAGAATATGGCATGCAGGAGAAGTGCGGTGACAAGCCAATAGGACCGATGTGTCCAATGAGAGTAGTCCCTTCACAGTCAGCTCCGTGCGGAAGGCAACCAACCACCTGATGTCCGTGGAGAACTCTGATGGCAAACATTTCAAAAGAGTGGACCGGAATTTCCTTTAATACCTTCACTGTTGGCCAATCTTTGTCCTTTCTGGGGGTGGACTGAATTTTTGGAAACAGACACAAGTTATTCACAACCAACTGATGCGAATTAAGAAAACCAAGCTGATTTCCCCCTTGTGGATCATATGCTGATTCTTACATCAATTTGAACAGAAGAAATCTAAAGCATGTTCTAAGCCAGGCACCCACGTGGTGCTTCCTGCGGTGATTTGGGAGGGTAACATTCACTTAGGGGTGTGAGCTGGAGACAAAGTTTCACACAGCTTTATCCTATCATCACGTTTTGCAGCGTTCACAAATCCCAGATAATTCTGGTCTCACGGTTTTAAACACCCTCAAATAAATGCTATGAAGATCTATGGAAGATCAACAATAATTGCCTGGCTGCTTCTTGTATCTGCAGATGTTGCCATTGCTGACAGTGGTTGCCATGTAGACCTAGCTTTGAAAAAGGCTCTGAGACCAAAGTTCTCTTCAACTCGTGCCAAGACCAGCTGCTCTTTAGTTTAAGAACAGAGTGTAGATGCCACTAAGCCTGGCACTGAAATGACCCTGTAAGTCAGACTCAGGCACCTCTTACTGCGTGTACTTCCAACTACCCCCGGCTCCCCAGGGCTGATGCCCAAAGACCAGAGCCAATCATAGAATCATCCTTTCCCCAAAGGTCCATATTTATCAGATGTACGACACTCCATGCGTTTCACAGGATGGGTATAAAATTCCATTTAGAGCATTTTCCTATTTTTTCAGGTAACTATTTCTGCTTTATCTTCTTTTGAGCGTTTCCGGGACTGTACTTTTGTTTTAATTTCAAGGAAACGGGCCAATTTTGAGCTGTATTAATCAGAAAATGAGGTCATTTAGACAAAGACAGTCATGAGCAGGAAAAGGACAAGTGCCCTTTTGTGGAGAGGGCGACACTCAACTCTCACCCTGAATAGCCACCTCACACTTTTCTACTGCCTCTTTCTTTGGCCAGAAGAAGCAGGCACCTAGAAGCGAGGAGGGAAGGGGAAAGAACGTGGAGGTGAAAAGAAAGCCCTTTCCTCTCTACTGCTAGAATCAGGCATTCTCCTCACTAAATTCTGGATGGATTAAAGAGAAATTCAGAAAAAAATATATAAGAAAAATAAATATGTTTTTCAAATTTCTATCTCAGCAAGACTCTTTAAGCTTTGATTGGATAGAATATTTAAAAAGACAACGAAATTTTTTCAATCTTTATTATTTATTTTAACTTAAGATATTGCATATTTACAATAGACAAGGAAAGGGGAGGGGAAAAACAAACCCAGTTAAATGTATTTTATTTTACTTTTGAGCTTCACCTTAAGTAGCACTTATTTTTGAGATAGTGGGATGCCCATAACAAATATAAATATATATTTTATATTATCATACAATATATAAAAATGTACATACAGTGAAATGCAGATATTAAATATACAATTCAATGAGTTTGGATATGCGTACACATCCGTATAACCACTACTCTGACAAAATACACAACAATTTTATTACCCAGAAAGTTCCTGATACCCGCTTCCAGTTAATCTTCACCCCCCAGAGGAAACCACCATTCTGATTTCTAGCCCATAGATAAATTTGCCCATTCTTAAACTTTTTACAAATGGAATCATACCATATGTACTCTTAATGTGCCTATCTTCTTTTACTATAATATTTTTGTGATTTATTCATGCTGTTGCATGTATCAGTACATTTTTTTTTTTTAAATGGTCTTCTTTTTTCTTGCTTTTGGCTTCGTTAGGTCTTTGTTGCTGTGCGCGGGCTTTCTCTAGTTGTGGCGAGCGGGGGCTACTCTTCGTTGCGGTGCACGGGCTTCTCACTGTGGTGGCTTCTCTTGCTGCGGAGCATGGGCTCTAGGTGCGCAGGCTTCAGCAGTTGTGGTACGTGGGCTTCAGTAGTTGAGGCTCACGGGCTCTAGAGCGCAGGCTCAGTAGTTGTGGCACTCGGGCTTAGTTGCTCCGTGGCATGTGGGATCTTCCCGGACCGGGGCTCGAACCCATGTCCCCTGCACTGGCAGGCGGATTCTTAACCACTGTGCTACCAGGGAAGCCCAGTACATTACTTTTTATTGCTGAATAGTCTATTGTATAAATATACAATAATTTGTTTATCCATTCTGTTGATAGATATTAGAGCTGTTGTCAATTTTTGACACATGAATAGAACTGCTATGAATATTCTCATTAGAAACTTTTTCTGGACATTATGTTTTATTTCTTGTGGAAAAATACTTAGGAATGGAATAGAACAGCTGGGTCATAGTATGGACGGATGTGGAACAGTTTTTCATGATGACTGGACCATTTAACACTCTCACCTGTATGAGAGTTCCAGCTGCTTGCTGTTCTCACCGCATTTGGCATTGTCAGGGGGAGAAATCGTATCTCATTGGGGTTTGAATTTGCATTTCCTTGGCAACTAATGATGTTGAGCATCTTTTCATGGCTTTTTAAACCATTTGTTTATCTTCTTTTGTCAGGTATCTGTTCAAGTCTTTTGCCCATTTTTAATTGGGTAGTCTGTCGTTTTGTTATTTATTTATAGGAGTTCTTTATATATTCTGGATATGTCTTTTGTCAAATACATGTATTGCAAAAATTTTCCAACAATCTGACTTGTCCTTTTGTTTTTTGTTTTTTTATAAATTTATTTATTTTATTTATTTTGGCTGCATTTGGTCTTCATTGCTGTGTGCAGGCTTTCTCTGGTTGCGGCGAGTGGGGGCTACTCTTCATCGCAGTGCACGGGCTTCTCATTGTGGTGGCTTCTCTTGTTGCGGAGCAGGGGCTCTAGGCACGCGGGCTTCAGTAGTTGTGGTGCACGGGCTTAGTGCTCCACAGCATGTGATTCTCCCCAGAGCAGGGCTCGAACCCATGTCCCCTGCATTGTCAGGCGGATTCTTAACCACTGTGCCAACAGGGAAGCCCTGTCCTTTTGTTTTATTGATGGTGTCTTTTAGTAAGCAGAAAATTTCAACTTCAAAAAAGTCCAATTTATCAGTTTTTAATTTTATGTTTAGTGCTTTTTTTGTGTCTGCTCTGAGAAAATGTCCCCAATCCCAAGGTCATGAAAATAATGACCTAAATTTTTTCTAGAAGTTTTATAGTGTTAGCATTTACGTATAGGTTTATGATGGGGACAAGGTTCATTTTTTCATATACATTTATCCAATAGTTCCAGCACCATTTCTTGAAAATACGTTCCTTTCCTTATTGAATTACCTTGGCAACTCTGTCAAAAATCAATTGATTATCTATGTGTGGACTCTATATATTCTGTTCCATTGATCTATTTGCCTTTATGCCAACACCGTTCTGTCCTGACTACCACAGCAGTCTTGAAATCAGATTCTGTGGAGCCTTCAATTGTTCTCTTTCAAGATTGTTTAAACTATTATAGGTTCTTTACATTTCCATTAGAAAATTTTAATCAACTTGTCATTTTCCACCAAAAAGATTTTAATTTAATTGAGACTTTAACTGGCACATTGAATTTATAGATAGATTTGGAGAGAACTGACATCTTCTAATCCACAAACATGATATATTTCTCTATTGGTTTAGATTTTCTTAAATTTCCTCATGATTGTCATGTGGTTTTCATGGTAGAGTTCTGCATGTATTTTGATAAATTTTTTCCTAATTTTTTTTGTTTGTGGATACTATTAAAAAGAGATTTTTTAATTTCCATTTTAAACTGCTTGCTGTGAGTATATAGACATACACTTAACTTTTGTATACTGACCTAGTAATCTGTGACCTTACTAAACTCACTTATTAGTTCTAGTGGTTGTTTCATAGATGTCATATATGGTTATGTCAGATGTAAATAGTTTTTCTTCTTCTTTCCCAATCTTTACACCTTTTATTTATTTTTCTTTGCCTGATTGCAATCATTATGGCTCTAGTACAATGTTGAATAAAATTGAGACCATTCTTGCCTTTTTCCCAGTCTTAGGGAAAAACATTCAATATTTCATCATTAAGTATGTTAGCTATAGGTTTTTCATAGGTGGCCTTTATCAGAATGAAGAAATTCCCTTGTACCCCTAGTTTTCTGAGATTTTTATTATGAATGAGTGTTGCATTCTTTCAAATGTTTATTCTACATCTACTGAGATCATATGGTTTTTCTTTATTCTGTTGATACAATGAATTACTTTGATTGATTTCCAATATGAAACCAATCTTGCACTCATGGGATAAATCCCATTTGGACTTGATGTATTGCTCTTTTTACACATTGCTGGATTCAATTTGCTAATATTTTGTTAAAGATTTATATATCCATATTCATGAGGGATATTGATCTGTAATTTTCTTTTCTTGTAGCAGCTTTGTCATATTTTGGCTTCAAGATTATTTATTGCTGGTGTCACCAAATTGGAAACTCTTCCTTCCTCCTTTGTGTTCTGAAAGGATTTGTGTAAGATTGGCATTATTATTTTTTCCTTAAATGTTTTATTGAATTTACCAAAGAAACTATCTGGTTCTGGAGTTTTGTTTGTGGGAAGATTTTTAATTAGGAATTCAACATCTGTAACAGACAATATTTGTAAAAAGGGACCATTAAATTTTTGTATTTATTTTTGTGTCAGTTTTGATAATTTGGATTTTTCAAGAAATTTTCTCATTTCATCTAAGTTTTCAGATTTAGTGTCATTGAGTTATTTATAATATTCATCTATTATCTTTTTAACATCTCTAGAATCTGTGATGATACCCCTCTTTTATTGCTGATACTGGTAATTTATGTTTTCTTTTTTTATTTTTCTTCTTAATCAGTCTTACTGGGGTTTACCAATTTTATTAATCATTTTAGAAAACCAACTTTTGGAATTTTTAATTTACTCTATCATTTGTTTTTTATTTTGTTGATTTCTGTTCTTATCATTATTTTTGCTGCTACTCACTTTGGGTTTAAATCACTCTTCTAGTTCTGGAAGTAAAACTTAGATCATTAATTTTAAATCTTTCTTCTTTTCTAACACTGTAAGCATTTAATCCTATAAATTTTACTCTAAGCACTGCCTAGCTGCAACCCTCAGTTTTTGATAGGTTGTATTTTTATTCAGTATGAAATATTTCCTAACTCTCCTTGTGATTTCTCCCTTGTCCTATGGGTACTGCTTAATATCCAGATATGTGGGACTTTTCTAGTTATATTATTATTGATTTCTCATTTATTCCTGTTGTCAAAAGAGAACATACTATGTAAGACTGAAATGTACTAAGATTTATTTTATGGTTCAGCATATGGTCTATTTTGATGAATATTCCATATGCACTTGAAAAGAATTGACGGCATTTGTGATAGACTGAACAATGGCCCCAAAGGTATCCAGGTCCTAATTCTTGGAAACTGAATGTTACCTTATATGACGTATTAGTCAGGTTCTCAAGAGAAACAGAACTAATAGGATGTGTGTGTATAAATTTATATATATGGAGAGAGAGATTTTAAAGAATTGGGCTCATGCAATCATGGAGGCTGGCAAATCCAAAATCTGCAGGGTAGTTGGCAGGCTGGAGACCCAGAAGAGAGTTGCAGTTTGAGTCCAAAGGCCATTTGCTGGCAGAATTCCCTTTTCTTCCAGGGAAGTCAGTCTTTTTCTATTAAGGCTTCAACTGATTGGATGAGGCCCATCCACATTATGGGGGGTAATTTGCTTCACTCAAAGTCTACTGATTCAAATGATAATCTCATCTTAAAAATGCCCTCACAGAAACATCTAGAATAATGCTTGACCAAATATCTGGGTACCGTGGCCTAGCTAAGTTGACACATAAAATTAACCACATATGGCAACAGAACCTTTGCAGATATGATTAAGTTAAGAATCCTGAGATGGGAAGATTATCCTGGATTATCCAGATGGGCCCTAAATGTGATCATGAGTGTACTTCTAAGGGAAGCAGAGGGAGATGTGATTACAGAGACAGAAGAGAAGGGGATGCAATGATGAAGCAGAGAGAAATCTGAAGATGTTATGCTGCTGGCATTGAAGATGGATAAAGGAGCCATGAGCCACAGAATGCAAGCTGGAATCTGCAGGAGAAACCCCACTAAAAGCTGCAAAAGGCAAGGAAATGGATTCTCCCCTAGAGCCTCTGGAGTGTGCACTGCCTTCTGACACCTTGGTTTTGGCCCTGTGAAACTAATTGCAGACTTCTGACCTTCAGAGGTAGAAGAGAGTGAATGTATGTTGTTTTGAGCCAACCGGCTTGTGGTAATTTGTTACAGGGGCCATACGAAACTAATACAGATTTTACTGCCTGGAAGCGGGGTCCTGCTGTAACAAATACCTGAAAACACAGAGTAGCTTTGCATTTGGGGAAAGGATAGACTCTGGAAGAATTTTGAGAAGCATGACAGAAAGAGCCTAGATTGCTGTGAGTAGACTGTTAGGGGAAATATGGTTGTTAAAGACTCTGTCAGTGGGCTTCCCTGGTGGCGCAGTGGTTAAGAATCTGCCTGCCAATGCAGGGGACACGGGTTCGAGCCCTGGTCTGGGAGGGTCGCACATGCCGCGGAGCAACTAGGCCCGTGAGCCACAATTACTGAGCCTGCGCGTCTGGAGCCTGTGCTCCGCAGCAAGAGAGGCCGCGATAGTGAGAGGCCCGCGCACCGCGATGAAGAGTGGCCCCCGCTTGCCACAACTAGAGAAAGCCCTCGCACAGAAACGAAGACCCAACACAGCCATAAAAAAAAAAAAAAAAAAAGACTTACTGCCTGTTAAAAAAAATAATGATAAAATAAAAATTGTTGATGATTAAAAAAAAAAAAAAAGACTCTGTCAGTGATGGCTCAGATGGAAGTGAGGAGCACAGTAGAAAAGCCCACACAATCTTAGAGAATACCTAGATTGTCATAAACAGACTGTTGGCAAAAAATATGGATGTTAAAGGTGCTGCCGGTGAAGGTTCAGAGGAAATGAGGAGCATGTGATCAGAAGGGAGGAGGGTCCTTATTATATCATGGCAGAAAGCTTAGCTGAATTATGTCCTCCTGTTGTGAGGAAAGCAGAACTTGTGAGCAAGGCACTTGGATGTGTAGCTGAGGAGACTTCCAAGCAAAGTGCAGAGGATGCAGCCTGGTTTCTTCTTGCTGCTTATAGTAAAATTTGAGAGGTAACAGATAAATTGAGGGAAGAACTGTTAAGCACCAAGAATTGATGATTTGGGAAACTCTCGACCCATCCAGATTGCAAAAGATGCTAATTAGGAGAGTCACTGTCCAAAAAGCAGACTGTAGAGAGAAGGCCAAGGGTGTGGCTGGAGAGCCATTTGCTAGTGCTGAAGAGATGAGACGTGTCACCATGGATCCCCCCAGCCATTTCAGCGGAAGCCAAGAATAGAGATGGGAGACTCCAGGGAAGCTCTGTGGAAGAACCTCTTGTTTCATGGTGTGATTAATGTCCTTGACATACACAAGGGTTTTGAGAATGTTATATTAGCAGAAACACTGCCAGCTCAAACTGAAAGAGAGAGGGTGAAATGAAACAAGGCTGTCACCAAAATTCTAGAGGCCGGTAACAGGCTGATAAAACTACTCTGCTGCAAACACGTGCTACCCTTCAAGAAAAATGAAGATGGGGAAGCAGGGGGCAGGGTAGGGGCGGAAGCCTCAAGCCACAGAGGATAACTCCTGGGTCTTGAGACCTAATGGAGTTTGGCCAGTTGGATTTCAAAATTGCTTGGGGCTGGTGACTCTTTCTTCCTTCCATTCTCTCCCTTTTGAAATGGGAATGTCTACAGCTGTTATCCTGTGCCTGTCTCACAGTTGTATTTTGGGAGCAGGTAACTTGTTTTCTAATTTTACAAGTCCACAGATGGAGAGGAATTTTGCTCCAGGATGGATCACACCCAGAGTCTCACCCATACCTGTTTTAGATGATATACGTGATGAGATTTTGAGCTGATGATATTTAGACAAGATTTGTGGCTTGAGAGGATACTGTCATAGGTTGAGACTTAGGAGGATGCTAGGATGAGGTGACTATCTTTTCTCTGTTTTGATAGACGTGACTCTTTGAGGGCTGAGGGTTGGACTGTGGTTGACTAAAAAATGGTCTCCAAAGAGATTCAGGTTATAATCCCTGGAACTTGTGAATATTACCTTATATGGCTTTAAAGAAAACCTCAGTCCTCCTCTTTTTTGTCTCTCCTTTACTCTCACACTACTATCACACTCACAACACTTCTGACACCAGATGTGTGAGAGTTTTTCCCACACCAAGCAATTGTATGACACCAGATGAGTGTCCTACAATTCAACTCAATTCTGACACTATCTACCTGGAGACAGCATCAGATCCCATAAGACTGCCCGCCCCCCACCTTCCATCTCAGATGCCAATCAAAAGTCCACACTGTTACCTGTGCTTCTGACCAACCAGCTGTAAATTGGAGGTTCCCACAACGCTCCCCTTGGTTTTGATTAATTTGCCACAGTGACCCACAGAACTCAGGAAAACCGTTTACTTACTGCTTACCAGTTTATTATTAAAAATATGATAAAAGATACACACGAACATCAAGATGGAAGAGATGCATGGGGCAAGGTATATGGGAAGGGGCATGGAGCTCCCATGCCCTCTCGGGGCCCACCACTCTCCTAGCACGTCCATGTGTTCACCAACCTGGAAGCTCTCTAAACCCCAAACTACTGGGATTTTTATGGACACTTCATCATGCAGGCATGATTGATCACTAACTCCACTTCCAGCTCCTCTCCCATCTCTGGAGAATGAGGAGTGGATCTGAAAATTGATTTAAAAATTGATCATACCTACATGATGAAGCCACCATGAAAATCCTAATAGTGTGGGGCTCAGAGAGCTTCTAGGTTGGTGAACACATCCATGTGCCAGGAGGGTGAAGCTCCTCAACTCCATGGGGATAGAAACTCCCATGCTTGGGACTCTCCCAGCCTTTGCCTTATGTATCTCTTCATTTGGCTGTTCCTCTGTATCTTTATCATATCCTTTAATAAATGGTAAACATAAGTGTTGCCCTGAGTTCTGAGAGCTATTCTAGCAAGTAATTGAATCCAAGGGGGAGAAGGTCATGGGAATCACTGATCTGTTGTCACGTTGGACAGAAGTTGTGGGTAACCTGGGGACCAACTACTTGTGAGTGGCATCTGAAGTCTTGTGGGACTGAGCCCTTCACCTGTGGGATCAATGCCATCTCCAGGTAGATAGTGTTAGAATTGAGTTAAATTGTAGACACCCATCTGGTGTTGTGGAGAATTGCTTGGTGTGGGGAATAACCCCACACATCTGGTGTCAGAAGTGTTGTGAGTGTGGTAGTCATGTGAGAGCAGAGGAGAGACTCACAAGAGTGGTGTGGGTTTTCTATACAAGGGCAAAAGGGGCTTTACATGTGTGACTAAGTTAAGGATCTTGAGATGAGAAGATTATCATGGGTTACCAAGGTGGGCCCTAAATGTAATCACAAGTGGTCCTTGTAAGAAGCAGGCACAGGGACATTTGACTACAGAGAAGAAGGAAATGTGAAGGAAAATGCTACATTTCTGGCTTTGCAGGTGGAGGAAGGGACTACAAACCAAGGATGCAGCTCTGGAAGCTGCAAAAGGCAAAGAAACAGAGCCTCCAAAGGCAGTGCTGCCCACTGGCACCTTGATTTGGGGCCAGAGAAACTGATTTCAGACATCTGACCTCCAGAACTGTGAGAGAGTTATTCTGTATTTTTAGCCATCAACTTTGTGGTAATTTGTTATAGCAGCCATAGGAAACTAATACAGTGTTGTTCCGATCTTTATCATTACTGTTGTGTGCGTGTGTGCGTGCGTGCGTGCGTGTATGTGTTTTGTCTCATTTTATCAATTCCTAAGAGAGGACGGTTAAGCTCTCTCCAACCATGATTGTGAATTTTTCAACTTCTCCCTTCAGTTCTCAGTTTTTGTTTCGTGAGCTTGGAACCTCTATTGTTAGATACATACATAATTAGAATGGTCGTATCTTCCTGATGAATTATCTCTTTTATCGTTATAACATGCCCTTCATCTCTGGTGATACAGTAATACAGTTCAGGGGTCAGCCATGTCTTTGGGGGGAATTTACATGCAGATTTGGGAGGGGGCTCTCCCCTCTGTGGCTCCTTCTTTCCAGGATGGCCTCCCCCGATTTCTAGTTACTCTGCCAGCCTCAAACTCCATGCTCCGGTACCTAACTTTGTGTCTTAGGATACATTTGACTGTGTCTGTGACTGACTGTGGCTTCCTACTTGACTTTTAGTCACCCCAAGCTATTACAGATTGGTCAGTGCCTCCAGGGGAAAGTCACAGAAAAGAGGGATTTACATAGTGCACCTCCCTCCTCAAGAGTCAAATACCCTCCAGTTTCTGCCTGCTTTCTTTGCTCTCCAGTGTCTTAAAATAATGTATTTTTAAAATATTTTGTCTAGAGTTTATAACTGTTGTCTGTAAGAGGATTAGACTAATATAAGCTACTCTGTCATTGTTGAAACCAGAAACCCCCTTAATTACAGTACAATTTTTAAGAACTTCTAGAGTCCAAAAAAAAATTTTTTTTTAATGCAAACAGCTACCTTGGGAAATGAGGAAGAAAGAAGTTAAGCAGCTGGCTTGGACCCACTCCTCTTCCGATTAGTGGGGGACATTCCCAGGGAAAGAAAGACCAATGACCTGGTCTAATCTCCTTGTAAATATACTGACAACTGGATATTTTCTAGGAGGAGAGTGCTTATAAACTAAATTCTTTCAGCATGATGTCTCTGGTTTAGAATTGTTTATCATAAACAGACCTAGACTCTGGATTTATGACTGGAAAAGGTAATATTATAGTTGTACAACTATTGGGTATAAAATAGAGATGACCTACATTTAGATGACCTAAATGCCACTCCTCCCCCCCACCCCCACTGTGTGAGGTGCCCTGCAAACCTCATTAGAGACTTCATATATTATTCTGAGCCAGGGAGCACATGTCCAAGCAGGAAGGACAGAACCGGGAACCACCGGGGATGTCTCAGACTTCCCCCTGCTTTGCAGGTGCCTCTTGATTATTATATTCATAAATTTGTTACTGGCAAGTT
This sequence comes from Balaenoptera physalus, assembly GCF_965194825.1. Taxonomy (NCBI): domain Eukaryota; kingdom Metazoa; phylum Chordata; class Mammalia; order Artiodactyla; family Balaenopteridae; genus Balaenoptera; species Balaenoptera physalus. Next base: position 25,247,971 of record NC_138882.1, read on the forward strand.
CTCTGCCTCAGGTCAGTCCAGTTTCATCTGATCCTTTGTGTTAGCTCAGAAAATATTCATAGCAAATATTTGAATGGGGCCAATATCCTTATTACAAAAGCTCATATAAATTATTAAGAAAAGCATCGAGAAACCAAAAGATACATACACATGACTCAATAGGCAATTCACAAAAGAAAAAATGTAAACAAATATAGAAAAAGATTCATACTTCCTAGCAATCAATGTAATTTATAACAACATGGAGTTGTTCTTGTATTTTTTTAATCTTGAAAAATTAGCAAAGATGACACAAACAGATGGAGAGATAAAAGATGACACAAACAGATGGAGAGCTATACCATGTTCTTGGATTGGAAGAATCAACATTGTGAAAATGACTATACTACCCAAAGCAATCTACAGATTCAATGTAATCCCTATCAAATTACCAATGGCATTTTTTACAGAACTAGAACAAAAAAAAATCTTAAAATCTGTATGGAGACACAAAAGACCCCGAATAGCCAAAGCAATCTTGAGGGAAAAAAAGGAGCTGGAGGAATCAGACTCCCAGACTTCAGACTATACTACAAAGCTACAGTAGTCAAGACAATATGGTACTGGCACAAAAACAGAAATATAGATCAATGGAACACGATAGAAAACCCAGAGATAAACCAAGGCACTTTTGGTCAACTAATCTATGACAAAGGAGGCAAGAATATACAATGGAGAAAAGACAGTCTCTTCAATAAGTGATGCTGGGAAAACTGGGCAGCTACTTGTAAAAGAATGAAATTAGAACACTCCCTAACACCATACACAAAAATAAACTCAAAATGGATTAAAGACCTAAATGTAAGACCAGACACTATAAAACTCTTAGAGGAAAACACAGGAAGAACACTCTTTGACATAAATCACAGCAAGATCCTTTTTGACCCACATACTAGAGAAATGGAAATAAAAACAAAAATAAACAAATGGGACCTAATGAAACTTAAAAGCTTTTGCACAGCAAAGGAAACTCTAAACAAAACAAAAAGACAACCCTCAGAATGGGAGAAAATATTTGCAAATGAATCAGCGGACAAAGGATTAATCGCCAAAATATATAAACAGTTCATGCAGCTCAATATTAACAAAAAAAACACCCAATCAAAAAATAGGCAGAAGGAGGAGCTTCAAGATGGCAGAAGAGTAAGACGTGGAGATCATCTTCCTCCCCACAAATACATCAGAAATACATCTACATGTGGAACAACTCCTACAGAACACTTACTGAATGCTGGGAGAAGACCTCAGACCTCCCAAAAGGCAAGAAACTCCCCACGTAACTGCGTAGGGCAAAAGAAAAAAGAAAAAACAGAGACAAAATAATAGGGACGGGACCTGCACCAGTGGGAGGGACCTGTGAAGGAGGAAAGGTTTCCACACACTAGGAAGCCCCTTCACGGGCAGAGACTGCGGGTGGCAGAGCGGGGAAGCTTCGGAGCCACGGAGGAGAGTGCAGCAACAGGGGTGCGGAGGGCAAAGCGGAGAGATTCCCGCACAGAGGATCAGTGCTGACCAGCACTCACCAGCCCGAGAGGCTTGTCTGCTCACCTGCTGGGGCGGGCGGGGGCTGGGAGCTGAGGCTCGGGCTTCGGAGGTCAGACCCCAGGGAGAGGACTGGGGTTGGCTGTGTGAACACAGCCTGAAGGGGGCTAGTGCGCCACGGCTAGCTGGGAGGGAGTCCAGGAAAAGGTCTGGAACTGTTGAAGAGGAAAGAGACTTTTTCTTGCCTCTTTGTTTCCTGGTGCGTGAGGAGAGGGGATTAAAAGCGCCACTTAAAGGAGCTCCAGAGACGGGCGCGAGCCGCGGCTATCAGCGCGGACCCCAGAGACAGGCATGAGACACTAAGGCTCCTGCTGCTGCCACCAAGAAGCCTGTGTGCAAGCACAAGTCACTATCCACACCTCTCCTCCTGGGAGCCTGTGCAGCCCGCCACTGCCAGGGTCCCGTGATCCAGGGACAACTTCCCTGGGAGAACACACGGCGCGTCTCAGGCTGGTGCAATGTTACGCGGGCCTCTGTTGTGCAGGCTCGCCCCGCACTCCGTACCCCTCCCTCCCCCCGGCCTGAGTGAGCCAGAGCCCTGGAATCAGCTGCTCCTTTAACCCCGTCCTGTCTGAGAGAAGAACAGACGCCCTCAGGTGACCTACACGCAGAGGCAAGTCCAAATCCAAAGCTGAACCCCGGGAGCTGTACGAACAAAGAAGAGAAAGGGAAATCTCTGCCAGCACCCTCAGGAGCAGTGGATTAAATCTCCACAATCAACTTGAGGTACCTGCATCTGTGGAACACCTGAATAGACAACGAATCGTCCCAAATTGAGGAGGTGGACTTTGGGAGCAACGATATATAAATTTTTTTCCCTTCTTTTCTTTTTGTGAGTGTGTCTTCTGTGTGTGTCTTCTGTGAGTGCTTCTGTGTGTGATTTTGTCTGTATAGCTTTGCTTTTACCATTTGTCCTAGGGTTCTGTCTGTCCATTTTGTTTTGTTTTGTTTTGTTTTGTTTTTAGTATAGTTTTCAGTGTTTGTTATCACTGGTGGATTTGTTTTTTGGTTTGGCTATTCTCTCCTTTCTTTCTTTCTTTTTTTAAAAATTAATTTAAAAATTTTTTAATAATTATTTTTTGTTTTCTATTTTAATAACTTTTTTTTAAAAATCTTTTTCTTTCTTTCTTTCTTTTTTTCTCCCTTTTATTCTGAGCCATGGGGATGACAGGCTCTTGGTGCTCCAGCCAGGCGTCAGGGCTGTGCCTTTGAGGTGGGAGAGCCAAGTTCAGGACATTGGTCCACCAGAGACCTCCCAGCTCCACGTAATATCAAACGGCGAAAATCTCCCAGAGATCTCCATCTCAACACCAAGACCCAGCTCCACTCAACGACCAGCAAGCTACAGTGCTGGACACCCTATGCCAAACAACTAGCAAGACAGGAACACAACCCCACCCATTAGCAGAGAGGCTGCCTAAAATCATAATAAGGTCACAGACACCCCAAAACACACCACCAGACGTGGACCTGCCCACCAGAAAGACAAGATCCAGCCTCATCCACCAGAACACAGGCACTAGTCCCCTCCACCAGGAAGCCTACACAACCCACTGAACCAACCTTAGCCACTGGGGACAGACACCAAAAACAAGGGGAACTACGAACCTGCAGCCTGTGAAAAGGAGACCCCAAATACAGTAAGTTAAGCAAAAGGAGAAGACAGAGAAACACACAGCAGATGAAGGAGCAAGGCAAAAACCCACCAGACCTAACAAATGAAGAAGAAATAGGCAGTCTTCCTGAAAAGGAATTCAGAGTAATGATAGTAAAGACGATCCAAAATCTTGGAAATAGAATACAGAAAATACAAGAAACGTTTAACAAGGACCTAGAAGAACTAAAGAGGAACCAAGCAATGATGAACAACACAATAAATGAAATTTAAAATTCTCTAGAAGGGATCAATAGCAGAATCACTGAGGCAGAAGAACGGGTAAGGGACCCGGAAGATAAAATAGTGGAAATAACTACTGCAGAGCAGAATAAAGAAAAAAGAATGAAAAGAATTGAGGACAGTCTCAGAGACCTCTGGGACAACATTAAACACAACAACATTTGAATTATAGGGGTCCCAAGAAGAGAAAAAGAAAAGGTCTGAGAAAATATTTGAAGAGATTATAGTTGAAAACTTCCCTAATATGGGAAAGGAAATAGTTAATCAAGTCCAGGAAGCACAAAGAGTCCCATATAGGATAAATCAAGGAGAAACACGCCAAGACACATATTAACCAAACTATCAAAAATTAAAAACAAAAAAATATTAAAAGCAGCAAGGGAAAAACAACAAATAACACACAAGGGAATCCCCATAAGGTTAACAGCTGATCTTTCAGCAGAAATTCTGCAAGCCAGAAGGAGTGGCAGGACATATTTAAGGTGATGAAGGAGAAAAACCTACAACCAAGATTACTCTATGCAGCAAGGATCTCATTCAGATTTGACGGAGAAATTAAAAGCTTTACAGACAAGCAAAAGCTAAGAGAATTCAGCACCACCAAACCAGCTTTACAGCAAATGCTAAAGGAACTTCTCTAGTCAGGAAACACAAGACAAGGAAAAGACTTACAATAACAAACCCAAAACAATTAAGAAAATGGTAATAGGAACATATATATCGATAATTACCTTAAATGTAAATGGATGAAATGCTCCAAACAAAAGACGTAGACTGGCTGAATGGATACAAAAACAAGACCCGTATATATGCTGTCTGCAAGAGACCCACTTCAGACCTAGGGACACATACAGACTGAAAGTGAGGGGATGGAATAACATATTCCATGCAAATGGAAATCAAAAGAAAGCTGGAGTAGCAATTCTCATATCAGACAAAATAGACTTTAAAACAAAGACTATTACAAGAGACAAAGAAGGACACTACATAATGATCAAGGGCAATCCAAGAAGAAGAGATAAGAATTGTAAATATTTATGCACCCAACATAGAAGCACCTCAACACATAAGGCAAATACTAACAGCCATAAAAGGGGAAATAGACAGTAACACAATCATACTAGGGGACTTTAACACCCGCTTTCACCAATGGACAGATCATCCAAAATGAAAATAAATAAGGAAACACAAGCTTTAAATGATACATTAAACAAGATGGACTTAATTGATATTTATAGGACATTCCATCAAAAACAACGGAATACACTTTCCTCTCAAGTGCTCATGGAACATTCTCCAGGATAGATCATATCTTGGGTCAGAAATCAAACCTTGGTAAATTTAAGAAAATTGAAATCATATCAAGTATCTTTTCTGACCACAACGCTATGAGACTAGATATCAGTTACAGGAAAAAAATCTGTAAAAAATACAAACACATGGAGGCTAAACAACACACTACTTAATAACCAAGAGATCACTGAAAAAAACAAAGAGGAAATCAAAAAATACCTAGAAACAAATGACAATGAAAACACGACGACCCAAAACCTATGGCATGCAGCAAAAGCAGTTCTAAGAGGGAAGTCTATAGCAATACAATCCTACCTTAAGAAACAAGAAACACCTCAAACAAACAACCTAACCTTACACCTAAAGCAATTAGAGAAAGAAGAACAAAAAAACCCCAAAGTTAGCAGAAGGAAAGAAATCATAAAGATCAGATCAGAAATAAATGAAAAAGAAATGAAGGAAACGATAGTAAAGATCAATAAAGCTAAAAGCTGGTTCTTTGAGAAGATAAACAAAATTGATAAACCATTAGCCAGACTCATCAAGAAAAAAAGGGAGAAGACTCAAATCAATAGAATTAGAAATGAAAAAGGGGAAGTAACCACTGACACTGCAGAAATACAAAGGATCATGAAAGATTACTACAAGCAACTCTATGCCAATAAAATGGACAACCTGGAAGAAATGGACACATTCTTAGAAACACACAACCTTCCGAGACTGAACCAGGAAGAAATAGGAAATATGAACAGACCAATCACAAGCACTGAAATTGAAACTGTGATTAAAAATCTTCCAACAAACAAAAGCCCAGGGCCAGATGGCTTCACAGGCGAAATTCTATCAAACATTTAGAGAGGAGCTAACACCTATCCTTCTCAAACATAGGAAGAACACTCTTTGACATAAATCACAGCAAGATCCTTTTTGACCCACATACTAGAGAAATGGAAATAAAAACAAAAATAAACAAATGGGACCTAATGAAACTTAAAAGCTTTTGCACAGCAAAGGAAACCATAAACAAGACAAAAAGACAATGCTCAGAATGGGAGAAAATATTTGCAAATGAAGCAACTGATAAAGGATTAATCTCCAAAATTTACAAGCAGCTCATGCAGCTCAATATCAAAAAAACAAACAACCCAATCCAAAAAAGGGCAGAAGACCTAAATAGACATTTCTCCAAAGAAGATATACAGATTGCCAACAAATACATGAAAGAATGCTCAACATCATTAATCATTAGAGAAATGCAAATCAAAACTACAATGCGATATCATCTCACACCGGTCAGAATGGCCATCATCAAAAAATCTACAAACAATAAATGCTGGAGAGGGTGTGGAGAAAAGGGAACCCTCATACACTGTTGGTGGGAATGTAAATTGATACAGCCACTATGGAGAACAGTATGGAGGTTCCTTAAAAAACTAAAAATACAACTACCATACAACCCAGCAATCCCACTACTGGCCATATACCCAGAGAAAACCATAATTCAAAAAGACACATGAACCACAATGTTCATTGCAGCTCTATTTACAGTAGCCAGGACATGGAAGCAACCTAAGTGTCCATTGACAGATGAATGGATAAAGAAGATGTGGCACATATATACAATGGAATATTACTCAGCCATAAAAAGAAATGAAATTGAGTTATTTGTAGTGAGGTGGATGGACCTAGAGTCTGTCATACAGAGTGAAGTAAGTCAGAAAGAAAAAACAAATACCGTATGCTAACACATATATATTGAATCTAAAAAAAAAAAAAAAGGTCATGAAGAACCTAGGGGCAAGACGGGAATAAAGACACAGACCTACTAGAGAATGGACTTGAGGACATGGGGAGGGGGAAGGGTAAGCTGGGACAAAGTGTATATATGGACATATATACACTACCAAATGTAAAATAGATAGCTAGTGGGAAGCAGTCGCATAGCACAGGGAGATCAGCTCGGTGCTTTGTGACCAGCTAGAAGGGTGGGATAGGGAGGGTGGGAGGGAGGGAGATGCAAGAGGGAAGAGATATGGGGATATATGTATATGTATAATTAATTCACTTTGTTATAAAGAAGAAACTAACACATCATTGTAAAGCAATTATACTCCAATAAAAATGTTAAAAAAAAAAAAGGCAGAAGACCTAAATAGACATCTCTCCAAAGATGGCCAAGAAGCACATGAAAAGCTGCTCAACATCACTAATTATTAGAGAAATGCAAATCAAAACTACAATGAGGTATCACCTCACACGGGTTAGAATAGGCATCATCCGAAAATCTACAAACAACAAATGCTGGAGAGGGTGTGGAGAAAAGGGAACCCTCTTGCACTGTTGGTAGGAATGTAAACTGATATAGCCACTATGGAGAACAGTATGGAGGTTCCTTAAAAAACTAAAAATAGAATTACCATAAGACCCAGCAATCCCACTACTGGGCATATACCCAGAGAAAACCGTAATTCAAAAAGACACATGCACCCTAATGTTCACTGCAGCACCATTTACAATAGCCAGGTCATGGAAGCAACCTACATGCCCATTGACAGACAAATGGATAAAGAAGATGTGGTACATATATACAATGGAATATTACTCATCCATAAAAAGGAACGAAATTGGGTCATTTGTAGAGATGTGGATGGACCTAAAGACTGTCATACAGGGAGGGAGGGAGAAGCAAGAGGGAAGAGATATGGGAACATATTGTATATGTATAACTGATTCACTTTGTTATAAAGCAGAAGCTAACACACCATTGTAAGGCAATTATACTTCAATAAAGATGTTTAAAAAAAAAAAAAAAGACTGTCATACAGAGTGAAGTCAGTCAGAAAGAGAAAAAAAATATTGTATATTAATGTATATATGTGGAATCTAGAAAAATGGTACAGATGAACTGGTTTGCAAGGCAGAAATAGAGACAGAGATATAGAGAACAAACGTATGGACGCCAAGGGGGGAAAGTGGAGGGGTGGTGGTGTGATGAATTGGGAGATTGGGATTGACATATATACACTAATAGGCATAAAATAGATAACTAATAAGAACCTGCTGTATAAAAAAAAATAAAATTCAAAAAAAATTAGCAATTTTATAAAAATGGTAATTTCTAAAAATAGCCAGGGTAGAGGGAAGAGACAGTCTCATGCCTTGCTGGAGGGGAGGAAACCTTAATGCAAATCTTTTGAAAAGCAATTTCATAATATTCTTCAAAAGCGCCAATAATTTCATTTATGCAGATTTATCCTAAAGGAAATAATTCTAAATACAAAGAAATCTATGCCCTAAAATTTTTTTAAATTGGAAATAATCTAAAAAGTACAATAGTAAGTGAATGGTTAAACATAGTGTGATGTATCTATTCACTGGAATATTGTCCCACTATTTCAAATAATGTTTATGAAAACTACATAGTAATACATGAATATAATGCAATGTTAAGGGGAAAAAAGTAGGCTATAAAATGGTTCACATAATGTATTTTTTAAAAAGATTGGAAGGAAATGCACCAAAATGTTATCATTCATCATCATTGGGAGGTGAGACTATTCATTACTCTCTTCTCCTTTTCACTACTTAGAATTTAAAATTTTTCTTTAATGAATATGTATCGCTTTACCATAGAAACAAACGTTGTAAAGCCAGAGAAAATGATGAGTGTTGATTAGCATATCACAATCCAACATTACCATATGATTTAGGTGTGGAGGAAAACAAAGTGTAATGAAACTAAATATTGTCCAGACATATGCATGTTAAAAGGTAAGCTGAGGCACATTAACTTTTTTTTTTTAAAGAGTTTATTTGAGTCCACATTGATTTAATTGGGCAGCACCAAACCAAAGGTGATTAGGAGCTCTCAATGACAGGACCTAGGGGAGGGGTTTTACAGAGAAGAAGCAAAGCAAGGAAATTATTTGATTGGCCACAGTTTAAGCAGTTAGTTGCCTTATCTGAGAAAGCCTAGTTGACTGTTTGTGTTGGTGGTTCTTAAGTTTCATTTTCTCTGGTTCAAGTGCATCAACTCTGGCTTAGGTTTTGGTTTGCTTGCGTGGGGCACCAACGCATTAGAGCCAATTCAGTCTAATGGCCTCCTTGTTTGATTACCTGAACGTGCATCACACCTTTTCCCTCCACGTTCAGTAAAGTAATTCCTCCCTCAGTGGGCATGACTATTGGATAGCTACTACATTCCTTCCTAAACCAACACATGTAGAGTGGTACACACAACCAAAGAAAATAAGAAAGTGGTAGCCAGGCTATTAAAAAAAATGTTTGCCGAGTTGTCTACAAAGTATAATTTAATTTCATAAATCTTGTAAGAAAAACGACAAGGTGATATGCACATCCTAGAAATGGTTTAAAGAAACAAACATCAAAATGCTGCGCCCGTCCGCTTCATGCCATAGAAATATTGAACGAAGGTGGAGCCCTGAGAGAAAACGGCTTCAAGTGGTGGTTCTCCAAGTGCGATCTGCAGACCCCTAGGGTATGTGTGTGGGCAACATGGTTTTCATACTAATACTAAGATTTTATTATTACTCTTTCTCACTATGTTGACATGTGCACTGATGGAACAAAAGCAATGGCAGGTAAAACTTCTGGTGTCGGAGTGTAGAAGAACTCAGCAGCACCAAACAGTACTGGTAGTCATTACATCAGTCACTGCCACAAATTAGTAACTTTTTAAAAGTGCCAGATTCAACTGAGAACGTACAAAAGAAATCAGTAAAGGTTATCAATTTTATTTAATCTCTACCCTTGATTTATAATCCTTTTAATATTCTGTGTAGTGAAATGGGAAGCAGGCATCAAGCATTTCTGCTACACTCTGAAGTGTCTTGGTTGTCTCTATGAAAAGCACTTATGTGACTACACTTACACGTAAGCTGCACTAGCTGCTTTTTCTAGAGAACATCATTTTTGCTTGGAAGTATGATGGACAACTGAAAGTTATTCAGACTTATGTACCTGGCAGACATTTTCTTGAAAATGAACAAAGTGGGCCTGTCATTTCAAGGGAAACAAGTCATAGGAAGGTACTGATGGTATGTGTTGCTAATGACAAAATTTGAGCTTTCAAGTGAAAATGAGAATTCTAGAAAACTTGTATCTGCCATAGTGACTTTTTTTTTTTTTTAAAGAGATTGGAGTTTATTTATTTGTTTATTTATTTTTGGCTGTGTTGGGTCTTCGTTTCTGTGCGAGGACTTTCTCTAGTTGCGGCAAGCGGGGGCCACTCCTCATCGCGGTGCGCGGGCCTCCCACCATAGCGGCCTCTCTTGTTGCGGAGCACAGGCTCCAGACGCGCAGGCTCAGTAATTGTGGCTCACGGGCCTAGTTGCTCCGCGGCATGTGGGATCTTCCCAGACCAGGGCTCGAACCCGTGTCCCCTGCATTGGCAGGCAGATTCTCAACCACTGCGCCACCAGGGAAGCCCCTGCCATAGTGACTTTAATAGCTTCCCAGCACCTAAAGATGTTTTGGATGAGATTGGTGGTGACATTAAAAATTTGTGTTGTTTATATTGTAAAATGAAGTGTGTTAACATTTGGAAGATCTGCATAATTCAGTGAACCAATGTTTTTCTAAATGGTCAGTACATGATGTTATAAAATCATGCATGGGTAAAAGGATCCATTAAAGTTCAAGAGAGATCAATGGATTTTAATGTAACAGATACGAAAAGTTCATTGATATCATTTCAGACTCCACTCTGCAACTATAAGAAATTACAATTGTTAAATTTAGCATAGTATCAGAATAATCCACAATGATCTGAGAAGGCTATTGAAACACTCTTATGTTTTCCAACTTTAAATCTATGCAAGGTCAAATTTTCTTCGTATACTTCCGCCGAAGTGGCATATCACAAAAGACTGAATGCAGAAGCAGATGTGAGGATCCAGTTGTCTTCTTATAAACCAGACATTAAAGAAATATGTAAAAATGTTGTATTAGTTTTCTCTTGCTGTTATAAAAAATTACCACAAACTTAGTGGCTTAGTAACACATGCTTATTACCCTACAGTTCTGTAGGGCAAAAGTCCAGCACACGTCTTGCGGGACTAACAGGTGTTACAGGGCTGTGCTCCTTTTTTGAGGCTCTAATGGAGAATGTGTCTCCTTGCCTTTTCCAACTTGTTGAGGCCACGCTCTTTCCTTGGCTTGAGGTCTCTTTCCTCTATATTCAAAGCCAGCAACACTGCATTTCCCTCTGACTCTTCCTTAGTTGTTGCATCTCCTTCCGACCACAGCCAGGAAAGGTTCTGCACTTTTAAGGATTTGTGCGACTAAGCCCACCTGGACAATCCAGGAAAACTCCCCATCTCAGGGTCCTTAACCCTAGTCACATTTACAAAGTCCCTTTTGCCATTTGAAGTAACATATTCACAGGTTCTAGGGAATAGGGTATAGACTTCTTTGGGGGACATTATTCTACCTACCACAAATGTAAAACAGTGCCACTTTTCTCACTAATTTTTTTGGGTAACATATAGTTATTTTTCATTAAAATGTTATGTTGGGGCTTCCCCGGTGGCGCAGTGGTTGAGAATCTGCCTGCCAATGCAGGGGACACGGGTTCGAGCCCTGGTCTGGGAAGATCCCACATGCCGCAGAGCAACTAGGCCTGTGAGCCACAATTACTGAGCCTGCGCGTCTGGAGCCTGTGCTCCACAGCAAGAGAGGCCGCGATAATGAGAGGCCCGCGCACCGCAATGAAGAGTGGCCCCCACTTGCCACAACTAGAGAAAGCCCTCGCACAGAAACGAAGACCCAACACAGCCATAAATAAATAAATTAAATAAATAAATAAACCCAAAAAAAGTTTTAAAAAAATGTTATGTTAATATGTCATTGGTTATTACTTTAAAATGAATAAATTTTTTAAATTTCTCAGTTTTAATTTCTAATACCGTAAATATTGATAGATATAGTCCACATAAACAAAAGCTTTTTGGAGTCCTCAGTTTTAAGAGCATAAAGGGGTAGCAAAACCAAAAAGTTAGAAAATGTCTAGCTTAAATTATTGAAATGGTAAAAGCAGACATCATAGGAACTCCTTTAAAATAACACAAACATCGGGAATTCCCTGGTGGTCCAGTGGTTAGGACTCAGTGCTCTCACTGCCAGGGCCCCAGGTTCAATCCCTGGTTCAGGGAAATAAGACCCCGCAAGCTGCATGGTGCATAATAATAATAATAATAATAATAATAATAATAATAATAATAAAATAATAATAATAATACAAACATCCTCTGAGGAGAAATGAGCCATCCTAGCTATCATGCAGAGAAAATGATATAAATGTGAGTCATTAAGCGAATTGACATAATCTTTCAGACAATTGCTGGCAATTTCTAAACATACTGGCAAGAGCTGTTTCAGGGTGTCATTCAAGCATCCCTTCTCTCCACAGTGTCACCCATGACTGGCAATACTGCAGATCTGTTGCCAGCAACTGGCCCATGGCTGGGTTTCATAGCTGGCAGACTGGCTCTGTCCTGAAACCCTACTGGTGAGACTATCCAAACATGGTGTATCATGGAAAGTGGCTTTGCATGGCTCAAAGGGGAGGCAAAGAAACTGTTCCAGACTTGAAAACACAACAATCCAAAACCTATGGAACACAGCAAAAGCAGACTTGAGAGGGAAGTTTATAGCGATACAAGCCTACCTCAGGGAATAAGAAAGATCTCAAATAAACAATCTAAACTTATGCCTGAAAGAACTAGAAAAAAGAACACACAAAGCCCAAAGTTAGCAGAAGGAAAGAAATCGTAAAGGTCAGAGCAGAAAGAAATGAAACAGACACTTAAAAAACAAAAGAAAAGATGAATGAAACTAAGAGCTGGTTCTTTGAAAAAACCAATAAAATTGGTAAACCTTTAGCCAGACTCATCAAGAAAAACAGATTGAGGACCCAAATCAATAAAATCAGAAATGAAAGAGGAGAAGTTACAACTGACACCACAGAAATGCAAAAACTCATAAGAGATTACTATGAACAATTATATGCCAATGAAATGGACAACCAAGAAGAAATGGATACATTCCTAGAAACATACAATCTCCCAAGACTGAACCAGAAAGAAATAGAAAATATGAACAGACTAATTACCAGTAATGAAATTGAATCAGTAATTTTAAAAAAAAAAAACCTCCCGACAAACAAAAGTCCAGGACCAGACTGCTTCACAGATGAATTCTACCAAATATTTAAAGAAGAATTAATATCAAACTATTAATGTCAAACTATTCCAAAAAACTGAAGAGGAAAGAAAGTTCCCAACCTCATTTTATGAAGCCAGCATTTACCTGAAAGCAGACAAAGACACCACAAAAAAAGAAAATTACAGGCTAATATCACTGATGAACACAGATGCAAAAGTCTTTAAGGAAATATTAGCAAACCAAATTCAACAATACATTAAAGGGATCATACATATACCATGATCAAGTGGGATTTATCCCAGGGATGCAAGGATGGTTCATTATCTAAAATCAATCAATGTGATACACCACATTAACAAAATGAAGAATAAAAATCACAGTATCATCTCAATAGATGCAGAAAAAGCTTTTGACAAAATCCAACACCTCTTTATGATAAAAACTCTCAATAAAGCAGTTATAGAGGGAACATACCTCAACATAATAAAGGCTATATATGACAAACTAGCAGCCAACATTTTACTCAAGGGTGAAAAGCTGAAAGTGTTTCTCTAAAATCAGAAACAAGACAAGGATGCCCACTCTTACCACTTTTATTCAACATAATACTGGAAGTCCTAGCCACAGCAATCAGACAAGAAAAAGAAATAAAAGGAATCCAAACTGGAAAGGAAGAAGTAAAACTGTCACTGTTTTCAGATGACATGATACTATATATAGAAAATCCTAAAAACATCAACCAAAAAACTATTAGAAATAAGAAATAAATTTAGTGAAGTTGCAGGATACACAATTAATATACTGAAAGCTGTTGTATTTCTATACACTAATAATGAACTACCAGAAAATAAAATTAACTCATTATTGACTGGGGGATTTTTGCAGAAACTAATGCCTGTGGCAGGTGATTTTTATTCTGGCCAGCTAAAAATCAATTATGTTATTTCACTAACACTTAGAGGGTTTATTATATTCAATAGTTACACCTGACACACCTGTAAAGTCTTCTAATTTTCATGAAATGTTATCTTCAATCCACTCTTCTGTAGAAGCAAAGGAGCATTCTCCAGCACCATGAGTTTCATTTTCACTTTCCATATCAGAATCAATCACTAAGGTTTTTTGTCTTTTTTTGGCCTAATATTCACATCGTCTGAATCAGAACTATATTCTGAAGAACTATCACCTTCTGAGACACTAGTATATATGTCACTCGGACAATCAGAGAAAGTATCTGCATAAAATTCGCCGAAAAATTCTTCTTCACTCAAAATTTTGTGATGCGTCATGTTAGAAAATTTTACATTTATAATATACATAAGGTTGGAACAAAAACCTAATGGAGCAAAATGTGAATGATAACGACAATCATGAGTTCTATAATGAACCCTTGATCAATTTTAAGTTCTAACAACTTTGCACGGTGATGTTAGTTGTATCACTCTCTAAAAACGGATTAATACATCTCTGGTCAATAATGTGTTAAGAAGACAATCCCGTCTACAATTGCATCAAAAAGAATAAAATACCCAGGAATAAATCTAACCAAGGAGGTAAAAGACCTATACTTGGAAAACTATAAGACACTGATGAAAGAAACTGAAGATGACAAAGACAAACGGAAAGATATAACATGCTCATGGTTTGGAAGAATTAATATTGTTAAAATGCCCATACTCCCCAAGGCAATCTACAGAGTCCATTCAATCCCTATCAAAATATCCATGGTATTTTTCACAGAACTAGAACAAATAATTCTAAAATTTGTATGGAAACACAAAAGATCCTGAATAGCCAAAACAATCTTGAGAAAGAAGAACAAAGCTGGAGGTTATCACAATCCCTGATTTCAAACTATGTTATAAAGCTACAGTCATCAAAACAGTATGATACTGGCACAGACACATAGATCAATGGAACAGAATAGAGAACCCAGAAATAAACCCACCCTTATATGTCAATTTACCTATGACAAAGGAGGCAAGAATAAACAGTAGGGGAAAGACAGCCTTGTCAATAAATGGTGTTGGGAAAACTGGACAGCCACTTGGAAAAGAATCAAACTGGACCACTTTCTCACACTATACACAAAAATAAACTCAAAATGGATTAAAGTCTTAAATGTAAGACCTAAGTCATAGGTTTTATAAAACCATAAAACTCCTAGAAGAAAACATAGGCAGTAGGCTCTTTGACATTGGTCTTAGCATATTTTTTTGGATCTGTCTATTCAGGCAAGGGAAACAAAAGCAAAAATAAACAAATAGCACTACATCAAACTAAAAAGCTTTTGCATGGCAAAGGAAACCATCAACAAAATGAAAAGGCTGCCTGCTGAATGGGAGAAAGTATTTGCAAATCATATATCTGATAAGGAGTTAATATCCCAAATATACAAATATAATATATCCAAAATATACAACTCAACATCAGAAAAATGAATAACCCAATTAAAAAATGGGCAGAGGAGCTAAATAGACATTTTTCCAAAGAAGATATACAGATGACCAACACTCATGAAAAGATGTTAACATCACTAATCATCAGGGAAACGCAAATCAAAACCACAATGAGATATCACCTCACACCTGTCAGAATGGCTATTATCAAAAAGAGAAGAAATAATCAGTGTGGGCAAGGATGTGGAGAAAAGGGAACCCTTGTGCACTGGTGGTAGCAATGTAAATTGGTGCAGCCACTATGGAAAACAGTATGGAGGTTGCTCAAAAAATTAAAAATTATTTACACTTAGGTTGCTTCCCTATCTTGGCTATTGTAAACAATGCTACAATGAACATAGGGGTGGATATATCTTTTCGAAGTAATGTTTTCATTTTCTTTGGATAAATACCTAGGAGTGGAATTGCTGGACCATAGTTTTAATTTTTTGAGGAAACTTAAAATCCCCTGCACACCAAAACCTGAAGCAGAGGCCACCCCTTCTGGAACTGAGATCAGGCTCAGGAAGGCGCTTACTCATCCTTCACAAACGAGCATGTGAAAAGCAGCTGAGAGTGACAATCTCAAAGGAGAACCATGAAGGGAATTAATTCATCAAAGATTACTCAGCCACAGCCCAGCCGATGCACTGACATGGAAACTTATAAGTGGGCTAAAGAGGGCTGCTGCATCAGGTCAGACAGACTCTAGGTCTACACTTAATTCTGCCCCTCGTTATCCAAGGATATTTGGGAAACAGCTTTGTCTCTGTTGACTTCCATTTCCCCATATATAAAAGAGCAATAATAATGTTCCACCCCTCACAGAGTTGTTCTAATAGTTCAAGTTAAGACAAATAAAATGTAAAGCACATACAAATGGGATCCAAGAACTGTCCATTCCCTATTCCTCTTTTTCTTGCCTTAAAAAAGTTGACATGTCAGGAATCCGAGAAATGTATAGGTCCTGCTCTAGAGATGTTCACAGGAAGTGAGGGAGACAAGTGACTTGTCTGCAGTAGATGCTGTGCAAAGGAATGCTAGCAGAGAGAGCTGCACGTAGCTTAGTACAGCCAGTGGAGCAATGGTGCAAGGGGAATAGGGCTGGAACAGTGTTGTGCATTAAGCAAGCTTTGGTTTAGTTTCATGTGAGGGAGTCACAAAATAATAACGGCCTGTTGAACAAGATAAAATTGGTTTTCCCTCCCTGAGACAGAGTAAGGAGGTAAGCAATTCTAAGCTAGTGGCTCCACAATCATCAAAGACAGAGCTGATTCTCCATCCTCATGGTCGTCATGGTCCAAGATGGCTGCTTGAGCTCTGGTTATCACCTCCACGTTCCAGATAGCAAGAAGAATAAGAGTAAGGATGTACCTCTTCTCCTTCCATCCCATTAGCCAGAACTTACTCACACGGCTTCACCTAGAGTGACCCGTGGGATTTCTGAGTGGAGCGGTCCATGAGTAGTGGTCCACATGTCTGGGGCTCTGGGGAGAGGACTAAGTTGGAGATTCATCAACATAGAGGTGGCAGCTTGGGTCATGGGTGGATTCCCCAAGAAGAGTGTGCACAGTGAGAACAGAACTCCAGTGACGCCTGGAAGCAACAATGGGCAGAGGAGGTGAAGTCTGCCATGGAGAGAAATAAGGCGAGCACGGCATCAAGGAGAAAATTTTTCAGTCAATAGTGTTCAGTGGTAAAAGTGAGGCTACTTAGGAGTGATGTCATGGAAAATGGCAGACCAGGAGCTCCAAGAATCAGTACCTCCACTTAAGCAACCATTAAGCTGATAAAATCTGACAGAATCAGCTTTTCTGGAACTCTGGAATCTAATAATAAATAACTTAGAGCAACCAGGGAAGTGACTCATGAAGAAAGAGGCTGCTATTTCAGTAAGAAATTGTTGCAGCATTTTTGCTTACCCACCCACCATCTCCCATTCCCCAGCCCAGCAGCAGCCAGGGGGACAACAGCCTGAATCTGTTGTGGCTTGCTGGTGCCAGGGTGGGCAACACAGACCTTGTTCTCAAAAATGTGGCTGTACATGTTGGCCCAGCTGGCAGTTCCGTGAGGGTGCAGAGGCTGACATTTGCTTCACCCCCCTCAGACTAGAGCAGCTTCCCAGGTGGCGTCTTTTGAAAGGATTTAAAGACATACAGTACCCATAGTTGTCTGGGGCAAGGGGCGGCAGATGGGGTTAAGCAGCAGACAAACCAAAAAGCCTGGAAAGGGGAAGGCTGAGGAGGAAGATACTGGAAGAATAAGGGCTTTGAAGGGCTACTTCTTATATCAGGGAATCCAGACTACAACACACATGTCCCGGGCCAGACACATGCTCAGAAAAGACCTGAGAGGACCCTAGGCTTGCACTTTTGGCTGATCTTCCAAGCAAGCAGGAAATAAAGACTAAGGCAGAGTTGCAGGTGGCCTGGTTAAGTGCAGCAGGCGTACTCAGCTCAGGGCCAATCTACAAAGACCAGGAGAGGTTTCTTCTAATTTGGGGCAGTGGGGGGGGAACTCCAGGTATTTAAGGAAACCTGTGTCAAGTCAGTGGCTGACCAATGAGATAATGGAACAGAGACCTCAGTGACCACACATGATTGGAATACATTCTGCACGTGGAAGCAACCTAAATGTCCATCCACAGAGGAATGGATAAAGAAGATGTGGTACATATATACAATAGAATATTACTCAGCCATAAAAAAGAATGAAATAATGCCATTTGCAGCAACATGGATGGACCTAGAGATTATCATACTAAGTGAAGTCAGTCAGACAGAGAAAGACAAATATCACATGATATCACTTATATGTGGAATTTTAAAAGATGATACAAATGAGCTTATTTACAAAACAGAAACAGACTCACAGACTTTGAAAACAAACCTATGGTTACCAAAGGGGAAAGGGGATAAATTAGGAGTTTGAGATGAACAGATACACACTACTATATATAAAATGGATAATCAACAAGGACCTACTGTATAGCACAGGGAACTATACTCAATATTCTTTAATAACCTATATGGGAAAAGAATCTGAAAAAGAGTGGATATATGTATATGTATAGCTGAATCACTTTGCTGTACACCTGAAACTAACACAACATTGTAAATCAACTATACCCCAACATAAAATAAAAATTAAATTAAAAAAAGGAATACAGTCTGCAAAAATAGTTTGGAAATGTCACTAAACAAATGGATGATTGTAACCCTTAACAAGCAATAACGGCAAACCTTGCCAAGGGGTACAGTATCTGATTTCCAGAGCTGCCACAATATTCAAATTGTCTAGTTGTCAACAAAAAATTACAAGGCATACAAAGAAAAAGTATGACTCATTCACAGGAAAAAGAATTTGGCCGAAACCATCTCCAAGGAAGCCCAGAAATTGGACTTGTTAAGACAAAGACTTAAATGAACTGTCTTAAATATGCTCAAATAGCTCAAGGAAACTGTGGACATAGAACTAAAGGAAACCAGAGAACAATCAATGTATAAACGAATAGAAGATATCAACAAAGAGACAGAAATTATAAAAAGGAACCAAACAGAAATAATTCTGGAGCTGAAACGTACAATAACTAAAATGAAAAATTTGAAAAGCTCAATAAAATTGACAAACCTTTAGCTAGACTGATAAAAAAGAGAAAAGGTATAATTAAATAATTAAAATCAGAATGACAGTGGGGACATCATTATGACCCTTGCAGAAAAAAAAGAATTATAAGGGCATACTATGAACAATTATACACCAACAAATTAGATAATCTACAGAAAATGGACAAATTCCTAGAAACACACAAATTACCAAAACTGACTCAAGAATAAATAGGAAATCTGAACAAACCTATAAAAAGTAAAGAGATTGAAGTAAGAGATCGAATCAGTGATCAAAAATCTCTCCAAAGGCAGGATCAGATGGCTTCTCTGGGTGAATTCTACAAAACCTTTAAAGAAGAATTAACACCTAATCCTTCTCAAACTCTACCAGGAAATAGAAGAGAGAATACTTCCTAAACTCATTTTACGAGTCTTTATGCTCCACATTAGGGGCTGAAATTCAACCTCTCAATAAAGTACAATACTGAAAGTTCCCAAAACAACGACAAACCTGGCTGGGCAGTCCTTTCTTGGGGATTCTGCAGAGATGACTCATACATCAGTTGAGTTTGTGACCCTCAAGGATCTTTACATTTTAAAGAACCTATTATTTAATCATTGTTTCTGTTACTTGTAATTCATTTCTCTAATTTATCGAAGGTCATTATTTGGATCATTATTTTGTCTGTCAAAATGCTGACCTGCCCCATTTCCATCATGGGTTAATTTTCATTTAAATAGCTCTTTTTAAAATTTGTTTTTTCACGTTTATCTATAGCCCAATGATTTTTGACAAGGGGGCCAAGACCATTCCCTGGGGGAAAGAACAGTCTCTGCAACAAATGGTGCTGGGACAACTGGATAACCACATGCCAGAGAATGAAGCTGGACCCGGACCTCACACCATATACAATAGTTAACTCAAAATGTATCAACAATCTAAATGTAAGTGTTAAAACCATAACACTCTTAGACGAAAACACAGAGGTAAATCTTCATGACTTTGGATTTGACAATAGATTCTTGACTATGACACCAAATGCACAAGCAATAAAAGAAAAAATTGATAAACTGGACTTCATCAAAATTAAAGCCATGTATGCGTTAAAGGACATTATCAGAAAGTGAAAAGACAACCTACAAAATGGGAGAAAATATTTGCAAATCATATATCTGATGGGGTCTGATATCCAGAATATATAAAGAACCACTTACAACAACAAAAAGATAACCCAATTAGAAATGGGCAAAGGACTTGAATAGACATTTGTCTGAAGATATACAAATGGTCAACAAGCACAGGAAAGACAATCAACATCACTAGTTAACAGGGAGATCCAAACCAAAACCTTCATACCCATTAGGAAGGCAATAAATAATAATTTTAAAATTTAATGGAAAATAACAAGTGATGGAGAATGTGGAGAAATTGGAACCCTCTGTTCATTGTTGGTAGGAGTGTAAAATGGTTCAGGCTCTGTGAAAAACCATTTGATGGTTCCTCAAAAAGTTAAAAATAGAATTTCCATATGATCTAGCAATTCAACTCCTAGGTATGTACCCCAAAGAAATGAAAACAAGTACTCAGACAAATATATGTACACACATGTCTACAGCAGCACTACTGACAATAGCCAAAAGGTGGAAACAGCACACAGGCCCATCAGTGGATGAACAGATAAACAAATTGTGGTTTATACATGCAATGGAATATTATTCAGCCATAAAAAGGAATGAAGTGGTGCTCTCACTCCCTCTTGCGAGAACACCAGAATCACAACTGGCTGCTGGACAATCATCGACAGGAAGACACTGGACTTCACCAAGGAGGATACCCCACGTCCAAGGACAGAGGAGAAGCCACAGTGAGACAGTAGGAGGGGCGCAATCAGAGTAAAATCAAATCCCATAACTGCTGGGTGGGTGACTCACAGACTGGCGAACACTTATACCACAGAAGTCCACCCACTGGAGTGAAGGTTCTGAGCCCCACGTCAGGCTTCCCAACCTGGGGGTCCGGCAACGGGAGGAGGAATTCCTAGAGAATCAGACTTTGAAGCCTAGTGGGAATTGATTGCAGGACTTCGACAGGACTGGGGGAAACAGAGACCCCACTCTTGGAGGGCGCACATGGAATAGCGTGCGCATCAGGACCCGGGGGAAGGAGCAGTGACCCTGGGGGAGACTGAACCAGACCTACCTGCTAGTGTTGGAGGGTCTCCTGCAGAGGCGGGGGCTGGCTCTGTTTCACCGTGGGGACAAGGACACTGGCAGCCGAGGTTCTGGGAAGTACTCCTTGGCGTGAGCATACCCAGAGTCTGCCATTAGCCCCACCAAAGAGCCCAGGTAGGCTCCAGTGTTGGGTTGCCTCAGGCAAAACAACTAACAGGGAGGGAACCCAGCCCCACGCATCAACAGTCAAGTGGATTAAAGTTTTACGGACCTCTGACCACCACAGCAACAGTCAGCTCTACCCACCACCAGTCCCTCCCATCAAGCCTCTTAGATAGCCTCAAACACCAGAGGGCAGACAGCAGAAGCAAGAAAAACTACAATCCTGCAGCCTGTGGAACAAAAACCACATTTACAGAAAGATAGACAAGATGAAAAGGCAGAGGGCTATATACCAGATGAAGGAACAAGAAAAAACCCCAGAAAAACAACGAAATGAAGTGGAGATAGGCAACCTTCCAGAAAAAGAATTCAGAATAATGATAGTGAAGATGATCCAGGACCTCGGAATAAGAATGGAGGCAAAGATCGAGAAGATGCAAGAAATGATTAACAAAGACCTAGAAGAATTAAAGAACAAACAAACAGAGATGACCAATACAATAACTGAAATGAAAACTACACTAGAAGGAATCAATAGCAGAATAACTGAGGCAGAAGAACGGATAAGTGACCTGGAAGACAGAATGGTGGAATTCACTGCTGTGGAACAGACTAAAGAAAAAAGAATGAAAAGAAATGAAGACAGCCTAAGAGACCTCTGGAACAACATTAAACACAACAACATTCACATTATAGGGGTCCCAGAAGGAGAAGAGAGAGAGAAAGGACCAGAGAAAATATTTCAAGAGATTATAGTCAAAGACTTCCCTAACATGGGAAAGGAAATAGCCACCCAAGTCCAGGAAGCGCAGAGAGTCCCATACAGGATAAGCCCAAGGAGAAACACACCGAGACACATAGTAATCAAAGTGGCAAAAATTAAAGACAAAGAAAAATTATTGAAAGCAGCAAGGGAAAAATGACAAATAACATACAAGGGAACTCCCATAAGGTTAACAGCTGATTTCTCAGCAGAAACTCTACAAGCCAGAAGGGAGTGGCATGATATACTTAAAGTGATGAAAGGGAAGAACCTACAACCAAGATTACTCTACCCGGCAAGGATCTCATTTAGATTTGATGGAGAAATCAAAAGCTTTACAGACAAGCAAAAGCTAAGAGAATTCAGCACCACCAAACCAGCTCTACAGCAAATGCTAAAGGAACTTCTCTAAGTGGGAAACACAACAGAAGAAAAGGACCTACAAAAACAAACCCAAAACAATTAAGAAAATGGCCATAGGAACAAACATATCGATAATTACCTTAAACGTGAATGGATTAAATGCTCCAACCAAAAGACACAGGCTTGCTGAATGGATACAAAGACAAGACCCATCTATATGCTGTCTACAAGAGACCCACTTCAGACCTAGGGACACATACAGACTGAAAGTGAGGGGATGGAAAAAGATATTCCATGCAAATGGAAATCAAAAGAAAGCTGGAGTAGCTATACTCATATCAGGTAAAATAGACTTTAAAATAAAGAATGTTACAAGAGACAAGGAAGGACACTACATAATGATCAAGGGATCAATCCAAGAAGAAGATATAACAATTATAAATATATATGCACCCAACATAGGAGCACCTCAATACATGAGGCAACTGCTAACAGCTATAAAAGAGGAAATTGACAGTAACACAAAAATAGTGGGGGACTTTAACACGTCACTTACACCAATGGACAGATCATCCAAAATGAAAATAAATAAGGAAACAGAAGCTTTAAATGACACAATAGACCAGATAGATTTAATTGATATTTATAGGACATTCCATCCAAAAACAGCAGATTACACGTTCTTCTCAAGTGCGCACGGAACATTCTCCAGGATAGATCACATCTTGGGTCACAAATCAAGCCTCAGTAAATTTAAGAAAATTGAAATCATATCAAGCATCTTTTCTGACCACAACGCTATGAGATTAGAAATGAATTACAGGGAAAAAAACGTAAAGAACACAAACACATGGAGGCTAAACAATACGTTACTAAATAACCAAGAGATCACTGAAGAAATCAAAGGGGAAATCAAAAAATACCTAGAGACAAATGACAATGAAAACACGACGACCTAAAACCTATGGGATGCAGCAAAAGCAGTTCTAAGAGGGAAGTTTATAGCTATACAAGCCTACCTAAAGAAGCAAGAAAAATCTCAAGTAAACAATCTAACCTTACACCTAAAGAAACTAGAGAAAGAAGAACAAACAAAACCCAAAGTTAGCAGAAGGAAAGAAATCATAAAGATCAGAGCGGAAATAAATGAAACAGAAACAAAGAAAACAATAGCAAAGATCAATAAAACTAAAAGCTGGTTTTTGAGAAGATAAACAAAATTGATAAGCCATTAGCCAGACTCATCAAGAAAAAGAGGGAGAGGACTCAAATCAATAAAATCAGAAATGAAAAAGGAGAAGTTACAACAGACACCACAGAAATACAAAGCATCCTAAGAGACTACTACAAGCAACTCTATGCCAATAAAATGGACAACCTGGAAGAAATGGACAAATTCTTAGAAAGGTATAACCTTCCAAGACTGAACCAGGAAGAAACAGAAAATATGAACAGACCAATCACAAGTAAGGAAATTGAAACTGTGATTAAAAATCTTCCAACAAACAAAAGTCCAGGACCAGATGGCTTCACAGGTGAATTCTATCAAACATTTAGAGAAGAGCTAACACCCATCCTTCTCAAACTCTTCCAAAAAATTGAAGAGGAAGGAACACTCCCAAACTCATTCTATGAGGCCACCATCACCCTGATACCAAAAACAGACAAAGACACTACAAAAAAAGAAAATTACAGACCAATATCACTGATGAATATAGATGCAAAAATCCTCAACAAAATACTGGCAAACAGAATCCAACAACACATTAAAAGTATCATACACCACGATCAAGTGGGATTTATCCCAGGGATGCAAGGATTCTTCAATATACGCAAATCAATCAATGTGATACACCATATTAACAAATTGAAGAATAAAAACCATATGATCATCTCAATAGATGCAGAAAAAGCTTTTGACAAAATTCAACACCCATTTATGATAAAAAGTCTCCAGAAAGTGGGCACAGAGGGAACCTACCTCAACATAATAAAGGCCATATATGACAAACCCACAGCAAACATCATTCTCAATGGTGAAAAACTGAAAGCATTTCCTCTAAGATCAGGAACGAGACAAGGATGTCCACTCTCACCACTATTATTCAACATAGTTCTGGAAGTCCTAGCCACGGCAATCAGAGAAGAAAAAGAAATAAAAGAAATACAAATTGGAAAAGAAGAAGTAAAACTGTCACTGTTTGCAGATGACATGATACTATACATAGGGAATCCTGAAACTGTCACCAGAAAACTGCTAGAGCTAATTAATGAATTTGGAAATGTTGCAGGATACAAAATTAATGCACAGAAATCTCTTGCATTCCTATACACTAATGATGAAAAATCTGAAAGAGAAATTACGGGAACACTCCCATTTACCATTGCAACAAAGAGAATAAAATACCTGGGAATAAACCTACCTAGGGAGACAAAAGACCCGTATGCATAAAACTATAAGACACTGATGAAAGAAATTAAAGATGATACCAACAGATGGAGAGGTATACCATGTTCTTGGATTGGAAGAATCAATATTGTGAAAATGACTATACTACCCAAAGCAATCTACAGATTCAATGCAATCCCTATCAAATTACCAACGGCATTTTTTACGGAACTAGAACAAATCATCTTAAAATTTGTATGGAGACACAAAAGACCCCGAATAGCCAAAGCAGTCTTGAGGGAAAAAAACGGAGCTGGAGGAATCAGACTCCCTGACTTCAGACTATACTACAAAGCTACAGTAATCAAGACAATATGATACTGGCACAAAAACAGAAACATAGATCAATGGAACAAGATAGAAAGCCCAGAGATAAACCCACGCACCTATGGCCAACTAATCTATGACAAAGGAGGCAAAGATATACAATGGAGAAAAGACAGTCTCTTCAATAAGTGGTGCTGGGAAAACTGGACAGCTACATGTAAAAGAATGAAATTAGAATACTCCTTAACACCATAGACAAAAATAAACTCAAAATGGATTAGAGACCTAAATGTAAGACTGGACACTATAAAACTCTTAGAGGAAAACATAGGAAGAACACTCTTTGACATAAATCACAGCAAGATCTTTTTTGATCCACCTCCTAGAGTAATGGAAATAAAAACAAAAATAAACAAATGGGACCTAATGAAACTTCAAAGCTTTTGCACAGCAAAGGAAACCATAAACAAGACGAAAAGACAACCCTCAGAATGGGAGAAAATATTTGCAAATGAATCAACGGACAAAGGATTAGTCTCCAAAATATATAAACAGCTCATTCAGCTCAATATTAAAGAAACAAACACCCCAATCCAAACATGGGCAGAAGACCTAAATAGACATTTCTCCAAAGAAGACATGCAGACGGCCACGAAGCATATGAAAAGATGCTCAACATCATTAATTATTAGAGAAATGCAAATCAAAACTACAATGAGGTATCACCTCACACCAGTTAGCATGGGCATCATCAGAAAATCTACAAACAACAAATGCTGGAGAGGGTGTGGAGAAAAAGGAACCCTCTTGCACTGTTGGTGGGAATGTAAATTGATACAGCCACTATGGAGAACAGTATGGAGGTTCCTTAAAAAACTAAAAATAGAATTACCATATGACCCAGCAATCCCACTACTGGGCATATACCCAGAGAAAACCGTAATTCAAAAAGACACATGCACCCCAATGTTCATTGCAGCACTATTTACAATAGCCAGGTCATGGAAGCAACCTAAATGCCCATCAACAGACGAATGGATAAAGAAGATGTGGTACATAATACTACGGAATATTACTCAGCCATAAAAAGGAACGAAATTGAGTCATTTGTTGAGACGTGGATGGATCTAGAGACTGTCATACAGAGTGAAGTAAGTCAGAAAGAGAAAAACAAATATCGTATATTAATGCATGTATGTGGAACCTAGAAAAATGGTACAGATGAACCGGGTTGCAGGGCAGAAGTTGAGACACAGATGTAGAGAACAAACGTATGGACACCAAGGAGGGAAAACTGTGGTGGGGTGGGGATGGTGGTGTGCTGAATTGGGCGATTGGGGTTGACATGTATAAAGTGATGTGTATAAAACTGATGACTGATTAAAAAAAATTTAAAAATTAAAAAATAAATAAAAAAAGGAATGAAGTGCTGATACATGCCACAATGTGGATGAACCTTGAAAACATTTATGCTAAGTGAAAGAAGCCAGATACAAAAGGTCACATATTGTTATGATTCCATTTATATGAAATATCTAAAAGAGGTAAGTAGGTCGCCAGGGACTGAGGAGAGAAAGAGATGTGAAGAAACTGTTTAAATGGGTAGGAGATTTTATTTTGGAGTGATGGAAATGTTTCAGAATTAGATAGAGGTGGTTGGGATTGTACCATACCGTGAAGTACTAAATGCCATTGAACTGCACACTTTAAAATGGTTATGTTGTGTGAATTTCACCTTTTTAAAGTGAAGCCACTCAGAAATATCAGATTATTGACAACTCACCCCTTGGACTCCAAATCCTGGAAACAACGTTCCAGGTCAATTCTCAGGTCATGGGTAGCAATTTCATCCCTGTTCAATTTTATCCCTGTTCAATTTTACCTGGTAGTTTTGAAGCTCTAGAATACAGACCAGGAAAACTCTCAAGATGTTAGCTCACCCCAGGCCACTAGTGCTCCCTTATTGTGAGTAAATCCCGGGGGTGGGGTGGGGGGGTTGGAATGCGGGGACCTTAAACTACAAGACAGGAGACTGTCCCCGAAGCAAATGCGCTACCGCCCTATGGTGCTGCTGCCAAGGCCTTCTTACATTACAGGCCCAGCCTCCACTCACTCTAAGGTCAGTGCTCAGTCCAACGTCAGGTCCACTCCGGGGTCCCTGCGGCGCAGAGAGGTAGGCCCGGCCCCTCTCGCGCCCCTTGCCTTTCCAGGGCCGCGCCTCCGGTCGGGGCCCCGACGTGGACCCGGGAGCGTCGCGTCGCCGACGGGGCGGGGCCGGGGCGGGCCGGGGGCGGGGTCTGCGCCGGCGCCGGGTCCGGCGGGCGCTTTGCCAGCTGCGTAAACACTGACGGAGCGCCGCGGCGGAGCAGGTGAGTGGGCTGGAACGCGCGTGCGGGTCGCGGCCCGGTCTCCCGCGGCTCGAAGGGCACGGGGTGGAGCCGCAACCCGCTTGCCGGGCCCTGCCCTCCGCACGCCGTTTGCGGCGGCCGGTCGTGGCCCCTTGGCGGGTTCCTGGGCTGCGGCCCCAGCGGCCGGGGAGGGGAGGGCGCCGGGACAGCGGCTATGGGGGCCGGCCCGGAACTGGGGAGTGGAAGGAGCGCGGGGAGGGGCCCCAGGCCTTGGGCCTTCAGCAGGGCCCGGTCCACCCGGCCGCCGGAGCCCCCGCCGGGGTGGGCGCGGTGCGAGCTGTTAAAGGGCCGGGGCATTTAAAGGAGCAGTGCACGTGGGTCTCGAAGGCGTGCGGACGCGGCATTGTGTTCCTCTCTCCTGGCTGGCACCTAATGGGCGCCCAGTCCTGCCTGCCTGTGGCACCCGGCCCGGGCACTGCTTGGAGGGGGCTGGAGGGGAGGCGGAGGTCTTCCCGCGTACGTGAGGAACAGGACCTCAGGTCCGGGCTTGGAGACCCCAGTTTCGTTATCAGCGGTATTTGGCCGTTTTATCAGGCATTTACAGCTGCGAGGAGACTCGCAGAATCTAGCTTTTGAAGCTGAAGAAGCCCGAAACAGAAGCTAGTTCCCATCCCAAATTTTATCAGTGAAGAAACTCAGCCTACAGAGCTAAAGTGACTTTGTTCAAGGTCACGCAGGTCGGATATATGAGAGCGAGGCTTAGAACCCGTTGTCCTGGACTCTAGTTCTGTTGTCCAGCCCTGGGACTAGACCTCAGCCCTCTGACAGTTGGATGAAATGCCCCCGTCTGTGACTTAATGAGTATTCCCTTTTTACGGTACGAACTGTGGATTGGTGCAGTACCTGCATCCTCATTTCCAGACGGAGAACCTGAGGGGCATCCATCCCATCCAGAACGATTGCAGAGCCAACTTGACCCAAAATTGACAGCTTGGGTTGCCAGCCTGTCCTGAGAGTAACTGATCGGTACAGACCCCGGCTTCCGGTATGGATGCCCCTGACTTCTACATAGACCCCATTCTGTAGACACCTGAGTCTCCAAGGGCTTCAGCCAAGACCTTTGGCAGTAGTTACAAGGCTTCGTATAAGCTGCTTCTGGTGTGTGAGCCTCAGGTTCCCCTCTGTGTGAATGTGGCTGTGTGGGACAGGGAAATGTGTTAGCAGCGGTGTTTTCTGAGCCCGGCTGGTGAAAGGGCCTCGGGTCCTGTCTCCAGCTCAGAGTTGCAGCTTCAGCCACCCATCAGGCAGGCCATCCAGGTTTGTGCCCTGGGTGTGCGAGGGGGAGCATTCAGGGCAGAGGCTGGAGGTGGGGGGGCTTGGTGGAATGTTGCTGTGGAGTGGGATGGACGTTGTGTCAGGTTTTTAGGAAAAATTCTGTATCGTTTGGTGTTGAAGTATCCGTGCACCAAGTCTAGAGTCTGACATGTGCATGCATGGGAGGTGAATGCCCTGAGCCTGTCTGTTTGAGGAGGAGGAGGACAAGGAAGAGCGTGGCCAGGGGCTGCCGCTCAGATGTGCCTGGGGGCCCGTCGCCCCTCTCCCCCAGCTCCTCTGTGGCTACTCACAGCCCCGCTGCACCCCCGGGCTTTGCCAAATGAGAGGCTCCCACCTACCTTGGCCTCTCTCTAAGTCACTGATGATAATAATGACAATAACATAACTTATGTTTGTCATATACAATAAAAAGCCATTTTGTACAGTAGTTGTCACAGTTGTCTTAAGAGCGTCAGTCACACTGAAGCCATTCTTAGTTTTACCCTTTTACAGAAGGGGAAACTGAGGTTCAGGGAGACAAGCGGCTTGTCCTATTGTGTGGCTTCCGTTGACTGTGAGCACCAGGATTTGAACCCAGCTGGCTGTGTCTCCTTCATCTTTTGAGTGTTTGCACAGCAGGCTTCCCACACTCACGCCCTACCCATGTCACTGCACTACCGCCCAGTACATTGTTATGTGGTCTCCATTAGCAGCTACCTGGCAAAGCAAAAAAAAAAAAAAAAAAAAAATTTTTTATAAAGAAACCAAAGCAGTGTGTGTGTAGGTCACATTATGTTTCTATTGAAGACATGTTTGGCTGTTTTTCAGCTGTTGATTTGACTTTTAGACACTGTTTAGTTGGGGACTGGCAAGACAACAAATGTTTCTGCCAGTACTTCCACCTGTTCCTGGACTGCAGCAGCTGGGGGTGGGGCTGGGGGTGGAATACAGGGGCTCTGAGGCTGGCACACCCTCCACACTTGCCCCTGGCCAGGGCCTGAGAGGTTCTCCGCACCTTGAGCTGGCTGGATCTGACAGGGGCTTCAAGCCCTGTGTAGTCAGTGTTGGCTTCTTGACCTGGAGGTGGTGAGGCTGCTGTGTTATTACAGTCTGGGGAAAAGTAATTTCAAATTGATCCTCAGGGAGAACCAGATGTGAGGGAGGGAGATCATTTCTGTCCAGTTTCTTCGTTGCCTGGGAGAATGGGTTGCTCATTTGTCTTTGCTAAAATACAGTCTTCTGGAGCAGTGGGAAGAAAAATTAAAGGGTGCTTGCTTTCTGCGGTATCCTATCTGCTGAGACATATCCTGACCTCATCTGTGTTTTGCAGGCTACCTGTGTGACTATGGCCCTGGGCCACTGAGTATGTGACCCTCACAAGTACTTTGAGCAGCAGGGAAGAGCTCCTTGTTGGTAATTTGGAGACCTGAGCTGTAACTGTGGATTCTGGTCATGGGCCCTTAACCTTTTGTCCTTTTGTCCCTCTGGGCTTCAGTTTCCCTAAATGGAAAATGGGGTGCTGACCGGATGGCCTTTAAGGTCCTTGCCAGCTCTGACATCAGTCTACGGACTTGCCCTTTTGTTTGAAAGAATGTTCACATTGCCAGCGTGCCCTGGGCTGGGGCTAAAGTGGAAACACCCAGGGCCTGGATGAGGCGTGACCTTGGTGCTCGACTCGTGTGTCTGGTGGCTTTAGCAGATCGTAGCTTTCCAAGAGGGTCATCAACAGGCTTCTGTTATCCTTTCTCACTGAGTCCCCTGCCTTTATTTCATCTTCATTATAACTGCCGTTTATTGAGCTTTGTGCCAGACACTTTACACATGATCTCTAGTTTTTACAGTAATCTTGCAAAGTGTGCCTATCCTGCTTTTTACAGAAGGGGACAGGGGCCATGTGAAGTGGCCCGAATGTGCGGGCCACTTGTCGCAGCGTGTGGTTTGCATCAGTCAGCTAGCTGATTTGAACTCTGTCCGTTTCTAAGGCTCAGCTTTTGACCACTGGCTTACTATTCTCATTAAAACAAACAAACAAACAAACAAAAACCCACAATTTTTTCTGGGCCCTACTCAACGGTGGCTACCTTCACAGCTTCCCTCTGCCACTTCCAAGCCACCCCTTTTCCAGGCTCCTTCAGGAAATGAGAGAAAATGTTTCCTGGGAACTTCTGAGTAGGAAAGGGCAGACAGAGGTAAATCTAGAGCCTGGGTCAAGGTTTCAGGAGGCCCCATAGGGTCGCCTGGGGCCTGTGACTTGGGAGGGCGGAGTGGGACTTCAGGGCCTCCCTGTGGGACTCAGGCCCTGGCTCCGGCCGAGGCCACCTCCCTGTGCTGGGGAGAGCCATCTGGCAAGTGATGTGCATCAGAGTACGGGCAGGGTGGATGGACAGGTGGATGAAGGTCAGCCAGGGCCAGTACATGGTCAGGGGGAGACAGGCAGGCAAGCTGTGGGAATTTCTAAGGGAATTTCCTCAGCTCAGCTCAGGAAATTCTTCCCTGGTATGAGGGAAGGCAGGGAACACCCCAGGGGTCATGCGAGCTCTGTGAAGTAGCCGTGTGACCATAGAAAGAGGCCCATTTAAAACCAATGCCACCCTCTTTGAGGGGAGCACTGAAAAATAAAATGAACAAATGTGACAAAACAGAAACAGACCAACAGAATAAACCAGTGGTTACTAGTGGGGAGAAGGAAACGGGGAGGGACAAGATAAGGGAAGAGGATTAAGGGGTGCAAACAACTATGTATAAAATAAATGATACAAGAATGTAATGTACAGCACAGGGAATATAGCCAATATTTTGCAATAACGTTATATGGAATATCTATAAAACTATCAAGTCACTATGTTGTACACCTGAAACTACTGTAATATTGGAAGTCAACTATCCTTCAATAATGAAAGAAAGTGAGGGGCACTGTTCAGTTAGGCCTGCGAAAACAAGAAAACAAGTACCCGGATCCAAGCCTTTCTCTGCTGACCACCTGTTTGTCTTAAGTGCAGTGACTCCCAATTTTCTTTTGGAGCCGAAATTTCCATCTTTTTGCATGAGGCACTAGTGTTTACTATGACATTTAAAGATCGATTTCCTACTTAGGTAGGAATCGATTTCCTACTTAGGTCCATCGGCCTTAAATTTTAAGGTAAAAACCTTTGCATTTTTCTGAAATGAAAATCAGGTTGAGGAAATTGGGTCACCAGGGTTTCTATAATAATTGCAGGAACTGCTGACATAAGCAAGGTTGGGGAAATTCTCTGGGTCAGACTCCCTTGGTTTGGCTCATTCAGCATTTGGATCCCATTCAGCTGATTAATGAGGGGGGGGGGATGAGCAGTGGCTTCCTTGGATGTTTGATTTTACATCCTAATCCAAGGAGCTTTCAGCCACAGTGCTTTGTTCTGGGAAGGGTTTCCAGAATGCAGTCTTAGGCACCTGTTCCTCCCATTAGCTTCTCTGCATTTTCCCGCTGCTCCGTCAGAGAGAACGGAGAGCCGGTTGCTATGTGGTTGATAGGACTTGACATCAGCAGTAGGAGAGTCACCCAGTCCCACCAGCACCTGCCTGTGAGTCAGCCTCCCCGCAGGAGTTCTTGGCGTCACTGGTGCTCTGATGTGGACAAACATCTAGCAAGAAGGTTGTTTATCTGCATACATTTGAGTGGTGATTTTTCCCTCCAAGGATTGCAGAGTATCATCAGTCTTCAATTCCAACTTAGAAGCAAAAGGAGTACATCCCAGCTGCTCTGTTCTCCTTCAGGAACCAGGTAATAGGAGGGGTTAGGAGAAGGTGTAAAAGCGGCTTCCTGAGTCCATCTGTTCCCCCCCAGTCCAGGGAGAGAGGATGTGGGAGAAGGCGGGATGGAAGAAAATCTGTCTAAATGTTGATACGTGTTATTTCCCTTTAAAAAATTAATAGCTTTACAAAAAACGCCAGGCACAATCCATGTTTATTATAGAAGCTTTGAGAAATGCAGAAAAATATAAAGTATCACCCACATTCTCACTATCCAAAGATAACCACCTTTAATGTTTTGTAATATTTCTTGCCAATCCTTCATATACATGCATTTTCTAAGACAATTCAGATAATTATGTATGTCAAGTTTTATATCTATTAGATTTAACATCTTGTTTTTTTATGTTAGTAAATATTCTTTTTTTTTTTTTTTTTTTTAGTAAATATTCTTTGAAGTGAGATCTTTAGTAGTCATATGTTAGACCCCATCAAATGGATGTATTATCATACAGAGTCAGGCATCTTGGTCATTTTCACTTTTTTAAAAAAAATTATAAATGCAACAACCATGTTTTTATGTAAATCTTTTATTATTTTCTTAGGACAAATTCCAAGAAGTAGCATTTCAGGATCAAAAGGTATGAATGTTTTTAAAGCCCTCGATTTTTACTGCCTTCAGAAAGGCTGGTCCAGTTTGCACCAGCGACGCTTGAGCCCGTTTTACCACACCCTCCTTCGAGGTGGGCATTGCTTGGGGACTTTTTCAGCCAGACCACTCTCTTCTCCCCCTGTGGCTCTCCTAGTCTGAAAAGCTCCCGCTCATCCGCCTCCCCAGTGGCTCTCTGACCGGGCACAGGGTATTCAGGAGAAAGGACTGTGCGTTCTTTCACGCCCCCATTCAGCGAGCAAGTTGTACAGAGCAGTAGGTGTGCCAAGGTCGGTGAGCGAGGTGCCCCGCCCCTGCGACAGGGAGGGGAACTGTAACTGGGCGCTTCCAGTGCCAAGCCTGGGCCCTGGCTGGGGCATCTGGTTACTCGGCAGCAGCTCCAGGGAAGGTCTAACACCAGCCTAAGAATTGCCCAGGGACCATCTCAAAATGCAGATCCCTGGACCTCTGGCCAGGATGGAACTTAGGCTCTGCATTTTAAATAAGCACCCTAGCGTAGCATTTAAGAGCCCAGAACCTGACTACCTAGATCCAAGGATGACTTTGAACCTATCACTTTTTAAATCTTGTTTCCTCATCTGTGAAATGGAGGAGGATAGCAGTACCTCGTACCTGACTGTTGTGTTTAGTGCATAGTGAG
This sequence comes from Balaenoptera physalus, assembly GCF_965194825.1. Taxonomy (NCBI): domain Eukaryota; kingdom Metazoa; phylum Chordata; class Mammalia; order Artiodactyla; family Balaenopteridae; genus Balaenoptera; species Balaenoptera physalus. Next base: position 25,281,849 of record NC_138882.1, read on the forward strand.
TGCTCAGCAGCTGTTCTGTCACCACCCCTCAGGTGGCTTGGACCACTTTGAGCATCTCAAGCATCTTACAGCTTTCTGAAAGTCCTAAGCCGTGCCCTCAGGTGCTAGGAGCTCCGAGAGGCACCTCCACCTGGGCTCATGACCACCAGGCGCAGAGGACTGTGATTAGAGCCACAGCCAAGACCAGCTCTTCCCTGCTGCAGCCCCTCTGTGCCCTGGTTTTCTGGGAGTCCTGGGCAGAGCGCAAGGAGGGAAGGAATCTGCTCAGGGAGCATTTGTTTTCTGGTGAGGAGGCCATGAATTACATGTGGTGGATGGAAAAGCATGTTTTGTAGTTTTCTGACTTCCTGCCTCTGTGCACTGCAATGCCGCATGGAAGGGATACAGTCCTTTTTTAAGCTCACTCTCCCTGGGCGCGTCCTTCACAGACTTTGGGGAGGCAGAAGTGCTTTCCTGGGATCTGGTGACTGGCTGAAGAAATGGAAATTGGAAGGACTTTACTTGATCCGGGTCCCGTGCTTTTCTGTCCCGCACCCGCCCCGTAGCTCCCTTTCTCCTTCCAAGAAGCATCTTCACTCCTTGTTTGCCCATTTCCCTACTAGGGGAAGAGGCAGCCAGGATGCTGCAGCTGTTGTGGTTCTGAAGGGTGAGCTTGCCCTCTGCCCTGGGGGTGCAGCCCTGCCGTTCAGATGCAGGGACTCCTGATCTGCCCCTCCAGTCACGGTAAAGACAAATCACAGGCCCTCCAGAGGCGTGGGAAGAATAGAAGGAGTGAGATCGTAACTAAATTATTAATTCACACCCCAGACAAATCTGACGTGCTACAGAATAAAGTATGGAAAGAGCCACTGCACTGCTCCAGTTGGAATGTCCTGGTTTAGCTTGAAGAAAGGCAGCCAGCTCTGTGTGCGGGTACCCCTTTTTGAGTAAGGATGGACTCACCGTTGCCAGAGTGGGCAGCGAGGGGATCTCCTGGGTCCAGGCAGGTGTCTGTTTGGGATTTATCTGGCAGGGCCCCGCCTTGCAGAGGAGGAGCGCTTTGAAGTTTTCCCTCCTGGGTCTCCATTAAGTAGTTTCTTTCGTTACCGTTACTGCAGATGAAGGAAGCCAAGAACTTCCCAAGGTCTCACAGCCTGTGGGGCTGCAAAGCCGTGTCCCCTCAAATTGGGCTCTTAGGTAGCCTCTGCTGGTCCCAGGTCTGGGCACTGAGGAGCAGATCCGCCTCCTGGGCCCTAGGCCACACTAGTCCTGGGGGCTCCCGGGAAGAGGCAGGAGGGCTCAGCTGGCCCTCTGCTCCCACAAAGTGCACTCTGGTCACAGCCCTCTTCAGCACCAAAACCCTGGCTGGCCCCCTCTGCTAGCTTCAGCTCCCCCTCCCCGGTCAGGCCTCTACGCCCCTCCCTGGGATGGTCCCACCTCCCACCGCTGCCTCCCTGGTCCCCACGCTTCAGCCACATCAGCCTGCTGGCTGTTGTCAGGATCGGCCCCATCCGGTCACCCATCCCACCATCTAGTTACGAGGCTACTTCCAGGTGCCCCACCTCCTTCAGTCTCTGCCTGGCAAGATATTCCTAACCTTCGAGGCCCGTTTCACGTCGCTCTTTCTCCTGGAGATCTGAGACATCTGCCCCCGGCAGCTGGTAGACTCCCCCCGCCCACCCCGCCTTAGTCATAACTGCAGTAGCACAGCGCCCTCGTCTCCCCTCCTGGCAGCTACTGTACTTTACTTCCTACTGATGTCACTACTGCTGTCACTCCTGTGCTTGTCTTATCTCTGCTGAGCCCTGGGGAGCTTAGCTTGTTCATTCTGAAATCCCTGTGAGAGCCACGGGGGAGCCTTCTGTGAGGGCCCGAGTCCGTGGGGTGAGCAGAGTCAGGCTCTGCCGTGGGCCTGTACTTGGGGATGGAGTTGAAGTCCAGCTGGGCGTAATCCAGGCCACGGCCTGGGGCACTGTCTTCAAAGAAAGCAGCAGCCTCGGACCCTGCCAAGATGAACAGAACTGGGGCTGACTCAGTAGAAGGAACCTGCCTCTCCACTTGAAAATCATAAATTCTTGGGGGCAACTGACGTGGAGATGAACTTTGAGCTGAGAGCAGACCTGACTGTGCCGAGTGGCATGAGGCCGCCCGAGGGTCCCAGGAAGCAGGTGCTGGGGGAGCTGGCCCTGCTGCTAGCCCAGCTGACCTGCCCAGGATGTTGGTAGGGCTTCGGGCTGCCCCGGCTTCCTGGTGGTGCTGCCCTGTCCACAGCACTGCGGCACAGCAGTCCCGGGGGACAGGCTCCCTCCCATATGGTCCCTTCAGCCTTGTTTTTTCCTGTGGGTCCCACGCTCAGCTGTACTTCCCCAGCACGCGCGCGCGCGCGCACGCGCACGCGCACACGCACACGCACACACACACACACACACACACACACACACACACACACACACACACACACACACACGCCTCTCGTGGTCTCAGCTCACTGCTCCCGTGGCCGCCACTTCTAAACTCATGACTCTCATCTCCCTCCCCTCCACCTCAGGCCCCAGCGCTCAGCTGCCTCCCAGGCATCTTCCCCCTTTTAACCCATTTACATTCAACAGATTCCTGGATCAAATTCACAGTCTTTCCTCTGAAACCTTGTTCTCCCGCCTCCCCCATCCTGCTCCCTGTCTGGCCGTAGTCCTGGACTCTGTCCCGTTTTGTCCCCCACATCTGGTCCTGTCTGTCTACCTCCTACCCTTTCTGGATTCTCTCTCCTTACTCCCATCCATTCTTGCCACCTTAGGCCCTCTTCACTTCCCACAATTGTCTCCAGGGAGGTCACCTTTCCTCCTTTTTACTCCTTTTTCAGTCAGTGGCCAGACTGATATTTCTAACCAGAGATCGATCTGTCACCTCTGTCCTGGGGGGATGAAGCACACCTCCTGAACTCGGCACCAGGGACCCTTCACACCTCCACAGCATACAGCATCACCACCCCAACCCCGGCAGTGCTGGGCTCAGGCTGGAACATTCTTCACGCCCTCTGCCATTCCCTCCCACCTGGGAAAATCTGTCTCCATCAAATGCTGTTATCTTCTCCAGAAAACACTCCTGATCTCTGAGTTTTAGTCCCTTCTTTGTGCTTCTGTACGTCTTGGTGAACACCTGGATTATATAATTTGTCACATTGGATGGTTGGTTTTTAATTTTTTACGACAAAAGTGTTGTTGGCACACGATAGGTGCTGAACAGATGTTTGTTGATTGAATGAGTGAGTGTGCTGACAGTTTGGAGTGGCTCTGACATTTCTAGTTGGGGGTTTTGCCCCCTGTGGCCTGGATCTCCTCTAGCCAGTCCCTCTCGAGGTTGCTGCAGCCTCATTAGTGGCTCCTGGGGACTGTTGCTTTATAGCAGTCCTTTGACAAGCGCGTCTTGGGTCGTCATTGCGGGCAGGACCTGTGTGCAGGTCTTAAGGCCGCCTCTCACCTTCCGCGGCCTTTGCCTCGCAGGAGAGTGGAACGAGGTCCCCTGTGCTCCTTTTCCAGGCACTTTCGGAGGTAGGGTCATGCTCACATTCATGGCCTCTGACAGCGAGGAAGAAGTGTGTGACGAGCGGACGTCCCTGATGTCAGCTGAGAGCCCCATGCCGCGCTCCTGCCAGGAAGGCAGGCAGGCCCTGGAGAACGGAGAGGGTGCCGCCCAGTGGGTAGGTTCCCATCAGCAGTCCAAGGCCTCCGGACAGGTCCCTGGGGTCCTAATGGCCAGAAATCAGGCATTCCCTGATGTGGGAGGGAGGGGAAAGTAAAGGTGAGAATTGGCCAAAAGGGCGGGTGGCCCACCGTGGTGGATCCTAGGTCTGTGAAGGCTTGAGAGTAGACTCTGCACAGAAACAGCCTATTACAGATCGACTCCGCAATGGACTGAGTGATTCTCTCCATCCTGGCCCTGCCCCTTAGGTTTACCTTCCTAGTGCAGGTTACTATTTCCACAGGAACCTGAGAGTGAGTTTGGATGCCAGGACAGGCAGCGCAGAGACGAAAGGATGGTAGGAGGAAACTGCTAGAGGGAACCTTTTTGGTAGATGGCCAGACATGGTCACCAAGAGGTTACCTGATTCATGTTTGACTTTTGAGCTGGGGATGTGTTTTAGTTCATTCAGGCTGCTATCACAAAAATACCATAGACTGGGTGGCTTACAAACAACCGAAATTTATTTCTCACTGTTCTGGGGGCCTGGGAAGTCAAGATCAAGGTGCCGGCAGATCTGATGTCTGGTGAGGGCCCACTTCCTGGTTCATAGGCAGCTGTCTTCTCTCTGTGTCCTCACCTGGCAAAAGGGGTGAGGGAGCTCTCTAGGGCCCCTTTTATAAGGCACGAATCCCATTCGTGAGGGCTCCCCCCCTCGTGACCTAATCATCTCCCAAAGGCCGTACCTTTTAACACCATCACATTGGGAGTTAGGCTTCAGCATGTGAATTTGGGGGACACAAACATTCAGCCCATAGCAGGAGGGGTGGGCTGCACTGCGATTTTACCTCTGCAGCCCGCAGGGCAGGAGATTGCAACAGTATGAAGTGGAGGATATACTTGGGAGAGTCATCTAGCCAAGCCACCTCCCTTCTCATGAGGGTAAAACAACATCTGAATTTGCCTAAATTCCATTCTTCGTTTTGCCCATTGTAGTAATTTTTTCTTCCAGCCAGCCTTATTTCCCTTTGCTGAAACTTGAGCTCACTTCTCCTATTCTCCTCTGGGCTCTGAGAGAGATCTCACCAGCTCAAGGCCACTGCACAGCTACTCCTTAGCCCGTTTCTTGCTAGTGGCTTTGTCTTTTATCTCCTGGAGTTCTTGTGCATTTCAGCTATTTCAGTTCCTGTTCATTAACAGTTTTCCTTTCTTAGATGAATATATAGGTGGAATTCTCTCTGCAAAGAACTGATAACAAAGAACAGCCACTTTTGATTTTTGTTTCATTTGGCTTTGTCTTGGCTGTTAATGTAATTAACAAGCAGCTAATGATCCTGAATTGCCACAATTCCAAAACAAATCCTTGCAGATCAGTGTGTGCCAGCGCCTGGCAGGCGTCCTGTCCTCCTTCGCTGCCTCCTCATTTATATGTAACCCAGGTCCTCCCAGATGCTTGATGCCCAGTTAGCCCCTTTGCTTCAGAGCTGCAAATCTTGCATGCTTGCTTTGGGGGGCGGGACGGGGTGCAAAAAGTTCAAAGTAATCTCTTCCTCTGCAAATTCCCAGTGTCTTATTCACAATCAGAGAGAGTCCCCACGTCCCCATGTGTGCTGACCATTCTAGTTTGTGATATTTCAACCAACAGTGTTTAATTTCTGCCCTCCTCCTATCACCTGGCCTGCCAAATTAGTGTGGCCATGTGAACAGAACTGAGTGGCATCCTGAGTCCCTATACTGAGGGAGGGGACGGATCTTTAGACATGCTCCAGACCCATTCTGCAGACCGTCCTCTTCCACAGCTAAACGGACCGTCCTCTTCCACAACAAAGCGGCCTCCCTTCCTGCATCTGTGGTGGTCAGCGCCAACTTAAATCTCTCGTTGTCCTCGTAAACTTTTCAAATGTCCTGCAATTCCACCACTCCCACATCTAAGCTACAGCCCATAGACTGGCTCTTACATCTGGAAAGCAACATTCAAACTTCTCGTTTCGGGTTCCAAAACACCCATGCGCTATGTCGCTAAGGCCTCGGGGGAGGGCATTCCGTGGCCCTCACAGCGTGGTTTCCCACAGAGAGGCCAGGAGAGCGAGGAGGACCATGAGGAGGACCCTGACCGCTACGCCTGCAGCGGGGTCCCCGGGCGGCCACCAGGCCTGGAGGAGGAGCTGACCCTGAAATATGGGGCAAAGCACGTGATCATGCTATTTGTGCCCGTCACGCTGTGCATGATCGTGGTGGTGGCCACCATCAAGTCCGTGCGCTTCTACACGGAGAAGAATGGACAGCTGTGAGTTGGGGGCTTGGCGGGGCGGGGGAGGGGGAGCTGGGGGAGGGGAGTGCAGCCTGTGTTGGCCACTGCACCTGCGGCCCCATGCCAGCAGTGAAGAGCAGGGCTGAGGAGCTGCCTGAGTCCACACCCTGGTCCGTCCACTGCCTCCTGGCTGTGTGACCTGCCTGGGCACATTCCTAACCTTTCTCGGCCTCAGTTTCCTCATCTGTATGATGGGTTTGATAACAAGGTTACCAGGAGAATTGAGTGAGTTAATCCACGTAAAGGGCTTAGAGGAACACCTGCCACCCTCGGGGCAGGGCTCCGGCACGTTGGGTCTCACTGCAGGAGGCAAGCTCTCCGTCCCCGGGTGTGGCTGTACCACCCATCACTGGGTGACCACGAGCAAGTTGCTTTCTCTCTGGGCCTCTCATTCATATCCCCATGAATGTAAACCAAGGAGGACCAGATGATTTCTTAGCTCACTTCCAGCCTTGCACAGGAGATTTTGTTTATTTTAATGAAGAAAACGCAGGCAGAAGCAGCGGCCTGGGAAAATGGGAGGGCTCCCTGTGCTCCCTCCCCCAGCCTCCCTGTGGTAATTGCTGCTGAGTACCTTCTCTAAACATCTTTTTTTTTTTTTTAGGGAGTTTTTGTTAAATTTTGTTTATGGTTTTTTTAATGAAAAGAGTAGAGAAAGAAGCCCTTGCCCTCAGGAAGCTTGTAGTCTGTTGGGGACTCAGAGCAGCTCGGGTGAAAAACGTTAAGAGACCCTGAGAACTTCGCAGGCAGTTTGTTTCCCTATGTCCAGAGCGAGGGATCAGTGAATTGCCTTCTGAGTTTATTAGCTGCCTGTGCACCTCCTGGGTTACGCTGGGTGTGCGTAGGGGAAGCAGGGGGGGCGGAGGCATCCTAGGCTGGATGGGGCCGATAAGGAAGTGGATGTAGGGAACTGGTGGGTCTCCCTGGACCAGAGCTGGGGATTGGGGTCAGCAGGGAGAAGCACTTCCAGGGGAGGGTTGAGTTGGTGTGGGGGCCAGGGGAGGCCTTGGTGAGGCCAGCCAGGCCCTTCCGTGCGGCTACATCGGCTCAGTCATAGGCCAAAGTCAGGAGCCAGGAGACGGGAAGGCAGGGCAGCTCATGGGGATGGCGGGCAGCGCTCGCCGGGGCAGCCAGAGCACGGTGCTGAGGGGCAGGGGCGCCCAGGGCACCTGCCCCCCAGGTCCAGGCTCCCTCGGGGTGAGGCGTGTAAGCAGGCAGGGCACAGAGACCTAGCCCTTGCCCCTCCCTCAGCATCTACACACCTTTCACCGAGGACACACCTTCGGTGGGCCAGCGCCTCCTCAACTCCGTGCTCAACACCCTCATCATGATCAGCGTCATTGTCGTCATGACCATCTTCCTGGTCGTGCTCTACAAGTACCGCTGCTACAAGGTGAGCGCCGGTCCGCCTGCTCTCCTCCTCCTGCCTGCCACGCCTCAGTGCCTCTTTGGCAGCAACCCTGGCTCTTTTTTTTTTTTTTTTTTAACAGAATTCATTTTTTTTCTGTAAAATAGACCCTGATTTTTGGTGCAGGCATACCTCGTTTTATTGGGCTTCACAGACACTGCGTTTTTTACAAATTGGAGGTTTGTGGCAACCCTGCATTGAGCAAGTCTGTTGGTGCCATTTTTGCAACAGTATTATTATTATTATTTTTTTTTTTATTTCCAAATCTTTGCCAACACTTGTCACTTGTTATTTTTCTTTTTTATTTATTTATTTATTTATTTATTTTTGGCTATGTTGGGTCTTCGGTTCGTGCGAGGGCTTTCTCTAGTTGCGGCAAGCGGGGGCCACTCTTCATCGCGGTGCGGGGACCGCTCTTCATCGCGGTGCGCGGGCCTTTCACTATCGCGGCCCCTCCCGTTGCGGGGCACAGGCTCCAGACGCGCAGGCTCAGTAGTTGTGGCTCACGGGCCCAGCTGCTCCGTGGCATGTGGGATCTTCCCAGACCAGGGCTTGAACGAACCCGTGTCCCCTGCATTAGCAGGCAGATTCTCAACCACTGCGCCACCAGGGAAGCCCCAGTATTATTTTTTAATTAATGCTGTTTTAAAATTGTTTTAGACATAATGCTATTGCTAATACTAATTAGCATAATGCTAATGCTATATATTGCACACTTAATAGACTACAGTATAGTATAGACGTTAACTTTTACGTGCAGTGGGAGACCAAAAAATTTGTGACTCACTTTCTTGCGTACTCTCTTTCTTGTGGTCCGGAACCCAACCCTAACCTCACTGAGGTTTGCCTGTACTCTTTCCCACCCCACCTCTGCCCCCCCATGGATTACCTAATACTCCTGTCCTTTGAACTTACACATAATCCCACTTACTTGAGTTCCTCTTTGCAGTGTTCATAGGGTTATTTCTCACATTCAGAAGTTAATTTTATTTTGCTTCTCCTTCCGAAGAAATGAGATGTTCTATTTTAGGCTCCTTTCACCCGATACTTCTCCTCCAAGTTTATTTTTATTTTCCCATTTCCCTTTCGGCTGGAGATGTACAGCTGCTGTGCCGAGGTCTTCCAACACTGGGAGATGTTCGGGTGGGCCCCCTGCACTGCGGGGCAGTCCCAGGGAGGAACAGGGGAGTTGAGTCCCACGTGGCCCAAATCATCCGTAGAAATCCGTAAGCTTCTAGGCACGGGTTTCAGGCTTTTCTCCCAAGGAAGGCTTTGAAACCCTGAAGACCGAAGGGAAGTTGAACTAGACATTATCTGATTTAAAACCGTTCACACGCAGGCGTGCGCAGCACTTGATATTAGGCTGCCGCCATCTGTGGAGCAGGTAGGGACAGATGGGGAGGCTCCGTCTAGAGGGATGAGCCCCGTCCCATCTGGGGGTGACCATGGGGGGTGAGCGGTGGGAGGGGAGTGTCCGAGAGCTGGAGCTTCTCAATAAATAGCTACCTGTATAAACAAGGCAGAGTTCGTAACTGGGGCAGGGATGGCCGTGGATGGCAGGAAGCAGGGTAGAGGGCTTTGTGTTTGGAGGAGAGGATACAGCACGCGTAAGGACAAGCTAGAAGGAGCGTGGCCAGTGAAAAGCTGGCACCGCTCTGGTCAGCAGGTGTCACGCGACCACTCCCAGGGACTGTTATGAGGCAGCTCGACCCTCCGTTCAGTAAGATTTACTCCATGACGCGGGCAGGAGATGACGGTGGACTGGGCAGGCCCAGGTGGGATGAGGGGGGTCAGCACGTTCCGGAGGCGGCCCCTTCCCCTTTGGGTGGTGCGCACGGCATGGCAGACAGACCAGGTGGCTGCTGAGGTCCCCAGCGGCCTGAGCTGGTGACTGATGGGTCTGTCCTCCAGGGAGGCTGGTAGCGGTGACCACCACGCCGCTGACGGCTGGCTAAAGGACTGGTTTAGCATCAGCCCCACCCTCGCCCTTGACCCTCCCTTATTTGGCCAGGGGAGGAGGAACGTGTCTTTCTGAAGACCTGTCTATAGGCCCTCAGGTGGGCAGTGACTCCCCGTGCTGACTCTTCTAAACAGGCTGCCTCAAGAGTCTTCCCTGACCACTCTGTCTAATAAAGTAGCACCCCAGTGGGTCTCCTGTCACTTTACCCAGCCAAGGTTTTTTCCGTAGCTCTTATCACTTCATGCTAACATGTGTCTGTGTGTTTGTTGTCCCACTGCCCTCACACCGGGTTGCAGCCCCTGGGGGCAGACACCTTGCCAGCTTTATCTCCAGAGCGTGGAATGTGCCTGGCGTGTCCTTTCCAAGTGAACCAGTAGAGTGCTAGGTGTTTAGACCTGAAGGAGCTCCAGCTCCTTCGTATGCTTGCTGGGTTACCTGGAGAGAACTCCTTGAATTTCTGTGCCCTCCTTATCTGTACAATGGCCGCCTTCCACCATAGTCAGGGGGGAAGGAGCCTAAGGAAGAAGGGTTTCCAGGCCTGGGCGTCAGTCCCGAGGACCGGGGCCGGCGGTCATGCTGCCTGTTTCCGCCTAGTTCATCCACGGCTGGCTGATCGTGTCCTCCCTGATGCTGCTGTTCCTCTTCACCTACATCTACCTTGGGTGAGTGGCAGCCGGTGGGCAACAGGGTCCTTCAGGAGCCCTCCCCTGTGGTACAGGTGGGCCTGAAGGACCTGGGAGGGAAGGGCGCCCCTTGGTCTCCACACCTTCCCCACGTTGCTGCTCCAGGAGCCCGGCCTCCTCGACACGGGCGTGGAGCTGCGAGTTGGGCCACACGTTTCCTTCTGGTTCCTGATTTTAAACAAATAACGCAGAGCCATCACAGAGGAGGTTCTCTGTGAACCCCAGCGGGAGGTGGGTTCAGGGGCAGAAACCCCTCAAAATTTACATTCTGATCTTCGGGCTGGGCCTGGCTGCCTCCTAGTTTATGGGGAAAGGGATCTCTCTTGCCCTGGATTTGGGACATCAGCCTGACCCAGGGGCCGAAAGAGACTGGAGGGACAGGAGAGAACACTTTTCCAAGGACCTTTTCCACAGGCGGAGGGTCTTCCGGGTCGTGTCAGCGCACGTTTACGGGAACCAGCCCAAGGATGAGACATTGGGGTACTCCCCACCGTTTCATAAATTTTTCAGGTGGTTACATGTAGGGCTCATGGAAACGGAAGGAGATGTCAGCAAATGAAGCCAGAGTTTGGAAGAACCCAGGCTGGGACTTAATGATGGAAGGGTGTTGAACTGTGTCAGGGTCTGACATCTCCACTGAGTTTCCCAGCTCACGGCCTTGACTGTGGTCCCGCAGGGAAGTGCTCAAGACCTACAATGTGGCCATGGACTACCCCACCCTGTTCCTGACCGTCTGGAACTTCGGGGCGGTGGGCATGGTGTGCATCCACTGGAAGGGCCCCTTGGTGCTGCAGCAGGCCTATCTCATCATGATCAGCGCGCTCATGGCCTTGGTGTTCATCAAGTACCTCCCAGAGTGGTCTGCCTGGGTCATCCTGGGCGCCATCTCTGTGTATGGTAGGTGGGCCATGAGCTTGCAGGGGTGGGCCATGGAGCGACGTCCAGGGCTGAGTCCTCACTGCTGGACAAGGGTGATGGGTGTTGAGAAGTCCCCCCTTCCCCCACCCCCGCCCCGGGAGGCCTGGATGGTCCCCTTTCTAGAAAGTTCACCTTTGTAAAATAACAAACGGGGTCCTGTGGAATCATGACTGTTGACATGGTTGCTAATAACAGCAGATGTTTACTGAGCACTCACACCGTTAAGCACTTTGCACACTGGAAGTCATTTGTTCCTCAGAACAACCCTGAGATTGGGCGCAGTACCGATAAATGACGAGCACCCGAAATGTTAGCTGCTCTTCAGTTAGTACAGTCGTCCCTCGGTATCCTCGGGGGACTCAGATGCCAAAATCTGAGGATGCTCTAGTCCCTTACATAAAATGATGTAGTATTCGCATATAACCTACGCACATCTTCTCGAATACTTTAAATCATCTCTAGGTTACTTAAATGCATAATACAACATAAACAATATGTAAATAGCTGCCGATGTGCAGCAAATACAAGTTTTGATTTTTGGAACTTTCTGGGATATTTTTCTGAATATGTTTGATCCACAGCTGGTTGAATCCATGGATACGGAACCCAGAGATATGGAGAGCCGACTGTATTAGTGTGATAACCATCACCAGTACTGCTTCTTACGTTGCTAGGATAAGGAATTTGGGGCTCAGAGAAGTGGGACTTCAAGCCCATCCTCTGGTCTCTGAGGCACACAGCAGTTCCCTGTTTGCAGCTAGCCTGTTTAGACCCCGCTCAGACCCCGCTGTGGGCTCCAGCCAATGCAGGCTCTAGGGATCCTGGCTGAAACCCCGGGGGTGGGATTGCTGGAGCAGCAGGGCGTGGTCTGAGAGCCTCGTCCTGGGGCTCTGGGACACACTCGCTCTGACGCCTGGTGTTAGAGGGCTGGTTCCTCTCTGGGGACTGCTTGGGAGTAAACATGTTTCTTAACATGCCAAGGGCATCTTTGCTTTCCCAGATCTCGTGGCTGTGCTGTGCCCCAAAGGGCCGCTGAGAATGCTGGTAGAAACTGCCCAGGAGAGAAACGAGCCCATATTTCCTGCCCTGATATATTCATGTGAGTATATGATACATACATGGCTTTCAGAGGTGATGAAGAGATAGTTAACCCTTTCCCTGACGAAAGGAGACGAGGCAGCCTCGGTGACCCCAGGAGGGCTCCACCTTCCGAGACGAAGGTGGGCTGTGTCTTGCTCTTAGACAGGAAGAAACTTGGAAAGTCACAGCAGGAAGAGGGCACCAGGGGATGTGGTCCTGCCCCGCAGCTTCCTCCCACCTAGCTCCAGTGGCATGTGGTGGCTACAGGCCACGTTCCCATGAGCCCAAGGCCTCAGCCCTCCAGGCCCCTGATAAGGGACTTTGGAGAGGGACTCTTTAGGGTGGGGGTCTGGCGGGGGAGGGTGCGCCTGCCTTTCCCTGGGCTGCCTCAACAGCTTCGTGGCTGGTTGAAGTGAAGTCTCTGAAGGGAATGCCCTCGGGGTTGCTGCTGGCCTCGGGGCCAGTGCACTCGGGGATTTGTACTTATAAAGGCATCAACAGACATGCATCAAATTCATACTTTGTGGTGGGCGCTGTGCTGGGCAGTGGGGTTGCCATGGAAACAAGATCCACAAGGTCCCAGGCCTCAGGGAGCTCACAGCGCTGTGGTTTTCATGCCCTCCCCTTTGTTATTCACGTAGAGAGCCTGAATTTCTGGGGCTCAGTTGTCTGCAGGGTGCACTGGGAAACAGTCTATGAATGGCTAGAGTTGGCACTCTATACAAATGAAGAACCGAGCTCGTTGTGGAGAGCCCTTGGCGGCCTGGCCCCCGGGTGAGAAAGCACATTCCAGGCACAGCCTAAAAAATGAGCAGAGACCGTGTATGGAAAGACTGAGCCGTGTCAGACTTCCGCTCACCATCGCTGTGCTCTGATGGAGCTTACGTTCTAGGAGGGGAGGCAGACGGGGACTCAACAGGCCAACAGAAGTCAGGAGGTGAGAGCTCCATAGAAAGATAAAGCGGGGGGGCGTGAAGGACTCCAGGGTAGTGAGGGGTGCTGTTTTACAGAAGGTGGTCAAGGAGGCCCTGTGTCACAGGTGACATTTGACCAGAGACCTGCCTTAGGAATATCTGGTGACAGAACTCCAGGCAGAAGGAACAGCGGCAAGTGCAAAGGCCCTGAGATGGGTGTGGGCCTGGTGTGCTCGGAGCGCCCCGAGGCCAGGCAGAGGGAGCCAGCGGGGAGCGGGGGAGGTCAGGTCCTGTTAGGCCATGGTGGGGACGTGGCTTCTATTGCTGAGTGAGATGTGATGCCACTGGAAGATTGTGGACTGACCTGACTACGTTTTAACAGGACCGTGAAGGTTGTATCAGGGACAAGAGTGGAAGCAGGAGCCAGGTTTGGAGGCTGAATAATAATCCGGGAGAGAGATGTTGGCGTTTGGCCCCAGGGCAGCAGTAGAGGCGTTGAGGTGTGCTTGGACTCTGCAGACATTTTGGAGGCAGAATTGGCGAGATTTTCTGATGGTTGGGGTGCAGGTTGTAAGAAAGAGAGTCAAGGTTACTGTCAGTTTTTTGGGCCTGAGCGACAAAAAGGATGGAGTTGCTGCTTACTGAGAAGGAGAAGGCTGGTGGGCGGGTCAGAGGGCAGTTGTTGAGAGCGTTTAGGGCATGTTGAGTTTGAGATGCTCACTGGACATTCAGATGGAGAGCTGGAGAGATGGGATAAGAGTTCAGGAGAGAGTTTCTAGGCCAGAGAGAGAGAACATGTTAGTACCACAGGATCCAGCAGTCCTGCTTCTGGACATAGACCCAAGAGGACTGAAAGCAGGATCTTGAACAGATTTTTGTGCACCCATGCTCATAGCAGCACTATTCACAATATCCAAGAGATGCCAGCAACTCAGGTGTCTGTGGATGGATGAACAGATAAACAAAATGTGGTATATACATAGAATGGATTATTACTCAGCCTGAAGAAGGAAGGAGATTCTGACACGTGCTCCAACATGGATGAACCTTGAGGACATTGTGCTAAGTGAAATAATCCAGTCACAGAAAGATAAATACTGTATGAGTCCACTTATACGAGGTATCTTAGGTAGTCAAAATCACAGAAACAGAAAGTGGAATGGTGCTTGCCAGGGGCTGGGGGATGGGGAGTGGGTACAGCGTTTCAGTTCTGCAAGACAAAAAAAGTTCTGGAGATCTCTTTCACAGCAGTGTGAGTATACTTAACACTGTTAAACTGTACCTTAAAGATGGTTAAGATGACATATTTCATGTTACATGTTTTTTTACCACAATAAAACGAAAACATAATTAGTTCACCAAACTTGTTCACTAATAACATTATCATTGTTTTTGTGAGAAGGCAAAAAAAGACAGGAAGAAGCATCGTCTGCCCACACCTGGTCAGTGAGTCTGGACCCCCAGCGGCCCCCTAACAGTGGGGCATAAGCAAATACCCACAGGAACTGAGGGTCCTGTGCAGGCTTTCTGGGGACACAGACTGGCTCGCCTGCCTCCCAGGCCCTGGGGGCAGCCACAGGTAGTACTGCCTGAGGCCTGACCCTTTTCTCCCTCCCCAGCTGCCATGGTGTGGACAGTGGGCATGGCCAAGTTGGACCCCTCCTCTCAGGGAGCCCTTCAGCTCCCCTACGACCCAGAGATGGGTGAGTATCAGGGGGCTGACAGCCTCTCATCATCGGGGGTGGCTTTTCACCACATCCAGCTCAGCTTGGCCTGGCCTCTGCGGGGAGGCACGAGGACCGGGGGGGCAGGTGGGAAGACCAGCCCCCCTGGACATGCACGCCCTGGGGATCGAGTGCGGTGGGACTGCGCTCCTCTGCCTCGGCCCCGTTCCTCTCCCTTCCCTTCCCTTGTGTGTGGACTGGAGAATCCTCTTTGGGTCGGGCTGGGCGTGGTGGTGGGGGGCGGGGTAGGGGGATGGTGAGGGCAGGGGAGCCCTGGGCTCAGAGGACCCTCTGACGGGCTGTTGTCTCTCTCCCTTGCTCTCTGCTCACACGACGCCGGACACCCAGAAGAGGACTCCTGTGACAGTTTGGGGGAGCCCTCGTACCCTGAAGTCTTTGAGCCCCCCCTGCCTGGCTACCCGGGGGAGGAGCTGGAGGAGGAGGAGGAAAGTAAGGTGTCCAGATGGGCTGCGTGGGCCCGGGTGGCGCTCCCTGAGGTCAGGGGAGGAGGGCGCGAGGGGAGGAGCCCCTTTCACATCAGAGGTGGCTTCGCAAAGTCGAGGAGCTTGCAAAGGCGCAGCCTTGTTGGCAGGCCGCGGGGACTTCTACGCCCAGGCTGCACCTCGCGTGTGACCGACGTTGGCCGAGTACCAGCTGTGTGCCCGCTCTGCCCTGGGGGGCGGTCGTGCGGACACGGCTCTGGGGGACGCAGCCACGCGGGCATGGGCACTGACTGCCCTCCCCGGAGCCGGGAGGACCGTGAAGGAGAACACGGGGTGATGGGGAGCACTGACGGGGCTCTTGACCTGTTTCAAGGGGTCAGAGGAAGTCGCCTGAGGAAGTAACTTCTGAGCTGAGCTCCAGAGGCTGAGCCACTGGAACTCGGAGAGGGGGACGCACAGCGGGGGTGCGTTTCCAGCTGAGGGGACCTTGGGAGCAGAGACCCTGAGGCAGACGGCACGGTGAGTTAGAGCAAGTGAAGGCAGGACGCTGAGACCCGAGTGCAGAGATGGGGCAGGGAGGCAGGCAGGGACTTGAGGGGCCTTCTGGATCAAAACGGGGATGCTGGTCTGTGTCCCATGGGGGGTGGGGGAGGGTTTCGAGCTGCGTGGGAGGAGGGCCATGAGGGAGAAGGGCAGGCCTGTGGCCGGCGAGATGTGTGCCTGTGTGGCCGGCGGGCGTCCCAGTGGCTGGGCAGGTCGGCGCCAGCAGCGCAGCTCCGTGAGGGGACTGACAGTGGGCTGTGGAGCTGGGGTGGAGACTCCCCCAGGCAGAGCCCCGGGTGTCTGGGAGCAGGGGGAGCTGGTGTGGAAGGCCGTCTTGAAGACGCACCCAGAGACGTTCTAACATATGCTTGTGATCCCAAGGGGATTAAAATAGCCATTCCATCACACATTTATGGACCACCTACTATGTGCCGGGTGGCACATGGGAACAGGGAGGTGCTGCAGGGTTAAAGCAGCCTCTGCCCTTGAGAAGTTCCCGTGGGAGCAGCCCAGGCCGGGGGAGGTTAAAGTACTCAGGGCAGACATGGGGAAGAAGATAATGCCGAGGTGGGCCTGGAAGGACAAGTTGGCAGTCACCCGGCCGACAGGCTGCCAGGCTGCAGCCCAGGCCTGGCACTGAGCCCCTGGAGTCAGCACGGATCCCACCGGGGCGCAGTCCACAAGGCCACCCTCCCTTCACACGCCAGCCACAAGTCCTGGGGGTCTCCAGGCCACCCGCACTTCTGACCGACTGGCTACAAATCTGGGGGTTCCCACAACCCCCCCAGGTTGGAAAATTTGCTAGAACGACTCACAGAGCTCAGGAAAGTACTAAACTTACAGTTACAGTTTTAGTACAAAGGGTACAGATCAAGACCAGCCAAATGAAGAGCCGCATTGCTCGTGGGACTGGACTCATCTCCAGGCTCCCTCTTCTCCCCAGAGCTTGGTCTGGCCCAGAGTCCCACCCCCTTATCTCATAACCACGTGGTCTTTCTGGTGACCAGCGCCATCCTGATCCTCTCATTTGCATAAATGATCCAAGGGGCTCCTGAATAACAAAGACACTCCTGTTACTGGGGAAAGTCCAAGGATTTGGTCTCCCTCCTGGAACCGGGGACAAGGGCCAGTTAGATTCTTTGTTACACAGCAGCACTGGCAAAGGCTCAGATGAGAGAGGAGGAGGCCTTCAGGGAGCTCGGGGCGGTTGGGTGGCCCAGGCAGCTGGGGGCCAGGCCTTTAAGGGTGAGCAGTGCCCACGGGAGCTCGAACTTCATCCTGCAGGCTGTGGGGAGCTGTGAGTGGTTTGTTGCAGGGAACTGAAGTGAGCAGAGCTGCATCCCGGGCAGCAGCAAGGAACACAGACTGCTGGGGGACCAGGTGCGGGAAGAGCCATGAGGGCCCAGCTCAGGCAGCAGGCTGAGGAGGTGGTGCCACCACATACATACCTGGGATGCAATGGCAGGACTTGGCTGGGCAAGGGATGGGCAGGGAGGCGTGGAGGGTGACGGGGGAAGGTGGGAGGCTCTGCAGGACATCAGATGGAGACGCCACAGACACACGAAGGGGAGGGATGCTCAGGAAGGTCGGGGTTGGAGGCCCAAGTGGGAGTCACCAGGATATACATGTTGTCAGAACTGTGGGTCCCCAGAAGGTACCCGGGGAAGGTGTAGGGTCGGAATGGAGAGCGAGAGGGACAGCGTGGGTGGCGTTTACGGGATGAAGGGAAGGGCGCTTGTGGAGGACCCCGGGGAGTAGGCAGCCGGGGGACAGGGCGCTGAGACAGACAGGTAGCGTGAGGGTGTCCACGGGGGCTGGGCGGTGGCCTGGCCAGAGCACGTTGGCTGGGGGATGTGGGACCTGCCGCCACAGATCTCTGAAGTGCCTGGGAGGTGAGCGCAGTTCCTTTGAGAAAGAACTGATTGAAAAAGAAGAGAGAAGGGAGGGGAGAGAGCAGGGAAGCAGGAGTGGGGGTAGCGGCGAGAGAGAGCATGGCAAGAGAAGTCACCGCTGTAAGGTGACAAAACTGGAGTGTTTGCTCTGTGCCGAGGCAGGAGCCAAAGTGAGGAAGCTGAAGTCAGAGAAGAGGGGGCGTGGAGGAAGGGACAGACGAAGGTGAGGTGCCTCTTGCTTGGAGCCCAGAAGGGAGGCGAGGGGGGCAGACGGGGCAGAGCATGTTTCCTTGATGCAGACCTCCTCAATTCAAGTCTGTTTCGTAAACATTTTTATTGTCGGTGATGAATAAAATTATCCTATAAACAAGCATACAGGGCGGTTGTACTAAAGGAAACAAATGAAAGCATTCTAGAAGCTCTTGTTTCCTTATCAGTAGTGGATACACTAGTTACAACTTACGTTTACTTATTTTTTTAATTGAAGTTCAGTTGATTTGCAGTGTACATTTACCTATTTTTGAGGGACATGAGTCTCCAGAGAACCTCAGGTGTTGTACATGTTCTTGAAAGTAGTGAAATTAAATTTCCTAAAAAGCATTTATAATTCAAACTGAGTGCCCAGTTGGGTAGCCTCCCATCAGCCCCGGACAATGCATTTTATTCGCTCTTGTCTTAACTCGAGTAAAACTGGTGCTTGGCACTTGGTTATCAGAAATGCTGGCTTTGCACAGCCCAGAATGCAAGTCACTCAGGCTACAGGTTCCCCCTTTCTCCCACTGGCTGCTGTTTTTCCAAGGCAGCCAGTCCTTGTCCCAGAGTCCAGGTGAGGTGAGCTGGGCAGTGACACTACCCCATCTGCCCTCTGCGTTCCTCAGGACTCTGGCCCCTGGGCTGGGCAGAGAACCTGGGCTGTTTGGCTGGGGTCAGCCTTCTCTGCCGCTTCCTCCTGGGGCTTCCGAGACCTATGGGTTCCCTCTGTCTCCACCACACAGGGGGCGTGAAGCTCGGCCTCGGAGACTTCATCTTCTACAGCGTGCTGGTGGGCAAGGCGGCAGCCACGGGCAGTGGGGACTGGAACACCACGCTGGCCTGCTTTGTGGCCATCCTCATCGTGAGTGGGCTGGGGGATGCTCCCCGCCCAGCCCTGGGCAATGGGGACCCTGAGGGTCTGGTGGGGGGCCCAGGAACCCAGGGGAATTTTCAGGTGCTGTTATCCCTTGGAGGGGCTGGGCAGGGTTGCCAAGAAGATCCTCAAGATGAGACCGAGGTTTACAGGAGGTTCTGGTCATCAACAGATGCAGGCACAGCACAGGGGAGGAGCGACCAGGGGCTCTGACATTACTGAGCTTGTACGCCGGGTGCCAAGGTCTTGGCTAGCTCCGTGCATTTGTCTCACGGCACCTGTGAGGCAGGGATGGTGACCTGAGATTTACAGAAGACGGAACAGGTTGAAGGCCTGGCCCGTGGGCACAAAGCTGTGAGGGCCGAGCTATGATTTGAACTCGAGTCTCTGAAGCCAGGGCTGTGTGTTTTCCCTCCATGCCACCCAGGCACCATGGGGTTGTGAATCCCCATGGGATCTCCTGGGACTTGAGACGGGGGCCCATCACGTTGAACCCCAGCAGTGAAATTTGGAGACCTGTATGTCACTTAACATGGCCAGATACACATGGTGGGGAAGCGTCTTATGGCGATTGGTGAGGTGGAGGCTCTGAACGGTGCATACTCGGTGTTCTGCCTGGTGAAACCCGGGTGGCACGTGGCACGTTAGGGCTGAGGCTCCAGTTCTTTGGACATTTTGTATTTGCCCAGTGTGTGTCAGGGATGGGGTAGTGAACTCCCAGGCTCCTCCACTTCCAGATCGTCTGCCCTGAATCCCTGCTCCCCCCAGGGATAGGGCAGGCACTCTGGTTCCCTGTCCCCACCCTGGACCACTGCCTGCATTGGCTGGGGGGGAACAGGATAGGCAGCCGCTGTGCCTGCTTCCCGGGGGGGGGGGGGGGTCACATGGCATCTTGGTTCCCTTGATGTCAGCTGCTGAGAACATTGCTGGCTTTCAGTCCAGCCCGTCCGGTTCTTGTATAAATATACGTCCCCTTGGGGGAAGCTTCCCACCATCAGGCCACACGTCCCTACAGCAGCCAGCCAGGGGAGGTAGTCTGGTAGTGGCAGCCCCGTTCTAGGGGTCAGGAGGCCTGCTTTCTGGTTCGGCCGTCCACGTGCAGGGCGTTGCTACGGGGTGAGAACTCCTGCCCTCAGGCACCTCACAGAGCTGTTGAGAGGACCAGGGAAGACGGCGGGGTGTCCAGGGCTCCTGAACCCGGGACTGCACCATCACTGACTGCTCCCCGTCCCCCGTCCACGCCCGTGGTCACCACCAGCCCCCTCACCTTTGTGTCCTGCAGGGTTTGTGTCTGACCCTCCTGCTGCTCGCCGTGTTCAAGAAAGCGTTGCCTGCCCTCCCCATCTCCATCACGTTCGGGCTGATCTTCTACTTCTCCACGGACAACCTGGTACGGCCTTTCATGGACACCCTGGCCTCCCATCAGCTCTACATCTGAGGGGAAGCCTGGGCACCGTGGCCTGGAAGCTGGAAGAAATGGTAACTGGATGCAGTTGTACAGTTTTACACTCTAGTGCCATATATTTTTGAGACTTTTCTTTCCTTAAAAAAAAAAAAAGAGAATAAAAAAGTGTTGTGTTTACTTTGAAGCGGAAGGACAGCTTTTTGGTGCTGGTTGTTTTGTCACCAGGCCGTGGCTCACCCCTTCGTGAGCACTTGCTTCACCAACAGGAGACGTGGGAAATCGTTCCAGAGGAGCTGCGGAAGGTTCCGAGACGTGGGAGGGGCTTGGGGAAGGCCCCTGCCCTCGCCCCACAGCCTGGAGTCCTGTGAGGGCCCAGCCGGATGACGGGGCGCATATATTCAGGACTGGGAGGTCACGCCCGGGACGGCATGTAGCGCCTGGTCACTCTGGCCAGAGAGGAAAAGCCAATTTTCTCTGCAAGGAATGTTCCCAACGCTTTGTCTATGATGTTGTCATCATTTTATTACCTTTAGAGTCCTTGTTACAGCAGTTACTGCTGGGAAGTGTCTTAATATCAATAAATAGACGAATCCTGTTGCAGTGTTGGGGTTTGGTCTGTTCATCAGTGTGGGCCCCTCTCCCGGCATCCTGGGATAACGTGCTCTGGGCACGAAAGGGAAGAGATTTGCCTAGTTGTGAGGAGAGAGGCTTAACTGCCCCCCTCTCTGCAATCGTTTCTTTAACTAGGTTTCCTAAACAGAGGTGCTCACAGACTCCCGAGGCCCGCTGTCTGACAGCTGGGCGGGTGCCGGGCTGGCTGTCTTCATAAACACTGCAAGGCTGTTGCCAAAACACAGAGAGCAGGGCTGGTCCCTAGCGGAAGCAGCGCAGCGGGGGCCAGGTGGGAGCTCAGGAACCCGCTCTCCTTTCCTTCTATGGCCATGTCTCTGGGCACTGCCGGGGGTGGGAGGTGGGCAGAGGGGTTTTTCCTTTGTTTCTCTACATCTTTCACGGGCTGCAAAGAGAACCTCAGCCTCCAGACCGGAATTTGAGCCCCTTGAGGCCTTGCAGAGCAGGCCGCTGGGCCCGCGGAGAGCGCGGCTGTCAGACACCCGAGAAACGCAGGAGCCTGGGTATCAGGAGGCTGGGTATCACAAGGAGATAAAAGAATCGTGTACTTTGGTGTTTGACTTAGCTTCCTTTTCCCCTGGGCTGAGGCGTGGAAGCCTGGAGGCCAGCGTGCTTGGCCTGGGGGTGACAGTTCAATCCGGACAGCTGTCCCTGGCTTGTGACTGCCTCGCAGGTGACACCCAGGGTGGCGGCATCACAACCTCGAAAGCTGAAGGTAGGGAGAATTTTAAGACGATGAGGGCTGGGCCGTGATAGTAAAAGCTCCCTGGAGATTAAAGGGGAAGAAAAACTGGGAAAAACTCTTCAGTTTGGCAAGTAGGGCAATGTTTATCTTTGAAAGAGGGGTCTCAGGGTGGGGCTTCCAAAGAGGAGATCTGACAAGTGTTTTGACTTGTTAGGCTTAAAAGGCCTTTGTGAAAGGCCTGACCAGGGTGCTGGGGGTGGAGCCTCATTTAGAGGTAAAAGCAGAAGGTAGAGATGGACAGTGAGGGGAGGAGAGGTGAACGGTGCCCTGATGAGGTGCTAAGATTAATATGAAGACCGGGGAGGAACAAATGTGAGAAGGCAAAAGGGCAAGAGCCACTGGTGAGAAAACAAAGATGCTTGAGGAGACTCTACACGTGGAAGCGTGGTTCCCTGAGTCGCTGGGAGACTGGGGAACCCAGCACCCAAGTGGAGGAGAGGAAAAAAGAGGATGAAAAAAGGTAATTCAGGCATGCTGAGAAGAACAGAGAAGTGGTATGCAAACCCCTCTGTCCCCCACCTGGTAACCAATCAATTAATCTTAGTATTTTTTCCATACTCACTCCAGATTTGTTTGTACAAATAAAACCTTACTGTTCTGCAGTGCTATTTGTATTCTGCCCCAATTGCATTTACTCCCTTCCACTGTCCTGAAGTCAGCTTGTGTCCTTCTCATCCATGTTTACTTTAGTTTTGCATGTTGGCATGTTTTTTTCAACTTTATAGAAATGGTATCATACTGTACATACTTGACATTTAAAAAAATTTTAGTATTACATTCTGAGACATTCATGTATGTAGATGAAGCTCTGGTTCTTTGTCTTAACTATTGTTTAGTATTGCATTGCGTGATATTCCACTGTTTATGCCTGATGTTATTGATGGACACTCCAGGTTTTTGCAGGGTTTCTGTATTATAACTACTGCAACGAGCATCCTGTTTTGTGAATTTGGGTGCGTACCAGCAGTCCTCTCATTGACTGGATGTTCCCACTTGCTTCCCAAGCACTTGAATCCCTTGATCCTCCCATCAGCCATCTGAGAGTTCCCCCTTTTCCCCCAGCTCTGCCAACACTTGGCATTATCAAATTTTTCACTTTTGCTCATTAGGTAGGTGTTACCTCCTGAGGTTTGAGTTTGCAATGAAGTTAAGCATCTTCTCACGTTTTGACTGTGTGGATTCCCCCACCTTTTTTTTTTTTTTCTGCTGCACTGCGCAGCTTGTGGGCTCTTAGTTCCCCAACCAGGGATGGAACCTGGGCCCTTGGCAGTGAGAGCTCGGAGTCCTAACTACTGGACCACCAGAGAATTCCCCAGATTCCCTTGTTTTTTGTCCATATCCTTTGCCCAGTTTTTATTTGGATGCTTAGCCTTTTACTTACAGATAGTTAGGCCTCTTGAGATATATATTCTGGAGAGATGCTAATCTTTGGTCAATTATATGCATTTCAAGTACCTTTCCTAGGCTGTGGCTTGTCCTCCCTATCCTCCCTTTGGAGTCTTCTGTGATGCCAAAGTAATTTTTAAATGCTAGTGTTGTTAAATGTAGCAGTCTTTCACCTCTATGGCTTATGCCTTTGAATCTTTAAAGAGATCCTTCCCTACCCTCAAGTTTTTCTAAAAGCTTAAATTTTTATTTTCGTATTAAGATTTTTAATTCATCTGAAATTTATTTTTGTGTACTTTATTTAGCAGGGGCCCAATTTTGTTTTTCTGCATCTGAACAGTTGTCTCAGCACTATTTATTGAACAGTTTCTGCTTTCCCCCATGAGCTTATAGAACTATCCAGATATTCACCAAGTTTCCATAAATGGCTTCTGGGCCATCTGTTCTGTTCCACTGGTACGTGCACTCTCCCACGCCAATACCTCACCAAGTGATTCTAAGCAGAGAAGTCCAGTGGTGAAAAGAAAAGATGGAGCTCTTTCTGGGAGCTTCCATTCCTGGGATTCTAGAGGCAGAGGGTATGTAAATCTGATTACACCACATCTCCAAAAGTAGTACAAAACTACATTATACCAGTGTCAAGTTGCTGTAGGAATCAACGTCTGTATTCATTGGATAAAAAGACAGTCCTGGAATGAAACCTGGTGTAACTAGTTCAGCCCAAATGCCAGCTTTCCTCTCCCTCTGTCTCCTTGCTCAGTGCCATGGGAAGGAGGATGCAGAGTGTACGGGAAGGCTTATCCAGTCCCTCTGCTCTGTGTTCCTCTTACTCCCTTTTCTTCCTCCATCACACACTCTCTCAGCTTCTTGTTGCCCCCTGGAGCTCATGACTGCAGTCCCTTGGGCTGTGCCCCCTCTGTAAGGCCCTCGAGATGGGGCAAACCCCACTTTCATGAGTGTCCTTATGGGCTCTGGAGTAAAACTGCCAACGTTCAAATTTTGCCTCTGCCAGTTACTTACTGTGTGACCTGAGGGAAGTCTCTTAAACTTCCTGAGAACAGGATTAAGTTAAACTGTATATAACAAAAATAGCAGTGATTTAAACAATATGGCTATTGTTCTCCCACAAACAGGCAGCTCAGAGAGGTCATGATAGCTTGTGGTCTCAGGGGTCAGTCTTCTATCTTCTTGTTTGATGTCCTCAGTATGTGGCTTTCACCTCATGGTCCAAATTGGCTGCCGGGCTCTAGCCATCCACACTCCATCTGACATGAAAGGAGGATAAGAAAAGGATGCACTTCCTCCTCTTAAAGTCGCCCACAGCACTCCTGCTTATATTCAGTTGGCCATTATTCACATGGCTACAAGGGAGACTGAGAAATATCTTTATTTCAAATGACCATATATCCATCTAAAGAAGAGAAGGAAGTATGCGGTTATGGTGTGTCTTCTGATTCACCAACATAGACCTTGAAGTTACCAAAACAGTATGAGAAAATGAGGTCATGAGGGATCATGTGGACCACAAGCTGGTGTCTTCGAAGAAGGTAGAAATGGGCCCTGGGAGATCACAGATGACAGCCAGGGATTACGGTAGACAGTCATCCTGGAGTTAAGACCGGCAGGAGAGAGAGTGATGGAGGTGCACTAGCACAATACCCATGAACTAGGAGACCCCTCCTGCTATCCACTGCGTTACAGAGTGCCTGCCAGCAGCTTACACTTATGAAGGATGTGGTGCAAATCTATGGCCCCTGCTAGGGGGCATCTCCCTGCCTCACAACACAGCCTTTAGGCACTGCAAGCTGACCAAACTACCCGATGCAGAAATGCTCCGGGGGTCTGTGATTCGGTGATGTGGGATTATTTATGTGAGTTGAATGGGGAGAGGGGGTCCTGGGGTCATCTGCTGAGAAGGAAGGGCCCTGTAAGTCACCACCTTTCTTCCAGCTGCTCGGGAAAGGTAGTGTGCAGGACATGGGATTTCCGGACAGCTTTGAATGATGCTAGGTAGGAAGGGTCTGAGCAAGTGGCCAGAGGGCTTTGAGGAAGTTGGAGGAGCTTCCTGGGGACAGACAGGAGACCCGTGGGTTGAGGAGGGTGAGCGTGGAGCACCTCTGGAAGGACCTCGAGGCAATGCCTGAGAACTTTCTGGAGAGTGATGGTGACAACAGCAACGCTTTACCCAGAGTTTGCTAAATGAGTTCATGTGTTAATGCCTTTAATCCTCATACACTAGGAGGTAGAATAATAATTCCTGGAGGAGAGTTTGGCATCTACTTGATGAGGGAAGAAAAAGAGCCAGTGGGAGGCCCATGGCCACACTCTGTGATGTTACCTCACCCCAGAACCCCCCAAACCTTTGATCACGTCAGCCCAACCCTGAAATAGTGTTATGTGCAGATGACAGAAACCAGGGATGTGAATTTTATCTTCTCTCCTCCATCCTGCTCAGTATTCCTTGTGTCCTTTCAGTATGAATAGTTGTGTCTTTGTTTAGATCTCAGAAATGTTCTCATATTTCCCCTATTCTCTCTTTTAGGTTTTTGTTTGTTTGTTTGTTTGCTTTTTTGAGACTGCTGTTAGATCTTTCAAATTGTTCCTTAGTAGTGTGCAGGACATGTCTCTAAACTATTCACTTGTGCTCTCTCTTTGTCTCTCCTCCTGCCTATATTCTAATTTATCTTTCAGCCTTCCAACACTTTATTTTTTGGCAATCACATTTTAAAAAATTAAGTGACATATAATATTATATTAGTTTCAGATGTACAACATAATGATTTGATATTTGTATTGTTAAAAAAACCAAAATTTAACTGAGTACATGTAAAGATCTAATTGGCTTTACTCAATGATTTTTGAATCAGGCAGCATCCCATCTAGCGGATAGAAAAGAGGTCTGAACTGCGGTACAAAATGGAAGACTTCTATAGGCAGAAGGAGACAGGACAAGGAAGTTACAAGCAGAGAGTGGATTGTTTCAGGGAAGGTCACCTGCCTTTGGGGGATGGCAGGGGTCTAGCTGGCAGATGACCTCAGTAGTGCTGACCAGGAAATTCCAGACAGACTGGTTAAGATTACAGTTCTGGACAGGCTGACTGCAATTAGGTTAGACATTAAGTCTCAGTTTGGTGACGTGGGTTTAGCACAGGTGACTCTATTTGGGGCCTATTGTCTCTTTTTTAAGAGTATACATTGTGAAATGATCACCACAATAAGCCTACTTAACATCCATCACCACACACAGTTAACAGAATTGTGTGTGTGTGTGTGTGTGATGAATGGCATCATATTTTTAAAAATTTCCTGGAAGTGTTCACCTCTACTTGTTCCTTTCACAGCTGACCTGTTAAAGTTTTGACATAGATAATATCATCTCAGATCTCTCTGGAAAAATTAATCAATTTAAAAAGTTTTCTACTCTCTGAATCCTCCCAGTTTTCTTGGGGGTTATCTTTTTCTTCATCTGCTCATCCTTTTCTTTTTTTATACCTGTTCTAAAATGGCCAATGATCCCTGCTTGATGGCTCATATTTAGGGATGAAGGACTAGAATAGGATCGGGGAGTGACTTTCCTTTGCAGATGTAGGAGTCGGGGTGGGTTGGGGAATTGTTCAGTCAACACTCCCTGCCCCCCACTGGCCTCCCCGCCAGAAGCCTGATGACGCACCTTGACCCGCTGCCGCCCCCGCTCCTTCCCCGCCCCACCCCTCCCCCTCCCCTCCCCACCCCTCCCCCTCCCCTCCCCTTCCTCCCTCCCCTCCCCCTCCCTCCCCCTCCCCCCCATACTGGAACATCCCCCACAGTGCACAGGAGCTGCCTGCTCTCAATCCTCGTCTCAGGCTGGCTGTTGAGGGAACCAGATTAAGACAAGACCTGCCCCAGCGTAACCAATGTCTCCCTCTACCTTCTCATTAGGCTAAGAAATTGTATCTTCCTAAAGCAAATACACATGGGATTCTCCTATAGTCACAGTTTCCTGACAAAAGAAGAGTGTAATACAGTAAAATGTATGGCTGTTTGGGGCCTAGAAAGTCGATTTATAGTCAGCTACCCACAGCCATGACCAGCTGGCCAATTTACCTCTCTGGACCCCAGTTTCTCACATTTATAAAGTGAAGGGTTTAAAACACATTAGTGATTCCCAAACTAGTGATTTGAAGAGTAGTAAAAGTGATCCAAATGGTATTTTAACAGTTTTTAAAAAGCTACGGCAAGGCCACTTGAACTATTAGCTAATAACCACAGCGAGTCTGGTAGACCAGAATTAAACATGGCGGGGGGGGGGGTGACACAGGGCTCTTGGGAGGGAGGAAAGTGGGACCCTTGGCACGAAGGGAACTCTGCCTGCCCTTCAGCCCCTGGCCTGGGACTTGGTTAATTGTCCCAGGCTCATCCCTATTGGTCCAGGCCCTGTGCATTGAGGGTAGTTGGAGGGGCTGGTACAGGCAGAGTTGTCAGTTGTCACCACAGAAGGAGACTTTTCTGGGCATGGTCTGCCCTGGTTCAGGAGGAAATTAATTTATTCCTACCAGAGAACTTGCTACCTCCTTGGTGTATTCCAGGCAGCATGGAGATCTAGAAATGAAAAGATTCAGGTCTCAAGGGGCTTGGAGTCTGGCCACTAAAAGAATTTTTAGTTTCCAGAAGCACAAGTCAAACCCAAGAGGGCTGCAGTGGGAAAACAGACAGCAAAGCAGAGCTGGTCAGAGGTATGGGTGCCGGAACCTCAGAGAGGTAACTGAGATCCCTGAGGGAAAGGTGACCCTCCCTGATTCCAGATGGCCATGGTGCAGAATGAGGGGGACTTATTTTACACCATGTTTCCAGATGTGAAAAAATACAGAAAACCACCAGGATGCTGTGGCTACAAGTATCTGAAGGCCTTAGTAGGGGACTTTTTTTTTTAATTGTTTAAATTAAATTAATTTGTTTAAATTGGGGTAGGTCTTGTCTTAATTTAGGCTCCAATGGACTTAAACAGTCAGGAGTTTGTTATCTCACATGACAAGAAGTAGAATATGGTGGTTCTGGGTTTGGTTTATTCAGCAGTCCAACGAAATCATCATTGATTATTGTTTCATTCTTTCCATTTTCTTCTCTGGCATTCTCACCTGTGCAGAGCCAGATGCAGAGAGAGAGAAGAGGGGAGGGGGAGAGAGAATGAATATTCCTGTGTCATTTTTTAAGGTCAATGCAAATCATTCTTAGAAGCCCCCTGGGCAGATTTCCCCCTAAATCTCATTGGCCAGAATTGTGTCACATCCCGACACCTAAACCAATCACTGGTTTAGTGTGGGATTGCCATGGCCAGCCTAGACCAATCAGAACTGAACCCTGAGTCTCACGAGGGAGGGGTGGATATCTGAATAAAATTGGAGTTCTGTTAGTTAAGGAAGAAATGGCAGAGGAGCAGGGAAGGTTCTAGATAGACAACTAACAGTGTTTGCCACAATAACTTTCTTACTTTTTCTGTAACTTAAGTCCCATTGTGCCTATTGTTAGAAAATAAAACTGATAAACTCAGTTTTATGAATTGTCATCTTCTCCCTTCTTCTTGGAGTAGCGCCTAAGTGTGAAGGGATGGGGGAAGCACATGTAGTCCTTGATTGGCACCTATATGCTTTGATTTCCTTTTAATTGTGGTAAAAAACATAACATAAAATTTACCATCTTAATCATTTTCAAGTGCAGAGTTCAGTAGTGTCAAGCATATTCACATTGTTGTGGATTAAACCTCCAGAATGCTTTCATCTTGCAACCCTGAAACTCTGTACCCATTGAACGACTCCTCATTTTTCTCTCCCCGCCAGCCCCTGGCAACCATTGCTCTACTTTCTCTATGATTTTGATTGCTCTAGATAACTCATCTAAGTGGAATTCATACAGTATTTCTCTTTTTGTGGTTGGCTTATTTCTCTTAGCGTAAAGTCCTTCAAGTTCATCCATGTTGTAGCATGTGACAGATTTCATTCCTTTTTATGTTAAATAATATTCCATTGTATGTACATTACACATTTTCTTTATCTATTCAGCTGTCAATGAGCATTTGGATTGCTTCTACCTCTTGGCCGTTGTGGATAATACTGCAATGCACATAGCTGTGCAAATATCTCTTTGAGATCTTGCTTTCATGTCTTTGGGATATACACCCAGAAGTGGGATTGCTGGATCATATGGTAATTCTATTTAATTTTTTGAGGAAACAGCATACTATTTTCCATAGCGGCTACACTATTTTACATTCCCACCAACATTGCACAAGAGTTTCAATTTCTCCACGTCCTCACCAATGCTTGTTATTTTCTGTTTTGTTTTGTTTTGTTTTGATAGCAGCCATCCTAATGGATGTGAGGTGATATCTATTTGTGGTTTCGATTTGCATTTCCCTAATGATTAACAGTGTTGAACATCTTTTCATGTGCTTGTAAGCCATTTGTATATCTTCTTTGGAGAAGTGTCTATTTTATTTCTTTGCCCATTTTTCAATCAGATTATTTGGTTTTTTGTTGTTGAGTTGTAGGTGTTCTTTTCATATTCTGGTTATTAAACTGCTTATCAGATATATGATTTACATATATTTTCTCCCATTCTTTAGGTTGCCTTCACACTTTGTTGATTGTTTCCTTTGATGCACAGAAGTTTTCAAGTGTGATGAAGTCCCATTTGTCTCTTTTTGCTTTTGATGCCTGTACATTTGGGTCATATCCAAGAAATCGTCAAATCCAATGGCATGAAGCTTTTCTCCTATGTTTTCTTCTAGGGGTTTTATAGTTTGGGCGTCTTATGTAATCCATTTTGAGTTAATTTTTGTGTATGATGTAAGGTTAGGGTTCAACCTCATTCTTTTGCATATGGATGTCCAGCTTTCCCAACACCATTTGTTGAAGAGACCATCCTTTTCCCATTGAGTGGTCTTGGCACCCTTCTCATAGATCATTTGACCATATACACAAGGGTTTATTTCTGGGTTCTCTATTCTGTTCATTGGTCTGTCTTTATGCCATACAACCCTGTTTTGATTACTATAGGCTTTTAGTAAGTTTTGAAATCAGGAAGTATGAGGCCTCCAACTTTGTCCTTTTTCAAGATAGTTTTGGCTATTTGGGGTCCTTTGAAATACCACATGAACTTCAGGATGTTTTTTCCTATTGCTGCAAAAAATGTCATTGGGGTTTTGGTAGGGATTGCACTGAATCTGTAGATCACTTTGGGGAGTATTGACATCTTAACAATATTAAGTCTTCCAGTCCATGAACATGGATGTCTTTCCGTTTATCTGTGTCTTCTTTAATTTCTTTCAGCAATGTTTTGTAGTTTTGCCTCCTGGATTAAGTTTGTTCCTAAATATTTTATTCTTTTTGATGCTGTTATAAATTGGATTGTTTTCTTAATTTCCTTTTTGGATTGTTCATGGTTAGTCTACTTTGGTTGTGACTGAGATGATCTCTGGCCTTAGGATGCATACCACACTCCCTTGTCCCAACTAGGGGACCCTCTCAGTTTCTCCCTCCCTGCCCCTCTGCTGGCTTCTGTGCCCTTCTCCGGGCACAGGAAGGGTGCTGCTCTCTGGGACCACAGAAAACCCAGAGGAATCTTGGGTCCTTCTGCCTGTACCTCCATGTGGCCACCTCTTCCCTTGAGTGTCCATATGCCAGGTAGGATAAGGACCTCTGAGCACCTGTGGTCCCCAGGGTCCTGGGCAGGAGGGGGCAGGTCCCCTCTGTTATCTGGGGTTCAGCCACCTCCTTTAGAGAGAAGCCTAATGAGGGAGAAGAGGGGGGCCACGGGGCCTGGGCTCTTCCCACAGACTCTGCCAGAACCTCTTTCTATTCATCTCCTCTTGCACACTCTTCTCTCCCTCAGCCTGGAGAAAATTTAAAAATCTTGTCTCTGATGGAGGAACACTGACTCTTTCCCAATTTTTCTGTCTCACATCAGTCCAGCTCTTTTAAATGTAAAAGAAAAAAAAAATCAGAAGGCTTTCCTATCTATTTCTGTGGAAGTTTCCTCTTGGAGTAGAGGCCACCTAGGGTGCTTCCCTTCCTGGCTTCCCTGGCCTTGGGCTCTTGAGCTGATAGAGGAGGACCCTGAGTCAGGACTAGTCTCAGAATGTGGTTCCAGGGCCCCGTAAAGTCAAGACTACTTCACAGTAATACTAAGATATTCTTTGCCTATTTCGTTCTCCTTCTCTCGCGAATGTGTGCTAGAGTTTTCTAGAAGTTTCATGACACTATACTGCAAGGGACTGAATGCAAAAGAAATGAGAGTCCAGCTGTCTTCTGTTGAACTACTGTATTCTATTAAAGAGAATTGCAAAAATGTAAAT
Organism: Balaenoptera physalus; assembly: GCF_965194825.1. Taxonomy (NCBI): domain Eukaryota; kingdom Metazoa; phylum Chordata; class Mammalia; order Artiodactyla; family Balaenopteridae; genus Balaenoptera; species Balaenoptera physalus. Next base: position 25,313,003 of record NC_138882.1, read on the forward strand.
AAATGCCACTCATTTTATTAAAGTTTCCTTTTGTTTTGCAAAATACACCTCTTTTGATAACTATGTTATTTATGTTAACATGAAATGTTTATTGTTACTTCTAAAAGAACTGACACATCAATATTTTAAAAATATTCTCAGTTGTAATTTCTAGGAGAGAATCAATCACATAACAAAAGGTCTTTGGGGTCCTCAATAATTTTTATGAGTGTAAAGGGGGTACTGGGACCAAAAAGTTGGAGGACCACTGCCTCCCCTCCTCCCCCCACACACAAGGCTGCTACTTTCACCTGGTGGCTCTCAGTTCAACTGTCCTTCCCAGCCTCTCAAGGGTTTCAATTTCCTCTTCTGCTATCTCTGAGCCAGGATGGCCACATGAGGGCAGCAGATTCTGCCAGAAGCCACCGTGAGGCCCTCAAGCCCCAGTGTTCAGGGTTCAGCCTGCAGCACTGAGTTCCTGTCGGGTGTCTGGCCAGTGGTGCTGGGGAAGCAAAGGTGATAAACCCAAGTCCTTGCCTGTAGAAGGTGCAGCACCCCTGTGCTCCCTCCCAGTGAGCCGAGGAGCCAGGAGAGGACGAGGTTTGATCCAGGCCCAGGCCAGACATTGACCACACGGCAGAGGTTGACATGTTTGGGAATGAACATGACCTCGATGTCGAGCTGAGCTGAGAAGCCCATTTTCCAGGTTCTCAGCTTTAACCTGGACGTGCTCCCTTCTCATCAGCACTGCCCGCAAGGAAGGAGGATCCTGCTCTCCTTGCTGTTAAGTAGCGTGTAGTTAACACAGTAAAGGGGTAAGTAAGGCGAGAGAGGGAGCAAAGGAATTCTTCTCTCCTTTTATCGCATCTTGGATGAAGGTAGAGGTAAAGGGCATATGTGAAGGGCCTCATTTTTCAACAGCCATGGAAACCTCTAGCAAAGGAAAAAGAGAGCCTGTGGTCATTTAACACAGACAATCCTCTCACTTTCTGTTAGCTAATGACCTCTTCCCAACAACCTTAAAGCAACCTGGCATGAATAGCTGGCTTGAACATTGGTCAGTAGAAAGGGCATAAGATCTAAATTTGTACGACAAGCCTTCAAGTCCCAAGTCTCTTGGCTTCTGGACTGTGTTTTCTCCCTTTTAATATTATGCCAACCCCACATTGTTTTTTTTTTTTCCCTAAATAGTCATCATCATATTTAGTCAACCCACTAATGCACAAAAAATCAGCAGTTTCTGCTGAAGCAAGGCCTAGCCGTTAAGAGCAGGGCTTTGAAGAGCAGGAAAAGTTGTATTCCTGGTTCCACCATGTGTTAGCTGTGTGAACTGGGGGAAGCTGCTTAACCTCTGAGTCTCAATTTTCTCAACTGTAAAAAGGGGGTGATGAAATGTCATAGGGTTACTGTGAGAATCATGTGACAGGTATCTAAAGTGCTCAAATCAGCGCGTGGCTCATAACAATTGCTCAATAAACAGTAGCTGTAAACTTCACTGCATTTGAAATTCACAACTTTTTCAGATGTCAGGGTCAGAAAGAATCTCAGAAATCATCTAATTCAGTATTTCCTAAAATGTGTTCAAAACACTCTCTTCCCTCAAATGTTCTAAGAAAAAGGGTTCTGTGGCCAAGTATGATGGGGATTTAAAACTCAGGGTAGTGTATTAAAGGCTCAGAGAAGTCACAGAGTATAAAGAAACCTGTTGAATTTCGACAGCATTTTCCAGCATTTGTCAACTGATTTGATCACAGAATCCTTTTCATACATCACCTCTTAAGTTCCAGGTTGCTAGTATTGGCACAGCACATCCTAACCATCTACCAAGGCAGAAATCTGTCCTATGATTCCAATCAGTAATCAGGCAGACTCTGTTGGAACATCCAGAGACAAGGAGCTTGATCACCACGAACAATCATAATGGCCAATAGGTAACACTGATGGAGGGTTTGCCGTGTACCAGGCACTACGATAAGCACTAGAGATGCATTAGCTTATTTAATTCTTTTTTTAAAATAAATTTATTTATTTATTTATTTATTTATTTATGGCTGCGTTGGGTCTTTGCTGCTTCGCGTGGGCTTTCTCTAGTTGCGGCGAGTGGGGGCTACTCTTCGTTGGGGTGCGTGGGCTTCAGTAGTTGCAGCACGCGGGCTCAGTAGTTGTGGCGCACGGGCTTTGTTGCTCCGCGACATGTGGGATCTTCCCGGACCAGGGCTCGAACCCATGCCCCCTGCATTGACAAGCGGATTCTAAACCACTGTGCCACCAGGGAAGTCCCTATTTAATTCTTATAGTAACACTAAGAGTTATTATCTCTTTTACAGGTGAAGAAACTGAGGCTTAGAAGAGCTAAGTAACTTGCCCAAGGTCACATGGCTAGAAAGTTCCAGAATGCAACTCAGGTTGGCCTCTTACTCGGCCTTCCTCACCCCGGTACTACTTCCTACAGCCACTCCATCATCTCTGACTGTTGGAAGGCCCTTCCTTGTGTTGAGCTGAGATCCAGTTCCCATCACTCCCCTTTCTCCCAGGTGTACACACAGCAGTTTCTGTTCTAAATATCTTCCGTAGCCATTGTTTCTAGAACTTTATCCACTTTGCTCCTTTTTCTCTTGACTTGCTCAAGTACTCCAGCATCCCTTTTGGACTGAAATACCCAAAACTGAATACAATTCTGTCTACTCCACTATAATATGATAGTTGCATTCTGGGGAAATCACACATTATCAAAAAACAACTTTTTAAAGAGGAGTTCTAAACTAACGTAAGAACTGTTTTCTTTAAATCAGGGTTAGGGAATAGAAAGTTTTAGATGTACAATAACAAAATTAATTTTCTTGCAAACAATTTGATAACAAAGCTGTTTTCATAGTTCTGGTAGGATTGCTATAAAACCTTAAATATCACTTGATCACCTCTGGCATTTGCTCAAGGGTAACAGTCTCAGTTTCTCTCTCTCCACGCTACCCTTTCTCTCTCTCTCTCCCCTCCCACCCCACATACAGCAGCACCATGTTAACAGTTTCTTGCCAGTCTCACAACTTTGACTTATTATCTCATGGTTTAGTAAACAAGGCACAAAGCTGTTAAAACCTAGTAGCTGGATTCTTCCTAACAGTTTTTTCCCTCCCATACTCTGTGCTAATTCCCAATTGAGATCTGCTCATAACCAACAGCAGTCTCCAGTGATGCAAAATATTTTTTCTATTTCATCAGTTTCATTCTGGCCAATTCTAGTTCTGAAACACCACTGAAGGAAAAACACTTGCATTCTCAATGTAGTTTGACCAACGTAGCTTGGAACTATCACTTTCTTGTTCTGAACCTTATGCTTCATTAGTTCAACTCAGAGCTCATTATTTTGGTTAGCTGCAGTACCCTCACAGATACCTATGGAGGTTTTCTTCAACAAAAATTAACGCCCCTCCATTCTGCTATACATCTGCAGTCATATTTTGGAGCCCCCATGGAGGGTGTTATGCTTATAACTGTTCAAGTTCATCTGTCTAGACCTGGCTCGTTGTGCCAGCCCGTGGTGATCACCTGGGAAGCTGACTCTTCTTCAGCCTGTGTCCTCTGTGAAACTGATAATCATTACCCATAGATCAGCACTTTCCAACAGAATGTTCTATAGTGATGGAAATGCTCTATATCTAAGCTGTACAATACAATGGTCACTAGCCACATGTGCCTATTGAACACTTAAAATAAGGCTAGTGCAACTGAGGAACTGAATTTTAAATTGTATTTGATTTTAATTAATTTAAAACCAATTATTCACACATGGCTAGTGGATAGCATATTGGATAGTGCAGATGTTCGCCTGAGACAAGGGTAAAAATATTGAACAGGAAACCTAATTCTGGATGGGGTATGGTCATTCTGTGATTATCAACCACCTATATTCATATTGAGTCACAATCTTATCTATCAGTGAAGTGAGTAGTGTTGAAGGACATTGTCAAATGCCTTGTGAAATCATGATGTCCTATTTTTTTTTTTTTTTTTTTTTTTTGGCTTTGTTGTGTCTTCATTGCTGCGCGTGGGCTTTCTCTAGTTGCGGCGCACAGGCTTCTCACTGTGGTGGCTTCTCTTGCTGTGGAGCACGGGCTCTAGGTGCACAGGCTTCAGTAGTTGCAGCAGGCGGGCTCAGTAGTTGTGGCTCACAGGCCTAGTTGCTCTGTGGCATGTGGGATCTTCCCGGACCAGGGATCGAACCCGTGTCCCCTGCATTGGCAGGCGGATTCTCAACCACTGCACCACCAGGGAAGCCCCATGATGTCCTATTTATATGTGTGGTTGACCTGCTCTACCAGCTCGGTGATTTTTTTTTCAGAAAATAGGTTTTTTCCCCTTTTTGTAGAAGTAATACACGCCCACTGTGGCAAAATATAGGCAAGTATGTAGAGGAAATTAACAGTGACTAATAAGTCTACTATCTGAGATAACTACTGTTAACATTTTAGCATATTTCCTTCATCACATTTCTGTGCTGATATTTTTCACATCACTGAGAGCATATATTCTCTGGTATTTGCATCCTGATTTTTTCATTGACAGTATTTCATATGTATTTTCTCATATCATTAAACATTCTTCAAAAACAGTTTTAAAGGCTGTATAATAGTTCATTGTATTAATGATTAATAATTTACATAACCATTCCCCTATTGCTGTACTTTTAGATTGTATCTAATTTTTTGCTATTATAAATAAAATGGTGACAACATCTTTTTGTGCAAAATAACTTTGTCCATAATTTGCATTGATTCCATAGCACAAACTTCCTGAAGGAGTATTATTAAGTCTAAGGATATGAACATTGTTAAAGATAATTCTTTCAAAAGAGAAAATGAGGTTAGCCTGGACCACATGCTGGCTATTAGTGGTCAATGCTTTCCTTTTCAGAGTTCGAGACCATCCATCTGATTATCTCTTTGAGCCACTCATCCCATATTAATGTCAAGTTCACCCTTGTATACTTTTTAGATTCCAATTTCTTAGTCTTTATGAAAATCAGGATGACAGTGCCTGCCTCTTCAGCCTTCTAGGAGCAGTTCTGTTTTTTACAGTTCCCCAAAGATAAGTTAGCTTGTCTGCAAGCCCCCTCAGTACCCCTGGGTATAATTCATCCAGGTCAGAAGACCTGAGCTCTTCTGGGGCATCAAGGTGCTGTCCTTCTACCTCCTTCCGTACTTGGACCTCCAAATCTTCTTACCGATGTTGTTCCTCAACTTTCCACACTTAATAAGGAAAATTGAAAGAGTATGTGGCAGAGACTGCTAGCTGCTGGACAAAATCGTGTTCTTCCCTCCCTTCTGAGCACACACCTAGACTCCATTCCCAGATTCCCCTGCAGGTGGGTGTGGCCATGTGATTGAGTTCCAGGAGGGAGCGTGAACAGAAGTATGTGTGCCACTGCCAGGCCGGGCCCACTAATCTCCCACACTGAATGGAGAAGACTCCCACGGCAACCTTGGAAGTCACGTGATGAAGATGCCAGAGCTCTTGTCAGCCAGTGTGGAAAGGAACACCTTGCTGACCCATTCACCTACCTACAGGTGTATTTGACTGTGGACACTGTTTTTCTCTTTTCCCCCTGTGGGATCATTTGTAATTTACAACTTCACTTGGTCCTGCTTGAGCTGTCTTTCCTTTATTCTTGGATCACAAGACCAATCACACCTAACTTTTCTCCAAATACTTTCGGAGTCTTCTTCCTGAGTGTTGGCACACCCTGGACCGTCTAGCAGGCCCTTCCCAGCTGTCCCAGACCCCTGGGTGACAGTGAGCTTTCTCTCACTTTTACCTGACGAGCAAATTTCCCTGGTTGTGCAGAATTAGATCCAAAACGCTGCTCCTCTTTATTTTCTCTGCTTTCTAAGAAATGGAATTGTCATTTCGGCAGAAGAATTTAGCAGAAGCCGTATTGCGATTTTAATAGAGTGAGAAAAAAACATGTACAGCCACAATTGCCTGGTACAGAAGGAAGGTTGATCTTGCTGTCTGGAAGGGCCTACTTTACACCTTGATGAGTTTGAATGGCTGAGTTTGGCAGAAGAAATGGCAGAGAAATCAATGACTCTACAGAATACAGTGAGAATTTGGAGCTCTGGAGGCAGTCTAAAAGGGAAGCGATAAGTGGGAAAGATGGGAAGGTGAAGAGAGGAAAAAACCACTAAGCTGGACCACTCCATGAGTGAGATCAGCTGATAAAAGTCCTCATAGGATGGGATAGCTAAAGAACTTCCGAGGACAGAGGTGTCTCATATTTAATCTAACGTCATGTAGATCCCTTCCATTCCCCAAAGGAGTAGGCACAGCTCTGGGCAGGGACAGCACAGAGATGGCAAGACCGTCCACAAATGGATAGAACTCTGCACTTGCAGGGGCTCAGGGCCAGAGGTGACTGTGCACAGAAGCCTTCTCCCACCTTCCACCCTGGCATCCCAGAATTGGCCAAAATATGGGGGGCAGGACTTTAGGCTTCCACAGGATATGGAATGGTCGTTTGAACCAGTCTTATCTAGGGAGGCTTCAGCTGACATCTGAGTCACATAACAAGCACGGCCACTGCTAAAATAAAATAAAATAAAATAATAATAATATCTTAAGATTAAATTAAGAATTAAGTAGGTCAGGTATTTGGCACCTTAGAACACTGAAGCCCAGAGAGGTTATGTAACGTACCTAAGGGACCTGGTGTGACGGTAGAGCTCTGCTCTCTTCTCAGGTTCTCCCGCTCCTGGTCCCTTGTTCTCACTCCATGCCCAGGAGGACAGAACGATGCTGCAGAGCTGCAAGCAGGGTAGCTCCTCGGGCACCGTGTGCTCCTGGTCCCTCTTGAGCTCAGCTCTTCCCTGAGCGGCTCCCACAGGGACCTTAGGGTCAATCAATGACTCGTTCTGCCCATGAGCTAAGCTCAGGATTATGCCCGGTAGGAGTGAGGAAGAGGTTCCTTCCACTTGGGAGACAAATTTTCCCTAGTAAGGGGAAGCATGTGAGAAACAAATTCATTAATAAGCTCATCAGTGGTCATAACGATATTTCATCTGAATGTCAGAAGGTTTTCTTTGTTCCCATCAAAGGATTTGGGCCCCAAAACAAGAAGAATGAACCAAAGGTAGGGAGACATTGGGGCCATCTAAGCAGCCGTGGAGGAAGAGAGTTTGTTTATCGCCCCACTCTTCTCTTCTCTAGATAAGGACATGTGTTGACTGGTGAGGAGGGGCGGAAGTTTCTTGAGTGCAAAGTGCCAAGGCACAAATCCTGAGATAAGAAGTCATAAATAGACCGCAGACCTGACCCGGAGCCAGGCTCAGTGTACTTGGGCTGGTAGGACTTGCAGGCCAGGGCCCAGGCTAGGGGGCTGGAGCTGGGCAGATGCTGTGGAAATTTCCATGGGCTGTCCACCAGCTCTTGGGAAGCTGTGGAACTCCTCATGGCATGAGGAGGACACAGGTTATGAAAGAGGCACAAGATGTGGTCCCAGCTCACAAGGAGTTAGGCCCCTAGAGAGGAGACTCAGAGATGCTTGCCAAGAAAGCAAGTAAACAAGCAGACTTGTTGGAAAATCTTAAGTTGTAAATCAGGTCAAGACATGGAACCAGTCAAGAAAAAGTCAATATCGCCTTTCAATTATTCAAACCCCATTTCACCTTCGAAGAAAAATGTTGAAAATACAAACTTCACATAAAGGTAAAGGCTGATTTTATTACTTTAAGTACTATTACAGGGTCCCAAACAATATATGATTTTTTTTTTTAAGGAAAAAAATTTACACAATTTATTACCAGTTGCTAGAGTCTGAGATATCCTTAAGAATTCAGGTTAAAATTGCAAATCATTTTTAATACAGAAATCAGTTAAAACTTTTCAAAAGACATCAGTTCCATGTCTTGGTGATTGTTAGCAAAAGCTTTAAAGTGTTCACTTTTGTGTGTGTGTGTGTGTGTGTGTGTGTGTTTTCCCTCTTGCTGGAAAGATTCAGGCTGGGTGCTGGGGTAAGGGGTGCGTGTGCACACTGTGTGCACACAACACATGTGAACCCACAATGTTCACTGTAATGCTGCCTTCCCAATGCACCGGCTCAGATGCTTTGGGGTGCAAGTAAGAGAAACCATGAAGAGAATTTATTGGTTCACATGGCTGAAAAGTTAAGTTAGGGAAGCCTTCTAATATGGTTTAATTGGGGCTCCAGCTCCATGTCTCTGATTCTCTCTGCCCTGTCCACATTTGTGCGCCAGATTCCTTTTTAGGCTGGCTTTCTTCGTGGTTACAAGATGCCTGTGAACAGCAGCTCAGTTAGAACTGACCAACTCAGTTGAAATTTCTTAACAACTAATCTGGGGAGAAAAGGACTATTGCTTCCCTTAACCACTGAGGGTAAGTCCTAGCTTCATTCTGATTGGACCACCCCCAGGACCAATCACTGTGGGCGTGCTATGCGCTGACTGGCTCAGGCTCAAAAAAACCTATCACTTTGGCAGGTGCGTTGGGATTGGCCTACACCATAGAAGACCACCCCTGGAATTGGGGTAGGTCAATGCCACTCACATTATGGTGACTACACAATGGAGAGGAGGACAAGAGGTGTTGGAAAGACACTCCCAATGTCTACCACATCGTGGTAGCAATTTTAATTTTTTTTTTTTTAATTTAAGGGCTACTTTCTAGGTACAAGACACTGTGGGAGGTATTAAGATATGCAGTTTATAATATATAAGGTATAAAAAGGAAAGTTGAACGAGGCATGCAAATGCTAAAACAAAGTACGCTAAAAGTAAAGAAGAGAGACAGACTGTTTCTGGTTGAGGTGATCAGAGGGGCTGTAGCAGGTAACACTGGAATTAGGTCTTAAAGAATGAGTATCATTTTAATGATTACAGGTAGGAAGGGAGGACACTGGAGGCAAGGGCAATAGTTGGAGCACAAGTTCTAGAAGTTACTGCTTAGGCAGGACCTGTTACCCCAGTACAAAGAGATCTGGGGGTTCAGATGATACCTGAGTAAGTAGGATGAACTTCCCCACAAAGTTAGGGTGCAAGGTGAGCCTGTCTTTTATTTTCTCCCATAAAGAAAACCGGCTTAATTCCACATTTGCCTGGTTAACAGGAAGTTCAGTATCTCCTCCGTGGGGCTCCTTCACTCCTTAATTGTCCCCGAACCCAAAGGCTTACACAGTTCAAAGTAGGGAGTGGGGTTGGTCTGACTTTCACATGCAAGCAGGGACCACTGGTCTCTGGTCTGTCTAGTGGCCATATGAGTTCCCACGTCTCTGTGGCTCCTCAGGAAAGACAATCCCCTCCTGTCACTTTGAGCTTGGCGAACAGTGTTCCTCACCGGTGGTCCAGGACCATGATCTCGGAGCTCTGCTTCTCAGTTAAATTCACAGCTCCCCCGTCCACCCAGGCACCAGCTGCCCAGGGACTCTGGGTAAGAGGTAGTTTGGGGTCTCCTCATGGATGTAGAATGCCTATCCTCTATCATTCCCTGGGATCCACGGCACCAGGAGGCGGGAGTTTTTCCTTCTCAGCTACACTTGCCCTGTAACAATACAGCTATCTTCCTTCCCTTCTATGACTCCCTCCCTGCATGCCTTTCCCCACCACACACACACACACACACACACACACACACACACACACACACACACACACTCCTGGGGCTCTTGGGGTGGGGACAACTATGTGAGATGCTTTACCATGACCAGGGTGACTGGCTGACACCTCTCTCATTGGCTCAGAGAAAGAAAATAGAACCCAGAGTTTAATTACCTGTAAGACAAGCTGCCCTACCCAGACTTGTAGGTTCACGCCTCCTAGTCTCTTCCAGAGATTGTTTATTTCACTCGAGGGAACCAAGCACTCCTGCACTCGTACTGAAAGTTCACATTGACTTTCGACCTCCTTGATCATTGGCAAAATGGAGCCTTGTGTGTGCCCTTGGTCTGTCCTCACCTTTAGGCTGAAGTGTTTTTCCTTGCAGCCCTCCTACTTGCCTTGATTGAGGTTCCTGGCAGCAGGAGCTCTTTCTGTTTGGGGCACACCTCTCCTCTCTTTTCTAAACTCCCCTTCACAGCCTCGTTCTCTTAAACCCCGACTCTGGATAGCTCAGAAGGACGCGGTGCAAGAGATTGACATACAATTAAGCTCTGCTCCTGGTTCTCAGCTTCCAGTATGTTTGTTGCTGCTCTAGTCTACAAACTTGGGGCCCAGATCTGGAAACTACTCCTAAATTTAAGTGAATTTTTAAAAAAAGTTTAAAAAAGTATCCAGTGACTGTCTGAGGGAGAACAAAGTAAAAAAACATATTCAGCAGCTAGAATGGCTGCCCACACGTGCTTGAGAATTTAAGGACAAGAGAATGAATTACATACTCTTTTCCAACTCAGAGAGTGCTCTTTCCCAATCCGTGTCATATAATCAGTTATTTCTCCTTAACAACATTAACTTAGAATCAGAACAGTTGCCTGGAGCGAGGTAGGGGGTGATTGGAAAGAAGGGCATGAAGGACTTTTTGGAGGGAAGAAATTTGTTCTATATTTTAATTGGGGTGTTGGTTACATGATATATTCATTTGCAAAACCTTATAAACTATAGACTTAAGATCTGTGCGTTTTACTGCATATAAGTTATATTTCAATTTTATTTTATTTTATGTTTGTGGCCACACCTCGTGGCTTGCAGGAATCTTCTTCCCCCACCAGGGATTGAACCCGGGCCTCCGGCAGTGAGAGCGCCATGAAGTCCTAACCACTGGACCGCCAGGGAATTCCCTATATTTCAATTTTAAAGTGGAAAAATTAAACCAATGATTAGGCATACTTGGCTAATGTCCATATGCTACAGTGTGTTGAAAAGAAGTTAATCTGGAAAAGAAAAATCATAACCCTACGGTGAAGGCAGACATGTGCTGCAAAGGCTAAGAAAACGGAGAGGAAAGCAGCCGACATTGCTAGTGGGCTGAGCTGGGATGCTTCCAGTTGCGGGAGCTGAGCCTCTTCTGTAATGTGCTTAATCACTTCTAACTGTGCAGTCAGCTAATTACGGTCATTAGGCTTGCCTTAGTTGAACAGGCTTGGGAATCCCTTGAAGTCATTCCCTTAGCTGATTCAGTTGGACTTTTCTGAGTCCAGCAACCTCCTCAGATTGCAGCCTGTGATGGTGCATTCCTGGTGCTCCAGAAATGATCTGTTTTCACCATGGGGTGTTGGGGCATACGTGACTAACCTTGGAACCAGTGAGTCATGGGTGTCAGGTCTCAGAGCACAGGGGGGGCACTTGTGGGCTCTGCACTGGCTCTGCTTTCTTGGTGCACCAACCCAGGCTTGCTTAGGTCCAAATCAATCACATTTTGAAAACAGGATTATTCCTGTTGCTTTTGTTTGAAATAGCAAAAGAATTGAAACAGTCTGCATGACCATCAACAGGAGACTGGTTAAATAAATTATGGTTCATGCACATAACATAAAACTGAAAAAAGAATGAGGACACTTATCTACATACTAATTTGGAAAGAGCTTCAAGCTATACGTAATCTTAAATCAAAAAACAGAACATGGTGTGCAGTATGAGCGTCAGTATAAAATATAGGGCTGTATGTTTGTATTTGCTTACATATGTATGAAGAAACTTTGAAAAGAGACAAAAAAACTTAAGAACAGTGGTTGCATTTGAGTGGGAGGGTGTAGGGGTGTGGGGGGCATTGGGGTTGGGAAGTGGGTGGGAGAGACATGGAGTAGGGGGAGAATTTTCACTGCAAACCTTTCCAGAATAGTTGTTTAAAAATCCTGTGAATGTATTACCTAATGGAAGATTGAAATCTATTAAAACGTTCAAAATTTTTTAAAAGTAGGAAAAAGTTTTAGGGAAAGGTGGCTCACCCTATCCAGCGTTCCCACACAGTGGTTTGTGAAGGTGTCGTGGAAAATTCATGTACTTAAAACAGTAGTGGAGGGCTTCCCTGGTGGCGCAGTGGTTAAGAATCCACCTGCCAATGCAGGGGACACGGGTTCGAGCCCTGGTCCGGGAAGATCTCCCATGCCGCGGAGCGACTAAGCCCGCGTGCCACAACTACTGAGCCTGCACACCTAGAGCCCGTGCTCCGCAACAAGAGAAGCCACCGCAATGAGAAGCCCGCGCACCGCAGCGAAGAGTAGCCCCCGCTCGCCCCAACTAGAGAAAGCCCGCGCACAGCAACAAAGACCCAACGCAGCCATAAATAAATAAATAAATAAATAAATAAAAATTGAAAAAAAAAAAAAAACAAACCAGTAGTGGAATTTGTTTTCATTCCTACTTTCTTACATTTAAGGAAGAAAATAGATATTAAACAACGGTTTTCCTGTAACAGAGCCCTGGTGGTGTGGGGCGCTCACACTGGGCAGCCTGTGGAGAGGAGGCCTGCAGGCTCTGACCCAGTTGCTCAGGCATCTTCCCACTTTGAAACAACTCCTCCTGAACTGGTGGTTTTGACTATCACACAGTTATGAGTTGTTTTTATTCTTAGCCACATGCTGTTTAATATATACGCCAAACGGTCCAGGAATTGACAAAGATTCTTTGCTTGACTGTCAAGCTTCTTTGTTTGACCAGACTTTGGACAGGCTCCTGAACCTTCTCCTAGGCCCATCTGTGCATTTCCCTGTAAGATCCAGCTTTATCGAGAGCCCAGCTGAGTCGGTTTAGCAAGAACCCGCCTCCTCCACATCTGATCGCTCGATATCTGATCAGGCTCCCCATCCTCCACCATCCCCCAGGTGTTGTCTGATCACCCTGGCCTGTCTTCAGCAAGAATCCTGTTAGGTTACTTTAGCTAGAATCCCCTTTACCCCTAATGTTTCCTCTTAGTTATTTTCCATACACTCACCTCTTACCCTGCTCCTTGGCTGTAAATTCCCACTTGCCTACGTTATATTCAGAGTTGAGCCCAATCTCTCTCCCTCCTGCAAATTCCTACTGCAGTCGTCCCTGTACTTATAACAATGGGCCTGAATAATGTCTGCTTTACCATCTTTAACAAGTGCCATGAATTTTTTTTCTTTAACAGAATCAAAAAGAATACTGATGTTGAACACCACTAGGTAATGTGGAGCACAAAAGTCATAATTCTACAAAAGTGCCTCAGAATTTTTCCTCCAGGTCTGAAAGTTATGATTTATCAACCTCTTAGCTAGAAAATTAAGCTCTTCTACTTCAGAACCTAGTGTTAAGGAGAAAATATTGCAACCAGAATATACATTTTCTAAGTATTATCAATAAAGACTAAGCTTTGACTTAGAAATGAAAGATGCAATTATTAAGTAAACTAGTTGATTTTTACTATGGGTTAGTAATATCAAGATGGTCTAAAAGTACTTGAAACACCATAGCTAATAAATCAGATGAAATTGCAGAAAATGTGGTCCTTTTTTAATTTTTTTCATTTCAAAATCTAGAAATCATTTTCAGGTGTATGTATGGTAACAATTTAGTGAAAAATGGATATTAATATAGTATCTTGCTGAATACATGATACATGTTACAATGTTGGGTTTATCATTCATTTATTAAGCAAAAATAATAACTAGAATTATATAAAGTATACATGCGATAGGCACCATCTTAAGTACTTTATATATATTAATTCATTTAATCCTCAACAACCCTATTACATATAGATATTAGTATTATCCTCATTTTACAAAGGAGGAAACTGAGGCACAGAAAAGTTAAGTAACTACCTCAGGGTCACACAGTTAGTAAGTAGCAGAGCTGGGTTTCTAATCCACACATTCTGGGTCCAAGGTCCATGTTCTTAACCATAAACTTAGTATTTGCCAGGAACTGTTCTAGGTTCTGGGAATACAATGGTGAACTAAAGAAACAAAGATTTTGCTCTCATAAAACTTACATTCCAGTTGGGGGATACAGATGATTAAACAAACAAGTAAACAAATAGAAATATGTTAGGTGATAAAAAGTACAAGGAAGAAAAATAATGCAAGATAAGGGAATAAAGAATCCTCTTAAGACAAGTTAAGGAACAGGATAGGTCATGTTTTGGTAGGATGATCAGGAAAGGATTCCCTAATAAGGTGACATTTTGTCACAGAACCACATAAAGCATGGGAGTGAGCCATGAGGATGTCTGAGGGATGAGTGTTCCAGGCAGAAGGAAGGGTAAGTGCAAAGTGTGACATGGGACCGTTCTTGGCATGCTAGGCGAATACTGAAAGGAGGCCTTTTTTGGTTGGAATAAAATTAGAGAGGGAGAGGGCAATTGAAAATAACATCTGAAAGATACCTGGGGGTAAGATTATGCTGGGTCTTACAGAGCAATGTAATAATGTTGGATTTCATTCTGAGTGGGATGAGAAGCCATCAGAGGGGTTTGAGTTTAGAAATAACATGATCTGACTTTTGTTTTCAAGCAAAGAAACAAACAAACAAAAAAGGATCACTGTAAGATGATGTGTGGAAACAGAAGACCAGTTCATTGACTATTTAGAATAATTCAGGTGAAAGAAGATGTTGGTTTGAACTAGGGTGGCAGTGATGCTGAGGCAAAAATTGGCTGATCCAAGGTGTATTTTTCAGATAGAGTGGAAGAATTTGCTCATGGATTTGATGTGAAGTACGAAAGAAACAGAGTAGTCAAGGGGAATGCCAGGGTCTTTGGTCTGAGCAGTGAATGAAGGCCACTTATTTGAGGCAGGGAGCCTTAGGGGAGGAGCAGGGATGGGTGGTAAATCAAGGGTTCAGTCTTGGACATTTTGAGTTTGATATCTAGTGGACATCGTAGTGAAGATCCTTATAGGCTGTTGGATTTGTGAGTCTGGAATTCACAGGAGAGGTTCGTGCCGGAGGTAAAACTTTGGAAGTTATCAGGTTATGGGAAGTGGATGAGATCACTAAGAGAGTGGGTGCAGACAGAGAAGGGATACAAGGACTGGGTCCTGAGGCCCTCCAACATTTAGAAGTCAGGAAGATGAGGAAGACCCAGCAAGTGAAATTGAGGAGAAAAGGCTGGTTCTCAGAAGGATAACCAGGAGAGTATAATGTTCCAGGGGCTAAATTTAAAAAACTGTTTCAAGAAGGAGGGAGTGGGGTGATATTAGAGAAAATGGCAAAGGATGGGCATTTGAAAATTCTGTCCTCCACAAAAATAGTGAAAAAACTGGCAAAAATATTCAGAATCAACATTTTTTTTCAGAACTCTTAAAACTAACCAAAGGCTTGCAGTAACCTGGGGAGTGAAGAAAAATGGCTGAATCTCAGTAAGAAAAATGAGCTTTGTGGTGGTGTAACTTGCTTTAGTCTCACCTGTGCCCTGCCTCCACCCACCCACCCCCACCCCCCCACCTCCAGCTATGTGGTAGCTTGAAAAATAACAGTCCACATTCCTGGTTCAGCCTGGCCAAGGGAGCATAATGGAACTGGAACGTTTTCAAAGCCAAATTCTCAGAACATCGTCATTATTTTACCTGTCTGGTGGTTCTTTGGAAGACTCCACTTGCAAGGCTGTCTGTATGTGACCTGACTCAAGCTTACCCAGTGTGAAAACCATTTTTCCTAAGAAGCATCTGTCAAAAAAAAAAAATTTTTTTTACAGACATGTGTTTTAACTTTGCAGCTGCCTGAGGCAGTGGATCACAGTTGAGACAAACAATAGACTAACCAGAAAGCTTAAGGAGAGCTGGGGAATGAGACATCCACAGGGACTTTGAAAATCTAACATATTCTTGGGACTCTAGAAGGCCACACACATGGCAGGGCTGGGCATACGCTCAGGGAAGGCACTGAGACCTCACCTCTGACTGTGAGGCTCTGCACAAGCAGGAAGTTAGGTTGAGGAAGAGTCGTCAACCGCCTGGCTGAGTGTTGAAATCATGCCCCAGCGTGCACACGGAGTCCCTCAGCAAAGACTGGATGATTTATTAGTTCCAGGCATTTAAGGAAATCTCTGTCTATCATTAGCTCACCACTAAGCTAACTGAGTAGAGACTTCAGTGGCCACATACAACAAAATCAGACTTTATAGAATGAGTTCAGAAAAGTCACTAAGCAAACAAAGAATACTAGTACAATAAGCAGCAGCAACAACAAACCCTGGGTTTATATGCGAATGATGTCTCACCAAATAAGGAATATCAATAAAAAGATAGAAATTATTAAAAAATAGTCAAATAGAAGTTCTAGAGTTGAAAAATACAGTAAGTAAAATGAAAAATTCACTAGAGGAACTCAACAGTGGATTTGAGCAGGCCAGAGAAAGAATCAATGAAATTGAAGATAGGAACCAATTCAGATGATCCAGTCTGAAGAAAAGAAAGGAAAAAAAATGAAGAAAAATGAATACAACCTCAGAAATCTGTGGGATATCATCAAATATAGCAACATACCTATAATGGGAGTTCTAGAAGGAGAAGAGAGAGGGGAAAAAAAGACATAAAGAATACTTGAGGAAATAATGGCAGAAAACGTCCCAATTTTGATAAAAAACATTAATCTATATGTCTAAGAAGCACACTGAAGTCTACATAGAATAAACTCAGATAGGAGAAACAACTAGACACATGATAATCAAACTGTCAAAAGACAAAGACAGAGAGAGTCTTGAAAACAGCAAGAAAGAAGCAACTCATCATGCATGAAGATCCTTAATAGGATTGACATCTGATTTCCCATCAGAAACATGGAAGGCAGAAATCTGTGGCATGATATAAAGTACTGAAGAAAAAAAACCCCTGTCAATGAAACATTCTATATCTAGCAAAACTATTCTTTAAAAATGAAGGAGAAATTAAGACGTTCCTAAATAAACAAAACCAAGGGCATTCATCACTAGAACATACACTCTGTAAGAAAGAAAGTGTGTCCTTCAGGCTGAGATGAAAGGACAATAACTTGAATCCACATGGCGAAATAAAGAAAATGGAAAAGAAACTATATAGGTAAATATAAACGGCAGCATAGGTATATTTTTGTTGGTAACTCTTACTTTTTTGCCTGATTAAAAAAATAACTGCATAAAGCAACAATGATAAATCTGTGGGGATGGGCATAAAATGAACAGAGATACAACTTGTATAATAATAGTACAAAAGAGGGGGGAGAACAAAGCCATATAGGAGCAAAGTTTTTGTATATTATTGAAATTAAGTTAGTATTAATTTGAACTAGAATGTTATGTTAATTATACCCCAGGGCAACCACTAAGAAAAAAGAAGGGAGTGATCAACTGTGTCAAATGCTGCTGATAGTTCAAGATGAGATCTGAGGATTGACTACTTGATTTGGCAACATGGAGATCACTGGTGAGCAGTTTATGGGAATGATGGGGGGTAAAGCTGACTAGATTGATTCAGGTAGAATGGAAGAAAAGGAGGAGGAGAAAATGAACATAGGCAATTCTTCCATGAGTTTGCTGAAAATGGGAGCAGAGAAATGGAGATGGGATGAAGAGTGAGAGACAGTTAAAAGGTTTGTATGCTGATAGGAATAATTGAGTGGAGTGGGAAAAATTGATAATTGCCTTCTCTGTCTCTGCTATTAAGGAAGAAATGTTGAGATCAGAGGGGAATTGCTGCAGCATCATGCTTCTCACCCAAACGTCCCAGGCATTGGCATCTTTGATTATTGGGAGAATATGTATATACATACATGTGCATGTATGTATACACAGATTTGTGTGTGTTTTGAATAATACTGCAGTAATATATTATGCCCATTAGAAAAGATACACAAAAATGTAAATATTTAGACGTTTAAGATAAATTTTTTTAAAAGTCGATAATTAAGATGACGTATCATATAATCAATAATACCTCAGGCACTCAGACACTCAGAGTGAGGTACATAGTGAATAAATCCATGCTTCAAATATCTTCTTGCTAATTTTGAATTTTCTGGCTGTCTCTTTATCAGCTACAGTTAGATTCATCCTTGCTCTTACTTTGTAGTGAGTTTATACCTAGAAGAGTAGTAACGATTGTTATTCGTTGTTTTCTTGTCATTCATTCTGCCTTCATTATTAGTATTATCTTCCAACTGGGTATTTTTGGCCCAGATTTCTTTTTTATTTTAACTTTTTAATGGAGAATTTCAAACATAAAGAGACAGAATATGAACCCCAATATATCCATCATTCTCCTTCCTCAGTTATCAACTCATGACCCATTCTTCCCTCCAGCCCTGTAGCATTTTGAAACTAATCCCATGCATTTTATTATTTCATCTGGAAATAATTCAGTGTGTATATCTAAAACATAAGGACTCTTTTAAAAAAAACCTAACTACAATGCCATTATCATAACCAAAAAATAATTTGAAGGAATCTTTAACTTGAAGTAATGGGGGAATCTTTTTAAAAAAAAATTTTTATTGGAGTGTAGTTGATTTACAATGTTGTGTTAATTTCTGCTGTACAGCAAAGTGAGTCATTTATACATATATCCACTCTTTTTTAGATTCTTTTCCCATATAGATTATTACAGAGTATTGGGTAGAGTTCCCTGTGCTATACAGTAGGTCTTTATTAGCTATCTATTTTATATATAGGAGTGTGTGTATGTCAATCCCAATCTCCCAATTTATCCCTCCCCCTGCTTTCCCCCTGGTAACCATAAGTTTGTTTTTTACATCTGTGACTCTATTTCTGTTTTGTAAATAAGTTCACTTGTACAATTTTTTTAGATTCCACATGTAAGCGAATATTTGTCTTTCTCTGTCTGACTTACTTCACTCAGGATGACAATCTCTAGGTCCATCCATGTTGCTGCAAATGGCATTATTATTATTATTTTAAATTTATTTATTTTATTTTATTTATTTTATTTTTGGCCGCGTTGGGTCTTTGCTGCTGCACGCAGGCTTTCTCTAGTTGCGGCGAGCGGGGGCTACTATTTGTTGTGGTGTGCGGGCTTCTCATTGTGGTGGCCTCTCTTGTTGCGGAGCACAGGCTCTAGGCGTGCGGGCTTCAGTAGTTGCAGCACATGGGCTCAGTAGTTGTGGCTTGCGGGCTCTAGAGTGCAGGCTCAGTAGTTGTGGCACACGGGCCTAGTTGCTCCGCGGCATGTGGGATCTTCCCGGACCAGGGCTCAAACCTGTGTCCCCTGCAGTGGCAGGAGGATTCCCAGCCACTGTGCCACCAGGGAAGCCCTATTTTGTTCTTTTTTAATGGCGGAGTAATATTCCATTGTATATGTGTACCACATCTTCTTTATCCATTCCACTGTTGATGGACATTTAGGTGGCTTCCACGTCTGGGCTATTGTAAATAGTACTGCAATGAACATTGGGGTGCATGTATCTTTTTGAATTATGGTTTTCTCCAGACATATGCCCGGGAGTGGGATTGCTGGATCATATGGTAGTGCTAGTTCTAGTTTTTTAAGGAACCTCCATACTGTTCTCCATAATAGTTGTACCAACTTATATTCCCACCAACAGTGTTGGAGGGTTAATGGGGGAAATCTTTGCAATAAAAAAATCAGGTCAGGAAAGAAGGGTGTTTTTAGCACAATAAAGCTGAGGTCATAATTTCACATTTCACATAATTTCATATTTCACAACTTGCATAAACTAGTTGGGGGGTATTTCTCCAGTAAACTAGACTGGTGGTCTCTGCAGAAAAACTAATGTTTATGGTACTGGGTAATGCTGGTCTTCAGGTACTTTAGAGAAAATCTAACCCTGGCATTGCTGGTGGAGTGAGACTGAACTGGCATGGAAGTACCCAATTCCCTCCTCACTAAAGCACCACATCCTCTCTCCCCTTCGGCAGAAGCTGGAGCTGATGAAAATCACACCCTCTTCCCAGTGAAGCCTCACCAGGTAGAGTTTGTACATTACGGGAAGAGATGAACCGGGGACTCCATTATCCTATGGGCAGTGGTAGAGGTCACAACGCTGGCAGGGGTTGGAGGAACACAGGCAGTTAAAGGAACAGTTAGCTTGGAAGGGAGCAATGGACGGACATCTCTTGAAGGCCTAACCCAGGGGGGCTGGAACTTTCTCTCCTGTGTGGTAAAAGGGAGCCAGTTGCGTACTCAAGGCAAGTTCCCAGTTCTTAGCCCCACCCTGCTTGGGGCAGTTCCTTGAAACTTGTCAAAATCTCCTTAATTCTCTCTCAAAATATACGTTGTACTTAATGTGGAGATGATTGGGGGTGGGGTGTGTGTGCAGAATTTGGACTGGTAAGAGTATGTGAACGTTCCTGCAGAGGAGACCCAGCAGCGCAGAGGACCCGGCCAGAGAAGCTCACAGCTGTGCCACCCCGGTCCCGCACGCTCCGCTTCTGCGCTGCGGGTGACACGCTGCCTCAGCTCAGGTCCCACGGCCGGGACGGCGTGGACGCCGGGCTCCAGCGTCCATGAGGAACGATGAAGCTCGGTTCACGTCTGGATTTTATCACAACCCTCTCCCCCCATTGCAGGTATCAGCATACAACGGTCAATTTTCCTAAGTAGTAATAGTAAACACGTTTCCAAAATGTTAAATGTTAATTCATCAAAATCATCTCGGAATAAAGGACAATCCGTTGGCTTGAATATTTAGTTTTGTGAAAGAGCCACTAAATTGTTCTGATTTCCCTTTGCTCCACCGACATCCCTGGACAGAGCTGCAGACCAGGGAGTGGAAACGGTCAAGACAACCGGGGCTCAGGTGTGATATCTCGGGCTGACGAGGAGACTTGGGGCCACTCCGTTTGGGAGGAGGCACTTCTTCAGGGGGCAGCTCCCTGTCTTCCGCTTCTTATCGAGCCGGCCGCCCGCCGCAGGGCCCGCTTCCGCTCCTTCCACGTGCTTGCCTGTGCCCACTACTCGGAGGAGGGCCGGCCTCCGCGAAGAGCCTTGCCGACAGGGGTATACGACCCCGCACGCACCGGGGCCACTGCTCGGGCGACCCAGCCTGGGACGCGCCCACAGGGCCAACACTGGTAGCCAGAAGAGAAACGCAACATGTGGGCGGGGCCGGGCGCCGGAGGCGGGCCCGCCCTCAGCGGCCCACAGCGCTTCCGACTTCTGTGGGAGTCTTTTGTGGGAACTGGGAGGGGGCCCTCGTTACATAAAGGAGAGCACGGGCCGGCCCGCTGCAGTCACTTCAGTTCCTTCCACCGCCTCCCCTCCAGTCCCGCTCGGAGGCCCGGCGAGCACCGGCCGGGGCGTGACATCCAACCGCTAGCCACCGCGGCTGCGCCCGCCGCCTCATCTGCCGAAAGGCTAGTTCTCGGAGTGCACACGCATCGAGCACCCACCCTTGCAACCCGGCCTTTACCCAGCCTTCCCAACTAGAGGAAAGGGCCGCCGGTAGGGAAGAACGGGAGGGGCCCGCGCGCTGGGGCGGCCTCCCATTGGCTCCTCTCTCTCTGCCCTCCGTCCCGATTGGCCGCGGGTCGAGCGCACGGGCTGTGCACGCTGCCCCGCGCCGCGCGACGTTGGACTGGGGGCGGGTGGCGGCGCAGCCAATGGGAGCGGCCTGCGGGGCGGGGCTCCCGGCGCTGGGTCTCTGGGCTAGGGCGAATTGGTAAACAGATCCGGAGCGCGTGCCGGGTGCTAACGCTACGGCGAGCGCGCGGGGGCTGCGCGAAGGTGACCGCGGATCCCAGCTTCCTGCAGCCGGGTAAGGCTGCCGCCCACCGCGTGCCCTGGGCGCCGTCTGCCTGCGGCCAGAGCTGCGCTCACCACCCGCTTGGGCCCTTCTTGTATCCTCAAGTAACAGCGCGGCTTCCCCTTTGCGAGCTTCATTTGCTCCAAGCTCCGGGCCGCGGCGCGTTGGGCGCCCTGCGGCTGTCTCCTACCCCCGTGGCCACCTTAGCCCATACGTGCCTCGGGGAGGGGCCGAGGGCCGCGTGCTGGAGCCATGGGTCCCCGGAACGCGCCGAGCAGCCCCGGTGACCTGATGCCTTGTCTCTTGGTCGCCAGTACTGCTTTCCTGCCTCGCTTTCTCATGATAATATTTCTCTTCACGCCTAGACTCCTTTGCACTGTCTCAGGGGCGCTAACTGCCCCTGGCCCCAGGTTTGTGTCAGGACTTTGACTCCCTTGACCCGAGCCAGCTGTTGGGTTCCACAGTTGGGGGTTTTGGGTGAACTTGGGAAAGAGGACCCTTCTTGGTCCTTTCCTCCGTTGGCTTTTCTTTGGCCCCTCCTCCTACTTTTCCAAACGCTGGGGTTCTTGTGAATGGTTTGGGCTTAATTGTTTAAACTCGTGCCTTTGCCCAGTCTCTGCCCCTCTGCCAAACCCAGGCCAGTTCTCCCATGTGCCTTGTGGGATGGAAAATGCTGCGGGGGCAGGCCTGGATGCTGGAGCTCTCCATTTGGATGACAGGTGCCAGTCCTCTGAAGGGTGAGAGACTTACGTGCAGCCTCTCATCCAGGGTAGGGCCTGCAGCCCATTGGAAAACTTGTCCACACTCACTTGCGCCTTGGGTGTGCGTGACAGAAGACTGAAGAGCTGGGCCTGCCAGGTCTAACTTGTTGCCAAAGGATTTGAGCATGCCTGATGCCAGCCTGCCAATTGTCATGCTGTGCATGGGTGGGTCATGCTGGCAGGAGGGCCCTTCTCCGGAGAAGAAACAAAGGGGGGGCTGGTGGTTCTCAGGAGCAGCATCGTTAAGACTGGTGATGACTTTGGGCATTTTCAACTTTGCAAATAATGCAGACAAGGCAGGGTTAGGATTTTGGGCCTGACCTTGGGCAACTCAAAGGAAAAGTGAACTAAGGTGCTTTGAGCACTTACGTGTGTGTCACATAAGACAGGGTTTCTCAACCTTCAGCAACATCCCTGGCCTCTATCCATTAGATGCTAGTAGCACTCCCCCCCCCGACACACACACACACACGCACACACACACACACACACACACACACACACACTATTTGTGACAACCAAAAATGTCTCCAGACATTGCCACATGTCTCCTAGAGGACAAAAGCAACCTTGGTTGAGAACCACTGAGGTAAAACTGTAAAAAGAGTCTTCCCATGCTGCCAGAGGTCCCCTAGGACTTGTCCATGACTGGCTGAGAGGTTTATGTAAAGGGTAGCATCTCTGTCCTAAACCAATGATAGAAGCCCTGTAGGTTGGGCTTTAATGGAGTCCCCCACTCTGCACCTGGGGGGATAGGAGTGAGATAGGAGGTAGAAACCCATGGTCATTTGCTGTGCCTGCTGGGTGCATGGCAGTGACTGGCTGGGTCCAGAGTACAAAAGAAGTGGGAGACTTGTGGTTTCTGTCTTTGGGGACTTTGCAAGACTGTGGGAGATATACATATGAAATAACCATGGGGCAGTTTTTAAATAGTGAGCAAACAAGTTTACGCTGTCTGAATGCTGGCGGAAAGGCCAATTCAGTTATCCATAAGTGGCTTTTCCAAGGTGATGCTTTGCCCATTCTTACAGGTTTGCTGAGACATGTCTTACGATATGGGAGGGTGCCAGGCCTGTGTCTGCAGAGAGTAAGTGTGTGGCTGCATTTCAGACATATATGTGGGGGTATATACATGTGCCGTGTACTCCTCCAAGAGAGAGGCTACCCAGGAGTGCAGAATGGACACGTGTACAATTTGTACAGTTCTTTTACAGTTGATTGAAGCATCAGAGACAGTGAGCCATTTCTTTTTGTGCAGGGAAAGACACTACTTCTGAGTCTAGATTTTGCCTTCACTGTAACCCAGAATTTATGCCCCAAACCTCAAAGTCCCAAACTGGTGGGGACGCAGAAAAGTGAAGAATGGTGATTATTGTACAGGGCAAGGAAAAACATCTGAAACCCCTACCATGAATTTGTTTTTCTTGTTGTTAATTGATCCTATGGGGATGTATCAGGATTTTCCCATAACATTCCTTGGTTAGTTAGGGTGTCTTTTGGGTGCCCTTTCTTGCCTATAGAAAAGCATCTGGACAGGGAGGTCACTTCTCTTTTCTCGGAAAGAAGTTTAGAGGAGCGTATTATTGGGAAGCTCCAAACTTGGCACGATGATTTTCCATCAAGAGCCGTGGGCACTGAGTCATTATCTTTGTTAGTTGAAACAAGAGCTGTGTGCAAAATTAGACAGGAATATTTAGAGAGTTGTCTTGATCTGACAGTGGCATCTGGAAATAGTTCCAGCATTCTTGCTAAACAACAGCCAGGAACCTGGGAGAGTCAGTAGAAAGAAGAGCCAGTGGGAGAGGGGGAGTGCGAGGGCCCTGCTCCTTGAGGAGTTGCACCTGTTGTGGGGATGGGGTCTGCTGACTCTGAGGCAGACCCTGATGTGTCTGGGTGGGCTGCTCCCCACACTTTTCAAACCCAAGTGGGTATCCACTGGTCTGTCCACAAGCATGTTTGTTGTGGGGTTACAGGCTCCTGAGCCCTTGACCTTTTGCTTTGAGGTTAGGGGCCCACGGAATATCTAACATTGGAAATGACCCTGAAAAATCTCTTTTTATTCTTCATACTTGGGTGTGCTTTATTTTTACTCTGTGCATGTAGAGAAGGATTCATGAGAAAGCTGAGTGTTTTTCACTCACCTTGCCCTTTCAGGGTATTGTAGGTTCTGTTGTAGTGAATAGTGACGGAGTCCTCGACTTGCTTTTTAAAATATCCCATTTCCATCTGGGCTGAGGGAGAGGGGCTGCACTTGGTAGAAACCTGGAAAATCCCTGTGTGCTCTAAGGGTTGGTGCTTCTCCACATCCTGCCCTGAAGAAAAGCCCGCTCTAGAATTGTGGGTTATTCACTCCTTGAACAAATATTGATTGATTGTCTGCCTCGAGCGTGGCATTGGAAATATAAAAGTGAACAATTCCTTGGTTCCCGGACCTCAGGGAATTGTCATAAGGGGTGTGCAGATACCACCTAAACACCCTCAGTGTGGTTTGGACTCGGGGTCTAGATCAGACCACTTCTGGCTGGTGGAAAGGGCAAGGCGCTTGGAGGAGAAGGCGTGTTAGCTGGGACTCTGAGAATGAGCAGGATGTCAGCAGGAGGAGGCGGGAGTTTGGAGGGGTGAGGGGCCAGTGCTTCCCAGATGCTCTGTGCTGAAGGCCAGGTTTTATTTTTTCCCAGTTTGTTGCAGACCAGTGCTTTTGCAAAACACAGTAAACATGTCCAGACAGTGCTAAATTGCTGTGAAGGTTTCTGAGCGCTTGCTCCTGTTATCTCATCGAGGATGACAATATGAGTCCAAGGACCATTCTTTGAGTAGCATTGGTCCAGGCAGTGGGCCCTTTGAGCAGAGGCATTGGGTGGGTGAGTGCCTGGTAGGGGTGAGTGCAGTCTGGCCGGAGGGTGGGGAGTGGGAGGGGAGCAGTGGGAGGCTGGGCTAGGGAGCAGATTGGGGTGAGTCCCCCACCCCACTTCCTGTTGAAGCAGCTTGTGTGATCTGCCCTTAGGAATTCAGGAGAGTCTGATCAGCATTGCTGCCACTTGTGCTTCTGTAGGGTCGGGGGGCCAGCGGGGCTTTGGCATAGGGCTCCTGGTAATTTTCAGCTGACAGTTCAGTTCAGGCCAGAAAGGGTTCCCTGGGCGCCCAAAACTCAGCTGCAGCCTAGGGGGCTCTGACAGAGAGGGAGGCGGCTCCCTGCCCTGGCATGCGCACAGTGGACGTGGGTACCTGTGGGTACTGGCAGACTGTGCAGGACCTAGGGCGGGTGCAGTCCTGTGCTGTGGGAACCCAGGGCGCCCCGGTGCTGGTTCTGCTGGAAAAGGGCCGGGAAACTGCCTTCCTGTGCTGGGAGGTCTAGGAGCTAGGGCCTGAAGGACGAACAGGTTTCCATGGGAGAGAAGTATCCGAAGCTGATGCCTGAGCAGGGAGGGGCAAAGGTGGGCGCTGCTGTGGGGAGGAGAGGGGAGGGCACTCAGGCAGGCAGGCTGTGCAGAATGGGTCTTGGAATGGGTCACTTTGAGGGGTCAGGTGGATGGGGAGGGAGACCCGTGAGGCGGCCTGTGAGAAGTGAGGGCGGCCTGAGTCCCAGGTGGCGGGTAGTGGGGAGGTGGAATGAAGGCGTAGATTCAAGAGATTATAAATCTGTGCAGGTGGAATCTCTAGACTAAGTTACTGCTTGGCCACTGGGCTGAGATTTCTAGTGGCAGGAGGGGTGGGGACTGTTTGGGGTGGATGGTGGTGTCACTGCTGAAAACAGGGGGCAGAGCTGGGCTGGCGGCAGGAAGATGGTGATGTTAGTTTTAGACGGGAAGGGGTTGAGGTGCCTGCGGGACTTTTTTCCTATCCTTTTTTATTAAGGTATAACTTGCATACAGTAAATTCACACTTTCTAGTGTGCGGTTGTGCAGTTTGACAAATGCATATAGTCATGTAACCATTACCACAGTCAAGGTCCAGAACGGTTCCGTCCTCCCCGCCCCCCGGGTTCCCTGTGCCCCTTCATCGGTGCTGGTGGGACTTGGAGGGAGAGACGTGGTGTGTGTATAACTGGATTTGTTCTAGAATTGGGCCAGTGGTTGAGATGGCCTGCCCGGCCTGGGAATGGGATGCACGGTCCTGGGGGAGCCGCCAGCCCGTGGGGAGGCTGAAGCAGCCCAGGGGACAGCGTAGAGACCAGGGAGGATGGGGCTGGGGACCAGGCCTGGGGACTCCTGTGGAGGTGGAGGGGGAAGAGGAGCTGGTGAGGGAGGTTGAGATGAGGGGCCGGGTGAGCCATGGGAACCCAGGAGAGGATTTCAGGGGAGAGTGTGGGACCCGCGGGAAAGGCTGAGGAGGGTGGTGCTGACTCAGGTGGACGGAGCCATCGGGTGACCGTCGTGAGTGCCATAGAGGGAGAGCTCGGGGTCGGGGCCTGGCAGCCTGTGCTGAGAGAGAAGGGAAGGCAGGGTTGGCCGGGATGAGGCTGAAGGAGAAGCAGAGTCAGCGGGAGGTTTTTCAATATTTGGTGCTTGAAAGCCGAGAGCGGCGTTTGTGGGCTTGAGGGGGAAAGCTTTTGCGGAAGGAGACATTGAAGGCAAAATTAAAAATAGGTCAGGGGCAAAGTCCTAGAGGAGGAGGGAGAGGGAGGAGGGGAACGGCCAGTGCGGGGAGGAGATAGGATGGGAGGAGAGGTGGCGGGAGGGCTGAGACCCGGACCGAGGGTTGAGGGTGAGCACATCTGATTGCCTCTGTTTTGAGGAAACAGGAGGTCAGTTGCAGTGAGTGAGGCCCTCTGCTTGATGTGAGAGGGGGAGGCTGGGCTGGGGGTGGCGCTTGAAGGGGACCGGGGCTCCTGCCAGCCTCTGAGGAGGGTGTGTGCGTGTGTGTGTGTGTGTGTGTGTAACGGGGCAGGGTGGGTTTCCTGGCCGTCTGAGAAGGGGCGCGCTCCCTGCCCCGCCCACTGGATTTTCCCAGAGGTGTTTGCTGAGAGAAGCCGCGTGGTCCCCACCTCACCACCCCCGAGAAGCAGGTCTGCCCCTCCTCACTTGCTATTTCCATAGAACGTCTAGAAGGGTTAGTACTCAGATTCTTTTGTGTATGATTCTTTCTAGAACCTGTTAAATCCCAATTTTCAGCACAGCCCTGTGTCAACCTTCTATGCTCAGGGTAAACGGCCGTGTCCTGATCTCTGGGAACTGGAAATCATCTAGGTCAATCGCTTTGTTTTACACATGAGGAAACGAGGAAACTCAGGCCCAAGGGAGAGCGGGTGTGCTCAGGGTCACATGTGGCTGGTGCCCAGGGTGGGCCTGGAACCCGGGCCTAGCTGGCCACCCTCCTCCATCAGCCTCATCGTAGTACCCTTGTTGTCTGGGAACCGGAGGGCCTGACGGCAGTGATTCTGCAGTCTGCTGGGCGGGATGGGAGGTCCTGGGGTCTGTTCACACACCCGGAACTGTTACATTAAATCCAGATCCTGGGGTCAAGCCAGTGTTTGCTTTCTGCCTGGCACGTTTTCTCTGCGTTTGGCCCGGGTCCTGGCTCAGGGGAGGGTGAAGGTAAGAATAGGTTGCCCTGTGACCTGCAGGTGGTTACTGTTTGACAGGTGCTGGAGCAAACATCTCATCTGTCTGAGATCAAAAAAGCAGTTTGTGGCTCTTGCCCCCTAATGTGTTTACAGCCAGCATTTGGTAAAGCAAGGGCTGGGCACCACGTACAGGTCAGGCCTGCTGTGCCCCTGTTCCAGCCTGCGTGAGCTCACTGTCAGCCAGGCCTGCTGTCTTTTGTCCCTCTTCCCTCTCACTCTTCTTCTAAGCAAGGAGTGGGACCGAGCAGAGGACACAGTAGAGGGGCCGCATCCTGGGTGGGCCGCCACCCCTCCCTCCCAGTGTCTGTGTGCGCATGTGAGCAGGCTCCGGGCCCCTGTGGACGTCGTTCTTCCTCCATTCTCCCTCTTCTGCCCTCACCCCATTTAACACAGGGTGCCGCTGCCGCTGTGTCCATGGCGCTGGCTGGTGGCGGTTTCAGGGTGATTGGTGACAGAAAGAGCGTTTCCCAGATGCTTAGCATCCCTGGTGTCTCTTGGGTTCTGGGTTCTAGAAGAGGGAGCTTGAGAAGCTGGGGAGCCCCTGGGCGCTCGTGGGTATTAAACTCCTGGTATGGACATGGTACAGCACCAACCCTCAAGGGGAGTATAGGTCTGGGTAAGAGATCCCCTCTCCAGGAGCGCACCATGCAGCCTGGGAGACGGGACAGGTACGCAAAGAGTCATATAGGGCATGGCAAGGCGACCTTAGGCCATTAAGAGATGAGGGACGTTAGAGGACAAGAGGTGACTTTAGGATGGGGGGCAGACACTATGGAGCGTCTAACATTCCATCAGGATGGGTAGGATTTTGGCAGAGGAAAGGGTGTCCCGGGGGAGGAGGTGGGAGCAGCACGTGGAAGTAGGAAAGTGTGTGTGTGTGTGTGTGTGTGTGTGTGTGTGTGTGTGTGTGTGTTTTGGGGCATGAGCCATTCTGGCTGAAGCGCTGGTGTGGGGTGGAGACAGTAGGAAATAAAAGCTGGAAAGATGTCTTGGGGTCCACAGTGAAGGGCCTTGAAGGCCAGGCCCGGGCCCACGGCCTTAGTTCTGCCGGCAAAGGAGAGTGGAGGTCAGTGAGGAGACAGTCGCCTCTTCCTCTGTCCATCCTTTTCTCATTTCTCTTCCTGAGTATTGTTGTCTGTCTAGGGTCGTCCCTCGTAGGGTTAACTCACTGGTCTTAAAAACTATTGGGGTTTTGTGTACGCTTGTAGTGCCAGAGGGTTGCACGGGCCCTCGGTGGCAGGACCCGTTAATTTAATGTCTGCACCAGTGACGTGCACAGGTGTCCGTGCCTGGCCTGTGTGTGGTGTTTGGGGGTGCTGCTGGTGGAGCATGGTTCCGGGAGTCAGCGTGGCAGGGCTGGGGGCCGCGTACCCAACAGCTCCTTCCGGAGGTGCACGCCCAGAGTGGACTCAGCGTGGGGCTCCTGCCTCTTTCTCCCACTTAGGTCTGAGACAGAACCGGCATGGGATCGCTGGTGCTGAGAAGCCTAACACTCTCAACCTGGTAGCTGAGGAGCTTTCCAGAAAGGGAGTTTGGCCAGGTGGCCT
The DNA here is from genome assembly GCF_965194825.1 of Balaenoptera physalus. NCBI lineage: Eukaryota > Metazoa > Chordata > Mammalia > Artiodactyla > Balaenopteridae > Balaenoptera > Balaenoptera physalus. The sequence goes on from NC_138882.1 coordinate 25,342,449, forward strand.
TTGAGAGCCCAGCCAGCTCCTGGATTTTTATGACTTATAATTTTCTGCAACCAGGGCATGAACCTTGCCGTGTTTCCAGGAGAGTGACTTTTTTTTTTTTTTTTTAAGGCATTTCTTTTTTTTTTTTTTTTTAAATTAATTTATTTTATTTATTTATTTTTGGCTGTGTTGGGTCTTCGTTGCGGTGCGCGGGCTTCTCTTATTGCGGAGCACGGGCTCTAGGCGCACAGACTTCAGTAGTTGTGGCACGCAGGCTCAGTAGTTGTGGCTCACGGGCCTAGTTGCTCCGCGGCATGTGGGATCTTCCCGGACCAGGGCTCATACCCGTGTCCCCTGCATTGGCAGGCAGATTCTCAACCACTGCGCCACCAGGGAAGCCCCCAGGAGAGTGACTATTGATTTAAAAACATGTTACTGACCTGGGGGCAGGTTTCTTACCTGCTCACTTCCTAGGCTGCAGGAGGAAAGGACTTGAGCCTGGAGTCAGACAGGCATGGATAGGCCAGCCCCTGACAGCGTTGGGACTTAGAGGAGGTTTCTTTACCTTGCGGAGCTGAGTCTCATCAGCAAATGGAGACAGTAATACCTCACAGGGTTGCTGTAGGATTAGGAGTAATAAAAAGTGATACACACAGAGGGGAGTAATAACTGGTAGCTGTTCTTGTTATTAATACTATTTCACTGAAATATTTAATCCAAAGTGAAAGTGTTTTGAAAGATTAAGAATGTAAGAACTGATGAGGAGCATTTTGAGGGGTGCAGGCTCTTACTTGGACGTTGCGGTACCCCAGGCTGTGCACAGTGCCTGGCATGTAATATAAGTGCTCCATAATGGTTTCAGTGTTGAACCGAGCCTGGGAAAGAGGCTGGTAGACGAATGGGGCATACTTATACTAAAAGCAGGCAGGACTCTGTCATCAGAACAAGAATGTGTCTTGAGCTGCCCATGGGATATGCCAGAACCTACCACAGCACCTGGCACTTAGCTGGCACTCAGTACCACTTGTGGAGTGACTAAACTAAGGTATTTTAGATGAATGATCTGGAAATTATTCTAGAATATCGCCCCTCTTCCCAACACAATGATGTATCTTTTAAAAATAGCCACTGCATTAGTTTCCTATTGCTGCTATAACAAATTACCACAAATTCAATGACTTAAAACACCACAAATTTATTATTTTACAGTTCTGGAAGTCAGAAGTCTGAAATGGGTATCACCTGGCTAAAATCAAGGAGTCAGCAGGGCAGACTCTCTCCGGAGGCTCAAGGGCAGAGCCCCTCCCCTTGCCTTTCCAGCCTCTCGGGGCTGCTTGCATCCCTTGGCCGTGGTTCCTTCCTCACAACTGCATCACTCCAACCTCTGCCTTTCTCACATCTCCCTCTTCTGACTCAGATCCTCCTGCCTCTCTCTCTCTCATAAAGACCCTTGATTACATTGGGCCCAGGTGGATAATCCCCCAATCTCAAGATCTGTAACGTAATCACACTTTCAGCAGTCCCTCTTGTTGCCACATAAGAGAACATAGTCACAGGTTCTGGGGATTAGGGTGTGAACATCTCTGGGGGGCCGTCAGTCAGCCCCCCAAAGCCACCCACAGTATTTTGGCCAGATTTAAACACAACCCCTTAAATATCTGATTTTAGTTTAAGATAAACTCCTCAACTACAGCTCCAGGGTTCCCCACCAGGGTTCTTATTCACCTACCTGTGTGACAGTGCAGATGACACTTGTATTTGTGTGGTCAGGGTCCGTCTGTGTGTGGAGGTAGGTGGGGAACGAGTCAGAGGTGTGTAAGATGTGAGCCTCCCCACAAGGGGCTTATTATTGGAAAGACTTGTGTGTGCCAAAGATAACTTACAAAACGGGGCAGAATCTGACCAGCACTGGAAAATTTACATCAGCTGATGGGAAGACAAAATCATAAGAGCCAAGAGTAAATTAGGGCCTGATTAGAAATGTGTCCTTGAATATGTATGACATGTTCATACATTTCAAAGTACTTCTGCCTCTCTTATTTAGATTGGACATAATAAGAACTTATGCTGTCGTAATATCCAGGTGAGGAGACAGATTATAGGAAACAGGTTCCGGGACAGGCCTGGAGTGGCCTGGCTGGGCGGAGCAGAGCTGATGCACAGGCCCGGAGGCTGGCCTCATTCAGTTTTAGAAGTGCAGGGATGAAGGGCTTGGTGTGAGAGGGAAGGAATTGGAGCAGCGCTTACATGGCACAGGTGTAAGTGGAGGCTGGACGGGAGGCCTGGGTCCTGACTTCGGCCTCCAACCTCAGGCTTAGGAGTTTGGAGCTTATTCTGTAGAAAGCTACGAGCCGTTTGAGCCAGGGGTTAACATGATGAAAATGGATTTGGAGAAGGTTAATCTGGCAGCAGATGGGCTGTTGCTTGGAGACAGGGAACTTGTGGGGGTCAGAGGGGTTCCCCAGCACTGTCGAAAGCCTGTGCTTACCTGGCGAAAGCCTCCTGTGCTATTATCTCCTCTGAGAGTGGTATTGACCGTGGTGAGGATTACCAGCGGTATTTATGTCCTGGCTGTCCTAGGCACTCCAAGCAGGCCGCCAGCACACCAGACCACCTCTCCTGAATGATGCCTCACACCACAGCTGAATAAGCCTCCCTGGCCCCCGAGAGAGGGCGAGTCTGCCCTCCCCGAGTCAGATCTGGTACTGTACCCAGCCCGGGTGCTGGGGGTGTAAATCAGTAAGAGGGTTGTCCACACTGGTCTCATTTGTGCTCCCTCTGGTCTCACCAAGTCTGAGTGACTTGGTGAGTCCTTCCAGAGTGTCCGTGTGGTCTTAATAATAATCATGTCGGCTAATGGTTTTGAGCACCTACTGTGTGCCAGGCACTTGGGGTCCTAAGTACTGTTATATGGATTATCTAACCCACTCCTCTTGAGAACAGATGAGGGAAACTGAGTTGCAAAGATGAGCTTAAATGACTACTTAGGTCAGCAGCAGAGTCAGGATTTGAACCTGGGAGACGCCCAACTCCAGAGCATCTTGACGGCTTCATCAGTATCACTTCCTGAACGAAATCTTTTTTAATGTTTTAAGCAGAAAACTTTGGTGGGTTTTTGGTCAGAAAATGAAATTGCCCTCAGGACCCCGTGCTTCGCAGGTTGGTATTTGTAATCAGTTACGTTTGCTCCCCAGTGGGAGGAAAGACCACCTGGGACCCTCTGTGCTACTCACCTGTGCTTTGGATTCCCCGGGCCTGTGCAGGTTCATACACAGCATTGGGTTTCTCTCTGGATTATCATTAGAGGCTGGAACTTCTCCTTCTGCTGCTTTATTATCTCCCCCTCCCTGGCCCCAGCCCAGTGCCCACCTTGGGGCAACACACCAGGGAATCCTAAGAATGTCTTCTTCTTCTTTTTTTTTTTTTTTTTTAATAAATCTATTTATTTATTTATTTATTTTTGGCTGAGTTGGGTCTTTGTTGCTACACACGGGCTTTCTCTAGTTGCGACGAGCGGGGGCTACTCTTCGTTGCGGTGCGCAGGCTTCTCATTGTGGTGGCTTCTCTTGATGCAGAGCACTGGCTCTAGAGGCGCGTGGGCTCAGTAGTTGTGGCGCACGGGCTTAGTTGCTCCGCAGCATGTGGAGTCTTCCCGGGCCAGGGCTTGAACCCGTGTCCCCTGCCTTGGCAGGCGGATTCTTAACCACTGCGCCACCAGGGAAGCCCCTAAGAATGTCTTCTTAATCACCCATTGGGTGGAGAATGGAGGCTTGCAGTCTAGGACATCAAAACACACTCTTACTTGTTTTCTCCTTTTATCTGTTAAATGGTTGCCTGGCTCCTGAGCCATGATAGATTCGAGTTCTAGCTCTACTTGTTATTTGTTGTGTGCCTTTGGGCAAGTTTAGTTAACCTCTCTGTGCCTTAGTTCCTTCATCTGTAAAATGGGCAAAATAATAGTACTTACCTGTTAAAAATGAGTGAGGTGATACACATAGAACACTTAGCACACAGCCTGGCATATAATAAACTCCCAGTAAATAATAGCTAAATACAGTTATCATCACATTGTGCTGGTTTTCTGCTTCTCACAGAATAAAAATGTTTGGGGAACTGGTGAAATTCATTGGAGGAGAATGTCAGAGTGCCTGCTATTCAACAAGTTGTTGAGTGTGTTGGCATAAGAGTGTATACTTTTTAAATGGTTCCAAGAAAAATCCCAATAGTCCAGAAATGGCTTTTGGAGGAACATGAAGTCCTTAGCCCAGGAGACAGCTTGAGGCCCAGAAACGAGCTCCTTTCCTTACGGGGCACAATTCCGCTGTGCCACCCAAGGGCCGTGGCTTCAGACCCGTGTGGGGTCTGTGGTGAGCTGCCTGGACCAGGGCAGGAGGCCGTCCAGCCCCACAGTTGTGGACATCGTGTCTGCCTGTGTCTCCCCTCCAACTGCCGCCGCTCCCCCCCCACCCCCAGAACTCGGCTGCCCTGTTCTGGGTGACCCAGTAAAAGGTGGTCACCACAGAGCCCTCCCTTTGTCCCTAGGGCCTCTGGGTGGTGGGCAGCTCTGTGCCTGGTGAGGTACCCATCTTCTGGGGTCAGGAGCAGAGCTGTAATGGGGGGGTCCTCGCCCCAACACCAGCCTTGTTGGGCTGCTCTGATATAACTCTAGTGACCTTTCCAGATTTCCTGGGACAGTTGTGGTTACATTTTACACTGTTGTCCTAGAATAAGGGTCAACAAATTTTCCTTGAAGAGCCAGATAGAAAAAAAAAAAAAAAAAAAAAGAGCTGGATAGGAAATATTTTAGGCTTTGTGGGCCATAGTTCTCACTTGCAACTGCTTAACCGTGCTGTTATAGCTTAGAACCAAATCAAACCAAACCCAAAAACCCCAAACAGCCATAGATAATGCATATGTAAATGAATGAGCTGTTTCCAATACCTAAATGAATGAGCAAGGCTGAGTTCCAGTAAATGCTTATTTACAAAAACAGGCAGCAGGGCTGCATTTGGCCCCATGGTTTGCTGACCCCTGATCTAAAAGGGCACCAGTCATGTTACGGAAAAACCCAAACAAATTTTTTGCCAACCCATACATGTCTTAACTTTTGGTTCAGAAAAATGTGATCGTTGCACTTACTACATTATTCTAAACTAGGATCCTCTTTGGGGGAAAGTACCGTTAATTATTTCTATCTTTTAACACAGGGGCCAGCATTAGACCTGCCTCTGTCAAGTGGTTTTCTCACCACTTTCTGAGAAGGGCAGTTGAGCCTCTTTCCCAAAAGTGGGGCGGCCGTGTTCCACCTTCCTGGTGGCCTGTCAGGGGCAGTTGTTTGCTGATGAAGGACAGTGGCTAAAGGGTGTAGAGAGGTAGTATTTATAGCATTCTGATTTGCTATCTAACCCTCTGCCCATCCCGCCCAGGACAAACGCTTCAGGGATGTGGGATAGTTTCTTTAAATCACACCTTTGTGTGCTTGCTTTTATTTTTTTATTTTAACAACAGATATTTAAGATTATTTTTATATAACTTATTTTCTGTTATAAAAGTAGTACATGTTCTTTGTAGAAAATTTTAGGAAATTAAGTAATAAGAATCTATCACTCTACCACCCAGAGAAAACCAGTGCTCCTGTTTTGCATGCTCTGTTTCTATCATTCGTCTCCCTCCCTCCCTTCTTTCCTCCCTCCCTCCCTCCAAAATAAAGGATAATACTGTTTTGTAACCTGCGTTTTTCCTACATGGGAATATATAGTAAACTTTCTTATTTGTCAATAAATACCTTTCACAGTGTCATTTTAGATGGCTGCATAGCAGTGCATCTAATGGGTGTACCACTAGTTATGTAGCCAGTCTTAGACAATGTTGTGATTTACATTCTTGTGGCTGCATTATTACACATCCACTGTTAAGGAAATGCAGTTTGACAGAATTTGGCTGGATGCTTAGAGAACTATCACGCAGGATGGCCTGGGAAGGAGACAGGGAAAGGGGACTTTAGTGGTAGACATGCAGGTTTGGGGCATTCCAGAGGTGACTTGCAGCTGTGGGAAATGAGTGACCCTAGTGGCCTGTCTCTCACCGTAGAAGGTTGACTCACCAGGCCTGGCTGGGGCTGACTGACAGGGGAGGGGGAGGGTATGAGGTGGGGTTTGAGGGGGGACAGAGGCTCTTTTTCTCTATATCTTCCCCTGGGTTCTTCTTCATGTTTTTAGTTGCCTTTGAAAATTGATACATATTAGGATATTTCTGAACCTGCTGCCAGATGGACCCTGAAGCCAGACCTCACTATGTAGAAGCCTGGAGTGCCTGAGATATTTGAGTGATGGGCCCTGGGGTGTGATTTTAAAGGCCGAGGCAAAGGGCACATCTAAAGAAATTCATAGATTTTTGGTTCAGAAGTCTAAGTCTTTCCCCTAACACATATACTCTTCTGAGTCCTTGGAGGAAACAGTTGACTGTATTTCCTTTTTCTAAGAGGAAAAGAAAAAAAGAAAAATTTCAAGAATGTAAAGGAACTTTCCAGTGTCCACACAGACTGTTCACGCCCAAAGTAAAAAGGTTGTCCTTGGCTGGGAGGGGGCAGAGGGCCACCTGTGAGCCCCCGCCCTGAGGCCTCCCGGATATCATTAAACAGTTCTTTCCCGGGAGTACTAAAGTGACAATCTTGAGATTCCTTTGGTGACTGGTTCTGTGGGTCATTGTCTTTAAGCCCATTCATTTCCGATGTTCTTTTTCAGTTTCTTGAGGGAATAGTGGGAAAGGAAGGGGCAGGTGGAAGGTTTCCACTTAAGGACAAAGCCAGACTTTTGGGGAGGGAGTAGCAGGGAGAAACTTTTAGGAAAGGATCTCTGTTTAGAATTCCTGCCTGACCTTGGGCTTGGCCCACCTCTGTTCCCTTTTCCCCTCTTCCTCCAGAACAGGGTTCTTAAGGTACGTTTCTAGGACCACCAGCAGCAGCAGGTGGGAATTTGTTAGAAATATAGTTTTCCAGGCCCCATCTTAGACCTATAGAATCAGAAACCCGGGGCGGCGGTACAGCAGTCTGTGTTTTAGCAAGTCTCTCGAGTGATTCTGATGCCCACTAAAGCCTGAGAACCCTGCCTCAGACTAGGCTCCTAAGAGACCTTTGATTCCATATGTAGATTAAAAAATGCAAGCAGGTGTGAGTCAGTTCCAGAAATGGCAGGCTTTCTTAAACCTTGGGGGTACCAGCTGAGTTCATTTCTGTCTGCTCTGTGTCAAGCACGGTGCTAGTTGCTGGAGATACAGAGAGGGGACAACAGATGTGGTCTGTGCCCTCCTCTGGCTGACAGCCCAGCGTGGCGGAAAGACAGGTACATAGGCAGGTTTAGAGCATGGTCACTGCTACCTTGGGGAAAGAACAGGGAGCCGTGGGGGGACATGGATGGGCTTTAGGGATGGGACATGTTTGGGAGGGCATCCCAGAAGAAGTGCTGTTTGAGTTGAGATCCGGTGAGGAGGAAAGACATACGTTCCTGTGCAAGGCGGGGGCCAGAGAGGCCAGTTAGGGGCTGCTGCGGTTGCCCAGCTGGGAGCACCCTGGGGGACTAGGGGAGGTGGGAAGGGTTGGAGAGAAGTGGGGGGTGGTCGCAGTGCTCAGGACGGGGAGCATGGGGTGGGCGGGGTGAGGGGGGTGAGGTCAGTTCTGGACATGCCGAGCTTGATGCCTGTGAGCCATTGGGTGATGTGCATGCAGCAGCTGCGGGATGAAGGCTGCTCGGGAGAAGGCTTTTCAGTGAGCTTCTCACACCCTCCCCAAGACAAAGGGCTTGCTGTGCAGCTTGCTTTTGGGTCCTTACAACAGTCATCCCGTGGCTTCCGGGGCAGCTCAGGATGGGAAGAGACAAGAGGAGGGCGTGCTGGCTTTTGGAGGTATAGACACTCTGGCTTTGCTTGGATGGGAGCTGGTCTGCCTTGTCACACTTTATACTTACGAAGGGGGTTGAACAGTGGCTTAGTAAATTCATGCACTGTCCCTGGCTTATTGTCGCCTCGTGAGAAGAGACAAGCGACAGATGGTGAGTTCTGGCTGTGAAGGGGGGGGCTTGGGGGTGCATACGGGAACCCTCCCCCCAAATAAAATTCCCCCATGTGGGTCCTGGTGGAAAGGTTTATGATGCCTTCATTTGCTTAATGCTTGTCAGGATTGCCTGTTTTATGTATGTATGTATGTAATTATTTATTTATTTTTGGCCGTGCCACGCGGCTTGCAGGATCTTAGTTCCCCGACCAGGGCTTGAACCTGGGCCACTGCAGTGAAAGTGCTAAGTCCTAACCACTGGACCACCAGGGAATTCCCATATATTTTTAAAAAGAACACAACTCATTGCTGCTGATATATCTTATTGCATCTGGCCAGGTAGGCATCACTTGGTGGTTTTTTTGTTTGTTTGTTTTTGTTTTTTTTTTTTAAGTTTTGGAGACTAGATTTGAAGGTCCTCATACCCCAGATAATTTCCAGCTAATGGAGTCTCTGAGTCTGTGTTTCAACATGAATGAAACGGTATCTCAGAAAGCTCTTTGGGAAGGTCAGAGAGTGAGGGTTCAGCAGGAAAATTTCCTCTTGGAGCTTGAGGACTCATGTCAGGGGACACTGGCTGTGCTGCTTTCTCAGCCTCTGTCCCTGGGGAGTGGTGAGCTGTATTTATTCCAGTTCTTTCTCTCTCTAGACAACAACTTTGCTCACTTCCTTTATAGCGCTTTAGCATGTTAGGACTGGAAAAGGGGCCTGGTGAGCCACCTGAAGCCCCCCCCTTGCTGCGGAGGGTGAAGAGGCGGGCAGCACACGTGGCGGCAGTGGCTGAGCCGTCCAGCCTCCCCGGCGTTGCCGCTGCTCAGCTGCCTCCTCTGCACCTGATCGCCATGTGTCAGCCTCAGTTGGCCTCTGGCCATCTCCGTGGTGTCTGTGCCCGTTATAGATGTGCCTGCATGCTCCTGCAGCTGTGAGCGCCCCAGGGCCAAGGGCAGGTTCATCCCAGAACCTGCACAGACTAACCCAGAGCACTGGGTGGGGGGGGGGGGAACGTCAGTGAACGTGTGTTCAAAGAATTGACCAAATGACTATTTTGGTGCTGGTACCTAGTGGGCACTCCCAAATGTGAGTGCCCGGCCTGTACCCTCACCGCTGTATCCATTGGTGCTTTCTCAGAGGAGACCGGGCGGCGCCCAGGCCTTCTAGGGCAAGTGGGCGAAGAGCCTGAATGCGCCCTCCATCCCTGTATTGCTCCTCCGTGAGGTCCCGGAAACCCATTCAGGGACCAGCAGGGTGAAGCGGGGTGGGTGAGGCCTCTAATACTTGTAGATGAAATCGTGGTGAGGATAAGATTTTAAACTTGTGGTTAATGTATTTTGGGGGCTTTTGATTTCATTTACTTAAGGTCCTGATGAAAATGCCTGCTGGTGGAGCTGAGTGCCTGGCGCTTGTGCATTCCTGTTGGGGGGTTTGCCCCACCATTCAGGACAGCTGAATTCTGAGTCACGTTGGGATTCTGGTGCATTAGAAGTAGGGTTTATGAGAGCCAATTTTTGAAAACCAGGAGGTGAACAAAGTTCTGGAAAGGTATTTCCTCTGGCAGTTGTTCGCCTTCCCACCCCTGCTCCTTGAGGGTAGGTACTCCTTTGCAAAAAAAATACCTGGTATTGACTCAGGTCACTTTGTACCCAGCAGAGCAGCATGTGGGGAGGTTTGGGGACAGCGTCCCTTGAACATGAGATAAATAATCCTTAAGGGGGCTGGCACGGGCTGCGGTTTTGAAATGTGCATCCACCTGTGAATCTGCTCACGACGACAGACTGTTTATGAGCATCTGTTAATGTGAGAAGGGGAGGGACTGCCCCGTAGTGGCGGGATGGTAGCTTTCCGTGATGTCATTTCCCTGCGGATGGAGCCTGCCTTCCCAGGGAGCTGGCTCTCCTCCTCCTCCTCCACGACGGCGCTCGCTGTGCTGGGTGAGATGGGAACCCATGGAAAGTTCTCCGGTATGAGGACACAACCGTTCAGGCAGGAAGAAAGGCATAGCTAATTAATTTTTAACGTGTACTTTTTAAAGATGACGTATTTATTTTCCACTTTGAAAGTGGGATATGTGAACTAAAAAAGTTAGGAAAATACTGCAGGAGACCATTATTACTCATATGTCTCAAATGCAGGAATTTAATAAAACACTTGGTCAGTTTATTTAACATTGTTTCCTCTTTGGAATTTTAAAAAAATCATCGTCATAAAGTAGGTGTAATCCTGGCCCATCACAGAACTATGCTCAGAGCTGACATACTTAGAGACCAGAAAAGTTAGGACTGGACTCTGGTGGGTTCCAGACCTGCATCTGCAGAGTGCAGGACCAGAAATGGGTATTTCACATTGAACTGCAGAGCTAGGGCAGGGGAAACTGGCCAAAAAAATCACGTATCAGCTTTGCGCTAGTGAAACTTTAGTTTGTGGGTATGATAACTTGGGTGAGAAATTTAGGCAGAATTAGTTTTAAGCCTGAAAACAAAGTCTGAGTTAAATAGGTCTTATATCAGTTACCAGACAAGGGGAGGTTTTGAAATTATCCAGGCTTGTGGCTTATGGGAGACTGTGGCCTTGGTTATCTGGATTGGATTTAGAGGTGAGCAAGGGGAAAGCCTGTTTCTGGGGACCCCTGGGGCAGTGGGGTATGGTGGATGGTCCACCAGCAAGGGTCTTTCTGAACAGATGGAGCTGGGGCCCTGGCCTCTGCCATTGCATGTCCCTGATGTCTCTTTCAAAAACCTCTTTCCTCAAGAGTGAAATGTGTCTCTGTGTGTCCGGGGCCAGGGGGCAGGGGAGTGATTGAGAGCTGGCACCAGCTGCATTTGAGCTCTGATTACATGCTGTTTTCCCAGTCCTAGACATTTGGTCTATGGGGCTCACACTTGTTTACTGCCATAAGGTGCAGGAGCCCAGAGTGGAGCCCAGGGTGTGAAATAGCACCAGGTGATGGGCAGGGCTAGCTCCCCCTTCTCTCTCCTGTCTCCTTCAAGAGTGTGGTCACCTTCCAAAAAGCTCCTTGGCTTTGATTAGGGTACAGGAGGTCCACTTGTGTCTAATCAGTACCCTGTCCCTGTGGGGGTGCCTTGGAGTTGGTAGACCGAGCGTTTGGGGAAGCAGTGTGGTGTGGTGGGCACAGAGCAGCGGAGGGCAGGTATCAGACCCCAGGGCCACCGTTCAGGAGCTGAATGACCTCAGCCAGTTAGTTAAGCTCTCTGACTTTGGTTTTCTCCTTTGTGAAATGGGGGCAATAACATCCATGTCATTTAGGTTGTTTATAAAGATTAAAAGGAGATGAAGTATGGAAAGCACCCCAGCCCAGTGCCTGGGAGCTGCTTTCCTATGAAGGTGAAGGGTTCTTTGAGGGCAGGTTATGGTGGGTCATCTTAACTTCCTAGGCTCCTGCGCATTCGTGGGTTTCTCTGGCTATCACTACAGCTCTCCTTTTAAATAAAAGTAGCTGTGTCCCATGCTCAGGAGCGGAGCGGATCTGGGCAGGAGTCTTTGGACTGACTGGGGCTGGTTCCCCATGAAGGGCAGGTGGGAGCGAGCCTGAGGTCTTTGGAAGGCACGAGAGTTCTGGTTCAGCGCTCTTGCCTGACCTTCCTGTCTGTGCTTCTGTTGATTCGGGCCCTTCTCAAGTCAGCCTCCATGCGTTTGCACACAGGTTTGTTTGTGAAGGTCTCCTGCCTGCTGTGCCTTCCACACCTGCTCCTCTTATCTTATCTCTGAGACTCCTGGCAGATCCCAGCTCCTCCCTGCCCCCTGGCCAGAGTGCTCCCTCCCCACTCTGGGTTCTCCTGCTCCTTTCCTTTTTGTTTTTTTGTTCAGCCACCTTATTTTACCTTATCTTATCCCTCCCAGCACACAGCTCCAGGTAGGTCTTGAGAAGTGCTTGGGAGATTGCCAGCACACACCCAACCCTGTGAGGCACCCTGTGTACTCTGGCTTTCCACTTCTTTGACCCTGACATAAACACGTTTTACTTTGTGGCCCAGCAGAAAGAAGAGAGCAGCGCATGTGCACGTGGAGGGGAACCAGGTGTCAGCCCCAGTCCTGCCCGCAGTGTGCCCTGATGCTTCCCTGTCCGACATCATGTTGGTGTTGTTTTTAATGCTGGTTAGGATTTTCCAAGTGCATTGCCCTGTGGTCTGGACTGCAGTTTGAAAACACTGGCTTGGGGAAGAGTTGAGTCTGAGGGTGGGGAGGGGCTCTGGTTGTCCCTTGGTGGGTGTCTGTCAGAGGCTTCATTGGGCAGAGCAAGAGTGGCTGGGCAGGGACAGGCAGTCCCTGAGGGAGTTGGGCTTGGGGCCCCTGGGTCCCTGCAGGGAACTGCTTCTGGAGCAGGTGTTCCTGAAACCGTGCACCTCAGATTGGGACTTGAACGCAGGTGCCAGGACTCGAACCCAGCCTAAACCCGGACTGGGACTTGAACCCATGTGGCCAGGACTCAAACCTGGTCAAAACCCTGATTGGGACTTGAACGCATGCGGCCGGGACTCGAGCCCAGCCGAAACCCACAGTCTTCCAACTGAGATCACACACCTGGTTTCAGGACTTAAGGAAGCTCAGGTTCTTTTTGTTGTTGTTGTTTACCTATTTTATTTTATTTTATTTTATTTTTTCGCTTTAAATCCTTTTATATACTGAACGATCTCCCTGTTGGTTTTCAGGGGGAAATCTTTTTTTCTTTTTTTTTTATACAGCAGGTTCTTATTAGTCATCGATTTTATACACATCAGTGTATACCTGTCAATCCCAATCGCCCAATTCATCCCACCACCACCCACAACCCCCGCTGCTTTCCCCCCTTGGTGTCCATACGTTTGTCCTCTACATCTGTGTCTCAATTTCTGCCCTGCAAACCTGTTCATCTGTACCATTTTTCTAGGTTCCACATATATGCGTTAATATAAGATATTTGTTTTTCTCTTTCTGACTTACTTCACTCTGTATGACAGTCTCTAGGTCCATCCACGTCTCTACAAATGACCCAATTTCGTTCCTTTTTATGGCTGAGTAATATTCCATTGTATATATGTACCACATCTTCTTTATCCATTCATCTGTCGATGGGCATTTAGGTTGCTTCCATGACATGCCTATTGTAAATAGTGCTGCAGTGAACATTGGGGTTCATGTGTCTTTTTGAATTATGGTTTTCTCTGGGTATATGCCCAGTAGTGGGATTGCTGGATCATATGGTAGTTCTATTTTTAGTTCTTTAAGGAACCTCCATATTGTTCTCCATTGTGGCTGTATCAATTTACATTCCCACCAACAGTGCAAGAGGGTTCCCTTTTCTCCACACTCTCTCCAGCATTTGTTGTTTGTAGATTTTCGGATGAAACCCATTCTAACTGGTGTGAGGTGATACCTCATTGTAGTTTTGATTTACATTTCTCTAATAATTAGTGATGTTGAGCAGCTTTTCATGTGCTTCTTGGCCATCTGTATGTCTTCTTTGGAGAAATGTCTATTTAAGTCTTCTGCCCATTTTTGTATTGGGTTGTTTGTCTTTTTGATATTGAGCTGCATGAGCTGTTTATATATTTTGGAGATTAATCCTTTGTCCGTTGATCGGTTTGCAAATATTTTCTCCCATTCTGATGGTTGTCTTTTCATCTTGTTTATGGTTTCCTTTGCTCTGCAAAAGCTTTTAAGTTTCATTAGGTCCCATTTGTTTATTTTTGTTTTTATTTCCATTACTCTAGGAGGTGGATCAAAAAAGATCTTGCTGTGATTTATGTCAAATAGTGTTCTTCCTATGTTTTCCTCTAAGAGTTTTATAGTGTCCGGTCTTACATTTAGCTCTCTAATCCATTTTGAGTTTATTTTTGTGGATGGTGTTAGGGAGTGTTCTAATTTCATTCTTTTACGTGTAGCTGTCCAGTTTTCCCAGCACCACTTATTGAAGAGACTGTCTTTTCTCCATTGTATCCTTGCCTCCTTTGTCATAGATTAGTTGACCATAGGTGCGTGGGTTTACCTCTGGGCTTTCTATCTTGTTCCATTGATCTATGTTTCTGTTTTTGTGCCAGTACCATATTGTCTTGATTACTGTAACTTTGTAGTATAGTCTGAAGTCAGGGAGTCTGATTCCTCCAGCTCTGTTTTTTTCCCTCAAGACTGCTTTGGCTATTCGGGGTCTTTTGTGTCTCCATACAAATTTTTTTATTTTTTATTTTTTATTTTTTATAATGAGAGCCTCTGGGAACTACAGTTTTGCCTTTTTAAAAAAAATTTTATTTATTTATTTATGTATTTATTATTTATGGCTGTGTTGGGTTTTCGTTTTTTTGCGAGGGCTTTCTCTAGTTGCGGCAAGTGGGGGCCACTCTTAATCGCGGTGCGCGGGCCTCTCATTATCGCGGCCTCTCTTGTTGAGGAGCACAGGCTCCAGATGCACAGGCTCAGTAATTGTGGCTCACGGGCCTAGTTGCTCCACGGCATGTGGGATCTTCCCAGACCATGGCTCGAACCCGTGTCCCCTGCATTGGCAGGCAGATTCTCAACCACTGCGCCACCAGGTAAGCCCTCCATACAAATTTTAAGATTTTCTGTTCTAGTTCTGTAAAAAATGCCATTGGTAATTTAATAGGGATTGCATTGAATCTGTAGATTGCTTTGGGTAGTATAGTCATTTTCACAATATTGATTCTTCCAATCCAAGAACATGGTATATCTCTCCATCTGTTGGTATCATCTTTAATTTCATTCATCAGTGTCTTATAGTTTTCTGCATACAGGTCTTTTGTCTCCCTAGGTAGGTTTATTCGTAGGTATTTTATTCTTTTTGTTGTGATGATAAATGGGAGTGTTTCCTTAATTTCTCTTTCAGATTTTTCATCATTAATATATAGGAATGCAAGAGATTTCTGTGCATTAATTTTGTATCCTGCAACTTTACCAAATTCATTGATTAGCTCTAGTAGTTTTCTGGTGGCATCTTTAGGATTCTCTATGTATAGTATCATGTCATCTGCAAACAGTGACAGTTTTACTTCTTCTTTTCCAATTTGTATTCCTTTTATTTCTTTTTCTTCTCTGGTTGCCGAGGCTAGGACTTCCAAAACTATGTTGAATAATAGCGGTGAGAGTGGACATCCTTGTCTTGTTCCTGATCTTAGAGGAAATGCTTTCAGTTTTTTACCATTGAGAATGATGTTTGCTGTGGGTTTGTCATATATGGCCTTTATTATGTTGAGGTAGGTTCCCTCTGTGCCCACTTTCTGGAGACTTTTTATCATAAATGGGTGTTGAATTTTGTCAAAAGCTTTTTCTGCATCTATTGAGATGATCATATGATTTTTCTTCTTCAATTTGTTAATATGGTGTATCACATTGATTGATCTGCGTATATTGAAGAATCCTTGCATCCCTGGGATAAATCCCACTTGATCATGGTGTATGATCCTTTTAATGTGTTGTTGGATTCTGTTTGCTAGTATTTTGTTGAGGATTTTTGCATCTATATTCATCAGTGATATTGGTCTGTAATTTTCTTTTTTTTATAGTATCTTTGTCTGGTTTTGGTATCAGGGTGATGGTGGCCTCATAGAATGAGTTTGAGAGTGTTCCTTCCTCCGCAATTTTTTGGAAGAGTTTGAGAAGGATAGGTGTTAGCTCTTCTCTCAATGTTTGGTAGAATTCACCTGTGAAGCCATCTTGTCCTGGACTTTTGTTTGTTGGAAGATTTTTAATCACAGTTTCAATTTCCTTACTTGTGATTGGTCTGTTCATATTTTCTGTTTCTTCCTGGTTCAGTCTTGGAAGGTTATACCTTTCTAAGAATTTGTCCATTTCTTCCAGGTTGTCCATTTTATTGGCATAGAGTTACTTGTAGTAGTGTCTTAGGATGCTTTGTATTTCTGCGGTGTCTGTTCTAACTGCTCCTTTTTCATTTCTGATTTTATTGATTTGAGTCCTCTTCCTCTTTTTCTTGATGAGTCTGGCTAATGGTTTATCAATTTTGTTTATCTTCTCAAAGAACCAGCTTTTAGTTTTATTGATTTTTGCTGTTGTTTTCTTTGTTTCTATTTCTGCTCTGATCTTTATGATTTCTTTCCTTCTGCTAACTTTAGGTTTTGTTTGTTCTTCTTTCTCTGGTTCCTTTAGGTGTAAGGTTAGATTATTTATTTGAGATTTTGCATGTTTCTTGAGGTAGGCTTGTATAGCTATAAACTTCCCGCTTAGAACTGCTTTTGCTGCATCCCATAGGTTTTGGATTGTTGTGTTTTCATTGTCATTTGTCTCTAGGAATTTTTTGATTTCCTCTTTGATTTCTTCAGTGATCTCTTGGTTATTTAGTAATGTATTGTTTAGCCTCCATGTATTTGTGTTTTTTATGTTTTTCCCCTTGTAAATCATTTCTAATCTCATAGCGTTGTGGTCAGAAAAGATGTTTGATATGATTTCAATTTTCTTAAATTTACTGAGGCTTGATTTGTGACCCAAGATGTGATGTATCCTGGAGCATGTTCCGTGCACACTTGAGAAGAACGTGTAATCTGCTGTTTTTAGATGGAATGTCCTATAAATATCAATTAAATCTATCTGGTCTGTTGTGTCATTTAAAGCTTGTGTTTCCTTATTAATTTTCTGTCTGGATGATCTGTCCATTGCTGTAAGTGAGGTGTTAAAGTCCCCCACTATTATTGTGTTACTGTCAATTTCCTGTTTTACAGCTGTTAGCAGTTGCCTTATGTATTGAGGTGCTCCTATGTTGGGTCATATATATTTATAATTGTTATATCTTCTTCTTGGATTGATCCCTTGATCATTATGTAGTGTCCTTCCTTGTCTCTTGTAACATTCTTTATTTTAAAGTCTATTTTATCTGATACGAGTATTGCTACTCCAGCTTTCTTTTGATATCCGTTCGTGTGGAATATCTTTTTTCATCCCCTCACTTTCAGTCTGTATGTGTCCCTAGGTCTGAAGTGGGTCTGTTGTAGACAGCATATAGATGGGTCTTGTTTTTGTATCCATTCAGCAAGCCTGTGTCTTTTGGTTGGAGCATTTAATCCATTCACGTTTAAGGTAATTATCGATATATATGTCCCTATGACCATTTTCTTAATTGTTTTGGGTTTGTTTTTGTAGGCCCTTTTCTTCTCTTGTGTTTCCCACTTAGAGACGTTCCTTTAGCATTTGTTGTAGAGCTGGTTTGGTGGTGCTGAATTCTCTTAGCTTTTGCTTGTCTGTAAAGCTTTTGATTTCTCCATTGAATCTGAATGAGATCCTTGCGGGGTAGAGTAATCTTGGTTGTAGGTTCTTCCCTTTCATCACTTTAAGTATATCATGCCACTCCCTTCTGGCTTGTAGAGTTTCTGCTGAGAAATCAGCTGTTAACCTTATGGGAGTTCCCTTGTATGTTATTTGTCATTTTTCCCTTGCTGCTTTCAATAATTTTTCTTTGTCTTTAATTTTTGCCAATTTGATTACTATGTGTCTCAGCATGTTTCTCCTTGGGTTTATCCTGTATGGGACTGTCTGCGCTTCCTGGACTTGGGTGGCTATTTCCTTTCCCATGTTAGGGAAGTTTTCGACTATAATGTCTTGAAATATTTTCTCTGGTCCTTTCTCTCTCTCTTCTCCTTCTGGGACCCCTATAATGCGAATGTTGTTGCATTTAATGTTGTTCCAGAGGTCTCTTAGGCTGTCTTCATTTCTTTTCATTCTTTTTTCTTTATTCTGTTCCGCAGCAGTGAATTCCATCATTCTGTCTTCCAGGTCACTTATCCGTTCTTCTGCCTCAGTTATTCTGCTATTGATTCCTTCTAGTGTAGTTTTCATTTCAGTTATTGTATTGGTCATCTCTGTTTGTTTGTTCTTTAATTCTTCTAGGTCTTTGTTAAACATTTCATGCATCTTCTCAATCTTTGCCTCCATTCTTCTTCCGAGGTCCTGGATCATCTTCACTATCATTATTCTGAATTCTTTTTCTGGAAGGTTGCCTATCTCCCCTTCATTTAGTTGTTTTTCTGGGGTTTTATCTTGTTCCTTCATCTGGTACATAGTCCTCTGCCTTTTCATCTTGTCTCTCTTTCTGTGAATGTGGTTTTTGTTCCACAGGCTGCAGGATTGTAGTTCTTCTTGTTTCTGCTGTCTGCCCTCTGGTGGATGAGGTTATCTAAGAGGCTTATGCAAGTTTCCTGATGGGAGGGACTGGTGGTGGGTAGAGCTGACTGTTGCTCTGGTGGGCAGAGCTCAGTAAAACTTTAATCAGCTTGACTGCTGATGGGTGGGGCTGGGTTCTCTCCCTGTTGGTTGTTTGGCCTGAGGCAACCCAACACTGGAGTCTACCTGGGCTCTTTGGTGGAGCTAATGGCAGACTCTGAGAGGACTCAGGCCAAGGAGTACTTCCCAGAACTTCTGCTGCCAGTGTCCTTGTCCCCACGGTGAGCCACAGCCACCCCCCACCTCTGCAAGAGAACCCCCAGCACTAGCAGGCAGGTCTGGTTCAGCCTCCCCGGGGTCACTGCTCCTTCCCCTGGGTCCCGATGTGCACACTACTTTGTGTGCGCCCTCCAAGAGTGGAGTCTCTGTTTCCCCCAGTCCTGTCGAAGTCCTGCATCATATCCCACTAGGCTTCAAAGCCTGATTCTCTAGGAATTCCTCCTCCCGTTGCTGGACCCCCAGGTTGGGAAGACTGACGTGGTGCTGAGAACCTTCCCTCCAGTGGATGGACTTCTGTGGTATAAGTGTTCTCCAGTTTGTGAGTCACCCACCCAGCAATTATGGGATTTGATTTTACTGTGATTGTACCCCTCCTACCGTCTCACTGTGGCTTCTCCTTTGTCTTTGGATGCGGGGTATCTTTTTTGGTGAGTTCCAGTGTCTTCCTGTCGATGCTTGTCCAGCAGCTAGTTGTGATTCTGGTGTTCTCACAAGAGGGAGTGAGCGCACGTCCTTCTACTCCATCTTGGTTCAGGCTCCGAAGCTCAGGTTCTTGCTGTCTCATGGCAGGAAGAATTCAGTGAGAGACAAAATGATAGGTAAGAAGTGGATTTATTTAGAGAGAAACACACTCCACAGACAGAGTGTGGGCCATCTCGGAAGGTGAGAAAGGCACCAGGGTATGGCATTGTCAGTTTTTATAGGGGTGGGTAATTTCATAGGCTAATGAGTGGGAGGCGTATTCCAGCTATTTTGGGAAGGGGCGCGGATTTCCAGGAATTGGGCCATGGCCCACTCTTTGATCCTTATGGTTGGCCTTGGAACTGTCGTTGTGCCTGTGGATGTGTCATTTAGCTTGCTGGTGTGTTACAGTGAGCGTATACTGAGGCTCAAGGTGTAGTGGAAGTTGACTTCTCTGCCATCTTGAGCCCATTTGGTTTTAATCAGTTTATGTCATGTCCTTGGGCTATGTCATTCTTTCAGAGGTTGTGCCTTGCCCCCTTCCCTCCTGTGTCATTCCTTCCCCAACCTACGGTTTTGGTCCAGAGGGAAGAGCTCTGGACTAAATCAGGACACCCAGATTCAAGTCCTGGTTCTGCCACTTGGTGGCTGAGAGACTTTGGGCAAATCCCTTTACTTGTCTGTGCCACGGGGTGGCTGTGAGGCCCAGGTGAGGAAACATGGTCAGCCGCACAGCCCTGACTCCACGGACTCTCTCTTTCTGCTCGGCGCCCTGCAGTGTGGGGAGTCACTCAGTTTACCTTGAGCCCTGGGCCCTTCCTCTCTTTTCTCTCAGTCAACCTGGATCAGAAGGGGAGGTCAGTGGAAAAACCAAACAGCCAGAGTTTGGGGTAGTGGTGGCCTGTGTGAGTGCGACCCTGTGTGAGGCGTGGAGCCCCGACCCTGACTTGGCCCACTCTCTTCCAGCCCTGAAGGATGGCTGCCATGTTGGAGGACACCATCATGGTGGTCAAAGGCCTTGCCAAGCTGACCCAGGCGGCCGTGGAGACCCACCTGCAGCACCTGGGCCTCGGCAGGGAGCTCATTATGGCGGCCAGGGCCCTGCAGTCCACGGCCGCAGAGCAGATCGGCATGGTCTTGGGGCAGGTGCAGGTAAGGAGGCCAGTTGGCAGTGGTGGTGGGGGGGTGCCAGCGGGAGGGGGCCTTGACGTTTCAGCATCCAAGGGGAGGGTTTTAAGCAAAAACGAGTGCTGGAGCCGTGGTTGTCAACATGGCCTGCTGCAGCAGAGTGCCATCCACCGTGGCATCACCTGCATGGTCCCCACCCCTGTTCCTGACAGTCTGAGGGCATGGGGAGGGGGCGCGAGTGTGCGTGTGCGCCGTGTGCACGCATGTGTGTGCCTGGGCATGTGTATGTTGGGAGCTGTGCTGCAAGGGTGCCCTGCTGCCGCACTCCTCCCATTTCTGCTCTGACCTTCTGGACAAGGACACGCACGCTCCTCCAGGCTGTGGGACATCCCAGCCCGCCGGCCTCTGGTCATTCTCAGAGTTAGGATTCCCAGCTCTCCCCTCATGCTCTCTAAGGGTCCAGTGGCGATACTGTGTCTCTCTCTCTACACAGATACCTTCAACTTGCAGAGGTGTTCACACCTGTGATCTCTTACAAGCCTCACCGCTGTCCTGGGAGGGGTGCAGACCCAAGTGCTTGCCCCGCTTTCTCAGATGGGGAAACTGAGACTAAGCAGTTTGATGCGATCACTGATTGACAGGACCGGAATCCTGTGTCCTCTTCCCAGTCTCAGACTCCCCACCCGCCCTCTCTCTGCTGAGGCTGGGCTGTGCCCTGGCAGCCTCATTTGGTGCCTTCGCTAGTGAGGAGCCATCGCCTTCCTGTTGGGTGTTTGCCTGTGGACCATCCAGGAAGTGAGGTTGCCCAGCACCCTTGGGCCGCCCAGGAGAGAGGAGCACGCTAGACGTGGACAGGCCTCCCTGAAGGGTGAGAGGGAGCCCAGGCTCCCCGCTCACCCCTGTGCTCCCCTCGGGCAGGCCTGGCCCCGGGCCTTGGAAGAGGCAGGGCCACGCCCTGGGACAGCCCCTCGGAGGTGGGAGGGAGTGGCGGTCCCCCACCGCGAAGGAGGCGCCGAGCAGGGCGAGGGTCTCCAGTGCGCTCCCATTCTCTCCCTGCACACTCAGAGGTGGGTTCCTCCGCTGTCTGTGAGGGGACGGAGGGCCAGGTGCTCCAGAAACCTCTCTCTCTCTAGCTCCTCAAGGGATTTGTTTGCTTATTCATTCAGCAGACACTTACTGAGTCTGGTCCCATTGAGACATTGAGGCCCCTTGGCTGCCACATAAACAGCTTATGGTAACGCAGGGCCGACGGCCAGCACTGGAGTAGTGGGGCAGAAGGAGTGGTGAGCCCGCGGCCAGTGTGGGAGCTACAGGAGTTACGTGGCTCTCGGACCCTGTCCCAGACTCCTTCATTCCAGGGCTTCCCTGGCCATCTTGACAGGTGCCCCTTGATTCCAAACACAATTCATTTCTGCTCCGAGGCAGGTGCTGTCAGGCGGCCTCGGGGCGGCCTGCAGAGCAGGCCTTGGCTTGGGATACCTGCTCCGCCGTTGGCTGCCTGGTGGGCCTTTACCAGATTATTTCAGCTCTCTCGGCCTCCGTTTGCCACTTATGAGATGAGAGCAACAGCCTGTCTCTTTCCTTCCTCTGGAGGGCAAGTCTTATCTGCTTAGATCCCACAGTGTCTTATAAAGCTGAGAGTGAGAGGGCTTTGGGGTCTCCTGCTGTTTCTGCAGAACCTACAGGCAGCACTCCGTGCATTGAGTCCATTTCAGTGGAATCGGGGAATCCAGGTCCCTGACCTCCCTTCAGGAGTCAGTGCTGTTCTAATCATAGCCTTCTCGGCCCTGTTCCCCTGGCCCCGTCTGTGTCCCGCGTAACTCTGTGACTGCGGGGAGCCCTCTTTTCGGATGAGGAAGTGGCAGAGAGGGGTCAGGAACTCTCTCCAGGTCGCTAGGGGTTCAAAAGCGGAAAGAACCTGGGCCTGAAGCTCAGGTCTCGGCGACTGTTACAGGGAAAACATGGTGTTTTCTCCCCCTCCTCTCCTGTCCTGTCCCCTCTGCTCCTGGAAGAGCCAGGCCAGGTCCTGGATGTGACAAGCCCTCTGGTGAGAGCCCCTCGGGAGCCGCGTCTGCAGCAAGGCGCTGGCCTGGAGAGGCAGGGCGGCCCTACCTGTGTGCTGCGCTCGCCTCCTCTGGTCTTCGGCTGTCCTCTTACTTCTCAAAGCTTTCCCCATCTTTTGCCCTGGTTCACCTTCCCCAGAGCCCTGGTAGCCTCTCTTTAGCCCGGATTTACAGGTGAGGAGCTTGCCGCCGGGAGAGTGGTCGCTCACCTGGTCTGGGCCAGGCACCCAGCGGGTGCTCAGGGACCACGGGCGGCCGGCTTGCCTGGGCCCACGCGGCAGAGCCCTGGCAGGAGCAGGGCTGGAGTCCGGGCCTCCTGGCTCCTGGGCTGCTGCTCACCTCCGGAACTGGCCACGGGCCACGGGGGTGACATGGTAGGGCCCTCCAGAGGGTCAGAGGGTGGGACGCGCCGGTGTGCTGTCCTGGCCAGAAGGGGATGCACACAGGGAGGGGCTCCTGGCTGGCCTCTTGCTTCTCTCACGTTGGTGTTTGTTCCCTGCAGGGTCAGGAGAAGCATGAAGAGTTTTATGCCCAGAGCTTTGACGACCTGCAAGCAGAATTCCACTTCTCAGGGCCGAGGGCCGAGGCCACCTCCGAGGAGTTGTCTGCGGCCTCCTCCCCCGATCAGTCCCCTCCGCCCTGGGATCACGCCCGCAGCCAGGGCCCAGCTCCTGCCTATGTTGCCAGCGGACCCTTTAGGGAAGGCGGGCTCCGGGGCCAGGCCGCCTCCCCTACGGGCAGGGTGAACGGGAGGCTCTTTGCAGACCCCAGAGACCCATCCTCTGCCACGGGCCTGCGGCGAAGGTTCTACCACCAGGACCAGTCCCCCGTGGGGGGCCTGACGGCTGAGGACATTGAGAAGGCCCGGCAGGCCAAGGCTCGCCCCGAGAGCAAGCCGCACAAGCAGATGGTGCGTGCAGGAGGCCCCCGAGTGGGGCTGGGGCGCTTCGCTCAGTGCTGCTGGGGTCAGGCCCCCTCTTCGGGGACGTTCTTCGGGTGCCGTGGCCTGGAATGTCAGGCTCACGGGGGCCCCTTCTGGGAGGGGTGTGCTGCTGGGCGGAGCTGCTGCCTTTGCGGGTGGAGAGGGCGTGCGGTGGGCGGCGTGAACCCCTGAAGGTTGGTCCTGTCCCTGTTCACTGATCCCTGGAGGTCTCTTTTTTTTCGCCCTCTAGCTCAGCGAGCGGGCTCGCGAGCGGAAGGTGCCAGTCACGCGGATTGGGCGGTTGGCCAACTTTGGAGGTGAGGTGCCAGTCCCGGTGAGTGAGGCGGGGGCCACCGTGGGGCCTGTGTGCGGCGGGGAGGCTGGCGACCCAGGGGTGCCCTGGGGAGGGTGGTAGCTCCTGTGTTAGCCGTTCCGGGATGTTTTCCATGGGTGGGCGATTCAGTCTCTGCCTCAGCTCCCCCCTGGGGGTCGGTGCGTGGCTGATTCCACGCTGTGAGCTGCGGTTTTGCTTCTCGCGGGGGCAGCGTCTGCAGCATCAGCTTTTCACTCAGGCCTTTGGAGGCCCCTGCAGGGAGGAGGTGGGACAGTGGGGCTGTTTGGCTCCTGGACCCAGTGGTTTTTGCCCAGCCATCTGGGGACCCGTTTGCAGGATTCCTACGGGCCTGCGGGCATCAGTGGAATGATAACGAGGTGCCGTGGCCCTGAGCTGCTGTCGTCCATTTTAGTGTGCTGAGGAGTTGTGAGTTTGTTCTTTTCTTTAGGGGTTTGCATAGCCATTGTGTCCAGTACCCCTGTGCTCTCTTCGTCCAAGCTGGAGGATCATTTTATGGTGAAGGTTTACAGCAGTTGTCTCTGCTTTTATGACATTGTATTGTCATATCCGACCAAGATGTTCCTGTGGAAAGTGCCATCCTTTGCTATGGTTCTACTTGAAGATGGAGTGACTTCTCTAAAGCCCGCTTATCCTCAGTAGGTTCTCCAGACAATACAGCTAATGAAAGTAACAGCCCTGGCAACTTGATTCACGTACCCACCTGGGGCCAGTGCTTATTTGCGAGGCTCTGTGTAACAGTGGTCTCGATGACTGGTTCACGTTGGTGCCAGTGCTGACTAGTCACGAGAGCCCGCTCTCACGTGTCTGAGCCTTTACCTGCCCGCCTTTTGCTTTGCTGGTTTGTACGTCTCCCCTCCCACAGGCCGTACATCAGGCACGCTGCTCTCCCCGGCTGCCTCTTCTCTTCTGGAAACCCCAGCTTACTCCTTGTTCAGGAGTGGCTCTGTGCTCCCTGATAACCTGGTCCTCTGGAAGCTGGCCTGATGCGTGGGTTCTAACATTGAAGGAAGGCTGGCTGTCTTCCTTAGGTGCAGAGCAAACTAGGTTAATTGGATAGAATTTTCTCAACTCTGAGGTTTTCTTCCATAATTGTTATCTTAATTAAAATGTGGCATCTGCTGCTACTTAGCTTTTCAGGAATCTAGCATACAGTGTCATCTGAGTTTTAGCACAAAATTATTGCTTCATTTCATTTTAATGGATTAGCGTTTCAAGCAGCTCCTCATAGAACATTGTAACTCCCTGGGGTGCCACTACCAGAGTGGGTTTGGGTTGCTGCTCTGGTGGCTTCCAGTGGTCCTTATTCCCCAGAAGACATGGCACTCTCCCTGCTTTGCTCAGTGGCTATTAGTGGGGACATTTATTATTCTTAAAGTATTAGATGGAGATTCTGTTCTCTCCCCCATTAGTTTGAGGGCAGGAACTGTTCTCTTCTTACTTTGTAGTTAGTCTTTCTCTGTAACCTGTAATCCTCCTCCCCTCACTGCAGACCAGGGCTCACCACAGAGCTCTGTCCCCGTAAGGCTTAGTTTGACTGATGTATTTTAGAATGGGTGTAAGCCTCTCTCGTGAGTCTTTGCCGGGGTGGGGTAGTGGAGGACCTGTTTGGGAAAAGTGGTCAGGATGAAGGTCGTGATGGCCAATTAGTATTTGATGGAAGTCCTGGTGAAGCAGGCAAGAGTCAGGCCTTTTTGGGTGGTGGGTTAAGGAAAGCAGACTGAAGTGAAAGCGGTTGTATAGGAAGGTGTGTAGGACAAAAAGTCAACTTCATTAAAACCAGGGTACAGGGCTCCCCTCAGGGCGTGGGGGACGTGGGCTGCCAGAGGGAGTTGGGGTTGGGGTGAGGAGAGACCCTGGTCTTTGTAGGGGCTTTGCACCATCAGGAGCCTCTTGAGCCCTTGCTGACAGCTGCCTGATGCCTGGAGCCGCCCTTCAGAGTCTGTGCTGGAGATTTGCTCACAGCTGTGATTCGGAGCTGCACACGTTGCCCAAGCAGTTGGCAGCTCATGTTTCAGGATTAGAGGTGGCAGGATGGGAGCAAAGAGGAGCCAGGTCTGGAAAGAACGTGCAATTCTGGCCCCAGAGGTGAATTCTGGGCCTTCTACCCTATCCAGAGGTTTTCAAACTGGGGTTTATGACCCTTTAGTGAGTGTGAAATCAGTTTAGTGGGTCAGGACCAGCATTTAAAGAACAAATTAGGGGCTTCCCTGGTGGCGCAGTGGTTGAGGGTCTGGCTGCCAATGCAGGGCACACGGGTTCGAGCCCTGGTCAGGGAAGATCCCACATGCCATGGAGCAAATGGGCCCGTGAGCCACAACTGCTGAGCCTGCGCGTCTGGAGCCTGTGCTCTGCAACAAGAGAGGCCGCGAGAGTGAGAGGCCCGCGCACCGCGATGAAGAGTGGCCCCTGCTTGCCGTAACTAGAGAAAACCCTTGCACAGAAACAAAGACCCAGCACAGCCATAAATAAATAAATAAATTTAAATAAGTTGTAACATACTGGTTCCCTTAATAAATTAAATAAAATCTTTGACATGCGTTCATTTAAAAAAAACAAATTAAATAGAATGGAATTGAATAGAAAAGGATCAGAATTAGTATCATAGATCCTTAGAACGGCACATGTTGCAAAAATATTTCTGTTTCAGAGATCTAAATATACTATTGATGTATGTTCTTCATTGCATTGTGAAGTATATGGCTTACTGGTGGGTCATTATCTAAACAGTTGGAAGTTAACACTGCTCTACTTTCTTCTCCTAGAAAATACTTCTGGCCTTTCTTCCCCTCATGAGGGTGAGATGTTTTTGAGGTGTAGACTAACAGACTTTAGGAAGTTGTTACACTGCAGGTATGAGAGAAGAGGATTGCTCTAGATCTCAGGGGGGTAGGATTGTATTTGGGAAGGTCAGCAGCAGGTATTCAGCTATATAGAGGCAGAAGGCAGGGGCTTTCCATTTGGGTGGCTCATTCTGATGCCGAGATGGCGCAGGAACTCTAGGTCTAATTTGGCTGTGGGACATTATGGCTCTGATGCTACGGGCATGGTGATCTGTGGATATTAGATTTTGTTGGAGAATGAAATGAAAGATAGCATCAGATATTGGATTTGGGGTCAGAACTGGGCTTTAGGTCATCATAAGATTTGGGTTATAATTCCAGCCCTGCTTCCTATGGCCTTGGGTCTTGCCTTGGTTTGCCTTTCTGTGAAATAGGGGTCTTGCCATTGACTCCAATGGGAATATTTTGGTAAATGTTCCATGTGTATCTGAAAAGAATTCTGGCATTGTCAGGTGCAGTTTATCTATCTGTCTAGTCTAGTTTGTTACTCACGTTAATCAGATCTTTTAATGATTTTTTTGGTATGTTTATTCTTTTGTTCTTTTTTTAAAATTCTTTTTAAAATTCTTTTTTAAATTAATTTTTATTGGAGTGTGGTTGCTTTACAATGTCGTGTTAGCCTCCATTGCACAACAAAATGAATCAGCCATACACACACAGATCTCCCCTCCGTTTTGGACTTCCCTCCCATTTAGGTTACCACAGTGCGTTAGGTAGATTTCCCTGTGCTATAGTATGTTTCCATCAGTTGTCTATTTTACACATAGTAACAATAAAGTATAGGTGTCACTCCCAGTCTTCCAATTCCTCCCACCCCACCTCTTCCCCCTTGGCATCCATATGTTTGTTCTCTACATCTGTGTCTCTATTTCTGCTTTGCAAATAAGATCATCTATACCATTTTTCTAGATGGTATGTTTATTGTATCAGCTATCAAAAGAGACATTTAAAAGTCTTATGCTATGATCATGGATTTACCTACCTCTTAGTTCTGTCAATTTTTGCTTTAACGTTTTGAAGCTGTGTTATTGGTTGCTTACAGATTTAGAATTCTTATATCCTCCTGGGGATTGACTCCTTTATTATTATGTCTTACCTGTCATCTCTATGAAAGTCTACATTGTCTGATATTAGTATAGCTGTTTTCCAGCTTTTTTTTGGCGGGGGGGGTGGTCAATGTTTGCATTGTATATCTTTTTCTTTCCTTCTCCTTTCAAACTTTTGTATCCTTATATTTAAGGTATGTGTTTTGTAAGCAGCATATATATATTTTCTTTTCCTGTGATTTAGGTACAGACATTAATCTTACTCTTATAATGTGAGTATTAGGTTCATTTACATTTAATAGAGTTGCTGGTGTATGGTGGTTTATACTTACTGTCTTAGTCTTTGTTTACTGTTTGACCCATCCATTCTGTTCCCTTTTTTCTCTTCTGTCTTACCTTCTTTTTAAAAATTTTTACGTTTTTTTTAATTGAGGTATAGCTGACGTATAATACTATGTAAGTTTCAAGTGTACAACATAGGGATTCACGATTTTTAAAGGTTAGATTCCATTTGTAGCTATTATAAAGTATTGGCTATATTCCCTGTGCTGTACTATATATCCTTGTAGCTTATTTATTTTATACATAGTAGTTTGTACCTCTTAATTCCCTACCCCTTTCTTCCCCTTCCCCCTTCCCTCTCCCCACTTGCCTTGCCTTGTTTTGAATTAATCAAATTTTTTATTGTACATGTTTTCTCTTTATTAGTTTGTGTGTTATTATCCTACTATACTTTTAGTGGTTTCACTTGAGATTACAGCATACATTCTTGACTTACTACAATGTAATAGAAGTGATTATTTTTACTACTTCCCCAGTAATGCTAGCACTTCAGAACAGTTTAAATCCCTTCTTGTGTGTGTGTGTGTGTGTGTGTGTGTGTGTGTGTGTGTGTATGTTAATGTGGATATGTATTTTGTTTCTACACATTTTATATTATATACTAAATTATTAAGATATGTTAAACCTCACAAGATGTTATTTCTTTGTATAGCCCATATGAGTTTAGATTAGCCACATATTTACCCTTTTTGTGCTTCTTTCTCCCTTCATTTTTATATTAGAATTACTTTTGGGGTAATTTTCCTCTTCTCTGAAGAACTACCTTTTCTCTTTTTTGTAGTGCAGAGTGGTAATCATTAATTCTCTGTTTTTATTTGTGTGTAAATGTCTTTATTACACTTTTGTTTTAGAAGGTATTTTGGCTGGGTATAATACTCCATGTTCAAAATTAATTCTTTTGGACACTTTAGCAATATTATTCCATTGTCTTCTTTTTTTTGTTTTGTTTTGTTTTTGTTTTTTGGCCGCACCATGTGGCATGTGGGATCTTAGTTTCCTGACCAGGGATTGAACCCGCGCCCACTGCAATGGAAGCGCAAAGTCTTAACCACTGGACCACCAGAGAAGTCCCTCAGTTGTCTTCTTAACTTCCATTGTTTCTGTTGAAAACTTAGCTATTCGTTTTATTGCTGCTCCTTTGTAAGTAATTTGTATTTTGTCCTCTGCTTTTAAAATTTTCCTTTTGCTTTTGTTTTCCAGCAGTGTGGCTGTGACATGCTTGGGTATGATTTACTTTGTTTTTATCCTGCTTGGGATTACAGAGCTTCTTAAATCTGTGCTTGATGTCTTTCATCAATTTTGGAAAATTCTGGTCATTTCTTCAATTATTGTTTCTGCCCTGTTCTCTTTCTCCTCTCCTTCTGGGATTCCAGTTACACATATGTTAGATTTTTCCCTTCTGTCCTGTGTGTCTCCTCAACTCTTTTCTATATTTTTCATTTGTGCTTCAGTAATATAGGTTCAGAGGAGATGTCTTATCATCTCCTCTGCACCTATGAAATGAGGGAGAACTGGATGATTATAGAAATGAGACCAACAGATAAAGTAGGCACTAGAGAAAACTTACCAAAAGGAGTTGAGCACTACGTGCCTGACTTCCTGAGGGTACACGCTGCACACTTGCTGTCGCTCTAAGCAGCCAGCGCTCCTCCGGTGCTCTCTGAGGCAGCAAGACAGATGCCCTGTAGGTCCAAGAGCAGTTTGTGCCCTTGGCAGGGGTGAGGGAGCATGGTTTCTACTTTTTCCAGGAGTATACTTTAAAAGGGACTCTTTTGTCTATTTTTTTGTCGCTTAGAGCCTCTGTGAAGGAGATTAGGGCAGTTATAATCTCCAGTTACAGATGAGGAAGCTGAGCCACAGTTGCCAGTCACCCAGGCCCATATGTGCATTTGTGACGGTCCTGGGACCAGGGCTGAGGAGGCCTGTATCATACAGATGGCAGTCTGAGCCTGTCGCCCCTGAATTCGTCCCATCTCCCCTGAACCAGCAGAGGGGCGGTCAGGTCTTCCCCCCCGCCCCACTCTGGCCTAGTTCTGAGAACCGAGGAGAACACTCTACAGGGAACTTCCTCCACCGCTCCTTCCTATTCGCCTTCCTGCGATGCCGTGGGTTGCAGCCCCCTCCCAGGCCCCCTCTTCTTCCCGGCGCCTGGTGCTGGCACAGCGTGGAGGATGCAGGTGATGGAAGAGAGGGTGGAATTACTAAGGGTTCGGGAACACCTTGAAGAGAAGTAAATATCCTTGTCCGCTGCCTTTTCTGTGTGGACTTTGTCTTATCAGATCAGAAGGATTGTTGGACGTG
This sequence comes from Balaenoptera physalus, assembly GCF_965194825.1. Taxonomy (NCBI): domain Eukaryota; kingdom Metazoa; phylum Chordata; class Mammalia; order Artiodactyla; family Balaenopteridae; genus Balaenoptera; species Balaenoptera physalus. The sequence continues at coordinate 25,372,326 of NC_138882.1, forward strand.
TTGAAAAAGGGAGGCCTGAGAACAGTGCCTGGCACGTGGGTGGTACTGTGTGAGTGAAGCTGTTTTACCCTCAGATTTGGCCCTTGCTGCTGCAGAGGACCTCCGTCCAGCCTTGCTCTGTAAACATGCCTGGGGGTTCTGGCAGGTTAGGCACCCCTCACTAAGCCTCCTCACAGACGGTGCTGTTTGTTAGAAGGTTTTTATTTACTTTTTTTCTTAACCTCTGTGTCTGTGTGGGCAGAAGGCCAGTGCTGCTCAGGGGGCACTCATTTGGCTCTGAGGACCCGCAGAGGGACTTCGGGGAGGAAGGAGCTGGGCCAGGGGCCTGGGCTCCCTGCTCAGTCCCACAGCCTGGGAAGCGGCCCAAAGCGCTCCCACCCCCTTGGGGAGACCCTGCTCCTTGTTGCTCCGCACTCCCACTGCGTTTCTTGCCTGCAAAATCTCCGTTTGTGAGAGAAATGTCAGGAACTTTCTTGGAAAGGGCTGGCGCCTTCTCACCGGCTAGGATGGCGGCCAGGCTGCTGACGGGGGCCATGGGGCCGTGGAGCCGGTTCTGCGGCTGGTCTCCTCTGGGACATCGTGCGGGCCGGGCCGGGCCTGCCTGTGGATCAGAACTTGGACAGGCGCGGTCCTCAGGGCTGGGGGGCTGAGGTGGAGTGGACGGCCTCAGGTGACACCGGAGAGTGAGCGAGCATGGGCTCGGGCTGTCCTCACCAACACGGGGAATCCGAGGCAGAGCCGCTGATCTTCCCGGAGCTGCCTGCAGGTGCCACCCAGCTCCGGGAGAAGGAAGAGCCTGGCTGGGCTCTGCCCTTCTCTCTCTGCAAGGTCCTGAGAATCCTTTCAGGTCAGCCAGGTTGGGGATGGCGGGAGGGCCAGGAGCTCCTGAGGTCAGGGCTGGTGGGCTGGCGGGGCTGCTCTCGCCTCCGGGGCCGCGGTGGGGAGCCTGTCAGTTGGCACCTCCTCGGGCCTGGCACCAGGCAGGTCCTGAGGGAGCTCGCAGGGCCACAGAAGGAGCCTGCGGCCTGCTTTGTGGAATGTTCCCTCCGTGATTCGGTGTTCAGTGATAGGTCCTTGGCCTTGGAGAGCTTTGGCTGTGCCCAGCAGCTCAGAATGGGCCAGAGAAGAGGTTGGCAGAGCGTGTGAGAGGGCCCAGCTGGGGGCCCTGCAGAGAAGGGCACTTGGCGTCTGCTCGCAGTGGCCCACCCGGGTCACCTTTGACACGTCTGCCTCTTTTGTAGGCTTGTCTTTGGACTTGATGTAGGCAGAGAAAAATCTAGAGGCAGAGAGGCATTGGTGAAGGTCGCTGCAGTTTGAAGGTTAGCGTTGCTGTTGCCATTAGTTTGCTGAGTCGGACAGTGTGCTGAGCGGGGTAGAGGGGGGTGAGCGGAGGGGAGTCACTGTTTGACTGGGGACGCAGCTCTGTGCCCAGTGTCCTCCAGGGCTGGGTTGGGGTGTCAGAGGGAAACAGGCCGTGGCAGCTCCATCCCAACGCACCAGGGTGTCCTTGGGGGCATTTCCAGATGACCGTGGCCTCTGCTCTGGTCGCCAGAACTTGCCTTATGCTGCCCTTGTGCTGACCCACCAGCAACATGGGGTGTTGAGCACTTGAAATGTGGCTGGTCCAAGCTGAGACATGCTTCGAGGATGAAATGCACATTGGATTTTGAAGACTTAGTACAAAAAAAAAAAAAAGTAACATCTTTCTAACGATGTGTATATTGAGTACTTGTTGAATTGATAATATCTTGGATACACTGGGCTAAGTAAAATATATGATCAGAATTCCTTTCACATGCTTCTTTTTGCCTTTCTTAACATAGCCCCTAGAAAATTTAAAATTATATATGTGGCTGGCAATATATTTTTTGGGCAGCACTGGTCTAGCCCTTTGAATAGGAGAAAGGACAGTAATAGCGAACACCTGAATAGTGTTGCCTTATGCCCAGCCCTACTGGGGGTGCTTCACTCTTATTCAGCTGTTTAATCCTCACACTGACCCACGAGGCAGGAGCTACCGTTACAGCCGGCAAAGCAGAGGGTGCACGGTTGTCTAATGGTGCGTAAAATGTACTGCAAAAACATTTTTAAAAATTGGATTATCTTCTTATGATTTTTAAAATTTATTTTTCATTAAATAACTTTTTCAGTAGATTCAATAATAATTTTCATAAAAGTAATGCATAATCATTGTAGAAAATTTGGAAAATGTAGAAGCATGTGCAGGTTTCCTTGCCCGGGGTGAGACTCCCAGCCCCCCAGGGCTGTGCTCGCCAAGGCCCGCTGGTCTCAGGGCATCTTTGGTATCTTCCCTGGGTCTTTGCTGTTCCCCCTGCTGTGGTCAGCGTGCTCCTCCAAGTGTTCTCCACTCTCTCGGCTAGTGTGCTCCCGCCCCCCAAGCCAGCTGGAACTGTATTTAAAGTAGAGGAAATAGGCCCTGAGCCAGGCTCCTGGGCTTTCTGTGTGCACTTAGTGGCACCTGCTGGGCTCCTCAGGCCTCTCCTAGACAGTAGGGATCATCCACTTCCAACCTCTGCACCAATGAGATGTTAATAAACCTTGATTTCAAAGGGGGGCCTGGTACCCCATTGTCCTTAGACCACTGTCAGTGCCTGTGGGGCCTTCCCCGCAAGTGAGGGCTGTAGCCTGAGCTCCTGGGAGTCCCCATGGCTTTTGCAAAATGTTCCAGTTCCCACCAATGACTGCTTTATATTGCAGTGGTAATGCCTCTCCTTGCAGCTTCAGTGAACTGGATTAGAGAATTCTAGAGTATTGGAGGCTCTTCACACAGACTGTGAAGTGGGCGGCTGCATCCCAAGGGGATGCCCAGTGTTGTCAGGATGTCCTTGGCCTGCAACCATTCCTGGTCCACATTCCATTTGTGCTGCGTCCCCCCCAATGCGTTTCCCCGTCGTACGTTGTTTTGGGGTGTGTGTGTTTGTCGCGTGAGCCTGTAGCAAAGGTGATGGAGGTGGCGGTGGAGGAGGCTTTTCCACCGAAAGCACCAACCTTGAGCCAGGTCTTCTCTGAAAACAACAGCTGTGTATCTCCTACCTTTTTATCCCCTCCCTTTTCAAGATGTCTGGAGTGTCAGCGAAGGTCCCCAGGGGCAGGGGGCACTCCCCAGGGGAGCGAGGCAGGTGTCTGTGTGGGGCTGCTCCGGGCCTCGTGGGTGGAGGGCAGTGGGCAGCCCCCGAGCGAATGCTCAGAGCCCTCAACCTCCTCCTTGCAGGTCTGGCCGTGGGTCTGGGCTTCGGGGCCCTGGCCGAGGTCGCCAAGAAGAGCCTCCGCCCTGAGGACCCCTCAGGTGAGCTGGGCCCTTGATGGGGAGGGCAGGGTGGGCCCTGAGAGTTGGGCCTGTCAGCTCCCAGCTCCCACCTGCATTCCCCGAAGGTTGGCCTCCAGGGGCATCTTTCATCTTGTGTTCCGTGTGAATGGCAGCCCTGGAGTTTGAGGCCTGAAGGCTCTTCTGTTCCTGTCCCGGCCCACGTTGGCTCACCCAGCCGTCCTGGTTCCTCCGGGCCCGCACACCTTCCCTCTTCTGATAGGAGCCTCAGGTTTGGCCCTGCCTCTGCCTCTGCTCTGCAGAGCTGCTGGGACCCCAGGTCTGGCCAGGTCAGGTGCCCAGGGCTCCCCGTTTGGCTGTGGTCAAGGGGCATGGGAACTGCTGGAACAGACCCCATGGGGCCCCCCATTCCCCCATCTCGTGACCTGGGGTGGCCATTACCTCTCCAGCTTCAGACGCTTTGTCTCTGAGGTGAAGATCATGACTCCTCTGTCCCCTTCCTCCCAGGGTCAGCCCGGGGTCAGGTCAGAACGCTCAGTTCCCCCTTGTCTGGGTGGCCAGCTGTGGGCGGTACTCCATGGAGAACATTCTGCAGACTGGCTGCTCTGAAACCTGGGGTGCTTATGATGCTCTGATGATGAGTCAGGGGGCAGCTGGAGGCTCCACCCACCTCCTTCTACCTGGTCCCCTCCCCCAGGCTTGTCCAGGTGTTGGGGGGAGGCGGCTAGACAGGTGCAGGGCGCTTCCCCTTCAGCAGGGTCCTGGGGGCTGTTGAGAGCAGCCCTGCTAGAGCCATCTGCTTGGTGGATTTCTCAAAGTTTACTTGAAGTTCTGGGTTGAGTGCCCCCTGCCCCTCGCCCATTCAGGGACATCAGTTCATTCCGGTACTTGACACCTCCTCCCCCCTTCCCTGGGGACCCTGAGTGATCCCCACTGGCCTGCTGTGCTGTGGTCCCTGAGGCCCTAGTTACAGCCTGGGGGCCCCGAAGTGGGGCCTGCCAGCCACCTGGATGGCCCCGCTTCACCTGCAGAACCCTCTCGAGGGGATGAGGGGCCTCCACGGAGAAGGCGCTAGCCTGTCCTCCAGGCCGCTGAGTATGTGTGTGTCCTTGGAAGGGACCGGAGAACAGAGAGGATTAGGGAGGGTATTTTTAGTGTTGGTGCTGAGACTGGGAAGTGAGAAGCCAGCGTTCCCCAGGCACAACCTCTCCCATCGTCCCCCCCAAAACTGGCTGCCCTCCGTCCTGCCCCGTCCAAGCAAGAAAGAAGCTATACTGGCCCCAAGGTTACAGCTGGTGTCCTTTGTCAGGGAGGCGGTGGCCCTTGTTGGGGGTCAAGGGGCCTAGTACCACTGGCCCAAGAGCAGGATGTGGGGCTCAGGCCCAGAGGGACGTGCTCTAGCTTCCTGAGCAGGCCCGGGAAACCCTGGGCCTGGAGGGCACCGACCAGCCTGGCCTAGGCCTCCCCAGGGAGCCTCTCCTGAGGGGGGGCCCGCCCACCACGCCCTTAGGCACCCCCGGCTCCCCCCGGGTTGTTTTCAGAACCAGCCTTGCCCGGGCAGGGGCCCAGACTCCAGCCTGTGGAGACTGGCCAGCCGTGAGGAGCGGCTGCCTGGAAAGCGCAAGAGGGCCGGGCGCCGTCCCTGGATCTCAGGGGCGCTGCTGTCTCCCGGGTCTGCCGTGTCCCTAGGGGAGAAGATCTCCCTCCTCCCGCCTGGGCCGTGGCCTTCTCTTCCAGCGTCTCTGCCCCGCCCACCTCTCCTCAGGGACACAGGCCCAGGTCCTGGCCCACAGGGCCCAGGGGCTGGGGAGGGCAGAGCGGACATAGAGGGCCGCCTGTCCCTGCTGCTGCCCGAGGTAAGGGGTGATCTGGGCACCCTTCTTGGCCTAGACACCCTGGAGTGGTCCTGCCCCGGGGCTACAGCTTTCTTGACCCCCGGCAGCTGGGCTTCTTCCTGTGGAGCTGAGATCTCCCCACTTCCCGGGACCCTGTTCTGCTGTCCGGGACCCTGGGGTGAGCCTAACCCCGCGCAGGCCTAACAGCTGCCCTCAGGTGTGGAGGGCATCCTCCACATCCTCCTGCAGCCCACCCACCCTGGTATATCAGAGGCCATGCTGGACACGGCCCCGGACGGAGGGCAGTGGCATGACGGCCACCTCCCGTGTTCCCCCCTTGGGGACCCACCTCAGACCCACTCTGAGCGCTGGGCCAGGCCTGTGGTGATGCAGGCTGAGGAAAGTGCCAGGCTCTGTGGGGGGCAGCCCTCGGGGATTCCTGATCTAACTGGGCTCACAGGACAGAGGGCAGGAAAAGCACTGACTGTCACCGGGTCACCCCCTCCTCATCACCTTGAGTCACCACCCTGCACCCTCCCACCCCCGACTGTGCTGAATGGAGGTCATCTGCACACCTGAGGTCCCTATGCGTTCTCCCCGGGCCGGCTGGCACCAGCCCGGTGAGGCTGTCCTTGACCCTGAGCTCCCCTCCCTCGAGGACTGCGCTCTCACTGCAGCCAGTGGCCGCAGGTGACTGTGTAGAGACTCCAGGGGTGCTGGTGACCTTTGTTCAGGACACTGAGGGGCGAGGGACAGGGACTTGGCAGGGGCTGATACGGAGGGAGAGGCCCCGTGGGCGAGCCTGTGTGTGTGTGTGTGTTGGGAGGGTGTTCAGGTGGGCCCGGGGAGACCTGGGTGGCCCCGGAGGGCCTTCCTCGGCATCTGGGAGGTGGGTGTGAAATGTGGGTTAAAGTTGCATTGCCGGTTTTGTGGATCCCCGGGAGGAAAGACGTTGACTGAGCCCTTTGTGTCAAGCTCTGTGCTGGGACTTTACTGCATCTCATTTAAAACGTGTGAAACCCTGACCTCTTGTTATTGTCCCTGTTTTTACTGGGAGAACCAGTGGTTTGCCAAGACCCACAACCAGGGGCGGGAGGAGGGGCCTCTGGGGGATCCCAGGCCCAGCAGCCCCGCCTGAGGGAGGCCATGGTGACTTTGCTCCTCTGCAGGGAAGAAGGCCGTGCTGGATTCCAGCCCCTTCCTGTCAGAGGCCAACGCGGAGCGCATCGTGCGGACGCTGTGCAAGGTGCGCGGGGCGGCGCTCAAGCTGGGCCAGATGCTGAGCATCCAGGGTGAGTGCGGCTGCGCGGGCTGGGGGCGGTGAGGCAGCGTGGGGAGGGGAGCTGGGCTGAGCATCCAGGGTGAGTGCGGCTGCGCGGCCTGGGCGGTGAGGCAGCGTGGGGAGGGGAGCTGGGCTGAGCATCCAGGGTGAGTGCGGCTGCGCGGCCTGGGCGGTGAGGCAGCGTGGGGAGGGGAGCTGGGCTGAGCGTCCAGGGTGAGTGCGGCTGCGCGGCCTGGGCGGTGAGGCAGCGTGGGGAGGGGAGCTGGGCTGAGCGTCCAGGGTGAGTGCGGCTGCGCGGCCTGGGCGGTGAGGCAGCGTGGGGAGGGGAGCTGGGCTGAGCATCCAGGGTGAGTGCGGCTGCGCGGCCTGGGCGGTGAGGCAGCGTGGGGAGGGGAGCTGGGCTGAGCGTCCAGGGTGAGTGCGGCTGCGCCGCCTGGGCGGTGAGGCAGCGTGGGGAGGGGAGCTGGGGGGCGAGCAGTGGGGGGCGCTGCACTTGGCCCCACTGGGAAGGGGTGGGAGGTTTCCTGCCCACAGGCTTCTCTTGCTTGAAGCCTGGCTGTTAACCCACCTGGGATGTTGAAAAACAGCGTCTTAAATAGGAGCCCACGGTTGTTTTTCTGGCTTCTTTCTGAATGTTTTGACATGTCCAGAGGTCCTGGCGTCTCAAAAGTTGGGGAGAGTCCAGCTGACGCCCCCCGGCGCCCCTGCGTGGTGGTCCGAGGGTGCTGTTGAGGGAGCTCACGGGCCTGCGGTGGCGTGACGCTGGGGCCTGGGCTGTGTGGCCCCGAGGAAGGAAGGCGGGGGGAGGCGGCAGCGGCGGAGCCGGAGGCTGGCTCATTGCAGCCCCCAGAGCAGAGCTGGGGTTTGGGGGGCCCTCGGGGCTTCTGATGGTGCCTCCCAGGGAGGAGCACCCGAGGGGCTGGTGTCCTGAGTGGGAGCACAGCCAGTCCCCCCCACAAGCAGTCAGATGGACTCACTGAACTGGCCAGGTGCAGGACAGGAATAACCACCCAGGCAGGTGGGGGCGGGCACTGCCTGTGCCGGTGCGGACTCCCGAGCGGCACGCGCCCCTCGGAAGCCCTTCCGTGCGTGAGCCCCGCCTCTAGGACGGAGAGCCTCAGAGATGCGGTCAGGGCTCTGCAGGAGCGGCTTCATCGAAGGATTCTTTCTGGTCTCAAACAAACTGAAGTCAGCCGCTGTCCGGCGAGTGAGCTGCGTGTTGAAGCTTCTGTGTGCATTACAGAGTATTTCCGAAAGCTATTCAGCGACGTGGGAAGTGCTCGTGAGAAACGGCTTCAGGAGGGGAGTCGGCCAGAGCATCTCCAGGCAGCGTGACTGCAGTCAGGGAAAAACGCATAGGAAAGGGTCAAAACGAAAAAAGAGAATGGTAGTTCTCTGTATGTAGATTATGGGTATTTTAAACATTTAATACACTTTATTCCCTAAATGTGTTTCTTTTATAATCATAAAAAGCTATGCCTGCTCTTTCTAAGGAATCCACCTCCTCAGGTCCCTGGGTGAGTTCAGAGGCCCCGGCACACGCTGCCCCGCACGCCATCGGCAGGGCCCGGGCTGCACAGATGCACCCAGCGCCTGGGTGGGGAGGGGTGCCGTGGGCCGGGCTGCGGGGGTCTCGGATTTGGTTATTGGCCGAGGTGGGCCAGGAGTGTGCACGGGTCAGTGTCCCTGCGTGCCCTCTGGAGCCTTGGTCCGCAGTATCAGGGGTCTGTGTGCCAGTGGGGAAACGCTCTGTGGGAGCAGGGAGAATCCGAGGCTGGGCAGGCTGTGTGGCATTGGGCCTGTGCCTCATCTTCTCTGAACCTTGGGTTCAGCGTTTGAAGGGCAGAGCGGCACCTCGGCCTCCTCCCAGGAGACCTCGCTGGGCAGGGGTGATCGAGGTGGCCTGTGTGCCCTCCTTCCGAGGGGTCAGCCTTCCGCTCTCTGAATGCTCTGCTGCCTTCCAGACGACGCCTTCATCAACCCCCATCTGGCCAAGATCTTCGAGCGGGTCAGGCAGAGTGCAGACTTCATGCCGCTGAAGCAGATGATGGTGAGGCTGGTGCGGCTCAGGGTCCGGGTGCTGGCAGCCCTGCGGGAGGGGTAGGGGGAGGGCCCCTCAGGGTGTCCCCGGCTGTGCTCACGGCCCCTCCCTGGCCTCCCCCTCCAGAAAACTCTCAACAGCGACCTGGGCCCCAACTGGCGGGACAAGCTGGAGTACTTTGAGGAGCGGCCCTTTGCAGCCGCCTCGATCGGGCAGGTGCACCTGGCCCGCCTGAAGGGCGGCCGCGAGGTGGCCATGAAGATCCAGGTGGGCACCCGGGGTGTGGGCTCGGTGCCCTCAGGGGCTGCACAGGGCCAAGCCGGGCCCTGCAGTGAGGGGCCTCTGCACCCTACGTCCCCTATGTGTCCCCGTGCCCAGGGCAGGGCCTGTGTCTCTTCACTTCTGTCCCGGCACTTGGTCAGCGGTGGGTGCTGAGAAGTATTTGCTGAGTGAGTGACTGTAGGAGGGAGGACAGCCTCCCAGCATGCTTGGTTTGGGGGGGTCCAGGGACTGGGGACAAGTGACTGTCTGTCTGGGGCCTGAGCCCAGGGATGGGGATGGGGGAGGGAGCGGTCGGCAGTGGAGAACAGGGTCGTGGTGGGCCCGGGGGTCATGGCAGCACTGGGGAGTCTTGGCTCTGCCTCGCGGAGGTGCGGGGTCCGGGAGGGACACAGCTGGGCAGCTGGTGGGTGGCAGGAGGGCGGGGGCCCCGCGGGGCCCTGCTGGGTCTGTCTTCCTGACTTTCCTCTGTCCCCCGCAGTACCCCGGCGTGGCCCAGAGCATCAGCAGTGACGTCAACAACCTCATGGCCGTGCTGAACATGAGCAACATGCTTCCAGAAGGTCTGAGGCTGCCGCTGGGCAAGGGCAGGCTTGTGGGCGGGCTCTGGGGACCCCGGGGGGCCTCCCGGGGAGCCCCCAGTCCCCCTGACACCATCCTCCCTGGCCCAGGCCTGTTCCCTGAGCACCTGATCGACGTGCTGAGGCGGGAGCTGGCCCTCGAGTGTGACTACCAGCGAGAGGCCGCCTGTGCCCGCAGGTTCAGGTGCGGCTCCAGCCTCGGGCCCTTGCCTGTTGCTCCCGCTGGGGAGACAGAAGGGGCGGCTTCGGATAGCCCGTCTTGGGCTGAAGGCCCCCCCGGCTCTGAGGGGCGATGGCTGGGGTTGGGGCCTGAGGCCGGAGCCGTGTCCCGCCCAGCTTGGGGCATGGCCCTCCGCCTGGGGGGCTCAGCCCCTTGCTGTCCTGTGTGTCGCCCCAGGGCGTTGGTCGGGGTGGGGGATCAAGGAGGCCCGGGTGTCACCTCCCACCCACCCCTGCCAGGGAGCTGCTGAAGGACCACCCCTTCTTCTACGTGCCCGAGATTGTGGATGAGCTGTGCAGCCCCCATGTGCTGACCACAGAGCTGGTGTCCGGCTTCCCCCTGGACCAGGCCGAGGGGCTGAGCCAGGAGATCCGGAATGAGGTGGGTCACAGGGTGGCCCTGGAGCCCCAAGGCCCCCCTGTGGGGCAGAGCGGGCAGGAGGGCTGCTGCGTTTCCCCACCTGGTGGTACGCTTGGCCTCAAAGTCAGCTCTGGGCATGAGGCAGGATGGGGTGGAAGATGGGGAGGGAAATGGGAGTCAGGCTTCCCCGGCCCAGATCCAGGGGCCACCGGGTGGCCCGGCGCTGGTGACGAGGACCCACCCGGCCCCCAGATCTGCCACAGCATCCTGGTCCTGTGCCTGAGGGAGCTGTTCGAGTTCCACTTCATGCAGACAGACCCCAACTGGTCCAACTTCTTTTATGACCCACAGCAGCACAAGGTGAGCGCCCAGTGGGGCTCCCATGGGGAGCCTGAGCTCCGCTGGAGCAGAGTCCGAGATCTGGGGGTCTTGGCCCCCTGCCGCCCTGTCCCCCCAACCCGTGCTCCACTGGGGCAAACCCTCCCCGGTATCGCCCGTTCCCAGGTGGCTCTTCTGGACTTCGGGGCAACTCGGGAATATGACAGATCCTTCACGGACCTCTACATCCAGGTAGGGGTGGAGGCAGGGCTTGGCCTTGGCCCATGCTCTCCTGAGGCTCAGATGGGAGGCTTGGGACTCGGGGACGGGCGGGTGGGCTTCCGTCCTCATGTCCCTGCCTGTCCGCAGCGTTTGGTGCCCGTGGATGAGGCCGCAGCTGCCTCGGGCTCAGGGGAGTAAAGGGGAAAGGTGGGTGGGCCGGCAGCTGGCCTGTGTGGGGAGGGGCAGGTGCTGGCTCCCTGGACCCTCAGGAGCTCCCCCTCTGTGTGCTGCCCACGGTCCCCTCTGCACCTCCGCCCAGATCATCAGGGCTGCTGCTAACCGGGACAGGGAGGCCGTGCTGAAGAAGTCCATCGAGATGAAGTTCCTCACCGGCTACGAGGTCAAGGTGAGCCCCTGTGACTCTGGAGACGCACAAGGCCTGCTGAGCCAGACTCAGCCCCAGGCCGACTTCAGTGTGTGTGGGGAGGGTGAACCATGGACTGCTTTTCCCTTGAAACCTGAAGGGAATCTCAGTTTACAAATGCATGAGATCAGAAGTGACAGCTGCTCTCGAGGGTCTCCACAGGGCCCCTGGGCCGGCCCCACCCCAGCCCCTGGGCTGAGGGCCTCAGGATGCCGGGGGACTGGTCACCAAGCTCTTGTTTTACGCCCCACTGCAGCCCATTCGAGATCCCAGTCACTGGGCTCATTGTGTTGTCGCTCAGGGCCGGGTGGGCAGATGGGATGGCAAAGCGCAGGCCTCACTCGCTCAGGCCTCAGCGGGGAAAGGGTGAGGGGAGCGCTGGAAGTAATCGTAGCAGCCCTCTACATGAAGGGGCGAGCATCTGTGCTCCTGTCACTTCAGAAAGCAGCACCTTCCTCTCCTGATGACAGTGGGGAAGGGTTGCAGACACACGGGTGGTCTCAGGTCTGCCACCTACAAGGAGTGCAGAGGCTCAGGTCAGCTCAGGCCTACAGACTGTTCTTTTTGGAATGACAGGTGTTTTGTAAAAGCTTTGAATTTGAGTGCACCCAGGCAGGGTCACACCCTGCATTCGGCCGCAGACCCCGCCACTTCCTTTCTTCTTACACCGAGCCCAGTGCACACATTAATGATGTTCTCCTGGCCCCGTTCTTCAGTCTGGTTGAAACACTCACCTACCTGGCCCACTCCTCGGGGAGCACTCAGCCCAGGCCCCGTGATGGAGCCCTGGGCTGGTGAGGGCTCTTCGATCTCACCTCCATTCGCCTCCCTCCAGGCCATGGAAGATGCCCACTTGGACGCCATCCTTACCCTGGGCGAGGCCTTTGCCTCGGAGGAGCCCTTTGACTTTGGCACCCAGAGTACCACGGAGAAGATCCACAGCCTGATCCCCATCATGCTGAAGCACCGGCTTGTCCCGCCGCCCGAGGAGACCTACTCGCTGCACAGGAAGATGGGGGGCTCCTTCCTCATCTGCTCCAAGCTGAAGGCCCGGTTCCCCTGCAAGGCCATGTTCGAGGAGGCCTACAGCAACTACTGCAGGAGGCAGGCCGAGCAGCAGTAGCCGCGGGCCCGGCCGCTAGGCGGGACCCTCCGTCGTCCTGCCGCTAAAACTAGTAGGAAGCCGGTGGTACCCACGCTCCGTTTAAACTTCACCCAGTGAGAGGGGGCTGCGCTGCTCAGAGCCCACGGCCAGCACTTATACACGGTTCTCATCGCTGAGTGGGTGTGGGGTGAGAGGCGCCAGCACGGAAGTGCAGCCCCACTGCTGTCTGGCAGAATCTGCTTGTTGTTTATTCATCCTCTGAAATGACTCTCGATAAAAAGACGATTTTATTTCCTTTTCCTTTTTGTAACAGGGCTTTTTGCTAATGTGAATGGTAACCAGAAGATGAGAGTTCTCCCTTTGACTCCCTGCCACCAAAAAAAACCCAAAAACGAAACAGAAAAGCCTTTTTGGATTTTATGGAGTGTGTAATACAAGGTTTGTGTGTGTGTGTGTTTCTAGAATGAGATTTGTGTTTTCTGCCTTTTCCTCTCCGGCTTGGATCTGCACGTGGGAGAAGTGCTGATCTGAGCAGTGCCAACAAGCACTACTTCACCAAGCGAGGCCCACCCACACCTGCTTCTGGCTGGTTCCTAGAGGCTTTTCTTGACAAGCAGAGGTTTCCAGAGAACTGCTGCCTCCTGTGGGGAGGGGCAGGAGCCGCAGAAGGGGAGAGAAAGCCACATGCTCTCTGGGTGTGTGTGGGCCCTTCTTCCCGCTCCGGCGCCTGGGCCTTTTGTGGAAGATGACGTGCACGTGTCACCTGCTTGGACCCAAGGGGTCGTTTCAGGCTGTTAACCTCTGTACAATTCTTGTAATTGTCTGATTTACTTGTTTCAATTAAAAAAAAAATCCTAGCACTGTAGATTAATTCTTTCACTTGTAAAGGATTCTGAGCTGATGGTGAGTGAGGGGCCCGAGGTCAGCGTCACACCCTTTCCCGCCTCCAGACGCTTCTGCAAGGTTTGCCCCTGTTCCCAGCGTGAGGCTCTTGGTACCTGAACCTGGAAGGCTCAGCCCATATTCCTCGTCGGAGAAAGGGTGCGGGGAGGGGACGGCACAGCTGCCAGGTCCCTGCTGCAGCAGCTTCCCAGGCCCCACGGCGCAGAGGCGGAGAAGCCACAGCTGCCCCAGAGGCTGTATGACGCGGTGCTGGCAACCGCGGGAAAAGGTCGACACCAGCCCGCAGGGCGAGGGCCTGGCTTGAGGGGCAGTGACACCCACTTCAGGGTTCAGGCGCGGCTGAGGAGCACTTTCCCAGGGCAAACTTCATTCCTCCGTCACGGGGGCATTTTGAACGTTCAGGCGGGGGCCCTTCTAACGGACTGCGAACACCTTGAAAGGTGCGTCAGATGGTGAAATAACGCGGAGAGATGACAGTGGTCCCAGATGCGTCCTCAGAGTTTTGGGTTCTTAAAGGAAAATTCCTTTCTGCGGTTTGGGATTGACGGGAACAGGCACGCTGGACTCCGGGACAGGATGCAGAGGCCAAGGTGGTCTCCATGACAGCTGCTGGGGGGCCCTTGAGGTTTAGCCCTGAGCCCAGCACCACGCGTCCATCTGCGGTCGGAGCTTCCACAGCCCTTTTAAAGAAAGACTGTACGTATTCTAGTTATGCATTAACTCCTAGGACGCTCAAAGTGGGCATTTTTATAGATGAGGAAACTGAGGCTCAGAGGTTATGGTGAGCTGGCCGGACGTCCATGCTCACTCTAGTCCAAGCCAAAGGTTAGCAAACTATGGCCCCTGGGCCAAACCACTGCCTGTTTTCGTAAGTGACGTTTTCACGGTACTGTCCAAGGTGGCGCTTGTGCTACGTGAAATAGAACAGGGAGGGGGTCTCAGAACAGTTATTTAGCTGAAGCCAATTTAAGATTTCCTTTGTTAAGAAAGGCCTTGCCTGCGTCTCCCCAGCTGTGTCATTCTAACTCAAGAGCTGCAGCACAAGTCGTGGGAAGTGTCCGCTGCTTCTCTGCAGGAGGAAGACGGAAGATCAAACAGCTGCCCCATTTAGTCAGCGGTGGCACCGGCAGGGAAGTGTGGCTGGGGGCGGGCCCTCAGTGCACTGGGCTCCCTGCTGGCAATGGCATACAGCAGCGCCGCCCACAAACGAGGGCACGGCCTGGCCTTGCACACTGAGCCAATACCAGGGAAGTTTTGACCACAAGAGGGGAGTTGAAAGCTTGAAGAGAATGGAACACTATGCCACCTGAGCTATGGAAGGAACTAAGAAAGTCCTAGATTAAACAACTAACCCCACGTCCTTCTAGTGTAACGAGGAAGCCGGATGAGGAGAGGGGCTGGCAGAAATTGGGGTCAAACAAGACGAAAAGAGTCAGTCACCTTTCCTCCGTCCCTCAGACTTTTTAATCAGGGAAAAGAAGACAAAATACTCAATTCGAACAGTTCCCTGTTTTATTGCAATACATCAGAGTCTGGTTAATATTAAGTGATACCAACGTAAAATATCGGCGAGGCATCTTCTGTTACATTTTGACTGTCCCACCTTAAATATTTCTGTGCAAAAGAATCCACACCATTGTTTGGTAGCAGAGAATCTCATAAAGTTCCCTAAGACAATGAGGGGATAAAACCAAACAAAATGAAATAAGGAGTGATAAGAGGCCAAAGCAGTATCTTTTCCCCTTCCATACACACTTATTTGTCAGCATTATATTCTAAACAAAAAAATGATTACACCCAGGCCATGCAAAACTGTACAATAATATTACAATGAGAAAAAAAAAAACCCTAAAAAATTTATAAAACAAATGGTATTACACTATCAAATAAAAAGGCAGGTCATTTTGTTTTCATGAAATTTCAAGGTTGACTTGTTTTCATCAATTTCCCCCCATAAATGCAATGGTTTCTGTGTATAACGGTTGTCCCTGGGAAGGGAGAGGAGCGCCGGCCTACCGGCCAGCGCTGAAACAGACCAGCTGAAGCGAGGCCCTCCTGTGGAGCAGGACAGCAGAGAACGCTGGACTTGCAGAATGAAGTCATCACAAGGAAAGGTTTTAAGATGGGCCCAACGAAATGCCATGTGGCTTCTCTAACGAATGCGGGGACGGGGCCACCGAGAGGTGGGGAGCGAGGCGCCCAGTTACTTCCCTGTTCAGCCCAGCAGACCGGGGCAGTGGCGAAGGCTGGCCGCTGCCGAGAATGCCCCTCTGTCCAGAGAGTGGATGCTGAGCTTTACAAAGCTCTGTTCAGCTGGGAGACTACAGTGTTCGTGGCCAAAGGCCAGCAAATGGCCCTGCTGTACCTGGGGGTTAGGGATGTCCACTCACCCCTCCTCTGGCTTTTCTTTAATGATACCTGAGAGTCCACATAAATGCAACTGGTCTTTCACAGAAGCAGATGCGGCCACTGAGTAGCAAAATGACATGATTCTAACCATATGGAAGGCAGAGAGAGAGAGAGAGGCTGAGAGCCAGCTGGGGAATGACAGATTGTTGCTGTAAACATAACAGGAATTTCAGATTCTTCCCTGAAACCTGGGTACAAGAATTGCTTGGAAAACTCAGTAGATGGACCCTTTTTAATTGTATTTCATAGCCTTAAAACTGTGCTCCCTGGGAAAGAAGATAAATCACTCAGTGTAGGTATGGGTGTGTGTGTGTGTGTGTGTGTGTACACACATAACTAAAGAAGTGAAATCTGCTTTAGCAATCATTTGACAAGGAGGAGGGCTTTTGTTTTTGGCAAAAAGAAATATATATATATATATATATATATGCATATATGTAATTTTATACACCCAAAGCACGAGCAGATTAAAGTAGTCAGAATTCAAGAGTAGATAACAAATTGGCTGAACAAAGATAGCACCAAATACCAACACATCTAGACTATGCCAGAAATGCCTCTTCACTTATTTTTACTTTCTACTGAGAAGAGAAATGAGTTCCTGCTGCCATATACATTCTTTGAATGTCCTGCACGAAAACAAACAAAGGATAACTTCAGACAGCAACATCACATCTGTTCCATGATCTTTCAGTGATCCCTTTCGATGATCATTACGTTTTCTGTTTCTCTAGAACCCATTCCCCATCTTTCCAAACCATTCTCAAGAAGCTTCTGAAGGTAACTGCTTCATATTTAAGAATGGGGATAGGCCCAGCAGAATGATCATTATCTTGGGAAAGTACCTCCCAAACTACTACCCTTGGCAGTGTTTCTCCCCCAAAGTTCTACTATTGGAAGCTAATCATATTTGGGACTGCTCTCTCACTACTGGTAAGACCATTTCAGATTACTGGAGTATAATCCACCTCCCAGTGAGCCCAGCGGCCAAGACAAGCCCTCCTCTTACCTGCCCTGTTGGGGGGCTGCAGGGTATGACTCAACGTAGTGGAGCCCAGACTTCAGGAACGGTTATATTTTGATCCTAAAAGCATCTTTTAAAAATAAGCACCTACAGGCAGCAGAAACTTAGTTGTCAAAGCTATAAACTAATGGCTTAGTGTGGAGTCCCGTGAATCTCAGCCTGGTCTGCCTCCTCAGGGGAGAAAAGGGAGGCAGGAAGAGGCGAGGGGAAAGGAAAGCAGGGGGAGGGAGGGTCTGGAGGAGAGCGGGCCACGTGCACTCAGCACCTGGCTGGCCGGTTCCCTCCTCTCCCGAGAAGTGTCAAGCTTAAGGAGCTACCGGAGTCCTGGCAACAGCCAGACTCGAGGTCTGACTCTTGCTATCTGAATGCACAAAAATATTTTTACATGACACTTCTTTTCCAAAAGCAAAGAATTTAGAAGGTTAGAATTGTGCAGTAATTTATGCCCATCCAAAGCAAAACACAATCAAATCTGAGCAAGCACCAAGTTCAAATGTCAAAGCTGTTATTATTTTAAAATTCTCTATTGTAACATTTTATAATATAATCCCCAAACAGGATCCTTTCTTCCCTCACTGAACCTCAGTAACCTGCTCCAGAGAGTGGCATCAGTGGAAATGGTATAGCTCCCTGTGGCTTGTGGTGGGAAGGCCGGCACAGCTGCTGCTGAGGAGAAAGATGTGAAATCGGGGCCGGGGTGAAACGGCAGTGCTCAAACACTGCAATTCAGACAAGCAACGGCAGGAAACTCCTTCCATTTCAGCTGAATTTTAAAGAAGAGAGCAGAAAATCTGTGTCTATTTCTCAGAGAAATTTAGATTAAAAAGTAAAAGAGAGGCAGATTCTCTTTACTTCCATGAAATATTTTTATTTCTATCTCTTTCTCTACTCATGTGCTTAACTGGTGAAATGACTCTGGAGACATGAAGTCCTGGTCCTGCATCTCATTTCCTTGTGGTAATTAAAACAGCGGGAATCCAAACGGAAATGTGACTAACACCACAATACAGCAACTGAGGGAGGAAAAGCTTGAGCAGCCAAGATGGCCACGCGGGCTGACTTCCTGCCTGCGCCCGGGCTGAGCGCGTCCGTTGCCCACTGGGTGCGGGAAAGAGTATTTGGTTAAGGCTGGTCAAGTCCTTGCGTTTGAGGTTTTACCTTATTTGGTAACTAAACCCCTTTCCCAGGCTTATCTGAGGAAGCCCACACCCCCTCAACACACACCTCCCCCCGCCCCCAGAGAAGCCGCCGCAGCCGGGGCCCAGACGCCTCGCTGCCACTCAGGGAGTAAGGGGATTAGCCAAGGAGAAAAAGCACTTTCATGAACCCTTTTATGGACCTTCAGAAACTATGACATTCCTTGTGTCCTTTCAGGTGGAAGGGATCCAGAAGGTGACAAAATGCATTTCTACATTCATCAGCAGAAGACACCAAAATACAGTAATAAATGAGAAGTGTGGTTCAAATTCTACTGCTAGAAAAAGAAATGTCTTGGATAGAAGTAAATATGCCTTTTAATGATGCTGCTGAAGAGGCTTCAAATGTTAAAAGTCTGGTTTCCAGGTCACACTCCAAACCGATGAAACCAAAGCCCTGGAACGTTCCCTGACGCTCCCAGGTGACTGCGGCCAGTGTGAGGAATGGCGCTAAGGGGAATTCCCACGCCTCTCCCTCTCCCTCTGTGAACGTCAGCTGGAGGCCTTTCTACCCTTTAATATCTTAGGTGGAAAACAGACAAGAAACAACACATTTCTTTAAATTAAGTGATCTCTGTCTCATATATGCATCCATCTTTTGTTGAATACAAGATGCTTCTTTTTATTATATACAGTCAGTATTTAACCTCTACATTTGCGTATTTAGTTAAACTCTATTTTGTAGTAAAATATGCATCGTTTTAGTGAACAGGGACTTACTGGCAACGATCAGATCGACATTCACTGTGGTGCTGAAGGGGCTTGGCGTGCCCGGGGCCCACTGGCGAGAGCCCCACGTGCTGTCTCAGGGCTACAACGAGACTCTACTGTGAAAACAATGGCTGTCTAATCTTATTCTTATAGCTTACATTTGTGTAATCTGCCTACTTAAGCTACCTTTCAGGGGAGGGGTGAAGTATTCTGGAAAGCAACGCTAAGTGTATGAAATGAAATCGGTATTAATCTGAGCTGCTCAATGAAAGTCTGTCTTTACGGCTGTCGCTGTTCAGTCGAGGGGGCGTGGACGCGAGTCCCAGAGGCAGAATTCCTGAGTCCCCGCCTGCTTCTGCTGCGGCCCTGGCGCTTCCAGGCAGGGGTGGGGGGGATGACAGTGAGAGCACAGGGTGAGTGAGCGGAGGGGAGCCCAGAGCGGCCGCTGCCGGCGTCTGGTCTGAGAGCGGAGGCCACTCACGGGTCCCAGCTCCCACGGTCGGTGCTCTCCAGGGAGAGGCTCTTGGTCTTCCGGGGCGACACCGGGCTGGGAGGGCTGCTCAGGTTGGAACTGTTGGAAGCCGTGGAATGCCTCGGAGAATCAGAGTCCTGTGAGGCCCAGAGGAAGACGTCAGGGAGCGGCAGAGGGGCGGGAGGGGCTCAGGCCACCACGGGTCCCCTCCAGCCACCCTGGCCAATGAACTGACGTGACTTTTCTCCCGCCAGTAGAAAGCCCCGTTTCTGAGCTGAGTAAGAGGCACAGAATACAACAAACGCTCAGTCCCTTCTGCAGGTCTTTAGAAATGTAGGCCGTTTTCATACAAAAGCTATGAGAAGTCTGAACACCTCCAGGGAGACTGCAGTTTGCAACCCAAGTGACTGGCTCCGCCACCCCCGCTGCGGTGAGTGGCTGATCCCTGCGGCAGCGGAGGCCAGGCTCAAGGCGGTGGGCCGGCTTTGGGAAACGCACTCGCCTGTCCTCGTTCAGGACTTCTCCAAACCCCTGTCCCCAGACAGAGGTGCTGCCCACGCGGTACTCACCTCTGCGTCGTAGTCCCTCGCCGGGGCGTCACTTCCCTGGTCCAGGCCTCCCGAGGACAGCGAGCCCTCTGACGGGGAGGGCATGGGCTGCCGCTTTGCACTGTAGCTTCCTCCAGAGAATTCTCTCTTTAATGCACTGCCGTTCTGTGCGGATGACCCTACAGCACATCGTTCAGGTGAAACTTTATACGTGCAGAAGGGGACGATCCTCTAGAAAGCGCACAGACTGCTGAGGTGACGAGCCATCCTTCCCGCTGCCCTGGGGTCACCCTCCCGCTTAGAGCCCTTCACTGATGGGCCGTGAGTCCAGCTGCGTTACCCTGACACCCAAGCCCACCTCGGAGCCCAGCCGCCAGGGCTGCTGGGTGAGCGGGCAGCACTCACCGGGCCGCTGGCCCCTGCTCGCACTGGCCGTGCCCAGGCTGCCCTGCTTGCTAGACAATTCCACAGAATCAATCTTCCAGTCTCCACCCACGTGCTACTGCCTTAGTGAGTTTTCTTTCCCACTCCCTGGAGCTCCTACAGCACTTCTTATCACCTCTTTCAGAGCATTTGGATCTTATGTTGTAATTATGTGCCTGCTATTCTTTGAACAGAAGGACGGTCTTTGCCTCTGCAGGACCCAGTGCAGGACCGGGTATGCAGCAGGTGCTCAAAACACACGTGCTAAACGATGAAGCAGAACAGAACAGTGCCCAGAAGTGAAGACCATGCCACCTGATGATGCATGACTGTCACTTAACTTGTAGAGAATTTTCATAAAAAACACAAAGGAACAAAAGAGAAGCATTTTCATTCCACAGGGCAAAAAGCCTGAGATACAAAAATGAGGTGAGTTTCTTTAAAATCACACTCTATTTTGATCTTAGAGTTGGGGTACATCAAAGGAGGACGGGCACCATTCAGAGGAAGAAAAAGGATGACCAAAAAAATCTTAGAAATATTGGGGTATTGTGAGTACCTGTTTAAAACTCTTAGCATTCCCTACTATTCTTTAGTTTTTACTGAAAAATGTTTTAATCTTGCTGAGCTGCAATATTAAGATCACTGGTCAAAAAAGACTGTGAGACCGCGTTGAGGTTTCAGCACAACTACAAGGTATAGACTGTGAAGCCTGCCTGCTGAAGCCCTGTCCTTGGTGATCTCCCCCAGCTTCCTTCTAGTTTCGGTTTGTTTCCTGAGCCCCTCAGCTGTGTCACCATAATTTACTTATTGCAGACGTTACCAACACTGGTTGTATGCTGCATATTATATTATGGAGCTTTAAAAACACCAGTGCCTGGGCCCCATCCCAGACCAATAATAACAGAATTTCTGACTTAACTTTTAAAAGCCCTTCTGATGATTCTAGAATGCATCTCAGTCTGAGTAATCTTACTTCCAACACTCCATCCAGTTTCTAAGGCATCTGTCACCAGACATATACTGATTTTCATTTGTTGATGTGTTTCTTTGGCTATGTACTCTTTACTTTTTTGCTGTGGATCTTATGTCTCCTTAGATTACAACCTAATTGAAGGCATAAATCACTTTTTATGATTTCTCTTTCAATTCCATGTCTAGTTTAGTGCTCAATTTAACAAAAGCTGTAATGTAAGTTACTATTTTTAAAATTTTGTCGCTCTGAATAAAAAACCCAAACTGCCAGAGAGCTCTGCTGCTCTGCTTACTAACCTGTGTGACCTTAAGGAAGTTATTTTATCTAAGTCTCAGTTTTCTTCATTTGTAAATAAGAAAATAAATTCTACCTTATGGGATTTTTGTGGGAACTGAGCACTCAATACACGGAGAATGAAATGTAAGACGGAAGGTGTGTGAGGGGGCTGCCCAGAGCTTAGTATGCACTTACTGGGCTCTTTTCCTCCGTCCTAGTGATCGTTTATAGAATAGAGAACTTAATCCACCTCTGTGATTTACACTTTCTCTTTTCTTTTCTTTTCTTTTTTTTTTAACTTTGGGAATGTTCCTTTCAGAGAAAAATTACACTCAACCACCCTAATCTTAAAAAATTGAGATGGGCTGTTTTGATTGAACAGCAAAGGGGGACAATCTGAAAACTGTGGTTCCAACTCAGGCAGGGTCTCTTCCAAAGAGTTCTAGATGGTGATTCAGGGGGTTGGGCCCCAGATCTCTTGGGGTGACAGTGTGTAACTCTACATGACCTCTAGGAGAGTCTGCAGGCTCCCCAGTGAGCGTGTCACTGACAGGAGCGGGTAGAGTCACAGTGGAAAGCTCTGTGTTAATTTGACTTCAGTCAGGAAGCCATTGCAAGTCTGGCCCTGGAAGAGCCTGTGCTTCTGGTTCTGGAGGTTGACAACATGGAACCCCGTTTCTTCTTGTGTCTCTCTTGGCAGGCTGTCCTTCTGGAAATTCTTTACGTGAGCTGGGCTACTCTTGAAGCCAGCAAGAAGCACTCTAAATGGCAGATGCCCCTTGGAATTCCTGGGCTGGTCTTCCTCTTAACCTCTATACAAACAGCTTGGTACTAAGAATCTCAAGAAGGCCACGCCTGATTATTGCATTAAAGGCCTTGACAGGGATTTGGAGCTGGCTCCAGTCTGTAGCTTGCATATTATCAGCAATGACAGTGGACCCTCACTTCAGCGCTCCTAAGGAGATGGCCACTCAGCCCTTTAAATCTCTGTATTACAGGTCCTATCCTTACCTGCAATTCCACAAATCCAAAAGCCCTGAAAACCAAAACTTTTTTCGTATGTTTGATGTAAATTCATGTGGTGGCAGACTTAATCTGAACTGACTGGAGGCTGATTACAGACTTCACTTAAAAAGAGTACATTTATTTATATATTCATAGTATGTCTAGTCATAAATTTTGCTGTATAAATATTAATATGTTTGTAGGTGCTGTCTTAGATCTTGCTAGGAATGTAATATAATATATGGTAGATTCCCTTCTAAAATAAAAAAAAAAAAATCTGAATTCTGAAAACAGGTATCTGGCCCCAAGAGTTTTGGGTAAGGGATTATGAACTTAACTATTAATATTGTGATACTTTCTTTGCATCTCAAGTGTTGATAGCTTCTGGTTAGTTATATTAAATCTGTTATCTTATTGAGCTACCATTAGTAAAAAGGTAATTCATAAAATGGTTGCCATTTTTCCAACTGGCTAGATATTTTCATTGTAATCTAGGCTACACACTGCTTAGAGATGACTTTGGGAGATGACAACAAGAAAGTCACAAGATGGACACTTCAACTTCTGCCTGTCGACTGAAACTCCTTGCACGCGCTCTGTACGTCTGCAGCCAGTCTCTGCAGCAGGCGCCTGTCCTTGGTTTGCAGGCCCGGGGCGGGGTCCTCCCATGGTCCCAGGGGTGGTCTGTGTGATCACCAGCAGACTGCAGAAGCGATGGCATGTCCCTTCTGAGACCGCTGCTCGGTCTCTCTGTCTCAGGTCACTTGCTCTGTGGGAAGCCAGCGGCCATGTCACCAGGGCACTCAGGTCCACGGTGGTGAGGAACAGAGGCCTGCCAACAACCATGTGAGTGAGCTGGGAAGTGGCTTCTCTAGTCCCAGTTGAGCTCGGAGTTGATGGCAGCCCCGGAAGACAGCTTGACTGCAGCCTCCTGAGAGGCCCTGAGCCAGGACCGTCCAGCTAAGCTCCCAGATCCCTGACCCTCAGAAACTGTGAGAGATAATAGACGTTTGCTCTTTTACGCTTCTAAATTTTGGGGTAATTTGTTCCACAGCAAGAGAACAAATGGTATTCCAGCACCCTTCACTTCTGTGTTGCCAGAGCCTAAAACCAAGAGCTGGGCACAAGGCGGGTGCTGACACCGGCGTCCTCAGCATGAACAGTGCGTGAAGGAGGACACTCAGTCTGCACCGGGAGGCCTGACTCGAATGTCTCACATTCAAGAATACAAGGCAACGAATATGCTTCTGCCTGAATAACTCTGAACTGTGAGCTGGAGTTACTACCGTCTGTTCTTCTCAGAGCTCAGCTGCAGGGAGGTGAGGGAGGCTACGTTAGCATTACCCCGGGTCCACCCTGGGCCTGCGTTTGCTCGGGCGCACTCGCCCCGCTCTCTCTGATCGAAGCCAATACCAGGTTACTTCTGAGAAAGTGACAGAAAAGCAGCTGTTGGCCAAGAACAGTCTTGCCCTAATGGTCCTTGCCTACTTAAAACTTTTCGGAGGTTTCCCACTGTGTTTTTTAAAAAATAAAAAATGTCTTGCGTTGGTCCCCAAGTCCCTGCTTGATCTGACCCTTGCCTACCTCTTGAGCTGTACTCTTTGTCACTCCCTGCCCACTACCAGGTAGCCACTGTGCCTCCTTTCAGTTACTCAAACATGAGTCAATGTGACTTCACCCCCGGGGCGGGCATGTGACCTTGCTAATTATTCTAAGTGTGAATTCATCCTCAACAGCTACTGCCTGTTACTCTCTATTTCTGTCCCCTGTTTATTTCCTTCGGGGCATTTTATCATCACAATTTGTAGTGCTGTTTGTCTGTCTCCCACATGGACTGTACCTTCTAAAAGGATTCTATGACTGTTTTCGTAACAGCTGCACTTCTGCCTACTAGGCGTTACCCAGCCAGGCCTGAGACACTGGCCACCGATGACGCACGGCTGCTACCTTGCTCCCTTGGAAATGCTCCCTGCAGCCGGGGCCACTTACTTGCTGACAGGCCACTGCTGGCACTCATGGAGCGACCAGGTTCAGGGCGGGATTTGGTGATAGATGGAATACTGACCGAGCCACTGAATGCTGTCCGACTTTCCTGAGGCCGAGGGTTCTAAAATCAAAAGAGAAAGAAAAATTCTTCATCCAGAGTGAAACTGATTTTCTACAGAGATGTCTATTTTTCACCCTAATTTCAAGAAATAAAGTTGTCTTGACCAGAGTGATACAGAACAAGAAACAGATTATATAATCCCTCCCGCCCGCAAAAGTGCTAAAGCCGTAACAGAGGTAACCCTCACCCCAGCCAAGGATAAGTGCTTATCTTTATACTTACTGAAATACTTACCAACAGATAACAATTTTGTTCTTGTTGTTGTGAGTGCAGTAAGTGAAAGTTACATGGTTAGAAGTGACAGTGAAGTGTAGAATTACATGGACCTCTGCAGATAACTGAAACAAAGCTTTTGCTACATATGAGATTTTTATTTTCTTAGGATAATTCAAAGGCTGAACAAGCCCATTTAGAAGAAAGTCACTTAAAAGTACATTCTTCTCAAGTACACCTTCTCTTGTCCTGATACTGAAGGTGCCATTTGCATGTCCCCATCCCAGTCACCAGGCAGCCTTCCTGCCTCACAGAAAGACGGCAGCACCACGAGTCATAAATATGACGCTTGTTAACAATCACAGCCTGGGTGAAGTCATTTAACTTGGGAGTGTTGGTGTGAGACGTTTCCCATCTAATATTGAATCATGTTGGTGTCCAAGGGAGGAAAATGAGCCACAGAGTGCTCTGGAAGTCACACACACCTGGAGAGGTGGTGCGTAGGACCAGCTGTCTGAACCCGGTCTCCTCGATGGCCCTGACCTTTTCAGACCAGAAGGGGTGTCAGGGCTGGTACCTGAGAGAAGGTTATGGCAACACAACTAATGCAGGGCCACAGCTAACATCTCTTGGAAAACATGCACTAATATATCTTGAAAAACTCCAAATCATACATTTTAAAGAATCACACATATTGAGATTTGGCTGGCTGGCTGGCTCTAAATTCAACCATTGCCACTTTGGTTCATATATCAAATTTGCAAAGTCCATGTAATTCTTACTGTGTTATTTGTTTAAAGCAAACACTTTACCTTTTTTTCTCTAAGAAAATAAAAAAATTTAAAACAGAAAACAGTGCTAGCATTTCAACAGCCACTCATGGGAGCAACCCTGAGAGATGCCGATGACATGCATACAATGCAGCAGAGTCAAGTTCAAGAGAGATGGGGATATCAGTTTAAACCTTTACATTTTTATTGTTTTTGCTATTAACCTTAAGGTACCTTTGTGTCGTCCTTTTCTATAAAACAAACCTACCCTAGAAAAAAATGGCAAAAATTAAGCCTATAAAAATACCAGTGGTTTAGTAACACTAAATGTTGAGGTAATAAAAGAATGATACACAGAAGATATGTTCTGGGGGAAAAAAAAAAAAAACCACACAAAACCCAAACCCAACAGTTTATCATTCATTCAGCTGAAGTTCAACTTCATTATGAAGTAATGTGAAACCTAAGCTGATGGTCCTTTTCCTGCACAAATATGCTTAAGATTAGGGTAAAACTTCCACCAATCATAGTGTTTCTATTTATAGAAGACTAACTTAAGCAACATTTCCACAATCTTTTATATCAAAAATTCTTGACTGGTTAGTTTATACAACTTCCCCTAGAATCCACTACCTGAAATCTGTTACCAAGCAAACTGAAGCTTAGTTTATCATAAGTAATCTTATCTTGTGAAATAAGACACTTAAATGACATTATAGTTTAATGTCAATAACAATGACATTTAAAACATCACAATTTAGAATGCAAACAAAAATACAAAAATAAACTTCTCACCCTACAGGTAATTTTCTTATTGGAAAATTACTTTACTAAATACACAAATAAAAAAATGGATGCTATTATTTTCTAAGCCAGAGGAAATGCGTTTGCATGATACAATCTAAATATTTTATTATCTGCAAAACAAACTTGAGAAAATGCTCCCTTGAAGTCAGTACATATTTCTTGACAGATGTATGGATATTCAGCTTGAATGGCCACTTGCTCTCCATCCCACTGCAGAGACACTAGTTACAAAGATGCAAGGCTGCGTGGAAGGACCCGGTGGCAGGTACCACAGTCCTTCAGAATGCAGCGCACTCTGTGCTTTTTTCTTTTGTTGATTTACTTCTCTTATCTTGGATCCTGGCTGGAATTAAAGGTGCATCAGCAACTCAAAGATTAGAAAGACTACTTTCTTTTGGTAATTTTTCCTGTTATTCACTGGTACTATTATACTTTATAATTTTGAGAATTGTGAGCTTTTCAAGAAGGGGTTTATTGTAGATAAAAGGCCTTTGGACAGGCCCTTCTGTAGACTTTAACTTCACTAAATATAAAAAATTTCTCTGAACTGAACTGGTTTTAGGGTAACGAGCAATACAGAATTCAGAAATTCTAGATCCTTTTTTGTTTGTTTTTAATAGAATAAAGACTTACTCAGGGGCTATTTCTTTTTTTTTTTTTTTTCAGGGGCTATTTCTTATGGTATCTGTAATGAAAAATATCATGATGGGATGATGTTTTATTAGACATAGAAAAACCTCCAATACGGTTTTAGAAATAAAACTGAAATCTTCCCAAATCCTCATCTTTTTCCTCAAAAGAAGAAAAAAGTAGAACTCCAAGACAGAAGAGGAGGAAGAGGAAGAATAGAAGTTTGGCAACAGAGAAACAGGCCAAAGGGAAACGTTCACAGAATGTACCCCCTTGGCGGTGTTACTTATGAAGCCAGGCAGAGATCCGCACATGGTTAGTACAAGTTAACACCTAACTCAGCTGTTCATACCCTCAGAGTCATAAAGCTTGGTGTACCGGGGACAGAGCGTAGAGACGGGGAATATTCAGGGTTTATGGAATCAGGAGAGAGAAATTTTTCAGCAGAATTAACAGTCATGTGATAGATGTGCTCAAAGTTGATCGGAGAGGAGATCAGACCGGAGTGATGATGAGGGGATGGATAAGGGAAACCCGGCTATCAAAAACAACAGAAAGAAGAAAAAGGTAATGAGGTAATGAAAATGGATTCACTGGATATATGTGACATTTCAGACAACATGCATGTAGAAAAAATGAAGTAAGTATCTCACATCAAGAATTGAATCCATAATGAAATACTTTTAGGCCTTAGAAAGTTAAATTTTGTAATCCTCTTGCCAGTTACCTAAAGAGCTGATTTGCAAAAAATCATTTGCCTCATAAACTTATTCTCTCTTATTACTATCAAGCTGAGTAGAAACTGGACTTTCAGAGATACAAGTAGATTTTCAAAATTTAGTTCAGTATTTTCCTATGTGATAGAATCAAAACATGGCAAAAATCTACCAAAAACATTAGGGATAGAAAAAGCGAGAAATAATTAAAGAAAAGAACAAGTGAACCTACAACCAGTCTCTCACCAAAAGCGTTATGAAACTGTTCCTTTAGAAACTAAAACCATTTCCTGGTATTTATAGACTTGACCTGTGTTTGCTTTTACTGATCTTATCTTCCTGTAACAGAAATAGTAACTGTGGAATATACCAATTACTGGTTTACCTTTAAGTAGCCCAAGCTTATCTCCACTTAGACACCCAAAGAACATGTTTGTTTTTAACAAGAGAACAACCTTCTCTTCAATGTTCAGGTGTATTTTTAAAAAATGAAATAATGTAATACTAAAGACATAGAAGAAAGTTTTTGAAAACAAGGGCTCTAGTTTTTCATGTTAAAATAACTTGTGAACATTTGGGAACTGTCACTCAGCACCCAGTCACCTTCTCTAATGGGAACTTTCAAAGTTCAGTTTCTGAGAACAACTGTGTTTCAGGAAAACATCCTACCATCTCTTCATTAGAGACAGGCTGAATGACTTCCCGGAGACATGCTGACTGATATTCTCATGAGTTGAGATGAGCTTTCTTTGTTAAAAAAAAAAATCTGGTAAATTAGGGAAGCTTAAAAGAAAGGTAGAGATGTGAGTGAAACCAGTACTTTCTAAGGTTCTTTTCAAAAAGATAAAACTATTGATATAAATGTAACTTTAAGAAGTAAAATTACTTCATAAAAGTCTAAAAGGTCACCGAGCTTGAAATTTTATTTGTTAACAATTTTAGGAATGGGTAAAAGGCTAGGAGAAATTTTATGTGCTAAAAAAATAAATCTTTTAGAGGTAAAATATTACTCTTGCATTCAACTAGAGACAAATCTATTCTTTATTACAAGTATCCACTTATGAAAAAAGGTAAATGACAAAAAGGATTCAAGGAAACTACTACAGTATGTATTTGTAAGACACATATGCTGTTTTATATTAATCGCTTATATTCTCTTGGCTCACTAAGACACATAAGAAAGATTTCCTATATCACATCTGATATAGGAGATAAAAGAAAAAAATGACTCCTTACCCTTACTATCTTTTCCACATTCATGAGGCAAACAACCCTTTTCAGCATCATTTTGGTACAAAGGAAACAGAATAAGCTCCCAAAGACATTCAATAAACTCTCTAAGCTTGTAAGTATTTCAGAGAAAGGCAATACTGATTTGAATAAGTTAAACATAAAAATTTCTGGGGTACATGCTCTTTGCACGAATGACAACATCATGGCTTTGGTATTTGAAAGTGCTTCTTATACATGTTAACGTTAGATGAATTAAATTCATCTTTATTTTTGGAAATAGTTCATTAAATATAGAAAATTACAGTGGAAAGAACATACTAAAATCTGAGACTATATTAAAATATCACAAGCTTTTTAATACATGTATACACACACACACATACACACACACACACAGAGGTACAGACGTGTATTATTTTCTTTTCAGACATGCATATTACTGTGTTGTTTACCAGTGTCTACTCCAAGGTAGGTACAGTTCTGGCATGACAGTATATCAAAAAATATTTGTTAAGTGATTAAATGGATGCCTATGACAAACCCCAGCTTTTATGTTCTTTGCTAGTGAAAGGAAGAAAGTCAGGTGAAAATAAAGAACAGGAGTTCAGACACATAACATCTTTGCTACAATACTACATGTACAGGTGAACAGGTTTCAAAAATTTACACCAACTTCTTGTCCTGGGCATTCAAAAGTGCTTATGTGATAACAAAACATGAAAGGAATGAAAGGAACATTAAAAACTGGATTGCACCTCTAGGGTAAAAAGTCACTTGTGTTAATTACAAAAAGAACCAGCAAGGCAGTCATGGGTTAACAAAATCAGTGACACTAATACTAAAAATCAAGAGGTCTAATGGGAAAAAGTAGCCAGCACGGGAGGCCCTGTGTCATGGGGTCAGATTGATGTTGAATCTTTGGGAAATGCTATCTGAACTTGTTTTGCCCAGTAATTAAGAATGGACCTTATTCTGAACAACAACAACGACAAAATAGAGATTTCGTTTACTTTAAGTGGTGGGAGGGTGAAGGGAGAAAAAGGAGGGATGCTGGGATATGAAAGTTCTTACAATGCTTGAAATTTCACATTTTGCTTCAGTGTGCTTATTCAGGGTGTAGAAAGACCAAGTCTTACTGTGAATGAAGGTCTGAAAAAAATTCTGGAACATTAGCAAACTGATTTTTCACCTGGTCAAGCAGAGGAACATTTTATTAAATCCTAAAACTATTTCTCCTTAAGGAACATACTGTGGGATATAACAGAATTTATAGAAAAATTTTCCATAATTCTTCTTGCTATGTTATTGGAATATATGAGAGGGAAACCATACTGTTCTTTTTTTGTACACCAGAATGAAGCAAGTGTGAGAGAAAGTTTAATTTTAAAAGCATAATACCCATTAAAACCTTGTTCACTACTGAAATAATTTTGTATTTGCTGATATGTTGCTTTGCAACATATGGATGTATTTGAAATTTGTATGCCTCTATCCCTCCATAATGCTACCTACATAGCAGATGTTGAAAAACTATTTGCTAACTAAATTTCAAAAATTTTCACATTGATCTATCAAATATAAGCTATACATATATTCACATTTCAACTGTTTATCACCATTAAAAAATTCTCTCTCCTAAGGTACTTTGTACTTGACCTTGTAGCTTCTGTAAGGAAACATGACAGAAGCTTTTGGACTGTGTGGCTCTGCTCCGTTTACTTCTGAGAATAAAGGAAAACCAGACTGAGGACTTAAGTAAATGTTCAGAACGGGAAAAGAATGGAGAAAAATCTGAACTCTCGTTCCCAGGCAAAAGCTGAAAAAGTAGTATATAGCTTTTAGATATGATAGATAAGTGTAACAGTTAACTATGTAAACTCAGCCTTTATTTACTCTCAATATTTTCAGCTTAATATTTATGCTCAGCCTTAAATTTCTTACTTTGTTTTAATTACTATATCAAGATTGGCTGTAATCTTTTTGCATACTTTATTTATATCTACCTAGCACGGCTCATAAAAATCCCCATTTCAAAAGGTTAACTGACTATTGTGAATGATTTGAAAGGAAGTAATGGTACTATAATCGTATAATAATATCTTGATGATGATGAAAAAACAATGACAGTAAGAACATCACATCCATTCCTAAACAGGGCAACTGGTCAATTGAGATATTTATAATGCGGAACTCAGGCTCAAATTAGTGCAGATTTTTTTGTTCCTCCTATGAAAGAAATGCAAAAACTACCTTTAAGAGCTTAACATTTTTATTAAAAAAACTTGACTGTACAAACTGTATTACCTATTATTTTTTCTGTCAGTGATACATGTCTATATCTTCTATCACAGTAGAGTTAAGTAGTGTGGGTAATTAACACAGACTGCCTCAGAAAAAGCTTTGGGTCGAGATTTACATATCACCTCCCAAACTGTCATAGCATTTAAATCATGCCTAAAATTCTGTGCAAAATCTAGATGCTATCACCACCTATCAAAAGAGTCATGTTAAAGTTTCAATAGTTTGTTGAGAGTACCATGATACTGAAATGTTACAGAGCTTGGATAATTAGCTAATTCCACTAATGTTCTTAATCTCAATATATTAGGTCCAAGAATCCAATCTTCATGTTGTTAAAAAAAAAACAAACCACACAACAGTTTTCCTATGTTGTACTTTTTTAAAAATATAAGACTGACTAGGCAACACGTCTGTAATGGGCAGAGGAAAAAGATTTATTTCATAATCAGATGAGAGGTGTGACCGTTAATGATCAAGCTAATGTTCTTTGGGGGGCAAATATCTGTGTTGAATCGCTAAAACTTAGTGAAATTTTAGTAATTTGGTAACAAAGTTCTGAATCTTCGTATAGAATGTCTCCAAATCTGGTGGTTTATTTCTCCAACAATAGTAAATCTAGGTATGGGAGAAGTATATAGGGTATTCAACTAAATAAGAACTTGGTATGTTTGGTTTTTGATACACATCTATATTTTATGTTTTTCTCATCAGCTATGTCATTATGCATCTTACATATATTGTGATATACTGAGATAAACATTTCCTCATTATACTAATATGTCTTTTTAAGTCTTATATGTATTTAAGTGCACACACACACATTCATATGTATCCACCCCCTCCCCCCTCCAACTTAGTCTTAACCCCATTTATATTCACATTCACTCTTCATTTCTCTTACCATGGGCAGGTCTTTTAGAATCTGTATTCCATCTCCCGGACCCATGTGTGCTATGTGGTTAAAATTAGTTGGGTTGGAAATTAATTTATTTCTCATTTCTGGATCTCGCAGCATCTCCCTGTAAGAGAAAACACCTGTTTAAACGCTTTTATTCCATGACCAATCTAGACAATTTTAGAGAAAAATTACGTTTCATAAAAATAAACTGTGAAATCATGTTAATAAGGATAGAATTAAAATAATAGAATATACTAAGTTAAACATTTACTTAGAAGATTTTGTTTTAAATTTTAAAAAAGATCTTATGCTTTTTGGTGGGAAAATAGAGAGGGTTATTTTAGTGTTTAAATATCAAAGAAGCTCTACTCTATTTTACAGATAATTCTGAACATTTTATGTACATCTTCTTAAATAATTGCTAATATATTAGAAATGTTTTTATATGTAACTGGAAATACTACAAACCTATTTCTGTTTGGTCATGAGAATAGTTAATCTGCACAGGTATGTTCTATGTTTATAAAAGCCCACGTTCTAAAAATCGTAACTATTCCATATACATAGAGAAATGAATCAAAATATGGTACTTTAATCTAGTACACACTCACAATTTGGAAAGTATTAGTTAAAATTACACTGAGAAATACATTCATTATTGTAGTTTTTAACACCATAGATGATGATGACAGACTTTCAGAGATCAAATTTTCCTTCCAAATCAAATAGAGTATTATTACCAAATAGTCCTTCTGATGCTATAGGCATCTTTAGATGAGTATGAATTAAATATCTACCTCCTTTGTTGCATCCTTTCCTCTTCTGGAACTCTGAAGGAATAACGCCTCTTATTGTTAATATTTCTAACCATTTGTTTCCGACTATTATCTGATGTTTCAGGAACTACCAGTTCATCCCCTTCTGTTAAAAAAAAACAAAAAAACAAAGAACAATGATGTTCTTTAAAGTGCTAAGATGCTTTTCATCCATTAATCTCCAAGACAGTACAAACTCAATTATACAAGTATATGCAATTCTGATTTTTTAAAGTTGTGTTGATAAATCATAGTAAATTAGTAATAATTTTCAACGAAATATATGTAAACAAATATATGCTGAAATTAAATATAGCTTACAGAGTATATTTTCACTTTTATTTGATTATAAACATAAAATGGTACAATTTTCCTAGAAGAAAAAAAGGAAAATGTAGTTGCTTTGGTGTCCTATCACTTTGGCCATCCCACCCCCAATATCTCTACACCATCTTCTCCCTCCTTCCCAGTATTGGTTTCAATGGCTTAGGGTGTTAAAAAGCTCTTATTGTTGACCTGCACAGTAATCAGGCATAAATGGTAAATTATCCATGAAAATGATAAGTTAAAATTTTTTTTATATATTAAAACATGTCCTTTGTAGATCCAATTTGCAAGATGTGGAGTACAGGAAAGGAATTGTGTTTACTCTGGCTTCCTTTACTAAAAGTAAGAATCTTATTGCTATTTCTACTCTTCTAATCTTCAGGGGATACTTAATTATGTACACCTAGTCACCTAATGCCCACCTATCTCAATTTTAATACCTAGAAGTAAACAAAACTCTTAGTCATGGGCTCCCAAAACATGCTGGGATATGGTAAACATCCTCTAAAACAGACAACTGTATCCATACAACATGATGAATTCCATTCTCTAAATAAGGTAAGGAAAAAGAGAAAAGCCAATCTTTAGAAGTTTATAACACCCAAAAAGTTAAAGTGAGAAAAATGTAGTAGGAAGAAGCCAAAGGAGCCTGTAAGGCAAGCCAAAGCAAGATGATTAGTAAAAAACAAAAGCAACATTCTCCTTGTATCATAATAATAGCTTTATCAGATTGCTTTCCTAACAGCAAATGTTAAAAGGATAAAATTTTAAAAGTAGATGAGAATTTGAGAGTTGGAATTTGAGAATTATGAGGGTGAAGCAGATCTTGGTGAGTTGCAGTGGCAACGGGAGATTCTGGACAGCCAGCGGACTGCAAGAGCACTTTGGGCTCCTGAGAGATGAAAGAGAAACAGACAAGACAGAGAAATAGAATTTCCTTTCCTTTTCAAAGGATAAGACAGGAAATAGGATTTCCTTTCCTTTTCAAAGGATAAGACAACTATGTTGAAATTTTGTCAGGTCTTCCTTCTCCAAGCTCCACCTTTACTCCTAGCCTAGAGTAGAAAGATGAGAGCAT
The DNA here is from genome assembly GCF_965194825.1 of Balaenoptera physalus. NCBI lineage: Eukaryota > Metazoa > Chordata > Mammalia > Artiodactyla > Balaenopteridae > Balaenoptera > Balaenoptera physalus. The sequence continues at coordinate 25,406,117 of NC_138882.1, forward strand.
AAAAAAAGATGAGTTGGAATAGGTTTTATCCTATAGAGACAAATTGGGTTATGGACACATTCTACAATCGTTACATACAGTGAGAAGAGGGTGGATTTAATCTTGTCTAATCCCTGAATATCCTTTCTCAAGTCATACTGCAATATCCTCTTAGCATAGGACTTTTCCTACAGTCACCAGTCTGTATACCAAGAAGCCTCCAGTGCCAAGAGGATATACCAGAGCATCAAATCTGAAGCCAAGAAATTTGTGTGTATCTTAGTACTTAAAAACAAACAAAACAAAAATGACAAACTTTTGACGGTATTTTTTTTTTGATAAGACTATACAAATTTATTGGAAGAATATGGGGGAAAAAAGAAAAGCATTAAGGAATATAATAATCCTACTACCCAGAGATAACTATTATAAACATTTTAATGTGTTTTCTTAATGCCAATGTTTTCACTTACATTTAAGTCAAATTATTATTCTAAATACATAATGTACCATAATTACATCTTCATTAACTAGATCCACCAGAAAAGATCATAAATTTATGAATACCTCTGTTACGGAGAAATTTGTTGCTAAGACATGAGAATAACTTATATGATTATAATAATATCTGTTAAGAGTGAGATTTTAACTGTTCAGAGGCACTCTCTGGCAATCAACCTAATTAGATGTGTGCAGTCTCCCTGGCCAGGACTCACTTCACTACTTTGGATGCTGCCCTTGTCCTGTCCATAGCACCCAGGTTCCCATTCCCTCTCCTGACTCTGGGCCCTCTGGTGACTTTCCTCTTGTCCCTGCTTCTGTTGCCCATGTTGTCATTAGCACTTCAAAAGTTCTAAGCCCTATGCATTGGCAGGAGATGTATTCCAATAGTCCCAAAACGGAACTCTGGATGAGTTTTCATAATTTTAGTGCTACAAATTTTGGCTAGGTTCTACAGTATTAAAAGTACAGAAGATATATTCAGTTATACTTTTTCTATTTACCTCAGTACTCCACAGAAAAATAACAAGGTAGGTCAGAATCAAATATTTTGCCTATACAAAATATTTTGCCTATGTGAGCCTGAACAGAACGACTTTTTGTCTAGTAGTTTATCTCAATATATTGATAGTATGTATTGAAGTTGTATTGAAGTTGATAGTGGTCAACTTCACAGACTTTGGAGTAAGATACACCTGAGTTTAAGTGGCAGAGCCACTTATTATCTTCAGCAGTCAGATTAGCGAGAATACTTCTATGAAGCTCTCCTACTAATGTGTATTTTCTTACCTGCCATCTTATTTTTGAAATATATTAATCTAATCGTCTCCAACCCTAAAAGATTTAATGATCCTTCACTGTTTAAGGGTCGAACCTAAAATAATAAAAAATAAAATTAGTATTTTAACAAAATTCAAAAATTAAATCATAAAACTTTTGAGATATTTATAAAGCACACACTATTAAGACCTTTAATTTATCCTTCCTCTTCAGGAAGGAAATCAACAATTCTGACTAGAAAGGTATAAAATTATCTAACTTGAACAAACACAGTTATAATGATAGCATTTTAAAGGAAGAATATTCTGGGCAAAAAAAGAAAAGCAGAAATACATTTAAACCTTAAATTTGACTTTTTAAAGCCATTAGTACCAGACGATGATACTAAGATATTCATACAGATACCTTATGAATCTTATTTGAACTAAACGTACACACATGACAGAGATGAAATTGTACATCACTGGGGAAAGGAGAGACTGTCAACAAATGGTGATGGAGCAACTGGGTATCTATATGGAACAAATGAAACTGAATCCCTACTTCACACCATACACAAAAAATCAATTCTAAATGGAATAGAGACATAAACACAGTAGGCAAAACTTTCAAACTTTTGAAAGAAAATAAAGATCCTATCTTTATGACCTTGAGGTAGGAAAGAGCTTCTTAAGAAAAGAAAGATAAACGTAAAAAGGATAAGAATGATATTACATTACAATTTATAACAATGAATTTTCAAGCAATAACAACAAATGTTCACAAAATACACTATAAAAATTAACAGGTCACAAACAGGGAAAAGATTCACCACACCCATCACTAAACCAGTATCTACAATATATGAATAATTTCAATAAATCAAAAGATGACCAACCAAACAGGAAAATGAGCAAAAAACATGACCAGGTATTTCACAGAAGAGGAAATATGAACGATGAATAAACATACGAAAGATTATCAGCAACACTGTTAATTGGGGACATGCAAATGAACACTTCAATGAGATATCACTTTATAACCATAAATAAATGGTTATAAAACTATGAATTCTGACAACGGTATGGGTCATTAAGAACTCTTATATACTGATGATGGGAGTGTCAACTGGTACAATTACTTTGGAAAATAATTTGACACTATCTTGTAAAGTTGAACACATGCATTCTCCATGTCCCATCAATTTCGTTCCTAGCCATATGACTTAAAAGAAACTCCTGCACATACGCACCTGAAGACATATATGACTTCTACAGCAACGTTCATAATACCAGAAAGCTGGGAAATAATTCACGTCTGCTAATCAGACAAATAAATTGTGATCTATTCACCCAACAGAATATTTTACAGTAGTGAAAAGCAATGAAATATATATATGTGTGTGTACATATATATATAGTACATGTAACATGGATGAATCTTAGAAACAGTAAATACATGAAGATAGCAAGGCAGAAGATGATATACAACATAAAATTTTATTATCTCAAACACAAGCAAAACTGAACAATATATTGTTTAGAAATATTTAAATATACAAAAAATTCTGTATTTTAAGAAAAGCAAGGGAATGATAAACACAATAATCAGGATAAGGGAAAAATACACAAGTAGATTCAGTAAAATTGGTAATGTTCTGGCTCTTAAGTTAGGAGGTGAGTTCATAAGTGATCAGTTTATTATTATGCTTCATAAAGATCATATATTCTTTTATATATACTTCAAAATTCACATGATAAACATAAAAGGGAAAACTAATTGTAACCAGCCCGAATTTATAAACTCGAGGACCATATTTAGTTGTTTTATAAAATTTGGCAGTATTTACAAGAGCTTTTCCCACTGCTGTTACGGTTTAAAATTGGGTCAGATTTTGAAATAAGATCTTGGTTACTTTCTTTTACCTATTCCTCTAAACCCTGCCCTGCAACTAATGACACACGCTGCATATACTTACATGAAACTATTATTCTTCATTTTTGCAAAACAGCCATTCTATTAATGGTAAAAATTCTCTTTATATATCATAGGGAAATGTTAAAGGAAAATATTATATTTTATTAGGAATGTGTGAAACCCTTATTTTTTAATCATGAGATGCTTATACAGAGCATTGGTTCTAATTTTAATCACTTTTCTAGCCCATGAAATTTGTCCTCACAGGATTAAAATTGCATACCATTATGTGAAAAACAGTAAAATTACAAATAATATACTCCTTCAGAGCTCCTTAAACTAAAGTGGAAGATAACACTGACCTTTCGAGTTGGAGAATATATTCTAGTTGTTCATTATTATAATAATCATACGTTATATAGTGAAACAAAATGTAATAAAAAAAATAATATGGTGCTGAGCTACCTGTAAAATTAACCAGCTTGATTTTTCTTTTTTTCTACTCTTAGCTAAGTCCCAGATTACCAATTATGTTATTATATGTGACAGAAAATGCTAAACTAGTGAAAAATAGCTAAATATTCATATTAGTGTTTCACTTATAATCATTTGTTCACTTAGCCCATTTTTTAATGTTAAATTACCTTTTTGAGTGGGAGAGTCTGAATCCATTCCATGGAGTTCACATCAAAGATATCAACTGCATTTTCACTATACACTGAGAGATACGGTGCATTGTAACCTGAGAGATGGGAAGGAGAGAACAGCTGGCTGGTTACTTTTAACTGCTAAACCCAAAACATTTTGAAAGATCTATGCTAAAGAACTGTAGAGTGGAATCCCACCAAAATCCTATTGTTAGCATATAGTAGCCACATCAATACATTTTTGAAGTTAAAAAACCCGTAAATCATAAATGAAGAGGTTTTAAGGCCATTATAACACAGAAGGAGCCTGTTAACACCAAGGGTATATTATTCCCTTGCCCCATACGAGTTCTATAAAGGAATTTCATTACACTTTAAATAACTGATTCCTAAAGTAGTTAAGCTCTTGACAGTGAAACAACTTACGAAGTAGTGAAATCTTCAGGTAAGAGTTATGGTCACATTTATGAAAGTATGATAAAGCATCTGGCACAGGAGATACTCAATATATACTTACTGAAAGAATGAACATCAATAAATGGTGACACAAGTAAGAAAGATTAAATGATTTACCTAAGCTAAGGTCATGAATTAAATTTTTGGCAGAGCTATTCATAAAAGCCAGATATTCTAATTCTTATTCTAATTCCAATTAACACTGTACAATTCACATAATACTTTGAATTATTTTCTGACTAGTATTCATTCTAAATATGATGTCATAGATAAGAGTATAAATTTCAGAAGAAACAAAACATCAAGAATAGTTAAGTCTGGGTAGGTAGAAGTATTTTTCTTTTGTTTTTTTTATCTAGATTTTCTAATTTTTCTGTAATAAGTATATATGGCTCTCCTAAACTTTCTTATATTGAACTTTTAAACTTGACTATACTCATACCCACCATTCCTCCTATCTTGTTGCAGTGAAAGAGGTTTTACTCCTCCTGTTCCAAATCCTTTCCCCTATATTCTGACTTCCATCCTTTTTGGCCTCTTGGGGATCTTACTCTATTTCCTGTATTTATCATATAGTCATCAACCTTTCCCTGGCTCCCTAGTGACTATTTCCCTTCGGCATTTAAACATGCTCAAAGTATCTTCCACTAAAAACAAAATGTGTTGGATTAGATATTCCTCCTACATGCCTGTACTTCTGCTATCAGAGCACTTATATTCTACTGCAACTTGTTTTGTCAGGAATCCATTCTACTGCATTCATGCTCTGTGAGGGTAAGGCTGTCTATTTTGCTCAATGTTATATCTCTTACAGTAAAATGACACATAATAAGTATTCAATAATTTATTAATATCTTAATGTTTCTTGAAAGTATCTACCTACCTAGATAAAAATGTAAAAGTGAATAACACTTTTCAAATGCTACATTATACCTTCACATAACTGATTAAATAATTCACTAGGTAACCACTTCTCTAGAATAAGTCCTATGAGCTATTAGTGCTCACAAGCACTATATTTGGGGGGACCATGAAGATACCTCCTTAGGGTTATTTCAAAATACAATAGTATGTGTTAAAAATCTATCTAAGTAAAATATTGCATAGGAAGATTAGCTTTAATTATGTTCCTGTTAATGTTGACCCTGTTGGCCTAGGTCTTAACTACATATGGTTAGTTACTTTACATAAAACATACTTGATGCTTAGGAAAAACCTCAAAGATGACTTAAAAAACAACCTGTTATTAACAATGAATACATAAAGGAGATGAAGTAGCAGGAAAAAGAAAGAAACAGCAAGATAAGACAGCGAAAAGTAAGAGAATCTTACAACAAGAGGAAGGATTTGCTGGCCACATCAATTCCTGTTGTCTAGATCTTCGGCCCTGACAGTCAGTATATATCCCAATGCTGTTAAAACACAGCAGATATTCTTTACTGGAGATTTCAACTGCACAGATGGCATCCATTGGTTGATGTGCAATAAATGAGAGTGTATGGTCATTTGAATGGAGCATACTGTATGGACTTCCTTCTCCATTCAGGGGGTATCTTAGAAATCCAGACTGGAATCCCACACAGAGTTGTTCACTGAAGATTGCCATCCACTGGACATTATATGGGACTTGAATTTCCTTAAATTTTCTGTGACGGGTCTTGCTCTGAAATAGTTCATAACAGAGGACCTGCCTTTTCATAGCCACACACAGGCATGTAAGAGCTCCATGACGTACTTTTCCAGAAGTTATGGTTTGACACCCTTTAGTTTCTGCCAATTTATAAAAATCAGTCTCTCGCCCATCCAAAGCTGACATAGGAAAAAGTCGTACGTGACGATTTCGTCCTGAGATCACAGCAACAAGTTGATCATTTGGAATGAGTTCAATCTGATGAATCTTCTTATTGTCACCAACTCTAATAATTTCTATGCAAAGAAACAATAATAAATCAACTGCAAAATGTTTTGTTTACCTATTAATTATATCCCAACTATACTCAAAAGAATATGTCAACTTATAATAAAGACATAGATACACACACAGAAAAAATGAGAGATCAGAAATCATATGGAGAAAGGTGAAGATAATTACACCCATTATAAGCTAATTTAACCTATCTATAGTAAGGTATTAAATTTAGCACTGAGATTTCTGGCAGCCATGGCAAAGAGTTCCTATGTGATAAAGCATGCCAGATCTTTAAGAAAAACCTCTTTACTCTCACCAAATCCTAGGGAAGTTTACCATGGGGTTACTATTTTTAAAAACTGAGTAACTCATGTTTCACTAAAGGTATTTCTTTGGGTAACAAATTAATGAAGTTTAAATGCATTGTTTTCCCATGATCTAACTTGATATAAAGACAGAACTTAGAACACTGTATTCAAGAATGCTAAGTTAAATGGGTTCCTTTTTATTTCACCCAGTATTTAATCTCTCCCTAAAAAGAAATCTGTTGTGTTAAACTGTGGGATAAAAGACCCCAACAACAAACACATTTTAATGACTGTTACTGCTTCTAGTACTGGTAGAACTATGAAAAAAATCAAGTTGCATTTTTCTTTCATGTACCATCTTTAGAAATGCAATCTGAGTTCATACAGCAGAACTGTAAATAAAATGACACAAGAAAGATAATACACATGGAAGTTTTAGAACTCAGATGGATTATAAAAATTAAAAAATTATCTTTTGACTTATAAACGTATCCAATTAGGCCTGGAAAATTTCAATTACAGAATAAATAAGAGCAAATCCTGCTCTTTTTAGAATTCAGAATCTGTAGGTTAGAATACTCTATCAATAATATTTTCTCCAAAATAATTTTCTCTTACCATCTTTGGTGACATGCACAACAAATAACCCTTCTTCATTCCCCAAAGCTATTCTTTCATGATCTATATAAGACATAAATATGAAGTATTTTTATTAGGTAGAAACTATGTAAATTCATAGAATAAAACAGATAACAAAAGAAATTTGGTACAAAAAACCAAATAAATAAAATCAGTAATTAAAAAATAGCAATAACAATTTGCACTATTAAATTTCCTTTCAGATTACTGTGGTAAATATTACCTCGTATCTTTTTTTAATAGAACAATCATTAGAAAATAATTTATATCAATGCTTATAAAAAGATATAAATGTTTATTCAATAAAAGGTGAAAGAAAAAACCCCCTAGTTTGTTAGCACCCTGTGTCCAGTTCCATTTCTTGTTTGGGGAGGGAAAAATTGTGAAAGGCATTTGAACCCTACTCATCAAACTTTTCATTATTTACTAGAAAGTAACAAAAGAGTGGGCAGTGTACGTAAGAATATGGTGAAAATTTAAACCTCCAGACAGAAAAGCTGCCATTTTTGAGGGCATATTATATATGGAGCACTCTGTGTTACACATTCCATCTTATTTAAACTTCACAGTAACCCTCTGCAAGGTAATTAGTACCTACATTTTACATAGGAAACTTATGCTTTATGAAACAGCTTATGTTTTAAACAACTTTTCCTAAGTCACACAAGCGGAAAATCGATTCGTTAATAGGTTAATCTTTAGCATTGTTGCTTTTTCAGAAGAAAACACATTTGAAAAGTGTATTTATTCTTGTTTACTGAAAAATAAAGTTCTAATATGGTCTCATTTATTCAATAAACATTTACTGAGCATCTGTGATATAACAAATACCATGTTAGACACCGGGATTCCTAGATGAAAACCAGTCCCTGCTGACAAGGTATATTAGTAAACAATTATAACAAGATAAATGTTATGAATTCATACCTATGATTGCAGCTGCCTGGGTCGTTTTAATGAGGGGAAGAGTGCTGTCATAAGCCTCTTTGGGAACATACACTGAGCGGTCTCTGAATTTGTTTTTCTTCAAAATCTTGTGCAATTCACTCAGCACTCCCACCCATTTACTCTTCTCATTCTCACTATCTGCTAGCATCAGGATTGAACATTTGTTATTAGACGCTGAGAGCTGGGAAGCTGTGACCTAGAACAATTTAATCAAAATTCATGATATCAGCAAACAGATACCTTTTAAGCCAGTTTTATACGGATGCTAGTTTGCTTAGCACTAGCCAACAAAATGAGCATTCATTAAGTGATAACTTTAACAGAGTTTAGCTATTCATAATCAGAAGAATAGTTTTAGCATTATAATTCATGACAAAGGTAGTAGATACCATTCTAAATGTTAGTGTCATTTGTATTTTCTTTGCTGCAAAGTGCCAGAATACTATCACTAAAAAATCCATTACACACAGTCATATAACAACAGCAACTGACATTTATTGAGTAATTACTGGGCACTGGGCACAGATCAAAGCACTTTGTAAGTATTAACTCATTTAACTCTATCAACATCTTTACAAAGTAGGTATTGTTATTATATTGATTTTATATATGAAAAAAACTGTGACGCAGAGAAATTAATTTCTCCAAGGACACACAACTAGACTGGAATCCTGTGTCCACGCTTGTAAGCACTACACTATACTGATTTTCAACTTGTTTTAAAAAAGTCAAAAATACTCAGAAGTACTTAAGATTCTCTGTTACTTCATAACAATAACTCATCTCAGGGAAGACCAGATCACTTGAGCTAGTATTTAAATGAAGGTTTATAATTATACAATGATACTATAATCAGAACAGAATTAAATTATGTATCTATGGATCCTTTATTAAAAGTAATTTAAGCAGCAGTGACAATAAAATCCCACAATTAGAATCAGTTAAGATAAATGGGCCTCTGTAGGCTCCCTTGGTACTGGTGAGAGAATAGTTGTTGGTCTAGGAACTGAAAGACTAAGTATGGTCTTTGTCTGACCTTCCTCATATACAAGATTCATAGACAAATACAAAGCATATAGGCATACCATTAAGGCAACAGTCCTTTTTATTAACCTCTATTACCTTAATTCACCAATTCGAGATGGCCCTGTATTAGACAGCCTCCAAAGATGGCTACCAACAATTCTTCTATGGAATCCCACTCTTCTTATCAAGGAATGCAGTCTATTTCCCCTTCTCTTAAGTCCGGGCTGACCTCATGACTTGCTTTGGCCAACAGAATGGAGAGGGGTTATTATGCCTGTTTTGAGCCTAGTCCTTAAAAGGCCTGGCAGCTTCCTCTGCTCTCTTGGAAGTCGGTCACGGAAGTCTGTCACGGAAGTCGGTCACGGAAGGAGCGCTCAGCCAGACTAGTGGATGATTAGAGACCACGCGGAGAGAGTTCATACAGAGAACTGAGGTGGCCCAGTGAACAGCCAAGTACCAAGGCGAACAGCCAGCACCAAGGCCCCAGATGTGACAGTAAGGTCATTTTGGATATTCCTGCTCCAAATGAGCTGAATGCAGTCACATGAGAGACCCCAGTTGACACCAGAACTGTATACCTGAAGAACTGACCCACAGAATGGTGAAAAATAAATCACTGTTGGCTTAAACCACTAAGTTTTGGAGTGGTTATTACAAAGCAATAGAACTGAAACATACTAACTTTTTAAATGAGATCTTAAAGAAACTTCTATTTTTTAAAAAATTGAGAAATCTCATGCTTATTCATTTTTTCATGTTGTAGTGCTTATCTGAAAATTGAATTGTGACTCAAAAATATTATCCAAGAGGAAATCTATTTTAGAAGCCATATATTCATGCTTTCTTTCTTTTTTTTAAAATTTATTTTATTTTTGGCTGCGTTGGGTCTTCATTGCTGCGCGCAGGCTTTCTCTAGTTGCAGCGAGCCGGGGTTACGCTTCATTGCGGTGCACAGGCTTCTCATTGCGGTGGCTTCTCTTGTTGTGGAGCACAGGCTCTAGGCGCGCGGACTTCAGTAGTTGTGGCACATGGGCTCAGCAGTTGTGGCTCACGGGCTCTAGAGTGCAGGCTCAGTAGTTGTGGCACACGGGCTTTGTTGCTACGTGGCATGTAGGATCTTCCCAGACCAGGGCTCGAACCCGTGTCCCCTGCGTTGGCAGGAGGATTCTTAACTGCTGCGCCACCAGGGAAGCCCTATTCATGCTTTCTACTGGCCTTTTACTAATTAAATATTTACTTAGCACAAATTGTCTATAAGATTTGGTTCTATTCCAAATAAGTTTGTGATCTATATAGAAAGGCAAAACGTATACTCATGAAAAGCGAATAATTCAGTGATCAAATTACAGCACACATACTTACTCTAAATATACAGGGTATGTCTTTTCGACTTGCATGAATAACATCAGAAGCCAAGACTGAACTCACAGAAAATTCTTCATCCCTGAAGGAAAAGTTAAAAGTCAATGGAAACAGTAGAAGTCAGTGTATGTGGGTATGTGTGTGTGGTTTTAGGCGTGTATCCAAATAACACATATGAAGCAATCCTTAAAATTTAATTGCACAAAACATCCAAATTAAATTTTTAAAATTTTTGAATTTTCTCCCTTTGTAATTGATAGTGCCAAAAGTAATTTATCAAGTGTAATTTAACAGTGCCACATTATACAAGAGTTAGAAATCATTTCTGGCTTACTCGGAGTCAAAAGGCCAGTAAGTACATATGGATTCGAACCCTGGTAGGTCTGCAGCATCTCCAGCAGACTGCACCCTCTTTCCTCTCATAATACATCTCAAGTGCCTTCAACACAGCTCATCTGACATTTTACTGTTCCTTCAACACCTAAAACAGATTTCCTCCACAATAATTTATTCCTTGTGACTTCCTTAATTTGGTTATTGGTACCATCATTCTCTTGGTCTTGAAGACTTGACATCTTAGTTTTATCTTTGATTCTTCTCCCTACCTTTCTGTAATTGGTCCCTTAGGAGGTTCTGTCAAATTTTCCTTACTGACATTCTAGTATTTCTTGCATCTGTTCCTTTATATTCCATATATGTGGGGAAGATAATGTGTTTGAAATGCTGGTATGAAATGCCAATGTGAGCCAGAGCTAGAAATTCTAGTTTTGAGCACTGGAGAAAGACCTGGACTGGAGACATATGTCCGGGGGTCGTCAACACAGAGGTGATGGCTGAAGCTATGGCAGTCAATAAGATCACTGAGGGAGGGCGTTAAGAGAGTCATGAGAAGAGGGTAAGCAGAGCACCCCAAGGGGCAGGGGAAGATTCTGAAAAATGAAACTAGAAACATTCAAGAGATATACTTACTTAAATGTTCACTGATTCATTTTATATTCCAAGAGCCTGTCCGATTTTGAGATTTTTATTTCCTTTCCTCACATTGGAATTGTACCTAAGCCTTTACTTTAGGTGATGGATGATATGAACATTACACACATGAGACTCCAGAACCCCAGCAACCTTTAAACTGGTCTTTTGGTTTCAAACATTAGCTTCTTCTCCCTGACCCAACACACATCACCCTGTTCTATAACTACACTTTATTTCATATGCTTAATTATGTTACGATGGCAATATTAGTAAATGAGAAAATTAACATGAAATTAGATTTAAATAAAAACATGGCAATGCAATTACAAGAAAAATCACACGCTTTTCATTCCTGTGTTGCAAAGATACAAATATTTTCACCTTCGCAAACTTACCTCATGTCAATCACCTGACTGACTACAACACTGGGCTGAGAGGCTTTTCCTTCAGCAATATCGTACAGAAAGAGTTTGAAATCACAAACTACAGCCAGTGCTCTTTGCCATCCTTTCTTCACTCCAGCTGGCTTAGGGATCTTAGACATGCAAACAAACAGACAAAACAACCTAAACTGAAATGTCAGTCAGAGCCCCTTTAATTACATATGTAACTGCATGATGAAAACCTAAAGACAGTGTACACGTGTTGTAAGTCTGCCACTGTGTTTGGTAAAGTAGCAGATGGTACACATATATCATTAATAACATGAGAAAGTGTGATAACACATTCTTCAAACACTGATTGACATTATATTCTGAAAAAAACTTTAATGGTACCATTTTAATTTTCTCCAGTAATTCATTAAAATAACATTCATGGATTTCTAAGTAGCATAAAAGCCAAATTTGGTAGTAGGATGAAAAGCAGCTTACACTTTAAATATTATTCAAGATTACAAGTAAGATTATGTCTTGACAATATCTCATGCTTCATAAGCATATGCCACCCCTCCAGCAAGATGAGGAGCCAAAGACCCCTTTATGGAGATTGCAACATCTCTTCATTACAATACAGGAACAGTACAGAAAATTTTGAGACATTTTGGAATTTATTCTGAGCAAAAGCTAGGTTTTTGTTTTCAGATCATTACTCTGAATGAAGTTAAACTGTTAGATGAATTTTATTCACCTAATTTTCTGTCAAGGACTGTGTTTGTAAGGTGATTTTCTTTAATTCATTAATTAGCCTTAAAAGATTAATCTAAACCCAACCTAATCATACTTACCCTGACATGCCCTTCATATGCTGTTCCTATTCCTTTCTGTGGATCTATACCCAGGGGACCTTTTGTCTGTTCAGGAGGAACTGGACAAGCAGTTGGAGCTTTGTTTACACAAGTTATGTGACATGAAAATCCACACACTTTTGGAGGGGAAAAAAGAAACAGTGTTCAATAAAAATTCGTTTTTACAAAGAGAAAATTCACTGAGCACTCATTACATGCAAAGTGCCATGTTACATGAATGCTTACCTCTGATTTTACTTTAAACAACTTGACAATATTTTTGTCACTTGGGGAGCTGATTCATTTGCTCACCAATAAGAATTTCAATGAGAAATAGTAAATACTTTTTTATTACTGTAATATGCAACATTACTGTTCTGTGTTAACACTAGTGATCAAAATGAGAAGCAAATAGATGGAAAAAAAATCTAACCTTGCAAATAAAACAACTGTTTTAAACTCAATTCTTAGAAGAGTAGCTTCTGGAGTTTTCTTTAACTCTTCATCTCACTGCAATTTGGTATCTGACCTGAAATCTCTCTTGCAAGAGTCACTGATGGATGTTAAATTACCTGACATCTTTTCAATATCTGGCAAATTTTACCAATCCCTCTTTTTGAAATTTAAATTGTTCAATGATTAAGAAGGTATAATTTAAATTTTAGGAGTTACTGATATTATTGTATATACTTAAATTACTACTAAGATAATAATAGTAGTTAACTTTATTGAGTGTTTTTAATTTTTTCTGTAATAATCTAAGAGAGGTAAGATTATCCCCATTAACACATGACTGGCCCTGGGCCACAGAACTCATAAGTGGCATTGCTGGAATTCAAACCCAGGCAGTCTTGCTCAGAGCCTGCATACGTAACTACCAAGAGTATTGTCATGATACCTCTTGATACTTAAATGATGAACTTGAGATTCTAAGACAAAATGATAAATAAAAATAAACTCTCTTCCATTGAGACTTGGTTGGTTGAGAATTAAAGGTTAAAATATTTAAAACAAACAAGCTTGTTGGGAGGGGTTACAGACTAAGAATATCTATTTAGACAATTCCTACTCTCAGGGGGATCCTGGAGAATATCTGGGAAGGAATAAAAGAGGAACTGAAGGGATACCATCATGGGAACACATACACATGGGAAAATGGATTGTATATCACAAATGGATATAAAACCAGCAGAGAGGCAAGAGGGACTAGTACTGACTGTCAAAAACGATTCATCTTCTGTAAGACAACTCATTCACTTCTAAGCAGAGTGTCTAACAAGTTAAAATTTGCTTTAATAAGCAAAAATCTCTCTTCCAACAGGCAATGGAAACAATAAGATAATTGTCCTATACTGGATCTAATTTCAACCAAGAAGAATTAAAATGACAGGAATCTTTAGAGGTTATAACCACATTATACAACATTTATGAAAGCCTGAGCATAGTCCAATGTGTCCCCACAGCTTTATAGGGTAGGCTGGTAGGCTGCAAAGAGTCAGTCTGAAGAAAAGGCCCAATTTCATGGCAGGAGACCCTTAGAAGGGAAGAGAATTGGGAAGATCTCAAAAATTCCTACTATGGAACTGCAAATGATTCTGGTTCGTAAAAACTGACAAGGGACCTAAAGCCAAGTAGATGCTAGGATTCTTTCTGATAAACAGATTAAAAAATCACATTTATAAGTACTGGCTAAGTTTCACAATGAGACAAGGCAAATTCTCTCCGTTGGGTTCAGACACACCTCCCTAGTCAATGATAGAGGCTATTCCTTCTCAGATTACTTTGTTATCTTTACCTTTAACCTCCCCTTAACTATGTTTCCCAAGGCTCTGTCCTCATACTTGTTCTCTTTTTACTCTACATGTGTTTCCTGGAAAACATCATTCATATTCATCACTTCACACATTCATAACTCTCAAATCTCTACTTTTAAAGCCTGCCCATTTCCTTTTGCTCTAAACCCATGCATCTAAGAGACTAGTTAAGATAATGCAATCAGGATCTTCCACTTGGGTTGTGAGAACTAGCCAAACATTAGAACACTGATCCCCAGCGCCTAGAAGCACAGAGCAGGCATTCTGCGAGCATGTGATGGATGGATCAATGAATGGTAGGGAAAAACCTCTGCTACTAACACTAGGAATAAAATATCTTTTGAGGCATAGTAGCCGACATTTAATATTTGTGAAAAGATACTTCATTGTCTACTTATTAATAATAATTTCTCTAATAAATTAAACAAGGGTAAAATTAAATGAATAGATTCAAGAATAACTTTCACATATTTTGTCATACAGGTTAATGGGTTTTGGGGACCACAAATTCTCCTGAATGATGAAACAAAGATGAATGAAACATATTTAAATATAGCTCCCCTGGAAAATGTTTCTAGGGACCATCTGTCTAGTTTCCAATATTCAACAGACTTTAGCAAGGTGTTCAGTTTATTATCCAAAGAAAAGCAAATGATTAAGTTAAATAAATAAACATTTATATACTTTTTAAAGAGAATAAAGCTATTTGATCACAATTCAGGGAGTAAATGTCAGGACTCTAAATTAGTCACATTTTCTTACCATTTAATTCTTACCTTCACAGGAACAGCCTTGTCTTATCAAGCCCACCATCAAGGAGGTACACTGATGACATTTGGTAGGAGCAGTAAAAGATTTGACAAAAAACTGATGAGTCTTGCGCTGCAAAACAAATTGATAAAAACATACACATTGTTGATTTAAAGGACTTCCATAATATGAATCTCTGCGAACCACACCAGCTGCTAGAATGTTTTCTAATTAGGTGTAGAATGAATTCTTTTCATTTCTCACCACATCTTTCTATAATTAATGCTCTTTAAATATTTTTATTAGGCAATACTGAGCTGGATTATGCTAAAAATAATATAAGAAGTTAAATGATAATCAATTGCTCTTGAATGCCGTTTGAAAAGTTATAAAATAAACTAGCATTTTTTTGCTCATGAATTTTGAATTCAGGATTTTGGTAAATTCTTTGGCAATGCATTAGGTGAAATTTTGCATATTTATACCTATACAAATAAAGAAATTTAATATGCTTTTATACCTTCTTATGAAGAACAAACAGTAATTTAAAATTCTTGTCCCTACTAAAAATCATGTATTTGATTTTCTGGGACCACGAACAAGTAACATGCTTAACAAATATGTTTCCTCCCTTGGAAGCAGGCAGTATTACACTTGAGCAGATATAAATACACATATATTATTCCAGAGACAGACTGAAAACCCAGCAGTTAAAGTTCTTCTCTAAGTCTTTGCTGATCTGTATGGTGGTACGCCAATGTAGATTTCAGCTCTCTAGAACACTTCTTTCCTCTCCAGATGAACTCTTAGCATGTTTTAATAATAAATGAATTGTAGCCACTGTTCTATCACTCTGCTGTGTGAACTTAGGAACAAATTACTTAACTCCTCTGTGTCTCACTTTCTTTATTCTATAAAATAGAATCAGTAATAACATCTACTTCATGGGGTGGTTAAATGAGCATTAATATAAACAAAGCCTTTTGAACAGTGCTGGCACAGAGTAAGCATTCAAAACATATTTACATATGTATGTTATAAATATAAACATATTTATAAAACATATTCTGAAAACAAATTTGGCTAATTATTTCTTTTTTATATGTGTGATTGATTTAAACTAGTAAAAACTTTATCCTGTATTCTGGTAACGTGTGAATACTGATGGAAAACAGTTTTAAAGTAGTATTATTTCAGCTGAAGTTTACCATATTAACAAAAAACTAAAGAGAATATTCAAAGCTTTAAAACTTAAGTTAAAAATAAATTTTGCTCTTCTCAACTGGGATATATTTACATATAACAAAAGAAATTAAAAAAAAATCAAGCGTAGAAAAGTACATCATCTTTTTATATTAGGGTCCTGGAATGGAATGAGATTCTCAAATTTAGAGCAGTCATGAGCTCTGGTCCAACCTCAAACCATTCTATTCTAGAAGTTCCTCAGGACCTTTGGTCAGTTTCAAAGCCACACTGGGCTGACTTTATTCTAAGTAGGGTACAGACTATCTTTCTACTGGCTCTATAACTGCTGTATGTGGACTGAGCAACAACCAAGGTGCAGACATTGTGCCAGTAATTCTCAATCATCTCATTTAATGGAGACAATGCCTCTGGGAAGACAGGTATTATTTCTTTATATAGATGAAGAAACTGAAACTCAGAGAGATTAAATAAATTAGTCATGAATAGACAGTTATTGGTAGAGTTAAAATTCAAGCCTGGATCTGATTCTGCCATCTTTCAGAGTTTGATAACTTAAAAACATGTAACTGAAAAATATGATCCAAAAAAACCCCCAAAACACCAGACTGCATAAGACACAGTTAGGTCAAGACTAGAGGCCTCCATGCCTGTGATAAAAATACTTGATTTGTTAACATCACATAAAATTTTGCTCAACATTTCTCCTGTATACTAATTTTTACTCTTAGTTTTTTTAACTTTCAGGAACTATGAGAGTAAATTTTCTAGTGCTAACTTTTTCAACTGTTCAAAATACATTAATGCAATAATGCAAAATTTGTTACTGATTGGTTCTAAAGGCTTCTATTACAATGAAAGAATTAGTCAATGGCTTGAGGTAAGTAACTGTTCTTTTTTTCTTCTTCTAAAAGATAAGAAGACTTGTCTGAAATGACAGTAATAAAATAACCATGCCCATGACAAATTTAATAGTATTACATCACAATATCTAAAAATTGTTTACAAAACATATTTATTATATACTTTTTCCCCAGAGATCTGCTCAGGATGTCATAATTTTAACTAAGTATGCAATAGTAGGAAAGATAAACAATGTTTTATCAAAGCATTGATTTTAAATGACCAACTGGCAGGTGCTGGTTAAATTCTAGGAGGTGGGCATGATTCACTACTGAAGATTAATGGTCCATGTTTTACTAATCCCAACTAAGAACAGTATAATATATAACATAAATAACATGATTCTGAGAGCATCAAACTTCAGGCAACACACAATAGGCTTTTGGTTTTCTTTCTTTCTGGTGCGGGGTGGGGGAAGATGAATAGTAACAAAAAGATAGGTAAATTCAGCCCTAGGATCTAGACCACTTGGCTTCTGGATCTTTCTAAGATCCCCCTTCTTGTCTCCTGGTCAATACCTGATTTCTAATACTTCCACAAAAGGTAGTTGGAGGAGGAGAAAAAAATGATTAGTAAAAGAGGCATTAAACCTAAAGCATGAACTCAAATTAATTTTAGATTATGTGATAATTTGGAATAAAATGAGAATTAACTGTAACCACGAAATTTAAAGAAGTTGATAGAAAGAAGGGTTCTTTTCTATTCCAATTTTGTCAGTGTTGCAGACTTCAAGCTACTCAGTGGAGAAGGTAAAATACTTTTAATAAAAGATGTGAGAACAAAGTAGAACCAACCCTTTTTGAAAACTTACAAATTAGTAGTTGTACATAATTAGGATTCTACACTATAAATGACAAGTAAAGGAGTCTTTATCTCAAGCAAACCTTTATTAAAAGTTTTTTTTTAAATAACCTTTTTCCCTTTTAAACACTTTTACTTTGAGATAATTATAGATTCAATCCTTCATCTTTTAAAAAACATGAAGTAAATTTTATTTTATTTTTTGGGGAGGAACAATAGGTGTACAAAATTGAGTTAATATTCAGTCCATGAAATATTATCACCAGAGCTTCGTGGAGGACCCTCTAATTTTGTTTGACCTTATTTATTTATTTATTTATTTATTAATTAATTAAACTGGACCCCTATCTTAAACCACTCATAAAAATCAACTCAAAAGTAAGGATGGAGTAAGGATTGAACATGGACCTGAGCCCATAAAACTCCTAGAAAAGAGCATAAGGACTAAGATCCTTGACATTGGTCTTGTATTTGGCCTTATTTTATTTTTAATTCATCCTTGATGATCTACTCCCCATCCTTCCCCATGAAATCTGTCACCCAATCTAATGTGATCTACACAGGTCCTTGGATATGTACACAGCCTTATGAATTAGATATTTTTGAGTGTTGCTAATTTATATAAATGTGATTTTGTTACACATCAATCATATTTTACCTATCTTTCTTCTATTTCCAACTCCCTGTTACCATATGCAGCAGTAAGCATCTCTGTCATGTTGCCTAATGGATCTGCATAAAAATTTTTCTGAAGGAATGAGATTGTTGGGTTATGTGGTATATGTCTACTCTAGTAGCCAGGTTGTTCTCCAGAATGGTTGTGCCTGTTTAAAATTCCACTAGCTGTGTGTGAAGCTGCGTGTTTCTTCACATCCTTGATGCTACCTTACTTATTTTTTGACAATCTGGTGAGTATAAAGTAGTATTAATTTTAAAATTATTAAATTATTTTAATTTTTAATTTCACCAATTATAAATAAGGTTGGACATTTCTTCACATGCTTGCTGACCATCAGGATTTCCTTTTATGGGAATTACTTATATTATTTGCCAGATTTTCAACTGGATTTCTAATCTTTTTCACATGCAGTTACAGGAGTTTCTTATATACTGTGTTCTAGAAATGAATCCCTTACTGGTGTTAAACACTGCAAATATCCTCTACTAGTCTGTCATCACTTATTAACCACCTATTAACAATGTTTTCAATGTACAAAGATCTTTAATTTTAATGTAGTAAAGTCCATCAATATTTTCACCTTATGATTGTGATTTGAGATCTTATTTTCATTACCTAGTCACAAAGCAATTCTACATTTTCTCCGATGTATGTATGCTTAATTTTTAAAATCAAATTAATACATGTATATAGTTTTAAGAGTAAACAGTATCACAATCCTTATAACAAAAACAGTAGTACCCCTTTGCCCCAAGTCGTCCTTCCTAGGGACAATTTCCTTTAACCCTGTTAGCTATTTACTTCTATCAGCAGAACGAATTTTAGGGTTCAGAGTTCTTTTTTTTCAACACTTTGAACATACTTCTTGTCTTCTTGCATCTCGTTGCTGTTGAGAAGACCAATATCAATTTGACTTTTGTTTAGACAATCTGCTTTCTCTTTGAAAGTTTTTAGAATTTTCTCTTGATCTATGATATCCTTAAATTTTGCTATAATGTGTCCAAGTGTGAATGTTTTCTTACCTACTCTTTTTAGCACATAATAATGTATTTCAGTATGAGGATTTCCATCTTTATTTCTGGGAAATATTAGGTCATTATTTCTTTAAGTATTTCCATCTCTCTATTTTTTCTTTTCTTTTGAAAGTCCTACTATATAGATAGAAACTATTTCTGTCTTATAGCTTAACTTTCATATTTTCCACCTCATCTTCCATCTCACAACTTGTTTTTCTGCTACATCCAGTTTGCTCATTCTGCTATTAAAGCCAGTTACTTGAGTTCTTTATTTTAGCAGTTATATTTTCATGTCAAGCACCTGGAAATTATTTTTCTTTATAAGTACCTTATCCTGACCCATGTTGCCAACTTACTTCCTTTCTTACCTCTTTGAACATATTTATTTTGCTTATTATAAATTCATGCTCTGTCTAGCCTCAAAATTTATCTAGCATAGATTATTTAGTTTGTTGCTTTTTTTTATACCAGTTATATTTTGGTATATTTTATTTGTTTTTCAGATCCATCAATCTGTCTCTCATTCTGGGGTTTACCTGAAGTTTACGTTCGGTGGATGGAGAGTTCCAATTTCTAGAATTCCTTTGTAGGAGTTTGAGATAAGCAACTAAATCTTCATGTTCTACCATATACAATACTTTGGACATGGTCATGTTGAATGGAATGAAAAAAAAAAATGACCTGAATTTTTCTCTAAACATTTCTCTTTCTAAGTGGTTTATTAAGCTCAATTTTAGATTCTTCCACAAGTGGCCTCAACTTAATGCCTTCCTTACAGTACATACTCCAAGCACTACTCCTTGCTGTAACAGACTTCAAAACACTGAATTTAAGAAGATGGAAGTAAAACAAAACAAACTTTGCATGTTTGTCCTACCTTTCTTAGTGGTGATTATTTCCATTCATACAGAATTTATTCTCTTTCCCAGCTTTTATGTTTATAATTTTGAGGAATCTAATAGTAAAAATCATGGCACATAAAAAAGCAGAAGAAATCCATTCTCTTTCTTTCTTTTTTTTTTTTTTTTCACAACATACAATGCTTATAACTAGATTGAATACCTTAGGTGGAAAGCCAGTTGAACCAGGGCATGCCTTTTTCCTTAAGGTTGGTGTGTGAACTGGAAGTGGAGTATAGTCTACAGTCTGAATCCAGGGGAAAAGAGGAAATAAATGTCATAAAACACTCCATATATATCAAACATCACTAAAAATAAAAGTAAATACAGCCAAACAAAACAGCAATAAGGAAAAATTATCTCAATGAAGCTAAAATTCTTAGTGTTGATAATTTAAATTTCTGCCTGCAATATCTACAAATAAAATATTTGTTCAATTTATAAAAATTATTTCAGTCTGGAAATTTAAAAATAAATAACTTGTAAAAGAGAACCTGCAGAAGAACACAAGAAAGTCATAGCATGTAGCCTACATAAAAATGAGGATATTAATTTTCAAGTTCAACTGAAAATGCCATATTAATTGTATAAAGTATCTGAAAGTTTTTAAGCAAGATTTATAATCAAAATATTTAGAAGATTCTTTTAACTCCTTTGACTTCTATATACAGAATGCATATTACATATATGGAATATAATTCTGTGGATTTGTGTGTATGTGTGTAGAGAGAAAGAGCGAGAGAGCGCATGCGAGATATAGAGATTGATTGATTGATGGATTGATTGATTAGTGGGATTTTTGTGAAGAAAATAATTTCTAAGAAGGGAGTTAGATTATTTAATATTACTGGAATTCAGAACTGACAGAAATTTAATTACTTGCCATATCTTTATTTTATGGCATATTACTGTAAGATATTTCTTTGAATGAAAGGAACCAGTGATTTTACTTGGATGTTATTGTGGAAAAAAAGAGACATCACTTATTAGCAAAGTGTAAAAAAAATACACGAAGAATGACTTCCTTTTAGGATGCTAAGCAAGCAAGCAAGCAAGAGGAAAAAGCTAGCTTTGTGTAAAGTTACAGAATATTCTAAAATATTAAGAGAAAAATGGATGGTCCCTCTTTGCCTTTGTTACTATATAACCTCCAAAAGCCAAATATTTGATATACATGATAGCCTTAAAATGGAATTTAGATGGGCTTCTCAGAGTTTTCAACTTAACTGTGAGTTTAGTTCTAATTTAAATTTAATTTACTTTTAAATACCTTGAAAAAAGTATTAAACCCAATTTATAATTTAACATTAAAAAAAATAAATATGAAATAAAAGAGATGAATACAAAACCTTTATGAAAGTTAATAAAGAACAATTCATAGGAAACAAAATTGTCACTAGAATTTACATAGAAAGTCCAAGAGAAGTTTTTAGAATTAAAAGGGGTGAAGTAGGGGTGCTGAATCCAAGATCATCACAATTCGTAAAGACCAGCAATGCCTAATTTAGAAAACATATTTTAAAGAGATCCCATTCACCATAGCAATAAAAATTTAAGGTTCCTAGGAACAAATCTAACAAGCAATTTGGTGTACATTCGGGAAGAAAATAATGAAACTTTATTGAAGGATATAAAAAAATATCTAAATAATGTTCATAGACGGAAAGGTCCAATATCACAAAGAGATCAGTTCTCCTCAGATAATCTATAAGTTCAAATCCAATCAAAAGCTTTACATGGAACCTACAAGCTGAACCTAAAAATCATATGTAAAAACTAAAGGGTCAAGAAGTAAAGGAAGAAGAACAAAGTATGTGGGAGTGGCTGATCATACCAGGTATCAGGAATTATTTGAAGGCTACAATAATTAAGACAATGTGATGTTGGCACAGGAATAGACAAAAAGAACAATGAAAGAGAATAGAGAATCCCAGACAAAAAGAACAATGAAAGAGAATAGAGAATCCCCAAACAGACCCATTTATATAAAGCAGAGATAGATTTACACATCAATGGGGGAAATACAGGAGAGTTGGTGGTTCATACAAGAAAAACATTAGATTAGAACTCCATTTCTCATAATACATAACAACAAATTTTAGTTTGATTAAAGTCCTAAACATGTAAAAGCAAAATTTAAAAACTTTTAGAAGAAAATATTTATAACTGCTGCATAGAGAAGAACTGTTTTAGAAAGACATAAAAAGCAGAAGTCATAAAAGACTGACAAATATGACTACTTTAAAATAAAAACTGTTGCAAGACAAAAAGATACGACAAATAAAATTTTAAAATAAGCCACAGACTGGAAGAAAATATTTGCAATGCATATAGCCAGCTAGGAATTAGTCTCCAGAATATATATAGAACAATTACAAAACAAGTGGACAAATAATTCAATAGAACAACAGACAAAAAGACATGAACAGGCAAATCATCGATGGTCAATAAACATATAAAAAGATGTTGAATAACACTTGAGATCAGAGAAATGCAAATTAAAACAAAAATGCCACTCTATACCCATCAAATAGACAAAAGTTAATGTCTGACAGTACCAAGGGTTGGAAGGATGTGGGGAAATAGGGAATTCACTCACACACACACTGCTGGTGGGAGTGAAAACGGGTCCAACCACTGTGGAAAATAATTTGACAAGATCTAGTTAAAGCTGAAAATGCATATTCCACACAACCCAATAATTCCACTTCTAGGTATATATGCTAAACAAACTCTGCACATTTGCAAAAGCAGATAGCTATTAGGATGTTCACTTCAGCAACGACTGTAATAACAAAAAACTGGAAACAACCTAAATATCCAACAACAGGAGAATGGATAAATAGTTGTGGTATATTCATACAATGAAATATTATGCAACAGTTATAATGAATGAACTAAGTAGACATGTATCTGTATAAGATGCAGATAACCTTTGTGTAAAATTTAAATATACAACAAACACTATTATGTATTGTTTATGGATACAAATGAAATAAACATGTAAAAGTAAGGAAGAAAGGGAGTATGTCAATTTCAGGGTATTTAGATATGTCTGGGAAGGGAGAGGGGGAATGGTATAGGGAAGGTTATTTCAACTGTCTGGAATATTTTCTTTCTTTTTAATACAAATTTTGGGGCAAAATGTTCACATATGTTAAATCTGTGGATGGTGGTTATGTGGGTGTTTATAATATTATTTTCTGTATGCTTTAAATATTTTAACATTAAAATAAAAATGCATACACTCAAAATATTAAAACAATGAAAATCTAAAATCAGAGGGTATCATCAACTTAACCAAGTAGTCTATCTATCACAGGGTTGGAAAAAACCAAGTCAGAATCTGACTACAACTCAAACTTCACTTCAGACAGCTTTCAAAATGGGACTATCTGCTTCTATTGGAAAACTAGACACAGCTCTGTCTGATGACCAAATGCGAAACAAGGGAGCCATGTCAGAATTGTAAAGCTTGAGTAAATAACCAGAACTGCATCTGAGGCAGGACAGCATTAACTGAGGAATAATACATCCTTCTGACTTGTTGAGAAAGTTGATCAGTTGGCTGTTTAAAACCATTTACTTACATAAGGTGCAAACACAACACTGTTTTTGCACTATTAAAAGGCATGATTTAAATATTAAAAGGATGGATGCCTATTGCTGATTAACAGTTAGAATAAACTATTCAGTTGCCAGCAGTGGCAATTTTAAGCTCTACTTATGAAGTAACAGTTATGTCATATCTTATTAGATTGACTAGAAGAACTAAAATATGAGAATGGCACCTGACACTGCCATGTGTCCACAGAGTTTTTATCTGATAATTCCAAAATTCACACAACTCTGTCCTCTTTTCTATATAGCTCTCTACTTAAGATAAAGACTACTTTAAAATTAAATAAAATTTCTGTCTATTTTGGGTTGAATTTGGGGGGACCATTTTTTACTTCAGTTTTATAATCCTATCTATATTATCAGTCAAATGTAATGGTCTTCAATATACTGTGACTTATAACACAATACATTTGATTAAAAGAAGAGAGTCAGATTTCACTTGTTTTTGCAAGTCCCTCTTTCCTGACACAAGTGAAAAGTTGGGGAGCAAGACTGCTCCAGTGAGGCACCTTAACTGGCTCAGCTTCACTAGATGTGGAAGGAGATGTGGACCTTGACTGGATGTAAAACTTGACGTTCGGATTCCGTACATATGTGTTCTCAACGGGATCAGTCTAGGAAAATAAGTCAGGAAAAACAAAAACCCAAGAAATCACTTTTAAACAGTGTGCAGCTCTTAGTAAATTTCTGTAAGGCATGATCATGATAACATACTGGAGAAAGGAGAATAACAAACTTCAGTTTGAATATTCACATTAGGGATGTGTCATTATATACAAGCATAACCACTAGCTTTAAACAAAGGTCAAGATAACAATAGTTAACAAAATGCTCCAATCTTCACCACTGATCTCTTACTTTGAGCTACTGTATGTTCTTTACTTGTATTCCACAAAATAAATCATACATGTGAAATAAATGCAGAGTACTTACTAGAAATATGTACTGCAGATTACAAATAAGTTTGTCCTTGATTAGAATGAAATTTGGTCCTCTACAATGCATTAGTTGAAAGTAAAAGAAACAAACCTATCAGCTTTGTCACTAAATTAAATTCTCTTTTTATTTTGCAGCAGTAGAAATACTGGCACTTATACTCAGTCGCACCCTTCTAACCAAGTATCTTTAGAAACTGAAGATGCTTTGGGTTAAAATTTAGCATAAAAGATCCTATGGAACACACCGATCAATGATATATATTCAGTTCAGCAATTTTCAAAATTACCAGGATTGGGTTTTTTAAATGAAAGGCAATGAAGACAACTTGGGAAGGTTAGGGAATTTGTTTCAAATACGTTGTGCAGCAAGAACAATGCTTAGGTCAGCATTTATTGTAAATCAGCACTTACTGATTTACAAATCAATAAAAAGAGTAATCAGCTTAAGGATTTTAAACATGTACTAAAAAGATTTTTAAAAAAATTCTTTCTCTATTATTATTATGGTTACTATTTTAGGGACTGGCTAGTGGGCTGGCAAATACTGGAGTAGCCCTCTGCTGGTGCCCACGTGTGGCCTCCCTTGGTGGTGGGCATGGGCAGGTATTCTGGCAAACTGCAAGGCAGGACTTTGGTGTGACCGACTAAGATGGCCGGCAGCCGGGCCTTAAACCTTTAGCTACTGGGTTCAGGAGAAACGGGGACAGTAAGGATCTCAGTAAGGGCATCTGGGGGACCTGGAGTAGCAGCTATGTACTAACAGCTAGGAGAGTATTTCAGATTTTAAAAACTGAACCATTGAACCGATGCATCCCAGCTGTATGTCAGCTCTGTGTGTGTGATGTGGATAATTTCATAAAACTAGTATGCCTTATGAGGTGGGAGAGCCAGGTCTGAATCTCATCTCTTGACTCCAAATTCAGTACTCCTTTGGTTGTACCAAGGCAACTCCACAGTAGAGATAGTCAAAGCAATTTAGTGACCATGGAGACTGACAATGAACTTTGCTCAGGAACAGGAGAGTAAAAGAAAGAAGAAAATGGGATTCCAGACAAATTTTACCGAGTTCACAATTTTACTGAGGGACAGCCATGGAGAAGGTTATCAGTTCAAATTGTTAATCTGAAATATGACCCTAGGTTGGGAATAAGGCAAAATGTCTTTTATTTTCTAAAAATCTACTTCTGGTTTCCCTAAGTTTATATTAATTGCAAGCTGAATTAAAAAGTCCATGGGGGAGTAGGTTCTATTAAAATGGAATTGATAAGCAATACTGATACATTTTACACTAATAAGAATTTTAAAACTGACTCAAATAATCAAGAGTTAATGATCTCATAAAGTTTTAAAGAAGTGTCCAAATAGAGGATTTGCTACTTGTAAAAAAATTGGATTATTTTAAGAAAATTTAACGTTCTGACCTGTCACACAAAAGCCTTTAGCCCATAGATTAAAAGACATAAAATCAGAAGTTCCTGTGTGAAGGATAGTGCAGTGTTTAAAAAAGGTGATAAAGAGAATTCAGAAACAATTTGGTTCCATTTTACTTGAAGCAGATTTTAAAATAAGACAGTGATTCTCAATCTTCTGAGAGGAGCAAATTTAATATAACTAATATAGTGGCTTTGTAGCCCTGGGTCCAATTACTTTAAAAATTCTTCAAAAATGAGAAAGGCAAGACATTGCTGTTCCCAATAGTACTGGCTGAAATTTTAAAGCAGGCTTGCTCTTTGTGCCATATGGACACATACTGACAGAAGTTGAACACACTGTTTTATATACTTTCCTGTGCTGAAATTAGAATATACCACTTTAAGCCATTTTGCCAATATGTGCTCTAAAGCGGGGGTTCACGTCATGAAAATTGTCAAACCTAAAAATCAAGTTGATCATTAAAACATTTACTAGCATGTTTCATGACCCTATGAAAATGTGACATTATGGCAGTTTGATATTGGCCAAGAAAAAAAACACTATCACAGTTTAATCTGTGATTACACAAATCAGTGACTCTTAAGGAATGACTGAGGCTTTTAGCACATACCTCTTGGCCCTTCTGAAGAATTACTAGCATTATAAACCTTTTTCTCCTAAAAAATTTTAACTCATCAATAAAATGAAAGAAAACAATAGAAATGAGAGCAGATTTTAAAATGATTTTCTTAGCTGAAGGAGGTTAAAACTGGCTTTTCAGAAGTGGAAAACACTTAAATTTTAAAAATAACCCATCCTAATTATAGTACAATAGAATAATGAAAATTTCCACACTAGCTTTTTGGAGCTTTATGCTCTTAAAGTAAAAATAAATTCCAGAGATTAAACAAAATCAAGACAATTTTGTTTAACAAAATTCAAAGTAAGAAATATTGAAATAATATTTTGAGATGGCATTAACTGACCTTATTAAAGAGTTGAACTATGCCATTTACAATGATGCTGTGATTTAAAAAAAACCATGCATGTATAAATGAAGTTTAAAAATTACCACTTTATTTTCCAAGTGTGTTTCTCATAAAGACAAGGACACAAAAGTTTGGTAAAGATGAATAAACTCATGGCAAAAAAGTCTTGAATATCAAACTTTAAAAAAACTTCCCAGGTCTTTTAAAAGACTCTAGTAGAAGCTAATAGCTGATTAGATTAATAGATTTTAATATTTCATTTCCTTTCTGGACTACTACCAGTGTAAACAATATCTCAAAAGAGGTTACCAGTAACAAGAAAAATACAATATCACTTACATATTCTCTTCATCAAAGTGTTAACCCCAACACGACTATGGTTTTCAAGATGTTATTAATTTTATCTATAATTACATGCTTACCAATGCGTTTATAATTAATTTGTAATTCTAGTTACTAAAAAGCAATTAATTTTACTAAACTTTCAGAATACTCAATGACTATATGCCAGGATATACAGATAGCTTAAAATTAATTTTGATAATTGGCAATGATTCAGATATAAAAATGACAGCAAAGCAACTGATTAATAGCATATTAGTTACTTTTACCTTTGAAACAAATATAATCACTAATATTATATTAAAGCCAAGGAAGTTAAAAATTCTTTGTATTATAAAAAAAATTACAGCATTAAATGTAAGCAATGACCTGAATTAATAATGCAAGAAAAGCTAATAAATATGATATACATCAATAGCAGTGATATCTTAATTCATAACTGGGTTTATGATTATAGAAAGAATAATAAAATAGGGAAAATAATAAGGAACAATAGCTAATATTAATTGGACAGTATATTTTGATATAATCCAAAGGAAGAGCTTGGAAACAAATCTTAACTGAATAGTATAAGCAATTCACTCAATATTTATAAGCTGCCATCTACTGAGAAAAATAAGAAACCTCTTCATGTAAATGTGATTTTTTTTCTGTTTTTTGATTAACTGAGTCTTTTTCTAAGTAAACATACTTTAAGGAGTTATTCCAATGAATAGGTATTAGAAACATCTACTCTAACGTCAGTTTTACTTACTGCTCTACTGCTTGGGAAAATAAAAGCAGAAAAACTGAATCTCAGTGTATTGTCCATAATGCATAACACTGTCATGTAAAAAGTCCATAATGTTTCCTGAATCTATTAGGACTTCTCTAATGAATAAACCACAAAATGTATTTTTAGAGCAGTATGGTATTATAAAATAGAAAAGTTGTTTTCCACCTTGGCTCACATCTGATTTTTAGATGACCCACTAATCAAGAATTTCTCAAATTATGCAATATGGCCTTCTTATAAATAACAAAAGGATCAAAAACTACTTATCTTGAACATGTATCAACGGGTCTTTTCTACTCCAAAAATAATTATAGATTTGAACAAGTACAAATAGCAAAACATTCATATAAGAAACCTGGTTTTAAAATAAAAAGATACCAACACTTGATACGAATTTGATATAGATTAAAAAATAGCTTACATCTAACATGTTGTTTTGTACTGGTAAATAAAAAACTCGAAGTTAACAGAAAAAATCCAGTTTTCATCAATTTTCTTTATCCTGTAGCTGGGAGTATTTTAGAAACAAAGTGGCAGGTAATCCAATTTTTTAATATTCAGATACACTTTATAACTCAAGCTTTTAGTGATATAGTTATCTCTGTTAATTGTTTTATGATTAAAAACAGTATTGGACATTGTCTATGTCATTTGGACAACAGTAAATATATTTTATCATTCTAAAACAAATAATAAATTACTGAAGGTTAGTTATGACTAGTAAATGTAATCTTACTAGTTACAAATAATATAACTTGTTTCTCTTTATGAAAATTTCTCCTTAAGTTATTTTCAATTTATTGATTTGAATATCTACTCTGGAGAATTTACACATGTTCTAAGAAAACACAAAAGAAAGTCCAGCCACATGTTGGCTATTTACAATTTCTGCTTTAAATTCTGAAGGAATAATCTAATAGATACTCAGTGTTTCTCACTATTAATGAAAACACTATGAACCTTTCCATAACCATCTGTATTCAGACATTAATAATGACATTAATAACAAATCTTTCTTACACTATGATTAATTAAATAACGCCACTTAAAAAGAGCATTATTTAAATTGTAAATGAGGCTTTAGAGCACATGGGAAATACAAATATATACCTCATTTATACGATATTTCATTCAGAGAATTTTAAATTTCTGAAAGTATTGTACATTTCTTGTCTAAAAACACAGTATGTAACATAAAATTGTATGCCACTGTTAGATTCAAGGCCACTGTTAGGAATGGTAACTATTTGTGCCCTACTGTTTTCATGGATGTTCCCAGGGACTATTAAGGTTCCTCACTATTCTATGTTTCTATTTAACTGTTGAATAATTGGTAATTCTTCAGTTATCTCCCTCACAGACATTACCACTTTTAAGTAGCTGACTTCTTATCTGTCAAATACTCAATAAAGGAAAAATTAAAGGAAGCCTGGAAAGCAAATTACCAAGCCTATCACATCTGCATTTAAAAAAATCATATGTAATTATAAGTCATTAGGCTCTGGTTAAGTGTGACTTATTTATATCCTATAGAATAAAAATGTAGACTAAATAGCAGGGGTCTTATAACAGCTATTTCCCTTAAAATTTTTTCCTATTTAAAGACTCACAGAAATGTTCTGGGTGGTCAAAGCCCCCAGAAGTCTACAAGGTAAGAGACATCACTAATCTATGATAAATTTAACCAGAAAAACAAAATCTCTCTGAATGATAAATTTGTTGAAAAGCAAACAGATAAAAATGTAGTCAATCCACAGGCTAATGATTTGAACCTAATATAACGGGGCACACAACATCTTGGTCTTCCCTTTTAGAGGTTATATGATACCAATGAACATATATTCAGATTGGATAAATCCAAATACCCAATGGTTTTAACTCTGTACAAATGTCAAAATAATCAATAAGTCAGTTGACCAGCAATCTTTTCATAAACTTCATTAATTAATGAGATATCAGTTGAAGTTGAAGTTCTACTGGCCATACCACTGGTATCTGAAACTGCTTATTCATTGTTAAACAGTAGTTTGAAAACATGGGCTATATTAGGGTTAATTGCGTTCATTTTACAATCAACCCTCCATCACACCAGAAAGATAAGAGTACAGGAAGCAGTGGGTCACTCTATTGCTTACCATGCCTTCCATAAACCAGATAATTCCCTGATTTAGAGCTTTCCCAGTCTGAAATTCTGGATTTAAGGTGTTGATCAATACCAATGATCATGAAGCCAACAAGTAGAAATTTTAAATTTGTATCTATCACAGATTTTCCTTTTTAATGTTGTTATTTACATTGCATATGAAAACCAGAGCAAACAGTGTCAGCTAGCTTCTCAACTAGTGAGTTTGAATGTGTGTATATTGGTGTTTGGGTGGAGGCTGCTTTCGAAAAATTTGAGACCTTTTCACAAACAGATTCCCCACTCTGGGCACATCAGAATCTTGCAGGATAGAGGTAGAGAGGTAGTGTCTGGCCCATTTCAGATTGAGAAACACTGAACTAGCCTTAGCATAGGAAGATGTTTATAGCTTGTTATCAATACATGTATAAGGAATGCTAAAATTTTTTTTAAATCTTGGAAATATCTTAGAATATAAATGATTTATTACCAACATCATTGCCTCGAAACTCTAAATACAAGATTTTTAGGAATATAACTTAGAACTACATTAAAAAATCTATCAAAGGTTTCTCCAGAACTGATTTACATAAAATTATCATCAGTAAGATCTATACCTTATCCCAAATCTTTCTTGAATTTTGCATAATATGAATTATCAAGCTTTCTTTCTACGTAATTAAAATTTCTAAGAATCTCCACATAATTG
This sequence comes from Balaenoptera physalus, assembly GCF_965194825.1. Lineage (NCBI taxonomy): Eukaryota > Metazoa > Chordata > Mammalia > Artiodactyla > Balaenopteridae > Balaenoptera > Balaenoptera physalus. The sequence goes on from NC_138882.1 coordinate 25,437,739, forward strand.
CTTACATCAGATTATTTAGAAACTCATTTACTTTGTATGTGACCAACTTAGAAAGCATACTTTAGGATCACTCTTTTACCCAATCAAAATAAAAAAGATACCTTATAATTTTAGTAGTTTGGTTACAGAAATTTATATGAACATTCCTAAAGCTTTGCGGCCAAAGCCAAAAAAGAAAAAAAAAAAAAAGTACAGAAAAGCAGAGTAGCAATAGCAGGAGCAGCAGCACAAAGCATGCAATAAATGTAATAATACATCACGAAAACAGTAGCATGTACTGCAACCACAGGCAAAAAGGATAAGAGATAGGGGTAGAGGGCATCGGACGGGCACACAAGTGCAGTAGTCTCTTACACGTCTGCCTTTGCTAGCTGGAGTACAGGATGGAGAGCGCTTCAACAAAGAAAGGAGAATACTATGTTACAAATATTTACACACGTGACTCTCAATGACTAATACTGTATTAACAGACAAAGTATATAAACATACATATAAAGACACATTTTTGATAGGTTGAAAGTACATGTATTTTCAGGAAAAACTGGAAGACAGGAAAGAAAAGAAACAGTTCCTCAGGCTAGGTCTAAGAGTGGTAATAAAGTTTTTCACTGGACCTTGCACAAACAGTCACCCACCAAATAATGGTCCATCAAGCTATGGCCAATTTCTTTTCTGGAAAGGTTGGTAGTGGCAACTTGAAATGGGAGCACAAAAAGGTCTAAATAACTCTGATTTAGTGCTAGTAAGCATTTAACAAAATATTTAATTAACTAGTCTTGCTTCAGACATTTATCTACCAAATTCTTGCTCTTTTCAAAGATGACTCTTTTCAATGATAAGAGCTAAATTAGGCCTTCAGAACTACTGATGTTGAATTAAAACAAAAAGTTACTTCAACAATATTGTCCATCCTGACTAGACATTAGGCTTAATCAAGAGAGGGAGGGACCGTCACCTTTCTGACATTAAAGAATTAAGTAATTCAGAAAAAGTAACAATAAGTAGATAATTATATAGAAATATTTTTCAAGTTTTTGAAATTTGTGATGCTCAAGTAATAGAGTTTCACAAATATATACCATCTCTACTCAGGCAATTTCCTATATTCAATTCAACCTGACATTTACTGAGTGTTTACAATATGTCAGGTACTTAAAAGATAAAGAGGGTATGGCAGTTCACAGACTGGTGGGGGAGACATGATGCCATCAAAAATGTGACAAATGCTATAATAAGGACATGTACGAAGTTTGTATGGGAACCTGGAGGAGGGATGTACAAGATTTTTATGGGGACCTAGAGGAGGGAATTTATAAACTGAGTCTATAGGAGTTACAGAAGATTTCAGAGAAAACCTCAAGGATAAGAAACATCACTCAAGATGATCAGTTTTACTTGTACAATAGCTCTGACAGATTGGTACACAGGAACTATTATTTCTTTCTGTAGGAAATTGGGATGGAAGGTGACTTAAACACTGTGTCCCAAAGAGTTAATAGCAAACCAGGATTAGAAAGTCTGCAGATTTCTCAACAGGTTCTTCTTAGTCCAGTTCGTCTTCCGTTACGGTGGAGGCTAAAGTCTCAGGTTCAAACCTGGTTATATTCCTTCAGTGATTAACAGGAAGTATCTGTCTCCCTCCACACTCCCCCAAACCAAACAACCAAACGTTAAATAACTCAACCCTCAACCCTTCCTCTAACATTTAATCTCTCCCTTCTCTTCCTTAATGATAATAGCTAACCTTTGTCATGTGTAAAATATGTACACGTACTTTTCAAAGTACTTTACATATATTAACTTTTTTAATCCTCATAGAAGGATTAATATAAGGTAGGTATTATGATCCCAATTCTAAACATGAAGAAAACAGATTAACTTGCAACAGGTCACAAAACTGGTTAAGTGGTAGAGTTAGGATTCAAACCTTCTCAGTCAGATTTCTCAAAATGGTATACTATCACTGTCTCTACTTCCTAGCCTCTCAATTCACTTCTCAATACTGTACAATTTGGCTTCTGCTTTGATCGCCCTAATGAAATGCTGGTAAGATCAGTATCTCCTGTTTGTCCTACGGTACCAGGTATCTCTGGCTGTACCTGAGGCTGCTGACCATTCCCTCTTAAAACTCTGTACTCCCTTAGTTTTCGTGACACGACACTTCCCTGAGTCATCCCCTGTGACCACGGCTCCTCCTTCTCTTACGTGGAGTCCTATTCCTCCACACCCTTTCCAATGTGAGAGATCCCAGGTTTCTGTTCTGACTTACTGCTTTTCTCTTGCTACGATCTCTCCCTGGGAGATCTCAATCTACTTGCAACTATGTTGATCATTCCCAAATTTCTACTGCTAGTTCACTCCTTTTCCTTAACCTTCTGACTCATCTAGAAAACTATCTGCTGGACATTTCCACATGGATGTCCCTCAGGCACCTCAAACTTAACTTGTCCAAAAGGTAACTGGTCACCTTTCTCCTCTGTTAAGCCTTTTAATAATTATTACATATAGGACTGATTAAATCTAAGCTCCATAATATCTCCTTTATATTCCCATGATATGCAGTCCATATCTTTTATTATTGTACTTCTCCCATTGGTGTTATAATTATTTAGATGTTTGTCTTTTCCATCAGACTCAGATCCTTAAGGGCTGGAAATACTGTATTATGCTTAGCATAAAGCTTGTAAATTTTAAAATTCTTCGTAAATATTGAATGAATCCTTCTGAAATTCTACAATATTTAACCTAAATATTTCTTATGGCATTTATCATTTTCTACTTCACATAATACATTAACTGTGTATTTTTTTCTAATAATAAGATAAGCATTTTGAGGTCTACTTCTAAGTCTGATTTATCTTAGCATCTACCACTGTGCACAGCAGATACTCCTAAAGTCTAGAGTATGTTAAAACCATGAGAAAGAGCATGAATAGCTCAAAATAAACTATATTACCACTATACCAAAAACAAGTTAGAATGTCTCTCAAAACTATCTTTGCATATGAAGGACAACAAGTTTTCTAAGCTGGCATTTAGTATCACTAAGCTAAGAGTGATACTAAATCACCATTGTAATAATGTTCTTCTCCAGGTGGCTACTTAGAAATCAGACCATTTTTATATTTTCAATAGAAAAGAGCAAATTACACTTGCCTGATGGTGTAATTAGAGGAAAACACACACACTCTTATACATACCCACACATACCACGGTTTTCTATAAACGCTGAAACTGATCTCATAGCAAGCATTGGAAACCAGTACATTTTCTTAATATGCAATCATATACCTTTTTATATCTAGGTCTATAAATTGCCACCAGAACTTTAAGGCTGATTATGGAAGGTAAGCACGGTAAGCAGAAACCAAAAGAAGTAATTTATCTTGTGGACACAGAATTTGGCTAATAGATTTTAAGGTTCAGTTAATGAATTCCAGAGGTCTTATTTAATAAAATACCGAAGAGGTAAAAGACTATGTAGTCATGGTTCTTTCCTCTAGTTACCCATATATATTATTGATATAATATATGATATATAATATACAATATAACATACTACCTAAATTAGAGAAGAATGGCATATGCCAATCTTCTGAAATGTGAGAGTTTCAAGTCAGGTTGTGCTTAACATGTGGAAATTTTAAAAAACAAGTATTAAAGGAGGAAATTATAGAAATGTCATAATTTCTCAGAAGGATCTAGGCCTAGCTTTGGTCATAGGATTAAAAACTCTTTACAACGCATGTTTTAGAAATTTGTCTTCCATTGATTCTCACGTGTGATCAACTTTTCCCAGATACAGCTAAACCTATGCTGCCAAGCCCAGATTTCTGTGATTGGTTATGACAGAATATGAAAGAACCTAGGAGGGAGAACAATGTTAAAGGCAAGACATAAATGAAGGAACCTAGGAGCCAGGACTGAAATTAAATATTTTGGGACATCTTAGTAAGCTTCTATATAAGGCCAAAACCAAGAGTAGAACTCAGCTTGCCAATGCTCCCAGGCTACTCTTCTCTTAATATGCCAGAATGCAAGAAAAGAACACGATATTAGGAGTACTGGACAGTTGGACTAAAGGTACTATCTCTATTCCTTTATGTCTGACCTTTATATTCTAGAGCTTTAATTCCTTGATTTACTCTTTTCCTCAGTACACTAGAGTAAGACAACCTCCAAAAAGCAAGCTGATACATTCGCATTTGCCAGATAAATGGGCAAATTCCATTTTTGTGAACTTAGGCTAAATGAACAGAGTACAGAACTGTAATTTAATAAAACTCAAAACTTACCTAGCATATGTTTCATATATATGACAATATGTTTATCAAATATAAACAGCAACTCATTCATTTATATAACTATAACTAGTATTCCTTGAATATAGTCAAGTCAAGCATTTTGGGGGTTCACTTGAGAAGGAGAAAATGAACTGAAAAGAATGGGAGGTTCCTGTAAGCTTAGTCTGATGATCCCTGGATCTGCTATCATGGGAATGAAGGGAACAGATGGGGGAAAACCTAAGCTGCTGAGCTCCATTTCCTCCCCCCACCTGCAACCTGCAGGATGACGCTGGGCCTAATATGCAGTATCACAGGCAGTCTAGGATTGGGCACGTGGGGTTGAGAAGAAAGATGAGGGTAAAAGAGGAAATAATTTCCACAGCAGAAGGGATCCTGGTATCTGTTTGACTGCTATCTCAGTAACTCATATGGGAGTGCCTTACCCAAGGGACCACTAATCAAAATGGTCTCACTTTCTTTCAAAATTAACTCAGCCCCCCCCCCTTTTATCTGCCCTAAAGAATGCCATGTAACCCTTTTGTCAACACTTCCCTATTACTCCAAAGACTGAGAATCCTAAAAAGTCACTCTCACTAATGGGAGAGTAACCTATCTACTAGTGGGAGTGCTGTGGTAAATAATTACTGAAACCACTGGACTAAAAATCTTCTAAGGTTCTCTTCTCCTTGAAAAGTCTATTATTCTACAGGTAGAAAACTCCAAACGCTGAGTTACAGAAACAGAATGTTGAGAATGTATTCTGCTGTGCCTGAGTCAGAGGGAAGGAGGGACTGCTGTTACATATACTCTTTCTCTTCTGTCAAGAGCTGTCTAAACAGTGTAACTTAAAAGGAAAGCATCTTGTTCCGAATGTCTTCCCATATTGCCCCAAATCCTAGCATTCATCTGAATTTTGAATAACAGGCAAAACATACTGAGGAAAAATTAGAGGTAGGAGAGTGATTAGGTGTACTGTTTAAGTAAAAGAATTATAGTTTTAATAGGCCTGTGTGGGAGGGTTAAGGAAAAAACTAGAAGGTAATTTTGGGGGAGGGGCGGCACTGGTGATAAAGCTTTGAAGAACTGGAGGGCAGTATGAGGGCACTAAGTTACTGGGGGCAGATGGAGAAGGTCAATGATGTGTGGACACAAAAGAAAACTTCATTTGTGCCATTTTGCTTAAAACTAACCTTATTCCCTCCTATACCTACAAATTCCACTGCAATTCAATTCCACTGCAATTCAATTCCCTCCTATATCTACAAATTCCACTGCAATTCAACATAATCTTTTTCTTTTCTATACCAATGAGATAGAAAACAGAAAAGAATGAGCAGAGGATGTGTCCTATGGATTAATTAAGAGACAGAGTCTACTTAGTATAGAGCGCAGTCGCATATTTTAAACCTCATGCACAACAACGTAACTAGTTTGGGCACAAAGAACAATCAAGATTTATCTTAATCCTTAAGAATCCACATGCCTAAGAGAAAGGAAGCTACAGAACTTGAGTTTTATACAAAACATCTTGGATGCTGAACCCAAGCATGCCAAAGATTGAATACCATAATTCAAAACAACATTCTATCATGACTTTGAGGGTGAAACGGATGATAATGCTGGGAAGGGTGGTCACAGTTACAAAGTATGAAGAGAAATAAGAGGTTTATGCCATAAAATATGAATTAAGAATACAAAATATTTTTTTAAATGGGAGGTTACTGCTGGCCTTTGCCCTGACACGTAAAAATCATTTCCAGTGGTAATGTGATTCAACAGGAGGAAAGTATAGTGATGCACATTGGTGGTAAGTGGAAGGCTGAGTGGTGAAGAGCTAAGAAAGTACTTAAGTGAAATTGAACTTGTGGACAAGAAAGGAAGCTAAAGAGAACACAGCAATGGAGGGGAACTGGTCTATTAAGAGTAAGGAAATAATAACCAATATTATTGAGGGTATTACATATGCTGTTTCTTTAAATTCTCAAACAACCTTATGAGATTAGTACTATTATTATCTTTGTTTGTCTGATGAGCAAACCAGTGCATAGAAAGGTTAGATAACTTGCTTCAAATTATATACCTAGAAAGTGACAGAGGCAGGATTTGAATCAACTTAAGTGCTTAAGCAATAAATTGAGAGGAAAGTGCTTAGGAAGCAAATGAGGGAAAAACCACACCCTTGAAGAGCTGGAGCCTAAATCATAAAGATTCAGCAGCCTTTGTGAACTTAGTTTCGGTTACTTTATAATAGGAGTTCCTTTGTACTACTTTACAATTTACATGTATGTCTGAACTGTATCTATGCTGGGTAATAGTGGGTGAAGGGTAAGAAAGGGTACTTCTGGAGGAAAGTAAAAGTGGGAAACAGACACTACAGCTGGATGGTGGCAGAAGACAGCATATGAGAGCAGAGATGAGATAGGAGTGGGCTGAGATGTGCTTCTGCTGAGAAGAGCTAACCTATTTACCAAAATACATACTACTCCTGTGTTGTACATTCAAAGATTTTTGTGGGAGAAAAAGGGATGTAGAGAAGAGTTTATTAGAAAGAAAAATGAAAATGGTCTTCTAGGAGAAAGGACAATTAAAATATTTGTTCAAACTTCCTTCCCATTCTTTTTAAGGTGAATGTTATCTGTATGGAAATACCATACTGAGTATTTTAGAATAGTAAAATATATATCAGATTATAACATCAAATATTATTGTACATCAAGAGTTCTCTTTTTATCACACTGCAGAATTAGCTAGTTTAATTATTTGTCTCAAGAATAATAAAATAGTTTCCATTTAGAATGGAAAAGTGCACACTTTGGTATAAATATTTCAAAGAAATAAAAAATCACTTAAAAATATAGATCAGGAGTTTTCTTTAGTAGAAAATTATGCTTAATACTCTCCTCAATATAAGAATTATATTTAACAAAACACAAAAAATAAAACATTTAAAGAATTTCCCCTGGTTTAAAAATAGTTATATGCACAATATTTGCATTTGAACCCATTTTATTTCCAAATTTCTGTAAAGATAGAATGTTCAACAGGATAATACAATGCTTTACAACAAGAATTATTGTGCCATTTAATGTGGATTAGAGAGAACGTATATGTCAGGTATTTCTGTAAAGAGAGGAACACTATACATTAGGAACTTCTAAATTATTAAATCTATACAATTTAAGAGAGAAAATGATAATGCAGTCAATTTATAGTGAATATAGTGCATATATTAACTAAAATCATTTTTTACATTAGAAGAGAAATTCTGTCGGCATTAAAAATTGATCTGTACTCAATTATTGTGTTATGATAAAATCTACTGGAAGAGTTAATAAAACGTGTCACTTGTTCTGATTATACCACCAGAGGTTTACTCTTAACTAACATATAAACTAAATAGTAAAGTGCTGAAAAGAAAAGGGGAATGTGAAATAGAAATTGCCATGAAAAACAAAAATGAGCAATTATTTATATCTATATATCTATAGTGACAATAATCAAATAAGCATTCCAGTCTTCAGAATTGTTGCAAAGAATGGAACTATAGAGATTCTCTGATGGACAACACATTTTTAAAAGTACATTTTTACTTTATTATATTTAATAATGATAACTCTTCATTGTATTTAAAGTAAGAAAGAAGCACATTTTGCCTCACAAATTATCAAGTGTGATATTTCTAAAACTGACTGCATTACTAGGTAAATTCTTCATATCAATTCACTGATCTCTTTTACTGAAGGATGCATTGGTTTGAAAATCAAAGACTTACGTCATCCAAAAAATCAATCAGTGAAGATGAGGAAGAAGAAAAGGAATCCTATTTAACGAATACAGCAATAAAAAAATAGAAAATATGGATGAAGCAATTTAATAAGAACAAATAATAAATCAAAAAATTTGTAAAACAATTGAAAGGCAAATGACATTAATTCAAATAAATAAATGAGAAAAGCAGTCACTGTCATTGTTTCTCAAGAAACTTAGAAATTCATTAATTACTTTTTAAAGTGTGATTCTTTTTTCCTTTCCCAAAAGAATGAAATACAATTCATATACTGTGCTCAAAATGTATTAAGCTGAAGCTCATTAATAATCAAATTAAATGGAAGCACTCCAGAAGGTAACAACTAAAAGTAAGCAACAGAATCTCTGCCTCTAATTGTTCCTGCTAGAATGTAAGCTTCTTGAGGGGCAGGACTTCGTCAATTTGGTCACCACTGTATCTCCAGCACCTAGAACAGTGCCTTGCACAGAGACATATGATTATTTGTTGATTAAGATATAATCACTAACTTAAATTTTCGGACATAAAAATATACTTCATATCTTAATTTTTTTTTCTAGCAAAGAATTTAAGTACCAAAGAATGACAGAGTCATATAATCACTATTTCATTATAATGAAGTGTGCCAAATAAACTCTATGTAATACTTTTAACGAAAAGCATTCTTTTGGTATACTTCTAAAAAACTGAATTGATTTGGAACTAGAACCAGCATTGCCCTATTGTGAGCTCTGACATTTTCACTTGTTTTTTACTGTGGCTCTATGCTTTGGAGAAAAAAGAAAAGTGTCAAAATTATTTAAAGTTAGGATTTGTTCTGCACTTACTGTTCCTCAGGGAAAGAGATGAAATTTCTTTTAAATCTTATCAATGACCCTCTTATTTAGCTCTTTCTTAGATTTTTCTTAAACACAAGAAGAGTTTATGATTAAAGTTTCCATAACATTGCAGAACATATTCCTTTCCTAATACGTTTTTGTTTATATAAGATTCTAGGTCCTCTTATATGGGATGCAATAAAAGTTTTATTGCAAATAAATTTTAAATCACAAAGTAAATTTTAAATTGACTGCAGAGGAATATATGAAAAGTTTAATACTTACTTCAAATTGATCCAGAGCATCGGTAGGCGTATTCAAAAATGCCAAGAAAGAATGCTGTGAGTCTTGGTGCTCTATACCTAGAAGACAGCAGCAACTTTTTTTAAAACTAGAACAATTAAGACTAATTTTCATGGATAACCTTTCCTGTCTGAATCTATTAAAAAGCTGCTCGCAAACTACTGTATTTTAAAACCAATTAATATCATTAACTCCACATACTTAAAAAACTAAAATACATTAGTGTTTCTTGGAATATCACTCAATAGTTAAATTACATCAGACTCCATGAAATACTTGTTTCTTGACTTACTTGAGTTCCTGAATTTCTTTTCCTATACAGTACACTGTAAGAAGCACATTAAATGTTTTGGTACTCTTGAGAAAATTTTTAAAATAGGACCCTCGTTATGCCTGATTTTTCTAAGGTCATTTATCACCAAACAAGGTTTCCTTTTTGAAATACTCTCATCAAGCATATAGTATATATTAATATAAATAATCTTTTATTAAAAAATGCAGTGATACAACAAACTTATTTAATTATGAAAAAACTTTTGCTAAGGCCTCAATCTGATTTCATTTACTGTTTTATTGACAAAAATTGCATGAAATTAAAAAATTTTGTCTGGGAAAAACTAGGGTTGGAGAATGAGGACTCCAAATCCTAGCTTTTCTCAGACAAATTAAAAAAATTTCATGCATACCTCTTGGCTATGGCATTAACTTTAAATACATGATTTCCAAATTAATTCTTAAAATACACATAATGATAAATACTAGGGAGGAAAAGGAGAAACAACCAAAACACATTTTTGATCTCCATATCTTTTAAGGAACTGATATCAACTGATAACAAATTACGTGCTTTTTGAATTACTCTCTAATAGTATACCATAGTTGCCAGATAAGGCAGTATGTTCAGAAATTCATTCCATCAATGAATATTTATTTAAAGCCTTTTATTTGCCAAACCCTGTCTAGATACTGGATATATAATAATAAATAAAGCAGAAAAACAAAATCCTTGTCCTCATTATATAAACATTACATTGTATTATTTAAGTAGACTATTATCTTACAACATATAGTGAAATTTTATTATTCTGCAACGTTCAAATTCAAATAAAAAGCCATACCCACAGGTTAGTCTGCAATGTGATAAACGATTTCTTCTTTCGCAAGTTTAGATCTACTTTAAAATGAGGCAATCAATGCCAACTGGTGTGTTACAGTAAGTCATACTCTTCACTGGTCTCTTTTCTATATAAATTGCCTTTAGGGCCACAGGTCCTCCATGTCTTATATATTCTTTTTGCTCTGCTCACTAAATAATGCAGCTCCTTCCACTCTTCATACATGAAAATTAAGCTTGATTCTCATTTTAGCATGATGCTTTGTACTCCTAATCTGAGTTCCTAATTCACTTTTTCTGGGTTCCTTCCTTCCTTCTTGTTCACTAGGAAATTCAATCAACAAAAATTTATTGAACATCTACTACTTTTAATGGCTTTTTCATGTTAACTCCTTTGTGTGATTACCCTCTTTCCTCCACAATTTTAAAAGCAGATGCGGAGACCCAACCAGCTTTACGTCACTGTGTGTCATAGGACTGGGAAATGATAAGGCAGCACATAAGTACAACATAGAGCCAATTAACTAGTTCAGTATTCAGTCAGGAATACTGTCAGGAAAATGAATTTCTAACAGCTATATATAAGAGATCCTTTCATTAAGATAATAACATTCTGAATTTTAAAAAATTAAATCTTCACATTCTTAATGCCCATGTTATGGAAAGAACATTGAAGTTCATGTAATAAAGCTACCAAGCACTCTGAGTTACTTTTTACATTAATGAAAAAATGCTCAAGTAATGTTTTCAAGAAAATGGGAATAAATCCTGGAAAATCCCACAGGGCAAACAATTTGAGTATCAAACATGGAAGAAGACACCGAAATGCCCAAATAATTCTTTGTCATTGAATTGCCTTTCTAATACTGGACTAGGTTAACCTTTAGTTATTTCATACATTATTTCGTCAACTACCCTGAGAGTGAATCCCCTATAACATTTGAGAATAGTATAAAGTATATGATAAAAACAAGTTTTTCCAATCACAAAAATATTGTTCATGATATAGTCCATGGTCCTGAAAAAACAGTCAAATTTATGGCAAAGTGAGTTTTCTGTTAAGAAATCTTTAAACAACGCGTATCAAGTAAAACAAAATGACTCAGGAGACTTGTCTACCAAATATGTGCGTGTGTGTGTGTGTGCGCCATATACAGATACATCTATAAATGAGTGCCAGAATTGTGTATGTGAACAATTCTCCTGACTACACAATAGGCTGATTCTTATATAATAAAATGTATTCATAACAGAACATTAAGTCCTCGTTGATGCAAAACACATTCCCATACCCTTTTCAGATCTAAGCTCTTCAGTGTCCTTTATCAGTTGTTCAATTTCTGATAGTAGTTCCAAGTTCTTCTTCTCTGAATCTTTTAGTTTACTTAAGGGAAAAAAAGGAAAAATGTCATTATTTATATTGTTGGTTAGTGAGCCATCATGTATGTAGTTGAACTTAATTGGTTTAAATGTCAGTCATGATAATGTAGGGAACTGAAAACTACTGCAGGAAGGACAAATCTAGCCTGTCATCTACTCTTGCGTAAATAAAGATTTACTGGAACACAGTCAGGCTCATTCATTTATATGCTGTCTGTGGCTGCTTTTGTACTCAACAGCAGAGTTGAGCAGACAGAAACTATATGGCTTACAAGCCCTAAAGTATTTATTATCTTTCCTTTTATAGAAAAGTTGCTGGCTCTGAGCTACATTATTAAATTAAAAAATGTCATAAAATCAAAGGTTAATTTTAGAATTCTGTTAGACTTCTTTCATAGAGAACCATGAAAGTGACTAAATATATAATTTTCAGTTTGACTCACACTCCTGATTTATGAACAAATGTGTAAATTTATATGTCCTAAGCATAAGTAGAAAGATCACATTTATTCCAAATTATGATACAGAGAATGACATTTAGCAGTTCTTTACGTTGGGATCAATTCATATTATCCAAAAACAGTTTTTTTCCATTTTCAATGTTACACTAGAACATTTCAGTAAAGCATACTTAATTTATGATTGGATAATTCATAGCAAGAATTTATAATTCAACTGGGGTGCTTCATTCCATTAAAAACCGAATTTATGGGACTGTATTTCTTTTCATGACTGAATGCCTTTGCAACATTTAGTATTCTGAGCACCAAATGGATTTTTCTATTTATATTTTGATTTGTAACATGAACTTTCTACTGTCCCTCTGTATCACCTTATTCCTCTATAACTTATTCTTGAACCAATCTAATTACGAGTTTCCTTTTATCATTTATTTATTCTGAGTATGATTTATTCTACTGTTGTGGTAAGAATGGAGGGAATGTATCCATTAGCTAACTGTCCTGGACCTGTGGGCGATACACTTTTTTTAATACATAACATGAAAGAAAGGATAATTTAAGTATATTCTACCTTTATGAAATTTACCATCACTCGAAACTTCATGTGTAAAAAAAATCTATGGTAGAGGCCAGAATTTTCAGATGACTATATTTTGTTCTGACTCTATGCTGCAATTTTAGACTAATGTGCTATTCTTGAACAAAAGATTATTTTGGATTTAATAGAATAAAATTTGAGAGTGAATTTTACAAATAAGGGGATAAGTAAATAACAGAATATTAATTAGTACTATTAATTCCACTTTAAGGACAAGTCAGATAGAAACAAAGCTGTATTAAAATTGCATCACTGCACACAAGGCCTAAAATCATCAATTCATTTTCAAATATTCATAGTTTTTTTCTGGTCATCACTTAAAAAAAAAAGGGGGTAGGTAGGAAACTAAACGTGTAACTTCTCTCCAGATACTTTTGGACCAAATTAGAAATCACTCTAGTGGGACTATATTATTCAGTCTTACCATTCTGTTATGATGTTAGACGCTTTAACTTTATTCAGCTCTTCTTGGATGGCCTGCTTAGCTCTTATTTCTGCATCCAGAGCTGACTGCAACTCCAGTCTAGCTGACATATCCAGTTTTGCAAAACGACGCATTTTCCAGGGCATATCCTATGAAATAATATGACTGAGTTTTTAGCTCCATTCGATTTTATTTTTAACATTTAAATTTAGTAATATAAGTGAATTTGGAAACTACTTAAAAGAACTATCTTTCCCTAATTAAAGGATTAAAGAGAACTATTACTTGTGAAAATATATTATTTTTCATTAAATTCAGAAATAACTGTAGACTCACATTATAAATGCATTTATTTTTTATGGTTATTACCATTAATGGCTAGCCACACAAATTATAGTTAAGCAGCTATGTATTATAATTTCCTAAACTGGAAAAACGTTGAATGATTTCTCATGAAAATCTTTACAGTAGGCAAAGCCTAGACAAACTGATGTAAGTACTCAGATTTATTACAGTGTTTTCTGAGCCTTCCCACCGACTAATATAATAAGCCTGCTTGCTAAATGGCAGAGCTTACTGTTGCTCGGGTACCCAAGCTGGAGTTTCTTAAAGCTTCCAATTCTTCAGTCATTTTAGAAGCTAAGGCCTGAAGATATCCTCGTGCATCCTTTTCATCACTGACCCTAGAATATATGCAAATAAAGACAGAGATCAAGTACCAAAGTAAAATAGAAAACTTCAGTGAGATATATATTATTTTAAAGCATCATAAAGAAATAAGTGAAAAGTGACAGAAATTTAAAGATGTTCTTAATATCTTCTTTTAAAGGTCTACCACAGTACTACTATCTGTCAACAAGTGGGAAATGGTTTACTGAACTGTTCAGTTATTTACAGATAAAGGTGGCCACGTTTAGGAAGGTCCAAATTATACATATCTGATAAATCAGTAAAACTCACCCTTGAGCCACGGAATTAATACTCTTTTAATCTAACATTAAACATACACACACACACACATACACTCGCATGACTTCTAAAGAATATTAAGATTTCTTATTAATTAGATTCCATTCTTTATCTTATGAAAACACAATACACCCTTCTTAAAACTGAAGTACACTAAATTTAGAAAGTTTAAAGTATAACATTCTGTAAAAAAAAAAAATTCTGTGTTGTAATAAAGCTCTTTTGTTTCCTAAAATGGTCAATGATATAACAAAGAGAAAAGATTAAAGTCTACTGAAACTCAGTTTCTACACCCCACCCCCGCCCCCGCCCTGCCCCGGCAGCGCCCCAAGGCACGTGGGATCTTAGTTCCCGGACCAGGGATCAAACCAGGGCCCCCAGCAGTGGAAGCAGTGGAAGCGTGGAGTCCTAAACACTGGACAGCCAGGGAATTCCCGAAACTCAGTTTCTATTTACTATTTTAAGGCTATCTTGCTGATGTAATTATATGATTTTAGAGAGAAATGTTTTCAAATTCTATTCAATAAAATTCAGGTCATTGAATAGCCATGAGGAAAGTATATTTCAGGTAAATCAATATGTATCTGTGATGCAAGAGCAGACAAGTTTAAATCTTGAGGCTTGATTCAGCATCTGTTACAATTTAAACTCCTGAGGAGTTAAATTCATCTGTCTACCTACATATCACTCCATATCTACATCTTAAAGAGGCCCTTTTAAAGGGGTTTGATCCCTTCTTCTCTCAGATGGGAAAGTGCTTTGGAGGACAATCAAAAGAATAAAGGAGCAAATAAAATCACTGTTAAGGAGTTGCCCACTCTAGTGATAGTAACATATTCGTAGGCTCTACATACACGTATATATGTTCATAGCCTTTTAAAGTGGCTTAAGAAAATATTAAGAAAGTTTGTGTACTGGGATGCTGTTTCCTTCTAAAATTCTTTAACTTTCGACACCACAAGTGACCACAATCTTTTAATTTAATCACCTAATGTATAACATAAAGAATAAATATAGATAGGGGAAGATTGTTTTTCCTCCAAAGACATTTTTTATTTTCCTCTAAAGACACTCACAGAGTAGCAATTAAGAAAACTATACTACCATTTAACCAGGCTAATAGGCCTCAGCCAGTGCTGGTTTAGTATCTATCATAGCTCAGAGATCTTGGCTTATGCACATTTCCAGGAACCTATGAAATCCAGTGTGTTTTATTCACTTTGGAAATCAAATAACTTCATGTAAATTGCTATAATGTTGTTTGAAATATTATATAAAAAACAATACCTTCTAACTTTGCTTTTTATTTACATCTTGAATACATTCACATTCCCTTACCACTGTGGTCTTCCACTAATTCTCAACTTTTGATTAAACCTATGTCTATTTTCTTGGCTACAAAAAATTACTGATGGGAAGGGTGATGAAAAGAGAAAAAAAAAAAGACTCGGTCAACTACACGCTCATGCCACTTAAGTTCCACTAGGCCCTAGGTCTTGCACAACAATTCCTTTTCATAATCACTGTCTACTTCCAATCTAAATCTTAAAAACATCGCACTTTCCTAAGCCCCAATACCATCTCTTGCCCCTTCCTTCTAGGCCATCTGGTTAAGCTTACACTACTCATTCTCTTAACTTTTTTTTTTTTTTTAAACAGTTTTAGGAGGAGCTTCAAGATGGTGGAAGAGTAAGACGTGGAGATCACCTTCCTCCCCACAGATACATCAGAAATACATCTACATGTGAAACAACTCCTACAGAACACCTACGGAATGCTAGCAGAAGACCTCAGACCTCCCAAAAGGCAAGAAACTCCCCACGTACCTGGGTAGGGCAAAAGAAAAAACAGAGACAAAAGAATAGGGATGGGACCTGCACCAGTGGGAGGGAGCTGTGAAGGAGGAAAGGTTTCCACACACTAGGAAGCCCCTTCGCGGGCGGAGACTGCGGGTGGCGGAGGGGGAAGCTTCGGAGCCGCGGAGGAGATGCAGCAACAGGGGTGCGGAGGGCAAAGCGGAGAGATTCCCGCACAGAGGAGCAGTGCCGACCAGCACTCACCAGCCCGAGAGGCTTGTCTACTCACCCGCCGGGGCGGGCGGGGGCTGGGAGCTGAGGCTCGGGCTTCGGAGGTTGGATCCCAGGGAGAGGACTGGGGTTGGCTGCGTGAACACAGCCTGAAGGGGCTAGTGCACCATGGCTAGCCGGGAGGGAGTCCGGGAAAAGGTCTGGAGCTGCCGAACAGGCAAGAGACTTTTTCTTGCCTCTTTGTTTCCTGGTGCGTGAGGAGAGGGGATTAAGAGCGCCGCTTAAAGGAGCTCCAGAGACGGGCGCGAGCCACGGCTGTCAGCGCGGACCCCAGAGACGGGCATAGGACGCTAAGGCTGCTGCTGCTGACACCAAGAAGCCTGTGTGCAAGCACAGGTCACTATCCACACCTCCACTCCCGAGAGCCTGTGCAGCCCGCCACTGCCAGGGTCCCGTGATCCAGGGACAACTTCCCCGGGAAAACGCATGGCGCGCCTCAGGCTGGTGCAACATCACACAGGCCTCTGCCTCCACAGGCTCGCCCTGCATCCGTATCCCTCCCTTCCCCTGGCCTGAGTGAGCCAGAGCCACCGAATCAGCTGCTCCGTTAACCCCATCCTGTCTGAGCAAAAAACAGACGCACGCAGGCGACCTACACGCAGAGGCGGGTCCAATCCAAAGCTGAACACCAGGAGCTGTGCGAACAAAGAAGAGAAAGGGAAATCTCTCCCAGCAGCCTCAGGAGCAGTGGATTAAATCTCCACAATCAACTTGATGTACCCTGCATCTGTGGAATACCTGAATAGACAACGAATCATCCCAAATTGAAGAGGTGGACTTCAGGACCAACGATATATATTTTTTCCCCTTTCTCTTTTTGTGAATGTGTATGTGTATGCTTCTGTGTGTGATTCTGTCTGTATAGCTTTGCTTTAACCATTTGTCTTAGGGTTCTGTCTGTCGTTTTTTTGTTTTTTTTTAGCATAGTGTTTAGCACTTGTTATCATTGGTGGATTTGTTTTTTGGTTTGGTTGCTCTCTCCTTTCTTTTTTTTACTACCTTAAAAAATTGTTTTTAATAATTATTTTTATTTTTTATTTTAAGTATTTTATTTTATTTTACTCTATTTTATTTTATTTAATCTTCTTCTTTCTTTCTTTTTTTTCTCCCTTTTACTCTGAGCCATGTGGAAGACAGGCTCTTGGTGCTCCAGCCAGGCGTCAGGGCTGTGCCTTTGAGGTGGGAGAGCCAAGTTCAGGACACTGGTCCACAAGAGACCTCCCTGCTCCATGTAATATCAAACGGTGAAAATCTCCCAAAGATCTCCATCTCAACGCCAAAACCCAGCTCCACTCAACGACCAGCAAGCTACAGTGCTGGACACCCTATGACAAACAACTAGCAGGCCAGAAACACAACCCCATCCACTAGCAGAGAGGCTGCCTAAAATCATAATAAGGCCACAGACACCCCAAAACACACCACCAGACGTGGACCTGCCCACCAGAAAGACAAGATCCAGCCTCATCCAACAGAACACAGGCACTAGTCCCCTCCACCAGGAAGCCTACACAACCCACAGAACCAACCTTAGCCACTGGGGACAGACACCAAAAACAAGGGGAACTACGAACCTGCAGCCTGTGAAAAGGAGACCCCAAACACAGTAAGTTAAGCAAAATGAGAAGACAGAGAAACACACAGCAGATGAAGGAGCAAGGCAAAAAACCACCAGACCTAACAAATGAAGAGGAAATAGGCAGTCTACCTGAAAAAGAATTCAGAATAATGATAGTAAAGATGATCCAAAATCTTGGAAATAGAATGGAGAAAATACAAGAAACGTTTAACAAGGACCTAAAAGAACTAAAGAACAAAAAAACAGTGATGAACAACACAATAAATGAAATTAAAAATTCTCTAGAAGGGATCAATAGCAGAATAACTGAGGCAGAAGAACGGTAAGTGACCTGGAAGATAAAATAGTGGAAATAACTACTGCAGAGCAGAATAAAGAAAAAAGAATGAAGAGAATTGAGGACAGTCTCAGAGACCTCTGGGACAACATTAAATGCACCAACATTCGAATTATAGGGGTCACAGAAGAAGAAGAGAAAAAAAAAGGGACTGTGAAAATATTTGAAAAGATTATAGTTGAAAACGTCCCTAATATGGGAAAGGAAATAGTTAATCAAGTCCAGGAAGCACAGACAGTCCCATACAGGATAAATCCAAGGAGAAACACGCCAAGACACATATTAATCAAACTATCAAAAATTAAATACACAGAAAAAATATTAAAAGCAGCAAGGGAAAAACAACAAATAACACATAAGGGAATCCCCATAACGTTAACAGCTGATCTTTCAGCAGAAACTCTGCAAGCCAGAAGGGAGTGGCAGGACATAATTAAAGTGATGAAGGAGAAAAACCTACAACCAAGATTACTCTACACAGCAAGGATCTCATTCAGATTTGACAGAGAAATTAAAAGCTTTACAGACAAGCAAAAGCTAAGAGAATTCAGCACCACCAAACGCTAAAGGAATTTCTCTATGCAGGAAACAGAAGAGAAGGAAAAGACCTACAATAACAAACCCAAAACAATTAAGAAAATGGTAATAGGAACATACATATCGATAATTACCTTAAATGTAAATGGATTAAATGCTCCAACCAAAAGACATAGACTGGCTGAATGGATACAAAAACAAGACCCGTATATATGCTGTCTACAAGAGACCCACTTCAGACCTAGGGACACATACAGACTGAAAGTGAGGGGATGGAAAAAGACATTCCATGCAAATGGAAATCAAAAGAAAGCTGGAGTAGCAATTCTCATATCAGACAAAATAGATTTTAAAACAAAGACTATTACAAGAGACAAAGAAGGACACTACATAATGATCAAGGGATCAATCCAAGAAGAAGATATAACAATTGTAAATATTTATGCACCCAACACAGCAGCACCTCAATACATAATGCAACTACTAACAGCCATAAAAGGGGAAATCGAGAGTAACACAATCATAGTAGGGGACTTTAACACCCCACTTTCACCAATGGACAGATCATCCAAAATGAAAATAAATAAGGAAACACAAGCTTTAAATGATACATTAAACGAGATGGACTTAATTGATATTTATAGGACATTCCATCCAAAACCAACAGAATACACATTCTTCTCAAGCGCTCATGGAACATTCTCCAGGATAGATCATATCTTGGGTCACAAACCAAGCCTTGGTAAATTTAAGAAAATTGAAATCGTATCAAGTATCTTTTCCAACCACAATGCTATGAGACTAGATATCAATTACAGGAAAAAATCTGTACAAAATACAAACACATGGAGGCTAAACAATACACTACTTATTAACCAAGAGATCACTGAAGAAATCAAAGAGGAAATGAAAAAATACCTAAAAACAAATGACAATGAAAACTCGATGACCCAAAACCTATGGGATGCAGCAAAAGCAGTTCTAAGAGGGAAGTTTATAGAAATACAATCCTACCTTAAGAAACAAGAAACACTTCAAACAAACATCCTAACCTTACACCTAAAGCAATTAGAGAAAGAAGAACAAAAAACCCCCCAAAGTTAGCAGAAGGAAAGAAATCATAAAGATCAGATCAGAAATAAATGAAAAAGAAATGAAGGAAACGATAGCAAAGATCGATAAAACTAAAAGCTGGTTCTTCGAGAAGATAAACAAAATTGATAAACCATTAGCCAGACTCATCAAGAGAAAAAGGGAGAAGACTCACGTCAACAGAATTAGAAATGAAAAAGGAGAAGTAACAACTGACACTGCAGAAATACAAAGGATCATGAGAGATTACTACAAGTGACTATATGCAAATAAAATGGACAACCTGGAAGAAATGGACACATTCTTAGAAATGCACAACCTTTGGAGACTGAACCAGGAAGAAATAGAAAATATAAACAGACTAATCACAAGCACTGAAATTGAAACTGTGATTAAAAACCTTCCAACAAACAAAAGCCCAGGACCAGATGGCTTCACAGGAGAATTCTATCAAATTTTTAGAGAAGAGCTAACACCTATCCTTCTCAAACTCTTCCAAAATATAGCAGAGGGAGGAACACTCCCAAACTCATTCTACGAGGCCACCATCACCCTGATACCAAAACCAGACAAAGATGTCACAAAGAAAGAAAACTACAGACCAATATCACTGATGAATATAGATGCAAAAATCTCAACAAAATACTAGCAAACAGAATCCAACAGCACATTAAAAGGATCATACACCATGATCAAGTGGGGTTTATCCCAGGAATGCAAGGATTCTTCAATATAAGCAAATCAATCAATGTGCTACACCATATTAACAAACTGAAGGAGAAAAACCATATGATCATCTCAATAGATGCAGAGAAAGCTTTCAACAAAATTCAACACACATTTATGATAAAAACCCTCCAGAAAGTAGGCATAGAGGGAACTTTCCTCAACATAATAAAGGCCATATATGACAAACCCACAGCCAACATCGTTCTCAATGGTGAAAAACTGAAACCATTTCCACTAAGATCAGGAAGAAGACAAGGTTGCCCACTGTCACCACTATTATTCAACAGAATTTTGGAAGTTTTAGCCACAGCAATCAGAGAAGAAAAAAAAATAAAAGGAATCCAAATTGGAAAAGAAGTAAAGCTGTCACTGTTTGCAGATGACATGATACTATACATTGAGAATCCTAAAGATGCTACCAGAAGACTACTAGAGCTAATCAATGAATTTGGTAAAGTAGCAGGATACAAAATTAATGCACAGAAATCTCTTGAATTCCTATACACTAATGATGAAAAATCTGAAAGAGAAATTAAGGAAACACTCCCATTTACGATTGCAACAAAAAGAATAAAATACCTAGGAATAAACCTACCTAAGGAGACAAAAGACCTGTATGCAGAAAATTATAAGACACTGATGAAAGAAATTAAATATGATATAAATAGATGGAGAGATATACCATGTTCTTGGATTGGAAGAATCAACATTGTGAAAATGACTATACTACCCAAAGCAATCTACACATCCAATGCAAGCCCTATCAAACTACCACTGGCATTTTTCACAGAACTAGAACAAAAAATTTCACAATTTGTATGGAAACACAAAAGACCCCGAATAGCCAAAGCAATCTTGAGAAAGAAAAACGGAGCTGGAGGAATCAGGCTCCCTGACTGCAGACTATACTACAAAGCTACAGTAATCAAGACAGTGTGGTACTGGCACAAAAACAGAAATATAGATAAATGGAACAGGATAGAAAGCCCAGAGATAAACCCACACACGTATGGTCACCTTATCTTTGATAAAGGAGGAAAGAATATACAGTGGAGAAAAGACAGCCTCTTCAGTAAGTGCTGATGGGAAAAATGGACAGCTACATGTAAAAGAATGAAATTAGAACACTCCCTAACACCATTCAAAAAAATACACTCAAAATGGATTAAAGACCTAAATGTAAGGCCAGACACTATCAAACTCTTAGAGGAAAACATAGGCAGAACACTCTATGCCATAAATCACAGCAAGATCCTTTGGACCCACCTCCTAGAGAAATGGAAATAAAAACAAAAATAAACAAATGGGACCTAATGAAACTTAAAAGCTTTTGCACAGCAAAGGAAACCATAAACAAGACAAAAAGACAACCCTCAGAATGGGAGAAAATATTTGCAAATGAAGCAACTGACAAAGGATTAATCTCCAAAATTTACAAGCAGCTCATGCAGCTCAATATCAAAAAAACCACCCAATCCAAAAATAGGCAGAAGACTTAAATAGACATTTCTCCAAAGAAGATATACAGATTACCAACAAACACATGAAAGAATGCTCAACATCATTAATCATTAGAGAAATGCAAATCAAAACTACAGTGCGATATAATCTCACACCAGTCAGAATGGCCATCATCAAAAAATCTACGAACAATAAATGCTGGAGAGGGTGTGGAGAAAAGGGAACCCTCTTGCACTGTTGGTGGGAAGGTAAACTGATACAGCCACTATGGAGAACAGTATGGAGGTTCCTTATAAAACTAAAAATAGAACTACCATACGACCCAGCAATCCCACTACTGGGCATATACCCTGAGAAAACCATAATTCAAAAAGAGTCATGCACCAAAATGTTCATCGCAGCTCTATTTACAATAGTCAGGACATGGAAGCAACCTAAGTGTCCATCAACAGATGAATGGATAAAGAAGATGTGGCACATATATACAATGGAATATTACTCAGCCATAAAAAGAAACGAAATTGAGTTATTTGTAGTGAGGTGGATGGACCTAGAGTCTGTCATATGGAGTGAAGTAAGTCAGACAGAGAAGAACAAATACCATATGCTAACACATATATATTGAATCTAAAAAAAAAAAAAAAAAGGTCATGAAGAACCTAGGGGCAAGATGGGAATAAAGACACAGACCTACTAGAGAATGGAGTTGAGGATACGGGGAGGGGGAAGGTTAAGCTGGGATAAAGTTAGAGAGTGGCATGGACATATATACACTACCAAAAGTTAAATAGATGGCTAGTGGGAAGCAGCCGCATAGCACAGGGAGATCAGCTCGGTGCTTTGTGTCTACCTAGAGGGGTGGGATAGGGAGGGTGGGAGGGAGGGAGACGCAAGAGGGAAGAGATATGGGGACATATGTAAATGTATAACTGATTCACTTTGTTATAAAGCAGAAACTAACACACCATTGTAAAGCAATTATACTCCAATAAAGACGTTTTAAAAAAAGAACAGTTTTAGAGGCAAGTCTCTCATCTTTTCTTTGGCTAAGTCAAAATAATCAAGAAATATTTACTAAATAATGATTATTATGTATGTATATTAGGAAGATTGAAGAAGACATATAAGACATGGTCCTTAAAAAGTGTGGAAGTCAGCACAGACTTAGCGAACTTATGGTTACCACGGGAGAAGGGTCGGGGGAGGGATAGATTGGGAGTTTGGGACACTGCTATAATTAAAATAGATAACCAACAAGGACCTACTGTATAGCACAGGGAACTCTGCTCAATATTCTGTAATAACCTAAATGGGAAAAGAATTTGAAAAAGAATAGATACACATATATGTATAACTGAATCACTTTGCTGTACACTTGAGACTAACACAACATTGTTAATCAACTATACTCCAACATAAAATGAAAATTAAAAAAAAAGTTTGGGAGTCAGGACACATACAGTAGAGTGATTAAGAATTGATTCTTGAGTCATATAGAACTAGGTTCAAATCCTAGCTCATTGTTTAGCAGTTGTGTGTCTTTGGATAAGTCATTTACCCCCTCTAACTCTCTGTTATCTCAGTTATAAGATGGGAATAATAATAATACCTACCTCATAGGACTGTTGTGATAACTAAATGAGAAAACATGTGAATTTTCAGCCTAATGCCTACAACATACTATTTTTTAATCACTGTAAACTATTACTACACAGGAATGAAAATTAATGAATGAGGAGTGTTTCAAATAATGTGAATGAATTTAAACAAAAGAAAATAAAAGTTTCACTATTGAAACACTTTCCTGATTATTAAAACATTTTCCTGGTTGTCTTACACAGCTGTTTCCTCTATCTTCTACTATTATCACCCTCACCATTATCCTTTCTATTATAAAACCCAACAACTTCAATGGCCTTACTTACTAGAAATTAAATTCCCAAATTTATATTTCAAATCCTAACCTTTAAGTCATCTTTTCTAAAGCATATTGGAAATCTCCACTCAGATATCTCAGAATGATCTCAGACTCACCAACAAACAAAAGAACAACTAAAACTGATTATATCATCCTCCCTAAAGCTGGTTCCTTCTCCTGACTTTTCTTACTTCAATGATATCACCATTTTCTTCATCTCTCCAACACAGAGTTTCAGAAATACTAATTCCTCCTCATCTCTTGCCCTTCATTTATAATTAATTAAGTCCTATAGATCCTTCTTCCATAATGTCTTCTCCATTTGTTCAGCTTCCCCCAAATTTCCTTCTATTTCATGCTGAACACCACTATGAAGAGTTACCTTCCTAATGCATCACCTCAATCAATTCCATAATCCTTTGCAGAAAAGCCTTCTCCTTCTTCTTATAAATAAATGAAGTTCTGATTCTTCCCCAGTATTCATGTTAATTGTGCTGCAATAACTTTATTGGTCTTATTTCCTACTATTCTTTTATAGGAATAGTAGCACCCTTTATTGAACTCAGTGTTTTCAGAAAATGCATTATAGTTCCACTGATTACGCCCAACTTTCTCTAGCACCCAGTCTGAAGTAATTCTCCTCTATACTCATATAGAAAAATCAGTATTTGTACAATACATAAGACAATTTACATTTAAGTCTTGTTACTTATATCCAGCTCTGATCACATTAGTTTTTAAACTTTTAAATGTTACACTATAAGCTAGTACTTGAAGGCAAAGTACTCTATTTTACAGACCTTTCTATCTCCTATTATACCAGAAGAATGCATTATATGTGAGGAGATACATCTAAAAAATGAATCTTATGGACCAGCCTATTACTTCAACCTCTTTTTGTAGTACCATTTCAAAGAGAAAGAGTGAAGTCTTCTGATGAGTCAATTGTGAGAAGAAAGGTCCCTGTTCCAATATTGTGTGAGCAACAAGGTCTCCTTGACCTAAAAGGTTTTCTTTCACATGAAAGAGGTATTTCATAGGAAAAGGCAGAGGGAGTAGAGTAACAAGGCCATTAGAAATGCATTCAAATGAAGTCTTATATACAGCAGTGTTTGTTTTATTTTAAAACTGTTAATTTGGCCAACGGAAACATTTAAAACACTGCATATCACAAGCTTCCAAAACCTTGTTTTGGCATTACTTCATTTTTTAATACACCAGATTAAAAAACCAGGAATAGCCTGAGACTTCTGACCTTTATAAGCTTGCACAGAATATCTCAGAGATATAACTTTCAAATAGGTGAGAACTCTGAGAACAGTGAGTATATCTTTTACTTTTAGCCTATTAGTTATTTAATAATTCATTATCTAATATATTAGTCCATTTCTAAATAATAGCTTTAATGCAAAGTGAATTCATTGTATTCCTGATTTCTTCTGCATATTTCACTTGAATGTGAAATGTGTAAAAAGAGTGCTTTGTAGTATCACACAAAAATTTTCATCTTCATCCTTTCTACTAAGCCTTTCCAGATAGTCCATATTTAAAGCTTCTTTACTAGAACCACTTCCCATTCCATCTGAACCCATCATGCAATCACTTGAAAAGATCAGTGGTCTAGGATCTCAGGCTTTGGCCAAATCAGTTTTGTCTTCTGTAAAGTCATTTTCTTTAACATCTTATTACAAATTTGATTACATAATAATGGAGTTACAAATGAAAAGTCATAATGTTTGATATTATAAGCACGGCTAAAGATTAAAATGATTTTGCTTCGGAAATGTAGAGTTTATGACAAGGATCTCAATTAAATATTAATGAACCATTAACTGTACTATTTGGAACACAACCATATTTCCACAATTTGGGCATTTTCCTTCAGATATGCACTCAACAGTCACATTCATAAGCTAAAGCTGAGTTAACATAAGAGCTCTATAGTTAAGTCAATATCAAAATACTTGAGTCATTTGGGTAAGATTACTTAAAAAGGCAGTGTTTATTCACTTATGATTTCATTTAAGAAGGAGGGTATCAAGCTGGTATAAGTAGGAAAAAATGCTTAGAGAACAAAAATAAGAGCATGATAAACTAACATTCTCACCAAATTATTGGTCTATAGATATTTGAAGAAACCAGTAGTTGTTTATAAAATAAAACATCAATAACGTGCTAAAAAAGAGTCAGAAAGTTAAAAAAGTAAATATAAAAAGTTAGGCTATTTGCATTAGAAAATAAAGTCCCTGTTGGATTCTACTTTCTTCAAGTATTATAAAAATATACAAATTTTTACAAATACCAGAACAATCATTTGAGTTAATTAATATGAAAGTTACTAAGGCAATTATCCCAAATTAAATCCTAGGGGCTTAAAGAACAGTTGATAAAACTAAACTGTAACCATTTAATGTTTTAAAAATGCCGTGTGTGAATTAGTCTGTTATAATTATGAAAAAGGTGAAAGCACATCTTCAGCTTGTAAAATATTCTCCAGGCTTTCTGTTTCTTCAAGTAATCACAAATACAGCAATTTTGATCTTAGAAAGGAACATCCATAGCTAGTGAATGAGTTTCTTCAGTTCTTTAAGGACCAACTGCCTTAGGAGACAATAACATTTTCTTTTCTTAGAAAGAAATATCAGCTTCCAATGAAACTGTGTAAAAGCTGATATGGAATATTTGATGGAGTTAGAGAAAAGAGGAAAATAACAGACAACATAGAAGAAGCACAGACCAGTAATAAATATTCCTCCTGGAATTCATACCAACTTGACTATATGGCCAAAAATTACCCACAAAAACAGATTTAAGAGAGTACTCACCACTGAATTATTTCTGTGATTTGAGCTTCCCAGTGTGCAACTGATTCCTTCTTGTCTGCTAGATCTTTTACCTCTTCTTCTAACTGCTGGTTGCATGTACTTAAGTTCTCATACAAAGTGGTAAGCTGAAAGGCAGTTTTAAGGTACTTAAAGACGTGTGACTTTTAGGAACAGGAATTCAAGGTGCTCAGATGCCTCTTGTTAAATCTGATAACTCAAAAGTGCTTGTCTTTCTGATTTCTTATTATTATGCACCCTCTGGTCACTGAATTTGGAAACATCAAGTACTCTGAATTCTCCTTCTGCCTTTGCTTTTCCCATACTCCCTATGTTGAACTGGTTCCGTCCGTGAACATTCTCCATTTGCCTGAAGAACTCCCCAGTTCTGTTGGTAACAACATCTCTCATTTTTTTGTCTGAAAATATCTCTATGTCATCCTCTTTTAAAAAAAAATTATAATTTCAAGCATATACAAAAATGAACAGAAGAGTATAAGTGAATTCCCATGAGCCCATCATCACTAACTTCAACAATTATCACCTCAATGTCAATCTTATTTCATTTGTACTCCTGTCTTCTTACCCTTTCCTCCGGTATTATTCTGCAGCAAATACCAGACATCATATAATTTTATCCATATATATTTCTGTGTATATCTCTAGAAAATAAGGCTCTCTTTTTACATATAACCACAATATCATTATCATATTTAAACAAATTTAACAAGTTTCCTTACTTTATCACATAGCTAGTAATTGTTCAAATTTCCAGTTGTCTCAAAACATCAAAAGACTTAACAGTCTGTTAAATTGAATCATACCAACAAATAAACATAACTTAATGGTTGCTCTATCTTTTAAGTCTTTTTTACTTATAGGCTCCAGATTACTCCATTTGGGCTGCTGTAGTGGAATATCACAGTCTGAGTGGCTTAAACAAGAAACATTTATTTCTGACAGTTCTGGACACTGGGAAGTCCAAGATCAAGGCACCAGCAGATTCAGTGTCTGGCAAGGGCCCACTTCCTGGTTTATAGATGGTCGTGGGAGGAGGGAGCTCTGTGGGGTCTCTTTTATAAGAGCACTAATCCTATTCATGAAGGCTCTACCTTCATGACCTAATCATCTCCCAAAGGCTATACCTCCAAATAGTACTAGGTGTCAACATCTGAACTTTGGAGGGACACAAACATCTAGTACATAGCAGTTCCCCTCCAACACTTTAATTTTTCTTGTAATTTATTTGTTGAAGAAAGTATGTTGTTTGTCCTGCAGAGTTCTCTACAGTCTGAATTTTTGCCTTCATTTTTGAAAGACACTTTTTGCTGTATATAATTTTTTAGATTGGCAGTTATTTTCCTTCAGCACTTTAAAAGATGTCATTCCTTTTTATTCTGTGTTCCATTTTTTCTGTTGGAAAGACAGCTTTAAGTTTAGCTTTTGCTCCTTTGAATACAACGTGTCTTTCTTCTCTGGCTGCTTCTAGGATTTTCTTTTGTTGTTGGTTTTTAGCAATTTTTCTATAATGTGCCTAAGGGATTGAATTTCTATTTATCACCTTTAGGGTTTGTGGCACATCTTGAATTTGTGGCTAAATATTTCTCATAGGTTTTGGAAAATTATGGGCCATTAACTCTGCAAATATTGCTTCTACCACAGTCTTTCTCCTCTCCTTCTGGGAAAGCAAACATTTGTATGTCAGATCTTTTCATCATGTCCCCTATGTCTCACATCCTCTTTTTATGTACTTCTGTCCTTTTTTCTTAATATATCTTTTAAAATTTATTATTTATTTATTTATTTAATTTATTTTTGGCTGTGTCTGGTCTTAGTCGCGGTACGCGGGATCTCTGTTGTGGTGCACGGGCTCTCTAGTTGTGGCGTGAGGGTTTTGTCTTCTCTAGTTGTGACACGCAGCCTCCAGGGCACATGGGCTGTGTAGTTGTGGTGCGTGGGTTCCAGAGCACATGGGCTCTGCAGTTTGCGGCACATGGGCTCTAGTTGAGGCATGCAAGCTCAGTAGTTGTGGCATGCAGGCTTAGTTGCCCCACGGCACATGGGATCTTAGTTCCCTGACCAGGGATCGAACCAGCATCCCCTGCATTGTAAGGCAGATTCTCTACCACTGGACCACCAGGGAAGTCCCTGTATTTCTGTCCTTTTAGATCTATATCCAGACTTCAGTATGGAAAGTTTTTTATTTACCCCTTCCTTTCTTTGGTTCTTTCCAATCTACTGTTAAAATTTTCTGTTGGATATTTCATTTATTTTATTTTTCACTTCTAAAGATTTCTTTGACTGTTTTGTATAGATTCCAGTTGTCTGCTGAAATTCTTCATCATGTTTATTTTCTTGAATATGTCATACAGTTATTTTAAAGTTCAATTAAGAAAATTCCAACACTCAGAATTGTGTGGGTCTGTTTATACTGACTGCCTGGTTTTCTTCTCATTTATAATTTTCTTACTTTGTTTTTGCTGTTATACTTTTATGTCTTGGTTTTCTTTGGTTGTATCTCTTGGTATGCACTGTAATTTCTTACTGCATGCCACATATAGTATATGAAAATTTTAGAGATAATTTGAGGCTCTATATAATATCTTCCTCCAGAGACTGTTTACTTTTACTTCTGGTAGGCAATTAGACAGATCAGGGATTCAATTACTTAGAGGCTGGGTTTCAGTCACTGAGAAGGCTCATCTCTCTCTGGTTCACCCTTATTTCTAAAATGTAGCCTTTTCGATGAGTTCAATTGAAAGCTTGAATTGATTACCAAGGATCCTGCACCTTGGTGGGCACTGATATTCAGTTTTTCTCTCTAAACTTGTGATACTGTGGAGTATTGCACTCAACTTCCTGGATTCTCTGCTACAGCTTTCATATCAGCAAATGCCTCAAGAGGAAAACTGGCACTGAAGGCTGGGCTCATCTCTCTGTACTACTCCTTTCTAAAGGATCTGGGTCAGTAAAGTCTCGGCTGCCTTCTTATCTCTCCAGTGCCTTCCTGCAGATGAATACTTCCAGGCAGTATTGCTACAGTATTAAAAACAGTTTTTTTAAGTCCAGCTTTATAGCTCTTCTTGATGAGGTGGTAGGTATGATGTAACCTAATCTGTCACAGAAGCAAAAATTCTTGTTTATTTAGTTTTTAAAAGTTCATGATAAAATATTTGCATACAATTTTTATTTCATGGCTACATTTTTCTGATAAATGGTCTCAATCTGCTATTAGTTATTATTATTCCTTTCTTCCTTTCTGATATATTTGTAGAGATATTGTGTTAGTTTTCTTTTTGATTACTCAGCTTGAAGGAGACGAATTTTTCCTACAAGAATTATTTATAGGTTTGTGAAGATGAGGGGCCATGTGATGGTTAAATTTATGAGTCAACTTGATGGGGTCATAGGGTGCCTAGACATTTGGTCAAACATTCTGGTTGTGTCTTTGAAGGTGTCTCTGGGTGAGATTAACATTTGAATTGATTGACTGAATAAAGCAGATTACCTTCCTAATGTGAATGGTTCCCATTCAATCAGTTGAACGCCTGAATAGAAAAAAAGGCTGACCTTAGTAAGAGGGAACTCCTCCTGCCTGACTTGCTTTCAAGCTGGGACATTGGATTCTGTCCTTGGTCTCTTACTGAAACAGTGGCTCTTCCTGTGTCTGACATAAGAAACTATTGCTATGATTTACATCAGAGAATGTTTTGCCTATGTTCTCTTCTAGGAGACTTATGGTATCATGTCTTAATATTTAAGTCTTCAAGCCATTCTGAGTTTATTTTTGTGTATGGTGTGAGGGAGTGTTTTAACTTCATTGTTTTATATGCAGCTGTCCAGCTCTCCCAACACTACTTGCTGAAGAGACTGTCTTTTCTCCATTGTACGTTCTTGCCTCCCTTGTCGAAGATTAATTGACCATAGGTGTGTGGGTTTATTTCTGGGCTCTCTATTCTGTTCCACTGATCCATATGTCTGTTTTTGTCAGCCAATACCAAGCTGTTTTGATTACTGTAGCTTTGTAGTATTGTCTGAAGTCTGAGAGGATTATGTCTCCAGCTTTGTTCTTTTTCCTCAGGATTGCTTTGGCAATTCTGTTTTTTGTTTTTTGTTGTGGTTCCATATAAATTTTAGGAATATTTGTTCTAGTTCTGTAAAAAATGACATGGATAATTTGACAGAGAGCACATTAAATCTATAGACTGTTTTGGGTAGTATGGCCATTTTAACAATATTAATTCTTCCAATCCAAGAGCATGGGATATCTTTCCATTTCTTTGAATCATTTTCAATTTCCTTTATCAATGTTTTATAGTTCTTGGCATATAAGTCTCTCACCTCCTTGGTCAGGTTTATTCCTAAGTGTGTTTGTTTGATTTTTTATTGATGCGATCTTAAAAGGGATTGTCTTTTCACTTTCCCTTTCTGAGATTTCATTGTTAGTGTAAAGAAATGCAACTGATTTCTGTATGTTAATCTTGTATCCTGCTACCTTGCTGAATTCATTTACCAGTTCTAGTAGTTTCTGTGTGGAGTCTTTAGGGTTTCTTATATATGGTATCATGTCATCTGCATACAATGACAACTTTACCTCTTCCCTTCCAATTTGGATACCTTTTATTTCTTTTTCTTGTCTGACTGCTGTGGCTAGGATTTCTAATACTATGTTGAACAGAAGTGGTAAGAGTGGGCATCCTTGTCTTGTTCCAGATTTTAGCAGAAAGGCTTTCAGCTTTTCACCTTTGAGTATTATGTTGGCTATGGGTTTGCCATAAATAGCTTTTATATGCTGAGATATGTTCCCTCTATACCCACTTTGGAAAAAGTTTTTATCATGAATGGATGTTGAGTTTTATCAAATGCTTTTTCTGCATCTATTGAGATGATCATGTAGTTTTTGTCTTTTCTTATGTTGATGTGGTTTATCACACTGACTGATTTGCATATGTTGAACCATCCATGTAACCCTGGGATGAATCTAGCTTGATCATGGTGTATGATCCTTTTTATGGTTGTTGGATTCGGTTTCCTAATATTTTGTTGAGGATTTTTGCATCTATATTTATCAAAGATATTGGCCTGTAATTTTCTCTGCCAATAAATTGGACAAACTAGAAGAAATGTACAAGTTTTGCCAACTCCCTAATCTAAGTTCATCTGGAATTCTCCTAATGACCCAGGGTTTTTATGGTGTGTGTTTTTAACCTGTACTTCCATGGGAGATAGGCAGTTTTTGCAAAAGTCACAATGCAAAGTTTAATTTCTTCCCCTCTGCCAAAAGACAAATTACTTTATGCATTCCCCATTTAATCCTATCCTCAACCTCATGGTCTTCTTAGAAAGAAAAAGGGTCAGAGAACCTGTCACTACCAATGCACATCGCTATCTGCCTATTGAGAACAAGGAATTTACGTTTTGTACTCCAGGGTGTGCTATTTACCTCTAAAAATGTATTTTACCAGCTATTTTCTTTTCATAGGTTTATTAAGGTATAATTTACATACTATAAAATTCACTCATTATAACACTTATGGTTTGATGATTTTTAGTAAATTTAAACATTTGTGCAATAATCACCACTATCTGGTTTGGGAACACTTCCAATACCTGAGAAATTTCCCTCAAGCTGGTTTGCAGTCAATCCTGGCTTCCACCATGAGTGCTAGGCATCACTGATCTATTTTCTGTGTCTATAGTTTTGCCTTTTCTAGAAACGTAATATCAATGAAATCATACAATATATACAATATATAGTTTTTTGTATCAGGCTTTTTTCACTTATCGTATTATTGAGGTTCAACCACAGTGTTGCACATATCAGGAACTAACTCCTTTTTATAGCTGGGTAGTATTCTATTACATGGATATTAGTACACTTTATTTATCTGTTCACTACTTGATGAACATTTGTATTGTTTCCAGTTATTTGCTATTATGAATAATGATGCTATGAACATTCATATACAAGTTTCTAAAGGGACTATGTTTTTAATTCTTCTGAATTTCCAAGTTATAGGGTAAGTGTATGCTTAACTTTTTGAGAAATTTCAAAACTGTTTCCTGAAGTAGTTATACCATCTTGCACTTCTACAAGCAGTGTAGGAGTTTCAGTTCCTCCATATCCTTGCCAACAGCTGGTATGGTCACTGATTGATTAATTAACTCTTGAGCCTGTACAACAGTATGTTACTATGGTTTAACTTGCATTGTTCCTAATGACTAATGATAGTGAACATCTTTTCACGTGCTTATTTGTTATTCATATATCTTCTTTCATGAAATGTCTTTTCAATTTTTCCCCCGTTTTTTTCCATTGGGTTGTTTGTATTATTTCTTATTACTGAGTTTTAAGAGTTCTTTATACATTCCAAATATAAGTCTTTTATCAGATAAATTATTTGAAAATCTTTTCTCTTCATCTATGTAAGTCTTTTCATTTTCTTAATGTTGTCTTTAAATTTTGATGAGGTCCAATTTATAATTATTTTTCTATCAAGGGTTGTGCTTTGTGTCATATCTACAAAATCTTTGACTAACCCCAAATCACAAAGATTTTCTCCTATGCTTACCTCTTATATTTCAGTTTATGATCCACTTTGAATTAATTGTACATGCTATGAGGTAAGGATCTAAGTTAATTTTTTACACATAGATATCCAATTATTCCAGCACCATTTGTTGAAAAGATTGTCTTTTTCCCACTGAATTGCCTTGGCACTTTTGCTGCAAATCAATCAACCATAAATATGATGTCTTATTTTTGGACTCTCTACTCTGTTCCATTATGCCAATGTTACCATCTTTTGATTACTAAAGATTTACAGTAAGTTTCAAAATTCTGTAGTGTAAATCCTCCAACTTTTGTACCCCTTGCCTCCCCACCCCCGCCAAATATTTTTGCTATTGTAGATCTTCTGTATTCCCATATAAATTTAAAGATAGGCTTGCCAATTCTAACAAAAAAGCCTACCAAAATTTTGATAGTGATTTCCCCAAATCCATAGATCTATTAGGAGAGAACTGCAGTCCTAACAATATGCAGTATATCTCTCCATTTGTTTAGATATTCCTTAATTTATCTCAGTAATGTTTTGTAGTTGTCTTCCTTTGGTTAACTCTGGGAGCTCTGAAATGACTGTTTTCAACAACTGTGTCCACTTTGAAACTTTTTTTTTCTTGAGCGGATTCATCAATCTCTTCATGTTAGCATAGCCAGAAGTCTACAAGCTATTTTGGAGAATGTTTTTTGCAGATGCAGTGTCTTCACTAATTCCTACAACACATCCTTTTCTGATCACCATTGCTTTTGACTTCCAATTAATCTGTGATTGGGGTTTCAGCTGGAGATTTGCAAGAAGAGGAGGAAATACAGATTTTTGCACTGTCATGTTACAGTGGTTAAAAGGAGTCTTAAATAGATGTGTTTAGTATTTGTCAGGAAAAGTTAATCTTTTCATTCTTACTGAATAAAAGCACAGGGCTCTGGAGCCAGACTACCTGTGTTCCAATCCCATCCTGCCACTCCCTAGTTTTGAGATTAGGAGAGTAGCTTAATCTCCCTTTGCCTCAATTTCCTTATCTGTAAAATGGTAGGAACAATAGGGTATACCTCACAGAGTTATTGTGAGAATTATATGGTTTATATAAAGTAACTCAGGAGAGGGCCTGCACAAAGTAAATTCTACCTAAGTATTACTTCATTTTGCATGTTTGGGAATGAGAAGGTTTTACTATTTGTAAATTGACATATCTGGCTTATGATAATTATAAGACTACATAGGAATATGGAAAAATGCTCATGTTTTAAATGAAACAGCAGATTAGAAAATAAAATGTATATATGACTGAAATTATGTAATAATACATATACAACCAAACCTGGAAAGGAACATATAAAAGTAAAATAGTTGTTTCGTGTTGATGAAATCATAGGTAACTTTTATGTTGAATATTTTCCATATTTTGTGTAATTTTGCTTTTATGTAAAATAATTATTTAAAAACAAGACACAAATGATAATATTTTCTTACTGGAAACCATTTACTTCCACTCCTTGGCATATATGGCTAATTTTACTTGCAATAAGTTACCTTTAATAGAAACTTTGAATACAGACTTCTGAAAATATCAACAAACTTTTTTCTACTTCCTTTTTAATTTTTATTTTTGAAGTTAAAAAATCTGACTATGAGAATCTATTAGTTATATAAGTTTCAAAATTAACATACTAATTGCTTTTTGGTTTCTATATCTGAAGTTCTGTTGAGAAGGAATTCTGTTCTCTTCAAGCAGGTTCCCAATGGAACAGTTGTTGTAGCAATGGCAAAGGTATTCTTTGGTTATCCCTCTTGGGGAAAATACCCAATTCAACCAAACCAAAAAATGAGTAAATGGAAAGAAACAGTGAAGACGTGCAGTTAGGTGGACTGACAGAGAAGTAAAGCTGAATAAAAGGAGCAAAAATAGAGAAGAGGTTCAAATAGAAGAAGACCCAGACCCTCCCCTATTTCTCCAGAAATAAACATTTCCTTGTTATCATTTGTCACTGAATACTTGCCAACCATATGATTTGCTCTCAAAGTTCTGTTCACATCCTTTACCACATCTTTCAATTTAGCAAGACAAGGTAATATTCTATTTTTTATAAAATTAGGAGATAGGCTTTTATTTTTATCCTTCAGATCTCATCAAAATCAAAAGAGTATTGTTTAAAAATTATTTCTAAAGATGTATTTCTGGTAAACTTGCCAGAACTTTATGGTTAATAATGAAATGAAACCAAGGGGTGAATACAAGATTTGATCTACATTCGATTTGATTATATCACAATTCAATTTTTCTTAAACTATAATACCATCTTTTACTAGGTAATTTGCTTATAAACTCTACATGAAGTGGCCTTCTAGAGTTTAATTATATTTCTTACCTCAAGGTAACTCTTAACAGAATCTTAAAATTCTGTCTGGTAGACAGAAATGATGTTTAATTTTGTAGTCATATTGTTTAAGCCCATTAAATAACAATTATGTGACCTATTTGGATAAAGTTTAAATACTGTTAGTTTTATTTTAGTGGAAATAACTAAGAGTTATACAATAATGTTCATACAGTATTCATAGTTTAAAAAATAATTTATACTACTTACTATTTGGCCACTTTCCACAGTGTTTGTGTGCATCTGCTTTGTAATTACAAAATAAACTAACAGAGTTCTTTCTCAAGTAGTTTGCAAGCAAACAAGCAAAGTCATTTTTAAATGCTTAGAAAACTGAATAATCATTGGGAAAATAGTGACAGAAATAAAAAGAAATATAGAACACAATGGAAAATTGAGATAGAATGAATGAAAATCTCTCTTTTATGACTATTTAGCCATTGTCTTTCAATGTGTTATTGAAATGACTATTAATTGAACATAATACTTTTACTGCAGGAAAATCCTTGAACTCATTACAAAGCACAATTATCCAAACCTTATTATTTAAAAGTAAGTAAAACTATTAAAACTGCTGATTAATATTAGGATTTTTACAGCTGTTAACAACTGGGACAAGAAATGCAGAATGATGTCAGTCCAAGAAATCTGAGATACTAAATGGAAAAAGATTCTTTTAAGTATTTAAAATTTTGTTCATAAATCTAGCTGTTTTAATCTAGGTTTAACCTATGGTTCAGCTCTTTATTCAAGCTGTAGAGTTTATAGGCAGAGTTGGTTTCTTTGGCTTCTTAACTACCAATGGTATTACTTCTAGCTATTATCAGTTCTCCATCATGAATATGACATCAGAACTGTCAAAATTTCTCTAGTTTGGCTTAATTGTTCCTGTTCTTGCCAAAGACAGGCCTTAACTTAGCCATGACAAAGTAAGTGATTAATAGTAAAAGAGAGATGGAAAGTGAAATAAAGAACAGGGGCTCAAAAAATAAATGGGACAAAGAATAAGACGAGGTAAGCCAAGTCCTCTCTCCAAGAAGACTCCTGTACAGATTGGTAAAATGAAAAATTGCCTGTACACAGAAGCAATCCTTGCGTTTAGGAGGAATATTAAATAAAAAAATGTACACCAAGTATAAAATTATATCTATAATTTCTATGATAGTGCTGAACATCTAGCATGTATCAATGAATATCAATGAGATTAAATCACTCACCTTATCAAGCTCACTTGTCAGTTTTTTATTTTCTTCCATTAATAACACTTTTTCTCGTTCATACTGTTGTTTGAACTCATTTTCAAATTCTTCCCTTTCACTTTGACTAATACAATGCAAAATATAAAAGGAAAGAAAGGAATTGAATTAAAGGTAAAATAATGGTATTCCAGATTGGCTATGTATCATATGCCTTATTCTGAAAAGCCACTTATATCTCAATTGCTCCAAATCCCAAACATTTCCCTTAAAATTAGGAAGTCACAATCATTTCCTTTTAATTAATAAATAGATCTGTCTGCTTAATAATATCTATTTTGTTCTTCATTTGAAAATCTGAGGAAGACATCCTGATTATGCTCACCTTATTCAGTTGTACATATGCTAGAAAGCGTGGGAAAATGAGGAAGCTAGGGAAAAAGGAGGGTATAGGGACCACAATACAATTGCTTACACTCAGCTCTAGATTGCATAGAAAATTCAACTTACATTTCCAACAGTTCTCTCAACACACTCAGCCCATCCTTCCATTACTCCTGCCTTCCTTCTTCCCTTCTTCCCTACGTACCTACCTATCTACACATACATACATACATACAATATTATAAAACTTATTTAAAACGATAGTTCTAACGGATAGAACTGATTCACCCTTAGGGGTAAACACAGTTCTAACGAACTTTTTAAAAACCTCCAAAGGGAGGAGTCTGGGAGGCGGCGCCGCAGGGGACAGAGGGACGGACGCGCTCAAAAGGCCAGCGCGGAGGCCTCGATACTGGCGCTGCCCCGCCCGCTGCTTTTGGCCGCCGGCTGCCTGGCCGCGCTCTGCGTGACTGGCGCGGCTCAGAACACCACGCTGGCCCCGAACGTGACTACACCCTCGGCTTTACCGACTACCACCAGGACAGCCCCGGTGCCGCCGCCGCCGCCGCTCCGCCGGGCAGCACTCCAGCACCAGAAATCTGTGAAAGCCGCAACAACGGGGTTTCCTGTTTTGATGCTAATGATGCTAACACTACCTGCTTTTGGATAAAATGCAAAGGTAAAGGCTACTGTTCAGATAATTCAACAGTTCGTGATTGCAAGGTGGTGAACAGCACAGAATTCTGTCCTGCGTCCACTGCCACACCATTGCCAACCAATTCTACAGCTAAAACCACAACTCTGCCTTCCTCTTCTACAGCTTCCACAACAGCTACTACATCAGGTACAACTGACACCACTTTAACTCCGACTTCACAACCTGCGCGGAAGTCTACCTTTGATGCAGCCAGTTTCATTGGAGGAATTGTCCTTGTCTTGGGTGTGCAGGCTGTAATTTTCTTTCTCTATAAACTCTGCAAATCTAAAGAACGAAACCACCACACTCTGTAAACAGACCCGCTAAATTAACAAGACCTGTTGTGTAACTCACTGAAACCAAAATATTATCTTTCAAGATGTCCCACATGGAAGACGTTATTCTAGGATCTTTAATTTTTAAGAGGATGCATATAGGAGCACTGCCCTTGAAGAAAAATCAGTTAAATCATTTTGCTCAACGGGAATATTTAAAATATTCTGCACGAATCCTTGTGGCTGTCTTCTTTTATTTTAAATGTCTGCTGCTGTGGGATTATGTCCTCTCTTCTTGACATGCCAAATGTAACTCTGTAAGTGATGGAAAACATTGTCCTGCGCAGACAAACCTCATGACCCTTTTGGCAACTTCAATGTAGTCATTTCAAATCCTGAAAGCTGCATTATTTTCATCCTAACTCAGGATGTAGTTTAGCGACCAGAATTGAGAAGAACGTGCCAAATGAGCATCAATCAGGTGGATTTTGGGCTATCATTTCAAAAGTGGAATAAATTTATAAATTTAGTATCCTTAGAGTAGAATTTAGTGCTTGATAAGTTATTTTTTCTACATTAGAAAACAGATGCCACACAGGGAATTACATTCCAGATTTAAAGAAATCAATGGAAAGGATACAAAACATTAAAGTGTAGCAGGTTATTGTTCATACTTGTAAAGCACCTTATATCATTGAGAAAATAAAAAACAGCGCCTTAAAAGACAAAAAGACAAAAAAAAAAAAAAAGAAACAACAACAAAAACCTCTTAAGGGAGAAAGGGGAATCAGTTTTTGAATACTGAGTTGAAGTGCAAATGAAGAGGCTTATCTCTACAGCAGTTTGACGGAGGATGTTAGTTAGCAGCAAATGAATTTCAATGTGAAGCAGTTCTGGGTAATTTTATGATTGCTTCCAAGTCAATAAACGACATAAGTAATGGCTGATTTTAAAAATGTAATCTTAAAAATCCCTTCCTCACTAAATTACTGAATATAAATTAAATTATAATTTAAATGATAACTTCTAGGAAAATAACCATCCTGTGTCCAAACAAATGTGTCCCTTTCCTTCTTATCTATAATCAAAATGTGAAATTTAGTTATGTTTAGGAATCTTTCTTGATTCAGAAGCAACTCCAAACAACAAACAATGAAAAAAATACAAACAATTACAAAGAAGCATCCTTTCAGAAAAATAAGTATATGAATAAATTGAGTAAAATTTCTATATACAACCATTTTTGTTTTTTCCTATTAGCATTAAACAAAACTTAAGTCTCTCTCATACTGAAACGAAATAAACAAACTCTCCCCTAAACTCTACGTCACACTTCATTTTCCACTTTCCTTGTCTTCCCGTTCACTGGCAACCACCTTGAAATCTTGAGAGTTTGTCGTATCCACTTCCTCACTGCCTAAATTTTCCTCCCTGTGCCAAAATCTGACTTCTGCTGCCACCACCTCAAAAAAACTGTTGTCCCAAAACTCATTATTGTCCCAACTGTTATTATATCCAATCTACTGGCTACCTTTGACAGTGTTGTCCATTCCCTCCCTCTTGAAATGTTGTCCTCCCTTGGCTTCAGTGATACCCACTTTCTTGATTTTCAGCCTACATTTAGACTTTTCAGCTGTCTTTGTGAGCCCCCCACCCCCTCTTTCCTCCGCGTATATGCCAATGCTCCCAGGTATTCTGTCACAGGTGCTCAACTTTTTTTTTTTTTACACATTTTCCCTGAGCTATCTCATCCATTATACCACCTATTTCAATTATCATCCATTATGCTGACAAACTCTGAATCTACATCTGAAGCTTTTCTGGGCTACAAACTGCTGACTTGATATCTCCCCAAAGTTGTCTCCCAAGCACCTCAAATTCAACATGCCCGACCCTAACAACAAAAAAACAAGTTCCCAACACCCCACGTACCTTTCCCTGTGATCATACACTCTACTTATTCTTCTCTGACTACAGGAGAAAAACGTAGCTAAGGTTGCTCTTTGCTTATGCGTCTGCTCAGGTACACTTTTCTCCTCTCCGTCCTGAATCATCTACTGGTACTTTCTATCAGATTACAAGCATGGTGTTATTTTTGAGATAAATTTCTCCTCCAGTTATTACCTCGTTGCTTTTATTATCTGCTTGCTCTTACAATTGCTCTCCTTCAAGTCTTTGGATCCATTATGGGGTTTCTGCCCACTGCTGTTCCGCTGAAATTGTTCTTATCAAAGTCACCAATGACATTCATATTGTTAAACTCAACTATCAATTATATGGTCCTCATCTTATTTGATTTAGACCTCATCTACTTTAACATGTAGACAGATTTGATATGTATTCATCATAACACCAAATTTGGACACCAAATTTGCACACCAAATTTGCACACCAAATTTGCCTGGTCATCTTCCTATCATTCTTACCGCTCTTTCTCTCTCCACTCTGCTGTTTCTTCCTCATTTCCAAACTTCTAAAGATTGGAGTGCTCCAGGTTGCAGTCCTAGGACTTCTTTTCCATCTATATTCATTCACTAAGTGATCTCATATAGTCTCACCCCTTTAAATATCACGTGAATGATAAATACTCCCAGGATTTTATCTCTAGCCCTGAAATCCAGACTAGTCTGTATGATGACCTACTTGACATTTCCACCTGGATGCCTAAAAAGCACCTCAAACATAATTTGTTTAAAATGAGCTCCTGATATTCCCATCCCCAAAATGCTTCTTCTGCAGTTTTCCTCTCTAAATGGTAACTATATTCTCCTAATTGCTAAGGCCCAAAACTGTAGCATCATCCTTGATTTTTCCTCTTTCTTTCTTACCCCATATCTAGTCTATCAGCAAATATCATTATTTTTACCTTTTAAAGAAACTGGAATTCGAACATTTTTCACAGCCAATTCTGCCACCACCCTAGGCCCAATCCACCATTATCTTTTGCCTGGATGATTGCAACAGCCTTCTAAATGGTTTCACTGCTTTTTCTCTTATCTAGTTCAGACTTTTCTTAATCTAGTAGTCAGAATAATCCTGTTAAAATACAAGTCAGTATTTGTCCGTTTTCCACTCAAAATCCTGCAATGCTTCCCTGCCATGGTTTTACTGAGAGTAAAAAATTGTAAGTCACCGAACATGACTTACAAAGCCTTACATGATCTGGCCCCCATTACCTCTCATACGTACCTCTCACTATTCTCTCCCCTTAAATCTGCTTCATCCACATTGGCCTCTTTTTTAGTATTATTATTTTAATAGACTTTATTTTTTAGAAAGGTTTTAGGTTCATAGCAATACTGAGAGGAAAATACAGAGATTGCCCATATACTCAAGTGGTGCGTTTGTTACTACTGATGAACCTACATTTGACACATCATTATCACTAAAATGTCACAATTTACATTAGGTTGTATAATGACATATATCCCCTATTACAGTTTCATACAGAGTAGTTTCACTGCCCTAGAAATCCTCTGTACCCTGCCTATTCATCCCGTCCTCCTCCCAATCCTTGCAACCACTGATCTTTTCACTATCTCCATAGTTTTGTCTTCCCATTATTTATTTATTTTTTAAAACATTCTGGTCTATGGAGGATGTGTTTTTGTTTTTTTTTTTTAATTTTATTTATTTATTTATTTATGGCTGTGTTGGGTCTTTGTTTCTGTGCGAGGGCTTTCTCTAGTTGTGGCAAGCGGGGGCCACTCTTCATCGCGATGCACGGGCCTCTCACTATCGCGGCCTCTCTTGTTGCGGAGCACAGGCTCCAGATGCGCAGGCTCAGTAATTGTGGCTCACGGGCCCAGCTGCTCAGCGGCATGTGGGATCTTCCCAGACCAGGGCCCGAACCCGTGTCTCCTGCATTGGCAGGCAAATTCTCAACCACTGCACCACCAGGGAAGCCCCCATTATTTTTTTTAACAGACTTCTTGTTCCTCATGTAAAATGTTCTTCTCATACGTCTGTATAGGTATCGCCCCCACTTTCTTCAGTCCTTACTGAGAAATCACCTTCTCAGTATAATTTTCCCTGGTTATTTCATTCATATATATGTGTATATATAAAATTTAATTTTCCCCCTTAATGCTTCATAGACCCCATCCACTGCCTTATTTTTTGTTCTTAGAATTTATCGTTACCTATATATTACCTATCCTATATCATTACCTATATATTCTGTATTTTACTTATTTCATTTACATTTTGCTTATAGTCTTTCACCATAATTAAAGGAAAGCTCCATAAGGAGAGAGAATTTTTATCTGTTCACTGTTATGCCTCCAGGGCCTACAGCAGTGCTTTCACATAGCAGGTTCTAAAAAATTTTGCTGAACGAACAGACCAAACTGAATTAAACTTAGGCTTCCAATATAAGTTGAGAATGACAATAACATACATTCAGTTACCTAAAGCCTAGAAACTTGAGTATCACTGATAATTTCTCCTGCTTCTAATTTCTCATATCTGGTTATCATGTCATCCAGGTTCTGTCTTCTTGGTAGACCTTCTGAATCCATAAACTTCTCTCCATCTTCACTATCGTATCTAAGGTCCAGCCACCTCATCTCTCATGGCTAGATTACTATCTGCAGTCTGCTCCTTCCAATCCATTCTCTAAACAGTAGCAAGAGTGGTCTTTCAAAAATATAAATATTGATATAATCATGTAATTTTCCTTCAGTGGTCTTACGACTATTTTCCTTTCTAGTCTCATTTCTCACCACTCATCTTTCTTTTTATGCTTCCACCATAGTGAACAGCTTTCATTTTCTGAATGTGCCATGCTACCATTTTCCTCTAGATCTTGGCAAATTCTGCTAACCTTTGCCTGGACACTCTTCCACAGCTATATATTTCGTATATCTTTGGTCTTAACTCAGAAATAATTTTGCCCAAAAAACCTAGACACACCAAAGTTATCTTTTGTGCCTCTTCTACGGGTGTTCCTATACTTATCCCATTTGCTTTCCTATGATGCTGTAATATAATTTTCTGTTTACCAATCTTGACTTTGGTCTTCTTGAGAACTGGAATATGTTTATTGCCATATATCTCCAGTCCTTGACACCGAACAGGTATTCAATAAATAATTATTAGAGGAGTAAATAACTTGATTCTTACCTCTCTCTCCTGTTTTTTTCCAATTTGTCTTTCAAAATCATAATTTCTTTGTTGAGAGCAAGTTGCTGGCCTTCTGAATCATGTAGTTCTTTCTTCAGATTTTTAATTTCATTTGCATGTATTCCTTCTCTCTTGGACAATTCTTCTTCATAAAAGATACTTTTCTTTTCCAAATCAGTCTTTAGTTTGGTTATTTCTTGCTGATGTTCTATGCTGCATACTCCT
Organism: Balaenoptera physalus; assembly: GCF_965194825.1. Taxonomy (NCBI): domain Eukaryota; kingdom Metazoa; phylum Chordata; class Mammalia; order Artiodactyla; family Balaenopteridae; genus Balaenoptera; species Balaenoptera physalus. The sequence continues at coordinate 25,481,280 of NC_138882.1, forward strand.
GGTGAGTAACTAATTTGTTTTTGCTATAGAAGTAATAATAAAAGATTAGTTAATCTGTAAGAATAATAAAATATTAACTAATAACTCTTTCTACAATATAAAGAACTGTTCATATAACTGAATATTATTTTTGTATATTATTACATAAAAATAATACTTTCTTTATTCAGGCTATTAACCTTTTTTGCCTGCCATATGTTGCCAATATTTTTCTTTTTTTTTTTTTTTGCCAATATTTTTCTAAGTGTGTATTCCTTTATTGCTGTATTTTACAGTCTTCTTCACACCAAGATTAAATATTTATCTGTATTTTCTGCTGGCACTTATATAATTATTTGTTTTACATTTAAATATCTAATTTATATATAATATTGTTGGTGTATGGAGTGAAGGAAAAATCTAACTGCATCCTATTTCTGATGTGGAACTAATAAAAGGTTATAAATACATTTGCATCTTTAAAAGATTAACTTGGGGGAGGAGTGGTAGAGCTAGAATGCACAAAAAGAAAAGGGAGAAAGAAGGCTTCTGCAGTAGTCCGGGGAGAAATGACAAAGGTCTAATCTAACATCTTTGTACCTATTCTAGAAAAAAATGATACATCTCTTCACATTTAGGTAGGGCTTTAAGAAGGGGAAATTTGGTTGAAAGACATCTTTTTAGAAATGAGGTTGAAATATACTCTTGGTATCAGTGAGAAAGGAAAATGTAATGTCCAAAGGTTCTTCCAGGTAGTAGCTAAGGTAAACAGAAGCATACAGAGGTTTTGACTATAAGATTTCCTGAGTAACTTTTCTATTACTTTGTTACATGCTATTTTCCCAGGTGATCCACAATAAAACTTTTAAAACTCAAAGAACCTATAAGCTTATGTTTAGTGACAACAAGGAATCAAGATCTGGAGGACACTGTATCCTTTTTTGAAGTCAGTATTAAGGGCAGGAAAACTGGTAACAGTCCTTGATTTAAAGTCCAAAGAAAACTATGCTAGCTTTTCACATTTGAGGTCTATAATTTAAAAAAAAAAAAAAAAAAATAGGCATCAACGTGGGCCTGAGAAATGTTTCTGGGATAGTCACTGTAATGTTAACCATTTACTCAAAACTGCTTATGAAGTGCCTACCATAAGCAGGACCCAGATTTTCCAGTGGTTTCTGAGTCAGCCTGACATGCAAAGCTCGGCGGAAACTGGGAAGAGCCATGTCAAGTCGTGTTGTTGCTCTTATGCAACTCCATGAAAATGGTGCCTAAATCAACATCTGCAGCACTAACCACTTACCATACTATTCTTCATTTTTCTAATCACCTAAAGCACACTTTTAGTTTGCTGTTCACTTTAGTATAGTTTGTCTGTTGGGATAGCAGTAGATGTACTAGAAGTTTCAAGCAAAAATTACCTTGAAATCAAAACCTCACAAAGATACCACCAAAAAAAGTTATAGACTCATGTCACTAATTGAGAAGAACGTAAAAAAGCCAAATAAAATGCTGAGAAACAAAATTAAACCATAGGTAAAAAAGAACAATCTACTGCAAAACAATAAGTTTTATTACAGGTATTGAAGGTAATTTAATATTAGCAAACATTAATAACTGTGCAAAAATTAAATTAACTCCATGTGATAATCTCTGTAAGTACCCCTGCCCAAAAGTGTTTGATAAAATCTAATACCAATTCCAAAATACTACCCCAAGTCCCACAAAAAAAAAAAAGAGTTCAGTAATTCTCTTAAGAAATAACCTCTTTCAAGCTATCAGACAAAATAATACTTTCTAGTGAAACACCAGATACATCCAGGAATAATAACAACAAAAAGGATGTCTTCCATTATCTCTCTTATTTAATATTAGATTTTAGATATTCTAAGTAACATGTGACATAGTTACAAAACATGAATAGGTGAAAATCATGATCATTTCCACTTAATAAACTGTTCACTCAGAAAATGCAAATAAATCCACTGAAAAGTGTTGGAATTGATAAAGCTGAGTAAAACAACTGCATATTAGATAAATATAAATCAAACAGTACTTCTAGACAGTAGAATAAGCAATAATAGTAAACATTTTCATTGTTAATAATAAAAAATTTTCATTTGTTTTTAATAGATCCAACAAAAATCACCAGCAACTAATACACACACAAGTAATAACAACAGTGAATAATTTGTTTGAATTATATGAAAAAACTACAAGTCTCTATAAAAGATTTAAAGAAGACAATATAGAAAAATACCAAGTACTTGAAAGGGAAGATTGAATGTACATATATTCAATGTTTCTTAAATTATCTTCCCTGTAAATTTAATTTAAAAATTTTAAATGTGGGAGGTAATACTGGGTGAGAGATGGAGACAAATGTTCTAGCACACAGGCAAAAATAAACTGGTAAAAATACCAAAGAAAATCCTGAAAAAGCACAAAGAGTAAAGAAGGAGAGAGGGTAATGTTCTTTTCAGATGTTAACACGTACTATAAATTTTTTTTTAATTAAAAAAAAATTTTTTTTTGTCTGCATCGGGTCTTTGTTGCTGCACGCGGGCTTTCTCTAGTTGCAGGGAGTGGGGTCTACTCTTCATTGCAGTGCTCAGGCTTCTCATTATGGTGGCTTCTCTTGTTGCAGAGCACAGGCTCTAGGCGCGTGGGCTTCAGCAGTTGCAGCACACAGCCTCAGCAGTTGCAGCACGTGGGCCCTAGAGTACGTGGGCTTCAGTAGTTGTGGCGCGTGGGCTCAGTAGTCGTGGCGCACGGGCTTAGTTGCTCCGTGGCATGTGTGATCTTCCCAGACCAAGGATCAAACCCGTGTCCCCTGCAGTGGCAGGTGGACTTTTTTTCTTTTATAAATTTATTTATTTTTATTTATTTATTTTTGGCTGCCTTGGGTCTTCGTTGCTGCATGCGGGCTTTCTCTAGTTGCAGCGAGCAGGGGTTACTCTTTGTTGTGGTGCACGTGCTTCTCATTGCAGTGGCTTCTCTTGTTGTGGAGCACAGGCTCTAGGCACACGGGCTTCACTAGTTGTGGCACGTGAGCTCGGTAGTTATGGCTCATGAGCTCTAGAGCGCAGGCTCAGTAGTTGTGGTGCACAGGCTTAGTTGCTCCACGGCATGTGGGATCTTCCCGGACCAGGGATCAAACCCGTGTTCCCTGTGCTGGCAGGTGGATTCTTAACCACTGCGCCACCAGGGAAGTCCCTACTATAAATCTTTAATAAAGTATCAGTGTAATAGATCTCCACCCCAAAATAATTTAATTCGATATGTGAGATACTGTCAATCACTGAGGAAAGCAGTGATTAATTAATGGAATTGAAACCACAAGCTAGCAATTAAAGAAAAGAATGATTCTCACATCATACCATTTAGCAAAACAAACTCCAAATAGATTAGAACTAAATATCTTTAAACCCAATAGAATCATCCAGGAAAAAGCAGAATTACATATTTAGCAAACTCTGAAAAAAGAAGGACAAGCCAAGCTTCGAAGCAATAGAAGAACTATTGAGGAAAATAAAAACAAATCATCTATAATTTGAAAAAGAAACAAGACCAAAATTAAAGGGCAAATGATAAATTGGTAAAACAGTTGCAGAGAAGATAAACAGTACAATTTTTACTATGCAAAGACTTTATAAGAATTGATAAGAAAAACATGAAGACTACAAAATTAAATGGGCAAATGACTTAAAGAGATAATTCACAAAGAGAAAATATGATTAATAAATGATCTACTAAGAAAGCAAGAAATGCCTCTCATACTTGCAAAAATTTGTGGCATGTATCAAGGGCCTTAAAAATGATCTGACCACTTCATTTCCAGGTATCTGTTCTAAAAGAAGTGCATAAAAGGGTCCATGGTAATTATTATACTGCAAAAGTGAAAAATAAATACAGTCAGCTTGGGGGGATTGGTTCCAGGTCTGTCCACCCTCCATTACCAAAATCTACAGTCGCTCAAGTCCCATATATAAAATGGAGTAGTATTTGCATATAACGTACTCTCAAATACTTTAAATCACCTACAAATGCTATGTATAAGCTGCCAGGGCATGGCAAGTTCGCATTTTGCCTTCTGGAATTTTCTCCCCCACACCACCCCAAACAATGGGCTCTCTGTATCTACAGACATGGAAACTGCGGATATTAAGGGCCAAGTGTATTTAACAGTAGGAAACTGGCTAAGTGGATATTCTTCTATAATCATTAAAATTATGTTTGTGACAATCACATAATAATGAAACAGAAAAAGCTTATATCACACTCTCAAGTGAAACATAAGGGTTAAGGGTTGACTTGTGTCCCTCCAAAATTCATATGTTGAAGCACTAAACACCAGTACCTCAGAATGTGACCATATTTAGAACTAGGGCTTTAAATACTGCATGATCTGACTTATGTGTGGAATCTAAAAAAGTCAAACTCTTAGAAGCAGAGAGTAGAACAGTGGTTGCGAAGGGCTGAGGGGGTAGGGGAAATGGGGAAATGTTGGTCAAAAGGCACAAATTTCAGATATGTAGGATAAATAAATTCTAGAGATCTAATGTGAAGCAGGATAACTACAGTTAACAATACTGTACTGCATACTGGAAATTTGCTAAGAGAGTGGATCTTAAGTATTCTTAGCCAAAAAAAAAAGGAAGGAAGGAAGGGAGAGAGGTAGGGAGGGAGATGGGGAAGGTAGAAGGAAGGAGGTAACTGAGGTGATAGACACGTTAATTAGCTTGATTGTGGTAAACACTTCACGATGTATACATATATCTAAATATCAGGTTTTACATCTTAAATACATACAATTTTAAATTGTCATTTGTACTTCAAAAAGCCTGAAAAAAATGAAAATAAAAATAGGGTCTTCACAGAGGTAATCAACTTAAAATGAGGTCATCAGTGTAGGCCCTAATCCAATATGACTGTATCCTTATAAATAGAAGAAATTTAGACACAGAATCACGCACACATTGAGAACATCATATGAAGATTAAAGTAGAAATCAGGGTGATACATCTACAAACCAAGGAACGCTAAACACTGCCAGCAAACCATCAGAAGCCAACTCTGCAAACACCTTGATTTCAGATTTCTACTGCCATAATTGAGACAATAAATTCCTGTTTTTTAAGCCACCCAGTTTGTGGGTATTTGTAACAACTGCCCTAGCAAACTAATACAATGGGGTAAAAAAACTCCTGTGGTATATGATCACAACAATTGGAAAGTACTTTTTTTTAAAAAACAGCCTTTCTCAAGTAAAGTCAATAGGGGAGAGGGGAGGTATATCTAACAGGGAGGAGAGGGCCCAGTGGAAGGAAGCACCATAGAAGGAAAGATACCCACAGGAAGTTATATCTAAATTGAGACCTACGTAGAATATTGCTGGCAACATGTACAAAAGTCTATATACTAGAGAAAACCTGATGTATGAGCAGGAAAACCCAAATAGTAAGTTAAAATCTCGAACAGCAAGGACCTCATAAGGTAAAAGCTATGTTACAAAGTTTGAGCCTCTTCTGAAAAGCAAAGTGGTATCATGAAAGGATTTTAAGCACAAAACTAAAAGACTTTAAAACTACTATTCTGACTACAATATGAAGAACAAATTTTTTTCAGCTAGGGGGAAAAAAAACCCAGGAAAACCAGACAGAACATTACATATTTATCCAGACAAGAAATGATAGCTGTATTAATGTTTAAAAAACAAAATATTAACCAAAAAAACAGCTTTACTAAGATATAATTCACATACCATACTATTGACCCATTTAAAGTGAACAATTCAGTAGTTTTTGGTATACTACATTAATTATTTTAAAGTGGTAAAACATATATAACAAAAAATTGCCATTTTAACCATTTTAAATGTACAATTCAGTGGTATTACATTCACAATGTTGTGCAACCATCAACACTGTAATTTCTAAAACTTTTTCATCTTCTCAAAGAGAATTCTGTAACCATTAAGGAATAAACACCCCATTACCCCCTCTACCCTGCCCCTGGTAATCTCTATTCCACTTTCTATCTCAATGAATCTGCCTATTCTAGATATTTCATGTAAGTAGAATCATATAATATTTGTCCCCTTTTGTCTAGCTTCTTTCACTTAGCATAATGTTCTCAATATTCATCCACGTTGCAGGATGTATCAGAACTTCACCCCATTTATGGTTGAATAATATTCCATTATATGTACTTGCCACATTTTGTTTATCTGTTGATGAACACTTGGGTTGTTTATACCTTTTTGGCCATTTTACTAATGTTTTAATGAACACTGGTGTACAAGAGTCTGTTTGAAGTCCCTGCTTACAATTCTTTTGGGTATATAACTAGGAGTTGAATTACTCGGTCATATGGTAATTCTACGTTTACTTTTATTGAGGAATCACCAATTGTTTTCATATTCCTATGAGCACTTATTTTGTTTTTGTTTTTAATTTTAGCCATCTTAGTAGGTATGAAGTGGTATCTTGTGGTTTTAACTTCATTTCCCTAATAATTAATGATGCTGAACATCTTTTCATGTGCTTATTGGCTACTAATATATCTTCTTTGGAGAAATGTGTATGCAAGTTATTGCCCATTTTTTGATTGGGCAGTTTATCTTTTCTGTTAAGTTGTAGGAGTTCGTTATAAATTCTGGATATCAAACCCTTATCAGATATTTGATTTACAAATGATTTCTTCCATTCTTTAGGTTATCTTTTCATTTTCTTAAAAATGTCCTTTGATTCAATACAAATAAGTTTTTATTAAGATGAAGTCTAATTTATCCATTTTTTGTTTTGTTGCTTATGCTTTCTGTGACCTAAGAATCTACTTCCAAACCCAAGGTCATGAAGATTTACCCCAATGTTTTCTTCTAAGAGTTTTATGGTTGTAGCTCTTACACGTAAGTTGTTGATCCATTTTGAGTTAATTTTTAAATATGGTGTAAGGTAGGGGTCCAAATTCATTTGTTTGCATGCAGAAATCCAGCTGTCTGGCACATGAGTTGAAGGAACTATTCTTTCCATACTGAACAGATTAGTACTTATGTGTACCTATGTCAAAAATCAATTGTGGCTATAGATACATTAGTTTATTTCTGGACTCTTAATTCTATCCCAGTGGTCTATATTCTTATGCCAGTGTCATATTCTTTTTATTACTGTGATTTTGTAATAAATTTTGAAATTGGGAAGTGTGGGTCTTCTAACTTTGGCCTTCTTTTTCAAGCTTTTTGGCTATTTGGGGCAATTCCACATGAATTTGAGGCTCATATTTTCCATTTCTGCAAAAGGGGCTGTTGATAATAGGGATCAAATTGAACCTGTACATCACTTTTGGTAAAACTACATCTGAACAATACTAAGTCTTCCTATTCATAAACATGGGATATCTTTTCTTTATTTTAGGTAACCTTTAATTTCTTTCAGCAATGTTTTATAATTTTCAGTGCACAACATTCTTGGTTAATTTTATTCCAAGGCATTCTTTTAGATGCTATTGTAACTATAATTGCTTTCTTAATTTCATTGTGGATTGTTCATTGCTGACATAAGGAACACAACTAATTACTATATGTTGATCGTGCAACCCTGCGGTTGTTTGTTTTCTTATTGAGTTTTAAGAATTCTTTGAATATTTGGATAACAGTTTTGTATCAGATATGTCTGCATTTTCCTGCAGTCTGTGCCTCGTCTTTTCATTCTTGGCCGTGACTTTCATAGTCCAGAAAATTTCAATTTCAGTGAGATCTAGCATAGTAATTCTTTATTTCATGGATTGTGCCTTTGGTGCTGAAAGTAAAAAGTCATCACCATACCAAAGATTATCTAGGTTTCTCCTACGTTATCGTCTAGGAGTGTTAATAGTTTTGTGTTTTACATCTAGGTCTGTGATCCATTTTGAGTTAATTTTTGTGAAGGGTGTAAGTTCTGTGTCTAGATTCAATTTTCTTTTTTTTTTTTTTTGCATTGATGTCTAGTTCTTCTAACACTATTTGTTAAAAAGTACATCTTTGCTCCATTGTATTGCCTTTGCTTTCTTGTCAAAGATGATTTATCTGTATAGTCTCTTGCCAATACCATACTGTCTTGATTGTTGCAGTTTTATATAAGTCTTGAAGTCAGTATTCCAGCTATGTTTTTTTCCTTCACTGTTGTGTTGGCTATTCGGGTCTTTGCCTCTCCATATAAACTTTAGGCTTAGTTTGTTGATACCCACAAAAGAAGTGGCTGCAATTCTGACTTGTACTGCATTAAATCTGTAGTTGAAGATGGGAAGAACTGACATCTTATAAGATACCTAATACGGAGTCTTCCTATCCATGAACATGGAATGTCTCTCCATATACTTAGTTCTTCTTTGATTTCTTTCATCAGAGTTTTATAGTTTCCCCCATACAGATCTTATGCATATTTTGGTATATTTATACTTCAATATGTCATTTTTGTGGGTGCTAATGTTAATAGTACTGAGTTTTAAATTTCAAATTCCACTTATTCATGGTTGGTATGACTGACCATACCAACCAAAGTGACTGACTTTTGTGTATTAATCTTGTACCTGCAACCTTGCTATAAATGCCTTACTAGTTCCAGGAGTTTTTTTGTTAATTTTTTTGATTCTCTACATAGACAATCATATCATCTGCTAACCAAGACAGTTTTATGTCATCTTTCCCAATCTGTATACTTCTTTTTTGTTTTCTTGTCTTATTGCATTAGCTAAGACATACAGCATGATGTTGAAAGGCAGTAGTGAGAGGAAAAATCCTTGCTTTGTTCTTGATCTGAATGAAAAAGCTTCAAGATTCTCGCCATTAAGTATGATGTTACTTTAGGTTTTTTGATAGGTATTCTTTATCAAGTTGAGGAAGTTCCCCTCTATTCCTAGTTTACTGAGTTTTTATCATGAATGAGTATTAGTTTGTCAGATGCTTTTTCTGTATCTACTGATACAATCATGTGCTTTTTATCACATCAGTGATGCATTACATTAATTGACTTCCAAATGCTGAACCAGCCTTGTGTACATGGGATGAAATCCCATTTGGTTGTGGTGTATAATTCTTTTTATATATTGTTGGATTCAATTTGTTAATATTTTTTGAGGACTTTTGCACCTATGTCTATGCGGCTTTCTACATTGGTCTGTAGCATTCTTATCTTGTAAAGTCTTTGTCTGGTTTTGGTATTAGCATAATTCTTGCATCATAGAATGAGTTAAGAAGTATTTCCTCTATTTCTATCTTCTGAAAGCAACTGTAGAGAATTGTCATGATTTCTTCCTTAAATGTCTGGTAGAATTCACCAGTGAATACATCTGGGCCTGGTGCTTTCTGTTCTGGAAGATTATTAATTATTGATTCAATTTCTTTAACAGACAGAGCCATTTCAGATTATTTATTTCTCCTTGGTTAGTTATGGGAGCTGTGTCTTTGAAGGAATTGGTCCATTTCATCTAGGTTATCAAATTTGTAGGCAAAGAATTAATTGTTCATAGTATTCCTTTATTAGCCTTCTCATGTACATGGGTTGCATACTGATGTCCTGTCTTTCATTTCTGATATTAGTAGCGTCCTGTCTCTCTTTTCTTTTTTTCTTTGTATTTGTGTTTTATTTTACAATCAAAGGTTTAAAGATATAGCAGAGAGTACAGGAGGCAAAACACAGATTAAGCATACTCTGTGCAAAAATATTTACCACAGAAAAGAGAAGAAAAATTTTAAAAGAATTATAGTGTGAAGGTAATTATAAATATATGAAATAATATAAACTATATTGATAGGTAACTCCCCTTCTTTTCAAGTTTCCAAGGGAATTATTAAATTTATATAAGGTATTCAAACTTGTAAGTTTGAAAATCTGTTTGAAAGACATTTTTACTGGAAAAATATAAGTGACCAAATTGTCTCAAATTAACAATAAAATAAAGCACTGAGAAGCTACTATATAGTAACAAAGAATGTGTTACAAGAGAATTTTTTCAGATTTCAAGGAAGAGTTTATTTCTATGAGCACAGAGGAAAAAAGAAAGCTTTACTCTACTTTATATAAAATTAAGATAAGCCTGAAACAAAACCTGATCAAAACACCAAATAATAAAACCAGACTCATCTCAATATATTGATACATTTAACAGTAAAAATTGTTAATAAAAAGTTAACATTTGAAATCCACTGCTGTACTGAAATTCAGTTATTTATATGAGCAACTGATTACCAGAATGTAAGAACAGTTTCATACTAGAAAACTTGTGAATATGATTTCTTTCAAAAATAGATAAAGGGACCCCTTTTTTTCTTAATTAGCCTGGATAGAGGCTTACCGATTTCATTGATCTTTTTAAAGAATAAGCTTTGGTTTCAATGATTTTTCTCTACTGGTTTCCTGTTTTCAATTTGATGGATTTCTGCTCTAATTTTTATTATTTTTCTTCTGTTTACTTTAGATTTAATTTGCTCTTCTCTTTCTAGTATTCTGAGGTGGAAGCTAAAACAATTAATCTTAGATCTTTCTTCTTTTCTAATATATGCATTCAATGCCACAAGTTTCCCTCTAAGCACTGCTTTCACTGTATCTGACAAATTTTGACAATTTGTGTTTTCATTTAGTTCAAAATATTTTTAAGTTTCTCATGAGACATTTTCTTTGGCTCATGTGTTTTTTATAAGGGTGGTGCCTTAATTCCAAGTATTTTGGAATTTCCAGCTATCTTTTTGTTACTGACATCTAGTCTAATTCCACTGTGGTCTGAGAGCAGACAATGTATGATTCCTGTTCTTTTAAATTTGTTAAGGATTTCTTAAGGTTTGTTTTATGGCCCAGAATGTGGTCTATCTTGGTGGATGTTCCATGTAAGCTTGAGAAGAATGTGTATTCTGCTGTTGTTGGGTGAAGCAGTATATAGATGTCCTTACATCCATTTGATTGATGATGGATGTTGAGTTCAACTATGTCCTTACTAATTTTTTTGCCTGCTGGATCTGTCCATTTCTGATAAAGGGGTGCTGAAGTTCCCAACTATGACAGTGAATTCATCTCTTTTTCTCTGCACTTCTGTCAGTTTTTGCCTCATGCATTTTGATGCTATGTTGTTACACGCATACACATTAAGTATGCTACATCTTCTTGGTGAACAGCAATGCCCTTCTTTATTTCCAAAAACTTTCCTTATTCCAAATTCCACCCTGTCTGAAATTAATATAGCTACTTCTACTTTCTTTTGATTAGTGTTATCATGGGATATCTTTCTCCATCCACTTACAGGCATACCTTGGGTTCAGTTCCAGACTACTGCAAAAAGGCGAATATTGCAATAAGGTGCGTCACATGAATTTTTTGATTTCCCAGTGCATATAAAAGTTGTATTCACACTATACTCTAGTTTATTAACTGTGCAATAGCGTTATGTCTAAAAAAATGTACACACCTTAATTTTAAAAATACTTTATTGCTAAAAATGCTAACCATCATCTGAGCCTTTAGCGAGTTGCAATCTTCTTGCAATTGTAACATCAAAGATCAATAATCACAGATCACCACAACAAATATAATAATGAAGAAATTTGAAATACTGTGAGAATTACCAAAATGTGACATAAAATCATGAAGTGAAAAAACGCTATTGGATAAATGGTGCTGACAGACTTGCTTGATGCAGGTTGCCACAAACCTTCAATTTGTAATATCTGCAAAGTACAATACAGCAAAGCACAATAAAACAAGGTATGCCTGTACTCTTAATCTAGACACTTGGCGTCTATATCCACAAATTCTGCATCCATGGATATGGAGGGCTGACTGTACTACACCATTTTATATAAGGGAATTGAGCATGTGCAGATTTTGGTATCCATGGGGTGCGGAGAGGGCATGGAACCAACGCCCCATGGATACTGAGGAACAACTATATGTGCCTCTACACCTAAAGTGGGCTTTTTAGACAACATATAGTTAGATACTGTTTTTTGATCCAATCTGACATAATCTGTTTTGTAATTGGTATACTTAAGACCATTGACATCCTAAATGATTGTTGATGTTTTTTGATTAATATCTATTATATTTGCTACTGCTTTCTATTTATTGCTCCTTTCTTTGTATCTATTTTTGTCTTCCATACCTTTTCTGTCTTTTGCGGGGTTTTTTTCCCCTTGTTTTTGGCCACGCCGTGCGGCATGCGGGATCTCAGTCCCTGACCAGGGATTGAACCCATGCCCCCTGCATTTGAAGCACAGAATCTCAACCACAGAACTGCCAGGGAAGTCCCTGTCTTTTGTGGTTTTAATTAAGCATTTTATATGATCCAATTTTCTCCCCATTCTGAGCATATCCGTTGAACTCCTTTTTTAAGTGGCCATTCTACAGTTTGCCATACCCATTTATAACCAATCCAAGTCCAGTTTCAAATAACATTCTACCACTTCATGAATAGTGCAAGTACCATAAAATGAAATAATCCTAATTCCTGCCTCCTATCCCTTGTATAATTGCTGTCATTCATTTCAGTTATACATAAGCATACATAAGCATATTTATATATACACGTAATCAGACATAAGCATATATATAAGTATAATTGAATACATTGTTGCTATTATGTTGAACATTTCATCTATTAGATTAAGAATAAGAAAAATAATAGCTTTTATTTATTTTACCTTCATGTATTCCTTCTCTGATGCTCTTTCTTTCTTTATGTAGATCTGAGTTTCTGACCTATATCATTTTCCTTCTCTCTGGAGAACTTCTTTTAACATTTCTTGCATGGCAGGTTTACTGGCAACAAATTCCCTCAAATCTTTGTCTCAGAAAGTCTTTATTTCTCCTTCACTTTTGAAAGATAATTTCTCAAAGTACAAAATTCTAGGTGGGTAGGTTTTTTTTCTCAACACTTTAAATATTTCACTCCACTCTCTTCTTGTTTGCATGGGTCTGAGGAAAAGTCAAATGTAATTCTTACCTTATATTTTCTACAGGTAAGGTATTTTTTTACGTCTGACTGCTTTCAGGATTTTTATCTTTATCTATAGTTTGAAAATGGCATGTCTAGGTGTCATTTTTTGGGTATTTATCCTGTTTGGTGTTCTTTGAGCTTCCTGGATCTGTGGTTTAGTGTCTGACATTAATTTGGGGGAAATTTTCAGTCATTATTGTTTCAAATGGTTCTTCTGTTCCTTTCTCTGTTCACCTTTTAGTGTTCCCATTATACGTATGGTACAACTTTTGTAAATGTTCCACAATACTTGGATATTCTTTTCTGTTTTTTCACTTTTTTCTCTTTGCTTTTCAGTTTTGGCAGTCCTATTTTGATATCCTCAAGCTCAGAGATTCTTTCTTCAGCTGTATCCAGTGTACTAATAAGCTCATAAAGGGCATTCTTCATTCTGTTACAATGTTTTTCATGTCTAGCATTTCTTTTTGGTTCTTTCTTAGAATTTACATCTCTCTGCTTACATTGCCCATTTATTTTTCCATGCTTTCTACTTTTTCATTAAAGTCCTTAGCATATCAATCACAGTTGTTTTCAATTCCTGGCCTGATAATTTCAACATCCCTGAGTCTGCTTGTGATGTTTGCTCTATTCTGTGTTTTTTGCCTTTCAGTATGTCTTGTAATTTTTTGTTGATAGGTGAACATGATGTACTGGGTAAAAGGAACTGCTGTAAATAGGCTATTAGTAATGTGGTCGCAAGCTGTGGGGGGAGGGGAAGCGTTCTATAGTCCTAAGATTGGATATCAGTATGTTACTGAGCCTGTGCTTCTGGACTGTGAACTTAAGACAACCTTGTCAGTTTTTCTCCCCCACTTACCTGTTTTGACAGGGTGACTAGAGTGGGCTGGGGCTGAATATTTCCCTTCCCTCAAGTCAGTTAGGTCTGATAAAACCCCAGCAAGTTAGATTCTGGTTGAAGAATCAAAATTGAAGAATTCAAAATTGTTACTCCTATTGTTAGTACAAGGGGATTTTTCTCTGATATTCACTGTGAAAACCTGGTAGAGCTCCAGGATGTAAAACTGATGAAACTGTCAGGGCTCCCCAATGACGAGGCTCCCCTGGAGTTTTTATCTCTCAAACTTGTCCACACTGAGCCTCTAGCAATTTTTCAATAACAGTTCAGGTCTCCCTACACTGGTACTGATTTCCTACAAGGGTTCCTGATCTCATAAGTTGTGATTCTCTATATTTGCCTGTCACTCTCTCCAGTCTGGAGGACAGCAGTTAGTTCTGTGATATTACTTCCCTTACAGATCTAAGAAGAGTTGTTGATTTTTCAATTTGTTCAGCTTTTTACTTGTTGTTAGAACAAAGTGGTGACTTCTGAAGTTCTTATATACTGGATTGGAAACTGATAGCATTCTTTGGAGTGTTTAAATATAGGATCCTGTGATCTGAAAATAGAGATAGTTTTACTTCTTCTTTTCCAGTTTGGATGCCTTCTATTTCCTTTTCTTATCTAATTCCTTTGGCTAGAACTGCCAGCATAATGTTAATTGCAGTGGTGAAAATGGGCATCCTTGTCTCATTCCTAAACTCAGGGAAAAAATTTTCAGTCATTCACCATTGAGTATGATGTTAGCTATGGGTTTTTCATAAATGCCTTTGATCATGTTGAGTATATTCCCTTCTATTCCTAGTTTTCTGAGAGTTTTTATCATGAAAGGATGTTGAATTTTGTGAAATGACTTATGTGTCTCAATTAAGATGATCATGTGGCTCCCCCCTCCCTTTGGTTCTTTTAATGTGATGTATTACATTGATTTATTTTCTTACATTCAACCACCCTTGCATTCCTGGGATAAACCCCACTTTGCCATGGTTTATAATCCTTTTAATATGGCTTTGGATTTGGTTTGCTGGTGTTTTGTTAAGAATTCATACGTCTATATTCGTTAGGAATACTGGTCTGTAATTTCCTTTTCTTGTGATATTATTCATATGGCTTTGGTATTACGGCAATGCTGGCCTTATGGAATGAGTTAGGAAGTGTTCCCTATTCTTGTATTCTGTGGAAGAGTTTAAGAGGAATTGGTGTTAATTCTTCCTTAAAAGTTTGGTTCAGTTCACTAGTGAAGCCATCCGGTCCTGGGCTTTTCTTTGTCAGGAGGTTTCTTATTACCAATTCAATCTCTTTGCCTGTTGTAAGTCTGTTGAGACTTTCTATTTTGTCTTGCATTTAGGTAATTTGTGTGCTTCTTGATCTGTCCATTTCATCTAGATTATTTATTTTGTTGGTATAGAGTTGTTTATAGTATTCTTTTATAATCCTTTTGCTTTCTGATGATAGGTATTAATATCCACTTTCATTTCTGATGTTAGTTATTTGTTTCTTCCCTTCCTCCCTCTCTCTGTCAGTCTAGCTAAAGGTTTATCAATTTTGTTGATCTCTCAAAGAATCAACTTTGGTTTCATTCCCTTTATTATTATTATTCTGTTCTCATTTTATTGAACACTGCTCTAATCCTTATTATTTCCTTCCATCTGCTAGCTTTGTTTCCTTTGCTCCTTTTTTCTAGTTCTGTAAGATATAAAGTTAGGTTACTGATTTGAGATCTTTCTTCCTTTTTAATATAGGCATTTACAGGTATAAATTTGCCTCTGAGCACTGCCTCCATTGCATCCCATGTAGTATTTTCATTTGATTAATCTATAGGTATTTTCTAATTTGCCTTGTGATTTCTTCATTGACCCACTGGTCGGTTTCATTTCCACATTTTTTTTTAACATTCCAGTTTTCCTTATGCTATTGATTTCTAGCTTCATTCCATTGTGATTGGAGTAGATACTTTGTGTGATCTCAATCTTTTTACATTTATTGAGATTTATTTTGTGGTCTAACATCTGGTCTATCCTGGAGAATGTATCAATTGCACTTGAGAAGAATATGTATTCTGCTGTTGTTGGGTGGAGGGTTCTATATATGTATCTGTTAGTTCTAGTTGGTTATACTGTTGATCAAGACATCTATATGCTTATTTATCTTCTGTCTATATGTTCTATCCATTTTTGGAAGTGGGGTATTAAAGTTTCTAACTTATATTCAAGAACTTTTTTTCTCTTCAATTCTATTGAAGAGTATTCTTAATGAAGTAAAGATTCCTACAACCTTTTAAAGGGGCCAAAATAAGTTTCAAAATTTACATGTGTATACCTTTAAATCAAGAAATTCCACTTTTAGAAAATATCCTAAAGAAATGATAGTACGATAATAATAATAGCTAACAGTTATTGAGCCTTTACTTTGTGCCAGGCCATGGGCTAAGCATTTTAAATGCATTAACTAATTTATTGGGTAGTTTTATTATTATCCCAAATTTCCCAAATCTGTAAATGATGCAAGAGATTATGAGTGTCTAATATGTAGGTAAACACATGTGACTCAAAGTTTTCAATGAGCAGTGTTTGTTACAGAAGAAAATAAAAATCAAACTAGTGGACAGAATGGTACTGAGAATTAGAAAACCTGGGTTTAAATTGTACTCTATCATTTAAGACTATAAAATCCTAAACTCATCTGAGTTTTGCTTTCCTCAAATGCAAATAATCTCTAAGATTTCCTCCAGTTTGCACTTTGTGATTCTTTTGTTTACCAAAATCACCTAAGATAGTGCTGGAAACAAAGTAGTCCCTGACTGAAAGTTATTTGAGACGGTAATGTAATGACTTCTATACACTAATCCTGCTCTAGAAGCATAGATTATTTATAGAAGAAACATCTCTATTTTGGAAAGCTAACCAAGACTGTGCAATCATGATTAATCAAAACAAAACAAATAATATACCAGTCTATGTTCTCAATAAGCTAAGTCACAGTTTAGGTGGGGAGACATTTTGTGAATAAATAATTATAATAAGAGCTATTGTAAAGTTATTAACAAAATTCTATAGCAGCAGAGAATAAGGACTATTTAGACTTCCTGAGATGACATTCGATTTCATTCTTATATTTGCTGGATGAATAAGATACTAGACTAGGCACGCAAGGAGTGTGTGGAGGTGGTGGCTGGCAGACAATGCAGAGGAATCGGGATATGCAAAGGGTAGAGTCAAGAAAAGGCAGACATCATATTCAGATTATAATTTAGTGTTATAGAAATACGACATCAATTAATCCTAATTCTCTCACTTTGACATATATAATATTATTATTATAGCTAATAGTTACTGACCACTTACGATACGGCAGCTTACATACATGTACATGTACTCCTTACATGAAACCAATGAGATAGGGTTTTACAAATGAGAAATTAAGGTCCAAAGAGATTAAATGTTTTGTCCAGCATTACACAGCTGGTAACTGATGAGGCTAGGCTTTAAAACCAGATAGTCCAACTCTAGAGCTGGCACAAAGATTTCCCTTGCTAAGCACTTCTGCTGAGATGTTTAAATCCAGGCCAATTATCATCTCATCCCACTTAACAGAAGTATCTGCAAAGCTACCTCTGAGCCTCTCCTAAGTCACTTAACAAGACAGAGGATCTGGACATCTAACCATGCCTCCCATGAGATTACCAATATATCTTGTCAAGGTATACAGCCCTTCATAAATATTTTAACTCCTTCCTAAAAGATTTCTTCTCCCCACTAAATACAGCCTTCCCTTTCCTTACAGCGTGATTAAGAAGTCTATACCGGCTTCCTATTGATAAGAATGAGAATTAAGAATACTATGTTTGAAGGATAGCTAGTTTTTACTCTACACCAAAAAGAGAACATAACATAGTCCTGTTAAGCAGAAAGAGGAGAAAATTAATTCAACTTCATAAATATGAAATCAAACGATACCTTCAGTCCCTCTAATTCATTTTCCAGTTGCTTAGAATAGTGCTCGCTCTGTTCACGCAATTTCCTGTCTTTAGATGCTTCAGCAGCTACAGCTTCTGTACGAACTTCCAGCTTTAAAATAAAATGAAAAAAGCAGATTTCATGGTTATAATGGTTTCTCCAATAAAATGTTTCCCCATGGGAATTTACCTTGCAATAGATAGATAACTCAAATGTTGAAATACATATTAAATCATATTACCAAACTAAAAAGAAAAAACTTTTCAAAAATTAAAGAATGAAATATATATTATTTCACTAGTCTGAAAAAGCAGCTACCCCATGGGCACTACAAATTTGCCTGACTACTAACCTCTTTTTTGGCTCTTTCTGTTCTGCGCAGTTCTTGCCTTAAGCTTTCAACTTTTTGCATCACCAGGTCCACCTCTTCTTCCTTATCTCGGACATGGCGAGCAAGTTTCTGTTTTTGGGTGTGCAATTCTGTTAGCCGCTCATTGATCTCCATGAATTCCTGCATGGCCAGTTTCCTCTGACAGTGTGCGTCTTTCAGCTCTTTGGATTGGTTTTTTAATCGCTCACTAGCCTGGACTAGTTCCTACAGTTTTGTAAAAAGAATATAAGTTACCAATTCTGCAACCTAGGGACCAAATTTGGCCATCAAAATATTTATCATGAAGTCAAGAAGAGCCAAAATTATTCACCTCAGAACAAAATTAAAAGAAATGAACTACTTTTGAACAGATACTAGGAGCACGGTGCTCTGTCCATATTCTCAATTCCTTATGCTAACATGCTAACTGCAAAGGAACAACTGATTTAACCTTCCAGTACCTTACTTTAAATAAATAAATAAATAAATAAATAAATAAATAAATAAATAAAGGTATAGGAATACAAGATACAATGGTAAAGATAAAGATTTTGTGAAATTTAATGGATATCTGTGAGATTTAAAAAAATTATATCAAATGATTACAAATGATAAAAACAAGGGTTGTATTTGATGTGGAGACTAACTCTTGGGCCAGCAGCAAAGAGAAAAGCTAATTAAAGTGAGAAACTTAGAAGGAGCTGAAGTAGACTTGGGTCAGTAGAACCACCTGCCTCCCAGCAAAAGGAAATGCAAACCTTCTTTGAGGAAAAGAGTCTCAATGATATCTATTTTTTTTTTTTTTTAAGAGCATACAAATACGAGCTCACAACCATAGATTTCCCAAACACCCAAAGGACAAACAACCACAAGCAAACATTATAAACAATAAAAATAAACCCCAATGGTATTTGGATATTAGAACTATCAGATACTGATAAGATTGCTATACATGTAATGTTTGAATAAAAGGAAATCATAAAAATAGGAAAATGACAAAAGACTATTTAAAATGATGAGGCAAAAAGACTACGAAAAACTGTTTACAAAACATTGTATAGAGCATTTAGAAACGAAAAAAGTAAGTATTAACATTAAAAACATGAATCCACCAATATAGAAAGCTCTACCTTTATGAAGAAAAATATGAAGAAACTCAAACCCAGAAGCTAAAAAATAAAATATATAACATTAAATAAAAATTTTAAAAAAAAGAAGTCAGAGGGGAAAAAACACAAATCACCTATTCCCCATCCTCAAAAAGGAAAAAATAAGATAATTAGAGCAGACATGTAAGAAGTAACAATAGTAACAGGAGGACATATTTTTAAAGAGATAATAATTAAAATTGTACACATAGAAAAATTACTTTTGAAGTATGAGGCTAAAAAATAATGAGATTCATACAAACACAAATTGACAGAGCTTACCACAACCAGATCTGAACTTAAAGGAACCTCTAAATATTTATTTCAGGAAAATGAAAAATGATTTTAGAAGGAAGGTCTAATGAAAGAGAAGTGGAGGGCTAAGAAATCGGTAAACACAAATATGAATGTAAGCAAACTTGTGTATAAGACTGTATTATTGTCTCATTTGTACAGTAAACAAAAAGGACATAACTAACATATTGGTCCAAAAAAGCACAGTAGTTGGGAAGAAGCAATAGAGTTAAAGGTCCTCAAAGTGTTTGGGAGCAACAGTTTAAGATACTAGGTTGGCCAAAAGGTTCATTCGGTTTTTCCCGTAAGATGGCTCTAGTAGCGCTTAGTTGTCTTTAACTTCATTCCAAACAATTTTGTTAGATTTTCTTGTGACACCTGTCGTAACAGTATACAGTTAAAAAAAAACTTATCAAAACTGGTGAATTTTTGTGTAGCCATTTTAATACTGAAGATGGAAGAAAAAAGCAACATTTTCAGCATATTATGCTTTATTATTTCAAGAAAGGTAAAAACTCAACTGAAACACAAAAGAAAGATTTGTGCAGTGTATGGAGAAGGTGCTGTGACTGATTGAACGTGTCAAAAGTGGTTTGCGAGGTTTCATGCTGGAGATTTCTTGCTGGACGATGCTCCACAGTCAGGTAGAACAGTTGAAGTTGATAGTGATCAAATTGAGACATTAATTGAGAACAATCAATGTTATACCACACGGGAGATAGCCGACATACTCAAAATATCCAAATCAAGCGCTGAAAACCATTTGCACCAGCTTGGTTATGTGAATTGCTTTGATGTTTGGGTTCCACATAAGTTAAGCAAAAAAAACCTTCTTGACCGTATTTCTGCATGCGATTCTCTACTTAAACATAATGAAAACATACCGTTTTTAAAGCAAATTGTGATGAGCGATGAAAAGTGGATGCTGTACAACAATGTGGAACAGAAGAGATCGTGGGGCAAGTGACATGAACCAACCACACCAAAGAATGGGCTTCATCCAAAGAAGGTGATGTTGTGTATATGGTGGGATTGGAAGGGAGTCCTCTATTATGAGCTCCTTCCGGAAAACCAAACAATTAATTCCAACAAGTACTGCTCCCATTAGACCAACTGAAAGCAGCACTCAATGAAAAACATCCGGAATTAGTCAACAGAAACCGCATAACCTTCCATCAGGGTAACACAAGACCACACGTTTCTTTGATGACCAGGCAAAAACTGTTACAGCTTGGCTGGGAAGTCTAATTCATCTGCCGTATTCACTAGACATTGCACCTTCAGATTTCCATTTATTTCAGTCCTCACAAAATTCTCTTACTGGAAAAAATTTCAGTTCCCTGGAAGACTGTAAAAGGCACCCGGAACAGTTCTTTGCTCAAAAAGATAAAAAGTTTTGGGAAGATGGAATTATGAAGTTGCCTGAAAAATGGCAGAAGGTAGTGGGATAAAAGGGTAGAATACGTTGATCAATTAAGTTCTTGGTGAAAATGAAAAATAACTCTTTTATTTTTACTTAAAAACCGAAGGCACTTTTTGGCCAACCCAATATTAAATTTTAAAAAAAGATATTAAATTTAGACTTTGTTAAATATACAAAAAATTCAATACTACTAGAAACTGCTAGAATGAGTAGTGAGCAAAATGAGAACAAGAAAACAAAAACCTCGATTAAAAATCAAGAACAAAAAAAAAAAAAAAAAAAATCAAGAACAAATTTTCAAGATGAAAAGAATTCTGGAGATTGGTTTCACAACAATGTGATGTACCTTACACTACTCAATTATAAACATAAAAATGATTAGGATAGTAAATTTTATGTTATATATATTTTGCCACAATTAAAAAAAAGAGCAAACTCAGCCATAAAAAGAATGAAATAATGCCATTTGTAGCAACATGGGTGGACCCAGAGACTGTCATACTAAGCGAAGTAAGTCAGACAGAGAAGGACATATGTCATATGATATTGCTTATATGTGGAATCTAAAACAATGGTACAAATGCACTTAGTTACAAAACAGAAACAGAGTTACAGATGTAGAAAACAATCTTATGGTTACCAGCGGGGAAGTGGGGAGGGATAAGTGGGAGACTGGGACTGACATACACACACTACTATATATAAAACAGAAAACTAATAAGGACCTACTGTATAGCACAGGGAACTCTGGTCAATGCTCTCTAATGACCTATATGGGAAAAGAATCTAAAAAAGAGTGGATATGGGTATACGTATAACTGATTCACTTTGCTGTACAGCACTAAGTAATACAACATTGTAAATCAACTATACTCCAATTAGAAAAAAAGAAAGAGTGAGAAAGCAGATAAAGATAAGCATAGAAAATGCATGACAAACAGAAAACAAAAAGTGGTAGAAACATGTCCATATAGATTAGTAATCAAAATAAGTACAAAAGGAATAAGTTCACCAGTTAAATGCAGTTTGTTATACCAAATTATGAAACAAAATCTAGACTTAAATAGAAAAAGCATTATTATAGCAATGATCAAATTCTATTCACTAGAAAGAAATTCCACTCTAAATTTTTGTGCATTCCATAAGATAGACTCAAAATATATTAGAAAAAAAATTGCTAGAACTTCACAGAAAAACTGGTGAATACATCATCATGAGAAAATCCAATTTCTCAATCATTAATAGATAAACCAAGCAGTTAAAAAAATAGTGAATATAAAGAAGATTTGAAAAGCTCAATTAATAACCTTCATGTATATTTAGAAGCTTGCATCCAACACTGGGAAACACATTCTTCTTAAGCATATATTGAATATTTAAAAATGAAAAGGTCTAGATCATGCAGTAATTCTCAGAAGATTTCAAAGAACAGATATCATACAGATCAAGTTCTTTAATAATATTACCATTAAGATAGAAATAAAAGATAATAAGGCTAAATTCCATAATAACTCACAGATCAAGGAGAAAAATCATAAAGGGTATTAAAATATTTAGAACCAAAAGAATTTTAAATACAGAAAACAATAAAAATGTTTAGTAAAGACTAAAACTTGGGGGTGCAGTAAAAAGGTATTGTATATACACAGGGGGAAATTTATAGCCTGAAATACTTATACTGAAACTAAAAAAAAGTTGAAATTCAATGAAATTCCACATAAAAAGTTAGAGAGAACAATGCATTAACCACTTCCCCCAATATGATAATATGATGATAATAAAGAACATAAATTAATGAAAAGGAAACATGAGAATAATGAAGATCAACAAAGCCAAAAGCTTGTTCTTTGATCTCACTAAATATCTGGTGAGGTCAAACAAGGGAACAAGAATAAATGCACAAAGAAATAATATGAAGAAAGAAGGAGAGGTTATAACTACAAATCTAGGAGAAATCAAAAAAGGTAAAAGGATGCAATGAAAAATTTCATGCCAACAAATTTTTCAACTTAAGAAATGAACAAATTCCTATAAAAATAAATTTAGCAAAACTGTTTCAAGAAGAAATAGAATGCCTAAATAGTCCTATAACAATTAAAGTAACTAAACCAATAGCTAACAAAAATTCCCCATCCCCCCAGTCGGAAAAAGTCTCCAGACTCAGATGGTTTTACAGATGATTCCTCCAATGTGTTTCAAGGAACAAAACATTCTTCTTATACAAACTTTTCTAGAGAACAGAAAAAGAGGCAGTGCTACTCAGCTAACTCTATAAGACCAGTATAATCTTGATACCAAAGGAAAAAAAAAAAAAAGAGAGAGAAAGAAAAAGTCCAGAAAGAGGAAAAAAAAAAGAAAAAGCCAATCTCATTGAAGAAAACAAATAAAAAATCCTTAAAAAACCCAAAGACATTAGCAAATCAGGTCAGTGATATTTGAAGTGGGTAAACATGAACTCTGGAACTCAACTCCCTGTGTTGAAATTCCAGTTCCCCCACTTTCTAGCCCTATGATCTTGAGCAAATGTACCTAACTTCTCTGTGTGGGATCTCACCATTTATAAAATAAAAACACTACTACTACCGCTGCTGCTGCTGCCGCTGCTGCTACTACTAATACTTAAATCACAGGGTTCTTTAAAAGATTAAATGAGCTAATAAATGTAAAGCACTTAAAGCAGTACTATTAGAACAGATGCAACGTAACTGTTACCTATATTATCATATTAATATTTAGGAGACAATACATGGGCAATTCAGTTTTAACCCAGAAAAGTAAAAACGGTTTAATGTTAGAAAAAGTTTATAAATGTAAGTCATCAAACCAACTTATTTTTATTTATTTTTGGCTGAGTTGGGTCTTTGTTGATGGGCGTGGGCTTTCTCTAGTCGAGGCGAGCGGGGGCTACTCTTCATTGAGGTGCGTGGGCTTCTCATTGCGGTGGCTTCTCTTGTTGCGGAGCACGGGCTCTAGAGCACAGGCTCAGCAGTTGTGGCGCACGGACTTAGTTGCTCCACGGCATGTGGGATCTTCCCGGGCCAGGGCTCGAACCCGTGTCCTCTGCATTGGCAGGTGGATTCTTAACCACTGCGCCACCACAGAAGCCCCAAACCAATTTATTAAAGGAGAACAATCACATAATTCCATCAATAGATATTAACAAATTTCTAGAAATTTTTTGCAATACTGTGCAAAAAAAGCACATTTAATAAAGTCAATACCCATTTTTAATAAAAACGATTAGCAAAATAGGAATAGAAGATAATTTTCTTAACCTGATAAAAAGTATTTACCTAAAACTTACAGAAAACATTATTATTTTCTTAGAAATCAGGAATAACATAAGGATGCCTGCTATCATCACTTCTATTGAATGTTGTATTTGAGGTCCTAGCTTATACAGTAAGACAAGGAAAGGAAGAAAAGTAAAAAAAAAAAAAAAAAAATCAAAAGACAAAGAAAAAACCTGTCATTTCATAAAACCTTAAAGAATCTCAAATACATTATTACAATTAATAAGAGTTTGGCAATGTTGCTAAAACAGAATCAGTAAGAAAGTATAATTTTAAAGGTACCATTTAAAATATGAAAACTTACAATCATAAATTAAAGGAAAGGCAAACAAGACCTGTATAGAATTTTACGGAGAAACATTTTAAAATACTTTAAAGATACAGAGAGATATACCATGTTTGTGGATAAAAAGACTGTGGGACTGCAGAGAAAATAATTTTATGTTTTTGTACAGTTAGGCCTTTCTAAGCAAATTTTACTGAAACTTGGAACATGGGTTAAAAGCAAGCCTTGTAAAGTAATTTATGACTAATTTAGATATGTAGTGAGAAAACTCCAAAGAGATTTAACTCCTGGACTTTTGTGTTTACATTTCAAGGAGGGTTGGAGAGAGAGATAAGAGCCTGTACCAAGGAGATAATCTCTTTATAGAGCTGGAGACTTGGACACATCTTTCCACCGGAGTGACTTATTTATATTCCGAAGGGTCTTAGATCCTTCTCTTTAGGTTTCCAGGGAGACCCGCAGAAAGGTGGGTAGAGATAGAGGGGAAGCAGGAAGCATCTGCCTCTCTCCTCTCTGTAAACACCCTGATTCACTATTTCAGGGCTCTTTCTCTACCACACAGTCTCCATATGTGTACGGTTTTATCCAACCAGCTCTCATTGTGTTGCCCTAAAGGGTAAGAAGGGGCATACAGGAAAGCCACGTGGTTTTTGTTTTGTTTTGCTTTTCTGAATGTAAATCGTAATAATCTTTCCTTGCTCTTGAAATCTTGTGTGCATTTAGAATGATATTAATAAACATGGATAAGAATGTAAAGACTCAATGTTATAATGATGTCAATTCTCCTGAAATTGCTCTATGGATTTAATGCAATTTTAATCAAAATCCCATCACAGTTTTCAAGGAATAGAGAGTTGAGATATAGACCCATGCATAAGTGGAAATTTAATATCTGACAGAGGTGACACTGCACATCATTAAGGGAAGGAGGGCCTATTTAGTAAATGAACAACTGGCTAGCCATATGGGAAAAAGTGAAATTGGATCCTTATTTCATATGATACACAAAAATAAATTTCTGATGCATTAAAAATTTAAATATGAAAACCAAACTTAAAAACTTCAAGATAAAAATTTAGGAGAATTGTTTTTTACCTCAGATTTCTTACATAAGCCAGCAAATGCAACAATCATAAAAATGTAGATTGATGAATTTGACTACATTAAGACTAAAAACTTTTGTTAGTCAAAAGCTCCCATAAACAAAATGAAAAGACAAGCCACTAGCTGGGAGATATCTGTAACATACATAATCGATAAAAGATTAGCATGTCCAGAAAATTCTTACAAACCAATAAGGAAAAGACAAACAACCCAACAGAAAAATGTATAAAGTATATTAAGAAGTATTTCACAAAAGAAGAAATATAAATGATAAATGGACATGTGTGAGGATACTCAGCGTCATTAGTAATTAGAGAATGCAGATTAAGACCATACTAAAACATCATTTTAGACCTAAAATGTCAACTCAGATTAGGTTGGCCAAAAATAATATATCTAGTAATATGAAGTACTGTTGAATATAAAAACTCCTGTACACTACCGGTAGGAGCATAAATTGGTACAAGCAGTGGAAAATGCTTTGACATCATCATAAAAAATACAGTACTTCCATCGCGTATGACCCAATTATTCTATTCGTGTTTGTGTCTGGATATATGTTCAAGAATGATCACAGCAGCATCATTTATAGTAGCTATTAATTACAAGCAACCTAAATGTCTGCAAACAAAAAATTAGATAAGCAAATTGTGGGTGTTGACATAATGGTGTATTTTATAGCAACTAAATGAATGAGCAACAGCTATATAGACGAATCTTAGAAACAATCTTGAGTGAAAAAAGCAAATTGCAAAAGATTGCATATACCATTTTACAAAGCTCAAAAAAAGCCAACACTAGTATACTGTTTAGAGATACACTAATATGTGATAAAAATTTTTTAAGTAAGGGAATGATTAACATAAAATTCAGAACAGTGATTACTATTGTCGGGGAAGTGATGAGAAAGGAACAGGAAATGACTACCCGGGGCTATGTCACAAAATAGGTAATGCTCTATTTCTTAAGTTGAATGTTAGGTTCATTTTATTATTTGCGTCAAAACTTATATAATGTTACATTTATTTTTTATATGAATCAAATGAAAAGAATCTTAAAAAGAATATCTGCTGCCTGTAGGATATCAGGCAAATCATTTAAAATTCTTTATCAATATGATGTGTTTCATTTCAGCACTACCCTCTTCTCAAAATATACTGAAAGGATTTTTAATATTAAAACTTATTAAAAATTGGCCAAGTACCTGTTACTATAAATCTAGATATCAGATGCTCATCCTTATTATGTTAACCAAGTTTGTTTGAGTAATCCTACCTTTAAATACATAACAGTAACCATTAATATAATATTATTAAAACAAATAGGACCTCTGTTATAAATTCCAAATATTATTAAATTGACCATGAATATAAATGAATCTATACAAAACACTGCTTGAAAGCACATCAAGAAAAAAGTAAAAATATACTAATCTAATTCACTTTGACCTTCATAGCTTTCTCTGTTAATCTTTTTGATTAGCTTCATCGGCAAAAGGTTATTTGTTTTATTTTTAATTACCTCCATTTCTTTATGGGCAGCAAGACTTATAAGTCTTCCCCAGAAGGACTTCATCTGTTTTATCAATGAATTATATACAACACCATTGAATACAATTTATACTATGCCATAAAGCACTCATTTCTTTTTTGCATTGGCTAGTATTAATTCCAACACTCTAAAATTTATTAATGAAATGCCAAGTACACACAGCATATCATTTAAGTAAAGTATTTTTCTCTAGTGCTCGAATATTATATATCCTATTGGACTGTGTTACTGTGTCCTAGCTATTAATTAATTTTGTTGATGTTTATAGTAATATTTACATGTTCACAAAGTTCTCATGAAAGTAACTTCAGCTTATTCATCCATGCTTTGAAAGATAAACTGACATCTAAAAAAATGATTAAAGAATTAAAGAAATTTTCTATCATAATCTTTAAAGAACGTTCATATTAGCAAGTCACAATGAAAATATGCCTGTATTTTTCATTTTTCCATAGACAATAAACAGATTTTTACTATTCTCTCACTTCTTCATAATATTTCTTTTACAATAACATTTACTTTCAATCAAGTCCTTTGATTATTAACTCTCTAAAAGAACAAAAGATTCTGAACTTTGAAGCCTCGAAAATTTAGAAGTTTCTTCATAACTAGCCATTCATCAAATGTCATACACCAAAATAATTCTTAAATTTTTAAACCATCTTTTTACAAAGTATACTATATATTATTGTAATTCCTTATGAATGCTTTCAATATACAAATTAAACAAGATTAAGAAATCAGAAAAGGCTTAAACAATCTATCTATGTATTTTTACCTTATTTAATTCTTCCCTTTCTTGTTGTAATGTTTTGATTTGTTTTTCATAAGCCTTGATTTGTCTAAAAGCATCATCTAGTTCTCGCCTCACAGAATTAGCTTCTTCAAGTTGCTGTTCCAAGTGACTTGATTCTAAAAACAGGAAACAATGTTTCTTTTACTATTTGCATAAAAATAAATACTGAAAACCAAGGTTTAAAGCAACTAAATTATAAAAAATAAAGTATTTTGAAATTGGTATTCAGCTTATCAACACCACATGCCACTGACTCATGAAAATTAAGTGCTTATCAGTTCACTGTAAAGATGGTGAATAGGTAATGCCAGGATGAAGAACAAATTTTAAGTGCAAAGTTTTTGCACAGAACTTATGTGCAAAAATGCCTTCATATCTATTAGGAAAAAAAAGACCATAATTCCAAAAAACAGTATCTTCAGAACCAATTAAAAACTTAAAACTAACAAAAAAGAACACGACCAATCAAACAAAATAGATAAGTTTTCCTCTACTGTTAGTTAGCATTCTTCTGCTGATACTACTCAAATTATTGTATGATGGTTTTACTTCTAACGTTGTGGTTCCAGATCACCCCGTCTGGTTTCACTAGTGGTGATTTGAAGAATAAACTCTGATTTCTAAAAGCAAATATTTGAAATAGGCTCAGGGAGTTGAGTAACTTGCCTAAGGTCACATTGCTAAATGAGTATCAGAGCTAACTACAGCCCGCCAGTCTTACATCAACCTCTCCAACTTAAAAAGTAATGTAATTAAATGATGTTTAACATTATAAGTTCAGAAGAGTTATTATAAAATAAAATAAAATTATTAATCTTAACATATGCTTAAATAAAATTTAATAAATTGATATGAAATATCCCTGGCATCAAAAGTAAATTAGCAAATTAAAGAATTGAAGCCAGTGAAAACAGAGAAATCTAAACACATTCATTGTTAATTTTGTTCTGGATATTTTCTATTCTTTACAGCCTTGTTACTCTGAGTGTCATCCCCAGAGAAGTAGCATTAGCATCCTCTGGGAGCTTGTCAGAAATGCAGAATCTCAGGCCCCACCCCAGACCTAATGAATCAGAATCTGTATTTTAACAAGATCCTCAGGTGGCTCATTTGCAAATTAAAGGCTGGGAACAAATGCACAGAGCATTGCATACTGTTGAGTTTGATGCTTTCAATAAATGAAGAAGTGTTTATACATTAGTTCTATTGAAAAGAGCATTTCATTTGTATAGACAAGTCCTGTAGTCAAGAAGTAACTTAAATGTATCCATGTATTACACACTAACTGGTTCTAGATTCCTTAAATAAAATAATTTACTAATATTCACTGCCCTAAACTTACACATTTATTAAAAGCTTATTTATCTTAGGTATTAGTTTTTAGCAATTTTGAAAATATCTGCAAAGTTGCATTTGATTAGTTTTCATTTTGTCTTAATAGTATGTATTAAGTGTTTTCCTTGAAGAACAATAAAACATATCAATGGATGTTTAATCTTAAGGATCAGAGGGTATTTAGTCTCATAGTCAGAAAATTACATTTTATCATTTTCTCAAATTTCAGCATTTCATGTGGGAATATTTCTGTTTATACTAATTTCTTTTAAACATGTTTAAATTTTTTTTGTTGTTATTTTAACTTTTCAGCATTTTTACGATTTCAATGATTTGTAAAGTAGGTATAATTTAGTTTGTTATTTCTAATAACTTGGAGTCAAAATTTAGTATGTGACACAGCTGATTTCTGTCATTTCTGGGGTCATTTTAATCAAATTTTATGGTTAAGGTATATCAATCTAGAGTAGTAACATGGTACATTTAGTAATGCCTTCTGAGAATGCTCACTTCCTTTCTTCTACTTTGAAAAGTTCTTCCCTAGCATGTTAAAACTTTTTGCAAATTATTGAGTCATCCATTTATCTAAACTGCTCTGTTAGAAACAAAAAAAGTGTCAATATTTCATAAAATGTCTGCATCATATAAAGTTTACAGCAAAATGTATTAAATGTGATAGCTTCAACAGTCTTTAAGGATGTTTTTATTGTTTTATTTCAATATAGGTTAAATTTTAGTTTTATCCCAGCCATTTCATGTTGGCAGCTTTGCCATGGAGTTGTTAAGCAGATAATACAAAATACATGTCAGATTTTCATGACTCATATTTCAGACACTTTAAAAATGACTAAAAAACTCAAAATATTCATTTAGACAACAACAACAGGTAAATTATGAGACGTACATGAGGAAATGTACTGGATAAAGAAGTTGGAGAAGACAAACCCAGCCAATTACTTATAAAACCCTCTAATATGGAGAAAAATATAGCACTTGTAATTTGGAATACACAGAATTTTGTATCCCCCAAAGATAAAAACCCCAAATCAAGAAAAATTCAGAATGTATTGAACTTTGGCCAACTACTATAAAATGGCTCAGGCAGAAGAGCCTTCACTTTCACTACAACAAAAGTAAATTCGATTAAAATTTTGAAAGAAATCCTCAAAGACTATCAAAAATGTCTATTAAATATATGGCAACATGACTAGCCAAAACATTTAGATGAAGTTATTAAAAACTATTTTAGTGATTAAATAGAAAAGCAGTACTAGGGAAGTGAGCTTAGCTCATAGCAACAAAATGGTTCTTAACTCACTGCTGCTAGTAGAATCCTCAAACTCAATCTGTTAGTAATAAGGATTTAATGAGGGCACAATACACAGGAATTTTCTTTGCACTGTGTGGTATATAAGAGAAATACAAAATACGGTCTCTGTCTTGAAGGAGATAGGAAGACAAGAGTAACACTCTTTAAATCATAAAGCAGAAAATCAAATACGAATTGTGTGGCAGGTTATATGGATGCTATAGGAATTAAGAGAAGGGCATGACTAAAGTGGCACTCACAGCGGAACACTGATAAACTGCAGAGGGACTGAGGCTGGAGTCAGAAGGAGGTTGACAGAACAATCAAAGCACCTCTCTCTCTGATACACAAGAGCAGTGTCACAGCTTTTCCATTATGGTCTTATTTCTCAAATAATCCATAACTCTTCTGATGTGAAGAGATTTTACTTCTAACCATGATGAAGGAAAACAGATTCCCCTATTATCTTCCCCTCCATTCACTATTTTTCTCCTTTACTTACATACTGTAGGACAGTATTGTGTGTGTGTTTGTGTGTGTGTGAGAGGGAAAGAGACAGAGACAGAAAGAGAGAGAAAGGGGACAGAGGGAGATAGAGAAAGGGTGGTTTCAGTGTAGAGTTGGAGAGACACAGACAGTACACAGAGGTGCAAACCATAACCCTTGAGGCACTGTATGGCAATTCCTAAAAAATTAAACACAGAATTACCATATAATTCAGGAATTCCTTCTTATTACTTCTTATAAGAATTACTTCTTATTATATACCCAAAAGAAGAGAAAGCAGGGACTTGAACAGGTATTTGTACAGTCATGTTCATAGCAGTTTTATTCACAATAAACAAAAGGTGGAAGCAACCCCAGAGTCCATTTATAAATAAATGGATAAACAAAATATGGTATATACATACTGAGGAATATTGTATTAAGGTAGGAAATTCTGACACATGCTATAACATGGATGAACCTTGAATACACTACACTAAGCGAAATAAGTCAGTCACAAAAGGACAAATATTTTATGATTCCATTTATATGAGGTTCCTAGAGTAGTCAAATTCTAAGAAACAGAAAGTAGAATGGTGGATGCCAGTGGCTAGTGGGGTGGGAGGAATAGGAGTTATTGTTTAATGGGTAAAGTGGAGATGGATGGTGGAGATGATTGCACAGCATTGTGAATGTGCTTAATGTCACTGAACTGTACATTTTAAAATGGTTAAAATGATCATTTTTATATTATGTATTTTTTACCACAATAAAAAAGATTAAAAATGAATTAATGAATGATATTGAGGAGATGGAATAAAATCTAGAGTATCACTGGGACTAACACATGATCAAGAAAACAGTGCTTGGGAAGGAAGAATACTAAAAAGAGGGATACAGCCTTTCTTACAACATTATTGTCACTGATTCTATTCAACCTCTGGGAAATGATAAAAAATAATGAGTAGAGTAATCCTATAAGCACTGACTTTAGGGAGAAGGTAGGAATAAAGTAAAGGAAGGGCATTTCAACCAGTAATTTAATGGTAATCAATCTCCCCAATTAGGGTGATGCCAGGGACCATTTATTTGTATGTAAGAGATGTGAGCGTGTTGGGAATTGCCTGTAAAGACACAACGTAGGAAGATACATTAGGAAGTGGTCAGAGATTTCCAAGAGTGAGGTTTCATTTAGTCATTCATTCACTCATTCATCAACAAATATTGATTTAGGGGTTTTTATGTGCCAAGCATCATTATAGGCACTTCGATATTTCAATGAATAAAATACTCAAAGTCCGTGTTTTCAAGGAGCTTATAGTCTAGTGGTAAGGCGAGGGAAGTAAAGCAATTTTAAAAATGTGTCAGTGGTGAAAAGTTTTGTAGAGGAGTAGAAATTTACCAGGTGAAGAGTGTTTCCAGCAAACAAACAAGCAAAAAGAAAGAAAGAAAGAAACAAATAGATGTTTAGATGGATGGATGGATGGATGGATGGACAGATGGATGGATGAAAAAAATGAATGAAATGGGGGTGAAGAAAAAGAAGACTACATAAAAAAACAACAACCAAATATGTGAAAAACCTGGAGGTGATTAGGTGAAACTAAAAGTAGTTCACCATGGCTGGGATCAGTGGGTGAGGGAATAATAACAAAAGACAAACCTAGAGAGGAAAATACATGCAAGATAATGAAGGACCCTGTAATCAGAATTGAGAAATTTTAATTTTATCCCAGAGGCAACGGGGATCCTCTGAAAACATTTAAGTATGTATGTTGAAGCTGTGATGTGATCAGATTTATATTTTAAAAGCTGGACATTATATGTAAAATAAACTAAGAAGTCTGAAATTGGAGAGAAAAAGGATGACTGGCCAGGGACAATGGAACCTGACACAGTGTGTCAGGAACATTGAAACTACAGAGTGTTAAGTTCCCTGGGTTTTCTTTTTGGTTCTTATTTCACAGACTTAGAGCTGAAGAAGCCAGCAACCCAGAAATGCCAACAGAAGCAGAAAACAAAAGCCTGAACAAAAGGCTACTCTTTCTAGCCAAAGAACCAAGAAGGGGGCAAACTAGCAAGACAGAAAAGTTTTAGAAAATAACCATTCTGCTCAAGTTAAACACCACAGAAAACATTGTGGCCCGATGACCACCTGTGTCAGCAAAAGACAAGTGAGGAACTAGATTTCCAATCACATGAGGTTTTAATGAAGTGCCCAAACACACCACGAGGGTAATTAGAGAAGGGGGGCCAGGATTTTCAACCCCCTTGGCTGGTAACAAGCCCCTTCCCACACACAGTGTCAGTGGAGACCACATGGGGAACCAGGACTTCCATCTCCACCCAGCAATAATGAGGATCTCCCCCTTCTCCCCACTGGGTGGTATCAGAAAAGAGTAAGAACTTTCACCATTGCCCAGCAGTAATAAGGCCACCCCTACCACAGTGTCAGTGGAAACCAGTCAGGGGGCTGGAACTCCCATTCCCTTCCAAGAATAACAAGGAGCCCTTCCTTGGGTGTCAAGGAAGGT
The DNA here is from genome assembly GCF_965194825.1 of Balaenoptera physalus. Classification (NCBI taxonomy): domain Eukaryota; kingdom Metazoa; phylum Chordata; class Mammalia; order Artiodactyla; family Balaenopteridae; genus Balaenoptera; species Balaenoptera physalus. The sequence continues at coordinate 25,514,981 of NC_138882.1, forward strand.
CAAGTGGGGAAACTGGATTTCTACCTCAACCTGGCAGTAAGGAGATGGCAATCCCCTTCCCACTGCTGGAATGGTGTCAGGAAAAGCCAGCTAAAATGGAAGGTTTAAATAAGATCCAGAGTCATTCATCAAACATCACTCATCCTACCAAGAACTAGAAAAATCTCAACTTGAATGAGAAAAGAAAATCAATAGATGCTGACACCAAAATAACAGAGATGTCAGAATAATCTGACAAGATAGTAACACAGTATAATAAAAATGCTTCAATGAGCAATTATAAACATATCTAAAACAAATGAATAAATAGAAGACCTTAGCAAAGATACAGAAAGTCTCAGCAAAGAAATGGAAGATTAATGAAGAAGAAAATGGGAATTTTATAAATTAATAAAAATAAAAATATTGGTAGATAGATTCAGCAGCACAAAGGAGGGATCAGAGGGATCTGTGAACTGGAAGGTATAACAATAGAAATTAACCAATCTGAATAACAGGAAAGAAAAAACAGAATGGAAACAAAAATGAACAGAGCCTCAGGGACTTGTGTGATGATTTACAAAAGATCTTACACTCGCATCATCAGAGTCCCAGAAGGAGAAAAGAAAGTAGGCAGGTCTGTAAAAGTACTTAGAAAAATAGGGTCTAAAATAATTCTGAAATATGGCAAGACACATAGACCTACAGATTCAAGAAGATGAACAAACACCAAACAGAATAAACCCAAAGAAATCCATGCCAAAACACACCATTAAACATCAGAATACTAAAGAAAAAACTTGCAAGCAGCCAGAGAAAAACAACTTCTTGCGTAAGGAAAAAAATACTCAGAATAGCAGTGAATTTCACCTCAGAAAACATGAAGACTTAAAGGAAGCAGCACAGTATTTTTCAGATGCTAAAACAAAAGAACTATCAATCCAGGCCCCTATGCCCAGCAAAAATATTCTTTAGGAATAAAGGGAAAATCAGGACATTCTCAGATGAAGAAAAATGAAGAGAATTTGTTGGTAGCAGACCTACCTTTTAAAAATGGCTAAAGTAAGTTCTCTAAATACAAAGCAAACAACAAAACAAGGAACTCAGTAATATCAGGAAGGAAGAAAGAGCATCATGTAAAAATATGGGTAAATAGAATAGATTTTTTTCCCCCCTTAAGCTTTCTAAATTATACTTCATGGTTTAAGGAAACACTATAACCTTGTCTGATGTGCTTCTAAAACATCTGAAGAGGAAATAATTGAAACAATTATATAATAAACAGGAAGAATAAACAATTGTCATCAACATAAAATAGACTGTTATAAGATATTTTATGTATGCCTCACAGTAACCACAAAGCAAAAACCTTCAGTAGATACACGAAAGAGAAGGAAATCAAAGCACCACTATGGAAAATCATCAATTCACAAATGAAGTCAGTAAGAGAGGAAGAAAGGAACAAAGGAACTGTAAAACAGCCAGAAAACAATTAATAAGACGACATTAGTAAATCCATACCTACTCAATAATTATTTTAAATATAAATGGATTAAATTTTCCAATAAAGACCTCAAGTGGCTGAATGGATTAAAAAAACAATACCCAATTACATGCTGCCTATGAGACTCACTTCAGCTTTAAGGACACACATAGGCTTAAAATTAAGGGATGGAAAAAGATATTCCATACAAATGGAATCCAAAACAGAATAAGGGTAGTTACACTTTTATCAGACAAAAGAGAGGTTAAGTCAAAAATAATAACAAGAGACAAAAAAAAGTTTATTATATAATAATAAAGGGGTCAATTCATCAAGAGGACATAACAGTTAAAAATTTTTATGACCCCAACACTGTAGCGCCTAAATATATTAAGCAAATACAACATATCTGAAGGGAGAAATAGACAACAACACAATAATAGTAAGGGACTTCAATATTCTACTTTCAAAAATGGATACATTATCTAGACAGAAAATTGATAAGGAAACATTGGACATAACCTATACTTTAGACCAGATGGATCTAATAGATATATACAAAACATTCCATCCAACAGCAGCACAATATACATTCTTCTCAAACACACATGGAACATTCTTCAGGATACATCAAGTTAGGTTACAAAACAAGTCTTAACAAATTTAGAAAGAATGAAATCATACCAAGGATCTTTTCCAACCACAAAGGTATAACACTAGAAACCAATAAAGGGAAAGACTGGAAAATTTCACAGAGATGTGGAAATTAGCACATTAGTAACCAGTGGGTCAAAAAGAAATTAAAAGAGAAATTTCAAAAAATCTTGAAACAAATGAAAATGGAAAAAATATACCCAAACTTTTGGAATGCAGCAAAAGCAGTTCTAAGAAGGAAGTTCATGGCAATAAACACCTACTGTAAAAAAACAAAACAAACAAAGAAAAACAACCTCAGACACCTAACTTTACACTTCAAGCAACTAAAAAAAGAATAAGGATATTTATATCAATCCTTCTCAAACTCTTTCAAAAAATAAAAAAGGGAATACTCTCAAACTCATTTTATGAGGCCAGCATTACACTGATACCACAGCCAAAAGCAAAAATCAACAAATGGGACTACATCAAACTAAAAAGCTTCTGCACAGCAGAGGAAACCATAAACAAAATTAAAAAGCAACATATGGAAAGGGAGAAAGTGTTTGCAAATCAAATATTTGACAAGGTGTTTGTGAAAGTTAATAAAGGGAAGTCTCACTAAAATGGAGTTGGGAGGCCAGAAGGGGGAACTCTCACACAGTATCTCTCTTCATCAATTACAGGAAGAACTGTCAATTACAGACACCAAGAACAGAATCATCAATTACAGGCCCCAACAGGAAAGACAGTACATCACATCTCCTATAAGAAATCAACTACCCCAGGAACTAAGCCAATGAGAAACCATCTTCACCCTGAACTCTCACTTTTCTCCAAAGGGCTTTCATTCAAAACAACCATTCCCAACTTCATTTTTCTCTATAAAATGTTCCTCACTTTTTAAACTTGACTATGATTTTTGCCATGGCTTGCTTGTCCCAAACTGCAATTCTCAAATAAACCCATTTTTTCTGGTAAAATAACTGACTTTTACTTTTTTAAATTTATTTATTTATTTATTTTTAGCTGTGTTGGGTGTTTGTTTCTGTGCGAGGGCTTTTCTCCAGTTGTGGCGAGCGGGGGCCACTCTTCATTGCGGTGCGTGGGCCTCTCACTATCAGGGCCTCTCCTGTTGCAGAACACAGGCTCCAGACGTGCAGGCTCAGCAGTTCTGGCTCACAGGCCCAGTTGCTCCGCGGCATGTGGGATCTTCCCAGACTAGGGCTCGAACCCGTGTCCCCTGCATTGGCAGGCAGATTCTCAACCACTGCGCCACCAGGGAAGCCCCCTGACTTTTACTTTTAAGGTCAACCAGTTGATAGAGAAAATATACAAAGAACTCATAAACTCAATGGCAAAGAAACAAACAATCCTATCAAAGAATGGGCAGAGGAGCTGAATAGACATTTTTCTAAAGAAGACATATAAACGGCCAACATGAAAAGGTGCTCAACATCACTAATTATCAAGGAAATGTAAATCAAAACCACAATGAAACATTATCTCGCACCTGTTAATATGGTTTTCATCCAAAAGATAAGAAATAAAAAGTGTTGGCAAAGATGTGGTAAAAAGGGAACCCTTGTGTACTATTAGTGAGAACGTAAATTGGTGCAGCTACTATGGAAAACAGTATGGAGAGTCCTCAAAAAATTAAAAATAGAACTACCATATGATCCAGCAATTCCACTTCTGGAATTGTATATATACAATAGAGTACTTTTCAGCCACAAAAATAAATCTTGCCATATGTGACAATATGGATTGGACCTTGAGGGCACTGTGCTAAGTGAAATAAATCAGACAGAGAAAGACAAATACAGTAAGATCTCACTTACATGTGGAATCTAAATCAAAAACAACAATAACAACAAACTGAATTCACAGATATAGAGAAGATTGGTGGTTGCAAGAGATGGGGGTGCAGGGTGGGTTAAAGGAGGAAAGATGGTCAAAAGGTACAAACTTCCAGTTATATAATAAATAAATACTGGGGATGTAATGTACAACGTGGTGCTATTATTACAGTTAATAATACTGTATTATATATTTGAAAGTTGCTAAGAGAATAGATCTTACAAGTCCTCATCACGAGAAAAAAGAATTTATGACTATATGTGGTGATGGAAGTTAACTAATCTTACTAAGGTGACTATTTCACAGTATATACAAATATTGAATCATTATGTTGTACACCTGAAACTAAGATAATGTTACATGTCAATCATATCTCATTAAAAAACCAGAAAACAAACTAAAAACCCAGACAAAGGCAATACAAAAAAAAAAAAAAAAAAGAAAAATACAACAAAGACCAGTATCTCTCATGTATACAGATTGAAAATTCCTGAACAAAACAGTGGAAATAGAATTAATATATAAAAATAATTATACACCATGACCAGGGATGTGCATATTCCAATGATTCAATATTTCAAAATCAACCAATTTAATCCACCATATTAATAGGTTAACTAAAGAAAAAAAAAACACACATGCTCATATCAATCAGTGCAGAAAAAATATTTGACAAAATTCAAACCCATTCATGATAAAACCCTTAGAAACACAGAAATAGAGGAGAGCTTCTAAATTGATAAGAGAGTATCTATAAAAGGCCTACAGCTAATATTACAATTAAAGGTGAAAGACTTAATACTTTCCCCCTAAGATAGGAAAGAAAACCAGGATGTCTGTTCTCAACACTCTTCTTCAACAAAGTGCTGCAAGTTCTAGCCAGTGAAATAAGGGGAAAAAAACCCAAAACATTCAGATCAGAAAGGGCAAAAGAAAATTGTTCCTATTTGCAGATGCATGATGGTCAGCACAGAAAATCCCAAGGAATCTTAAAAACAAACAAACAAACAAAACAAAAAACCAAAAATCCCTCCTAGAACATATAAGTGAGATAGACTTATGTAAATAGGTTTTTCCAAATCCATATCACCTCTTTGAAGTGATATGGATCACTAAACATCCTAGTTGTGTCTTGTGTCTCACTGCTTTTTCAGTGCCAAAAAACTCAAATGCATTCAGTGCCACTGATAATGTTTTAGTGTTGATATCAAAGCAAAGTAAATGATTCTACTTATCATATTCCTAATCTAACTTAGTTTTAAAAAGATAAAGCTCCAGAAATTTGACAAAGAGATGTTTATTAGGAGGACAGCCACTTAAAAAAATAGAACAGCATAAGTTATGCTCAAATTTAAAATTTCCATGTGTCTTAATATTGCATTTTAAATAATCCTTTTTGTAAAAGACATGGGGTCAGATCCTTCTTTTCTTCACTTATTTTGGCCTAAAACTACTTTTCTAGAGAGGTATGACTATTCTAGCTAAAATAGTACCTTCTCTCTTTCTCTCTCCCCTTACACTTACTGAGATCATGTGATGCCTCTAAACCCTGCAGAAGACTCCTATTTCACTCACAGAACAAACCAAAGACCTAACAGTCAGTAAGACTCCACTGAGCAGGCAATGAGCCCTCTCCACCTGTTTATTTCTCTACCCTCTTGTCCATCCATTCCACCTGCTTACTCATTCTGCTCTAGCCTTGCTGTCCTTTTATGTTTTATTTGAACTCACGAGGCACATTTTGACAGTAGGGCCTTTGCACTGGCTGATCCGTCTGCTTGTAACATGTGTTTCCCATTTAACTGCATGGCTAGGCCCCTTAACTCCTTCAATATTTTTCTCACATGGATCACCCTATTTAAAATTACAAAACACCTCATCTTACACTTTTGACCCATTCTCCTTATTCTGTTCTATTTTTAAGCACTTATCACCTTCTAACATACTGTATCATTTGCAAAGTTACATAGTTATTGTTTAATGTCTGTTGTTTGCCCTCCACCCCAGCAAGGACAAAGATTTTTATCATTTTGTTTAGTACTGCATCCCAAGAGCATAAAACAACACCTAGTACATAGTAGCTACTCAATAAATATTTGTTGAATGAATGGAATAAATGAATGAATGGATATAATAGGCATATCAACAATTGTCAAAATTAATTTTAATTAACCTACACTGAGAAATTAACTACTCATATAAATGCTTTGCCAGACAAATATCCCAAATGAATAGGTCCTCGAAAAAGTCACCTTTTTTCACTTAATTCTGGGTTAAGTGCTCCTCCTGTGTACTCTCTATGTACCTATGTTTATTTTTCTTCTGGCCTTTTCACATGTACTGCAAAAAACTATTTGTTTATCTTTTTCCAAGACCAAAACATGAGCTCCTTGAGAGCAGAACCATTCTTATTTGCTTTTCCCTCACTGGCACATAGCTCACATCATGTAACACATAACAGGTACTCAATAAATGTTTCGTGCGTGAATAAAACATTTTAAAATATCTACTAAACAGAATTAGTAATGAATCACAGAAATTTACCTCTTAGTTGTTTCCTTAGTTTTTCAATTTCTTCTTTTAAGTTTTTTATTTCTAAATCTTTACTTGCTGTTAGTGGACCATCAGCAGTTGAATACTGCAGAGCCTGGACAGTCTGTGTTGACTCTTTAAAAAAAAAAAAGAATAAAAGAAAGAATGAAAAATATGCTCATACTCTAAATTTTAAAAACTAAGAGCAATATATTTCTTTCTAGAGAAATCCTTATTTAATCGTACTGATCGAAGCATATACCTACTGACAAAAAGCATGTAAACACATTAAAATTAAACCACAAAACTCCACTGCATGTTGTTAAAATTATATGTATGAAACAGTCTACCTTCTAATATGTGAGGTTTTCAGTTTTAAATACTGCTGGTACATTCTGCCAGTGAGTCAGCTATTCAGCCCCATTCCATCCTAGCATAAAATGCCATCATGTGGGCTTCCCTGGTGGCGCAGTGGTTGAGAATCTGCCTGCCAATGCAGGGGACAGGGGTTCGAGCCCTGGTCTGAGAAGATCCCACATGCCACGGAGCAACTAGGCCCGTGAGCCACAACTACTGAGCCTGCGCGTCTGGAGCCTGTGCTCTGCAACAAGAGAGGCCGTGACAGAGAGAGGCCCACGCACCGTGATGAAGAGTGGCCCCCACTTGCCGCAACTAGAGAAAGCCCTCGCACAGAAACGAAGACCCAACACAGCCAAAAATAATAAATAAATAAATTAATTAATTAATAATAATAAAATTTTTTAAAAAATGCCATCATGTGATAACCCAAAAACGTATGTCAGATGATGTATGAAAAAGTCTGGTGTATGAAGAGAGGTTTAGAGATGTTAATATAGAATATGTATAAGTGCTGGCCTTCCAAATTTTATATATGAACATTGAGGCCCACCTATTGATGACTTGGCTCATCAACTTAGTTAAAATAGGGATTATTCATTTAACTTGTGGTTCTAATTAGAAGATGCAAGGTACTAAAGAAACATTAAATCTAGTGAAGCTCATTCCCAGATACCATTAAAAGATGTGGAAAAAAAAGAAATGGTCCTAAAACAGTTACTCTGCTAGCTTATAGAGGGACCCCAAATAGTAAATCTCTACCTCAACATAATTTGTTGTTAGTACAAATCATTACTGACTGCTTTAGATTACTAATATTATTTATATATTGCTTTACATAACTTATATTTATATTATTTATATATATATTTAAAACTCCAAGGGACTGTGACCTTCAGAGGATGGAGATTTTCTAACTTACCTTCATCATCTGTACAGAGAACAGTATCATGATATTCATATGCATGGTGGTCAATAAATATTTGTTAATTTGAATTAAAGATGTAAGATATACCATATTGTGCATTCAATCATGATCTTCTACATCCAAAAAGTATTTCTTACACATTTTCTTTTTCTTTGGGTTCAAAACATGTTGAAAACTGGTACTTTCTGTATTTATTATTTTTAAAAGAATATCCTTCTTTTTTTTAAAGACATCTAAGTTGGGAGTAGAAAATGGGGAGAATAAAAATATCCACTGGACATTAGTAGCTTTTTTCCTTCTACACCCCACACACTGCAGGGTATGAAGGTGGGATAGGTATCCTTGCTCCTCTTTGTCACCTCTGTCCTCCCTATAAATCTCAGGTCTGCTAAAATGCCCATTACTTGGTTTTTTTTTTTAATTTTTAATTTTATATTGGAGTATAGTTCGTTAACAACGTTGTGTTAGTTTCAGGTGTACAACAAAGTGATTCAGTTATACATATACATGTATCTATTCTTTTTCAAATTCTTTTCCCAGTTAGATTTTTACAGAATATGAGGCAGAGTTCCCCGTGTAATACAGTTTGGGACGGATATGTACCCACTGCTATATTTAAAATGGATAACCAACAAGGACCTACCTTATAACCCATTACCTGTTTATTACAGTTATCCACTGCCCTTCCTTCCATTACAACTCTTTTTATTATTATTCTTAGTGACTTTAACAACAAAAGAGACGATCTATCCAGCTGGCTTCACAGGCACACAAACCTCCTATGCAGACCCTGTTGAGGCTGTTTACCCAGCAGCTACCCCTCTCTTCCTGCTTGTGCACCAAATTCAGGTATCAGGCTACAGTGTGGTTAGGCAAGGTAGGCTCAGCCAAAAGGAAGATGGCTTCCATCGGTCATGCCGATCTCATTCTACATTGCCAGGACTGGTTAAGAATTAGGTACGTGACCCAGTTAGAATGAATGTCACCTTGAGAGCTCCCATTAAGTGAGACATGTATGAAAGGAAATGAAACTTTTTTTTTTTTTTTTTGGTCTTTGGATGTGTGAAGTCATGAAGTCTGGAACTTTGACAGTAATGTGGAATCATGAGGGAAAAGCCAAGAAAATCACAGAGAAGCTACCTGGTAAGAGCACGGAAACTGTGTACTTCTGATTTCTTAAGTGAGATAAGAAATCTGTATTATTTAAGAATTTGATTACTTGCCGCCTAAAACAACCTAGCTGGTAGACGTCTCGCCAGCACAACCACCAAATCTATTGGTCATGCCCTAACCTGTGGCTCTGACCTTAGAAATGTGTATGTGTGCGGGGGTGGGGAGGTGGGGAATGGAGGTTGGGGTGGGCTCCTAGGAGATTGCTACAGACTTTTACTGTCTGGGGACCAAGTAAGCTCAGAATCTTACAGAATGTGAAACAGTCTCTCACATCAAAGAATTACCCTGTCCCAAATGCTTGCAGTTCACCTACTGAGAAATGCTACTGTACATGCTGTCATTATTAATAACTATGTAGCCTCCAACATCTTGATTTCAAGTAAATACTCTCTATCTCTTATATTTACAGTTTAACTTACTCTAGGGACCACTTCAGTAATTTTTCATTCCCACCAAGAGTGCCAATCCACTGTTCCTAACACTATTTCCTTTTCTCTTTTCTTCCTTATTTATCCAGGTTAGATTCCTTGGTCCATCACTACTACTGCTTTGCATACACACCTTGGATTTCTTTGCTCTTCTCTCCTCCACTGTACTTAGCCTAGAAGGCCCCAGTCTTACCTAAATCCTACTCTCCTTCTACTCTGTGCTTTCACCTTAATAGCTGAAAGTGACAGAAGAAAGCCCAACCATTCAAAATTCATGTCTAAATAGTTTGGCGATGCCTGATGCCAACTAAAAACTGGCACTTGCCATCTGCCTCTAGCAGCCGCTGACCTTCAACACCCCCTGAAAGGAGATCAGGGTGGAGATCAAGAATGAGGCACTCTGTGCTCTGGGAAAAACTGGCAGAGCAGGTCTTCAGATAATTTTCAGGACAGATATTTTCAGGACAAAATTTTATGAGCCCAATTCTTGCATCTTCTCACATCTAGAAAAGCACTAAAATCATTAACCATCGCATCTGCTCCTTGTCACTAGCAGCAACCCTCTGCCAAAATGTGTGCTTTGGGCTTCCCTGGTGGCGCAGTGGTTGAGAATCTGCCTGCTAATGCAGGGGACACGGGTTCGAGCCCTCGTCTGGGAAGATCCCACATGCCGCGGAGCAACTAGGCCCGTGAGCCACAACTGCTGAGCCTGCGCGTCTGGAGCCTGTGCTCCGCAACAAGAGAGGCCATGATAGTGAGAGGCCTGCGCACCGCGATGAAGAGTGGCCCCCGCTTGCCGCAGCTAGAGGAAGCCCTCGCACAGAAACGAAGACCCAACACAGCCCAAAAAATAAATAAATAAATAAATAAACAAAATGTGTGCTTCACTGCACGTACCCCTCTTCACTAAAATCATATATAATACCTTCCCCCCTACCTCTTCGGAGCAGATTCTCAGAGCTATCTGAAATGCTGTCTCCCGGGCTATAGTCCTCATTTTACCCCAAGTAAAACTTGACTCACAACTCACACATTGTGCATTTTTTTTTCAATCAACACTGGCAATCCTAAAATATTTCCCTAGTTCATTCACTCTTCTCTCTTCTCTAAACTTACCATTTCACATCTTCTCTTTTTCTTGTCAAAAATCTAATAGGAAAAAAAACCTAAAAAATTCCCAAAAGCTAATACATTCTCTACCTTCCTTATTCTCAGCTGATGACCCTGCTTTGTACTTGATTTATCATCTGTTTCCTCAAAGTGGAATGTGACCATTGAGTGGGCAGGTATTTTTTTCTTTTTCTGTTCATTATTATATCCCCAGTCATGTGCAGAACAATTCCTGCCTAACTGGCGCTCAACAAGTAGTTAACAAATAGATGAATCAGCTTAAATGTTAACCTATGCCATTGTATGAAATGAAACAGGTGTTAGTACCAAAAGGCAACGATCTAATATTTTCTGGGTTTGTTTTGGGCAAATGACACCAACTGTATGTAATGACACTCTCTAAGAACAGATGAAAGAATTTAAAACATCAAAAAAACATGGGACATAGGAACTTCTCATTCAGAATAGGATGAAGTAAGAAGTAACAGGTCATTGCTCTATCATCCCTGTTGCAAAAAGTAAAAATACACTATATAATTTGAAAAAAACTTATTTTTACAAACATCCATGTATCTGGGAAAGCAAAGAGAACTAAGTAAAATAAACCAGAGAGGGATGAGCCATTGTGAGATGCAAAGACCATGACAGCTGCCTCTTACCTCAGAATCTTATCCAATTCTGTGAGCACATGAATTGAGGGATAGTACGCTGGAAAAAAAATGACAAATTCTGGAGAATGGGTGGGCTGGTGCAACAATTGGGAAACTTCAGGATCCCTAAATATGCGGTGGTATTTTCCTCATGGTATATTTGCTGTATCTGGAGACTGCATGGGAAGTTAAGGAGCTTCTAAAAGTCAGACCAAAATCTCCTACAGTATTGGAGTATTTCAGAGACAAAGTCTTGCTTGAGGAAAAGAGCCTATTTCAAACACATGGCCCATCTAAACATTTGCCAAATTTGAAAGTGGCATGGGGTAAGAGTCTGAAGGTCAGAATAAATCTCTCACAGTTAATAGAGTAAGTCCAAACCAGGTTCCAGCTAGTTTTCCTTCATGACACTTGAAACCAGAAGTAGGCTGAATCTAATTAAAACTGCAACCCAGCCTTGTCCTAGTTCAATTCCTGATTGGACAAAAAAAAAGGGAAAACCCTCTCTGAAGTGAAAATAACATAATAACATCATTCTCTATGTTATTTTTATTCATGATATTTGTCATACAACAAAAATTGAGACATTTAGAAAAGCAGGAAGGTGTGATCAATAATCAGAAGAAAAAACAGAAATAGAGACACACGCAGATGGTTCAGGTGTTATAATTAGCCGACAAGACTTTAAAATAAATATTATCAATATGTTAAAGAAAACATAGGGGAAAAAAGACAAAACAGTGGGAAATTTCAATGCAGAACTGAAAACTATAAGAATGAATCAAATGATTATTCCTGAACTAAAAGAGACAATATTTGAAATTAAGACTCATTGAATGGGCTTAACATCAGAACAGATGCAGCAGACGACAAGACAAATGAACCTGAAGGCAAGTGAGGAGAGAATATCCAAATTAAGCACAAAAAAACCTAAGAATGGAAGAAGCAGGACTGAACATAAAATGAATGTGGGACACAGTCTAAGACATATGTAATTGGAGTCCCAGAAGAAGAAGAGATAGTGAATGGGGCAAAAGAAATATCTACAGAGATTATGCTTAGAACTTTCCAAAATTGATGAAAGATATCAATCAAGATTTCAGAAGCTCAGTAAATCCCCAACAGGATTTTACATTAATACAAAGAAAACTACACCCAGGTAGATCATAGCCAAACTGTTTGAAAGTGAAGTTAAGGAGAAATACTTAAAAGCAACCAGAGGGGAGGAAGAAAAGATACATTCAAGAGACCAAGATTAATAGCTGGCTGGCTTCTCAAATATGATGGAAGTCAGAAAACAATGAAATAATATCTATAGGGCATTGAAAGAAAAAACTGCCAAGCTAGAATTCTAACCCAGCAAATATTCTTCAAAAATGAAGGCAAAATAAAGACATCTCAGGCAAACAAAAACGGAGAGATTTAGTTATAATACACACAATCATAAGAAACACTAAAGGAAGTTTTGCAGACTAAAGAAAAATGATTCTGGATGGATACATGGATCACTAGAAAGAAATAAAGAACACAAAAAGAGTAAATATGTGGGTAAATAAAAAGATATTTTAAAAATTAATGAGTAATAAATATTTAAAGCAAGAATAAAATAAGTGTATTGAAAGGTTTACAACACAGATAGAGGTAAACTATAAAACAACAACAACCTAAAGGGCTGTTATAAGGGTCTTATATTGTTTGTGAAGTGGAAAAATAAAAATTATTTAAAAGACATGTGAAGACCTAATGAGAAAAAAGGGCAAGAATCTACACAAGACTGAATATCCAAATGAACAGTAAATATTACTTATTAGAGAAATATAAATTTAAAATCATAGCAAAACTCCACTATACAAATACCAGAATGGCTAAAATTTAAAAAGCTGACAATATCAAGTTCTGATGGGAATATATAGCAAGTGAAACTCATACATTATTAATGAAACTATTGATGCAATCACTTCTGAAAACTCTTTGGCAATATTTTCTAAAGCTGAAAATACGCTATCCCATGACCCATAAATCCTACTCCTAGGTAGATATCCAAGAGAAATAAGTAGATATGACCATCAAGAGAAATATATAACAATATTCACAGAAGCTATGTTTACAATAGTCTATATCTGGAAATAAATGTTCAACAGCAACAGCTTAGATGATACGGTCTGAATACCTGTGTCCCCCACCAAATTCATATGTTGAAATTCTGACCCCAAAGATGATGTTATTAGGAGGCGAGGCCTTGGGAGGTGTTTAAGTTACAGTTATAAGGGCGGAGCCCTCATGAATGGGATTAATGCCTTATAAAAGAAAACCCACAGGGATCCCTAGCCCTTTCCACCAGGTGAGGACACAGCAAGAAGGCGCTGGCTATGAATCCTCACTTGACCATGTTGGCACTTTGATCTTGGACTTCCAGCTTCCAGAACTGGGAGAAATAAATTTCTGTTGTTTATAAGTCACCCAATCTGTTGTATCTTTTTAAATAAAAGTCAGAACAAATTCAGACATTGGATAAATTTTTTTAGTATTTGTATACAATGTAACACTAAACAGCAGTTTAAAAAAAAAGGAACTAGGGGGCTTCCCTGGTGGCACAGTGGTTGAGAATCTGCCTGCCAATGCAGGGGACACGGGTTCAAGCCCTGGTCTGGGAGGATCCCACATGCCGTGGAGCAACTGGGCCCGTGAGCCACAACTACTGAGCCTGAGCGTCTGGAGCCTGTGCTCCGCAACAAGAGAGGCTGCAATAGTGAGAGGCCCGCGCGCTGCGATGAAGAGTGGCCCCCACTTGCTGCAACTGGAGAAAGCCCTCACACAGAAACGAAGACCCAACACAGCCAAAAATAAAAATAATAAATAAATAATAAATTAAAAAAAATAAAATTAAAAAAAAAGGAACTATTGATATTTACACATGGAAAACCATGTTATTAAAAAAAGATACAAATGAGAACATACTGTATGAAACCATTTATATGAAGTTCAAAGGTAAAATTAATTAATGCTGAAAAAATTTAGGATAGTGTTTACTTCAGAGTTGTAAGCTACAAACTGGGAAGGAGCATGATGGAACCTTACCCTATGCTAGAAATGTTCTATATACTGATTGGGGTGCAGGTTACATAAAAGTACACTAATATAAACATTTACGGGGCTTACAATTTAAAGTAGAGTACTTGCACACTTTACCGCATGCGTATCACCATTTAAAAATCAAAACTGAGTGACATCAGTATCATGCCCCTGTGGGTCATTCCTTTTTCCTCTCCCTTCGATTTACAACTAATTGGACATCCATAACTGAACAAAATTGCTTCTGCACAGCACAGCAGGACACCAGAGATACATCCATATGTGTATCCAAAAGTGGGTAGACTGGACCTCAGCGGAGGCTGCAGATCCAAGGTACCGGCAACAGTGACCTCTCTAGCAGAGGAGGTAGAAAGTGAAAGCGATGAGTGAAAGTGCTGGGCTGTGAAGGCTGTGAGGGCTGCAGCTGGAGGGACCCTGTTGCTTTTCAGCAATACCTGGATTTCTGAGGGTGGGTGGGGCAAGGGTAGGAAGGAAAGAAGGCAGACAAAGAGAAATGAAGGAATGCATTTCCTGCTGTCTGTCCACAGATTTCTGGACTCCTCCACTAAAAAGCCCCAGGTACTAAGCATACACCTCCTAGACTGTGTCAACCGCTTTTACCATGCACACACTCCAAACTTTAGTGGAGGGTCATCTCTGGTAAGAGAAACCCAAAATTTGCGCTATAGCGCCACCTTCTGGAAAACAAAAGAAAGGCGTCTGATTGCCAAGCTGCTGAACTTAGAGTCAAAGTAAAGCCTTACCTAAAAAGAAAGGTGTTTGCTACTTCAAATGTGATGGCAGAGGCACAGTTCATGAAACACTATGAAAAATCATGGTAACACAGTATCCCCCAAAAATGACAATTCTCTAGGCAACCAACTCAAAGACACAGAATACTGCAATCTAACTGATAAAGATTGATAAAGAATTCAAGATAGTTGTTATGAAGAAATTCAACAAGCTACAAGAAAACTCAGAAAGGCAACTCAATGAACTCAGGAATAAAATTAATGAACAGAAAGAGCACTTTACCAAAGAGATTGAAATCATAAAAAAAGAACAAAACAAAAATTCTGAAGCTGAAGAATTCAATAAGTGATATGAATAGTGCATTAGAAAGCACTGGAAATAGAACAGATCAGATGGAAGAAAGAACAAGCCATATGGAGGAAAGGAATTTAGAAATGATTCAGGTGGAAGAGGAGAGAGAACTAAGTTTTCTTTTTTTTTTTTTTAAGTGAAGAAACCCTACAAGAGCTATCAGACTCCATTTAAAAAGCCAAAATAAGAATAATGGGTATACCAGAAGGAGAAGAGAGGGAGAAAGGGACAGAGAGTTTATTTAATGAAATAATAGCTGAGAACTTCCCAAACCTGGGGAAAAAAACGGACATACACATCTTTGAAGCTAATAGAACACCTTGCTATCTCAATGCAAAAAAAACCTTTTCCAGCACACATTATAATGAAACTGTCACAAGTACAGCGGAAACTAACACAACATTGTAAAGCAACTATACTCCAATTAAAAAAAAAGTCAATGCTAAAGAAAGAATTTTAAAGGCAACCAGGGAAGAAAAGAAAGTATCCTACAAAGGAATCCCCATTAGGCGATAAGCAGATTTCTCAGCAGAAACACTATAGGCCAGGAGAGAGTGGAATAACATACTCAAAGTATTGAAAGATAAAAGTTGCCAGCCAAGAATACTCTATCTGGCAAAGTTATTCTTCAGATATGAAGGAGAAATAAAGGCTTTTCCAGATAAATAAAAGCTGAGGGAGTTCACCACCACTAGACCTGTCTCACAAGAAATGCTGAAAGGAGCTCTTCAAGCTGAAACAAAAAGTTGAAAGTACACAAAACTCTGATTAAGGTGATAAATAGACAGTCAGAGTTAGAAAATTGTAACTGTATTTTACAATAGTGTGTTAAACAATTATAGCATAAATGTTAAAGAAAAAGAGCATTAAAAATGACTGTACTACAATTTGGTAGCAAATTCACAGCATAAAAAGTGATCATCTGTGACATCAAAAATCTAAAAGGAGATGTAAAAGGATGAAACCTTTATAGGTGAATGAAGATAAGTTGCTATAGGCAGAAAAAGGACTATTTTATCAATTAGATATTTTATGTAAACCTCATGGTAAAGACAAAGCAAAAATCTAAAGGAGAGACATGAGACATAAACAAGGGGACAATGAGCAAATCACCATGGAAAATCATCAACTTACAAAGGTAGACAACAAAAAGAAGGAAAAAAAAAAAAAAAACCAATGGAGATACAAAATAACCAGAAGGCAAAAGACCAATGGCAATAGTAAGTCCTTACATACAAATAACCACCCTAAATGTAAATGGATTGAATTCACCAATCAAAAGGCACAGAGTGGATGAAAAAAAACAAATCAAGTTCCAACTATATGCTGCCTACAGGAGACTCATTTCAGCTCTAAAGACAGGTAAGCTCAAAGTGAAGGGATGGAAGATGATATTCCAAGCAGAAACAAAACAAAGTGGGCGTGGCTATACTTATATCAGACAAAATATACTCAAGCCAAAAACAGTAACAAGAGACAAAGAAGGTCATTATATATAATGATAAAGGGGTCAATAAATCAAGAAGATATAACAATTGTTAATATATATGCTCCAAACAACCGAGCACCGAAATATATTAAGCAAATACTAGGAAACCCTAAGAGAGAGATAGACAACAACAGAATAATAGTAGGGGACATCAATATGCCACTAACAGCAATGGATAAACTGTACAGCCAGAAAATCAATAAGGAAGTATTGGAATTGAACCATCTTTAGAACAAACAGATTTAGCAGACATATACAGAACATTCCTTCCAGCAGCAGCAGAATACACATTCTGCTCAAGTGCACACAGAACATTCCCCAGGATAGATCATATGACAGGACACAAAACATATCTTTACAAACATAATACTGAAATCATACTAACTACCTTTTCTGGCCACAATGGTATGAAAGTAGAAATCGGTAAAGAGAGGAAAGTGAGAAGATCTACAAATATGTGGAAGTTAAACAACATACTTCTGAACAACCAATGGGTGAAAGAAGAAATCAAAAGAGAAAAAGTTATCTCAAATTAAGATGGAAATATGACATATCAAATTTGTGGGATGCAACAAAAGCAGTTCTGAGAGGAAAGTTTACAGCAATAAATGCATATATTAAGAAATTAGAAATATCTCAAATAACCTAACCTTACACTTCAAGGAACTAAAAAAAGAAGAACAAATTAAGCCCAAAGTTAGCAGAAGGAAGGAAATAACAAAGTTCAGGGCAGAAATGAATGAAATAGAGACAAGAAAAACTACAGAAAGGATCAACAAAACTAAGCTGTTTTTTTGAAAAGACAAACAAAAGTGACAAAATATCTAGACTAAGAAACAAAGAGAGAAGACTCAAATAAATAAAATTAGAAATGAAAGGGGAGACATTACAAGTGATGCTGTAGAAATATAGATGCTCATAAGAGACTACTATGGACAACCGTATGCCAAGAAATTACATAACCTAGAAGAAACTAACACATTTCTAGGAACACAACCTATCAAGATTGAATCAGGAGGAATTAGAAAATCTGAACAGACCAATAATGAGTAAAGAGATTGAGTCAATAATCAGAAACCTCCCAACAAAGAAAACCCCAGGACCAGATGGCTTCACTGGTAAATTCTACCAATCATTTAAAGAATAATTAACACCAATCCTCCTCGAACTTTTCCAAAATATTGAGGAGAAGGGAACACTTCTAAACTCATTCTATGAGGCCACCATTACCTTGATACCAAAACCAGATAAGGAGACCACAAGAAAACTACTTGACTACAAGAAAACAACTTGTTGTTCAAGTTGACCCTTGAACAACACGTTTTTGAACTGCACAAGTCCATTTATACACGAATTTTTTTCAGTAAATGTGTATTACAATACTACATGATCCCCAGTGGTTGAGTCAGCAGATGCAAAACCATGGTTTCAGAGGAATGACTGTAAAGTTATATGCAGATTTTTGACTGCACGGGGCTTGTGCCTCTAACCCCTGTGTTGTTCAAGGGTCAGCATTAACCAATATCCCTGATGAATATAGATGTAAAAATTTTCAGCAAAGTATTAGCAAACCAAATTAAAGAACACATTGAAAGGATTATACAGGGCTTCCCTGGTGGCCAGTGGTTAAGAATCCACCTGCCAATGCAGGGGACACGGGTTAGAGCCCTGGTCCGGGATGATCTCACATGCCACGGAACAACTAAGCCTGTGAGCCACAACTACTGAGCCTGCGCTCTAGAGCCCACAAGCCACCACTACTGAGCCCACGTGCCACAGCTACTGAAGCCCACACACCTAGAGCCCGTGCTCCGCAACAAGAGAAGCCACTGCAATGAGAAGCCCACACACTGCAACGAAGAGTAGCCCCCGCTTGCCGCAACTAGAGAAAGCCTGCGTGCAGCAACGAAGAACCAACGCAGCCAAAATAATTAATTAATTAATTAATTTAAAAAAAAAGAGTTACAAGTTTCGTGATTATAGACACATTCCTTCATTCACTAAAGGAATGTATATGTTGTATATAATGTATAAACATGATTGCAACCATTGTATATAAGTAAAATACATTGTATATAACATTTTTTGGAGAAAATAAAACAGGAAAGTGGGAAGGGGTGGGGGGTGGGACGAGGTAAGGCAGGGAAATCAGTTAGGAAGCTATTGCAATAATACAGGTGAGAATTGAGAAAATATGGCAGGGAATCATATAAAGTGCAGTAGGATAAGAAGGGTTCCATTTTTCTTAGTAGTTCTATTTTCCTCTCCCAGAGGTATTTATTCCCACATTTTTATATACATACATATATACCTGTGGGAAACAAATGCTATTTTGCTGTTTACTGTTAATTGTATGAGTTTACATAAATGGCATTATACTGTTTTCTGTATAAGTTTCTACAACTTGCTTTTTTCCATTTAATAAAAAATTTCTTTTCAAGATAAAACAACCACTTATAATAAATAGTACCTACACTGTGAGTCCAATACAAAAAGGGAAAATATTATCTTTAAAATATATTTACCTTGAAGCTTTCTACTAAGTTCAAGTTTTTCCTGTTCAAGGCGTTTAATTCTTCTTTCATAAGCTTCGGTTGCTAAGTTGTTATCTAGAGTCCTCTGAACATTAACATCGAGATCCAGTGGAGCGGGACCAGCTGTAACCCTTAAACAGCTCCGATCAGACAGAGCACTGAAAAAAAGGGGAAAAAACGTGGGTTTACACTGAAACAATAAGTTTAAAGAGAAAAAGATAACCTTTTGAAATTGTTCATTTAAAACATCATTTGAACATCTAGTTATAGCTAGCCATCTGGAGTGATTACAAAACACATTTTTTTGCAAAATCACCATAAACAACCTTTTAGAAGCATTTTTGAAAATGAAAACTTAAATAGCCCAAATTGTCTTGAATTTATTTTAATAACCACAAATTATAAAATGAAGTTTGCTGAAGGGTTATTGGTAGCTTTAAACAATGTGACCACCTAAGTGAAACAGTAGTCAAAAGCACCAACCAGGGTCCTCTTTGGAATTCAAAAGTGAAATGCCTTCATAAGCTACAAGGATATACTGTTCAACACAAAGAATATAGCCAATATCTTATAATAGCGATAAATGGAGTATAACCTTTAAAAATTGTGAATCACTATATTGTACACCTGTAACTTATATTATATTGTACATAAACTATATACGTCAATTAAAAAAACTTTTAAGTGAAATGCTTTCTTTAATTCAATACAATTTCATTAAAAACATTTGAAGTGCTGGATATTCAGCAGTGAGCAAAATGCACAACACTTGCCCATGGAGCAAGTTTTATATTCCAGTGGCAGAGACAAAAATAAACAAGTAAAATATTAAATACATTAGACAGTGTTATATGCTAAGGAGAAAACATAAAGCAGGTAAGGGGGAAATGAAGTATTAAAGCGGAGTAAATAAAAAATGTAGATAAAGTGGTCAGGAAAGTCATCACTCAGAAAGTAACTCTGAATAAGTCCAGAAGGAATAAGGTGGACCTGCCAAGGAAATATGAGAGGAAAGAGCATTCCCGGCAGATGAAATACAAGTACGAAAGCCCTATCAACTATACTTCAATAAAATAAATTTAAAAAAGAAGTGCAAAAGCCCTGAGACAAGAGTATGTCTGGCATGTTCACGGGCCAGAAAGGAGACCTGTGTGGCTGTGAAGTGAGCAAGGGGAAGAGTAGTAGGAAATAGAATCAGAAAGATAAAGTGAGCCAGTCTTGTAGGGCCCTATAAGAACTCTGGAGTTAAGATATGAAGCCACTGGAGCTGGGGGCAGTGAGAACTGGTCCTGAACAGGGGAGTGACATACTCTTGACTTATCTTTTAGCAGGATCACTCAGATAGGTTCAGAGAAATATAAGAAATTATGTTACGAACACCTGAAATAGGTGATTAAGAGAGATTTTAAGTAGAAGTGAGGAGAGAGGCCTCAGCTGAAAATACACATTTAGGAGTCATCAGCAAATAATACCAGAGCACCAGAGTATAAACAAAAAAAGATCCAAAGATGAAGCAATAGGACACAGGGAGATAAGGAAGAATGTGGAGAATGAGAAGGGGTGGCCAAAAAGGTAAGGAGAAACGAGGCAAGTGCTCTGGAAGCTAAAAGGAGAAAGTGTTTTAATGGGAAGGAGCTGGGACAAATGAGATGAGACTAGGCAAATAAGTCAGACTAGGACCGAGAAATGATTGCTAAATTTAGCAACATGGAGGTCAGTGGTGACATGGATAAAAGCAGTTTGCATGAAGTGATGGGAGCACAAAACTGACTGGAGTGGTGCCAAGAAAGAAGAGTATGAGAAAAATGGACAAAGTACAGACAAGAATTTGAAGTAACTTTCCTACAATGAAGAGCAGAAAAATGGTTGGTAGCAGGTAAAGAAAGTTAGATTAACAGTTTTTATATTTTGCTTTAAGATGGGAGAAAAAACTGCATGTTTGTGAGCCGATGGAAATGATCTGTTATGCAAATGACACAGAAAGGGAAAAATTTATGATGTAACAGCAATGCACTAGAGTAGGTAAAAGGGGACAGAAGGGATGCGGCTTAGCTAGGGAGATCACACCGTCATCCATAAAAAGAAGACTATATGGGTCCAGCGGTATGAAGGTGGTAAATGTGGTGATGGGAACTTGGGGAAGTTGTCTGTTGATCGCTTCAACCTCTCTGTGAAAGAGGAAGCGAGATCATCAGGTGAGACTAAGTATGACAGGGGTTTTATTGGAAAAGTATAAAGTATGAAATAGTTACCTAGGAGAGTGGAAGAGTGAATACACTAGGGTAACACAGTATATTTGCCAGGCAGCAGTAAGTGGCCCCTGAGGTTGGTAATCATGAACTCAAAGTGAGACCAGTAAGAATGGACAGATATTTTTCTCTAGACACTTTGAACTGCACAGGTATAGGCAGAAAACGGAACTGTAATAATGAATGTTAACTAGCAAAACCAGTGTTACAGAATGACAGATGGTCAAGGAATTGAGGGGGCACCCAAGGAGTGACTATAGTCATTCTCAATGATATTTAAGGAAAGGTAAGGAGGAAAGAGAAGATATGAGTGGAATGAGGGTCAGTGAAAAGAATGTTAAGATCAATGGGTTGAAAATTCTGATGCTTGACACCTAGAAAATATTTATTCAGTATCATGGGACTCTTCTAATTCCTGCCCCATTGCTAAAAGTTAGATTCTGAGCTATTTGTCCTCCAAAATGAGTTAAGATTCTTATATGTTCTATTCACTTTGTAATGTCTAACTTTTTCCAGCAGTAGCTTCACCCTTTTTCTAAAATAATTTTTACAAGGCTCTCTTATGCATTATACTTTTTAAAACTTCAATTCATTTTAAATTTGATTTAAATCATCCAAATCATGTTAACCTTTCAAACTTACCAGCTACTGGTATATGTAAAACCAACAAATGGCAGATGGTGACCAGAAAATGCAGTATGTGTTGGCGGGGGCATCGTTTCCTAAAGGAGGAAAAAACATCTGGTAAGAAATGAATAACTATAAAC
This sequence comes from Balaenoptera physalus, assembly GCF_965194825.1. Taxonomy (NCBI): domain Eukaryota; kingdom Metazoa; phylum Chordata; class Mammalia; order Artiodactyla; family Balaenopteridae; genus Balaenoptera; species Balaenoptera physalus. The sequence continues at coordinate 25,537,332 of NC_138882.1, forward strand.
TGCAGGCTGCGCTATAAATATTACCTGTCAATAGTAAATAGGTGACTGATCAATTTAGAAACACTGCTAAGTTTGGTACAGACATTTAGTGATAAAAAATTTAGACCATAAATATTGCTTTTATAGAATTCTAATAAAATGAAAAGAAAGATTTAAAGTCTGACGGATATTGAGAGTACAATCACTATTCACGTATTCCATATCTGCAAATTTGCCTAGTCGCTAAAATTTATTTGTAGCCCAAAATTAATATTCACAAATACTTTTGTAGTCATTTGCAGACACTTGCAGAGCAAAGAAAAATTTGAGTTGCCCTACACACGTGTTCCCAGCTGGAGCTGAACAAGGAGACATCTGCCTTCTTGTTTCAGCTCTCATACTGTAAACAAGTGGTTTTTTTCAATGTCTACCTGTGCCACATTTTTCTCATTTTTGTGGTTTTTACAGGTGATTTTGCTATCTAAAATGGCCTCCAAGAGTAGGGCTGAGATGCCATCTATTGTGCCCCAACAAGAAGGCTGTAATGTGCCTTACAAAAAAAATGTGTGTGTTAGACACGCTTCATTCCAGCATGAGTCACAGTGCTGTTGGCCATGAGTTTGACATCAATGAATTGACAATATATGTTAAATAAGGTGTCTTTAAATAGAAACACACATCAAACAAGGTACTGTTTGGCTGACGTACTGTACTGATTGGTTGATGAGAACATTGTGACCAGAGGTTCACAGGAACCTGACTGTGTATTTCCCTTAGGAGCAATGGTTCAGGATTCACTAATACAGTATTTGCAGCAACTTTACTGAACATAACTATAGCAAATAGTCAGAATCAACTTTACTGTGTATTTAATTTGGAATGACTCACAATTCCTGTTAACAGTAAATGTAATTCTTGTAATAAAAAAACTGATGAGGAAACTCCATTTAATTCTTTCTTGTGAGGTTCAGTAAGGAAAGTATAAGAGAAGTACTCATCTGTCTTGAATATGGTACTTACTGAACAGTGAAAAGTAAATTCTTAGTGCAGAATTAAACCCATAAGAAATAAAATAACTGAATAAAAATGAAAGTTCAAAATAAGAAGGCTAAGGACCTGCTGTATAGCACAGGGAACACTTCTCAATACTCTGTAATGACCTATATGGGAAAAGAATCTAAAAAAGAGTGGATATATGTATGAGTATAACTGATTCACTTTGCTATATAGCAGAAACTAACACAATCTTGTAAATCAACTGTACTCCAATAAAAATTTTTTAAAAATTAAGAAGGCTAAAAAGACAAAAAACAAAAAAAATTGTTATTTCCCTAAATTTTAATTTAATATAACCTAATGGTTTAGAGCAGAGGTTGACAAACTATGCTGGCCTGCTTTGGTAAAAATGGAAGACTATTTGGCTAATCCACTGGTCAGCCACCTGCCGCAAACAGAGCTATAACTTTAGGCTAATAAGGCTATAGATGTTCTCTCCCCATTCATTTCCTACCAAGTTTGCTATTTTTAGTGGCAACACCACTGGGCATAGGTATTTAGCTCTACAATCAAGTCAGCTCCCACTGTCAGCAAAGCTGCTGGTTTTTACAAGCAGCTCCATGCCAGCAGTTCTACTGTCCCAATTAAGCTGAGGGAAAAGTTGGGAGGACTGTTTTTAACCAAAGTTCAACAGTATTTCATGAATAAATGCTTCTCAATTTATTTACCTTGGGTTGATTTATTAAGCCCTGAAATGGTTGTTTTTGACAATTTTGCCCAGTTTCATGGTGGTTTTTAAGGAGAGATTTGCCAATGTCTTCACTCTGCCATCATGAAGTCCACTTTTTAAAGCATCTAATTTGTCCTCTTCTTAAGAAATCTAATGGCATAACTAATCTAAGAAGTAAATCTTTGAACTTTAATTTAGCTCCTAGTCATGAATAACTATGTTCACCTCAGTAAACTCTCCTAATTTCTTGATTTAGAGAGAGTAAATACTGGAAGCCACGATAACTGTTTGATAATTGGTAAGGTGGTCTATAAAATTACTTTGATAACCAGATTTACAAAAAAAAGAAAAAAAAAAAGCAGAAGGACAGAACTTCTTTACAATGTCATACTCACGGAATTCTTTAAACAATCATCATCCACATCAAAATTTGATGTATCTGTTGGGCTACTAACTTCTGGAATGTAAGGTGCTTCACAGTTTCGAATATTATCCCAATCAATTCCACTGAAAAATGGGTGTTTCTTAAAGTCTTCTATTCCATTTTGACCAAGGCGATGTTCTCTGCTACAAATGAGCCTTCGAATAAGATCCTTAGCATTTTCAGAGACATCAGCCACTTGAGCTGGAAACTGAAACCTCTCCTAAACAGAGAATAACAGAAACAAAATATAAATCACTACTCTATTTACTAAGTAGGTTGATGTTAGCATTTACTTTCTTAAAAATATATTTTCTTTTAAAAATATCTAATAAATATATATGGTACATTGTCCTACAGCAGAAACTAACACAACATTGTAAAGCAAGCATACTCCAATAAAATTTTTTTTTAAATAATAAGAATATATGGTACAAAGTACTGATACTAAAAGAGATGCAGGAGTAAATTTAAAAGGATAATTTTCCTAAAAGAACTTTTCATTTCATATGTGACTTAGTCATAGATGCACTACAGAAAGAATAAGTTAAATGCTTAAACACCTTAAATGCTGTCAAAATGAATTCATTAAATGTAGTAGAATGTGACTCAATATTTCAATAGTGTATATGATTGATAATGTTCATATAAGTCACATACTAATGATTAATAGTATGGAACATTTTTAAAGAATGTAATATGTACTTTACACTACTGGAAGTGTGTTACTCCTTTAGCTCATTTAATCCTCAGAGCAACTGTATAAGGTAGATACTCCTATTACTCTAATTTTATAGAAGAGGAAACAAAGAAACAGTTCAAGCAATTTGCTTGAGGTCACACAACTAATAAATGGTAATAAACTGATTTGAACTGAAACTGTCTGATTCCAGAATCTGTGCTCTTAACAACCATGTTATAGTACAATGATTTCTATCTGAAATGCTTTACATGCTATTTACAACTTTGTAGCTATTTCTTGTCTTTCAACTCTTCATAACTATTTAGCAGATTATCTTTGCAGCCAGGTAGAAAAGCATAGACTCTGTAAGACTGATTTATATATATGTGTAGCAATTAATCATAATTGTATCACCAGAACAAATTAAAAAAACAGACTGTCACTCCCTTTATGGGATATTCCTATTCATATTCTAGGTTTTTGCAATTGCTCACAATGTTCTGAGATTGATAATCAGACTCTTCCTCTTCTTGTACAATCTATTTCACTTGGTACTAAATGGATTAAAGTTTATTCATTCTTTCCTGCTCTGCATCTGGACTGTTTCCAATGTTTGGTGATCATAAATAATACTAGGATAGGTATCCTTGTACATATATCCTTGTTCTACGAATATTTTCCTTAGGGTAGATTCCTAGAACTGAAGTTACTCAACCCAATGTTTTAACCATTTTTTTTTTAAGGCTGTCGATGCATACTTATAAACTTCTTGACAGACAGATTATATCAATTCACATTCCTATCAACAATGTCTAACAATGTCCACCTCACTGGATTATTTACAGTAACAAGTACTATTTTTCTTTTCATCTTTGCCAATTTGACAGGGGGAGGAAAAGGATGCCATTCTTATTTTAATTTGCATTTTACTTATTACTATTAAGATTGAGAATTTTAAATGCATTCTAGTCATGATTATACTTATACTATAGTAGTAATGATATAAATTATCTGCTTACGATCTTTGTTATTCTACTGAAGAGAACATTTAATTTTCTACTTATTAGCACCTCTAAAGAAATACAGGAGAAGGTGAAAACTAATAATTTTATGCATAATTTATGGATCTTGATTACTCTTGTTTGTCATGTCCCTTATTAGCATAGAAATTAGATTGTTTATTGTTTTGGAAAATCATTTTCTTTTTAAATATCACATTTTAATTTTATTAAATATTATATGTATTATTTACCACATTAATTTGAAAATTAGTAAAATATACTAACTTTGTGATTCATGATTTTTCCATATGTTTCCACCAGAGATTCTGCATAAAATGGTGTTTCTCCATAAAGCATTTCATACATACAGACCCCCAAGGACCACCAGTCACACTCAGGTCCATATCTGCCTTTTCCATCTTCCATGGCTTGAAGGATTTCAGGAGAGATATAATCTGGAGTTCCAACAGCCACTGAGGACTGTACCTGAAGAAATTCACATTTTTAGTAATCTACCATAATATATTAGAAACAAATAATAACTTTAAATTAGAAATGTTTACATTTACTTAAAAACACAGTAGCATTATTTCATAACTACTACAACTTTGTCATTATCTGAATTTAGTCTCCTTGCCCATATAAGTTAAAATTTATATAAGCACCACACCAACAAGTTCTCCAGATTTTTTAACACTATAGAATGTTTATTATAGCTGTTACTTAATTGACTACATTTAGGGTAACAATATGATTTGAACACCACAGCCACTAACCACAAATTGAATATATATTTTAGAACATTCTTATTATTGATATTATCCATCCAACACTTACATATGAGAAATGGAACTGTGAAAATTTTACAATTAATTAGGGGGAAAAACAAAAAAGTCTGGCTAATACTATGAGCAGACTGGATATTATTTTAAAACACCTTAATGAAAACCTAAGGAAATAAATGTTAACAATGTCTCACAAACTACTTATCTATTTAAAAAAATTATAAAAGGGAAAAAAATATATCCTTCAAAAAATAAAGTCCCAACAGAGAAAAAGAGCTGGGCATACAATTATGGCAAGTTGGATGTAAATTAGAAAACAAAGCTAAAAAAGATCCTGGGCACATGTTTTGTAAGGTATTCCAAAGTAAAAGAAAATTGGTTCTTTATATGTTTTAAGAGAACATATCAAGAAATGAACATTCTCAAGATAAAATAATGGTTAATACTCTGAGCTTTCTAGACTAAATTACCATTCTTAATAATCGTTAGAACAGACTTCCTCCTTGGCAATACTGAGATTAAGTAACTTGAAAACTCTTCTACTATAAACTCTTAAAAGTACTAGATAAAATATAACAATCATTTTTATAAATACATAAATGAGCCTTTAAATAAAGAGACAGTCTCAGGGGCCCAGTAATCAAGAAATGATTGAGAACCAGGGCGATAAACATTAAAGCAGGAGTGCAGTTGGAGAAATATTGGTTTTCATTTTCTAGGTACTTGGCTTTTAACATATACATAAGGACAAAAGGAAAGACCTTGAACTTATAGGAGGTTTGCAGTGAGAGGCTGCCCCATATAACCTTTACCCTAAAAGGTATATTGTAAGGAAAAGGTGAATTATAAAAACCTGCCACTCAGCAGAGAAAGATTAAGACATTTTGTCTATCTTGACTGTGACTGATATGTGAAAAAAATTTCCTCCTTTAGAAATTCATAACTTTAGATCACATAGTCCCACCATTTGGAATTCTAAGTCACAGGGTTTCTGTGGTTCAGAAGTTCTCAAGCCAAGAAACTGGCAAAAATACTGGCACCAGGTTAGGTGCCCCTAGAAAGTCTGGCATAACAAATTCAAAACTACCCTGGAGGACACATGCTCAAACTTGGCCACATATAATTCTCACATATAAAAGGCCATTGAAGATGAGCTCACAATCCAATAATATAACAAAATGAGGAAACATCCTATTACAAGCAAAAGTCAGAAATCCAAACAATTAGACCTCTAACAATTATCAGTTCCACTTCATGAAATAAGTATGCTTAAAATTATTAGGCATATTAAAAAATCAAAAACATAAGAAAAAGATGAAAGAAATTAAAGAGAGGTCCTAGAAATGGGAAAAAGCAGTCATTGAAATAAAAGATATGAAAAAATAAATGAAATCGGATCCACTACTATACACACTGTACTTACAAATGCAGAGCACCAAAGGCAAGAGATCTTAAAAACATTAGAGGATAATGAGAGATTTTTCTACCAAGGAATGACAATTAGACTGACAGCTGAATTATTAATACTAACACAGCAGTCAGAAGAAAATGGAATTGTATTTTCAAAGTGATGAGACAAAATAACTGTCAATATTATATTCCCTACCTACCTAAATTATAATACGGGAATGAGGGTTAAATAAAGATATTTTCATACAAAGATTGAGTGAACTACCACTTGCAGCCCTTTCAGTTGAACAAAGGTACTAAAGGATATACTTCAGAATCAAGAAATATAACCCAGATGGAAGAATGTGACACTAGAAGCAATTATGAACAAAGATATTAGTAAACTTTAACATACATCTAAATGGTTGTTAATTGGATAAAATAATGACAGAGAGAAGGAGAAATAGGACAACAAAGAGTAAGATGAGGAGGAGGAGCAGGAGCAACAGAAAAAGGAGACGGAGGATGAGGAAGGAACAACTACTTGAAGGTTGAAAAATAAGATGGAACTAAAATACTAGAAAACAACATGTTACTGAGGGAGCAATTAGAATTACAATGTTCTAAGTTCCTTGGTTTTCTAATTTTTATTTACTTTTTAATTATTATTTTTAATTGTGGTAAAACACCCATAATATAAAATTTACCAGTATAACCATTTCTAAGTGTACAGTTCAGTGGCATTAAGTACATTTACATTGTTGTGCAACCATTACCACCATCTCTAAAACTCTTTTCATCTTGCAAAACTGAAAATCTATTAAACAATAATTCCCCTATTCCCTCCTCCTCACAGGCCCTGGCAACCACCACTATACTTTCCATGAACTTGACTACTCTAGGTACTTCATGTAAGTGAAATCGTACAATATTTGTTCTTTTGTGTCTGGTGTATACCACTTGGTATGTTTTTAAGAAGGTCTATCCACGTTGTAGCATGTATCAGAATTTTAAGGCTGAATAATATTCCAATGTATGTATATACCACATTTTTTGTTATCCATTCATCCAACGATGGACACCTGAGTTGCTTACAACCCTTGACTTTTGTGAATAATCGTGCAATGAACATGGTTGAACAAATATCTCTTTGAGACCCTGCTTTAAATTCTGTGGAGCATGTACCCAGAAGCGGAACTGCTGGATCATATGGTAATTCTATTTTTAGTTTTTTGAAGAATTGCCATTCTGTTTTCCACAGTGGCTACAGCTTTTTACGTCTCCATCAACAGTACACAAGGATTCCAATTTTCCCACATCTTTGCCAAAACTTATTTTTTTTTATAGTAGCTATCCTAATAGGTGTGAGGTAGTATCTCATTATGGTTTAGATGTGCGTTTCCCTGATGACTAGTGATGCTGAGCATCTTGTCATGTGCTTGCTGGCCATTCGTATATCTTCTTAGAAGAAATGTCATTTCAAGTCCTTTGCTTATTTTGAATTGGGTTGTTAGTTTGTTATTGAGTTGTAGGAGTTCTTTATATATTCTGGATAGCAACCTCTTATCAGACATAGATTTACAACTATTTTCTCCCATTCCATAGGCTACCTTCTCACTAAGATAACTGTGTCCTTTGATGCACAGAAATTTTTAATGATGATGTAGTCCAATTTGTCTATTTTTTCTTTTGTTGCCTATTGTTTGGTGTCACATCTAAGAAATCACTGTCAAATAAAAGTCATAAAACTTCTCCCCCTGCCCACTATGTTTTCTTCCAAGAGTTTTATAGTTTTAGCTCTTACATTTAGGTTTTTGATCTATTTTGAGTTAATTTTTATATATGGTATAAGACAAATTAAGTTTTTTTCTTTGATTAGGAATATGGTGGAGAAACTGACTCTAGACTTTACATAAAGGATAAATGCTAAAGTTTTTAAGATAAACATTAAAATATTTGAAATAGAATGTATAACTTCCGAAGAAGTAAAGAAAAAAAGAAATAAAAATAAATTTGACCCAGCCAATAGAAGGCAGAGAAGAAATGGGGTGTGGGGAAGAAGCATGCATGCAAACAAACAAGCAAAACCTATAGCAAATAGTATAAGACAATATACTAGAAATAAATACAAACATATTAATAATGAAATTCATAAATGGATTAAATTCACTTATCAAAAGACAGTCATCATACTAGATGACAAATAAAACCAAAATGAACAAATTTTTTAAAAATCAGCAATAATCTGCTTAATGCACCTAAACATAAAGACAAAGAAAGGTTAAAAATAAAAGGATGGAAAAGATATACCAGGCATATGTTAAACAAAAGAAGGTTAAGGTAGCTGTATTAATATCAGTCAAATTAGATTCTAATGCCAAGATGATTGTTATGATTTTTAAAGATTTATTAACATAATTAGAAAATACCCTGAAAGAGCAATTCTGAATAATACGTAACTAACAACATAGCTACAAAAGAGTTGTGAAAACATTGAAAAGTTCAAGGGAAAATTAATAAATTCAACATCATAAGGACTTTTAAATAATAAATAATAGATCAGAAAGAAATAAAACTGGTAAGAATATTAAAATTTTGAACAACAAAGTTAACAACTTTAATCTTACGGACATATATAGAAACCTGTACCCAAAAGTTAGAAAAAAATGTATTATTTTCAAACAAACATGTAACAGTTATAACAATTGGCCTGTTACAAAATTAAAAGCAATCTTGACAAATGCTATAAAACTGATAACAAATAGATCCACTCTCCAGTAAAAGAAAACTTTCTATAAACAACCAAATAAGTAAACATAACACTATGAATACTAAAAGGCACATGTCTAAATAATTAATGGTCCACAGAAGAGTTCTAACTAAAGCTGGAGAATATTTAGTAAAATACTCTATGTCAAAACTTATGAAGAAAAGTAAAGCACAAATAAACAACATTAGGAATGAAAAAAGGGCAAAACTACACATGTAACAGAGATTTTAAAACTAGAAAGAGTGCAATCTGAACAACTTTATACCAATAAAATTGAAAACTCAGAGAAAATAGATAATTTTCATAGAAAAAAATATAACTTACCAAAACTGACTCAGGAAGAAATAGAAAACCAAAGAGACCTATAACCATTAAAAAATTTGAATCAATAGTATAAAATCTACCTGGAAAACAAACAAAATAAAACAGAAGAAAACAAAACCTCACCAAAGCAAAGGTGATTTAAAAGTGAGTTCTACCAATTATATAAGAAACAGATAACCCCAGTATTATATAACTGTTCTAGACCCAAAATGGGTAAGGGCAGGGGATATGGCTCCCCTGTTTATTTTATAAGGCTAAAATAACCTGAATACAAAACAAGACAGGTAAGAAAAATTTGAGAAGGGAAATTACACTGCAATCTCAGATATGATCAATGTCGGGTATGAATCTTAGGTAACAATTCAATATAGAATTTTAACATGGTCAATCTAGCAGTTTGTTCAACTATATCAATACAACTTGATGATAAAGTTATGTTTATATCCAAAGAATGGATGATTTAACATTGGACAATCTATGCCATTCATCGTATTAACAGACTGAAGGAAAAACACCCTGGTATTATCTCAATGGATGCAGAAAAATCACTTGATTACACAGTATTAAAAACCATAACAAACTCTTGGTAATCAGAAATAGAAATTTCCTTAATCTGATGAAGAATATATACCAACAGCTTACAGCAAACATCATACTTAATTTGAAACTACAGAAAAAACACCAATAAAGTCAGGAAAAAGGCAAAGAAGCTCCCAATTACTACACCAATTTAATATTGTGTTTAAGGTCACTGACTGCATGATGAGAAAAAATATAGCAAAATAACAGTGTAAGGACTGGAAAGGACAAAACACAAGGCTGTGTCATTATCTGCAGATTATAAGATTGTCTATATAGAAAAATATACATATACACATAGAATCTACAAATTATTTTGAACTAATCAAAAAATTTAGTGAGCTTGCTAGTTTCAAGATGAATATGCAAAAATCAACTGTGGTCCTAAAGAAGAGCAACAATGCTCTTCTTTAAAATGCAAATTTTTAAAAGTTATCCATTTATAATAGCCAAAAAAAAAAAAAAAATCCATTAAGTGCCTAGGAACAAATCTAACAAATAAAGGTAATGGATTTACCTTTACCTGAACATTATTATAAAAATTCATTAACAGACATAAGAGAAAACCTAAAACAATGGAGATACCATATTCACAGATGGGAAGACTTCATGTTATAGACAAAAATTTTCCCAAAATTAATCTCTAAATTCAGTGCAGGTCTACAAGCTTGTATATGTGAAAGGGTGTTTGTATATGTCTGTCTGTATGTATATAAACTAATAATATAATCCTAACAATCATATGGAAAAACAAATGGCCAAGAATACCCAAAACAATTTTAGAGACAGAAAAGGAATGACAGCAGGACACCCCCTCACAGAAACTGACTTCTTACAAAGGTATAGTGATTAAGATGGTATAATTTTAACTCAGACGTGAGACCCAAAAAGCAAGTTGAAACTTAATTTGGAAAGTCACAAACTTTGGGAAAGGTTAAAATTGAAGCAACTGCCCAGATAATAAATAATGAGCCACACAAAGTTATATAATCACAACATTTCAGAACACCGGAAATAAACAGAACATCCTAAAAGCTTCCAAATAAGGGACGAAGGTTATAACAGAAGTACTGAAAATTAGGATGGCATCAGATGTCACAACAGTACATTAGAAGACAATGCAATGTCTTCTAAATTCTAAGAGAAAAATTAGTTCAAATCCATCATACCATGTCCAGTCTAGATAAATTATCAACCAAGTATGAGAGAAGAAATGAAGGCATTTTTCAGACATGCAAAATTATGAAATATTTACTTCCCCTGGAACCTTTCTCAGGCAGCTACCACCAAATGAGAAGAAAGACAGACATGGATCCAGGAAACAGAGGATCCAATACTAGAGAGCGACACATAAATTCCATGATGATAAGGAAAGGTATGTCTAGGATGACAGTTCTCATCAGAGAACTGGAGATAGGAGATAGGCCTATCTCCAGTAGGCCTATAGGACAGTCTAGACTAGAATGAGAGTATGCACGCCTCCAGACAAAGGAGCCACTAAGTTATTTACTGTATCTAAGAGGGAAAGGAATTGCTCAATTTCTTAATGCGTGGTAGAGAGTCTGGGGATAAACTAGTGAGAATTATACAGAAAAACTAAGCAAAGTAAAGGGGTCACTTACTTCAGGGAGAACAAAGAGCTGTCCAAGAAAAGAAAGGTAATTAAAATAAATAATATGATACAGCTATGAATAATATTTATATAATTATTAAAAAACTGAACAGGATTTAATGAAAGATTATGTGATAATTACAACACTGGGAAGATAAAGAGAAAGTGTAAGGGTTGGTTGAGACGGGTATAAAAGACCTGTATCCTCATCTTCCATGGTAGGAAATTAATAGATAATATCTAAAACTAAATAACAAGAGGCAGTAGCATGAATAAAACAATAAAAAATACATAAGTAGAAGAAACAATGGAAGAAAGAGCTAAAAGATTTTTATGTGTCTGCCTGCAGAAAAAGACAGTTGGAGGTGGGAAAGAACCAGGACAAAGGAATGCTGTTTTTTCTGATGTCTTCCTAAAATATGTATACATCACATAAAAAATAAAGAAAAAAGAAGGTTTCTTCATTATAATTTTCTAAATGGAGGACCAACATGCTATTATGTCCAGGAAAATTATTTGAGATCATTAATAAAAAATGAATGACTAGGAAGACACACTAGAATTTTAGGAATAAATCTGATCAGGGGCAACTCATATAGACAGAAAAAGTACTCAATGCATTCTGGAATGCACAGGGACTTGGAGGACTGAACAGACTCCATAGGAGGAGCCCCAGCTTTAAGGGGCTTATAACATGCAGGACTGAGGAAACACTACCTCTTCCCCTGGAATTCTTTCTCAGTGTAGCTCTCTCTTTTCCGGAATTGTGGACCACAACTTTCTGATACCACAGCCTACCTGACTTTAATCTGTGTTTTCTCAACTTAGACCACCATGCTATTTCTCTCCCTCTCATGTCATACCTGGCACTATCCACTTCCCACTATATACTTCAAACACATGCCGTTATCTTAGAGCAGAATAATTACATACACCGGTCTTACATTGTTTGTATGACTATTGTCATATCTATTACTTCTACCTATGTCACAAGCCCCACATTACAATATTATTTTCGCTTTTAATAGTCAGATACCTTTTATGTAAATTTAAAAAGAAAGATTAATATAATCTTTTTCCTTTATCCTGTAAATCTTATTTATCATATCTGATATTCTTTATCATATAGCTAAGTATCCAAATGGTGTAATTTCCTTTGGTGTGAAGGACATTCTTTAGCATCTAGGCCTCTTTCATCTACCTGAAAATGTCTTTAATTCACCTTCATTTTTGAAGAATATTTTTGTTTGATATAGAATTCTTGATTTACAGACTTTTTTTTCTTTCAGCACTTTAAAGATATCATTCCATGATTTCTGATGAGAGTTCAGTGGTTATTTTTACCCTTTTTCCACAGTGTGTAAAGTGTTTTTTCTTCTGGCTGCTTTCAATTTTTTTTCTTTATCTTTAATTTTCAGCAGTTTAATTGTGATGTAGCCAGGTGTGGTTCCTTTTATCACCTTGAGATATGCTAGGATTTTATATCTGTGTTTTTCATCACATTTGGTAAAGTTTGAGCCATCAATTCTTACAAATGTTTTCTGTTACTATCACACTTTTACTACGATTCTAACTGTATGGATATCTGAGCCTATAATGATTTTGTTTCAATCTTCTTCTCTCTGTTCTTCAGACTGTTTAATCTCTATTAATCTGTCTTCAAATTCACTGGCTCTTTTTACTCTCATTTCTAATCTACTGTTAACCTCTTCCTGTGGATTTTTTATTTCTATTACTATAATTTTCAAGTTCTAAAAGATCTGTTTGATTTATTTTTCTGCAGAGATTCCTTATCTGTGTAATCTTTAAGACTATTATCTTCCTTTGATTCTTTAAACATATATATGATAGTTTCATTAAGTCTCTGTCTGGCAACTCCAACATCTGTGCTAGCCAGGTTTTTAGTGACTACTTTTATTTTTAAATTCTGTATCACAATCACTTACCCTACCCTCTATTTTTGTTTGGTCTAGTGATTTTTGACTGAATGCTGGCCACTGTCAATAAAGCATTGTGGACAGTATGAATTCTATTATCTTCCTCTGAAGAATATTAAATTCTCCTTTAAGCAGATAAAAGAATACTAACTGATCTCCTTGAACATGGGTTGGCTTACAGTTATACCCTTTAAAGGCAATTTATAGAAAACCTAAGATTCATCTCAACCCCTTTATTTGGAGGACCACTTTCAAACTCCGTTGATCTTATCAGGACTTGGTTTTAGGCTGTTAGATAGGCTTACAGTAAGTCTTACATGTTACAAACATCTTAACTAGCTGATATTCCAATGTCCCCTAGCACTGTGTCTCCTCCAGCACTGCTTGATTTCGAGTAATCTGCTCAATTTTCAAATGGATAGCATCTACTCTTTGGTAATTCTCATATGTTCTTATACAGTTGTCCCTCCATATCTGCTGGTTCCACATTTGCAGATTCAACCAATCATGGATCAAAAATATTTTTTAAAAAATTTTCCAGAAAGTTCCAAAAAGCAAAACTTGAATCTGTCACATGCTGGCAACTATTTACATAGCATTTACATTGTATTTACAACTATTTATATAGCATTTACATTGTATTAGGTATTATAAGTAATCTAGAGATGATACAAAGTATACAGGAGGATGTGCATAGGTTATATGAAAATACTACATCATTATATATAAGGGACTTGAGCATCTGCAGATTTTACTATCCATGGGGCGGGGGGGGGAGTCCTAGAACCAATCCCCCACAGATACCAAGGGACAACCGTATGACATATGTACAGACCAACCATCATGAGATAGCCCCATATGGATATTTTAGGCCCTCTCTATGCACAACTCCCTCCTTTCCAATGGTAAGCCCTGCAGATTACAGCTGCCTGAGCTAACCCAACTCTGATCTCTTCCTCCTCAGCTCTGTAAGACGGTTAAACTCTGCTTTAACTCTAGCTTTCTGCATCAGAGTCAACAAACTGTCCCAATCCTGGGAAATGGTGAGGCATACCTCGTGAATTAACTTCTCTCAGAGATAACAGTCTTGTGTTGCCTGTTGTCCACTGCCTAAAAACAGTTGTTTCAAATCCAGTTTTACAGTTATTTACAGTGAAAGAACAATTTGGTATCAATTACTCCCTCCATCATGGCCAGAGGCAGAAGTCATATAATCCTTTTAAAAAAAGTTATCTCCTTAGGATAAATTTTCAGAAGTCAAATTACTGGTCCAGTATAATGTGATATTTTCATGGCTTTTGCAATGTATTATACTAAATTACTCTCCAAAAAGTTTCTGCCAATTAAAATGATATATATTTGGATGTATGCTATACAACCAGGAAATTGAGGTAAATACTACAACAATAACAACAACAATAGCAAACAGGGAATACAATTGGGGCATGTAAACTTTTAAGTTAAGTGAGAGAATATAACCGAGGGGTCTAGGGTTAGCAGAACTAAAGTAAATGGTAACATAAAACTGAATCAGCCTAGAGGACTTTCTGATAAAAGCATTCACTTGTTGAACACTGTCCCTCAGGAAAACCAGACAACTAGTAAAGAAAGAGAAAAGAAATGAAAGTGAAGAAGTCACATTTTCTTTTTCCATGCGGGATTTATTTTCTTCACTCCTCCCGGAACTATGTAAATATCTCAAGTACAATAATAAACAGTTCAGCTAAAAAAGGAACAAACAAGAGTCTCATAAAAGGTATAGTGTATAAATCTTAAGATCATTAATATAAGCAGTTGAAGATGGTATATGACTTTATAGACAAGCCCTATTATGAGAAAGTATGCCTAAGTGGAGGGAAGTAGAGCATAGAAAGACAAATGGATGGAAGGATGTTTGATAGATAATATAAATAGATGGCTTCTAAAACAGATAAAGAAGACAAGTAGTAAGGGAGATGTCTGTGGGTAAAACAGTTGAAGATTTATCTTTATTTACCGTTCCATCTTCCATCAGCTTCAGACATGAACCAAAATCTGCTAACCGAATATGTCCATTCATATCCATCAATATATTGTCAGGTTTGATGTCCCTGAAAAAAACAGATGCATTCAATTTTTAGTTGGGAAAAATAAACATAATCAGTTACTTGGTAAGATAACCATTTTGTCTGAAAATCTCCACTTCTTTTAAAATTAATAATCTAAAAACATATATTTCTTTAGACTACTTCTTTATGGGTTCAAATCCTAGCTCTGATTCATATTAAAACTTTTTTAAACACATGCAATTTCAGTGTTCTGGAGATTAAAAGTACTGTGGTAATTTTCATTCAGGTTAAATCTTACCATTCTTCCTTTAGATTTGCACAGATTCCAATGTGGCCATGGTAGGCCTACTTTCTGCATACAGAGAAGAGCCGTAATTACCTGATACCCACAAAACATACTACCTTCTAGCCCATGAAACTGAACAGGGAAAAATATACTTCCTAGACCCTGAACATAAATGTAAATAAATAAATTTTCAATTACTGCAGGTCATGACAACACAAAAAGAATTGCTTCACAAAGCTTATTCGGAAAACAATTGAAACACTACTTAATAGTGATCTATATTATATAAAGCTATTTACAGATGTTAAGTCAAAGGCTTGTAAGATATCCAAATCTAACTAATAACAAACTAAATCATGCCAGTTTTTGTGTTTATTTTTACATCTGAATAATAAAAAGTGTTGCAAACCTTTGTGGCAGCTAACCCACTAAAAAGGCAGAGTTGAATAGTTCTGACAGACTATAGCCTTCAAAGCCTAAAATATTTCCTATCTGGCCCTTTATAGAAAAAGTTTGCTGACCGCTGTTATAGATGATAGATGATTGCTTAATACAGACAGGCAGATAGATAGACTGAAAACAACAGCCTGCATAGGAAATTGTCTTCATAATCCTCCATATTTGAATTTATAATCTCAACTCTCAGAAATGCTATATTAAGAAAAGATTTTTCTCTTGTTCAGAAACATCAAAGAAGTACACTTTAGTGCTGGAAGGAACCTTAGAAATTACCTAGACCATTTTTAGATGAGGGGAAAACTGTATTTTATTCTTTATTTTTAAAAATATTAAACTGTATAGTCATTACACATAACTGCTACTGGTAGAATTCTCAGATTTTAAAGGAGACTAAAGGAATTACAAAGACAGGATTTATAAACATCAATAATATTTTTGGCTATGTAAAAAACAGGAAATATTAAAACTTAATAAGAGAAATAAATTGTATTTATACACTTGTAACAAATAATTAATAAAATGTAAAATATTTAACAAGACATTATAGATAGTACTGCCACTCCCCAAGTATCTCATTACCCTTCCTGATATCACCCCCTTCCTCCACTCCCCAAAGGTTAGCAACCACAATCCTGAATTTGGTGTTTACTATATCATGCATATTTTATATTATTAGTACCTATACATGCAACCATAAGACTATATATTTTTCTGAATGTCTTTAAACTTTATAATTGATACCAAACTGTGTGTAGTCTTTTGCAACTTGGTTTTATTCTAATGTTATGTTTCTAAAATTTATCCATGTTGATACATATTGTTCTAGTTCATTAATTTAAATGCTATATGGAATATTTTCACAGATCCAATTTATCTATCAATGCTCCTGATTATGGAATTTAGATTGTTTCCAACAATTTTAGATTGTTCTAGATTTTTATTTTGCTAGTACACAAAATTCCGAAATGAATATTTTTACAAATACCTCCTTGTACTCATATGGGAACATTTCCCTAGGCTATCTAGAAGTGGAATTGCTATGATAAAAGACATGTACATCTTCAACTTTACTAGCAGGATTACTACTAAGGTTAAGACTCTTTTTTACATTATCAATGGTCATCTTAGATTCCTCTTCGGTAAAACTCCAGTTAAAATCCCGTGACATTTTTTTATACTGTGTGTGTGCTGTTTGTTTTTGGTTAATCTTCAGGAATTTCGTTTCCTCAGATTTAAGTACATGTGTTACAAATCTCTTCTCTCAGCATGTGGGCTTGTTTTTCCACATTGTTTATAGTGTCTTTCTTACTCGTAAAAACATTGCTTAATGCTAATGTAGTCTTATAATTTACAATTTGTATTTTTTGTCTTTTTTCACTTTTTTCAGCTTTACTGAGGTGTAATTGACAAATAAAATTGTAATATATTTAAAGTACAATATGATGATTAATCTAATATACATCACATCGTGAAAGGATCCCCACCACTGAGTTAATATATCCATCATCTCATCTCACATGTTTACTTTTTTTTTTTTTTTTTTGGTGCCAACACTTCCATTCTACTCTCTCAGTAATACAATATTATCAACTATAATCACCATGCTATACATTAGCTCCTCAGACCTTATTCATCTTATAACCTAAAATTTGTACCCTTTGACCAACTTCTCCCTATTTCCCATACCCCCGGCTCCTGTCAACCATCATTCTACTCTCAAAATTTGCATTTTTTGTCCTAAGAAATCTCCCTTATCCTCTCCTTCCAGGGCTCATAAGGATAGTGTCCTATATTTTCTTTTAAAAGTTTTAAAGTTTTACTTTTCATTTCAAGTCTTTAATCTCCCTGGAATTAATTTTTGTGTGTAGTGTAAGATAAAGACCACACTATATTTCTTTCTGTCCCAATACCATTTATTGAATGACATCCTTTCACTACTGATTTCTAATAGCACCTCAGTCATAAATCAAGTGGATCTGTTTCAGGACTTCCCATGCAATTTTAATCAAAAATCTTTAGAACGAAAGGGAGCCTTTCGTGGAACCCAGGACAATAGGCATGAACTGGAACTGTCACAGGCAAACAGAGGTATGGTCACCCTATCTATATACCTATACCTAGACTACTGTCTTAATTATGAGAGCTCTATAATGACCTCTCTATACCAGTAGACCATGTTTTTAAATTGCCATGGCTCTTCCAGATAAATGCTAGAATTAGCTTAATATGTTCCATAAAACATACTGAGATTTTGATGGGAATCACAATGACTTTACAGATTAATCTGAAGAGAAATTATGTCTTTGCAATATGACTCTTCTCATCCATGTATCAAGTTAATTAACATTATAGACACATATCTTAATGTATATAAATACCTTATATATTAGTTATGAGTCTTCTTTTATGTCCTTCAGTAATATTGAATATTTTTCCACAGAAAGCTTACACATCTTTTGCTATTGATAGTCTTGGATACCTTACAGTTTTGTTGCTATTGTGAATAGGATTTTCTTCATAGAAGCATTCTCATTTTGCTTCCAATTTTCATGGGAATGTTTCCCATATTTCACCATTAAGTGTGATCTTTGGTTTAGATTTCCAGTAGAAACTCAATATTAGGAGAATTACCTTCTCCTCCCAAAAAGTATCAGGAGTGGATATTCAATTTCGTTGTCATTTTTGGTATTGAGTTTATTTTTCTCTTTTAACCTATTAATACAGTGTATTACTCTAATAGATTTTCTAATGTTGAAACTCCCTTGCATCCTGGAATAAAACCTACATGGCCATACTTTTTTTTTTAATGTGCCATCTATCACTGAATCTAAAACTCCACTGATTGTAAAGATGCACCATTATGGCATGTGCCACTAAAAGAGAGAATAAATTGACTACTATAATTTTAGAAGCCATTTATTTAAAAATTTCAGAGAAATTAAATTGAAAAATACGTTTGTCTTAGCACTCATAATATAGAATATATATACTGCTGAATTTGATTTTTTAAAACGTTTATTTTTAGGGACTTCCCTGGTGGTCCAGTGGTAAAGAATCCGCCTTCCAATGCACGGGATGTGGGTTCGATCCCTGGTTGGAGAACTAAGATCCCACATGCCACGGGGCAACTAAGCCCACGCGCCACAACTACTGAACCCACGCACCTCAACTAGAGAGCCCACGTGTCGCAAACTACAAAGCCCACACGCTCTGAAGCATGAGCACCACAGCTAGAGAGAGAAAAACCCGCATGCCACAACTACAGAGAAGCCCACGCGCCACAACGAAAGATCCCGCATGCTGCAATGAAGATCCCATGTGCCGCAACTAAGACCATATGCAGCCTAAAATAATTAATTAAAAGTTTAAAAAAAAACTTTTATTTTTATATTCATAAGTGATATTGTGCTATATAACATTCTCTTCTTGTACTACCCTTGTCAAGTTTTGTTGTTAAGGTTTTACTATCTTCATAAAGTGAGATAAATGGCTTATCAAAATTTCAAAAGAAATTTATACAGAATTCAATTATTCCTTTCTTTTTTTTGGCTGCACCACGCGGCATGCGGGATCTTAGTTCCCTGGCCAGGGATCAAACCCATGCCCTCTGCAGTGGAAGCACGGATTCTTAACCACTGGACCACCAGGGAAGTCCCCAATTATTCCTTTCTTAAAAATAAAAGAGAACTCATCTATAAAGCCACGTGGGTAAAAGACTGTTCATAGCAGCTATATTCGTAACAGCTCAAAACTGGAAAAAACTCAAATGACCATCAGCAGGTGGGTGGATAAACTGTCACATATTTACACAGTGGAAGACTACTCAGCAATAAGGAAAGATCTGTTGATACTGTTGATACTAGATCAAATTGGATGAATCTCAAAAACTTTATGTTGATCAAAAGACATCAGACAAAAAAAATATATATGACGTATGATTCCAGTTATAAGAAGTTCTAGAACAGGTAAAACTAAGCTATGGTGATAGAAACCAAAACAACTGGTGATGGAGGGATAGAAGATGCTAACTGGAAAAGTGCACAAGGAAACCTTTAGAGTGATGGAAACATTCTACATCTTGATTTGGGATGGTGGTTACACAGGTATATACATTGTCAAAAATCATCACTGCACATTTAACACTTGTGGACTTTATCATATGTATTTCAATTTATAAAAATAAAAGGGGTGAAGACAAGAAGTACCTTTAAAAAATATGAGACTGCAGTCTTGTGGAGGGAGAACTTTCCATTACAGATTCAGTTTTTTTAAACGTTCTTAGTTTATTGAGATAATTTCTATTTCTTCTTGAGTAAGTTATAGTCATTTATATTTTCTAATATACATTTCATACACATTTTCAAATTTATTGGAATACAGTTGTTCACTGTATTCTATTATTATTTGTTTAATCTACAATATATAGTTATATTCCTAACACTATTTCTTTGTATCTTTTCTTATATCTTGATAAAAAATAACACCTAATGCTTAGTTAGTACATTCTAATTTCCATGCAGCGTTCTAAATACTTTATGTGCTTTACTTATTTAATGTTCACAGCAACACTGCAAGGTAGGTACAATTATTTTCCCCCTTTAGAGATGAGGAAGCTAAGCCACACAGTTAATGCTCAAGGTCACATAGTGATTGGAATCAGGATTTAAACTCAGGCAGTCTGGCTCCAGAAACCATACTCTTTGCTATGATCATTACTGCATATGATTCAATGTTTAATCCATTTGGAATTCTTCCTGGTACACCTTGGAAGGTATGATCCAATTTTATTTTTCCCACACACCATTCATCGAACCTCTTATTTAAGACGCAACCTTCACCAGATGTTAACCCTTGTAAGTATTTGGATCTACTATAACACTTTCAATTCGGTTCCATTAGTCTGTCTTTACACACAGTGGTAATATACTTTTAATTATTAAATACAGATATTTTAATATCTGGTAGGGATTGTCTTCCTCACTGTATATTTATGTTAATATGCTATATATTTCTTAATAAATATATCCCTAAGTATTCCATATTTTTAGATACCATACCTAGAGTCTTTTTTCTTCTACTATATCTCTTTATAATTATTGTTCCTTTCTACATTATAAATTCCACAAAGATAGGAATTTTGTTCTCTACGAGATTCCCAGCACCTGGAAAAGAGCCTGACACATAGTAGTATGCAATAAATATTTACTCAATTAATTAGACAACAAAAGCTCTTGATATCCTTCTTGAACTTTCTTGCCATTTGTAGTAGTTTTTAGGTTAATTCTCTTTGATTTTCCAGGTATAAAATAATATCATCTATGAATACCATCTATAAATGTTACTATTCCTACACTTTCAATTTTTTCTTTTGCCTTACTGGCTAGTATTTCCACTACAATGTAAAATAATATTGGTGACAATGAACATCTTTGTCTTGTTTTGACTTTAGTAAGTTATCTATTTAGCATGATGCTGACTTTTGAGGTAAAGATACACGCACATACAGCATGTTAAGGAAGCATCGACCTATTCTTATTTTATTAAAAAAAAGTATTTACTAAATTCAACAACTCTTCTTGATTAAAAAAAACAAAAAAAATTCTAAAATGCATATATTATATGTCTAAAATTTATAAATGGTCCACCTCAAAAAAAATCTTTAAAAAACCCCAAAATACATGTATATAATGTCTGAGTCATTTAATTCAAGAATATGAAAATGTTTTGACTAAGCCACTATGATCATCTGCAGTCAGCAATATTTTTCAGTGAAAACAATTAATGGGTATCAAGATCATAGATAAATATGATAATGTTATAAAGATAATACAAATTGGTCTCTGCTTGTCCAACAGGGAATACAATTACACATTTCATGTAATACGTTGCCTAATGATTCATGCCACATACCAAGTTTATTCCATGGCTGAAAAAGAAGTCTCTCTGTTCCTAAAATGGTCTCTATTTGATTTGATGGAAACTCTCCTAATCTTCTGAATTAATAAAACCTCAGGAGTATATGAACTATGAGCTATTCCCTAATCATCTGTTAGGTTTGAAAATATTTATGTTTTATTTTTTGGGAGGAGAGACAAAGTATAATGCAGATATGAGGTAGAACTTAAAGAATTCATAAGAAAGAAATAATGACTTTTCTATCTAGCTGACATTAAGTATGACCTAAATTACCGGACACAAGGAAGGCCTAAAACGTATGTAAGTCCACACACTTAACCACCTCAAACAAAGGAAAACATGTCCCTTCCTCCTTTTTCAACCAAAGACTACAGCTTGATCTTCTGTGGTTTCCTTTCTCCTTTAAGATTGTCTACCATTTTCATCTAAATCTAATCTAAAAATGTCTGGGAGAAAGTATACAAAATATGATCTGAATTGGGCCTAACATATACAGGAATAGGCCTGGTTCTTTTTGCACTTTAGGTTTTTGAAGTGTGGGCGAAGCGAAACAGAAGCTGCAGATTCAAATCCCCACAAATGTCAGGGGAGGTGTGGATACATCTGCTGACCAATATCCATCATATGAGTCACAAATGCTCTTAACTACTTCATAAGAATGTTCTCACTGGAGTAGAGGAATGGAAAGAGATCCCAAGTGTAAAATGATAGAAAGACGGTTACACTTACATAAGTGACAGTACCCTCAAACCCAAGAGGTTCTTTTCTGTCATCTAGAAGAGCCAGGATCAGAGAAAAGTAGGTGAACACCTATCTATTCTCTCTACAAATAATTTAATAATTGAACCATGACTTTGGCAACTTGAAGGCTACATACAGAAGAAAAGGTTTAACAATCTGTAAGTAACAAAACCTTTTCAAGTAAAGTCATAGTTATAAAGTTATCTATCATTATTATATCTGCCCAAGAAAATGCAAGTCTTTATTCTTACATTACCACTGAAATGTATCATCAAATTTTAAAAGAAATTTGAGTGCTTAAAAGAAGTTCTTAAAAATTTTTTTGGCTTTCCCATTCCCATTCATATGCAGAAAATATTCTCTTTAAGATGACAAATAACCTTTTAATTGCCAAATCCAGTAGAATCTTTTCAGTTTGAATCCTATAATGATTTCTCTGTGACATCTGACAATGCTGATTATTCTCCCAACTATACCATTTTCTCCTCTATTTTCTCAACTAAGACCAATTCTTCTCAGTCTTCTTTCCTGATTCCTCTTTTTCCAAAGGCATATTTCCCATTCCCCTAATGCTGTCCTTCCCTAAGACTCAGTTCTCAGCTGCTTTAAAGTTACAGAGAGCCTCTTCCCCAAAAGGCCTGTCTTTCTTGGGCAACCTATATCCACTGAATAATTTACAGGGAACTATAAAGACTCAGCCAATTTAACTAAATGAGTAACAATTCTGATGGGCTATAGACTTTCCAGAACTCCTAGTGTGGCTGGCTGAGGCTTTGGCCTGCAGTGCAAACTGACTTCTCCCTCTGCCTAACCCTGCTTCCTCCAGCTCCGCCCCCCAAAGGTGTTAATCCTTAGTACATCTTGCATTATACATACATTCTGTCTCAGTCCCTGTTTCTGGAAAATACAATGTGTTGCATGGCAATGGATAAATGGAACAATGGGCTGGCAAATTCCATTTTCTGACATAAGAAGCAAAATAACATCTGGTATTCAGAACCACTCTGAGTCAGTGACATCTTGCAAATAAGGTGGCAGCCAGCCAACCAGATACCAAGTATTGTCAATAAAGGAAGTGAAAGGGAAATTCGGGCAAAACATTAGTTCCAACCTTGACAATCCATGAAAACTAAGAAAGAGATAGAAATGTTTAGAAGAGATAAAAATCTCTACAATATCACTGTAAAAAAGTATTATTCAAGTTTCTTCCTAATTTGAATATGAATTGTACCACTTATCATGAATTAAAGTTTCTGTAATCTGCAGTTTTCCTTGTCCCCAAGGAAAAGCATTATTTGACTTAAAAGGAACATCTGACTTAAAACATTTGACTTAAAAGGAACAACATTATTTAAAACTCTAAGTCAAAATTAATATTTATAATGATACATCTTTTTACTTTTAACATTAAGAATAAAAAAGCATCCCAAAACAATGACCACACTGAAAGAGCAATATTCTATAGGTCATTTTTACTTTAATACTTCAGTAGAATATCAGTACCAGAGCATGATTATTATAATTATTATTCCTATAATAGTAAAATGTGGATATAATAACATTAGTTAACCTTCAAAGCAGTAGTTTTCAACTCTGGCTGGACAACAAAATCAACTATAGAGGTTATTTAACTATATGTACCTCGGTCCCAGTCCAGACACCACAAATCAGAATACTGCATAGGGATTGGTTACTGAGAATACTAATTTAGGACACGTATCTCTCCTTCCATCAACCTCATGTCAATGTCTCCAATTTGGTTCCTTTTCATCATTTATACAGGTTGGGGAAGTAGGCTCTCACAATAGAATGCTTTTATTTTCTGGTCTTCCTACTCCTCCTCTTTATATACCCATACAGAAGAAAATCAGCATATAGTATTATAATATTACAACTAAAATGTTTATTAAAAGTATATCTTAATTTTGTCAAATACATATTATATCAGTAATAAAGAAGAGAAAACCCACACTGGTAAAATTATGTCACAAACTGCCTTTTTGTTAGTCATACATTTGAATTTTTAATAGGAACATTAATTTGAAGCTCATCTTACAATTAAAACAAGTTATTCATAACGTTCTGTCAATAAACTTTTCTCAAACTTATCTTTACCAACAGTGGCTGCCCAAATCCTGATCTTTTACATATCCTTCAAAAAACCATCTAGATACAATCCACAAGAGGAAACAAGTAAAACTGACAACCCACACCTACAGTGTAACTCAAAGAAAGTCTACCACAAAATTAAAATCATTTCTAATTATAGAAATAAATATTCAAATCCAGCAGATCAAACTCTAGAGTGCATGTGGAAAGGAAGACCTGGGAAAGAGACTATGGGAAAAAGAAGAAAAGAGCAGAGAGTCCAGGGATGATGAAATGTAGACTAAACTACTACCCACTGTCACTGAAAGAAAAAGTCCTATTACAAGTGGGGTAAGATGTAACAATGAGGGAAACTGGGTAAAGGGTACATGAGATCTTTTTGTACTGTCTGTAATTTCCTGTGAATTTAAAATGATTTCAAAATAAAAAGTTTCTTTTTTTTAAAGCCCGCCTCAAAAAATTACCTTGAGAAAATTTATGGGCTTATTATCTTCTGCTCCTCATTGTCTTGTTATACATTAACATAATCTCTTTAACACATATTTATATTTACTTAAACAATATATCACTAAAGAGAAAAACCTTCTAAAACTGTGTACCAGTCAATAGTATCTGATTTTCATCAGTGGACCGCCTATGACCTTGTCCTTCTCAGCCCAGTCGTTTCTCACATTCCCTTTTGCCCATGATCTTTGCCTCCGCTCCTCTGGATAAATCCCAGTTGGCCTAAACTGCAAGAAAAATTGCCTCTCTTCTGAGAACCGCCTTTGACACTACAGGCACACCTCAGAAATACTGCAGGTTAGGTTCCGGACCACTTCAATAAAGCTGATATCACAATAAAGGAAGTCACATGAATTTTTCTGGTTTCCCAGTGCATATAAAAGTCTAGTGAGTGTGCAATAGCATTACATCTAAAAAAAACAATGTACATACCTGAATTTAAAAATGCTTTATTACTTAAAAATGCTAACCATTATCTTACAATGCAAGGTTGCCATAACCTTCAATTTGTAAAGAGCTCAGTATCTTTGATGTGTAATAAAGCAAAGCACAATAAAACAAGGTGTCTATCCCTATATTCCCTCCACCAGACCTATCTTGCTAAAGATCTATAAAAACTGCCTTTCTTTCCTAAGGTAATGTCTAAGTCAGCTTGGGCTACCATGACAAATACCATAAACTGGGTGGCTTAAACAACGGAAATTTATTTTCTCACAGTGCTAGAGGCTGGGAAGTCCAAGATCAAGGTCCAGCAGGGTTTGGCTTGTAGTTAGGACTATTTTCCTGGCTTGCAGATGTCTGTCCTCTAGTTGTGTCTTCACATGGCCTTTCCTTGGTGTGTTCAGAGAGAAGGAGAGGGAGAGAAGGAGAGGGAGAGAAGGAGGGGGAGAGAGAAGGAGAGGGGGAGGGGGAGAGGGAGAGGGAGAGGGAGAGGGAGAGGGAGAGCGTGCCTGTGCACGCTCTCTGCTGTCTCCTTTTATAAGGGCACAAATCCCATCATGAGGACCCTATCATAATGACATCATCTAACCTAATTACTTCCTAAAGGCACACTGGGGATTAAGAGCTTCAACATATGAACTGGGGGGGGGGGGGGGGGGGCGGGGGGGACACATATCCTCATTCCATAACAAGTAGAATATTCCTTGAAACCTCCTCATGTACTAGCACTCTGAATCAAGGCTTATTTATGCTTAGCACTTATCTAACTGATTTTATTCTACAGTTTCTATTAATTAATTAATCAACTAACAATTGAATACTATGTACCACAGATTGTACTTGGTGCTAGGGTTATCAAATATATATCTGAGATTAACCAAGGCATTTCTACTGCTAAAATTAAATAATGAGAAATAGGGGGGAAATAGTTAGTTAATGGGTAAAACTTATCTATTTTAAAATATCATATAATTATATAAGAAATGCTAATGAATAATCATGAATAGTTTAATAGATTTTTCTTTTCAATAAATATATGACTTGATACTGTGATTTTTATATTATATATACACAATACAGTCATATTTATTGATAACATAATGGTTCCTTCAACATTTCATGGTGTTCCACAAAGTTCATTTAACACCTATCAGAACTCTGCATTGGTTTTAGATACCATGAAGCAGAAGTGAGACCATTTGAACCAAAACCCAGCATCTTCTGTTTCATAATGAAATCAGCCACCAACTTGCAAGAAAATGATTAGACATATTTTGCATCCTTCTGAAGATTCTTCAAATAATTCTCAAACAGACGGTACTACCATAACAATATGAAATTACTTTAAAATGTATTTATATACTGTTATGTTATGTAGGCACTTCTGTCTTCATTGGAATCTATTTGTTTCAAAATTTATACTTATTCACTTGACTTTTTTTGATAAATACAATACCATATTGTAAAAGTTAACACATCTCTTGAAACAAGTAATTAAAGCACATAATCATTAATGAGTCACAGATTTTTCTGGATCAGCAAGTAAAACAACTAATTGCCACATACTAAAGAGATGCTCAAAATGAAAAGAATATAAACAAGATGAAAGAAATTCACAGGAATATGGCTACTAAAGCCTGGTATACTTGTATTTTACATGCAAAGTAAATTTCAAGGCAAAAAAGAAAAGCACCCTTAGTGATGAGAAGGACCTCTAAATCATGACTAAAAGAAAATTAGTTCACCAGTAACATATAACAAGTAAATTTGTAATACTTCACTTCCCTAAGGAAAAAGGAAGTGAGGGAGGATGCCGTTATGACTATATAGTTCTTCCCTTCTCACCTCACCTCCCTACCAGATGCAGAGTCCCAGAACCAGGGCTCCAACTGTAGGTGCCAGAAGCAAGGATAATTCCTAAGAAGGAATTCTAGCCTTTAAACCTTAATGTCAGTACTCCTAAGGGCCTGATAGGGTGAGTCGTGCCATCATTCCATCTAGTAAAACCAAGGCTGGCAAGGAATACTGCTGGATTGCTTGGTGGTTGAGATAGCCCACTATTTCTGTATCTATGCAACCCTACACTGCATCAATGCATTGAGATGGAGGCACTTGCTAGACTAGTATTGCTGCTGTCAATTTGGACCAGCACAGTGGTCAAACCTAACATTCTTTCCAAAGGACCAAAAGTTTGGGCAAAACTAAGTGACAAATAGAGAGAAGGAAAAGTAACAGCTAAGGATAAAAGAATGAATAAATGGGTTATGCAATAAGGGAATTCCACTATTATTATATTGATGCTCTGTGAGAGGCTCAGAGCAAGATATGATATTGTCTTGGGAGATTGGGATTGACATATATACACTAATATGTATAAAATGGATAACTAATAAGAACCTGCTGTATAAAAAAATAAATAAAATAAAATTCAAAAATTCAAAAAAGATATGATATTGTCTCTTAGCTCAGTTACACCAAATACCAGAATGGGTGAAGCCGTATGTTGCTGAAACAACTGCCTGCCTTCGGAACCTGGCATGATCAAATGGAATTCTGTGCACCTGAGTGGCATCACTCTGGGAGACAATGTAGTCATATGAAATGATGATGGACTAGATGGCTGATGAGTCGGTGGGACACGGGTAACATGCCAGCATCTCCTGACTCCCCACACTGCCATATGGTGTTAACACTGGCCTTGCTGATAAGATTCAACCACATTATGTGAACAGGCATTTTGATAATAGTGATATTAATAATTAAATGTACTGGGAGATTTAGTTAAAGCCTCCTCAGGATCTAATAAAATGGTCAGCCGGAGGAAGAACTAGATTTCGTTAACCATCAGCTAGTCTCTATGCTAAACAGTTCTGTACAAGTTTATCATATGGTACAAATAACAATAGATCAAAGAGGAAAAACAAGCAATTAAAATAGTAGTACAAAAATATGAGAATGTATGTAATGGCCTTATAAGATGAATTAGTGGTTTCTTTAAATTTATCCCTACCCAACACTGGACTCCTCCAAATGACAGACATATTCACTATGATACTATTGCTGTGTCCATCCTATAAATGCTACACTAAATGTAATACCAAAATAAAATTATCATTTTGTTGTAAGAGAGCCTTGGCTAAAGGCCAGGAAGTGGCCTGTACAGTGAAGAACTAATCTTACCCAATGAGAGGTCTGGCCTTTGCTGCAGCTGCTGGGAGGTGGTCTCTAGGTTCTTGGAATATCATGCCTAATAGGAGTATGTTTGTCTGGGGCCTTGAGCCACCAAACAGATTGACAATGTAATCTATGATGGATATAATTTATTTGGGCCATGTAGTATCAGTTTTATCTCCGAAAGGGACTGGAAACTAAAGGGATCATCCCAACCTCAGGGAAGGGCTGGAGACTGAAGATCAGTCCTGCAGGCAGTATGTGACTGAGCAACCCCCAACACTCTGGAAACCAAACGCTCAGGTGAGCTTCCTCGGTTGGCAATACTCCATTCGTACTGTCTCATGGATGCCGGGAAAGTAATGCTGCCCTAATTTCACAAGGAGAACAGGAGAGAAGCTCTGGGTTTCGTACTTCTCCTGAAATCTGCCTTGTGCACATCTTCTCTTAGGTGATTTTAATCTGTACCCTTTCCATGTAATAAACTGTAACTGGAGGTAGAACAGCTTTCAGTGAGTCCTGTTGAGTCCTTCTCGCAAATTATTAAAACTAAAAGTGGTTTTGGGGATGCCCCCGAACCTGTAATTGGTGCCAGAAGTAAGGGTAGTCTTTTGAGACTGTTCCTTTTAACTGTGAAGTTGGCCCAAATTCCTTGCAGTTACTGAAATGCCAAATGCACTGTAATATGATGACTATCTTTATATAAAATGATCCCTGTAACGGTGCACATCCCAACTTCACCTACAACTCTAGTTTGACAATTTCTAACTATAAAATGATCTATTCTTTAGTAATTTCAAGATATTATACAAATACCTCCTCCATTAGCAGCATCAAAAATTCTAGTTTTCAGGGCTTCCCTGGTGGCGCAGTGGTTGAGAATCCGCCTGCCAATGCAGGGGACACGGGTTCGAGCCCTGGTCTGGGAAGATCCCACATGCCGCGAAGCAACTAGGCCCGTGTGCCACAACTACTGAGCCTGCGCGTCTGGAGCCTGTGCTCCGCAACAAGAGGGGCCGCGACAGTGAGAGGCCCGCGCACCGCAATGAAGAGTAGCCCTCGCACAGAAACAAAGACCCAACACAGCCAAAAATAAATAAATAAATAAATAAAATTAAAAAAAAAAAATTCTAGTTTTCAAATGAGACTCAGGACTGTGGGGGACTGAAGGGAGTTTTATCTTAGCGTCAGGCTTCAAAGTTTTTCTATCTCATTGTAAAAGTGTAATGATTTTACATATACCAAGAGAATAACAGACAAATCATACCACAAATCCAAGCTTAAAGAGACGCGATCTGCCTGAAGGCCTTGTGGAGGCTGAGCACATACCTATCCTTCATAAAATCTTATGGGATAAGGGATAAAAAACTCTTTAGAATTGAATTCTGTGTTATTTCCCTCAACAACTTCTATTAAAATAGGTTGGATCCATTTCCTGTAATGCATCAGTACACTTTACCCAAGAGTTAACCATATTATATAAAACAGTACTAACATTAAGTAGATGAGGTTAATAAAAACTGTAATCATAAATCTTGAATATTGAATAAATTCCATGAGGAAAAAGTACGAGTTATGAGGAAATCCATGAATAACAAGTGAATTATTTTTTGCCTTTTATTTTTGGACTAGAGTAAGGAGAGAATACTTCAAAAAACATACTTTCCATCCTAAGAATTTATTTAAGCCAGTACTTAATGTTTAAAACAAACACAGCAAAGCACACATACTCCATTACGTTCCACAAAACCGACCTAATTTGCCTTCAGAGACAGATTCTATCCAACAAAAAGTTAGGGTGCCTGAGACCTTAGGATCCTTGTCTGATCTAAAATGTGAGCATTTTTACATGAATAAGCTATACCAAGTAAAACAACTAAAGGTAAGCATGAAAAATATGAAAACATAATGACAACTTCTGCTCATTAGTTATTTTTTCCTGGTTTAGGTTCTTTACTTTTAATTGCAAGTTCTATCTCATGATTCTTTACTCATACCTATATTTTGCCAGTGTTTTATTGTACGCATTTTAAACTACCTAAATCCATTATGGAATGAGGTGAGAAAGAAAGGAATAAATTAAATGACTAGATACATAACTACACTATGAGGAAATACAACCCAGTGGGCACTACACAATAAATGATGTAACTCTTTTTTAAGCCTATGTGTAGTCTAAATAATAGATGCAACAGTAACTGTTCCTAAAATATGACTTGACAATGGGAATGCTATGTTGCAGCAACCTATTAACCCATAACCCAGTAAGAAGACCTTGAAAAAAACACAAGGTTCCCTGTCTAGAGGAAGAAAACCTCCAGAGATACATAATAAAATATATCCACTGAATACATTAGATGAAAACATCACAGTCTCTGCCTTCCTCTAGTGGAAAAATGAGGCAAATATAAAAATAAATAAGTAATTTGATAATGTACACTATCCTATACCTTAACAAAGCATGTAACAAATTACAAAGTGATCATTCATTACACATATTCTTTATATTAGTTCATTTGCATATATATATTTGTTTACGTTAGTTCATCCGTACCATCCTCAGGAAAGTGATGTGCCTTGAGTGAGTCTATATCCCATAATTGGGTTGACTATAGTGGACCCTTTAGATATGAAAACTCATGTCTTTTAGCTCTATAGATGCTTTCAAGACTACTTCATTATCCTTTCTATTAATTGATTATAAGGTGCTAAGTGTGATTTTCTTTGAATTTATATTGTTTTGGTGCTGCAATTGTTGATTCGATAAATTCATGTATTTCTCCAAAGTTGAGAAGTTTAGGGCTGTTCCTAAACTTCTGTTCCCTCCCTGCTCTCTTTCTGGGACTCCAATTATATATATGATAGATCTTTTTATTCACCTTTATTTTTTCAATCTTTTCATCTCTGTTCTTCATAGGATACTTCCACTGATCTATATTCAATTTCACTGACTTTTTCCTATAAACCTCCTTTTGATATTGAAACCACTCAGTGAATTTTTATTAGAGATACTGTATTTTTCTGCTCTGTAAGTCCCATTGGTTCTTTTATATTATCTATTTCATTGCAGAGATTTTCCATCATTCATTCATTTCAAACGTGTTTTCCTTTACTTTGTGGAGTATATTTAAAGTAAGTCCTTCTTTAAAGGTTTTGTCTGATAATTCTTAGTCCTAATGACTCTTCAGGTGGATAAGTCAACTATTTTTTCTCTTGAGACTGAATCATAATTTCCTGATAGATTAATTTGGGGTTGTATCGTGTGCACTGTGATGTTATGTCATGTACACTCTGAGTTTTATCAAAAATCTCTGGAAAATGTTAGCGTTTTAGTTTTAAGAGACAGTCAACCTGGTTGAGACAACACAACTGAACCTCAAAAATACTAAGCTAAGTGAAATAAGGCAGTCAAACAAGACATGTTATATGATTTCATTTATATTAAATGTCTAGAACAGGCAAATCTATGCAGATAGAAAGTAGATTAATGGTTGCTTAGGGCTGGGGAAATAGGGGAACATGGAGGTGAGAACTTAAAGGTATGGGTTTTTGTTTTTTTTTTTAACAATTTATTTATTTATTTATTTACTTATTTATTTTTTGGCTGTGTTGGGTCTTCATTGCTGCGCACAGGCTTTCTCTAGTTGTGGTGAGCAGGAGCTACTCTTTGTTGCAGTGAGCAGGCTTCTCATTGCTGTGGCTTCTGTTGTTGCAGAGCACTGGCTCTAGGCATGCGGGCTTCAGTAGCTGTGGCTCATGGGCTCTAGAGCGCAGGCTCAGTAGTTGTGGTGCACAGGCTCAGTTGCTCCACGGCATGTGGGATCTTCCCGGACCAGGGCTCAAACCCGTGTCCCCTGCATTGGCAGGTGGATTCTTAACCACTGTGCCACCAGGGAAGCCCCTGGGGTTTCTTTTTGAAGTGATGAAAATGGTTTAAAGTGGGCTGAGGTGGACAGAGTTCCCAAGATGGTGGAGTAGGAAGACCCTGAGCTCACCTCCTCTCATGGGCAAATCAAAATTACAACTATTTATAGAACAACTATTGATGCAAAACTGGAACCTACCAGAAAAGATCACTACAACTAAAGATATAAAGAAGGAACCACAATGAGTCGGGTAGGAGAGGCGGAGTCATGGTATAGCAAAGACCCGTATCTCAGGGTGGCTGACACACAAACGGGAGGGTAATTACAATTGCAGAGGTTCTCCCCAAGGAGCGAGGGGTCTGAGCCCCTCATTGGGCTCCTGAGCCCAGGAGTCCCGTATTGGGAAGAGGAGCCCCCAGAATGTTTAGCCTTGAAGGCCAGTGGGTCTTACTTTTGGGAGACCAGAGGGCTGTGGGAAATACAGATTCTATTCTTAAAGGTCACACACAAAATCTCACATTCGCCAGGACCCAGGGCAGAAGGAGTAATCTGAAAGGAGCCTGGGTCAGACCTACCTGCTGATCTTGGAGAGTCTCCTGGAGAGGCAGGAAGTGACTGAAACTTCACTCTGGGGACTTAGACACTGGCAGCAGCCAATTTGGGGAGCTCCATTCTACCACGTGGACACTAGTGCTGGCAAGCACCATTTTGGAATCCTCCCTCTAGCTTATTAGCCCCAGGATCCAGTCCTACTCACTAGCAGGCTGACACAAGCTTTGGGACACCCTGTACCCCACAGCCAGCTGCGTCAGGAGCCAGCCCCACCCACAGCAGTCCAACACCAGCTCTGGTACCTCTAGCTCTGCTGCCAGACCCCAGGACCCAGCTCGGCCCACCAGTGGGCCAGCATTAACCCCAGGACCTGGCTCCACCTACCAGTGGGTGAGCAACAGCTCTGGAATTGCCTAGACCCAGACCCCACCCAACGAGCCAGCACTAGCCCTGGGGCCCCCTGGAGTTCTACAGCCAGCTGCCTTGTGACCTGACCCCACCAACCATGCCTACAAGACCATCCACAGTATTCAGCCCACCACAACAGAAGGATCCACACAGCCCACATAGGGGCACCCCTACAGCATATAGCTCTGGTGACCAAAGGGGAGTCACATAGGACATCTCCTACAGAAGGCCACTTCTCCAAGGTTGGGAAATATAACTAACCTCCCAGATACATAGAAACAAAGACAGCAAATTAGGCAAATTGAGGTGACAGAGGAACATGTTCCAAATGAAGAAACAAGATAAAACGCCAGAAGAATTAAGCAAAGTGTAGACAGGCAACCTTCCCAAGAAAGAGTTCAAGGATGAACTCTTTCTCTCAACAAACAAAATGAACTCTTTATTCCCAACAAACAAAAGTCCAGGACCAGATGTCTTCACACGTGAATTCTACCAAATATTTAAAGAAGAGTTAACACCTGCACTTCTCAAATTATTCCAAAACACTGAAGAGGAAGGAAGACTTCCTCTACATCCTACAGGCCCAGCATCATCCTGATACTAAAACCAGACAACAATATCACAAAAAAAGAAAACTACAGGCCAATGTCACTGATGAACATAGACATAAAAATTCCCAACAAAATATTAGTTAATCATATCCAGCAACACATTAAAAGGATCATATACCATGGTCAAGTGGGTTTTATCGCAGGGATGCAAGGATGGTCCAATATCTGCAAATCAAAGTGATATACCACATTAACAAATTGAAGAACAAAAATCATATGATGAGCTCAATAGATGCAGAAAAAGCTTTTGACAAAATTCAACACTGATTTATAATAAAAACTCTCCACAAAGAGGGTACAGAGGGAATATGCCTCAACATAATAAAGGCCATATATGATAGGTCCACAGCTAACATCATACTCAGTGGTGAAAAGCTGAAAGCATTTCCCGTAAGATCACGAACATGACAAGGATGCCCACTCTTGCCATTTTTACTCAATATAATATTAGAAGTCCTAGCCACAGCAATCAGACAAGAAAAAGAAATAAAAAGGATTTGAATTGGAAGGGAAGAAGTAAAACTGTCACTTTTTGCAGATGACATGATACTGTACATAGAAAATCCTAAAAACACCACCAAGAAAGTACTAGAATTCATCAATGAATTTGGTAAAGTTGCAGGATACAAAATTAATTTACAGAAATCTGTTGCATTTCCATACACTAACAACAAACTGTCAGAAAGAGAAATTAAGGAAACAATCCCATTTACAATCTCATCAGAAGAATAAAATACCTGGGAATAAACCTAACTAAGGCAGTAAAAGACCTGTACTCAGAAAACTATAAGATATTGATGAAAGAAACTGAAGACAACACAAACAGATGGAAAGATATACTGTATTCATGGAGTGGAAGAATATTGTAAAAATGACCATACTATGCAAGCCAATCTACAGATTCAATGCACTCACTATCAACATACCCATGGCATTTTTCACAGAACTAGAACAACTTAAAATTTGTATGGAAACACAAAAGGCAAAGGCAAAGGCAATAAAAGCAAAAATAAACAAATGGGATCTAATTAGATTTAAAAGCATTTGCACAGCAAAGGAAATTTGACAGAATGAAAAGACAACCTACTGAATGGGAGAAAATATTTCACCAAAACTGATATGAGCAATAAGGGGTTAATATCCAAAATATATAAACAGCTCATGCAACTCAATATCAAGAAAACAAACAACCCAATTTAAAAGGGGGCATAAGACCCAAATACACATTTTTCCAAAGAAGACATACAGATGGCCAACAGGCACAAAAGAGATGCTCAACATCATTAATCAGCAGAGAAATGCAAATTAAAACCACAATGAAATAATCACCTCACACCTGTCAGGATGGATAACATCAAAAAGACCACAAATAACACATGTTGGCAAGGATGTGGAGAAAAGGGAACCCTCATACACTGTTGGCGGGAATGTAAACTGGTACAGCCACTGTGGAAAACAGTGTGGATGTTCCTCAAAAAGCTAAAAATAGAACTATCCTATAATCCAGCAAGTCCATGCCTGGGTATGTATCTGAAGAAAACAAAAACACTAATTTGAAAAGATACATGCACCCCGATGTTCACAGCAGCATTATTTACAATAGCCAAAATACGGACACAACCTAATTGTCTATCAACAGATGAATGGATAAAGATGTGGTACACACACACACACACACACACACACACACACACACACACACACACAAAATGGAATACTATTCAGCCATTAAAAAGAGTGAAATTTTGCCATTTGCAACAACATGGATGGACCTGGAGTGTATCGTGCTTAGTGAAATAAGTCAGACAGAGAAAGACAGATACTGTATGTTATCACTTATATGTGGAATCTAAAAAATAAATGAATGAATATAACAAAAAAGAAACAGACTCACAAATATAGAGAACAAACTAGTAGTTACCAGTGGAGGTGGGGGGTAAGATAGGGGTAGGGGATTAAGAGATACAAACTACTATGTATAAAATAAATAAACTACAAGGATATATTGTACAGCACAGGGACTACAGCCAATATTTTATAATAACCACAAATAGAGTATAATCTATAAAAACTTTGAATCACTATTTTGTACACATGAAACTAATATAATATTATAAATCAACTACACTTCAATTAAAGAAATTTTTAAATATAAAAATGGACTGAGGTGATAGTTGCACTTACCTGTGAATATAGTAAAAACCACTGCATACTTTAAAAGACTGACTAGTATGATATGTGATTTATATCTCAATAAAGCTGTTAAAGAAGATTATCTATAAATTTAATCTCACAGCAATTTTTACAAAGATCCCCTGAATACCACTGGCAAGTTATACAAAAAAACAGAGATCATTCTTTCCTAAGGGTGAAAAAAGTTTGGAAAAAAAATCATATGAAGCAGCAATACAACAATGATTTCAAATGTTAATTATCAAAGATAATATCTAGTGCAATTATGAGTAGAGCCAACAAAAGTTTGTGATTTTTATATCATTTTTTTAAATTGCCTTTGAAGGGTTTAAAATGGAGAGGGAATTCTCCATTTTTTTAAACTACTTTAAAAGTTTAGTCTACCATGATCTGACTATATGGATACCTATTTTCACTAAGAACTTAAAAGAATTTTTTTCCTTTTGCAAAATGATAAGTGCTCCATAATAAAGGAAATTATCTCTGCAGATTATGTACACATATCTAATTCTCTCTAGAAGTATACAACCTTAAAGTGTTGTATACTTTATAATATCATTGATGTTTGTAACAGAACAATCTGCCAACCATCAAAGACCTTCCCTTCTCAATCAAAGTAGTTTCTAGCAAGGTACTTCTAGTTTGGAGGCAAAATGTGCAGTACTCTTAAAATGGTGTGATAGAAAACTACACTAGAAACAGAAATCAAGGTAAGGGCTTAGTCCCTGAAGGACACAGGGTATCAGCAGGTGACATTTTGATTATCTATGTAGAGTATCTACATGGTACTGAAAAACACCATAAGAGTCCTCATCTTTCCATTTTTGTCATCTGAAACTAAACCGCAAGAAAATCAAACACAATATTTGTAATTAGATCAATCAGATTGTTGTTCTAGTGGGATTGTGTGTCTTTCATTATTAGCATTTTTGAAGTTGTAGCTGACAACTTGAACACAAAGTCTACTGCTGAGTTTAGTTTTAGCATATTTATTTAGAAATAAGTTGGGTTTTTTTTCAACCTATAATTAGGGCTTACTTTACCATAACTCAGTATTTGGCACACACTTTAATCAACCTGAGTCAGATACACCCAATGATGCTGTGTAGTTGTTAGAAATAACCTCTATTCACAAATTTTGCATATAAGCAAATAAATGATTGAAAAGAGAGGACATACCCTGAAAATGCAAACTGCTTATTCAGCAAATAAAAAATGGAAATGCTGGCATTTCAAACTTTAAGGTGAAAATTAAAGTGCACCTATGGCAAAGTCTAAAATCTGAATTGAGAGATGACTGAAAAGAAGATATTTTATGACTGCCAAAATAGCATTTCAATAAATGCAGGGGGGAAAAAACCATTTTGTTAAAAGCATAGGGAAAAACGGACATGCTTTAATAATGCTGATATTTTTTGATACAGTTGACCCTTGAACAACATTTGGTTTGAACTGGGTGGGTCTACTTACACATGACCTTTTTAAAATAGTAAATATTACAGATGGAGGAACCTCAAATATAGCGGAACCAAGGATAAGGGTGGAACTAAGGATACAGAGGGCAGACTATAAAGTTATAGGTGGATTTTCAACTGCATGAGTGTCGGCATCCTAACTCCCACATTGTTCAAGAGTAACCTGTGTTGTATTTTTCTAAGTATTCAAGTGCTATCTTTAACATTAAAATAATGGTAATATATTACTTCTGAACCTTAATGGTCATTCTCTGTGTATCGTGTTTACTTTGGTTCTCCTTCCTTAGTTAAGCTAATTCAATCTCTTGAAATGTCTTCTTCCTATCACATGCATGGCTTTTTCCAAGAGGTCTTCTTGATTCACTTGTTCGCCTAACTTATTTATTCTTTTATTTTACATCTCCACAATGTTTAGTATACAACTTTACTACTTTTTTTAACCTGGTTTTGTCATCATTTAATTGCTCTCTATTATTACAGTTAAATTTATCCACATAACTTCTCAAAATGAGGGGTATTTCTTTCATTTCTGTTGTCTCACCCAAGAAAGTAGCTAGAACACTGGGAAAACAGTACTGATTGAACAAAACTTTCATGATGAATGAATTTACAAAATTAAAAATTTGTCCAAATTGGGCACAACTATGAAGCATAAGTATTTTGTTAAACATCTTCTTTCAAAAGACAATAAATTGAAAGTAAAGAGCATATTATATTACTTAACATAAAAGCAAGGGATATCTTACAGCTGCCCCCCACTGCCACCTCCAACACCCGGGACAGAAATATCCACAGGAAAAAGAGATTATTAAATGTTTGCTTGAAATGTGTCACCTAGGACATTAATGTAATTAAATATAAAGGGAAAGATGATTTACTTTTATTTCCCATAAGCCACCTTTATCTACACTCTAATTATTTTCCTCCTAACCTCTGGCTGTTCCTTCTTAGTTTGCTTCCTTGACTACTCCTACTCCACCCAGTCTCCAAAAACTGGAGCTCTTCAGGGCTCAGTCCTGGATCCTCTTCAATACTGACTCTGTTTCACAGAGTGATCTCAGCTTATCCCATGATTTGCGTATCATCTATATGTTAATGGCACCCACATACTTGAATTACAGGTACCAGCCTTACCGGCGGTAAGAAAAACCACTTCCTGGCAGGCCAGGAGCCTAAGCAAATCTGTCAATCTTGAGGAATTCACCAAAGTTTATAAGAATTGCATATGTAACATAAAGAATTTCTTGGGTTTGGTTTCCAGACTTCAGAAGAGCAAGTAATCAAATTCCTTTTTTCCTTAAAATCTTATTCTTTTGAAATTATTGCAGACTCAAAGCAAATTGCAAAAACAGTACAATGAGTCCCACGTACCCTTCTACCCAGCTCCCCCCCTTACTCCCTATAACATATTATAGCTGTAGCACAATAGTAAAATGAGGAAACTGACACCTGTACATTAATGTTAGATTATAGACCTTAGTCAGTTTCCATCCTTTGTTTCAACCTTCGTGTATGTGTATGTAGTTCCATGCAATTTTTTCCCACTCACAGATTTGTGTAACTACTACCACAATCAAGATACACAACTGTTCCACCACCACAAAAAAGAACTCCCTCTTGCTGCCTTTTTGGCCACGCAGCACAGCATGTGGGTTCTTAGTTCCTTGACCAGGGATCGAACCCATGTCCCCTGCAGTGGAAGTGTGGTGTCTTAAGCACTGGACCACTAGGGAATTCCCTCATGTTGCCTTTTTATATTCCCTCTCACTCCCCACACTCTTCCCTGTCCCTCTCCCCTGGAAACCATTAATCTGTCCTCTATCTCTGTAGTTTTGGTATTTCAAGAATGTTACATAAATGGAATCATACAATATGTAACATTTTGAGTTTTAGTTCTTTTCACTAAGCATAATGCCCTTAAGGTCCATCCAGGTTGCTGCATGCATCAGTAATTCATTCCTTTTTATTGTTGAGTAATAATCCATTACATG
Organism: Balaenoptera physalus; assembly: GCF_965194825.1. NCBI lineage: Eukaryota > Metazoa > Chordata > Mammalia > Artiodactyla > Balaenopteridae > Balaenoptera > Balaenoptera physalus. The sequence goes on from NC_138882.1 coordinate 25,577,308, forward strand.
GATATACCATAGTTTGTTCAACCATCACCCACTGAAGGGCATCTAGGCTGTTTCCAGCATTTTGCTATTACAAATAAAGCTGCTATGAACATTCATGTACAGGTTCTTCTGTGAATATAAGTTTTAATTTTTCTGGGATAAATACCTTAAAATGTAATTGCTGGGTCACATAGTAAGTACATGTTTAATTTTTTTTTAAACTTTCAAACTGTTTTCCAGAGTAGCTGTACACATTCTTATCAGCAATGTGTGAGAGATCTACTTTCTCTGCATATCAGCATTTAGTAGTATCACTACTTTTTATTTTAGCTATTCTAATACCTTCTCTTTGATATCTCATTGTAGTTTTAATCTGCATTTTTCTAATGGCTAATGATGTTGAACATCTTTTCATGTGCTTAGTTGACATCTCTATCTCCCCTCGGGTGAAATGTCCGTTCATGTCTTTTGCCCATTTTATAATTGGATTGTTCAAGATTTTTAAATTTTGTTTTGAGAGGTATTTTTAACATATTCTACATATAAGGCCTTCGTCAGATATGCGGTTTGCAAATATTTTCTCCCCTTCTATAGCTTGCCTTTTTATCTTCTTACCAGAATCTTATGTAGAACACGTTTTTAATTTTGATGAAGTCCACTTCACTAGTTTTTGTTTTAGGGACCATGTTTTTGGTGTCATATCTAAAAACTCCTTACCAAACCCAAAGTCCAGAAGATGTTCTCCAATGTTTTCTTCTAAAACTTTTATACTTTTACACCATACATTTAAACCAATGATCCATTTTGAATTATTTTTTTGTATTTGTGTGAGGTTTAGGGAAGTTTGGTTTTTTTGCCTATTATTCTAGCCCGATTGTTGAAGACTATGTTTCCTCCACTGAACTGCTTTTGCAACTTTGTCAAAATCAATTGGGAGTTATTTGTGTTAGTCTCTGTCTGGGTCCTCTATTTTGTCTAGTGATCTATGAGTTTATTCCTCCACCATTACCAGAGTCTTGCTTTAAGCTTAAGACAGTGATATAGTTAAGTCTTAATATCAGGTAGAGTGATTCTTCCTAATTTATTCTCCTTTTTCAAAATCATTTTAGCTACTTTAGTTGTTGCCTTTCCATATACACTTTAAAATAAGCTTGTTTTTATCTTTAAAAAAATCTTCACTACTCTAAACAAAGTTTTTATTTATGTCTTGTGTTTTGTGTCCCCACACAGACTGGAAGCATCTTCAGTGTCAGGACTGTATGCTATACATACTTAAAATTTCACATAGTTTAGCACAATGCTATTTATAAAAGAGGACTCAATAAATATTTCCTCAGTAAAGCATTTGCTGAAAATATTCTATCCAGAAAATGGGAATCACATTTTAAGAAGCGCATCGATGCATCAGAACATGTCCACTGACAGGCAAAAGGAAAGACAAGAAGGGAGGGAGAAGAGGTGTGGGAGTGGTCACAGGCTAAGAGAGTGTGTGTGTGTGTGTGTGTGTATGTGTGTGTGTGTACATGTGTGTGAGACAGTGGGAGAGAAAATGTGTATGTCAATTTTGATAAGAGACACTATAAATGTATAGATGTTTAACCTAAAGAAGAGATGACTTCAGAAGGCATGATGACTATAAGATAAACTAGATTATTATATGTGGCTCTGAAGGCAAAAGTAGGACCAGTGATTAAGAGAAAAAGAAATTCAGCTTAACATAAAGTAAGATTCTATAACATTGGAGCTGTCCAACAATGGAATAAATAGGATTCATTTAACATTAAGTACCTTGTAAAATTAGAGGTACTCAAGCAGCACTCAGGGCTGAAATGGATTACAATCCACATTTCAATATCGGAAAGATAGTTGTTACCCAGAATGCTGTGTTGAGAAGAATTATAAGACTGCATATATAGTCAGTGGGAAGGAGTCCTGTGATCAGTTCAGAATATTTGTCACAGCCTGGCAGAAGGGAGAGTAACAGAAATATCTCATATTTACTATCTCTAATCTAGATGAATTATTTTCAGAAATAATCAGTCCTTGTTGCGAATTTAGATGTGAACTGAGTAAGGTTTCTCTAAACTCCATGAGTCTAAGACTAGCATTCTTTAAATGTTCAATGAAGTGATTTTTTAAAGTATTTTTAAATGACAGTCCTCAGCTAGGATCTTGGCTTACTGCTTAAGCAATAAAACAGCACGTTAGCTTCTCATCCAAATAATTCACTCTTGAGACAACAATACCATCTTAAAAACTGCATTGTGCTTTACAGTTTTCAAAGTATGTTCATGTTTTTGCTTTCAAGAAAATTTGTGACTATCAGATATCAACAGAGAAAAGCATGTGAATAGGAAAAGTCAAACTGAGATCTGAAAAATACAAAATTTTTTAACCAAAATATTCTTCTTTTAATAATGTCCTAAAACTTTACTACTAATTAAATCAATCAGCATAAGATACCCAAATCTTAAAAAAAAACAACTCTGAAACAGAAAATTTTTCTTCTTCCAACATTCTTGCTCTTCACAGAGATTACTCTCATTACCCACAACGCAAAAAGAAACAGCCATTGCTGTCTTGGAGCCTAAGTTATCACAAGTGAGGTCACTAGACCAGCAGGGGCAGGAGCCGCAGCAGCAGCATCGCCTGGGAAGGTGTTAGAGATGCCAAGTCCCCAGACCCATCCAACCTACGCAATCAGAAACTCTGGAGTTTTAACAGCCCTCCATATGACTCTGATGCATGCAAACTATGTCTTAGAAAATGGTTGTTTCTTTCCAACATGCCAGGATCACTTCCCTTTCCCTGCTTCTCCTTAGCGTCTCTTTACTCTTTCTCACATTTTGCACAACCCAAAGATTTTCTCATTTGAGTGATTAATTCACCAATAACTTTGTGAGGATTTCCTACTTTCTTTCTTTTTAAAATGTGAGACTGCCTTTTAAACCATTCAATAAGTTTTAACATTTTTTACTACACATAAATTATTATGAGATGTTTACATAGACAGAGATATTTAATATGTGTCAACAGGCATAAGAACAATCCTACACAAAAATCATTTTGTAAATGGCCTGCTTTTTCTTCATTCCATCTTAAACGGTATACAAAATAACACATTTGTAGGAAATTTTTTAAATAAATCATTATACCTGTCAAACAGTTTACAAAGAAGAAATTATTCCATGGCCATCAAAATCACCACTTTCTTACAGAAACATCTCTTTTGACATTTATACAATCCTCTCCTTCACTGCATCTTACTCACCTGTGTACATAATGCAGTTGATGAACTGAATCAATTGCTATCACCATCTCAGCCAAGTAAAATCGAGCCATATCTTCAGGCAATCTATCTTCAAATTTGCTTAGTAGAGTAAGCAAATCCCCACCAACATAATAATCCATAACCAGGTACTGAGAATGAAAAATAAAATGTACTCAATAAATAAGGGTGGAAAAACAATGTATCTAATGTAAACCAAGGTCAAATAGCACTGGATCAAATACTTTTGTTGTTAATTAACAAGGAGCTGGGTAAGATGATCGGCAGCAGTCACTTATAAGTCTTGAAAATTTCATAAAGCAGTTAATAAATCTTCTAAAAACTGGGGCAGGAAACAATATAGGATTAACATTGCTTTGTTGTTGTTTTTTGCAAAGTAAAAATATGGAGAAGTAACATCATCATCAACTACAACAACAGACCACAGTTTTACCAACATTTCATAGAAGAATAAACATTTAAATTCTCCAAATAAATTTTTAAAACTCAGAATAAGACAGTCATTTACGTTGAATAAATTCATCTTCATCTCACTACATTTTGCTTATTTCATCTTGAACCAATAACAACTTTATTATGACCAGCACTTGGATCAGCATTTGGAAGCCACTGGTATATAAAATATATAGCAATTCTCACCATATGTTTCTCTTCCCATTTCTGATACTGTGCAACTATCAGAATGGACTTTTCTTAAGTATACATAAACAGAAGCCAACTAATTTTAGATAGGGACTCTTATGGGTATGTGTGTGTGATACTGTGATTTATAATAAGAAATATATATTTTTTGGAATAGAACAGAGAGTTCCTTAAAACCATTGGAATTTCCTAAATGAAAAGATGTAGGTGTCTTTTGTTATTTATAACAAGTCCCTTTCAACCACACCTAAGTTTATGTTAATGAGGTGACTTTTGGAAAACCCCTAGGAAACCTAAGGATGGGAGCTGGTTGCCAGGGAACCAACCAAGATTAGGGTATTGGAACTTTCAGTCTCACAGCCTCACCCCCCAACCCCCGACCTCCAGGGAAAGGGACTGGAAGTTGAATCAATCATCAACGGCCATATGATCCAACAATCCCACTCCTGGGCTTATATCTGGAGAAAACTCTAATTCAAAAAGATACATGTACCCCAATGTTCACTGCAGCATTATTTACAATAGCCAAGACATGGAAGCAACCTAAATGTCCACTGACAGATGAATGGATAAAGAAGATGTGGTATATATATACAATGGAATACCACTAAGCCATAAAAAAGAATAAAATAATGCCATTTGCAGCAACATGGATGGACCTAGAGATTATCATACTAAGTGAAGTAAGTCAGAAAGAGAAAGACAAATACCACAAGATATCACTTATATGTAGAATCTAAAATGCAACACAAATGAACTTATGTTCAAAACAGAAACAGACTCACAGACATAGAAAACAAACTTATAGTTACCAAAGGGGAAAGGGGGTGGGAGAAGGATAACTTATGAGTTTGGGATTAGCAGATACAAAATACTATACATAAAATAGATAAACAACAAGGTCCTACTGTACAGCACAGAGAACTATACTCAATATTCTATAATAAATCATAATAGAAAACAATATGTATATATATATGTAAAACTGAATCACTTTGCTGTACACCAGAAACTAACACAACATTGTAAATCAACTACACTTCAATTAAAACAAAAAAATCAATGGCCAATTATTTAATCAATCATGCTTAAGTAATGAAGCCTTCATAAAAAACCAGCATGGGGTTTAGATAGTGCCCAGGTTGGCAAACAAGTGGAGGTGCTGGGAGAGTGGTACATTCTTGGAGAGGGCATGAAGCTCCGTGCCCCTTTCCTCACACCTGCCCTACACATCTCTTTCATTGGGCTGTTCCTGAGTTCTGTGAGCTTCTCTAGAAAAGCAACTGAATCAGAGGAGGGGGTGGTGGAAATCTCTGATCTATAGCCTGTAGGTCAGAAGCACAAGTAACAACATGGACTTTGGACTGGGGAGTATGGGGGGCCATCTTACAGGACTGAACCCTCAACCTGTGAGATCTGATGCTATCTCCAGTTAGATAGTATCAGAATTGAGTTAAATTATAGGACACCCAGCTAGTGTGGGAGAATTGCTTTATGTGTGGAAAACCCACATATCTAATGTCAGAAGTGAAGTACTGTGCAGAGAGTACTGTGTGTAGTGTAAATAAAAACAACAGAGTGTTCCTTTACAGTGTGTGTATACCAAAAAAGAAAAAACAAGGAGTATACACCAAAATATTGACAGCGATTATCTCTGGGTTGTTAGATTACAGACTATGTCATAGCTTTTTGTTATTTTCTGGATTGCTTTATAAACATGTATTACATATACATGTGTATATTATGTTATGTCATGTCATGTCATGTCATACAGTGCGTGAAAACTAGATATAGTGGAAAGATAGACTTTGTAGTCAGAGAGACCTGTATTCAAATTCTGACTATGGGTTATAAGTGGCTTTTGAAAAATTACTTAATTTCTTTGGTACTTTACTTTCTCATCTATATAACTACAATAATGATACCTTCTTCAGAGTATAGCACTTAGCATGATGGTCAGTAAACACAATATATTTAGAAGGTCAGTTATAATGTCTTAAAGTTCAGGTGATTTTATTATAGAATGGAGTTATTATTTCAAGGATATTACCAAGTAATATCTTATTGACATTAAGAGTTAAAGAGTCTTGGGCTTCTCTGGTGGCGCAGTGGTTGAGAATCTGCCTGCCAATGCAGGGGACAAGGGTTCGAGCCCTGGTCTGGGAAGATCCCACATGCCGCGGAGCAACTAGGCCCGTGAGCCACAATTACTGAGCCTGCGCATCTGGAGCCTGTGCTCTGCAACAAGAGAGGCCGCGATAATGAGAAGCCCGTGCACCGCGATGAAGAGTGGCCCCCGCTTGCCGCAACTAGAGAAAGCCCTCGCACAGAAACGAAGACCCAACACAGCCATAAATAAATAATTAAATAATTAAATAATTTTTTTAAAAAAAGAGTTAAAGAGTCTTGAGAAAATTCACATTCTTATTACTATACATTAGAACTACAAGCATGGGCAATTTTGTAAACAAAAGAAACTTATTTCATGTTTTAAATCCTTGAAAGTTAGGGCAACAATGTATTTCAAATCCTTGTCTATGGTTTACTTGCTATATTTACTAGGCCTAATGTTTAACAGTCTCTGTCAAGAAGATTAGAACAAAATAATTTAATGTAATAAAATTTTGTTAACATAAACATGTTGCTAGAATTGGCAATGGATGTAGAGAAGAAATCCACAGCTCTTACTTTAAAAAGAAGTACTTTGAGTATAGTAGCAAACACAGAAAGTTTTCAAACAAAAAAGCAAGTCTACTATTAAAACTGTAATCTAATATTTATATATAGAAAGTCATATAACATAACTCATTTCTTCAATAAACATTTACTAGGTCCCAATCAGGATTTTTTTTGGTACCAAACAGAGGATAAAGAGATCAAAGGCTTCTACATCAAAGGCTTTCCTCTCTTGAAAGTGTACTTTCTTGCCATACCGGACTCCTAAGGTCTGAGTACACCATCTATCAATAAACTGCTAAAAAATAATCATCTCAACATTTTTGCCACCCACAGTCACCATTTAAAACTTAGGCTCCTTGAGTCATCATCTATCTTCTACTTTCATCCACATACTGCTATGTGTTTCCCTTAATAAACCCATGGACCCCTTCACTTCCAACCTTTCAGTGTGCCTTACTGAACCTCTTCTACAGTAAACAAATGTCCTTGAGATAGAATAAAAAATTATGAATACATAAATATTCCTAGTTTTCCTTTCCTGCTGCCTGCTAAACAATGCTCTGGCTTTGCCTACTCACATTCTTTCCCCACCTTGTCCTCAGAGGTAAAGTAGCTGTAGTTAAGACAGAATTCAGCAACTGGGAGAAGCAAGAAGCAGAAAACACAAAAGAAGATTCTCAAGAGAAAAGCAATGAGTTGAAAATGAACTATACTTGCAATAGGATTTTAGTGTTAGGGAGACAAAAATGCATCCAGAAAGGCAAACAAGTAATAACCTCACATAGGAAAAAAGCCCCTTTTCCTCTATAACATACCTCAATGAACGTCTCTAAGTCATTCTTTTATGTTTTTTCCTTTGTTCACTACAACATTCAACTAAATCATCAAGGTCTTGTTGAGTCTACCCCCTACTAAATCTCTGTGAAGTCCATCTACTTCTATCCCTACCCACTACCAACAATCCTAACCCAGGCTCCTGGCCTCTCGACTATATTACTACTACAAGTTTAAGACCAAAGTCTTAATATATTTTATTATTTATATTTAATATATTTTATTCTGTAGATAATTTTTTTGGGAATGGAAAATAGAATCCAGAACAAGAAAGGGACAAATAAATTCATTTACTAATTCCACAGATATTTATATATAAGAACCTACTATTGCTAACAATATACTTATGCAATGGAGATACTACAATAAATTAGACATAATTCTTGCCTTCATGGTATTTATAATCTAATGAAGAAGAAAACACAAATTAATGGGCAATTTCAGTGTAATATAAATCTTTGACAGGGATAAGAAGAGGGTATTGCTGCAGGCTCTTAAAGGAAAAGAACCCGACCTTTTAATCAGGTTCATTCATTCATTTGTCTGAAATTTATTTTTATACAAGGTATGAAGACTATTTTCTTATATACAGAGAGTCAATTATCTAAAACAAGTAGTTAAATATTCCATTCTTTCCCCCAGTTTAATTGAAATGCCCCCTCATTGTATTTTAAGACGCTAATACACTTGGATCTGCTCCTGGGCACTCTATTCTGCTACAGTTGTCTATTTCTATACCAATATCATATTGTTCTCATTGACTAATTAGTAAAATTTAATATCCAGCAGGACAAGTTCTTACTTATAGACTACCTTTAAAATATTACTCAATATGGCAAAAGCATCTTTAAACAAGTTTAAGAAAACCATAGACTGAGAGGCAATATTCATAAGACATGTCAAGGAGATAATAATCCTAACATAAAGAGGTCCTATCAGTTGTTAAGAAGAGGGCAAGCAATCCAACAAAACTAGGTTGAGGCTATTAACAGGCTATTTCCTCACATGAGAGGAAACACAATTAGCCAATTAATATTGGGCTGGCCAACAAATTCGTTCGGTTAGTGAATACATTGTTCCATAAAGTTCTTCGTGAAAGTGAAAAATGTCTTTTATTTTTACTTAAAACTGAATGAACTTGTTGGCCAACCCAATACATAGTCAAAACCAAAGCGACAAAGAGATATCTTTCACCAATTAGATTAGCAAAATGATCATTACTGTTTTGGAGAAAGTGACTTAAAACAACACTGCTTTTTTGGAAGGTGATAAACTGCAACTATTTGGGAAAGTAATTTCACAGTATCTACTGAATTTTAAAAGGTGCATACCCCTTGATCTAGCATTTCCACTCTTAGGAATATAGTCAATTAAAATAAAAGCTCCAATGTGTAAGGCATATGGGCAAGTATGTTTACTGGACAGCACTGTTGATAACTGGAACAAATAAGAAAATATGAACAGAGATCAACAAGAAAACTGTTAAATGGATCCATTCAACGAAATATGATACTGTTGCCCAAAAGAAAAATTAAATATATATGCCCATGAGATATTTTAAGCAACAGCAAGCTGCAGAGTAATATATACTTTGTAAATCCCATTTTTATAAAAAGGAAGAAAATATACATACACACACAAACATTCAATTATACAAAGCGTAAAAAATGAAAGGATACAGCAAAGTTAACATTAGTTACCTCAAGAGGGTGAAATGAAAGATGAAGGTAAGGACTATTAACTTTTTAATGTAGATAGATCTCTGTATTGTAGAGAGGAAAAGATCTAGTCAAATCGAAGTTAACCAATGGAGTAAAGTTCTGCAAAAGGCCAAAGGTGATGGAGTCAAAGGGAAAGGGTGATAGGAATAATCCTAAATATAAAGATATACCTCATCCACATTGAGAAAAAAGATAAGAACAGGCCCAAATATGGATAAATTTGTATACGGGGGAAGGATGAAAGGAAATGCTGAGGTCAGAGCACAGAAAGTTAAGAAAGTTCATGCTTGAGTAACCAATGGCTTTCATTTTCTCCAGGAAGTAGGAGTTATAGAATGAGGGTGCAGGAATATTTGTATAATGTCCCTATACTGGAGATAGGGATCATAACTGTTATTCCTGCTTTATGGCTATGTAATAAGAGACAATAAAGATAAATGATTTGCCCAAAGATTACATTAAAGAGTAGGAAAGCCAGAACTCAGAGTTCTTGATCTTTGATCAGTTTCCTTCTTACTCAAATTAAAGAAAGTCAGTGTTCAGTAAAAAAGCTGACAATATCCATGACATAAAAGAGTATGTGCTAAGCAGCAGAATAACAAGTAAGAAATTAAGGATACAGGCTGAGTCCTCAGAAATCTTGTATCCCTCCAAAATACACAGATCTATAGGTGTAGATATACACATCAGAAAATTTCCAACTCTGAATTTCTAAAAAATCTCTAATTCAAAGTTTGTGCTTTTTAAGGAACTACATTCCAAGGAAAGAATGCTAAAGCATGTGAAAACATACAATAAATAGATTGTGTCCAGAGAAAAAACATTTCACAGAACAGATATGCTTTTAGAAGTCTTCTTACGGAGAATACCAAACTCCTTTAGTCATCTTGCTGTCACATGAAGAGATTAATAGTCAATCCTTAGAGCCCCACCTTTTATTTATCCCTCCTAGCCCTTTTTTTTTCACTCTTACAAAAATACCTTTCTAATAATTTCTATCTCCAGCACAAACTGGATTCCTGTAAAGAATTTAAAGTTCATACGACTAATTACAATTTAATATTTAAATATCTTTCATCCTCTAATCAGTTTACAAATGCTAATTCAAAAAGCAAAATTTTTGCTTTAAATATTTTCCTATCTGTTTTTTTTTCTTCCTCAAACATAAAATAATAGGAAACAGTGAATAAGAAAATGTGAGGAAAAAGGAAATTTTCATTGATTTGTAATATTCTAAATGATATCTAAGTGATAAGAAGTTTATGTGTCCATATAGATGCAACTAAGTAGGTTTGTATTTAATGAGTTTTTCTTAAGGAAAAAATGTTCTAATCACATCTTAATATCATTCATTAAATTATGCAAGTTCTTCCTAAACAAATAAAATGCACATATGCTATGACCATATATTTTTTCATAAACTGGCTATAGTGATATTTGAGCATATTACAAATGAAAGTCAAATTATTTACCACAGCTTCCTTGAATTGTATAGCTCTGTAAATCATGTTACTTATTTGACTGCTTTAGGGCTACTAGGGTTAAAAGTTATTTTGGAAAATAACTATGTATAATAAAATTTCTTTTTGGGTATCTAAAACAAGGTTTGTCAACATTTTTAAATGATTTTATTTTCTTATATTTCATGAATATTCAAAAGAAAATCTTTGATGATAACAAGACAATTTAGGACTTCTGACTCTTGAGACTAATATACCATGAAGGTTTCCCTAAACTAAAGAAAAACTGGCAGTTTACAGGAGAGCTGACTACTAGAGTATTTCAGTCCTCCTCCAGTTATTGTGGAATTTTAATTCTAATATAATTAATGGCTGATATATACACACAATTTCTTAGAAATGTCTTTGAAAAAGGAATATTAATCCTAATCTCAAATGCAAAGAGCAGAGATAAGACTAAATAACTCAGAGGAGAGAGAATGATAAGTCAGGCATTTATTCATGGAAAATTAGGCAAAATTTTGCTATATAAAATTTGGCATTTGGACATTTTATTTCTGTATCTATATATATTTCTATACTTATAGCAAAATGTAGATTTTTAAGCAATCCATAAATATACAGTGTTATATCTATCTACCATAGAATTCATTGTCATAGTGGATTTTAGTCCTTATCCAAAAACATCTGAAAAGTCATCATGATAAACTGTTATAATTTTGCTAAGCAAATAATTGGCATGTGTTTGATTTACTCTTAATTGTGCTGACAAATCTATGCAGATTATATTTGTACTGATACATTCATCCCTAAAATTTCATATAAGTATGGTAAATTCAAGTCAAATATTCCATTCAATTTAACAACTGAGCAACTAAGATGTGCAAAGCTCTATGTTATGACTTTTAAACAATTCTGACTATAACCCACAAAAATAATATGGTTTATATGATTATTCAGTAACCATTATAAAAGAAATGTCATGAAACAATATTTACTCTTACTATTTGAACTCTGTCATTTTCTAGTCTATTTAATTTCTTAAATGCTGGTGCAACCTACTAAATTGATTTTATGACTCACAATTTGAACTTTGAAAAACACTTTTATACTCTGGAAGCATGTACGGGGTACAAAGACAAGTAATGACCCTGTTTGAACACCTGAACCTGGCCTGAAATCAGATAAACTTCACGGCTATTAAGTTACATTAACCTCTAATTATATTTTAGCTAAAGATAGCAGGGTTCATGTCATCTATTTAAAATTTTTTTAAGTTATACCAAAAAAATCAAAGATGTATACATACATAGGTTAATCATATAATAGCAGTACTAAAAAATGTAAAGCTAAAATGAAATAAAGATTAATTCAAATTGGGAATTCTGGAAATACTGTTAAGATGCAGAATTTGAGTACAATTCTAAAGTATTAGCTAGACTTCAACAGGACTAGTGGAAGGAAGAGGAAGGAGTGGCACTAGTATGAAAGATATCATGGACAATAAAAACAAAGACAAAAAGTAAACGAGTACAGAGAATGCTCAAGAATGGAGGGTATTCCCTCCACTGAGGCTGAAACAGAGAATTTGGGCAGGCACAATATTTCCAGTCATATCTTTTTATTTACCACTATACTATATTTAACACTATTAATGGTTTTCTCTACCAACTCTCCTTTCAGTTTCCACGGTGCAGTATTTTGATTCTCTTTCTTGTTCTGAACATTTCCACTAGTTTTCTACTTCTTGGGGTGCCCTATCTCCAACTTCTCTAGGCAAACTTGTTTTCTCATTTTACAAGCACTGCTCAGTGATTCTCATTTACTCCTTGTATTCACTGTTACCTACAAAAGGCGTTGGCCAAGTTTTCCTGTAAAGGACCAGAGAGTAAATACTTTAGGCTTGGCAGGCCAAGAGGCAAAATCAAGGATATTATATAGGTACATATATAATAAGAGAGAAAACAAATTTCCACACATTTCATTAGCAAAATGCAAAATATAATAATGATAATTGAATACAATTTTTGTAACATGTACTACTAATGAGAAAATGTAATTCTTTTGTGGGGAGAGGGGAATAGAACAGTTTGCTTAACTGGGCTCAAAGTTAGTATTCCCTATCATCAAAAACCTACTGCAAATATAAATCTGCCTCTGTATTGAGATTCTACATATTTCATCTGTGAAACTCTGTTCACAAAGATAGGTACTGCCAAATACTCGTATCAGTTCATGAGTATGTAATTTTGATTGAGCATATTCCTCTACTTGAAATGCATTTATAGAATGCTATTAAAATTTTCTCCTGATTCTTGTGTCATTACTGCGGATTAACCACTTCTAACTGAAATTTAGGTGGAAGTTCTCAACTGCCCAGTTAAATGGATGTTGAACTACAAACATTTGCTTTGCACTTGCATCAAGTTCCAAAAATTGCTGCTAAAACTGTAGTTTGAGCTCAAAAGATCTATCGGCTGCAAATCTATGTGGAAATGGAGATCTCACTCCTTTTTACTTTTGACAGCATGGGAAGTAGATACAGCAGCTTGACATTACTTGTGATTCAAACAATGTCAGTTGTCAAAATGACTTCACCATAGCATAGTTTTGCATATAAGTGTTGTTTTGCCTTGTAATTTTATTTTAAATTTATTTTTAAAACATATCAAGTCTACAGGAAAAGCTAATTTCCAGGCCTTTTCAATACTTCATAATAATGGTTGAGGGTGGGGTTTTTTGTTCAGAAATATTTCAATCGGTCCTTTGTTCAAAATATCGCAATAAAACGTTACCACTGCAAAACCAGTGAATGGCTGTATGGTACAGCAAGAATGTTTAACTTTGATTCCTGATAAAAATCCATGGAAATGATAATAGTTGTTTCCAAAAAACTGAATGAAGCGCAACGTTGATACTACTGGTTCAACACATGACAGATTCAAATATTTGCTGCAAACTACCTGCTGATTAATAAGACAACATCTACATGCTTTAAGCAACTAATATTTTCATATGATTTGTAAATCTGTTGAAATAAGCCTTTTCCTGCTCGTACATATTTTTACCAGTCTCAACTGTAATATGTTTTAGCAGATTCCAATTCAGGTTGTACCAAATCAGTGTTTTCTCAACTTCTTTGAAAATAATATGACTGTAATCATTCCACACAAGATATTCACAGAGGCTAACTCCTCAGCTATTTCAAACTCAAACACTGACTCCTCAAGTAACAAGGACTGAGCGGAATCAGCACCATCTTTCAACTCAAGAGTCAAAGAAACCCTCTCAATGTGACAGGAAATGATTATTTCCCTGGTTTTAAAATCCACCATTGATGCTGCTCCCATTGTCCTGGATTCTTGAAGCAACTGTTCTCACCAAAAGGCTAATAGTCTTAGACAAGTTTATTTTCTGTGGACACATTTCTTTGGCTGCTGAAATCAAACATGATTTAATTAACTCAAGATTGCTAAATGGCTTTCCTTGCTTGGCTAGTAAATGAGCCACTCAGGAACTTACTACAGTTGCAGCCTCATTTTCATTGTTTATTTTGTGAAAGAATTCTGCTGTGATAAGATATTGTTTTAAATTTTCTAACTTTTCTGACTGCTGCTTTCCTGTGAGTTAGGAATGTTGTGATGAGTGCTCAGTTTGGCAATGCAGACATTTATTGTATTCTATTAGGACAAGTGAAGTGTAGTTGTGCAATAAACACTATGCCGTAATTTAATTCATTAACAAAATAATCCACACTCTACTGTGCCTTAAAAGCATGATACTGAAAAGTCTACTTTTCTTACTTTGACATGAGGCATATGCACTGTTAATTTTAAAAATAATAAAACGTCATGATATAGCACTTGAAATGCTATCAAGTTATAAACTGAAAGGCTATCAAGTTATAAATGTCACTGCACTTTGTAGTCTGACTCAGTGCAAAGCAATGAGTAACACATATAGCGTGTTACCCTCTGTCACAGTGCCAATCTCCATCACAACTAGTCAACTCTGCCAGAAACCAGCCATAGATAATACATACATCAATGGGCATGGCTGTGTGTCAATAAAACTTTATGAACACTGAAATTTGAACTTTATATAATATTCACATGTCATAAAATATTCTTCTTTTGATTTTTTCCAACTACTTAAAAATATAAAAACAATTCTTAGCTTGCTGGCTGTACGAAAATAGGTGGTGAGCCAGATTTGAGCTGCAGGCCACAATTTGCCAAAATCTGATCTATAAGAACTCCAAGACACCCTCAGAAACACCAGACTTACATATCTAACCCATTAAATGGATCACATGACAATTCAAACCCAACATATATCAAATTAAACTAATCATCTTCCCACCTACTTTAAATTTTCTCTTCCTCCTATATTCCCCAACTCAATTCATCACCTACCAACCACTGAATCCCACAAGTCAGACACCAGAAAGCTGGGAATCATTCTGACTCCTCTCTCCTCCACTGACACTCACTCAAACACAACAAGTTCTAATTATTTTACTTCTTAAATAGTACCTGAAACCATCCCCTTCCACTGTCACCTTTATTCAATCCCTCATTATCTGTCACCTGAATATTGTCTCCTAACTAGTCTCTCTAGTTTTGCCCCCTGAAATCCATCCTTAACACTGCTGCTAGGATGTTCTATATAAAATATAAAACTGATTATCACACTATCCTTAAAACCCTCCTGGAAATTAGAATAAAATTTGAACTCTTCTGCATGGCCTACACTCTGGAAGCCTCATTTTATACCTCTCTCCCCTCCTTATCATAATCACACTAGCCTTCCTTTCATCCCTCAAACAATCTCAGTCCTTTCCTGCCACAAACCTTTCTACAGTCCTAAAATAGCAGCTTCCAAACTTGCTCTGTGAAAGAACCCTGAGAAAGCATGAAGGAAAGTGGAAGGAGGAAGCTAAGAGATCAGTCAGGGCAGTTGCGTTTCTATATGCTTCATTGTATAGACTTTCAGATATAATGTCATTTTACAAAACACACACACTAGAGTTCCATGATCAAAAAAATATTTGTTTTTGAAACTCATGACTGTAAAAGTCTAATTTCCTTACCATAACGTATAAGGTGCTATATTATGTGACTCTCTCATCTCTCCTCCCTCATCCCCAAGCCTCTTTTTCTATCCTGCATCAAGAGGAACATAACAGGTGGCTTCAAATCTCCATGCTCACCAAGCCATCTCCGCCTCTTCTCCCTTCTTGGTTTAGCCAATGGACATTTGCCTTAGAAGAGCCCTTATTGACTTCATACCTTTGAATAAATGTTATATTTTTCTTATATGAAACAATGTGAAAATACTATTTACTTGACTGTGAATTCCTTGTCTGGTTCCCCTCACAAGAATGTAAGAATAAGAAAAGAGATCCTTTGTCTGTCTTATTCACTACTGAGTCTCTAGAATCTAAAGAACAATGCCTAGCACACAGAACATGTCCAATAAATATCTATCAACTTAATGAAAAATGTCTTATTAATTTTTACATCCCAGTACATAGTAGTAGTAGCTGGCACAAAGCAGGAACTCAACACATGTATGCTAAAAAATAAACCTTGAAATAAAAACTGGGGTCAGAAAATGAAGAGCTTTGAATAACAGGCCAAGGAGTTGTACACACTACTGTGACAGATATCACCTGTTTTCCTATTTACTTGTTCATCTCTTCAATCTTCAATTGGTAGTGCTTCTAACAGTTTGATTTTCCTCCAAGCTCTTTCCTAACTTCTTTTGTCAAGTGGTTCATGATGCTAATATAAAATTAAGACACAGCCTAGATTTTAAATATGGCTCTACTTAAAGTAACACATGACAACTTCGAAAAATATGTAAAATTCTAAATAGTAATAGAATACTACAAATAAGATACCTTGAGAAAATCATGGAAAAAAATCCTGACCACCTTTTATAGAATGTAAATCTGTTTGGATTTAGTTTTGACGTATTTATTAAAAAACATAAAATATTCCAATGGAAAGGTATTGAATTACCCAGGGAAAGAAATCACATATCAAAATAAACAACTTATACTCCAAAATTCAGTAGTTTTCTAAATAACATTTACATTTAAATAATGCTTAAGAGAAAATAATGCTAAATTCTGCCAATAAAAAATTAATAAGGATATAGAGACATATAAAAAGATTCTTACTAAGTTATTGTCATCTTGGAAAGCATAATGCAAAGTTGTAATCCATTTATTGTCTCCATTCACTAACACATCCCTTTCTTCACGAAAACACGCTGTCTGAAAAGGAAAAAAACATTTTTTTAGATAAAGAATACTTCATGTAAAACTAGGAAATATATTATGCAAACAATTGCTTAAACTATTTATTACACTTTCTGTTCTGAAAAGGGAATACATCTAATATTATATGACTTTCCAATAAGTCAAGTTTCAAAGAACCCTCAGAAATTGAACAACTGGAACAGTTCACTTAAAAGTATTTTATATTTAAAAATACTGTTGTAGTTCAAAAAAATCAGAAAAATACACAGAATTATTTAACAACCATGGTCCAATCTACCATCTAGATAATATAAATGTCAACATTTTGTCACATTTACTTCTGATCTTTTTGTTATTAAGAAAATATGATACAAGTTGTAGCCTTCTTATTCCTAGAGCATTCCTGTCCTTTCTCCCTCTGAGAAAATGAATAATCTGAAGTTAGTATATATTCTTCCCATCACATGCTTTATTACACATGTATGTGTCCAAAAACAATAGAATTGTTTTGTGTTTTGAAAACTTCCATGAATAGTGTAATTTCATCTATCCCTTTGCAACGAGATCCCTTTTTACTCAATAATGGCTGTTTACCTTTTAATTGCTGTGGTATTCCATTGTATGAATACAGCAGAATTTATTTATGTAACCCCCCAATTATGAAAATCACCCAATTTTGCGTTATTTCAATGCTGCAATGAATATATTTGTACAAATGTACAGTAAGTCCCCTACATACGAACCTTCAAATTGTGAACTTTCAAAGATGTGAACGTGTGTTGGCATGTCCAATCACGTAAGTTAGTTCACCTGCCTGGCATATGTTGCCACATGCATGCATCCTCTACAAGTGGTTGTGCTTTTGTGTATACTTTACTGTACAGCACTGTATAGAGTACAGTAGTACAGTATTTTTATTTCAAGCCCAGGATGTCTGGAAGCAAGTGTAAAAGCAGCGGTGATGTAGCTGGTACAGTACTACTCAGACATCACTGGATCGTTTTTTCAAGAGGGTAGATAGAATTGAATCCAGCAAGGAACAAGAACCTGTGCCCTCAACATCAGGCGTGAGTGAAACTGCAGCTTGCCCTCCGTCTCCTATTGCTGATGATCCTTCAGCCCTACCATCTCCCACCTCCTCTCCCTCCTCCAGTCAGTAACTCTTCTTGCCTGTTCACTTGATGCCAGCCCCTGTATGCCAGCTGTTGTACTGTACTACTGTACTTTTCAAGGTACTGTACTGTAAGATTAAAAATGTTTTATTTTTTGTGTTTGCTTTTTATGTAATATTTGTGTGAAAAGTATTATATACCTATTACAGTACAGTACTATATAGCTGACTGTGTTAGTTGGACACCTAGGCTAACTTTGTTTGACTTACAAACAAGTTGGACTTACGAACGCACTCTAGGGAACGGAACTCGTTCGTTGTAGGGGACTTGCAAGAGTTTCCCTAGAGTATACACCTGGAAACAGAAATACTAGTTTTAAGCGTTTTCAGCTTTACCAGATTCAGCCAATTTTCTTTCCTAAGTGGTATACCAGTTACTACCCTCACCCCAGTGTATGAAATCTCCCCTTTTCCCCACATCCTCAACTACACTTGGCATTGTTAAACTTTTAAGTGTGTGTCAATATGATGGGTGTGAAATAATATCTCATCATTCTTTTAATTAACATATTCCTAATTACAGGTGCAAATAAATCTTTCTTTGTTGCACTCATATTTTTTAATTAATTTTTATTGGAGTATAGTTGCTTTACAATGTTGTGTTAGTTTCTACTGTACAGCAAAGTGCATCAGCTATACGTATACATATATCCCCTCTTTTTTGGATTTCCTTCCCATTTAGGTCACCACAGAGCATCGAGTAGAGTTCCCTGTAAGTAAATAATTTTACATATGCTTATTGGACATCTGAGTTTTCTCTTTGAAAAACTCCCTTTGCCCATTTTCTCTAATGAATTGTCTTTTTCTTACTGATTTATAAAAGTTTTAATTTATTCTGAGGATATATTTCCACTATTATAAAGATATATCCTGGAGAACCTTAGAAATGTGTGGCTAAAAATAAAAAATAATTTATATGATACTTTATAATTCTATAATATACCTTTAAATTTTTAATTAAAAAGCTGCTATGGCAAAAAGAACTGAAAGGTACAGCAGAAATTAAAAGTCTCCCTGAGTCACACCCTGATAGTTTCACTGTCCACCTGTTATGTCCAGAGGTTACTACCAATAACTCAGCTGAATTTCTTCTCAGAAAATTTCTGTATACACATAAGCATATAAACACACACACACACACACACACACACACTATATTCATATGGCATCCCATCTCCCCTATCTTTTCTTCCTTTACACAAATGAGATCACAGTGCTCTGTAAGTCGTTTTTTTTCAAGTAATAATATATCTGAACAGCTTTCCACACCAGTACATAGAGACCTAATTTTTCTTAATGGCTGTACCACATTCCATACACACTGAA
Source organism: Balaenoptera physalus (assembly GCF_965194825.1). NCBI lineage: Eukaryota > Metazoa > Chordata > Mammalia > Artiodactyla > Balaenopteridae > Balaenoptera > Balaenoptera physalus. Next base: position 25,596,677 of record NC_138882.1, read on the forward strand.
AAACCATCATACAGTATTCTACACATAGCAGGTGCCTAATAATTTATTTCCCACAAGATAAATTCAACAGCCATGATATACAAAACAATTAGCATTACTTAATTTACCCTAATTACGTACCTTAATTTTTTTCCACATATTTCCATAAATTTTATTTGATGCAATAGAATTTCCAAAGCCATTTATTAAACAGCATCACCAAGGAAAATTTTAAAAACAAATAAAGCTTAAACCAAATGAATGGGCAGTTTTACCTGTCAATTCAACTATTAAAATCTACAGTATTATGCTTTCGTTCACTTTAGGGGGAAAATAGAATCACTTGACATACAACTAACTTCTGTTTTAGACTTTAACTGACCTGAAATTATGGTTTGCTGCTAACATTTTAGAGAGGTGGTGAAGTCTGTCAAGCCTAGGAGACTCCTTTCTCCTGGCTTTATCTTACCAGGACAGCTATCTGAAATTTTAAAGACATTTCCAGCTAGAATCTGGAAATGTGACTGACTGATGACTCCAAACTAAATAATGACTCCAAACTAAATAAAGCTCCAAAGACTACCTGTCAACAGAACAGATTAACTTTAGTAGATTCTAATCTCTTCTAAACTATGTAGTGAAAAAATAAATTAATTTTTAAAAGCATAAAATATAAACTATAATATAAAATTTTAAACATATACAAGAGAAAGCAGTAAAATAATCCCCTGCCCCCAATGTACCCATCAACCAATTTCAACAATTATTTTATTGTTCAATCTTATTTCATCTACACTCTCACCCACTTACCACCACCCTTCCTCCACGCACATACATGAGAACACTCACACATATGTATATACACAGAGGATTTTTTTGAAGCAAATCTCAGACATCATATGATTTTATCCATACATACTTAGGCATTATAGACTATTCCTATTAATGCCTCAGATACTTAGTTTAGATGTGAAGCACAGTCTCCTTTTTTGCTTCCGTATATCACACTGTCCTCGGTTGTCACAGCTGAGGAGGGGTGAGGGGTAATGCTACCAGCATCTAGTGGGAAGAGGCCAGGGATGCTGCTTCACATCCTACAATGCATAGGACAGCCCCCAGATGGAATTACCCGGCCTCAAACGTCGTAAGTGCCACTGCTGAAAAACCCTGTTCTAGATCAATATTAACCCAACCATGATGCATGTATACCAAGGATTCAATATAAAGACATTTAATAATGTCCATTTCAATTACATTTTTGAAAAAACTAAGTAAGATTTTTAAAAAATCCTCCCTTTAAAAAAAAGAATATTTGAGTCTCTAAGAATGCAATAATCACAAAGGAGAGGTTACTGGAGACCATGTAGCTTCTTCAGATTCTGTCACTCAGTTTCTATTCAACCAAACATTCTGCTTGCACAGTGATGGTTTTGAGTGTTGTGCAGTTTTACATTGTTAATATTCAGTTATATACTGTTTAAATTTTATCCTTAATGGGTTATTGGTTAAAAAGAAAGAAGAAAAGGAATACCTATACTGAAACAGAAGTTAATACAGACCATATATAAATGATAATAATTCTGCAAAACTGTCACACGATTCTCTTCCCTAGATCCAAAGTCTCCCTGAGTCACACCCTGACTAGTCACACCCTAAATATACATAAACCAGTACTATCACAGTTAAACTAAGATACATTATTCCTCCACTTATGGTATAGAGACAATTATCTTTATTTAATAAATAAGATAACTGAGCCTTGATCATCAGATCAACATTCTTATACAGAATATCCAAATTGCCCAAATACTTGGAAATCACATGTTAAAATGAGAAAATCCATTCATGATATATCTACTTTGGCTTCTAATTTATAAGTAATAAAGACTTATCTCACCCATGAAGTATTACCACAAAAAAAGACTTTCAAATAATAATTGAATCATTCTCTCTAAGCTAATATTTGAGGGGAAAAAAGTCAAGTTTTTTTTATTTTTAAAAAATAAACAAGTGGAATTTTAAATTGCAAAATGCAAGAACTTCAAATATCAGCTCTTACACACCAAAGCATCAATTTACTTTTAAATCTCCACATTAATATATATTTGGTGACCAAATCAAACATGAGACACGTCACATAAATCATTTGATAACATCCACAATTGGCAAATGTGTGAGAAAACAGACATGTTTACATACTATGAGCGCAAAGATATACTGATCCAACTTTTTTTAGAAGACAATTTGGCAATAGCTATCGAAGTTTAAAGGTATACCCGTCCCACACAACCCAGGAGTTCCACTACTGAGGAATTTAATCTGGGGAGTGGATAAATTCTAGAGTCAGCAGGACGTGAAAATCCCTTAGCGTAAAAATTATCCTTAAAAATCCCTTCAACCTCAGCATACACAACCTGGAGTACCTCAGGGTAGCCAACAGCAATATCTCTGATTAACAGTATTTCACAGCCCTTTCTATTTCTTTTTTTTTTTTAATTTTTAATTAATTTATTTATTTATATTTATTTTTGGCTGTGTTGGGTCTTTGTTTCTGTGCGAGGGCTTTCTCTAGTTGCGGCGAGTGGGGGCCACTCTTCATCGCGGTGCGCGGGCCTCTCACCATCGCGGTGCGCGGGCCTCTCACCATCGCGGTGCGCGGGCCTCTCACCATCGCGGTGCGCGGGCCTCTCACCATCGCGGTGCGCGGGCCTCTCACCGTCGCGGCCTCTCTTGCTGCGGAGCACAAGCTCCAGACGCGCAGGCTCAGCAGTTGTGGCTCACGGGCCCAGTTTCCCCGCAGCATGTGGGATCTTCCCAGACCAGGGCCCGAACCCGTGTCCCCTGCATTGGCAGGCAGACTCTCAACCACTGCGCCACCAGGGAAGCCCAGCCCTTTCTATTTCTATGTTACATTGCATATACTTCTTAGGTGGCGTGACTAGTTCTGATGCACTATTTTCTCTCTTGTTTTGAAATTTCTCTTTGCTAAACACACATAGTTAGATTTGGTGAAAAAACCAAATAAAAATAATAAAAAGGTGGAAATAATCTAAATGCTCATCAATGTTTAAAAAAAAAAAATCACCCTACTAAACAATATATCCATTCAGTATAATGAAACTATTAAAAAGAATCAGGTAGGGCTTCCCTGGTGGCGCAGTGGTTAAGAATCCGCCTGCCAATGCAGGGGACACGGGTTCGAGCCCTGGTCCGGGAAGATCCCACATGCCGCGGAGCAACCATGCCCGTGAGCCACAACTACTGAAGGCCGCGTGCCTAGAGCCCGTGCTCCACAACAAGAGAAGCCACTGCAATGAGAAGCCTGCGCACTGCAACGAAGAGTAACCCCTGCTCGCCACAACCAGAGAAAAGTCCACATGCAGCAACAAGAACCCAACGCAGCCAAAAATAAAATAAAAAATAAATACTTTATTTTTTTTAAAAAAGAATTAGGTAAATGTATAAATATGGAAATGGAAAAATCCAATATATATTATTAAGTGATAAAAGCACTGTGAAAAAAATCAGCCTTTTAATATGATTCCAATATAGTAAAATTTTCTATTAAGGATAAATAAGAAACTCTTAATAATGATTTACTTTGAACAGAAAGACTGGACATCTGAGGGAGGGGGAAAAAAAGCTTTCATTTTTTTTACTTGTTATTTTCTAGAGTGCTTGCATTTTCTTTTTTTACTATACGTAGCAGATCAGGAAGTAGAGGCAGTTCCAATCTAATGACCTCAATTCATTACTACTATTAACTACTGCTGCTACTACTACTGGCACATACATGTATAAAAATAATAAAACAGGGCTAACAACAATAACAAAAATAAGACAATAGGCATAAACCAGTACTATCACAGTTAAACTAAGATATATTATTCCTCCACTTATGGTATAGAGATAATTATCTTTATTTAATAAATAAGATAACTGAGCCTTGGAAAGGTTTGACTCTTGAGATGGAGAGCATTTCTGTAAACTATACTGCATCTTCCAACGAAATGAGTAAGACATCTCCTATATGAGTGAAATCAATAAGAGGTGAATAAATTTGAAGTGAAAGTAAAATTCACAGAATAGACTAGGAGAAGTTAACTTAAGGGATTGTTGACATACTAACAAAGTTTGTAAATGATGAATCTTTAGAGATATTAATCTTTGTAACTATAAGATTTACTAATTATCTATCTGCCAGGTATAGAAAGAGACAAATTTCCTAGTATCTTCAAATAATCCATGTCCCACTAATTATATATCTGTTACATACCTTAAATAGAAATAAATATGACAAACAGGTTGGAGGTAAATCTCTGAATAGTGTTTTAAAGTATCAACAATACACAGATTTAAAAAGTAAGAAATTTTGCTGCTCATTTGTAATTCATTAAGCATCACTGGTAGGACCAGTTTTCCAAAATTAGATAAGTAATGATCAGAATGGGTTTCTTTTTAATGTTTTTTTAAAAAAGGATTTGACAATTCAAGCACAGAAATATAATTGCATCCTACTTTAAAATGAATTCCTTTTTAAAAGTTTCAATGTAGAATTTCTTCCTGAAAAATGAAAGTTTCAAATAGTTTGAGGCAAGTTCCTTTCAAATACTGAACCAGCCTTGTATCCCTCAAATAAACCCCACTTGGTCATGGTGTATGATTTGTTTTATATATTGCTGAATTCTATTTGTTAATATTTTCTTAAGGATATTTGCATCTATGTTCATGAGGCATATTGATCTTTAACTTTCTTTGTATGGTCCTTATCTGGTTATTCCATCAGAATAATACTGACCTCAAGGAATGAGTGACATTCCTTGGGTCCCAAGGCCCCTAGCTGTTCCACATTCTCTCTGCCTTTCAGAGTCTTTGTATATCTGTTTTATATGTAATGTCCATGGCCTTTAGCTGTACTTAATGGGAAAGATAGGAAGAAGCACATCTATTCCATCTTGCCCCAGAAACAGAACATATTAATGACTTTTAATTCAACAAAATAATATTTAATTTTTAATTATTCCTGTTTTATCTTCAATTTTGCCACTTCCTCCAGTGAGTAATGAAAGTTAAACCAGTTACTCTTTCTTTTCAAAATTCTTCCCCAACATACATACACTACCAAACGTAAAATAGATAGCTAGTGGGAAGCAGCCGCATAGCACAGGGAGATCGGTGCTTTGTGACCACGTAGAGGGGTGGGATAGGGAGGGTGGGAGGGAGGGAGATGCAAGAGGGAAGAGATATGGGGACATATGTATATGTATAACTGATTCACTTTGTTATAAAGCAGAAACTAATACACCATTGTAAAGCAATTATACTCCAATAAAGATGTTAAAAAAAAAAAATTCTTCCCCAACATATCCAACATCATAAAAAGTAAGTACAAACTTTAATTAAATTTTTTAAAAGTTCTAACCCTGGAACACTAAACCACTACAATTATGAGTTCTGCGAAACAATTAGAACATAATTCTTTACTAATTTTTAATAATAAGACTTATTGTTCCAACTGCTGGCAATGCTGTCAGCCCCTCCAGGCTTTGCCTCAGCCACCGAAAGCCTACTAGTCCAAGGCCATGTCCTTCTGGAGGCAGCCCGTATCCAATGACTAACTAACTGAGGCAAGTGCATAAAGGTCAACCATTTGGCCCAAGGCAGGACAACTCTGAAGGACCATTTCTGCTCCACGGATCCCTGTTGGATCAACAGAGGCTGAAGGGGCAGCTTGACTTCTCCCTGACAAATCATATTTCACCTCCTTTCCCATCTGTCAATGTCAATTTCAAAAGCACCCCCTAATAAACAGACTGCATACTAAACTCAATCTCAGTGTTTACTACGTGGAAAATATGACCAGTAACAGTAAGGCAATTCAGTTTTAGGGAAATACAAAAGTAAACATTGAAGTTATTGAATATAACGGGCACTGGCACATATGTCAGAGAGTGACATAAAACTTTCCAGATACACTTTTAAACATGATTTTATTACCTCTGTAATTACCTCTGGGAGGTAAAGAGGGGCTGGACTTGGGCGGGGTATAGTCAAAGAGTACTTTAGCTTTATCTGTAATGTGCTATTATTTGTTTTACAAAGACTATCTCTGTTAATTTCATGTGTGCAGTTTTTTTCAGTAGGCAAGTAGAAAAAAAAGACTGAAAGCAAAACTTGCCCAAAATGTTATTAATTCTAAGTGATGGAATACAAGTGATTATTAGTTTCTTCTTTGTGTTTTGTTATTTCTTCAAATTTTCTAAAAGAAAGAAATATTGAAATATTTACTTTCACTACCACAGTATGTATCTATCATCATGGGAACCATTTTTGCTTTTCCCTATGTATTTGCTGTTTTTCAGGTTGCTACAAGTACTGGTATATACAGAAAGATTTCTAAGGGCTAATTTATCATTATCCTCTTATGAATCTTACTACCCTCTAGAGCTAACACTCAGCCTACTCAGCAGTATAATCCTTCTGTAAGTTAAAATATTAAAATACTTCCACACCGGTAAGTTCTGCTTCCCTGAGGCCTCTGAATGCCCTACCTCACTGAGCAACTCACTATAACCCAGAACAGCAGGAGACCTCCAGAACCACTCCCCAAATTTATGTGTAATGTCAGGTTTGACATACATATCGGCTATTAGATATTTTCAACATCATTCCAGTCTTTCCCTCAAATCTAGCACCAAGATTAAAATGTTGACAACTCTTGCAACAGTAGATTTTACTCCCATTTTTAATAATATAAAACAAAACATAAATTTAACTGCATAGTCAGCAATAAACAGAATTCTTACAGGCCATATTCAAAATTCCTGCTGAATTTGCTTATAGCAGAATACAGATAAATAATATAAACAAGTTATATCAAATTGGATATCAATCACTACAAAATTTCTTCCTATAAAAGAAACTGGTTTCCACACATCCTTTTAACATATGTGTCTAAGCCTGACATTCTAAGGGTTTCCATTTGGTTTTCAGATAATATTAAAATAGCATCACAAATGTAACATTCATCATAACTATATCATAATTGTGAATTACTGAATTTGTCTCTTAGGCCTTAAAAAATAATGCCATCATAGATAAAAGGTTACTAAATGATACTTAAAGACCTATTGGCTCTCTATAATTTTATTTTTCTCTAAAAATATTTCTAAAATATTATTTAAATATTCCAATAATTAGAATCTTACCTCAGCTCTTTTCAGCATTTCCCATTTATTCAATATTTTCATGGCAAATACTTTATCTGCATTTTTTAGTTTCACTACAGCAACCTAGGAAAGGAAATACAACTTTTAAAATGTGACAAATAATACTTTTTTCAGTCATCCATTTTCCTTTTTCCTCTCTGTAAAAAAAAATAAATACGAAAATTATCAGATTTCCATGCAGTTCAAATTCTAAGATCCTAAATCAAATAATATTGTCAGTTGAAAAAGTTACATTAGTGAACATGTGCCAAACAAACAACTGTGTTTTTGAACATGGTGTCGGTTGGTGATTGTATATTATATTCTTGTTTTCAAGTTTTCTGCTCTGGAATTTAAACTCAATATCTACTATCACTAAGAAATTGACCAAAATGTACCAAATGAAATAACTAGAGCTTAAACACTGCATGCCAAATTCCAACACGATGCTACAGGGAAAGCCAGCTGCCAAAACAAACATGTTCCATGGGGATCAAACAGTATGACATAAACTGACATGCCACATATTCTTACACACTATACCACAACCCCCAACGTGCGCACACACACACAACCTGAAGATCAATTAAGGCTAACATCTCTACAAATTGTAGACTTCACACATACCTTTCCAACAAAAAAAGGAACAGATATTTCTGTATTTTGTATTTTAGTTATGGATCAAAAAACTGTCAAATACAAATAAGTAATCCACTATTTTCACTCTCAACAAACTGATTACATTTCTGTTTCTACTTCTCTCCCTCAGTTTGACTAGATAATCTCAAAGGGCCCTTGCAGCTCACTTGGGATGCTATAGAGCAGAGACTGAACTACGTAAGAGGAGACAAAGGCTGTTTCCAGTTACTGGGGGTGGGTGGAGTAGGGAGAAGACAAATACTACTCTAATGTGCAGAAGGAGAAAACAAACTATATACAACATATCTTCAAACAGTTCAAAAGGATAGTTCTAAGCATAGAGAATAGGTTTAAACTCAAGTCCAAAATTTTTTAAATCTTAATAGCAAATGTACATATCAGGGGCACTTAATAAATTTATTTTTGGATCAGAGTGCAATAACAATAATATGACTATATAATTAAAATCAATCAACTATAATTAATTATAGTTTAGTATTATCTAAACTAGAATACATCTTGGTAATTGTCATAAATGGTTATACTAATGACTGTGATTACAGTTTCTCATCAATTAAAATGGTGGGAAGGAAGAAGAAATATCTCAAATTCATACGCAGTCACTTTAGTCTTTAGTCATAACTGGTCATATCTGCAGAAATGACGGATCAGTTGGTTCATGTTTAAAGAAAAGGGGCTGTACAAGATATAGAAACAACCTAAATACCCAATGACAGGTGAATGGATAAAGAAAATGGAATGTTATTCAGCCATAAAAAAGAAGGAAATCTTGCTTTTGTGACAACATGGGTGAACCTAGAGGACATTATGCTAAGTGAAATAAGCCAGAAACAGAAAGACAAAAACTGTATGATCTCACTTCTATGGGAAATCTGAAAAAGGTGAACTCACAGAAACAGAAAATTCTATTTCTGGAATTCTAATTCTAGAAAGGTGGTGAAAGGGGCTGGGAGTTGAGGGAAATGGGGAGATGTTGGTCAAAGGGTACAAATTTCCAGTTATAAGATGAGAGGTGAGTAAGTTCTGGGGGTCTAATGTACAGTATGGTGACTACAGTTAACAGTATTGTATTATATACTTGGAAGTTGCTAGAAAGTAGATCTAAATGTTCTCACCACAAAAAAAGGCGGTGGGGGGGAGTGCTATGATAAAGAGCGAGGAAAAACTTGAAACATTTTTTCACTAGGATCTCTGAAAGTCTGAAAACGCAAGTTTCACTATTTTGTAGACTCAAATCATATGCTGCACAACTGGGAGCACAAACAGACGGAAGGACAGGAGCATAGAGCTAGACATGCCTGCATTTAAGACAGGGAAGAGATAAGGACGGCCACCACTTAAGCCCTCTCTTATTCTGATTTAGGGAAGAATGGCTGAAAGACTCCAACACTTAGATTTGCCCTTCTCAGGTCATGTGGTGTGAAAAGAACTCCTCCCAGCACTGTGTGATTCACGAATTTTCTATGCATTTGAGTATATAAGTATCTGATGATAACCAGTATCGTAGCAGCAGTATTCACCAACGCATATTGAGTGTGTCCTAAATGCCAGTTACTCTTCTAAGAGTTTTATGAAGGTCCACAATCCCTTACCTGCAATTCTGAAAGCCAAATGGTTTTCACAACTCATTTGGCAACATATACTGACATCAGGCTAAGCATAGTTTTGGGGGAGTTTTGTTTTCTTTTTAATCTCAGTGTAAAGATAAACATGCTTCACTGCAGAAACACCAATGCATTTGTTTATGAGGTTCTGCTCAAAACCCCAATAGGACTGTTATATAAAATAGAGTGTATGTATTAAATTACCTTTCTAAAATCCAAATAATATTGGAACCAAAACCACCTCTGGATTATAGAGCTGTGCAGCAGAAATAAGCTAGCACTTACTGAACACTCAAACACTGAGCTAGCACTTATTGTGGCTGTTCAGGGTAGTGGTGATAGCATGGACTCTACAGCCAGACTCGGGTTATACACAAGTATAAAATATTAAAACAGGGTCTGGCACTTAATAGGTGTTCAATAAGCAATAGCTATTATTATGTGTCAAGCATTGCACTAAGCACATTATAGCCCAATCTCTCAACTGTTGTTTACTCTATCACTAATATGTGGTAGACGTTATACATCCTAATTTCTTCAATTTCTGTAACTAGGAAATAAGAAGCTTGATCTATTCAACTTCCAACTTCATAAATTTATACCCATGACACATACATCAACATAGAAATATAGTTAGAAATATCCTCAAATAAACACATATATACACAAATAAAAACTAAGCCACAATATTTACGCATGGTTTCCAACAGTAAAATATTGTAAATAACTTAAATATTCTGAAAGGTGAAAGTGACTGAATATATCACAAACAATAGAAAATTATTAATATTCTTGAAAATGTTAAAGAATACTATTTAATAGGGAAAGTTCACAATATATTGTTTAAAAGAAGTTTATTAAAATTTGTACACTAAAATTAATTTTTTTATATATAAACATAAAGTATATAGCTATACATTTCTATGCCATATTTATTCTGAGAAAGACAGGCATCAAAACATTTTAAAAATCAGGTATTTCTAGGGGATATGATTTCTATTCCCCTTTCTACATTTTCTGTACAGAACATATAAAATTTGAAGCATGGGGTGGGATAGTATGGAATACCATACCTCATCCTGATCATGAAATGACCACTAATTACTGAGGTATTTATAGTGTGGCTGATAATGGCCAAAATGAGACCCATACTACACATCTATGTGATAATCAGGAATGCCATGCTGCTGCAGGGTGAAAAACATTCTCAAAGCTATCTTACAACAGTTTGATGAGCTGCCTAAAAACTCTTCTAGAATGAGGTGGGATGTGGTGAAATAAAAATGTCAGTTCACCAAAGGGGAAACGGGGTGAGGGAGGGATAAATTAGGAGTTTGGGATTAGCAGATACAAACTACTATATATAAAATAAACAACAAGGTCCTACTGTATAGCACAGGGAACTGCATTCAATATCCTGTAATAAACCATAATGGAAAAGAATATGAAAAATATGTGTCTGTATCACTTTGCTGTACACCAGAAACCAACACAACATTGTAAATCAGCTATACTTCAATTTTTTTAAAAGTCAGTTCAGAAAATATTCTTAAATTATCAAATTGATGACATGATGAGACAAGAATATGAAGTTGATGAAGTGATAAAATAAAACTGATCTTGCTTTTCTCCTTTAACACTACAGATCATTTTCACGTTCATTTCATAAAGAAGAAGGAGGAGGAGGGGGAGGACGAGGGGGAGGACGAGGGGGAGGACGAGGGGGAGGACGAGGGGGAGGAGAAGAAGAAGAAGAAGGAGAAGAAGATTCTCCTAGAAATCTAACTTCAGGTTCTAGATTTTCAAGAACCACAGCTAACTGACATATAAGAGCTTAGTATGTTAAAATGTCCTTTCTTATATAATTTGATCAAAATGAAAAGTACACTTAGTATGGATGGGAAGATGATAAATTTAATACAGAACAAAGACATGTTTTTAAAAACACCAAATATAGAGCTGTCTTTAAAGACAGCATATTAAAAGCACTATGATGTTAGAAAAACTTCAAACGCTACAGAAAAATCAGTAGGTGACAAATGTAAATGAATGAGTTCTTAAACACGATTTAAGAATCATGACTTATAGATACAACATATAACTTAGGAATGATCATACTATATTAAACAGAATTTCAATATCCAAGAAGCAGCTGGCATGCAGTCCTACAAATCTAGTCTACATTCAATATATCCAGAATTTGCCATACCTCCTCCTCTAGTCCATACCATTCCCATCTACCATGATGTCTTGCCTGGACTATCCTACCTAGCCTCTCTACTTCTGCTCTCACGGCCCAAAATCTGTTCTCAAAACATCAGCCACAGTGATTCTGTTTAAACTAGCTCAGATCATGACACTCTGCTCCAAAACTTCAGTTTCTGATCTCTCTCCATGTAAAAGTCAAAGTCCTTGCTATAACTTCTAAGTAGCGTGGTCCAACATATCGTGGTCTCCCAGATCTCATATTACTCTCCTCCTAGATCACTCTCTCCAAATATACTGATCACCTTGTTCAATCTCAACTTAGTGTTTCTGCACTTATTATTCTGTAGGTCTCAAATGGTCTTTCCCCCCTATAGTTACATGGTTTGCTCTCTCACTCCCTCCCTAAAATGTCATTCTGCCCTTTCACACTTTCTATCCCATGTCTTTGCTTCCTTTTCCCCTTAGCTCTTTTTATTTAACAAACTGTATATTCTATTTATGTATTTTGCTTACTGTTTGCCTCACTCACTAGAACATAAGCTCTATGTGGGTGGGTATTATCTTTTTCTCATTTGTTCACTAGTATGTGCCCAGTGCTTGGGAATCAATAGGTATGCAATAAATATTTACTGAATAAATCACGAGTGATTTGTAATCTATATGAGTGTACATACATAGAAAGTTGAAAGGCATCAATATGCTCAGCTTCAAGTACACTACTAAATTGATACTGAAACTCAAATAAAAAATAAGGCATTATGATAAAAGAGATACAATTCTGTATCTTAAGGTTTAAGTGTGTACCAGATTATTCCAGCTCACGTTGCTCTCTTAACAATTATGTATGGCTTTTAAAGTCTCAACTTCACAACTTAGCTTTTATTATCTTTTGTGTGTTGTTACTGTTCACTATTTATTGCTCCGTGTCTTTGTCTCCTTTTTATCTCTGCTGTATAATGTCTACCATCACTTATCATTAATAATAATAAACAAAAACACTCATTTGTAGAAAGCTTACTGTGACCGGCACTGGGCTGAGCACAATGCATATACTGCCAAAATCAATTCCTACACCGCTCTCAAGTAGGTTCTACAGTCCTCGCTACCTGATTACGGAGCTAGAGTTGTTTACTGCTACGAGTACTGAATAGTTCTCCAGGTTCTTGAAGAGATCTTCCCATTCATCATGCCTATAGTCTTGATTCCTATTGCCATGTTAATGGTGATCATTGTTCATCTGTATGGAAATCACTGTATTTGTTTTTTATAAACTGTTCTGTTAGTGATCAGTCTGTATTCAAAATATTTAATAAAAAAAATACTGAGTCTCTTTAACAAGCAAACTAAAAACACTACAAAGAGTTCACTAAACCAGCTAGAGGTATCCTCTCTATGGAGTTGTAACTTATATATATAGTAGTGATAGTCAAAATATTTAGAAATTGGTATGGCATGGGCATTGACCAATTAGAGCAGACACCGGCTATAAAAATATAGTATGCCCATGCCAGTGTGCCCCTATGGACTGAAGACTAGCCCATATACAGAGGCTATCAAAGGTGAATCATGCAATATAACTTCAAACTTCTTTCACTCTCCCTTGACTCTCAGGAGAGCCAGGGTACAGAGTTTTTAAGGAAGAATGAATGGCTAAAAATAATTCTCCTTTCAGACCCTAAGACTAGGTTATGCAGACACATTAGGGCCTAGTTATGGTAATTAGAGGAAGCAAGCTAATTAAAAGCTTTTGACACCTGAAGCAGGGGTAGCAGGCCAAAGCAGCAAGCTTTCACAACAAGCTCTGAAGCCCAGAAGCCTTGAAGCTGCCGGAGCAAGGCTGGAGCAGGCAGAAGCGGTGAGCCACCAGGAAACTGTGGACAGGCAACACCCAGGGCGTAAGTTAAAGGTTTTCCTGAAAGCAAAAAGGAAAACCCAGCGTTAAGTTAAGCAGTAACTGACAACAATTGAGTCGTAGAGAGAAGGTTCTTAACTCGTAGAGCTGTTGATTTTCAATTATATCTTGCTCCTTTATTATTTCCCATAATTTACGCATTTCTTATAGGAGGTACATAAATTATGCTTTCATTTTCAGAGTCGTTTTGTTTTGTTTTTTTTAACAAAAAAGCATAATTGAGAGAAATGCCGTTTCTGTCAGATATCCATGCCAGAGATGAACCTATCCACTGGGTCTGTATAATACCTAATGACAAATTCCTGATAGAAGACAAAATACTTTGGAGAAAAAAAAATTATCTCTTTAGGGCTGTCTTTGCATTTTGAAATCTATTAGTTGATAACTACTACAGGGTATGTAAGGCCACCAGAGATATTTTAACCAGGAATGAATAACTAAGCAGCAAGAGCTCCTAATCCAGCCAATACTACTTTTCTGTACAAAATTCACTGTGTCTTAAAATAGAGTAAATTATCTACAATCTATTTGTTGCTTTTATTTTACATACTTTAATTGATATACATACAGAGCAAGGAGAGGGAGAAAGGAAGGAAGGAAGGAAGGGAGTGAGGGAGGAGGGAAGGAGGGAAGGGAGGGAGGAGAGAAGGAGGGAAGGGAGGGAGGGAGGAAAGAAAGAAAAAAAGGAAGGAAGGAAGGAAGGAAGAAAGAAGGAAAGAAAGAAAGAAAAGAAAAAGAAAGAAAGAAAGAAAGAAAAGAAAAAGAAAGAAAGAAAGAAAGAAAGAAAGAAAGAAAGAAAGAAAGAAAGAAAGAAAGAAAGAAAGAAAGAAAGAAAGAAAGAAGGAAAGGAAGAAAGGAAGGAAGAAAGGAAGAGAGAGAGAAAGGAAGGAAGGAAGGAGAAGAGAAAAGAAAAGGAAGGAAGGCACTTTCTCATACTAAATCTCAAATATTATCAGCCATGCATTAAATACTCTGAATTGACTCTGGATCACACTGGCCTATGACCAGGCAGGACTTATTCTCAGTCCACTGACAGCCAGACTGCTGTCTGCAGCAGCCCACTCCCGACCCTGCACTCATTCTTCAATTCTTCCAAGCATTAGGACTATAGAGCAAATATCACTGTCCTTAACTATCTGCCTCACTTAATCCTAATGAGTAACTATAAGCAATTCTCCAGGGCCCTGTCCTTTTCTTCAGTCCCTTTTATGGAAAAAAATATATAAACAAATATACATATTATTTAAGTATTTATATTATTGCTTTATTTTTTTCCATAGTTCAATCTCAACTGAGCCCTAAATCCATCTGCAGCCTCACCATTAATCCTTTGTCCTTTACCAATCTTGTAAAATAACCTGTGCCACCCTGCCACCACCATCTATCCTATCCCTGACCTATCCAAACCTTACCCTGCAATTAATGACCTGGTAGCCTACTTCACAGAAAATAGATCCTTCACATTCCCTCATACCACCTTTAAATGTTTCTACATTTCTACTTCTCCCTACTTCTTTTCCTTTTGAGCCCAAGGAAGAAGTGTCCCCACCACTTGCAAGGATAACAGTATCATCTGAGATCTTAATGCCAGACTCTCCCCTTCCTTTTCTTCTTTCCCTTAGTTCCATTAAAGATTTATTTCTGGACTTCAAGCCTTCTTTCTTATGGCTCCTGAACACCAATTGATAAACTTTTCCATGACCATCTCCCATCCAAAAACAAAACATAAAACAAAAACTTTATTGCCATCCTACCTTCCCCTCAAGAAAGTGATATCACATCCCTTTTTCTACAAGGTATCATTTCTCCATAAAGCACATTTGTAAAGAGTACTATATGCTTGCTTTTTCCACTTGTTCATCATTTGTTTCTCAGCCTCTTTCAATCACCTATTTCAATCTAGTTGCTATTTCCCTCTACTGGACTGAAATTACTCTCTCAAAGATCAATAATGACCTTCCAAATTCCAAATGAAATATATTGTTCTCAACTCTCATCTGTTTCAACCTCTCTTCATTATTGGACATCACTGACAATCAATATACTTCCCTACTTATTCTTTTTTCTGTAACCTATTAAATGATTTTCCCCAAGGATCTCTACTCCACTTTTTTTATATCTCCTCTCCTTCCTGACCTGTATTATCTATTCCATATGCCCTAATTAATATCTCTACGTTGATGACTCCTAAATCCTTATCTCCTAATAGGTAGACCCATACTTCTAGTTACCTATTAGTCATCTCTCTAGAATGTTCAGCAAATATTTCAAATTTAAGAAGTCAAAAACCTGCACGTTAAACTCATTTACTCAGGTTGCATACCTCAATCATCCATGATTTCCACCTTTAACTTATCACTGACATCCAAAGTGACTTCTTTAACAATCTGTCTATCCCACCCATCCTTCTTGCCCACTGGCCTAGTTCAAGCCCTCATTATTTCATCTGAAAAATGACAATAGGTTCCTTTTTGACCACCTTACTATATGTCAGACATTATGCTAACTGCTGAGAATACAAAGAAATAAAAGAGCCCTTCCTCTCAAAAGTCTCACAGCCCAGTGTGGGAAACATAACTAAACAGATAATTATAGTACAACATGAAAGGAAAGGTAACAACAAGGTCCTATAAAAAGCACAGAAGAGAGATTCCTAAGCCAAAATGCAGGAGAAAGGAGGGAGGTATGTAATTCGTGAATATATATGTTAACATTTCTTGGAAGAGGTTATTGACATATGAGTCTTACACAGTGAGCCCCAGAAAAAGGGGACCAAGGGGGGTCTGACTGGAGAGAGGGAATATTTTGGGAAATGGGGGCAGCATGAGCAAGGCACAGAAGCAAGTGCTATCTGTGCGGGGGAGAGGGGTGAAGACAATCAGGGATAATAAGCAGTTTTCTTTCTTAGGAAAGGTTTTCTTCACAGCAGGGAATAGCTAGAAATGAAAGTGAAGGATCCAAATAATGGAAGAGTTTGTATGCCACGCTAATCAACTAGAACCTTAAAATGTAGATAATAGGGAACCATTCTTCATATTTGGTTGTAGCTACATAACTTTAATAGCTCTGTGGAGAATGGTTCTGAGGCAGGGAAAGAAATGAGAAGGTTACAGCAGTAGCTGAGGTGAAAGATACTGAGGACCTAACTAAGGAAGAGAGGAAGAAAGTCAAGAAATACTTAGGATAAAAAAAATCAATGATTAATTGAATGACGTGGAGGCTAGAGAGTGAGAAATCCAGGATCTCCCTCCCTCTGGTCTCTTCTCTACCAAATCCTTCCTCTACACTATCAGTATTATCTTTCTTATCATTCTGATTCTATCACTACTCTGCTTATTAACATTTGATAGGACTCCCATTCCTGTGAAATAACGTTCCTTAGAATAGCATACCAAATCATTCACTGCATCTGCCCAAGAAAACTTTCAATCCTCTTCTCTCACTACCAACAACAAAAACCCTATATTCCAGGCACAAGATCACTAACTGCTCCCTGAATAAAAGAAATGCACTTAAAAGAAAAAAATAACTATTTTGATTATTTTAGAATATTATTATAGAAAATTTATAAAACTGAAGTGTGAAAAAAAAAGAAAGCCACAGATAACATTATTTCATAGAGAAAATGACTCTGAAATCATGTTTGTCCATATCATTTCAACCAGCAAGGTCCTCTTCTAGAAGTTTCTTCTAGAAGTAATTATTTAGAAAAGCATCTGAAATACAGTGAAAGCATTTTGTACAAAAATGCTTTGGAGAGCATTATTTCTAATATAGAAAAAATAGAACAACCTAAATATTTCATTCATTTTTTATGTATTAAGCACCTACTATGTACTAGACACTGTTGTAGGTGCTGGGGAATTGCAGTGAACTGACAGGGAAAAAATTCCTATATTCATGGAGCATACATTCCAGCTTAACATTATTGTTAAATAAATTACAGAGCTTCCACATAATGGACTTCAATGGAGCCATTAGAAATCAGGTTTAAAAGAAATGTTTCAACATATGGGGAAAAGACTTAAAATATTTGGTTAGAAAAGCTGGTTAGATATCAATGTTTATAAAACTATCCCAATTTTATTACCTATGAATAGAAATAAAATTGGGAAGAAATGCCCCCAAAATTACAGAAGTAGATCTCAATGCTGGGTACCTTTCCCTCTTGTAGATTAGACTGTGATCCTAATCAAGGGTATGGAACATGTTTGGATTATAGTATATAATCAATAAGTATTTTTTTCATTAGTCAAAATAGAGAAGCATGAAAGAAAAAAAGAACTTCATTTTTCTGTTTTTAATCTCCAATAAGGAAAATTATTATATTTAAAAGTACTGTGCTAAGTACTGAGTATAATGAATAAAGAAATTCAGTCCTTGCCTTCACTAAGAGTCTATTGGTGAAGACAAACATTAAACACAGAAATAAGGAATTTAAAAGTTAAAAGTATAAGTGCTAGGAAGAAATTGTACAAGGTTCTCACCTTCCCCATTAGAAAGTCCACTTTCTCTGAAAACACAATATCCATTAATATTGGCCTTAAATATAATGCATGAGTCATTTCAAAGTATCTGCAGGAACTGTATCAATAAAAGGTGAGTGCCTGGGCAAATTCACTCTGCTCTACTTTCCACTTCTGTAAAACTTATCCTGCTGCTTTTTTATTCCTAGAGTTCAAATTTGGAGTGAATAAAAATAGTCTATCTTTAAAGCAAGAAAGGTTCTACCCTCTCTATTAGACTCAAGAGACAAGTGTTGAAAAACAAAGGAGTAATTCTCCTTCACTTCTGTCCACGATTAACAAGTGGATTAAGACTCAAGACTTGTCCTCTAGCAATCAGCCTAGAAGCCCGTATCTTAATATGACTCTGTTCCACTAGCAAATGAGTTTCTAAGGCTGACTGGAAACCTCAATTCAGCTAGCTGGATATACATAATTTTTGTCTATTTTGAGATCCAAAGTGGGGAACAAAGGTTTACATTTGAGGGAAGGTAGTGGGAAGTCTCCAGCTTGGCTCCAAGTTCCTTAATCTTTTTTAACAGCAGATCCTGATAACACTGAACCTGATCTGGCTCCAACATACTGGTTAAAACCCAGAGGCAAAGAGAACAGAGTAACTGGAACCTTATGTCCTTACATGGATGCAACGTCTTACAGCCCAGAAATAAACAGTATCAAAAACATCCAGGATTCTAGAGTATAGGGACTAGAGACATTCATGAAAGGTATGTAGACGCAGAACAGGGAAGATTGGGATTCTCAACGGATGGAAACACTTAAGTAGTATAAAGAACCTCAGCTGTGCAGACCAGTCAAGAAATATTCAATTACTGAAGCACAAGAGCCAGGTACACTGACTTTTGTTGATGTTTTCTTTTTGTTAGTATTTAAAGACGGTTTTGAGATGGTAAACGAGGGACACTCATTTACTTCTCTCTCACTCTCAATCTCATGAAATTACAGAAAATATATATTGTTCAAAGGAATAAAATTACAACACTGGAAAATAAGAAGAATATCATCAACGAATCAGATATTTTAAAGAATTCCTGAAATCTAGGATGAATAAAATGGGATTAGATAGAGACAAGAATGGAGAAACCATAGCCCAAATTACGTTACAGAAGAAAATTAAGGCACAGGTAAGAGCAATGACATAGGGAGTGAAAGCTCAAAATTAATAAACTCAAAGACTAAAGAGAGCTCATAAAGAAACTGTCAGTGTATATTCCAAATGTTTGCATTTTTGCCAGAAGATATAATTGTATACTTTAAAAGGAATAAAGTAATAAATGAAAAGGAAACTATCAGAAACCACAAGGTACTTTGGTAAGGCAGCTGGTAAGCGAAGTAATATTAAAGAACTAGTATATATAAAATAATAGCTTTCATATTTTCCAAGAAAAAAAATCAGAATATAATGGTAGTAAACTATCCCAACAACAGCAACAGAAGAAAAAATACCTAGTAAATGAGCCAAAAGTTTAGGAAAACTGCCCATCTTTCTTCTCAAAAATTATAAATCATATTGCAATCCCAAAGAAGACTGGGTATCAATTCTCCTTTAATTAATCTGTAAATTTAACATTATCCCAATGAAAATAACACTTTTTTAAAGTAGACAAGTTGCATCTAAAATTCATATAGAAAAATAAACACTTCTATTTTTGGTGGTATATAAGATTAGATACTTTGAATGAGCTTTCTAAACATAGTAAATATGAAAAACTATTAAAATCACATTTTAAACATATTTCAGAACTAGGATGAAAGAAACTGGTATAGCATCAAAACTAAGTGCATCTAAGAATACTAAAAAACAAGCAAACATAGCTGGCTTTCACCATGAAGGTTTCTGCCAAACTCTGGAGATTGAATTTTCATGTTGGTAACTGTAAAGCAGGTAGGAACAGGAAATAAAGACTAGACAGCACACAACATAGACAATCTAACAGGGAGCCATACATGTAAAAAATATCTCCTAAGACTAATAAATGGATTTAAAATGGTCACAGGATACAAGGTCCATATACAAAAAAATCTACTGCATCTTGACATACTAATAAATGGTAAATGTTCCATGTGTTCATCAGCTGTAGAGCATAGTATACTATGTCAATTAAGTTGTCTGTTAATTGTTGTTCACATCTTTTATTCCTTATTGATTTTTGTCTACTTCTATCAGCCATGAAAACAGTGTTAAAATTTCCTACTATGAAATTGATATGTCTATCCTTTTAGTTCTGTCCATTTTTGCTCTATATACATAAAAACTGTCAATTAGACAATACAAAGTTATAATGGATGTAGTATAATAAAAATAAATATTTTGCCTTTGTCCCTAGATCCTGGCACACAATTCCTAAAACCCTTTGAATTTGTGGAGTTATAATATTCTTTTGTATGTTAAGGAGATGAGTAGTGGCCCTAGATAGTTCAGCATTGGGGGATGGTTGCCAGAAAGACTACTCCATTATTAGAATCTTGTGACTTTCAGCCCCACCCTCAACATGCAGAGAAGGGGAGAGAGGCTAGAGATTGAGTTGTTAATGGCCAACAATTTCATCAATAATGCCTATGTAATGAAATCTCCATAAAAACCCCTAATTGAAGGGCTTCAGGGAGCTTCCAGGTTGCTGAACACATCAAGGTGCTGGAACAGTGGCACACTCAGAAAGGGCATGGAAGCTCCATGCCTCTCCTTCCACACCTTACTCTATACATCTCTTCCATTTGGCTGTTCCTGAATCGTATCTGTTACAATAAACCAGTAATATCAAGTAAACTTCTGGGAGAAGATAAAGATGGCGGCATAGGAAGACCCTGAACTCACCTCCTCCCATTAACACAACAAATGTGCAGCTACATAAGGAGACGTTTTCCTCTGAAAAGGACCTGAGAACTAGATGAACAACACCTTGGCAACAGAAGATAAAAGAGACACATGGAGAGGGGCAGGCGAGGCAGAGACATGGTTTTACTTGGGACACCAGCCCAGGAGCAGTTACCCACAGTTAGCAGGGATTCCAAAAATACAGAACTCTTCCTCAAGGAGTGAAGGTATTGAGCACTACATGAGGTACCCCAACCCTTGGGTCTGGCACAGGAAAGGTGACCCCCCCCAAAAACATCTGATTTAGCAAATAAATGGGAATTAAATCCAGGAGAACCACAGAACCAAAGGGAAGGGAGAACCCACTATTAAAGGGGTCACATACAGACCCACTCACCCTGAGATCCAGTGCAAAAGGAATGGTTTGGAAAGCACCTACACCATAAGCAAGGGAGACCCACTTACTAATCTTAAAGTAACTGCCAGCGAGACATGAGCCAGTTGGAACATTCTGTGGGGACAGAAGCACTGGCAAGCTTTGCAATAACATTCTAACTTGCTTATGACGGAGCTGATGAATGCCATTTTTGGTGTCCTCCCTCTAGCCTGTTAGCACCAGGAGGGATGCTCTACCTACGTCATGCCACAACCTGGTCAGGTGAGCACCCTGAACCCCCACTTACCACACACACCAGCCACATTATAGCGGGGCTGGACGAGCGCCCTGCACCCAGCCCACCCTATGCAGCAGCTGAGCCAGGCAAGTGCAACACACCCTGCCCTCCCTGCAGAGCAGCCACAGCTCTGCCACAGCCATCAGGGACATGCACCCCACACGAGTGCCATCCCTTGAGTGCCTAGCACTGATAGCCAAGGGAAATGGCACTTCTGGGCCTCATGGGTCATCTCCTACACAAGACCACTCTTTCGAAATTGGAAGAGTAGCTGTTTCGCCCAATACGTGAAGACAAACATAGGCAAATGAGGCATAAAAATATGTTCCAAACTAAAGAACAAGACAAATCTCCAGAGAAAGGCCTTAATGAAACAGAGATAAGCAATTTACACAACAGTTAGAAGTAATGCTGTAAAGATGGCTCACTGAACCTGGGAGAAGAAAGAACACAGTGAGGACATCAACAAAGAGATAGAGGGAATTCCCTGGCAGTCCAGTGGTTAGGACTTGGTACTTTTACTGCCAGGGCCCGGGTTCAATCCCTGGTCAGGGAACTAAAATCCCACAAACCGTGCAGCCAAAAAAAACCAAAACCAAACCAAAACAAACCAAAAACAAAGAGATAGAAAATATAAGAAAGTACCAAACAGAAGTTATAACTAAACTGAAAAAATACTTGAGGGGCTCAAAATCAGACTGGATGAAGTAGAAGAATGAATCAGTGAGCTGAGACGAAGCAATGGAAATGACCCAGACAGAGCAGCAAAATGAAAAAAGAATTTAAAAATTGAAGATACCTTAAGGGACCTCTGGAACAACATCAAGGTGAATAACATTTGCATTATAGGGGTCCCAGAAGGAGAAGAGAGAAAGAAAGGGCCAGAACAATTATTTTAAGAAATAATGGCTGGGGCTTCCCTGGTGGTGCAGTGGTTAAGAATCCGCCTGCTAATGCAGGGGACACGGGTTCAAGCCCTGGTCCGGGAAGATCCCACATGCCGCAGAGCAACTAAGCCCGCGCGCCACAACTACTGAGCCTGCACTCTAGAGCCCGTGAGCCACAACTACTGAGCCTGCGTGCCACAACTACTGAAGCCCGTGTGCCTAGAGCCCGTGCTCCACAACAAGAGAAGCCACCTCAATGAGAAGCCCAAGCACCGCAACAAAGAGGAGCCCCCACTCGATGCAACTAGAGAAAGCCCGCACACAGCAACGAAGACCCAACACAGCCAAAAAATAAATAAATACAATAAATAAATTTTAAAAAAAAAGAAAAGAAATAATGGCTGAAAACTCTATCTGGGAAAGGAAGCAGACATACAAGTTGAGGAAGCCCAGAGAGTTCCAAATAAGATGAACCCAAAGAGAACCACAGTGACACACATTATAATTAAAATGATAAAAGTTAAGGGTAAAGAGAGAATCTTAAAAGCATAAAGAAAAAAAACAACCTATTACATACAAGGGAAACCCCATGAAGCTATAAGCAGATTTTTCAGCAGAAATTTTACAGGCCACAGGGAGTAGCATGACTTATTCAAGTGCTAAAAGAAAAAAAAAAATTCCAATCAAGAATTCTCTAGCCATCAAGGTTATCATTCAGAACTCAGCAAGAGTGGAGTTCATCACCACTACATCAGCCATACAAGAAATGCTAAAGTGACTTCTTTAAGCTGAAAAGAAAAGACACTAATTAATAATAAGAAAACATACAAAAGGGAAAAGGTAAATATATAGTAAAGGTAGTGGATAAGTCACTTACAAAGCAAGTATGAAGGTTAAAAGACAAAATAGTAAAATTAAAAATACAATGATTAGTTAAGGAAAGCATAATATTAAAACATGGAAAAGGTGTTATCAAAAATACAAAAGATGACAGAGGAGTAATCATTTAAAACTTTCAAAAAAGTTACTATCAACTTAAAAAAGATTACTGTATACTTAAGATGCTGTATGTGAACCTCATAGTAACCACACACACACACACACATACACACAAACTTATAGTAAACATAGAAAAGAAAATGAGAAAGGAATCTAAATATAACCCCAGAAAAAGCCAGCAAACAAGAGAGAAAGAGAACAAGAAAGAACAGAGAGGAGCTACAAAAACAGCCAGAAAACCACTAACAAAATGGCAATAAGTAAATACCAATCAATAATTAATTTAAATGCAAATGGACTAAATTCACAAATCAAAAATCATACACAGTGGCTGAATGGATAAAAAGAAGACCCATCTACATGCTGCCTACAAGAGACTCAATTCAAAAGTAAGAATACACACAGACTGTATGTGAAGGGATAGAAAAATATATTCCATGCAAATGGAAATGGAAAGAGGTGGTGTAGCTATATTCATATCAGACAAAATAGACTTTAAAACAAAGACTTATAAAAGACAAGGGCACTACATAATGATAAAGGGTTCAATCCACCAAGAAGACATAACATTTATAGATATATATGCACCCAACATAGGAGCATGAAAAATATATAAAGCAAATATTAATGGACCTAAGGGGGAAAAAGTGAAAGCAATACAATAATAGTAGGGGACTTTAACACCCCACTTACAGCAATGGACATATCATCTAGACAGAAAATTCAGTGAGGAAACACTGGTCTTAAATGACACATTATACCAGATAGAGTTAATAGATATATAGAGAATACACCATCCAAAAGCAGCAGAATACACATTCTCCTCAAGTGTACATGTAACATTCTCTCTCACATGCATAGATCACATGTTAAGCCACAAAACAAGTCTCAATAAATTCAAAAAAAAAACTGAAATCATATCAAGTGTCTTTTCTGACCACAATGGTATGAAACTAGACATCAATTACAAGAAGAAAATTGAAAAAAAAAAAAACCCACAAAAACATGGAGATTAAACAAAATGCTACTGAACAGCCAATGGGTCATTGAAGAAATCAAAGGAGAAATCAAAAAATACCTAGGGACAAATGAAAACACAAATAAAATGTACCACAATCTATGGGATGAAGCAAAAGCAGTCATAAGAGGGAAGTTCATAGCAATACAGGCCTGTCTCAAGAGATAAAAAAAAAAATCTCAAATAAACAATCTAATTTTACACCTAAAGGAACTAAGGGAAAAAAAAACAGAACAAACAAAGCCCAAAGTTAGTAGAAGGAAGGAAATACTAAATATAAGAAAATGAATAAATAAAACTGAGATTAAAAAAACAATAGAAGAGCTCAATGAAACCAAGAGCTGGTTCTTTGAAAAGACAAAAAAAAAAAAAAAAAATCAATAAGCCTCTAGCTAGACTAACCAAGGAAAAAAGAGGGCTCAAAAACATAAAATCAGAAATGAAAGAGGTAAGTTAAAACTGATACCACAGAAATACAAAGGATCATAAGAAAACATTAAGAACACATATACACCAACAAACTGGACAACCTAGAAAAAAGAGATAAATTTCCAGAAATATACAATCTACCAAGACTGAAAATTTTAAAAAAAGAAAATCTGACTAGACCGATTACTAGTAACAAAATTGAATCAGTAATCAAAAAACTCCCAATAAACAAAAATCCAGAACTAAACCAATTGACTGGTGAATTATTCCAAACGTTCAAAGAACAGTTAATGCCTATTTTTCTAAAACTCTTCCAAAAAACTGAAGAGGAGGGAATGCTTCCAAACACTTTTAATGAAGCCAGCATTACCCTGATACAGAACCAGACAAGGACAGGAAGGAAGAAAGGAAGGGATGGAAGGAGGGAGGGAGGTTGGGAGGGAGTGAGGAAGGGAGGGAGAGAGAGAGAGAGAAAGAAAGAAAGGGAGGGAGGGAGGGAGGAAGGAAAGAAAAAATTATAGGCCAATATCCATGATTAACACAGATGTAAAATTCTCAATAAAATATTAGCAAACTGAATTCAACAATACATTAAAAGGATCATACACCATGAACAAGTGGGATTTATCCCAGGGATGCAAGGATGGTTCAACATCTGCAAATCAAACAATGTGACACACCACATTGACAAAATAAAGGATAAAAATCATATAATCATCTCAATAAATGCAGAAAAAGCATTTGATATTATTCAACATTTATTTATGATAAAAACTCTCAACAAGTATGCACAGAGGGAATGTACCTCAACATAATAAAGGCAACATATGACAAAGCCACATCATACAATTCAACGGTGAAAAGCTGAAAGCTTTTCCTCTAACAGGAACAAGACAAGGATGCCCACTCTCACCATTTCTATTCAACACAGCATTGGAAATCCTAGCCACAGCAATCAGACAAGAAAAAGAAATAAAAGGACTCAAAATTGGAAAGAAGTGAAACTGGCACTATTTGCAGAAGTGCAAATATATATATAGAAAACCCTATATATAGAAAACCCTAAAGACTCCATCAAAAAACTAATAAATGAATTAAGCTAAGTTGCAGGATACAAAATCAATACACAGAAATCCATGGCATTTCTATACACTAAAAGAGAACTATAAGAAAGAGAAATTAAGAAAACAATCCCATTTACCACTGCATCAAAAGAATACCTAGGAATAAATTTAACCAAGGAGGTGAAAGACCTGTACACTAAAAACTATAAGACACTGATGAAAGAAACTGAAGAAGATACTAATAAATAAAAAGCTATTCAGTGTTCATGGACTGTAAGAATTAGTATTGTTAAAATGTCCATACTACCCAAAGCAATCTACAGATTCAATGCAATCCCTATCAAAATTACAATGGCATATTTCACAGAACCAGAACAAATAATTCTAAGATTTGTATGCAACAACAAAAGATCTGGAACACCCAAAACAATCTTGAAAAAAACAAAGCTGGCATATACCCTGAGAAAACCATAATTCAAAAAGAGTCATATACCACAATGCTCATTGCAGTTCTATTTACAATAGCCAGGACATGGAAGCAACCTAAGTGTCCATCGACAGATGAATGGATAAAGAAGATGTGGCACATATATACAATGGAATATTACTCAGCCATAAAAAGAAATGAAATTGAGTTATTTGTAGTGAGGTGGATGGACCTAGAGTCTGTCATACAGAGTGAAGTAAGTCAGAAAGAGAAAAACAAATACCGTATGCTAACACATATATATGGAATCTAAAAAACACACACAAAAATGGTCATGAAGAACCTAGGGGCAAGATGGGAATAAAGACGCAGACCTACTAGAGAATGGACTTGAGGATATGGGGAGGGGGAAGGGTAAGCTGGGACAAAGTGAGAGAGTGGCATGGACATATATACACTACCAAATGTAAAATAGATGGCTAGTGGGAAGCAGCTGCATAGCACAGGGAGATCAGCTCGGTGCTTTGTGACCACCTAGAGGGGTGGGATAGGGAGGGTGGGAGGGAGGGAGGTGCAAGAGGGAAGAGATATGGGGATATATGTATATGTATAACTGATTCACTTTGTTATAAAGCAGAAACTAACACACCATTGTAAAGCAATTATACTCCAATAAAGATGTTAAAAAAAAAAAAAGCTGGAGGTAGCATGCTTCCTGGTTTCAAACTATACTACAAAGCTATAGTTATCAAAACAGTATGGTGTTGACACAAAAACAGACACAGAGCTCAGTGGAAAAGAACTAAACCCAGAAATAAACCCACACATATATGGGTAATTAATTCACAACAAAGGAGCAAAGAACATATACAATGGAGAAAGGACAACCTCTTCAATAAATGGTGTTGGGAAAACTGGACAGCCGTGTGCAAAAGAATAAAATTAGACCACCATCTTACATCATACACAAAAACTAACTCAAAATAGATTAAAGAATTGAATGTAAGACTTGAAACCATAAAATTCCTAGAAGAAAACATAGGCAGTAACCTCACTGAAATCAGCCTTAGCAACGTTTTTGTGGATCTGACTCCAAGGCAAGGGAAACAATAGCAAAAATAACCAAATGGGAGTACATCAAACTAAAACGTTTCTGCACAGCAAAGGGAACCATCACCAAATCGAAAAGGCAACCTACTGAGTGGGAGAGTGTATTTGCAAATCTTTTGTGTCTGATAAGGAGGTAATATCTAAAATATATAAAGAACTCATATAACTCAATCACAACAACAAAAACCCAAAGAACCCATTTTAAAAATGAGCAGAGAAGCTGAATAGACATTTTTCCAAAGAAGACATACAGATGGCCAACAGACACATGAAAAGATGTTCAACATCACTAATTATTAAGGAAATGCAAGTCAAAACTGCAATGAGATATTACTTCACACCTATCATAACGGCTATCATAAAAAAGACAAAAGGGCTTCCCTGGTGGCGCAGTGGTTGAGAATCTGCCTGCCAATGCAGGGGACAAGGGTTCGAGCCCTGGTCTGGGAAGATCCCACATGCCGCGGAGCAACTGGACCCGTGAGCCACAATTACTGAGCCTGCGCATCTGGAGCCTGTGCTCCACAACAGGAGAGGCCGCGATAGTGAAAGGCCCACGCACCGCGATGAAGAGTGGCCCCCGCTTGCCACAACTAGAGAAAGCCCTCGCATGGAAACAAAGACCCAAAACAGCCAAAAATAAAAATAAATTAATAAAAAATAAAAATAAAAAAATAAAGGTTGCTTCCAGTTGTGCTCTTTAAAAAAAAAAAAAAAGACAAAAAATAGAAAGTGTTGGAAAGAATGTGGAGAAAAGAGAACACTCGCACACTGTTGGTGGGATTGTAAATTTGGTGGTCTCATTTTATTCTTTTGCACATGGCTGTCCAGTTTTCCCAACACTGTGTCATACCACTGGTTGGTATGAGAAAAAGAAAAACCAACTGGTGCAGCCACTATGGAAAACAGTGTGAAGACTGTTTGAAAAGTTAAGGATAGAACTACCATGTGATCCAGCTATTCCACTTCTGGGTATTTAGCCAAAGAATATAAAAACACTAAATCAAAAAGATCTATGCACCCCAATGCTCACTGCAACATTATTTACAATATCCAAGATATGGACAACTTAAGTGTACATCAATGGATGAATAGATAAAGATGGGGTATGTATATACAATGGAATACTACTCAGCCATAAGAAAAGAATAAAATCTTGCTATGTGCAACAACACGGATGACTCTAGAGGGTACTATGCTAAGTGAAATAAGTCAGAAGGAAAAAGACAAATACTGTATGATTTCACTCATACGTGGAATCTAAAAAAACAAAACAAACAAAAGAAAAACAAACATCAATACAGAGAAAAGATCAGTGGTTACCAGAGGCAAAGGGGGTTGGTGGGGTAGGCAAAAGTGGTGAAGGGGTCAATTGTATGGTGACAGACAGTAATGAGACTTTTGGGGGGTAATTACTCTGTAGCATATACAGATGTCAAGCTAGAATGTTGTACACCTGAAACTTATATATTAATAAAAAATATATTAAGTATATTTCCTGAGTTCTATGAGTCCTCCTAGCAAATTACTGAACTTGAGGAAGGAGTTATAGGAGCCCTTAATTTATAGCTGGTTGGTCAGAAGTACGGGTGGCCTGGGACTTGCAAATGGCTTCTGAAGTAGCGGCAGTCTTGTCGGATCTCATGCTAACCCCAGGCAGATAATATCAGGATTCAACTGAACTGTCAGATGCCCAGATGGTGTCCAGAGTTGGAGAACTGGTTGGTATGAGAAAAAGAAAAACCACACATTTGTTTTCAGTGTTGTGAGTAAAACAGTTCAATGGGTATATGTATATTTTCCTGACACATGAATCTGTTAACATACGGCATTTCTTTCTTTATATGTGGTTAGATGGAGAAATACTTCTTGACTTAAAGTCTACTTTGTCTGATTTTGGAGTAGCCACATCACTTTGTTTTTCATTTGTAACTTTTAAAAATTTGTACCTTTTCTATATTCTTATATTAAAGACGTATCTCTTCTAAACAGATATTCCTGAGTTTTACTTCTTTATCTAAGTGAACAATCTTTTTCTTTTACTTGGATTATTTACTCCATTTATATTTTGTATAATTGCTTAAATGTTTAGGTGTATTAACTTTTCTTATTTATCCTATCTGCTCAATATTCTTTTTTATTTTCCATCACTTGATTTTTCTACCTCTATAGCTTATTAATTATACACTATACTACTTTTCTTTAAATGGCTGTCCTAAAGATTACATCTTATAATATCAATGTATTAAATTAGTATTCTTACCACCTCCAGACAATGAATAGATTTGGAACACATTAATTTCCCAATTTCCTACTCATTGTACTATTGTTGTTATGTAATCTAAGCCTACATACTTAACGTATTCTACAAGACATTACTGTTACTGTTTTATATAGTCATCAAAAGACATTTATCCTTTCCAAAGCTCTGTGTTCCTTCCTACATTTCTGTGCTTCATCTGGGAGTATTTTCTTTCTGCCTGTTAAGATTTCCTTTAGAATTTTCTTTAGTTTAAGTCTCCTGATGACAGATTCTCAGTTTTTTCTTTGTCTAAAAACAGATTCTCAATTTTTCTTTGTCTTCATTTTACCTTCATTTAAAAGAATTTTATTGAGACATAACTCAAATACCATAAAAATTCACCCTTTAAAGTGTATAAATCACTGGTTTTCAATATGTTCACAAAGTTGTACAGTCATCACCTCTAATGCCAGAATATATCTATCACCCCAAAAAGAACCCCCACACCCAGAAGTAAGCATGCCTCACTCCCCCCTCCCACCACCTCCTGACAACCACTAATCTACTTTGTCTTTTTGGATTTGCCTATTCTGGGTATTTCATATAAATTGAGTCATACATGTCCTTTTACGTCTGATTAATTTCACTTAACATGCTTTCAAGGTTCATCCATGTTGTAGCATATATCGGTACTTGATTCCCTGTGTGGCTGAATAATATCTCATTATAAGGACATACCACAATTGTTTATCCATTCATCACCTGATGGGCATTTGGACTGTTTCCTTCGCTAATATGACTAAGGCTACTATGAAAGTTCATGTACAAGGTTTTGCATTTACATGTGTTTTCAATTCTCTTGGGCATGTATCTAGGGATAGAATTGCTGAACTAAATGGTTGTTTGTCAAAGCAGTTGTACCATTTTACATTCCCACCAGCAATGCACGAGAGTTCCAATCTTTCTACATTCTTGCAAACACTTATTACTGTCTTTTAATTATATTCATCTTAGTGGGTGAGAAGTGGTATCTCATTGTCGTTTTGACTTGTATTTCCCTAATGACTAATGATGTTGAGCACCTTTTCATGTGCTTATTGGTTATTTATATATCTTCTTTGGAGAAATTTCTATTGAAATCAGTTGTCAATTTTTTAGTTGTCAATTTGTGTTCTTATTGTTGAGTTATAAATATTCTTTATATATTTCAGGACAATAGACCCTTATCAGATATACAACTTGCAAATATTTTCTCCCATTCTGTGAAATGTCTCTTCAATTTCTTGACAGTGTTATTTGGAAGCACAGAAGTTTTTAATTTTGATGAAACCTAATGTGTCTCTTTTTTCTTTGGTGCTTGTAATTTGGTGATTGTGATATATTTAAGAAACTACTGCCCAAACCAAGGTCAAAAAAGTTTACATCTATGTTTCCTTCTAGGAGTATCACAGGTTTAGCTCTTACATTTAAGTCTATGATCTGTTTTGAGTTAATTTTTTATATGGTGTGAGGTAAAATCCAACTTCATTCTTTTGCCTTCATTTTTAAAAAATATTTGCTGGGTATAGAATCATAGATGACAAGTTTCCTTCTTTCAGCACTTTTAAGATGCCATTTTCTATTATCTTCAACTTCCATCATTTCTGTTAAAAGGTGAATTGTCTTCTCATTGTTTATTGGAAGTTACATGTCCCTTTCCTCTAACTACTACTAAAACTGTATCTTTATCTATGGTTTTCAGAAGTTTTACAATTACATGGCTGGATGTATTATGTGCCTAGATGTATTTATCCTGTCATGGAGTCAACAGAATTCTTGAATCTATGTATGGATTTATGTTTTTAGTTAGCTCTGAAAAATTCTCGGCCATCATTCTCTTCAAACGTTGTTTTTGTCCCATTTTCTCTCTTTTATCTCCTTCTGGAAATATAAATACATACATGTTAATTTTTTTTACTATGCCTAATATGAATCCTAACTTATTTTTAAACTTTCCTTCCATTTTTTTTCCTCTCCATGCTTCAGCCTAGGTATGTCCTACTGACCTGTTTTCCAGTTCACCAATCTTCTCTTCAGTTTGCTGTGAAAACTATCAAGTTTTAATTTAAATCACTGTATGTTTCATTTCTACTACACTGATTACCTTAATCCAATCTGGGACTGATTTGATTAGAACTGAGTTGAGTTTTGTGAGGGCTGGCCTGTTTCCATTTGTCCTTACACCAAATGGTGTAGCCTTTCAGGGGTTCCAATTAACTACCTGAGATATTTAACAGAGCCCTCCTCTTTATTGAGAACTGAACTCCAATTTTTGTTTCCCTTACCTGTGAGATTTCTGAAAGTTGTCTTTAACTTCTCTGCCTCTAGACAACTGCCTCTAAGAGAAAGGTAAAGCTGAATGTTGGGGGTTCACCTCTCAAAAAACCTATTTCTGTGACTCTTAGCCCCTTGAGTCCTTAATGATTTCATAGCTCTTATGCCTTCAAATAGATGAGTTTATATTTTAATCAAGGTTTTCTAGTTGTTTTCAGCAGAAGATTTGGTATGATATAAACAAGTGTGTTAGAATCAGAAGTTCTATGCAAATTATTTAGTATGTCAAATTTCTCAAAATATTCCACTGAATTTTGACTGGCATTCCACAAAACTTATAGATTAATTTAGGGAGAATTGACATCTTCAGAAATATTTTGGTCCATACCTGAACATGGTATATCTGTTTTTCAGGTCTTTTTATCATACATTTTAATAAGAGTTTTAGAATTTTCTCCATGTAGATCTTGTGTATTACTTGTCAGATTAAATTCTAGAAACTTGATTTTTCTTTTATTATTCTGAATGGTATCTTATATCATCTCTTCTAGCTAATTATTTTGAGTACAAAGGAATTCTGATTTTTAGAAAACAATCTTTTATTTAAGAAATACTAAATTATCTTATTAATAAACATAGTTTGTCTATTTCCCCTACAGATTTTTATATAGGTGATCTATAAACACTTACAGATTTATCTCTTCTCTTCCAATCCCATTAATTCATTTCTATTTATTTTCTTAATGCACTGGCCAGGAACTCCAGTAACATAAAAAACACTGTTAACCATCTTTGTCTTATTCCTGATCTTAAATGGAATGCATGTAAAGTTTTTCCATTAATGTCTGCTTTAGGTTTTTGGCACATATCCTTCATCAAATTAAAGACATTCTCTTTTATTATTTCTTAATAGATGTATATTAAATTTATGCTTTTTCTGAAATTGCACAAATCATGTACCCAACAATTTTTAAATATATTAACTTTTTTAAAGAACTAATTTTGGGTTTTGATAATATCTACTCTCTAACAGATTTCTGGCCTTATTTCTTTCCTTTTTGTTTACTCTATAGTTCTTTTTCC
The DNA here is from genome assembly GCF_965194825.1 of Balaenoptera physalus. NCBI lineage: Eukaryota > Metazoa > Chordata > Mammalia > Artiodactyla > Balaenopteridae > Balaenoptera > Balaenoptera physalus. The sequence continues at coordinate 25,629,832 of NC_138882.1, forward strand.
AACTTCTGAATTAATATTTGTCTCATTAGTTACTGTATTAGTTTGCTAGGGCTGCTGTACTGAAGTATCGCCGACTGGGTGGCTCAAACAACAGAAATTTATTTGTTCTCACAGTTCAGTAGACTAGAAGTCCAACATCAAGGTATCAGCAGGGTTGGTTCCTTCTGAGAGTCGTGAAGGAAGGATCTGTTCCAGGCCTCTCTCTCTGGCTGGAGATGGACAACTTCTCCCCTATGTCTTTATGTCACCTTCCCTCTGTCCATGCCTATGTCCAAATTTCCCCTTCTTATAAAGACACCAATTATATTAGACTAGGGCCTACCCTACTGACCTCATTTTAACTTAACTCTGTAAAGACACTATTTCCAAATTACTGTCACAGTTGGAAGTACTGGAGGATAGGACTTCAGTATATCCATTTTTTTTTAAGGGGTGGGGAAGGAGACACAGTTCAGCCCATAGCAATTACCAAAGTTTCTTACTTCCTGGTAAATATATTATAAGTTATAAATCTCACTTTAAGTATCTCACAAACTTTGAAGTGCAGCATTTCCATTAATATCCAATAATTTTATAATTTCTCTTATGATCTATGCTTGTAAGTGTGCAAACATTTGGGTCATTTTTAGCTATCTGACTGATATTTATTGTATTTTATTAAGGCCAGAGATTATGGTCTGCATAATGACGATTTTTTGGAAGCTACTGAAGCACCCTTTGTGGCCTAGAACATGTAAATTTTAAGAAGGATCTGTATGTGCTAGAAAAAAATGTATAATTCTCTGCTAGATGGAGAATTCTATATATATCTATTAGGTTCAGCATGACAATCATGTCATTAAAATATTTTATATCTTGTCCAAGTGGCAACATGGTGGACTCGGGTTGCAGACACCTGATACTGAGATTAGATGTGGCAACTGCAGGCTTAGGGTCTCCACAACTTCAGTAAATCCAGGATCCAGATGCCAAAGTGTGGTGGGCCCTAGCCATCCTTTTCTGCCTGATGGTGCTGCCTAGTATCCCAAGCAGACCTTATTTTGAAGCCCTGCAGATGAACTGTTCAGCCTCCATAATGGGGATATGAACTGAATGGGCTTTTTAAGCATTTCCTGGATAGATCCAAGCTGCCTCAGAGAGTACAGTTTGCTAAGAAAATAGATACACCAAAAACATTTTGCTACCGAGGAATAGTGGCTAAACTGTCTAAACATTAAAAAAGACATTACCAACAGTCCTGTGTTTCTTCCTGGGCATTTGGGGCCATAAAAACCATTTCTGATCAGATCTGTATTGACACCAATAGGAATGCCCCCACAGAGATGCCTGCTGAAAACCTGCTCATCTACTGCAAAGTATGGGGACGGCTGTATGGGGGCTTTCCCTCTAAAGCCTGGAATTTCTGGACCAAGAAAGGTCTCTGGTGGCCTCTATGACACCCATGTAGGCTGTAGGCCCTATTCCATCCCACAATGTGAGCACCATTTCAATGGCTCTCAGCTACCAGGTGATGGAGGTGAAGAGACACTCCCAAGTGCAGCAAGACTGTGAGCCTGGCTATACTCCTTCCTACAAAGATAACAAGCACTACAGCTGCAGTTTCTACAATGTCCCTGAAGATCACAGCTGATGTTTACAAGAATGGCCCAGGAGAGGGAACCTTCCCTGTGTATGCCAACTTCCTGCGTGTCACAAATGAAATGAAGGGAGGCCACACCATCTGCATCCTGGACTGGAGAGTAGAGAATGCCACCCCCTAATGGCTGGCTGTCAACTCTAGAAAACTGAGCAGAGTGACAATTTCTTCTTCAAATTCTCTAAGAAAAGGACTACGGTGGAATCAAATCAGAGATAGTGGACAGAATCTCATGTACTGATCAATACCAGAAAAAAAGTTAAGCCTACGGCAGCTTATCCAGCCAGCCCTGAACAAACTGTTTTTGTTTTTGCTTTTAATATGGTAGGTTGGGTTAAGTTGGATATGAGGGTGGAAATTCCTTTTATTTTTTCAGTTCAGATAGGACTGAAGAGTTTAGACGGTGGCTATGACAAGACTAGACTAGGCCAAACCTGTGTATACGATTTGAATTGATCCTTTCTGGGTTAAAAAGAGCTCTCTTACACAGAAAATAACTCCAAACCCTGGCTACATCTCAGCCTCATCAGTGGACTGATCCTTACTGCTGACAAGGCAGAGCGCCCTTTAAATTTCCTAATAAGAACTTTCACAGAGACTAGTTCTACATACTGTCTGCTGCTCCAAAGCCTGCTACAACCAACCTCCAAACCTTCCCCAACCAACATCTCCAGGGAGCAAAACTGAGTGAGAACGTGAAGGGTTTAAAGGAAAAACTGAATTCCTAACAAGGATTTAAATTCCCACATATATTCACCACATCTTCCCAAGTAGTTATTTTTTAGGTTTGGAAAAAGTTAAGAGGAGAAATGGTAGACAGCCCTTTAAATGAAGAAAGCCACTTTTTCCTGTGGTCCCTAAATCTGTTGAATTTCCAGTGTTGCATACCCTCTCTGTTCTTTTCTGTAGCATGATTTTTTTTTTTTTTTTTTTTACCAGAAGCTTTATTTGCAGTGAACCTGGGCTGATCATAGTATGAACAATTCTAACACTGGCCAGAACTGCTGTGCTAGTTGCAGAGTATAAATCCCAATAGAAATAGCTTAAAACAAAACTAGGTGGTCCCCACTAGGTACAGATTTAACTGACCTCTAATTTCCTTGGTGAAACTAGTTTGGGAGAAACCAGTTTTTATCAATTTTTAAAATCACTGCTCTACCAAATGTTTTAACACAGAATGGAATAATTATGCCATTAAAAAGTTCCACCTTCAAAAAATAAATACTTCTAAGTCTCGATTTTTTTCATCTGCTTAACTTGCCAATTTCTGAGGAGGGTTAAAAGCTCTATCTTCAACTGTTGAAAGTTCTTGTATTCCCCTATGCACATTCTATCAGTTGTTACTTTATATATTTTAAAGCTAATCTGTTAGATGAACATGTATTCCACGATTACTATAGCAGCTTTCATTAATTTATAACACTTGTAATTGATTAGAACATAGATAAAGAAAGTAAAACAAAGGTAGAGTTAAACACAATTATAAACTGAACAAAATAGAACTAAAACTGAGATCAAGAAATAGAACATTGGAGCAACGCTAAAACCCCCCATGTGCCACACCTGACCACAACTTCCACCTTCCCACTAGAGATAACCATTACCCTGACTTTTGTGATAAAATCAAATCATATGCATTTTTTCCTTATGTTGCCTCCTTCACTCAACATACAGTTAGATTTTAGAAAGAAGATTATTCTAGCCTCATAAAATGAGTTGGGCAGTGGTCCCTCTTTTTCTATTATCTGAGGAAGTTTAAACTTAGAATTGCTTCTTCCTTAAATGATTCACAGAACATGCAAATTAATACATCCCAACCTGGAAGAATTTTTTAAGGATTTTTAAAATAGATGATACACTTACATGTTTCAGAAGTCAAAACAAAATAAAAAGGTTTCCACTTAGAAGTGTCACTCACACTCTACATGTACCCCATTCCCTCTTGTCCCTTTAAAATGTTACTTTATGAAAATACAAGTAAGAATCATAATATTTCTACCTCTTTTTAACAAAAGATAGCATACTATATATCAGGTTGGCCAAAAAGTTCATTGGGGATGTTACAGAAAAACCCCAACAAACTTTTTGGCCAACCCAATGTATTCCCCTGCATCTGATTTTTTCACTTTACAATGTATCCTGGAGATTTCTCCACAGAAGTACAGTGAACTTTTTCTTTATTGCAGCTACACAGCATTACATAGACCATAACTTAGTCAATCCATTGATGGGTACTTGTGTTGCATTTATTTATTTATTTATTTATTTATTTATTTATTTATTTATTTATTTATTTATTTATTTTTAATTTTGGCTGCACTGGGTCTTAGATGCGGCACACAGGATCTTAGTTGCAGCATGCAGGATCTAGTTCCCCGACCAGGGATCGAACCCGGGCCCCCTGCATTCGGAGCATGCAGTCTTATTCACTGGACCACCAGGGAAGTCCCTATTTTATTTTTTATACTTGAACATTTGATACATTTGTACTTTCTCCTAATATATGGTATGAATTTTAATTGGATCCACAAATGGACTTTTCCAATTGGCTACCCAGTTGTCTCAAAGATCTAAGTTTCTACCTTGAGAAGCTAGAAGAACATGAATAAATTAAATCCGAGGAAGTATTGATAGAAGGAAGGAAATAACAAAGATTTAAAAACTGCTTAACTTTTAAAAAAAAATTTTAAGTAAAAAGAAGACAAAAATATAGACAATTCACAAAGCCAAAGTAGCTTTGTTCAATAATTAACAACGCTGAAAAACCTCTACGTGACTGATCAAGAGAAATAAAACATAAATTATAAATACCCACAATGAAAGAGAATATCACCTTGTACTCCACAGACATCAAACAAATAACAGAGATATTATGAACAACCTTATACATTTGAAAACTTAAATGAAATACACAAATTCCATGAAACACAAAACTTACTGAAGCTGACAAAAGATGAAATAGAAAATCTTAATAGCTCTATAACCACCAAGAAGTTAAATTAGTAGGATTAAATGCCCCACAAAGAAAAACCCAAGTCCAGATGGCATCACTGCTAAATTTTATCAAGCATTTAAGGAAATAAATAAATAAAAATAAATATACACAATTTTTTTTCTGAAAAGGAGTAAACACTCCCCAATTCATTTTATAAGTCCAGCACAACCCTGATGTCAATATTTGACACAGACATGATAAAAAAAAGAAAATTATAGGTCAACATTCCCTATGAATATAGATATGAAAACAGTTAAAATATTAAGGAACTGAATAGAGCCATATCTCAAAAGGATAGTAAGTCATGACCAAATGGAGTTTATCCCAGGGATTAGTTTAATATTTGAAAATCAATCTATATAACACCAAAGGCATAATTCATGAAAGAAATAATTGACATATCTGATAAAGACATATCTGACAAAGCACTGTTATCTAAAATATACGAAAAAAAAACTCTTAAAATTCAACAATAAGGAAACAAACCATTCCATTAAAACATGAGTTAAAGATCTAATATACACCTTACCAAAGAAGATATACAGATGGCAAATAAGCATATGAAAAGATGCTCAACATCATCTAGGGAACTGCAAGTTAAAACAACCATGAGATATCACTACACGCCTAATAGAATGGCCAAAATTCAAAATACTGACAACTCCTACATGCTGGTGAGGATGTGGAGCAACAGGAACTCTCATTCACTGCCGGTGGGAATGCAAAATGGTACAGCCACTTTGGAAGAGAGTTGTTGGTTTCTTACAAAACTTAAATAATGCTCTTACCATACGATCCAGCAATTCTGCTCCTTGGTATTTATGCAAATGAATTGAAAACTGATGTCCACACATCACATCAACCTGCACATGAATGTTTACAGCAGCTTTATTCATAATTGCCAAAACTTGGAAGAAAACAAAGATGTCCTTCAGTAGGTGAATGGGTAAATAAGCAGTGGTACATTCAAACAATGAAATATTATTCAGTGGTAAAAGCAATAAAAAGACATGAAGGAAACAAAATGCCCATTATCACGTGGAATAAGCCAATCTGAAAAGGCTACATTACTGTATGATTTCAACTCTATGACATTCAGGAAAAGGCAAAACTATGGAGACAGGAAAAAGATCAGTGGTGGCCAGAGGTTAGGGGAAAGAAGGGATCGATTGGCAAAGCACAGAGGATTTTTAAGGCAGTGAAACGATTATGTATAATACTAAAATGGTGGATAGGGGTAACTATACATTTGTCCAAACCCATACAATATGTAATACAACACCAACAGTGAACCCTAATGTAAACTACAGACTTTAGCTGATGATGTGTCAATGTAGATCCATCAGTTGTAACAAATATATCACCCTTGTGTGGTAGGTTGATAGTGGGAGAGGCTGCACATGTGCAAGGTCAACGGATACATAGGAACTCTGTGTACTTTGCACTCGGTTTTGCTGTGGACATAAAACTGCTCCAAAACACAAAGCCTATTTAAAAAGTCAATCAAAGTAGTCCACCAAATTTACAGAATAAAAGAGCAAATCCATATGATTATTAAATTCTCAGCAAACCATGTTGTGGTTTTTTTTTTCATTTTGAATTAACTGCCTTCAATAATTTATTTTCATTCTTTTTGTAATGTAATGAATCAATGAAATATGCAGTTTTGGTAGCATGTTTTTGTATGAAGCATAATAGGTATTGCTCTTTTCTGAAATTCCTGGTATAAACTGTGGTTTTGATTTTTTCTTTGAATTAAATTTTGAGTAGATTTTTAAAAATTAAAAAAAAAAAAAAGAAGACAACTTCTTCAATCAGATAAAGGGTTCCCTCAAAAACACCTACAACTAACATCATACTTACTAGTCAAACACTAAATCCTTTCTCCCTGAATTCAGGAATAAAGTAAGGATATATACCCTCATGACACCTATTCAACAATGTATTAGAGGTCCAAATTAGTATAACAAGTCAACATAAAGAAATAGAACGTATAAAGTCTGGAAAGTGAAAAGGACAATATGATTGTCTTATTCTCAGACAATATGATTGTTTACACAGAACAACTAAGAAAGTAGCAACCAAAACAACAAAAAACTATTTAAAAAATAATAAATGAATTTAGAAAATAAAGTCAGATTCAAAAATGAGTGCTGTACATAGCACAGGGAGATCAGCTCAGTGCTTTGTGACCACCTAGAGGGGTGGGATAGGGATGGTGGGAGGGAGATGCAAGAGGGAGGGGATATGGGGATATATGTAAACGTATAGCTGATTTACTTTGTTATACAGCAGAAACTAACAAACCATTGTAAAGCAGTTATACTCCAATAAAGATGTTTAAAAAAAAAGAGTGGTGTATCTACATACTAACAGCATACTATTTGAAATATAAAATTTTAAATATCATTTACCATAGCATCAAGAAACATTAAAAATTTAGCAATAAATTTAACAAATTATGAACAAGACCTGTACACTAAAATTACAAACAATTTTTGAGAAAAGTTAAAATAGATCTTAAAAGACAAAGAAAAATGTCTTGTTCATGGACTAACTAGTAGACTCAAGATTGTTAAGATGTCAGTCCTCACAAAATTGATCTATAAACTGAATGCAAACTCAATTTCAATACCACTAGGCTTTTATGGAAACTGACACAGTGATTCTAAAATTTATATAATAATGCAAAAGTCTTCAAATAGTTAAGACAATTTTGCAAAAGAACAAAGAAGGACTTACACTCAGACTTCATTACACACTCTCAACTCTACAGTATAAAGCTACAGAATCAAGATTGTGTGGTACTGAGATGAGAACAGACAAAGATATCAGTGAAATAGAATAGAAAGAGCAGAAGTAGATCAACATTTATATGGTCAACTGATTTTTTTGACAAAGGTACTGAAGTAATTCAATAGAGGAGAAACAGCCTTTTCAACAAATTGTGCTGAAACAACTGGATATCCATATGGAAAAAAATGAACCTCGATCCCTATCTCACGTCATACATGAATTAATTTGAAATGAATCACCAATCTAAACATAAGAGCTAAAACTATAAAGGTTTTAGGAAAAAAACATAGGTAACTATCTGTGACCTAGATATAAATAAGAATTTCTTACAAAGAACACAGAAAATAATAACCATAAGAGAAAAAATTGATAAAATTAAACCATCAAAATTTAAAACTTCTGCTCATCAGAAGACATTTTTAAGAAAATTAACAGGCAAGCTATGCAGCCTTTGAGAAAATATTGACAAAACATACATCTGACAAAAGACATTTATAAATATAAAATATAAAGAATTCTTACAACTCAATGATGACACAAATACCTCATTTTTTTTTAATGAGCAAAATATCTGAACGTATACTTCACAAAGGAAGATATAAGAATGGTGAATAAGCATACAAAAACCCATCATTATGTTGATATATACCACAAATCCACATAACAATGCAATTTAAGACCATGAGATACTATTACACACCCATCAGAATGACTGAAATTTAAAAGACTAACAAAAAAAAAATATTGGTGAGAACATGGAACTGGTGGGAATATAAAATGGTACAACCCCACTGGAAAAAATGTGCCAGTTTCTTTTAAACTTAAATATGCACCTACCACTTAACATAGCAGTTCCACTCCTAGGTATTTATCCAAGGAAAATGAAAACATATTTCCATAAAAACTTGTACAAGAATATTCACATCAGTTTTAATCCTAACAGCCAAAAATGAGAAACAATCCAAATGTTCATCAATAGAAGGATAGTGGTATATAGTTTACTAATCAGCAATAAAAAGTATTACTACATTTGATCACAAGAATGGATCTCACAGACATTATTCTGAGCAAAGGAAGCCAGACACAAAAGAGTACATATGGTATGATTTCCATTTATATGAAATTTTCAAACGGCCAAAACTAATCCATAGTTAAAATTTAGAACAGTGGTTGCCACTTGATGGAAGTTATGGGGAAGTAACAGGAAAGGGAACTTCTTAGGGTGATGGAAATGTTCTGTATCTTGATAAGGGTGAATCCATTTGTCAAAACTCATGGAATTGTACATATACAACTGGTGTATTTCAACATATATACAATTTACCTCAAAAGATGTAAACAAATAACCAAATAGAGAATTTTTCCAAACATATAAGGAAATAATATTCTCAAACTCAGAAAATTGAGAAAGTGCGAATACTTCCCAAATTGTCTTATGAGCTAAGCATAACATTTTTAAAATATAAGGAAATTAAAAGATAGGTAAAATAATCTTTTTCATGCACATAACAAAAAAAATGGTAAACAAAATATTAGCAAATCAAAACCAACAATATACTAAAAGAATACATAAGGAACAACTGGATTTATATAGTAATCTAATATTTGTATATGTAAAAATTAATCAATATTATTTCCACATTAACTAAATACAGAGATCAAATCATATCATCAAAATAGATATAAAAAAGCTTTTGATAAAAGTTAACTCTAATGCATGATAAAAGCTCTCAACAGACTAGGACTAAAAGGCAAACTTCCTTTACCTAAAAAAGAGTAACTTCCTTAACCTAAAAAAAGAGTAACAATTTTTTTTTAAAAAGCTGTTGCAAACTTCATACTTACCCCTGAAATCACAAACCAGAAAAAAATTGATTTTCAACAAATGAATTTAATATTTTAAGGAAGAAATTCTCTATTGTAATAATATAGGAAAAAGAAATAACAAGTATAACAAAAGAAAGAAAAAAACCTGTCATTATTTGGAAATGGTATGATTGTGTACATGAAAAATTTTTTTAATTTATAAACTAGAATTAATAAGTTAATATATCAAGATGCTTAAATACAAGATCAATACACAAAAATTGTATTTCTAGTCTAGCAACATAGTTACAAAATGAAATCTAAAAATATCATTTACAGGCTCATCCACAAACATCAAAGACTGATAAATAAATTTAATGAAACATGAACAAGAATTCTACATTAAAAACTATTAAAAATTAATAAAAGTAACACATATAGGGTCACCTGATTCACAGTGGAAGTTCCTTTGCAATCAAATGTAGAAAAAGTAGTCTTTAAATAAATGCTGAGAAACCCACAAAGAATAAAATGAACCTTGATCTATACCTCACAAAACAAAAAATAATACCAGACGGATCACAGACCTAAATGAAAAAGATTTTTCAGAGGAAAATAGCTTCATGACCTTCAGGGTAGAAAATAACTTTTTTAACGAACACAAAAAAGCACTAATCATAAAGAAAAGCTTAATTAAATGTATTTCACCAAAACTAAGATCTTCTCTTCAATAAAAGATCTATACAGAGAAGGAAAAGCCAAGCCACAGACAGGAAGACATTTTGTTTAATACACACACACACACACACACACACTTCCAACAAAGGACTTGTATCCAGAATATACCAGTAAATCAGACAACCTACCCACCTGCTCCCACTCCCCCAATCCCAAAATGTGCACTTATGAGGATATCCAAGTTATATGAAGTAATATGAAAATGGGCTCAACTTTAAGAGTTATTAGGAAATGCAAAATGAAATCACAATCCAATACCACTACTCATCCACCAAAAAATGTCCAAAGTTTAAAAAATGACCCAAGTATTGGTGAGGTTGTGAAGCAACTGGGACCTTAATACACTGTTGGTCAGAGTACAAATTGACAACCAATTGGGATATTATTTGGCACTACCAACTAAAACTAAATATGCTTAACATGCAACCCAGAAATTCCACTAGGGTTATATCAAACACAGATGAGTGCTTCTATCTCCCAAAAGACATGTACATGAATGTTCATAACAACATTATTAACAGTGGCCAAAAACTATAAACTTGAATACCTACCAACACTAGTATGGATAAAATACTTGTGGTATATTCATATAGAGCAACACTGTGAACCAATAAAAAACAAAAATGAATCACGCAAGCAGAATACTGAGCAAAAGAAGGTAGAAACAAAAGAATATATATTATATAATTCCACTAATATAGCATTCAAAAACAGGCACAATAAATCTATAATTATAGAAGTCAGAATAGATGGTTAATGAGAAGGTGGTTATCCACATAGAGGGGGCAATGGGAGCCTACCTTGATCTGCATAATAGTTACAGAAGTTCATGCAAATGTACAAATCCATTAAGCTATGTGTGTATATAACACAATTTTGTTAAGACCTCAAAATAAATGTATTTTCAGACAAAAAACGCAGATAATTTATCTCAGCAGACTTGGCAAAATACTAAAGGGAATTTTTAAGTCAAAAGGAAAATTATATCAAAGACAAGCATATGAATATAAATAAGTATGTGAATGTGAAGAGTAAGAAAAAATGTAAATACATGGGTAAATCTAAAATGAATAGGGACACTATAATCGTATCTTTTGGGGTTTCAAATATATGTAGAGCTAATGACAATGAAAGGCAAATTTGGGTAAATGGGAACTGGCAAAATACAAATTTACCAAGAATACAAGTGGCAATCTCTAGGAAAACCAATAAAAGAAGGTACAACTCAGAAATGAATAGAAGGGGGAAAGAATAATTTAAAATACTCAGTTAATCCAAGAATTGAGAGAAACATAATACAGAATGGAAAGACGAACAGAAAACAAATAGTAATATGTAATATAATTACATTAAATGTCAACTGACTACACTCCAATTAAAGATAAGACATTATCAGACTAGATCAAAAAATAAAAACTATATTCTATTTAACACTAAACATATAAAGTAATAGCTGAAACTAAAAGGGTGGTGCAAGATATTTAATGCAGAAGACTAATAAAAAGAGCTAGAATCATTCTACTAACATCAGATTAAGTAAAGTTTAACTCAAAAAGCATTACTTAGAGATAACAAGGATCATTACATCATGATAAAAGAGTTAATCACTGGGGAGATATAATAACTTGATATTTGTTATCAGTGAAAACTGAAAAAAATAAAATAAGAAAGAAATAAGCAAATCCTCTCTCAGGAAATGAAATACCACGCAGAGAAAACAGTTAAGGATATGGAAGATTTAAATAAGATTAACGTCTTTTACCTAAATGATATTTACAGAACACTGCACAGCAAATTTCAAAGACTTGAAATCACACAGTGTATATTCTCTGACTGCTCTGGAATTACATTCTAACTCAAAAACAGAAATATAACTAAAAACCTTCCAAATAATTAGAGATGGAGCGATAAACTTCTAAAATCATAGATCAAGAACAACCATGACAGAAATTTAAAATCACATCGGAAATCACATTGTATTTTGAGGAAATCTATAATGAAAATATGACATATCAAAATTTTGCTATAGCTAAAGCTGCTTAGAGGAAAAAGTATAGCACATTTGAAAAGATCTAGAAATCAATGCTCTAAGCATCTAACTCAAAAAGTTAGAAAAAGAATAGCAAGTTGAAACCAAACGGAGAAAAGAACATTAAAATATAAAAGCAGAAATTAATGAAACAGAAAACAAATCTATCATAGAAAAATACAAAAGGCAAAAGTTAATTCATTGAAAAAAATAACAGAATTGATAAACCGCTAAGCGTAACAAATGAAAAAAATGAGAAGTGCAAACAACCAATATAGTAATAAATATGAAAAATCAGATGACATGAATGAACCTAGCAAAACTGATACATCTATACAAAATATCCAAATAGTTCAATTTCAATTTAAAAAATTAAATATATAATTTAAAACTCTCTCTCTAGGAACCTCCAGGCTCAAATGGCTTCACCAGTGAAATCTTCTAAGCATATAAGAAAGAAATAATAACAATCTTCTCAAACTCCTCTAAAGAACAGTAAAAATGGAAATATCTCCTCTTTTTATGAGGCCAGAATAACCAAGATACCAAAATCTGATCAGGATGTGATAAGTAGGAAAATTACAGGCCAATTTCTCTCAAAGATCCAAAACACACACAACACACACAAATAGCAAACTGAGTCCAAAGGTAAATTAAAAGGATAATACATCCCAACAAAGTTGGCTTATTTTAGAAATGCAAGGTTAGTTTCACATTGGAAATAAACCAGTGTAACTCAACACATTAACAGAGTAAAGGAGAAAAGCCATGAGTGTCTCAAAAGATGCTGATAAAGCATTTTATTAAAATCCAACACAATTCATGATTTTAAAAGTAAAATTAGTGAGGTTGCTGGGTATAAGGTCAATAAACAGAATTCAATTGTGTCTAACTACTAGCAAAAACAATTAGAAAATGAAACTTAACCAATAATTCTAATTAAAATAACATAAAGAATATCACATACCTAGGAATAAATCTGCTGAAAGATGTATAAATCCACTCTACTAAATGGAAACTACAAATAATTAGTGGGTTAAATTTATAAAGCCCTAAATAAATGGAGGAATATACCATGTTCATGGATTGGCTGACTCAATATTGTTAAGATGTCAATTATCTACAAAGTAATCTCTAGCTTCAGTGCAATCCTAATCAAAATTCCAGCAGATGTGTGGGTGCTGGGTGTGGATGTGGATTTTTAAGAGTAAGTAAAAACTGAAACACTTATTGTAAAATTATATGAAAATATAAAGGGCCAAGAACAGAGGAGAAGAGGGAGGAAGTTAGAGTATGCACACTACCAGATATCAAGACTTCTTAAACTAAAGTAATTAAAGGCAGTGAGAGACAAACAGACCAATGGAACAGAAGAGTGTACAGAAACATACTCAAACTTCAATGACATATGAAAAATAGAAATATCTTGGAAAAAAATTCCATGTAGAAAGACTTCATTCAGAAGTTTAATGATTTCTGATCAATGATATCAATTACAACACCAAGTAAATAATATTTCAGTTAAATTCTCTCACAGACTGTATAAAATAGCTTGCAAAACAATTATCAGATCTTCTATAAAATCTTTATCTCTTACCTCTCCAAAAGCCCCTCGACCAATCACCTTTAATATTTCAAAGTCTTCTCTATGTAATCGCATCTGTTTCACTTTAGAAGTAAATGGTTTAGCTGAAACAAAAAGGCAACATCAATTACTTAATGAACTGTGATATAAATTAGATATAAATAATGATATTTCTTACTTAATAAAAATGAAAATAAGGATTAAGGATTAAGCCAAAGTATTTAATAGTCTCATCAAAGTATATTGAGAAGAAATAGATTTAATTTTCATACGATGTTTATTTCTTATATATGAATTATATTTTTGGTGAGAAACATATTTTTAAACACCAAATAATGCAAAGTACTAGTGATGTACAAATGAGACCAACTTATTCTCATTTTATACATTCCGTGTATTCTAACTCAATGCTAGACACATATTTTAGCACAAAGGTCCAAGAAGTAAAAGCAAATTTCTTGGCACCAGAGAGAAATTCAGCAATCCCCACCAAGTAAATTAATATTTGTCACACTCATTCATTTATTGATCATTTTAACATGCCTTTAGCAAGAGTTGACATTATACAAAGTATGGTGGCAATTACTGGAGTTTAAAACAAATATAATTACAATATGGTACCTTCATTCAAGAACTTCTCAGTCTTCAGAAATAGATACAGTATGCACACACATATAACATAGTAATGTGATAAAAGTTTCTAATAGAGATAAATACAAAGTGCTTCAGGATCAGTGAAAATGGAACCCTAATTCTCTTGTAAGAACACTAATGTTTCACAGAGGAACTAACATTGGATCTGGACCTTGAGGACTAAGTAGACTTTTGCTAATTTGCCTGTTTGCAATGTACTATAAATATTCCCAACAGAGGGAGCAATATAAGCAAATGAAGAGAGGCAAGAAAGTGAACTTGGGTGATAATGGTAAATAATCCATTGTTGTTATAGAATTATAAGAAATACAAAGAAATCAGGGCTAGAAAATGGAAAATGTAAATGGCCTTGGATGCCATGCAAGGAACTCAGACATTATTCTATTAATTATAGGGAACATATTATTTTTTAAAAAATTATAAAACCAATTACATGTTCAGCTGCCTCTAAGAGAAATTTGGACCTGTCTCCTTTCCTCCCCTCATGTCCCTCCTTATTCTCACACAAAAAGGAGTTAATACAATTAAACGGTCACTGTATATGGGTACAGCTCTCTTCTCCTTCCTACCATGCACGAGAGTGTGGAAGATCAGAGGTATGCATTTGAGCATTAGAAAGGGAAAGAGACACAGCAGGCCTTACCACTTGCTTTGGTCTAAAGGTATTTAGCCCTAACTACTGATACTTTAAGAAAAGAGGGGGGGGGCTTCCCTGGTGGCGCAGTGGTTGAGAGTCTGCCTGCCAATGCACGGGACACGGGTTCGAGCCCTGGTCTGGGAGGATCCCACATGCCACGGAGCGGCTGGGCCCGTGAGCCACAGTTACTGAGCCTGCGCGTCTGGAGCCTGTGCTCCGCAACAAGAGAGGCTGCGATAGTGAGAGGCCCGCGCACCGCGATGAAGAGTGGCCCCCGCTTGCCACAACTAGAGAAAGCCCTCGCACAGAAACGAAGACCCAACACAGCCACAAATAAATAAATAAATAAATAACTTTAAAAAAAAAAAAAAAAGAAAAGAGAGGTATTCCACATTGCAAAACCCAGTCTATTAGAGATTTCTGCATTGGTGTTTTAGATTATAAGGAAAGGAAATAGAGATTGAATCTCTATTTGGAATTCACACAACAGAAAAGATGATCAAAGAAACAGATCAAATTTGAATAAAGGTATAAAGGATCTCATACTGTAAGAGAGAGAAGATGTAAAACCATGGCAGCCAGGAAGTGAACATTTTGATAAAATGACCAAGACATCTTGGTTTTGAACAAACTGGACTGGACAAACGGTGAGACTGTGGCAACTGGGAATCAGTCAGGGTCCTAACAGGAAATAAATTATCCCAGTCTGAGGAAGGCTTATTTACAAACAGACTATTTACAAAGGTATAGGTGGGTTATAAGGGAATGGCAAGGAATAGTGAAATCATCTTGAGACTAGTGTCCCTCCCTTTCCCAGCTTCTACACAAGCATATCAGAAATACTTGGTTAAGAATAGTACACATAGAATGTGTAAATTAAAAATAAAGATGTGGAGCCAGCCAGTGTGAGAAGAGTGCTAGTCTAGTTGTTAGCTAGAGCTGGAAAATATCACAAAGCAGCCTACAACATTACACTTAACAGTTCTTTATTTCTTTTACTTCACTTTTTATTACCCTGACCCCCTCAAGATTTCCAAATACCTTAATCCAAATAGAGGGTATGTTCTATATCTTTGTCTCATTCTGACCCTAAATCCAAACAGCATTTCAGCACAGACAACTATGTTTATTCTTAAAGAATAATTCTGTGTATACCTTCCTCTGGGTAACATCCTACTTATCTAAAAGGTTAGAAATCTAGGTACGTCAATCCTCTAAAACACCACCGTAAAGCAGGAAAAGAAACTTTTTTAAAACGAGAGTAACTGAAATACAATTCAGGTAAGCAAATGATTGTTGAAACAATCTTTTAGTAAGGTACAAAGGATAACAATATGTCAAAAAATAAATGATATTATCTTTCCATGCAATAGTATACACCCTGAAAGCACCAAGCAAATGAATACTGTTAAATCATGCATAATTAGGATTAAGGATTTTATCAGCTATCCACACATTATGGGAGCCTGTAGTATTAACATAAACTAAAAGAATAATCCTGTTCATTCTATACTTCCTGGAACCTGCTAGTAAAAATCCCATTTCTTTGACATAGCAAAATTATTCTATTTTCAGACATTCTAAAATGAGTTAAGTCACAAATTTCTTCAGAAGGCTCACAGTTTACTAATTATTTATTCAATTCACTCAGAAAGTATCTTTAAATACCCGCTATATGCCAAGCATTTTATAAGATGTTAGAAGTACAAAGATAAATAGTCCCTGTCCTCAAGTAAACAAATTATGCAATAAGTGTCACTCTCCCATTTTAATTTTTCAGTGTGTTTAAAACAGACTTATACACAGAAAATTATGCTCACGTTACAAGAAATGAGAGAAATGCAAATAAACTTACTGGTAATATTCTATTATTTAACAACCAAATATGCCAAAAATAAAAAACCTGAAACCACCAAGTGTTTGCCGGAGTATGAATAACAGGTATTCTCATACATAACTGGTAGGACTGTTAGTTACAACCTCTGTGGACAGGATTTGGTTTTCTTTTTCATTCTCTTAACATGACATTTTACTTAAAAAGATTTTAGAAGCTGATACATCTTTGTATACCTTGAGATAAACGTTACTTGGTTATAACGTAATTTTTTAATATATAGATGAAATTGCTTTGCTTTGATTTTACTTAGGAATCTTACATTTGTGTTTATAAACAATTCTGGTTTACAATTATATTTTTTCTGTACTATCTTCATCCGGTTTGGTACCAATAATAAACCAACCTCATTAACTATGTTGAGTAGCTTCCTCTCCTTTTCTTTTCTCTAAAATAAAATAATTCCAGGTTTTTTAAAGATCTCAATGTGAAAAACAAAACTACAAACCTTTTAGAAGACAATAAAGGAGACTATGACTATAAGGTCTGCTAACACTTGCTAATGAAACATCTTACACGTGTCATTTTGTTGGATTTTTAATATTTCACTTCTTTCACACTGTCATTTTCATTTTTCTATTTCTACCTGTGACAACTGTATTAATTATATTTTTCTAAGAAATTATACATTGCATTGAAATTTTCAAATTTATTGAATAGGGTGACATAATATTCATTTCTTTATAAAACTCTACTATATGAATAGGTTTGATCCCTTTTTAGTTACTAACATTATATATTTAGGTCTATTTTCATTATTTTTCTTTACTAATATTGCTGGAAAGTTTGCATATTTTACAACTATTTTTCCAAATATACATTATTTAGATTTGTTTATCCTTTCTAAAATTCTGTGGAGTTTTCTCTTCTGTTTTAGTAGATTCTTACCTGAATTTACATAAAATTTCAAAAAAAGTAAATACAGGCTAATATTAACCCTCAGCTCTCACCCCCCAAAAAATCAATATAGCCATATTGATATTAGATGAAAGAGGTATTGGGTGGGGAGGCATTAGTGGAATAGAAATTAAAAGGAGTCATACATAATGATTAAAAAAAAAAAAAAACCCAGCTGAAATTAACCAGGACATAATAAGTCTAAACATGTATACACCCAACAACATAACCTCCAAATGTGTAAAGCCAAGTTGACAGACATAGAAGAAGAAACAAACTCACCTTCCTAAAGGGAGATTTTACTCTCTCTCTCAGTAACTCATAGCTCAAGCAGACCAAAACACAAACAATTTTTTTAGTGTATTGAGTGGCATACATGTAACACTCCACCTAAGAGTTGAAGAATTGATTTTCAAACACACGCTGAATCTCTACAAATTTTTATAATATGCAAGACATAAAACTACCTCCAACAAAATTCAAAGCATTGGGAACACAAAAATAAAATTCTGTGAGTACTATGCAATTAATACAATTAGAAATCAAGAACAGAAAGACCAGAGGAAATCCCATAAGCTCTGAAATCTGACAATAATTTTGAAGAAGAAATTAATAAGGTAATTAGAAAATATTCAGAACTACTTAATAATAAAAATATTACATATCAAAACTTCTAGAATATAACGGGGGGGGAAGCCCTCAATATTTATACTGGGAAAGAAGGAAGGCTGAAAATTAAGGTGTCAAATATGTTAAGGTCAGACCAAGAGAATAAAATCAAAGTAGAAGGAAGAAAACAAAAATATAAGGAGGAAAAAAATTAAATTAATTAATTAATTAATATCACTTACAACTACACATCTGCCAAACACAGATAACTTGACTCTAAACACAAGGAAATAATCAGACAAACTTAAATTGAGGAACAATCTATAAAATAACAGGCCTGTGGTATGACAAGTTTCAAGACACAACAAGGACACTGAAAGATAAAAAAATGTCTAAAGAACTGCTCCAGATTAAAAGATTCTAAAGAAACATTAAAACTAAGTGCAGAATTCCCTGACGATCCAGTGGTTAGGACTCCACCCTTTCACTGCCAAGGGTGCGGGTTCGACCCCTGGTTGGAGAACTAAGATCTCGCAAGCCACACAGCATGGCCAAAAAATAAATAAATAAAATAAAATAAAAACTAAATGCAATGTGTAATAATGGATTGGAACGCGTAGCCAAAAATAAAAAATAAACATTGCTATAAAGGATATTATTGGGATAACTGGTGAAATTTCAATATTAAATGTGTATTATATAATATTGTATCAGGGTTAAATTTGCTAAATTAATAATTGTACTGTGGAGATATCTAAGAGAATGCTTTCATTTCTGAGAAAACAGATGTCGAAGTATGTACAGGTAAGGAGTCAAGATATCTATATACATAAGAATGAACATAGATCCTTATTTTATACCAAATACAAAAATTAACTCAAAGTGCATCAAAGATCTCAACTTAAAAGTTAAAACTATAAATACTTGTAGAAGAAAACATAGGGGAAAATCTTCATGGCATTGGATATGGCAACAATTTCTTGGATATGACAAAAAAGCACAGGCAATAAAAGAAAAAAATAAATAAACTGGATTCATCAAAATTTAAAACTTTTGTACATCAAAGGTTAGTATTAAGAGAGAAATTTAAAAACCTACAGAATGGTGAAAAATATTTGCAAATCATATATTTGAAAAAGAATTAATACTAGAACATATAAAGAACTCCTACAACTCAACAATTAAAAAACAGCCCTATTAAAAAATGGGCAAAGGTTTGTTTAAATATTTCTCCAAAGATATACAAATAGCCAAAAAGCACATGAAAAGTTACTAAACATCTAAACACCAATAATTAGGGAAATGCAAACCAAAACCACAATGAGATATCACTTCACACCCTCTAGGATAGCTATAAATAATAATAACAATAATAATAATAAATTAATAAGTAAATTTCACAAAACAGAAAATAACAAGTGTTGACAAGGATTTAGAGAAACTGGAACCCTCATACATTACTGGTGGGAATGTAAAATACTTTTTATATATGAATGTAAAAAGCTATTATGGAAAAGTTTGGCAGTTCCTCAAAAAACTAAACATAGATTTACCTTACGACCCAGCAGTTCTATTTTTAGATATATATCCAAAGGAACTGAAAAAAGGGATTCCAATAGATCCCTGTACACCAATGTTTATTACAGCATTATTCACAATAGCCAAAGGTCCATCAACAGATGAATGGATAAACAAAATGTGGTATATACATACAACAACAGTTCAACCTAAAAAAGAAATAAAATTCTGATACATGGATGAATCTTGAAAACATTATGCTAAAAGAAATAAGCCAGACATAAAAAGGCAATTCTTGTTTGACTCACCTTATATGAAATATCTAGAACAGGCAAATTCATAGAGATAGAAAATAGATTAAAGGTTACCAGGTGCTGGAGGGAGGGTGGAAAATGGGGAGTCATTGCATAATGGTTATAGAATTTCTCTTTGGGGTGATGAAAAAGTTTTAGAAATAGACAGTGGTGATGGCTGCACAACATTGTGAATGTAATTAATGCCAATAAATTGTACAGTTAAAATGGTAATTTTGTATTACATACAGTTGGCCCCTGAACAACATGGGTTTGAACTGCAAGGGGCCACTTACAAGCGGATTTTTTTCAATAAATACATACTGCAGTACTACACTATCTGCAGTTGGTTCTGAACCTCTGATGCAGAATCGCAGATGCAGATGGCCCACTATAAAGTTATAGGTGGATTTTCCACTGTGCAGGGGTCAGCGCCCTTAATCTCCACATTGTCAACTGTACTTTACCACAACTCTTTTAAATTAATAAGATAAAACAGTAAGATAATACCACTGAATTGCATACTTCAAATGAGTGAATTGTTTACTCTGTGAATTATATCTCAATAAAGCTTTTTAAGGAAGAAACCTTAACACACACATACACACACACATACACACACACACACAGTTTGACAAGATGGGTTTCTTACCATGGCTGTTACTCCCAGACTCTAACTCTCCCCCTTCCTTGAGAGAATCTAAGCTGGGGAGAAGTGTTATCTTTGTCTTACAGGAAACCACCAGAAGAGAAAAACAAGTGGCCACCAGATCTGGTTAGAACTGGTGAAACCCAAGATGGTGGGAGACCTGACCTCCAGTAGACCCTGAGCCTCATTATACGTTCACTGTAATACATTAGCATGCTAAATGACACACCCACCAACAGCCATGACAGGAAGTACCGGACCATAGAAGGAAGAAAAGGAGGTGGCATCCCAGTTCCAAGAAGAACCCTGCCTATTCCAATAAAACCAATGCATGTGCCTCCCCCTCATTAACCCTACGCTTAAAAATCTTGCCTTGACTGCTCCCCCTAAAAGAAACTGATTTGCGAACTAAGTTCCTGCTTCTCCATTCTCTGGCCATTGAATAAAGCTTGTGCTGTTTCAGTCTCAGCATTGGTTTGGTTATTGGCTGTGTAAATCCTCACGGGAAAAGAATCTCCCCCCACCGCACCCCCACTGAGGCAGGGGGCTTTGACCAGACTGGGGCCCAAGTGGGGGTCCATAGAGACAATGCAGCAATGGGTTGATACATAAAGGCCTTATTAGAACTGAAAATGGGAGAATAACTATAATTCAAATAAATTATAACATCAATCTCCAATACTTAAAAGGAGCTTTGATTTCTACTATATCTCAGGATCACAAAACAAAGGTATTATTAATACATACTTCAAGTTCCTCCCAAGGATAAAGCATAAGTCCAAAAAAAAGTTGCTGCAGAGCTAACACTTAAGGTATATTATACCTATTATTATAATCTGTGGTCCAAATAAGCAACAATAACTATTAAATCTATAGAGGGGTATATAGGTATCTTGTCATATTACGATACTCAAATAGTACAAAGAAAATGAACCAAAACAAAGTTAAAAGCTATACAATTTATTACTGAGCACTCCATTCACAATGTCTGAGACGTTGAAAAGATGCCCTAACACATTATTAGAGCTGAGGGTCAGATATTAAATGAAATCATGAAATAGAACAAGATGATTCACAATTTCAACTACTGGAACATTTATTTCTATATTGCATTTGAAAAAATTGATTATACACTCAACTTACTGCCAAAAGTTCATTAGCACTATCTAACAAAAATGCTTTATTTATTTATTTATTTATGGCTGCGTTGGGTCTTTGTTGATGTGCGCAGGCTTTCTCTAGTCGCAGCGAGTGGGGGGGCTTCTCTTTGTTGCAGAGCACGGGCTCTAGGCACATGGGCTTCAGTAGTTGTGGCACGCAGGCTCAGTAGTTGTGGCTCACAGGCTCAGTGGTTGTGGTGCATGGGCTTAGTTGCTCTGCGGCATGTGGGATCTTCCCAGACCAGGGCTCGAACCCATGTCCCCTGCATTGGCAGGCAGATTCTTAACCACTGCACCACGAGGGAAGTCCCCAAAAATGCTTTATACAAAGATATGTAAGAAAAAAATCATGAATTCTATCTACCAAAAGGTCATTTCAGGCACTCAGTGTAATTTAAATAATTTTGGATATATAAGACTAGTTGCAAAACTCTGTATTCATTACAATAATTCAAAGAATTAATAATCACTACACTACTGCCCTTGACAAAAATCAAGGCAATATAAGGGCCCAATCCAGTCTGTTGTAATGCTAAACAATGGCTATGTCTATACTGAATAAATGCTATATTCAGTGACCTTTCACAAAGCACTACACCATCTAATGATAACAATACGTTGACTTTCTTTAGTGCTGTCCAGTTCAGTGCTTTCACTTGTGGCACATACTTTCTGAAGTCTGTGCCACGCCACCTCGCTCTCCTTTCTCTGAAAATCTCCCCTAGAATCTCAGGGGAAAGTTAAGTATATATTGTGGGGCCACACTTCACAGGTCAGAGTAAAGTGATCCAGTGTAGAAAACTGACCAAAGCTGTGGAACAAATAATTTACAACTGAACTCAGAAAGACTTAGTCTCTGCAGGTGGTTATAAGAATTAACATAAAAACTCAGTAGTTATTGGGGTAAGCGTTCTACCACAAGGCTAAAAGCTGGGGAGAAAACTAGTTCTGCAGAAAGATACAAAGCACATGCATGAAGAGAAGCAGAGATGAATGACAAGTATTATTGTTCCCATTTTACAGAAAAGAAAATAGGTTCAGAAAGGTAAAATAAATTCTGAAGATTATTAATAAGTGGCACTAATAGGATTGAAGCTCTGATCTGTCAGGCTCCAAAGCCTTTCCAATATAACATGCCTCTTTCTTCCCAAAAGTTTTGAAATTAACACAGATACTGGAATTTCAGAAATCAAATATGAAATAATTCTAAGTTAAAAAAAATCTCTTTGAAGCTGGAAAGAAAGCATATTTCTATCTGAGCCACTCACACACTGCCTGGTTCACTGTACACTGATAAATGAATGGATAAATGAATGAATGATTCTAAAGTAAAAAGAATTCAAAGTTTCAATATGAAATGCCAGGTGTACCTTGCAAGGCATACCCTTTTCCCTGCTGAATGTAGCCCAAGATCTAAACATGGAGTCTCCTTCAGTCCTCCCCTCCAGCCTGCCTCCTCCCAACAGCTACTGTCGAGGCCTCATGGGAACAGCCTGCTGGTTTCAAACCACTGGTAATATTAGCTGCCATGGCTTGAGAAAGGAACCTAGTTAGTGGTTCCAATAGAAAAAGAAAGTGGAAAGTGAGAAGATGAAGAATAAAAACAAAGACAGAGCCTGAAGGCATAAAGAGGCCTAGAAGACAACAGTGAGTACTGGAGCAAGAGATTTTAACCTTCCCTTCACCCATGATTCTGCTTCCTCCCTTTCCTCTCAGGTTTCTCCAGTGGGTGTCCATCCTTCCATCTGTCCTCTCCCTTATCCTTTCTACTGCATGTCCTTCCACTATGGACGCTGATACTAATCTGCAGTGGAGGAACATGAGAATCAGGGACCAAAACTAAGGCAGGGAGAAAATCCATGCAGAAGGGAGGGAGGAAGAGAAATATGAGGGAGCCATGACAAAAGAATAGTTACTGAAGTCACATTAAACTTTTATCAATTTTATCAGGTTTTATGTCTATATTTTACAAATAAAATATACAGTGTACTTTTAAATTAATATATAGTAGATTATGAAATATACTGCAACTATATACTAATCACCTGTACAAAGAATAAAATTACAAGTGGTATGTGTCTGAGATTTTTAGCAATGACAGGAGGACAAGTGTAGCATTGTGTTACTCATTTTTAAGCCCATAAAATAGTATCTTTGACAGAGTATTTTTTAATTTTTTAAATAACTGATTACTGAAAGAAGTTTCCAAATAGTCCATATGTGTTTATGGTTTTGGCACCTTAACAGGCAAAGGTAACAGGGATCCACACACATAAAACCATGCAACAAACCCACAGAAATGCTGAATAAGACACACCCATGAGAAATTTTAAATATACATTCAAACTCAAAAAACAGAGAGAGAGACATGGGGAAATTCCCAAGAGCCAGAAATAAAGAAAGAAGTCCAATCAAAACACAGGAGCAGATGCTGCAAAAAGCATAATATTGGTCCTGGGCACAGGCGCTAACAGATCCACAGGAAACATGTGGGTATTGCTGGTGACCTAAGAGGGGGAGAAGAATGGAATCAATAGTCCTGATTAAGATCAGGACCCAGGACCCTTTCTCCACATAAGGGAATAACAAAAATTCTGACTCTTGGTTTAGGTGAGCAGCCCAGGATGGAGTGGGGGGTAATGTAATGGGAGAGCATGTGACAGTTTGGAGTCTGAATTTATACTGCTCATGTGGCAAAGGAATCCTCAACCAAGAAATTAGTATTAAATCTAGTCCCAACCCCACAGAGCAAAGCACTCAGAGAGAATAGAACTCAACCCAGAAAAATGTACCCAAGTCAAAAGTGAGCTCACAATCTAAAAATTTAAACCACATGAGGAAATAGTCCACCATAGTGTAAAATAGGCAATCGAAACAAACAGGAACATTAGTACCCCCAAGAACTCAAGAGAATAGTACAATCTAAAAAACACCATAAAATAAGTGGGTAATGATGACTAAGAGATAGAATATAAATGATAAAACAAACAGATATGAAAATCTACCAAAAAAAGTCAAGAAATTAAAGGTACAGTCATTGAAATTTAATGTTATTTTAAATAGTAACATGTGCATATATGATAAAATAATGAATTTAAATCACCAATTTACTTCTCTATATACTGTTTTTAACTACTCAAACCTTACTGGAAAAAAAAAAAAACCTCTGAATCAATAACTCAAAAAATACGGGGAGTTTACAGAGAGATCACAGACTACTTCAAGAATACGGTATAAGGCTATGAACTCCTCCCCCCAAAAAAGCACATATACCTCAAATTTTATATATCATACAGAAAGATTACTAGATAACTTCATAATCCTAGATTAAGAAATAATGTTCTACAAATGTATGGATACCAAGGGGAAAAGGGGTGGGGTGGGAGGAATTGGGAGATTGGGATTGACATATATACAGTACTATGTATAAAATAGATAAATAATGATAACCTACTGTATAGCACAGGGAACTCTACTTAATGCACTGTGGTGTCCTAAATGGGAGGGAAACCCAAAAGGGAGGGGATATATGTATATGTATGGCTGATTCATTTTGCTGTGCAGTAGAAGCTAGCACAACATTGTAAAGCAACTATACTCCAATGAAAATTAATTTAAAAAAAAAGAATAGAACTACCATACGACACAGCAATCCCACTACTGGGCACATACCCTGAGAAAACCATAATTCAAAAAGAGTCATGTACTACAATGTTCATTGCAGCTCTATTTACAATAGCCAGGACACAGAAGCAACCTAAGTGTCCACGGACAGATGAATGGATAAAGAAGATGTGGCACATACATACAATGGAATATTACTCAGCCATAAAAAGAAACGAAATTGGGTTATTTGTAGTGAGGTGGATGGACCTAGAGTCTGTCATACAGAGTGAAGTAAGTCAGAAAGAGAAAAACAAATACCATATGCTAACACATATATATGGAATCTAAAAAAATTTTAAAAATGGTTATGAAGAACCTAGGGGCAGGACAGGAATAAAGACGCAGACGTAGAGAATGGACTTGAGGACATGGGGAGGGGGAAGGGTAAGCTGGGACGAAGTGAGAGAGTAGCATGGACTTATATATACTACCAAATGTAAAATAGATAGCTAGTAGAAAGCAGCCGCATAGCACAGGGAGATCAGCTCAGTGCTTTGTGACCACCTAGAGGGGTGGGATAGGGAGGGTGGGAGGGAGACACAAGAGGGAGGAGATATGGGGATATTTAAATATATGTATAGCTGATTCACTTTGCTATAAAGCAGAAACTAACCCACCATTGTAAAGCAATTATACTCCAATAAAGATGTTAAAAAAAAACACACACACAAAAATAAAATTCTCCCACCTAAGAAAAAAGAAAATATAAATACAAAAAAATAAATTTAAAAAAAGAAATCATGTTCTAAAAGCTATTAAGTATGTAGACATATTAAACCAAATTACATGTCATCACAGAAAATATCACCTGATAAAAAAAATCAGCCTTTTAAGCCATACGATAGCCTGAGAATGTCATTTTCCACATTCCCAGCATCAATGAATTCTACTTCCTATGACACACTAGAAGCAACTAGGAACTAGACAGGGTGAACTTATTGCACAGATTTAAAAACATCTTTCTTTACAAAATCTTTCTTTCCTTACAAAATATTTCTTTAAAATAAAAACAGGTGGTGAGCCAGATTTGTCCAATGGTGTCATAGCTTCCTGAACCCTGGACCAACAAAACAATGAAACAGAAATAAGTTCAGTTATTTGCACACATATACCTAAATGAATGCACAGGAAAAGAGTCTAAAAGGATATAGGCCAAACAATTAATACAGAGAACTTCTGTGAAAGAGAATAGACATAGGGCACAGAAAAGGAGGGACTTTCACCTTTACTACTGAAAGCAGAGAAACATTTGGTTAAAAATATGGACTCTGAGGTCAGACAGACCTGAGTTCAAGGTTAGGGTGTGTCACTTATTAGCTATACGATCTCATACTAGTTACCTATCTTTTCTGAACTTCATTGCAAAATGGAAATAATAGAACCTAAGTCAACAGGTTGGTTGTTTTTTCAGTTTTATTTTGTGGTAAATACATATAACGTAAAATATGTCATTTTAACCACTTTTGAGGGTACATCACTGGCATTAATTACATTCACAATGTTGTACAACCATCACTGCTTTCTATTTCCAAAACTTTTTCATCACCCCAAACAGAAACTCTGCAACTATTAAGCAATTGTTCCCCATTCCCCTTTTGCCCCAGTCCCTGGTAAACTCTATAATCTACTTTATTTCTCTCTGATTTGCCTGTTCTAGGTACCACATGTAAGTGGAACCATACAATATGTGGCTTATTTCACTTAGCATAATGTTTTCAAGGGTCATCCATGTTGTAGCATGTATCATAACTTCATTCCTTTTTAGGGCTGAATCATACTCCATTGCGTGTGTGTGTGTGTGTGTGTGTGTGTGTGTGTGTGTGTGTGTGTGACATTCTTTTATCCATTCATCAGTTAATGAACACTTGGGTTATTGTGAATAATGCTGCTGGGAACATTGGTATACAGTACTTCCATGCTGTTGTTGTGTTGTTTCACAATTAAATAAAAAATAAAATACTTAACATGATATTTCATGTATATAAAGGCTCAATAAATGCTAATTATACTTATATATTGTTTGAATGGTTTAAATAAACCTGTGTTCATGTATTGGGTTGGGCAAAAAGTTAGTTCGGGATTATGGAAAAAACCCGAACAAACTTTTTGGCCAACCCAATATAACATGTAAATTTTTAAAAATAATTGCTCCTAAGAGCACAATCTGATGGTAAAACAATCATATAACTAAAGAAAGAATGTGTCCAGGAGGACGATATTGATCAGGAGAGAATATCTGTGAGTGAGAAACCTAAGCAGTAGTCCTTCATGCACAGTAGATGGGGATGCTGACAAATGAACAAAATATTAATCCACTTGACATGTCATTCTTGCCATGGGCTATCAGAACTTAAATCCATTAGAGTAACTATCCTTATTCCAACTCCATTCTTCAGGCAAACTTCTAATAAAATATTTTCTGCAAGAAAAAAAAAGCACCAGTGGGGCTGACACAACTAACTCCAATGCTCGATAGACATATTCTTTATTGTAAATCACTAAACTAGCATTCTAAATTCACCTACTTTGCCTCCTACAAGTAAGACTAGCAAATATATTAGCATCCCTAATTTGATCAGTTCTATAAGGTTGAGTCTCATAAATTCACAAACAGAATGTCTTCATTAATCATTTAATTCTACATTTAATTCTTTATTGAGTTCCTGTTCAGTACCAGCCACTGTGCTAGAAATGACTAGTTACTTAGTCTTCCCATAGTAACAATTTACTCTCATCACATACTTCTTTCAAATATCTTCAGTTATCACCACTATTAATAATGCATAAGTAAATAATAGGTTCACAGGAAATTTTATGTAACAGTTTTATGGGAAGTAAATCCCAAAAAAGAGAAAATAAATATAGACATTATATAAATTTATTTCCACTCAGCTGGTGAGAACACTATTATAAAATGGTGTTTTTAAATTATTCCGTATGTTTAAAATATGACAAAAGTAATAAAAACAAATAGTTTGGCCACTTTGTTTATATTTTTTACCTGTTTTTAAAACATTTAAAAAGAAATATGAAGGGTCTTGCTTTACCAGCTATTAAAAATGTATTTAAAAAGTATCAGTTTAGGGGCTTCCCTGGCGGCATAGTGGTTGGGAGTCCGCCTGCCAATGCAGGGGACGTGGGTTAGAGCCCTGGTCCGGGAAGATCCCACATGCCTTGGAGCAGCTGGGCCCATGTGCCATAGCTGCTGAGCCTGTGCTCTGGAGCCTGTGAGCTGCAACTACTGAGCCCACGTACTACAACTACTGAAGCCTGCACACCTAGAGCCCTTGCTCTGCAGCAAGAGAAGCCACCGCAATGAGAAGCCCGTGCAATGCAATGAAGAGGAGCCCCCACTCGTTGCAACTAGAGAAAGCCCGTGCGCAGCAACGAAGACCCAACGAAGCCAAAAATAAATAAATAAAATAAATTTATTTTAAAAAAAGTATCAGTCTAAATATAGGTAGATTATCTAAAAAACAACCTATGTATACCATAAATGTATTAGAATAGGACATTTTTATGTTCTTGGGATGAGGAAGAACTTTTCTAATCATATGCCAAAAGCAAAAACTCTAAAGGAAAAGATAGATTTAACAAAATTTTAAAGTTACATTTTTAATTGAAGTATAGTTGATTTACAATATTATATTAGTTTCAGGTGTACAGCATAGTGATTCAGTATTTTTGCATATTATACTCCATTATAAGTTATTACAAGATAATGGCTATAATTCCCTGTGCTATATAATATATCCTTGTTGCTTATCTAAAAGTTATAGATTTTTTAATTCTCTGAATAAATTTAAAAGAAAATTATATTACAAACAGGGAAAATACCTGTAAACTGTGAAGGTCAAAGGGTTGCTATTCCTAAAATTCAAAGAGCTCTTGCAATGTAGTTAGAGAAAAAGAACTTTATAATAGAAAATGGGGCAAATGGTAGGTAATTTTTTTTTAATAACTTGATTTTAAAACATACATTTAAAAAGCCTTAAATCAAATATATCAAATAATTAAGAGCTCTGTCTTCACAGTTTGGATCCTGAGTTCCAAACCTGACTGTAATTGAATAGCTATGTAATACTGGATAAGTTTCTTAACCTAATTCTCAGTTTCTTTATGGAGACTATTTATTAACCCAAAGGTACTGGCAAGGTAAGGTAAGTATTTTATAAACAGATAAGATGAAAACATCAAAAAGGCAAGACGTGGCTATAAGATGATTGATAAAAATGGTAAGAAGCTCAAGTTAAAATGCAAAGAATGATAGCCAGTGGAGACTTCAGAAGAACGTCTTTGCCTGCTAAAATCTTTGAGTGTGAGACACACAGGTGTCATTTATTTGTATAGGAACACCTATGTCACATTCCAAGTTTCCTAGCAATTCTCAAGCAGATAAGCACTAATGGAAAAGAAGGGACAGACCAAGGAAAAAGACATAAATGACCCAAGCCTTCTGAAACAGCACAACCATGGAGAGATGATCAATGGGGGGGGGGGGGGGGGGGGGGACTGACTTTGATAGGTTGATAGGTTTCAAATAGTCACATATACCAAAAAAAAAAGGAAGGGGAAGTAGGGAGAAGGGAGAGAAGGGAAAGGATAAGGAGGGGAAAGAGAAGGGGGAGAAGGAGGAAGAGGAGGAGGAAGAAGAGATTTCCCCACACTTCCCCAAACTGTGAATTTGTGAGGAAAAAAAAAGTCTTACAGAAAGTATATAGAATTAGATATATTTGGATTTGCAGCAATTCTGTAGTAGATATCTCCTGAATGGCAGATAAGAGACAGTAATATATGGTACAGGGAAGGGAAAGGAGGGGTGGTAAGGGGTAAAAGAGAAGAACCTAGTGGCCATATCTCTCCTAAACCCTCCCCCTCCCCAACTCCTTACAATGGCTATGATCCAGAAGGAAACACCTGATCCAAGCTATCTCAATTAGATTCGCTCTCTCTCTCAATTAAAAGAAATAGAGACTAGGAATCACAGGAGAGCATCCTTGGGAGAAGCATAAAAGACAGTGATTAACTTCACAGTTTGATAACTTACATGTGTTAAGTTTCAATTGGGTAACCTCTAAAGGAAAAGAAATGGAATGTTTGTCAATCAAACAAGTAGAGGGGAAAATTGATTCAGGAAAATAAACTGAATTAATCCAAAAGATAGTGAGAACATATGAAAAAATAAATATGTTAAAAGTTTTTTTAAAAAGGAAAAAAATGGTAGAAATAAATCCAAATAATTCTATATTTACAATAAATGTTAAGTGGCCTGTTACAGTCAAAATACAAAGATTTCACACTGAGAGAGAAAAATCCAGTCAGATGCTTTTCCAAAAAACATCAAAACACAAGAATACAGAAAGAATGAAAATAAAAGGATGGAAAAACAAACCACATAAATAACCAAAATAAAGCCACATTATTTATAATAAGGGAAAAAAAGAGGAACTGTAGGGCAAAAATCCTAACTAAAGATAATGATTGTCATTACATAAAAGGTGCAAATCATCATGAAAATAAAATAATTCTACATTTCAACACTTAATTAATCTAGTATTACTCAAAGTATATCATCAGCAAAAACTGAGAGAGTTACATGGAAAAATTGGAAAATACCCCATCAAGATAGATAACTTTAATACACAATAATTTATAGGTGAAGCAGAAAAAAATCTGAAAATCTAAATAACAAGCTGGGTCTACTGGACACATACAACAACTGCAGGAAAAACATTATTTTGAAAAACATGTGGAACATTTATATACATGGAACAAATACTAGGCCACGATGGAAATAAGTTGGAAATTTTTAAAAATAATAACTTTTTTTAAAGCATTTGGAAATTAAAACACACCTCTAAACAACTCATAGTTCAAAGAAGAAAACAGAAATAGGAAATTAGAAAGCATTTAACATGGAACAATAATAAAAAGACAACATATCAAAATGTGTGGGATGTACCTACAGTGGTACTTAGAAATCTAAAGCCTTAAAACTTATATTAGAAAAGAAGAATGCTGAGAATTAATAGGCTAATCAAAGAACTTTAAAAGATGGGGAAAATAACAAAAGTAAATGAAAGAAAATAATACAGATGAGAGTACAGATTAATAGAAAATAGGGAAAATCAACATTAGAAAAAATTGGTTCTTTCACAAGACTGACAAGATCTTTTCACAAGATCTCTAAAAAGAGACCAAGGAAAGAGAAGACGTAAATAAGCAATATTACAATGAAAAAAATGTACACAATTACTGATCTTAAGAGAGTAACCAGAAAATCATCATTTCGAACAAGTTTATGCCAATAAGTTTTAAAATTAACATTAAGTGGGCAAATTCCTAAAAACTTCAACTTGTCAAATGACACAAGAAATAATAGGAAACTTGAATAATCCTACATCTAATAAAGAAACTGAATCCCTACTTTAAAATCTCTCTGGAAAGAAAACTCCAGGATGAGATAGATTTGTCATTGAATTCTTCCAAACTTTCAAATATCTAAGGTAGTAATGACACCAGCATTACATGAAGGAGTACTTTTCAATGTGTTTTGTGAGGCCAGCATAACGTTGATGTCAAAACTTTACACAGACATCATAAGAAAAGAATCCCTCTTGTGTACACAATGCAAAAAAAGATAATCAAAGCACTAGTAAATCAAATCCAAAAATATATGTTATACATCACAACTAAGTTGGGTTTAATGAAGGAATGCCAGATTGATTCACTATTCAAACTTAATGTTTATCACCACATCAATGGAATAAAGATGAAAAATCAAATGATTATCTCAACAAACACAAAAAAATAATAAAATGCAATACCAATCTTTATTAAAATAACAAAAAACTTAAAACCTTTTAGAAAATTAGGAATAGATACATTGGATAAAACTCTTAAGCAGTTTTTAAGTCAACTTCTAAAGGCATATTGCCAAGGACAAGATCCAAAGCTAGGGTACTCAGAATGACTCTAAAACCCAGGATTTTCCCACAACACCCCAGCAGTGGTCATGAAATTATTTTTGTTCACATACTATCTCTACAAAGGTTTTGAAAAACAACATACTCCTTTCAACAGTTTTAAATTATAGCTCAAATAATTATAGGTTAAACAGTTGTAAATGATGTAATTTCCAGTACATTTCATACTGCATATATGCTTTAAATAGAATTCTATTAAAACCTGGAATTTATGAAAATTTATGGGAAATGTCCACCATATAATCTATTTGGCAAAGCCAAGCCTCACTATCAAACCAATCTATAAAATAAGACTTATTTTGTTAGAAAAGGTCTGACTTTAATTTTTAACTCAAATGAGTGTGTTATTACATAGCCCAATATCACCCATTTTGCTTCAGAGTTTTCAGAAAGATTATGGATGACTGATAGAGCTTCGTCACTAGTTTGTAAGCTAGTGAAATAAAACACCTGCCTCAATACTTTTTATAGAGCTTTTTGTTTTGCCCTCCCTTGGGAGCTATGCATTCTCAAATAGTCCCTTTTGTTTTGCACCCAAGAGATTTTCACAAGCTAAAGCACGAACCATAGATTTGAAACAAGAAGTATGCCTTTATCTTATAAAGCGGAAGATGAGCAATTATAAAATGGGAGTGGAAAAAGAAAACAGACTTCATAGTGTTCTCAAACAGATGGATTTTAGAAAAGAATACTTAGGGAAGTTGAGGATCTGGAATTTGACTCCCATTAAACTATATGTACCCACATACCCTTGGGGTGCCTTCATGCACCAATGGTACAGCTACCTCAGTTGAAGACTACTATACTAGAGTATCATAATCCTGAGCTTTAATAGATAATTTTAAGTGAAATTGACAATTTGTATTTTAACAAAATGTTTTAATCTGACTTTAATTGACTCTCAGGTATAAGTGAATGATGGTATCTTTAAAAAGGACTCCATGCTGGAGGTTTGTTTTCTAACAGGGATCATCTGCAGTATGTGAGGAGGGTTATTTTGGCTACTGATAGGAATCATTTTCTTA
Organism: Balaenoptera physalus; assembly: GCF_965194825.1. Taxonomy (NCBI): domain Eukaryota; kingdom Metazoa; phylum Chordata; class Mammalia; order Artiodactyla; family Balaenopteridae; genus Balaenoptera; species Balaenoptera physalus. The sequence goes on from NC_138882.1 coordinate 25,663,405, forward strand.
GCCCTCTCCCTCTCCTCCTCACTCTAAGGTAAGCTTGCCAGCCAGGGATCCCAGTACAGCAGTTCAGGGTGTCAGAACCCTTTCTCAGGGCCAAAACTGCCTCTGAGGTGCCCTGGGACACAACTGCTGCTACTGGTGGCCAACACTCCATCAGCAACTGTCTAGTGCCTGTTCCATAGTCCAGATACAGTGACAGGCCTGTTGCCTCCCCCGTCACCACATTCTCCCAAATTCCAGTCCTCCAGACTCCCAAATACTATGTCATGTGTGAGCAGAGAAAATGCTGAGTCATATGAGAATCTAGGCCCAAACCAAACTAAGAAAGTCAGTCTGGTGCCCTATTAAAACCTCTCTAATGCTGCAATTAAAAGAAAAAATTTTTTTTGTTTAATTTTTTGTTTGTTTGTTTTTGTTTCTGAGCAAACATGTTTATTTTTTCCATGTTTCTATTTTGACATACTTGAAATCACAGAGAATACGGTTCCCTGTACTTTCAAAACTTTTAACATTACATTTCTTAATTTTTCTTTCACATTAAAAGGGTGATAGCCATCAAATTCTTTCCCTCATTCTGGAGTTGACAACAGGGGGAGAATTACTCCCACATTCTCTCAAGTTAATAACCATTATACACATTTAAAAGTTCTTTTCATTATTGGAATTATTTTTTCTGATTGGCTGCTCTGGTTTTACCCAAAACCACATTGGGGTATGTAGGTTCAGAGCCCTAGACCCTCAGCCTTTTTTTTTCTGTCCCTACTTCTGACACCCCAGACATGCCTGGGGAATTCCAAGGCTTCTCAGAACACAGCTCTTAAGGGTATCAGCAGGCTGAGTTTCCCAAGCTGCGGGACAGAGGCAGTCAGCCAGCAAAGGGCCACCAACCTCATACCAGCAAGGGCAATTCTAAGCCAGGGTCCTGTCTTGGATCCCACAGCCCACTAGACATGAAGCCCTCAGAAGCAGCTATCCCAGGACTCCTAAAAGCAGCCCAGAGCACACAGGCTTGCCCACCTGTAGCTGGTGAGTTTACTGTGGCAGATACTCCATGCCTGCCCTGAAGCAGACATAGTGGGACGTGGAGGTCCTGCCCTGAGCACCAAGCAGGAGTATGTCTCTGAGCACCCCCCACCCAGAGCTACAGCTTTACAACTGCTCCCAACTCCTACAATTGAGAGTTTGATGACAAAGCCTGAGGCAAGGAAGAGGAGTGGGACAGAGTACTACTGAGACTCAGAAAACCTGAACTTCTGCTCTGGACATGCCAGGACCTCACAAGTAATCCTGGGCAGGACACATCCCTTACTATAAAAGGAGAGAAAGAGCAAGAAGAACTACAATCCTGCAGCCTGTGGAACAAAAACAACATTCACGAAAGGACAGACAAGGGCTTCCCTGGTGGCGCAGTGATTGGGAGTCTGCCTGCCAATGCAGGGGACACGGGTTCAAGCCCTGGTCTGGAAAGATCCCACATGCCGTGGAGCAACTAGGCCCGTGAGCCACAATTACTGAGCCTGCGCGTCTGGAGCCTGTGCTCTGCAACAAGAGAGGCCGCGACAGTGAGAGGCCCGTGCACCGCAATGAAGAGAGGCCCGCGCACCGCAATGAAGAGTGGCCCCTGCTCGCCGCAACTAGAGAAAGCCCTCGCACAGAAACGAAGACCTACCACAGCCAAAACTAAATAAATAATTAATTTAAAAAAAACACAGACAAGATGAAAAGGCAGAGGGCTATGTACTAGATGAAGGAACAAGATAAAACCCCAGAAAAACAAATAAATGAAGTGGAGATTGGCAACCTTCCAGAAAAAGAATTCAGAATAATGATAGTGAAGATGATCCAGGACCTCGGAAAAAGAATGGAGGCAAAGATCGAGAAGATGCAAGCAATGTTTAACAAAGACCTAGAAGAATTAAAGAGCAAACAAACAGACATGAACAATACAACAACTGAAATGAAAATTACACTAGAAGGAATCAATAGCAGAATAACTGAGGCAGAAGAACAGATAAGTGACCTGGAAGACAGAATGGTGGAATTCACTGCTGCGGAACAGAATAAAGAAAAAAGAATGAAAAGAAATTAAGACAGTCTAAGAGACCTCTGGGACAACATTAAACGCAACAACATTTGCATTATAGGGGTCCCAGAAGGACAAAAGAGAGAGAAAGGACCAGAGAAAATACTTCAAGAGATAATAGTCGAAAACTTCCATAACATGGGAAAGGAAATAGTCACCCAATTCCAGAAAGTACAGCAAGTCCCATACAGGATAAACCCAAGGAGAAACATACCGAGACACACAGTAATCAAATTGGCAAAAAATTAAAGACAAAGAAAAATTATTGAAAGCAGCAACAGAAAAACGACAAATAACTTATAAGGGAACTCCCATAATGCTAACAGCTGATTTCTCAGCAGAAACTCTACAAGCCAGAAGGGAGTGGCATGATATACTTAAAGTGATGAAAGGGAAGAACCTACAACCAAGATTACTCTGCCCGGCAAGGATCTCATTCAGATTCAATGGAGAAATCAAAAGCTTTACAGACAAGCAAAAGTTGAGAGAATTCAGCACCACCAAACCAGCTCTACAACAAATGCTAAAGGAACTTCTCTAAGTGGGAAACACAAGAGGAGAAAAGGACCTACAAAAACAAACCGAAAACAATTAAGAAAATGGTCATAGGAACATACATATCGATATTACCTCAAACGTGAATGGATTAAATGCTCCAATGAAAAGACACACCCTTGCTGAATGGATACAAAAACAAGACTCATATATATGCTGTCTACAAGAGCCCCACTTCAGACCTAGGGACACATACAGACTGAAAGTGAGGGGATGGAAAAAGATATTCCATGCAAATGGAAATCAAAAGAAAGCTGGAGTAGCAATACTCATATCAGATGAAATAGACTTTAAAATAAACACTGTTACAAGAGACAAGGAAGGACACTACATAATGATCAAGGGATCAAACCAAGAAGAAGATATAACAATTATAAATATATATGCACCCAACATAGGAGCACCACAACACATAAGGCAACTGCTAACAGCTATAAAAGAGGAAATCGACAGTAACACAATAATAGTGGGGGACTTGAACATCTCACTTACACCACGGACAGATAATCCAAAATGAAAATAAATAAGGAAACAGAAGCTTTAAATGACACAATAGATCAGATAGATTTAATTGATATTTATAGGACATTCCATCCCAAAACAGCAGATTACACGTTCTTCTCAAGTGCGCACAGAACATTCTCCAGGATAGATCACATCTTGGGTCACAAATCAAGCCTCAGTAAGTTTAAGAAAACTGAAATCATACCAAGCATCTTTCCTGACCACAACGCTATGAGATTAGAAATGAATTACAGGGAAAAAAACGTAAAAAACACAAACACATGGAGGATAAACAATACACTACTAAATAACCAAGAGATCACTGAAGAAATCAAAGAGGAAATCAAAAAATACCTACAGACAAATGACAATGAAAACACGACAATCCAAAACCTATGGGATGCAGCAAAAGCAGTTCTAAGAGGGAAGTTTATAGTTATACAAGCCTACCCCAAGAAACATGCAAAATCTCAAATAAACAATCTAACCTTACACCTAAAGCAACTAGGGAAAGAAAAACAAACAAAACCTAAAGTTAGCAGAATGAAAGAAATCATAAAGATCAGAGCAGAAATAAATGAAATAGAAACAAAGAAAACAACAGCACAAATCAATAAAACTAAAAGCTGGTTCCTTGAGAAGATAAACAAAATTGATAAACCATTAGCCAGACTCATCAAGAAAAAGACGGAGAGGATTCAAGTCAATAAAATGAGAAATGAAAAAGAGAAGTTACAACAGACACCGCAGAAATACAAAGCACCCTAAGAGACTACTACAAGCACCTCTACGCCAATAAAATGGACAACCTGGAAGAAATGGACAAATTCTTAGAAAGGTATAACTTTCCAAGACAGAACGAGGAAGAAATAGAAAATATGAACTGACCAATCACAAGTAATGAAGTTGAAACTGTGATAAAAAATCTTCCAACAAACAAAAGTCCAGGACCAGATGGCATCACAGGTGAATTCTATCAAACATTTAGAGAAGAGCTAACACCCATCCTTCTCAAACTCTTCCAAAAAATTGCAAAGGAAGGAATACTCCCAAACTCATTCTATGAGGCCACCATCACCCTGGTACCAAAACCAGACAAAGATACAACAAAAAAAGAAAATTACAGACCAGTATCACTGATGAATGTAGATGCAAAAATCCTCAACAAAATACTAGCAAACAGAATCCAACAACACATTAAAAGGATCATACACCATGATCAAGTGGGATTTATCCCAGGGATGCAAGGATTCTTCAATATATGCAAATCAATCAATGTGATACACCATATTAACAAACTGAAGAATAAAAACCATATGATCATCTCAATAGATGCAGAAAAAGCTTTTCACAAAATTCAACACCCATTTATGATAAAAACTCTCCAGAAGTGGGCATAGAGGGAAACTACCTCAACATAATAAAGGCCATATACGACAAACCCACAGCAAACATCATTCTCAATGGTGAAAAACTGAAAGCATTTCCTCTAAGATCAGGAACAGGACAAGGATGTCCACTCTCACCACTATTTTTCAACATAGTTTTGGAAATCCTAGCCACGGCAATCAGAGAAGAAAAAGAAATAAAAGGAATAGAAATTGGAAAAGAAGAAGTAAAACTGTCACTGTTTGCGGATGACATGATACTATACATAGAGAATCCTAAAAATGCCACCAGAAAACTACTAGAGCTAATCAATGAATTTGGTACAGTTGCAGGATACAAAATTAATGCACAGAAATCTCTTCCATTCCTATACACTAATGATGAAAAATCTGAAAGAGAAATTAAGGTAACACTCCCATTTACCATTGCAACAAAAAGAATAAAATACCTAGGAATAAACCCACCTAGGTAGACAAAAGACCTGTATGCAGAAAACTATAAGACACTGATGAAAGAAATTAAAGATGATACCAACAGATGGAGAGATATACCATGTTCTTGGATTGCAAGAATCAATATTGTGAAAGAGACTATACTACCCAAAGCAATCTACAGATTCAATGCAATCCCTATCAAATTACCAATGGCATTTTTTACGGAACTAGAACAAAAAATCTTAAAATTTGTATGGAGACACAAAAGACCCCAAATAGCCAAAGCAGTCTTGAGGGGAAAAAAAGCAGAGCAGGAGGAATCAGACTCCCTGACTTCAGACTATACTACAAAGCTACAGTAATCAAAACAATATGGTACTGGCACTAAAACAGAAACATAGATCAATGGAACAAGATAGAAAGCCCAGAGAGAAACCCACGCACCTACGGTCAACTAATCTATGACAAAGAAGGCAAGGATATACAATGGAGAAAAGACAGTCTCTTCAATAAGTGGTGCTGGGAAAACTGGACAGCTACATGTAAAAGAATGAAATTAGAACACTCCCTAACACCATACACAAAAATAAACACAAAATGGATTCGAGACCTAAATGTAAGACCGGACACTTAAAACTCTTAGAGGAAAACATAGGAAGAGCACTCTTTGACATAAATCACAGCAAGATCTTTTTTCATCCACCTCCTAGAGTAATGGAAATAAAAACAAAAATTAACAAATGGGACCTAATGAAACGTAAAAGCTTTTGCACAGCAAAGGAAACCATAAACAAGACGAAAAGACAACCCTCAGAATGGGAGAAAATATTTGCAAATGAATCAATGGACAAAGGATTAATCTCCAAAATATATAAACAGCTCATGCAAGCTCAATATTAAAGAAACAAACAACCCAATCCAAAAGTGGGCCGAAGACCTAAATAGACATTTCTCCAAAGAAGACATACAGATGGCCAAGAAGCACATGAAAAAATGCTCAACATCACTAATTATTAGAGAAATGCAAATCAAAACTACAATGAGGTATCACCTCACACCAATTAGAATGGGCATCATCAGAAAATCTACAAACAACAAATGCTGGAGAGGGTGTGGAGAAAAGGGAACCCTCTTGCACTGTTGGTGGGAATGTAAATTGATACAGCCACTATGGAGAACAATATGGAGGTTCCTTAAAAAGCTAAAAATAGAATTAACATATGATCCAGCAATCCCACTACTGGGCATATACCCAGAGAAAACCATCATTCAAAAAAGACACATGCACCCCAATGTTCATTGCAGCACTATTTACAATAGCCAGGTCATGGAAGCAACCTATATGTCCATCGACAGATGAATGGATAAAGAAGTTGTGGTACATATATACAATGGAATATTACTCAGCCATAAAAAAGGAATTAAACTGGGTCATTTGTTGAGACATGGATGGATCTAGAAACTGTCATACAGAGTGAAGTAAGTCAGACAGAGAAAAACAAATATCGTATATTAACGCATGTATGTGGAACCTAGAAAATGGTACAGATGAACCGGCCTGCAGGGCAGAAGTTGAGACAGATGTAGAGAACAAACGTATGGACACCAAGGGGGGAAAGCCGCAGAGGGGTGAGGATGGTGGTGTGCTGAATTGGGCGATTGGAATTGACATGTATACACTGATGTGTATAAAACTGATGACTAATAAGAACCTGCTGTATAAAAAAATAAATAAAATAAAATTCAAAAATTAAAAAAAAAGAAACCTAATACTAAAAAAAAAAAAAAAAAAAAAAGGAGAGAGAGAAAACCCACCTGGTTCTGGGTAATACCAGAGCAGTCAGTCAGGAAAATTAAAAAAGAGTTATAAGAACTAAAAGGAAAAGAAAAATTTAGAGTGAATGAGTAAATATTGCCTAAGAGTGCAATATTAATATTCTTAAGGTGAGAACAGCAATTTTCTGAAAATTACTTTTATGGCTCCTAAGCAGTACTTCCAATGAGTTTAAACTAAAATTAAACAGTTGTTTACATAACACCCTAAAATATCTGTATAGTAAATAGCAGGATCATGTCCAGTGTTTACATATATATATTACCCATATGTGATATAAGAAGTTTGATGGCAGCTGAGTGAAAAAGGCAATAGAATTTCTCTAGCACAATACTGCAGCAGCAATGGGCTCTCTGTTATTACCTGCAGGCATCTAGGATCTTGCTTAATACATTATAGTTTTTTTAAAACACAGATGATAAATTTTTTTTTAAACTATTTAAAACAGTAATACTAGTTGCTTAAGAGCAGGTAAAAAGCAAACAACAGAAAGGTACAGCTCTACCTCACTTTTTGCTAGTGGTTCTTACATTTATTCAAGTGTATAGCCATTGAAATAAGCCAGTCAAAAAAGGACAAATACTGTATGATTCCACTCATATGAGGTACTTAGAACAGTCAAATTCACAGACAGAAAGTAGAATGAATGGTAGAGGTCAGCGGTCAGGGGGAGGGAGTTAAATGTGGAGTTATTTTTAATGAGTACAGTTTGGGAAGATGAAAAAAGCTCTGTTAATGGATGGTAGTGTTGCTTGCACAACAATGTCAATGTACCTGATGCCACTGAACTGTACACTTAAAAATGGTTTAAAAGGTAAATTTTATGTTATGTATATTTTACCACAATTTTTAAAATAAAGATTTTTTTTAATTCATGGAAGGAAAATCTTTAAATTGAGAAACTTCTACCCATTGACTTAATCTTTCCTGCAACCAAATAAATTTTCCATTATTCTATTTTAGTGGCAGAATATCAGTGCTCTAAGGAGCATGGCTTAAAATCCAGATACTGATGCAACAGCAATGTCCTAAAAAGTTACATATGTCTCATATATATTTTTGCAACCATTTATAAATCTGTTGATATTAAATGATATAGAAATTTTTACATAGGCTTTCTAAATACACATAAACAAGAGAAATATAAATGAGTAAAAGGTATTTAACCCACCATAAAAATGAGGTTTCATATGCCATTGTAAAACTACTTTACTATAATATCTACTAATAGCTAATACAAAGTTTGTCTTACTTGCCAGTCTTTCTGCATTAAAAAATAATAGCAAATGTATCTAAGAACCAAAGATCTATGTCTGATGAAAATGTTTGTAGTACATTTACTTTCAAAGTGCTTTACTAGCTTATTTTAAGTAACTAATGAACAGTCCATAAACTCTTTCTTCTTAACAGGAAATTAATATACAGTAATTAATGCTTTCTCTTGCCATATCAGATACAATGGTGTGGTTTGATAGGTATTTAACAGTATATCTTAATATTTTATAACTAAAAATGTTATAAGGATTATTTCCTTAAAAAATTAATGATTTATTTACTTTTCTACATTTTATTTTCAAAATGAAAAACTGAAGTTCAAGCAGTTCACAAGTTATGAACTAGTCATAATCCAGATATTTATTTCCAAATAATTAATTTGAAATTTAGAATAAATATCTCATAAAAAGTGTTACAAATACTGGTTAGTTTTCCAGCCCACTTAAATCTGTAAGTTTAAACCTAAGGTCAAACAAGTAATTATCAATTCTTTCACTCACCATCACTTTCAGGAGCATGCCTGAATTTAATAGCATTTAAGATAGTGTACTTATTTTCTCAATCTATGATTCCTAAAGAAATACTAAATTGGTCCCTGAGCCTAGACCTCAGGGCAACATTTGGTTGAGTTTCTCTCTTGCTAGAATCCAAAGTTCACCCAACTATTAGAAATCCACTTAGTTCTAGGCAGGCTGACCAAAGGATTCAATTCCCTGGCATGCACCTCCAGGTGGAGAAACATGGACCAAACAATCAATGCTCTCCAGTCTATCCAGCCAGACACATGGCCCAACATGACAAAATTCTTCTGGTTTCTTGCATAAATCAGGGAGCAAAACAAACTGCCTCCACAGTATTTTTTTTTAAATTAATTAATTTATTTTTATTTTTGGCTGTGTTGGATCTTCGTTTCTGTGCGAGGGCGTTCTCTAGTTGCGGCAAGCGGGGGGCCTCTCACGTTGCGGAGCACAGGCTCCAGACGCGCAGGCTCAGTAATTGTGGCTCACGGGCCCAGTTGCTCCGCGGCATGTGGGACCTTCCCAGACCAGGGCTTGAACCCGTGTCCCCTGCATTAGCAGGCAGATTCTCAACCACTGCGCCACCAGGGAAGCCTGCCTCTACAGTATTAATGGAGGATCCAAACTTTATAAACATTAAGCTGACATTCTCTAGTCTGGAGCTGTGATTCTTAATCAGAAGCACACATTAGAATCAACAGGGAAGCATTTTAAAAATTCACAAACCATTTCCTGCATCCTGAGTTAACTGAATCATAATCTCTGGAAGTGAGTTAAAATCATACATATTTTGAAAAAGCCACACAATTTATTTGGATGTATACCCTAAGTTAAGAACCATTTCTTTTGAGGACTTTACATCTTAAGTAGTTGTTCAATAGCCACACAGACCTATGAAAAACAAACCAAAATTTACACTCTTGGTTCCATCTATCTGCCCTTGAAATAACAGATCCAAACTCCATCCAGCTAACCCTGAAATAACTGGCCCAAAACCAAACCAGGTAAAGGGACCCCATAAAAAGTCACAATGAAGGATTTTCAGGATCTGGTGCTCTTCTTTTCCTGAAGATAGCCAGGTTATTCCTTACAAATTCTATCTTCTGTGAGTCCTACAAGCTCCTGTCACTAGGGAGAGGATCATTTATTTAGGATTTACTATGGAATTATCAATTGAGAATAAAATCCAAGAAACTCCACCTTTGTCTCTGTCTCAGACTGATGTGAAAAAGGAGCAATGCCATTTTTGCACAAGTCAAATTATTTTGGCACACCTTAGTTAAAACTACAACATGGCCTGCTTCTGAGCAGCTGGACGTAGCTTCAGGGGAAAAAAATCACAATCCTACTAGCTGATAAACTCATCACCGCACATGTCATGTGAACATAACATTCCTGACAATTTCAATACCTCTCCTTATGATGGTCACTCTCCTACCCTCCGAAATCACTATTTCATATTGTGCAGAAAAAAGATGGCATCGCAGGCCTAAGGTTGCTATTCTTAGAAAGACCTGCTTGCAAGGTTGGTCCTTGCCTGGAGTCTGGGAACTCAGATTTGAGAAGTGTCCCCTCAATCCTGATAGGATTAAGTGGCTCAGTGTACCTAAACTGTGTAAACAATATGGCTTATGCTGAACGCTTGCTGTTCTGGGTGTCTGGAATTTTGATCTGTGCTAGGCAGAGGGAGCCTATGTGACCAGGCTCCAGTGAAAATCTTGGGCATTAAGTTTTTAATGAGCTTCACTGGTAGACGACACTTCACACGTGATGTCATAATTCACTGCTGAAGGGATTAAACGCATCTTGTGTGACCAATGGGAGAGGATTCTTGGAAGCTTCTGTTTGGTTTCCTCTGCCTTTGCCCCATGAGCTCTTTCCCTTTGCTGATTTTGCTTTGTAGCTTTTCGTAATAATAAATACTAACCATGAGTATGACTACATGCTGAGTTCTGTGAGTCCTGCTAGTGAAGCACCTAACTTGGGGGTAGTCTTGGGGACCCTGACACACACATCTCCTCTCTCATTAAATTTCCAATAATCCCATTACCTCCCAACACTCTCAGCTGATTACTTTGTCTTAAATATTAATGCAATAATAGGAGCAATCAGAAGTGAACTCCTTTATCTTCCCACAACCCTGTATCTGTACCCTTGTCCTCTGCCTCTCTACTATAAAAAAACCAAAAAAGTGCCCTGCTTCAATCAAAGACCAATCTCTATATTTATGTTCCCTCTTTCCTATACCATAAATTTCTTTCTCTTCACTGGATCACTTTTATCAACCATAGTTTTCCCCCACGCTTAAAAACACTCCCTAATTCCATGTCCCCCTCTAACTACCACCAAAATTCTTTGCTCCCCACCACAGTGAAACCTCTGTAAAAAACTGTCTCTCTCTATATATACGTGGCTTCCACTTTGCTCCCATTTTCTTTTCATCTGACTTGACTTAGACTTTTGCCTGCATCTTAGCCACATTCACCACATGTGATATTCCTTTCTTCTGAAACTTTTCTTTTGGCTTCCTGACAACACGTTCTCCTGGTTTCTTCTACCTCACCAGCCACTCTCCATTTCTGGCTCCTCTACTGTTCAAGCTCTAAATTTTGGATGCCTCAAGAGTCAGCCCTTAGTCTTTTCCTCTTTCTTATCTACACATGTTAAGGACTCTCACCTAGTCCTACTGCTTCACCTATAAGCTGATGAATCTGAAGTTTATATCTCCAGTTCTAACCTCCCAAATAACTATATATCTCCATACTAACATATCAACTGCTTACTATCCCAAATGTGGCCAAAACAGAATTCTTGATTCAGTCCTCTCATCATATAATTCTATCTCAGTTACAGTAGTAGAAATGAGTAGTTGTGATTAAGAGTGTGTGCTCTAAAATCAGATTAAATGGTTTGGATCTTGACACCACCACTTGTTAGCTATTGAGACCTGTACCTCAGTCTACTCATATATAAAATAAGAATAATTCTACCTTCTATTCTTCATAAGGTTACGATGATTATTATTAGATAATCCATGAAAACTGCTTAGATAGTACCTGGCACACAGTAAATAACAATATTAGCTATTGTTATTCATCTGGTTGCCCAGGGCAAAAACATGGGTCATCCCATGACTAACAATCTAAATTACCACCCAAAACACTCTCTGTCATGTCTAACTCTTTTATTTTCTTTAGAGCTCTTAACAATATCTAAAGTAATCCTATTTATTTACATGTTTATTTCCTGAATTCCACCCCCCCCCAAATTATGATATATGTTCCGTGATAGCAGAGACCCTGCCTGCCTTGGTCACTGCTGGATCTGTAGAAACTTATACCTACCACATACTGGATATGCAATAAATATTTGTTAAAATGGATTAATGGGTGAACTCCAAAATCATTCTATCATAACAAAAGACTACAAATCTAAGGCTACTTATGCTTTGGTAGAAAGCAATTTCCAAGACTCCTGGCTTTAAAAACTAATACATATTTAATGGCTTCCTACTGTCTAGAGTCAAATTCAAATTATGTAGTAAGCCTTCTCAAATGGCCCCAACTCACCATTCCAACTATCATATATTTCCCATTATTCCCTCACTCTGCTCCAAAGCACATGCCTTTGAGCTTTCCCACCTCCACACTCTAGTTCCACTGTTCCCTTCCATCTAAAATGCCCTCCTCCTATGTCAAATTCACAAAATGCTATCTTCTTAAGGATCAACTCAAATGTCACCTCCATAATTGATCCTTTTCCACTCCCTACTCTCCTAATCAAAAGTAATCTCTCCCATGCCTCCTTTAATATATTTACATTGTTTAATTCCTTCAGGGCAGGAACCACATGCTGTTCATCTTTATTGTTCCCACACTCCATGATATACATAATGTTTATTGTGCACAATAAATATTTATGAATTAACTTTAAACAGACCTTCTCCTAACCACACCTTCTGCAGATATCACTAACAATAAAGATACACTGGAATTTATTTTTGTTAGAGATACAATGAGAGCTGATCCTTGGTGTGACATATATAAAAAGATAATTAATAATCTAAGATTATTCATATTGGTTGCCAAACAAGCACCATAAACAAATTTTATAGGCATTCAGAGAGGGATAAGCCAACAAAGGAGGGCATGGCTGAGAAAAGTATCATTTTAATGACCATCTGCAATATTTTTTTGATCGTCTGCAATTTTTAAATTAAAATTTAATTGTACATATCTACAATGCATCCTCTTCTCCCTTCTATACAGCAGCGCTGGCTCAGAATCCTTAAATCAAACCCACACGTTAGAGAAGGCATTACTTAGAGGTGGTCAGGGAAAAGGTAAAGGACACCATAAAACTTTACTGTAGCACTAATAATTCCTAACGAAAATGCTATAAATAAATTGTAAAACCACAATGCCAAATGTAGTAGAGACTGTTTGTGATTTACCCAGAATCCATTCCCTCTTCCTAAACAGAATCCTAATATTGTTAAGTTATCTACACTTCCTTCACATAGCCCATGTACCCTGAATAATCTCACCAACATAATGACTAGTTCAAGAATAGACATGAAACCTCATTCTGGCTACTAAACTGGAGGGGAGATTTTGGCGTGTTTCTATGAAAGGCAGGCTTGTTCCTCTTGAGACGGCTACAGAAAGCCAGTTCTCTCTGTCTGTATCTCTCTCCTCCCACTTAAACAAGGAATCAAGTTGCTCCAGTGCCATCCTACAGTCTTGAGGGAAAAGTGTTAAGAGAAGCCTACACTACAGCAGCAGTGAGGCTGGCAGAACATGGATGTTTGATAGCACTGTTGAGCCACCAAACCAAAATCTTACCCTGCCTTTGCTCTTGATAGGTTAGCAAGTAAAACTTTCCTTATTATTTAAACCAATTTGCATTAGATTTTCAGTTACTTATAGCCAAAAGCACACTATCAACCCTCCATTTTTAATGTGTAATCAACAATCTTTTCTTGTTACTGTACTATCATTTTGGTTTTCTTCCCAACCACTGAAGAACTTGTACCATCAGAAATCTTACCTGTTTCTGCTACAGAATCATGAATTCAAGAAATAAAGTACAAATGTTCATAAAATTCAAGTTTAAAGAAAAAGTTTGAAAATAATAAACAGGCCTACGGTCTACAACCAATCTATTATATTGAATAATAATTTTTAAAGTATCACTATTTAAAAGAAGAAATATAAACTTTAAGGTAATTTTTTAAATCTCAAGTGAAACCTACATTTCACTAATTATATATATCTCTATTTAGAGACACAAGCATTTCCATATTTTATCCTGAGAGATAAAAGATATAATTATTATGAAAAAGATCTTGTTCCAATTATTTTTAGACAGAATGGGAGTAAAACAAGTATTTTTGAAAATATTTTTGTTAACAAATGAGTCATCAGTAAAGTTCACTGAATTAAAATACTCTTTCTCAGGACTTCCCTGGAAGTCCAGTGATTAAGACTCAGCGCTTCCAAGCAGGGGGCATGGGTTCGATCCCTGGCCAGGGAACTAGTAAGATCCCGCATGCCCTGCGGGAGGCCAAAATATAAAATTAAATAAAATGAAATAACTCTTTCTCTATTACCTAGAAGATGTAGTGAAAATTCAACAAGTATTAAGATAATCTGCTCATAATCTTATTACTTTCCACTAATCAAAATTCTGAATTTGTTAAAACTTTACCTGAAAGGGGATTAAAACATTTTGATATTTAAATTGCCCTCCTTGTCATATTCTTTTTCTTTCCTAATTTCTATAGAATTGCTTTTAAGTAGAGGTTTTGGAAGTGTTTTTCTTCATCAAAACACTTGACTCAATGTTGAGATTTAACTGTATTAAAATAATTTTAATTTTATTGCCTATTTATTCCATTGTTCATTCACCATTTTTTTCATTTATCAAATAAATACTTATATGTGCTGCAAGATAGTGACTACACTATATTTATAATCACCTTTTCATCCTTAATTGTTTACAATTTCTAAAAATTATCACAAAAAAGGAATTTAAACAAACAATCTACCAGTTCACAGAACTTACAACAAATGTGCTATCAGAACTGGCTTCACAATCAAAAACTAATGTCATTTATTGTGAAAGACAGCTGTATCCCCTATGGCCATGAGACTGATATACAAGGCTATTATGACAAAGAAATTTTTTTTTAAAAATCTACTTCATATTCTTTTCACTATTTCCTTATAAAATCAGGGTCAAATGTTTATTTTAAAATGGCCCTAAGGAGTAGAAGAATGTGCTCTCACTCCCTCCTGTGAGAACACCAGAATCACAACTAGCTCCTGGACAATCATCGACAGGAAAACACTGGAACTAACCAAAAAAGATACCCCACATCCAAAGACAAAGGAGAAGCCACAGTGAGATGGTAGGAGGGGCGCAATCACAGTAAAATCAAATCCCATAACTGCTGGGTGGGTGACTCACAGACTGGCGAACACTTATACCACAGAAGTCTACCCACTGGAGTGAAGGTTCTGAGCCCCACGTCAGGCTTCCCAACCTGGGGGTCTGGCAACAGGAGGAGGAATTCCTAGAGAATCAGACTTTGAAGGCTAGTGGGATTTGACTGCAGGACTTCGACAGGACTGGGGGAAACAGAGACTCCACTCTTGGAGGGCACACACAAAGCAGTGTGTGCATCGGAACCCAGTGGAAGGAGCAGTGACCCCAGGGGAGACTGAACCAGACTTACCTGCTAGTGTTGGAGGGTCTCCTGCAGAGGCAGGGGTGGCTGTGGCTCACTGTGGGGACAAGGACACTGGCAGAAGTTCTCGGAAGTACTCCTTGGCGTGAGCCCTCCCACAGTCTGCCATTAGCCCCACCAAAGAGCCCAGGTAGGCTCCAGTGTTGGGTTGCCTCAGGCCAAACAACCAACAGGGAGGGAACCCAGCCCCACCCATCAGCAGAGAAGCCTATTAAAGTTTTACTGAGCTCTGCCCACCAGAGCAACACCCAGCTCTACCCACCACCAGTCCCTCCCATCAGGAAACTTACACAAGCCTCTTAGATAGCCTCATCCACCAGAGGGCAGACAGCAGAAGCAAGAAGAACTACAATCCTTCAGCCTGTGGAACAAAAACCACATTCACAGAAAGACAGACGAGATGAAAAGGCAGAGGGCTATGTACCAGATGAAGGAACAAGATAAACCCCAGAAAAACAACTAAATGAAGTGGAGATAGGCAATCTTCCAGAAAAAGAATTCAGAATAATGGCAGTGAAGATGATCCAGGACCTCGGAAAAAGACTGGACACAAAGATCGAGAAGATGCAAGAAATGTTTAACAAAGACCTAGAACAATTAAAGAACAAACAAAGATAATACAATAACTGAAATGAAAACTACACTAGAAGGAATCAATAGCAGAATAACTGAGGCAGAAGAACGGATAAGTGACTTGGAAGACAGAATGGTGGAATTCACTGCTGCAGAACAGAATAGAGAAAAAAGAATGAAAAGAAATGAAGACAGCCTAAGAGACCTCTGGGACAACATGAAACGCAACAACATTCGCATTCTGGGGGTCCCAGAAGGACAAGAGAGAGAGAAAGGACCAGAGAAAACACTTCAAGAGATTATAGTCGACAACTTCCAAAACATGGGAAAGGAAATAGCCACCTAAGTCCAGGAAGCGCAGCGAGTCCCATACAGGATAAACCCAGGGAGAAACACACTGAGACACACAGTAATCAAACTGGCAAAAAATTAAAGACAAAGAAAAATTATTGAAAGCAGCAAGGGAAAAATGACAAATAACTTACAAGGGAACTCCCATAACGTTAACAGCTGATTTCTCAGCAGAAACTCTACAAGCCAGAAGGGAGTGGCATGATATACTTAAAGTGATGAAAGGGAAGAACCTACAACCAAGATTACTCTGTCCAGCAAGGATCTCATTCAGGTTCGATGGAGAAATCAAAAGCTTTACAGACAAGCAAAAGCTAAGAGAATTCAGCACCACCAAACCAGCTCTACAACAAATGCTAAAGGAACTTCTCTAAGTGGGAAACACAACAGAAGAAAAGGACCTACAAAAACAAACCGAAAACAATTAAGAAAATGGTCATAGGAACATACATATCGATAATTACCTTAAACGTGAATGGATTAAATGCTCCAACGAAAAGACACACCCTTGCTGAATGGATACAAAAACAAGACTCATATATATGCTGTCTACAAGAGACCCACTTCAGACTTAGGGACACATACAGACTGAAAGTGAGGGGATGGAAAAAGATATTCCATGCAAATGGAAATCAAAAGAAAGCTGGAGTAGCAATACTCATATCAGATGAAATAGACTTTAAAATAAACACTGTTACAAGAGACAAGGAAGGACACTACATAATGATCAAAGGATCAATCCAAGAGAAAGATATAACAATTATAAATATATATGCACCCAACATAGGAGCACCACAACACATAAGGCAACTGCTAACAGCTATAAAAGAGGAAACTGACAGTAACACAATAATACTGGGGGACTTTTAAAATCTCACTTACACCAATGGACAGATCATCCAAAATGAAAATAAATAAGGAAACAGAAGCTTTAAATGACACAATAGACCACATAGGTTTAATTGATATTTATAGGACATTCCATCCAAAAACAGCAGATTACACTTTCTTGTCAAGTGTGCACAGAACATTCTCCAGGATAGATCACATCTTGGGTCACAAATCAAGCCTCAGTAAATTTAAGAAAATTGAAATCATATCAAGTATCCTTTCTGACCACAACGCCATGAGATTAGAAATGAATTACAGGGAAAAAAACGTAAAAAACACAAACACATGGAGGTTAAACAATACGTTACTAAATAACCAAGAGATCACTGAAGAAGTCAAAGAGGAAATCAAAAAATACCTACAGACAAATGACAATGAAAACATGACAATCCAAAACCTATGGGATGCAGCAAAAGCAGTTCTAAGAGGGAAGTTTATACCTATACAAGCCTACCTCAAGAAACATGCAAACTCTCAAATAAACAATCTAACCTTACACCTAAAGCAACTAGGGAAAGAAAAACAAACAAAACCTAAAGTTAGCAGAATGAAAGAAATCATAAAGATCAGAGCAGAAATAAATGAAATAGAAACAAAGAAAACAATAGCAAAGATCAATAAAAATAAAAGCTGCTTCTTTGAGAAGATAAACAAAACTGATAAACCATTAGCCAGACTCATCAAGAAAAAGACGGAGAGGACTCAAATCAATAAAATTAGAAATGAAAAAGGAGAAGTTACAACAGACACTGCGAAAATACAAAGCATCCTAAGAGACTACTACAAGTAACTCTATGCAAATAAAATGGACAACCTGGAAGAAATGGACAAATTCTTAGAAAGGTATAACCTTCCAAGACTAAACCAGGAAGAAATAGAAAACATGAACAGAGCAATCAAAAGTAATGAAATTGAAACTGTGATTAAAAATCTTCCAACAAACAAAAGTCCAGGACCAGATGGCTTCACAGGTGAATTCTATCAAACATTTAGAGAAGAGCTAACACCCATCCTTCTCAAACTCTTCCAAAAACTTGCAAAGGAAGGAATATTCCCAAACTCATTCTATGAGGCCACCATCACCCTGATACCATAATCAGACAAGGATACTACAAAAGAAGAAAATTACAGACCAATATCACTCATGAATATAGGTGTAAAAACCCTCAGCAAAATACTAGCAAACAGAATCCAACAACACATTAAAAGGATCATACACCATGATCAAGTGGGATTTATGCCAGGGATGCAAGGATTCTTCAATATATGCAAATCAATCAATGTGATACACCATATTAACAAACTGAAGAATAAAAACCATATGATCATCTCAATAGATGCAGAAAAAGCTTTTGACAAAATTCAACACCCATTTATGATAAAAACTCTCTAGAGAGTGGGCATAGTGGGAACCTACCTCAACATAATAAAGGCCATATATGACAAACCCACAGCAAACATCATTCTCAATGGTGAAAAACTGAAAGCATTTCCTCTAAGATCAGGAACAGGACAAGGATGTCCACTCTCACCACTATTTTTCAACATAGTTTTGGAAATCCTAGCCACGGCAATCAGAGAAGAAAAAGAAATAAAAGGAATAGAAATTGGAAAAGGAGAAGTAAAACTGTCACTGTTTGCAGATGACATGATACCATACATAGAGAATCCTAAAAATGCCACCAGAAAACTACTAGAGCTAATCAATGAATTTGGTACAGTTGCAGGATACAAAATTAATGCACAGAAATCTCTTCCATTCCTATACACTAATGATGAAAAATCTGAAAGAGAAATTAAGGAAACACTCCCATTTACCATTGCAACAGAAAGAATAAAATACCTAGGAATAAACCTAGCTAGGGAGACAAAAGACCTGTATGCAGAAAACTATAAGACACTGATGAAAGAAATTAAAGATGATACCAACAGATGGAGAGATATACCATGTTCTTGGATTGCAAGAATCAATATTGTGAAAATGACTATACTACCCAAATCAATCTACAGATTCAATGCAATCCCTATCAAATTACCAATGGCATTTTTTATGGAACTAGAACAAAAAATCTTAAAATTTGTATGGAGACACAAGAGACCCCGAATACTCAAAGTAGTCTTGGGGAAAAAAACAGAGCTGGAGGAATCAGACTCCCTGATTTCAGACTATACTACAAAGCTACAGTAATCAAGACAATATGGTACTGGCACTAAAACAGAAACATAGATCAATGGAACAAGATAGAAAGCCCAGAGATAAACCCACGCACCTATGGTCAACTAATCTATGACAAAGGAGGCAAGGATATACAATGGAGAAAAGACAGTCTCTTCAGTAAGTGGTGCTGGGAAAACTGGACAGCTACATGCAAAAGAATGAAATTAGAACACTCCCTAACACCATACACAAAAATAAATGCAAAATGGATTCAAGACCTAAATGTAACACCGGACACTATAAAACTCTTAGAGGAAAACATAGGAAGAACACTCTTTGACATAAATCACAGCAAGATCTTTCTTGATCCACCTGCTGGAATAATGGAAATAAAAACAAAAATAAACAAATGGGACCTAATGAAACTTAAAAGCTTTTGCACAGCAAAGGAAACCATAAACAAGACGAAAAGACAACCCTCAGAATGGGAGAAAATATTTGCAAATGAATCAACGGACAAAGGATTAATCTCCAAGATATATAAACAGCTCATGCAGCTCAATATTAAAGAAACAAACACCCCAATCCAAAAATGGGCCGAAGACCTAAATAGACATTTCTCCAAAGAAGACATACAGATGGCCAAGAAGCACCTGAAAAGATGCTCAACATCATTAATTATTAGAGAAATGCAAATCAAAACTACAATGAGGTATCACCTCACACCAGTTAGAATGGGCATCATCAGAAAATCTACAAACAACAAATGCTGGAGAGGGTGTGGAGAAAAGGGAACCCTCTTGCACTGTTGGGGGGAATGTAAATTGATACAGACACTATGGAGAACAATATGGAGGTTCCTTAAAAAACTAAAAATAGAATTACCATATGACCCAGCAATCCCACTACTGGGCATATACCCAGAGAAAACCGTAATTCAAAAAGACACATGCACCTCAATGTTCACTGCAGCACTATTTACAATAGCCAGATCATGGAAGCAACCTAAATGTCCATTGACAGACGAATGGATAAAGAAGTTGTGGTACATATATACAATGGAATATTACTCTGCCATAAAAAGGAACGAAATTGAGTCATTTGTTGAGACATGGATGGATCTAGAGACTGTCATACAGAGTGAAGTAAGTCAGAAAGACAAAAACAAATATCATATATTAACACATGTATGTGGAACCTAGAAAAATGGTACAGATGAACCGGTTTGCAGGGCAGAAGTTGAGAGATGTAGAGAACAAATGTATGGACACCAAGGGGGGAAAGCCCGGGGGGGCTGGGGATGGTGGTGTGCTGAATTGGGAGATTAGGATTGACATGTATACACTGATATGTATAAAACTGATGACTAATAAGAACCTGCTGTATAAAAAAATAAAGAAAATAAAATTCAAAACTTAAAAAAAAAAAACTAATACTAAACTTTCTTTGGGTTATTTGTATGGAAATATGTTAATATAAATGTTTCAGACATTACATGATATTCCTAAAAATCTTGTATGTTCTGGTATAATGTTATAAGTCATAATTCTAGTTATTACTTTAAAATGTATATCTCAGAAATAACTAAATTTCCTTGTCAATTGCATTATTATGAACTTTCATCAAATCTTTAACCATGGTCATTTTTAAGTCTTTTGTCATTTGCAGACAGTTTTGGGTGTACTCTGATGCTTTTGCAAAAATGTTCCTATAAAAGGGTTTCATCTTCAAGGAATTCATGGAGAAGACTCTGACAAGTACAGGTTTCTGGTAATTGACTATACTGCTGAACTGAATGAATAAGCATTTTCAGAACTCTAATGGAAAACTGATGAATTCATAAAAGTGCTAACAACAGATCAAGATGAAAAAACTGAGTGAACTGATGAGGATGATTATAATTTTTTTGACTTTGCTTGAATAAAAAAAAAATGGCTCTAGCTTGTAATAAAATCACATTTAAACATAGATCAGTTTATAACAGCATTATTTATAATAGCAAAAAAATTGGAAGTGACGAATATTGAAAATACATTTCAATGTCCAATAAGTAATGGTATATCTATTTAGTTGACTTTGAAAATGGTCATTATAAAAACACAATAATATAGAAACAATATAGAATACATTCTATATACAATAATACAGAAAAAGAGGTTAATACAATATTAATAATAAAGATAACTCATACTTATTGAGGGCTTACTATGTGCCAGGCACTGGTTTAGCACCTCATGCACAGTATTTTATTTAATCCTCACAACCCTGTGAAGTATGTATAATAACTATCCCCATTTTTATTTTTTTTTAACATCTTTAATGGAGTGTAATTGCTTTACAATGGTTAGTTTCTGCTTTATAACAAAGTGAATCAGCTATACATATACATATATCCCTATATCTCCTCCCTCTTGCGTCTCCCTCCAACCTTCCCTATCCCACCCCTTAGGTGGTCACAAAGCACTGAGCTGATCTCCCTGTGCTATGCAGCTGCTTCCCACTAGCTATCTATTTTACATTTGGTAGTATATGTAAGTCCATGCCACTCTCTCACTTCGTCCCAGCTTACCCTTCCCCCTCCCCGTGTCCTTAAATCCACTCTCTACGTGTGTCTTTATTCCTGTCCTGCCCCTAGGTTCTTCATAACCATTTTTTTTTTAGATTCCATATATATGTGTTAGCATATGGTATTTGTTTTTCTCTTCTGACTTACTTCACTCTGTATGACAGACTCTAGGTCCATCCATATCCCCATTTTTAGAGATGAAGAAACTGAGGAACAAAGAGGTTCATTAATATGCACTATCACTTACCATGTTAGTGAAAAAAGCAGAGTATAAATATACCAAAAGTGTTCCTATGTAGAAAACTAATGTATACATTAAAAAAAAATACTCAATAGGAAGGTATAAAAATGAGAAAAGCTACCATGTTATAGTGGCAAAATTTTTTTCTACTTTTTAAAAAATTGTAGAGGCCATTTAAGAACATAATATTATATATTAAGAAAAAATAATTTTATAGTGAAATTCACAAAACATATATACAAATTCTGTATATATATAGATACAACATTTTTTAATTAAGTACAGTTCCAGCAATTCTAGCAAAATATTCTATTCAATGTATTCTATTCCTCACTCTCTTCACACACTGCACACAAAGAAGAGATAACCAAATTAATAATTGGAAAAGTATATCAATTAAGATTAAGTTCAGGGGCTTCCCTGGTGGCACAGTGGTTGGGAATCTGTCTGCCAGTGCAGGGGACACGGGTTTGAGCCCTGGTCCAGGAAGATCCCACATGCCGTGAAGCAACTAAGCCCGTGCGCCACAACTACTGAGCCTGCGCTCCGGAGCCCACGTGCCACAACTACTGAGCCCGCACGCCTACAGCCCGTGCTCCACAACAAGAGAAACCACCGCAATGAGAAGCCTGCGCACCGCAACGAAGAGTAGCCCCAGCTCGCCGCAACTAGAGAAAGCCCGCGCACAGCAATGAAGACCCAACACAGCCAAAAATAAATAAATAAATAAAATAAATTTCTTTTTAAAATACTATATAGTCTTACAAAAATTATCTTTGTAGATTTCAGAATTGAAATGTAAATTAGATACTGCTGTAAAGGAAATATTACTACTGCTAGGGGGAAAATTCCTTTATCATTTTCAAATACTAGCTATATTACATCATTTCCTTTTACCTCTTTCTTTTTTTTAAATGGGATGGTTAAAGTTGTATTTTTTAGTAGCATACCTAATTGAAAACAAAACATACTAGATTATCATAAATATTTCATTCTAACCCTAAGTAGCTATTTTAAACTATGGAAGTTGCTCTCTAGGAACTCTAGTTATATCTACTTTAAATTCTTTTGATTCTAAGTAAAGGCATTAAATCTAGAAACTAAAAAATGATCATCAATTTAAGATATAAATTTTAATTTATGGCTTTACTATTTTTAATGTTTTCTTTTTCCCTTTTAGATGAAATGCAACACTAACAGAATTTTTTAAGTATACAATCACCAACAAAATAAGTTACCAACAATCTGGAAAATAAAATAAAAATGACCTTGAACAACAGTAGTGCAGTCAGCAAAAAAATCAGGAGAATAATCTCTAATGCAAGGAAACGAAGTATTGCAAAATCGTTTAGTCATTTGGGCTGCTATAATAAAATACCACAGATTGGGTGGCTTATAACAACAGAAATTTATTTCTTACAATTCTGGAAGTCAGAACTCCAACACCAAGGTGCCAGCATGGTTGCTTTCTGTGTCCTCACATGGTGGAATGGCTCACAAGCTCTCTGGGGCCTCTTTTATAAAGGCACTAATAATCCCGTTCATGAAGGTTCCATCCTCATGGCCTAAGCACCTGCCAAAGGCCTCACCTCCTAATGCCATCATCTTTGGGGGGTTCAGATTTTAACATATGAATTTTGGAGGGACACCAACATTCAGACCACAGCAGCAATTCAATAATAATTTGTTTTAGCGTGTGTTTTTCAATATGTATCCTAATGTTCAAATTAAATAATGAAATCATTCCCTGAAAACCTGACCAGGGGTAGTTAGAAAGCTGACCAGTTTTCCACTTAGTCCTACTGCTCAGCAACTCCCTGAAACAAGCTTCTCTTAACTCAGCCCTAAAACAGAAATGAAAAGGACAGCTCAATTATTTAGGCTTCAAAAAATTTTCTGTGAGATATTAAAATTACAAGAAGAATCTCATTTAATATGAGGCATTTCCTTGCATTTACAAGGTCCAACATGGATTTCAGAAGACTCAAGAGCGGCTGAGTACTGTTAAACAGAGCTACCCTGCAGCTGTGTATCTGACAAGTGTTCTGATGTCTGCTCTCACAGTACCTGGTCGCTTACTAGTTTATAGAAGTGCTAATTTCATCCATCATTCATAACATTTGTGTAATTTAGTTTGTCTTTATTGCTCTGTTAGAGTTCTTTGTTGTGTGTTCAATTCCATAAACATTGAGTATTATGTGTGTGCCTTATGTAACTTTAGAAGGATCTGTTTATCATTAATGGAATTACATAGAATTTACCCTACATAGCTTTTTCAAGAATAAACTACCTTTTCCTATGATAAATAAAGACTATTTATAAATTGCCATCTATAAGAACAGAGCAATCACTAAAGAAGAAAAAAAGACTGATCTGCTCAAAGATAAATTTTAACTGATAAATTTTAAATCTTCTATTTACTGTATCCAGTTTTCAGCTCCTCATTTAAAGACTTGGAAAAAAGTTTGAAAATGGGTCAATGAGGAAGGATTAAAGGAATAGGGACTTCATAATTCTTCAAAAACTAATACTATTTTTTAAGTTTTAATGTTTATTATTCACAAACACAGATTCAATTGCCAATTAAGGTTCAAGAAAAACACCAGGCCCCAGTTAAGTACCATCACCCTCACCAAAAACCTTTTCCTTCCTATACCATCCTCCCAATATAGTTATAGCATAATTTTAGTTAACTCAATATTCACTGGTTCCACTACTGTAACCATGTAAATTATTATTTTCCTTTCCTACACAAATTTTTATTTTTCGTAATCACTGCTTTCTCATTTGCTTCACTTTCCAAGCAAACCCAGACTCTCCCCAAATTTCTAAATCTCCTCTCAAGATGTTCATTCGCATCAGATTTAAAGAAGTCTCTCGGGGAGATTTCTGCGCTGCCTCTTATCTGGGCTGATTGACCTCTATGTTTGGTGCAAAGCAATCATTCTGTATTCTCTCTTCACCATCATCTTAGGAAATCCTTTCTTCTCTCCCCTGTACTGGATCTCCTACTAGGAGATATCTTATATTACCTCATCTTAATTTACTCTCTTGTTTAGTTGGGGCTAGAGCATCCAACTCATCACAGTTTGCCTATGGCTCTCCTGGTTTCAGCACAAGTCTATATACTAAGAAATTCCCTAGTCCCAGGTAAACCTGGATGGTGGGTTACCCTATTGGGAGTCCAGAGGTTGCAGAAGGTAAAAATTTTTTGAAGACTTGCAGGTCTTAAACTGTCCTTATCCCACCTTCACACTTGACTGAGAATTTGGATGGTTATAGAATTCCAATTCGGAAATCATTTTCCTTCAAAATACTAACATTGTCTTCTAGCTTCCAGTGTTGCTGCTGAGAAGTCCAAAGCCTTTCTGATTCCTGATCCTTTGTATTTTCTCTTTGGAAACTTTTTGAGTCTGTTCTTTGTCCCCAGAGATCTGCAAATTCCACAATGAATTGGTTGTAAATCTTGGTATGAATCTATTTCCACCCCTTGTGCTGGTATTTGGTGGGGACTCTTTATCTAGAAACGCGTGTCCTTCAATTATAGAACATTTTCTTGAATGATTTCATAGGGTTCCTCCCCTCTGTTCTCCCTATTGGAATTCCTATTATTCAGATTATTAATCAGACCTCTTAAATTGGTCCTCCAATGTTCTTCTTTTTATCTCCTCTCTTCTATCCCTTTGTGGTTTCTGCTGTATTTTCTGAGAAATTCTTTGTTTTACCTTCCAGTTCATGTACTGAGGTTTTAATTTTAGCTATCACATTTTTTATTTTTTTCATTCTTTCATTTTCATTTTTTTCACTGTTCCTTTTTATGACATCCTGACTTACTTCATGGTTCTTCTCTTATCTGTGAGAATATTAATGATAATTTTTTGTTTCTGAGGTCATGCTTTCTCTGCAGAGTCTGTTTCATGTAAGGTGCTTTTTTTCCTCTGTTTTTTGTTTGTTTGAAGCTGTATCTTATTTATTACAGGCTTTCTTCAGATATCTGACAATCCCTGGTTTTATATTTGGAATGAGAAAATGGAAAGATGCTCTGTAGCTCTGAACCTTTGGGTGAAGCCCACTGATAATGAACTGCACTGAAGTGTGATTACCTGAGCCCTTTACTGAGGAATCTCTGATGTATCTGTATCTTTCTTCTTGGGCTGGTCAGATTCTCCAGAGAAGACTTTTCTAATCTCCTATCTTCGTGATAAAGGCCTAGTTGCCAACACTCTGTGAGCCAAGCAAAAGTATATAAACATTTATTTACTCTCCTGTTTTCAATATGAAATGCCCATCCTAAACTATGCCTAACATCACTCAACACAAGAGAACCTCTGTCCTACCGAAAATAGACATTCAGTCTTTGTTTGGGGAGAGAAGACAGGAGCCAGCTGGCATGTAGGAGGGGAAGGGCTCTAGAGTTCCTACTGCTTATACAACAATTCAATCAGTCCTCCACATTTTAGCTCCACCTGTACCTCAACTTTCACAGATTCCTGACAATACCAATTTCTAAGACTTTTGAGCATTCTGCCAAGTAAAGGGGATAGGTCCTAGCTTACACTATTACTGACTTAAGACTTGACTTTCTCAGATCTGCTAAGTCAGCAGTTATCACCCATCTACATGCTTTTTCAGCTTTCAAAATTTCACAGTATCCTCCCGTGTTTTTCTCATCCTTGAAGATTTAAGACTTCTTAAAAATTCCTTTACCATAGTTTTAGTGGGGCTGCAGAAGAGAATGAAACTCATTTGTGTGTTCAATTCATCATCACCAGACTATGCTGGACATTGTTGCAAATAAGGTTAAACACAGACTTAATGTAAGAAAATTTTACCTTTAAAAATTGGAGACTATTTGCATTTTATCTTATTCCTTTAAACAGTAGCACCCTCTTCTCCTTACCTTCACCCCATAAAATACTTATTTATAGATTATCAACTGCTAAGGGAGGGGACTATGAATCACTAGTTATAAGAAACCCCTTCTGAAATAAAGCAGGATACATCAATGAAGAAAGAAATCCATGGAACAGTTAAAGAATAATCAAGTAAAAGATCTGATTAGTAGAAGAGTCAACACTTCATTATAGCTGGAGGAAAAAGGTGAGTGTGGTACAAAAGGGCAGCACAAGAGAATTTGGGGGATAATGGAACTGCTTTGTATCTTGACTATGGTACTGGTCTACATTTGTCAAAACTCATAGGATATATACCAAAATGAATGAACTTTACTATATATAAATTTTTGTAATGAAGTACAGTTCATTTACAATGCTGTGTTAGTTTCTGCTGTACTATATATATATAATTTTTGAATAACTTTAAAAAATCCTTTAAGATGAGAATGGGAAATAAATATAAACAAAATTATATATTTATATATATACATATATGCATATATACATACACATATACCATATATATGCCATTAGGAGGAATAGATCAAAGTAGGAATGGGGGAACAGAAGGCATCGTGGATCAGAGTAGGATGTTGAAGGCTGAGCTGAATGAAAAGGATATCCACATTAAAGAGCTGCATGGCATCACTTCTGGGATATTCTTGCCAAAGATGTATTATCATGAGGAAACAAACCCAAATTTAGGGTTTACTTCAAATGCTGCAAAATAATTCATGCTGCAAAATAACCAGGTGGCAATCTTCAAAAGTGTCAGTCATGAAAACTGAGGAAAATCTGAAGCCCTAGTCCAGACTGACTGACACTAGAAGGCATGACATCCAAATGCAACATGTGATTCTAAACTGAATGCTTTTGCTATAGAGGTATTATCAGGACAACTAACAAAATTTGAATGAGGTCTAAGGATTAGATGATACTAATGTATCAGTGTTAATTTCTTAATTTTAATAGTTGCATTGTGGTTATGCAAAAGAATGTTACAAAATACACACGAACATATTTGAGGATTAGGGTATCAAGTCGGCAATTTACTCTCCAATGGTTCAGAGGGGAAAATATTGTACTACACTTGCAATTTTTCTGTACATTTCAGATTGTTTCAAATTTTTTTTAATTATTTTTTTAAATAATAAAAAGATTAGAAAAATAGACAAGGACCATATCCATATGCCATGCTAAGGAGTTTCAATGTCATCCTGAAAGCTATCAGTAGTCACTGTAGGATATTAAGCAAGATGTTGACATGATCAAAGTTGTAACCGTTTTTTAAAAGTTCTACTAAACAAAGGCCCTTGAATATGTAGGATTCCCAATATTTTCAGGTTAGGTGCACATGTAATACATGTGCACCTTATAATCTTATAAGATTATAAGTTACTTAGCATTTAAAGGAGAAACAAAAAGCATGATTAATAAGGTCAATAAGACCCAGGAATGTAATCCATTTAGATACATTTAACATAGACAAGTCAACTGAGCAGATGCACACAGAGGTTGAACAGTACCAGGATAACTCAAGAGCTGCTGTAATTAATTGGGGTTACCACAGGAACACAGGTAAAAGAAACAAGTATGATCACACTTAATCACAATTTACAGCAATGTAACACAGCAAGGAACGCCTGGAAAAAACTGTCAACTTAGCACGCATCAGTCAGAAATGGGGTGACACATTACAAAGGCATGCAGGAAAAAGGCAGAAATGGAAATCACACTAGACTTGGAAAAATTATTATGGTTTTAACCATAAACTCTAGGAAAATCTTTATAAGTACAGAAGATGGAGAAGCTTTATGATATCATATCAATATGTCAGCTGCACCACATACCTGAGCTTTTGGTCTGTTTTTAAATGTTCCTTAGTTATGATTTTTGGTCGGGGCAAGGCCATAATTAGCTAGCAATACAATCACAAACTGGGGCTCTAGCCACTGCCGGTTTTTCCTAATCTTTTCAAACAAATATTTTTTTAAATCTCAGGACAGAACACTTCTAAGTAAGTGCATGACTACTTTTAGTAATATCTGAGTCAACTTGGGGCGTTAGCCACTTCCAGTAAACCAGGTATTTAAGGATGGGATTCTGGTTGCAGCAGGACAACATTGCTTTGACAAAAAAAACCTCTCATAAAATTAATTAGCTTTGTTCTATTTCACAGCCATGACAGTCTGTCTCCCAAATTCTATACCAGCGCAACGGTTAGAGAGATAACTGGATTAAAAAATGATCAACTGCTACTGAAAACAAAAAAGTCACTAGGTTAGCAGGAGCATCTTTGCAAACCACGAACTACACACATAAATATAAACTCAAAGGCATGTATCAAGTTTTATTGTTCTTTGTCTATAAACACATACTTACCCAATGCAGAACTCCACATTAACCTAGTACATACTGCCGAACTGCCTTCTAGGTGATGCAAACAGAAGTGCTAAAAAAACATTAAACACGAAAAGGATAAAGGCAAGTCATTCAAACCTCTGCCTTTGGAGTTGGATGTGAACTGTGATAATATTCAAAATACAGTGTGATAGAAGAATTCAGTAACCACTTTCTGAAATATAATTTTAAAGCTCTGACACTGCCTATGGATTCTTAGCGTACGCCAGCACTTCCCAAACTCTGCCAGCTATCCTCATAAAAAGGGTTCCAAAGTCAAATGACTTAGGCAAATTCTAGGTAAAACAAAGTTAAAGAGGTTTCTGTACCACAGAACTTTTAAAAAGTGTTACTATGATAATGTGCTTTGTAATATACAAAGAGGAATGCAATAAGTACTATTTCCCAAACTTACATATACACTGAACTCTTAATTTTCAAAATCTTCATTTATATCTATTGAAACATAGTTTAGGAAACACTAGGGTATACTGTGGATTTTCTTCATATTTACTGTCAGTCTACAACATGCATTTATGGGTGCTACATAATCTTTAGTCCACGAAAATTCCTAACTGAATGACATATCAATAATTTTTCATGATTATTTTAATCTTCTGAGTTGAGGTCTAGAATTCCACCACTGATTTGCAGGTTGGAGCTATATAAGTATAAAAATAAATCATAACTAGCCATTTCACAATATTTGCTGTTGGTGATGAAAAGAATAGGCATGGGCTTAATATTTACTGAAAAACAGTTCAGAACTACACAACATTGTAAAGCAACTATACTCCAATAAAAATTAATAAAAAAAAAGTTCAGTTAATAACAACAAAATGTTCCAATGCAAAATATCCTGAAAGAAGGAATAAGATGCTGTTTGCATAGTCACACAGGGAAAGACATCTCCGATGCCAATATAATTCAATAAAATATTATCAGTAAGCTATGAGTATGTTTGTTAATAGTGAAATAGTTATTTACATCCCTGTATTAGTACAACTATACACTTCAATTAAACTTTACCAAAAAATAGCATTTTATCTTCCTTTATCATAAGGCCAGTAAGAAACTTCAAAAACAGAATGAGAAGCCTCTTGCCTTCTGAGATGGCCCACACTCTGTCTATGGAGTGTGTATCTCCCTGAATAAACCTTCTTATCATTTTTGGGAAACAAACAAACGAAAAAAAACCAGAATGAGAAAAAAGCCAACAAAATGCAACTATAAATCACCAGAAAAAGAAAATCCTAAACCAGCTTTCAACCTTTTGGAAAAATAAGCTATTACTATTATGCCAATTTTTCACTGATGTTAAAACAGACTTAGGTTAAGTAACTTGCTTAAATCACGCAGCCAATGATCAAGGGAGTCAGTCTGAACCCAAAGCCCCTACTCTTTTCCAGTATTATAGGTTTAGAACAGAAATATTTCAGGTTGAGGTATTCCACTTGTAGATCTTCACCATGGAAACTCTAAGTAAATTTAATTAAGCTTTATCACTATGAATAGAGCAAACTGACTAGAACATGTTTTCTTTTTTTCTTAGATTAAGCCTACAGTGATGTGTAAGCAATCTGAAATAAAACCAAAATTTAATAAATGATTGCACGACTGAACTAATCCACAGGTATTTTTAAAAGATTGTTTTCATCCACATAAGTAGTATTTTCAAGCATAATTAGATTGGGGGTGAGAGGAATAGTGTTGATGGGGAAGAATTAAAGAGAACAATAAATGTATGTCAGAAGAGAGTGAAAATAGACTAATTAATTTATGCTATAAGCTATTTATCTTTAAAATCAAGTCAAATTATCCTCTAGTATTATTATCTGCCACCTTAATACTCAGAATAGAAGTTTATGGTAATCACAGAGTTCTAATTGCTCACATAGTGTTGAAACAGCACCAATTATATATGGTTTCCTCTTTAATAAAAGTATTGTATATTCTGGTTTCTTTATGCTCTACATAAATAGGTGCTGGCACTTGAAACCCATAGTTTCACAAATACAAATAATAGTAAAGTTCCCACACTAATCCAAAAATCTGAAACCAACAGCTTAGCAAAAAACATTGTAACCTTAGAAAAAACAATACTTAACACTACAATGAATTGTAAAATTGCATGTCCATGATCTTTTCCTCTGAAATATCACAAAGTAATGAATAACATTATTTCACAAACAATAGTTTTGCAACATGTTACAATTATAGTAACTAAAGCTGCAAAAGATAAGGTGAGAATTTCTGAATTTGTTGTGAATGCCTATACTTGAAAAGCAAGTTTAATTAGAGAAAGAAAAGGTCATAAACAGAGACTTGTCAGTAATTTCAAGGACTTTAGAGGCTAATAGCACTGGTTCATTATTATATCTAATTTCATTCTACTTTATAGGGTGCTTTTCCTGGACGCAAATGTTCACCAGCCTCACACATGTGCTACTCCACCATGATTAAGTTTATCTGTGACTATCACACAGAAGACAATTGAAAGTCCACAACAACTAAGTAAAACCTAACTTACTCAGATTTGGATTTTCTCTCCAAACCACACAGTGTTCCAAACTTTCCCTCAAAATTATCTCTTTCTAACCCTGAAGACACAAGGGACACCATGACCTCATACTGAAAGAGCATTTCCCAAAGGGTGTTCCATGCAACACTGGTTGCCATCCGTCTTCCTCAAAACATTATAAATTCTAGGATAACCCACAATATTTTTAATGTTTAATTTTGTGTAAAAGTTTCCCAAATTTATTCACCCACACAACCCCCCCCCCAAAGCACCTATTAATATCCCATGTATTTCCAGAACACATTTTGAAACTAGGGAGGGGGCTAAAGAAACCCTAACCCCAAAATGAACCATCGTTCATATGAGGAAGAATTAAGGGGCAAATAGTGAGATTGGAAAGTGGAGAGCCAGGTCTCTGAGCCTCCTGTTAACCAATGAAAGCCGAAGTGCTCTCCTATAGCAGCAGATAAAGAAGCACTAGAATTGGGGGAGGGGTGTTAGCCAATAGAGGCTAACAGCTACTAATTGGAAAAAGTGGACACTGTAGAGAGGAAGTACAGAGCAACTAGCTGGGAAGAGCAAACCTGTTACTCTGATCAGCATCAAAGGGGAAAAAAGGAAATCCCCTGGATCTGGAAAGGAGTTTTATAGGGAGTGACAACAAAAGACAGTCATTCATATGTCTGGGATGACCTATACTTATAGTGTGGGTCATTTCAAAAAAAAAGAAAAAATCTTTATGGAAAGAACTTCTTGACTCAAGATACAGCAAAGCTGTTGAGCAATTCTTCACCTTAGCTACTGAAAACTTGAAGTCACCCCCACTGGAAGTTTCATGAGTAACAAGGGATGAGAAAATCTATGGAACTAGCAGATCCTTCTCACCTGCATCTACTCTAACATTCATCTGGAGTAATGGGAAGGCATAAATAAAAAACTACAACCAATGTCTATAGGTCATATCCCTCATGTTTGACAAGTTACACAACTTTTACAGTTAATGGAAGTCAACATCCAGGAGCCCAAAGTCAGAAAAGGAAAAATGTCAAAAAAAAAAAAAAAAAAAGGAAATGAACCATCAAAAACAAAATTGAGTGAATTCCCCTGTCCATTAAGTTCTTCTAAATTAAAAATACTCAATTATTCACATATCAGACTAAAGTAGCAACCCAGGAAAACAGTATATTCATGCTCATTTTCTCACTTCTCCTCTCTCCCATTCTCCCTCCCTCCTTCCAAGTATCCTGTCCCTACCTAAATTCCTTTTCTTTAAATTCTTCAGTCTGTCCCTAATTTAATCATGTGTGCTTTTTGAAAAAGGGAACTAGGTCTATAATTTTTTCACTGTTAAACAGTGAACATGTTTTAGCGTCACCTACACTAGAATTCAAACTCTTCTGCTTCCAATCTTCGGTAAGAAATGTAAGAAAACACAAGAGTTCTGTATAACAATATTTATTCTTTCAACACATGATGTACTTGATATTTATTTTCTATTCTAGTATATTTAATTTTTTAAATGCTGGTTGGACTTAGTAAATTGATTCTAAAACCTAACAAAACCAATAGGATGAAAAACAATGAGCAATATATACAATATACTGGCAATAAGTGTACGTGAATAGAAAAGGGTTTGGAAGAATTTTTTTTGACTACCATAGAAGAGTAGTAGAATAAAATATTAATTTGTAACAAGTTCAGTTCTTTTACCCTAAAATAGCCTGGGCTTACTATCTAATATTAACCAAGTCCCAGGAATTATGGAACATTTCATAAAATTTCCAACACATTATGCTACGTGTTTTTACAGTGCTATGTTAAGGTATGCCTTACATTTCCATATGAAATAAATAAGTTCCTAAAATTATTAGTGTTATTCCTGACAAACCTGTTCACACTCATGGAGCAGTACATCCTTTAAAAAAGAGAGAAACAGAATGGAAATGGAAAAATAATAGCCATCACTTATTGCATGCGTCTATCATATACCAGCATTGTGTTAGATCAAATAATTGTACTTACTATCACTCTTAGAAGAGACTAGATTATTAGGTGACTAGTATAAAGGAAACAAATGCCCAACCTACATTTCTGGTGATATTTATGATGATCTTAATTGAGGACTTAAATAAAAATAAACGTAATCATGTGTATTAAATGAACTTCTTGGTAATTTGGTATGATTAATAAATTCTACTCAGGAAAAGCTAACAACGAGGAACAACATAAGTGAAGAACAAAGAAAAGATTCAGATTCTTCTAATCAAGCCATAATCATCTCACTTAAATGACCCACATATCAAAAGCATGAATAAGCTTTAAAACTACTCTAATAAAATGAAAAGTTTAAACCACAGTACCTGCTGATGTACTCTAGTAACAAGTTTATTAGTCATTCAGACTATTGTGTGTGTGTGTATACACTGAATAAACTACAAAATTACTGTTGTTTAAGGATAATTTAAATGAAATGTTATAAAGTCCAAGATTCAGAAAGCATCAAAATACAGTTGGCCACATACAGATAGTTCTGCATTTCTTTTTTTGTATTGAGTAATATTATCTTATGCCTATTTTTTAAGTAACTTGGTTAAGAACTCCCTAAAATTCTGATTTTCCATTTCAAAGTAGAAGATAACCAATTCAATGAATAACATATTCATTTAGTCATTACTAGCAGATTAGCTTATAATGTAAAAGTTATTTTTACTTCTACAGCTCTACTGTAACTTAACTCTAGAGTCACACTACTGATATCAAAACTATTATTTTATAAACAAAACATACAAACCATAACCATTTCAACAACTTAAAAAACAAGGCCAAAACATAATCTTTCAAAGCTTGTTGTATATAACAGGAAAATATAATAATATTTAATAATTTAATAAAAATAATAATCTTATTAAATTTAAAAGTGATCTATGGCCTTAAGGCACTCTTTATCCCCTTGCTCTATTGCTCAGTGACTTAATCCCCTCTTCCTCTCTAGAGCTCTACTTGTTTCCTCCCTCAAGCCATTAGCACCAAATGCAAGGAGTGCTATCAAAAAAAAAAAAAAATCTAACTTTGAATTGTCAGTTTTCTTACTGTCATGATACTGTAATGAGCGAAACATTAACTGTATCAACATAAAAGTGAAATGGGCTATAACTAGGAATAAAGTTAAATTGATGTAAATGAAGCAAGTCAGAATCTTGCTGACTCCATTTTTAAAAGTATCATCAGCATAAAAATAAGGCATATCTAGATGACACTTCCATTCATATAGACAGCCAAACAAATATACATCCTGTACTAGTATTTAACTACTACAGCTCTTCTGTTGCAAATATTGGGTCTTTTAAAACTCAAACTAAAAATTGTATCATTTAAGGCAAATCTAAATTACCAAATTTAACCCCAACAAATAATCCCTTCCAATTTCCATCACAGACCAAAAAAATAATATTTAAAATATTAAATTGAGGTCAATTCACTATCTGGAAACTTCCTTAATCTAACTTGTTTTTATATAATGTTAGGTAGTGAGAATCCAATAAGACATTTCCCCAAAATGTAGTAATCAATTCATACGAGAACAGCTGATCTATTTCAATAATTAAATGAGGAGACTGGCATTCTTAAATAACCTAAATTCTCATATAACTTAAAGATAGTAAATACTACTACTCATGATGCACTTCTTGACAGCTTTTTCCATTCCTTCTTTTCTTCCTCCTTACCCAAACTTCTAGGGTTGGTAACTCCCACTTTCAAGACCTCACACTCCAACTTAAAAACGCCTAAGACTTAACAGACACTGCCTAGTCCCAAAGCCTACAAAATAACTGCCTAAAAATTCTAGTCTCTCCTTCTTTATTACTGAGAAACACAACAGGAGTTTACTTAAGAGAATGTATATTTTTGTTACATCACACCAGACTTCTAAAAGACAAAATATGAAGGATACTACTAAAACCTAATTTACTTTAAAATTGTGAAAAGTCCCTTGCTTGAAATTATTTAAAATCTGCTAATAAAAATAAAATGTATTTGGCCAAACACTTATTTGACTTTTGGCTTATTTGGCTTAAATTATATATATACAAACAAGGTTTTTTTTTAATACAGATATAAGAAGCAAGATCCAAGAAAACATATTTAGTGGAAAATATATATAAATTATTCCGATAATACAGAAAAATATCTCATAACATAAATGTAAATTCTTAATCACCAAAAGGCAATTGAGGATATAGTTTTTAATCATATTTTTAAATTACATTTAAAACTGGTACATACGAAGAGTTCTCCCATCATTTTGCAGATGAGAAATAATAGATGTTAAAAAGACAATCATAATCATAGACTAGAGTATCGCTATGAAACCATAATTCAAGAACTGAAACTCTAAAAGTATCAAAATCTTTTCTTTAAATCTTAAAAAAAACTAAAAATTTTCTAAATTTATTAAACATGAGGTGTAAAACTACACATGCTTTGTAAAATATTTTACTCTACACATAAAAATAAAGGACATATATTCACAAATCCAGTACCAAAGTCAAAACTGTCTCATTCTTAAGAGAGCAGTCTCTTGAAAGATCATTTAGAATTCTTACATTCCCAGTATGAGTCTAGTAATCTGTTTTTAAAAATTATTCTATTCACATTTCATATATATATATTCTTTTTTAACCCTTATGACATGAAGTTGCTAGAAAACTTCTGATACTGACAAATTGAATAATTAAAGTTATTATGTGTAGGCAATCTTGAATAAGTGATTTACCTGACAAACGAATTTTTAATAAATTTCAAGCGAAAAACACGAAATAATCACCAATTGACTCTTACTTCAGAAAAATAAAGATTTACTTGGAAACAAAGACATTTTAGTATAAAAACTTTCCAACAAACTCAAATATTGGTATTCCAAAGGTACAAAATAACTTCTTTAGCTAATATCCTTCAAAAGTCAATGTACCAATACAGGTACACTGACATGTACTATACACAGTATGATATGTGAAGATGTGTACTCTTCCCACAGTGAACTGGTGGATGTTGGAACTTGCTCACATGTAACATCGGAAACAGAACTTAAGCCAAGCCTTCAAGCTTGAAGGTCACATGGAGCGTTTGCTCTCATCACTGATCTACTCCACTACCTAGCTCTTCGAAATCACATCTATATTTAGGAGAATGAAGACAAAAATTTAGCCAGTTTAGGTTTGAATTAAATTTAGAGTAAATCTAACTCTCAGGCAGGCAGGAGCTGCTCCCAAACATTCTCTACCAAATACTATCACAAAATTCTTAAACTATTTATGTCATCTTACAAACATGACAATTTTTGGCAAGTCCGTGTTTAGTAATTTCCTTTGCTTGTACTATATAGAGATGTGATAAAACCCACTGATGACCACCTTCAAGTTCCTGTTGACCTAAGATATTTTAATATCTCCTCCCATTCCCAGAGTGATTTCCAAAGCCTGGGAAGGAATGTTTCCACTAATAAATATCTTTCAATTGAATGCCTGTTATACCACCACGCTCTCGGCAAAGCGAGCAATAATCCATTTTTGCCCATCACAGAATTATTCAAAATCTCTTACTGCTGACCAAAAAACATAAGTTCTTCCTCATAAGTTCCACATTAAATCTAGGCAACACTAGAGGGGTGGGATAGGGAGGGTGGGAGGGAGGGAGACGCAAGAGGGAAGAGATATGGGGATATATGTATATATATAGCTGATTCACTTTTGTTATACAGCAGAAACTAACACCATTGTAAAGCAATTATACTCCAATAAAGATGTTTAAAAAAAAAAAATCTAGGCAACAACTGAGTAGCATGCTTTTACTCTTGGGAAAATATTTACTGAAAACTACAAAAAAAACCTTGAATAATTGGTGTCTACTCTTTTATTGTATATATATTTAAATACATTATGTATAATGTATTTAAATACATAATATATGTTGCGTACACACAATATATATTTATATACTCATTACAGAGAGTTTATCATAACTCTCTATAACAATTAAACCATAATGGCTAGCTAAAGAGTTATTTTACATACAAACTTACCCCATTCTAGGTATTCAAGAATGTTCTTCTCTCTTCTCAATGGAGAATTATTGCATTCATCATAAAGGCAGATGAGGATATCCAGTAACGTTTCAACACTGAAGCACTGCCCATTGGTCTGAGCGGGCCCATCCAAAATAAACTGCTCCAACTGCCTCAAACGCACTTCTCCAGACATGTTTGCTTCAACTTCTGCTGGTTTTTCTTTCAATTACTAAACCGATTTTGAGTATGATTATTTGAACCTAAATTTTAAAAGGTGTGGTTTTAAAAATAAACCACTTGTTATTCAAACAACTGTCATGCAATGCCGGTGCTGAATTCAACATCCAACACACCAGTAACCTCACTTAACTGAAGCGTCTTCTATTTCACACATATACATATATTTTGAGGGAAAGTTACCATAAAATATATTTAAAACATTTTTAAAAGAATAATACAATTAAATCGTATATTTAAATAAAATAATTAAAAAGTACTGAGAACCAAAGAGTCAACACTTCTTTAAAAAAAAAAACAAAAAAACAACTCTTCTCCTTCATTCAAAATTCAACTCGTGCAACATAATCCTGAAACGAATCCGGTTGCATCATTAATGAATTAAGTCCGATCTGCATCAGCAATTCACTTCCCAAGCAGAAGGAAAATCGAAAAGGAAGGAAAAAACCAGAATGTATATAAGGGGGAGGGAAAACCAAAAATTCTGCTGCAAATCCTCCCAACCACCACTTGGATAACGCATCAGCGGCAATTTCTCCGGAGGGAAAGGGAGGGGGCGAGGTCCCTGAAGCAGCCCCTCGACTCGGAGCACGCCAAGCCTTCCCCGGAGGAGGCTTTCCCTTTCTCCTCCCGAGGTCGTTCTTTTTAAGGCTTTGCAGTTAGTCCTATTTCCAACGGATTCCGATGAAAACTCTTCATTTTTCTCCCCTCTTCTCCCAGGGGCCTGACTGGCTGCGGGCGGCACTCGCCCCCGGCTCCGGGAGCGGCGGCTACTCGGCCGCCTGAGCCCGCTCCATGTCGGTGGTCGCTGGGCCGCCGGCCTGGGCCGCGCCGGGCGCAGAGCCCGGTCTCCCCCACACCCGCACCGCGGCCGCCCGCCCGCTCGCCCGCCCGCCCACACTCCCGACGCCCTGGCGAGGGGGTGCTTTTCTGGATTCAAAGGACACGGACGGCAGCAACTGCGGCGGCGGCGGCGACGGCGCGGGTAGCTCCGGCAGCTAGTTCTCCCCCTTCTTCACACCCCTGGGTTAAGGGCATCTTTCCCCCGCAAAGAGGGGAGCGGCCGAGGCGCAGGAGGAGGGGTTGGTGCCGCTGGTGAGGAGACCAGAGGCTGCCGCAGCCCGGCTCGCAGCCACTCCCTTCCTTTCCCTCTACCCCTCCCCCTCCTTCCCCGTCCTCTCGCGCTCGCGCCCTGGGCTCCGCGAGGCTGCTCCAGGCCCCGCCGCACGCAGGCGGAGGCTCACCGACGAGTCAGGATCCAATATGGCGGCCCCCGCCCCCCGACACGCGCGCACCCGCCCTCTCCCTTCCCCGCCCCCGCCCCGCCCCCGCCTGAACCCAACCGGCGCGTCGAGGTCCGGTTCTGCGGCCCCGCAGAGCCGAAGCCAGGCCTTGGGGGGCGCGCGGGTGGGGGCCGGGGGCGCGGCGGCTGCACCACCCGGAGGGGAGGGTGGGGACGCTTCGGCCGGAGAGGCTGCGGCTGCCGCAACGTGGAATGCAGGGATACGGGAGGACTGAGGGAGGCCGTGGCGGCGGTGGTGGCGGACGGTATGGAGGCGGGAGGACCCAGGCGCGGGTTGGGAACTGCGCCACCTTCTCGCCGCTGTTCCCGATTCCTCGAGGCTTCTCGTAGGGATCGCAAAGCGGGGCTTCCTCCTGGTCCTCGAAGGCACCACCCGACTGGCACGTTTGCTAAGGGGGCCCAGAAGCAAACGGCTTTAGGCTTCCAACAGATCTGTAAAAGTGCTTTTCTCACCGCCTCTTACCTGCTCTCTACCCGCCCCCCAAATTCAGTTCTCAACCACTCCAAAGTAATTTCCTGGGTGTCCAATTACACCACTTCTTGTGTCATTTACCGGGACAAATACAATGACAGACATGTACGCGCTACCCTCCAAGTCCTGAGTGTGTGTGCGAGAAGAACAGAACTCTCCAAGTCTATTCCCAAAAGTTTCCCTACGTATTCTCCTCCGGAACTATTCCAGCTGCTGCTTTTATCCCCAGCCTAGGTTACCACCTACAGGGGATTCAACCAATGAAGGGGAGTCAAGACAGTTCGCCACTCTCACCAAAACTCCATCCCCTGTGCGTGCTCGCATGCGCGCGCGCACACACGTAGCCCAATGGCACAACGCAGAAACTGGGCAGCAAAGGCGAGTCATTCGATAGGTAAGGCCATTTAGGGCCTTCCGGGGTTTTTTTGAATCTTGACTTTAGGAGAGCGCTCTACAAAATTCTCATGGAAGATCCCACATTTAAATGTATCACTAAACTGGGTCACTGCATTTCTGTCATTTCCTCTCAAAACTGCCATCTCCTTTATAATCTTTCTCCAAAATAGTTATTTTATATTCCCTTCCTACACCCGTGAGGCAGTTATGTTTTCTATGTTAATGCCTACAATTGCCACAATTTTTCACATCTTACTAATATGGAAGCTGAGGAAGAACTAGAAATGAAGGTCTAGAAATGAAGTCTGAAAATGAAGGTTAAGGTTAATTATTCAAGTTTCTGTCATTCACAAAATATTGTGACTCTTTTGTGAAATCTACACTTGCATGGCTTATATAAGGAGACAACATTATTTCCAGTAAGCTCTTGACACGTGATACTTACATAGATTCAGACAAAAGATGGATCACTTATAGCCATGACATCTTTATGTGTGTGTGTATTGGCTAATTTTAAAAGTAATAGAAAAGCAAAAAGAAAAGTTTAATCCTAACACAGATAGTAATATTTTGGTGTTTATTTTTCAAGTCTCTTTCCTATGTATTTTAATAAAACGATGCATAATAGAAGCCAGTTTTATAGCCTCCTGTTTTCACTTAGCAATATATTATGAACATGTTCTCAGGTCAACACATATTCTTAAGCAACATGGTTTTTAATGGTGAAGCCAAGACATTTTAACACTTTCAGTTGACCATGAGGTGGGGTAGCAAAGAAAGAAGCAATTCCTTCTGCTTTTACACCATAGAGCTGACTCTAAGATACCTACTTATCCAACTTGTAAATAACTCTAAAGAAGAGTTTAAAAGAGAACCTATAACACGTTGTCTCAATAAATGCTAATTAACAGTGGAAGTATATGAGATACAGATATGTTTTTGTAACAAAAGAGTCCTGCTGCCAGTTTTCTCTCTACCTATTCTGTTAGCACTTGGGTACCACCCACAGTCCAGGGTACTGACGGTTACTTAATAACCTCTTCCACATTATTTAGAGAGAGAAAAGGGGAGAACTTATTATTTTTATTTAAAAAAAAAGCACAAAGAGAAAGAAGAAGGTTGAACCCAATCAATTTTGCTTGAATAATTCAAGCTCAGAGACTTAATAATTAACTAGACCCTAAACACATTGTGTGGGTGTTATTTTAAATGTTTAGGTTGAAGTGTGAACATTCTTGTTAATGAAACCAAAGAAAGGTGCAGCTCCAGCAGCCCTGCAGTGCTTGAAGTGATCCTGCAAAACATGAGTGCTACAGGCTGCATGGCAGGGTAGCACTTTTTTCTTTGGATGAAAAACCTGGAGGAGGTCTTCTTTGTGAAATTTTGCTTGGGGGCCTGGAGATTAGATGTATACCACTGCAAACACAAATTGTTTGAAATCATCAGGAAAAGTTTTATGAAGATGCTGGGTATTATTCTGACCTTTCAGAAAAGAAATAGGACAGGAGAGGACAGAGAGATAGGAGAGTGAAAAGAATAAAACAGGACAGGAGTCATTAAGCCTAGTCCAACAAATCCTCCAATTCTGGTCTAAGAACAGAATTGATCTACCAATTTATAACAACCAGCCCCACTCTTACCTTGCTGTATCTTACTCCAGAATAACTATAGGTTCAATGATGGAGAACAGGGCCAAAAGCAAGGTGAGTGCCACAGCAGGGCTTCATGTATAGTAACACACAGATATTTTACCACATCACCTTTCAGCCCAGCTAGCACGTCCTGACCCTGCAAATGACTGACTTGGTTTAGAGCCCTCTGAGGATAAAATGCCAGCAAATGCTTGTCCTCACTTCATGTCCGGCTCCTGACATGAGTAATGCCAGCTGCAAAGGCTTATGTTATAAAAAAGGGAGACTGTAATTAATAATTACCTCTTTTACAGAACACTTACAATGTGTAAATACTCTCCTGAGTACTTTGAGGCTATTATTGTATTCAATCATTATAACCATATGGAGTAGACAAAGTATCATTTCCATATCATAGATAAGGAAACGGGTTTAGAGATATCTTCGATAACTTGTGAATGACCACACAGCTAGCAAGTGACACAGGAGCTGGGAGTCAACACCAGGCCTGAGCCCATGGTTTTAACCATTATACAAGAGAGGTCAGAAAGATCTGCACAATTCCATAAACCCAACTCTTCCTTCCTGTTGTAACCAGGAAGCAGTGGGATATAGTTGTTAATTCACGTATTTGGACATTAGAAATTGACATCAGGGCAGAGGAGGGAAACACATATGATGGATCAGGATCCAACCAGAAAAAGAGAAATCACCCATGTATTTAAACCAGAGGAACCTTAATTACGAGAAATGGGTACACAGGTGATGGAAGAGCTGAGGAAACAAACAGGGGAGAGTGAGGTGACCCACAGTTTGGTGGCAGCACCTGCTACTACCCCAAGGCTGGTGGAAGCCAAAACCAAGCCTGGAGGGAGCTGGAGCCCAGAGGAGGTACAAGGGCTACCAGGGAGGCTGCCTAGGCAGAGAGAAGGGAAGGAGAATCCCCTTACCGCGAATCCCCCACTATTTGCAGCTAACACAGAGCTTGTGAAAGAGAGCCTGCTTGCATTGTCCCCAAAGATACAGAGCAGAGCAGGCGGCGATGGATGTGGAATGGCTGTAAAGACAAACAGGCCAAGGATTTACATACATATAATCAACACAGTTTCAGTTTTACCCAAACTATTAAAAAAAAGAAAAAAGCAATAAAGCAAACGTCTTATCTTTGAACAATAATTAAGTGGATTTTAAAGTGGCATGGTTTTAACCTAGGAGCAGTTTTTACTCCTCCCTTTTCATATTTATTTTGCTTTGTTTTAATTTCTCAAAAAAAACCCTAAAAACCCAACCAAACAAACTCTCCTCATCTAGGGCATGTTTACTCAGGTTCACAAACCAATACTTCCCACTTGCTTATCAGTGGATCTTGCCTACCTTGCCCTATCTTTAAATCTTGCATTTAAATTTCTCATTAAAGTTCTACATAAACAAGCTCTACTATAAATGGAATTTTCAAAAATATGTTTAGGGTCAAACATTATAATACAGATATTGCCCCCCTATTACAGCAGTTTAGTAAATTTGGATTATTAAGAAGACAGGTGCCATTCTCTTATAAATTCCATCAGCAGGAAACATTTGGCAAAAGGCTCCATGCCATGGGTGATGACAGAAACCAAGCCAGTCAAGCCAATGTGTTCTTCTCAATCCCAAGGTGGGGCTAGAGGTGACACAGCCAGGACCTAGGGGCCGGCAGCAGAATAAATGAGTTGAAGAATCCATTTACCCCACTCTGGAAATCTCTCTGCCAAGGTTACTGTGACTTCCACATTACCAAAGCCAATGGTCAATCCTC
Source organism: Balaenoptera physalus (assembly GCF_965194825.1). Taxonomy (NCBI): domain Eukaryota; kingdom Metazoa; phylum Chordata; class Mammalia; order Artiodactyla; family Balaenopteridae; genus Balaenoptera; species Balaenoptera physalus. Next base: position 25,707,239 of record NC_138882.1, read on the forward strand.
ATTTTACATTTCATTTGATCTTTTAGCAGTTTTGACAGCACTAATCACACACACACACACACACACAATTGAAATACTTTTCTTCACCTGGCTTCTGCACTCTCCTTATCTTCTCCTCCCTCACTAGCCACTCCTCAGTCTTCTTTGCTAGGTCCTCCTTCTATGCCTGATCTCTAAAAATTGGAGTGCCTCAGGGTTCAGTCTTTGGAAACCTTTTCTCTTTTCTATTTACACCTATTCCCTAGGTGACCTCAATTAGTCTTAAGGATTTAAATACTATATATAATGGTTTGAAAACACATGTCACAAATTCTTCAACACTTCTCTCATTGAAGGTTGAGTCTGCACCTTGAATCTAGGCCAATCTTAGTAAAGCACATGTAACAAATAGAATGGAACAGAATAACCACTTTATGTGGGTTATTGAGGTTGGGAAAACGAGATGTGATAGCCATATCCTTTGTTGTACAGTGCCCATCAAGCAACACTAATAACAGCTAACATTAATTGTGCACCTTCTATGTCAAGTACCAAACTAAGGACTTTCCATTCACTGAATCCTCTTAACAACCTTATAGGGCAGAAACTATTATTATTTTCTGTCTTAATCAACTCAGGCTACTATAGCAGATTACCATAGACTGAGTGGCTTAAACAACAAACTTTCATTTCCACAGTTGGAGGCTGAAAGTCCAAGATCAAGGCGCTGGACAAACTGGTTCCTGGTAAGAGCACTCTTCCTAGTTTGCAGATGGCTGGCTTCTCATTGTACCTTCACATGGTGGAGAGCAGAGAGAGAGGAAACAAGCTCTCTCATGTCTCTTCTTATAAGGTCACTAATCCCGTTCATGAGGGCTCCACCCTCATGACCTTAATTGCCTCCCAAAGGCCCCACCTCTTAATACCACCACATTGAGAATTAGGATTTCAACATATGAATTTTAGGTGGGATACAAACATTCGGTTCATAAAATTTCCATATAGAAAAACTAAGGACTAGATAGTTTAAGTAACTTTCCAATGGTTATAAAGTTGATAGGTGGTAAGGTCAGGCTTTCAATCCAGGTGAGATTCATTTTAAAGCCTGTGTGCTGAAATGCTTTGTTAACCTACCCCAATACAAGCTAAAAAAACTAATATCAGTTAACTGATTAATAATTAGACAAAGCCCTCTTGTCTAACAAAAAGAAGGGAACACGAAAATGACTTCATTATAAGCTTGAAGCATAAAAGACATTCTCTTGCAGGAGTTTGGTGAATTGTTTTCCATATAAAGAAGAGCAAAACCAGAGAGAACAGTTTATTGAAATAGGGTTTATTTCATGTAGACAAAGAGAGAAACTCTTAATTGTCAGGTTGGTAAACCCCAAAATCAGACACAAAGAGAAATTGTGGAGTTGTAATATCTGAGGATCTTTAAAATGATCGTTTCAATTGGATTTCAACCGCCATCTCTCTTGAATAGTTTGGAATCCACCTGCCAGAAGGTGATGGGATCAGAACAGATGTGCTCTCCAGGCTCCCTTCAGCAATAAGATTCAGTGCTTCCGCGCCTGTACGGGGGACTAATTAAACCCACAGTCATATGGTAGAGCCAGCAATTATGTTTTAGAACAGACTGCGACCTCTCTCTGACCCAGAGCATAGCAGCATCAGCACTTACAAGCCAAATGAAATGAGACACTGTCAGCAATGTTCCTTACGATAAAAAGTATAGCAATAATAATAATAAGTATCAAGACATAAACCCACAAATAGGATGGTATCTGGAGCACCCCAGGCATTCATGGGAATAAGGGAAATGAAAATTCAAGAAAATTAAATTTGAGATATCAAGAGGGGCTTTCCTCAAATAAGAAAGGTTCCTAACATTACAAAGTACAAGCAGAAATCCATGCAGAAGATAAGAAACAATGTAAAAATCTTTGTAAGTATTAAAACTTGGGACTTGTTCCAACCACTTCTTCAGATACTAGGGTGGCATAGGTCAGGATAAGAAGCTAGAGAATAATATTAAGAAATGATGTTAGAAGAAACAAATTAAGTATTTTTCTTTACTGTAACATTAGATTTTCCTGTTCCTTGAAACTCTGATTCTCATAATGATAACATGTTATCCTGTATAAACTGTTGATCATTAGTGGATTATTAGTGGATTATTTTCTCAGCAATGGAGCTGAGTTTCTCTGAACCCTTTTACTCACCCTGCCTTGTGAGAAGAGCATGATTTATTTAATAACTAGCCACAGTACAAGGTAGCACTGTGGAACAAACACTTTCTCTAAATAAAAATATATTGTCTAGGCAGTGATAAAACTACATTCATTGACAATGACTACATTGTCATTCTTAGTACTTCATACTAAAAATGGAATTAACCATCTCATAAAAGTATTAGCTAATCATTAACAAGTACAAGAGCAATCCCAATTTTTTCAAATCATTCAACTGTTTTAGTTTCATTCATTCATTCATTCATTCATCCCCCAAGTCATTCACCAAGCCCCCAATCTGCATCAGGAACAAAGTAAAAAGTATAGGTGGATGATGTTCAACCTTCATTGTACAAATCCCCAAAGATACACTTCTAAATTATAAGCAAAGGTATCACAATATTGTTAATATCCTTTTAGTTGGAAGAGAAAGATTGGTTGGTAGGAGGTGATAAAGCAGAGAAATTTTCCTGAGCAGTTGAATTAGAGTACATGTTTTGGTAAGCTTTGGATTACTCATAAAACAGAGCAGACAGAGGGGATTCTTGCAAATAGGGAGAAAAGAAAAGCCAACTTCAGCACTGTGGGAAACAAGCCAGGACAGAAGAATCAGGGCCCTCCAGGAAGGGACAGAGGTACAATGAAATCCAGGCATGGTTAAATGAAATCTTATGTGGATGATTTAATATTCAAGTGGCTAATTCCATGAGGACAGGGTTGAGAAAAGCAGTGATAGTTGTCATGTGGGTGCTAGGATTATGGTGGTCCTTCTAGGTTAGGGTGTCCTTGGTTACTAAAAGAGGTGGGAAGAGGATACAAAGGCAGGAACCCATGAGAGTTTCCAGGTCTCAGCCAACAAGGGATGGACTCATTTCAGCAGGGAATTGGAACAGAAACCCAAAACCAAGATGCAAAGCCTGACATACAAGCTGACCAAGTAGAATAGGGGTCAGGTAGAAGCTCTCTGAGGTGTTTGGGAGCTAATGTTACTTTGGAACCACTAGACCCAAGGTGTACAAGCAAGGGCCTATTTCAAGATCTTGCTCCCTAATGGTCAGTGTTGTCAGTGTGCCCTATAAGGCCAGGCTTACCCTACTCAGGGCCTATATGGGGTGGAGCCTGAGAGTCATCATTGCTGGCATCTGATTAGACCCAGAACAGCCACGGACTGATGCCACCTGCCTAAAACTATCATCTCCCTCCATACCCTACCATGATGCCTAACACCTTCAACAATCTGACACTGCTTTGGGTTAAGGTCGAGGTGGGGAACATTTTTCACAGGCTGGATACAATCTAGAGCTTATATGCACTGGAGCTAAAATTCAAATAATGATTTCTCCTTTAATTGTCTGCTATGGCAGTCCTATTCAGAGTGGAACCTCTGAAGGTTAAATAATAAACTATTGTGGAGCTATGAACCATGGTTTAAAAGCAAGTTAGCCTTGTAAAGGAAAGTCATTAGAAAAAAATAATGAAGGCAGAATGTCCTCAGCTCAAAGAGCAATCAGATAGTGACAGTGTCCCTCTATGACACTGTCTCTCAGGCATACTGACCGTACCAGACAGTGTTCTGGGTGCTTCCCAGTCTCTGTGGACTTTGAGAATACAAACAATTCTCTCCCCAGCTCTCTCTTGCTCTCTCCCTCTGTTTTTACCTTAACCTCTCTCAGTCTCTGCTAATGTATCTTTCTGTAGGTATTTCTGTTTATCTACTTCTTCCCCCTTTTCCTCTGCCTACCTTCCCTTCCCCCTTTATGTGTCCTTTCTCTTTTTTAGTCTTCTCCCATTTCTCTTTCCTTCTTTTTCCTTCTTACCTTCCAACTACTTTTTCCCCTTAACTTCTCATAAAAATCAATTAAGATTCATTTGTAAATATTTATTAGAGATAACCTGTCTCAATAAATAAGCTTCTGGTAAGTGCATTACCAGGGACATAACATGAAGTTAGCACCTATTAACACATTCATATAAATTTAGATGAACTACCTTACCTAGAAGAGACAGGGCTGAAGGAAGAGCATGCAAGGCATATAATTATTCCTGACAATTGGTGGCAGGTAGAGGGATGAAAGCAAAGTCTATGCATGGGACATTCCATGAGGGCAGTGAGAAACAGAAAACTCTGAGCATATGTTCAGTGCGGGGTCTGTTCTGAACATGTTTCTCACATCATTTCTTTGATCCTCACAACACCCCTATGAATTAGGCAGCATTATTATCTCCAGATGAGGAAACAGGTGTAGAAAGTAAGTGGCGGAGCTGGAACTGGGACCCAGTCTGTCTGTTACCAAAGTCCATGGTGACAAAACAAAGAGAAACTTAATGAGCTTGATAGTTCTATCTGTTAGAAAAAGCCAAGTCATAAAAAGGAACCACAGTAAGATATCCTGAGGACTCGTGGCTCCACTGGACTACTCCCATTCAACTTCGCACCTGTGGTCCCTAACAGTGCTCTGGCACAGACTAGGAGCTGAATAAGTGATTATGGAACGCATGAACAAGATTCAAAGCAGCAGGCATTGAAGTTTCTGAACTGGAAAAATCATTATCGTACCCAGTTCAGGAGTCATGCAGCCTCTGCGTAAACATTCCCAGGGACAATTCTCCTACAAAATAAGAGTCACAACTGGGCCACATTTTTGATACAACAGTTCAAGGCCTTAAGCTCCCATGTATGCAGAGGCTTTAAAATATATTTATGATACTCCCACTTTTGCAACATTTCATCTGTCATTAATTCTTTAAAAATCACCAGAAGGTAATGTGAATATACTTAACACTACTGGACTACTTAAAAATGGTTAAGATGGTAAGTTTTGTGTGTTTTTCACAATTAAAAAATTTTAAATCATCAGGATGTAAATATTTATGTATATGAAATATACATCATCTAGAAATATACATCATGAAAGTTCCTGGCATGGACAAGTAAGTTATTCATTTCATTTCAGAAAAAAAATTAAAATCTGATAAGATGACTAAGCAAGTCTGTTTGGGAACTCGATGCTTAGCTGTTAACTGTGCTGAGAATTCTGTTAGTGCCACTCTTACCTCTATCCTTCTGGAAGTTTTAATAACTCATTTTTCTCTTCAGCCTTCTATGTAAATATAAGTTTAAATTTTCTACAGTATTTAATATTTCACAATTACAGCTGTCCCTTGGCATCTGACAGAGATTGGTTCCAGGATCCCCCCTTGAATACCAAAATCCACGGATGCTCAAGTCCCTTATATAAAATGCACAGTATCTGCATATAACCCACACAAATCCTCCCTTATACTTTAAATCATCTCTAGCTTACTTATAATAACTAATACAATGTAAATGCTATGTTAATAGTCATAAATACAATGTAACTGCTATGTAAATAATTCAAGTATTGCTAGTTGGAACTTTCTGAAAAAATTTTTTTTAATATTTTCGACCCATGGTTGATTGAATGCATGGATGTGGAACCCACGAATACTGAGGGCTCACTGTAATAATTCAGTTTGATCATTTATGTTCTAGCCTGATTATTTCTTCAATGATACTTTTATTTGGGGATATTCATATCTTAGGTGATATATTTATCAAGATATTCTCCTTAAGAGATTTATTCTCCTCATGTGATAGTGCTTCATATGTACATTTAATCTAACTTGAGTTCTCAGTTGTGTAGAAGGAATATGTGATTAGCTTAAGATGGAGAAAGATTCCTGTGTCTATTTTATTGATCATGCAACTAAAACTCAAAAACATGAATTTACCTGAAGTGTAGTAGCAACAGTGGGAAGATATTAAAGACATGACCATGACTTAGAAGTTGATGCTTGTGTTTCAGAATCTGTCACTTCTTTTACACTGTCATTACATGACCAATTGGCTTTCTTGAGTCCATGCTCAATAGATGTTTTATTAACTTAGAGATGCTTAGAGATCCCAGTGACAAGAATCTTATTGCTTTTCAAAGTTGTCTTTATTGCTGGATAATATATTTTTTACTATGAATAATAAGTAATATATTACACCAGTTAGCACTTTTGATGTTGTTGCCTAACAAACCACTTCAAAATTTAGTGGCTTAACACAACCATTTATAAAGTTCATGATACTAGAGCCAGCAGTTCAAGCTCCACTTAGCAGTTTTTCTGCTAGGTTTCTTCATGCATCTGTGGCCAGCTACAGATCGATTTTGTCACTCTTCGGTGGGCTCTCACACATGTCTAGAGCCTCAGCTGGGACAACTGAGCTGACTCTGTTCTGATCCTCATGGTCTCACATTCACCAGCAGGCTAGCCTAGACTTGTTCACATGGCAAAGGCAGGAGTCCCAACAGTGCAAAGAGAAACACACAAGGCCTCTAAAAGCCTAGGATTGGAATTGGCACACCATCACTTCTGCCACACTGCATTGGCCAAAGCAAAGTCACAAATCCAGCCTAGTTTCAGAGAATGGGAAAATGGACTTCACCTTTGAACAGAAGAAGACACATTACAAAGAGTGTAGATATATGGAAGTATGAACGATTGTGACCATTTTTGACATGTACCACAAATATCATAAAACTTGCATTTAGGAGGTATTGGGTATGATATTAAGGATATAAGAGATGATATTCAAAATGTCAAAAGAACAACCAGTAGGGAATGAACACTAAACATTCCAGAACGGATGACAACTATAAACAATAGATAAAGCCACATTAATGTGTACTCATTGACTTGAAGGATGTGATACGCAAGACAAATATATGCTCAAAAGATACAACAAGTTACCTTATCATTGGCTGGAGCTTTGAATTTCTAGCAAAGGACTCAAGTTAAATCTGAATAGCTTCAAACTTAAGTAGACCCAAAGGCCTACTTTGTGTTTTTCCAGTGGAAACCTGAACTTGATTCTCAGATCTTTTCACTCCTCTGCCTGGAAAGGTCATATCCACCAAATATGAAGCAAAATATCCAACGGGACAGTCACAAAAGAGATGGTTTGCCTCAAAGCCTAAACTTGTCTACCTCATGCCTTCTCAGATCAGGGCAGAAGCATAGGGCTTCTCAGATTAGTCACAGAATGGGAAGGGGGGAAAAAGGCATCTAAAGAGAAGAAGACAGTGAGAGTTTATCCCACTGGCTGCCTTACCCTTTGGTGAGGGATGAGAGAGCCCTGGGTGAGTCTACACTCTTAAGGAAGAGACTTAGGCTTTATCTCACTTGTCTAACTTCCTAGAGGGAGGAGTCCAGAAGGGTACCCATTCTTGTACAACAAATATTTCAGCCCAGTGCAGTGATTCCATCCACTGATATAGAGTGGCCAATAAATTATGCTTAAACCTGAATATCTATACCAAAGCCTTGCTCTTGGTTTAGAGTAAGGGGTGGGTAAGGAAGAAGAAGAGAGGGAAGACTAGAGGCCAATGCTATATGCTGCTTACCATTTCACAAAATACTTGTGCACACAAATTCTCTTAATACATCCTGAACTTTCGCAAACCCCTGTGAATTTACATTAACAGTCAATTTTGCATAAAGTGTCTCTATTTACTGTATTCATGTCAGGTGGGATTCTATGGTTGCAAGCAACAGAAACCAATGCTAACTTAAGGAATTTGCTGGAAGCTTATGAGATAGCTCACAAAATCAAAGGAAAGCCAGAATCACCAAGACAGCTGTTAGGATCTAGACAGCAAGAACTAATGGCCATTTCTTCCAGGTGCCAATGATAGGATAAATCAGCTTCAGCATTTTTTATCCTTGTATCGTGTGATGTAAGAACCAAATTTCAGGGAAACAATATTTAGCTGACCTAGTTTGATTGCATGCTTATCCACTGGACAGAGAAAATCATGGCACCAAACAAAGGACTAATTTGAGAAGACAGGACTCATTTCTCATTTTCCAAAAGAATAGGAAAGTTTGCAGGGTCATCCAAAAGAGTCCACTGTAATATCATAGCCACAGTATCATTAAAGTGCTGAGTGAAGACATGCAGTGAGGTTAAGGTGGCCTGGGGACTGTAATATGTAATAGGCTAACAGACAACCTCAGAAGAATGTATTTAGAACAGTCTATTTGGATAGTTGAGAAATTCAGTAAATTTGCATAACACAATTGCTCTAAAAATGTGCCTGGCACTTGTTTTGAGCAGGCAAGTTAGACAAAGAGACAAAAAAATGATTGCCATGAAGGAGGAAGTTTTTTTCTTCTACTCACAATCCCCTAGAAATAGGAGGCATGCCATGCTACACCACACCATGCAGGGCCACAGAGGGAAGCACCAAAGCAAGATGAGCCAGCAGAGAGAGGGGCAAACTGTAGGCAGGAGCTTTTATTGAAGTTTACAGAGAAAGGAATGGGAGAAGCAAGGTAAGCAAGAAGTACAAACTTATGATTGGATAGTCTGAATAATTTTGATAGTCTCTGGACTGTAGGGATGGTTCCCAGTTGTCCAATACCTGGTCCTGTGGTGATTAGGGCAGGAGATAACATCCCAGACTGAAGAAGTATGCGAAAAGGAAATTGGTGGAGGGTGTTGTTTGCACATCAAAAGTATGCTGGCAGGAAAGTTGTTTGCCTCTAGGAATTAGTTAACCCTGGGAGGGTGGTTCCCCAGATCTGTAAGGCCCCAAATGTCAGAGCAGCAATAATACAGAAAGTAAGAAAAAATAGTTAAAGCAACTATATTCTTTGGGCAGCCATGTGAAGATGTATAAAGATACTAGATAAGTGCTTTACTACAGAGCCTCATTCTAAGTTCCATTTTACTGACCATCCAATATGCTGCAGGCATAGTCTGTTGAACCTCCTTCCACCACACCAGTTCCTCTTCCTTTCCTCTAGCCTTGTTTATTGTGGCTATAGCAACTGTTTTATTATAACCACAGTTATTGTCTGAATTTGCTTTTAAACATGATAATATGGTATAGCCAACCATATTTTAATAATCTATTTTAAGATATTAAAAAATCTTATTTATATTATAGATTTATGGATGTATGATCTTCCAAACTGATGCCAACATATAATAAATCGCCAGTAATTTAAAAATGTTTAGCATGTGAAACTAAGTCTAATTTTTTTTTTCTACTTTGATGTTCCTCTGTCTTCACATTTGTTTCAACTCCTCTACTAGAATCACATTCTTATTTATTTTCTCTCTGGGCATTCTTGAGATATTTCTGCTCAGTAGAAATACAATATCAAGCTTCACTGTTTTATTAAATATATCAGACATCAGACTCTCTGGGTAGTGAGCCAAAAGTTGCCAAAGGATATATTTCTTTTGTCTGCTGTGAATTATGCCAGCAGGCTCAATAGAGTGGTAAAGACTGTGTGTTTTATATTATTAACTGAATATGTGAGAACTGATCTTTGCAAGGACCTAATTGTCCTATAGCCTTATGCCATCATCGAGAGAGATGTAAGCATTTTTTATTTTCTCCACAGATGAAGTGTATGTTTTCTTTGGCTTTACTTCTATTGAGTTTGGTTAATCTCTTTCAAACCAGGAGACTCAGACTTAAAATATATACTCTCCTTTGCACAAAATCTTCAATATTTTGCACTTATTAACACACAGTTTATCTGTCATTTTAACTGTGGTCACCCGAATTATGCCAATTTATACTTAACCATACCAAATTTCATTTGTGATTCTGATTTTGTTTTTTGATTTTCAACAGCAGTTGAAAGTGAGTTAGCATAGTACTTTGAATAGTTTCTTTTGTAAATAGTGATGATGTAATGTTCCTCCACAATTATTTCCTTTAAAGTTATTTAGTTTTTATATTGATAGAAAAGGAAACTCAGCCAACATTGACTTTCTACATTTTAAATTAATTCTCCAGTATCTTCACATGACTATGTCTTCTCCTAAATTTCAAGCTTTTAAGTCTGAATTTTACACTTCCTCATTGCATAAACCTGGAAAAATTACTTTCTTCTTTTATTTCCATCTCCCCATATAGGAAAGTTAATAATTTAGCTACCATAGATTATACTGTGAAATTCCATTAAGAAACCACCATGGTGGTATGCTGCTTTGGGAGAGAGAAGAACCTCCATAAATAATGGGTTGCACCAGTCTTCCTCCTAACACTTCTCCACAAGCCCACTATTCTGATACACAGGTTTCTGCCCAGTTCCAGAGTTTCACATTTTCTTCTTTTATGAAGTAACCAGTTCCCATGAAGCTTAGTTATATACTGCTCATTCTCAGTGTCTCTACTTCCTAAATAAACATATGGAATGGATTCAAACTCCTGAACTCTGGGAACTTCAATAAACTGAGATTGTTTAAAGAAAACTCTTAGTGAATCATTTTGCTATCCCTCCCCCATGAGGATGCAGAACGTTAGCTTGAAAGGACTATAAAGAACATCCAGCCCAATCTCTGCATTTTAGAGATGAGAAAACCGAGCTTTTGGGAGCTTGAGTAATCTTGAAATTTGCCCAAATTGACAAGACTAGTAAGTGGCAGATCCGTATGTGTATAGTTTCAAAAGCATGAAATATTGATAATTACTTCATTTTCATTAGTTTCTTTTTTAAAAGTATCTTAAGACTGGGGCTTCCCTGATGGCGCAGTGGTTGAGAATCTGCCTGCCAATGCAGGGGACACAGGTTTGAGCCCTGGTTCAGGAAGATCCCACATGCCGCGGAGCAACTAAGCCCGTGCACCACAACTACGGAGCCTGCACTCAAGAGCCTGCAAGCCACAACTACTGAGCCCACGTGCCACAACTACTGAAGTCCACGCACCTAGAGCCCATGCTCCGCAACAAGAGAAGCCACCGCAATGAGAAGCCTGCACACCACAACGAAGAGTAGCCCCGCTCACTGCAACCAGAGAAAGCCTGCACGCAGCAGCGAAGACCCAACGCAGCCAAAAATAAATAAATAAAATAAATAAATTTATTAAAAAATAATAATAATAAAAGTATCTTAAGACTAATATAGCCTGGTTAAATTTTTGAAGTCTCAAAACACAACTAAGGGAGTTTCCTGGTGGCCTAGTGGTTAGGATTCAGGGCTTTCACTGCCATGACCTGTGTTCAGTCCCTGGCTGGGGAACTGAGATCCTGCAAGCCACGCACCATGGCTAAAAAACAACCAACCAACCAAACAAACAAACACAGCTTAAATAACCTAATGTTATTTTGTGTCTCACTTTTTTTACCAAAGAATTCCTCCTGAGGCCTGTGCCTTTAAGAATGATTTCTAAGAAATCATTACTCAGAGGTGATATTCAACATATTAAACAACAGGACGTCATAGACATTGCCCAACAATTGGTGTGTCTGTTCTTGTTCTACCAGCTGCATGTAACCATGGGTATATTACTCAAAAATAGACAATGCCCCGTGTTAGAAATTTTAAAAAATAATCCTGAGAGGTGGTCACAACACAATGAAAATATAATACCCAGTAAAACTATAATATTTTCACTATCATGTTTGCTCCATACAATTTGTTCTTTCTCAAAAATTTAAAGAGGAAACAAAGGACTTTTTTCCCCACATGGTAATTCTAGTAGACGGTTAGATTTAACTGTTAGTAATGGTAACAGAATTGAACTTCTGGAGCTGGTAAAATTGATTGCCTCCTCAAGTTAGAATTTTTAATATTTTATAAAATAAACTCTGGATATAGTTATCCATGTATGTAATTTGTAGTTGCTACATTGGGTTTGGGGAGTGAGGACATAATAATATGCTTTATTAGCAAGCTTGAATATGGGCTAAATTTGTGTTTGCTGATTGACTACAGAACTTCATGAACAATGGCAGTGTATTTTTCCCAAAGTCAATATGGAAATGCACTGTGGTGCTTGCTTTACTGAGCAAGTCTGAATTTGTGGCAGGAACACGTTCAGTTTTCCTGTGTTGCTCTGTTATTTGGAAGAACCAGACAGAGTGTTTTGTTGTTCTTTTGCTTCCCTCCACCTAGAAGAAATTTAAAAGAAACAAAAAATTTTAGTATTAGAAGGGAACCTAGAAGTGTAGTATAATTTTCCACACAATGCAAAATCCCTTCTACGAGCATCCCTGAAGAATCTTCACCTGGCTGCTTCCTGAATATTTTCGATGATGGGGAGTTCATTGCTTAATGAGGAGCTGTTCCTTGCTCAAGAGCTCTGGTTGTATAAAGACTTGTGTTAACCCTTAATCCGTGTTTCTGAAAATGTGGTCTCTGGACCAGCAGCATTAACATTACCTGGAAATTTGTTAGAAATACAAATTCTCAGGCCTCCACTCCAGACTGACTGAATAACAAAGAAAATTCTAAGAATGGGGCCCAGCAGTGTTATAACAAGTCCTCCAGGTGATCTGATGCATGCTAAAGTTTGCACTGCCCTATATACACCCCCATGCAATAAAATTAACAAGAACAGCTATCCTGGTGGCACAGTGGTTAAGAATCTGCCTGCCACAGCTTACCTTGTCACAGCTTACCCTTCCCCCTCCCCATATCCTCAAGTCCATTCTCTAGTAGGTCTGTGTCTTTATTTGCGTCTTACCCCTAGGTTCTTCATGACCTTTTTTTTTTCTTTTTCTTAGAGAGAGTGGCATGGACATATATACACTACCAAACATAAAATAGATAGCTAGTGGGAAGCAGCCGCATAGCACAGGGAGATCAGCTCGGTGGGTTGTGACCACCTAGAGGGGTGGGATAGGGAGGGTGGGAGGGAGGGAGATTCAAGAGGGAAGAGATATGGGAACATATGTATATGTATAACTGATTCACTTTGTTATAAAGCAGAAACTAACACACCATTGTAAAGCAGTTATACTCCAATAAAGATGTTAAAAAAATTTAAAAAAAAAGAATCTGCCTGCCATTACCCATTTACAATGCTTGGTGTCAGCCTATTTACCTCTTGTAAAAATAAAATACAGTGTGTGCGTGTGAAATAAAAAAAAATGTGATATGTACAATTTTCTTTATATTACTTTCCTCACTCAGTTATCATTTTAAATCAAATGATTTACCTTAAGTCAATGTCTTTATATTATTCTATGGTGTGAATATGTCATAAATCATTCAGCTATTCTCTTCCTAATCAACTTTTTTAAAAAATTTCCAGTGTTTTACCATTGTGAATAATGCTAAAATAAACATCTGAATATGTAAAAAAAAAAAAAAAAAGAATCTGCCTGCCAATGCAGGGGACATGGGTTCAAGCCCTGGTCTGGGAAGATCCCACATGCCGCGGAGCAACTAAGCCCGTGCGCCACAACTACTGAGCCTGCGCTCTAGAGCCTGCGCGCCACAACTACTGAAGCCCACGTGCCACAACTACTGAAGCTCGTGGGGCTAAAGCCCATATACTCCGCAACAAGAGAATCCACCACAATGAGAAGCATGTGTACCACAAGGAAGAGTAGCCCTCGCTCGCCGCAACTAGAGAAAGGCCACGGGCAGCAACAAAGACCCATTGTAGCCGAAAATAAATTAAAAAAAAAAAGAAAAAAATAATTCTTTGGGTTGCAGATATCAGGAATCTAACTATAAATTTAACTTTAGCATAAAAGGGAATATCGTAGTTCGTGAGGCTTGTGATAATGGGGTACTTCATAGGATCAAAGGGATTGATCTGGACCTACAGGAGCTGGGCTTCTGGTATTGGAAAGAAGGCAAGGAACGTCTTACCCTTGTTCGTGCTCATAGTGTTCTCACTGGCTCCACCCCCCACCCTCCGCCCATATGTTGCTCATTTCTGTCTCTGCTTAATTTTATCCTCTACTACAGACAGGCTTCTGTTCATGGGAAGATGACTACCTTCTCTACCCTCCCACCCTTACACATGCCTTCATATGCCTCAAGCACCTGACCTCAGGGGCAGGGCTATTCCTCCTCAGACTCCAAATCAAGAAATCCCAGGGAAGAACTCCTAGGGCAGGAAATGTTAACCAAAGAAAGGTGTTGGGAAATCTTGCTGGGCAAACAAATAACAATAGTTACCGTAGTCTATTACATAAACTATAGTCAATCTTACTTTGGTAAAGGAGGTTCAGAAAGACTAGTCACCTTGCCCAAATCACTCAAGTGAGTGAAAATTGAAACCCCCAAAACTTTAAATAATAAAATTTAAGACTACAATATAGTTACCCATTTACTGAAGACTTCCCTAGAAAATTTTTGTTTGGATTTTAAGTCAACATTTTTGTACTGAACTTTCTCCCCCCATGAAAAAATAAGAGTTTTATAAAAATAGCTTCATGAGCCTGCAGTAAAACAATGGTGAAAGAAATACAATTTTTCCTATTTCAGACAGACGATTGAGATTTTTTTGCATTTATGTCATTCAAAAATGATTGTTATAAACTTCCAACTTGGCAGGAATGTACTCCCAATGGAGGAAAAGAAAAAATCAAGCCAATCTAAAGTCATGAAAATGTAAATAAAGTAGTTAAGAACAAGCACAAAATATAACATTTTACGGGTTTTCGCAAGAACTTTGACTTAAGGCTTCCCAATTCAAAAAAATTACAACTTAGAGATTTGACGTTAGCAAAATGATTACTTTTTCTTTTGATATACCTTCGACCTAAACTCAGAAAAAAATGTGGTAATGAAGCACACGCATTAGGAACATTCATTATCCAAGCATAAGGAATTCCAAAGATTTTCATAGCAATGTTCATTTGAGCTCTTTACCCATAAGTTGGTCTTCCCATTTTTCCCTTTGCATGGTACACTATAGCATAACACATTATGGTTTATATTTTTAGGGCATGTTATAAGCCATATTAAATGTGCTCTATAGCTGAATCAACATAAGAATCTGAACTCTGGAATTTCCAGCTTCTTGAATGTCTAAATTCATAAGACTGTTGTGTTACACTATTTATGGACAGTTTCATAAAAACAAGCACCATTCTAGGTTTTGTCTTTTCAACTTTATGTTTCCTTTCACCCATTAGGCCACTGTGGCTCTCCAAGGCAGCCTGGGACAAGGTGTTTCTGTCAGCCAAAGCGGAGCTGAGCTAATGTGGCACTAGTGAATTCTGATATTGAAGTTCTTATTAATATTTTATTTTAATAGATCTTTATTGAAGTATAATTGCTTCACAATACTGTGTTAGTTTCTGTTGTACAACAAAGGGAATCAGCCATATGCATACACATGTCCCCATATCCCCTCCCTCTTGAGCCTCCCCCCCATCCTCCCTATCCCACCCCTCTAGGTCATCGCAAAGCACTGAGTCCATCTCCCTGTGTTATGCTTCTGCTTCCCACTAGCCAACTATTTTACATTTGGTAGTGTGTCTATGTCGATGTTACTCTCACTTCGCCCAGCTTTGCCCTCCCACCCCATGTCATCAAGTCCATTCTCTATGTCTACCTCTTTATTCCTGCCCTGCAACTAGGTTCATCAGTACCATTTTTTTTTTTAGATTCCATATAGATGCATTAGGTTCTATATGAAGTAATTGTTTTTTAATTCTTAAAATCATTATTGACTCCTCCCACAAATTTCTGTCAAACAAGCAGGACAGAAGCTGTTACAAAGGCAAGGAAACATTAGTGGTTCTTATGGTAATACATGAGCTCTCTATTTTTCCATGACCTTTTGTGCTAAATGTTAAATCTGAAGTGGTGTAGAACAGAGGGAATAGACTCGGTTTTTCCTTACTCACAATTTCATTTCAGTAGACAAGTTATAAAAACAAAATCAGAGAACCTCATTCTGTTCTCTATCTGGGACACTAAATAAGCCCATCCATACTATTTTGCCGTAAGTAGATTAAGCGGGAAATTCCAAATCTCGGTATGACTATCCCCTAAGTCATCTGGTTCTACTCGCACTTGTCACTTTCAACTGGAACTCAAAACTGCCAACACCCTAGAAACAGTTTTTATGTTAGCAGGAACATACACTAAGTCTCTGGCTCAGATGAGAATCTTGCTTTAGGATGGTTTTTCCTTATGGTCCCTATATGCTGGCTCTGTGTATGAACTTTCTTCTCTATTCTGAATGCCTGATCTGGGAAAATTACACACATCATCATATGATGGTTTTGATAATCAGTATGATGATAATGATGTTGACGATGACTTCACAATCATTTAAAGAGCATTTACTATGAGGCAGCCACTCTATTAAGTACAGTCGGTTCTTCTCCAGTGTCTATGCACATAATGCAAATTAGTTCATACATGAATGGTAAATAGGGAGATATCAATACAATGAAGATTACTTTGATTCATAAGTAG
The DNA here is from genome assembly GCF_965194825.1 of Balaenoptera physalus. Taxonomy (NCBI): domain Eukaryota; kingdom Metazoa; phylum Chordata; class Mammalia; order Artiodactyla; family Balaenopteridae; genus Balaenoptera; species Balaenoptera physalus. The sequence continues at coordinate 25,723,654 of NC_138882.1, forward strand.
TTTTCCCCAGCATGTGAATATTTTGCAGCTCAGTGCACATATGTTAATATTTTACAGTTCAATGCACACTATTTATTAAGGTTTAAAAAAACACGGGAAGCCATGAAGTAATCTAGCACAGAACACAGTGCCCATTCACCCCACTTTCTTCCTCTTGGCTCTCTCTTGGAAGTGCTCACTGGGAGTTTTCCTGGATCTTGGTGCATTTTGCCCTCATCTCCATAACTTGGCAGCATCTACCCTTACTCAAACGCTCTTTCATCAAGCAGCTATTAACTTTTCTTAAAGGCAAGTCTTATATTTACTTAATATTTCTTTTTTTTAGGAGAAGTTTAACTGTGATAGTATTTTATTAGGATGGGTATTGTTATTGTCAGTGCTTTGGTTACAAAGTTGCGTAGATTTTGAGCAACCTGCCCCAACTCTGTTTTTCCTATAAATCGTCTTACTTCTAGTGTGCAAGTTTGCAGAATGAGTGGTTTGTGGTTTCTGCACTTATTTCAGAAATGCCTGTTCTTTACCTATGTAATCTTATTCCGTTCTTGTCACTGTTTTATGGCATAGGTGTTATTCCCATTAACTGATGAAAGGAAACCAAGGCTCAGAGAATTTAAGTAACTTGTCCAAAATCTCATTGTAATGAGAAGGCAAGATGACTCTGAGTCATTATATACAACCCACTTATTACCTGGCTTCCTAAACTTCTATTCAGCTTCACTTTCCAGTCTTAGGACCAAAGTGAAGGCAAAGGCAGTAAGACACAGACCCCGTGCAGCAGAGTTGTGGTGAGCGGGGAGCAATGATCTGCCTTGCCATTCTCCTACACTGACAACACTTCCTTTTCATTTCTTGTGGAAGACATCCCAGAACATTTTTTGTTGTTGTTGTTCCAGAAAAAGTCTCCAGAAAAATAAATTAAGTATGTGGGTCAGCTGTAGCAAGCTACTGATAATGTCACATGAGGGAGACTGTGGAGTTCTGCAGAGGGAAAAAGCCAGGCTGAGCCTGACCTGGCCCTGGCTTCATGGTACAGTGATATAGCACATTCCAGAAGAAGAAAATAGGATGTTGAGGATTCGAATAAAAAAATAATCCCAGAAGAGATTTCCTATTGTCCGTGGAGTTCCTTTTAGAAATTGAATATGATTTGAGGCAAGCACTATTGTTCATCTCACAGATGAAAATAATGCATTTTTAAAAGAAATTGTCTTACACAGCATTATCCTATTTTTATTAAAATAGAATACAGACATACAAGCCCTTTGAACAGTAAACATCAAAATATTAATGGTATTAATTTCTGAGTGGTAGGATTATGGGTTTTTCACTAGTTCATATTTTTACAAAATGTCTAAAATGAACAAGCACAATTTTTCTAAAAAGAAGTGATAAAAGTTACGTTTGAAAACAAATTTTTAGGAGAATTTTGTGATTTTCTTTCCTGAGAACAATTGATTTTGTATTGGGGAAAGGCATTAATAATATTTTTGAGGTAGATCAGTCTCTTGGTGTCACTCAGCTTTGCTGTCCTTATAAATGTCACAGACTTGTTTTTTTTTTTTTCCCTAGTCTTTCATTTCAGCTTTTCACGACTCTGCTTCTCCCTCTTTCCCACACTTTTTATCTCATCCACACTTAGGGTCCGTTCTTCAGCCTTCTTTGCACTGCTGCTTCCCCCTCCTTTCCTCCACTCAGGCATCGCTGCTTCCCTATGGTCCCCAGCCACCCCTGTGCTGACTCTAGCATTCTCTTCCACCAATGGTGCCATAGTTCACAGTTGATTGCACACTCCTATTGTTGTGGAGGGATTTTTTTTTTTTTTTGCGTCTTTTTCCCCCCCTTATTTCTCCCAAGGATAGCAGTGGCTGTTTGTTTACTTTGAAGGAACGCATGTCATTTGGGTTTCCTGGCAGCACCAACGAGAAGACGGGTTCCTCTTAGAACATAATCACAAAACAACAACAACAATAAATCTCTATTTCTAAAGTTTTTCTGTTGACACTCACTCATTTGTTCCTTAGTTGCAGCAGCAAAATGGTCATACCTAAAAACCAGGAGGCTCGGTAAACACACAAGAGGTTATTGTAGACTCCTCTCTCAGAAACTTTTCCTTTTCCTTTTATTGTCTGTTATGAGTGAATTACAATACCATCAGGATCTAATCTCACTGGTAACTTCATCACCTCTGGGGAAAATTGCTGCAAATCATCAGAGCTTGTCTGCAACTATGTCTACTTCCATCCATGAATCCTTGTGGTGTTTCACTAGGACATCTAAGTTTGCATCAGTCCCTGCTTTCTGAATCAAAATGAGCATAATGTCATTAATTCAATCGATCAGCCTGATGTGCTGCTTCCACAGATGATCAAGATAGTCAAGGTCTCTGTGGGCTATGTTGTCATAGAAAGAAGACAAGTTAACACAGACCTGTGGCAAGACGGTGATTGTATCTTGCTGCCTTGTAAAAGCAAATGGGTTTTTCATTTTCCTTACTGATCACCTTCACCACATCAATAGTTACACTCCAAGTGCCAGAGACTTTGTGAATATATTCCAGTAAAGATCCAACATCTGGTACAACAGCTGCAACTGGGTAGCCCCAGTTGCCACCTGCCCTGATCCATCTAGTTTTCACAAGGGCCAAGCAGGTGAACTGAATGGGGATGTGATGGAGGTCACCATCCTTGCATCCCTTTGCCTAGCTCCACAATTGTTGGTACACAAGATTGCTCCTGATTTACTATCTTGGCTGGAGGAGGGCAGTTTTAAGGACCTCCACTTGGGTCTTTCTACCATAATAGCTCTTACTCCATGGAGTATCCAGTGTAAGGATTCTGCTTTCTGTTAGGTATACGTATCCCAGTTATGCCCTTGGGGACTGGGTATAACCACAGTTGGGTCTGCAGACTTAGTAGACCCACCATCAGATGGATTTGGACAGGATTCCATTTATCACCTGGATTCCATAAGATTCACCTGTAACTGGGGGATCGTGTTGGTGTTTTGAATCCCCTGTAACCAATAGCCCTAAAAAGGCATGGTCATTCCCCTTATCCCTCTATATACTTATTCTAGTACATGACCATAGATCCCTTTAGGAAAGGGATGGGGGAAATGATAACTGTATATTCCCATAGTGGCATTGTGGGGTTCTTTCTCAAGTGGACCTCGCCTCTCCTTCAATTAATGGCCTCTGGGAGTGAGAACCGGCTCAGATCTGGAAACTAAGTGAGGGGTCATGATTTTCCACTTCTGCAGTTGATGTTAACTTTCTGCTCACTAAGCTCTATAGTTTTTCTCATTATATAAGTGAAGTAATATCTTAGCTAACTGCCCATTTATCTTGCCTCCCTAGGATCACTGTGGTCTTTTATTAGCTGTTGCAATAAAACTTTGTGAGAGAAAGCACCCCGTATGAGATTTTGACTTGTTGCCTGTTTCTGTTATATTTACCTTGCTCTTGTCTGTTAAGTGCTAGCACCTGGGCTCTGCTATCCCAGAATTCTCTCACCTATCCTGACACTAGGGAGCCCAGTCCAAGGCAGGATCTCCTACAGTTACCAGTAAGGATAACCATCATTGGGCTTCTCAAAGATGTTGGTGCCCTCCTCGATAGCGCATCCTTAGCACTTCAATGGAAGGAATGTTCTTTGGACCACACGCTCAGGAATGGGTTCTCTTTATTATTACATAATAAACCCATTCTTATATTTTCATCTCCCCAAGATTTCTAACCCCCTCCTCAATATTCTGCAAGACAGTTCCAGCATCTCTACCTCATTTACAGCATCTCTACCTCATTAACTACCTCAACATTATGTTAAATTTTTATGGAGCAATCCCAGCCCGTATTAGGACTGATTTTCGATGTCATTGCCAGGATATGAAACTCCTAATCTTAGAACACTCTCATATCAATGAATTCTCACCTACACAGCCTTAGAGCCTGCCCTTCCTAGCCCAACTCTCTCAAGATCCATCCCTGGATATAGCTTCCCATTTCCTGCCAGTACATATTAGCCAGATCTTGGGGCCATGAAGGGAGGCAGGAGCAGATCCAGAGAAGGACACTCATCCACAAGACGACTGCTTCAGGTGAGGGTTTTGAAGTGTCTCCAGGAGAGGAGGGGCTCTTTTCCCCTAGCATTGGGATAAGTGAGCCACTTCTGCCAACCTGAGGAGGTCAGAGGGACCAAGATCTCGGGGGCTCAAATTCTCTAGCTCATCCACCCCATGTTCCAGGGTCTCACTCATTCCCTATCAGGGCTCTGGTTTTGACACAGACTTCTCAAGGCTGCAGGTTCACTCTTTGTTGTAGGTCTGCCATCCTTATAATTAAATCCTGGGCCTGAGGTAAGGAAGACAAGAGCCTTTTTAAAAGCTGCCATGAAGGTTTTCTAACTTTCACAGCATATCTTCAGTTGATATTTGATTCAACTGAGCCTGTCATTTTCTTTTTCATGACTTGTGATGCTGTTAACAAGACCCAGCCAACACCACATCCGTATGATACACGTCACTCCCATACCATTCAGGTGCCATTACTATGGTGTAAGACAACGTTCCAACATTTGCCTGCATCTCACGCCAGCCCATCACTGGTGAAATTCTTCATGATTAGGATGCTGCCGCAAGCTGGTGGTTGTTATCACCTCCCTTAACACCAGTCAGAGGTCCTTGACTGGTGGAAGAGCCAGACTCCTCTCTGAAAGTTTCCTCTCCACGGTACTTCTGGTTCCAACTGTCTTAAGCCTGGGTTTCCCTAAAAAGCAGAGCCTGACATAAGGGTTTGCATGCAGCTAATTCATTTTGGGACGTGATCCCAAGGAACAGAAATGAAGCTAAAAAGAGTAAAACAGGAAAGGAGAAAAAACAATCCAAAGGTGTATTATTAAGCTGATCATTGGGCTCGATCCGGCTGGGAAGTTTCTAAGGGGTCATGTAAAATGTGCCTCAGAATTGTCCATCTGAGTATCTCCCATGGGTCAAGGGGATGTCTGCCCCAGGAAACGAAACACCCTGCCAGGTTTGCACAGCCATTTTGTCAGAATGGCTGAATGGGTTCCTCAAGGCATCCCACAGGGTACAAAGGTGAGAGAAATAGAGAGAAATGTGATACAGCTGAGGTGGGTTGCTCTCAGATTACACCTGCACATTGTTGGTGAAATTCTTACTGATTAGGGTGCAAGGCAGCCCCACTTAACCTCACGTAACACCAGTCACCTCAGTGACTAGAATAAAAAAATGGGTCAAAATGTTATAAGACAAGATGCAAGATGTCTCTGATATGCATCTTCCCCCAGAACATTGCCTCGTATTATTCTCTTTGCCCAAACCTTCTATTTCGTTTGTCATCACTCTGATTCTCTCCCGGAAACAATCTCAACAGGGTGTCTTTCCCCATCTGTAAAGCTTAACCCAACAACTCTCTTATTATCTAATAGCAGTATTCAGCCAGTTCCTCTGGGTAGTATCCTTTGTGAATTTCAGATTATGACTCTTTCCTCAGGTTGTTTCTCATATTATTTAACTGTCCCTGGTCATAAACTGTAATAAATTTGTGACAAAGGTTTCTTAGGTCGTGTCCCCTGAGACATACACTTTGAGATTTGTAGGAAGTTTACTGGGGAGTGTCTTCAGGATCAGCACCAATGGGGAGGGAAGGAAGTAGGATAAGGCAGAGGGAGGAGCTGAGCTGGGTTGCGACAGAGCCAGGCTGCAGCCAATGGGGAGCTGTGCATGGCCTGTCTTGTCCCACCTTGACGCAAAGAGGGTAGACGTTTGTATCCTGCATTCATCAGTCTTTGGGTGGGGACTGGCCCCAGGGAGGGTATGTTCTTGGGTGAGGGATTGAGAGCATTTCCTGGAGAGTGACTCAGCTGAGAGACTTCAGCCACCAAACACTCCCAACAGCTGGGGAGATGATATCTCAGTTCTGAACGGAAGATCTGGGCAGTGTAACATAGTATTAACTATAGCCCACCCTTTCTGCTGCTTGGATTATTTTCTTTGTAAATTAAGTTCTACAAACAGTTCTTCCAGGATTCTGGTTGGTTCTTCTTGTGGGAAATTTAAAAGAGGAAAGTTTGCAGGAAAAAAAACTCAACTTCTGTCACTGCAGTAACGGAGCCTGAGGCTCCAGCTAAACGTCTCCCTCTTCTGCTGCCAATTCTATATCCTCTCACCCTTGGCTAGCCTCTCTGTTGGTCTTCGTGCCTTACCTGGTGGGGTGACCTAGACTCTCATCCCTGACAGATCTGAGACCCTGGTTGCCACACCCTTCTCAGGCTCTGACTGTGGCAACTTGTCCATTTACTATCAAAATTGGGAAAGAGATTACTAGGCGACTCCCCTAGAGATGGCCTGAGTGCCAAACACGTTTTCCCTTAGTGCCACTGTACATTAGCAGCCCCACCTCCCCCTGGTGACCAGAGTCAGTTACCCCTACTGTGTCCCCAGTATGACTCATCCCCAGAATGATGAGTCCTTTTTTTTTTTTTTGTCTCTTACAGCAAGGAGTCTGAAGTGATTGTGCAGCAGCTATAGCTTATTGGTTAATGGAAAGATTACTCTGTCCCTGGTGGAAGTGGATTCCCTCTAGGATACAAGATCTCTAAACCCACAGAGTCCAGAGTTGTACGGACAGAAAGCACACATTCCCGACAGTCACTGATAGTGATGACAAACACAGCCACTCCTACTTCACCTCCTTTCTCAGACCCATGTGTTCTTCCTGCTGGGGATACAGTACCACATAGTGGTAGCCGATTTAGGGTGTGTCCTGCAACCTGGAGGATGATGTCTCATCCTCACAGGTTATCATCTCCAAGCCTGGGTCTCAGTGGCTCCTTCAAAGGCCATTCCATTCCTTTTTCAGGCTGGCATGGTCCAGTTGATACTATGGTCATGTGTCCACTTTCACACTCCCCTGGACTGATACAGAGTCATACGGGATTCCATGTTTGTGGGTGAAACACTGTAATCCCTCAGAAGGTGGTGCTGGCTGAGATCCTGTAGGCAAAAAAGGCAAACCCACATCTATAGGTATTGATTCCTGTCAAGATTACTTGCTGCCCCTTCCAGGGTAGAAAGGCTCCAGTGTAATTAATTTGCCACCAAATGGTTAATGGGACTCCTTGAGAGATGGTACCATACTGGGGATGTGGGGTTGGTTTGTGTTTCTGGCAGGTTGGATGTTTGGCAATTGTAGTAGCTATAGACCAGCCTTGGCGAGTGGGAGTCCATGCTCTTGGACTCCCATGGCTCTCTGTTCATGCACCCTTTGTGCCAACACTGGGATGGCTGATGACTACCAGTTAAGGCATTCTGTCTGATTGGTTCTAGTGTCCCTTCCCTGGTGGATTGCTCTCTGATAAGCATTAATTAACAATGGGATTCAAAAACCTTTACACTTTGGGTCATGCCCATAGGTCCATCAACATGCCTCTCCTCCAAATGTCTTTGCCCCCAGTCCTCCAATCTTTCTGAGTCTAGCCTCCTGACCAATCAGTGAAGCTAATCACCAAGAGTAGATGACTAAGTGCACTGCTCAGAAATCTGCTGACTGGTAGGATTTCCTTCACTGTCTTTCAGGGTCTTCCACTACAGGGCTACAGTGGAGCTGTACTGCAGGCACAATTCATTTTCATCCTGTGTCCACACACCAAGGTGACCCAGTGAATTTAACATGGCTTTTTTCCTCTCTGTCAGTTGGTCATAAGGGACCCTCCATGGTCCAGGTGTGAGCTGAGGGAGAGGAACCATTGCAACAGAGGTAGAAAACATGAATTCAATCTCTCCTGGAGCTCTCTTTTGCTTGTAATTAAGTCCTGGACCTGATGCTCAGTTTTTCCTGTGTTCCAGCTGTAAGATAAGAGTCTCTATATATGATGCCAAAGAGAACTGGCTTTCTGATTGTTGATTAATCATCCTCAGGCTTTTATTGTCTTTCTCCAACACATTAAATGTCCCCAGTAACAGCCATCCATTTCCATAGTTCTTAAAATTACTACTTCCCCTGAACTTCTCAAATGCCTGAGATGTTACCCCTGTGATTCCCCCCCCCCACAAATACCCCATCCCAGCTCACCACCAGGGAAAGTCTTAACAGTTGCTCGGCATCTGGGCTTTCTATCCTATTACATTGATCTATATTTCTATTTTTGTGCCAGTACCATACTGTTTTGATGACTATAGCTTTGTAGTATAGTCTGAAGTCAGGGAGCCCGATTCCTCCAGCTCAGTTTTTCTTTCTCAAGATGGCTTTGGCTATGCAGGGTCTTTTGTGTCTCCATATAAATTTTAAGATTTTTTTGTTCTAGATCTGTGAAAAATGCTATTGGTAATTGATAGGGATTGCATTGGATCTGTAGATTGCCTTGGGTAGTATAGTCATTTTGCCTATCCATGCTCCACCTACCACAGTGTTGGTGTCATTGCCAATGACCATGGGCACTACAGCTCCAAAATCCATTTCTGAGTCAGCTTTCTCAGAGCAGTCCTGGAACCAACTATCCTAGGTCAGGTTCCCCAAGAGGCAGACTCTGAGATCAGGCTTAGCATACGGTAAATTTATAAGGGGAGGAGCGTCATCAGATCGCCATGAACAGGAGATGAAGGAAGAAGGACTGAGCAGAGGGAGGAGATGAACTGCATTACAGTCACAACAAAGACCTCAGCTGATCCCATAGGGAGTTCTGGGCTAGGATGTGGGCCACTCCCAAGGGAGAGGGTGACTTGGACAAAGTGGTTCTCCTGGGCTAATGGAAATTCACAAAAAATAATTCAAAGGAGAGCAGTCAGATGTCAACACTCTTGACAGCTGGGTGAATGAGCACCTCAGTCTTTTTTTAAAATATTTATTTATTTATTCATTTATTTATTTGGCTGTGTCAGGTCTCAGTTGCAACATGCCGGATCATAGTTGTGGTATGTGGGATCTTTCATTGTAGCGCACAGGTTCTCCTTTGCAGTGTGCAGGCTTCTCTCTAGTTGTGGTGCGCGGGCTGCCCGTGGCATGTGGCATCTTAGTTCCCCGACCAGGGATCGAACCCACATCCCCTTCATTAGAAGGCAGATTCTTTTTTTTTTTTTTAACATCTTTATTGAAGTATAATTGCTTTACAATGGTGTGTTAGTTTCTGCTTTATAACAAAGTGAATCAGTTATACATATACATATGTTCCCATATCTCTTCCCTCTTGCATCTCCCTCCCTCCCACCCTCCCCATCCCAGAAGGCAGATTCTTAACCACAGGACCACCAGGGAAGTCCTGGGCACCTCAGTCTTGAAGGGGCCTATGGGCCCCATGTCATAACATCCACTACATAAGGCCAATTCTTCTTTCTCAAATGAAGAGAACTAATAAGCCTATAACTTCCTCCATTATAAGGCAGGAGACTTAGCCCAGATAAATCAGGCCTAAAAACATCAACAGTATTAATAACATGGTAACTGTGGATGACTTCATATAATCCCAAGGTCAAAAAGGCAAAAATATAACTTCTCTCACCCCAAGGATGTTCTTTTCATATTTTGTATATCCTTCCCTGTAATAATGCCATGGAAGAGAAGCAAAGATCCTATCTTCTATACTTTCTATAAACTTTTAACATCACCCATCTATAAAGATGAGACTTAAAGTCTGTCCAGGTTTTGAAACCAGCCCTTTTAAAATATATTTCCCAACAAAGCAATTCTGGCAGAGTTGAGGATAGGAAAACCTTTCTAAACTGCTCTACTCCGGATGAGTTATACTGCTTTCACACCTGTGTACTTTTGCAAATTTACTCTTTCTGCCAGAATGTCTTTCTTACCCCGTGTCTTCCTCCAGAATTCTATTCATGCATAAGGTTGCCAGATTTAGTAAATAAAAGTACAGGATGTCCAGTGAAATTATTTTTTTTACATCTTTATTGGATTATAATTGCTTTACAATGTTGTGTTAGTTTCTGCTGTACAACAAAGTGAATCAGCTATATGTATACATATATTCCCTCCCTCTTGAGCCTCCCTGCCACCCTTCCCATCCCACCCCTCTAGGTTGTCACAAAACACCAAGCTGATCTCCCTGTGCTATACAGCAGTTTGCCACTAGCTATCTATTTTACACACAGTAGTGTACATATGTCAGTGCTACTCTCTCAATTCGTCCCAGCCTCCCCTTAACCCTCCTGTGTCCACAAGTCTGTTCTCTACGTCTGCGTCTCTATTCCTGCCCTGCCACCAGGTTCATCAGCACCGTTTTTCTAGATTCCATATGTATGCGTTAATACACAGTATTTGTTTTTCTCTTTCTGACTTACTTCACGCTGGATGACAGACTCTCGGTCCATCCCCATCACTACAAATGACTCAATTTCGTTGCTTTTTATAGCTGAGTAATATTCCGTTGTATATATGCACCACATCTTCTTTATCCATTCATCTGTCGATGGACATTTAGGTTGCTTCCATGTCCTGACTATTGTAAATAGTTCTGCAATGAACAATGGGGTACATGTATCTTCTTGAATTATGGTTTTCTCTCAGTATATGCCCAGTAGTGGGATTGCTGGGTCATATGGTAGTTCTAATTTTAGTTTTTTAAGGACCATCCATACTGTTCTCCACAGTGGCTGTATAAATTTACATACCCACCAACAGCGTAGGAGGGTTCCCTTTTCTCCACACCCTCTCCAGCATTTATTGTTTGTAGATTTTTTGATGATGGCCATTCTGACCAGTGTGAGGTGATACCTCATTGTAGTTTTGATTTGCATTTTTCTAATAATTAGTGATTTGAGCATCCTTTCATGTGCCCCTTGGCCATCTGTATGTCCTCCTTGGAGAAATGTCTATTTAGGTCTTCCGCACATTTTTTGATTGGGTTGTTTGTTTTTTTGATATTGAGCTGCATACGCTGTTTGTATGTTTTGGAGATTAATCCTTTGTCCATTGCTTCGTTTGCAAATATTTTCTCCCATTCTGAGGGTTGTCTTTTCATCCTGTTTATGGTTTTCTTTGCTGTGCAAAAGGTTTTAAGTTTAATTAGGTCCCATTTGTTTATTTGAATTTCAAATAAACAACAAATGCTTTTTAGTATAAGTCTGTCCATATATTCCATGGGACATACTTATACTAAAAAATTACTTGTTGTTGATGTGAAGTTCAAGTTTAACTGGGCATCCTGTACTTTATCTAGCAAACCTACTCTTTCTTCACACATTTACTGAACATTTACCACATGCCAGAAACTATTCTAAGTACTGGGAATATAGTGCCGAACAAAAGTAACTCAAATTCTTGCTCTCATGTGGTTTACATGCCAGTGTAGGGAGCCTGGCCATAAACAAACACACAAGTAAATATACAATAATATTGTCAGAACATAAATAAATGCCATGAAGAAGAATAAAGTGAGGTAAGGGAAAAGGGAGTGTTGGGCCTGGAGGTGAGGCAGTGCTGTTCTATGAAGTTCTTGCTGATCAGGTGAAATTTGAGCAGAGACCTGAAAGAAGCAGAAAGCCAGCCACGTAAAGATTTGGAAGGGGTGTACACTCCAGGCAAAGTGAACCCCAAATACAGAGTCCTAGAGGTGGAGGGACAGCAAGGAGGCCGGTGTGGCTGGAGCACATTGCACAGGAAGGGTTTGCCAGGAAACCCCTAGCAAAGGCGCGGGCGGGGATGGGCGCAGACAGTTTTCAGCCTTTTGGTCACAGTGAGGGCTTTGGCATTTACTCTGGAGACATGGAGCAGATGCTTGACGAGGTCTCACATTTCAGACAGAGCAAATGTTCAATTAATAAATAGTTGTTAAATAAATGGCTTCCACGTTGAGAGTTGACTCTTCTTGCTGGGGCAGGGAGGTGGGGCAGAAACAAGGAGGTCAATAATGAGGCCAATAGAATAATCCAGGAGAGAGTTTGGACTATAGTTGTAGCAGTAGAGATGGTAAGTGCTTGGATCCTGAACATACTGTGAAGGTATAGCTGATAGGATCTGCAAAGAGAAGAGTCAAGGTTGAGGCTTGAGTCTCTAGAGGGATGGAGTTGCCATTCACCAAATTTGAGAAACCTGTCGGGGGGGCAGGTTTGATGGCGTGCAATGGGGGAAGACGTGGAAATCTGGAGTTCAGCTTCAGACTTGTTGATTTTGACATGCATATAAGAAATCCATGTGGAGATGTTGAGGCAGCAATTAGATGTTAAAGTCTGAGTTCAGAAAAGAGAAATGGGCCATCTGGAGATATAAATTTGGGAGCAGTCACCTACCTAAAACCATAGATCTGGATGAGATCCCTGAGGAGTGAGTATAGACAGAGAAGAAAATTCCAAGGACTGAGCCCTGGGGTCTCTAAGTGTTTAGAGATTGAGAAGAAAAGTGGAAAAGAAGTCATCAGCCTGGAAGGAGGAGACCAAGGGAGATTGATCCAGAAGCTAAGAGAAAAAATATTTCAGGAAAGAAGATGTGATCATTTGTGTCAAATGCGTCTGAAAGTCGACGTTGGATGGGGCCTGACCATTGGGCTTAGCACCCTGGCATTACTGACTCCTCGAAAAGATCTATTTCGGTAAGATGGTGGGAAAGAAAGCTTGATGGGAGTAGATTAAAGAGAGAATGGGAGGAGGAAAATAGAGCTAGCAACTGTAGGCTAGTCTTTCAAGGAGTTTTGCTATCACATGGGAATGATCCAAAAACAGAGGGAAAAGATAATGACGTTGGAGATGAGGGAAACCGTTATCAGGAGCAGTGTTGAGCTTGGGAAAGAGAGTGGGAATTAGCACATGAATGAGAAGTTGGCTTGAGACAAGAGCACAGGCAGTTCATCCAGAATCACAAGAGGAGGGTGAAAGAGCGTGTGTGGAGAGAGACGCAGAAAGGTGGGCAGAAGTGGTGGGAGGAGGACATGTGAGCCCTCTCACGGCTGCTCCTGTCCTCTTAGTGAAATCAGAAGCCAGGTGGGCGTGAAGGAGAGGGAGGATGAGGGAGGGGAAGGTGTGAGCGGAGAAGTCGCCTCTGGAAGTGTGATAGGATGGCCAGGCAGCACTAGGGCTACAGGAGATTAGTGGTTGTTAGTTTAATTTAGAACCAACACCATGGTTGTGTGTTTTTCTTCGGTCACTTTCAGCTGTCCAAATGCAGGCAAGGAGTAGGCAGAAAACTGGGTACAAGAAGGGGTGGAATTTTGGCAAGCAAATATGTCAAAGTGAGAGAGAGGCAAGGGAGCCTAGAATGTGGGCAAGGGAATGTTTACAACGACTGCCCAGGAAATCTAAATCGGGTTAGGAGGGAAACCAGGACATCACGGGGTGAAGGACAGTGAACAGATGGTAGCATCAGAGGATTGGGGGATCCAGTGGGATTGAAGGATTACTGGAATCAGAGCACTACAGAGAGTGCTGAAGAAATAGCAAGTGGTGGTCAGAGTGAGATCCTTGAAAGTGAAAGTTACAGAAGACTTGCAATTATTAGTAATATTAAATCTAGGCTATCACCAAGCGACTGAGTGACTGAAGTAGGATAGAAATCACTGAAAGAAAGAAATCAATGAACTGAGAGGTCTGAGAACTTGAAGAGAGCAGACAGTGAACCATTGCATTAGTTTCCTATTGCTACTGTAGCAAATTACCACAAACTTAGTGGCTTAAAACAATACAGATTTGTTGTCTTACAGTTTTAGAGGTTAGAAGTCTAAAATCAGTCTCATTAATCTATAGTCAAGGAGTCAGCAAGTCTGATTCTCTCTGGAGGCTCAACGGCAGAGCCCCTCCCCTTGCCTCTTCCAGCCTCTAGGGGCTGTCTGCATCCCTTGGCCATAGTGCCTTCCTCACAACTGTATCACTCCAACCTCTGCCTCTCTCGTATCTCCCTCTTCTGACTCAGATACTCCTGCTTCTCTCTCATAAGGACCCTGTGATTACCCTGGATAATCCACCACCCTCCCCTGCCCTCAGCTCAAGATTTTTAACTTTTAGGATGTTAATTTTTACATCTGCGAAGTCCCTCTTGTCACTTACATACTCACATGTACTGGAGATGAGCACATGGACCTCTCTGGGGGGACATTATTCAGCCTACCACACCAGCAATATATTTTTTTCCTCTGTGAAGACTTTCCTGATTCTGGCACTCCCACCCCACCCCAGGCTGAGTTGATAAATATTCCTTTTGGTTCACCATTGCACCTTCTAAGGACATTCCAGTATTAGAGGATATGCCTTCTTTATTTGAGTATGTACTATGCTAGGTTCTGGGTTAATCGCTGTTAATACAAATAGGATACAACATTTTAAAAATTCTCACCCTAATCGCCAATGTCTGCTTATATGTCTATTTCCCCAGGTAGACCGTGGATCACACCAGGAAAGGAACTACTCACATTCGTCTCTCTGTCCTCGGTGCCTGCCATGGCACCTGGCATATGACATGTACTTGGTGGACCTTTTTAAATGGGTAAATGAGCTTTGTGTGCATTTAGTAACAGAAACATCTTCTCTAAGTGATCACATGCACATGAGAAGAAACTATTTTCATAATCCTAACCCAGCTTCCTGACAGCACTAAATGAGTATGCCTTAATGTACATATGTATCATTTTACTAATCTGCAAGCTAATCCCTCAGATGTCTGGAAACAAATGCTAGTCTTCTGAATATTATGTATTTTTAAATATCCACCAGCTAACGTCTTAATTTAGGAGCACTTGGACATTGTAGTTCGTAATGGTTCTGCCAAGCCTGCTTATTTAGAGAATTTAGATTGGGTCATATCTCCAGGGAAATCACCTGAACTAAAATAGAAAGTATCATCCATCTCTTATTCAGTCACGATTAGAGACTGATAAAAACACATCAGCAATCATATAAAGACTGAATTCCTCAAAAGCAGCCTGGCAAAGTAATAAATAATATCCTGTGCAAAAATCAACTGCAGACACTTATTAAATTCATAACCTTTTATATGAATATTTTATAATTATTACCTCAAAGAACTAGATGATAACAGATTCCAGTGAAGATTTTGATATCTACAGTTACATAATGGTGAAATTAGATTCTGGGACACTGAGTCCATTGTAAATCTTTTGTAAATGGAATTATCAAAACCTAAATCATTTTTCACCAGACAAGTTGCTTTCTTCAGCTGTGCAATCCTACAACTGTGGGTACATCTTTTGTGGATTACAGAGACCTACATTATAACCCTATCCTAATGGCTGATCAGCTACTCAATTGGAAAAGCCCCAGAAGAGTTCTGTCATCAGAATTATTTAGATGCTACCCTGATTTATGAACACCAGTCCTTGCCAAACTATTATCCCTGTGAATAGTAGGGGTATTTTCCCTCAGAATGTAGACAGAGGTTTGTCCGTCCCATTTTCAAAAAATACTCATGTTTTAAACTAGTATACCATATATTTCCTCAAAGCTCCAGGCCTATTTCTTTCTGACAAATTATAGGGTCATAGTTTCTAAATTGAGACTTCATGTAAAGAACAAACATACTTCAGGCAATGGAGAGGCACTGATCACAGTTATTCTGTTTTAGCTCAAAACAATGCAAAACAACTTAAAGCTATTAGTAGCATTTATCAATCATTCATAAGTCCTTGATTCCCTAGACAAAAGCCATCCAGAGACCAAGTCGAGCTGTCCTGATATAGATGCAAGGCACTCATGTTTCTGTGGAGTATCCTCCTACTATGAAAATCAGAATGGGTCCAGGTACAACCCTAGAGAAATCCATGCACGCGTGAGTAAAGGGACACAGACAAGTGTGTTCGCTGGAGTACTGTAGGTAACAGCCAAAGTGAAAGAGGGCAGATTCCATTTACCTTTGGGGTAAAGTGGTGACTGCACGGAGCACAGGGGGGCTCCTGGGGTGCTGGCAAGGTTTTAATTTTTGCTCTGGGGACTGGTTATGCAGGTGTGTTCACTTTTCGGAAATACACTGAACTGTTGTTATTTGTGCACATTTCTGTATGTATGTGATTCTTCAACAGCAAGGCTTTTTTTTTCCTTTTTTGTTTTTTTTTAAAGATCAAGAGATTTTCTCAGCTCTCACGAGGTTGATCTTGCTATTCAAAGTGCATTCCACAGGACTAACAGCATGGACTTCTAGGAGAATGACAGAAAAGTAGACTCTCGGGCCCCACCCCAAACCTACTGAACCTGAATCTGGATTTTGACAAGATCCCCAAGTGATTTGAATGCACATTGGAGTTTGAGAAACACTGATCTAAAGCATAAAATTACAAATAGAAAAATCACAGCATGACAGGGTAATAAATGGTATAATGGAAGGAAGCACAGGGTGCTGTGGAGGCCAGAAGAGGCACCCCTCGCCCAGACCAGCTCAGCTGCCCCGCTGAGTTTGCTCCCAAGCTGAGTAATTCCGGGAGGACCTAATTGCCAGAAATATTGGCTTAGAACCTCAGGTTTGCTTCCTCCCTTATTTACGGTTTAGCATTTTAGTGAAGAGCAGTAATTGGCTAGAATCAATACAAAAGAAACCTGAGTTTCAGGCCAAGAAAGTGCTGCTGTGATTCTGCAGTTGTTTAAAAAGATAAATGGTCTCTATAGCTAGGGACAAAGAAAAGTAGGACAAGCACGAGGAGAACCTGATAGAGGAGTGCCTCGCAAATAATTAGTGGCTAATTTTAGCCCATCAGCTTACCTATTTTTTCATTATTCAGTAAAACTGAGTTCCAAAGTCGTAAAATTTGACCCTGCAGAAGAGACCCCAAAATAATATTTAAGATCCAGTTATGCTATCTCACGTAATGGACACTAAAAGCAGAGCCTCAGCGGCACCTCAAATGTTGAGTCATTACTTTCCTATTTCTTCTATTTGTCATTCCTAGGATCACCATTATGGAATTTCTCCAGAGCATTTTCTCTTTTAAAAATGGGATCATAAAAAATGGATTCCAGGTGTAATGATGTTAAACACCATGGAGAGATGACTTCTTGTCTTTGTATGGCATACTCCCTTTAATTTATACTTGAGTCACAATAAATTGTTTTAATCATAATACTACACTGCTAAGTCATTTAGTTTGTGGTCTACTCTGGCGAAGCACTTTCTACTACATTTGTGACTCTTTAGCCTTAAGCCTCTTTGAGTCTGTATTTCTGACTCCTCAAGATTTTAACATGCATTTGTCTCTGCTGAGGTTGAAAGCATGTCTTGGTTTCCAGTACACAAATTTTCTGATTTTTCAGTCATGTTGCATTCTATTCCTAATGTTCAAGTTGATAGCATCCCCTCCCTGCAAGTGGGTGCCCTCTTCAAATTTAGTGACTACTTTCAATACCTTGATCTAAATTACTGATAAAGAACTAGCCCCTGAAGATGTCCTTGAGTTGATAAGGAGCCACTGATAATCACTGTTTAGGAATTTTCAGTAGGCTAATAGTATCTCAGCCTCTGGCTTAGCAAATCGTGTGACATAGAATCAACTGCCTTAGTCACATTCATATGGGCTCCTTCCCTCTAACCCGCCATCCACTCACCCACCACCATATATCCTGCCCCTGAAACACAAAAGGAAATAACAACATTGGTTTGGCACAATCCTCTTTTAACCAACCCATGCCTTGGCATTAAAAATGTAAGGAAATAAGACCATTTTCTCTGCGTCATAGCCAAGGCACTCTGCAGCAAACCCAGTGTGGTTTCTGAGCAGCATTTAATAAGTGGAACAGGCTGGACCGCCTGATGCCTGGAAACACACACCAGATCAGATATTTATTAGCAAAAGTGGCAGGAATGATTCAAGATCTGAGGTCACCAGGGTCTGAGAACAACCGATCAGGACAAGCAGCCACCCGGGATAAAATCTGACCTCCTTCCACAATCCCACTCAGCAGTCAGAACAGATGAGGGCAGCAGCCAAAGGAAGCTCCCCAAGTTTTTTTTTTTTTTTTTTAAATCTAAAACAGAAATGCAGACAATCATCAAGCAAAGACAACTACATACTGTGTAACAGGAAAACATACGTTGGTCTGTGTTAAATTATAACTAAACCATGCACAGGCAGGCCCCATAGAAGTCTACTACTTTGCTTTAACTTGTCCTGATAATTTACTTTTTGGATAAAATCCCTGCCATTTTCATGCAACTCCCTGCAGAATTATTTTCACTCGCTGGCACCACCTCCTTTTCAAGAAGTAAACCTCATTCTTCTTCTCCTTGTTCTAACTTGACCATAACATATGCAGAGTTTGTTCAGGGTCAAATATCTGCTTTTTGCATATCAGGTTCTTTTTTCAGTGTCAGAACCATTGTTTCAGTTGTAACCAGCTAGACAGTAAGGACTGTGTGTGGTGTGTGTGTGTGTAATAGATTCTTTTCTTAATACAAGTATTCCTCATCCTGTGGCAAAAGGAAAAAGTCTGCCAGATTTTAGCATTAGGAAATAAATAAAGCAGGGAATTAAATCCCTAGTAGTGACCTGAAAACTCTTGATTTCAGGATTTTAAAATTCCTTTTTCATTCAGTGGATTGAAATTGCTATGCTAAAATGTGACAGGGGATGGCAGGCACTTCTCCTCCTCCTGGCTGAAAGAGCTGCAGAGGGGCAGGTGCTCAGGACCACCTGGTTACAGCTGTGATGCCCCCACTGGCACCAGTGCAAGTGCTTCTAGACCAGTTCCAGAGGTCCCAACCCTTAATCACTTGCTTCTTTTCCAATGACCTGACAAATGCCTGGGAACCAAGTCTCTAATTCAGAAGGCTCCCCAGCTCCTAGACCGCCTTCCCTCTCCCTTATTCTCTCATATGGCTTCACCAGACCTCAGCCCCCCTGGGTCAAAGGCCTAATGTCCTCCCTGCTCTGACTGACACTCTTCTATTTGACTCTGTGTTCTAAGCTATCTTCCCTTGACTCTATCTCCTCCAGAACTCACCTCCCCAAAATAGGGTTCATGATACAGAATCTCACTTTATAACCAACTTAGCTGGTATGTCTACTTTTTCAAATTGAGCACCACATGCAATCTGGGAGCTAAGTCACTTTTAACACCCACAGCTGATAAATGGTTACCCCAGAGAGGGGGATTTTTTAAAGTAGATTTTTTAATTAATTAATTAATTAATTAATTAATTAATGGTTGCCTTGGGTCTTCGATGCTGCGCGCGGGCTTTCTCTAGCTGTGGCAAGCAGGGTCTACTCTTTGTTGCGGTGCGCGGGCTTCTCATTGCGGTGGCTTCTCTTGTTGTGGAGCACGGGCTCTAGGCGTGCGGGCTCAGCGGTTGTGGCACGTGGGCTCCAGAGTGCAGGCTCAGTAGTTGTGGCACACAGGCTTCATTGCTCTGCGGCATGTGGGATCTTCCTGGACCAGGGCTCGCACCTGTGTCCCTTGCATTGGCAGGTGGATTCCTAACCACTGCGCCACCAGGGAAGCCCCAGAGAGGGGGATTTTTAGTGCCACAGCAGAACCACTAAATTCCTCTGTGTCTCATGATGTGTTTGTCCTTGCAGAATTCATTCATTGATTCATACATACATATATTCATGTATTTAATCACTTATTTAAAATGCACTTGTTAAACATCTGCCATGTGCCAAGCAAGGAAGAGATAAACAACATAATATTGTTACCTTCAAGAAGCTCATAATCTAGTAGCCAGATAAATAAAGATAGTTATGGCTATAAAACAATAAGAAAAAATCAGTAAAAGTGAAATGCAAAGGGTATTTTGAGAGCTCTGAGAAGAGGTATCTTAACCAGCTAGGAGGGATTAGGGAAGACTTTTTGGATAAGGCTGGGGTATGATCCAATTTATTGCTTGCTGGGAGGTAAATGTAGAAGTAAGGCAGCAAGTGAAACCGAATTACATTTCATAAAATCAAACTATAGGCCCATAAATCTTCAGCCAACATATAAAAAAATTTATATCATGTCTTTGACCAAATACATCCAATCTTTAGCAGGCAGTTTCTTGCTGCGAGCACAGTTAGATGCGTACAAAGATGGTTTAGTTTGAGGTACTCATTAAGTCCTTGGACAATGTTTTGAGGATCCCAGGTCCACTTTCTCTGCCCCTGGCTCGTTAACAATTTTCATAACAGATCTTCAGAGGGACCAACATACAGGAAACTCCACTGTTTCTGAAAGATGACCTCTAAAAAAAGTTGAACACAGACTTAAAGAAGGTTTGCATTTGACTCTGCTCACAGAATAGCATCCAGAATCTTTCATATTTAAAAATGCCTTAAAAAGAATCAGCTGTCCATATGTATACAAGCCACAGTGCTGATCTACTTAGGCCTGCTGCTTCCTGCAAATAGAAAGAGAAGGAAAAAAAACAGCTTCCAGTCAAAATGAGATCAACTCATCTGACCCACAAAAAAAAAAAAAAAAAAAAAAAAATCCAATTACTTTACAATAAGACAATTACAGCAATTCCCATGGAATAAGCTAGCTTGGGCTTTTAACTAATCCTGGATAAAGCTTGGAGGCCGAGTTGATTTTAAATAGTGATCTAAACATTTACATGCTTATTTGAAGTTTGGCTCTCTTAAATTCATAAGAAAGGTCTCCATTATTTCTTAGTGAAAAATTCTTCTTGTATTGATATTTTCCAAACTTTTGTCATTACCAAGCCCCCAGAATACAGCAAGATTGTCTTATATTTTGTATATTTTGCATCCCCATGTGTAACAATTAGAAAATAGGAAGAATTTAATGAATGTTTATGAATAAATTAAAACCCCCAAATTTGGGGGTACTTCCCTGGAGGTCCAGTGGTTAAGACTCCACGCTTCCAATGCAGGGGCTGCGAGTTTAATCCCTGGTCGGGGAACTAATCCCACATGCCGTGAAGCATGGCCAAAAGATTAAAAAAAAAAAAAAAAAATTTGGAGACAGGGTGAATAGATAGGAAGGAAATAATACAATCTCTGTTCGCACAGTGGAGTGAATCCTGCACCCCTAGACTAGCTACAACCATCTTAACCCAGAACATAAGAACAAGTACTAATCCCTTTTCAGAATGTCAATATTTCAAATTATGTTTATTTGCTGGATAGGGTCTCTGTTTATGTTTTTCCCAATGTTATGCAGCTGTGTTTGTCTGCCCTTTGACATATTTGTCCATCCTGATGGAAAGCTTAGACAAAGCGGAAATGATGCCTATTTTAATGGCTTCATGGCACTTAAGTGGGTACTTAAAGATGCTATTCTGAATGGAGCCTTTGGGAGACCCTAATGAGTGACACCATTCTAAATGAACTGAAATACCAAAAGAACAGCCTCTCTCTCTGGAAGAATACTGAATGACATCACTGTGTTTTCAAAGCACAACACCATCATTTAGAAAACATTCCTCGTTACTTTGGAAGTCTCTTACTCTGTGCCCCAGTGCCCATTTCCCTAAAGGGGCATGTCTGGAGTGAGCAGAGGAAGGGAAGATAGAAATGAAGGAGCCACTGTTTTGTTGCTTCTTCCTTAGGCCGAGGTGCCCTACATACATATAAATGGCCAGCATATAAAAGGCACCCTTATCCATATTTCTACCCATCACCTCCAACAAACCTCCCAGCAGTGATCCTCAGGCTGGGGCATCAGGAGAATTTCCGGTTCACTCAGGCTTCTGCCTTGATATAAACCAGCACCATAGAAAGATGTGACCACAGAGCTGGGAACACTTGTTATATCCACAACATCCCCATCTCCTCTCCCAGAGACTCTGATCCCCTGGGTCTGGGGTAGGAGAGCGCAGGCTCAGTAGTTGTGGCACACGGGCTCAGTAGTTCTGGTGCATGGGCTTAGTTGCTCCACGGCATGTGGGATCTTCCCGGACCAGGGCTCGAACCCGTGTCCCCTGCGTTGGCAGGCAGATTCTTAACCACTGCACCACCAGCGAAGCCCACCACTTAATTTTGTAGATGATGAGATTGAGGATAGAAAGTTGCAATGACTTGGCCAAGGTCACACAGCAAATCTGTGTTTAAGCCTAGGTTAGGCCACAAGGAGCCGCTTTTTTTTTCTTTTTTTTTTTACTTCCTCCCCATGCTGATCTTCAGGAAGCACATGAAGCGGTGCTGGCACATGTCATCTGGTGGGTTTATTCCCACATGAGTGGCTGCATGAGACAGACTACTTCCATGAGTAGTATCTGCCTCCAGGCTGTGCCTAATTAAAGGTTATAAAAACCAGTCTCCCAAGTGCAGAGGGATTTGCAGGAAACAGCAGAAAAAGGAGTAGAGAAACAATTAGATGAATGTTGACAACAGAAACATATTTCAATGTCTATGTTATAATTCTTATTCTAACAAAATGAACTTTAAGCAGGAGAGGTTCTGTAAATTTTCAAAGGCAATTTTTTCTGACAGCATTCTCAAACAATTTAAAGTGACTGCCTGTTTATTATTGAAGATCTGTATAATACAGCAAAAAATTCAAAACACGATTTAAAGAAGACCAACACTAGGCAAGGTCGTAGAGACAGCAAGTGCGCTCTGACTTCCCCATCCTGCTCTGGTTGCCCTTCTGATACCACAGTGGCAACTGCTCAGCCCCACTGTGGTTAATGCCCTCCTGCTCCCAGTCTCCCCATCTTGATCAGTTCAATACCCATTTTTCTGTATGTTTTCAGCCTCCTTACTCTCTTCGTCCTTTCCTTCCTGAGGGATGGCTCCAAGCCGTACTTCAGGTTTCTACATTCCCCTTCCCTCCACTCTCAGATGCTTCCTCCTCTGTCTCTCTCGCCAGCTCTTCTCATCTGCCTGCATCTAAAATGGGCCCCAATACTGAGGTCCCTCTCCCCTTGACTCTGTATATTGAATATTTCCCTTGGGCAATTCATCCACTTTAAGGCTTCGGTTTCCACCTACAGACTTAAAGACTCCCAAATCTGGGTCTTAGCCCAGATAGCTCTCCCAAGCTCCAGACACATATTTCCAACCATCTGGACACTCCACCTGGATGTCCTGCAGGCACCTGAAGCATACATAGCATGTTCAAATCAAACGTGTTATCGTCCGGCCAAAGCTGCTCTCACCTGCGTCTCTATCCTAGTGAATTGTGTCTCTGGCATTAGACACGCCAGGGTCATCTCAGATTCCTCCCTCACCCTCATCCAAATAAATCTACTCCACACATTCTGATAGTCTCTCTCGGGAGTGTTTCTTGAGCACAGCCAAGCCACCTTTCCTGGTGTCACCTCCCTGGTCATCTTGGAAAAGAGCCTCTGAACTGGTTTCCCTGCCCCCAGCGTCTCCTTGCTCAGCTCCATCCTGCACTGTTTGCAGAGTTACTGATTGTCTCTTTTGTGTGGCTCCCCTTTCCTGTAACGTAATGTTGGGAATTCTTAAAATGGCATAAATGGGGACTTCCCTGGTGGCGCAGTGGTTAAGAATCCTCCTGTCAATGCAAGGGACACGGGTTCGAGCCCTGGTCCGGGAAGATCCCACATGCCGTGGAGCAACTAAGCCCGTGCGCCACAACTACTGAGCCTGTGCTCTAGAGCCCGTGAGCCGCAACTACTGAGCCCACGTGCCACAACAACTGAAGCCCACGCGCCTAGAGCCCGTGCTCCGCAACAAGAGAAGCCCCTGCTCGCCACAACTAGAGAAAGCCTGCGTGCAGCAACGAAGACCCAAGGCAGCCAAAAAAAAATTTTTTTAAGAAAAAAATGGCATAAATGTTCCTTCAGCCTAGCTTTCCTTGTCGTTCTGACTAATCTCTCATCACTCCCCCAGAAATGCACCCCTTTGCCAAATGAATTTACAATTTCCCAAATACCCCAGGCTCACCAGTGATTTTGTGCCTTTACGTACACTATTCTCCGAGCCTGGATTCCTCCCAACCCCACTTCCTCTTTCATTGTCCTACTTGTCCATTGTATCTCAGTTTAAAAATCACCTCCTCTGAAAAATTTCCTCCAGTACATTGGGCATGATGGCTTGTCCTGCCTTCCTGGATCCTGCACTGTTTTGTCTGAGTTTCAGTTTCTCTGTTGATGCGTTTGGAGTCTTTACTTAACTGTAGTTAAGGTGCTCAAGGGCAGCATTCTGTTTTATCTACTTTGGCATCTGCCTCATGTAGCACGTAGAGGTTGCTCAGTAAATGGTGGAGGAATGTGATACTGAAAGCAGGTATTTCTAATTAAAAACATTTTTTAACAGCTTTATTGAGATAGAATTCACACATCATACAATTACCCTTGTGAAATATACAATTCCATCATTTTTAGTAAGTTCACAGGGTTGTGAAACCATCATAACAATCTAATTTTAGAACTTTTTTGTTCCCCCAGAAAGAAACTCTATACCCTTTAGCTATCACTTCCCCAACCCCCCAGTACCCCGACCCAGTCCTAGGCAACCACTTATCTACTTTCCTTCTATGTAGATTTGCCTAGCCTTGATGTTTCATATAAATGGAATCATACAACATATGGTCTTTTGTGACTGGTTCCTTTCACTTAGCAGAACCTTTTCAAGACTCACTCAAGTTGTAGCATGTACCACTATTTCGTTCCTTTTTACAGGCTGAGTAATAGTCCACTGTATGGCTATACCACATTTTGTTTATCCATTCATTTGTTGATGGCCATTTGAGTTTTTTTCACTTTTTGGCTATTATGAATAACATTGTTTTTAACATTCATGTACAGGTTTTTGTGTTTTCATTTCTCTTAAGTGTATACTTAGGAGTGAAATTGCTGGGTCATATGGGAACTCTATATTTAACTTTTTAAGAAACTGCCAAAATGTTTCCAAAGCAGTTGCACTATTTTATATGCCAACCAGCAATTAACGAGTGTTCCATTTTCTTCAGGTCCTCACTGACACTTGGTATTGTCCATCTTTTGTATTATCGCCATCCTGATGGTTATGAGGTGATATCTCATTTTGCATTTCTCTAATAACTAATAATTTTTAGCACCTTTTCTTGTGCTTTTTTTTAGCCATTTGCATATCCTCTTTGGAGAAATATCTATTCAAATCCTTTGCCCATTTCCAAATTAGGCTATTTGTCTTTTTATTGTTGAGATGTAAGTGTTCTTTATATAGCCTAACCTAAGTTTCTTATCAATTATATGATTTGCCAAAGTTTTCTCCCACTCTGTGGGTTATCTTTTTCACTTTCTTTTTATTGGAATATAGTTGCCTTTTTCACTTTCTTAATGGCATCCTTTGAAGCACAAAAGTTTTTAATTTTGATCAAGTCCAATTTATATATTTTTTTCTTTTGTCACTTATGTTTTGGTACCATACTTGAGAAGTTATTGCCTAACCCATAAAGATTTACCATTATGTTTTCTTCTAAGAGTTGTATAGTGTTAGGTCTTACATTTACGTCTGTGATCCATTTTGAGTTAATTTTTGTAAATGGTTTGAGGCAGGGGTCCAACTTCATTTTATTGCATGTGAATATCCAGTTGTCCCACCACCATTAGTTAAAAAGACTATTCTTTTCCCATTGAATCATCCCAGCACTCTTGAAAATCAACTGCCCATAAATGTAAAGGCTTATTTGTGTACTCTCAATCTTATTCCATTGAGCTATATGTCTATTCTCATGCCAAAACTTTTAATCTTTAATTTAATTTGAAAGACATCATCCCTGTCAATAATTATGTTGGAGGCAATATAGTTTGAAGCTCAGAAGGGCCCCTAAAATTACACTAAGCTCAAGATCCTGAGATAACACTTGCCCTAGAGGAAAGCAATGAGCTTTAGCTGCTGAAGGTCTATTCTTGGACTCTTTTTAGGGGAGGGAATCATGCATGGGTCAACATTCTTGGGAACTGGCTGTCCTGCTCAGCAGGCTTCCTCTCTCCAGGTGGTCTCACTGAAACCGTCCATTCTTCTTTTGCTTCAAAATAAGCCCCACCCTGTCCCAATCTTACACTCTCCCTTATCCCAAGATTCATATTTTGAGTTTCCCAGGATATTAGGTATAGTTTTTAGTAATGTGTAATTCATTTTTTCAGCATATATTTAATGAGCATCTGCTGTGTGCCAGACATAGTTCTTGACTCAGAGAATACAGTAGTAAACAGAACAGAACTCATTACCCTCAAAGAACTTACATTTTAGAGGCACAAATAAGCAAAAACAAGTAATCAAATAAATAAAGTAATTCCAGATAAATGCAATGAAAAAATAGAGTTAATAAGATTGCAAATGAAAGAGGGACCTTATTTAAATAGACTGGTCTAAGGGAGCTCCCCAAGGAAGTGGTATTTGAGCAGAGTCCTCAGTGTTGATAAGTGAGCCACATGAAGATCTAAGAGGAAAGTAATCCAGTCAGAGGTAACAGCAAGTACAAGGGCTCCAGTAGGGTATGTGGAACAGTGAGAAAGCAAATGTGGCTGGAGCAGAGTGAACGAGTAAGAAAGGGGTAGAAGGTAGAGGTCAAAGAAGAAGCCGAAGGTGAGATCGTGCAGGTCTTTGTAGACTAAACTTAGGAGTTTAGATTTTATTTTAAATATGAGGGAAAATGCTTGGAGAGTTTTAGCAAGGGACTGATGTGATCTAATTTACACTTAAAAACGATTACTCTACTAGAAGAAACTAGATGAAAATCTTTGTGACCTTGAGTTAGGCAAATATTTCTTAGATACAACACACAAAAGCTTGATCCATAGAAGAAGATATTAAAAAATTGGACTTCATTAAAATTAAGGATTTCTGCTCTCTGAGAAACACTGTTTAGAGGCTTAAAAACAGGGCACAACTAGTCCAGTATGTAAGGAGCTTGGAAGTTGCTACTCCATCTTAACAAGTTGACAGCTGACAAACTGAAAAATCAACCACTCTTCTTAGATCCCTAAGAGCAGTGAGGTCACAAGGCAAGCTGCTACCCCAAAATTGAAGAAATAGACAGGCAAATACAGAGAATCACAACTTGCCAGAGCAGAAACCCACAAGCAAAAACCTCCATGGGAACCAGTGCTGGGGTAGAGAAACCTGAACTGTAATTGACAAATTATTATAGGCTCAGTGTGAACAACTCTGAGAGATAAAAGCTCCAGGAAGACCCTATCATAGGGAGGCCCTCACATTTTTGGGAGTTTTGTGTCTAGGAACTCAATTGTGTGCTCAAGTGTGTATCACAGAAAAATTCCCTTGTGCTTCTGGCCTGGGGAGGAGAAAATGAACCATTTTGAAACACACCAGAACATTCTGTTCTTCTTAACAAGGTCTGTCCTCAGGAGAAACTAGAGCCTACCCTGCTAAGGTTTTATCAGAGCCTAACTGACCTTGGGGAACAGAAATACTTAATTCCAGCCCACTCTAGCCATCCTGTCCCACCTAAGGCAGGGTTGCAGCGGGAGGTGGGGGCAGTTCAGGAATTAATAAGCACTTGTGACATTCACAGTCCAGAAGCATAGGTTCACTAAAAGCCTGAGACCTAATCATAGGACTATAGAACGCTTCCCCTCCCCCACACCTTACCACATTACTAAAGGCCTATTCAGAGTACTTCCTTTTACCTAGTACATCATGTCCAGCTATCAAGAAAAAAATTACAAGGCATAATAAGAGGCAAAAAACACAGTTTGATGAGATAGAGCAAGTATCAGAACCAGACTCAGATATGGCAGGGATGTTGGAATTATTAGACCAGCAATTATAGCAACTATGATTAATATGCTAAGGAATCTAATGATAAAGTTGACAGTCTATAAGAATAGATGGGCGAAGTAAGCAGAGAGATGGAAATTCTATGAAAGAACCAAAAAGAAATGCTAGAGATTAAAATAAACACTGTAACAGAAAGGAAGAATGCCTTTGATGGGCTTATTAGTAGACTGGACACTGCTGAGGAAAAAAAAAAATCTCTGAATTTGAAGATATCTCAATAGAAAGCAGTGCTTAGTGGGAAATTTATATACTGAATGCATATATTAGAACAGAAGAAAGATCTAAAATCATAATCTAAGCTTCCACGTTAGAAAATTAGAAAAAAAAGAGGAAGTTAAATTCAAAGTAAGCAGACCTCATGGATATTGAAAGGATAATAAAGGAATACTATGAACAACTCTATGCCTGCAGATTTTATAATCTAGATGAAATGGATTATTTCCTTGAAGGACACAATCTGCCAAAACTCACACAAGAAGAAATAAGCAATCCAAGTAGACCTGTATCTTTCAAAGATCTTGAATCAATAATTAATAGCTTTCCAAAACAGAAAGCGTGAGACCCAGATGGATTCACTGGTGAATTCTGCTAAACATGTAAGGAAGAAATTATACCAATTCACTACAGTTTATTTCAGAAGAAAAAAGCAGAGGAAATACTTCCTAATTCATTCTATGAGGGCAGCATTTCCTGAATACCAAAACCAGATAAAAATTACAAGAAAAGAAAATTACAAACCATTATCTCTCATGAAATAGAGGCAAAAATCGTCAACAAAATATTAACACATTGAATTCAACATTGCATAAAAAGAATGATATACCATGACCAAGTGTGATTTATCCTAGTTATGCAAGACTGGTTCAACATTTGAAAATCCATTAATGTAATCCATCACATCAACAGGCTAAAGAAGAAAAAACACATGGTCATATCAGTAGATGCATAAAAAGTATTTGACAAAATCCAGCAACCATTCATGATAAAGACTCTCAGTAAACTTGAAATAAAGGGAAACTTCCTCAACTTGATAAAGAGTATCTACAAAAAAACCCAAAATAAAAACAAAAGAGCCTACAGATAACATCATACTTAATAATGAAAAGCTTGAGGCTTTTCCATTAAGATCAGGAACAAGGCAAAGATGTCCCCTCTCACCCCTCCTTTTCAACATTATACCGTATGTCTTAGTTAATGCAATAGGACAAGAAAAGAAAAGAAAAGGTGTACCAATTGGGAAGGAAGACATAAAACTATCTTTGTTTGCAGGTGACATGATTATGTACGTAAAAAATCCAAAAGAATTGACAAAAAACTCCTGGAACTAATAAGCAATTATAGCAAGGTTGTAGGATATGAGGTTAATACATAACAGTTGATTGCTTTCCTAATATACCAGTCATGAACGAATAGAACTTGAAGTTAAAAACATAATATTATTTACATTAGCACCGCCCCCCCAAATTAGATACTTAGGTATAAATCTAACAAACTATGTATAAGATCTGTATAAAGAAAACTACAAAACTCTGATGAAAGGTATCAAAGAAAAAACAAATAAGCTGAGATACATCCCATGTTTATGGACAGAAAGGCCCAATATTGTCAAGATATCAGTTCTTCCCAACTTGATTTGTAGATTCAAAGCAATCCCAATCAAAATCACAGCAAGTTGTGTGACTATCAACAAACTGACTCTAAAGTCTATATGGAAAGGCAAAATACCCAGAATAGCCAACACAATATTGAAGAAGGAAAAGGTGGAGGACTGACACTACCCAACTTTTAAGACTTACTATAAAGCTGCAGTAATCAAGACAGTGTGGTACTGATGAAAGAATAGACAAATAGATCAATTGAATAAAATTCAGAGCCCAGAAGTAGACCCACATAGATATAGTCAACTGATCTTTGACAAAGGAGCAAAAGAAATGCAATGGAGAATAAGCTTTTCAACAAATGATGCTGGAACAACTGGCCATCCACTTGCAAAAAATAAATCTGGACACAGACCTTACACCCTTTACAAAAATAACTTTAAAAGGATCACAGACCTAAATGTAAAATGCAAAACCATAAAACTCCTAGAAGACAACATAGGAGAAAACCTAGCCTTGGATATGGCAATGACTTTTAACATACAACACCAAAGGCATGATCTATGAAAGAAAAAATGGATAAGCTGGATTTCATTAACATTAAGAAACTTCTGCTCTGCAAAGACAATGTCAAAAGAATGAGAAGACAAGCCACACACTGGGAGAAAATACTTGCAAAAGGCACATCTGATAAAAGACTGTTATTCAAAATATACAAAGAACTCTTCAAACTTAACAATAAGAAAACAAACAACTCAAAAAATAGTCCAAAGACCTTAACAGATAACTCACCAAAGAATATAACAGATGGCAAGTAAGCACATGAAAAGATGTTTTGCATCACATGTCATCAGGGAAATGCAAGTGAAAACAACAACTACATACCACTACACACCTATTAGAATAGCCAAATCTAGAACACTGAAAACACCAAATGCTGGTGAGGATGTGGAGCAAAAGGAACTCTCATTCATTGCTGGTGGGAATGCAAAATGGTACAACCAATTTGGAAGACAGTTTGGCAGTTTCTTACAAACTTATGGGCACACAAAAACCTGCACATGGATGTTTATGGTAGCTTTATTCAAATTGTCAAAATTTGGAAGCAACCAAGATGTCCTTCAGTGAGCGAATGGATAAAGAGTGGTAAATTCATTCAATGCATTATTATTCAGCACTGAAAAGAAATGAGCTATCAAGCCATGAATAGACATGAAAGAATCTTAAATGCGTATTACAAAGTAAAAGAAGCCAATTAAAAAAGGCTGTATCTTGTATGATTCCAACTACATGACAAGTCTAGAAAAGGCAAATGGAGACAGTAAAAAGATCAGTGGTGGCCCAGGGTTAGGGGAGAAGAATGAATAGGCGGAGCACTATTCTATATGATACTATAAAGATGGATACATGTCATCACACGTTTGTCCAAACCCATAGAATGTAAAACACTGAGTGTACCCTAATGCAAACTATGGACTTTGGGTGATTATGATGTGTCAGAGTAGGTTCATCAATTGTAACAAACGTTCCACTCTGGTGGAGGATGTTGATAATAGGAGAGGCTGTGCATGTGGAGGGGCTAGGAGTATACGGGAAATCTCTGTACCTTCTGCTCAATTTTGCTGTGAACCTAAAACTAGCCTAAAAAATCCTAACCCTAAAAACTCCAACACAATACTTCTATCCAGACTATTTTTAAAAACTTTCTGAACTCAACAGTTAGAAAACAATCTAATTAGAAAATAGCAAGGGAATTCCTTGGCAGTCCAGTGGACAGTACTCCGCACTTTCACTTCCAAAGGCCTGAGTTCGATCCCTGGTGAGGGAATTAAGATCCTGCAAGTCGTGCATGGTGCAGACCAAAAAAAAAAAAAAAAAAAGCAAAAGATTTGGACTCTTCAGTAAAGAGGGTATACAGATGGCAAGTAAGCACATGAAACCACATCCCAGTGTCAGTAAATTGGCTTTGCTGGGAGGCCAGCGAGGGAATACAAGTTTGATTCGCTAGAAAGAGTCTATATTCAGGAGGAAGTAATCCCAGAAAAGGAAGAACAGGCAGATCAAGATGTGTAGCTCTGTGGCTGCCAAGTTGTGGTTTTTGACAGATCGTCAAATCAGGGAAGACTATCCCCCAAAAGAGATCTTACGAGCATTAAAGGCCAAATGTTGTGAGGAGGAACTGGACTTTAGGGCTGTGGTGATAGATGAGGTGGTGCTAACAATAGAGCAAGGAAACCTGGGTCTTTGTATCAATGGAGAACTAATTACTGCCTATCCTCAGGTGGTGGTAGTGAGAGTACCAACCCCTTGGGTGCAAAGTGATTGTGACATCACTGTTTTGTGCCATCTAGAGAAGATGGGAAGCAGGTTGATGAACTGACCTCAAGCCATCCTGAACTGTGTTAATAAGTTCTGGACATTTCAAGAGTTGGCAGGTCATGGTGTTCCTCTGCCAGATACTTTCTCTTAAGGTGGTCATGAAAATTTTGCTAAAATGATTGATGAAGCAGAAGTACTGGAGTTCCCAAAGGTGGTGAAGAATACACAGGGTCATAGAGGCAAAGCGGTTTTCTTGGCTCATGATAAGCACCCTTTGGCTAATCTAAGCCATCTTATTCGCCATGAAGCTCCATACCTATTTCAGAAGTATGTTAAAGAGTCTCATGGAAGGGATGTACGTGTCATTGTCGTGGGATGTCGTGTGGTTGGCACGGTGTTATGCTGTTCAACAGATGGGAGGATGCAAAGCAACTGCTCACTACGTGGTGTTGGGACGATGTGTTCATTGAGTGAACAAGGGAAGCAGCTAGCTATCCAGGTGTCTAACATCCTGGGAATGGATGTGTGTGGCATTGACCTGTTGATGAAAGACGACTGCTCCTTCTGTGTCTGCGAGGCCAATGCAAATGTAGGTTTCATCACCTTTGATAAGGCGTGTAATCTAGATGTAGCTGGTATCGGAGCGGACTCTGCCGCCTCCCTTCTGCCCTCTGACCAGCTCACCTGGCATATGTCCCTGCTCTCCATGGTGTCCACGGCCAGTGACACTAGTGAGCCAGAGTTGGGTCCCCCAGCCAATACTGCTGTCGACAACATGAGCGCAAGTTCCAGCTCTGTTGACAGCGACCCTGAAACCACGGAGCAAGAGCTGCTCACCAAGCTCCCAGGGGGCCTATTCAACAGAAACCAACTGCTAGCCAATGAAATCAGACTCCTGGTGGAGTGATTCCACCAGTAAATAATTAACCAGCAAAACCCTTGTAAAACTTTCTTTTTCCTTTTTCCTTTTTTTCTTTTTCTTTCTTTCTTTTATTTCTTTTAAACCAACTTGCAATGCTGTTCATGGAAAATGCTCAGGAAGATGAGAGAAAATTGAGTAGGATTAGTTAGGAGAGAAGAAGGGGGAGATAGACGAGACGTTTGCTACTAAGATGTTACTGACTTTGATTTACAAATCCTGCAGATAGAGAGGCAGAAGAGGTGAGATACAGAAAAATGTCAGGCTCTCATAGTTACCCTTTTAAATTACTCAAAAACGTGTAGGCTCTCAGGCCATGAAGAACATAATTTTTTTCATGGTTTTTGTACAGTTGGTACAAATTTCAGAGTAGTGTAACTTCACATTGTGTTGTAATCGGTGAGGAAGACATTTACGTAAGTTATAATTTTTTTTATAAAAATCTGAAAATTCAGCCTATACACTATTATCTAGGAGCTTTATGTTCATAGCTATGAAATCTTGAGGGGCTCTTTTATTGACTTTTTCCCCCTTAATTTGGGTGGGAGGGCAACGTGAATGTGACCCAATAAAGGTTTTTTTAATGATAAAATTGTCATGTTTGCATGATAAAAGGGAAATGAACAGTATTGCAATGCCTGGCACACAAAATAACATTTACTGCACTGTAGATAAAATTGCACTAGTTAAAAATACATGCATTGACTTGTATTTGTTAGTATTTTAGCTTTTTTTGAAAGATATATGCTCTGTTAATGTTGCTTTTTTTTTTTTTAATACATGTGAGTCTTAACATTCCCTGATCTATGCCTGCATCTTTAACAATGGCCAAAGTGAAGAAAATGCTACCTTTTTTGTTAACAAGACACTGACTTGAAACATGTGCATTTTTTCCTTTTTCTTTTGGTGGTTGGGCATTTAAAGAATAAGGACAAGGAAAAATATTTGGGGGGAGCAAGTGAAAGGTCTGTAAGTTCCTAAGTATAAAGTTGATGATTTCTAATACCAGCGTTATATATCTGCATTTTTCACATTTTAGGACAGTGTGTGTGTGTGTGTGTGTGTGTGTGTGCGTGTATGTGCGCACACGTGCACGCTTTCATGTTTATGTGCTTTGCTTTTTGTTTATACCAACCAATCAAAAAGGGTAGATTCTAGAAAATGGAGCATGATGGGAAACAGTTTTTTACTTAAAAAAAAAAAACAACTGAGTTGTTTTCATGACTATAATCTACTGGGTAGAGGTACTCACCTAAAGACATGAGGAGAATAGCTGCTTCTTAGGCTTTTGTGTATATGTATGTTGTTTGCTTTTTTTCTTTGGTTCTAGACTGTTCAGTGTATGCTCTATTCCAGTCTACATGCTTTTCCTCTGCTTCTTGCTGTGCATTTTCTCCTATTACACATAGGTTTGGGGGTGGGGGTGACTGAACATTTTTGTTTGGGAACTTATTTAGCAGTATTGAGTCTCTTACAGCCCTACTCTGAAGCCTTCAATATCTACTCTTTATATTACTTTATTTCTGAATTTCTAAAAGCCCCCAAACTGCATATGAGACTTTAAACATGGGTAAAACTATCCCAATGAATGGTTTGGAAGGTGTGTTAAGAAATGGAGACGCTCCAGAGCTCAACATAATTTTTTTAAGAAGCAAGTTCCATCTCCCTACAACCCTCTGAAGCTTTTTACCCAAGTTCTTTCTTGCCTCTCCAGTGCTTTTTTTCTTCAGATGGACCTTAAACATAATTTCTTGGACACTGCTAGAGAGACTTCGAGGCAATAAGATCAGTATTAACCAGCTCTAACAGAGGTGTGATCATGCTTACCTGTACAGTTTTCCCCCCATTTTAAAAAAGGAATGTAATAAAACTTGTTTTTTCCATAGAATTAAATAATATTAAAATAGAAAAAAAACCCCACAATAGATATCACTGCACATCTGCTAGACCAGTTAAAATAAAAAATAATGTCAATACAAATGCTGGTGAGCTCAGGGAGAAACTAAATCTCTCATACATCACTGGTGGGAGTGTAAAATGGTACAACCACTCTGGAAAATAGTTAGGCAGTTTCTTCCAAAGTTAAATATATACTTACCATACAACTTAGCAATGTTACCCCTGAATATTTACCCAGAAAGAAATGAAAATGTATGTTCGTTCAAAAGCACATATATGAATGTTTATGGCAGCTCTATTTATAATCATGAAAATCTGGAAACAACCTAAATGTTCTTCATTGGAACTATTCTATATCTTAATTGTGGTAGTGTTGACAGGATTATATACATATGTCAAAACTTGCAGAATGACCAACCAGGTGAATAATGATGCTGTTAACTGAAATGGGGATGACTGGGGGAAGAGCAAGTTTCAGGAATGTGGAGTCAAGAGTTGGTTTTCAGACATGCTATGTTTGAGAAGACTATTTGACACTAAGTAGAAATGGTATGTTTGACCTTGGAGCTAAGGAGAGTAGTCAGAAATGGAAGTATGATTTAGGACTCATCAGCACTCTGGTGGAATCTTTACATCAAAAGCACACCATCAACAATCAGCAGATCAATGTGACCTTGGTTATTTTGACACTGGGCAGTGTGGGTACAGACTACCAACTGTATTTTCTTTTTCTTTTTCTTTTTTTTAAAATTCTTCTTTATGTATTTTCTCATTAGTCATGACATGAATGTGAATGAGACAGAAGTTATTTCCTCCATGTTACTTACAATTAAATCTAGATGTATCTGTCAAAGGACTTTAAACAGAACTTTTACCTTTGACCCACCTATTTTGTGAGCATCAAGTTGCAGCTCAAAACAGGGCTAGGGCCTCGAACTCTTGAACTACTATGAGCTACAAAAGATGCCAGATTTGATTGATCCTATAAAAATGATTTATTGTACATATGCATGTGTGCATGTGATTCATAAGTATTTTCAGCAAATTGAAAACATATTTTAAACGTATGGAAATTAGCAGAAATAAAAATGAACAATAGATAGTAAGGGGAATAAAATACTTGATTTGTAACTTCATGGAAGTAAAAAAAATTTGCTTAAACAAATCCATCCTATGTAAGTAAGAAGTTAAAAGGAAAAGTCAGCTCCAATGTACTCTGCATTTGCACTTCTGTAGTCAGAGCATTTTGTTTTCTGTTTTGTCTTGGAATTGGTTCCCTTATATAACACATGTCAAAATAGCTGGAAAAATGTGATTAACAATTGCCAGCTGAAATTCTTGTCCCACAAGGACAACTCCCTCCTGGCTCCTTATTTTCTTCTCATATTTTGGGTACTGGGAGCTAGTGGTTGGAGCACAGGCAGGCAGGCAGTGTGGCTCTACAGGAGAGAGAATTCCAAGGTTGGGCCTTCTCACTTTGCAGCTATCATTAATTTCCTACATCCTCTTGCCAAAGCCCCTTTAAGACTCACTGTGGTCTCACACAGGGTGTGGTCAGCAGGAATTTCGCCATTATCCGGATTCCTGTAGGAGCCCAATCTTGCCAATGTATAATTTAGGTGCTTAAGGAAGAGGGAAAGGTGAACCAACACTAACGCCTTGGCCTTGATTTCCTCATCCACCAAAGAAGCACAGCTTGTACACATTCAAGAACTTACCTTCTAGGGGAGGTTTTGAACAAACATACAGCCAAATTCTAATTTTGGTTCCACCAAATGTGCTGTTTTGGACATCTAGCAACCTCTCAATTTTCCAGTAAATGCTCTACAATGAAGCTCATAAATGTAGTTAGAAAGTTCCTTTGATAGAAGACCCTCTTAGGAAGGAATACATTCAAAATGGATAGCGTAGTTTTTGCCACATGGGTACTCAGAAAAAAAAATTTTTTTGGTTTTTTTGAGTTGAGCTCCTAAGATGACTGGAAAATAATACTAATGGGCATTTGCTAAAACAGTTATAAGAATAAGAGAAATAATTCTAAAAATCCTTTAGTTTTTAGGGTGCTAAGTAAATCTTACAATATCGACATGCCCTCTTCCCTATGTCTCAGGTACTGTCCTTTCTTGCTCATACCAGATTCCCTTTCACTACCTTCAATCAAGCAACTGATCAATATTTATAGAACATTTATGATATAACTGGCACCATAAAAGGCACCAGGGAGGATCCAGAAGATGTGGAATGCATGGTCTTTGCCCTCAAGTAGTTTATAATTTATTTAGGAAATACTAAAATTCAAAACAGCAGCAAATGACATATACCATCTAAGTGTTATATCAATACCTTAGAGATGTAGTCATAATCTGAGGCAAGGGAGGTTAGTGAAGATTGGAGTGCTTAAGATAAGCTTTATGAATCTCATCTTTCTCCTGGGGAGGAAAGTGGGGAAGGAGGAAGATCAAGTGTGCGGAATCTCGGAGCTCGGAGCCTAGAGAACAATACCGTTTCTCACTAAGCAGGCAATTGTGTGACAAAGTTCAAAGAGGCAACACGTGTAGATTTATCAAAATGTGGTGCCAAGATAGTCTAGAACTGTGTTGTCCAGTATGGTAGCCACCAGACACATGTAGCTATTTAAATATAAATTAAAATCAAATAAAATTAACATTTCATTTCCTCAATCTCACTAGCCACATTCAAATGCTCAATGGCTATATGTGGCTAGTAGTACCATATTGGACAGTACAAATATCAAACATTCTCAACATTACAGAAAGTTCTCTTGGACAATGCAGGTCTAGAACCATCGAAGTGTTAAGGAAGCTTGAAAGGATTCCCCAAGCCATTAGCATATTGCTGCAGCTGCTTTCTTTATGCTTCCTGTGGACACAAGGTTTCCAAAATCCAAAAGAGGTTTAATTATTTTAAACAAATAGACATTAAGCACCTATTAATACAAGGCTGGGGAATGTGATAGACATAAAAGTGGATCAAGCAGATTCCAGTCCTCAAAGAGCTGAATACCTGGGGGAAAAAAGATGTGAGCACAAGCAACTGTCACACAAAATTTAAAGTGATAAGTATCCTTAGGGGAATAAAATTAAACATGTAGGAGTTCAAGGAAGGGGCAGATTACTTCTATTTGAAGATTTCAACAAGGCTTCTGAAATAAGGCATTATTTGAGCAGAACCTTGAAAAGGCAGTGGGTGTGGTAGAAAAATAATCCCTGGGAACCAAGAGGCTGAGAGATTATCTTTAGGCTCCGCTATGCCCTAACTAACGATGTGACCTTGGGTAAGTCAGGCTCCAGGCCTCAGTTTCTTTATCGGTTGAGTAAGGGTAGCAAAGAAGAAACCAAATTTCTGGATGGTGTGTCCAATGCAAGCAAAGGCACAGGGACAGATGGTTGTGTGTACAAGAAATCTAATAGTCTAATTAATGCTGAGGTGCAGTCACTATACGACTATCTTAAAACTTGTTCCTGGGCATTACGTAACTCTAAGACAACTCAAAAATGTTTGTTTGCTAGAATAAAAAGCCACCATCCCAAAAACAAAAGCTAGATTTTGGTAATGCCTCCCCCACTCTACCTTATTGACATACAACATCGTGTACATTTATAAGGTGTCCAATATGGTGATTTGATACACTTCTATATTGCAAAATGATTGCCATTACAGCATTAGCTAACACCTCCATCACATCACATAATTACCACTTCTTTTTTTGTGGTGAGAACAGTTAAGATCTACTCTCTTAGCAACTTTCTGGTATATTGTACATTATTATTATCCATAATCACCATCTGTACATTAGATCCCCAGAACTTATTCATCTTATAACTGAAAGTTTGTCCCTTTTGACCAACATTTCCCCATTTCCCCCACTCCCTAGCCCCCAGTAAACACCATTCTATTCTCTGCTTCCATGAGTTCAGCTGTTTTAGATTCCACACATAAGTGAGATACAGTGTTTGTCTTTCTCCGTCTGACTTATTTCACTTAGCATAATGCCCTCAAGGTCCATCCATGTTGTTGCAAATGGCAGGATTTTCTTCTTTCTCGTGGCTGGATAACATTCCATTGGAATAATATATATATATATATATATATATATCTCACATCTTCTTTATCCATTCAGCTGTTCATGGACACTTAGGTTGTTTCCATATCTTGGCTATTCTGAATAATGCTGCAATAAGCATGGGAGTGCAGATATCTCTTCAAGATCCTGTTTTCATTTCCTGTGTATATATATCCAGAAGTGGGATTGCTGGATCATATGGTAGTTCTATTTGTAATTTTTGAAGAACCTCCACACTGTTTTCTGTAGTGACTATATAAATTTATATTCCCACCGACAGTGTTCCCTTTTCTCCACAGCCTCGCCAATATGTGGGTCTCTTGTCGTTTTGATGATAGCCATTCTAATAGATGCAAGACAATATCTCATGGTTTTGATTTGCATTGACAATTGTGATGTTGAATACCTTTTCATGTACCTGTTGGCCACTTGTATGTCTTCTTTGGGGAAATGTCTATTTGGTATCTCTGCCCATGTTTTAATCTGACTGTTTGACATTTTTGCTATTGAGTTGTATGAGTTCTTTACATATGTTGGTATTAACTACTTATCAGATATATGATTTGCAACAATCTTCTCCCATTCCATAGGTTGCCTTTTCATTTTTTTGCTTGTTTCTTTTGCTTTGCAGAAGCTTTTTAGTTTGATGTAGTCCCACTTATTAATTTTTGCTTTTGTTGCTTGTGCTTTTGGTGTCATATTCAAAAAATCATTTCCAAGACCAATGTGAAGGAGATTTTCCCCTATGTTTTCTTCTAAGAGTTTTACAGTTTTGGGTCTCATGTTTAAGTCTTTAATCCATTTTGAGTTAATTTTTGTGAGTGGTTTAAGATAGGGGTCCAATTTCATTCTTTTCCATGTGGTTATCCAGTTTCTCAATGCCATTTATTGAAGAGACAATTCTTTCCCCTCTGAGTATTCTTGGCTCCCTTTTCAAATATTAGTTGACCATATGTGAAGGATTTATTTCTGGGATCTCAATTCTGTTCCATTGGTCTATGTATCTATTTTTATGCCAGTACCATACTGTTTTGATTACTACAGCTTTGTAGTATAGTTTGAAATTAAGACATGTGATGCCTCCAGCCTTGTTCTTTCCCAGGATTGCTTTGCCTATTCAGAGTCTCTTGTGGTTTCACTTGGTTATGTCTTAATAGTTCAGATTAAATATGAGAAGTAAAGCCAAACAAATGGAAGCAATAGTATTTGTATTTAAATATGGTTTTTAAGTGGAGCTAGAGGATGACTCCATTAATTTGGTCCCCTCTGGGAAAAGGTTTTATTCATGGAAAATATGAGTGAGAGCCACACTTTGGGAAGCAAGAAACAAAATTACAGGACATTTCTGAGGGGGAAGAAAAGCAAGTCAGAGTCTGAAGCTGAGAAATCACTATTGAACAGGCTGTTAAAGGATAAAGCTGACATGAAAAGAGCAAAGCCAAGAACATGGTAGTTAAAATAAAATGTGGGTCATATGTGGAATGTGGAGTCCCTTCTTAAGAAGCAGACAGAAAATAGTGCATAAGTGAAATACCAGCTCAGCGGTTTGTAGATCTCTCTCTCTAGAGTGATTATGAATATATAGAGAGAAGTATTTTCATTTTGCAGCTGTACCAAAGCATCTGTCAGTAGTTCCATTATCATTTTCTTGTGCATATATTTTTATATCCACACAGAAAGATTAGAGTAGGTAAAAATATATGCTCTGTGTGTACAAATATACTGAAATATTTATTTAATGGTTAAAATTAAAAGTTCCTGGAAATTGTTTTTCTAACCCCACAGCTCCCTACTGGCTAAGGGCACATTTCTCAGTCCCTTACTCTTCACCTAAAAACCTGAAAATAAGATCCAGTATAAGCCCAGGGAAGAGACATAGCTATTATAAATAGAGATATTATGTAATCATCTACCCATCCAAGTTTTTAAAATAGATTGAAATGCTACTCTCTCCAAGATTTATAGAATTTGCTTTAAAAATAAATGTGTGGACTTCCCTGGTCATCCAGTGGTTAAGAATCCATCTTGCAATGCAGGGGACACCAGTTTGATCCCTGGTCAGGGAACTAAGATCCCACATGCCACGGGGCAACTAAGCCCGCACACCACAACAACTGAGCCCATGCACCACAACTAATGAGTCTGTGCACCACAACTAGAGAGAAGCCCATACACTACAATGAAGAGCCCAACTGCAATGAAGAGCCCACGTGCCACAACGAAAGATCCCGTGTGCCGCAGCTAAGACCCGATGCAGCCAAAAATTAGATAAATAAATATTTTTAAAAAATTTTTATATAAAATAAATGTGAATTTTGTATGTATATGGCTGAAATCCATGCCTATATTTGTTCAAGAGCCCTTAAATCCAGAATGATGTCACTTTTTCTATTGCTATAGATGACCGTCATAACTGTATGAAATTAACCAGATAAAGTTAATTGATAGGTACCATAATTAAGAGAATGGAATTAGCTTTTGTTTGACAAATTCAATTGCATGTTCTTTTTTCCTTTTGCTTTATTTTCTTTTTCTAAAACATGAACTCCAGAAGGTAGAGTTAACATCTAGTCAGGGTCAATTTTAAGTGAAAGACTGCTATAAGAACTCACATGTCACATGGGTCCTTCAACTTCTGCAATGAATTACTAACATATATTTTAAAGAAAATTACCTATGTCATCTAAGTTTTCAAATTGGTTGGCCTAAAGTTATTCATATTATTCTCTTTTTTATAGTGCAGTGATTTGTGATTTTGTGATTCTGTTCTGCATGCATGGTTGTACCCTCTTTATGATTCCTAGTATTGTTTATTTGTGCCTTGTTTTCCTTGATCAGTCTTGTTAAAGACTGCGTATCCATATTAGATTTTTTTTCTAAGAACTAACTTTTGGTTGTATTTATTTACTCTGTTATGACTTTGCTTTCTATTCAGCCTTTCTGCTCTTATTTTTATTCATGTTTTCTGTTATGGATCAAATTGTGTCCCCCTTCCTCCAAAAGATGTTGAAGTCCTAACCCCTGGTACCTCACCATGTGACCTTATTTGGAAGTAGGGCCATTGTACATGGAATTAGTTAAATTATCACGAGGTCATACTGCAGTAGGATGGGTCCCTAATTCAACATGACTGGTGTCCTTATAAGAGGAGGAAAATTTGGCCACAGACACAGGTGCAGAGGGAAGACGATGTGAACATGCACAGAAGGAATGCCATGTGAAGATAGGATTAGAGTGATGCATCTATAAGCCAAAGAACACCTGAGGTGCCAAAAGCTAGGAGAGACGCCTGGATAATTCCTCCCCTTCAGAGGGAGCATGGCCCTGCCTACATCTTGATTTCAGACTTCTGGCCTCCAGAACTGTGAGCCAATAAATTTCTGTTGTTTTAAGCCACTCAGTCTGTGGTAGTTTGTTATGACAGCCCTAGGAAACTAATGTACCTTCCTTCTCTACTCTTTATTACTCTATCGTTTTTCCAGTTTCTATTTTGAATGCTTACCTTGTTTATTTTCAATCTTTTTCTTAATAAAAAATAGGATATACCTTTATCTCTAGATACTGCCTGATTCATTTTTTAAAATTTTCATTGTGATTTCCTTTTTAATCTTGAGTTATTTGGTTGTAAATTTTTAAGTTTTGAAGCATGCAGAAATTTAAATATTTTTAGTGTTGATTTCCAATTTAATTGAATTATAGTCAGACTATGTTTGCTATTGATTGTTTTTTAATTTGTTGAGACTAATTTTTAACCTAGTAGGTGATACATTTCTTTTGTAAAAGTTCCATAGATACTGAAAAAGAATATACTGTATATATCCTTTATTTGCTTTGTTCAGAGTATTACATGCATTAGATTTATGTATTAGATCAAACGTTTAAATTTGGTGTTCAAATATTCTGAGGAGTTGCTAATTTTTTAAATTCTGTTTGATCTATTAAAAGTGTGTTAAGGGCTTCCCTGGTGGCGCAGTGGTTGAGAGTCTGCCTGCTAATGCATGGGACACGGGTTCACGCCCTGGTCTGGGAAGATCCCACATGCCGTGGAGCAACAAAGCCCGTGAGCCACAACTACTGAGCCTGCGTGTCTGGAGCCTGTGCTCTGCAACAAGAGAGGCCACGACAGTGACAGGCCCGCGCACTGCGATGAAGAGTGGCCCCCACTTGCCACAACTAGAGAAAGCCCGCGCACAGAAACGAAGACCCAACACAGCCAAAAATAAATAAATAAAAATTAATTAATTTAAAAAAAATAATGTGTGTTAAAATTCTTTACCATGATACTGGACTGGTAAATTTCTCTATAATATGGTCAGGTTTTTTTTTATGTATTTTGAGTTACCTACAGGTTTGTGACTGTTACATATCACATATATCATGTTATTATGTAGTGTACCTCTTTATCCTTATTAATTTTTGTTTTTAAATTCTATTGCTTCTGGTATTAAGATTTCTATACCAACTTTCTTTTTGTTAATATTTTTTTACTGCGAATCATTTTCTATTCTTACATTTTTTTTATTTTTCCAAACTATTCTGTTTTAGATATGTCTGTTGTGTATAGTATATAACTGATTTTGGTATTTTATGCATTCTGATAATATCTTTGTTTTAAATCAATTTTTAACACATTTATGTTTGCTGAGGTTAATGATAATATTTGAACTTATTTTTAACCCTCTTTCTTTTCACTGTATTTTTACCATCTTTTGCTGTTTTTTCCCCACTTTTCCTGCCTTCTCTTGCATTGAAAACATTTTCTGCATTCCCTTTTTCCTCTTCTGCTGTCTTAGGAGCCAGACATGGTATTTTATTTATTCTAGTAGGCATCCTTAAACTAACATACATACTTAACTATTCCATTTTCTGAGAACATCTAAAGTTATTCAGTATTTTTATCCTTTTCCCTGACATGAAACTGATCTTAGCATATATTAACTTCCCCTTGAATAATTCTCATCCTCTTTTCCCATCCTTTACCCCCTCTAGTTTTTTCACTTTTGTTCAGAGTTTTGTCTAGAGTTCATCCTTTAAATAAAGGCAAAAAATGGTGAGTTTTGTAAGAAAATTAAATTAAATTTACTAATTTATCAATTTCTCTGTTTATCATTATCAATCTCTGTTCTCTTTTGTTTTTGCTGAAATGCATTCGTTTCTTAATATTTATTTATTTATTTATTTGGCTGCATCAGGTCTTAGTTGCCCGCACAAGGGATCTCCGTGCCATGTGGGGGATCTTTGTTGCAGCATGCCAACTTCTTAGTTGCGGCATGTGGGATCTAGTTCCCTGACCAAGGATCGAACCCAGGTCGCCTTCATTGGGAGCACAGAGTCTTAGCCATTGGACCACCAGGGAAGTTCCTGCTGAAATACGTTCTTGCTACTTATTTTCATGAGGGTCTCTCAGTGGAAATATTTTAATCACTGTCTTTTTGAAAATGTCTTTGACCCTCACTGTTAAATAATAGTTTAAAGAGATATAAGATTTTTATATTCTCAGCTATTTTCCCTCAGGACTATAAAGATGTTATTTCATTGTCTTCTGGCATCGGTTTCTACACATGAAAAGTCAGCTATCAATCAAATTCTCATTTCTATTAAGGTGATATGTCTTTTCTCTCTAACAGCTTTTAAGTTCTGTATTTATCTTTGATGTTACACAGTTTCACTAAGACGTGTGGATTTATGTTTATCCTGCTTGGCACTTTATATGGCTTGTCAATCTGAGATCGCAGATCTTTCTTTAACTGTGGAAAATTCTTAGCTATTACCTCTTCAGATAGTGGTTCCTCACCATTCCTTTC
Organism: Balaenoptera physalus; assembly: GCF_965194825.1. Lineage (NCBI taxonomy): Eukaryota > Metazoa > Chordata > Mammalia > Artiodactyla > Balaenopteridae > Balaenoptera > Balaenoptera physalus. The sequence goes on from NC_138882.1 coordinate 25,767,864, forward strand.
ATCCTCATTTTCTAGAACTCCTGTAGACATTATGTTGAAGCCAATCAATTGGTCCTCTCTGTCTTTTAACTGCTCTCTCACATTTTTTTTGTCTCTCGTCTTTCTGTCCTGTTTCCTGGGTGAAATCCTCAGCATCATCTTCAATTCATTCATATTCTCTTTAACTATTTACAGTCTAGAGCTTATCTCATCTGTTGAATTTTTATTTTGATGACGCTATTTTTCATTTCCAAGATTTCTAGTTGTTCTTTTTAGTATCCATCCATTCTGATTTCATTTATGCTGGCATTTTCCTCACAATGTCTTGCTCTTTTTTTTTTAATGAGTTATTCCTTCAAATATCTCTTTGAGCATTCTAAACATATTTAAATATTTTCTCAGATGGTTCCATAACATTAGTTTCAACAGTAATAAATTCATGTTCTTTTGTTTTGTTGGCTATCTTTCTTAGCATTGGGTTTCGGTTGAAGAGCTCATTTTGAGACTAGGCTTGCATTCCCTCTGTCTCTCTTTCTCTTCTTCCCTCAACTCCCAGTGTACTTTCTCCTTCCTGTCTAGCGGTTTTGTGATTGCCCTCATTCTGCACTTGGCTCTGTGGACCCCAGTTCAGACCCAGATCTACTAACAGAGCTTCAGAGATCCAGCCCACAGTGACTGAGGACAGCACAGACCCAGGCACCAAACCAGGAAATGGACTGCTCCCTTTCCTGGTCACAAGATTATATCTGTGTCCTCTCTTTCCTCTAAGTCCACAGTTTGCTAAAAGCTGAGCCCCAGGCAGGAATAACTTCTTTTTCAACCTCCTTTCATGAGTAGGAGGAGCCTGCCTCTGCCTCTGGCTTCAAGCAGTGAACCTGGCTTCAGTCTCCCATCTCGGCATGGAACTTTTTTATTTTAATTTACCCTGGAGGAGCCAAACTCCAGCTAACATTGCCTGGTTCCAGACCTAGAGCCCAGTAAGTCTGTGGCTTCCGCTCAGCATGAGCTTTGTATTTCTGTCCCAATTCTGGGCCGCAGAAGTGTTTATTTAGTTTTTAAGCTTGATAAATTTCATTTATCATTGCTATGTGTTTGGAGTAAAGATGTGTCAAAGAACAAACTTTCAGAGCTGCTTGGGCTAGGTTTGCGTGCCGACTTCTTCAGTGAACTAAAGACTCTGTAATGCATTCAGTTCAATCTTTAGTTTCCTCTTAGATGAGGACAGTATTTAGCCTGTGGCTACATGTCATAACTAAAACAATGTCAAAAGCATGGTTCTTTAAGTGCTTTTATCTTAACACCTGATTATCTAATAATTAACTTGGTTATCTAATGATCTAATTCAGTTGTCATGTTACTGAAAATACCATACTTTCCAACTTCCAGTTAATTTTCTTATCTACATTTTCATAGAATAACAAGCAATTGTTTTTAATGAAAAAGAAAGATGGGGAAAATGTCATCTCTTAACCCCTGAATTCTGGAATCTTCTAATGATTATTTTTACCAAGTAAATAAACCCAGGAGTCAATGAAATGTGGTTTACTGCTATGCTTCCTGGAATTTCTTGCAGCCAATTCAGGATAATAGCATCTCAGAGTTGGAAGAAATTCTTCATATGACCACACCGAATTTTTTTTCCTGTTGGTCTGCGTCATATTTGTGAAAGTTACTGACTAAAAGGCTGAGACTTTAGAAAGTCCTGTGGCAAAGGTAAAAGCCCACTTCAAAGGAAGTTCAGACATTCAGCTTGTTTCTTTGAAGATAATTCATTTCCATGAAAAATGTTCTGAAAACTTTCTGATGGGACCAGAGAGAGCAGAGAAGCCTGTTTTCCCCTTCATTTTACTATAAATGGAGTCACATTGCCAGTGTCATGCTGGTACATGTTTAACAACTAGCTTTCCAGGAAAAGAAAAATGTACTGTTTGTCAACTTCCATGTTGTCAATACTCCCACCACGGCTGATTTCAAACTATCAGTGTGTCATCGCTAAACACAGAATTAGAAGGAGATGCCCATAATAGGTTTTCTGGGCGGATAGGACTCAGCTTCCACACAGTACTGTGATAATGCCAAATCCAATAGCTATTTTCCAGACCTCAGCTTGACCTCTCAGCAGCCTTCAGCATAGTTGCTTGTACCATTATTGAAACACTCTCTCCTCGGCTTTTCTGGTGGCCGTGCTGTTCGCTCCTCTCTCCTAAGCTTGGGCTAATGTAAGTCTCACTGCCAGCTCTTCCTATGCCGATATTATTAGAGCCACTCAGCACTCCTCCTGGAGCTTGTTGCTCATTTCTCTCTACATTTTCCCCCTGGGGGGTCTCATCCAGTCCCATAGCTTTAAAAATCACCAAAATGCTGTTAACTCCCATATTTTTATCTCCAGCCCAGACCTTTTTTCTGAGCTCCGGGCTTGATATCCAACTGCCTACTCAGATATCTCAGAGGCGACTCCAACTTAACTTATCCCAAAACTGAATTATTGACCTTCCTCCTCCCATCTCCCTTATCTAAATAAATGAAACTACCAGCTGTTCATCTGCTAAAACCACAAACCTAGGAGTCATCTCTGCAAGCTCCCTCCCCTTTGCTCATAACAGCCAACCCATTACCAAATACTACTTAAACCACTTTCGAAATATTTCTCAAATCTGTCTGTATCTCTCCATCTCCAAGCTCTCACCATCACAAATGGACTACTGCAGCTGAACTCCTAAGCACTATCCCATCTTCTTCTCTTGCCCTTTCCTCCTGTGCTCTCCAGAATGGGCAGAGAGATGGTTTAAAATGCCTTAAAGCCTGTACTGGTTTTCCATTGCATTTAATAGAAAATGAAACAAACTTACATGGCCTACAGGGCCTACATGATCAGATTTCAGTTTAATTCTCCAACCTTATCTCCTACCACTCTCCTCCTCAACTACCACACTTTGGTCCCACAAGTTGTTGTTGTTTTTTTAAAATAAATTTTTATTTATTTATTTAATTTTGGCTGTGTTGGGTCTTCGTTGTTGCGCGTGGGCTTTCTCTAGTTGTGGCGAGTGGGGGGCTACTCTTTGCTGTGGTGTGCGGACTTCTCATTGCAGTGGCTTCTCTTGTCGCGGAGCACGGGCTCTAGGCACGCAGGCTTCAGTAGTTGTGGCACGCAGGCTCAGCAGTTGTGGCTCACCAGCTCTAGAACGCAGGCTCAGTAGTTGTGGCTTGTTGGCTTAGTTGCTCTGCGGCATGTGGGCTCGTCCCAGACCAGGGCTCGAAGCAGTGTCCCCTGCATTGGCAGGCGGATTCTTAACCACTATGCCACCAGGGAAGTCCCCCCACAAGTTGTTTAAGATTCTTAACATACATAATTCTGAGTATTGAGCTGTTTGCCTATTTCATGTTTATCTTTCCACATTAGACTGTAAGCTCCATGAATGTAAGGACCATGTCTATTATGCTCATTCCATACCCAAGGCCTAGCCCATAGAAAGTACTCAATGCATATTTCTTGAAAGAATAAATAAATGAATGAAAACAAGATCATATTTTCAGATAAACCGTTTAAGGTTATACCTTTTGGACATGTACAAAGAGGTGATTGGAGTGGCTGTTGCCATGGAAGCTTTCCTAATTTTTCCTTTTTTTTTTTGGCTGTGCCATGTGGTATGCGAAATGTGGAATCTTAGTTCCCTGACCAGGGATTGAAGCCATGCCCCCTGCAGTGGAAGCGCAGGGTCCTATCTACTGGACTGCCAGGGAATTCCCACCACTGAAGCTCTTAGAATGCTGTGACTGAAAAAAATTCACAATTCCTTTGATGACAGTACTCCTATAGCAATATAAAGTTGGAATAATTTATCCTGGAAAGAAAACATAGAAAACAAACCAAGGAAATGAATGAACTTCCCTGAGTATGATTAAAATGCAAAACAAATGATCAAGTAATCCACCACCAAGTAGATTTATATTTATGAAGACAAGTGCTGAAGAAGGGGGTCTAGCATAGAGGTTAGACCACATGTTCTGGAATTAGACTTGATTTCTGCCATTTAACTTGCTGTAGGAACTTGATCAAAATTCTCAGCCTCTCATCTTCTTCATCTTTAAAGCAGGGACACTAATATCCCATACATCTTAGGGTATCTGTGAGATGATGCATTGAAAACACATTCCACCACCGAATTTACTCTACCCTTAATTTACTTAATTTCCCTGAGCTACAGTATTTTCATTTGTAAAACAATGTGTTTGTACTTAACTTCTTTTAAGACCTATCTGGTACAAAGGTTTTATTTTATTCTGTGTAGTTTTAATGCTCTCAAAGCCATCCCTACTCTCATTTGATATGGGGATTAAGGGCCCTGCTCTATGAGGACCCTGTATGGTGCACCCTGGCAGGAACAGGCTGTGTTCAGACACTATTCTGCCTGTTTGGTCTTTCCACATCCAGTACACCAAGTTCTAGAGTCAACTTTTTAAAAAATGTCTTAAAAGTACTTACGATTTTTTTCTTTTTCTTTTCAAATGTAATACATGCTAGCAACTATACTTCATTAGGGCAGGGGTTGTACCCATCTCTATTTTCTCTTTTATTTATTTATTTTTCAGTGGGCTTTATTTTTCAGAGCAGTTTCAGGTTCATAGCAAAATCGTACAGAAGATACAGAGATTTTCCATAAACCCCCTGTGCCCACACACACACCATTATCAACATCCCCCACCAGAGTGGAACATTTGTTACAACTGATGAACCTAAACTGACACATCATAATCACTCAAAGTCCATAGATTACATTAGGGTTTACTCTTGGTGTTGTACATTCTTTGGGTTTTGACAAATGTATAAATGCATAATGACATGCACCCACCAATTATAATATCACACAGAATAAATAGCTCACTGCACTAAAAATCCTCTATGTTCTGCCTATTCATCCTTCCTTCCCTCAACCCCTGCCCACCACTGATCTCTTTCCTGTCTCCATAGTTTTGCCTTTTCCAGAACTGTCATATAGTTGAAATCATACAGGATTTCTTTTCAGTGCTGAATAGTATTCCATTGTCTGGATGTACCACTGTTTATGTATCCATTCACCTACTGAAGGACATCTTGGTTGTAACCAAGTTTTAGCAATTATGAATAAAGCTGCTATAAACATCTGTGTGCAGGTTTTTGTGTGCATGTAAGTTATCAACACCAAGGAATGTAATTGCTGGGTTTTTTAGTAAGAATATGTTTAGTTTTGTAAGAAATTGCCAAACTGTCTTCCAAAGTGGCCATACCATTCCATATTCTTACCAGCAATGAATGAGAGTTCCTGTTGCTCCACATCCTCACCAGCATTTGGTGTTATCAGTGTTCCTGACTTGGACATTCAATAGATGTGTAGTGGTATGTCATCGATATTTTAAATTTGTATTTCCCATTTGTTTTAAATTTAAAACATCGATGTTTTAAATTTGATGCTCCACATCAAATTTGCATTTGATGTGCAGCATTTTTTCATGTGCTTATCTGACATCTGCATATCTTCTTTGGTAAAGTGTCTGTTAAGGTCATTGGCCCATTTTTTAATCCAGTTGTTCATGTTCTTATTGTTGAGTTTTAATTTAAAAATTTTTTTTCTTTTTATCCAAGTGATGCTTGCACATAATTTTGAAAAACAAATCAAGAAATCTATAAGTGTTAAAATCAGCATTTTCTTGAATCCACCCTCGTTTCCTATGCCTTAGTGGCAACCCTTTCAACTGATTCTCCTAGCAATTATTTCCATATTTCTAAAAACGAGGCTTATATTGCAACTTTTTGATTTTTCAGTTCCAACATTATCTGTTAACTTCCCACATTGGAAGGTGAGGATTTAGTGCTCTCTCAACATCACAGTCCTCCCCCTGTATCTCATATCCACTCTCTCCTCAACTCCCATTCTACAATACAGTTGAAACCTAATTTTATTTTTATATTCAGTGTTTATACTATTTTGACTATATGGTATGATTAACAGCTAAGCAATGTGGTATACTATGTTGACTTTTTCTTTCCCAAACATTTTATTTTCCATAGTCTTGTTTGTTTTTAAAATGTGTTTACTTTTTAGTATACTTATGACTGAGTCATCTCCAAATTCTTCCCCAGTTGTGCAAATATCTTCTCAATAGAGTTACTCACATTAAGTACTCTATTAATTTCATCTTCTTGAAGAAGTCTTTCCTGGAAACTTCTGATCCCCTTCAATCTGGATTGGTTACTCTCTAAACTGTCCTCTTGGGATCTCCCTTTACCATCTTCCTGAGGATTCCCTGAACTCCCTCCAGGTTGGATCTTATGTTTCACAGATCCCATGTCTCCCTCTTTTTGGTTTACTCCCTTTTTTAGTGAAGAAAAATTTGGGAGTGCTTACATGTCTGAAAATATTTTTAACCTACCTTCACACTTGCCTGAGATTTTGTCTAGGTATAAAAGTCTAGATTTTAGATCATTTTCTTTCAGAATTTTGAAGACATTGTTCCCTTGTATTCTGGCTTCCAGTGAGACTGTTGAGAAGTGGGATGCTATTCTGATTCCTGATTCTTTATATAGTATCTGTTTTTTTCCTCTTGTAGAATATTTTCCTTGTCTTCAGTCTTCTGAAATTTCATGTTGACAGGCTTTGGTGTGAGGATATTTTCATTCAGTGAGTTAGATATTCAGTGGGCCTTTCCTATTTGAAATTCATACCCTTATGTTCTGGGAAACTTGCCTGAATCTTTCTTTCTTCTTTATTTTTTAAATAGTATACTGTTCTTATTTCATGTGTTTAATATCTCCCCTTATCACTCTGAGCATATTAATTATAGCTTTTCTTTTGAAATACTCTTTTCCTCTCATCATCTCTGTTTCATCCAAGTTGCTTTTCCTGTTTGTTTTCTATCTTTCATATTAGAAGCTTTCCTCAAATGTCTGGTGACCTCTGGATGTTCACTTATATTTAAGAAAAGCATGCTAAGAAACAGATTGAAATCTTCATACACATGAGTGGGGCTTATTAGCTACAGGTATCACTGTAGAGTGATCTGGCTAAAGTCCTCACTAGAGGACGCCCCCTGCCCCATCCATGTCAGTATCATTAGATCTTTTCTTAAGGGCTGGACAGATTCTTCAGAGAAGACTTCCAATTTTCTAGTTAGATGGAAAGCCTAAGCCTGGCTGCCAGTAGACCAGGAGCTGATTAACGGAAAAGGTAATACATGTACCAACATCAGTGAGTAAAATATCACCTAATATCTCTAGTTTTAATATGGTAGCCCCATCCTGAACTATGTCTGGTGTTCTCTGGTCCAGAAAACATATTCCTGGGTGGGAGAGATAATATGGACATCTAATTGTTTGGTTTTTTTTTATAAACAGCTTTATTGAAATATAATTCACATACCATATAATTTCACCCATTTAAAGTGCACAATTCAATGATTTTTAGTATATTCACTGAGTTGTGCGTCCATCACCACAAACAATCTTAGAATGTTTTATTACCTCCAAAAGAAAGTTCATTTCCATTAGCAGAAACTCTTCAATTTTACCTCCCACTAGCTCTAGACAAACATTAATCTACTTTCTATTTCTATAGATTTGCCTATTGTAGGCATTTCATATAAATAGAGTCATACAGTATGTGGTCCTTTGTATCTGGCTTCTTTCACTTAGCATAATGTTTCAAAATTCACCCATGTTGTGTACTGAATCAGAACTTCATCTCTTTCTTTGATGAATAATATTCCATTGTATGGATATATCACATTTTATATATCCATGCATTGATCTAACTGCTTTTCTAAATAGTCTTTTATCCAATCCACTGATTGTAGCTCACCTTCAGCCTCACTACAAGAAGCACCTCCAGGGCTTCCCTGGTGGTGCAGTGGTTGAGAATCTGCCTGCCAATGCAGGGAACACGGGTTCAAGCCCTGGTCTGGGAAGATCCCACATGCCGCGGAGCAACTAGGCCCGTGAGCCACAGCTACTGAGCCTGTGGGTCTGGAGCCTGTGCTCCGCAACAAGAGAGGCCGCGATAGTGAGAGGCCCGCGCACCGCGATGAAGAGTGGCCCCCGCTTGCCTCAACTAGAGAAAGCCCTCTCACAGAAATGAAGACCCAACACAGCCAAAAATAAATTAATTATTAAAAAAAAAAAAAAGAAGAACCTCCAGTCACTACTTCAGTGGTGGAGTTCTTCAGTGTAAACCGGGTTGCTTTTCAGCTTCTCAAACACTGCTATAAAATTTGGCATTCTCGGATTTCCCAAGTAGCTATCACTTGACCAGGTGCTTTCCAGTACCCCAAATTTCGTCTTTGTTTTCTCTTGTCTTATTCTCTCTTTCATTATGGTTTATGGCTCCCCCCATCCCAATTCCTTTATTTATACTTTAGAACAGTTTAGAAAGGAATGAAGGCTAATGTATACATTTAATCTGCCATCTTCAACTAAAATGCTTAATATCAATCTTTATTAATACAAGAAGAGACGGTTTTAATCTGATTTTATGAAATCAGCAGAAAGCATAAAGAGCACCAACATTACAAAACAACTATAAACAGGTAACTTAGACAAATGTATGCATGCAATAAGCTAATATATGATGTGGCTCTGGTTTTCATTTTAGACAGGTATGGCCAAGGCAAATATCTATGCTCTGGTCCTTCCAGATCCTTCCATTGTCCCTGGTTCTTGCTCATCTATAGATTCTTTTCTGTGTCCCACACTGTCCCATATCCCATGCCCTCCTCTATCAATAAATCTTCCTGGCATCAGGAAGCATTTTACATGATTACAGAGCATTCTCTGTCTCTCAGTCCACCATTGCTCCTTTACGTAGATTCTTCAACATGTTCTCTGGTTCTAGCTATGCACATTCTGGTTCTACATAATACCAAAACATAAAGAGATCTGCTTACTTCCAAGATCCAGTGAAAATGACATCGGCATGTGCCCTTTTCCTGGGAACAGCTTTTTCGGTTGCAACAGCTGCTATGTAATATGGTAGGTTACACAGACTACCTATGTCTCTTCTATGAGATGACTACTATGTCTCATTCATATATCATATGTCACATAGTTAAGAACAAGACACGAGAAATAACAGGATCAATGATTATTGTATAGTGGTGCTTCCTGAAAACATAGTTCCCCACAATACATTAATCATCGATTCTGTTATTTCCTGTGTCTTTTTTTTTGGTTGTGCCGCGCGGCATAGGGGATCTTAGTCCCCTGACCAGAGATTGAACCCGCACCCCCTGCAGTGGAAGCATGGAGTCTTAACCACTGGACTACCAAGGAAGCCCCTCCTGTGTCTTATTCTTAAGTATGTGACATATGATATATGACATGAGACATAGTCCCTATACTATATTTTATATTTGTTTTTTGTTAAGCAAATCTTTTCATAGATGGGATTAGGTTGAATATTGGCCTTGTTCTATCTGAATTATAATGTGTTGTAAATTAGAATAATCCATAGTAAAACAATGTTAAGTTATAACTTTGCCCAAGCAGGTGATAATTATTGTATTAAAGTATTTCATATCTAGTCACTCTACATAGTGCTGACCACCAGTTTGAAGTCTCACTTTACATCTGTGGATCAGCATTCATCAGTGGGCCTCAATGTCTTAGAAAAACTCAGCCCAGTGGACCAGGTTTACAGACCTGAGAGGACAAGGAAATTCTAAGTTCTAATTCAGAATCTTCTTCCAACTTGCTGTGTGGCTTCCACGAATCATTTCACACTCATTCGGTCATTTCTTTATTTCAGCAAGCAAATAGAGTCTACTAGCATCTCAAGGGCATTGCAAGAAAGGGGAAAGTGGTGGTCAAAAAGAGAATGAACTGAAAATATCAAGAGCACGTCAATAGTTCTAACCTGTAACAAGAAAAGAAACAAGGCAGCACCGGAAAACAGCATGAATATAGCCAAAACCAAAGGCTTGTTGTTGTTATAAAGAAAGGGAACAATGTCTGATTTTAACATTCACACATTCCAAACCACAGTCATCCAAGCTTTGCTCCTGCAGCCAAGCCTGTTGGTGGGAGCCAGGTCTAGAGGAAAGTTTGCAGAAAGCAGATTTTGGCAAAGGTTGCCGCTAAACCTGCAGAGAACACAGTTCCGTTTTTTGTTGTTTTTTTTTAAAGAACATTTTCATTCCTTTTTGCCACAGAGTTTCATGGACTATGTTTATTTTTCCTTTTCAGGTTATAGTATATGGATTTTTCATCATCAGATATGAGAAACAGGCACATTTCTTTCCTTTTTTTCTTTCTTTCCTCACAAAATTCTTTCAACTCATGGGTGGAGCCAAAGTCTAAGATTGTATTTTAGAGAATCGATTTTCTTACATTATCATTAAATTACTTCGGAGAAAGAATGAGTTACCAAAGTCCACTTTCTGAGTGCTTTGAGGAGAGGCTAACGCATGTCCAACGGGAGGCACGATTAATGATTTTGATTACAATCCCTGGACAAGTGGCTTCGATGGCCCAGAGTCCTGCACCCAGAGAGGACAGCGCGGGCCCTGGGTCTGTTTTGGATGGTTTTGTAAACCCAAAACAACCCCTGCAAGTGCACTGGTTTTAGAGGAATGTCCAAGAAAATTGCCTTCCTTCTCACAACGTGTCATTACAGAAAAACAGAAGCCCGTACATTCCAATCTGATTTTCATTTAACTCTGCAAGCCTGTAAATTTTGCCGTGAGGTAAGGGGCTGATTCAGAGCTTCAGAATCCTTTTGGTGCCACAGACACTATTTTAAAATGGATATTCCTTTGAGTTTCTCAATGTTATTCTGCTAGGGTCATGTAATAAATGGGGCTCTGTCTGATGAGAACTCCCAGTCCTGGTAAACAAGAACGGGGATGCCTGGTGGCCAAAGTAGCTGCCTTGTATTTTAAAGGTTAGGAGTTCAAATCTTGTGGGTTTGCACTTGGCTTAAAGTGTGCATGTATCTTGGTTGAAGAAGCAATAACATCACACGCCATAACATTAAACGATGGAATCTGGCCTACCCCCAGCTGAGTTCTGGCTACAATTAATTAAACAAATACTTCCTATGGAATGCTTTACCTCGTAGATCCTGAACAAAGGGTCCACATTCCAGGAGGCATAGGAAGGCTTTATTTTCAAGCTTCCTGCCCCCTACGGTGTATAGATACTTGAATTCCACCACATAGACTACAGTTCATATTTGACACATTCTTTAAATTTTGATATACCTATAGCCCCAGGCCTCCTTTCCACTCTTCATTTTCTTTTCTCCTGATTTTCCAGGAAGATAATAATTTACAGATTTAAAGGCATGCTCCTTGCACCACTGACCCATTGGAAATAGACCCCATTGGAAGAAAATATAACCTGCCCTAGGCATCATAATTTTAGTGGTCCATTAGCTTCATATAGCTTGTTTTTCTATAGCATTTTAGTGTTTATAAAGCACTTTACATATATGATCTTTTCTTATTCTCATAGCCATTGGTTAAAGTAAATATTTTTGTGACCATTTTGCAAACAAAAAAAAATAAAAAGAGAGAGAGAGAGAGTCAGATATATTAAGAGACTTACTCAAAATCACTCAGTGAGTTAGTGTCAGAGCTGGTACTCCAGCTCAGACCTTTATAACTCTAAATGTTTTCATCACTATAGTAGAATTGCCTCTAATAGCAAAAAATTGCTATAGAATCACATTTATGTTCCAGATTTTGTTGCTAGTCCTACTTTATTGAGCTATGCTTGGTGATACCACTGCCATCACGGAAAGAAAACAAATACTGAAGTTCCCTGTAGACGCTGAACACAAAATACCAACAGTTGAATTGATTTAATTAAATTATCTGCTACCCCATTCCCTCCTATACAACCACAATAAAGAGAAATAACTAACGCTTTATGCTCCCTTGCTTCAAGAATGCTTGAAATTAGAAATATCCCAGCACTGTGACCTGAAGTTGCCTCAACAGGAAGTTCTGTTTTTTAAATTAAGCCTCCAGTCATTTTCTTTCCAGTTGCTCTTATTACCAATGGGGTTTTGGACAAATAATTCCCAGGAAATCTATCGACATATTTGTGCGACGAGGAGAGTAAGATACCTGCTCCCTACCTAGCTGGCAAAAGTGTTGGGAAAAACAAACAGATAATGTCTATTGTGTGCTTTGAATGCCTAGAAAGAAAGTTTACACACAAGAGTGTAATTATATTGAGTCAACCATGATATCATCGTCTATATTTTACATGTGTGGTTGTTGCCTAAGACATTGATGAATATGATTTGGCGCTCATGTTTGATGTCTTAAGGACATGATGATATTACAATAAATTAGCAAAAGAGTCTAAGTTGGGAAGGTTAGGCATCCTCTTCTTTTAAAAATTCCTGAATGACCGAGATTTATTTTTGGCTAGCTTCTCCACCTGGTCCTGCAATGAGGACCACCTCCAAGGTGCACAAAGCACTCCTTCCACGTCTTTACCAGTCATGTGGTTCCCCCTCTAGAAAGGGTCAGGATACTGTGGCAAGGGGTGACTTGGAGAGAAGAGAAAATGTGTCCAATCCTACTGAGGGGCTACGAAAAGGTGAAAGCCCAATTGGAGGATTTCTATGGTCATGCTTCTAGAAAGCCTATGCCCATCAGGCCTATGCCCACAGAGCAATATCTTTCCCAGGCCTAGAAAGACCATGCTAGGTGACCTTCCCCCAAGCACCATTTGAATTTGTTTAAAAGAATAATTCTAAAATCTAGAGTCACAGCGTGTAACCATATTGACTATCTTCTAGTGTGCCAGGCACTGCATGAGGTGCTGGAGATACAGTTAAAACACTATTCCTCAGAGAAATGGCTGTCCAGTGGGGAGACAGACAAGCACTCAGATAGGACCAACACCCAGCACAGTGCCTGACACACAGTAGGACTTGCAGCAGACTTGCTGAACGAATGAGCAGTATGTGCTGCATGGTGTTGAGGACATTAACAAAGGAAGCACGAGGTACAGTGAGAACACATATGAGGGTGCCTGACCACAGGCAGCAGGAGAAGGAAAGAGACTGCAAGAAAGACCTTGCGTGATGGCTGCGCGTGGGAAGGTGGGAGTGCACGTGGGTTACAGAGGCAAGAACATTAGCTGTCAGGCTTTTCATTTTATCCTAGTTTACTTTTTAAAAATATGCTGTTCACAGCCCACTAAGGTCTCAACGCTCAGTGTGAAAAATGCTACATTTTAAAACGAATTTTCTCTTCTACGTAACTGTTGGCCTTGAAGTCAAGGACTAGGAGAAGAATTGGAATGTTTGCTTGGGAGCTTTTACATTTCTGCTGGGGAGCACAATCCATTTCCATCCCGTCTCCATAGTATTCAGTCTACAGGGTCATACCAACCATCTGTATTAGTTTCTTATTGCTGCTGTAACAAATTACCACCAACTTGGTGGCTCAAAACAACAGAAATCTATTCTCTCGCAGTTCTGAAGACCGGAAGTCTTAATCAGTCTCGCTGGGCTGAAATCAAGGTGTTGACAGGGCAGTGCTCCCTCCTGAAGCTCTGGGGAGAATCCATTCCTTGCCTCTTCTTCCAGGTTCTGGTGGCTGCTGGCATTCATTGACTCGTGGCAGCATCACTCCAATCTCTGCTTCCCTGGTCACGTTGCCTTCTTTTCTGACTGCTGTCAAATCTTCCTCTTCCTCCCTTTAATGAGGAGGCTCATGATTGCATTTAGGACCCACTTGGATAATCAGGATAATCTCCCTATCTCAAGATCTGTAAAGTCCATTTTTGCCATATAAGGCAATATTCACAGGTTATAGGGATTGGGACATGGCTATCTTTTTTCTTGAGGTCGGGGAGGGGGACATTATTCAGCCTACCACACCATCACTGTCTGAATCCCTGGGTCTCCAATACAAACCAGTTAAATTTATCTCAGTTGAGGTTCTCTTTACTTTCCTTTAAAAAAGTCAGAATAACCACTTTCTTCTTTCTTTGGAGGAGAAGAAAAATGGACAAAAAGATGGGAGATAATTTTTGTGGAGCCCCTACTATGTGTTAAATAACTTATATGTACTCTTTACAACAAGATTATGGGTAGCTATTGTCACCATTTTACAGATGAGAAAAGTGAGGCTCAGAGACGCCAAGTAACTTGTCTAAGTAGAGACAGAATTTGAACATGGATGTGTCTGATTTCAAAGCCCATGTCCTTTCCACTATATCAACATTCCTCAAATTTCATTATTACTCTGAAATCTCATAAAGGAAAAAAATTCTCACAGACCTTGGTTGGAGAAACAACTGAATTAAGGAACTAAAGTTATATTCTATGAAAACATAAATTTAAAAAAATTTCAAGTTCTCCCCAAATCCTGGCGACCTCCATGTGAGAAATACTTTAAGAAACCATGGTTCCGCCCACTTGAGAGCTCCATTTTCAAGGATCTTAATATTAAGACCCAAGATGGCTGCATTTTAACCTTGTTGCTCTGCTGATTAGAAAAGGCTTTAATGAAACAAAGCATTTGCTACTAATAAGATTTTAACGCTAGTGATCTGTTAATATTATAGATGTAAGTTAATTATTTCCACCACAGAGACGCTTGATGAATTTCAGTCACATCAAAGTAAGTGGCTGTGGCATTTTTTGAGTTTAATCTAAATGAAAGTTTACCTGGATGTCCTACACAAGCTTTGAGGTTTAAAGATGTCACCCTCGTTCTGGCACATGCTGACCAGCTATAATAATATGGAAGCATATCCATATCAGTTCCAAAACAAAGGGGTTTTTCTCATTTTTTAATCACTGATTTCTAGTTCCACTCCTAAGACTCCAAACTCTGAAGTGGTCAATCCCACCAGTTTTCTTCTACACAGTCCAGCTTGGGGTCTGTGTCCGGCATCTAAGAATTTCACAGCAGGGGCTTCCGTGGTGGCGCAGTGGTTGAGAATCTGCCTGCCAATGCAGGGGACACGGGTTCGAGCCCTGGTCTGGGAAGATCCCACATGCTGTGGAGCAACTAGGCCCGTGAGCCACAAGTACTGAGCCTGCGCATCTGGAGCCTGTGTCCCACAACAAGAGAGGCCGCGATAGTGAGAGGTCCGCGCACCGCAATGAAGAGTGGCCCCCGCTTGTCACAAATAGAGAAAGCCCTCGCACAGAAACGAAGACCCAACACAACCAAAAATAAATAAAATTAATTAATTAATTAAAAAAAAAAAAGAATTTCACAGCAGTCAGAGCAGCAGCAATTCTGTCCTTGGACCTCATCTCTTGGTCTCTGGACTTAACCCCAACATTTGGATATTTGCAAACAGAAAGAAGGAAGGAAGTCAATAAAAGACCTGTGTTTACACTTTCCACTCCTTTCCTGTTCCCTGTACATAACAGGGCCTT
Organism: Balaenoptera physalus; assembly: GCF_965194825.1. Taxonomy (NCBI): domain Eukaryota; kingdom Metazoa; phylum Chordata; class Mammalia; order Artiodactyla; family Balaenopteridae; genus Balaenoptera; species Balaenoptera physalus. The sequence continues at coordinate 25,783,226 of NC_138882.1, forward strand.
TCTCTGAGGTAATGTCAATCTATTTAATCAGCTTCCCTATACTGTAAGTTCTTCAGAGAAAAAAATTCCTTCTAATGCCTTTTATTCCTTCATTTGTCTTGGTCAGTGCCATACATCCATGTGGCTGACAGATAGAATAAGCAACAAACTCTAGCCCTCACAGTCACATGGGCATTTTACATTTGCCTCCGGGTTCCTCTGAAAAATGGTCATTCTTGTTTTATTATTTAGTGTGATTTTTACTAAGAGAGGTCAGTTATTCTGAGGGGCAGATTTTCTACCAACTGATCAAGAAATCTAGTGGAAGCTTTCCCATCTTAGGAACCCAGGCTGAAAGGAAAGTGTGCATTCTGCAGTTGGGGGAAGGTAAGTTCTCTTCTGAACGTGACTGGCCTCGATTTGCCTCTGCCTCTCCAACATCCTAGCAGCCCTCTGACAGAATACCTAAATGCTATTCTTATTTGTCATTCTGGCTACCAGGCCTTTAATATCCTTCCCATTTGGGGAAAACCCGAAAGTAGAGGTACGACAGGACTCCACTTCCTACTTTAGAAGGCAAAGAGGGCAGAGAGTTTCTATCTTCACCCCAGCAATGAGGAAACTAGAACATCACCTGGGCTCTGCAGATCGAAGGCCCCATCTGGGGCATGCAGCCTGTGGGGAAGCAGAAGAGTTTGGCAGTGACAGTAGTGGGTTTGAATGTCCAGCAGTGTGGCAATGAATGCTAGTGGCAGAGCCCAGCAGCACTGTGACAAGTGTCCAGTAGTGACAGCCTCAGTGGCAGCATTTTAAGCACACTATCCCTGTGGCAAGATCTCGGCTGTGCCTTGCCTCCCTTGACTTTTATTCATTTTCATTGCCTGATTCTCCAGCCTTCCCACTGATTCTGTGAGCCACACAATATTCTTTCAATAAATTCATCTTCCGCTCAAGTCAACTAGAAGAGATTTTCAACCATGAATTCTGACTGGTATGCCAATCTTTCCTATGTGGACATGTGATCCAACAACAACTGAGTATGGCGGGCTTGATTGGGCCATTTCCTTCTCTCAGGTTGACCTTCCAATCATGTGTGAATTGCTTTGCTTCCTCTTAAGTCAGAAGTAGCTGTTTGTATTCCAAGGACAGGTACAGGGAACCTTAGAAGACAAGTGCCATAGAGCCCAAAGCAAACTAGGAGAAACAACTAGAAGAGGGAGGATCATCTGATGTCTTCTCTGAGGGAGGTGGATGTGGTCACTTAAGAACAAATGACAAAGGTGAAGTCAAGGTGGCGGCATGGGAAGACATGGAGTTCACATCTCCCCACAACTAGCGTGCCTGCCGGATACTGGTGGGAGACCTCAATGCCCAAGGAGGTGGGAGGAACACCGAAGCGAACCAGGAATATTCATTGGAGTGAGGTCCTCATCTCGGCACCAAGACCCAGCTCTACCCAACAGCTTACAAAGTCCAGTGTTGGAAGCCTCAGGCCAAACAACCAGTAAGACAGGAATACAATCCCACCCATTAAAACAACAACAAAAAAAGAGACGGCCAAAAAGTATCTCACAGATGAAGGAGCAAGGCAAAAACCTACAAGACCAAATAAATGAAGAGGAGATAGGCAATCTACCTGAAAAAGAATTCAGAGTAATGATAGTAAAGATGATCCAGAATCTTGGAAATAGAATGGAGGCATGGATTGAGAAAATACAAGAAATATTTAACAAAGATCTAGAAGAACTAAAGAACAAACAGAGATGAACAATACAGTAACTGAAATGAAAAATACACTAGAAGGAATCAATAAGAGAATAACTGAGGCAGAAGAACGAATAAGTGAGCTGGAAGACAGAATAGTGGAAATATCTGTCGAGGAGCAGAATAAAGAAAAGGGAATGAAAAGAATTGAAGACAATTTCAGAGCCCTCTGGGACAACACTAAATGCACCAACATTCGAATTATAAGGGTCCCAAAAAAAGGAGAGAAAAAGAAAGTGTCTGAGAAAATATTTGAAGAGATTATAATGAAAAACTTCCCTAACATGGGAAAGGAAATAGTCTCCCAAGTCCAGGAAGCACAGAGAGTCCCATACAGGGTAAACCCTAGGAGAAACACACCAAGACACATATTAATCAAACTAACAAAAATTAAATTCAAAGAAAAAATACTGAAAGCAGCAATGGAAAAGCAAAAAATAATACAAAGGAATCCCCATAAGGTTATCACCTGATTTTTCAGCAGAAACTCTGCAGGCCAGAAGGGAGTGGCAGGATATACTTAAAGTATTGAAAGAGAAAAACCTACAACCAAGATTACACTACCCAGCAAGGATCTCATTCAGATTCTATGGAGAAATCAAAAGCTTTTCAGACAAGCAAAAGCTAAGAGAATTCAGCGCCACCAAAACAACTTTACAACAAATGCTACAGAAACTTCTCTAGGTGGGAAACACAAGAGAAGAAAAAGACCCAAAAAAACAAACCCAAAACAATTAAGAAAATGGTAATAGGAACATACATATTGATAATAACCTTGAATGTAAATGGATTAAATGCCCCAACCAAAAGACACAGATTGGCTGAATAGACACAAAAACAAGACATTATGGAGATTCCATGTATATGTTGTCTACAAGAGACCACTTCAGACCTAGGGACACTTACAGACTGAAAGTGAAGGGATGGAAAAAGATATTCCATGCAAATGGAAATTAAAAAAAAGCTGGAGTAGCAATACTTGTATCAGGTAAAATAGACTTTAAAATAAAGACTGTTACAAGAGATAAGGAAGGACACTATGTAATGATCAAGGGATCAATCCGAGAAGAAGATATGACAATTATAAATGTTTATGCACCCAACATAGGAGCACCTCAATACAAAAGGCAAATGCTAACAACCATGAAAGGAGAAATCGACAGTAACACAATAATAGTAGGGGACTTTAACACCTCACTTACACCAATGGACAGATCATCCAAACAGAAAATAAATAAGGAAACACAAGCTTTAAATGACACAATAGACCAGATAGATTTAATTGATATTTATACAACATTCCACCCGAAAGTGGCAGAAGACACTTTCTTCTCAAGTGCACACAGAACATTCTCCAGGACAGATCACATGTTGGGTCACAAATCAAGCCTTGGAAAATTTAAGAAAATTGAAATCGTATCAAGCATCTTTTCTGACCACAGTGCTATAAGATTGGAAATCAATTACAGGAAAAAAACTGTAAAAACCACAAATACATGGAGGCTAAACAGTGCACTACTAAATAACCAAGAGATCACTGAATAAATCAAAGAAGAAATAAAAAAATACCTAGAGACAAATGACAACGAAAACAAAACTCAAAACCTATGGGACACAGCAAAAGCAGCTCTAAGAGCAAAGTTTATAGCAATTCAATCTCACCTCAAGAAACAAGAAAAGTCTCAAATAAACAATCTAACCCTACACCTAAAGCAACTAGAGAAAGAAGAACAAACAAAACCCAAAGTTAGCAGAAGGAATGAAATCATAAAGATTAGAGCAGAAATAAATGAAATAGAAACGAAGAAAACAGTAGCAAAGATCAATAAAACTAAAAGCTGGTTCTTTGAGAAGATAAACAAAATTGATAAACCCTTAGCCAGACTCATCAAGAAAAAAAGGGAGAGGATGCAAGTCAATAAAATTAGAAATGAAAAAGGAGAAATCACAACTGACGCCACAGAAATACAAAGGATTATAAGAGACTACTACAGATAACTCTATGACAATAAAATGGACAACCATGAAGAAATGGACAAATTCTTAGAAAGATACAATTTTCCAGGACTGAACCAGGAAGAATTAGAAAATATAAACAGAGCTATCACAAGTAATGAAATTGAACTAATTAAAAATCTTCCAACAAACAAAAGCCCAGGAGCAGATGGCTTCACAGGCGAATTCTATCAAACATTTAGAGAAGCACTAACACTGATCCTTCTTAAACTCTTCCAAAAAATTGCAGAGGGAGGGACACTCCCAAATTAGTTCTACAAAGCTACCATCACACTGATACCAAAATCAGAAAAAGATACCACAAAAAAAGAAAATTATAGACCAATAACACTGATGAACACAGATGCAAAAATCCTGAGCAAAATACTAGCAAACAGAATCCAGCAACACATTAAAAGGATCATACACCATGATCAAGTGGGATTTATCCCAGGGATGCAAGGATTCTTCAATATATGCAAATCAATGTGATACACCATATTAACAAATTAAGGAATAAAAACCATATGATCATCTCAATAGGTGCAGAAAAAGCTTTTGACAAAATTCAACACCAATTTGTGATAAAAACTCTCCAGAAAATGGGCATAGAGGGAACCTACCTCAACATAATAAAGGTCACATATGACAAACCCACAGCAAACATCATTCTCAATGGTGAAAAACTGAAAGCATTTCCACTAAGATCAGGAATAAGACAAGGATGTCCACTCTCACCACTCTTTTTTTTTTTTTTTAAACATCTTTATTGAAGTATAATTGCCTTACAATGTCACCACTCTTATTCAACATAGTTTTGGAAGTCCTAGCCACAGCAATCAGAGAAGAAAAAGAAATAAAAGGAATAGAAATTGGAAAAGAAGAAGTAAAACTGTCACTGTTTGCAGATGACATGATACTCTACATAGAAAACCCTAAAGATGCCACCAGAAAACTACTAGAACTAATCAATGAATTTGGTAAGGTTGCAGGATACATAATTAATGCACAGAAACCTCTCTCATTCCTATACAATAACAATGAAAAATCAGAAAGAGAAATTAAGGAAACAATCCCATTTACCATCATAACAAAAAAAATAAAATACCTAGGAATAAACCTACCTAAGGAGGCAAAAGAATTGTACACAGAAAACTATAAAACACTGATGAAAGAAATCAAAGATGACATAAACAGATGGAAAACTATACCATGTTCTTGGATTGGAAGAATCAATATTGTGAAAATGACTACACTACCCAAAGCAATCTACAGATTCAACGCAATCCCTATCAAACTACCAATGGCATTCTTCACAGAATTAGAACAAAAAACTTTACAATTCCTATGTAAACACAAATACCCTGAATAGTCAAAGCAATCTTGAGAAAGAAAAATGGAGCCAGAGGAATCAGGCTCCCCACTTCAAACTATACTACAAAGCCACAGTAATCAAGACAATATGGTACTGGCACAAAAACAGAAATATAGATCAATGGAACAGGATAGAAAGCCCAGAGATAAACCCACGCACATATGGTCACCTAATTTATGACAAAGGAGGCAAGAACATACAATGGAGAAAAGATAGCCTCTTCAATAAGTGGTGCTGGGAAAACTGGACAGCTACATGTAAAAGAATGAAATTAGAACCCACCTTAACACCATACACAAAAATAAACTCAAAATGGATTAAAGACCTAAATGTAAGACCAGACACTATAAAACTCTTAGAGGAAAACATAGGAAGAACACTCTTTGACATAAATCACAGCAAGATCTTTTTTGACCCACCTCCTAGAGTAATGGAATTAAAAACAAAAATTAAAAAAATGGGACCTAATGAAACTTAAAAGCTTTTGTACAGCAAAGGAAACCATAAACAAAAGACAACCCTCAGAATGGGAGAAAATATTTGCAAATGAATCAACGGACAAAGGATTAATCTCCAAAATATACAAGCAGCTCATGCAGTTCAATATCAAAAACACAAACTACCCAATCCAAAAATGGGTAGAAGACCTAAATAGACATTTCTCCAAAGATATACAGACTGCCAACAAACACATGAAAGGATGCTCAACATCACTAAATGCATTAGAGAAATGCAAATCAAAACCACAATGAGGTATCACCTCACACCAGTCAGAATGGCCATCAACAAAAAATCTACAAATAAATGTTGGAGAGGGTGTGGAGAAAAGGGAACCCTCTTGCACTATTGGTGGGAATGTAAATTGATACAGCCACTATGGAGAACAGTATGGAAGTTCCTTAAAAAACTAAAAATAGAACTACCATATGACCCAGCAATCCCACTACTGGGCATATACCCTGAGAAAACCATAATTCAAAAAGAGACATCAGGCTTCCCTGGTGGTGCAGTGGTTAAGAATCCGCCTGCCAATGCAGGGGACACAGGTTCGAGCACTGGTAAGGGAAGATTCCACATGCCATGGAGCAACTAAGCCTGTGTGCCGCAACTACTGAGCCCGCGTGCCACAACTACTGAAGCCCGCACGCCTGGAGCCCATGCTCCACAACAAGAGAAGCCACTGCAATGAGAAGCCTGCGCACTGCAACAAAGAGTAGCCCCTGCTCGCTGCAACTAGAGAAAGCCCGCGTGCAGCAATGAAGACCCAATGCAGCCAAAAATAGATAGATAAATAAATAAATAAAGAGAGACACGTACCCTAATGTTCATTGCAGCACTATTTACAATAGCCAGGACATGGAAGCAACCTAAGTGTCCATTGACAGATGAATGTATAAAGAAAATGTGGCACATATGTACAATGGAATATTACTCGGCCATAAAAAGAAACGAAATTGAGTTATTTGTAGTGAGGTGGATGGACCTAGAGTCTGTCATACAGAGTGAAGTAAGTCAGAAAGAGAAAAACAAATACCATATACTAACGCATATATATGGAATCTAAAAAAAAATGGTACTGATGAACCTAGCGGCAAGGTAGAAATAAAGATGCAGACATAGAGAATGGACTTGAGGACATGGGCAGGGGAGCGGGAAGGTGGGGCGAAGTGAGAAAAGAATCGACATATATACACTACCAAATGTAAAATAGATAGCTAGTGGGAAGCAGCTGCATAGCGCAGGGAGATCAGCTCAGTGCTTTACGATGACCTAGAGGGGTGGGATAGGAGGATGGGGGGGAGGCTCAAGAGGGAGGGGATATGGGGACATGTGTATGCATATGGCTGTTTCAGTTTGTTGTACAACAGAAACTAACACAGCATTGTGAAGCAATTATACTCCAATAAAGATGCATTTTTTAAAAATGACAAAAAAAGAACTTTGTATATTGATTCTTTTTAAAAAATGAAGTTTATTTTGTTTTTCACCCCAAATATAGAAATAATTTGTGTTCATTGTGGGAGAATGTGAAAGAAGGAAAAAAATTACCTGTCATTCTACCAGCCACCAATAGCCACAATTGAAGAAGTTTTGGTGTGTCTTGCTAATATTTTTTCTATGAAAATGTTTTCATAGTTACGATCATCCTAGTCTACTGCTTGCTAAAATTCAGAAAAGAGCAGAAACATTTCCATTACACACTGATAGATAGATAGATAGATAGATAGATAGATAGATAGATAGATAGATAGATACACATATCTCCAGCTGCTAAAGGTAGGATAGTGAACTCTGTCTTTTGGTTGAAAGAAGCATTTCTCAAAATGTGTTCCATAGAACACTATGCCTCCATTTGTTAACAGCTGTAGAAATAACATAAAAAGAAATGTTCTCAATCAGATAAGTTTGGGAAATGCTGAGTTAAAGTTGAACAGGTTTCTTTATTGCATGAATTTTCAGAGATTGTAACACATCAGGGTGCAGTGTGATTCTTAAAGAGAGCAGCATTTCCCAAACGTATTTGACCACAGAACTCCCCTTTGAAAACACATTTCTCAGGACCAGGGTTCTAAGGAGTACTGACCCAGAAAGCTTAGATCTTCATGTCGTTTTACCTCCCTCCCACTTCATTACTGAAGAACCAGTTCAGTCAGGGAAATGGAGAATGTATTTCAGATATATAAGAGCAAACTTTGGAAAAGAAGTAACAGAATGGGACCTTGGAAGTAAAATTTCTTTGCCGATTTATTTACCATGTAAGAACTTGTTCTAGGGAATGAGGTTTATAGACAAACATCACATACCTGAGAGAACTGAGAACAGAGCAACACTGAATTCTAAAGGAGCAATTTTATCATGGGAAATGTTGCCGCATAAATGAGTTTATCCACATTCAAGTAGAAAATCCAATTAACGTACTAGAACACTGCATTGCCAGACTAAGGAGATTAACTTCATGTTGCTCAATATCATTTTAGTACCTCCCCCCTAAAAAGGACAGTTCTATATCACAAATTTTTTTTCTCAATGATGCAAACAAGGACAAATGAGAAAACAGAAGAACACAAGAATATAGTTTAAGACAAGGACAATGTCCTCACCAGAACAAAGCACGGTTGACAAAAGAAACTTCGGTGAGAAATCCTGTTCTTACCCCATCACTTCCCCAACTAACCTAATGTCTGGACAGACTCCAAGTGGAGGATCTGCCGCTTGGAGTCTGTGGATTCAGCCACAGGGTAAGTATGAAAACATGGCTTCTTCCATTAAAACAACAAGTTTGCATGTCCATTTGACATTTGCGGGAGTTGAGGCGAACAGGAAGTAAAAAAGAATCCTGAAATGGGTGTCGTCTCGTAACATACACCTTATTTACCTTATTTACCACCTTGGGGTCGGCTCTGTGTACTTGCTTTGTGCCGAAACCCAGCCACAAGACTCCCTCAATATTCCTGATCCTGGTGTCTATCATTTTTGGAATAAACTAAATGTTTAGGAAAGTCTGGGAATTACCAGAGTTCAAAAGTACCTTTTTTCTGTGAAGGAGCCTAAAGATATTCTAGGACAACTTCCTGATTTGGGCCTGAGACTTTCATCCTGCTTCTGTTTGGTGAGCTGATCGTCAGACCCCCGTCACCGAGCTGGACAGCGCGAGCTCCAGGTGACCCTTGAGAGGGAAACGGAATCTGAGAACGTCAAAGCTGGAAGGGACCTTAATGATCCTCTCCTCGAACCCAACCCCCTCTATTTACAGATCCAAAAACATGAAGTCTGAAACCCACCCAGAATCCTGAGAGTGAATGTGCTTTCCTCCCTTCGTCTATTTTTGTGCAATTTTCCCATGGCAGCTGGCCAGAGCATCTACATCAGTAATGTCTAGAGGATTTATGAGGCCAAGCGATCCTTTGGGTTTCTACGCAGACCTAAACAGGAAACCCACACAAGGAAATGCCCTTTCTGTTTGCAGGCCGAATTCCCAGGATGCTTTCACCAGAGTGCCCCGGCTGGAACAAAACAAAGGCCTGGCACAACAAATGCCCTCAGATCCGGAGGTGGAAGTGCCCTCCCCACCTCTCTCCACCCCCTCCCCAGTCTTGTGCTAATTTAATGAGAACAAGACTTGCTTCTCTCAGACCTCGACTTGAGGTTGCTCCGTTGGTCTAGATGCTGAATAGGGGTCAGGCTGGAGACTACCACCCCTCTGACTGAGTTCAAAGCTTTGTGCCTCTTTTTCACCTGTGTGAAATCAATTACCTGGGGAAACTAGGCAGCCCACTCACACCTCTCCTATTCCTTCTGCATGTTGCATTTTGCTTCCAGAGGGTGCCTTAGGGCTGAAAAAATTTGTGCACTTCCTAGCCGAGGCTTCTGAGTCCTTCTGAGCCACCATTGTGCACTGTGACAGCCTCTCAACCGGACACGGCTCTGCTCCCCTTTGCTGCAGCCTCAATAACCAGTGTCCTGCCAATCTCCTCTGCCCGTGTAATCAGTCCATCTGCCCTGTGTCCAGCCATGCCGGCCCGGCATGGCATGTTTAAATCTTTTCAGCTCTCCATGCAAGATTTGAAACTTCAGAAAGAGGCGGTTGCTCAGGGCTGGGCAGGAGGGAAGCCTGCATTCCCAGCTCAGGGAACAGAATGGCGTGCTGCTGACCCTCCTCCCCCTCCTCAAGGTGTCCCCTTGGGCGGACACTGAAAATAGACTCTGTGCTCCTTGGTTGCCCCCAGCCCTGCCTTCCCTCGGGAAAGAAGACTTAGGCATCTAGTGAGCCAACAGTATTATCGGGGCCTGACTGTCTTTTAGGAATTACCAGATGTTGGGAAGAGGATAATGTGTCATTTCCTTTAACAAATAGCCTGGGCATCTGTGCATTTCCTGTTGAGCCAGCTGTTTAGGAGAATGTGATGTGGTGACAGTGAAGGACAAACCACCCTGTCTTCCCCTCTCAGGTACTGAGGGGCCTCTCCAAAGCCTTTGGTTCCAATCCTCCATCAAGAAAGTAGTTCTGCCCTCTGTAGGCATGGGTGACACCACGAGGAGAGAGCACAGGTTAAAAGCAAGGCTTTGGAAACAGGAGGAGTGCTCTAAGGGAAAAGGACAAGGAGCCAAGGAATGGTGGGGGAGGGCTTGGAGTAATTAAATTGTCTACCCTTTCCCCCATATCATCCGGCTCAGTAGTGAACCAACACAGGCCACAGTCTTTGCGAATTTGCTCCCCCCACCCCACCCAGCCATCCCTACTAATCTGAAACTCTGGGGACAAAGCTCAGTGCTCTCTTTTGAGCCTTCCAGGTGATTTTGATGTGCCCTCAAGTTTGAGAACCTCTGACCCAGATAGATGCATGTTAAAGGTTCTCAGAAGGCAAAAGAAGAAGAGATGGTGTGAGATGGTTATCTGAGAAAATGCTTTAAAGACCTTGCAGAAGTGGGAGAAAAGGATGGGACCTCTGGATGAGGCTATCCAGGAAAGAGAAAAATTCTAGAAATAAAAATGAAAGACAGTAAACAAAATAAAGATATAGCCATATCTCTTTTTTCAGACTGCACTCGTTTGTACTTCTTCCAGAGTACGGTTTAAAGAACATAAGAGTATATTCACAGAATATTTTTCAGTTCAGATAAAATGTGCAGTGTGGGCCCAATTATGTAAAATGTGTGTGCATATCAATTGATATACAGAAAAAATATTGGAAAATTGTGCATCAAAATGTGATCATTCCTGGGTGATGGATTATGGATAATTTTTATTTCATTCATTACACTTTTCTGGGTTTTCTCCCATTTTTTTCCAGGATAAATAGGTAGTTTTATAACCAAAAAAAATGTTAATAAAGTGACAAGCTTGTTGGGTCAAAATGGTCATTTAAACAAATTTCTATAGCACTCTCCAGAGGCCAGCTCTTCAAGAATTTATGTCACATAGATAATTAGCACCACCTGTCACACTTGTGCTAAAACAGGGCATGAAGAACGTTGGATGCAGAACGTATAAAGAGATTATTAAACTCATCAGCTCCAATACAAACCAGCACAGCAGCACCCTGGCCCCACTGGGGCCCAGCCCAGCGCCCTGGCCGCCTCCCCTGCCTGCTGGGTGCCTCCGAGGGAGATCTGGGTGCTGCGTGTTCTCTGCAGCCTGCAGGGACTGGCTGTCCCTCTGGATGGCTTTGTTCAGAAGCCCCAGCCGCCTCTCGGTTTTTACACCCCTTTTTCCTAACAGGGATAGGCCGGAGGCAAAAACAAAACAAAACAAAACCACTGAAAGAGCCCTTAAAAGCCTAGAAAGGAAGAAAGGACAATGGAACGTGATGTAAGGGCAACTAAACAGCCAGTGACTCAGCGCTTCTGCGCCATCAACACCAGCTGCAGTCCGCGGTGGCAGCCGCAGTGGCAGCTCACAGAACAGACACACACACACACACACACACACACACATGCAGTGCAAACATCGCGCAGCCTGGAGAGCAAAACTTCTGGCTCCTGGACTGTGCTGCTGACAAGACACAGAATCAACGATTTCTGGAGCTGCATACTTGGCAGGATGTGTAAGGATGTTGCATGTTAATTCAGCTTTCCACTAACATCTTTCCCTAAGGACCTGGACATGTGTCCCTGGGGTGAAATTCTCCAAACCGGAACTAGTATCCACCTGTAAGCACAGCTATATCTCACAGCTATGACTCCCTGAAACAGCACAGGATGAAGTTTGGTTAATGTGGTAGATTTTAGTATTGGCTTCTCAAGAAGACCGGGAGGGGCGGGGGTGGGGGTGGGGATGAAATTCCCACCCTTTGTGAGTCATGGAAGGGGCTGGGAGACCACAAATGGGAGTAGGTCTCTGCCCCATGGAATTTTGACTCAGGAAATAACTCTGCCTGCAAATGTATCATCTTATTAACATGCATTTCTTAATTCGGCCTTTACCACGATTCAGAGTTCTTCAAGTAGCCCTTCCCATGGAGTTGGCTTTGGCTGGCCTGCACTCCTCCCGGATGTCTCTGTGATCACAGGGCCCACCCCAAAGAACCCTGCAGATTAGTGATCCCAGAGGCCTGTCGCTCACCGCTAACCACCAAATCCACACATGACCAGCACCACTCAGGGCACGTGATCCGAAAGCAACTTTTTGTCGCCCATTGCTCCCTCAAAATGTATTCCGTGAGCTGTTTCCTGCCGTTAGATTAAACCCCGTGGGCTCCAGAATTTTTCTGCTCACTTTGAGGTATTGGATCACTCTATGGACAGATGTTTAAATCACAAAACACAGTCTCATTTCAGAAATTAGGTGTCTGGGCCAAGTATCCAGAATAATCACATTGTGATATTCATTCCAAGGTGGGACCTCTCAGCACTTCCCCCGCCCAGCCTGTAGGTAGGGGCAGAGGTCAGGGGACAGCACAATTCGTAGCAGGCTCTCCGAGGCCCTGGCAGATGGTGAAGGGGACTTCTCTTTCCTGGGTGTGATTTTTGTTTCAGTCTCATGTAGGCACCGTGATGCCCTCCTCCTTCTGCCGGCTGCTCCTCCCACACAGATTCTCTCTCCATCTGATAATCCTCTCACCCCCTCACCTTCTCAGGCCAACTCGCGGATCAAATTTAGAATGTCTCCTGGCCTGCTCTCTCCATCGTGAGGCCCATGTTGGTTGGTTCCTACTGTCTGTGGTAGGGCAGTTTTTTCTTTTTTTAAAAAATCTTTTATTTATTTATTTATTTTGTATTTATTTGTCTGTGTTTCTTGGGCAGTTCTTTCTTAAACGAAGCCCTGTTTTCTCTCTCTCTATTTATTCCCACAACCACGGTTGCTGTAGCCTCCCCAGGAGTTCCCCAAAGTAGGTCTCAGACTGGTTTTCCTCTTGTAATTGGATATGAAGGAGGCAACATGCCCCAGCTCCACCCCTCTTACAGAGGGCAGTCCAATCATAACTTTCCTCACAAATTCCCCTCTCTCCATTTTCTTGATCCTTCTATATTCCTTCACAGATGGGGTTTCTTAAGGGTTGTAAAAAACTGTGTTGAAATATTTCTTTTAAAAATCTGCATATGGTCTGTCAAACACACATGCCTCAAATGAATATACTGTTCAACCAACCACCTGTGTGGGACACATAAGATTGTCATCTATAAACTGGGAATAATAATATCTGCCCTCCTTACCTCACAGTAGTGTCAGGATTTGGACAGGATCAGACGGGAAGTTCTGGTAATGCATGCATGCCATCAGTGGTGTGCAAGAGTCTGCTCATATCCGCTCTGAAAGCACCTTTGGAAACGCAACCACCATGTTCTGTGATATCATAAGAGTAGCTCAAAATCGGCCATGGTGAGAGTATTTACACCATGGAAATGAGCAGATGCTACACATTAGAGCTTTCTCCCCTCTCCCCATCTTAAGGTAGCTTTTAAACATTTACCAGCACACCACTGCATGCAATTATAAATGCAATAAATCTTATCGTTATGTATTTTTTTATATCTGAAGCCCTCACATGACATGGCTGGAAGATATGGCTCCCAGTTAGAGCCGTGAGAAAGATGAGGGAAAGAGAGTGAAGCCTTCACTTCATGTAGGAATATCCCTGGGAGTGGCCAGCAAAGATGTGCCGAAGGGAAGGACAATAGCGTTCTCAGGGCCTGAGGAGGCACCTGTTTTCTAGGAAAAGTAATTTACGAACAGATGGGAGAGAGAGGCGGGTGTGTGCTCCTCAGAGTGGGCACGCAGTCTGGGGCAGCTGGAGAGTGGCCCACCAGGCAGGGCTGCCCCATTTTCAGGCCTGGAGGAGTCTCAGCTCTTGCAGGCCTTTCCCAGGGCCCAGGAGCAGGGAAGGTGCACTCCAGCCCCACAAACAGTGTGGCCGCCATGGCCCCCGAGCTGTGCTTAACCTTCTGGCCTTTGAAGGCAGCAGAATTAAGGACAGCGAAGGCCACTCACACGAGGCGGAAACAGAGGGGCTTCAGCAGCCGTCGGGGATGTGGAAGCCTTTTTGGGAGCTGGCAAGGCCAGGAGGACCTTGGCTGTCTGCCCCCAGCAGGCATGCAGTCATCTGGCTTGACATCTTTCCCCATGCTGTGAGGATGAGCCAGACTTGGAGGAGGGGGCCAGGGTTGGTGATTCCAGGCTCAGGGTGTGGAGGGCCAGCTCCTGGCTGTGATAATTACGATGTTCCCTGGAGATGGTAGGCGATCAGAGGAAAGCCTGAAACTCAACAGTGAAACAGCCTGTGGTAATGACCCAGTGAATGAGTGACTGTCAGTGCCAGGTTCCTAAAGGAGCATTAAGGTGCTGGGGGTGAGGAAACAGAACCCCACACAGGTGAACTGCCTCTGAGAACCTACGACCCCTGAAGCCCATTTGAAAATCTCTCTACCACCTTGATTCCGAAGCTAAGAAAACCTTTACAAATCAAACCCACTCTGTTTTCTCTATTTCTCCAGGTTTGTTTTCTTCTTGGACTCATTACCTTCACTGAAACTAGGTCTAATTGGATTTTTTTCTTTCTCTACCGGCCATGGATAGCCCCATTAACATTCTAATACCATTAGAGAGTCTTTCAATTATGTTAGAAATTAAGCCTAACTCGCCATTCTTAAAAATGTTTAAATTTCCATGCAAGTCCCCTTGACCTGGTTTTCTTTTGTCCTCTTGGGCACAGAATCCCGGCTACTGACACCTTATGACTCACTGCGGAAGATCGGAGGACACCAGTGTCAAAGGGCAGCGGACTCTGGAAACCGAGGAGGGACAGAACCTGAGAAGAGCCGTTTCTTTCTGCCACAGGTCACAAGTTACGGGGGAGAAAAGTTGCCAAACACTAGCCTTGCTCCTTTTGAAAATATCAACTTAGGAGCATATAGACATGAGGAAGCGGAAATTACATTCTAATGTAAAGAAATGCATTTGATTCGATGGTGGATAAATGACAGCTCTATCAGAGAGTAATGATAAGTTATATATTTTAATATCCACATTTAGAAAAGTAGTGAAGCCAGAAGCTGTGCTAAGGAGTCTCAGAACAACACCTCCAGCCCCATCCAAGCATTCTTAGGCTTCAATGATAATTATCCCTGATGTGAAGGTAACAGGGCTTCCTGCAACCAAAAGTAAGTTCTGTTACCAGTCTGACTTTCCATGGATTCTTACTTAGGACAGAGGTCCCAGGCCCAAATCTACCCTGTTGGGCTGACAAGGACCTGATAGTTCTACTACACCAAGCCAGACCAAGCATGTTTAAACAGGTGAAGAGACTATCCCTCTGCCCCCAAATTATTATGCCTATTACTATACTACCATCTAATGGTGAGGTGCATTAAAACATAAACGTAACCTAGTCCAAGGACCACTGGCAAATAGTTATAATGTATATCTCTCTGTCTCTCCAGATAAGTCACCAAATGACATAGTTCATAAAACATGGCTCCAGATCTAAGATTCCTGCTAAGGAGAAGGTAATGAAGTCTCTAATTTGCCTACCTGAGAAGAGATTGTGTCAGCATCAGGGAGAACAGCAAGATTTCTAAAACACTCCCAAAGTGTGCAAGGTAAGAGAGAACTATAATTCTAGGATAGATGTTGGTTAAACTTTCCTATATATGAAAATTTAGTAATAACAGAAGGACTTGTACAATACAGTATGTGCATAATGAATTACTGTCTTACACAGAGGAGGATAAAAAATTAAACCACAGTCGTATGCAGAGACTATCCACTGCTCTAAAAATAAAGCCCCACAGCAAAGATCAAGTTTTAATTGCTATAAAGAAAACAGTAATATATTATCAACCCTTTGCCCTCTGCTCTTGCTGGTCAAGATTTTAGATTTTTTAAATCTATTTGGGGATTTTCCTTCAGTGCTAAATGTTGGAAGTGGAGATTGTTTGGGGAAATTTACTGAACCATGAAAACAAAGACTGCCCCTCCCCCCTTCCCCGCCTTCCCCCTCCCCCCCCCCCCCCCCCCCCGTTTCTCCAAACACACAGCACACACATATCAGGGATTTTTCCACTTCCTGAGCTGTTCCCTTAGTGCCACCAATAACTCAACTCGAAATCACATCAGAAGACAGACAGAACCTCAAGAACTCCTGGGATGCAGCTAGCTGGTCCACAGCGCATCAAGGCTGGTTGCAGAAACCCCAGCCCAGCATCCTCCGTGGGTGGCCTAGACAGAAAACAACCAGATACTCGGCCAGCTTGTGAGGGTTGAAATGCCATGGGAACAGCAAGCAGGAGGGGTAGGTAGAATTAGGATACCCTGGAACATGGCTTCAAACACCCCTTATGGTGTGGAATTTTGAGAAACATCATTAATAAATTTACAGCAACCTAAAAACGCAAACTGCAAGTTGACTTCCAGTCCGGGAAGTGGGCAGGGGTCAGCATAAGACCAGAGAAAATCCTTCCTGGCTGAGATCCACACTGATGTGCGCCTTCCCAAACAGCATCCCTCCCCGACGTTTGGAGCACAGAACAGTAGAAACGGTGTGCTGCTGTTATAAACACACCCAGAAGCACTGAGCTGTGCAAAACCACCACATCTCTTCTTCTCCTGACCTTGATTTCACCCCAGCACAGAGAGAAAACCACCAGTCTAAATCAATGGTTCTCTAAGTGTTGTCCCCAAAAAGCAGCATTGCCCCAGAACTGCTTAGAAATGCAAATTCTTGGGCTCCACACCAATCCTACTGAATCAGAAATCCTGGGAATAGGGTCCAGAAATCTGTGGTTTAACAAGTTCTCTTGTGGAACTTGTTGATTCTGATGCCCACATAAGCTGGAGAGCCACGAGTATAAATGAAGGCACTGCAGGAACACACAGGGATGCAGTCTGTTGGTTAACCGATGGCAAACGAGGGTGCGACCAAGTTAGCTAAAACCCGTAGCTCTGGAATCAGCAGTTTCATCCTGCACCCTCAGCTCCTTCAAGTGTCAAGCACCATGTCATCTTGGTCCAGACTCCCCTGCCCTCGGCGGCTTTAGTGGGTCTGCCCACCTCCTCTCCCTGGGAACCGGAACAAAGCACAGGACAGGGCTAGTAATTCACGGTAGAGTCAAGCAGAGAGGTCCCCAGGGACACTACATCTCCTTATTTTGTTTTTTAATCTTTGGGATCAGTGGTTCACTTCCAGGTCCAGCAAGAATGGTTGGCAAGCCATGGTTGTTAGGTGGGAGAAACACCGGCCTGTAACACTGAGATCTCGTTGTGCTCAAAGGAAACGGTGTGGCCTTGCTGGCAGCTCAGGAACTGAGATAGCAACTCAGCCACCGACAGAACCTCGGGCAAGAGGGCACAAAGCAATTGATTTCAGGGGTTTTCTTTTTCTCTCATAAATATAAATGTTACATAAAAGTCTAAATAATACTTTAACTAAAACCCATACTGTTTTGTGTCACGTGAGAAGGCAGTGTTTTGAAGCTGTAAAATGACTGCATGTGGCCATGAGCTGGGAGAGGGTGTGGGTACAGAGGAGAGAGTTAGAACAGGAAGAAAGGGGCGAAGTATTTCTGAAATACTTTTTAACAAAGAACATCCCCATTCTTTTATCAGAAAACATTTTGACTATGAGGTTTCCACATAGCTACTAATAATAACTTGTAAATTTGCCTAGCTGGAGGCTGGAGAGTTGGAATTTACAAATAATGTAGAGCAGAAAAAGAGCTGAAGAGGAAGCCAGCTCTTTTCCTTGGGAATAAACAGAACATGATTTGGACAACCATCGCCTGAAGAGAGCAGGAAAGAAATCAGGCTAGTCCAAGAGAAATCAGGCTATAGATCATTAAAGTGTAAGGCTTTCCCATCTCTGCTTCTACAGCTGGAGCCAAACCCGGAAGCCCTAGAAGAGAGAATCATTACCAAGGGCATTTCCCTCCCGGGCTGACCCTGGACTGCTGCTTGGTGTCACCTGTCAAAGCCAGTAGGCAGTAAGAACGAGTGCTGAAGTAAGTAAGGTTCGTGAGCCTCTAGTGCTTGTTCCAGGGTGGGGACAGAATGGATGTATCTAGACTGTAGAGTTCGTCTCCAAAGAGGACAAAGCCACGTGGCACTGAGCTGGCCCAGGAGCAGGCAGGAGGGGCTGTAATCTTTGCTCTGATCCAGCCAGTTTCACAGCTGCCAGAGCAGCCCCCATGGCACATTTAGAACCTCCAAAATGAAATCACCTGTGGCACTGAGGACCTGCTTTTGTTCTTTTTTAAATAAATAAATTTATTTATTTATTTATTTTAGGCTGTGTTGTTTGGGTCTTCGTTGCTGCCCGCGGGCTTTCTCTAGTTGAGGCCAGCAGGGGCTACTCTTTGCTGCAGCGCGTGGGCTTCTCATTGCGGTGGCTTCTCTTGTTGCAGAGCACGGGCTCTAGGCACGAGGCCTCAGTAGTTGTGGCTCGCGGGCTCTAGAGCACAATCTCAGTAGTTGTGGCGCACGGGCTTAGTTTCTCCGTGGCGTGTGGGATCTTCCTGGACCAGGGCTTGAACCCGTGTCCTCTGTATTGGCAGGCGGATTCTCAACCACTGCGCTACCAGGGAAGTCCCTGCTTTTGTTCTTTGATAACCTCATTCCATCAGTAAAGGGAAAAGATATATTAAAATACTCATCCTCCTCCCTTAACCCCGCCTGTGACTCTCATCCTTGCTTGGACAAACCCATTTCTCTTACAGGCAGGACAACGATGGAGGGAGGCAGGGGAGTTCTTTTGGCTGTACAAGAGGGCCAGAGGAGGGGAAACTTAGGCTAGAAACCCACTGCGTACCTCCCTTTTGTGTACCTATTGGTAAATTAAATATACTCATTAGAGAATTTAATAACGTTAAGCATGCAGCTCAGCTGGGCAGCCTCAGCTAACCTTCCTGCATCCCCTGTCCAGGTGCACAGCTGCATGGTGACAGCATGTCTCCGTCTCTATCACTGGGTCCCCCTCCCGGCCCCAACCCCCCAAGAAATGCTAGGTGCCGTCACAGTCACAGGCTTCGTGAGGACCAAGTGCACCCCCCTGCCCTCTCCCGACTTCCACACACACGCCGGTTGTGCTTCTTCCCGGAGCCTTCAGAACCTCTATCAATGCAATAGAAGCGTGTCGGCTGCTGCCAGAGCAAACTGCCAAGGAAACCTGCAGAAGCATTCAGTCTCATTAAAAACCAATAACAAGAAATGAATTTTTCACCTGGTTTCCTATGGAAAAAATAATACTGGGGAGGAAAAAAAAAAAAGAGCGTATTGTGTGTGTGTGTGTGTGTGTGTGTGTGTGTGTGTGTGTGCGCGCGCGCGTGCGCACGCGTGCGCACTTCTCGCTCTCATCTCAGAAATTTATTCTTTCAGCCAATAAACATTTTTGATACTTACTATGGGCAAAGCTCTGTGCTAGATTCTGTTAACAGGAGTGAGACACAGTCCCTGACTTCCAGGAGCTCACAATCTAGAGGAGAAAATCATACATAAATAAAAACTAGGAAATCGTATTATAAGTTCTGTAATAAAGGCTCATTGATCTATTCAACAAAGATTTATTGTGCACGATGTGCCAGCCTCAAGTATGAACAAATAATTTTGAGAACACAGAGGCCAAATATAACTACCATTCCTCTTTCAAACAGGAAAGATACGATAAAAGAGCTCCCCATGCCTATGCTCTTAAAGGATAGAGTCCAGATCTTTTCACATACCCATCATACCTGGTGTGTGCCAAACAAAAATGCCTTCTACGCATGAATTTCCTGTCCTGTTATTCACCAGGCAATTTCAACCTAATCTTTCTTTGCCATTCATTCATCAATTCTGTAAACATTTATCGAGCACTTACAATGTGCTGGGAACAGGGGCTAAAAAAACAAGAAGCTCTCTGGTTGTTCACAGCTCACTGGGGGAAACAAGCAAATAACCACCAGACAATATGACAAGTATTCCTTCCCGAGCACAGGATCCCTGTGGAGTGTGCACTGAGGAGGGGACTGTCACCCAGCCTGGGGCGGGAGGGAGGGGTCTGGGAAGGCTTTCTGGAGTGAAGCCTAAGCTGAGTCTCGAAGGAGGACGCATGGGAATAAAACCAAGTTGTGTGTGTCAGAGGGATGGCGTTTCAGACAGAGAGGACAACTTCAGAGAGACAGAGAGGGGAAATGCAGTAGGGGCTCATGGGGGCCTTCAAGCAGTCCAAGATCCTGGGCTGTGCACTTCCGAAAACTTGCTCTTGTCAGAGCTGTTTGGCGTCCAGTTAGCTTCCTTCAGCTAACCAGATTCTTGAGAAGACGTAGCAAGTAGAATGACAATTTCTCAAGTCAGAGTGACTCTGCCTAGTGGGCCAGATGTTCGTGTGGGTCCTGGAATCCGGATATGTGCAGAAGGATGCTGAGTGAGCATGAAATTGGAGCAAGTTGCAAAGCCAATGATCTTGTCATCAACTTCTGACAGCCCCAGATCTGTCTCCACTACCAGCTCCTCTCCCCCTCCTTTTGCAGCCAAGCTTCCAGGATGCAGCCCTTTTCTCTACTTCCTCAGCCTACATACACCCCATCGCACCATAATCTGGATTCTACCACTTCTCCCCTGAAGCTGCCTTCACCTAGGTCACAAACGCTCTCTTTGTTGCTAAATACAGGGTTCTTTTTAGTCCTTCTCGTTCTTGGTGTCTCTACAGCTTCTGCCCCTGAGACCTGCTCTCGTCCTACCGCATGTATCCTCCTATTTTCCCTCCGATGCTTCTGGCTGCTATTTCTCAGGCCCCTTGGTGTCTTCCTTTTTCTCCGTCAATCCTGCAACTGATAGGTTCCCTCTCTATCCTACTCTAGGTGAGATCACGGCTTCAGTTGCCATCTATACAGTCTAAAGATTCCCAAATTGTTGTTTGCGGCTCAAATGGCTTTTTAAAAAATTGTGGTGGGCTTCCCTGGTGGCGCAGTGGTTGAGAATCTGCCTGCCAATGCAGGGGACACGGGTTCGAGCCCTCGTCTGGGAAGATCCCACATGCCGCAGAGCAACTGGGCCCGTGAGCCACAACTACTGAGCCTGCGCGTCTGGAGCCTGTGCTCCGCAACAAGAGAGGCCGCGATAGTGAGAGGCCCGCGCACCGCGATGAAGAGTGGCCCCCGCTTGCCACAACTAGAGAAAGCCCTCGCACAGAAACGAAGACCCAACACAGCCAAAAATAAATAAATAAATAAATAAAAGTCTCATTCTAGGGAAAAAAAAAAATTGTGGTAAAATACAAATAACATAAACGCACCATCATAACCATTTTCGGGATTCTTTTTTATCATAACCATTTTTAAGCGTACGGCTCAGTGGCATTAAGTACTTTCACATTGTTGTACAACCATCACCATTGCCCATCTCCAGAACTCTGTCTCATCTTGCAAAACTCAAACGAGGCAGTCATGAAACAATAAATTCCCATTCCTCACTCCCCCAACTACTGACAGCCACCATTCTACTTTCTGTCTCTATGAGTTTGAATACTCTAGGTACCCATGTCAGTGTAATCATACAGTATCTGTCCTTTTGTGACTGCCTTATTTCACCTTGCAAAACGTCCTCAAGGTCTATCCATGATATACCATGTGTCTGAATTTCCTCCCTTTTTAAAGCCGAATAATGTTTCCATTGTATGTATATACTACATTGTGTTCATCCATTCATCCATCAGTGAACACTTGAGTTGCTTCTACCTCTTGGCTATTGTGAATAATGCTGCTGTGAACATGGGTGTACAAACAGCTCTTTGAGACCCTGCTTTCAATTCTTTGGGATATATATATCCAGAAGTGGAATCACTGGATCGTATGCTAGTTCTATTTTTAATTTTTTGAGGGACTGCTATACTGTTTTCCACAGTAGCTGCACCATTTTACATTTCCACCAACAGTGCATAAGGGTCCCAATTTCTCTACATCCTCACCAACACTTGTTATTTTCTGGTGTTTTGATATTAGCCATCTTAACGGGCGTGAGATTCAAATGACTTTTATCAACTCTAGACTTATACAGCCAGCTGCCTACTGGACATCTCAGTCTGAATATCTTAGAGAATCTTGAACTCAGTTTTCCCCCAAACAAATCTTTTCCCCCAAACCTGATGCCCCGTGGTGTTCCCTACCTTGGCAAACTCCACCACCATCCCTCCAAGTGCCAAAGCTGGAGACCTGGATGGCTTTCTTGTCAGTTTCAGCAATTCTAGCTCCCTGGTATCTCCTAAATCTTCCCACTTCTCCCCACCTGGACCCAACACTACCATCTCAGTTCATCTCACATCTTAATGCCCACGAAGAGTCCCTGCCTCCTGCCTTGTTCCCTCTGATTTATTCTTCTCACTCCAGCCAGTTATCTCTTTAAAGTGCAGATTTGAGCCCATCTTCTTCTGTTTCAAATCCTCCAGGGCTCCACAATGTCTTCACGATAAAGCCCAAAGTCCTTAGAATGACATATTCTGTAGTGTGGCCCCTTATGATCTGGTCATATGATGCTCTGATTCAAGCCTAATTTCTTGCCTCTTCCTGGCTTTGTCTTCTGAGCTCATTTTGAATGACTAGCCATTGCCCAAATGTGTTACAGTTACAATGCCTCTCACCAGGAATTCTTGATCTGGAACATCCTTCCCCTCTCCAGCTTCCTCTCTTGCCTGACTCTGTTGAAATGTTACATTCTCTGGGAACCTCCCACCCTCCCTGGGCTGGGTGCTCTTTCCATGTTTCCCATAGCACTCACCACACTGCCCTCTCTCCTAGACTGTGAGCACTTTTAGGTTCTGGACTCTGATTTATTTATCTTTGGATCTCCAGGATCTAGTACAGAGCTTCGGACATACTAAGTGCCTGTCTGAGTGGTCAAGGGAGGCTTCCTGGAGGAGATGACAACTAACCTGAGTCCTAATTAATGGCTAAGAATTGGCCAGATGAAAACAGGTCAAGGAATATCTCAGGCAGTGGAGGCAACAAGCAAAGATGCAGGTATGTGGTATAGAATGAGGCACCGGAGAACAGCAGACTATTCAACGTGGTTGGAGCACATGACATATGAATGACCAGAGACAAGCCTGGGGCACTTTTACCAGTAGACTCAGAGGAGAATCTATCGGGCAATCCTGGGCATGGTACCAAAGTATGGAACTATTATATAAGGTGAGTTAGGGGCGACTCATGAGCACCAATATTCAAAATTAAAGAGCAAATGACAGATGACAGATAAATGCGTTGTCCTCCCAGAGTATGTATGTTTGAATTAAGTGATGGTTGGGTCATTTACCAAGTAGCTCCTCATCCCATATTTGTTAAACTCAACCACTAAAGCATTAAGATAAAAAATATTGATAATAATAATAAAATATATAATATACACTAAAATATAATAATATTAATAAAGCTATGAAAGGAAATATGACACTTCAGGAAATGAGTCAGAGGATGAAGGAGATATGCATGAGGTCAGGAGAGACTAAGCTTCCTGAAATTGGGAACCACTAGTTCTTTCTACCCTCTAAAGATCACGAAGTCAGAAGGGTAAGGTGGGACTTCCCTGGTGGCGCACTGGTTAAGAATCCGCCTGCCAATGCAGGGGACACGGGTTCGAGCCCTGGTCCAGGAAGATCCCACATGCCGCGGAGCAACTAAGCCTGTGCGCCACAACTACTGAGCCTGTGCTCTAGAGACTGCCAGCCACAACTACTGAAGCCCGCACGCCTAGAGCCCATGCTCCACAACAAGAGAAGGCACCGCAATGAGAAGCCTGCGCACCGCAACAAAGAGCAGCCCCCACTCGCCGCAACTAGAGAAAGCCCGGAAGCAGCAACAAAGACCCAATGCAGCCGAAAATAAATAAATAAAAATAAATAAATAAACTGAAAGTCAAAATCAGCAGTAGGGTTACATTCACAAGTCTAGGAGTAGAAGCAGAAAGTGTGGGCACAGAAGAGAAGGGGTTGAAAGGGGTCGGCTGGTGAGCATCTGGCAGAGGGGAGTGCTAATGGGGCGGCGATGCATGCCGGCAACTTACCCTGCAGAGTAAAAGCCTTCATTCACACCTTGTTCTGTCCGTGCCTCAGAACCTGAGCAGTGGGAGACGAAGTCCTGAATGTGCTGTCGCATGTGGCTGCAGACATTTACCCTTTACTGTACAGGAACCAGCCCCGGCCCAGGGCGAGATGGTTTTGGATTCTGACTTGTGTTCCCCCTGGCAATGTGCCCCCCTAAATTGACCTTCAACTTACTGTGTCCCTCACTGGGTCTTTGTTCTTTATACTTTTCACACCCTTCCTCCCCTGCCACTCAACCCCTGTCTTTCTCATTCCTAACCCAGAGAGTTATGTTTACTTGATCAATCAGTCCTTTTACGTCACTGGGGTAATTTGAACCTGTTCCCACTGGCCTTTCAGAACTGCTCTTCCCCTCTGGCTGCGCGAGTTCTAGCCTCCCTTCCTGGATCAAACCCACCTGACTCTGGGTGAGACGGTCCCTGCCTGGGCTTTTCCCGCCTCCCCCGGACATAACTGAGAAGGGCTTGCTTAGGCTTGCTTAGGGGTTTGATGCCCAGCCTGGAGCAACAGGAAGGAGAAGAAAGGTCCCCTTGGCCCTATCAGCCTGGCCTGAGTGCTCTGTGATAGGCGGGGATGCTGACAAGAGAAGCCTGTGCAAAACCACCGCAGCCGAAAATAAAGAGGCTCTGGCCACAGAATCACTGAGCAAATTCAGGCCTTGGTCCCCACATGAAAAGCTCCCCGGCTAAGTCACACCCTCCACTGAGGCAGCTCAGAAAGGCTGGGGAAAGCTCTCTTTTCTGGGAATTGGGAATGTGGGAAACTCCCAAAAGGAGTCAAAATCCGCGGGCTGCAGGAAACGCCGCTCAGGCCACGGAAACAGTGACCGGCTAGTTTTCGTGTGCTGCCACCTTCCGGGAGACTTAGAAACTGCACAACTGCCGGTCGAGGAAGAGAGACGCTGACTCATTCTCCAAGTATTTTTTGTGCATCCAGATGTGGGAGGCATAAGACAGGGTCCCTGACTTTGATAAAGATACAGTTTAGGTAATTTGTTGTAAATGCTGTAGAGAGAAGTGTGCAAGCCAGAATGCTGGGAACCCTCTCTACCTCCAATCCACGATCAAGTCCTCGTGATTCCACGGCCAAAATGCCATCCACTTCTCTCCACTTCTGCTTCCTTCTCTCCTGAGTCAAACCACCCTTTTGCCTAGCTTCCTCCCTAAATATTCTCCTTCTTTCCATCAGTGCACTTCCCTCAAACCATAGCAGCCTGCTTAAACCATTTAAGCAGGTTGCTTAAATGGAGAAAGACCAAGCTCCCTACTGCAACCCAGGGCCCCGTGTGGCCTTGCAGCTGCCTCATCTGGTGCCCGCTCCTCCTGACTCTCTCACATCCGCACACAGATCTTCCTTCAGTTCTCCAGACTAGACAAGCTCGCTCTTGCCTTCAGGACTGTGCTTCTCCGTCCCTTCTGCCAAGCACCGTCTTCCTTATGAACCCCCTCTATCTACCTAATTCCATTCACCCTTCAGATGGCAGCTCAGACATCACTTCTTCAGGTAACAGGTCCCTCTGCAATCTAATCTAAACATTGTGTGCTTTTTCCTCACGGCAAACATCACAGTTTAATTCCTGTGTGCACATTCAGTTGATTAGTGTCTCCTTCCCCACAAGCCTAAAACTCAACATTGTGTCACCAGCGCCTAGCATGGTACCTGGCATGTAGTAAATGCTGAATAAATATTTGTGGAATGAATTTGAATGGGCCTGTGGACTTCTTACATTGAAGAAGGGAACAGTTCGGTTTGCTCAGTGAATACAGACATATACTCCCCACCACAGGAGTAGAACAGGGCCGGGATTTCCCCTGCCACCTGGTAGGATGCTCTAACCACGGTGGCACCTCCCTCTGAGCCTTTCTGGAAGGCTCAGCATTGCTCTGTCCTGGGTGGATGGTCCTTAAGGTGGATCATTGGTAGCGGGGTGGGAAGGCTAATGACAGAGGGTGGCTGTGAATGGAGCAGAGAGCAGGGAAAGGGAGTAGCAAGAGACCATTAAAGTCAGAAGGCCACTGGACTGATGACCTCCAAGGTATGTGAAGTCCCCACGCGCTTTCTCCAGGTGTCAGAGAGAATGATGCTGTGTATACACTATGAGGAGAGTCATCGTCACCCACTTGGGTGTCATTACCTGGGGCTCAGGCTGGTTGAATTCATTCGGTAACCTTTACTGCGTTCTTGTCCTCCAGGAAGTTACACTGCCCTCGGCGCCCAGAGGGCACCCTGGAGGCACTTCTGGGCAGCCGGTCCTGCACTCAGGTCCGCGGAGCCCAATGTGAAAGTCGCTGAGGCGGAAGCCATCTGATTATGAAGCAGGCTGGGTGGAGGAGGGGGGGAGAGTTTCCCCCGTGTGGTTTCCGCAGTGGTGAGGTGGGTTGATTAGTCACGTGGCTGGTAGAACATACAGCAACAGAGGTACGTATAGCAGCCATTTGTTTTTTTAATTGCCCAGCGTTCACTTCCCCGTTATTGGAAATATCACTCCAGTTTGTGTGTGTGGAGTTAAGCCTCTCTCCTGTGTGCACTCTTGGTGGGAAAGTAAATCAAGGGACTTTCCCGCACAGCCGAAGGGTGGGCACGTGATGCGGTCCAGGTTGCTCAGACTCTCTCCTGAAACTGTAACTTTTTTGGGGCGGGGGGACGGGGGGGCTGCCCTGCACTGCTTGCGGGATCCCAGTTCCCCAACCAGGGATCGAACCCAGGCCCTCGGCAGTGAGAGCTCGGAGCCCTAACCGCTGGACCGCCAGGGAATTCCCACGAGACTGTGACTCTTGAACCGAGCCAGGCATCATGAACACTTGGAGCACACCTATCGCCTCGGTAACTCTCAGGTAAAGCAGTTGACCGGTTTTCTTTGGTTCCTGTCCCGTTTCAAGACTGGGTGTCCAGCCTCCTGTCTACTCTGTGAGCTACCCGAGAGTGTTTCAACAAACATCTCCTTTTGTCTGACTTGCTGAAGCTGGTTTTTGTTGCTTACCACCAAGGAACTGTGACGCATTATCATCTGGTTCATAACTTCCAGTTGGCCGACTACAGATGGTGGGCAATAGTGCAAAGGCTTGGATGGGAGCTGCCAAAAGAGGAGGTGGCTGGGAGTGCCTGAAATGTTGGCCATCAGAGTCCTTGGAGGATAAACAGGTTGACACTTAGTCGATGAGGATAGCCGGAGAATTAAGTGCACTATCTTGCTGACAGTATCTCTTACCATTAGGCATGAGCCAGCCAAGGGTATATAAGCACAGAAGGTTGGAGATGAAGCCCAGAGATCACATATTCCAGGGACATTTGGGACTGGGGAATGTGCAATGATCCTCAGATGACCCCAAGCACAAATGCCAGAAGTGGTGCCACAAGGCGGGATGTCATGAAGCAGACAACTGAGACAAACGTCCCTTTCTAAAAAGGATATCTACCCCCTACTCCTGCCAGATTTGGAGAAAGATAGGCACGGGGTGGCCCCACCCTCTGCTGGAGAAATCATTCACTCTCAGCAGTGAGAGTCTGGGCCGGGTCAAGATAAACTGGGACTATGGCAGAGGTGGTGGGTACTTGGCAGTGCTGGGGACAGAATTCTGAAGTGGAGTGGAAGTCTGAGTCCTCCGGGAGATGGCTCCTGCTTTATAGGGAGCTGGGGCCACGGGTGATGACACTAAGCTCTTGACATGCTTGTCCGGAGCAGCTGGATGGGGAAGGGCGTAGGAGTCACAGCCCCTCTTCAGAGGGTCTGTGTTGGCAGTGCCCGTCTCCACCCAGGTGGCCCTGGGTAGTGTTGGAAGCCTGGTCTGTCCGACCAAGACAACGTCTTTGCTCCACAAAGTCTCCTCATGTTCTGAGTCCATAAATGCTCTGATCCAAAGGCAGAGCCCTACCCTTCCCTTGCCCCCTACCTGCCCTCAGAGCTCCAGCAGGCTGTGAAACCCCCCCCCCCTCCACCCTGTGGCCATGGCCTGGTGACAGGGGTCAGGGGCCAGGCCGCGGGCATCAGGCCCATCCTCTCCGTAGTCATGAGGATGGGGGAGTTGGGGGCTGTGCAGCACGGCCCTGAGAAGGTGTGCTTCAGGGATCTTGGTTGTAAGCAGCAGAAACCAATTCTAGCAGGTTAGAGTGGCAAATACCCTGAAAAGATACTGGGTAGCTCAGAGAGGCGCTGGGACTGGAAAGTCAGACTTGGAGAAGACAGGAACAGAAAGCCCCAGTCCACTGCTGCTTGCACCGCTGACACTGCCCACACTGGACAGTGGACACCACGGCCACCATCCTGACACCTGTGACACTGGGGGTGATCGTGACTGTAATCTTGTCACAACTAGGAAGGATCCCTTCTTTGTTTCATTAACTCTCAAGTCTGACTCTAGGGCAGTGCTTCTGAGAGGCTGAGTCTAAAAAACAAAACACAAGAGACAGAAAGAAAAGATTTCCAGTAGAACTCCCCTCTTCCTCCACTTACTCCTTAACTTTTCTTTTGTCATCTGAATTCTTCCATACACATTTTATAAAGAAGAAATCCGAACTGCCACTCTAGTGGATGCAGTGATGCCTCTGCCCAGATCCCCATGCCAACCACTGAGTGCTGGCGGCTAACATGTCACAGCTGCTCCTTTTCCTCCGCTTCTCAGGAGAAACGCCCTTGGCTGGCAAGAGCTGCCTGCTGGGAAGTTACGAACCCATTACCCCAAGAGGAGGGGGCAGCTCCGGCCACTGACCGACTGATATGGGGGTACAAAAGCTGCCCCCGTGCCTCAGGGCAGGTTATGTTCCAGAGTCCCCCTCTGTTAGCCTTTGCCTGAGATCACAGCCTTCGGCTGAGTTAGAACTTAACCTGCTTGAAGCTTGCCCTCCCCTTACCTATTCTGCCTCTCTCTCTCCCTTACAGGTTTTTCTTGAAAACAGCCCCTCAATAAATCATGAGCCTGACTCAGGCTCTGCTTCCCCAGCCCTGCTTTCATCCTCATCTCTCACTCCAAGCCCTAGAGTCTAAGGTGTCTTGCCTTCTGCTTCCTGGGCAGACAAGTGATAGTGACGAAGGGCAGGCAGGAGAGAGAAGCTGGGCCCTCCCGCAGGAGAGACAGGTATTAACCCAGTAATCACGCATGTAGCTTGTAGGGTAGCGGTCGAGACAAACCTTGTGAAGGAAAGTCTGTGTGAGAGGATCCAACCCAGTCAGGAGGTGGGGAAGTCTTCCCTGAGGAAGTGAAGTTGAGTAAAAGTGTAAAGTGGGACGAGCAGAGCCTTCTCACACAAAGGCCCTACGGCAGAAGGGGATCTGGGATGAAAACAGGGCCGCTGAGATTGGAGCAGAGAAACCAAAGTCTGGTGGCACTGTGGCTGCAGGAACGGAGAGGGCCAGAGGGGGCTGACTCGGCTTTTTAGGGAATATGGTCTTCATCCTAAAGCAAAAGAAGCATTGGAGGGTATTCTGCTCATGGGAGAGGGGTAAAGAGACATGATCCGTCTGTGGTGGAAAGATTTCTCTGGCTGCAACACAGAGAAAGGGTAGGAAAAGGGGTTTTATTTGAAGAGCAGTGGGAAGTCACTGGTTGGTTTTAAGTGGGAGTTAGTATGATGAGATTTCTCCTTTGAGAACATCTCTCTGTGTAGAAAGCAGAGTAGAGAAGGGCAGGGGCTTCTGCCCCTGAATCAAGGAGACCAGTGAAGAAGCTCTAGCAGCGGCTCAAATGAAACATGGTGGTGGGTGGAAGTCGAGTGTTGGAGATGGAGAGAAGTGGCAGATGGGAGATGTAGAGCTGACAGGACTCACCTGTCAATCAGATATGGAGTGTGCGGGAATGTGAGGATGAAGAACACACCTGGCTTTGGGGAAGAATTGGATGCTGATGTCACTTACAGAGATAAGAAGGCCTGAGGAGTGAATTAAGCGAGGGGAACCAAGAGTTCCATTTCAGATCACATTACATTTTAATACGCCCATTAGGTAACCAAGTGGAGATATCAAGCATGTAGTTTGATATGAGTTGGATTTCAGAGCTAAGGAGAAATGGTTGGGCCCTAGAACTGGATGAGATTATTAGGAAGAAGAGATCCTGGGACCCAGAGCTGATGACAATATCTAATCCAGGCAGAACAGTAGGTGCTTGCTTTGTGGAATATTTTTATTATAAAACTACATGTGTTATATAGGTTTTCTGAGTTGCAGATAACAAATGTTCACGCAGATAAACTCAGGTATTCAGGATTTATTGCCATCATGCCCAAGAAAATAAAGATGGGAACTTTAGGCCACAGCCTGACCTCATAATAACTCAGGGTCAGCCAAAGAGCCATATTATTTTAATATAGTTTTGAGGAAATTTCAGTGGGTCTATGCTCCATGGAATCCAATGACCCTAACTAAACTATGATTATGTTTTAGAACACTACTTGCTTTAGGCCATAGAGCACAATGCTAGTGCATGGGTCTCTGTGAAAGGGCAAAGGCGTATATCAATTTGAAAGTCTAGCTTAAATGAAAGAAAGATTTTAGATTAAGTAGGGAAATGAATTGACTATGTATTTTTCCGACTATCCCTCATAGATACTATTCTTGCAACCAAACTTTTGATACGTAGTCTTGGAGGTTATACTTCCAAATCATATCTGAAGAGCCTGGCATATAGTAGTTGTTCAATAAATATTGTCTGAATGAATGAGAGTCATCTTATGTTGCTGATTAAGAGCATACTTTAATTATGGACTTCCCTGGTGGTCCAGTGGTTAGGACTCTGCGCCTCCAGTGCAGGGTGCATGGGTTCGATCCCTGGGCAGGGAAGTTCTACGTGCCACATGGCACAGCCAAAAAAAAAAAAAAAAGAACATACTTTAATTAGAGGTAGGTCACTTGACTGAATAAAAGCCTAATGTACAAAGAAGGGCCAAAGGACTGTTCATAGGTAAAGCACATTTTACTTTAGAAAACAGTTTTGGGTTTTTTTTTGGATTATAACATATATATTTATAGACAACTGCTTGATGTGTTGAAGAGGTCACAAGAAACTGAGTACAATATATCTTCCCCACCAGTTGGAGGAGAGATTTGGTTTCCTCTGGTCTCCTTCCACCATTCAGGAACTAAGCTCAATAAGTATTTATTAAGCACTTACTATGTGACAGGCATCATGTTATATACTAGGGACAAGGACTTATAAATCACTTTAGAAAACAGTTCTGAGTCTATTCCAGCACAGGACAAATGGGTGACTAAAGTCCAAATCTCTATGCCATGAAACATATTCATGATAACTTTTGCTTAGAGTTTTTTTCCCAGAAGTATTAACAAATGCCCAAAACAACCATTATGAAGTCTCAGTAAAGTCGTCATAGAATGTCTAACTCCAAGAAATCAATTAGCTATACATATCTAGGTGAATTTCTAGTCTCTATTCTGTTTCATTGATCTGTATATCTTATCATATACCAATACCACACTGTGTTAATGAGTTTAACTTTATAGTAAATATTACAATCATGGAATATAAGTCTTCCAACTGATGTCTTTTTCAACTTTTGGTTAATTCTAAGACTTTGCCTTTCCTCATAAATTTTAGTATCAGCCTGTCTGTTGGGATTTTAACTAGGATTCCATTGACTCTGTAATTTAGACAAATCGACATGTTAATGTTGAGTCTTCTAATCCAAGAACAAATGATATCTTTTTGTTTATTTAGGTCTCCTTTAACTTCCCTCAGCAGTGTTTTGCGTTAGAGGTCATCCCGTATTTTGTTAAGTTTATACAGCCATGTGCTGGTGAGCCCAATCTTGGGGCAAGGTGGGAGGTCATAAAGTCCTAATTTGTTCTGTTTGCCAATTTTTGTGGTGTAAATACTCACACCATGTCCAGCTTCAAACTCTCAACATGGTGTCACCCAATGTAGAGTTCAGAAGAGATGACAGAATCACCTGTCGTGCGAGCCAGTTCCAACACACATAGGATATATTCATAAATATTTCATGGTTTTGTTGCTATTTTAAATTCCTGACATTGTAAATGTTGTTGAGCGATGGGATTTTTCTTGTCTTACTTTAAAGAGAGTTAAAGTCTGTTTTGTTGGGCAGTTGAGTTACTTGCAAATCAGGCTGACCTTTTTGAATTATTACAGCCTCATTTTGAGGCCTTTACTATAGGCCAGTTTAGCTCTTCTACTAAGACACGACACTTCTGAGGTCCTTACTCTGTACCCCAACGGTTCAACAAGTGCTCTCCACTCTGCACAGTAAGAACTCAGGTCTCCCAGCCCTGTGTCAGCTTTGGGAATTGTTTAGCTTATAGATTCCCATCAGTTGCTCTTTGCTAGGCCTTGGGGGTTTCATCCAACATGTGCTCAGGTTAGCATTCACACAGAGTCTCAAGGGAATCCTCATGTGGATTTCTGAAGCACTTTCTTTTTTTTTTTTAATTTTTAATTTTTATTTTATATTGGACTGTAGTTGATTTATAATGTTGTGTTAGTTTCAGGTGTACAGCAAAGTGATTCAGTTATACATATACATATGTCTGTTCTTTTTCAAATTCTTTTCTCATTTAGGTTATTACAGAATATGGAGCAGAGTTCCCTGTGCTATACAGTAGGTAGTAGTGTGTATATGTCAATCCCAAATTCCCAATTTATCCCTCCCCCCTACCCGCCCCCTCACCTTTCCCCTTTGGTCACCATAAGTTTGTTTTCTTTGTCTGTGAGTCTGTTTCTGTTTTATAAATAAGTTCATTTGTATAATTTTTTTTAGATCCCGCATATCAGTGACGTCATATGATGTTTGTGAAGCACTTCCTTTATATAGTGTCTTCCTCTTTAATCCTCTGCCTCGCAAATCCCCTTGGCACCCCCCTGCACCTCCACCCCATATACGCAATGCCAGTTTTGTCTCTTTAATTCAGCAGGATCTCATGGGTTTTAACTGGGTTCCTAACCCCTGCAGAGCAGTTTAAAAATTGCCTTCAGGCAGAAAGTTGGAGCCATCGTAGGGCTCACCTTATTTGTTTCTCTTATCTCCGGGGGCACATTCTTCGCTGCCTATTGTCCCAATATCTGAATACAGTCGTTTCATAGGTTTTGTCCAGTTTTCTAGTTGTTTATGCCAGAAGGGCAAGTTCCATTTCAATTACTGCTTCACTGCCAGAACAGAACTTATTGGTTTGTTTTTTAGTCTGAGTCAATACATGCTTAATCGAAAACATTTGTGTTAAAAGGGCTGCTTTGTGCACTAAGGGCTATGAGAGCAATAGAAACAGAGTTAGAAATGTGCATATTCTAGGTGAGGGGAGAGAACTGAGAAGGCTTTCAGGAGAAAACACTCAAGTTGAAACTTAAAGGATCTCAGACTTTTCAAACCCAAATCAGAACTCCTGATATTCCCCCCAAACCTGTTCCTCCAAGTATGCCCTATCTCAGTTAATGCCAACTCCATCCTTAGAGTTGCTCAGACTAAAACCTTTGATGACATCCTTGTCACCTTTCTTCTTCTCATATCCCACATCCAATCCATCGGCAAATTCCATCAGACCTACCTTTAAGCTACATCCAGAATTCAACCATGTCTCACGGCCTCCACTGACCCCACCCTGGGCCAAGCCACCAGCGGTTCTTGCTTGGATTTCTGCAGCAATCTCCTAACAGGTCTCCTGCTTCCACCCTTGTCTGCCTACAGCCTGTTCTCAACTCAGCAACCAGAGGGATCCTTCTAATATGTAACTTCCCTGTTCAGACCCTCCAATAAGCTCCTCATCTCACTCAGAATAAAACTTTGCCATGGTTTACAAGGTCTCCCCTTACCTTTCTCACTTTGACCTTCACTCCTCTCCCCCTTGCTCACTCTCCCCAGACCACACTGGTCTCCTTCCAGTTCCTCCCATGTTTGAGGGCTGCCCCTGCCTCAGGACCTTTGCCCTGGCTCTTCACTTTTCCCTTAATACTTTTCCCCCGAATACTCACCTGGCTGGCTCCTTCACTTCCTTAAGTCTTTGCTCAAATGTCCCTTCTCAGTGAGGCCTTCCCTGACCATTCCATTTGAAATTGCAATAACCTCCACACCTGCTCTGGCACCCCGCCCACATTCTTCTTCCCTGCTTAATTTTTCTCTGCAGCACTTACCCCTCCTAGTCTGTTATATAATTTACATATTTATTTTGCTCCTTGTCTGTCCCCTCCCGCCACTGCCATCACCACCACTAGAGTACAAATTCTGTAGGTCAGGAAGTTTTGTCTGTATTATTCACTGATGCTCAGCACCTAAATTAGTATCCGGCGCGTAGTAAGCCTCAGTAAACAGTTCATGAATAGATGAATGCCGAAGCAGTGGGAGGGGAGGTAACTAGTGAAGGATAACCATTTCGGGCTGAAAGAATGGCACTGAAAAGCACTGAACGGGGAAAGAGTGTGATATGATCAGGAAACTGAAATTAGAGGGATATAGCTGGAATGAAGGGCCTGTGGGGAGGCAGGGGATGGTCTGCCGTGCTAAGGTGTTTGAACTTCAGCCTAAAGCAACGGGGTGTCACTGAAATGTTTTAAGCTTGGTGGAGAGGGCTGTGAAACCTGATCACGTTAGTAATTTAGAAAGACCACCCTGCCAGAAGACATTGGATTAGAGGTGCCGAGGCCAAACACAAGGAGGCCAGTTGTTTCTAATTTCAACAGCTCTGATGATGAATGATGAGGACATGAATTAAGTCAGTAGCCAGAGGCATTAACACAGAAAGGGGGTGGATTTGAAGGGTAGTTAGGAAGTGAAATCTTCAGGATTTGGTAAAATGAATTGGTTGTGTGTTGTGAGACAGAGCAAGAGTTCAGGATGACAACCAGGTTTCTAGCTTGGGTAACTTGAGGGTTGATGGTGCCATTCACTGAACACAGATGTAAAGCAATTATACAGACTCACCAGTCATCTTCCTGTTATTGGGCAACCAGGGCCCAGTGATGATGGGTGCAAAGCCCAAGCCGTTCACCTGCATTCACCATACGTGGACACCCAGCCGGTGGCAGGAAGTCTGACTTGAGCACCATTAGTCAGCAGCCTCCCTTCCATTATGAAAGACCAAGCCTATAATATAAATATTGCTTTGATTTGTTAGACAGGGCTTTGTGGCTTCTTGCCCCACCTTGACTGCCCTATGAAGTAACTGGAGAAGGAAACTGTGTGTGGGTTTCCCTAAAGAGAAGTTTAGATTTGTCTAAGATTATAAAGGTACAGGCAGCAAGGATTGTCACTACCAAAATCTGCCATGACCACGAGTATTTGTGCAAAATACAGTGCTAGACACTAAACTAAGCTCATGTGCCACTGAGGTGCTACTTTATTCTTTGCCGTCCTGAGAAGATCTTTTTCTTTAATTGAGTGGTGAGGGGAGTGGTGAAGAAGACACTTGGCTCACCAGGCTGGTCATCCTTGGAGTCAGTGTTCACTGTAGTCAGATCACCTTTACCAGCAAGTCCAAGCTGTCTGAACTTCCCTGCCAGGCTGGGGCTGGGTGGAGAAGTGAGGCAGGCTGCAGGATGAGGAGTCCAGGGAGAGCACCGAGGAAAAGAGTCTGAAGCATCTTTCAACTTTCAGAGGGATCAGGCTGATGGGTGAATGTTGAGTGTGAAGCAAAGAGACCATAAGCAGAGTTAGCAAGAGAGAATAAGTCAGCTTAGTAGGGTAGATGGGAGGCATCCTGGAAAGATTCCCTGAGGGTCCAGCAAAGAGAAGCAGAACCTGCCTGTGAGTTTGGAGGAAGCTGTTGAAGCAACTCACTTGAGCACAAGCGGCTTATACAGCAATGGCGCCACATTTTATGTAATGGAAGTGATAGAGAATGGAATAAAGGGGTTTAGGATTTAATGGCACGCACTATACAAAGGTAGAATATTTGCATTCATTCATTTAGAAAGCTGTTGTTTAGTACCTACATGCACATAAAACAAGAAAGCCACATGAATGGAATAAACAGATTACAGGCTGGTGCAGTTGGAGTAGGATTTTAACACATATATGACTTCTGATGAAGAGTTATTCCTAATTAGAAGAATGACATGTATATAATTTCTTTTTGGATGATACTGCTAAAGATGGCAATTCTGAGTTAAGTATATACTTTGTAAGAGTTTTATCCCATGGTTTTGAAATAGATAATTTTTCGTGGTTATTAAATTTACCCTCCTATGAGTTTTCTTTTATTTTTTTTCCCTGTGAGTTTTAGTAAGTGACTTAAGTCAGGAGGCTCACCATCACGATGAACATTTTTTAAATGATAAATGAAATTAAAACATTTGAGTTCAAAAGATGGCCATGGATCCTTTGCTTTTGCAGCTACTTGTACTGTTCTTTGGAGGCTAGATAGCTTTCTTGAACTATTGAGAACTGACCTGCATTAGTGGACAGAAATGAAGAAAAGAATTTGTCCTGCATGGCCAGGCAGATCTTGTATAGCCTGATCACTCTGAATGGAAAGAAATTGTTCTCTGGGGCTTTTACATATATGTAAAACATGGGTAATAGTCTATGCTACTGCACCAACTTGTTTTTACTTTTCCATATATGACAAATAGCATTGTAGAAAGCAGCAGTCCACCATAAAAAATCTATCTAGTTAGGCAGATAGATATAAATATGGAGATATATATCTTTTACAAAACAGCAATCCTAACATCTTGCTTGAGTACAGTAAAATGCATCTGGGTCACTGAGAAATTTTAGGGTGGCCCTGTTGTTCACTCTCTAAATATATGTATTTCAGATAAAAGTGTGGTTCCCTTTTTGCTGATATGTTTACAATTTCTTTGAACTGAAAAGAGGAAGTATTGCAATATGATTGTTTCCTTAAGTAATGACATGGCAAACTGTGTGAAATGTGGCAGGAAAAACAAACAATTATAGATTCTTCGTGAAAGTTTAACTTGTGTTCTGATGGAAGAAAGACTAAGACTATTAAAAACTGGCCTTTTTAATGCAGTCTGGTTTTTTTCAAAGAGCACATTTGTGAAACATATAATCTGATATGTGATGCATTGTAGGCAAAAGGGACAATCTCAGTAGTCCAAGTTCTAAAGATGCTCTCTGGAGCTTCTCTGCAGTAACGTTCATTTTCAACATTTAAATGCTTCTTTCTGAAGAGAGACTACCTCTAATTAACTGATGGCTGGGGAGATTAATGATAACTTACAGTGCATTTCAATTCTTCTCCCAATTTTCTAAATCAATAACAAACACACTTTCCACGTCAGAGGATTTCACTTTTACTATGACTGCAAAAAGTTACCCCAAAACATGGTGCCTTGAAGCACAATAATCATGCATTATATAATGTATTATTTCTCACTCTTTCTGTGGTCAGAAATTCAGACCAGGTATAGAATGGTTTCTGATCCACAGTATCTGGGGCATCAACTGGAAAACTCTAAGGCTGCAGGCTGGAATCGTCTGAAGGATCATCCGCTCGTACTGTATGACAGCGGTTGATGCTTGCTCACGGCTGGGGGCTGGCTGGCGCTGTCAGCCAGGGTATCCGCACTGGACCCCTCCCTCTATGTGGGCTGGATTTCCTCACATGTGATGGCTGAGTTCTAAGGGCAAGTATCCCAAGAGACAAGGAGAAAGAGATGGAGATTGTATCTTTCGTGTGGCCTAGGCTTCAAAGTCACATATTTAGTGGCATTCTGCCAAACTCCAGTGCTTGAGGCAGTCACAGGTCCCTGTTCAGGTTCATAAGGAGGGAACAGATATCCCACCTCTCTTTGGGAGAAGTGTCAGGCTCATGGTAAGACAAGCATGTAGGATGGGATAAATGTATAGGTAGAGCCATCTTTGGAAGATACAATCTGCCCCACTGTGCTTCTAGAAAGGTATCGGAGATTCATCTCCTAGTTGCTACATGACTTAAATTTTAATATATTTTATTATAAATATAATAGCTGCTCATATGGAAAACTTAGAAAAATATGAAAAGAAAATAGTCCAGTACAGTCCTAATACCCAAATAAGCCATAATTAGAGAGGATTAAAGTTTTCGTGTTGTCATGTACACCATTTCCCCCTGTGGTTTCTTTTTTTTTTTTTTTTTTTTCCTTAATATTTATTTATTTATTTGACT
This sequence comes from Balaenoptera physalus, assembly GCF_965194825.1. Lineage (NCBI taxonomy): Eukaryota > Metazoa > Chordata > Mammalia > Artiodactyla > Balaenopteridae > Balaenoptera > Balaenoptera physalus. Next base: position 25,821,405 of record NC_138882.1, read on the forward strand.
GCGCTGGGTCTTCGTTGCGGCACGTGGGATCTTTAGTTTCAGCATGTGAACTCTTAGTTGGGGCAAGTGGGATCTAGTTCCCTGACCAGGGATTGAACCCAGGCCCCCTGCATTGGGAGCTGAGAGCCTTAGCCACTGGGCCACCAGGGAAGTCCCCCCCAACTGCCTCCGCACCGAGGTTTCTTTCATTGCCTTTCCCTCCCAACTTTCCATGAAAATTTTGAAAGAGTATTTCTAAGAACATCCATTTGCTCTCCACATAGGTTTAGTAAATATTAACATTTTGCAGTATTTGCTTTATCTTTTTTTTCTTGCTGAACCAATAGAAAGTTAATTTTAGATATCGCGATACTGCCTCAACATATTGCTATTGCAATATGTATCTCCTGAGAATAAGGACATTATCCTAAACAATCACAACACCATTATCATCTAAGAAAAGTAATAGTCTCATAATGCTATCTAATATCTATTCTATATTAAAAACTCTCCATTTGCTTTATGACCATCTTTTATAGCTTTTTTTAAAACAAATCAGGATCCACTCAAGGTCAACATTTGGCCCCTGGTGACTTTGGCGAGTTTCCTGACCTGGCTCCTGTGCCTCAGTACCCACGTCTGTCAGATACGCACTTAGCGATAAGATCCCTGAACACCCACGGAGTTGTTGTGAGTATCACATTCATTCATTTCAACTGAAACTTATTGGACACCTACTGTGTCCTGGCCAGCAGTGCTCTCATGGAGCTCACACTCTAGACAGATGATAGAATAGGCTTTGAAAGTTAACAGTGCTATATAAATATAGGGGATTATCCTTTTAAAGGACTGGAGCAAATCTTGAAAAAAAAATCTCCTTTATACAAAATAAAATGGATTTGGATTAAAATTAAATTATTCCTGTTCTGTATAGGTGATTGGCAACCTCAATGAAGAGATTAGTAGTACTGAGCAGAATGACAACTTTGGAGTTTAGAGTGTAAAGAGTTTCTTCTGCTTCTAATGAAATAAAATTATGTATATGCATTTCGTCACATAATATTTGCTAATTTTGACTTTCTCAGTTATTATTTTTCTAAATACTTAATAAGCAAAAAAAAAAAAATGTTAGAGCACAGAGATGGTGAGACTCACAGAGGTTAGAGCTGGAAGGGGCTTTAGAGGTCATCTAACCCAGATTCCACATTTTTACAGATGATCTCATCAGTGATCATTTTAGAGGAATTTGCATGAATTTTAAGGCTCTAGACACACATCATTTCCGTGTGTAGAAGCCCAGTTTCGAAATCCTGCACATTAGATAAGACAATCAGAATCTTGTATTATCCTAATCTCTGTTCCTCATCTCCCAGTTACATGGATTTTCTTGTTAGTCCTGTGAGAGCTGAAGTAGTAATGGTGTGACAGTGTAACAACCGTGGCGCAGTGGTGCTTGCCAGTCTGGAGATCTATCTTATGCCGCTAGAAAGGTGATGGGTCTTCTTCAGCAATATGGGTTGAACTTAAGCAAAGGTGAATGAGATCATTTTGGAGCCTTTCCCTGGAACAGCTGACAAGCATTGCCTGTTCCTGTCCTTGGCTCTAAGCTGCTGGGCAATGTGGTTGGCGAGTAGATGCCAACACTTGGGGATTTTATTCTCCTGGTTTAACAGTTCTTAGCGCTGTTGGCTCTCAGGGAAATTCAGGACAAGCTCCTTTTGTTACTATCGGGTTGGCTTGATTGGCGAGGTGGGTCTGGCCAGCTGAGGACAAATTGAAGTCATTTCTTCATTTATGTGCCAGTGCCCTTGTATTCAGGAACAGTTGTTCTATGGATGGCAAAAGTGGAAGACTTCAGGATTTATGATAAAACTGAATGGTCAGGGACTTCCCTGGTGGTGCAGTGGTTGGGACTCCACTCTCCCAATGCACGGGGCCTGGGTTCGATCCCTGGTCAGGGAACTAGACCCCACATGCATGCTGCAACTAAGAGTTTGCACGCCGCAACTAAGGAGCCAGCGAGCCACAACTAAGGAGCCTACCTGCCACAAGTAAGACCCGGTGCAACCAAATAAATAAATAAATAAATATTAAAACAAGAAAAACTGAATGGCTGTCCTTTTGGGCCTCCTTAGGGACTTAGCCATGTCCCATGTGTTACACTTACCCTGAGTTTTAGGTTTCTTTGTTTTTTATTACTGAGGATATTCTATAGGTTTTCTTTTTTTAATTTTATTTATTTATTTATTTATTTTATTTTATGGCTGTGTTGGGTCTTCGTTTCTGTGCGAGGGCTTTCTCTAGTTGTGGCAAGTGGGGGCCACTCTTCATTGCGGTGCGCGGGCCTCTCACTATCGCGGCCTCTCTTGTTGCGGAGCACAGGCTCCAGACACGCAGGCTCAGTAATTGTGGCTCACAGGCCTAGTCGCTCCGTGGCATGTGGGATCTTCCCAGACCAGGGCTCGAATCCGTGTCCCCTGCATTGGCAGGCAGATTCTCAACCACTGCGCCACCAGGGAAGCCCCTACAGGTTTTCTTAAAATAAACAATCAGCATCTAGATCCAAATTTACAATCTTTGATGACCTTCCAGAACTTAATGAATAAAACAGTAGCTAGCAATGCCCCATTAACACATTTAAATATATTGGAGTCTGCCAATGTCTTCTCATGCCTCTCTCCAAAGGAGGCTTGAGGTTTGAGCATATGATGATAAGGAAACATTTAGTACAGTAGAGCAAACCCAGTATTTAACCAAGATTCCAGGAATGTGAAAAAAGCTGGCTATACAGAACCCTTGGAGAATGGTGGTGGGGATGTCCCCTTTCGAAAGTATGGCCAAGGCATGGTCAAGTCCTTTTCCCAGGTCTTCTTCAGCATGGCTGAGAAAGGCAATAATTTCCAGAAAGAAGTTGCTGAATACCGTTGGGGGTGGATGGGGAGGTGAATTAAACATAAAGAATAAAAGAAACATAACATCACCTATTCAATCATTCATTCAATGACTGTTCACTGAGTACCTAGTATATGCTGGAGACAAGCAGTGAACAAACTTTAGAGAAAGCTTGTAGTTTTTAATACCCTTTGCCTTATCAAAAAGGCAAAAACAACTTGCAAGATACAGGGGACAGAAAAGAAAATCTGAAAAGTATCACCTGTGGTCCTTGTTCTCATGGAGTTTCCATTTTAGTGCTGAAGGTGGTACTTGGGAAGCTAGAGAGTAAGTAAACAAATGAGGACGAAATATGTTAGCTGGTGCTATGAAGAAAAGCAGGGTAAGAGGATAAAGAGTGAGGGAGGAAAACGTGCACTTTAGGTGGTTTGATCAGGGAAATCCCCTCTGATGAGGCCCATGGACCTCACTCTGTCCTTTCTAGTCTCAAAGGGCTAACCTAACTTTGCAAGCACCTGGTTTACCAGGCCCCAAAGTCACCACATGGAGGATCCTTCATAGAGAAACTAGTTTTGTAGACAACTTGGGTCCTTGTAGCCAAGGAGCAGTGCTTCTCTGTGATTGACCTGAGACTTGCCTCTCAGTGCCAGCTTCTGGTCTAGGAGCCTGTATTCGTTTCCTAGGGCTACTGTAACAAATTACCACAAACTGGGTAATTATCACAGCTCTGGAGGATAGGAGTTCAAAATCAAGGTGTCAGCAGGCCCTACTTCTTCCAAAGCCTCAAGTGGAAAATCCTTCCTTGTCTTTTCCAGCTTCTGGTAGCCTCAGGTGTTCCTTGGCTTGTGGCAGCATCACTCCAATCTCTGTCTCCATCTTCATATGGGCATCTTGTCTCTGTGTCTCTGTGTTTCTTCTCTTCTTATAAAGACACCAGTCATACTGGATTAAAGAACCCACCCTACTCCAGAATGAAAACATAACTAATTATATCTGCAATGACCCTATTTCCAAATAAGGTCACATTCTGAGGTACTGGGGTTAGGATTTCAGCATATCTTTTAGGGAGGACAGAATTCAACAAATAAAAAAGACCAAGAGTCCAGCCAATTTGGGAATTCTCTGGTGGTCCAGTGGTTAGGACTCCGTGCTCTCACTGCCCAGGGCCAGAGTTCAATCCCTGGTTGGGGAACTAAGATCCCACATGCTGTGTGGAGCAGCCAAAAAAAAGAGTCCAGCCAATTGTTCCCAAAACAGATGACTAGGCCATGGGTGACTGATATGAAGACTGAATGGGCACAAACGCTGAGGATGTCTTAGTACCTTTGTATGATGACAACTGTATGACAATACTTTGCATACAATACAGATTGCACACATTTTGTGACAGGAGGATGATTAGGTCAGGCTCTTGGTTTATTACTAACTATATGTTTATTGGTAGTAAACAAGGAGAATGTGGATTTGAAGAAACTAGGGGTATCTATTTAATCTTCTTAAAGTGATCGTAAGAATAACTAATACTTCTTGAGTATTACTGCTTGCTAGGTGCCAAGTTCTGTCCTAAAGTGTTTTATGCATGTTAAATCATTTAATTTTCGCAATGACCCTAGAAGTTAAAACTATTGTCTTTTTGTATTTTGCAAGTGAGGAAACTGAGGCATGGCATGCTTAAGTAACTTGCCCAAAGCTACTCAACTGGGATGTGACAGAGCCCTATGAGCAACAAAATGTTGGTAACCTTTGCAAATCCCTGTAACTTGGACCTGTTTCTGGATTGGAAATATTATTTTTAAAGGATTATGCATAATCACAAAGGGTAGCAAATCTGAATCTCTTCAGTGGTTATTTTTAAACCATTCAAGAGTCCATCTTAGTTATATTCAAACATCAATTTTGTCTTTCTCCTAAAAGATCACAAATAATAAAATTAAGCAAAAGCAAGAGGTGTTTGGATAAAGGAGGTGAGACATACTCTCCTCTTAATGCAAAGAGCCTTTCGCGTTGAGTTATGTCAACAGCTTATTCATTCATTTGGCTTCCAATAACTGAAACCTAGCCACTTAAAAAATAAAACACAAATGCCACCTCTTCTTATGGCATGAGATAAAGAAATACTACTTAAGCAATAAATTCTGAAGCTGAACTGCTTAGATTCCCTATACATTTAACTGTTATAAAATGTACCTTTTATACATTTATATTAACAGACCCACAATTGTTGGTATATAATTGATAGTTATATTATATAATAGAGTAGTAATTTGATTTTTTCCATTTGTATGCAATATGGTAAAGACATCAGAAGTTCCACTGACCACATACTCAATAGCAAGAAGGCATAGGGGAGGTGAGAGACTTTTGAGGAGCTGAGAAGGATCTGTCACTTTGGGGAACATGTAAAAATAAGAGCATTCAGCTCAGTCAGGAAGGAAAGCCCATGGTTCAGGGGAGAGCTCCTTAGGAGACATTAGTCTCACTACTTCTAACATGACTGGATTGAGCCAGAGTTCAAATTTTCCTGCTTTTTCAGAATTAATTTAAAGAAAATACGGTAATATGGTATTCTTATTTTCATTTTTACCAGCAGGGTCCTTCTATGTCATTACTCCCATCTTTAATTATTTTAGAGTTCTGGAGCTGCTGTTACCTTTAGAAAACTTTTGCATATGGTTGCTGTTTCCCTATATATTATGCCAATATTCTTGAAAGTATCCTTTAAGCTGGTGAAAATGAAGGAAGAAAACTAATATTTGTTGAATACCTACTATGTGTTTGGCACTGTTCTCGGTGTTACATAGCACATGTAATTTAGTTCTCATAACAACTCTATGAAGTAGGCACTACTATTACCCCAATTTACAGATGAGAAAATAGATGCTTAGAGAGGTAAGGCTTGGAGTCTTCAGAGTACTGAGGTGAATGGCAGGATATAAAACCCTCACTTTCTTGCTTCTCTTTCCTCTGTGAGCCTGTTGCTGGGTTATACTTGCTGGAAAAGTTTGCTGTTAGTGCCAAATTGTGCAACAATAACAACAACAAAATAACAAAACAAACCACTATTTATTGTACACCTAGCATTCCAGGCACTTTACATGCATCACCATTAATTTTATTCCTATAATAATAGCCCTATGAAGTTGGTATTATTTTCCAATTTTATTGCTAAGTAGCCTGGGTCAGACTGTAAATCAATGCACAGCTTCCTTCACTGAGAAAGTTTTTCTTTGAAAGAAAAAGTCAGTGTGCTTAGTGACATAAATGATTCTATATTCTGGCATTAGTTCCTTATCTCCTTGAAGATTTGTCCAGACAGTCTGAAGATCACACTTGGAGTAGCAATGGCTTAGACAGATCAAGTAAATCACTCGCGGTCTCATAGGTAATGGGTGGTAGGGACAGGATTCCAACCCAGGTCGACTGCTCTTTCCCAATACCACACTGTCTTCCCAGTGTTCAAGGAATGAGGTACTGGCCTCTGCAAACAACTCTGCAGAATGTACTCTCTTCCTTGTGCTTTCTCTCTCCCATTCCTTGCCACAATTTCACAGTATATATGTTATATGAGGAAAACAATAGCTATTGTAAATGTTCTGTTAGAATTATACAAGAGTGAAGTTGGTACATAGTAATTCATGGAGGTGAGAACAAGGCATTGCCCAAGAAATTAGAATAAGGGAAATAATAAACAAACAACCCAATTAAAAACTGGGCAGAAGACCTGAGTAAACATTTTTCCAAAGAAGACATACAGATGGCCAACAGGCACGTGAAAACATGCTCAGCATCACTAATTATTAGAGAAATGCAAATCAAAATCACAGTGAGATAGTACCTCATATCTACTAGAATGGCTGTCATCAAAAAGTCTACAAATAACAAATGCTGGAGAGGGTGTGGAGAAAAGGGAACCCTTGTTCACTGTTGGTGGGAATGTAAATTGGTGCAGCCGCTGTGGAAAACAGTATGGAGGTTCCTCAACAAACTAAAAATAGGGACTTCCCTGGTGGTCCAGTGGCTAAGACTCCACGCTCCCAATGCAGGGAGCCCAGGTTCAATCCCTAGTCAGGGAACTAGATCCCACATGCATACCGCAGCTAAGAGCTTGCATGCCGCAACTAAAGATCCTGCATGCTGCAAATAAAAAAAAATCCTGCATGCCTCAACGAAGATCCTGCACGCAGCAACGAAGATCCCACGTGCAGCAACTAAGACCTAGTGCAGCCAAAAAAATAAATATTAAAAAAAAAAAAACCAACTAAAAATAGAACTACCATATGATCCAGCAATTCCACTGCTGGGTATATATCTGAAGAAAACAAAAAACATTAATTTGAAAAGATACATGCACCCCAATGTTCATAATAGCATTATTTACAATAACGATGATATGGAAGCAACCCAGATGTCCATCAATGGATAAAGAGGATGTGTTACATATATACAATGGAATACTACTCAACCATAAAGAAAAATGAAATTCTGCCATTTGCAACAACATGGATGGACCTAGAAAGTATTATGCTTATGAAATAAGTCAGACAGAGAAAGACAAATACTGTATGTTTTCACACACAGATCACTTATATTTGGACTATAGAAAATTAAAACAAATGAATGTACATAACAAAACAAAAAAAGACTCACAGATATGGAAAATTAGTGGATACCAGTGGGAAGAGGGAAGGAGGGGAAGGGCAAGACAGGGGTATGGGATTAAGAGATACACACTACTATGTATAAAATAGATAAGCAACAAGGATATATTGTACAGCACAAGGAAATATAGCCATTACTTTGTAATAACTTTAAAGAGAGTATAACGTATAAAAATATTGAATCACTATGCTGTATGCCTGAAACTAATATAATACTGTGAATCAACTATATTTCAATCAAAAAAAATAAATAAAATAAGGAAAATAAGATTGCCCTCTGAAAATCAAATAAATGAAATCCACACGTATCATGGATAGACTTGACCAACAGTGAGAATGAATTAAGAGATTGTATGAGGGCTTCCCTGGTGGCGCAGTGGTTGAGAATCTGCCTGCTAATGCAGGGGACGCGGGTTCGAGCCCTGGTCTGGGAGGATCCCACATGCCACGGAGCAGCTGGGCCCGTGAGCCACAACTACTGAGCCTGCGCGTCTGGAGCCTGTGCCCCGCAGCGGGAGGGGCCGCGATAGTGAAAGGCCCGCGCACCGCGATGAAGAGTGGTCCCCGCACCGCGATGAAGAGTGGCCCCCACTTGCCGCAACTGGAGAAAGCCCTCGCACGAACCGAAGACCCAGCACAGCCAAAAATAAATAAATAAATAAAAATAAAAGTAGCTATAAAAAAATTAAAAAAAAAAAAAAAAGAGATTGTATGAATAAATGTTTGGTTGAGAGGTGTGGAAACACCCAATATACTTCTCATAGTGACCTAGAAACAATCTCAGGGAGACCAGCCTGATTGTTTCATCAGCAAAATCCCGATCTGTTGTACTGGGCTTTGTCTGGATTGACCTTGTACTCAGACTGGCCATGGTGAACCTAGTGTGGGAAAGGAAGTCAGGGACATGGAGTTGGGCATGTTTATCCAACACGGACTCTCCTCTGTTGTGAGGCAATAATGAGTCATCAGGCTTCCCAGGCCTGGATGAGATCTGACTCAAAACAATGCTCCCTTCTAAACTTTGATTTCGTGTTCACCAAGTAATCTTTTGATTATTCTGTTTCCCAGGTACCTCACTGTCAGAAAAGAGGGTGCTCTGGATATGAGTTACAGGGACCTTAGTTACAGCAAGAAAATATCCACTATAGTATTGTAATGTATTGTAAATGAATACATTAGAATTTGGGTTTATATATGAACTTCTTATGAGTGTGATTCCTACAAGTCAGTCTCCTTGAGACAGAGGAGCTCTCTAGGAGTCCTGGCATGGCCACGTTTCTGTACCTCCAAGGCCGAGACTAGAACCAGGCTCATGGTGCTGTCACCCTGAGAGGGTGTGCAGGGACTGCCAGCCAGGTGCCATCTCTCTCATCCCCCTTCTTTTCAACTTCAAAAACAAGCACAGAGGGCTTCCCTGGTGGCGCAGTGGTTGAGAGTCTGCCTGCCAATGCAGGGGACACGGGTTCGAGCCCTGGTCTGGGAAGATCCCACATGCCGCGGAGCAACTAGGCCCATGAGCCACAATTACTGAGCCTGCGCGTCTGGAGCCTGTGCTCCGCAACAAGAGAGGCCGCGACAGTGAGAGGCCCGCGCACCGCGATGAAGAGTGGTCTCCGCTCGCCACAACTAGAGAAAGCCCTCGCACAGAAACGAAGAGCCAACACAGCCAAAAATAAATAAATAAATTAATTAAAAAAAAAAAAAAAAACAAGCACAGTGGTTGGCTGTATAATTGCCAGGAAATACATAAAGGTCCAAGAGGTAAGAAAACTTTTCAGAAGGCTAAAAGTGAGTAAGGAATCAGATGGCATAAGAACTGAGAAAATGATAGGAACTACACTTTAAAAAAAAGAACCACGTAATTCAGAAAAGTGACACAAGGAAAGAACAAGCTTTGGAGGAGAATGAAAGTATTGATAAAAACCATGTTGTAGGGAGACCAGAGGAAAATTTCACAGCGTACATGAGGGACTCCATCATGTCGAGACAGGTGGATCCAGAAAAAAACAGGAAGCGATCAGGGTGTCCATGTGAAAAAAATCTAGGCTGGGGAGTGGGGATCAGGAGAGTCAAAAGGCAGTGACATGAGGATGATGGCCCAACTGTCAACAGGTGGAAGGGTTTAGCATTTTCCATTTTCATTGCTCACTCTTTTAGGAAAAACAATCAACTGCCAAAAAAAAAAAAAAAAGGCTTAAACACCAACATTTATAGAATTATTGCGAGCTTTAGATTTCCGTCACCTTTTGTGGTCTAAAACATCTCAGGGCACTAAAGATTTGAAATGGCAATAGACAGGAGGACTTCTCTAATTGAAACAAGTCTTCAAACAGAAACTGTCAAGCTCCTCAGCACAAACCATACCCAAGGAGTTCCTCAGGGAGAACTGTGAGCTGCTTTGAAGAGGGTCCAGCAGAGGATCTGCCTCTGCTTGAATATAGTGTCTGGATTGCCGGTTAGGAGATGGATCAATATGAGCTGTAAATTAAAACCCATCTCTCACAGAATCTATTTTTAATTGATATTAAAGGGAGATTCCCATGTTTGTTTTTATTAACAGATACCTCTTTATCTTTTTTTCTGTCTTCTTTTCCTAACTCCACCAATAGAAGAAAAAGCGTATTCACTCATTTATTAAAAAAAAAAAAAAAAGTGAATACCTACTAGATGCTAGGTTCCTTGCTGAGTGTTGTGGAAAAAAGATGACAAAGACATTGTCCCTGCCCTAACAAAGCTCACAGTGTAGTCAGAAAGATAACTTATAAAGAGTAATCAGAATACAGGGTAATAGGTACTGCAATGGATCCTTGAACCCTTCCTTATTTCAAAGCAGCAAGCTTCTCAACTATGTGCAGATAGCAACATCATTCGTTAACTTCCTTTGTCTGGAGTACCCTTTCTATTAACTTGCTGCCAACACATCAGATAATAGCAGCAATTTGGTGTAAGATTTTTTTTCTGGTTCATTAAGCTGGAAATGTTTCTCTTTCATATCTCAACTGTGTTTTGTTTCCTGCCTAGTTACCTATGTTGATGTTTTAACATGGGCAGGAGAATAGATTTTATTTACATTGCTTGCAGTTGTGCCATAAAGGATAATTTATTTTCTTCTAGTTGAAAAAAATGAGAGACAGGGACTTTGATCAGAGACAAATGAGAGACAACCTGGGTGTTGCCTATCTAGGTTTGCCAAAACTACACACAACTTTGAGCAAAAATCTTATTGAAACAAGCTGGATTTGGTAACTTCTAAGGGTCCTCTGAGTCCGATAATCTATGAAATTATTATTTGATAATATATGAAATTATATATTAGGCAAATTAACATTAAAAAAATCAAGGACCAGCAACTTGAAAAAATCTTAATACAATGATGGAATGTAGCCTGATATTTTTGTAGAACAACTTATCCAAAAAGACAGAGAAATCTGTTCTATACTGTCACATATTGTTCTTATTGTTACAGCTTAAATAAGTCATCTGATGTCCAACAAGGTGTTGGCAATAGCAAATATTTGGTAGAAGTTAAAATTTGCTACATATTTTTACACATAATCCTCACAACAGATGAGGAAACTGAGGCTTGGATAGTTTAAGGTCTTTGTCCATGGATGCACAGATAGCAAAGGGTCACTTCAGAGATCAGGATTCACATTTAGATCTTCTCCCTCTGAATTTAGTGCTTTTTATGTTTCAACAAGCTGCTTCCCGAAGTGCTTCATATATTCAAAGAAATTCTCAGGAGACTGCTGCTTTAAACCACATGCTGGAGGGGTTGATCCCAGTGCATTCATGTTGAGGCTCGTCCAGAATGGGATGTGGCTCACTCAGGCTGATACTGGCCCGTGAGCCCCTGATGGTCTGGGGAGAGTTGAGGGTTGACACAAAGTTGGGAGCTACTGTCTCAGATCTCCTCTTCTCTAGGAGGTTGACATTACGCAGGTTTGAAACGTGCTAGCAAAACTAGCAAAGGAAAGAAATGATTTTAATTAAATAAAATTTTAAAAAGCACTTGGTTTTTAAGGACTCCACCTGTCATGGAATGGTTTATTGAGATTTCATCTACATTACAAATGGTTTCCAAATCAGCTGGAATTATTCTCAGATATGCCAAAGTTGGTTTTTACACATCACTTTGTCCTTTTATATTTCTGCAACAAAACTCCATCTAAGTCTTATAGTATTAGTAGGACTGCGTTTTACTCTTTGAAATCTTTATGATCTTCAAATTGAAAGACTCTTGATCTTCTTTTCTAATCTCTGAACACTGTAACTCAATAAGACAATAATTCTTACACAATGGTTCTGGTGTGTCCCTCCCTACCCTCCGTCCCCCTTTCTGGTTTCCACTGTCTACCCTGCTGACGAGATAGCTCCTCAGCCTTATTTACTAAAGGTTTACCAAGTGCCTAGTTTTCCAAAAGCTGCTCCATTGATGAGGCAACATATGTTTGTCTGAGATAGGATTAAAAGATTACATAATTGATTGCTGTGTCAATCACCCAAAGAATGTAAGAACCTTCTTATGATACGAAAATATAAGTGCTAGGGGAACATGGGTAACAAGTGTGTGTTTTGTCATTCACTCTTTTAACCAAAACACTGTATTATAGTTAATATCTGAAATTTGCCAACTGTACTAAACTTTCATGTCTATAATCTGTGACAAAGGTAATAAAGAGTAGTTATCTACCTTTAAATTTAGACCCTTTAAAATAAGAGAATGCAGAATCAGAAGAACAAAAGAAATCTGAGCGATTATAGAGCTGTTGTTCAAAAACGCTCCAAACATAAAAGTGACAAGCCTTCTTTAAAAGTGACTTTTGTCCAACTGGTGGGAAATAAGTTTGTGATCCAATGAATTCTAGTGAATAAATGGCTTGACCTAAACCAGAATGTGAAACTAGAATATTCCTATGACAAACTAGTACACTGAACTGAGGGTTCATTATAATTATCAATAAGATGCTTAAGAAGGAGTTGTAACTCTCTTCGATTTTAAAGAATTTTTAAAAAAATATTTCAAACAAAAAGTAATTTGTTATTTAATTATGCTGTCCTGATTGCATTGCTGAGGGACACAGATATTAGCCTTGCCAAGCTTTGTATCCCCAGTGCCCTAAGTAATGACTAGCCCATCAAAAGCATTCAATAGATATTTGATGGCTGAACAAACAGATGAATGAATGACAGGGAACTGAAACAAAATAAAACTATTCTGAAAAATACAGTTTGGAATCTTAAGGATGTAATTTCGGTTTCATTGAAGTTCTGTATTGTTTTCTTCACTAAGCAAGAATTATGTGGTCTGCTAATAAATAATTCACTTCTAAACCCTAAAGGTCTTTGACATTCAAACTTATTTTCAAGAGAAGAATCCTCTAGGGCAGGGGTCCCCAAACCCTGGGTCAGTCCGAGGCCTGTTAGGAACCGGGCCACACAGCAGGAGGTGAGGGGGGGGTGCGAGCGAGCGAAGCTTCATCTACCACTCCCCATCGCTCGCATTACTGCCTAAACCATCCCCCCCTTCCCCCCGTGGAAAAATTTCTTCCACGAAACCAGTCCCTGGTGCCAAAAAAGGTTGGGGACCGCTGCTCTAGGGCATGCTGAACTTTATTCTGGGCATTCCACTGTTGGCTCTCGACTTAGGGCACCCTAGTTGACATCTTGTTTCAATTTTCAGACATTTCATGGTAAAAAATTGATACCATGTCACCTATGCTTTTCTTCAATCAAATCTAACAAGTCTACCTGAAATTTATTAAAATGCCATTCAGAGGACCCAAGAAGGCGTAAAGATAGAAAAGGCAAAAGGAAAAAAAATCCGGATAGTCTATAATATAAACCATGTAGAGATATTGTTTCGACTAACAAATTAAAATGCTTTGAAAACTTACGAAGCACCATGTAAACATCACAGTTCATATAGGACGGCCAAGCTCAATGGGATTAAACTAAATTCACAAGAAAAAATAAGACTGAGAATCCATCTAATAAACTAGGCACGAAGCATTGTTAAAATGGGTGACCTATTCCCTCAATGGAATATCAGACTTGACTGTTCTCATTTCCATCACTTTCCAATGCTGCAGAGCCAACTTTTCTTACCCACCAGGTTTCCTTAGAGGCAGGATGCTTCAGGCAAGAGATTTGTGACTTGTGAACAATACTTGCAACACCATTGACTAAAAGAAGCATAAAAACTATTATGTGCCCCCTGGAATTTGGCATAACAATGCTCTAAGGCAAGCATGAGTCTTGAGGAATTAAAGGTTGAAAAATGAAAAAATGCAATGATATGTGAGTACATAACCTGTAGCTACCCATAGCAGAATTTCAAGATCCATCATTGACAGTGTTCTTTGGGGTTACGGAACAGAGAAACCATAACCGTGATATTTTTAGTTAAAACATACAGATTTTTAAAGTAACTTTAAAAGAAGAATATGTGAAAGAAAGGGAGAGGTAGAAAGGGGAACAATTTTTAAGAAGAAATTAAAATGTGGTACCATGTCTATGACAAATATTACCAGTGTTCAGAGAAAGAAATAAAATCTGTGGCATTTTTGGGGTACCATTCATGAAAAACAATTTTTCAACTGCATAAAAGACTATGTTTTAATGGCAGAAAATATTTGTATTGCTTTTCTTTAAAAACTTTAGATTTGATTCAATGTCTATTTTTTAAACAAAACAAGTATAATCCGTCCCAAAATATTTGTGGCAAATTATTTGACAATCTGTTTCCTCCTCTATAGAACGAGATGTTTAACCTAGAATATCTCTAGGGTCCCTTTTAATCTAATATTCTATATTTTGCTTTTTGAATGGTGAAATCAATAAATATATACTCATTCACTAAAAAATTATTTTAGCACTTATTTATATGCTGGCCACTATGCCATCACTGGAAATGTAGTAGGGAACATGAAAAATGACTCTTCACTCACCAAGTTTATTGTCAATTGGAGAAATCAACGTTGGGGTACTGCTTGCTATAAAAAATCATCTCCACAAAATTGACGAAAACGTAGCTGTTGACAGAGGCACCGCTTCTATTTGAGACAGAGAAGCTCCGTTTTGTTGTTATTGCTAAAATATCAAGGTTTTCCCCCATTACTTTGCGAAACAAACAAGATCTAATTCAGAACACTTCAATGAGGTTCTTTTTTTTTTTTTTTTAAAGATTTTCAAGCCACTCATTTCTTTTTGTTTTCTTTTTTTCCCCATTTATTTATATATTTATTTGGCCACACTGCGCAGCATGTGGGATTTAGTTCTCCAACCAGGCATCAAACCCGCACCCCCTGCATTGGGGAAGTCCCCAGTGAGGTTCTAAATTCTCCGAAATTGGATGGCTGTCTGTTGCTCCCAGGATGCTGGATTGGTGCTGATATAGCGTCTCTTGAATAAAACATTCTAAATGGAAACATGAGGGTCCACACTAGTCGTTATCATTTTCTAGGCCTTTTACCAAAATAACAAATGACTGATCATATAGGGAGAAAGCGAATGAAGTTCTTTTTTGTTTTTTGAATTTTATTTTATTTATTTTTTATACAGCAGGTTCTTATTAGTTATCCATTTTATACATATTCGTGTATACTTGTCAATCCCAATCCCCCAATTCATCCCACCACCACCACCCCCGCCCCCCTCCGCTTTCCCCCCTTGGTGTCCATACGTTTGTTCTCTACATCTGTGTCTCAATTTCTGCCCTGCAAACCAGTTCATCTGTACCATTTTTCTAGGTTCCACATATATGCGTTAATATACGATATTTGTTTTTCTCTTTCTGACTTACTTCACTCTGTATGACAGTCTCTAGATCCATCCACGTCTCTACAAATGACCCAATCTCATTCCTTTTAATGGCTGAGTAATATTCCATTGTATATACGTACCACATCTTCTTTATCTGTTCGTCTGTTGATGGGCATTTAGGTTGCTTCCATGACCTGGCTATTGTAAATAGTGCTGCAATGAACATTGGGGTGCATGTGCCTTTTTGAATTACGGTTTTCTCTGGGTGTATGCCAAGTAGCGGGATTGCTGGGTCATATGGTAATTCTATTTTTAGTTTTTTAAGGAACCTCCATATTGTTCTCCATAGTGGCTGTATCAATTTACATTCCCACCAACAGTGCAAGAGGGTTCCCTTTTCTCCACACCCTCTCCAGCATTTATTGTTTGTAGATTTTCTGGTGATGCCCATTCTAACTGCTGTGAGGTGATGATACCTCATTGTAGTTTTGATTTGCATTTCTCTAATAGTTAGTGATGTTGAGCAGCTTTTCATGTGCTTCTTGGCCATCTGTATGTCTTCTTTGGAGAAACGTCTATTTAGGTCATCTGCCCATTTTTTGATTGCATTGTTTGTTTTTTTAATATTGAGCTGCATGAGCTGTTTATTTTGGAGATTAATCCTTTGTCCATTGATTCATTTGCAAATATTTTCTCCCATTCTGAGGGTTGCTTTTCGTCTTGTTTGTAGTTTCCTTTGCTTTGCAAAAGCTTTGAAGTTTCATTACGTCCCATCTGTTTATTTTTGGTTTTATTTCCATTACTCTAGGAAGTGGATCCAAAAAGATCTTGCTGTGATTTATGTCAGAGTGTTTTTCCTATGTTTTCCTCTAAGAGTTTTATAGTGTCTGGTCTTACATTTAGGTCTCTAATCCATTTTGAGTTTATTTTTGTGTATGGTGTTAGGGAGTGTTCTAATTTCATTCTTTTACATGTAGCTGTCCAGTTTTCCCAGCACCACTTATTGAAGAGACAGTCTTTTCTCCATTGTATTTCCTTGCCTCCTTTGCCATAGATTAGTTGACCATAGGTATGTGGGTTTATCTCTGGACTTTCTATCCTGTTCCATTGATCTCTATTTCTGTTTTTGTGCCAGTACCACATTGTCTTGATTACTGTAGCTTTGTGGTATAGTCTGAAGTCAGGGAGTCTGATTCCTCCAGCTCCGTTTTTTTCCTTCAAGACTGCTTTGGCTATTCGGGGTCTTTTGTGTCTCCATATAAATTTTCAGATTTTTTGTTCTAGTTCTGTAAAAAATGCCGCTGGTAATGTGGTAGGGATTGCACTGAATCTGTAGATTGCTTTGTGTAGTATAGTCATATTCACAATATTGATTCTCCCAATCAAAGAACATATCTCTCCATCTGTTTGTGCCATCTTTGATTTCTTTCATCAGTGTCTTATACTTTTCTGCATACAGGTCTTTTGTCTCCCTAGGTAGGTTTATTCTTAGGTATTTTATTCTTTTTGTTGCAATGGTAAATGGGAGTGTTTCCTTACTTCCTCTTTCAGATTTTTCATCATTAGTGTATAGGAATGCAAGAGATTTCTGTGCATTAATGATGTATCCTGCAACTTTACCATATTCATTGATTAGCTCTAGTAGTTTTCTGGTAGCATCTTTAGGATGCTCTATGTATAGTCTCATGTCATCTGCAAACAGTGACAGTTTTACTTCTTCTTTTCCAATTTCTAGTCCTTTTATTTCTTTTTCTTCTCTGATTACCGAGGCTAGGACTTCCAAAACTATGTTGAATAATAGCGGTGAGAGAGGACATCCTTGTCTTGTTCCTGATCTTAGAGGAAATGCTTTCAGTTTTTCACCATTGAGAATGATGTTTGCTGTGGGTTTGTCATATATGGCCTTTATTATGTTGAGGTAGGTTCCCTCTATGCCCACTTTCTGGAGAGTTTTTATCATAATTGGGTGTTGAATTTTGTAAAAAGCTTTTTCTGCATCTATTGAGATGATCATATGGCTTTTATTCTTCAGTTTGTTAATATGGTGTATCACATTGATTGATTTGCCTATATTGAAGAATCCTTGCATCCCTAGGATAAATCCCACTTGATCATGGTGTATGATCCTTTTAATGTGTTGTTGGATTCTGTTTGCTAGTATTTTGTTGAGGACTTTTGCATCTATATTCAGCAGTGATATTGGTCTGTACTTTTCATTTTTGTAGTATCTTTGTCTAGCTTTGGTATCAGTGTGATGGTGGTCTCATAGAATGAGTTTGGGAGTGTTCCTTCCTCTGCAGTTTTTTGGAAGAGTTTGAGAAGGATGGGTGTTAGCTCTTCTCTAAATGTTTGATAGAATTCAATTGTGAAGCCATCTGGTCCTGGACTTTTGTTTGTTGGAAGATTTTTAATCACAGTTTCAATTTCATTACTTGGGATTGGTCTGTTCATATTTTCTATGTCTTCCTGGTTCAGTCTTGGAAGGTTATACTTTTCTAAGAATTTGTCCATTTCTTCCAGGTTGTCCATTTTATTGGCATAGAGTTGCTTGTAGTAGTCTTTTAGGATGCTTTGTATTTCTGCGGTGTCCATTGTAACTTCTCCTTTTTCATTTCTAATTTTATTGATTTGAGTCCTCTCCCTCTTTTTCTTGATGAGTCTGGCTAATGGTTTCTCAATTTTGTTTATCTTCTCAAAGAACCAGCTTTTAGTTTTATTGAGTTTTGCTATTCTTTTCTTTGTTTCTATTTCATTTATTTCTGTTTTGATCCTTATGATTTCTTTCCTTCTGCTAACTTTGGGTTTTGTGTGTTCTTCTTTCTCTAGTTCCTTTAGGTTTAAGGTTAGATTGTTTATTTGAGATTCTTCTTATTTCTTGAGGTAGGCTTGTATAGCTATAAACTTCCCTCTTAGAACTGTTTTTGCTGCATCCTATAGGTTTTGGATCATCGTGTTTTCATTGTAATTTGTCTCTAGGTATTTTTGATTTCCTCTTTGATTTCTTCGGTGATCTCTTGGTTATTTAGTAGCATACTGTTTAGTCTCCATGTGTTTGTATTTTTTATGTTTTCTTCCCTGTAATTGATTTTTAATCTCATAGCATTGTGGTCAGAAAAGATGCTGGATATGATTTCAATTTTCTTAAATTTACCAAGGCTTAATTTGTGACCCAGGATGTGATCTATTCTGGAGGATGTTCTGTGTGCACTTGAGAAGAAAGTTAATCTGCTGTTTTTGGACGGAATATCCTATAAATATCAATTAAATCTATCTGGTCTGTTGTGTCATTTTAAGCTTGTGTTTCCTTATTAATTTTCTGTCTGGATGATCTGTCCATTGGTGTAAGTGGGGTGTTAAAGTCCCCTACTATTATTTTGTTACTGTTGATTTCCCCTTTTATGGTTATTAGCATTTGCCTTAGGTATTGAGGTGCTCCTATGTTGGGTGCATAAATACTTATAATTGTTATATCTTCTTCTTGGATTGATCCCTTGATCATTATGTAGTGTCCTTCCTTGTCTCTTGTAATGTTCTTTATTTTAAAGTCTATTTTATCTGATATGAGTATTGCTACTCCAGCTTGCTTTTGATTTCCATTTGCATGGAATATCTTTTTCCGTCCCCTCACTTTCAGTCTGTATGTGTCCCTAGCTCTGAAGTCAGTCTGTTGTAGACAGCATATATATGGGTCTTGTTTTTGTATCCATTCAGTGAGCTTGTGTCTTTCGGTTGGAGCATTTAATCCATTCATGTTTAAGGTAATTATCAATATGTATGTTCCTATGGCCATTTTCTTAATTGTTATGGGTTTATTTTTGTACGTCCTTTTCTTCTCTTGTGTTTCCCACTTAGAGAAGTTCCTTTAGCATTTTTTGTAGAGCTGGTTTGGTGGTGTTGAATTCTCTTAGTTTTTGCTTGTCTGTAAAGCTTTTGATTTCTCCGTTGAATCTGAATGAGATCCTTGCTGGGTAGAGTAATCTTGGTTGTAGGTTCTTCCCTATCATCACTTTAAAAATATCATACCACTCCCTTCTGGTATGTAGAGTTTTTGCTGAGAAATCAGCTGTTAACCTTATGGGAGTTCCCTTGTATGTTATTTGTCGTTTTTCCCTTGCTGCTTTCAATAATTTTTCTTTGTCTTTAATTTTTTGCCAATTTGATTACTATGTGTCTCAGCGTGTTTCTCCTTGGGTTTATCCTGTATGGGACTAGCTGCGCTTCCTGGACTTGAGTGGCTATTTCCTTTCCCATGCTAGGGAAGTTTTTGACTATAATCTCTTCAAATATTTTCTCAGGTCCTTTCTCTCTCTCTTCTCCTTCTGGGACCCCTATAATGCGAATGTTGTTGCGTTTAATGTTGTCCCAGAGGTCTCTTAGTCTGTCTTCATTTCTTTTCATTCTTTTTTCTTTTTTCTGTTCCACAGCAGTGAATTCCACCGTTCTGTCTTCCAGATCACTTATCCATTCTTCTGCCTCAGTTATTCTGCTATTGATTCCTTCTAGTATATTTTTCATTTCAGTTATTGTATTGCTTATCTCTGTTTGTTTGTTCTTCAATTTTTCTAGGTGTTTTTTCTTTAATTCTTCTAGGTCTGTGTTAAACATTTCTTGCATCTCCTCAATCTTTGCCTCCATTCTTTTTCTGAGGTCCTGGATCATCTTCACTATCATTATTCTGAATTCTTTTTCTGGAAGGTTGCCTATCTCCACTTCATTTAATTGTTTTTCTGGGGTTTTATCTTGTTCCTTCATCTGGTACTAAGTCCTCTGCCTTTTCATTTTGTCTATCTTTCTGTGAATGTGGTTTTCCTTCCACAGGCTGCAGAACTGTAGTTCTTCTTGCTTCTGCTGTCTGCCCTGTGGTGGATGAGGCTATCTTGGGAATGAAGTTCTGACCTGGGCACTTAGTTCCCTTTAATCTCTGCAACAGCTCTGCAAGGAAAATAAGTAACATTAGCCTTTCTTTTTAGATGAGAAAACAGGCTGAGAAACTGAAGTAATTCCATTAAAATCATGTTGCTAGAAAGTAGTGAAATGGATTAAAACCCTAGTTTGTTTGGTTCCAAATAACCATGTTCTTTCCACTACGCAGTGTTTCCTCCAGTAATGGAAGGCTTTGAAGACATGTTACCAGTCCATCCTGTGGAACATTAATGAGGCAAAGTGTTCCACAAGCATAAATGGATTCATGCCATGGTCAAGTAACTTTGAGAAATGCCAAGCATATTAAAGACAGTGAAGTATTACATAAAAGAAATGTTTAATTTTATTTAGTCCCCTTTTCCCCAAACTCATCTGATTACCAAACAGATTTTTTTTCATTTTAACAGTTATTAACATCTCTGGAAAGTAAAACAATTTGGCATATGCTCAAATGACTGAAAAGAGGAAAAAGGAATTAATGAGAGCTTTAAAGTGGAAATTTGGTTTACAAAGCAATTGAAATAAAAAACTAGCAGTTATGAGGGAAGCATTAAAAAAAGTATAAGATACAGTCTGCTCTCAGTGTAGCTGGGAGATGGGGGTGCTGGGTGGATGGAGTGAATCTGAGGCAAAAGGGGAAACAGACATAAAATAATATGCACAGCATATATTCTGTGCGAGTTCTTAGTGATTAATATGGTCTGAATTTGAGAAGATTTGTGAGAGAAAAGAGACTTGAGCTGCACCATTTTCAGTGGAAGACACTGAAAGGGAGAAACATGTTTGGAGGAAAGTGAAGAAAAGATTCTCAGAAACTACATAAGGCAATAAAATAGTACAGGTAGTGTTGGTCCAGATTATAGACAATCATACAGAAACCATACCAGCATTCTGTCATAATTATGCAAAGAAAGAATAAAATCTGAAAGATCATTTTAGAAAGTCAATTAATCTGGATAATAAGTATGATGAGACAGATTTTTGAATTTTACAACTGGCAGGGCTCTTAGAGCAAAGTTAACAAATGTTTGTCTAACGAATCCATTGAACCTCTAATCCAGCCATTCTTGCTCTCTAAATCTGATAACCGAAGCCCAGAGAGGTCACTTGATTTTCCTAATGTCACACAGCTCATTAGCAGCACACCTGAGTTGAGAACTCAGGTCTTCAGACTACCAAGAAGTACAGCACCCATGAATTGGGCATAAAATGGTGCCAAGGAAAGGAAGTGTAGAATGGGGAGCAAAGCAAGGACATGAATTAGCACATCTGACTGCAGAGTAGTTTCTGTTTGAAGAAGTCTAAAATAATTAAGACAAACAACCAAAAACCATTTTAAAAAAATAAATTTATAAATTTATTTATTTATTTTTGGCTGTGTTGGGTCTTTGTTGCTGCTTGCGGGCTTTCTCTAGTTGTGGCAAGCAGGAGCAACTCTTAGTTGCACAGCACGAGCTTCTCATTGCGGTGGCTTCTCTTGTTGCAGAGCACGGGCTCTAGGCATGCGGCCTTCAGTAGTTGTGGCACGTGGGCTCAGTAGTTGTTGCTGGCGGGCTCTAGAGCGCAGGCTCAGCAGTTGTGGTGCACGGGCTTAGTTGCTCCATGGCATGTGGGATCTTCCCATGTCTCCTGCACTGGCAGGCGGATTCTTAACCACTGCACCACCAAGGAAGTCCCCCAAAACCTCTTTTAACTCCTTCTCCACCACAACTTAGCCCAGTACCTTTTGCAAACAAATGTCACGTTCAGAGGTTGCTGTCAATAAAGGAACAAAAATTATGGAAAAAAGGATATTACATTTCTAAAAGACAGCCTTTGACAAGAAACATACGGGAAAGGGTAACAGAAAAGAATAAACTTTCCTGATTAAAAAAAAACGTGGCCTGCTAGAATCCTACCTCTACCTCCCATTATAATTCTTTTATTTAGAATTTACTATTTGGATATATACCACACGTTTGAAGAGTGTGTGGTGTTGGGACTTACTTCAAAGATATTAACAACAAATAAAAGAAATTCCACAATGAAACCCCAGGGTGACCAAACATGCAACACTGACTTGGGGTAAAATTTTGACTTAGAAGATTAGACTAGACCTCGTGAACTTCTCTGGCCACGAAAGCACACTCGGATGTTTAAAATACAGAGGAAAGGGAAAGAAGCGTTTCCCCAAAAGTCAGGCGCCCACTTTTGGCACGGAAAGCCGGAGCAGGGAGAAAGAAAAACACCGAAGGCAAAGATTATCATTCGGCCGCCGGCAAGCGGAGCCAGAAGATAACGCGGCGACTCTCCCGTCACATTAGACACCCAGCGGGACCGCTACGCGGGCGCTACTTCGGGTACAGACTACCACTCCCGACTCCGCACTGGGCCCGAGGGCTGGGCGACCAGAGCGGTTTAACGCGCAAGGCATTGTGGGGTTCGTAGTCGTTCTTCCCTTCAGCTCTTTGGAGGTGGGGAGATCCTATTTTACAAAAAGGACCTGCCCTTCCCCACCCTGCTTCCCTTTCCTCCCTTTCCCTCCCCCACCTTCTTTCGCAGAGAGTTTGAAATTCCCGCAGAGCCGGCGCCCAAGGCCGGAACACTCGCGAGAACTCAGGTCCCCGCGCCGAGATGTCCTTTCCGTCTCCCACTTCTCTCCGCCCTTCCCCGCCCCGCCCCTCCCCTCCTGGTTGTTTGGGACTCTGTGTGTCGGCCGGGTGGTAATGCGCAAAGCGGGGCCTGCGCTGCGCGAGCGGAGGAGACAGAGTCGCTTGGAGAAGGGACCCGGGGCCGCGGCGCAGGCATCGGCTGCGTTTTAGTCGCTGAGCGGTCGGCCGGCCTGTTACCAGCGAAGGCGCTCGCGGGGGTTGTGCGGAGGTGTGCGCGCCCTGTCGGTGTGCGCGCCCTGCCGGTGGCGGCTGTGTCTCTTGGGAGATGCTGTGACGGACCCGCGCGGGAGGAGCTCGCGCCTAGCCTCGCGCCCCCTTGGACTCGGCGGCCGCGGCGGCTCGGTCACCCGCCCTTCTCAGGTAGTGGGAAGGGAAGGAGGGGGTTGTCCGGGACGGTGGAGGACGGGTCGGCGCGGCCTGGAGCGGCGGCCCGGCTTCTCCCGCCGCGCCTGGCCCGCCGGGCCCTCCCCGCTCCGGGCCTAGGCCGGGCTTGTGGCCGCTCAGCGAGCAGCGGCGGCCCGGCTCGCGGAGCGGCCCGACTCGCGGAACGGCCCGACTCGCGGAGCCGGCTCGAAGGGGCGAATGCGGGCGTTGGCGGGTGCGGCACGCTCCAGGGCTCCGGGAGTTTGTTATATAACCTTCTCGGCGGAGCGGCGGCACATGGCGGCGGAGAGGCGCCTCGGGGTCCAGCCCCCGCGCCTAACGCGCCGGCAGCCGGGTGCTCACGCCCTCCCGGCGGCCTGGACCGCGGCGCCTCTTCCCCACTGTTCTTTGGTGCGGTTGAGACCTTGGCGGGCCTCCCCTCCGGGGGAACCTGCTCGTACTTTGAGTCTGTCTTAACATTGGTCCACATGCTCCTGGGCCTGGCTAGGATGAGTCCCGGGCGGAGAAGTTTGCCTCGTGATTTGAAAAGTGCAGTGAATTGGTTCGATAAAGGAGATTTAAAATAACTGTACATCTTGGAGTGGGTATTAATTTGCCTTGCTTGCGCCACCTGGAAACTTGAGGACGATTACTTTTGTTACTCGTGGACTGGGGGGTCGTGGGGAGGTTAATTTGTTCTCAAAGCCAACGAGGTTCAAACTAGCCGTTATTATCTTTTTTCAAATGGGCAGTTTGAGAAGATATTTGATAAGAACCTGGGTCATTGAGGTTAAAATATAGGTCTCTTGGAAACTCTAAACTTGAGTGTAGTCTTAAAATATCTTAAAGAGCCAGTAGATGTTAAGGACTTTTCTTTAGTGAGCTTTCATTGATTAAGTCTGTAAGGAGAGAAGAAATTAGGGTAGGTTTACTTATTTTGGAGGATTTGACTAGGGATGACAAGCCCAGCGCAAGTTAATGTTTGAGGGATGCTCTGAGTGTGTTAAGCGCTAGGGAAAGTCTACATTCTCCCCGTACTGTAATTTTTGATTCTAATTTTTCAATAACCTAGTGCCAGGATGTCACCGTTTCGCAGAACAGTAATAACTACCAAAAAAACAATTTTTTTTCTTTTTTAAAGATTGTTATACAGCAGTTTTGAGATGGACACATCTCGATTTAAGAGGATACAAAACATTGTTTCTTTCCTAACCATAAAAATTTTCCGGAGATTTTTCGTTTTCTTCAGAATGAAGTCTCATTTCCCTAGGTTAGGTCAACGGTCTCTACAGTAAATCTTGTCTACTGTCCACCCTCAACTATTCACGAATTTATGCTTCGGCTATTCCAGAATCATCCCCAATCCTGGGCCCATTTTCTTGAAGATGTACTTTAATGTTCCTTTGCGCCTGTCCTTCAGCCTGGAGTGCCATCTCTGCCTTTTTCAAGTTTTCAGCTTTCAAATCCTCCTTAGCTTAAATGCCATCTTTTCTATACACTCTTTTATTTCTCTTTATCCCAGTTCTTTCCTGGGATCTCACAGAATATACACCGTTATTGTAGCATTTATTTTCATGGTTGATTATGTATCTTCTAGAATGTAAACTCCTTGAGGTCAGGAAGTAGGTCATCTTTCTGCCCTTGCATTCCCTTCCCAACGCAATGTTTTAAAAGTAGTTCGTGATTGGTAACTGTTTGAATTAAGTTTGAAAGAACAACTGCTGAAAGGCTGGACGTTTCTGGGTCCATGGCTAGTTTACATTTATATCATAATTCTTAGTTGTTTTTTTAAAAGTAAAAATGCATACAAAATGTTTTGTAGAAATGTTCGCTCAGTATATGGTGCATTATAATTATTGAACAACTAGATTAGAGTTTTATTTTCTGTTGTGGAGTTTAGCAGCCTTCTAGGATGTGTGTATTTCACACAACTGATCTTTCGTATTGTGTCAATATCTTTCCTAGTACTTTTGCAAATTTTGCTTTGCTTCTTAATATTGAAGCAATGTACACTTAAAAATAAGTGGGATCCAATATTAAGCTTTTTTTTTTTTAAGAATCAATTTAATTTATTTATTTATTTTTGGTTGCATTGGGTCTTTGTTGCTGCGCGCGGGCTTTCTCTAGTTGTGGCGAGCGGGAGGCTACTCTTTGTTGTGGTGCACGGGCTTCTCATTGTGGTGGCTTCTCGTTGCGGAGCACGAGCTCTGGGCGTGCGGGCTTCAGTAGTTGTGGCACGCGGGCTCTAGGGCGCACACTCCATAGTTGTGGTGCACAGGCTTAGCTGCCCCGCGGCATGTGGGATCTTCCCGGACCAGGGCTCGAACCCTTGTCCCCTGCCTTGGCAGGCGGATTCTTAACCACTGCGCCACCGGGGAAGTCCCTGAGCTTTTTCTTTTTAATACACTTTATTTTTTAGAGCAGTTTTAAGTTCACAGCAAAATTGAGTGGCAGGCACAGAGATTTCCAGTATACGCTTTCCCTGCTCCTATTCATGCATAACTTCTCCCATTATCAACATCCCCTACTAGACTGGAACATTTGTTACAATTGATGAACCTGCACTGACACATCCTCACCCAAAGTCCACAGTTTACATTACTATTCATTCTTGGTGTTGCACATTCTATGGATTTGGGTCAATGTCTAATGGCATGTATCCACCATTATGGTATCATTCAGAGTAGTTTCACCACCCTAGAAATCCTCTGTGCTCCCCTCTCCATCCCTCCCTCTCTACTAACTCCTGGCAATCACTGATCTTTTTGTCTCTATAGTTTTACCTTTTTCAGAATTTCTTATAGTTGGAATTATGCACTATGTAGCCTTTTCAGATTGGCTTCTTTCACTTTGTAATATGCATTTAAGTTTCTTCCACGTCTTTTCTTGGCTTGTAACTCTTTACAGCACTACATAATATTCCATTGTTTGGATGTACCACTGTTTGTCAATTCACCTGCTGAAGGACATCTTGGTTGTTTCCAGGTTTTGACGATTATTAATAAAACTGTTAAAAATATCCATGTGCAGGTTTTTGTGTTTTATATAAGTTTTCAGCTCCTTTGGGTAAATACCAAGGAGCGTGATCGCCAAATCATATGGTAAGAGTATGTTTAGTTTTGTAAGAAACTGCCCAACTGTCTTCCAAAGTGGCAGTACCATTTTGCATTCCCAGCATCAATGAATGAGAGTTCCTGTTACTCCACATTCTCACCACCATTAGGTTGTTGTCAGCGTCTGGATTTTGGCCATTCTAGTAAGTGTGTAGTGGTAGGTCATTGTTTGAATTTGCATTTTCCTGATGACATAAGATGTGGAGCATCTTTTCATGTGCTTATTTGCCATCTGTATATCTTCTTTAGTGAGGTGTCTGTTAGATCTTTGGCCATTTTTTAATTGGGTTGTTTGTTTTCTCGTTGGGTTTTAAGAATATTGAGTTTTTAAAAATTGATTTTAGTTATTGTTCAACATGTCTATTCCTGTCCCTGCTAGTATCTTGCTATCCTAATTTATGACATGTTTAGGACCTGTTAGTTGCAAGGTATTGTGACCCTCTGGAATTCACAGGAATAAGGTATGATTTTTGCCTTTTAGGAATTCATAGTATTGTGGGGAAGACTGGCAAATACAAATAATGGATTTCAAAAATTATTTTTAGGATTGCTAACATAAATGTGGAAAGGAGTGAGCTCAGAGATGAGAGTAAATAGGAAAAGGATTGATCTACCCAGACCACACTGGGAATCTAGTCCTTAAATGGGGCTTTGGCAGAAGGAGGTAGAGGAGGGAACAGCATAAATAAAAGAATGAATATGCGAGGCAGTAGTAAACTGATGAAGGAAGGGGCGTGGGGAGACAAACATTGTAAAGATAGTCTGAGACTGCCAGATTGTGGAGGGCCTTAATTACCTGTGGCTGAAGATGTCAGTTTTTATATTCAGTAGGAGAGTCATTGAAAGTTTTTGTGAAGGGAGTGAAAATCCATCTGTGCTTTATAAAGACAGTGGACAATATTTTCATTGAAATTAGGCACAGTGTTCTTGCTCTGCCTATCTAGACCTTGGAAGGATTTAAAACTTTGTAAATTACTTTTTAGAGGTTGCCAATACTGGCATGTCAGGCTAGGACTGTACTTAATTTTGTATAGTACTGAACATAGCTGCTTAATGTGTTTTTCTGAAGACGTATATATAGATATGTCTTTATATAAGATGTTCTTTCTAATATAATTTTTAGAAGTTCTCTTCAGTGTGCTTAAAATGTTAAAATTCACACTGTAAATATGGGATTTGAAAGGTCTGGAAACCAGAAGCCAATTTTTGCCCTATAGATTCAAAGGCTAACTTCTAAATTTGGAAAACTTTTTCTTTCAGTCACTGAACATTTTTTTGAACTCCTATGTGTCAGAATTGACCCCTTTCTTGTTATGAAATGACCCTCTTTATCCCTGGTAATATTCTTTGCTCTGAATTCTACTTTTAAAAATAATAAATAAATTAATTAATTAATTTGGCTGTGTCAGGTCTTAGCTGTGGCATGCAGGATCTTTGTTGCGGCATGCGGGATCCTTCATTGCGGTGCTTGGGCCCTCTAGTTGTGGTGCGTGGGCACCAGAGCGCGCAGGCTCAGTAGTTGCAGCACTTGGGCTCTCTAGTTGTGAGTGGGCTCTAGAGCGCATGGGCTCAGCAGTTGCAGCGCACGGGCTTAGTTGCCCTGTGGCATGTGGGATCTTAGTCCCCCAGCAGGGATCAAACCTGCGTCCCCTGCGTTGGAAGGCAGACTCTTAAACACTGGACCACCAGGGAAGTCCCATGAATTCTACTTTGACATTAATAAGCTGCTTCTGCCTTTTTTTGGTTGTTAGCATGATATATCTTCCATTATTTTACTTTTAACCTATCTAAGCTTTTTATTTAAACTTTGTCTTGCTTTTTTATCCAGTCTGACTGATATTTGCTTTTTAATTAGAATGTTAAAGTCATTTTGTTAATGTAATTAGTGATGTAATATGGTTAGGTTTCAGTCTACCATCTTCCTATTTTTTTATTTGTACCACTTGTTCTTTTAAAAATTTTTTATTTTATATTGATGTATAGTTGATTAACAATGTTGTATTAGTTTCAGGTGTACAGCAAAGTGATTCAGTTATATGTATACATGTATCTATTCTTTTTCAGATTCTTTTCCCATTTAGCCATTTGTTCTTTCTCTCTTTTTATACCATTTTTTGGATTAACTTTTTTTATGTTTATCTTTCATTGGCTTATTATATCTGTGTGTGTGTGTTTAGTGTTTATTTTAAGGTTTCTAGTGTACATCTTTAAATTACTATAGTCTATTTTCAAACATCATAGCATTTCGTGTATAGTGTAAGAACCTTGTAACAATATGCTTCTATTTCTCCTCTCTAGGCCTTTGTGCCATTGTGTCATTTGTTTTCCTTGTAAATATGTTATAAACTCCTCAATATATTGCTGTCATTTTTGCTTCGAAGAGACAACTGTCTTTTAAAGAGATTAAAAATAAGAAAAAAAAAGTGTTTTGACCTTTTTTGGTTGTCTGTATTCTTTAACGTAGAGCCAGATTTCCATCTAGTATCATTTTGCTTCTGCCTGAAGGAATTCTTAAACATTCCTTGTAGTGCAGATCTGCTGGTGACTATCTTTTCAGTTCTTCTGTGTCTGAAGGGTCTTTCTTTTGCCTTCATTTTTTAAAATTTATTTTTAAAAATATTTATTTATTTATTTATTTATTTTTGGGCTGCATTTGGTCTTCGTTGCTGCGCACGGGCTTTCTCTAGATGGCGGCGAGTGGGGGCTACTCTTCGTTGCGGTGCGCGGGCTTCTCATTGTTGTGGCTTCTCTTGTTGCAGAGCATGGGCTCTAGGCACATGGGCTTCAGTAGTTGTGGCACGCAGGCTCAGTAGTTGTGGCACATGGGCTTAGTTGCTCCGCGGCATGTGGGTTCTTCCCGGACCAGGGCTTGAACCTGTGTCCCCTGCATTGGCAGGTGGATTCTTAACAACTGCGCCACCAGGGAAGCCCTGCCTTCATTTTAAAAAGATATTTTCACTGGATATAGAATTATAGGTTGACAGCTTTCTTTCTTTCAGAACTTAAAGTACATTGTTCCACTTTTCTGGCTTGCATTGTTTTCAGTGAGATGTCTTTTGTAATTCTTATCTTTGTTGCTCTGCAGTGTGCTACTTTAAGATTTTCTTTTTGTCCCTTGATTAGGATGTATTAATACTTTGGTGGAGTTTCTTCATGTTTCTCATGCTTGAAGTTTACTGACCTTTTTGATTTATGAGTTTGTAGTTTTCATCAAATTTAGGAATAATTTGGCCATTAGTTTTCCAGATGTTTCTGTCCTCTCCTTTTGGAAATTCCTATTACACATATTAGGTCACTTGCGGTTGCCTCATAGCTCAGTGATGCTCTCTTCTTTTGCTCCTCACCCCAGCCTTTTTCTTTCTGTGCTTCATTTTATTTAGATAGTTCCTATTGTGGGTGTTTAAGTTAACTAATATTTTCTGTGTCTAATCTGTTAATCCCATCCAATGTATTTCTCTTCTCTGAACATTTAATTTAGACTTTTTTATATCTTCCAAGTCTTTCCTTAACATGTTCATGCTTTCCTCTATCTTGTTGGACTTGGGACTATAGCTAGAATAACTGATTTACTGTTCTCATCTAATAATTCTAACTTCTGTGTGATTTCTAGGTCCGTTTCTATTTGTTGTTGTTTTTTCCCTTTGTTATGGGTCATATTTTCCTGCTTTTTGCGTGCCTGACAATTTTTGATTGGATGCCAGACATTGTGAATTTTACTTTCTTGAGTACTGAATATTTTTGCAATCATTTATATATTCTTGAGCTTTGTTTTGGGATGCAGCTAAGTTTCTTGGAAACAGTTTGATTCTTTTGAGGCTTGCTTTTTGAGCTTTAGACCAGAGCAGCCTTTAGACAAGGGCTAATTTTTCTCCCCACTACTGAAGCAGTCAGTACCTTTCTGAGTACTCTACTCAGTGCCCATGTATTAGGCTTTTTTTTCACTCAGGAGCTATACCTGGGGGTGCATACACTTTGGGGATTGTTTCTCCTCTGCTTTTCCAATGATTTATTTCTTGGCTTCTGGTAGTTTCCTTACATGCTTATATTAACCATGTGAAGATTCAAGAGAACCCACTGCAAATCTCTGGAGCTCTTTGTATGACCCTTTGTACTGCAGTACTCTGTCCTTTGAATTCTAGCTACCTTTGGAATTCTCAACTCTGTCTTCTCAACTCACGGCGACCCTTGGACTCTGTGTGGGTTCCCTCTCTCTGCTCTGTGTCCTGGATACACGCTATACATGGTAACCTGGGACAGTCCTAGAGGTCATCTTGTTTGTTTTTCTTTTCTTAGGGACCACTGTCCTGTGCTACCTATTGTCTGGTGTCTGAACAACTTGTTTTCACATATTTCGTTTCTTTTTTTTAGGTGGGAGAATATATTGGGAATGGAAATTACAGTTCTCTTTTTAAATATTGCGACTGTTTGAGCCACTACTTCCACATCGTAATCTTTGTTTTATATTAAAAAGAGCATAACAGAAAACACATCCAGCCTGAGAAATGGAACATTTATTATATTTCTTTTTCAAAAAATTGATTATTGTGCACCTTTCAGATGAATTTTAGAATCACTTTGTGGAAGTCATCTCATAATTCTGTTGGGGTGATCTTGATTGAATTGCAGTGATCATGGAACTTTTTTGCCTGATGTCCACGAACACTCCACTGACTGTACTTTGGGAAAAGCTACCCAAAGTGTACAGAATTTTGGAGGTTTTAGCTCTAGAGAAATGATTTGGGTTTTAAGTTTAATAGGAAAAATGTGTTAACTTCAGTTTACCATTACACTGGTTTTTTAAATCAAGACTAGAGAAGGCCGTCAGAGGTGAAACCAACGTAATAACAATGTGATTGTGGCCTTTCCTACCTAAATTTGTGTAAAATTTTCTTTGGTACTAAAATACTTAGGAGGAGAGGGATACAATCACTTTATGAAAACATAATGCTTTCAGCATCTAAAGCTTGAGCCTAGGACTGTCATGTATATATAAGATTTTAATATAATTATAAGAGGCTAATGGTCATTACTTCTCACTGACTCTATGTTATAGTAATAATAGTCTAATTACTTTATATTTGATTATACTTTTAGATCTGTTTTGGATAAAAAAAAAAACTTACACTTTAACTACTAAGTCTCAAACACAACTTTTTTTGAGTTTTTTGAGTTAATGGTGACATACATGTTTTTTGAGGTAGTTTATCAGATTTTTGTCCAGAAAATAGCATTCATGGCCTGGACGGAAAATTATAACTCATGTTTTTGAGTAACCTTTTCAAATATATTTTTTCTTTTCACATAAATTGGTAGTGAGAATAAGTACTTGCCAATTATCAAATGACCAGAAAGAACAGGAGACTGGAGATCAAAAGACCATTAGTCTAGTTTTTGATAAAGGCTGAGTCACTAGGAAGAGAAATAATGGACTAGAAGGCAGAGGTTTGGTGGTTTTTTTTTTTTTGGTAAAGTGGGCAGTTTTTGGTGACCACTTGTATTGTAGGGTAAGGGGAGGAAAAGGAAACCATTTATTCATGTAGTCAACCAATATTCTTTGCCCCCTCCAGTGTGGAAACTACGTGGATTAAAATAAGTAAGATCTAATCTGTCCCCTAAGAACTTTCTAGTTGGGTATATATACAAAGAGGAAATTACAGAGTGCGATAAGTACCGTCCATGATAGGGGAAGTACCAGGTTCATCAGGAACAAATAGAATTGTAACTTAACCCGGACAAGGAAAATTTTTTTTGAAGAATCATTGTTTTAACCAAGTCCTCAAAGTTTCTGGGTAGGTGATGGAATCATTAACTGAGAGAAGAAACAGAAGAAAAGGAACAAATCTGTAGAGAGGAGGGAGAAAGATTGTTTCATTTTGGAAATATTGAATGTGAGGTGCAGTGGAAGCATCCCCATAGGGAATGGTTAGTAGTGTCTGTTACTTTGGAAGGAATTTGGTGTTGCTGTCATACAGTATTTGAAGCCATGGAGTAGCAGGGATCTCTTTCTCCTGATGATCTGGTATGATGATATGATGATGAGGTAAAGGATATAAGTTTTTTACCTGTAGGAAATAAAAATTCTAGAATTACCAAGTCAAAAGATTTGTCCGCATAAAATTAGGGCCTGGCAAATTATCTTCCAAAAAGGCTTTTGGGGTTTATGTTTCTGCAAGAGTGTATAAGCGCATGTGTGTTTTCCCTATACCTTTAACAGTGATTGGTAAAAATGGTATCATGATTTAACATGGCATTTTCTTGATTGTTAGTGAATATTAGGTTGATTTGCACCTTCTTCCCATCTTAGATTATTTAAATATCTCCTGTATTTTCAAAGTTTTTTGTTTTAGATTTTTTTTGTTTTTAAAAAGTTCTTAATTGATTTTATAAAAATGAAAAACATTTTAAAAAATCCAAGCCATACCAAGAAAGTATAAAGAAAGGAACAAATCACCCCAAATTTGGGTCACACAAAGTAAATAGTACTAATGTTTTGTATTTCAGACATCTCTGTAGTCAGATACATGGATAGAAGATTTTATACAGAGACTAGTTTTATGAAATGCAATAGACTATAAATGTTATTTTTTAGAAAATTAATTTTATAAGAAAAAACTAAAATTAAAGGACAGTAATTATTAAGCTTATGATAATTTTAACACATCAGTCATTTCTTTATAAAAGTGGTGGGTTTTTTTGTTTTGTTTTTTTTAAGAAAGATCTATTAAGGGTGGCTGTTAACTATTGTTTTGCCATAGGTTTCAGTTTGATAGTATTGATTTTATTTTCTGAGAATGGCTTGGGCTGAGCGTTACAATTGCGTGTAGTCCCTGCTGGGGAACCATGTACCTAGTAAAATGACTTGTACTTGGTATCACTCTCCTGCCAGGGAGACCCCTTTGGATGTTAATGCCTTTCTCCCAATAAAGCAGCACAGCGCCCTGGAATGTGGCCCTCTGGTGAGGTTCAATGGTATGTAGTATGTAATGAGAGGCTTCTAGACCTGGAATTTTCCTAGGGTTATCTATTCGCCCTTTTAGTTTACTTCTTTCCAAACTGAAGGATATTAGAATTCTATGGATTTTTTGAACTCACCTTCTTTCTTCTGTGTTGTTTCATGATGTACGTACACACACACATATACTTTTATTCATTTTCTAGATATTAGGGGAGGAGTGTATAGTATGTGTGTGGGTAATGTGTATAACTTTGCTCTACCAACGTGTAACTTCTTTGCTGGAACAAATTGTACTGGTAACATTAATTGAATAGTCCATACTTCTGCTCTGATTTGAAATATCCAAATATGCTTATATCATCTACTAAATTTTTGTGGTTCTGTGTCTAAATTATGTTTCATTGATCTATTTGTCCGTTACTAGCATATTATTATTACAGTTTTAATTATTATAATGTATTGAATAATAGTATGTTTTTATAATCTGATAAAGCAAATTTCTCTTTATTTTGTTTGGTTATTTTTAGTATTTTGCTATTAAGGAAACTTTCTACTAATATATACATTCTTGTGTATGCCTCTTCCTATATATATTTTCCACTTGGATATGTAACAAAGTCTAAAATAAGTCAAATGTCTCTTCATTCTCAAGACAACAAGAGGATTACAGATGCTTTATTTAAATCCAGTACTTGACCATTATTATTGTTGCTGTTATGTTGTCCATATTTTAGATTTTTCCATTTATTTACCAGTACGTTGACACACCATTCTTTTTGTGTCTCAGAAGTTGTGTCTGATCATTATTCTACCTGAAGCCTTCTTTTAGAATTCCCTTTAAGGGAGGATCTGTTTGTGCTAAACTCAGTTTTTGTCCAAAAATGTGTTTTCATATTTGCTTTCGAGGATAATTTCAGTGATATATAAACTATATGTTGACAACTATTTTTGCTTAGAATTTTGAAGATATTCCAGACTTCTGACTTCCACTGTTGTTGAAAAGTCATTTCTTTTTATTTGACCTAGGATTCACTGGTCTTCCTGATTTCAGAGAATTAGTTTGTCTCTATAAATCTGGGAAATATCTTTTAGAATATTGCCTTCTCCTTGCTATTCATGTTATATTTTGGGGGGATTCTGAATAAACGTATGTTAGATTTTCTCCCTGTATTGTCTGTAACTTTTAACTACTCATCTTTTTGTCTCTCTGTGCTACATTTTCTCTCTCCACTGCTTTTCTTATCTTTTGAGTTTGTTTTTATTGACTTAAGTAGGTACAAAAGAATATTTGTAAGTTATGAAGAACCATGATGCAAAGAATACCTATGTACTCGCTACCAAGTTTTAGAAAAAGAAAATTACCGTTACTTGGAGTCCCTTTGTGTATTCTTCTCCATTCCATTCCCCTTTCTCTCCTCTCATAGGTAACTACTATTGTGGACTTTGTGTTTATGGTTTCCTTTGTGTTATTCATACTATTGCTACATGTGTTTGTATTCTTAGGCAATATTTTTTTTAGTTTTGTAGTTTTTTAAACTTTATATAAATGTAATTCTGCATGTATTTTTTCTACTTTTGTTTAATAATACACTCTGATGTTTGTTCATGTTGTTGCACTGTAGCTGCTACATTCTCATTGCTCCATTGAGGTTTTTTCCCCATTGAGTTCTAAATTTTACTTCATTTTTCATTCCAGAAGTTCTTTTTTTCCCCCCAAATCTACTTGACCAATTTTCATTATAATTTTTAAAGTTTATTCCTCATTAGCAAACTAAATCTTTGATTTCTTTAAACCTGTTAAACATACTTATTTTCTGTTCTCTGATCTTTTCAGTATCTGAATGAAGTCTTTGATAGCCTGATTCTGCTGGCTCTTGATCCTGATATCCTTGTTAAGGTTTTGTTATTTTGATTGTAAGCTCATTTTCTTTGGAACTTCATCTTTGAGAACTCTTTGAGATTCCAAAGAGTTCAAATATTTGGTGGTTTCTGTGGGTTGCTTGGAGCATTACCAACCCGAGACTACTTTATAGTATTCTTCACCTGAATATTTTCTGGTACCATAGCTTGAATTCTGGCCACTAATTTGTATGAAGGGAAATTTTCTTTTTCTGTGTAGAAACTTTCAGCCATGGTCAAAATGAACAGCTTTATTGCTCGCAGTCCTGCACAGAGGGTGTTTGTCTCACTCACTTTTATGCTGATGATATAGCCCTATGGAGTTTAATGGGGGTTGGGGGGGTTAGCCCTAAGCTTTTTCTTCAGCCTCTGTGGACCTCAGGATGCTCAAAACAAGATCAGGGTCACCGGAACTGGATTTAGTAGCTAACCCTCAAGACCCAAGCCAGCTTGTATATCTTCCAACATTCCTACTGTTTCCACTTTTGGCTTTGCCAACTCCGTAATCTTTCAAAAAGATACTTTTATATTTCAGCCATCATTTTTCGTTGTTTACAATGGAAGAGTCATTTAGGAAATCTACTGTTCTATACATTGTAAATGAAAGATAATTTTAGATTTTTTTCTGTGCAGTTAAAGACATGTACCAAACTCAATTCCTGAGGTTACTGTGGGTTTGGACATTTTTCATGGACTTTCCTCTTTTACTGTAGTGGTAACTTTTCTAAAATAATAGCAATTTTTCCTGTTTTGTGTGTGAAATGTTCTTTGAGAGTAAATGAAGCAATAAGATTAATTGCATTGAACCCAGTCTTCAAAGAATCTAGGCACTCATGTATGTCCTTAGGACATCTGGCTTAATGAATCTTTACCCTCCTAAGTCTGTTTGGGAAATACTTTCTTAGGAGAGAATGTCTCAGACCCAAAGCACATAATGTGTAGTTCATAATCAGATTTTAGTTTCAGTTTATTTACTTTTGTATGGTAGCTTTTTCTTTTTCTTTTCTTTTTTCCCTTTCCCCTTGGCTAGAGATAATCAAGTGTCTTATAGTACAAATATATCATAATAATCTTACTTTAAAAAATATTTGCAGTGGAAGTATGCGAGACCTAACAGCACAAGTGACTGTAACAGCACAATTCCCAGAAGTGACTATCCAAGCCCTTGGAGAAGATGAAATAACATTAGAATCTGTGCTTCGTGGAAAGTTTGCTGCAGGTAAAGTAATGTTGCTGAAAATTTAGCAACATTATTGCTAAATTTAATAAGATTAATAATAAGCATATATTAAGATAAATAATATTAAGCATATATTGCAGTTCCTTTAATGTGGAAGAATAAAAGCAGAACCTGCTTAGAGTGGTCTTATATAAGTATATTACGTCTACAAGTACATACGTATTAATTTCTACCTACTTGAGCACATTTTCATTGAATCTCCTGGGGTATTATAGTTCATTTTTCCTTTTTGCAATACCATATATTTTATATCTCTTAGTATTGAGTATCTGCATTTGGAAAGTAGAAATGATACGTGGCTGGTTTTCCTTTATAATTAGTAAGTTTTATCGGTGATGAGTTTAGATTAGAACCTGAACAGTCTTATGAGTAGAAAAACCTGATTGTAGTGCCCTAGGTGATACAATATATTCTGAAAGTCTTATTTCTTAATTCTATTAATCTGAACAAGATCTTAATAATAATGATGTTTTACATTATATAATACAGCAGAGAATTAGACCAGAGAAACCATTAAATTACGGATTTCAGTCTAGTGAAATATATTGCAGAAGACTTTACTGAAAATGAGTTTTATAGCCATCCTGCCTAGCAGGAAGACAACAAAACATATAGATCAGTAATTTAGCTATTTATAGTGCTATTCTCTTGAATATTGAAGGTAATAACAGTACTACTCTTACATGCTAGGTACTGTAACAATTTTTCATTGAGGTAACTACTAGGTTTTTCTAATTAGGCACTATTACTATTCTATGTAACTGAGAATCAAATAGGTTAAGTAACTTGGTCCCAGTTACATAGAAAGCAAATGGCAAAAATGAGCTTTGAACCCGTGCGTTCTTGGTCCCCACTGTACCATGCTATTTTTTTAAAAACTCTAGCCTCTCTCAGCTATAATCTAGTATATACAGCTATCTGTTTGGATGCCTGGTAGACATCACAAATTTAGTAGTAAAAATTAACATCATTCATCTAGCTGTTCAAGGGAAAATTCAGGGTCTAGTTCTTGATTTTTCTGTATTACTCACCTCCCTATATATTATTCATCAGCAAGTAAATCCTTTTAGTTCTGCCTCTGAGATGAATCTCCAGTCAATCCACTTTTCTGTATTCATGACCACCAACCAAGCATAGGGTACCATCTCCCTACTTCTGCTCTGGTCCCACCTTATTGTCCATTCTCTGCTTAGCAGCTGGACTTACATTTAAAAATGTAAATCAGATTGTCACTGTCCTGCTTAAAACCCTCCAGTTACTTTAGATTGCATGAAGAATAAAATCCAAACATGACTAGTCAGGGGCCAAGAAGGGCTTCTGATATTTCCTATTATTATACTGGTTATGTCTCGTCTTCTCAGATTTTGAACTCTTCAGTGACAGATCATGAGTTATACTTTTATAACTCCCATAACACCTAGTTTAACTCTTAAGGTATAATGTAGTAAAAATATGAGTTTGGGAGTTAAACAGACTTGCGATCCACTTCTGGCTCTGGTATTCATAGCCATGTGGGTTTTGGGCAAGTCATTCATTCATACAGTTGTATGAAAGTTTAGCTGCCTTATTTCTGTATTGGGGTGTAACAAGGAGTAAGTGAGATAATGTATTTAAGCATATAACATGGTACCTTTACTGAATGGTTACTTTATTATTGCATTAGTAGTTGTTCAATTTATTTTACTAATTAGAGGACCACTCTGTTCTGTAAATGCTTAGATTTCAGTTTGGAGATAATGAGCTGTATATTATATATGCAAAAGAGCTAACTGCTATTTAGTTTTGTTGTATATATACAATATTAAAATAAGAAACATTTTTGTTTTTTTTCTTCTAGGGAAAAATGGACTTGCTTGCTTGGCTTGTGGTCCACAACTTGAGGTAGTAAACTCTCTAACAGGAGAGCGGTTGTCTGCATATAGATTCAGTGGAGTGAATGAACAGCCTCCTATAGTCCTAGCTGTGAAAGAATTCTCTTGGCAGAAGAGAACTGGATTGTTAATTGGATTGGAAGAAGCAGAAGGGAGTGTTCTCTGTCTTTATGACCTTGGTTTATCAAGAGTGGTTAAAGCAGTTGTTCTTCCTGGAAGGGTAGGTACTGCTTAAGATATGTGGACATTCTGCTTTCAAAACCGAACCCCTGCTGGTTACATGGGTGTGTTCACTTTGTGAAAATTCATTGAGCTATATACATTTGTAATTAGATTACTTTTATGGAAGTTTGTTGTTTTTCATTAAAAAGTTTAAAATAAAGAGGTTAAAAATATATTATCAAAGCAACATAACATTTAAAATAAAACTTTCCTTGGATAAAGATGTGGTGTGTGTGTGTGTGTATATATATATATATATATATACACACACACACACACACACACACACACACACACACACACACACACACAATGGAATATTACTCAGCCATCAAAAAGAATGAAATAATGCCATTTGCAGCAACACGGATGGACCTAGAGATTATCATACTAAGCAAAGTAAGTCAGAAATATTAGAAAGTCTAATATTTAGACTCTAAAATATTTTAGTGTATCATATTTTAGACTCCACATATGATATCACTTATATGTGGAGTCTAAAATATGATACAATTCAACATATCTATGAAACAAAAACAGACTCAGAGATAGAACAGACTGTGGTTGCCGCAGGTGGGGTGGGGGTGGGTAGGGGAGGGAAGGGATGGGAGCTACATATTCACAGAGGCAAGCTATTATGTACAGGATGGATAAACGACAGGGTCCTGCCATATGGCGCAGGGAACTGTATTCAATGTCCTGTGACAAACCATAATAGAAAAGAAAATATGTATATATATATAAAGAATATATATCTATGTACATGTATAACTGAGTCACTTTGCTGTACAGAAGAAATTAACACAACGTAAATCAATGAAATTTTTAAAAAATTAAAATATAACTTCCTTATTCTTGGTTAGAAAATTACAAAGTAAAAATAGTGATGACATGTAGTGTTCTAATCTTTTATATGAAAAGTATCATCTGAATTTTGTTCTTACATCCAGTTGTGTTTTATGAGGACACCAAAAGTTTTAAAAAATATTATATTCATTACTATGGCATTTTTTCCTTGCCTCTGTTTTTTCTCTTTTAATTTGAGACTGTAGCCTTGTAGCAATATGTAAAATATGTCTTTATTACCATTTAAGATGTGAATAATATATTTAAATAGTGAGTTCATTTATATTCACCATTTATTAATTCTAACATATGTATGCCTTGATATGCCAGGCATCTTATCCAGTAGTAATTACAGAAGTTCTTTGAATTCAGGTTGTTTCTTCAGCAGATTTATTACTGCTCTTTTTACATGGTGAGAAAATGTATACACTTACAAATACAAAGACAAAAATCATGGAAGAGTAGAATTCTTTTTCTACCAGTGTGAAAGAAGTATGCACTTTACACACAAAAGTTTATGTAGGTATGTATGCATATATATGTATGTAATGTATATCATCATAGAATAGAATTTTTAAAGTTAAAAGGGGGCTTAATGACAAAATAATAATTTTTTATAGTGAGGAAACCAACCCAGTGGGCTAATGTGGGGTCTGAAGTAATTTATAGCCTGGTATCTTATATGTACTTGCCAGTGATGATGATTTTAAAGACAGAATTATTTGACAATTTATTGAGTGCTTACTGTAAATCAAGCTATGTGCTAGATTTTGGGGGTAAGTGGATGAATTGAACTTGGTCCATGCTGTCCGAAAAGGCTTGTAGTATAGTGGGAGAAGACAGATTATAGGATGATAGCATAAATATAATAAGTGCTTTGATAATTTTAGCACTTGGAACGTGGAGAACACCTGGATGATTTTTGTTCAAAAAGGTTGGACATTTTAGGCAAAAAGGCCAACATGTAAAAAGTCACGGTGTATGGAACATTTGGAAAACTAGTCTTATTGAGAATGGCGGGAGAGAAGGGAAGGAGGAAGTGGGTGCCAGAAATGATGAGGATTGAGATTGTGAATGGCCTTATTTGCAGTTAGGGGCCTCCTCCTAAAGTCTGTGGTGAAATCATTTTAAATTTAAAGTGGAATTGTAGTGTAAAAAGCTATTTGGTTGGGGTAGTTCAGGTAAATAAGGATGATGGACTGAACCGAGGAAGTGACATAAGAAATGGAGAAGATGGGACAGATTCAAAGTAGATTCCAGAGGTAACATGGACAGGACTTGTTGATCATTTGGATAAGAGTAATTGAGAAGGAATAAGAGTTAGATAAATTATTGGTTGCTTAATTGGATGAATGGTTGATATCACGTGGAATATAGGGGAAAGAAAAGATTGGGAGAGGAGTGATAGATACCTTCAAAAGGAGTTCAGTCAACTAGCTCTTTTTTTTTAAATTTATTTATTTTATTTATTTATTTTTGGCTGCATTGGGTCTTCGTTTCTGCGCGCGGGCTTTCTCTAGTTGCGGCGAGCGGGGGCTAGTCTTTGTTGCAGTGCGCGGGCTTCTCATTGCGGTGGTTTCTCTTGTTGCGGAGCACGGGCTCTAGGCGCGTGGGCTTCAGTAGTTGTGGCACGCAGGCTCAGTAGTTGTGGCTTGCAGGCTCTAGAGTGCAGGCTCAGTAGTTGTGGCGCACGGGCTTAGTTGCTCCGCAGCATGTGGGATCTTCCTGGCCCAGGGCTCGAACCCGTGTCCCCTGAGTTGGCAGGTGGATTCTTAACCACTGCGCCACCAGGGAAGCCCCCACTAGCTCTTTTTTGACTAGGGCACAGTATCCCCTCTTAAATTTGCTTTTAACTGCCTCACTTTAAAATTAATTAAGGTAGCATTGTCGATAACTTCATGTATAGTATTTATATGAGGAATGCAAACAGATCCCTTACCCTTCACTGAAGGAATTAAAGAGAACATGCTTTAGTATTTATAGACATTATTACATAATTTAGAAAAGGAAGACAATCCATGAAATTACAGCTTTCAGAATTAGAAACACTAAGGAATGTTTTGTGTACTAATGAAATATTGAGAAAGCCAGGGTTTTGTCTGTAATAATAAATTACAGCCTGAAACAAACTTTAACCTTACATTAACACATAAACCATTGATAGCAAATTTCCTCTTTTCTTTCTAGGATATTCATCAGTGTTATAGTAGAAATCACCAAATACTTAATTATCAAATATCATACCTAATTAATTTTTGTGAATTAATAAGAAACAGAAGGAAAGCTAAGTGTAAACTAAAATACAGACTGTTAGGTACAGACATTTAAAATTTGACTCATGAGATGAAGAGGAAGAATACAACTCCATAATGTAGCTACAGTATGATTTTCTTTAAGTAATTTCAGTCCTTGTTAAATGTCAGTGATCCAGTTACTGCCAAAGCTTTGTGTGAAGTCCATTATAATGTAGCCCTTTTAAAGAAGGTTAGACCTCTTCAGGCTTTAGGGCATAAAAAGGACCTTTTTAAAAAAGTGTAAACAGTAAATTTTTCTGGAATGATTTATTTTTACTCCTCCTTAGAGGAGAGGCTATATACTTATACAGTAGCTGGTTAAGAGTTTTAAAGTGAGAAAAATCTAGATTTCAGTTTTATACTTAATGACTGTGTGACTTGAATAACTCAGCTATTTTAAGCCTCAGGGTGTTTCATCTTTAAACAGGGATAATTATATATAGTCTGATATCAAAGGGTTATTGTGAATTGATTAGCATAATGCCTGGAATATAGTAAAGTCTTGATAAACATCAGTTATTATTCCAACTGTATCATGTAATTCTTGTTATATCTGAACATTTCATTATGTTATTCAGATTTGCAAGTATCAAATGCAGATTTGATTCCGTATTGGAAAATGTTAACATCTATATAACTAATAACCTGCTTTAACCTCAGAATTTGTTGTGTTTTCTCACTTTGTATAAGAAAAGCAAATGATATATTCTGCTTTCTAGGTAACAGCTATTGAACCTATAATTAATCATGGAGGAGCCAGTGC
This sequence comes from Balaenoptera physalus, assembly GCF_965194825.1. NCBI lineage: Eukaryota > Metazoa > Chordata > Mammalia > Artiodactyla > Balaenopteridae > Balaenoptera > Balaenoptera physalus. The sequence continues at coordinate 25,863,838 of NC_138882.1, forward strand.
AAGTACTCAGCATTTACACCCAAGTCTACGATGGCTTTTTGGTGTGGCAGCCGTGGTAACTGATGTTGGACAGATCCTTCTTATTGACCTGTGTTTGGATGAGTTGTCAGGCAATCAGAATGAAGTAGAGGCATCAGGTAATTAATTAGTCATTCTTTGCTTGAAACCAGAAATTAAGCACCTGAGTATTCTGATGCAATGGATTGATTTTTTTTTTTTTAATAGTCAAAAAATGTTATATGGAAACTTCTTTATGTATCTGTTTTAAAAAAAATTGTTTGCTCCTCTTTTATTGTTTTGGGCACTATGGAGATGTTTTGCATGAGTTATTCTATTTTATTGATGAAGTGTTTATAGACTAAAGTAGGTCTTGAAAGAGATAGGGATATATTTCCAGATACACACTTGAATAATATATTCAAGTTATTAAGTAAATGCCAGAAGAAGGGCTGAAAGGTATAATATCTTGATCCTTATCAAACAGTATAAAATTATCCAACTATGTAGGATCTAATATAGTGTTTTTGGCATACTGTTTATGTTCCTACAGTAAGCCCAAGATAGAAATAAAGCAATAAATAACAGTAATTTAAAAGTCTTCCCTCACAAAATAACATCCTAAAATAGAACTAAAGCTACTTAAGTGAAGAGAGAGAACTTTCCCCCTTTAATACTAAGGCATATATTTATAAATCTACTTCTCAAGTGTTTTTAGTTTTGTTATTTTTGTGATTTATGAGACTCTTACTTGATTGGTTTATGTAGGGAGGAGAGCTAACCTAAAAACTTCTAAAAATGTGTGTATTACCAATAAAGTTTCAGGAAAGGACTATTCCTTGAGGACCTTATTGATTTTTAAAATAGTCCTGTTGGGACTTCTGGTGGTTCAGTGGTAGAGAATCCGTCTTACAATGCAGGGGACTCGGGTTTGATCCCTGGTCAGGAAACTAAGATCCCATGTGCTGCGGGTCAACTAAGCCCACACCCTGTAACAACTGAGCTCAGGCGCCTCAACTAGAGAGCCTGCGTGCTGCAAACTACAGAGCCCACGTTCCCTGGAGCCTGTGCGCCACAACTAGAGAAGAGAAAACCTGCACGCCACAACTAGAGGGAAGCCCGTGTGCCTCCATGAAGATCCCGCATGCCACAACTAAGACCCAACGCAGCCAAAGATAAATAATATAATAAATAAATCTTAAAAAAAAAATAGTCCTGTAATATTAGTGCAGATCTGTTTATTTATGGATCAGCTAAGAAATAGATACAAATAATCAGTATTTTGTCCCAATTTATAATGAGTATAACTAATAAGAACTGTTGGTATGTAATAAAACTGATTAAAACTGCAAGTGGTAAAAATTATGTTTGACCAGAAATTAACTGAAGAAACAGATTATCTGATCAAAATTTAAATCTGCAAAATATGACATTAAAAAGTTTGATTTGGTAGAAATAATGGCCACACATGCACTTAAGGCAAAAAAAATTCTCGTAATGATGGAAACTATACCTGGAAATTTGATATGTATTAAGATCTAATTGATCTTAATAAAATCCTGGGTAAAGTTTAAATGAAAAGAATTGATTAGTATAAATAACAGTAACTAAAAATGAATTTGTAGAATATTAGAAATGATTTAACTGCTCTTTGTAGAAAATTGATGAAGGAATTAGTCTTGATGGAGTTTTGTTCCAGAGTGGCTTGTAGATGATATCGCTATAGGTCTAAGGCTAATTAAAATACCTGTATTCGTAATTAAAACTCTTCAGATCAAAATAGTAGAGTTGAAACATGCTTTATTTCAGGAGTCAATAGTTAGTAGTTAAATTCAACACAAGGGTAATTTTATAGTGAAACTCTCTGGATTGTAATCAAAGATCAGAATCTGTTTCTCAATTATGAGAATTAGGAAGCCATTGAATTTTATAGCATACAAAAAGTTGAGTTTTGGGGTTTAATGCAAAATTAATTTTTTGTTTACAGAAGTAATTTATAATTACAGCTATTTAGACTTCACTGAAACACACACAACATAAAAAATGAAGTTCCTAACATGATAAACATACTATAAATACTATTTTGCAACTTTTCCAAACTTAACAGTATTTCTTATACATCTTTCCATATCAGTGCATATAGAGTCTACTTTATTCTCTTAAATAAGTTTACAGTATTCCATTTATTAACTAGTTATTTTGGCAAAATGTAATCACTTGCTGTTTTCTGGGGGGAAGAAATCAAGCAGAATGGATTAGGAGGGTAATCATTCAAGTACAACGTGACAGGATTTTTTTCCCCCTTCATAACAGCGTTGAAGGAATCTGCTCTTGCACAACAGTTATATCAATGAATGGGCCTGAATTTTTTTTTATTTAAACATTTCAAACATCTTCAAGTAGATAGACCAGTATAAAAATTCCCACAAACCTGTTACCTAAATTCAAGTTAGTTTTCAAAATTTACCCATATGTGCATCTGTTCTCTTTTATTTCCCTTTTCCCCCCTTCTCTCTCTCTCTTTCTTTTTTTTTTTTTATTTTTATTTTTGGCTGCACCGTGTGGCATGCGGGATCTTAGTTCCCAGACCAGGGATCGAACCCTTGCCCCCTGCATTGGGAGCACGGAGTCTTAACCACTGGACCACCAGGGAAGTCACCCTTCTCTCTTTTTTACTCTGTACTAATCTAAAGCAAATAACGGTTATTTTACTACATAATCATGATGCCGTTTACCACTGTTAACGACATTAAACATGGACTTACATTTGACGGTTTGCCTCTCATGTCTATTTGAATTTAGAGCAGTCCTCCCTCTATCCTCTCCTTATTCATTTATTTATTTTTAGTGCCACGGACTTGCTGAAGATGTTAGTTATCTGGTAAAATGGCCCACATTTTGGAATTATCTGTGTGTCTTCATGTGATGTCATTTACATTTTGTATTTTCTGCAATTGTAAGTTAGCTCTGATTAGATTGATTTAACACTTGACAAGTATACTTCAGAAGTGCTGGGTATTTCATAATGTATCACAGCAGGAGGCACATGGTGTCTTGTTTCATATTTAGTGATCAGTGGGTTCAGATGACGACAGCATGATCCATCAACCTTTGTACCAGTGGTTCTCAACTGGGGGTGATTTTTTGCCCTCTAGATTTTTGGTCATATCTGGAGACATTTTTGGCCATTAATACTGGAGGGAGATGATGCTACTTGGCGTCTGGTAGAAAGAAGCCAAGGATGCTGTGAACACCCTATAAAGCACAAGACAGCCCCCACAGCAAAGAATTATCTGACCCAAGATGTCAGTGGAGCCAAGGTTGAAAAGCTATACTTTGTTGCATCCATTGAGATTGTTGCCTAGGTCTCTTGTGTCATTAGGGCTGCAAAAAAAAGATGATTTTAAAGTTCTGTTAATCTAAAGAATAATTTTCTGATTAACTAGGGCTATTTGTTCACCTTGAAATACAGTTTGTACAGAAAAGGGAGAATAAATGCTTATATTACTATTTAAGTACTAATTTTCAGAGTAAGAAGCTGGTACTCAGCTACTTTCAGTGTTTCAATTCAGTAAGGTCTCTTGTGAGTAAGGAGGGCAGGAACTCATGGGGTTTTATATATTGTACTTAATGTGTTTTATTCATTTTCATTATTGTCTTATGCTCAAAAATGTTCTGTTTTTGCTAACGAAGGCACCTTCATGTAGTCTGACACATCCCCTCAGATTTTGATAGCTTCCTAGATTTCTGGCACAGGATGTGCCAGGCTCATCTTATATATTTTCTGCTTCTGACTTGGAACCAGCCATTCTCCAAGGGGAATATTTAGGTTGTTAGTTCTAAATTTGAATAAAGAAACCATCAGCTTTATTTATGATTGTTAAGGAAATTGTTTAATTCTTTTAAAATAAAGTCTACTTTAGATAATATTTGATGTGTACTATGAGATTTTTAAGAAATCATACAATTAAATGTACTTTGAAAATTATAGCATTTAAAATAAAGGTGGTTATTTTATAGTTCAGTATGCTTTATTATCACTAATCTTATTTTAATTGACCCCAGTAGTTTTCAGTTGCTGCTTGAATAATGGGCGACACACTTGCTTTTATGCTGTTTATAGTTTGTTAATCTTACTTGTCTTACTTATTTACTTATCAGACCTTGAAGTTATAACTGGTATCCCAGCTGAAGTACCACACATCAGAGAAAATGTGATGCGAGAGGGACGCCATCTGTGTTTTCAATTAGTAAGCCCATCAGGAACAGCCGTTTCAACCCTTAGTTACATAAACCGGACAAATCAGCTTGCTGTTGGTTTTTCTGATGGGTATCTAGCACTTTGGAATATGAAAAGCATGAAAAGAGAGTAAGTACAACTTTTTCTCTTTGATTATGTGATTATTGGTAATTTCTTTGTGAATGTAACTTGTTCTCAATTACTAATATTTAAAAATTAGCATAAACAGGAAAAGATAGGATAATGATTGAATGACTATGTAATTTTCCATTGCATTAAATCATAACTTGGTATAATAAAGGAGTGACCTAGCACATGAATTTAGGTTGATTCAGTGTATTTAAAAGGCATTTCAGGGAATTTCCTGGTGGTCCAGCGATTAGGACCCTGCTTTCACTGCTGTGGCCCGGATTCAGTCCCTGGTCGGGGAACTAAGGTCCTGCAAGCAGTGTGGCTCGGCCAGGGGAAAAAAAGGCATTGCAGTCATTGTGGTGTTCAATTTGCCAGTAACTATGACTCTGTTAAGATAAACTACGTATTTGTATAGTATGAATTCCTTCAGAAGTACTTTTCTACATAACCATATGTGTAAGGTAGTTTAATAATAGTAGTTCTCAGTTGACAGAAAAACAAAAGCTTTTTTAAAAAGTTACAAAATACTGTGTTTAACATTTTTTATGCTGTCAAAAACTTCCCCCAAGTATAATTATATTGATACTTTTTATTAATCTTTATGTTGTTAAAATTGCTGAGGAATTGACTCTTCATTGAGGGAGGTAAGGCACTATAGGTTTTAAGTCTAATCTCTGTTAAGAGTTAAGTAGATACCTATTTGTCTCTTAAGTTGTCAATTTAATATTTATTTCTTCTTTTTTCTTCCAAGTAATATTGGAATATTTTCTTGAGTAATTTGTCTTGCAAATGAGTCAACAAAATAGTCACCCTTCCAAACTTTCTGCTCAGTTCGTCTCACCAACAAATTGGTACCTACTTGGCTGTGTTTGGTTATAAATATTTGCCAAGTTTGAAGTGAAGGAAAAAGAGAGAGGTAGAAAATAAAAAGATTCTCATCTATACCCATTTTTTACTGTTGGGTTCTTTGATGATATTAGTGTTACTAGCCCCTTAAGTAAACATTGACTGTCCTTGCACTTCCTCAAAGTCAAATTTTTCTGCAAAGTGCCAGTGATGAAGTGGCAATGCGATTGCCTAGTAGCTCCCTATGGGAAGTCCATCTCAACTCTCTTTGTTGATACCGTTTTATCAGCTCTTGTTTTTGAATAGCTCCCAAAGGAGTGCCTGGAGAACCTGGCTTTTACAGTGTTTTCTTTAGCGCTATCATCTCTTCACTGATTATGCTTTTCCAAAGGGTTTGTGAGAACTCTTCAGATTCTAACTCGTTCTGTTGTTGTAATGGGGAAATTGACTCTAAACCCAAGCAGCTGAAATACAGTGTTGTGGCAGTATTTCATCTCTTTCTAGAGTACCTGTTATTGGGGAACAGTACATCATGGCATACGTTTACACGCCTGGAAGGACTAGTTCACGCATGTGTATATGCATGTGCTTTAGTAATTTTAACCCTTCCCAGTTCTACCTGGGAGATGGGGTGCCATGCTCATTGTCTTGATGTCTTGTACCCTGTGTATTTTTGAAGATAAGACGATTGTATGAACAGCAGCTGCTCTAACCCAAATTCTTACATGAGGCATCTTCTTCCTTTTCACGAAATTATAACTTAAAAGTATGAAGTGTACTGATTTTTGTGCCTATTATAGATACTACACACAGTTGGAAGGTGGAAGAGTGCCTGTATATGCTGTCACTTTTCAAGAACCTGAGAATGATCCTCGTAATTGCTGTTACTTGTGGGCTGTTCAGTCTACACAAGATAGGTAAGTGTGCTACATATGGTTTTAAATACGTGTCAGGAATGGAGTAGCAGTTAATTTCTTTTGCAAAGCTTTGTACTGTGTTGTCTCTTTTTAGTGAAAGCGACATAAATTCAGTGAATTAGAAAGTGGTAGTTGAAATGACTTTAAAAGGTAAATGATTGTTTCTGCATGTTTGAGTAATTCTGAGATATCAGTAAGAATAAATGGTGCTTGCTTGACCTGTTTAGGTGTTATTTCAGAGAGTAAGCCAATACACATGAGTAGGCAACCTCTTATTCCTTAGGCAATTTTTATGGCCTTCTATGTTCTCTCATAAGAACATTTTTTCTCTTTTATAATCTCATTCCTTTTTTCTCTTTGTTGTGTATGCCTCTCTCATTTTTATGTATCTGTACTGTGTTCTCTAGTCCCTCTACTTGCCTTTTGCAGTATGTTCCTAGGGTTAATTCAGTTAATTTTTCTGTCTTTCATAAGCTTTAATTTTATTCCAGCTATAGCTTGTGAGAAATCTTTCCTTTCAATTTAATTTCAAACTGCTTAAGCTTGTTCATTTCCAGTGCTAGGACAGTGTAAGTATTGATTTTCTCTTATTTTTCATTGGTGTTTAGTACTTTCTTTGATGATCAATGAAACAATTAAGTCTGTGGTATAAATGACATGATCTTGATAACTGCTCCTAATACTTTCTCTTCCCAAGTCCGTACATGAATTGTGGTCAACTTGGGTTTTGGTGTTAGATGTCCTCACTTTGAGGTTTTGTCTTACGCTTTAGTGAGTAAGTCAGTGAAGGAAGAATTGATTTGTCACTTTTTCAATCCTGGAGGAAAATAGAAATAAAAATATAGAGACAGCTATTGGGATATTCCTCATTAAGTGAAATCCGTATTTCCATCCATCTGAGTGTAATGTGGGCTGGCAGCAGCTTGAGTAATGTGCCTTGTGAAGGCTCCATGTGGTGAATGAGAAGGGACGTTTATCTGAACAATTTTTGTATCCCATTTATTTTTTCTTCCAATATTGCCTAAGTAAAGCACACCTATTGAAGAAAGGGAGAAGGACTATTGGGTAAATAGTTATAGTCTCAGCCACATAAGATGTCACCTAAAATATGCAAGCAACATAAGCTTTAGTTAATTAGAATCAATAAAGAATTAAATCAGTTATTATTTCAAAGGACTACATTTTGTGAAAACAACCAAGTAAAACTAAATTCTTTACAGTGACCTCAGTTTTGTCACATGCACTCAATATTGTATGCAGATTAAATTTATTTGGACAATAAAAGGTACTTAATGCATTAATACGATATTATTTCTCCTTAGCTAATTTCTGTTTCTTTCAGTGAAGGGGATGTTTTGAGTTTGCATCTGCTTCAGCTGGCCTTTGGTGACAGAAAGTGTTTGGCATCAGGACAAATTTTATATGAGGTAAATGGTAATGGTAGTATGGGTTCAGAGTACCATTTTGTTCATTGTTTGCCTGTTTTAAGTCTTTGTTTTAAGATACTGAGATACTGAAATGTTATTCTTCTATTCAAGTTAATACTGTATTCGTAATGTAATGGAAAAAGTATTAGATTAGGGATCAGGAGACTGGTGTTTTACCAAGGTAGCAATCTTAAAATCTTCTGGTGTCATTTTCCTCTAAAATGAGGGGATTAGACAAGGCTCAAACTTGTGGCCTAATTGGTAGCCAGGAAAAATAACCCCACTTTCTTGCTCTAAGATAACAAGCAGTAAGCCATGGGGTGACTTTATAGTCTTGTCACTTGCAATTGTAAAAGAGGATAAATGCATCTAGCGTTTTAGATGACTATTTTTCTGGCTGAATTCTTGAGGAAATAGTGGGGTGCTGCTAGTAGCCGTATTTGGTTAGCCATCACATTAACTTCTCTAGAACAGGCTTTCTTAACCTAGTATTTGAGGGTATGTGGTTGGGTTTTAGGGAATTTGTGAAGCCCCTGAATTATGTGTGGCATCTTTATGATCACAGTGTCCTCGTCGTCCCTCCCCCTGCCCCCCAATCCTCCAGTTCCACATCTGTGGATTCAACCAATCTTGGATCAAAAATATGCAGGGCGGGGCGGGGCGGGGTGGGGGGGAATTCCACAGGGTTCCAAAAAGCAAAACTTGACTTTTCCGTGCCACAGCAACTATTTACGTAGCATTCACATTGTATTAGGTATTATAAGTAATCTAGAAATGATTTAAAGTATATGGGAGGATGTGCGTAGGTTATATGCAAATATTACTCCATTTTATATGAGGGACTTGAGCATCCACAGATTTTGGTATCCGAAGAGGGTCCTGGAACCAATCCCCCATGGACAGCAAGGGACAACTGTATGCATTTTTCTGGGGAAAAATTCATAGCTTTTGTCAGATTGTTACAGGGATCAGTGAACAAAAATTTAAGAACTACTGTTTTAGAGCAAGAACTTCAGTGAAAACACAGAAGTAGGTTTGCTGGTCTAGAGTATACGTATATATAATTTTAATGCTTAGGTCCAGTTTACACCCCAACCAGTAGTGCATGAAGGTTCCCGTGTTCGGTAACAGCTTTAGAAGATTTCTTGGTAATTATTTTTGAGAGACTAAATTTAGTCTTTTTATTTGTGTTTTATGCTATATAAAATTTTAGAACCCTTTTCAATAATTTGTTCTCTTCAGTCTTTTAACTTTTTTTTCTTTGTATTGTAAGAAAACTCTTTTAGAGAACATTTAATTTTAGAATGACTTTTTCCTAGAATCCTATTAGGATATAGATTGCTGTACGTTTTCTATTTCAGGGGTTAGAGTACTGTGAAGAAAGATATACACTGGACCTCACAGGTGGCATGTTTCCTTTGAGGGGCCAGACTGGTAATACCAAACTTTTGGGATGTCAAACTGTAGAGAAATTTCGATCTCATGGTGACAGGGAGGAAGGCATGAATGAAGGTTGGTTAAAAGTACTCTTATTATATATCATGTGAATACTTGATTTAAGATTTATCTTGATTTAAGATATATGACAGGTATTGTTTTCTATAGTTCATTGGAATACTAATTGTGGAATTTATTCAGATCTGTATGAGATATGAGGTATGTCCTGCTCTCCAGATTGCCATGTGTAGAACTCAAGAATTGAATAGATTAAGAAAATGAAGAACCCTTGTATTTTGATCCAGCTCTCAAAACAGACAGACATACAAAAAAAGGTCTCTAGTTGTAACTAGTATGAATAATCTGAATAGTCTCTGAATAATGTTTACCTCTGTATTTTTTGAGACGTATATGGCAAACATGCTTTGGTTGCCTTGAATTTTTTGTCTCCTGTAGTGTTATTCCTTCTTCCTGGTAAACATCCTGGCATAGTGAAAATTGCATAGATCTTAGAATCCAACCAACATGGATTCAAGTCCCAGCTCTGTCACTAGTTGTAACCTTTCATAAATTATTTAACATTTGTGACTGAGCCTCTTGTTTCCTTACCTGTGAGGGGAATAATACATTTATACCTTCTGCAAAGGGTCGGTTGTGAGGATTGAATGTGATAATGGGATAGGTTTATTCAGTTCTGGGAATGCTCAGCGGGGCCCTGATTTTGTTTGTTCTTACTGGGATTCATTCTCATGGTTAGCTCATTCATTCCAGAGATTGCCTCTGTCCTAGTCCCTGCATCTGTATTTGTGATCCATTCTTCACATCCAACTAAACACGTCAAAACAGAACTTATCAAACCCTGTCTCTTATTCCCCACTCACATCTTCTTTTTTATATTGCCTATTAGTTGTGCCTCAGATTTTTACTTTCCTCTTTCCTTCTATTGATCTCTTAACTTTGTTCCTATCCTTCTAGGCCAGCCACCATCCAGGTACCTATCTCCCCCCACCCCACCCGTTACCATATAGCTGGATCAATCCTTCTCAACTAGAATTCTTCTAAAGAATTAAGCCCTAAAGCCTAAAGGCATCCATTTTAAGTACTGATATTCTCTGGTAGCAGTGACATATTCATGGGAGAATTTTCATTCAAATTGTTTTCTACTTTTCTACCTACAATACCTCAAAGTTGCCAATGAGTACTTTTTAATAAGGTCTTCTTGACATAGAAAAACAGTCAACATACAAGTGAATGAATCTCTTCTTACAGAATAAATGATAGAAATGTGTCTTGACAAATCAAATCAAATATGAATTAAGCCTCTTAATTTATGAGAAAGTCTTGCTCTAATTTTATTTGGGGGATTTATTTTGAGATTATTTATTCTATTTTTTAAAATTATCTTCTTTTCTTTTAGCTCTGTCTCCTGACACCAGTGTTTCAGCCTTTACCTGGCAGGTGAATATATATGGACAGGGAAAGCCTTCTATATATTTGGGGCTTTTCGACATAAATCGTTGGTATCATGCACAAATGCCAGATTCGTTAAGGTATGATTTTTCTCTCTCTCTCTATGTATATATGTATGTATTTATTTATATATACATATATAGGAATTTTTATGTGTAGCAGTTCATTGACTTAATAATTGTGTAAAATTTTCTTTTAGATCAGGAGAATATCTACATAATTGCTCTTATTTTGCATTGTGGTCACTGGATTCTGTTGTAAGTAGGACTTCTTCACATTACATCTTGGATATATTAGTACATGAGAGAAGTTTAAGTCGAGGAGTTCCTCCTTCATATCCACCTCCTGAGCAGTTTTTTAACCCAAGTACTTACAACTTTGGTATGTATTTCTTTAACATTACCTTTTGAGAAAAATAACATGCAGGAGTATGTGTTTGTATTTGTGCTGTGTGTATGTGTATGTATAGTGTATTGTTCATTTCTCATTGTTATTAGTTAATATATGGATAAGTTAGGAAGTTAACTTGATATATGCACACAAGAAGTTTAGTGTTTATATGTTTTATAGAGAAATTATCAGTATTTTGAATTTGCTAGAAAAGATACTAACTTTCATATTAAGTGCACTTGTGATAAGGTTTGGTATCTTGTTAGGATAGAAATACGTGGACAAATTACTTAAAAATTTATTGTATATAGTAATTCCATACCTTGCCTAGGAATCTGTAATTAGGATAAATTTTATTGTATTAATACCATCCCAAATATAATATGTAAGTGGATTTTTTTTTCAACTTTTTTTTTTTTTTTTTTTAGATGCCACTTGTTTGTTAAACTCAGGAGTTGTTCATATAACTTGTAGTGGTTTTCAGAAGGAGGTAAGTAACAAATAACAATTTGGACAGAGTGTTTCTTCTTGAACTGAAGTCAGATCATGGATTTAAACTTTACTTAGTGTTATTTATATAAACTATTGTTTCGTCTTAAAAGGTAGCTTCTGCTAGGTTTGTGAGATTAGCAGCTAGTAGCATCAGTTACTGATGGCAGCCTTCTAGGCTCTAAGGTATTGGGATGTTTTTAGCAGCTTTAAATGGATGTTAGCTCCTGAACCTCAAGCAAAAGTAAATCAGTGCTTTACTGCATCCCTTTTTATCCATCCTCTTAATTCTCTTCCTTCTCAGAAAGCTTATGGGTAAATAAAGTAATGCAAAGAAGGTACCTAGCACAGTGGCACAGTGACTGGCCCAGAGTGGGTTATGACTGTATGTTGAAAATACTTTTCCAGGAAAACACAAAGTAGCAGACCCTTTAAATGATAATCAGCTAGATGTGGATGAATGCCATATTTATACTTCATATCAGATCTCTTTCACATTAGACCAAGAGGAATAAACTGCAAGATTTTTCCTTTGTGTATTAAGTTTGTTAAGATCTGTTACCAAGTCTGTCAGCTTTATAGAAGGTAACAGGGTTACCTTACATATAAACAACTTAAAATATCCTTATCAGTAGTATTATTTGAAACTAGCAAGCATTGGTTACCTCAAGAACCTATTAGCACTTTTCCCTGCAAGAAGTACAAAAATGTAGTCTTCCACAATTTTCATTCAGTGCCTTCTAGTTTTATTCAAAATGTTAAGTGTAAAGTAGGGTGATGAGTTTATTAGCTGTTCTTAAATGTGATTATTTGAATTGAATAGTGACTGATATTAATCAATCTATTATAGACTTTGACTTTTTTAAAGAAATCAGGACCATCTCTCAATGAAGTCATTCCTGATAGTTACAATCGATGTCTTGTGGCTGGCCTTCTCTCACCAAGACTTATTGATATTCAACCTTCCAGTTTAAGTCAGGTGAGAGATTTTTAACTCTGTTGTTTCTTTTGGATCACATGTTATTAGCTTTCTATTATAACAAAAATCTATTAGATAATTTCTAAAAAGGTAGATTAAGTAGTATAATGCCAACTCTGCAAGTCAGTAGCTGTGGTTCTTGGGTTTGGCTTGAAATTCATACCTGCAGGACCCAATAGGCCTAACTTGCCACCAGGTCTATAGGCTAGGAAACACATCATGGCTGCATCAGGCATGTCATGAGTAGAAGTCATTATAACAGTCAAGGGGCCATTTTCTAGCCCCCAGAGAGAACAGCATAAGTGCAAGAGAATAAGACCACATGAGTGGAAACCATCTTGACTTAGGTGAATCTCACAGTCTATAGCCACAAATTAGGGTTCCCACTATCAGCTTCCCTGGGAACTTGTTAGAAATGCAAGTTCTTCGTTCCTGCCCTAGAGCCACTGAATCAGAAACTCCAAGAGTAGAGCCCAGCAGTCCGTATTTTGATAAGCCTTGAGGTGATTTTGTGGTGGTTTGAGAACCACTGCTCTATAGAAACAAGTGTCTTGTGAAAGCCTCTTAGTGAAGATTCCAAGTTCCTGCAAAACACAAGACAGTTATGGGGGTCAGACTTAGTCATGGAAGCCAAAATCTTAATTTCCTAATGGACATATAAATTAAAATATTGTAAAATCCACTCACAGTTTTTATAGTCCCAATACATTTTACCAGTCAGATGACATTCTTAAACAGTGTTGCCTGGTGACAACTTATAATTCACATTTATTTTAACTTGGTGTTTGCTAGTAAAATGTGCTTAAAGAAAGTAAACCAATCCCAGGTCATTTTCCTGTGGGGAAGGAGAAAATGTTTTATTAACTTTCCCCTCAAGTAGTGTTTGAATTAAGTTATTTAAATAATTGCAGGTATGTAACATAATGAATTGTTAGGGAAAGAGCCTTTTAAATATCAGATGAAATGTAAATATTGCTGCTGGCGATTTAACACCTGCAGTTGGAATTTAATACCTAATTTCATAGAAATAAGAGAAATATTCAATACTGTTATCATCAGGAGATTATTTTTTCCTTTCTCTCCCCCCTCTCCTTTTATATTACTGTACTGAGCAAATATTCACTGTGCAGTCATGTCCAGTCATCCCTCTGTATCCACGAGGGACTGGTTCCTGGATCCCCACAGATACCAGATTTCAAGGATGCTCTAGTACCTTATGTAAAATGGCATAGTATATGCATGTAACCTATGCACACCCACCCAAGGACTTTAAATCATCTCTAGATTAAAGTACTTACTACAGTCTACATGCGATATAAACAGTTGCTGGCACATGAGAAATTCAAGTTTTGTTTTTTGGAACTTTCTGGAATTTTTTTCCCCTGAGTGTTTTCTGTCTGCAGTTGGTTGAATCGTGGATGAGGAACTGACTGTGGATATCTACATAAACATTTTCTTCTTATATAACTTTTGTTTTTTCCTGGAGTTTCCAGATGGCCTTAACAAAAAATCAGAAACCCTTGCCTAGCCTGTCATTCACACAACCTTAATTTTTTCTTTTCAGTTTGTTTTTGCTCTTTGTAGAACCCCATTAGACAAATGTTGACTGTCTGAGTTGATCTTGGGTTAGCTTATCTTTGCTTTCCAACTGTTTGTCTCATTTGCCTCTGATTTTATTTTCTGGGAGATTTCTTCATCTTCCTTTCCTTCTTTTAGATTTTAAAAATTTAGCCCCAATTTAAAATTTCTGTGAGCTCTTACTCTTTGATCATCCTTTTTTCATAGTATTCTGTTCTATTTTATGGATGAAATATCTTCTCCTAGCTATGTATGTTTCAGGTTTTATTTAGTTCCATGTATTATCTCTATTTTCTCTGGAGTTATTTTTATTATTGTAGTCTTTCTGATCTGGTGGCTATCCTTAAATGTTTGGTGGTTCTTAGTTACCTTTTCATATGTTAAGTGAGTCAGTAACAGATTATAAACTGTCTTTTGTGTGTTTTGTGTGGATAGAGTTCATCCAGAGGTGTCTTTTACTTTAGGATGATAGATTGGATATGCACCATTTTAGTTGAGAAACGCAGATTTTTTTTCTGGGGCTATTCTGTGTCTCCAGAGATCTATCAGGCTGGCTCCACAGTTCTTTGCTGCAGGGTAACAGAAGGGTGGGGACTGTCTGTTCTACATACTAAGTTTGAACCCGTTGCCTGTTTTCAGTCCCATGTTTGATCACTCTTTCACCCACTTTCCTCTGTACCTGGATTCTCCAAGAACTTAACCTGATAGGATTCTGAGAGCCAAACTGGCTCTATTCTCATCTATAGTTCCCCTCTGTGGGGACTATAGGACGTGGTTTCCTTCACACTGCTAAGTCAGTCACCTTTCCTCTGCTTAGTACTGCTTTTCAAAAATTTTGTTGAGCTGTCTTATCCCATGATGCCTTCCCTTCTCTTTTCTTTGTCCTTGTTGATTTATACCTTTTTTGACTCTTTACCATCATTTTAGTGAGACCCAGTGATGATGTAGGGGTAGGAGATAAAGGCTGTGGTGTGATGTTCCATTTTTAGCCACAAGTAACAAGAATTTTTTTTTTTTAAGAGAAGCCTATTTGGAGACTGGAGCACTTTACAAGAAAGCCTCATTCTTCCATCAGCCGGATCACGTCCAAAACATTTCATCTGAATTTCTTGGCCAAATTCTAATCCTAAAGCAGTGGGATGTTTAATCTTCCGTTGATCATGTTGTGTGTTATGAAGTAGTACTGTAGTCATATTTGGAAATAGTTTAACCATTACTCCAGTGTCTCTGATTTCAGTTATTGTGGCGGTGTACACTGCTCCAGTTTCTAACTGCTGCTCTTGATCATCTTCGCAGATTTCGGTAATGAAGTCCCTTGCTTCATGCGTAGCACTGGGTGTTGGTACAAAGACAGAAAATGTTGCTTCGTCCACCTGACTAATAGTTACTCCTGTTTCAGCCTGAAGTTATTTTT
The DNA here is from genome assembly GCF_965194825.1 of Balaenoptera physalus. NCBI lineage: Eukaryota > Metazoa > Chordata > Mammalia > Artiodactyla > Balaenopteridae > Balaenoptera > Balaenoptera physalus. Next base: position 25,879,154 of record NC_138882.1, read on the forward strand.
AGTTGATATCCACCTGGTCCAACAAATTTTGTTCACTTTAGTAATGGAACCTGAACAGTTTCTACAACAGGTCCACTTTCTTTTCTAGATGCTCGAGGTTTTGAAATAGTTTTGTTCATAATCTTCTTTTGTTCATTGCGAATACTATGATCTTTTTAGCCCATCTATTTGGTGCATGTTCTAGAAGAATTGTTAATATATTGTGCAGAAGAAATCTCTTCTGTCTAATGGTCCCTGGATAATCTATGGGCTGGGCATTTGCATTTAAGCTAGTGGGCTTCCATTCCCCTCCCCTCCAAGAAAACAACAAAATTGAAAACACAAGATTCAAAATGGCTTTATGCAGCTCTGAATTAGATTTATTAAAAGACCTCAGGTAAATTTTGCCCTGGTGGCCCTGCTCATAGGGCCCTTTGGTCAGGAAATGAAACTGACTATCCTTCCCTGCCAAAGGCTCCAAATTAGTATTGTGTGGGAACTGTTCATCATCCTTAAGGAGTTGGACACTTTAAGTGCTCTATTTAAGTTTTTTACTTTAGGGAATTAATACTGATTCCTCCCCACCCCCGCTGCCATTATACATTATCAAGTTTAGTTAAAGCAATGATATCTAAGTTTTAAAAAGAAAAGTGAAACTAGAAAAATACTTATAATTCAACCATGTTAATGAAACAGCATTTAATGTTTTCTGTGATTATTTTGAATCTGTTAATCCAACCCTTGTTGTTTTTTCCACTTATGTAGATAATACATGAATAATTTGAATTCAGAAAATTGACTAAAGTATATGGAAGTATGCAAATATTGACATTTTGTTGACTTTTTTCATGTATCTTCTTTAAAACTTTATTCCTAGAATAGACCAAATTGAGCTGAATTGGTTAGTGATGCGTACACAGAGGTAAAACAAAAAGAAAAGCAAGAAAGTGATTCCTAGGGCTTCCCTGGTGGCGCAGTGGTTAAGAATCCGCCCGCCAATGCAGGGGACACGGGTTTGAGCCCTGGTCCGGGAAGATCCCACGTGCCGCCGAGCGACTAATAAGCCTGTGTGCCACAACTACTGAGGCTGCGTTCTAGAGCCCGAGTGCCACAGCTGCTGAAGCCCACCCGCCTAGAGCCCATGCTCTGCAACTAGAGAAGCCACCGTGATGAGAAGCCTGCGCACCGCAATGAAGAGTAGCCCCCGCTCACCGCAACTAGAGAATGCCCGCGTGCAGCAAAAAGACCCAGCGCGGTCAAAAAAAAAAAAAAAAAAAGTGATTGCTACAAAAGGCTGGAGAGTGGTTACCATGGGGGATGGGAGGAGTAAGTGGGATTTGCTTTTGATCAGGTAGGAGGAGACAGGGCTTCTGGGAAGTATTCTCAATCTAGACTTGGGCCATAGTTTCATCAGTGTCCACTTGCTAATTATTTGTTAGTTGTATGTATGGTATATGGACTTTTTGATATGTATACTTTCCTGTATCTCTTTATCCCTCCATATACATGAAAAGGATGATATCGTATATGCAATTTCATATATTGTCAGGATTTGTTCTTCTATTGATTACATATTTGTAGGTTTTACCTTTTCTCTTATTGGGTTGTCTTTATAGAAATTCTTTATTAAAATATGTAGGTATTTATCCTGTCGTAAATCTTACAGATATTTCCCCCATCATTTGCTCTTCACTGTTTTATGGTATCTCTTACCACATTCAAAATAATATTTTTATAGTCAAATGCATTTTATAGCTCTGGCTTAAAAAAATTTTCCTAACACCTAAATGTTTCTTTAACATTTAAGGCTATAATTCATTTTTGTGTGTCATATAAGGTAAAGGTACATTTTTCTTTTTGCCAGATGATTAGTCCAGCTGTGCTATATCATTTGTGACACAGGACCCATAATATCCTTTTATCATGCTACTGAAATACCACCTTTATCTGATATTATATGTCCATATCTACTGGGTTCTATTTCTGGGTTTTTATCTTGTTTCGTATATCTAGTTATCTATTTCTATACCATTTTAATATACTGCTTTGATATTTGGTAATGCAGTCTCTTTTTAATCTATAATTTTTGGAAGTTCATAGGCAATTCTTTTTTATTAATTATAAGATGGTTTTATCCAGTGCTCCTGTTGGAATTCTTTTGGGAATTTTATTATATTCATGTTAATTTGGGGGAGAATTGGCATTTTGATAATCATCTAGGTATAAATGGTATATCTTCCCAATTATTTAGGGTTTGTTTTACATCTGTCAGTAAGAGTTTATGATTATTTTCTAGTGGGTTTCTTTCTATTTTTATCCCTAAGTGTTTTGTAGTATTTTTATGAGTAGACCATTTTCCCTATATTCATTTCTAGATGGAGCTGATTTTTGTATATTCATTTGGTATCTACTTAACTAAATTAGAATCTCTTAGATTTTCAAGGTATGCAGTCATCAGCAAATATAGGCTTTCCGCGCCCCCCCCCCGTTTCTGTTTATTACTTTATTTTCTCATGGCATTTGGTAGAACCTCTACAAACTATAGAAAAATAATTGTACTAGCAGACATCCTTGTTTTGTCCCTGATTTTAATGTAAATTGTTCTGATGAATCTTCATTTAGAATCATGCTGTTTTTAGTTTTGGGGAATCTTTATCATATTGTAGCTCCCTCTTCCTGTTTAACTTATCTATTTGTTCATATGATCCCTTTTTAAAAAAGTCTTTGCTGCTGTAGTGAATGAAATTCATAGATTCTTAAACCAGATATATAATGCTTTTTTAAAAAACAGTGTTGTTGAGATTTAATTCATATACCATTCAGTTCAGTGGTTTTTAGTATATTTATGGAGTTGTACAACTATCACAACATTAAATTTTAGAGCATTTTTATCACCTTCCCCCAAACCCCATACCCATTAGCAGTCAATTCCTTTTCCTCCCGTCTCTCTCTCCTAGCCTTTGGTAACTACTAATCTACTCTCTGTCTATAGATTACCTGTACTAGACGTTTCATACAAATGGAATCAAATAATATATGGCCTTTTGTGACTGTTTTCTTTGACTTAGCACAGTGTTTTTCAAGGTTCATCCATATTGGAGCACGTATCAGTACTTCATCCCATTTTCTGGCTGTGTAATATTCCACTGTACGATATACTGCATTTTATTTATCCATTTTTCAGTTGAAGGGCATTTTGGTTATTCTCATTTTTGGCTGTTATGAATAATGCTGCTTCATATACACTTTTTGTGTGGACATGTGTTTGCATTTCTCTTGCATGTGTACCTAGGTGTGGAATTGCTAGGTCATTTGGTAACTCTATGTTTAAGATTTTGAGGAACTACCAGACCATCTTCCAAAGTGGCTGTCCCATTTTACATTCCCACCAGCAGTGTATGAGGATTTTCTGCACCATCACCAATGCTTGTTACCTTGTATATAGCCATCCTAGTGAATCATAATGATTTTTAATCCTTTTAAAATTTGTGTTCTGAACTAGAACTTGCCACCTCTGTCTCTGATCACATATCCTTTCTTTTCTTTCTTTCCTTTTTTTTTTTTTTTTTTTTTTAACACATGGTTTAGGAAGAACAGTTAGAAGCTATATTGTCAGCAGCAATCCAGACAAGTTCTCTGGGACTTTTGACTGGATGTATCAAAAGGTGGATAACAGAAGGTAAGATTATGATTTTTAACAATTAAAAACTACTTTCGTATTTTTAAAACTATCAATTCACTGTTTTGTGGGGGGTTAAGTTAAACTTTACTTTGAGATAATTGTAGGTTCACGTGCAGTTGTAAGACATTTACAGTGTACCCTTACCTCCATGAATGATAAGATCTGGCAAGTCTCTAATATTATATCACACCCAGGACCTCTCTTGTTGCCCTTTCATAGCCATGCCTACTACCCCCGGCCGCCACCCCATTCCTAATGCCTGGCACCCATTCATTTATTGTCTATTTCTATAATTCTGTCATTTCAAAAATGTTCATAAATGGAATCCTACAGTATGTAACCTTTTAGGATTGGCTCTTTATCACTCAGAAAAATTTTCTGGGGATTCATTCAAGTTGTGCGTATTACTCTCTTTATAAACACACACTTCACACACACACGTTGTTTTTGTTCTGACCGTTTGAGAATAAGTTGAAGGCATCATGCTTCTTTACTGAAATACTTCAATATATTCCTTTAAGAACAAGGCTATTCACTTAAAAAAACACTTTTTAGTTATAAAAATCAAGAAAGCTAATATTGGTGCATGCTGTTGTCTATAATCTGTAGACCTTATTGGAATCTCACTAATTGCCCTAATGTCCTTCGTAACATTTTTAGGGAGGGGGAATTCAGAATCCAATCCAGAATGTATTTTGTATTTAGTTTTCAGGTCTTTTTAACTCTCTCTTAATCTTGTATAATTCTTAAGCGATTGTCTTTGAAGAAATTTACATTTTTAAAGAATATGGGCAGTATTATTTTGTAGCCTGCCTATCAGTTTGTGTTTGTTGATCTTTCCTCATGATTAGATTCACATTTTACAGTTTTACCATAGCGTTACATAAATTGATGTGCTCCCTGAAGTGATACCCTGAAGGTACATGTTACCAGTTTGTCTCCATTAATGTTGATGTTAAGGTCGCTCACTTGGTTAGGGTGGTTTCTGTCAGGTTTCTCCACTGAAAAGTTTCTAATTTTTTTTTTTTTTGTAATTAATAATCATTCTCTATTTTTCCCTTTCATATTTACAAATAAGAACAACCAAATTCTGCTGCTAATTTGCGCTTTGTTCTTGAATGGACATGGAATAAAGCGGTTCTCACAAAAGAGGAATTTGACAGACTATGTAAGTAGTATATTAAAAAACTAATCTTGGTTTATGTTTTGAGTATATAACAATAATAATTTTTAATCATTTTGAAGTTGCAAACTCTTTAAAGAAGTCCCAGAAGGAAACTATTTCTTTTTACATTAGCGTGACAAGATTTTTCAACAGATCGTTTATTTTTTGTTTGTTTATTTATTTATTTATTTTTTAAATGAGCATGTATTAGCTTTAATAAAACAATAAAAATATCCCACATTGAAAAATGTCAATTTCGTATTACTTATTCATGTAATCCTTTGCAATCATCATGGATAATTTGAGATGGACTCTCCTTAAATTCAACAGATCATTTAAATTGGCAGCATGTTAGGTATGTCCACAATAGCAAGTTTCAGAATTATAGCTTAATTATCTTTTGATCTTAGGCATTTAATTTATAAAATATGCTAACGATGGAGTAGAGAATATGCTAGTTAACTTCTGAGCTTTATTCATTTTCCATTTAAAATATTTATGAAGCTAAATAGCAGGGCAAAAACTCAATCACCTGTCTTGTACTAACAGATGTCATTAGTCATTATCTAGTCTTGTTTATTAGTGAATTGTACGCTTTGAGTTTTCTTGTATTCTGTGAATATTAAAAACCCATTATGCCCAACTAGTGCGAAAATAATGTTAAAGGTAATATATGATTGCCCTGTACATGAAAGTAAAATTTAAGTTTATTTAGAAGTATATATGTATTTGTTATTAGTATTATTATGTCATGATGAATGAACACATTGGACTTATTTAAAAAGTTATTCTTAGTAGAGGATTTTTAAACCAACAAAATTTGATAGGAGTACATGGGGTTCTGTATAGTATTTTTAAGGTGTACTTAAAGGAAATTGTAAACATGAAATAAGTAATTTTAAATATTTCAGTAATCATTGTACGTTTGAAGTGTGGAACACCTGATAATTCAGAATCAGGGTGAAAAAAATATTTTTTTGAGAGGAAAATGTTTTCAGGGCTGATTATGTAAGTTATGTAAAAAAAATTCAACTTGGGGATTCCCTGGTGGTCCAGTGGTTAGGACTCAGTGCTTTTACTGAGGGGGCCTGAGTTTGATCCCTGGTCAGGGAACTAAGATCCCCCAAGCCACGTGGCATGGCCAAAAAAAAAAATTCAACTCAATTCATAAATTGTATGCTTTTATTATGCTTTGAGCATAATGTGGTGTTTCAGGGTTGAACTTGGTAGCTCAACCATTATTATTACTGCTTTGTGCTTTATTACTGGTTAATTTTTTTTTTTTAACTAAGAATAATTAAAATACAAAGCATAATAGTTTTTTAAATGTACTGGAAGTAAAGCAAATGATTTTAGGAAGTATTCAGAATTAAGGTATTTGTTTTCTGGTCAAATAACACATAATTATTAATGTAATGGAATCTTATCTAAAAAGATGTAACCAATAGCTGCTAAAATAGCTTCTCCCAAAAGTGCATTTGTAAACTCAACCTTGAGTTTGAAATGAGAGGACAACCGAGTCTACAGTGCATTCATTGTAGGAAGCATGAAATTATATTGTAATAGGTCTCTATCTGAGTCTTAATTTCATTGTCTCACTTTTGAAGACTGGAGGTGAAAGAAAGAGTTCTTATCAAATTATAATCACAAAACAACATAGTACATAAAAGATCTGATATAAAAGATTTATTTGAAGGAGAAGCATTTAATGAATATAACTGATTTCTAGTGAATCTGAAGTTGAATCTATATCACTTTCCTCTGTGCTCACCTATTGCTTACCTCATTCTACATTTTTATTTTATTTTATTATTATTATTCTTTTTGGCTGCATTGGGTCTTGTCGCTGCGCGCGGGCTTTCTCTAGTTGCGGCAAGTGGGGGCTACTCTTCATTGCGGTGCGCAGGCTTCTTGTTGTGGTGGCTTCTCTTGTGGAGCACGGGCTCTAGGCGTGCGGGCTTCAGTAGTTGTGGCTTGTGGGCTTCAGTAGTTGTGGCTCGCGGGCTTTACAGCGCAGGCTCAGTTGTGGCACACGGGCTTAGTTGCTTCGCAGCATGTGGGATCCTCCCGGACCAGGGCTCGAACCCTTGTCCCCTGCATTGGCAGCCAGATTCTTAACCACTGCGCCACCAGGGAAGTCTCATTCTACATTTTTAAAAAATAAAAATTTGTATTTGTATCTGCCCTTCTAGATTCCTTGAGGGTATTTGTCATTTGAAGCTTGTCTTTGTAGATCTCATATAGAATAATTCTCTTGCTAATTGGAATTTGATATGTTTTGCATTTGTGACTTTAGTTAATTCAGATGTACTGTGTCAAAACTAATCTTACATTTTATTCTTGAAAGGTGCACCATTATTTGATGGTTCGTGTCGTTTCATCGATCCACAAACTGTACAGTCTCTCCAGCAGTGCCATTTACTTCTTAGCAACCTTAATATAGTCTTAAGCTGTTTTGCAGCTGAGGCCCAAGAGATCACCGAAAGAGGTGTGCTCTTTGTCTTATATAAATGAGTGTTTCGTTGACTTTTACTTCTTGACTTCGAGAAAGAATACATTTCCTATGTATTAGATGGATTACTGGGCAAACAGGCCATCATTTCTCAAATGCTGGAATTTTTTTTTTTTTTTTTAATGAAAAGCTACAGAATGTTATTAGATGTGCCATGAGCCGATGATTAAATAAGGCTGGGAAATTTTGGGATTAAGGATTGTTAAGATAGTGTACTAATGGTAGAATTTCAGATTTTTAAATTATATGTAAGTTTTTATTCATAGAGTTGGTCATTGTAATTTTTCTCCTCTGTTTTGCCATTTAAGCAAAATAGCCAGTTTCATCAAAAGGCCTGGTTTGAACAGCCTGTATAATGATACTGTACTAGTTTGTTTTAATATAAAAATCTGACTACTGAAATTAGATAAATGGAAGTATAGCTAATATAGAAGCATACTTACCTGAAGTGTCTATTTTAGTCAATGAGTTAGTTTAGCATTTTGGAGATTATTTGTTCAAGCTAAGTTTGTTTAAAAATACATACGTATTGCTTAAAATCACCAAGTAATTAATTACTTTTTTTGAAAACTATTGAGTGCCTTGATTTTTCATTTGTGGTTGATAAATTGAAAGCTAACAACAGATTTTAACTCTTTGCAGGTCTTATGGATTTAAGCAATAAGTATATGGTTACCCAGCTCATCTGTCAATATGCACAAGTGGTTCTTTGGTTCTCTCATTCTGGGCTTTTACCAGAGGGCTTAGGTAAAATATTTACCTAATCTATAAATATTAACATTGGAACATTCTTAAATCTTTATAATTTTGTTGTTCTGTTGTTGTAGGATTCCTTTCTTATACCACCTCAGTTATGTTTTCTTGTATTCTTCTTTTCTTACATTCTTCCCTACTTTGTACCTTCAGTGCTTCATCCCATGCCTGATACACATGTGTTCCATACATGTTTATTGGGTTAAAAGGAAAGAACATTTGCTGAAACATGGCTTCTGAAGATGGGTTCAGTGATATCACCGGCTATAATTTAGAGCCATAGAACTATGAATTTTATAATCTAATTTGTCCATCTTTTTCTCTTAAGGGTTCTTTTAATATGTTTAATAACCAATATTATTAGCCATCAGTTAAATACCCTCTTTATCTAATAACTCACCGAACACCAAGAATTAGAGAATTTGACTTACTATATTTGTTTAGAACAAAAGTCTCCAACTTCTCGCATTTCCAGGATACACGGACTTAGAAGTGCTTCTGCCACTGTGCATACTTACTGTTGATCTTATTCTTTCATAATTCTTTTAGAGTTTTACTTGAACAGATAGTGAACTTGCTTGCTTTTAAATTATCATTTGTGCCTAAGGGAGTAAAATCATTTTCTAGAATAGCTTTTCCATGGTTTTAAGCCAGGATCCTTTTGTTACAAGACTTTTATGAGAGACTCAGTTTTCTCATTTGTGCATCTATTAATAAAGGTGTGCAGTGTTCTTTTATTACTTTAAGAAGCCTGCAAATTGAACAACATTACAAAATTGTAGTAAAATATCAATGTATGTAACTTTAAGTATTTTGGGGATATTTTGGAAATATTACTAGCTTTTCTTCTAACTCTTAAAAAACATCTAGATGATGCTGTGCAGTTGTCAAGGTTATGCTACAACTACCCTGTAATTCAGAACTACTACACCAGTCGTCGACAGAAGTGTGAGCGTTCATCAAGGTATAGTGCATCCAGAACCTTCAAAAACTATTTTAGAAGTTACTTGTGTAAGAAGTTAAAGCTTTCTCAGAACAGAATTCATCATGTTATAAAACGATTAAATGGATGGACTTCTCAGTAAAGTATATGAATTTGTCACCAGCATTACTATTTTAGTTGTAATGTTTGCCTTGACCTAATGGTTACACCTTTATTTTAGAACTTGAGTATAGCTATTTATTATTTCCTAAATAAAACTATTTACCACATGATTGATTTATTGGAGGAGATTCTATAATTTAAGCATGTATTTTTCCTGAGAATTCTTACACAGAAAAAGACTAGAAGCAACTGTTTATTAAAGCATAAAATATATGTCACGTTAGTTATTTTACATTATTTTTCCATTACCATTTGCATTTCAGCACTTCAACCACTTTTTTCTTTATTTCCTTTATCCCTCTTTTCTTTAAATACATACTCCCCTCTTCCCTTTAAATACATGTGTAGTTGGTTCCTTTGAAATAAATATATAGAAGTAATAGAAGAAAAAAGAGTAGTGTTTAGAGCCTTGGCTCTACCTTGGGATTATAAAGAGCCTTCTTCTTCAGGTTGGAATGACAGAATTGTAGAGCAGCTTAGAACCTTTAGAGCAGTGATTCACAAACCTTGGTTCTGGGTTTGTTGTGTCAGACTCACTTGGAAATCTGTATAAGGCTGTGCATGGCAAGTTGGGGGATCCAGTACTTTAGAGTAACTGATCTGCGATAGTGAGCATTGACTTGGGAGATTTATTAGGCATATTGAAAATTTCTAGATCTGTTATTTCCAGAGTGTATGTCCTTGAGCAGATTGGCTAAGCTTTCTAATCCTATTTCTCACAGAAATTATAAAGTCAATATAAAGATGAAATAAAATATTATATGCAAGGTACCTCTTACAGTGCCTTACTCATAAGAAAATTTCATTCAGTAATTAGTAACTGCTCCTGCTGTTATTAATATTAGATGAGGAAACAGACAAGGTCCATATCTGCTTATCCCCTTGTAGGTGCTCAGTAATATATATTGTCAGGGAATTAATGAGTTAAAAGACTAGTCCAAGTGATGAAACTGAAAATATTGACATTGAACTGCAGTATTATTTTCTCTATACTGAGCTGCCATGCTCTTTGGTAATTTGCTCAAGATGGTAAAAAGTAAGCCTCAGGCATTTTGCTGGCTAGACCACATTCTTCCCTGGAATCTGACCTTCACTGACTGACTTGCTGATGACCAAACTTGAAGCTTCTTCAGGGTTTATCTGACTAATTTTCCTTGATATCTGGATTTCTCATGATGGGATCCTGTCCTCGAATCTCTTCTGCCTTTGATAGTTGAGATCATTACTTTTAAGAGTTTGGTGCTTATTGTTTTGATAATAATAATTTAACACTAACGCTAAATATCCATAATGTTGCCCTTATTGCAGAGGGAAGTGGAACCCTGATTGCTTGATGATTGATGGAATGGTTTCTCAGTTAGGAGATCGAGTAGAGAAGTTGTGGAAACGGGATGAAGGAGGCACAGGAAAATATCCTCCTACTAGTCTACATGTAGGTTTGCAATAACATGATATCATTTAGTCTCCAAAGTTGGGGCGGGATTTTTCATACCTGGCACGGGCTCGGGAAAACAAGGAGCATAAATGAACGAATATATACAAGGCACTAAATTTTGTTTTAATAGGCATTACTTGACATATACCTACTGGACAACGTTACCGAAGCAAGCAAGCATTCTGTTGTATCCTTTAACATTTTATCAAATAATTTATGTATTACCAAAATCATTCAGTGTCAGACTAGTGGGAGCCTTATGCGTCTCATCCAATCTCAATTTCACATTTGGATTTGTTTTAAAGGAAAGATTCTTAATCCAGGACCTGTTGGTTGGGTTCAGATGGTCTATGGTTATGAATCTATGCAAAATTTTGTTTTAAGTTTATTTTCCTAGGGATAGGGTTCATGGCTTTTATCAGACTCTCAAATGTGTCCAAGACACTCCCAAAGTTAAGGACAGCTGCTCTAAAACATTGCTAGCAAGTGGTCATTCTCTGAGGTTAATTCACGTTCTGAATATGAATGCATTATAAGTTAGCTTAAATTACTTAGGCGTTGTGTTTGAGCCTTGTGGTCTCTTAAATAAGACTTTTATACTAATGTCAGTTTCTTAGTCAAAATGTGTAGTTTTATTAATAATTTATAAAATAAGTGATGTGTTTGCTTAAAGGCTGCCAGGTTTTGCTGGATAACTGGAATTTCGTCTATAGCTTTCTTAAATTTGCTAAGCTACTAACTTCATGAAGAAAGTATGCTTCAGTTCATCTCCTTTGTGGTGGTACTTACTATTGAGAATGAATGAAGTCGGTTGTGGGATTGGCTGTAGCCACGTTTAATAAAACTATACTTCTGTAGCTGGACATCCATAATGGCTTTCTGAACACTTAAAGAAGTGTCTTAAGCCTTTTTTCTGATATCTTCTGTTGCTACCTATTGCAAATATATACACAGGAGTTTTTCTTTTTGTTTATTGTCCTTAATTCTCTTTTTTAAAGACTATTTATTTGCTACTTGATATTATGTATTCCTTTCCAAACAAAACGGATACTTCCATTGAATCATTTCCAACTGCCTTTGCCATTTCTTGGGGCCAGGTTAAACTTATTCAAGGGTTTTGGCTGATAGATCATAATGACTATGAGGTAAGTCTGTAGTTCACTTATAATGTAAGCTTTTGTAAATTATTAGAATTTTAGAGAAAATACATAACTGGATTTAAATTTGATATTAAAGATATGACACAGTCTACTTCCAGAGGTAATTTAAGGATTCAGTTTAATCAGTACCTTCACCAAGCACCATTTTAGGCAGTACAAAGATAAAATAGTTTGGAACCCCAGGTTCCTTATTGTCTAAAGAAGGAAGGAAACAAATAAACAATTACTAATAGTGCAAATATAGTGATTGATATGTTAGAGATACGGTTGGTGTGTTGGGTGAACTAGAGAAGGCAGAATTTGGCATTGATGTATGAAACTGGTGATGGAAAGATTCTATATACTAGCTTAACAGGGTCTCGAAAGTATGAGGCTTTTGATAAGGCTTTTATTTAAAATAAAATATATCAATATCATAGATTAAAGTAGATATTTTCAGATATATTTAAATTGGTTTTATCTTGGTTTATATAGGTTTAGTATATTGCCTTTTTTTTTTCTTTCTAAAAGCAAAACATTATATTTGTATTTACCAATTTTTATGTCATTTTTGCAGAGTGGTTTGGATCTTCTGTTTCACCCAGCTACTGTAAAACCTGTGTCATGGCAACATTCAAAGATTATTGAAGCCTTCATGAGTCAGGGTGAGCACAGACAAGCCCTCAGATATATTCAAACAATGAAGCCAACAGTGTCCAGTGGTAGTGATGTTATCCTTCACCTCACCGTTTTGCTCTTTAATAGGTAAGTACCTATTTTGAAAATACAGTCAAACTCTTGGTCATGTGTTAATAAAGTGGAATTGATGAAATAGAGAGTAGCAATGTATATTTTGATTTGGTTGCATTACACAATATTCTTATGTTCTTCATATTTTCATCATTAAGAAAAATGTAAAGCACCTTTTATCTAAAATACGATGAAGAGGGGCTTCCCTGGTGGCTCAGTGGTTGGGAGTCTGCCTGCCAATGCAGGGGACACGGGTTCGAGCCCTGGTCTGGGAGGATCCCACATGCCGCGGAGCAACGAAGCCCGTGAGCCACAACTACTGAGCCTGCGCATCTGGAGCCTGTGCTCCGCAACAAGAGAGGCCGCGATAGTGAGAGGCCCGCACACCGCGATGAAGAGTGGCCCCTGCTTGCCGCAACTAGAGAAAGCCCTCGCACAGGAACGAAGACCCAACACAGCCAAAAATAAATAAATTAATTAATTAAAAAAAATAAAAATAAGGTGAAGAAAAGAAGTACCTTGAGTAAAAGGGGAAATCAAACAGAGGTTTAAAAATTGTATTTGTTTCTACCTGGCAATATTGACAGTCTCCTGCATGGACAGTTGAAGTTTGATTATGCTGAAAAGCAGCCAGAAATATGTTGAGTTGATAAATTATGCTCTTTGAGGGTATATTCCAGTGATGGTACTCTGATATTTTTGTTAGTCTTGGTTGCTTGGGTGTTGCAGTTCTTTGATTTTTGTTGTTGCATTATAGCAATACACTGTTGCTATAATTATATTTGTCATGTATATAATAACTGACAAGTTAAATGGCATGATTGGAAATATATTAATCTGGTTTTTGTGTTTTCTTAATACCTAGTTAGTTGGGAAACTCGTTTGGGGCTGAAATTTCTTAGATTGTAACTATTTTTTTCAACTTGTATTGGTTTTTTTTCAATCTTATTGGTTGGGTCATTTTTTATATATTTTAAAATTGGTCACTTTACTCATCCCAGATTGTCATTTATGAACCATACAGCACTTCAGTGTCAGCACTCTGAAAGTTGTTTTCTTTGTTCTCTTTGGTTAAACAGGATGTATTTCTGAGGAGAGAGGGTTGAATCTTTACATTTCAGACAGACTTTCAGTTTAATAATAGACTCGTTAGACATATTGAAACTTACAGTGTCCTCAGAAGTAATGAACTAAGAAGTACTTGTTGAAATAATTTTGGTTAGCAAAAGTATTTGGCTAAGCTGAATAAATTAAGAATGAATATAAGAACAAAAATTTAAAGAAGCTAAAGGAGGTAAATGTTTAATAAATGGGTTAAGAGTCCTAGTACTTGGTAGGCAAGCAGCATGTAAATTTTTTTCAGTTGCATGTAAACTTCTCACTCTTAAGTGACTTTAAAGAGGTGGTACTTGCACACTAATGCTTTTACATCAGAAAAGCAGATGTTGGAACATTGAGGGAAAAAAACTTTGAAAGGTTGGTGGTTTTTCCTCTTTTTCATTCCATTGTCCTTTGATTCATCCAGAGTATGTTTCTCTGTTTTGCTAGATTCTCATTTCCTCTCCCTTAGCCATAGCAAACATTATGTAATAATGTTTATAATGATACAAACTTTATATAGTATAATTTCAAAACCTTATTTCTCAAGTACAGTAAAGCCTCAGTTATCTAGTCTCCAGAAAACTAGCATTATTAAGTGTCCTTTACAGTAAGTGCAGGAGTGAAAACAAAGGACCACTCAAAATGCCATTTGTGAGATAGCATATTTTCAGATTCAGTAAATGTTTAAGATAATTACTGGTTCTATAACTGGAGAATGACTCGAATGTTAGAGAGGCAGAAGACAACTGTTAAGATAAGTAAAAGTAGCAGGGGAGTTTTTTGTTTGTTTTTGTTTTTAAATTGAGGTATAGTTGACATACAATATTATATTAGTTTCAAGTGTACAACATAATGGTTTGAATTTGTATGTATTGTTAAATGATCACCACAATAGGTCTAGTTAACATCTGTTACCATACCTAGTTATAGAATTTTTTTTCTTGTGATGAGAACTTTAAAGGTTTACTTTCAAATATGCAACTTTTAAATATGCAATACAGTATTATTTACCATGACTTACTTATTTTATAACAGGAAGTTTGTACCTTTTGACCCTTCATCCATTTCACCCACTCCCCACCCCCCTCCTCTGCTAACCACAAATCTGATCTCTTTTTTCATGAGTTTTTGATAGATTCCACATTGAAGTGAGGTTATATGGTATTTGTCTTTGTCTGACTTAGCTTAACACCCTCAAGATCCATCCGTGTTGTCCAAATGGCAAGATTTCATCCTTTTTTGTTGTTTTTATTGAAAGTAAGAAAACAATGTAGGGAGAGGCTGCTTTAGTTTTTGAACTGATACTTGTGCAGAAAGGCAGCCATGTTTCATTGCTCAGGAGGTCGTGCAGCTACATACATATTCTGCACTCCACTTTTATTAGAAAGAAGTACATGACAAGAAAACAAGCTGATTTTTAGGGACTGATTCAAGAAAGCAAAGTTCTGAGGTTATGTCCCATGTTTTTTAGCACATAATCACCTAATTTCCCGAAATGCCTACATCTCTAATCCAACAGAATGATTAACCACAATGTGCTTGAAACATGGAAAAAAGCTAAGCTTGGGAAGTTTGAACTAAAAGTAAGTCAGGCTACATAGCGGTCTTGCTAACATCCATATGCCATGATTGCATAGCGATAGTTAAAATAGCTGAAAAAATTTTGATACCTCAACCATCAGAATACTAACCCTCTCCCCAAACTCACCCCATGCTAGATAAGTGAGGTGTTGTTTGGTTTTCCAGCTATTGTTTGAATTTATATTAATGATGATATTATTTATTAATCTATATCTTTAAAAAAATAACAATACTGTAACAGCTACTGATGGTAGCAAAGATGTTAAGAGCACAATCTTTGGACTCAAATAGATCTGAATTTATACCTAAACCCTGCTACATTCTAAAATATGATCAAAAGCAGTTAAATTATCCTTTCCAAGCCCAGGTTTCCTCATGGGTTGATAATGACCACCTTGCAACATTTCGAGGGTTAAATTTTGCAAGCACTATTATAGTCGCAGGTAGTAAGTCATTAGTAAATGGTGGTAGATTGAATTTTTTTAAAGTTAACTGTCACTGCCATCATTTATTTAACTTCCCAGCCCGACTCCTGACTCTAGCCTCTGCCACCTCTTCTTTATTAAGATCATCTTTCTTTAAAACCATTATGATGGTAGCTTTTCAGTTGTATGAACTTTATTTATAGACATACCATCACAATTATGGCTTGGCAAATAGGTTTACCTGCAAAGTAATCATGATGCACAGTACACGATAGCCTCAGAGTAACAGCTTTAGATTTTCAGCTGTTAACATTGAGTATTCAGTCTTAGTAACATAAAAGTACAATAGAGCTGGAAAACCTTTTTGTATAGGCGCAATCATTGTCTTTATTCTTTTCTTCCCACTTTCTGTGGGTTTTAGTCTGCTGTGCTTTTTTTTTTTTAATTTTTTTAAAATTTATTTTTATTTTTGGCTGCGTTGGGTCTTCGTTGCTGTGCGCGGGCTTTTCTCTAGTTCCGGCAAGCGGGGGCTACTCTTCGTTGTGGTGCACGGGCTTCTCATTGTGGTGGCTTCTCTTGTTGTGGAGCACGGGCTCTAGGCGTGCAGGCTTCAGTAGTTGTGGCACGTGGGCTCAGTAGTTGTGGCTCACAGGCTCTAGAGCGCAGGCTCAGTAGTTGCGGCTCACAGGCTCTAGAGCGCAGGCTCAGTAGTTGTGGCACACGGGCTTAGTTGCTCCGCGGCATGTGGGATCTTCCCGGACCAGGGCTCAAACCCGTGTTCCCCGCATTGGCAGGCGGATTCCTAACCACTGCGCCACCAGGGAAGTCCTCTGCTGTGCTTTTTAACTCAAGTTGGATGATTTCTCATTCTCAACCCTTTATCTTTACTAATATAAAAACATAAATCTGAACGTTCTGTCTATTGCTGTGGCATCATCCCACAATTTTAATTATCTTTCTGTTCTAAGTATTTTAAAATTTTCATTATGATTTTTTTCTCTTCCTATCAGGTATTTAGAAGTTTCACTTTACAAATGTGGGTTTAAAAATTATCTTGTTCTTTTCTATCTTAATTGCATCGTGACTACATAATGTGATCAGTGTGGTAGCCATCCTCTAAAATTTATTAAGACTTGTTGTATTCACAAGTAGTCAGTGTGTTGCTCATTTATTAGGTGAGGTGTCAAGTGTATTTGTCTAAAAGATCAAGTTTGTTCATTGTGTGGTTTTAATCCTTGTGTGTCCTTAATGATGTGTGTGTGTGTGTGTGTGTGGTCTGCTTAATTATTAAGAAAGGTTTGCAGGAGTTCCCTGATGGTCCAGTGGTTAAGACTCTGCACTTCCACTTCAGCTGGGCATGGGTTTGATCCCTGGTTGGGGAACTAAGATCCTGCATGCTGTGCGGTACAGAGATAGATAGATAGATAGATAGATAGATAGATAGATAGATAGATAGATAGATAGATAGATAGATAGATAGATAGATAGATAGATAGAAAGAAAGGAAGGTCTGCAAGTTGCCTACTCTAATGAAGGATGTGTTCATTCCTCATAATACTGCTAACTTTTTGTATTTCGAATATTAGGTACATAAGAGTTTTTTAAAATGACTTTAACCTTTTATTATTATAGAGTAACCTTCATCATGAGTAACTGTTAATGTAGCTATACCAATATTCTGTTATTTATGATATATCTTTTCCTAATATTTTAACTTACACTAATCACTGGAAACCAGTAGTTGCTTGTTTACCTCTCTGGAATTTCTTTTTTCATTGTGATCTCCATGATGCATTTCAAAAGATTGTTTATATTCAATCTAGCATTTTTAGAGCTTGTCACAGGAGTGTTTTTCAGGCTGTCTTCTTGCTGTATCGTCAAGAACCCCCATACATTTCTTATTGAAATAACTTTTACTATCAACATGCTAGTTTAGCCTTTCATCAGTTGAAGTGATTTTCTTACTGCTTTTCCTGGCATCATGCCTTTCTGCCATAGGAAGCAGGAGAGAGTGGGAATTTGAGACTTAACTTATTTTAAAATTTATGCAAGTGTTGGCCCAAAATGGTGCATCAGTTTCTTGTAGTTGAAGGTAACTGTGTCTTCTCCTGCTAGGGGAGAAACTGGGAAAAAACATTATCATTTGTCTTTTGCTTTCAGGTATGCTCACTGTTACTAGATTAATATTTAATAAGTCATAAATAAATTAATCTTACTCCTACTAGTATGTCTGCTCAACTGGGAGTAGATATCGTACTTTAAAGTGGAAAACTTAAAACATATATCCATGGGCTGGGGGAAGAGGGGCAAGAATATGGCTCTTTCTGTTTTTGAATAGTAAGATATTTACATGCTTTTTTCTAAAGGTACAAAAGGATACACAGTGAATTCCCAGCCTCCTAAGCTTCCTCCCACTACCCAAACAATGTTAATAATTTCTAGTGTATCCTTCCTAAGCCGTTCTGGACCTACTAAGCAAATGCGTATATATGTCATTGCCACCCCTCTCTCCCTTTTTAAAAAAATACAGACAGCATACTGTACATCCTTCTGCAATATACTTTTAAAGCTAATTTGGAATTCATTTCATAATAGTACATAAAGAGCTTCATTGTGTGGATGTACCAGTATTTATTTAACTGGCTTCCCTTAGTGAACATTTAGGTGGTTTTAATGTTTTACCATTTTAAACACTGCTGTGTATGAGTAACCACCCATTTTACACAAGTGCAAATTTATTTTGTAAGGTAAAATCCTGGAAGTGGAATTACTGGGTGAAAGGATATTTGCAATTGTAATTTTGATAATGGCATGTTGCTTTCCATGAATGTCATGCCAGTTTAACCCCCTGCATTTATCCATCTGATAGGTGAAAATGGTAATATTAATATGATCTCACTATAATAATTGAATGCATCTTTTCATACAGAGCTATTTTATGAAGTCAGAATGACCAATATTTTTATGACTTTTGTGTCTTTTCCACTTCAATATTATTATTTAATCCTCTCACTGTTTCTATTACCATTCTATGTTTTTTGTTTTATCATTTAAATTTTTGATGGATCTGAAATTTATTTTGGTGTAAGCATTTTGTAAGAAGATTCCAGAATACACAAAAAGTAGAATAGTGCAATGACTATTCCATACACCCATCCTAAATCAAATTCAACAGATACCAAGATTGTATTATACCCACTTCATCTATTTCTTTATATTAAAATTAATGGTGAGATGTTCATTCATCCTCATTAGCTATTTTTCTTTCTACAAAAATGGTGTGCTCATTTTAACATTCCCAGATTTTTGATTTAGGAAAAAAATTACTCCTCTTAGATACTCAGGTTATAACAACTACACTGTCATGCCTGTCCTGGTAGAAACAGAAGTGGAAGGCAATTTCAGATGCAGATTTTTAGGGAATACACCACAAATGTTTTACTTATTTGGGTCGTTAGTTTTATAAGTTCTGTGGAATACGTTAAAATATTCTAGTCCCCAAACAATAAAATTAACAGGGCCCTGAACTGCCAACAGTGGGATTTGCTTCCCCAAGAAACTTTGTGTCTAGCGGGAGTCTGGGACAGTGCTGCCAAAATTTCCTCAGATGCATTTTCATTATGAATACTAATTGCTGTAACTTTGTTCACACATTCTGTGTTTCTTACGAAACACAGGGTCAGTTATTTATTTATAAGGGTCAGTTACGAGGGTCAGTTATTTATTTATAAGTCCTTTCAGTTTTTGTTTTTATTTCAATAAAAACTATAGCTAAAGCTTTTTAATTAAGATGCCTATTAAAATCAAAATTATTCACTTAAAATTAGGAATGATGATTTTTTTTTTTAGAAAATTATTCCTATCTGCTTGCCATTTTTTATTCTACCCCTGCTTCTGACTTGACAGTTATCAGCCCTTCCAAAAATTCTACCTGTCAGATTAATCATTGTTAATCTTAGTGTATATTTTTCAAGACATTTTGTTATCTAAATAAATACATAAACATTTATAGGCTTTGTTTATTGATTAATTTTTGGAAATTATAATTATTCATGCTGTTTTAAGCTTATTTCTACTTAACAGTATATCTTGAGAAACACTGCTTCATTTAACACTTTATTGCCCACAGAAGGATGTTTCAGCAGCCCCACATGGTATCTAAAACTAATTTGACCCAAGTTCTCCAGTCAGATCTTGCTGTAGATCAGCCAAAATCGTCTGTTACTAAGCTAAGTCCTTTATTTTCCCATAAATACAATATGCTGTTTCTGTCTGTAGGTCTTTGCTCACTTTCTTTTCCACTCTTCTCATGCTGAGTGTCACCTCCTTAAGAACCTCGCTTTAATCTTTCAGTACTGTGCAGACCACATTAGTTTTTTGTCTTCTTGAACTCTTGGGTACAGACGGTCCCTGACTTAAAATGGTTCGACTTGCAATTTTTCAACTTTAAAATGGTGCAAAGCGATATACTTGTATGAAGTAGAAACCATACTTCGAATTTTGAATTTTGATCTTCTCCTGAGCTAATGATATGCAGTGTGGTCCTCTCTAACGATGCTGAGCAGCGACAGCAAGCTGCAGCTCCCAGTCAGCCACGTGATCACGAGGGTAAATAACTCATATGCTTAGAACCGTTCTCTACCCATAGAACAGTTCTGTTTCTTACTTTCAGTGCAGTATTCAACAAATTACATGAAATAGTCAACATTTTATTATAATATAAAGTCTTTAGAGATGCCTTATCTTCTTGTTGACAACTTCGTTATGCAGTAATTAGTACTCAATAAAATTTTAAAGTACTTTTAAATTACATGTACAAAGTATCTTTGGGATTCTTCAGGTGGATTACTTGTTTTGAACATTTTAAATAGCTTTTCTAAAACTAAACTTTGATAAATATTGATTTCAGGTGCATGGTTGAAGCCTGGAGTTTACTGCGACAGCATTCTAATAGGTTGGATATAGAGGAGTTGCTCAAGCACACATATGAAGTCTGTCAGGAAGTGGGCCTAATGGAGGATTTACTGAAGCTGCCATTCACAGACACTGAACAGGTGATGACTTATCAGTATAAACTTATATCCAGAAACTCAGGATAAGTTAGTAGCTTACAAATCTATCTTGTTCTTTCTAGGAGTGTTTGGTGAGATTCTTACAGTCCAGTGCCAGTGTTCAGAATCATGAATTCCTTTTAGTTCACCATTTGCAGCGTGCCAATTATATTCCTGCCTTGAAGCTGAACCAAACTCTGAAGATAAATCTTATGGTACAGTTAAACTTGTTTTATTATGGGGGACAAGAGAATAGGGAAAACAGGTGACTTCATTATATAAGAGCTTGTAGTTTGGTAGCCACTGAGCTTTGTATAATCTTGAGTTTAGGAAGTCCTCTTCTTGGCTTCTGTAGCAGAATTGAGAAACAGGGTATTGTTACTTATCTAATTCTTTCATATATGCCATTTCTGTTTAGATATCTGCCCACAGTCTTGCCAGACTAACTGCTTCACTCGGAAAACAAGAGGAATTGGTAGAGGATAGCAGTAGGAAATAAATAGTGCAACAAGTATGGACTGTAGGGGTTGGGCTAATTGTTCATTTGCTCTGTGTGAACAAATGAGCACACCCTCTGAACCCTGGTTTCCTCAATTGTAAAATGACAGTATCTCTTTGTGAAGATGCACAGAGGTGTGTGTGAATATGTTGCTTAGTAAATGATAACGATTGCTTTCATTGTGAATAATCAAGGCTGGGAAGGAGAGGCTTGGAATTTAGTGACAGGTAAGGACTGATGAAGCAGTTAGGTGTGTGTATGAGGTCCTTGGTTTGGAAGAATGGATATGTAGGAAGGATGAAGATATTCTTGCGTATTCATAATTATATTTTAAATGGTAAATATATAAACATAGCACTCACATTTTTGAAGATTAAATTTTTACCAGTTATGATATGTTCAATAGAATGATCGTGATCCTCGTTTGCGAGAGAGATCAATGGCTCGAAATTCTATATTAGACCAATATGGGAAAATTCTTCCTAGAGTTCAGCGAAAATTAGCCACTGAGCGAGCTAAGCCTTACCATCTGTCAGCATCATCAGTTCTTCGAGAAGGTAAGATATCATTGAAAAATGTGATAAAGTATTGGACTAGAAAAGATACTGAATGATTGATTATCTTCTGAAACCATCATTATCTTCTATTTAGCTTAATTTTGCTTTGATTCATCACAGCGGTACTTTTTTTTTTTACTGGCTACTCTACCCCAAGAAGTCAAAAGCTTTCTTGGAACTTTTTACAGTTTATTTAATACAAAATGACGGAACTCTTTTTATTTCATTTGAAGACTCCTATCTAACTTCTAGAAAACATGTAGAATAATTATTTTACCATCTCCTAAAAGCCCAAATTGTTAAATTTCTGCATAGATGTTGCTAAACCAAATATAATTTTAACTGCTCTTATGTTGTGTTTTGTTTTCTCCAATCTTTCATATTAATCTACTATTAAAATTCTGGTGTTAGAGATGAAATTAAATCCTACCTTTTTCATTTTACAGTTTCTAGGCCAAAACCATTATCAGCAGTTCCAAAGCAAGCTGTAACAGGGACTGTGTTAACAAGATCTACTTTCATCAGTAATGTGTTATCTAAAATTGGAGAGGTCTGGGCAAGTAATGAACCTAAAAATAGCGTCTCTGTCTACAATAGGTATGTTTTTCTTACACCTTTTATAGTCATGCTACTTGTTAATCTTTCCTGGATATCAGCTGCATTCATAAACAATCCAGCCTTAGAGCTTATTAATGTATGTAAAAAGGAAAACTCTTTTATGTTGTCTACTTTTCTTGCAAGAAGAATGTTCTTTGTCTTTAAATTTAAAACCAAATTATGTTCATCGTTATTTGTAAATAAGCAGAAATGCCCTAAGGAAAAAAATGAAAGCCCCCTTCTCCCATCTAATCTCACCTTCTTATAGCATTTGTAATTTAATCCTCCTCATGATACATAATCAAAAGTTAAATTTTTATTTTCTTTGTAGTCCTAAAATAGAGGAACCATCTCCTATAGTATATTCCCTCCCAGATCCAGAGCTGCCTGAGGCATTTGTTGGAACACCAATTTCAAAAGCATCACAAAAAATTTCTAGGTAAGAATTTATTAAATCACTTTTAAAAGACAATGTTAGATAAGAATTACACTGTGATATAAAATTTGTCTTTCTCTATCTGACTTACTTCACTTAGTATGGTATTCTCTAGGTCCATCCATGTTGCTGCAAATGACAACATTTCATTCTTTTTTTATGACTAATTCCATTATATATATACCACATTTTCTTAAACCAATTGTCTGTTGATTGGCACTGGGTTGTTTCCATGTCTTGGCTATTGTAAATAGTGCTGCTATGAACATTGGGGCACAAGTATCTTTTCGAATTAGAATTTTCTTCATTTCTGGATATGTGCCTAGGAATGGGATTGCTGGGTCATATGGTCACTCTATTTTTAGTTTTTTAAGGAACCTCCATACTGTTCTCCATAGTGGCTGCACCAATTTACATTCCCAACAACAGTGTAGGAGGGTTCCTGTTTCTCCACACCCTCTCCAGCATTTGTTATTTGTAGACTTTTTGATGATAGCCATTTCTGACCAGTGTGAGGTGATACACTTAATAATTACACTGTAATTTTTAAATTGTCTTTAAAATTTTTATAAATACTGTTTTAAATTCTTGAATGAGTTTTTAATGCTTGTTGTAAATAAATAATTTGGGCAGCATTATAGTAATTTTAAGAAACTTTGCATCAGCTGATTGTCTACTTAGAATTTTTGCTTAATGATTTCAGACTGCCTAGGGAAAAGAAGCAAACTTTGTTTTATTAAAATCATGAGCAAAATAAACTGTTAACTTGCTTTCTTTAATCTCATTGTTGATTGACCCATGAATAAAGCTTATTTTCATAAATCCCAACTAATCTTGGTTGGCTTCTTAAAGCTTGTTCCTGTGTAACAGAGCCTACTAAAATGTCTTAAGTGGCTTCAGATGCAATAATATTTTATTTCTTAACCTGTGGTATTAGAAAAGTAAATAGTTAAATTGAAATTTTGCATCCAACATGAAATTGTGATTGTGTTTATTTTATTTAAGAACATTGGAGAGTTGAGAAGTGTTCATAATCATCAATAGCAGAGAACAAACAAGTGTCTCAATGTAATGATTCTCTTCAATAATATGACCATAATTGTTGGAAATTTTTGATTGTTTACATTTTATCAATGACAGAATGACATAATTTTATGGGAATAAAGTTATCTGAATCTATGATACTAAGAATAAAGTACTCAGAATAAGTTAATAACTTAAAAGCAATTGGGGCCAAAGCTGTTTGTAGTGTACATAATGGATATATTTTCAAATCGTGAAAGGATTTTCCCTTTCTTGGATTAGATTTTATTAGATTGAGGTTCTTTTCCTTTAATTACCCTCAGGAGATGGTAAGAAGATTGCTTCAAATGGATGTCATTATCACTGGCATTCTGTTTTCCTACCAGTAGTTTCGATATTTTTCCCACAAGTCACTTTTTCTCAGTTCCTTTGTATTTTAATAGATCTGGGGTTCAAGAAAGGAGCGATAATAAAAGTGTTAAGGCTCTCTCTCCTATCATTTGATATGATAAAAATGTCCAGGGCACTATAGAAAGCCATTTAGTAGAATCCTGGGATTCTCTTTTGCCACTAACCTCATTAATTTGAGAAAATTAACTTTTTTTTTGGTTGGTAAGTCTAGTCTTTATTGTGATCAGAACCATAAAGGTAAATAAACCAGTATTCATTATGTACCTCATATGTGGGTGAAAGGAATTTTTATGTTGTGAAAGTGAATTGTAGCAAATGGATTGCTAGGGAAACATTGCCTTGTTTTCTTGAGTATTTAAATCATTAGCAGTTCATCTTCATTTAAAAATAATGCCTGGCACATAGTAGGGGCTCAGTAAATATTGGTAAAAGGGAGGGAGGAGGGCTAGAACTCCTTTTCAGGGTTGCAGGGGGATGACCAAATTGTTGTTATCTAGAATTCATAATTCTCTTTTTTACTACTGAATTAATTTTGATTTCTGGAACTAAGGGTGGCATTACAGTAATATACTTGTCTGAATTTATATTTTCATATGGTTATATTTACCACTGAATATAGAAGTCTGTGTTATTAAATGGGATACTAATTCTTTTGTTTCTTCAGTATAACTCAAGTGTGTTACCAGGACTTTTCTATTGATATGTATACTGTGATTACAGGCTGCTGGATTTGGTTGTTCATCCTGTCCCCCAG
This sequence comes from Balaenoptera physalus, assembly GCF_965194825.1. NCBI lineage: Eukaryota > Metazoa > Chordata > Mammalia > Artiodactyla > Balaenopteridae > Balaenoptera > Balaenoptera physalus. The sequence continues at coordinate 25,904,109 of NC_138882.1, forward strand.
CCTGCTCAGTGTTTGGGATTTATTCAGCAAAGCCCCACAAGATCTCCTTTGTCCCTGGCATCCACCTCATTGCCAGTAAATTCACAGTCAAACGGATCACGTCACAACGCTTCCAGGGCTTCAGAATTACATTTACTTGAAACTCCTCTTGTAGTTAAGGTAAATATTAACATGTCTAGCATTCCTAGTGAAGCTAGGAAGTTCTTACTTTTCAAGTAGCAGAGAGAAATAAGCTGTTTATAATTGATATCTCTGGGTAATAAGGGGCTTTAAGCCTTTATTTTCCTTTTTTCTTTTCTGTGGATATATTTCCACAATGCTTACTGTATTTTTATGTTTTCAGAAACAGACTTTATTAAATTTACCCTTTGTGGTTAACTGGCATTATGCTCAAGGTTAACAGTTACATTGCTCTGAAAGTAATGCAAGCCTCTGTGGTTATTATAAATAGGCCTTTTTCCTTTGAAAAATGCTTTCATATTCTTGGGTTTGCTTTTTTTTTTTTTAATTCAGTTTCTGATAGCATTTTGCCATTATTTCTTTCCTTTATCAAATACTTTTTAATTCTTAATATTTTTAGAAAAATTTATTTTAAAATTCTGGCGCCTTCAATAAAATTATAAACTGTTACTCTTTCCTATTATCAGTAGGGAATTGCTTTTTCCTTCACCCTGTCTGGTAAAATTATTAGCTGAGAAACCACAAAACTAAACTTGTGATGACTGGTAACAGTGGACTTCTACCCTCCCATTGTCGAAATGTTTTCACGTATGTTATCCACAAGCTCGTTGTCCAGTGTTCTGGATTCAGTCCCAGAAGGTTTCCTTTTTTGTTGTTGTTTTTTCTTAATTGTTTCTGGATATCCAGCATTTAGAGTGAAGCCAGGGAATTCTTATTTTTCAAGTTGGATAAAAGATACTTTAATAAATGCTAGACCTAAAATAGTTATTAAAAGAAGTTGAAAAGAAGCTTGCTAAGATTACTGAGTTCCTGACATTTAATATCCAGTATAGTATTTCTAACCTTTTTTCTTCTATAGAAAAACATTCACATTTTATTCTCTAGGGCTAAGTTCAAATGAAATTAAATGAGGGAATAATTTTGTACTTGCTACCAAAGTGAATCTAGGAGGGCTTCCCTGGTGGTGCGGTGGTTGAGAATCTGCCTGCCAATGCAGGGGACACGGGTTCGAGCCCTGGTCTGGGAAGATCCCACATGCCGCGGAGCAACTGGGCCCGTGAGCCACAATTACTGAGCCTGCGCATCTGGAGCCTGTGCTCCGCAACAAGAGAGGCCGCGATAATGAGAGGCCCGCGCACCGCGATGAAGAGTGGCCCCCGCTTGCCACAACTAGAGAAAGCCCTCGCACAGAAACGAAGACCCAACACAGCCATAAATTAATTAATTAATTAATTTTTTTAAAAAAATGAGTCTAGGAAGAAATTCAATATAACCTTGTAACAGTTCTAATGGAATTTAATAATCTAATAGGATCCAATAATCTGTTTACTAGTCCTTTGGAAGAGAGGTTAAGTGAAGGAATTATCAATATTTCTACTAACTAGTTCCTATGCTAATTATTTGTATTCATTATAGTAAACCAGTCAGAATTCTTATAAGTAATTCAGTTATTATTGGAGTCATGTGATGCAATTGTATTTTTTCTAAAACAGTCTTAAAGTCAGTCTAATTTAGATTAGCTTGCTATAATTAAACTAGGTTCTGTTCATCACACACTATCATCTCTTTCACCTAACTAAAGTTTTCTAAGCAGTAGTTAAATTATCTTATCTCAGCACTTTATAAAGTTGAACTTAAACCTGGGAATAACCAAGGTCTTTAGAATGATTATGGATGCAGCTTTATGTTTTATTTTTATAGCCTTATATATAGAAAGCCCTGAGCAGAATTTTGTATTTCCAGTAATGTGTAATACAACTTTTTATTGATATTTTTATTGGAGATGAGAATATAGCCATCATTGTGACTCGCTTGGCCCTGTCTGTCCTTAAGTAGGTGCCTTTTACAAACACTAATGGTGAATTCCATTTGCTCTTTGTCACAGAAAGCTAAGACTTTGGCTATGTCAGTTACTTCCCCTGGATTTGCCGAGTTCACTCCTCAATCCATCCTAAGGTCTGGTCTTCGAACAACACCTTTAGCGTCTCCCTCTTTGTCACCTGGAAGGTCTCTTACTCCTCCTTTACGACTTAAAGAAACTAGAATTTCATTCATGGAAGAAGGCATAACCACAAAATGGACTACTGGAGTAAGTTTGATAATAGTTGGAACAAAAGGATTTAATAAGAATATATTAGCTCCTATAAGTAAAAAGTTAGATAAATTGATTTGTACAGTATCACTACAGATTTTTATATACAGTCTTGCAGGTAGTCATAAAATCAGAAGACATTAGTTCAGAAGGCAACTTTAGGGCCTTGGCTAAGCCAAACCCGTCACTTACAGGTGAAGAAAATAGGGCTAGAAGCACCAAGTCAAATTATCTATAACCAAATAGCTATTTGATGGTAGAAATGGGACTAGAATTGTTTTGTTTTGTTTTTTTAAATTTCTTTGTTTTTTAACCTGTATTGTACTGCTTCTCTTATTAAGTTCGTAGTTTGTTGTCTATTTAGGGAGGGTATGTCTTCAGAGCTCCACTGTAGGTTAATAGGAACTCGTTGGTGCTTATTGGGCATCTTGCCTCTTCTGTGTTTTAGTCTTTTGGGAATAGTGATCTATCACCAGTTAGAGAACCATTAACAGTCATTAACTTTTAATCAGCAATCTGAAGAGAATGGATTTAGAATAAGTGAATTTTGGTGGAGAAAAGAATTTGGAGAAAAATGGAACGTGGAGAGGGTGGGTATGATTGGGATGGATAGCTTAGACGTGACTGATTTTTACTAGTAAAATTATTTTTCTCCAAACCTTTTACTTAACAGGCTGCAGATGACAGCAAAACAAAAGCATTTATTACTGCACCTTTCCATAAATGTGCAGTTCCAGCAGAAACTGAATGGCTGAAGAATAAAGATAAGGCAACATCTTTTCCCCTGAATAGCCCTGAAAAGGACCATCAAGAAATGAATGTGAGGTCACAGGATACAACTTCACAAAGTTTGGAGAAACTGGATGTGAGCATAGAAAATAGCAATACTTCAACCAGATCAGACCAGACTACCTTGGAGTATCAGGATGCTCCATCACCAGGAGACTTTGAATGTATTTTCATGGCCTCTAAGCCAGTGACACGCTCTTCCACTGAACAAATTACTAATTTAACTGAACAGACTGAGAACAGTGATAAAGATACCTTTGAATCGGAAGTAACTCCTCCAGACCTGGAGAGACAAATGGGTAAGAACTCATCCCAAATATTCAAAATGGCCACTGCTACTCTTCAGTAAAATTTGTAATAGAGGTTTTTCTGTCATAAGAGAAGCATCAGGGTTAAATAATTATATGATCACAGCACAGTAGGTTCTAGACATAATACACATATCTTAATTCTTTCCACTTACAAATATGGCTTACTTATATTGTTATATTCATTATAAGTAGGTGTGAGATTTGAGGAGAGGAGAACTTAATGTGTGTTCTGTTTTCATTTGGAAATGAAATTTGGAAAAGAACAGTAATGGTTAAGGAAGAAATGCCGGGTATCAGTGTCACTTAAAGTCTTCCTATAGCTATGAGAAGTAATAATACTGCCTTTACAGACTAGATTAACTTATCCATACAGCAGCCTCAACTTTCTAGAAAGCTGCTCAGAAAACAGGAAGTTCATTCTACTCTCCATCCCTACCTCCAAAATAATCACTGGAAACTGAAAAGTAATGTCCAAAGACCCATGAATTTATTGTCTTTATATTCATTTGTCAAAAAAATTTTGAGCCTCTAATTTACATGCAACAGGTGGGCTCCGGCTTTGTGTGTGCTAGGTGTTAAGTGATAAAGTAATAAGTAGACATAGCACCTGCCCACATGCAATTTTGAACCTAGTGGATTATATCAAACAAGCATGTACAATGTAGTTTGATAAGTGCTACACTGGGGAACGTAGAAGGGACCAGTAGAACACCAGGAAGGGGAGAGATTTGGCTTAGAATTGGTGGATCAGAAAACTTACTCTATTTTTATGTTTCTTACCCCTGCATAGATTTAAAGGTAATTCCTAACTTTAAATATGTAAAACCCAATACTTATATAAAAATCTGTGTCATAGTGGTTTCTTTGGGGAAATACGTTCTGCCTAAGCTGAACTAAAGGTTTCTTAAAATGTGAATGCGGTGAAGTTGGGGCTATGATGTCTTTATTTAATAAACATACACATTATTAATTGCTCTTAGAATTTAGGACTCTCTTTATAAATAGCATATGTTTAGAAGTTTATGTTATTCTTTTGATGTGCTGTGTTCCACTAAAATATTTGAATGGTAAATGTTCGACAAGGATGTGCATGGCAATATCTTCATTGATTAGTCCTAAAATGATTAGACAGTCTCAAATGGAAATTTTTATTGTTTTTGTAGGGGATTATGTAGCACAGACTTTAGAGTGAAATAAGCTAGATTTGAATCTTACTAGCTCAGCTAGTTGCTAGGTTTGTGATCTGGGATAAGCAGTGTAACCATATGCTTCTGTTTTCTCATCTGTAAAATGGGAGTAATAGTACTACCTCTTTGGATGTTGAGGATTAAGAGAGTTGTTAAATGTAAAACACTTGCAACAGTGCCTGTTAAGCCAAAAGTGTGAGTGGTAGATGAAAGAGAGGGGGTTGGGAGGGGGGCTCTTGGCCTAGGCTCAGAGAATTAGAAGGAACTTGCAGTCTGATGCCAATGGAGTAACTCTAAAAGTACAAAAAGCAGACCCAACAACTTATTAAAAAGTAATAGGCCAAGACCGTGAGTAATCACTAAACATTTAACATAAATAATTATGAATGTTCTTAACTGTGTGATTTATAGGCACTTTAGAAGATGCAGAAACAAAGGATCTCTCAGTTGCACAGGGGGCACTTTCAGAATTAAATAACTTAAGCCCCATTCAAGGAGTTGAAGCTTCTTTTTGTGTACCATCAGTCTGTGAAGGGTAAGTTTATAGAGAAAATTTCAAATATTAATAAAGTTTAATGAAACTGTGAAGCAGTAGTAAATATATTTGTTCTATGCATAGATTAGCTTTTATTTTGATCTTCGGCATTTCCATTTTGGTAATGTTTTCTGTTATGAAAGAAGTTCATTTGTACAACTGTGTGTTATTTCGTAGTTATTATGAAATCTGAGAATGATACCAGATGTTTCCTGAATATATAGAGACATGATAAATTGAGACAGAACTCTTTAATATTCTTTGGTGATTCTATTTTTGTTGAAAACCAAAAGTGTCACTCAGAGCCACACATCCGTCCGTGCTCTCCCATTTTCAGTGGTTTCAGGGTGATCAGGTATGTATCCTATAGCACCAAGGCAGAGCGTAAGGGAGATGGTTCAGAGGCAGTAGTGTTCCCTGCCATTTGATTGATACAAGACTCTGGCAGTTTTTGTTTTTCAGTGACTGCTTGAACTGTTATGCTCCCAATTATTCCGTTTCATTTAGCACTTAACACATTTAGCCAGTGTACTAGATGATGTATGGCAGTCCTACTTAAAGTGCAGTCTAATAAGATTGATGCCAGTTCCCAGTTTATGGTCTACAACAAGATAGCAGCTTCTGTTAGAATATATATCAGTAGCCTTTTTTGAAAGTCAGCTGAGCTAATCATTGAAGTAATTGATTGACCTTCTGGCATAAACTCCTTATCTCATTGCAAGACTGGACACATTGTATATCAGCACTTTGAGTAACACTGTTGCAGAGCAGGGGTCTCCAACCCCCGGGCTGCGGACCGGTACCGGTTAGGAACCGGGCCGCACAGCAGGAGGTGAGTGGTGGGCGAGCAAGTGAAGCTTCATCTGTCGCTCCCCATCGCTCACATTACTGCCTGAACCAGCCCCCCTCATCCGTGGAAAAATTGTCTTCCACGAAACTGGTCCCTGGTGCCAAAAAGGTTGGGGACCGCTGTGGTAGAGAATACCAAAAAAGTTGCAGCTTCAGTTATCAAGAAGTAGTAAGGGTAATTTACTAAGATTAGCCCACATAAAATGTGATAATTTATGGCGTTGTAAATGGTTCATTACTTTATGAGTCTTGAGAGTGACTTCACAAACCACCCAGAAAAATCAGTGTCATAATAGTCACCTCTCATACATTGAACTCAATCAGATGCTTCACTTCTGAGAAGAGAAATCCTGATTAACTGTGATCTTTGCCAGGCCTTCATGGAAAAAGAGGGAGAAACAGTACAAAAGGATTATCAAGATTGTTTTGTTGTTTAATTCTAAGGTTTTTAAAATTTTAATGAAAACTAATATTTATTTTAATGGGTTTGATGGATAATTACAACAATGGCAAATCAAAAGAGTATTCACTTGACCAGAAACTTTGTGGTCATCAGTAACAATCTAGGTGAATATTCACCATCCTTGGCAAGCTAGTTCCTTTTTAAATGTAAACTTATTTGGTTGTGGGTTCTTAGTTATCCTTACTATAAATATTGTGATTGAGGTAAGTCTTACATATATACCTACAAATAAATGTGTGTATATTCCAATTACATACTTTTTCTTGAATTTACTTTACAGTTTGTCCAGTTTAAAAAATCAGCATGCTGTAGTTGGCTTTAGGGAAAGGCCAGCTCAGAATAGAAAGGGACCACTGTCAACATCTTTCCAGAACACTTATCAAGTGGATTAATGCAGGTCACACTGGTCTCCGATTTTGAGTCATTTATCATGTGCTTTCCAGTTAGCATTAAAATATTGAATCTGGGGCTTCCCTGGTGGCGTGGTGGTTGAGAGTCTGCCTGCCAATGCAGGGGACACGGGTTCGAGCCCTGGTCTGGGAGGATCCCACATGCCGCAGAGTGGCTAGGCCCGTGAGCCACAACTACTGAGCCTGCGCGTCTGGAGCCTGTGCTCCGCAATGGGAGAGGCCGCGACAGTGAGAGGCCTGCACACCGCGATGAAGAGTGGCCCCCGCTCGCCGGAACTAGAGAAAGCCCTCGCACAGAAACGAAGACCCAACACACCCAAAATAAATAAATAAATTTATTAAAAAAAAAAAAAATATTGAATCTGATTCTACTGAGTATAAGGGGGAAATGTCCATAATATTTGATAGATTTATTTGAAGAATATGGCCGCAGATAATTAAAAATTGGCCTAAGTGTAATTTATACTGACCAGCATTTTAAAATCATTTTATTTGTAGTTTAAGGTCATGCCATTGTATTCAACAACAAAAAATTAGAAAATAGGAAAAACAAATACAGCATTACTTGTTTCTAAATTCACTTGTAAATTATTTAGTATTATTCTGGATGAAGTTGCATGATATTTTCTCTGAAACTCAGTTTTCATGAACAAAATGAAAAGTAAGAATTGGGTAAAGCAGGTTAGAGCAGATGAAATCTTCTTACACACTAAAGTATATATTTCTATTTCTAAAGGAAAATCCTCACCCCGAAGTCCAAGATACCTGTTTTAGACGAAGGACTAGTATCTGTTGAAACCTGTACCGCTACAATTAGAGCAGGTAACAATAAATGTATGTATTATTTTGACTTTAGAATTATTTCATTTTAGTGTTGTGTCTAAAGAGTGTTCTATTCTTAGGACAAAAGAATCTGGATAATCAGACTTTCTTATCTCAGTTATTCTCCAGTTGTTTCCCCAGCTAAAAATAGAATTCTGAGGAGGTGTGTCAGCTACCAAACAGTGGGTTGCTTATAAAACACTCTATGGTTCTCATAGTGGAAGTCTTAGAATGGTTTTTGTGGACATATTTAAAGAAGAGCAAAGTAAATTACCAGTCCCCAGCCAGGCTGCACACCTGCTTTTTGATCTTCTGAGATTCAGTTATATATACAGGGAAACTTCCGTATTTATTCTGTGTTTGTGGTAACATATAGCCAAGATTGGCTTATTATTATTAGAAAATAATCTCAAATGACTGAATTTGCTCCAGGGAAAATGAACAGATACATGGAATTTGTTTTGTATTTTTTTTTTTTTTTGAGTGCCTCCTCTCAGTTAGACCCTGGCTATACAGAGATGAGGAAGATATATTTTCTTCATTGAACTCACAGTTGGGTTTAGGGAAAGCAGACACCTTGAATGCCTGTGTCTAGAACTTGTCTAAGCATTTCACATACGATGTTGACACTGTCTGACTCTAGAACTCACACTCTTAACCGTTATATCCTTCTGCCTGTCAAATTATGAATAGGGCTTAGGACAAGCTTGAGTAGACCTGTTCTCCCCCACCCCGCCCCCCATTAAGAATGTAATATGTATTTACTGTAAAATAATCAGGAAATCATAGTCTCACATATAAAGTAAAAATCCGCATAACCCGGTTACCCAGTTTAAGAATCTATTATTAAGAAAGTGTCTTTTCCCTGAGCTTTTTTCCTGTGCATTTTTCCCCAATATGTTGAAAGAGGAGGTAAGTGCGGTGGATAGAGAATACCAAGGATTTAAACAGACTGCTTGGGTTCATAACCCTGTTCTGCACTTACTATGTATAAGACTATGAGCTATACCTCTGTTTCTTTGTCTATAAAATTTAATAGCTTTCACTGTTAATAAAAGCTCAATAAATGTTAGCTATTATAAATTATTAACAATTAAATTTATTATAATCAAAAACAACTTTCTTTTTCACTTAACAGTATATTTAAGATATTTTCCCATGTCATTAGTACAGATTAATTCTGTTCTTTTTAGTGGCTGTAATAGTATTTCATAGTATGGATGTTCTGTGGTATGCTTAACTAATTGCTGATTGGTGAACAATTTGAACTGATGACCATTTTTGTTTGTTTTGCTATCTCATTTCTGCAATGAATATTATTGTGTATGCATCTTTGCACAGTCTGTGTCAGTGTTTCTTTTGAGCAGATTCCTAAACATGGCCTTGCTGGGTCAAGGAGTGTGCACAGATTTTTAATATTTTATTGTTTTCGCCAATAAAGGTTGTTTAAAGAGGAAGGTGAAAGAAGGAGAAATTTTTCTTTATGATCCCCCCCACCCCAGTTTATTTAAGTGGTAGACTATGTGGCCATTTGGATGCTTTCTGCCAAAAGGGAAATATCTAGTCCTTTTCACAGCCAGATCAAAGCCCAGATTGCATGTCCCTCATGTAATTCTGTAATGGCTCAACAAGGATAGCTGGTTGTCTAGTAGTCACCTGGTGAACATAATTTTCAGATTAATAAGGAACAAACATCTGAGCTCCTCGAGCAGTTTATCATCATATTGAAGTTTCACAGTAAGGGCAAGAATTATATTCTAGTTGAGAAAAACCAAAGTTGTCATTTTTAAATGTAAAATTTATCTTCTGTGTTTTATTTTTGTAGAAAGCAAATATGTATTGTTTAAACTGAGTGATTGGATACTGATGAAACAGGAGTGACATGTAAATCCTCATAGGCTTTTCCTCTTTTAAGATGTTAGAAATTTTTTGGCACTATGACAGTTTTTCAAGGAAACATTAAGTGCAATGCAGCCTTTTCCCTTCTGTTTGCTTCCCCAGTTGTGTATATATCTTTTTCTGTTTTTAGCTTAAAATATGGAAGATTAACTCTCATTTTTCTTTCAGCTATGGCTGATGTTCTTGGTGATAGTGGAAGCTCTGGGCTTGTTACCTCTGAAGGCCCTATTATCTCTGAACATAGGCTTGACCAGGAAACAGCACTGAACTTAAAAGAAGATCATGAAATAGAAGTTGATGTACTAAAAGCAAGTGTTGACTTACCAGAAGAAAAGCCTCCAGTTTCTGATGATTCTCCTGATACTCAAGAAATTCATGTAAAAAAAATAATTTTTTATTTCTTTGTCAGTCTTTCAGTTTTGGTTTAGTTAGGTTTCAAACCATAGTTCAAATCTAATGTATTCATTTATTTGACTGCTATATGAAAACCTCTTTATAAAAATCTGTGTTCAAAAAAGTATATAAATATATTGTGGAATTATAGAGCACATCCTTTAAGTAAGAAATTGTTTTTCATGAAAACCAAAAGGCTGTGTTAAAGAAGTCACAATTTTAATAATTTAATTTTTGCTCAGTATCCGGTTCAAATGAAAGTTCTTTTAGCCATAAGAAAACAGATATTGGTTACTCTAGAGACATGTATGACATCGAAACTATCCAGAGCGTATATTTGAGAATAATTGAGTACAGTTAACTAGGGTTCTTTCCCACCCACCACCCCACCACCCCCCCCATTCATACTTGTGGGAAAATGCTGTTCTGCTGGCTGGGGGTTAACTTCTTAGACACTCCAGAAAGGTGGGGGCTTTTTTATGTGGGGGGGGTTTTTTTGGTATTTAATATGACTTACATTTCCTAAAATTCCACCAAATCTCTTTTATTATCAACAGGCAACTTTTATATGATACATGAATTTAAGATGAAGAAAAATCACCTCTTCTAATTATTTATAGAGATGTGATTGTATAATATTTGGGAGGCTTAACTCAGAAATGTCATGGTTATCCATATTCAATTTCATGAGTATTCTCACTGTGAGTTAGATGGATAAAGTCCCTGTTCCTTCAGCTGGGGAGCTAACACAATTTGTGGGCATGATGTAAATGGGAATCCTCATTTCTGGGTATTTCCAGTCTTTCATTTCACTGAATGTTTGGGGAGTGGGAAAATGTCATTGTTTAGGTGGGTGGTAATGTTCTACCTTCTTGGTCAGGAGATCTCTCTGTTACTCTCTGCCTCCTCCTTTTTCTCCCCTTCCCTTACCAAAAGGTAAATGCAAGGAGCATTCCTTCTTCCACCAAACCCTTGCAAGAGAGGTACTGAACTTGAAAGCCTTAGGAATTTCATGGTTTATGCAGCCCCAGCAAAGGGAAGAGGATTGAGTCTAGCCCAAGGGAGCTTATGTAGGTGAATTCTTCTTCAACCTTATGGGGATCATGCTGTTTAGAAAAAGTGTGGTTAGTTAGGTAATTTGGGGATTATCATTAAAACACAGTTTGGGGGTTGTTTCTTTTTCTCCGGTTAATTTTTCTTTCCTTGGGTGAGAATAGAATAAGTCCTTAATTATCACAACTGTTGGCATCATAATAATTTTTAAGGTTTTGTTAAGACTGTCTTTTTTTAGCCAGGGAAATGTAGAATTCTACTTTTAATTCCATTCAGAATCTCAATCTTTTTCTATCTAGTTATTTTGACTGAGTGAGAAAGTCTGATTGCTTAAATGGATATTTTATAAAGTAAACCCATAAGTATATGCCATATCAAATGTAGTTTATGTTTAACAATTCATACACCAAGGGAGAGGTGGTCATGAAAAAAATTTATGCTTTAGGTTAAAATAAATGTATACATTAACAGTCTCTTATCTTTAATTCATTTTAGGTAATTGAACATGAAAAGCTTGAAGTTCAAGATTCAGGACAAGAGGCTAGGAATCTTTCATTTAATGAGTTGTATCCCTCAGGAACTCTTAAGCTTCGATACAATTTTGATACTATTGAGCAACAGTTTTGTGACTTACCTGATAACAAAGACTCTGCTGAGTGTGACATTGCTGAAGTAGATGGGGAACTTTTTGTGCCACAGAGCAACTTTACCTTGATTTTGGAAGGTGAAGAAGGAGAAGTAGAGATAGGTGATTCTGCAGCATCTAATGTGCTAGCTAAAGCAGCTAATGCAGCCACTGAGGAAAAACATGTATACAGTGGGGAAAATGATAATCACGGACATGTTGCAAATTTGCCATCTGTCATAACTAGTGATCAGGAGTCCCAAAGGGTAGAGACATTACCATATGTGCCTGAACCAATTAAAGTAGCAATCGCAGAAAATTTATTAGATGTAATTAAAGACACAAGAAGTAAAGAAATTACTTCAGATACAATGGAACAGTCCATTCAAGAAAACATACCTTTAATAAGCCAAAAGGTAATGTGTTCCACCAAGTTAGCCAAATCTACATTTAAGACTGTTCAGGAAACAAGTACGGTGACTATAAATGTCAGCGAGGTTAATGACATGATTTCCTCCAGAACTCGCAACAGAGGACGTGTCCAAAACCTGAATGTCAAATCGGCACAACAGGAAGAGTCAGCAGATGTTGCTACTCCTGAGATGCTGGGACTTTCAGTTACGAAGAGAACTAGGAAAACAAAAGAAATTTCGGGGGCTTTTGAAAGTGTCTGTTCTGATGATAAAGGAATATCTCATAACCAGCAAATACCTCAAAATTCTATTACTCCTAGGAGAGGAAGGAGAAAAAAAGAAATTAATCAAGACATTTTAGAAAATATTAATTCTGTGGAACAAGAATTACAGGTTACTCCAGGTAGGGAATTAAGAAGGTTAAAATCATCTCAGCTGTTGGAACCAGCAACTGAAGAAACTTCTCTTAGAAAAGAAGTTAAGCTTTCATCTGTTACAAAAAGGACTCCTAAACGAATTAAAAAATCTGTCGAAAATCAGGAAAGTGTTGAAGTTATAAATGATCTGAAAATCAGTAAAGTAGCAAGTCCTAGCAGAAGTACCAGGAAATTGAGAAGTGCTAATTTGGAAACTTCTAAAAATACAGGATATAAACAAGATGGGGAGTCCATCGAAGAGCAACTGCCTATTCAACATAGTAAAAGGGTTAAAAAGAAAGAAGTTAGTGCATCAGATGTAACAGAAGATTCCAAACTTGGTTCATCCCAGTTGACTCTTCAAGCGGAATTTGATACTCCTGCTACACCTAGGAAACGTGGTAGACCAAGAAAAATTAATCCATCTGAAGCTGTAGAATCTAAGGCTGTTAAGGAAGCAAGAAGTCTCAAGAAGAGAGAAGGTCTCAGCATCCAAAGGAGATCTACAAGAAACACCCCAGCTAAAAGTGAAAATACTGATGTTGGAAAACCAGCTTTAGAAAAATCAGTTTTAGTGCCAAATGAGGAACTTGTTACAGCAATGAGCTCTAAGAAGAAGCTTACAAAAAGGACTGAAAACCAAAGCCAAAAACGTTTATTACGCTCAATATCAGAAAAATGCATAGATGAAGAAATGACAGACAAAGAACCGAATGACCAAGAAGAAAAATTGCTTGCCACAGTTGCTTTGACTAAATCTTCCCGTAGCACAAGGACTAGATCTAGCAAGGCCATCTTGTTGCCGGACCTTTCTGAACCAAAAAATGAGTCTTTTTTATTTTCTCCTCCTGTGTCAAAGGTTCCAAGGAAAGAGAAAGGTACTTTTATTTCTTTTCAAAGCATAATTTTCATCTCATTCAAAGTCTTCAGTTTAAAAAAAATTCTGTTGGTTCAAACATGATTAGATTTTGTGTTAAGGCACTTACGGATTATTTCTTCTAAAACTGATTTGTAGTTACAGGGAATTCCTCCCCCTTCAAAAAACATAAACAAAAACCAATTTTGATCTTTTGATAGTAAAATTTAAATATTTTATATTTTAAAGTTTATTTTTAGATTCAAGAATTTCTGTTTCACCATGACTTTTTAAATCCTATAATTCACTTGACATAGGTTTAATTTTTTAGAATAGTATTATTTCTCTTCATTCTGCCCTTATATCATGTGACTTAATTTTGGTTTCTCCCCAGATAGAACCATCATTTTTGGCTCATATCCCAGCTGGTGTCCACAACTTTAAATTGTTTTGAAGGGAAACAGCAGTAGAATTCTATTGATTACAATACAGAAATTATTTAAATCCATATTCCCTATTGTCTATGAACTGGCAAGGCTACATGCCCAACCTCCCTCACTGGCGATAAATGAGCTAATGATTGTACTGTTTGGTTGGTATAGTTCATACCTTCTCAACAGGAGTGATGTCTCTCCCAAAAGGGTGAAAATATCTTACTCTTTTTTATGTATAAAGCAGAGATATACATAAAGTACATAAACAGATATACAGTATTATCTGTGCTATTAAGATTTCTTGGGGGGGGGGAATTCAGTGAGGGAGACAATTAAGGAAAAAGGTCTAAAAAGGTGCTGATAAAGATCAGGGACTTGTAAGTGAAGTAGGTGTCTTTGTTGTTCTACTAAACTTTTTTATTAAACTGTTGCATGCATTTTTAAATGCGTTAGTGAACATCCTATACAGTTGCTTCCTGACTTGGGGAAGGCCAAGAGAAAGATAAGTCATTTAAAAATCTGCAAACTGAAATTTTCTGCCTTCAACATTCACTGTGTAAAAACCTCTTTAAGTATATTGTATTCATGAAGTCCAGTTGTTATATTTACATAGCACAAGCCCAGGAAAGGGCCCTTTGCCATAGAATTGATCATTTGACCAAAAAATGATCTGTAGTTATAGGAGATTTTGGTAGTACTGTATAATCCAGTTTCTTCTTGCTGTTGGGAAAGTGTGGTTATGCTTATACTTGGCATGGAGGAAAATGAAATGACCAAATGTGAGATTTTAGCTGACTTTACTAAGCTGCTATTTTAGGTAAAAGTTAAAATGAAAAAGAACAGTGAGTGGTAGAAGAATGTCATTAACAATTCTTTTATACTTTTCTAATGACTTTTAGAGTATAGTAAATGCAAAATTTGGGGGTTCTTTTGGTAGAGCATAGCCAAACATCTCAATAATTCTGATATTTGTTATCTTTACATAGTCGTCATCTGTATACATGTTACCTATAACTTTTTTCTGTAATAAAAACAATATATGCCTGCCACAGAAAATTAGAAATTAAAAGTATTTAATCTAGTCAACTAGAGGACCAGTAACCACTGTTCACATTTTCTTTTATATCCTTCTAGTTAAATATATAGTTTGTTTTTTATAAAACCCAACAAACTACGGTTTGTGTATAGATATATATACTGCTCCCACCACCTCCTACTTATTTCTTGAGCATTTTTCCTCAAAACCCTGAGTGTTCGTGGTTTTGTATTTTTTTTGTTTGTTTTTTACACATTGATAGAGTCCACGTGTGGCATTTCATCTCACTTATGTGCCGCAGATCACTCAAGCATTCTCCTGCCAGGTATTTGAATTGTCTTCAGATTTTCTGGTATTAACAATAAGCATCTTCTAGTATGAGGTTAGAGGTGATAAGAAATTTGGGACTGAGATTTCTCACTTCTGCCACTAACTAACTGGGCAGAAAATCATTTAACCTTTCTGAATCTTGTTTTCTCATCTTTACAATGTGGGTAATAATGCCTACTACGTAGGGTTCTTGTGAGTATTGAGTGTTCACTACTTTAACAAAGCAATTAACACCATCGTTAGTTTCCTTTCTTATTTTGCCCTCAGATTATAGTTTCTACACTCTTACAATACCTTCTGTCCCTTGTGCCTATTTAACTTGCATTTTTTAAAAAAAAACTCCTTCAGGGAGGGGTGGGAGGTACAGAGAAGAGTGGATACAGAAATATTATATGATTAGAAAGCCGGAGGCCATCCTCTATTTAATTGAAACATGTCAAAGAAACAGATATCGTAGAATCACTAACTAAAAAGAATGTAAGGCTTTACATTTCAATAGATTTTCTCAAATTCCATTACTCAGCAGCAGATATTTAAGAAGGGTTTGCTGTATACCTGAGGCTATACTAGGGTATACATTCACCAGTTCATTTGATTCTCAGTATAACCCAGTGTAGTACAGGTACTATTATTCCTTCTTTCCACAATGAGGAAATTGAAATTCAGTGAAACTGAGCACCCACGTCACCAGGTAATGAATAAATAGTGATGTCTTGGAGCCGATTCCTGCCGGCTAGTGAGAGCCAATTGTTAAGTATTCAGGAATTTTGTGAGCCAGCCATGGAACATTTATAGCACAGAAATAAGCAAATGCTATAAATCAGAGTTGCGGGTTTTTTTGTTGTTGTTGTCTTTTCCTTCCCAGAAAGCTGTTTACCAGTACGTTATTGGGTTTGAATCTATAGGACTTTCGAACTTCTTAGGCCTTAAGTAGCATTGGCCACCAAAACTTACCCTCAGAAAGCTTACCGAAGTACGCAAGGAATTGAAAGTATAATAAAGTCTTGTCTGGCTGATAGAAGCGTATGGAAGGAATGGTGGGGCTGAACATTTTTACACGTGATAACGTATTTTCGTATTTCCTTCTTTATTCCTTTGGGTGCAGTGGGGAACTGTAGGTGAAAAATACGAGCTGGTCTTTGAAAAGCCAAAGAAGCTCTTGTTCCTGGTAGCCTGGAAAAAGAAAAATAGAATGTATCATTTTCACAGAGCATAGATTTGTTTGTCTGTATCTTAACTGCAAAAGAGAGGAGTTAACCACCAGTGCCACTTATGCCACTTATCAGCTGGGAGCGGAGATGACTTTTATTTCTGACCCTCACCCCTTTTTTCTTTTGTTAAAAATCACATGCTTTACAGAATTTGACATCTTACAGAACTCTTGATTGTCCCAGTAGGTGAAATATCATTGAACTATAATTTGGGAATTTTATTCCAAAGATTTGTAAATTATATTCTTGAAATAATAACATTATAACATGCAAACAGCCGTAAAGCACTAACATTATTCTAATCTTTAATCTCCACAGTAACTTTAAAGGTGCCATTTTGAATCTCATTTTATAGAAACTGAGGCACAGAGAGGTTTAGGTAACTTGCTTTTTGTCCCACAGCTAATAAATCCAGAAGCTAGGATTTAATTTCTGGCAGACTGGTTCAACTGCACCATGCCACTTCCATAATTACATTGCTAACTGCCATTAATATGGAGACCCTATAGTAAAAAACAGGGAAAAAATCTGAGATGAAGTGTGTGATAAATATTTTTAATTACATACACTTTCAAGTAATTCTTAATTAAACCATTTCTATTTGTCTATGGAAAATCTTTCTATCGGCCTGTTTTTCTATATTGTTACTTTCTCTGCTTGCTATTTTTCTTTTATGCTGTGGACTTTCCTATTGTTCCCCTTGCATGGAACAACTGGCTCAGAATAAGCTGAAAGGAAAGAGGGTTTGAGTCTCTTCTTTGTAAATAAAATTGCTTTTTAAAATAAAAACCTTGCCTCTGGAAAAGTAGGAATTATGAAGCAAAGTAGCTCAGGTTACACAGGGCAGGCATACCTGGGAGATATTTGCAGATTAGGTTCCTTACTATCACAGTAAAGCAAATATCACGATAAAGCAGGTCATGCAAATTTTTTGGTTTCCCAGTGCATGTAAAAGTTACGTTTACACTATACTGTAGTCTTTTAAGTGTGCAATAGTATTTTTTAAATGTTCATACTTCAATTATAAAATACTTTATTGCTAAAAAATGCTAACCATCATCTGAGCTTTAAGCGAGCCTAATCTTTTTGCGATAGTAACATCAAAGGTCACTGATTACTGTAACAAATATAATAATAATGAGAAAGTTTGAAATATTGGGAGAATTACCAAAAATATGACACAGAGACATGAGGTGAACAAATGCTATTGGAAAAATGGCACAGATAGACTTGACACAAACCTTCATTTTGCCATACCATATTTCAAACCTTCAAATATGCCATACCTCTTTTTATTGTGCTTTGCGTTATTGCCCTTAACTGCACTTCACAGATCTTGCTTTTTGTTGCAAGTTGAATTTATATGTCTATATATATAAAATAGATATATATATGAATAGATATACAGTGTTTTGTTCTTTCTTTCTACCTTTCTTTAGCTAAAAAAATAGAGGCTCCTGTGCAGCTGCAAGAATTAGTTTCGGATTTACCTTCTCAATTTGTCTTCTCACCTCCTACTTTAAGGACCAGGCGGAAAAACACATCTAATACATCCAAACTTGTAGATGAACTGGTAAGAAATGCATGATTTTATTTGTATGTGTATTTAAACATGCTTTTTATTTTTTTAAGCAATGCTTCCTAGATAAACTTCTTTTAAAAAGAGCAGACATTTATACTGTAAGTCCAAAATTGTCTTTTCTGCACTTTTGGGGATACTACCTTTAAGACAGATTGGTATGTTACTCATGGTTTATTATTGGCAGCTGCAGTTTAAATTACCTATTAGGGGAAGGGTTTTTAAATTGTAGTGTCCCACCATAATTATCTGGGTGTATTTATTTAAAATGTAGGTCCCTGACCCCCTGGAGTGTCATCTACAGACCACACTTGGAGAGAGAGTGTTTCAGAGCTGACTAGTTGCATGTAACTCTAAAATAAAAATAGTTCAGGGATTGAATGCGAGCATGAGACCCTTATATTTACCAGTCTTAATTCATAAGCATGTCTTGAATTATCTGCTGTGAGCCAGTTACTATGCAAGGAAAAAGGCACAAAAATAATTCAGGCAGATTCCTTGTTTTTCAGGAGTTCAGTTTAATTGAAGAGGCAAAAATACAGATAATTATTTCACAGCATGATAAGAATCATTTATACCCAGATAACCCTGTAGACCCTGTAGGTAAAGGAGACGGGCACTGCTGGAAGAGGAGACAGCAGACGCAAAGGCGCAGGAGCCTGGCGATGCATGAGGAAGGGGGTGGGGCTGTTCACAAACTAGCGAATAGCCGTGTGCATGCTCTGAGTAGTTCCGGTGAAAAGGGAATTCTAGGGAGGAAAGATGGTCACTGGTGGCCTAATTCTTATGCCGAGAGAGCCTGGATTTGGACAGAGTCAATAGAACAAAAGGGCAGGGGACAATGGAAACATTCCAGAATAAAGTTGATAAGACTTGGAGATAACAATGTGTGGGGATAAGGGATAATGAGCTGTCCTAGATGACCAAGGTTTCTACCAAAAAATATAAGGAGTTCATTTGATATTTGTTAAGTTTAAATTCATTTAGCACTGTCTGGCTATATTCCTTGACTCAGGATGGAACTTTTTAGCTTAGATTTCAATTGTTTAATTACTTAAGGTTCATCTTTTAAAATTTTTAACCCATAGGAAGATGATGCTCAATCAATTGAAACTGTGGGAAAGCAACAAGTGAAAAGAACCAGGACTGCAAAAACAAAACAAGCAAGCAAGTAAGACTTTTCTATGCTGTTATTTTTTTTCTGTTTTGTTTCTTAAAATTAGAGAAGACTCAACTTAAAAAGAGAAATTAAGCTCATCAGAAAAGGGTAATTTTTAGGGGCATTTATATGCACTGGCTCTGTGTAATTGTTAGATTTCACTGCAGAAGGTGGCTTTCTTATATAGCATGAAAGCCCATTCATTCATCCTTTTTAAAGAAGGGTTATCACCTCACACCAGTCAGAATGGCCGTCATCAAAAAACCTACAAACAATAAATGCTGGAGAGGGTGTGGAGAAAAGGGAACCCTCTTACACTGTTGGTGGGAATGTAAATTGATACAGCCACTATGGAAGACGGTGTGGAGGTTCCTTAAAAAACTAAAAAAGAACTACATATGACCCAGCAATCCCACCACTGGGCCATATACCCAGAGAAAACCATAATTCAAAAAGACACACGCACCCCAATGTTCATTGCAGCACTATTTACAATAGGCAGGTCATGGAGGCAACCTAAATGCACATCAACAGAGGAATGGATAAAGAAGATGTGGTACATATATACAACAGAATATTACTCAGCCATAAAAAGAAATGAAATTGAGTTATTTGTAGTGAGGTGGATGGACCTGGAGTCTGTCATACAGAGTGAAGTAAGTCAGAAAGAGAAAAACAAATATCGTATATTAACACATGTATGTGGAATCTAGGAAAATGATATAGATGACCTTAATTGCCAAGCAGAAATAGAGACACAGATGTAGAGAACAAATGTATGGACACCAAGGGGGAAAGGGGGGGAGTGGGAGGAATTGGGAGATTGGGATTGATGTATGGCTGATTTATTTTGCTCTGCAGTAGAAGCTAACAACATTGTAAAGCAACTATACTCCAATAAAAATTAATTAAAAAGAAAAAAAGAAGGGTAGCAGGGTGGGGGTAGTTGAATACCCACTGAATCTTTGTTTTTACAATGAGCTGGGGGAGGGGAGTGGAATGTTTCACCTTTTCCTTAGTAAAGATAGATAACTATCAGTAAAAATCGTTAAAAACTTTTAAAAATCCTGTGATTATTTCACTATTAGCAATTAAAATTTCATCCATGGGGAAATTACTCCATTTCAGATATATTTTGCTTAAGTTGAATTTCATAAAAGTACAAAATAATCCATTTTATCTTACTTTAAAAACTGATTTAACAAGAGCTTTTGACTATAATAACACTACATATAAATTGGCTTTGTGCATATGTGGAAAACTACTTCATATTATGAAAATATATACACAGTTGCTAATTGCTGGTATTTGGGAATTGCCATTTCTCATACAACTCATTATGGGCCTGCTGGGCTCTCATTCCATGGACTGGCTACTGGTACTTGACCCCTCCTTGTAACCCAGCAGTATTTATAAATACATATGAAACATTTAAATGAAAATTCAGCAGTAATTGTTTTGAGTATTCCAATCATAAAGAAAATTTCTGTCATGTGAAACCTTAACTCTGCCTCTGATTAGTTTATTTGACTGAAGTTTTATTTCACTTCTCCTTTATAAAATAAAGCACTAGAAAAGACTAATCCCTAAGGTTTCTTTCAATATATTGGGAAGCCAATTACATTTTATATTATAACATGTTTATTGTTACTTAAATCTTTATTTCAGAAACACAGAAAAAGAAAGTTGGTCACCTCCTCCAGTGGAAATTAAGCTGATTTCCCCCTTGGCAAGCCCAATTGATGGAGTAAAGAGCAAACCGAGAAAGACTGTAGAAGTAACAGGAAAAAGTCTTGGAAGGAGCAGGAAGAAATTGTCTTCTTTTCCAAAGCAAGTTCTACGCAGAAAAATGCTGTAATTTTTTTCCAGTTTTTAATGTACACCTATTTGTAAAGTCGTCAGAATTGTGTGGATTATTAAAAATCATCTAATTTGGAAGAAAATAATTTATATAAATTATTGTAAATTTTTGTAAACAGAATGTCTTCAACAAGTAAAGTAACTCCATATGGAGTGTGATTCTTTTAGTCCAGGCAGTTTTTTCTATTTTATATTAAGACTTCATACATTTATATAATATGTAAATATGGCTTATTATTGGAATGTTAAATAAAGTGTATACTTCGCAGTAGTCTGTGTGTCTGTTAGATTTTTGAGAGGTGATTTCTGTTTTAATAATGATTTTATATGCTAGTAGGTATTGGTTCCATTTTCTTTCTCTGTGGTTAAAAGTATTAGACCAATTTTAAAATGAAGATGATTGAACTGTTTTTTTTTTAAGTTGCTGTTTTATAATGTATGCACTTTGCTTCTGTGATTAAGATTTCTAATCATAAATTGGGAAGGCTGTTACTGTGTTGAAATTGAATTATGGGCATGTAATTTTGCCACTTTTTTGTAGTTTAACATATTTTGTGCATTCTACCTCAAATTAGTAATTTTCCAAGTAATGCATTGGTTAAATATAATGTTGGCATTTCTTGTTCAGCAAGCTTAAAGGCTGTTATCCTTAAAGTCTCTTAATTATTCAGAGACTGATTATCCAGGTTAGACTGACCGGTTCACTGCTCACTAGCAACTTCTTAAAAGGGTTTGAGTAGTCAGAAAGGAAATGTAAAACACATCTGTTTCGTGGCTATTCAGTGCACCTTGTATGTGCCCGATATTCACAGAATGAGAAGTCTGATCAAATTTTATAAATATTCTTGCTGTGAAGGAGCTTGCTACTGAATCGCAGAAATCCCTTGATATTCAGGTTTTTAAATGACAAATTCTCATAGGACCTCAGGCACAGAATATTGAGGATGGGTAAAGAGTGTGAGTAAATGTGGAAAAAGGAAAAGAAACACCACTGTTCTCTGCAATGTGACTGTGTGCAATTAAGTGGTGATACTTGATGTGGGCTATAAAATTCATCGATGATGAATAAGTATTGTAAAATTATAACAGGTAATTGATAGTGTGTAATGAATGCTCCATTAATAATTGATTGTCTAGAAACAGACTGCTTCTGTTGGCTAAGCTTTCAGTGTTTCAGTGTGAAGCATAAGCAGTGTACTTTCTACATTATTTTTCTACCAAATAACAATACGAATAATGGGAAAATGATGAAAATGCCTATGCCAAGTATTGACAGTGTGAAAGTGGCAGTACGAGTGCGGCCTTTTAGTCAGGTTAGTGATAAATGTTACATTGCCTTGTTGAAAGTTTGACTATGACTTTCACTTTATTAATTTTTTTAATAATAATTATCAAACTTGTATTTAAGCTGCTTGTCATTTACCGAATATTAAATTTATTTAAATTAACTTGTTAAATGGGTAATTTAAAGATCTAAACATAATTCAGAAAACACTTCATTTCACTCGTTTGAGCAAATAGCACAATAAAAAAATTGACAAGAAAAACGTATTGTCAAGTTAATTTTTTAAATCAGTGCAGTTTGGTGAATATAGACATGTGCTATGTATTTTTAATAATGTACTTTTTGCCCCTCAGAAACAATAGATCATAAGCAA
This sequence comes from Balaenoptera physalus, assembly GCF_965194825.1. Lineage (NCBI taxonomy): Eukaryota > Metazoa > Chordata > Mammalia > Artiodactyla > Balaenopteridae > Balaenoptera > Balaenoptera physalus. Next base: position 25,926,669 of record NC_138882.1, read on the forward strand.
ACAAATTGCCAGTTCTGAATGAACTCTGCATTTTACATGCTTTTATGTATAATTGTATTTATATAACTTTACAGAAACACCAGTCGTTAAACAATTTATAGATTATACTCATTCTGGGACCTTTAGCAATTGGCCTATCTTTGATTTTCAATGGAGTAGTTGAATCTTAAGATAACTGTTAACAATTGACCCCTTCAGCAGAGTTTTGATTGTTTGTTGTGGCTCAAACGCTGAACTAGAAACTGAGGATACCGTGTACCGTCTATGTATGTTAATAATTTATAGCAGTATGTACCATGGTAAGGTAAACCGTCTTGGCACCCAGAGAAAGATCAGGTATAGTTCATTCTGCCTGCACAGAACTTGAAGACTTCTGGAGCTAGAAGCATTTGTGATGACCATAAAGGATAAGTAAGATTTGGATAAGAGTATGCTAGAATGGCATGCAAAGGTCTATTTGACAGTAATTAATTCTGAGTGGGATACAGTGTAATGATGACCTCATATTACATCTTTTTTCCCACTTGTACAATTTGCCGCTTTTTCTTTCTTGTCCATTAAAACAAAATACTGCTTTGCACATTTTCAGTTGGTATCAGTTCTGTCCTGTCCCTTGACATTCCTCTATATTGCAGAAAATATTTTAGCAATCAGGCAGATACATGATTAGATAACTTTATATGTATAACTAGACAACTTCAAGTGTAGCAGATATTTAAGGTTTCCAAAGTGGCATAGTTTCTCAGGGAACTGATGCAGAAAATGTCAAAGAATTAACTTGTGATCAGTAAGTTAAATGTTTTGTCCAAAAAAAGGGAAATAAAACCATTTTATGACCTAACCCATCAACACATTGAAAGTTATTCCAGGGGTATTTTTCACTGGACTTTAATATCACTAAACTAACTGCAAGTTTTTTTTTGTTTTGTTTTTGTTTTTTTTAATTTATTTATTTATTTATTTTTGGCTGTGTTGGGTCTTCGTTTCTGTGCGAGGGCCTTCTCCAGTTGCGGCGAGTGGGGGCCACTCTACATCGCAGTGCGCGGGCCTCTCACTGTTGCGGCCTCTCCTGTTGCGGAGCACAGGCTCCAGACGCGCAGGCTCAGTAGCTGTGGCTCACGGGCCCAGTTGCTCCGTGGCATGTGGGATCTTCCCAGACCAGGGCTCGAACCCGTGTCCCCTGCATTGGCAGGCAGGTTCTCAACCACTGCGCCACCAGGGAAGCCCCTAACTGCAAGTTTTAAACAGTTAACAAGGATATAGAAATGGGCAGTAAAGCAGTTACATAATTATACAGCCTTTAGGTCCACTAAAAGTGATTGCATTTGATTCAAATCTACCACCAAAGTTGGTTATCTTAGACTAGAATAGTAGCAAGGAGGAAAGAGAATGAATACAAGAGGTGGTTTGGGGGTAAAGAGTCATGGAACACACCTGGACAACTGTTAACACCGCCTTGGTGACCTAGAACCTGCCCAATTTTCTAACTTCATATCCAGTCTTTATCTTCACTGTGGGATCAGAGAACCAACTTTATGAGACTTCCTTTGTTGTAAGAAAAAGGCCGTCAGGAGCGTTTCAAGTCGGATGAACTTGGGTTCAAAACCTGACTTTATCACTTACCCACTGTGTAGCCTTCACATTTTTAAGCTCTGAGCCTTGAATTCCTTACGTGTAAAATGGAGATACTGATACCTCACAGGGTCACTGTTACAAACACTGGATGAAATGATCTGTAAGCACTATGCTTAACAAGTAAGTACTTTTAATATTAGCTGCTATAGTTTTTTTCACCATAATATCAATATCTTTTAAATGATTTTATTGAAATTATAATTTACATTCTATACATTTAACTCATTTACAGTGTATAATTCAATTATTTTTAATATATTCACGGATACATGCAACCATCACCATGGTCAGATTAATTGATAGAACATTTTTATCACCTCAAAGAAGAAAGTACTCTTTATTATCTTCTTTTTTTTTTTTTCTGAGGAAATTCTTCAGAGTCAAACACAAAGACTAAAACAAATAAAAAACAAAAGATAATGCAGGTAGCAAACAAAAATCATTATCATCATAGTTAATATTGTCAGATAAGAGAAGATACTGAATCTGTGACCCAGAAGTAGAACGTAGGAACAAAGTTAATCAGAGAACAAAAGTGAGTTCCTACATATTTCTTTTTTTTCAGATTTTATTTTATGCTTACCAAAGCAAAGACATTGATAAAGCAAATACAATCTGCAATAATAAATACATCTGCAATAGATGCTAAATATCATTAAATTATTATATAATTTAGACAGTAAATATGGTCTATTTTTGCTTTCCAATAGTATACATTTGATCACATTTTTTTTAAATACAGCAGGTTCTTATTAGTCATCAATTTTATACACATCAGTGTATACATGTCAATCCCAATCGCCCAATACAGCACACCACCACCACCACCCCCCCGCGGCTTTCCCCCCTTGGTGTCCATACGTTTGTTCTCTACCTCTGTGTAGAGATTTCTCAATTTCTCTCTCAATTTCTGCCCTGCAAACCGGTTCATCTGTACCATTTTTCTAGGTTCCACATATGTGCGTTAATATACGATATTTCTTTTTCTCTTTCTGACTTACTTCACTCTGTATGACAGTCTCTAGATCCATCCATGTCTCAACAAATGACCCAATTTTGTTCCTTTTTATGTCTGAGTAATATTCCATTGTATGCATGTACCACATCTTCTTTATCCATTCATCTGTCGATGGGCATTTAGGTTGCTTCCATGACCTGGCTATTGTAAATAGTGCTGCCATGAACATTGGGGTGCATGTGTCTTTTTCAATTATGGTTTTCTCTAGGTATATGCCCAGTAGTGGGATTGCTGGATCATATGGTAATTCTATTTTTAGTTTTTTAAGGAACCTCCATACTGTTCTCCATAGTGGCTATATCAGTTGACATTGCCACCAACAGTGCAAGAGTGTTCCCTTTTCTCCACACCCTCTCCAGCATTTGTTGTTTGTAGATTTTCTAATGATGCCCATTCCAACTGGTGTGAGATGATACCTCATTGTAGTTTTGATTTGCATTTCTCTAATAATTAATGATGTTGAGCAGCTTTTCATGTGCTTCTTGGCCATCTGTATGTCTTCTTTGGAGAAATGTCTATTTAGATCTTCTGCCCATTTTTGGATTGGGTTGTTTTTTTTTTACTATCAAGCTGCATGAGCTGTTTATATATTTTGGAGATTAATCGCTTGTCTGTTGATTCATTTGCAAATATTTTCTCCCATTCTGAGGGTTGTCTTTTCGTCTTGTTTATGGTTTCCTTTGCTATGCAAAAGCTTTTAAGTTTCACTAGGTCCCATTTGTTTCTTTTTGTTTTTATTTCCATTACTCTAGGAGGTGGATGAAAAAAGATCTTGCTGTAATTTATGTCAAAGAGTGCTCTTCCTATGTTTTCCTCTAAGAGTTTTATAGTGTCCAGTCTTACATTTAGATCTCTAATCCATTTTGAGTTTATTTTTGTGGATGGTGTTAGGGAGTGTTCTAATTTCATTCTTTTACATGTAGCTGTCCAGTTTTTCCAGCACCGCTTATTGAAGAGACTGTCTTTTCTCCACTGTATATCCTTGCATCCTTTGTCATAGATTAGTTGACCATAGGTGCGTGGGTTTACCTCTGGGCTTTCTGTCTTGTTCCATTGATCTATGTCTCTGTTTTTGTGTCATTACCATATTGTCTTGATTACTGTAGCTTTGTAGTATAGTCTGAAGTCAGGGAGTCTGATTCCTCCAGCTCCGTTTTTTTCCCTCAAGACTGCTTTGGCTATTCAGGGTCTTCTGTGTCTCCATACAAATTTTAAGTTTTTGTTCTAGTTCCCTAAAAATGCCAGTGGTAGTTTGATAGGGATTGCATTGAATCTGTAGATTGCTTTGGGTAGTATAGTCATTTTCACAATATTGATTCTTCCAATCCAAGAATGTGGTATATCTCTCCATCTGTTGCTATCATCTTTAATTTCTTTCATCAGTGTTGTAGTTTTCTGCATACAGCTATTTTGTCTCCCTGGGTAGGTTTATTCCTAGGTATTTTATCTTTTTGTTGCAGTGGTAAATGGAAGTGTTTCCTTAATTTCTCTTTCAGATTTTTCATCATTAGTGTATAGGAATGCAAGAGATTTCTGTGCATTAATTTTGTATCCTGCAACTTTACCATATTCATTGATTAGCTCTAGTAGTTTTCTGGTAGCATCTTTAGGATGCTCTATGTATAGTCTCATGTCATCTGCAAACAGTGACAGTTTTACTTCTTCTTTTCCAATTTCTATTCCTTTTATTTCTTTTTCTTCTCCAATTGCCAAGGCTAGGACTTCCAAACTATGTTGCATAATAGTGGTGAGAGAGGACATCCTTGTCTTGTTCCTGATCTTAGAGGAAATGCTTTCAGTTTTTCACCATTGAGAATGATGTTTGCTGTGGGTTTGTCATATATGGCCTTTATTATGTTGAGGTAGGTTCCCTCTATGCCCACTTTCTGGAGAGTTTTTATCATAAATGGGTGTTGAATTTAGTCAAAAGCTTTTTCTGCATCTATTGAGATGATCATATGGTTTTTATTCTTCAGTTTGTTAATATGGTGTATCACATTGATTGATTTGCGTATATTGAAGAATCCTTGCATCCCTGGGATAAATCCCACTTGATCATGGTGTGTGATCCTTTTAATGTGTTGTTGGATTCTGTTTGCTAGTATTTTGTTGAGGAGTTTTGCATCTATATTCATCAGTGATATTGGTCTGCAGTTTTCTTTTTTTGTAGTATCTTTGTCTAGTTTTGGTATCAGGTTGATGGTGGCCTCATAGAATGAGTTTGGGAGTGTTCCTTCCTCTGCAGTTTTTTGGAAGAGTTTGAGAAGAATGGGTGTTAGCTCTTCTCTAAATGTTTGATAGAATTCACTTGTGAAGCCATCTGGTCCTGGACTTTTGTTTGTTGGAAGATTTTTAATCACAGTTTCAATTTCATTACTTGGGATTGGTCTGTTCATATTTTCTATTTCTTCCTGGTTCAGTCTTGGAAGGTTATACCTTTCTAAGAATTTGTCCATTTCTTCCAGGTTGTCCATTTTATTGGCATAGTGTTGCTTGTAGTAGTCTCTTAGGATGCTTTGTATTTTTGTGGTGTCTGTTGTAACTTCTCCTTTTTCATTTCTAATTTTATTGATTTGAGTCCTCTCCCTCTTTTTCTTGATGAGTCTGGCTAATGGTTTATCAATTTTGTTTATCTTCTCAAAGAACCAGCTTTTAGTTTTATTGATCTCGGCTATTGTTTTCTTTGTTCCTATTTCATTTATTTCTGCTCTGATCTTTATGATTTCTTTCCTTCTGCTAACTTTGGGTTTTGTTTGTCTTCTTTCTCTAGTTCCTTTAGATGTAAGATTAGATTATTTATTTGAGATTTTTCTTGTTCCTTGAGGTAGGCTTGTATAGCTATAAACTTCCCTCTTAGAACTGCTTTTGCTGTATCCCATAGGTTTCGGATTGTTGTGTTTTCATTGTCATTTGTCTCTAGGTATTTTTTGATTTCCTCTTTGATTTCTTCAGTGATCTCTTGCTTATTTAGTAACGTAGTGTTTAGCCTCCATGTGTTTGTGTTTTTTACGTTTTTTCCCCTGTAATTCATTTCTAATCTCATAGCATTGTGGTCAGTAAAGATGCTTGATATGATTTCAATTTTCTTAAATTTACTGAGGCGGATTTGTGACCCAAGATGTGATGTACCCTGGAGCATGTTCCATGCGCACTTGAGAAGAAAGTGTAATCTGCTGTTTTTGGATGGAATGTCCTATAAATATCAATTAAATCTATCTGGTCTATTGTGTCATTTAAAGCTTCTGTTTCCTTATTTATTTTCATTTTGGATGATCTGTCCATTGGTGTAAGTGAGGTGTTAAAGTCCCCCACTATTATTGTGTTACTGTCGATTTCCTCTTTTACAGCTGTTAGCAGTTGCCTTATGTATTGAGGTGCTCCTATGTTTGGTGCATATATATTTATAATTGTTATATCTTCTTCTTTGATTGATCCCTTGATCATTATGTAGTGTCCTTCCTTGTCTCTTGTAAACTTCTTTATTTTAAAGTCTATTTTATCTGATATGAGTATTGCTACTCCAGCTTTCTTTTGATTTCCATTTGCATGGAATATCTTTTTCCATCCTCTCACTTTCAGTCTGAATGTGTCCCTAGGTCTAAAGTGGGTCTCTTGTAGACAGCATATATATGGGTCTTGTTTTTGTATCCATTCAGCAAGCCTGTGTCTTTTGGTGGGAGCATTTAATCCATTCACGTTTAAGGTAATTATCAATATGTATGTTCCTATGACCATTTTCTTAATTGTTTTGGGTTTGTTTTTGTACGTCCTTTTCTTCTCTTGTATTTCCCACTTAGAGAAGTTCCTTTAGCAATGTTGTAGAACTGGTTTGGTGGTACTGAATTCTCTTAGCTTTTGTTTGTCTGTAAAGCTTTTGATTTCTCCATCGAATCTGAATGAGATCCTTGCCAGGTAGAGTAATCTTGGCTGTAGTTTGTTCCCTTTCATCACTTTAAGTATGTCCTGCCACTCCCTTCTGGTATGTAGAGTTTCTGCTGAGAAATCAGCTGTTAACCCTATGGGAGTTCCCTTGTATGTTATTTGTCATTTTTCCCTTGCTGCTTTCAATAATTTTTCTTTGTCTTTAATTTTTGCCAATTTGATTACTATGTGTCTCGGCATGTTTCTCCTTGGGTTTATCCTGTATGGGACTCGCTGCGCTTCCTGGACTTGGGTGGCTATTTCCTTTCCCATGTTAGGGAAGTTTTCAACTATAATCTCTTGAAATATTTCCTCTGCTCCTTTCTCTCTCTCTTCTCCTTCTGGGACCCCTATAATGCGAATGTTGTTGTGTTTAATGTTGTTCCAGAGGTCTCTTAGGCTTTCTTCATTTCTTTTCATTCTTTCTTCTTTATTCTGTTCTGCAGCAGTGAATTCCACCGTTCTGTCTTCCAGGTCACTTATCCGTTCTTCTGCCTCAGTTATTCTGCTATTGATTCCTTCTAGTGTAGTTTTCATTTCAGTTATTGTATTGTTCATCTCTGTTTGTTTGTTCTTTAATTCTTCTATGTCTTTGTTAAACATTTCTTGCTTCTTCTCGATCTTTGCCTCCATTCTTTTTCCGAGGTCCTGGATCATCTTCACTATCATTATTCTGAATTCTTTTTCTGGAAGGTTTCCTATCTCCACTTCATTTAGTTGTTTATCTGGGATTTTATCTTGCTCCTTCATCTGATACATAGCCCTCTGCCTTTTCATCTTGTCTATCTATCTGTGAATGTGGTTTTTGTTCCACAGGCTGCAGGATTGTAGTTCTTCTTGCTTCTGCTTTCTACCCTCTGGTGGATGAGGCTATCTAAGAGGCTTGTGCAGGTTTCCTGATGGGAGGGACTGGTGGTGGGTAGAGCTGGGTGTTGCTCTGGTGGGCAGAGCTCAGTAAAAGTTTAATCCGCTTGACTGCTAATGGGTGGGGCTGGGTTCCCTCCCTGTTGGTTGTTTGGCCTGAGGCAACCCAACACTGGAGCCTACCTGGGCTCTTTGGTGGAGCTAATGGCAGACTCTGGGAGGGTTCACGCCAAGGCGTACTTCCCAGAACTTCTGCTGCCAGTGTCCTTGTCCCCATGGTGAGCCACAGCCACCCCCCACCTCTTCAGGAGACCCTCCAACACTAGCAGGTAGGTCTGGTTCAGTCTCCCCTGGGTTCACTGCTCCATCCCCTGGGTCCCGATGCACACACTACTTTGTGTGTGCCCTCCAAGAGTGGAGTCTCTGTTTCCCCCAGTCCTGTCAAAGTCCTGCAATCAAATCCCACTAGCCTTCAAAGTCTGATTCTCTAGGAATTCCTCCTCCTGTTGCCAGACCCCCAGGTTGGGAAGCCTGACGTGGGGCTCAGAACCTTCACTCCAGTGTATGGACTTCTGTGGTATAAGTGTTCTCCAGTCTGTGAGTCACCCACCCAGCAGTTATGGGATTTGATTTTGTTGTGATTGTGCCCCTCCTACCATCTCACTGTGGCTTCTCCTTTGTCTTTGGATGTGGGGTATCTTTTTTGGTGAGTTCCAGTGTCTTCCTTTCTATGATTGTCCAGCAGCTAGTTGTGATTCTGGTGTTCTCACAAGAGGGAGTAAGAGCACATCCTTTTCCTCTGCCATCTTGGTTCAGGCCCAGAATGTCTGTACTCTTTAGCTATCATCCTTATTCCCCCAGTCCTAAACAACCATTAAACTAATCCCTGTTTCTGCATATTTTCCTGTTCTGTACAATTTGTATAAGTGGAATTATATAGTCTTTTATGACTGGCTTCTTTCACTCAGCATAACGTTTTCAAGGTTTATCCATGTTATAGCATATGTCAAAAATTCATTTCTTTATGGCTGGATAATCCATTGTATGGATATACCACATTTTGTTCATCCATTCGTCAGTTATTTGGTGTCAGGGTTATTTCCACCTGTTAGCTATTATGAATCATGTTGCTATAAACATTTGTTTATAAGTTTTTGTGTGGACACGTTTTCATTTGGTTATATACCTAGGCATGGAACTGCTGAGTCATATAGTAACTCTATGTTATCATTTGAGGAATTGCCAGACTTTTCCAAAGCAGATGCACCATTTTAAATTACTACTAGCAGTGTATGAGGGTTCCAGTTTCTCTAATCCAGGCTAACACTTGTTATTTTACTTCATTATAGCCATTCTAGTTGGTGTGAAGTGGTATCTCATGGTTTTGATGTTCATTTTCCTGATGACTAATGATGTCATGCATCTTTTCATGTACTATTGCCTATTAGTATATCTTCCTTGGGGAAATGTCTGTGCAGATCCTTTGCTCATTTTTATATTGGATTATCTTTTTATATTGAACTGTTCTTTATATATTCTAATACAATTTCTTACTAGATATATGATTTGCAAGTTTTCTCCCATTCAAAAGGTCACCTTTTCATCCTTTGAAATGCAAAAGTTTTAAATTTTGAAGTCCATTTTTTTTAATTGTGCTTTTGATGTTATATCTCTCTTTGCCCAATCCAATGTCATGAAGATTTATGTTTTCTTTTTTAGTTTTAGCTCTTACATTTAGGGCTTTGGTCCATTTTGAGTTGATTTTTATATATGATATGAGGTAAGGATCCAAGTTCATTCTTTTGCATGTGGCCATTGAGTTTTCCCAGCACCATTCCTTCTAAAGGCTATTCTTTCTCCATTTTGGCAGCCTTGTTGAAAATCAGTTGATCATATATGTTTGGGTTTATATCTGGATTCTCCACTTCATTACATTAGTCTGTATGTCTGTCATTGTGCCAGTACCACACACACTTGATCACTGTTGGTTGTACTGAATTGTGAAGTTGGTGTGAATCCTACTTTTTTCTTCTTTTTAAAGATTGTTTTGGCTATTCTGGTTGCCTGGCAGTTCCATATGAATTTTACAATAAGCTTGTCAATTTCTACAAAGAAGTCAGGTGGGATTCTGATAGAGATTGCATTGAATGTACATCAATTTGGGGAGCATTATCTTAATAATGCCAAGTCTTTTGATCTATGAAATGAGGTGTTTTTCTAATTTTTAGAAACAATGTTTCTAAATTCCCACAATGTTTTGTAGTATTCAGAGTATATGTTTTGTACTTCTTTTGTTAACCTTATTCTTAAAGATTTTATTCTTTTTTTTTTTTTTTTAATTTTTTTTTTTAAATTAATTAATTTATTTATATATGGCTGTGCTGGGTCTTCGTTTCTGTGCGAGGGCTTTCTCCAGTTGCGGCAAGCGGGGGCCACCCCTCATCGCGATGCGCGGGCCTCTCACCACCACGGCCTCTCTTGTTGCGGAGCACAGGCTCCAGACGCGCAGGCTCAGCAATTGTGGCTCACGGGCCCAGCCGCTCCGCGGCATGTGGGATCCTCCCAGACCAGGGCTCGAACCCGCGTCCTCTGCACCGGCAGGCAGATTCTCAACCACTGCGCCACCAGGGAAGCCCAAAGATTTTATTCTTTTTGGTAGTATTAGAAATGAAATTTTCTTAATTTTGTTCATTTAAAGTGTAGAGAAATACAGTTGATTATTGTATATTGATTTTACATCCTGCAAACTTACTGAACTCATTCTAATAGCTTTTAGTGGATTCCTTAAGATTTTCTAAGATCACGTCATCTGCAAAGAGCAATCATTTTACTTCTTCCTTTCCTATCTGGATGCCTTTTGTTTCTTTTTCCTGCCTAATTGCCCTGACTAGAACCTCCAATACAATATTGAATAGAGATGTCAAGAGTAGAAATCCTTGTCTTCATCCTGATCTTAGGGGGTAATAGTCAGCCTTGACTATTAAGTGTGATATTAGTCGTGGGTTTTTCATAGATGCCCCTTATGTGATTGAAGAAGTTCCATTCTATTCCTGATTTGTTGAGTGTTTTTATCATGAAAGGGTGTTGGATTTTGTCAAATGCATTTTCTGCATCTTGAGATGTGTGATTTTTTTTGTTTTATTTTATTGATATGTAGTACATTAATCATTATTTTAAAGTGTACCCAAGATTTGTTTTAATCAGGTATAATAAGGTGACAGATTTAGTGACAATTGCCTTATAATTCTCAAGAGAAAGGAGCATTCCACGCAGCCACATGGGGAAGTATCAAAGTTGGTCAGAAGGCTGGAGAAAAGAATTCATGGCCCACAGCCTTATGGTGGTTTCCACAGGAAGGAATGGGCAAGGCATGGTAGGCAAGTTTGAGCAATCTTAGGATTGGACAGTTTGAGTAGTTTCCATGCGTGCAGCCTACTTTTCAGGTACCTGGCCCTGAGTGATGTAAGGTGAGGAAAATATTGGCTTGGTGTGTGAGTTAGATAAAGGAGGTGTTTGGGATGTGGACTTTGGATTGGTTGGTTTGCATGAAAGGTAAGTTTTTTGCTATCTCTATGAATTCATTAACCCTGGGAGGGACAATCTCTCCAGGCCCCAGGGATGTCAAAGTTCATAAATATAGAAAATAAAAAACATGGTCAATAGAATCATTTTCAGATGTTAAACCAACCTTGTATCCCTAGGATAAATCTCATTTTGTTACAGTGTATAATTCTTTTTATATGTTGCTGGATTCACGTTGGTAATAATTTGTCAGGGATTGTTGCATCCATATTTATAAGAGATATTGGTCTGTAGTTTTATTTTCTTGTGATGTCTTTATCTGGATTTGGTATCAGGGTAATACTGGCTTCATAAAAATAAGTTGGGGAGTATTCCCTCTTCTATATTTTAGAAGAGTTTATGAAGAATTGGTATTAATTCTGTAAATGTTTGATAGAATTAAGCAGTCAAGCCATTTCTTCATGAGTAGTTTTATTTGTTGTTTTTTTACTACCATCTCTTCATTTGTTATAGGTCTATTCAGATGATAGCCTATTTCTTCTTGAGTCTGTTTCAGTAGTTTGTGTCTAAGAATTTGTCCATTTCATCTAAATTATCTAATGTAATCAATTGTTTATACTATTCCTTTATAATCCTTCCTTTAGTTCTTTAATCTGGTTTCCTTTAGTTCTGTGAATATATTTATAATTGTTACTTTAAGTATTTTTCTGATAACTCTAGCATCTGGTTACTTCTGTTGCCTGCTTTTTTTCCAATGTGTAGGTCTTACTTTCCTATTTCTTTGTATGCCTCACAGTTTTTTAGGGAAACTGGACATTTTAGATAATATATTGTAACAAGTCTGGGTACTGGTCCTCCCGCCCCTCTGTAGCTTGATATTGTTATTTGCTTGTTTATTTGTTTAGTGATTGGCTGGATTATTTTACTTAAGTCTTATCTCCCACCGGGTTCTAGGTACTTTTGCTGTAAACTTCTTTGCCGCAAACATCTTCACCATATAACTAGTTGGCCATAGGGTAGTTTTGCCATAAAAAAATAAAGTAATGAAAAAGAAAAGAGGAACATTAAAAGACTATTTCAAAATACAAAATATTTGATTGCATTTAAGTTATGTGTAGATTCTTAGCAATACTGCACAAATAACTGATTTTATTTTGTGGCTTGTACCTAAAGCATTTATCTTTGAAGTCTTTCATTTATTGTATCATGCTTTTTTTTTTTTTTTTGCTTGTTGATTAGTCTCCTCATTTGGCATTGAACTTTTTTCTTTTTCACTAAAATTTTTTCCTTCATTAAGACAGGTATCAGTTCCCAAACACTAGGATATGTGTTTGTAACTGAGCTTTGGTGTGTTGTGAAAGCCTCTACACTGTTGTTTGTTCTTGGCATATTGTCACATGTCCCTTGATGGGTGTTCCAAAGTTCTCTGGGGAATGTTTCAACTCTGTGCCTTTGAGGCCCTCATCCTTTTTCTTCTCTAACGTAGTGTGTTTCAAAATAAGAAAACAGGGACTTTGCTGGTGGCACAGTGGTTAAGACTACGCACTCCCAATTCAGGGGGCCTGGGTTTGATCCCCGGTCAGGGAACTAGATCCCACATGCATGCCACAACTAAGGGTTCGCATGCCACAACTAAGGACCCCCCCCACTGCAATGAAGGAGCCAGCAAGCCACAACTAAGGAGCCCACCTGCCACAACTAAGACCCAGTGCAACGAAATAAATAATTTTTTTTTAAAAGAGAAAATCAAAACCTAAAAAGGTGGGGGGAGCACAAAAAAATTTTTAAATACCTTATTAAAAAAAATAAGAAAACAACTCTTAGAACAAATAAATCATCATCACTGGCGGTTAAATCCAACAATAACATGGATAACAGGAAGAAATGCTAATGCATTTAAACCAATTGAAAGCAAATCGTCAACCAGTTAATTTTATCTGGCATGGCAGAATTGCTTTATGGCCAGTTAGTTATGCACCAAAAATGTTTGTGGTGAAAATGTGTGCAGCAAATATGTTATGGCAAAGAAGCTTAATGGTGAAAATACCAAACACGCCCCCCAACCCCTACTTTTTTTGTTGCTCCTCAAGAAGACACAGCTTTGGGTATGCCCTGGTTACCCTGGGGTGGTAACAGTTTTTGTAGAGCTCCCTTTCCCTCTTAACCACACCAAGCTGCAAACTCCATTGATTGTTGATTGATTGCTGTGTTGTTTTCAACAATGACCTTGGGCATAAATTGCTCTACAAACTAATTCAATCAAATTCTGGTTCTTTTGAAAAGTTTAACTTCTGAGATCAGTGTTTGATATTTTTTTCAGTGTCCAGGTGGGTTCCTCCCCTGTAAACTAGAGGGCCTGTACTTTAACCTGTTCCTTGAATCTCCCAATTGCCTTTCATCACAGCCACCTCTGTTCTTAAGAGTGCCCTTAGGGTTGAACTTCTCTAAGGGGGCAAATGAAGTCAGTTCCTTTGGGAAGAGATTAGGTGCTATCTGCCCAGGCAAGATCTCTAAACCAGGACTCTGGATTTGTGGGTGGGGACAACAGCAAGCTACTCTGTATGACACCCCTGCTCTAGAAGCCCAGCACTTGGTGAATGTGGAACAGCAGCCTGTGACCCTCTCAGCTTGTCTCTTTTGGTATAGAACCACTACCTCAGGAGCCAGGGCAATGGTGATCAGCACCCCAGTATTCTCAGCATGCTGCAACCAAAGTAGAATCTCCGTTCCATGAGTGGAAGCTGGGTAGAAGAATGAACTCTCACCTCTCACCTATACTTTCCTATACTTAGCCTCAGCCACAGGTAGATGGGGGCAGGGTGAGAAATGCTGATATTCTCCTCCTAGGAATAAATCCCTCCTACTGGGATCTGGGGAGAAAGGGAACCCTGTGTTCTTAGCTCCAGCAATCTGAAGTCATCTCTGCTTTGCTGAGCTGGCAATGGAGAGGGAAGGAATAGTCTTGCTTAAACAACACAGACTCTCCTTTCTTACCAAATTTTGATAGATTTTATTGAATAGATCTTTCTTCATTGGCTGTTTGCTTTTAGAACCATTTCCAGAGGCTTTAAATTTTTTCATTTTCATTTTTTTCATTAATAATTTTCACCAGTTTTGCTGGGGAGTGGGACAGTGGAGCTTCTTACATTGTCATGTTGGAAATGGATCTCTGATGCTATAGTTTATGCTATTAGTATAGCTGAGTGTTAGATATGCTATTCTCAGAAATTTAATATGACTAGAGACAAGCCTTTTAAAATTTCTGAGGAAGTATAAGAGAAACTGTTGTCATAATAGCTGCTAAGAATAACATAATTAGAGAACAAAATGAATAAATGATAAGTTATTGGCTTAATTTCTTACTAGATGTAAAGACCTGCAAAACAATCAGATGGCAGAAAAACTGTAATGATTGACTCTGAATTTGTAATTTGACTATAGAGAGAGAAGAATTCTGGGAGCAAATGTGTGATTTCCATGCATTCCAGGACCACTACCACTATACAAGACCCTAAGAATCCAGAACATACGAAGACATTTACTTTTGACCTGGCATATTGGTCTCACAATGGATTTCAAAAGGATAAAGATGGTGTGTTTATTTCAGCTGATCCTAGCAGTAAATTTGCAGGCCAGGTAAATTGCTTTAAAACAACTTCAATGGTAGTTTGTTTTTTTTTCAATAAAGTGTTAACAATACACTGGTACAATTATTTTAATGCAAGCATACTACAATATATGCTTCCATATGAGAGTTTGGTTTTAAATTTATTCCTTTTCATGTTAAACATGAGGTCCAAAAGTACAGCTATTGCCTAAATAAATATTTAGACACTCAAGTCAGTTATTTTCCAATGTACTGACATATTTTGAAAAAGGAATGTCAGTCAAGTCAATTATATTTCCTTCTCTGAGATAAGCAAAATTGCACGGCACTCAGCATTTGAGAACTTTGGTTTTATCATATGCCGTGCATTATTCAGCCTTAAAGTTGCTCACAATTTGCTGTAGGGAGACAGGCAAAAAAGTGCATTCAAATGTTACGGTTTCTGTGATAACAATATGTATGGGATACAACGGGGTACAAAGGAAAAGTGGTCATTTCAATCTGGACAGAGCTCATTAAGCTTCTTGAATCTGTGGGTTTGTGATTTCCATCAAATTTTGAAAAAATTTCAAACAAAATTTCTCCAAGTATTTTTGGTCTCTCCTATTCCTTCTGTGACTCTAGTTACATGTATGCTTGAGATTGTCCCATAGGTCACTGAGGTTCTTTTTTTTTTTCTTTTTTTTTTTCTTTTTTAACATCTTTATTGGAGTATAATTGCTTTACAATGGTGTGTTAGTTTCTGCTTTATAACAAAGTGAATCAGTTACACATATACATATGTTCCCATAGCTCTTCCCTCTTGCGTCTCCCTCCCTCCCACCCTCCCTATCCCACCCCTCTAGGTGGTCACAAAGCACCGAGCTGATCTCCCTGCGCTATGCGGCTTCTTCCCACTAGCTATCTATTTTACGTTTGGTAGTGTGTATACGTCCATGCCACTCTCTCCCTTTGTCACAGCTTACCCTTCCCCCTCCCATATCCTCAAGTCCATTCTCTAGTAGGTCTGTGTCTTTATTCCCATCTTGCCCCTAGGTTCTTCATGACTTTTTTTTTTCTCTTAGATTCCATATATATGTGTTAGCATACGGTATTTGTTTTTCTCTTTGTGACTTACTTCACTCTGTATGACAGACTCTAGGTCCATCCACCTCACTACAAATAACTCAATTTCGTTTCTTTCTTTGGCTGAGTAATATTCCATTGTATATATGTGCCACATCTTCTTTATCCATTCATCTGTTGAGGTTCCCCTCAAAATTAAAAATGGAACTACCATGTGATCCAGCAATCCCACTTCTGAGTGTTTATCCAAAGAAAATGAAATCACTATCTTGATAAGATATCTGCACCCCCATATTCATTGCAGTATTATTTACAATAGTCAAGACATGGAAACAACCTAAGTGTTCATCGACAGATGAATGGATAAAGAAAATGTATATATACATACATATACATACATACACACTGGAATATTATTCAGCCATAAAAAGAAGGAAATCCTGCCATTTGCAACACATGGATGGACCTTGGGGACATTATGCCAAGTGAAATAAGTTGGACAGAAAAAGACAAATACTATATGATCTCACTTACATGTGGAATCTTTTTAAAAAATGAACTTTTAGATACCAAGAACAGATTGGTTGTTGCCAGAGGCAGGGGTTAATGTTGGGTGTCGGGTTTGAGGGGGGTGGGGGTGGGACACGGGTGAAATGGGTGAAGGTCATCAAAAGCTACGAACTCCCAGTAAGGTAAATAAGTCCTGGGGATGTAATGTACAGCATGGTGATATACAGACAGACCTCATTTTATTGGGCTTTGCTTTATTGCGCTTCGCAGATACAGTGTTGTTATTGCGGGGTTTTTTTCTTTTTCTATTCTTTCTTTCCTTCTTTCTTTTTTTTTAAAACAAACTGAAGTTTTGTGGCAATCCTGTATCAAGCAAGTCTATTGGTGCCATTTTTCCAACGTTGCTCACTCTGTGTCTCTGTGTCACATTTTGGTAACTCTCCCAATATTTCAAATTTTTCTATTTCTCATGGTGATCTGTGATCAGTGATCTTTGATGTTACTATTGCAAAAAGATTATGAAGTCTCAGATGATGGTTAGCATTGTTGAGCAGTAAAATATTTCTAAATTATGATGTATACATTGTCTTTTTAGACATCATGCTATTGCACACTTAATAAATTACAGTGTAGTGTAAACACAACTTTTATATGCATTGGGAAAAACAAAAACTTTTTGTGACTCACTTTATTGCATTATTTGCTTTATTGTGATGGTTTGGAACTGAACCCACAGTATCTCTGAGGTATGCCTGTAGTTAACAATACAGTATTGTATATTTGAAAGTTGCTGAGAGAGTAGATCTTAAAAGTTCTCATCACAAGAAAAAAAATTGGGGGAATTCCCTTGCGGTCCAGTGGTTAGGACTCTGTGCTCTCACTGCTGAGGGCCCGGGTTCAATCCCTGGTCAGGGAACTAAGATCCCACAAGCCACACTGCATGGCCAAAAAATAAAAAAACAAACAAACAAAAACTCTGTGAACTAAATTTATTCTGGTAATCATTTCTCAATATATACATATATCAAATCATTATGCTGTACATTTGAAACTAGTATAATGTTATATGTCAATTCTCAGTTTTTTAAAAGATAGTTTTAAAAGACTGCAAAAACTGTGCTGTAAAGAGACTTGATTAACTTTGTCAACAGCTTTCCCTCTCATCCTCCCTATCTTTTGTTGACCACCTATTAAGATACTGCAGAATTATAGCTTTACATACTGTAGTGTAGGAAAATGTTTCGTATAGTTGATTATAGGATGAAGAATAGGAAGAAACTAGAAATGTAGCTCTGTGAATTCTTGGCTTACCTAATATGCAAATCACTGACATCCAAAAGAGATTTCAGTGGAAAACTATACAGAAAACTCTACAGCTAACAAAATTTACAGAATGATTCTATTCTCTAAGATTTTGTTTATTTAATAAAACTCTATGTTGGTTGTTTGAAGTTTTCAATTCATAAAAATTGGCAATAAAAGCATTTTCCCCAAATCTCCAAATAGCACAGAGGAAAAAATGATAGCAAAACCAGTTACTTTACTAAGCTTAGTGAGCACTCCTTAGGTTCAGCTAATAGCTCCTAAGGTAGAGTGGTTATCTATTACATAAATACATTTTTTCTGGTAAAAGTATGGTCTCAACGTTCTGGGAAACCACTGGCCAGATTCCACATTTTAAGCCTAGAGCTCCCCTAACACTTATAGTGTAATACTTTTTATTCCTTTCTCATGAGAAATGAGTAGTGTAAGAAAATTGGTTATTGCCTATTGTCCTTATATAAATCACACTACGTTGGTATGTGCATCTTTCTCAGAAATAAAAATTATATAAATTACACAAATGTATACATTGCAACAAATGGAGTGTATAATGCTTACTTACTATTTTATTGATATTAGAGAACAGAAAAGAATATACACTTTGAAACAGCCTCAAATAAGAGAATTATTCCTGGCTATGGCAATAACAGATAATATCTCTCATATTATAGATAACATAATAGATAATAATAGATAATCAGATGATAGATAATAAAAGCCAGACTGCATCTTCTCTTTCAAGCAATTGTGGGCACAAGCATCTGTGTCTGCCACTTAAAAAAAAAGGGTGCACATATACATGTGTGTGTTGGCTTCAGAACCACTAGGTCTTGTTAAAAAAGAAAGAAAGAAAGAAAGAAGGTTCAGGAGCAGCGAGTTAAAATTAGTGTAGGAATTTTGTAACGTTGTTTGGATTAAAGAATACAGAGAAAGTAGAAAACACTTTGACTGGTCTGTGTCCCTTGGTGCCTTGAAATTTTTGTCTAATTGATGAATTTTAAAGACCTAGCCCATGTTTTGTCAAGGCTATAAAATACTCAAATCCATTACTGACGAATACTGGCTAGTTGAATATCCATGGTGATTTGTGGTGATCAGCGTTTTCCAAACCGACAAATCCCTTTTTGGTTGCCAGCTTTATTTCACTGGTTCTAAGACAGCATCTGAGTTATATTTCAAGTAAGTCATATAATACTAATTAAGGTGGAACTCACTAAAACCAGAATATTAGATTTTAAGAGTACTGTGAAAAGTCAGTGCTGAACTTGATGCCTGTGGTCTTCTTTCCAGAGAGATGTTTTCCACGATCTTGGCAGGGGAATTCTGGACAGTACCTGGCAAGGCTATAATACTACTCTCCTGGCTTATGGCCAAACTGGCTCTGGAAAAAGCTATTCCATGATTGGGTTTGGGGCAAACAAGGGTATCATTCCAAATGTGTGTGAAGAGCTATTTCAAGCAATTGAGAACCGGGAGAAAAATCAAGAATACCAGGTATGTATTATTCTAGAATCCCTTATTTAAGGAATTTTTTTTTTCATTTTGGAAATTCTCTGCCCCCAGTGAAAGTTATCAGCATCTCTATTTTAGGATAATGTTAATTTTCCATACCAAAACCTTTACATGATTACAAAATCAAGTTGTAGCTAAATAAAATGTTGAATTGTTCTGGTTCTATGGAGGCAAACCCAAGGAGATATTTTTAAAAGGCATTTTGAGTACCATAGAAACAGGAATGCTGACAATAGCAAGGGATCATTGTTGAGGCTTATAACACAAAACCTTAGCTAACTCAAGTCTCTGGTTCCCTTTGCTCCCCTCTCCTACCAAGGTTGTGGGTGTGTTATCATCTTAATTAATTTATTTTTACTTCTAAATAAAGAATGTTATTTTGTTTCTTAATTATCCCAGCATAGTTTCTTACGTGCCCTAGCATAGAAGGCCCAAGAAGGTGAAAGAGCTGTGCCTGAAAGCTATAAGACACTGATGAAAGAAATTGATGAAAACACAGATAAATGGATGTACATCCTGTGTTCATGAACTGGATGAATTAATATTGTTAAAATGTCCATATTACCCAAAGCAATCTACTGATTCAATACAATCTCTATCAAAATTCCGATGGCATATTTCACAGAAGTAGAACAATTCTAAAATTTGTATATAACCACAAAAGATCCCAAATAGCTAAAATAATCTTGAGAAAGAAGACCAAAGCTGGAAGCATCACACCCCCTGATTTCAAACTATACTACAGAGCTATAATAATAAAAAAAATATGGTACTGACACAAAAACAGGCACAGAGATCAATAGAACAGAACTGAGAGGCCAGAAATAAACAAACACACATATGGATGATTAATTTATGACGAAGGAGCAAAGAACATGCAATGAGGAAAGGACAGTCTCTTCAATAAATGGTGTTGGGAAAACTGGACAGCCATATGCAAAAGAATGGAATTAGACCACTATATTACACTATACACAAAAATTTACTCAAAATGGATTAAAGACTTGAATGTAAGTTTTGAAACCATAAACGTCCTAGAAGAAAACATAGGCAGTAACCTCTATGAAATCGGTCTTAGCAATGTTTCTGTGGCTCTGACTCCAAAAGCAAGGGAAAGAAAAGCAAAAATAAACAAATGGGACTAATAAAACAAAAAACCTTCTGCACAGAGAAGGAAACCATCATTAAAATGAAAAAACAAATAAAAAGAAATGAAACTGAGTTATTTGTAATGAGATGGATGGACCTAGAGTCTGTCATACAGAGTGAAGTAAGCCAGAAGAGAAAAACAAATACCGTATGCTAACGCATATATATGAAATCTAAAAAAAAAAATAATAGTCATGAAGAACCTAGGGGCAAGATGGGAATAAAGACACAGACCTACTAGAGAATGGACTTGAAGATATGGGGAGGGGGAAGGGTAAGCTGTGACAAAGTGAGAGAGTGGCATGGACATACATAGACTCCCAAATGTAAAATAGATAGCTAGTGGGAAGCAGCAGCATAGAACAGGGAGATCAGCTCAGTGCTTTGTGACCACCTAGAGGGGTGGGATAGGAGGATGGGAGGGAGGCTCAAGAGGGAAGGGTTATGGGGACATATGTATGCATATGGCTGATTCACTTTGGTGTACAACAGAAACTAACACAGTATTGTGAAGTAATTATACTCCAATAAAGATCTATTTAAAAAAAATGAAAAGGCAACCGACTGAATGGGAGAAGATATTTGCAAATCATATATCCAATAAGAGGTTAATATCCAAAGTATATAAAGAACTTATACAACTCAACAGCAAAAAAACCCCAAAAAAAACCTATTTAAAAATGGGCAGAAGACCTGAAAAGGCACTTCCAAAGAAGATATACAGATGAGCAACAGGGACATGAAAAGATGTTCAACGTCACTAATTATTAGGGAAAAGAAACTCAAAACCACAATGAGAAATTGTTACCAAAAGTGGGGTACAGCTGCTCACTGCTCAAAAGCCAACAAAGGGGCAAGGTTGGTGGAAAGGAAAGTTTGCTTTATATTTCAGAGGCTGGCAACCTGTGGGGGAGGGTGGACTCCTGTCCAAAGGCCGAGTGCCACCAACAGTCAGTGGGCAAGAGCTTTTACAGAGAAAAGAGAGAGGGGGCTACATGTAGAAACAGTAGTGTCAGCTCTGACATCTTGAAATTGGTCGTGTGGTGATCTGATCAGCATCATCTTGATTGTTTTAAGTATGGTTAATCTTCAGTTCCAGGGTCGGTTTGTTCCCATTTTTTTGAGGCCAGTTCTCAGAATTGTGGCAGCTTTTGTCATGGCTACAGTCTGGTCATCATGCAGTTAACTTCTTCCACCTGGTGGAGTTTTTTAGTATGTATAAGACAGCTCAAAGGATATGGCTCAGAATATTATCTACAGCCCTTGGAGAGGAACTAAATATCCTTGACTATGCTTAATGGCCATCTGTATGTCTTCTTTAGAGAAATGTCTATTTAGGTCTTCTGCCCATTTTTTGATTGGGTTTTTTGTTTTTTTAATATTGAGCTGCATGAGCTGTTTATATATGTTGGAGGTTAATCCTTTGTCCGTTGATTTGTTGGCAAATATTTTCTCCCATTCTGAGGGTTGTCTTTTCATCTTGTTTATAGTTTATTTTGCAGTGCAAAAGCTTTTAAGTTTCATTAGGTCCCATTTGTTTATTTTTGTTTTTATTTCCATTACTCTAGCAGGTGGGTCAAAAAAGATCTTGCTGTGATTTATGTAAAAGAGTGTTCTTCCTATGTTTTCCTCTAAGAGTTTTACAGTCTTACATTTAGGTCTTTAATTCATTTTGAGATTATTTTTGTGTATGGTGTTAGGAAGTGTTCAAATTTCATTCTTTTACATGTGGCTGTCCAGTTTTCCCAGCACCACTTATTGAAGAGACTGTCTTTTCTCCATTGTATATCCTTGCCTCCTTTGTCATAGATTAGTTCACTGTAGGTGCGTGGGTTTATCTCTGTGCTTTCTATCATGTTCCATTGATCTCTATTTCTGTTTTTGGGCCAGTACCATATTGTCTTGATTACTGTAGCTTTGTAGTATAGTCTGAAGTCAGGGAGTCTGATTCCTCCAGCTCCGTTTTTTTCCCTCAAGATTTCTTTGGCTATTCGGGGTCTTTTGTGTCTCCATACAAATTTTAAGATTTTTGTTCTAGTTCTGTAAAAAATGCCACTGGTAATGTGATAGGGATTGCACTGAATCTGTAGATTGCTTTGGGTAGTATAGTCATCTTCACAATATTGATTCTTCCAATCCAAGAACATGGTATATCACTCCGTTTGTGTCATATTTGATTTTTCATCAGAGTCTCATAGTTTTCTGAGTACAGGCCTTTTACTTCCTTAGGTAAGTTTATTCCTAGGTATTTTATTCTTTTTGTTGCAATGGTGAAAGGGATTGTTTCTTTAATTTCTCTTTCTGATCTATCGTTGTTAGTGTATAGGAATGCAAGAGATTTCTGTGCATTAATTTTGTATCCTGCAACTTTACCAGATTCACTGATTAGCTCTAGTAGTTTTCTGGTGGCATCTTTAGGATTCTCTATGTAGAGTATCATGTCACCTGCAAACAGTGACAGTCTTACTTCTTCTTTTCTAATTTATGTTCCTTTTATTTCTTTCTCTTCTCTGATTACTGTGGCTAGGACTTCCAAAACTATGTTGAATAATAGGAGCGAGAGTGGACATCCTTGTCTTGTTCCTGATCTTAGAGGAAATGTTTTCAGTTTTTCACGATTGAGAATGATGTTTACTGTGGGTTTGTCGTATATGGCCTTTATTATGTTGAGGTAGTTTCCCTCTATGCCCACTTTCTGGAGAGTTTTTACCACAAATGGGTAAAACGTTTGTCAAAAGCTTTTTCTGCATGTATTGAGATGATCATATGGTTTTTCTCCTTCAATTTGTTAATATGGTGTATCACATTGATTGATTTGCTTATATTGAAGAATCTTGCATCCCTGGGATAAATCCCACTTGATCCTGGTGTATGATCCTTTTAATGTGTTGTTGGATTCTGTTTGCTAGTATTTGGTTGAGGATTTTTGCATCTATATTCATCAGTGATATTGGTCTGTAATTTTCTTTTTCTGTAGTATCTTTGTCTGGTTTTGCTATCAGGGTAATGGTGGCCTCATAGAATGAGTTTGGGAGTGTTCCTTCCTCTGCAGTTTTTTGGAAGAGTTTGAGAAGGATGGGTGTTAGCTCTCCTCTAAATGTTTGATAGAATTCACCTGTGAAGCCATCTGGTCCTGGACTTTTGTTTGTTGGAAGATTTTTAATCACAGTTTCAATTTCTTTACTTGTGATTGGTCTGTTCATGTTTTCTATTTCTTCCTGGTTCAGTCGTGGAAGGTTATACCTTTCTAAGAATTTGTCCATTTCTTCCAGGTTGTCCATTTTATTGGCATAGAGTTGCTTGTAGTAGTCTCTTAGGATGCTTTGTATTTTTGTGGTGTCTGTTGTAACTTCTCTTTTTTCATTTCTAATTTTAGAGTCCTCTCCCTCTTTTTCTTGATGAGTCTGGCTAAAGGTTTTTCAATTTTGTTTATCTTTTCAAAGAACTAGCTTTTAGTTTTATTGATCTTTGATACTGTTTTCTTTGTTTCTATTTCATTTATTTCTGCTCTGATCTTTAGGATTTCTTTCCTTGTACTAACTTTTGATTATGTTTGTTCTTCTTTCTCTAGTTTCTTTAGGTGTAAGGTTAGATAGTTTATTTGAGATTTTTCTTGTTTCTTGAGGTAGGATTGTATTGCTATTAAACAACTTCCCTTTTAGAACTACTTTTGTTGCATCCCGTAGGTTTTGGATCATTGTGTTTTCATTGTCATTTGTCTCTAGGTAATTTTTGATATCCTCTTTGATTCTTCAGTGATCTCTTGGTTATTTAGTAACATATTGTTTAGCCTCCATGTGTTTGTGGTTTTTATGGGGTTTTTTCCCTGTAATTGATTTCTAATCTCATAATGTTTTGGTTGGAAAAGGTGCTTGAGATGATTTCAATTTTCTTAAATTTACTGAGGTTTGATTTGTGACCCAAGGTGTGATCCATCCTGGAGAATGTTCCATGAGCACTTGAGAAGAAAGTGAATTCTGTTGTTTTGGGATGGAATGTCCTAAAAACATCAATTAAGTCCATCTTGTTTAATGTATCATTTAAGGCTTGTGTTTCCTTATTTATTTTCATTTTGGATGATCTGTCCATTGGTGAAAGTGGGTTGTTAAAGTCCCCTACTATTATTGTGTTATTGTCGATTTCCCCTTTTATGGCTGTTAGCATTTGCCTTATGTACTGAGGTGCTCCTATGTTGGGTGCATAAATATTTACAATTGTTATATCTTCTTCTTGGATTGATCCCTTGATCATTATGTAGTGTCCTTCTTTGTCTCTTGTAATAGTCTTTATTTTAAAGTCTATTTTATCTGATATGAGTATTGCTACTCCAGCATTCTTTTGATTTCCTTTTGCATGGAGTATCTTTTTCTATCCCCTCACTTTCAGTCTGTATGTGTCCCTAGGTCTGAAGTAGGTCTCTTGTAGACAGCATATATATGGATCTTGTTTTTGTATCCATTCAGCAAGCCTGTGTCTTTTGGTGGGAGCATTTAATCCATTCACGTTTAAGGTAATTATCGATATGTATGTTCCTATGACCATTTTCTTAATTGTTTTGGGTTTGTTTTTGTAGGTCCTTTTCTTCTCTTGTGTTTCCCACTTAGAGAAGTTCCTTTAGCATTTGTTGTAGACCTGGTTTGGTGGTGCTGAATTCTCTTAACTTTTGCTTGTCTGTAAAGCTTTTGATTTCTCCATCGAATCTGAATGAGATCCTTGCATGGTAGAGTATTCTTGGTTGTAGGTTCTTCCCTTTCACCACTTTAAGTATATCATGCCACTGTCTTCTGGTATGTAGAGTTTCTGCTGAGAAATCAGCTGTTAACCTTATGTGAGTTCTCTCGTGTGTTATTTGTCATTTTTCCCTTGTTGCTTTTAATAATTTTTCTTTGTCTTTAATATTTGTCTATTTGATTACTATGTGTCTCAGCATGTTTCTCCTTGGGTTTATCATGCCTGGGACTCTGTGCTTCCTGGACTTGGGTGGCTATTTCCTTTCCCATGTTAGGGAAGTTTTTGACTATAATCTCTTCAAATATTTTCTCGGGTCCTTCCTCTCTCTCTTCTCCTTCTGGGACCCCTATAATGTGAATGTTGGTGCATTTAATGTTGTCCCAGAAGTCTCATAGGCTGTCTTCATTTCTTTTCATTCTTTCTTCTTTATTCTGTTCTGTGGCAGTGAATTCCACCATTCTGTCTTCTAGGTCACTTATCCGTTCTTCTGCCTCAGTTATTCTGCTATTGATTTCCTTCTAGTGTATTTTTCATTCAGTTGTATTGTTCATCTCTCTTTGTTCTTTCGTCTAGGTGTTTGTTCTTTAATTCTTCTAAGTCTTTGTTAAACATTTCTTGCATCTTCTCAATCTTTGCCTCCATTCTTTTTCCGAGGTCCTGGATCATCTTCACTCTCATTTTTCTGAATTCTATTTCTGGAAGGTTGCCTATCTCCACTTCATTTAGTTGTTTTTCTGGGGTTTTATCTTGTTCCTTTCCCTGGTACATAGTCCTCTGCCTTTTCATTTTGTCTATCTTTCTGTGAATGTAATTTTTGTTCCACAGGCTGCAGGATTGTAGTTCTTCTTCTTCTGTCTGCCCTCTGGCGGATGAGGCTGTCTAAGAGGCTTGTGCAAGTTTCCTGATGAGAGGGACTGGTGGTGGGTAGAGCTGGGTGTTGCTCTGGTGGGCAGAGCCCAGTAAAACTTTGCTTGTCTGCTGATGGGTGGGGTGGCCTGAGGCAACCCAGCACTGGAGGCTACAGGCTCTTTGCTGGGGCTAATGGTGGACTCCAGGAGGGCTCATGCCAAGGAGTATTTCCCAGAGCTTCTGCTGTCAGTGTCCTTGTCCCTGCTATGAGCCACAGCCACCCCCAGCCTCTCCAGGAGACCCTCCAACACTAGCAGGTAGGTCTGGTTCAGTCTCCTATGGGGTCACTGCTCCTTCCCCCTGGGTCCTGATGTGCACACTACTTTCTGTGTGCCCTCCAAGAGTGGAGTCTCTGTTTCCCCCAGTCCTGTCGAAGTCCTGCAATCAAATCCCGCTAGCCTTCAAAGTCTGATTCTCTGGGAATTCCTCCTCCCATTGCCAGACACCCAGGTTGGGAAACCTGACATGGGGCTCAGAACCTTCACTCCAGTGGGTAGACTTCTGTGGTATAATTGTTCTCCAGTTTGTGAGTCACCCACCCAGTGGTTATGGGATTTGACTTTATTGTGCTTGCACCCCTCCTACCATTTCATTGCAGCTTCTCCTTTGACTTTGGATGTGGGGTATCTTTTTTGGTGAGTTCCAGTGTCTTCCTCTCGATGATTGTTCAGCAGTTAATTGTGATTTCGGTGCTCTCACAAGAGGGAGTGAGAGCATGTCCTTCTACTCCGCCATCTTGAACCAATCCTAGACTGCTTTCTTTTGTTTCTGCATTATCTCACTTCTCTGATTAAACTTATTCTTTGACTAAACTTTTTCCATACACAAAAGGCAGGATGAAGACATAGTGGGCAATGACCATAGGGTCCTGCTCCATTTCAATGCCACCTTGCACCTGTTAGAATGGCTATCATCAAAAATGACAAGAGATAGGGAATTCCCTGGTGGTCTAGTGGTTAAGATGCAGGCTTCCAGTGCCATGGGCCCGGGTTTGATCCCTGGTTGGGGAACTAGGATCCCTCCAGCTGTGTGGCATGGCCAGAAAAAACAAACAAACAAACAAAAAAATGACAAGAGATAAGTGTTAGTGAGGAACTGGAGAAAAGGGAACACTTGTGACTATTGGTGGGACTTTAAATTGGTACAGTCACTATGGAAAAGAGAATGGAGATTCCTCAGAAAACTAAAAAAGAACTACCATATGATCCAGCAATTCCACTCCTGGGTATTTATCCAGAAACAATGAAAACAACAATTCATAAAGATACATGCACCCCAAATTGCATAGCAGCATTATTTACAATAGCCAAGATATGGATGCAACTTAAATGTCCATCAAGGATGAATGCATAAGGAAGATGTGGGCATATATATATATAAAATAATGAAATCCTGCCATTTGCGACAACATGGATGGACCTTGAAGGCATTACAGATGGAGAAAGACAAATACTATATGATTTCACTCATATGTGTAATCTAAAAAAACATGGTCTAATCCTTGACCATTTTTAAAATTTTAGTTCTTCTCTGTTAGTTCTTCTTTTAGTTTCTTCCCTTGTGGTTTGATGATTTTCTTTAGTGGTATGCTTGTGTCCCTTTCTCTCTAGTTTTTGTGTGTCTATTGTAGGTTTTTGACTTGTGGTTATCATGGGGTTCATATATCTTAACCTATATCTACTTGTTTGAAACTGGTGGTCATTTAAGTTCAAACATATTCTAAAATCTACATTTTTTCCTCCCTTCCCCTATGTTTTGTGTTTGTGATGTCATATTTTATATCTTCATGCTTACCCTTTCACTGTTTATTATAATTATAGTTTATTTTATAATTTTTTTGTCTTTTAATCTTCATACTAGTTTATTTAAGTTGTTGATCCACAGCCTTTACTATATATTTGCATTTACTAGTGAGATTTTTCCTTTCCTATAGATTCTTAGTTGTTGTGGCCTTTTCTTTTCCACTTAGAGAAGGCCTTTTAACATTTCTTTTAGGGTCGATTTAGTATTGATAAACTCTTTTAGTTTTTGCTTATTTGGGAAGTTCTGGAGATGAAGGAGCTAGGGCCAGAACCAGGTCTGACCTGGGGCTTCTCAGTGGCTGTCACTGCCCCATAGGGGCAGTGCTCAAGTTACTGGAGCAGAAGCCTTTAGGGTTGGGTCGAAGCTGGCTTTTAAGTGTGTGCTCTTCCCCCTCCCAGCACCTTCACCCCAGAGGGCAGCAGTGCTGGGGCAATAGGGGCTGGAGCAGGTGCGTGACTCTGGCTGGGGCATGCCAGGGCAGTTGCAGGAAACTGGCCAGAGTCCCATGCAGTTTTAATCTGCTTTCTCTGCCTTGTTTCTGGAGTAAGCAAGTGTGTGCACACTCTTCATGAGTGGAGTCTAGGTTTCTTACAGCCCTCTGTCGGTCTCACTGGTTTTCAAACCAGCGAGGGGGACTCATCCTCCCGGTGTCAGACCCCAGGGCTGGGTTGCCCACTGTGTGTTCAAACCTCTCACTCCCCAGGAGGATCTCCAAGCCTGTGTAATACCTCTCCTCTTCTGTGTCCCTCCCAGGGGCACAGGTCCCGACTTGATTGCTTCTCTTCCCTTCCGACCCGATTCTGTGTGGATCTTTCTTATAGCCTTGGTTTTGTAAGCATCCTTCTTCTGGTTTCCAATTAGTTTTCAGTGAGAATTGCTCCACGGGTAGACGTATTTTTGATGTGTTAATGAGGGGAAGTGAGCTTAGCGTTCTCCTGTGCTGCCATCTTGATCTCCCCTCCCATTTGTTCATCTTAAAATGTGATGCTCTCTGAAGCTAGTTGGAAGCTCTGGGGAGGTAAGGTTTGACTGGCAGGACTCACTACAGGGTGACTAACAGACAAGCCAGCTTTTCATGGGTGGGGGATTGTGGTGGCAAAATGTCAGTATCTTAGAGCCTTTTCTCTAGACTAGAGTCATTCAGATTCCTCCAATCTCCTGCTTAAGAGGTGTAAGCTTGGCTAGCATTGCTCCAAAAGCACAGTAGGGTAAAGACCAATCTTTTTCTCTGCATATGTTCAGATTAGAGAGTGAGCAATAAAGAACAACCTTTTTCTCTTCACAATTGAGACTGAAACACACACACACAGGCACACACACATGCAATGTTTTGTATCTGTTTTTAATTTATATGAAGAACTTCCTCCATATCATTAAAATTATTTGAGAATCTCCTATTGCTTGTGAAAAAGAGCTTTACTATATTTAATATTTAGCTTTTTCCTTCGTTGTACATTTATCTTGTTTCCATAGTACTTTTTTTTTTTTTCAAAGATGACTGTTTCAAGAGAATCTTAATTTACTTTATGCCCTTTTTTATACAGGTTACATTCAGCATGCTGGAAATTTACAATGAACAGGTAACTGTGATTATATTTTCTGACACACAAATCTGACTGACTCTCTGCAGCTTAATAAATATCAGAGGCTCCCCCTCACCTATCCTACAGATAAAGTCAAAACTCTTTAGCCCTAACTATTCAGCCCTAACCTACCTCATTTTAGGTAGGTTCCACTTCATTTTATGTCCTTGTATCTCCACACATTCTATTCTTCAGCCACATAGAACTATTCTTCCTTTCCAGAATATGTCATTCTTTCCTACATCTATCTTCCCCTACCTGGAATACCCTTCCTGCTTTCTCTGGCCTTAAAGAAACTAC
This sequence comes from Balaenoptera physalus, assembly GCF_965194825.1. NCBI lineage: Eukaryota > Metazoa > Chordata > Mammalia > Artiodactyla > Balaenopteridae > Balaenoptera > Balaenoptera physalus. Next base: position 25,956,121 of record NC_138882.1, read on the forward strand.
TAAACTTCAAATCCAGCTCAGATGTCAGCTCCCCTATACATCCTAAGGCTTCAGTCAGTCTGGCTTCAGTACAGTGGTTGGCAAACTTTATCTTCAAAGTCCAGACAGTAAATATTTTAGGCTTTGAGGGCCATAAAGTCTCTGTCACCACTACTGTATTCTGCCCTCAGAGCACAAAAGCAGCCACAGAGGATATGTAAGTGAGTGGACGTGGCTGCATACCAATAAACCTTTGTTTACAGACACTGAAGCTTGAATTTCACCTAATTTTCACGTCACAAAATATTTTTCTTTTGATTTTTTCAGCCATTTAAAAATGTGAAGAACATTCTTACCTCAATGATCATACAAAAACAAGTGGAGGGCCGAATTTGGCCCATGGGCCATAGTTTGCCTGATCATAGTTAGAACCTGGTTTCAAATCCCAGCTCTCTCATTTACTAGCTTTGTGACTTTGGGATATCACTTTATCTCAGAGCTCAGTTTGCTTATTTATAAAGTAGAGAATTTAAAATAAGACACTACACTTTGAGATGCACTGAATCTTAAATTTCTAATGTAGTGCTTATCAAACACTAGACACTGAGCAACCTTTCCTCTTTGTGCTTATATCATACTGTAAAATTTTATTTACATATTTGTATCTCCAGAACAGATAATTGCACCTTTCTATTGGCAATACTTAGTATAATACTTGGTTTAGAATGGATGCCCCTAAGGTTTGCTGAATGGGTAAATTGACAGAGGTATCTATAATTGTAAGTTTCTTAAGGGTAGTTTCATACCCCAAGATTTCTTGTGTAACCCCAAGCACTATCCCAAAGCCTTGCACTTAATCATTACTAAATAAATATTACTGAAGGAATAAATCTGTCAGTGTTTTTCTCTTTATATTAAGGAGAGAAAATATCCATTTTTTTCCTCATATGCTTCCATGAGCCATTTATCACTGTTGAAGGTTGATAGTAAATTCAAATGGGTTATTATGTTAAGGTCACAGATTCAGTTTCTATTTCTTTCAAGTTGATGGGCTTGGGAGACAGTATAGCTCCTTTATTTCATACCAATAACTTCAGGAGGACAACTTCACTTCCCTTATTACGAAGTTCTTGTGAAAGGAACGGGGGGGAAATGACATCACATTGTGGGTCCCTTACTGATACCTATTAATGAGGATAATCTCTCTGGAGTTCTCTTTTCTTATCTCTAAAATAAGGACATTGGACATCCTAAATACTTCTTCATGTCTCACCTTCTATGAGTCTCTGGTATTTTCCAGCAGTACTTCAACAAAGGGACATTTATTAGATACTTTTCATGTTTCAGACATCATACTAGACTCTGAGAATGAATAAAACCTAAGACATGATTCCTGCCATGGAGAAGTTTCGTAGAAGATATAACATCCACTGCAAATAGTAATAAAATATATTACATATGCTGCATGAATGGTGAAAAGAAAGGCATAGAAGAGAGAGAATTAATACTGCCTGGGATTGTTGGTGTTGTTTGTCAACAGAGTTAGACTGGGCCTTGAAAGATATTTATGAGTTTGGTGAGGCAGTAGGAGGGCTGGGGGGCACTTTAGGCAGGAGGATTCGTATTTAATAAGTCCAGGGATACGTGAAAGCACATGGCGTTTAAGGGAACAGTGAGGGTCCTGTGTAGCCAGAGCTGGAAGCATGTGGGGAGGTGAGAACAGGGAAGCATCCGGAGATGGAGCTAAACATCAGTTGCTAAAAGGCAAAGGCTCTTTGTCTGGGAGGCAATGGAGAGTCTGTGAAGGGTTCTAAACAGGGAAATAAGAGAATCAGACTGGGGTTTTAGAAGATTTCTCTAGCGGCAAAGTCATATTTGAAGGAGTGCCAGGTAGAGACAGACTTAGGAGAGTTCACAAGAGCTGAGGTGAGTGAGGAAGTTCTCGTGATAACCATCGATTCAATCTCCAGGTACAAACTGGAGGATCCGGTACCAGGATCTGCCCTTGTCTCTGGGCACTTCCATATTCCATTTAGATAAACCTACTTACCTTTTTTCTAATAAGCCTTCTTCAGACACATCTTCAGCCTTAGATGCCGCTTCCTACAATTTATAATCACTCAGTGGAAGTTATAGAAAAGGCTTCCTATCTAAGGCAGAGTTGCCTCCGTTCTGATGTCTTCTTATCTCTGGCCTTTTTGTCCACTGTCCTAATTTGCTTTCCTGAATTCAATCTGTGATCTTGCTTTGACTCTAGGACTTAAAGCTACAGAATACTTGGGGAGATCTTAGAGACCATTTTATCCATCGCTCTTCTCTTATGAGGAGAAAACTGGGAATGTAAGAGACTTTCCAAAGCTCTCACACTTTGCAGGTAGAACCAAAACTAAGAACCCAGGTCAGATTCCCAGCCCAGATCTCCCTGCATCGTATAACACCAACTACCTGCTGTACGGGCTCTGGCTCTACCAGGCTCCCATAGCTCAACCTACTGTGCCTTGGCAGAAGTGGCTTTTTTGGGGGAGAGACAACATTGACTTTCACCTGAGACCATGGTCTAAGTGTGACATCACACAAATCTCCAATAATAAGAAGAAGATCCAAAGAATTACCCACAGTCTCTTGTTAGGTTTGGCTGTAGCAAATACTGTTTGGGTTAAATAAGTTTCCCTTGGAAGTAGATATTCACAGTGGTGGCATTTGTTGCAGCATGATTTAACCTAGGCAGAACATTAGGTACTTTGAATGTTACTAACTTTTAACTATTTTAAGTTTCATTTATCACTGTTCTCAGGAAAGTAAGACTTCATTACTTTGTAATACAAAATTTGTGATAATTCAGAAAGAGGCTGGGATCATTATTTTTATATTATTCACAAAGGAGTTGTGAAACAACTACAAGAGTTAACAAGATTTCTAGGAGAATATTTAGGATAATCCGAGAACAATGTTTTCAAGCACAAAAGCTTTAGAATCAGCTATGTTAAGTCAGACAACTGTAGATACCGACTAAAATGTTTTTTCATGCTACAAAAGCAGTTCCACCAATACTCCATATTCAGTGTATTAAACATTACTTGTTAGCTTAGCTTCAGTTACACTATCCTCTCCACAAGCATTCACTGAGTTCCTACCACATGTCAGGAACCATGTTAGGATTTACTGTCCTAGTAAAGAAACATGCCCTGCCCTCAGGGACCTCGCAGTCTTGTTGAAGTGCTCTAGGTACTTGAACATAATAAAACTGAATTTCTAAAGAAAAATATGCTTCTGATTTCACTAATTACAACAGGTTTCCATATTTTCTTGCTTGTCATTTCTCTATTCCTTACTTATTTAAATTATGAGGTGGTCTGGTACCTACAGAACTTAAACATTTATTCATTCATCCAATACATATTTACTGAGCACTTAATATATTCTAGGAGCTGTGACGGTGAAATAAACAAAAATCCTTGCCTTCCTGAATTTTGCATTATTTATTCTTTTTTCCACAGGTAAGAGATTTGCTGTCCAAAACCAAGAAACCTGGAGGGCTAAAAGTAAGGGAAGACCAACAACTGGGCTTTTATGTGGATGGTCTAAAGTCAGTGCCTTGTGAGAACTATGCCCAGATTGAAAGACTGATGGAACAAGGAACAAAAATAAGGACCACAGCTTCGACCAACATGAATGCCAGCAGCAGCCGGTCTCACATGGTCATCACCATTCAGTTCAAGCAGGTGAGATTCAAGTGGATGCCATTGTCCCCACCTCCCTCCAAGGGGGTCCAGGGAAAGGTTCCCAGTAGCGTTATGGGCTGGTGAGTATTATGGAATCTTTTTAGATTTGATCTATGGATTAAGGTGGCTCTTTCCAAACATAGACTATAGGGTCAGGAGCAGGAGAAAGTGAGGCACTTGTCTTCTTGCCTCCCTCCCCCGACATCCATGCCCCCCAACCCCAGCCTAAGTGAGCCCGTTACTAACAGAGGGGTGGCAGTAAGACCTACCAGATCCCAGAAATGCCCCTGGGACTAAAGACTGCTTTCCCTCAAGTAAATTCCATGCTCTGGGAAACAGATTTTGACCCCCAAGTTGATCAAACTGTGGAGATATGAGAGTGGGTCTGTGGTTTGTCATGGAGAATTCTACTAGTAGGCCTTGTGTGCATCACCAATATAATAATGCCCAACTTTCAGATCCATGAGCCTAGGGGACCACCAGATACTGAAGTGTCTTTCTGATATTTGGAAGTACAAAGATAAAGTTTTGAAATCAGGTAATCCATGTAACGCCCCACTAACTAGAATCTTTGATAAACTAGAGCACACTTTTCTCCTCCATTCACCTTGGTGGATATCACCGAGTGATCTCTACAATTATGGACAATTTGATTCAGACATGGTTATTCACAAAGCCTGGTTAAACATTTAGCTACAATTTTACCACCTCCATCCCCTAAGCCACAGCACTAGTAATAGATAAAATAGTAATAAATAAAGATTGTCCTGCTCTAACCAGGAATAGTGGAAAAACACTAGACCATGTATGACTCTGTTTACCAGCTCTGAAACTTTGGGAAGTAACTTACCTTTCCTAAGTCTCAGTTTCTTGTTCTGTAAAAATGAGATGAATAGTTATCCTCATAGGAATGCTGAGACGTTTAAATAGCATTCTGCATTTTAAAGAACCTTGTAAACTTTTAAATATTATTCACTTAATTTTACAATGTTACTGCAATTCATAAACTTTAAATATGGTTTGCCTTGCTATTTTTTAAACTTGATATTTTAGAGGCAAGAGACAAAATTAACTGGAAAAGAATGATTTTACTCTGTTTATTGGCGTCAGTAACAATATTAACACCTATTAATGTATGCCAGACATGGTTAGAACCATTACATCTATTATCTTTTACCCTCATAACATCCAATAACATGTTATTCATCCCTATTTTACAACTGAGAAAGTTGAAACTCTGAAAAGTTAAATCATTTGTTCACAGTTACATGACAGAAAGGGAATCTGTAGTGTTCTTTCTATTACGTGACTACGCCATCCTGAACAGTTACTTATTTTGCAGATTTCACAGTAGATTTTAAATACTTATTGATCACAGAAATACTAGGGCAATAATTGGTATCTAATATATCGTTGGAAGTAGCTTTGCAGAATTGGGAAGGGGCAACTGAGACATTTGAGCCTAGTAATGTTATTGTAAAATGTCATTATAAAGAGGATGGCATTTTAACTTGCAAATTTTATTACATCTTTTTTGAGTGTGAAATACAATTAGAAAAAATATTTTAGAATGTGAAATAGATTGTCTTCTTGTGTAGTCTGCTATCACTCTAATAGCATGACCTATGTTGCTTTCCTACAGGTTTTCCTAGACAGAGACCTCAGCAAACAATCCAGTATTAATTTGGTGGATTTAGCTGGAAGTGAAAGGCAGAAATCTTCAGGATCTGAAGGTGATAGACTGAAGGAAGGATCACGAGTTAACTTAAGTTTAACCAATTTAGGAAATGTTATCAGGTAAATAATCAGTGAATAGGTATTTATTTGTGCCATAAAAATAAACTCAAATATCAAAATTTAGATTAATCATGACCCTTGGTTCATGACCCACTATCATCATTGGTTCATTCCTGGTCCTCCTGTAGTTTTATTCTAAACTAATTAATTGCTTTTAAATGAAATAACACACACTAATAAAACCACCACCCAACCCAAGAAACAGTTGATATTCCTCTTTTATTCTCCCCTTGGAGGTAATCACCATATTGAATTTTATGTTTATCTCCCTCCCTCCCTACTTCCTTCCCTCTTTCTTTCTTTTATCATTTCTTGTTTTATCGCTTGTGCACATTATTATTTATTAGTAGCACTTATTTTTGAATTTTATAAAAGGATAAAATATTATATTGCTTTCTGGATCTTGCATTGTTAAGATTACTTAGGTATAAATTACATATAGTAAAGTGCACAAATCTTAAATGTTCAGCTCAATGGATTTTTATATATGTATATATCTATGTAATTACCACCTAGATTGAGTTTTCTGAGTTTTGGATATTGTCTTTTACATCTGGCTTCATTCACTAAGGATTGTGTCTATGAGACTAATCCATGCTGTTTCACTTAGCAATTATTAATTGTTTTTCATTGCTATGCAGTTTTCCATTGTAGGAATATACCACTATTTATCCATTCTCCTCTTGTATGGGCATTTAGTTTGTTTCCAGGTTTTGACTATTATGAATAAAGTTGCTATCAACGTTCCTGTACATGTACTTAGGGGAAAATAATTATTCATTCCTCTTAAGTACATACCCAGGAGTAGAGTTTGCTTTTAGATTCAACATTATTAACAATATCTATCCATGTTATGTGTGGCTCTGGTTAATTTATTTTCTGTTCTTTTACTAAACGTTCTGTGTATGAGATTCATCCATGTTGTTACAGTAGTAGTTGTTACTTCTTTTTCATTATTGTGTGGTATTCCATTGTGGGAATATGCCACAATTTATTCCTTCATTCTCATGTTAATTGGCATTTTGGTTGTTTCCAGGTTTTTGTTTGTTTTTTGCTATTACAAACAGTACTACTATGAACATTCTTGTACAAATCACTGGGTATCAATATTTCAAAGTTTTTTCGGTATAGACAAAGAATTGAAATTTTGGGGTTTTATATATAAGGTGTGTGAATACCTTATTTTTCGAGATGGTGACAAATTGTTCTCCAAAGTAGTTGGACCAATTTATATTCCCAGCAGCAATGTATAACATATCCCATTGATCCACATCTTTTCTAAGGCTTGGTATTGTCAAATTTCTTGATATTTACCAATTAAGTGGGTATAAACATATTTTACTATGGTCTTGATTGCATTGGTTACTAACAAGCTTGAACATCATTTGATTTGCTTATTAGCAATATGTTTCCTCTCAAAATACCTGGCCTTATGTTTTTCCGATTATTCTATTGAGTTATTGTCTTTTTGATTGATCTGCAGACATTTTTTTTTTTTTTATGGTTGTGTTGGGTCTTCGTTTCTGTGCGAGGGCTTTCTCTAGTTGTGGCAAGTGGGGGCCACTCTTCATCGCAGTGCGCAGACCTCTCACTATGGCAGCCTCTCTTGTTGCGGAGCACAGGCTCCAGGTGCGCAGGCTCAGTAACTGTGGCTCACGGGCCTAGTTGCTCCATGGCATGTGGGATCTTCCCAGACCAGGGCTCGAACCCGTGTCCCCTGCATTGGCAGGCAGATTCTCAACCACTGTGCCACCAGGGAAGCCCTGCAGACATTTTAAACTATTTTTATTACCCTTTTCTCAGGTATATGTATTGTAAATATCTTCTCCCAGTCAGTAGCTTGACTTTTCACTTTTTTAAAGGTGTCTATTGTTGAGCAGAAGTTATTGCTTACGTTTTGCATTTTTCCATTTTCTTTGTCTTGTTTAAGAAAATTTATACTTAAGTTCCTATCCATCTGGAGTTGGTGTGTAGTAGTGTAAATTGGGCATCCTTTTTGTTATTTTTTTCCTTATAGATTACCAGTTTTTTCGGATCATTTGCTAAATAGCCTCTCCTTTCCCCAGTGATCTTCTATGCTACTTCTGTTATATGTCAAAATTCAGTATATGCTTACTGTTCCTTGGCTCTTTAATCTGTTCATCAACATCTAAATATAATAAACACTTTATCCTATTCCTGGATAATATGAGTATCTCCATCTTACATATGCTATTGTTGATATATATTTTAATTCTATTCTTCTTTAACCCCAAAAGACATTATCATTACTATCTTATACAGTTAGTGTTCATTCACATTTATTCCTTTTTTATTATTTTTATTCATTCCTTCTTAAACATCAGAGTTGCTCTGTAAGATCAATTTCCTTCTGGTTGAAGTATGTTCTTTAGAATTTCTTTTAGTGTTCATCTGCTGATGGCAAACTCAATTTTTGTTTGGTTGAAATGTCTTTATTTTACCTTAGTTTTGAAAGATAATTTTGTTGAGTATATAATTCTGGATGGACAGTATTTTCTTTCAGCTCATTAAGGATAACATTCTCCTGGTTTCTATTCTTGGTCTAATTGCTCTTCCCTTGAAGATAATCTTTTTCCCTACCTGCTTTTAAGCTCTTCTTTTTTGATGTTCTCCAATTTCATTATGTTGCATTTGAGTGTCAGTTTGTCTTTATTTATCCTTCTTGGAATTCCTTAGCCTCCATAGCTCTGTGATAGTGATTTTCATCAATACTAGAAAATTCTCAGCCATTATCTCTCACATATTGCTTCTACCCATTTTTTTTTCTCTTTTCTCTCCTGAACTTCAATTAAACTATCTGAATCTTCTCACCCTGTCTTCCATGTCTCCTAACCTTTCTTTCTTGTTTTCCATCTCTATGTCTCCAGGCTGCAACCTGGATTTCTTCTGAACTATCTGGTTCACTAATTCCCATTATGGCAGTGTCTAATTTGCTGTTGAACCTATCCATAGTGTTTTAAATTTCAATTATTATATCTATTCCTTTCTAGATGCTCATTTTGTTTCTTTTCTAAATCTGATGGATTAATTTTTTAGATTTCTTTTCTCTGTTTGTGATTATAATTTCACAGAGATGGGATTTCCTCCCTCCTCTTCCCCACTCTCTTCAGTGACAACACTACTTTCTCTATAGTGCCCTGAGCAGGGCAGGAACTGAGCTGTTATTTCTCTTATTCACTGTTACTCTGATGCTGTAGTCCTATGGGGTCCTAACGCTATGGGATCTTCCTAAGGCAGTATGAGAGAAAGGCAAGAAAAGGACTTAAACCCACTCTCCATTCCTATCTTCACCCTGCTAGCCTGCCACCCTCTTCCTCAGATCACAACCCTTCCCTATACATAAATTTACAATAGCCTGCAGGCTTTGGGTTTTCCTCCAAGGTTTAGTGTGTTAGTGCCTCAGATCTGGGCTTCTCTCTCTGTTATGGTTTCCCCAGTGCTGACCTTGGAGATGGAACCAGCAGCCTGTGCTGCTGTCTTAACTTCAGCATCTTTGTACAGAAGGTGTCTCAACTATTGGATATTCCTTAGAGTCATGTCTCTGGTATATGGGGTCGACAAGGGGATTTGAGGGGTGTTTCTGACTTATCCACAGGGAAGCAGATTTCTTCTTGATACATGTAAAAAATTTTGTTGTTTTATATTTTCTTTTGATTCAGTGCTCTGGCTGATGCAGCCATGGGGAAGAAAGTCTTGCACATTCCCTACAGAGACTCTGTTCTGACCAAACTGCTCCAGTCAGCTCTGGGTGGGAACAGCAGAACTACTTTGGTAAAGTGATTTTCTTACCATATTTTAGACTGTTTAGACTCATGTAGCTGTCATTATTGCTGTTGTTATTATTATTATTAAAGTTATTCTCTGTGGACCACTAAACACAGCACTCTGCATTGATATAGCACATTCTGACCTATGATCTCATGACTCCTGGAGCTCTTTCCATGGCGATGTTCAAATGAAGTTTCTATATTGCTAATTTTGATTTTTTAATTTACTCTTTTCTGTAGTTTTCAGGTTCTCTACAGAAATATATATTACTTTTATTATCAGGAAGAAATGAATACAGTTTTAAAACTAACACTAACAATGTCATGTTATTATAAGTCAGCAGTCATTCCATGGCAAGACTGGAAAAATTTTTGACTGTTTTAGACACAGGGCAGGTGTTTAACCTGGAGAGTAGCCAAATCGTGTCATCTCAGCAAAAGACTCCAGACTCTATTATTGAAAGTTTGCCAAGTGGTACCGTGTGCAGTGTGTTAAGTAAGTCAGGGCGCTCCACTCTCAAGCTTCAGATTAGGGAAGGAACAGAACTGGGCAAGCTCTGCTTCCAGCCTCGTACTGGCCTCCAGTCTGTCGTCCTGACTAGGAGAGAAACGCTTGCTGCTGGATCTGTCTTTATCATTTATTCTTGCCTAACTATTTTCAAACATTTTGTTTAAAGTTTTTCTGGTTGTCAGTACCTGTGGGCCTCACTGGGCCATCCCCCAAGAGCCCGGACTAAAAGAAGGTCCATAAGACTCCTCTGAACGTTAAACTACAAAATCAAATCTAACAGGCCTGAGCAGATGTGGGCAAGTCCTCCTAGGAGAGAGGATGACTTCCAGGTCTGCAAGACGAGGCCCTGGCTGAGGTGTTATGACGCTTTAGCAAAAAGTATGTGGTGGGTGGGAGGTTGGGGGAGTGGTCACCGGTCATCTCAGGAGGCGAATGAAAGAGAGGCTCCACAAAGCCAACATCCAAGCTCTTGGGTCTCCATGGCTCCAATCCCAGTTTCAGCATACTTACCGTGAGACCTCCTTTTCCTCCTTCCTAAAGTGAAGATAACAATATCGCCTTGGAAATACTGCTGTGGTGATTAAATGGGATGATATAATGAACAAGCTTTAAAAGCTGCAAAGCTGGACAAAGATAAAGGATTATTCACCAGACCCTTATGCTCTGAATCTTGACCTCCAGGACCATAAGTTACAAGCTGCTGCCTGGGCAATCGCACTCCCCCCTGTTCACCCTCAGTGACCTGCCCACCTCCAGCTCATCAAAAAGTTTTTTTTCTCATGTGAATTCTAGAACAATTAAGCCGAAATCAATAGCCAGACTTGAAACCATGCAAGTGGCTACTCAGTAATGATTTATTGATTGGTATCTGCAGTGCCAGTGTTCAACGGTCATTTAAATCCCCGAGGAAATCTGCTGGGGACTCAGTGCTGAGGGACACGTAGAACAGAGGTTAGCTGCACACGTGTCAAGTCAGGGCTGGTTCGGTTCCCAGCTCTGCCATTTATTATCTGAGTGACCTTGGCACATTATTCTTCTCTAAGCCTGAGTTTTCTGTCTGAGTTGTAAAGTTTGAACAGTACCACAAATTACAAGATGTTCCATGACTGTTACTTGTGTAATATCGACAACAATAGCTCTAAAACCTTATATGAAAAACAAAATCTGAAAAGGTTATTTTTTACAGATAGCAGCCATAAGTCCAGCTGACATCTGCTATGAGGAAACTTTATCAACATTAAGATATGCTGAAAGGTACGTTTATGAATACTTATCATCCACAGTGGTTCTAGGTTCTAAATCTGGCAAATTCTTCTAGTACCCTTATACTCGATGGGTTGGCGTCTTGGGCAGGGGTCCAGAAGAAGGAAGAACGAAAGGATTTGTGAGAGAAGAGTGAGAGAAAATAAAACAAATAAAAGGAGGTAGAACTGGGGGCTCAGGACCTCCTGAGCCTGTCATTCTGTCACTCCAGCCCTGGATGGGGGAGGAGCCGTGGGCTGAAATCCACGGGAGGAAGCACTGATCCCAATCCTGATGTGGTTACTTATCTGTCCCCCTGCATTTTCCTGCCACATAGCATGACCATTCACAGATTCCCCTTCTGTCATATGGGACACAGGTAGAGCATAGTGACAGGCAGGGCATTTTTGTGCTAATAATAAAGATGAGCACGTCAGAGGCACTCCCAAAGTTGGGAACCAGCCCCGGCTCTGCAGCTTTCCCTGAGCTGCTTCTCATTTCTCCAGGTCCCACACAGCAGGTCACAGGCACCTCCTCCCTGTGCGGGTAGAGGGGGGCTCTCACTGCTGGTTCCCTCCCTTCGGACTGGCCGGGGAAACAAGCCCACTCGATTAGCCCCTGCAGGACGCTGTGGAGGAGCCTCTGACCAGGGGTAGAAACCGCGTGCCGCCACCACCCCTGCATCCTATTCATGTGGCAGATTTGAGAATCCACCTCTGCAGTGTTCCCATCAGCTCCATTCAGGAGCTTGGAATTCTCAGCCTGTGTTCCAGGCAGCTGCAGCTGGCATGTGAAATGGACTTGGTTCCTATTCTAATAGGTACGGGTCTGTGTGTCAGAATCTGGCCGTGCCTGCTTTGGGACCGGAACCTCGCTGGCCCTCGGTGACCTCACATGCTGAAGGAGGTGATACCTCACTCTCTGGGTGTGGTGAAGACCACCTGAGATCGTTCATGAACCGTTTCTGGCTAAGTTCTGCTTGGCATGGGGCTGAAGCTCAAAAATGGTAGTTGCTATGATGTCCCCAAGTAATCGCCTGTCCTTCTGGTCTTCCCTTGGCCTCTTCTCAGGGAGGGGCCCTTGCATTTTAGTCACAAACACTTGTATTCTCATTCTTCACTGTGTGGTCTCAATATCATCTTACTCCAGTAGACATTTTCTTCCAGCATCTGTACCACTCAGGTCTTGAATTTTGTCTTTAGTAATATTTAGAATGTTCATTTTCTCTCTGCTTATCAGATGTAAATCTGTTGCTAGCACTTTTTACGTGAGACACTGTGTGATGCAGAGGAAGGAGAAAATGGTCCCCAGGGGCCCTGGGCTCCAGGCCCAGATCTGCCGTGGACTGTGCGACTGTGGGCTTGCCTTGGAAACTCTCTTCCTCAGTGAAAGGAGTGAGGTTGCCAGATTTAGCAAATAAAAATATAAGCCGCCCAGTTAAATCTGAATTTCAGATACAGAGCAAGTCATGTTTTAGCATAAGTACACCCCATGCCGCACTAGCTGGGAGTGAACTAGGTAATCTCTAAGCCCACTGCTGGCCTGGAGCACATGGCAGAGAGTCACTGGGAACCTCCAGGGTTTGTGGTCCTATAGCAGCAGCAGCAGCAGTGACTGAAGAGAGTTTTTCATTAACCAAGTCAGCCCAGCTGCTGCAGTGTGTTCAGGGCCCAGAACACGTGGCGGGCAGGCTTCAGGCCTCGGTTGGGCCGCTCCTGTTTATTTGAACCGTGGATATCTCTGAGTCCCTTCTGGTCTTCGTGGTTTACTGGAACCTTACATGGTGGAGTTTCGAATCACTTGGGCATGAAAGGCTCCCACTTTGACCTTCTGAGACCAGAGCCCATTTTCCAGGCAGTGATCTGGTGGTACTGCTCCAACTGCAAAAGGTCCAGGGCCGGGTTGTGTGTCCACCTTTGCACAGGGCTAAGAAGATCCGGAACAAAGCCGTGGTCAACACCTCGACCCTGATGAGAGAGTCCAGGGCAGAGAACAACAAACTGCTGCTTGGACGTGGAAACTCCAGAATGGCAGGTAAACCGAGTCAGGAGTCAGCGCGGGTCCAAGCCAGGAGCCAGGAGGCTGGGAGCGGGAGGGAGGAAGGGAGGGGCCGTGGCCAGGCCCAGGCCTGGGGGCCAACCCCTGGGTAGAGTCTTAGGGGAGCCCTAGGGCAGGTTGGGGCACCCCTGGGCCTTTGTCCAGGACATTTTGGCTTGAATGTAGATTCACAGCAGTTATAAGAAATAATGGCCTTGTCCTTTATAAATGGCCATTTTAATCTCATTTTTTTTAATTGCCATTTTTATTTTGAGGTTATTCTTTCCACCAGGACTACTTTTTCCTTACCAGATTTGGACGGTGGCCGTATGGCGTTTATTCGGCTGATGGCCTCATGCAGTTAAGTGATGTTTGGAGCTAAGAAGCACTAGCCCCAGCACCCTCTTCTAAGACTGCTCAGCCTTGGCTGCATGTTACAGTCACCTGGTGACTGTGCGCCACCTGGACCAATTAATCCATCCCGGGGGCAGCAGTGGTTCTTAAAGTGCCCACCTTAAGGTGGCCCACTGTGCAGTTATTGAGGACCACTGGTTTGAGTGAAGGCCTGAGATTTCAGCATGGCAGCATGAGGTGTGTGTAATTTTATGCCCGTGAACAATTTAGAATGGTATGGATGGAAAGGGCAAAATATAAAACTGTTGAAGTAGAACTGGTAAAAGTGTTCAGCATCAAAACAGCCAGACCAGAAGGTCTGAAAGCCCTGCGCTCAGTGCTCTCAGTTGAGTGTACCCCAGTCATCGTCCGGCCCTTGGTAGCCGTTCCCCTCACCCGGTCGGGCTCCCCCGTGCCACACGGGCTCTCTGTCTGGCAGTGGCAACACTTCCCGACCACAACCCGCTCCCGCATGCACACACCTGGCTGCCCCCATGGATGTTCCGCTCGAGGGCAGGTTGGCGCCACCTGGCATATTTCTGGGTTCCCAAGTCCTGACTCACTAAGGCTTCAGCCTCAACAAAGCACTTCCTAGATTAGAGGCTGTGCCCACGTCTGGTCCAGGCATGACTCTGCTCTGTCACCAATCTCCGTACCTCTAAAATCCGGACATGCGGATTAGATACCTAAATATAGCATCTAATTCCCATTATTCATAAGCACAGACACGGAGCACATGAAAAACAAGGTAAGATAAATCTTTGATTCTTCCTGAATCCCCTGATTTTACAGGAATACCCTGAAATGCTCTCACATGCCCACATGATTAAAAAAACAGATTGTTGAGCTTCAGTGCTCCTCCTACAAAGGACCTCCTTGCTCTAGTTTCCTATGAATTAAGAGGTGATCCTAGTCTTTTTTTTTTATTTAATTATTGAAGTATAGTTCATTTACCATGTTGTGTTAGTTTCTTTTTTTTTAATTAATTAATTTATTTATTTTTGGCCGCGTTGGGTCTTCGTTGCTGCGCACAGGCTTTCTCTAGTTGCTGCGAGCAGGCCTACTCTTTGTTGCGGTGCGCTGGGTGGCTTCTCTTGTTGCAGAGCATGAGCTCTAGGCGTGTGGGCTCAGTAGTTGTGACTCGCGGGCTCTAGAGCGCAGGCTCAGTAGTTGTGGCACACGGGCTTAGTTGCTCTGCGGCATGTGGGACCTTCCCGGACCAGGGCTCGAACCCATGTCCCCTGCATTGGCAGGTGGATTCTTAACCACTGCGCCACAAGGGCAGCCCTGTGTTAGTTTCAAATATACAGCAAAGTGATTCAATTATACACCTACACATACATATATATATTATTTTTCAGATTCTTTTCCCATATAGGTTATTACAAGACACTGAGTATAGTTCCCTGTGCTGTGCAGTAGGTCCCTGTTGTTTATCTATTTTATATATAGTAGTGTGTATATGTTCATCCCAAACTCCTAGTTTATCCCCCTCCCACCTCCCAGCTTTCCCCTTCGGTAACCATAAGTTTGTTTTCTATGTCTGTGAGTCTGTTTCTGTTTTGTAAATAAGCTCATTTGTGCCATCTTTTTAGATTCCACATATAAGTCATATTGTATGGTATTTCTCTTTCTCTGACTTACTTCACTTAGTATGATAATCTCTAGGTCCATCCATGTTGCTGCAAATGGCATGATTTCATTCTTTTTTTTGGCTAACCTTCCACTGTATATATATACCACATCTTCTTTATCCATTCATCTGCGGAGGGACACTTTGGTTGCTTCCACGTCTTGACTATTGTGAATAGTGCTGCTGTGAAGATCGTAGTCTTTATAGAGCTTGCCAAGTGCAGTCAGTGCAGTTCTATTTCCCACTCCTGCTGAGAGTGCCATGTTTTGACTGAGACATTCTGTGCCTCACCTTTGACACTGCAGACCTTAAATTGGCCTTAAGTTGCTTAAAGTATCTCCCTCCTTCCAGAGCTGCCAGCCTGTTGGCTCAGGCCTCCCACTGATCAGATGAGCTGGGCGCACCAGCTGGAGCAGGCCCGGAGCGAATGGCAGCAGCACTTCGTGGCCATTGCCCAGGTGAGCTCACCACCTCCACCTGCCGAGGCTGACAACCTGGCGGGGGGGTGGTTGGCCTTGCCCCTTACCCAGACATGCACCAATGCCTGGGTTGATGCCAGGTGGATAATCGGGGTGAGGTGTATTATGTATAATATGTGAATGTGACATGTTATATGTGACGTATGACTTAATTAAATTATTGGCAGAGTTGGGGAGAGAATGACAGGGCATGAAAGGGAAGGAAGCAAAGAGGCTATGAGGCTGAGGATAGAATTCAAGGCTGTGGATAATTAGAATTTGGGGAGGATCTGAGGAATATGATTGTCTCCTGGGGTCTATGAGTTGTGACCCTGAACCACGTATCTGGCATTCACTGCCAATTCCAGATCATAAATGGGCTGGGGTGTGGACTTTGTACCTGGGCCAGGGAGTTGCCCTCTCTGCCTCCCATGACCTTCCTCACCAAAGCCACGAGGCTCTGGACAAACTCCAAAGTCATGGGCCAGCCCTGGAGGACTTTAGAAGTGGTGGGAGGGGTCCAGTCCAGATTCCAAAGGGCTCATGACACCAGAACAGATGTGAGCCTCAGGCGGAAGGAGTGGAGTCGGGTGGAGGTCTGTGGCAGCAGGGAGTCAGGTTAAGTTAGGGTCCAGGAACTCTAGAGGCGAGGATGTAATATGGCTGCACCCAGCAGCCAGAAGGGCCAAGAAAGTACCATCCTGTGTAAGGGGTACCTGGGTTTGTGCCTCTTGGCTGCAGGGGTCAAGTAGGATCCAGAGTGAAGAGCTAGGACTCTGTTCTGTATGGTCAGTTAGAACCAGAAGGACTCTCATCCTCTTTACTCTTTATGAGAACTTCAGGATTGAAAAGCTTTCCTTGTGCCTGCATAGCTTATTCCAGTTCTGTTTGACTATCAAACCTCTATAACCGCAATACCAATCAATACCTGTATTAAAAAATGAAGTGCATTTTGGTAACCAAGAGAGGGCGATGCAATAGGCCCCATTTTGCCATCAACACCTGAGGGGTGATGAGCTCGCCAAAGGACTTGGGGGAATGAGATGTAGGGCAGGTGGTTTAGTGGAACCTGGGAAGAATTACCCAGGCGGGGCACCAGAATGGGGCCTCCTGACAGCTGGGGATGCCGGGGGCCTGAGGAAATGGCAGGGGTAGAAACCAAAGTGCAGGGAACCATGCGAGAGCAGCTGGGAATGGTGAACAGAGTCGGAAACCGGCTGTGCTTTGCAACAGTCCTGACGGGGTGAATGCAGGCCCCCGACCGCTGACCTGCCGGGATCGCACCCGCCCTGTCAGCGAAGCCCCTGGTCACACTTTCCTCCTCTGGGTTTGCTTTATGGGGTGAGTTGATGGGATGCACAGACAAACGGCTCTGAGGAGCAGTGGAGAGGAAGGAACGTTGCCGTCTGTGCTGTGCTGCCCTGTCTGGTGAGGAAACCCTCTCTCTGTTTCTCCTCCAGGAGCAACAGATGATGAAGACCTTCCCGCACCTTCTCAACATCAACGAAGACCCGCAGCTCACGGGGGTTCTCAAGTACTTCATTGAAGCTGGTACTCACTCCTCTAGACCCGCCCTGATCATGCTCATGCTTCTTGCCCCTCTTTTCTTTTAGATTTTTTTTTGTGGTAAAATACACATAACAGAAAATTCACCATGTTAACCATCTTTGAGTGTACAGTTCATTGGCATTAAGTGCCTTTGCATCATTGTGCAACCCTCACCTGCACTCATCTGCAGATTGATTCTGTCTTCCCAAACTGAAACTCTGTCCCCTTTATGCAATAATTCCTCATTAGCCCCTCCCCCAGCCCCTGGCAACCACCATTCTACCTCCTGTCTCTATGAATTTGACTATTCCAGGTACTTTGTATAAGTGCAATCTTACAGTATTTGTCCTTTTGTGTCTGGCTTACTTCACTTAGCATAATGTCTTCCAGGCTCATCCATGTTGAAGCCTGTGTCAGGATTTCCTCCCTTTTTAAGGCTGAACAATATTCTATTGTATGCGTGTACCACATTTTGTTGATGCATTCATCCACTGGAAAATGGCACCCGTATTTAGTCCCATCTGGCTTTCCCACCCTAGCCCTGTGCACACTCAGGACAGGAGAGGCTCATGCAGGGCGGCAGTGGGGGCTGGATGAGGGGGCAGCCCCAGGAGGCTGGTGTGATGATCCCAGCACTGTCCTTGGACTCAGTCACTGGACAGAAACAGAGCTTCACAGACAAAGGCCTTCCCTGTGGCCAGGCTTCAGTGGGTCTCCTAAGGCCCAGATGCAAGAGTTTCTTCTTCCAGAATTCCCATGAAGAAGGTAGGACTTTAAAAGAGTTAGGAAATTGAGACATTGGGGTTGACATATACTCACTACTATATATAAAATAGATAACTAATAAGAACCTGCTGTATAGCACAGGGAACTCTACGCAATACTCTGTAATGACCTATATGGGAAAAGAATCTAAAAAAGAGTGGATATACTTATATGTATAACTGATTCACTTTGCTGTACACCTGAAACTAACACAACATTGTAAATCAACTACACTCCAATAAAAATTAATAAAAATTCATTTAAAATAACAATAGTAAATCCATTAAATGTTAACATAAATGACACATTCTTAAATAAAAAATATTTTCCTAAACAAACAAACAAAAAGTTAGGAACATCACAAAAAAGGTAGAAAGTAGAACAGTTATCCTCAAGGCAAGGTGATGTCCATGTACCATCATGACTGAAAATCGCAGTGAAAAAATCCCTTCACATGATCTAATTGGAGAGGAAATGGCACTTCCCAAACATCAAACATGTTAACTTACTAATGTCAAATCCTGAAAAAATTTGAAAACAACTTACCTTAATTCTTTTCAGGTTCGTGTGATGCTGGTCAGGCAGCTTCAAATGCCATCACTCTTCAAGGTTTGGGGTAAGTTGACATGACCCAGCACCTCTGTCCAGCATTAGAGAATTGCGACCACTGCATCCAGAGGAGACCCTCAGAATTCATCTAGTTGTCGTCAGGCCAAGCCACAGACCCTGCCGGACAACCAAGGACAAGATATGACCAGACCTTCCTCAGGACCCACTCTAATGCTTATGGAAGATCACCTTCAGAGGGTTTTCTTCTGTCACCGAAATCCCTTGTGCCGCGCTCACTTTGTTTCCTTGGCTCTGAGCTTGGGAGAAAGGGAATAATTCTCCACAAATGGACATGAGTAGATCGGGCAGGAAGTGAAGAGAGGTAGGAGGACAGGTCCCCTACGGGTGGCCCATGCCTTTTGTGGTCCCACCACCAAGAGCAAAACATCCTCGGATCACTGTGCCCAGAGCCCTCACCAACCGGACTAAGGCAAAGCCCAGACTTTGAGCTGATCCCCTCCCTGAGGACCCCTCAGGATCCCTGCAGGAGCCCCTGTGGAACCCCAAGGCGGGTTCGTAAACTCACAGTGGGGCCCTACCTCCATGGCCTCTCTCCTGGGGAGGCTGCGGCTCCAGGGTTTCTTTCCCTCTTCCAGGACCACTGTGTCCTGACTGCCCACAGATTTCCAGCCAATAGACTCAATCAGTCCCTACAAAGAGGGACCTTACTGACCAGTCCCCCCGACATACCTCAGCCCTCCTGAGCCCGCCTGGGGCGTGTGTGTGTGTGTGTGTGTGTGTGTGTGTGTGTGTGTTGGTGGCTGGGAGGGGGGTGGAGAGGGGAGGCGGGAAACCAGTGGGCGCTAACTCACCCTGACCGCTGGCCTCCAGGCCCTTTGCCCTGATTCTTCCTGGGGACCCCCTCATCTCCCTTTCCAGACCACTTCCTGTGGTGACCCTAGTCTAACACACAGGTCTGGAAAGGCTGAACTCCAGATGAGCTGAGGGTCAAACCTTCCCACAGGACCACTGAGCCCCAGGCCAACAAGGGCTCCGGGTGGTTGTTGCGTGTCTCGACTTCCCAAACATTCCATGACAGCCAAGGAGTCCAGGAACATTCTAGAACAGCCAGGAAGCCGGTCATTCAGGGCACAGAGATGACGTCTGTTGGGCAGCCAGTCTGACACCTCTGATACTGGCCCCAAATCCAGTAACATCTCAAGTCTGGATTTGTATAGATAAAGACCAAGAACCAGGCCTAAACTTCTCAGCAATATGTGGGCGCATTATTAAGTCACCTTCCCAAGTGTCTCTTCTGAAACACCTTTCTTTCCATTTCCCCTCCGCTCAGTCCTACCGGCCTGTGCATCCCTGCGGGCTCTAGCTTGACCCTGGGTCTCCTGGCTCCTCACACTTTTCAGGGCTCTAGTACTGGGGTGGGGGAGGGGTGGTTCTACTAAGAAATGATTGCTTTGTCGTCTCCCCGCTGGAGGCAGGGTCCGTCGCACCCACCTCTCCATCTCCACCCACTGAGCCAGCACACAGGAGCCCCACAGGGCTTCCTTGGCAGCTGTAGGGCTTACCTGATTGTGCAAATGAGAAAGAACGATCTAAACTGTTCACTAAAATCGTAATTTATTTGGTCTCTTAGACAGTCTTATCCTTTTAGAATTTCAGATAAACACGCTTCCTTCACAAATTCGGATGGTAAGGTGACGGTGACCCCACACGGCAAATGCAAGGTCGTCGTTAACGGGGTGCCCATCACGACCAAGACGAAGCTGCAGCATTTGGTAAACTCTCCTGCGGAGCCACAGGGTTTCCTAAGTTTGTCCGAGAGAGCTGGAGGGAGGTGGGCAGGGCTGCGGGCTAAGGCCCTCGTGTCCCTCTGCTACCGTGTCACAGTGATGACAAGGTCACAGCTGTGGGCTCAGGAGACCTGAGATTAACTCGCCGTGTGTCCTGGGGAAGTCACTTCACCTCCTTGGACCTCGCCTATAAAGCAGAGAGGGGTGAACTAGGTGATCGCCAAAATCCTTCCAGCTCTAACCGCTGTATGACATTTTAGATTTTTAAAACCGGCCATGAAGAGGGACTGCCAGCACCTTGCCAACACCGCGCTCTCCCCGTCTCCTGCCACCACCCCGGCCCGAGTCCCAGCAGCACAGGGGCTCCAGGCCCCTCTCCAGTCCCTTTTCCGCCTGTAGCCACAGAGAGCCTTTTAGACAAGCACACTGCAGCAGGCCACCCCTTTCTCGGAAATCCTTCCATGACCTCCCTTTTAGGACACCCGAGGGAGCCGGCCCATCTCCTGCCTCTCTGGCCTCACCGCTCTGCCTGGGCTTCCCTCGGTCACACGACCCCTTGGATGCTCAAAACGTGCCAGGCTCTGGTGGGCAGCGGCCTTCTCAGCCTCTCCGAAACTTTACACACGTGAAGTGTCACCTTAAATAGTGCACTTTCCAAGAGGTCTTCTCTAATCCCCAGTGTAAATTAGGCCCCATACACTCCGCGGAAAGCCCGCCCTTTTCCTCCCAGCATCCCGCACGCTCTGTGATTACATCGCTGTGGTTACATCGTTAGTTCATCAAGTCCCGGAGTGGGTGGGGGTGGGTCTGCCTGGTCCCCACCGACTCTCAGCGCCTGGTGGAGAGTGTGGAATAAAGGAAGGAGTCAGTGAAAGCACGAAAAAGCAAGAAGTCCCCTCTTCCCTCCTCGTTTATGGGTCTCTTCCCTGTTTGGGGGATTCACAGGGTCTCAGGATTTACACAGAGGAGCAGGCTGACCTCACTTCCTCTGGCCTCTTCCCTCTGAGCCCACTCTCTCCTCCCTAGGACCGAATTATTTTGGGATCCAACAGCGCCTACCTCTACATCGGGTTTCCTTCAGAGCGAGGCAGTGAGGACTTGAGCAGATTTGATTATGACTTTTTCCAGCTGGAGAGAGCGGCTTCGGAGGGAGTGAGTGTGGACAAGCTCGGTGAGCAGCCTGGGCCTGACTGCTGGCATTTTCCATGGGTGCATGTGAAAGCAGCTGCTTTCACTGTGTGCTCTCCTGCCTTCCTTAAGAAAATAATCTTTTATTGTGTCAAAATACAATGTTTAGAAAGTTAAGGTATGATTTTCATACAGAGTGAGCACACATCGAAGATTTGTTTAGAGGAGTAGAGAGTGGATGCAACACTGGGCTAGGAGGATGCTGAAATGGGATTGCTGGGTCCGGCAGAGCTAATTCATGCCTTCAGGGCGATAATCTTCTCCTGGACAAAAATTCATTTCAGTGTGCCAGTCTTCTAAATTTACAGTCTTCTGTAAATTAACATCTAACGGCTCAGAGTCTGGCCCTAATCAGTAGTCTGTATATTGAGGGTACCCCCTGCCCCCTGTGCAGCCCCCTGGGGGACCAGAATCTCCTTACACGGGCTCTGCTAGGAAAGGGAAGTCATCCTTTGGCCCCATTTCCATGCTTTGTATGACTTCTTGACAGCTCTCCCTTTTGCCCCGAATCCTTTTCTTCTGTGGTCACCATGTGGCCCTCTCATGGGCACACTTCCCAAAGCATCTTGGCCAAGAGTCAGCCAGCCTGTCTCCGAGCTCAGACGCCTTTAGCCCCAGTTCTCTGGAGCCCCTTGCCAAGGTGGGCAAGCATTTTGTGGGTTATTCTTAACTCTGACATTTCTTGAAAGATACAGAGAAGTTTCAAGAGCAGTGCACTGAACTCTCAAACACACTCTGCTCAGATTTCCTGTTTAAATATTTTACTACATTTGCTTTATTATATATGTATATGTGTGTGTATATATATATGTACACATATATATATAATTTTTTTCCTGAACCATTTCAGAGTAAGTTGCAGACATGATGCTCCTTTATCCTTAAATACTACATTGTATACTTCCTAAGGAAAAGAACATTATTCTCTTGCAAAACTACAGTATAATGATCAATATCAGAAAATTAAGATCAATATAATACTATTATTTAATCTATGAATTTTGCTCATATCTAACTAATTGGTTCAATAATTTCTTTTATAAAAAATTTTTTTTTGGATCCAGGGTCCAATCCAGGACCCCGTTTAGTTGTCGTGTCTCTTTGGTCTCTTTAAATCTGGAACAATTCACCAGGTCTGTTTTTGTCTTTCATGACCTTGACATTTTTGAAGAGTAAAGGCCAATCATTTTGTATAATGTTCCTTTGTTTGGGCTTTTATGATGTTTCCTCCTGATGGGATTGGGGTGATACATTTTTGGCAGGAATGCCAGCAAAGTGAGGTTGTAGCCTCTGTGCCTCACATCAGAAGGCACGTGGTGTCAGGTTGTCCATTTTTTGTGATCACTTGGTTAAGGGGGTGTCTGCCAGGTTTCTCCACGGTAAACTGACTAATCCTATCTTTTTAATTAATAAATATTTTATGGGGAGAGACTTTGATATGTAGATATCCCATACCTCATCACACTTTCATCCACTAATTTTATCAGCCTTTGATCATTGGATGATTAGTATGATTTTTGTCAAATGGTGAATTTCTAGCTCCACCATTTCTTCTACCTTTATTTGAAACAATGTTACTATAAGAAATGTTTTCTCTCCTATTTATTTGTTTATTCATTTATTTATGTCACTGTGAACTCAGAGTCCTGTTTTACTCCATAAGTTATGATCTGTTGCTTTCATAATTCATTTTGATGTGCAAACGGTCCTGGATTTGGCCAGTGGGAGCCCCTTCAAGCTGGATTCTGTGTCTTCCTGACATTCCTCCTCATTCTTTAAACACTAGCCTACTTTCTGGCATCAAAAAATGTTCCAGGTTTGTTTCGTGGGCTCTCAGTCCCAGCTCTGGTGTCAGTCATTTCTCCAAGGATCCTGATTCCTTTTGGTGGAGAAGGACATTTATAAATCAAGATCTGGGACTACGTGTGCAAACTGCTATATAGATACATGGTTCCCACACACATATTATAGCTTCACCTACTCTGTAAAACCATAAGTTAGTTATACCTCCAATTCCAGTTCAATACCACAGGGTTTATTTTTGTCTTTTTCTTGGTGGGCGAACATAATATGTTTGCCCATTTTCTCCATCTGTCCCCTGGATTCCATCCCTCTCAGCTTCTCAAGCATTTGTCTCTGAAGAACCCCCTCCCCCCACCCTCCTGCATCACTAAATGCTCTCCATGGGTCATTCTATCACATTCAAACATGCTCCACTATCTCCCACCATAAAAACAAACAAAGCCCTACTTAGACCCACATCTCCCTCGAGCTACTGCCATATTTCTTTTTGTTCCCTTTTATAGAAAACTAGGAAGTTGTTTCCATTTTCTCATCTCCAGTCTGGCTTCTGTCCCACTCGTGCCTTGACCCTGATCCCTCTACGTTCCACATCTAGCACTTGTCTGCACCCATCTTACCAAGGTCTCAGCAACATCTTACACGGTTGAGCCCTCTCTCCTTTTTGAAATATTTTACTCTTGGGACCGTATGTTCTCCTGGTTTTCTTCTAGGCCACTTCTTCCACATTCCCTTTCCTGGCTCCTCCTCATCTAACCCATCCTGAAATTCGGAGCGCCCCAGAGCTTGGACCTTGGGACTCTTCTCTAGATGGATGCTTTCCCCACTCTGCTCTCATCATTCTCGGTGGCTCTAGGTGCCATCTGTGCTAACAACCCTCAGCTCCTCTGTCTTCTTGCTGTCCCTTGATACCTCTTGATACCCCGATTCAGCTGCCTTCTTGATATCTCTGCTTGCATGACTCACAGACATCTCAACATGAAAGTGTCCAAAACAGAGCCTTGACTCCCCACTCACTCCAAGCCTGCTCTCATTCCCAGGACTTATCATCTTGGCAAACTGCTCAAGGCAAAAATCTAGGCCTCCTCCTTTCCCTCACTTCTTCATCCAGTCTGCCTTTTCTCTGGCCTCCTGTGCCACCACTTCAGTGCAAGCCATCATCTTCTCTTGCCTGAACAGTGTAGTCATCTCTGAACTTATCAGACCATGATACGCTCGGGCTGCAAAATACTCACCAACTTCTCAGTGTTCTTAGAATAAAACCCAAGCTCCCTACCATGGTCTTGAAGGCCCTGTGTGATCTACCACGTGCTCTCTCTCCAACCCCATCTCACACCACTCTCTCCTCACCCCAGTGTGAACCTCACTGGTCTCCTTTCTGCTCCTCCAACACATCAAGC
Source organism: Balaenoptera physalus (assembly GCF_965194825.1). Taxonomy (NCBI): domain Eukaryota; kingdom Metazoa; phylum Chordata; class Mammalia; order Artiodactyla; family Balaenopteridae; genus Balaenoptera; species Balaenoptera physalus. The sequence continues at coordinate 25,980,739 of NC_138882.1, forward strand.
CCTTTCTGCCTCAGGGCCTTTGCACTTATTGCTTGTTTTTCTTTCCATCTTTGGCTCATTCTCATCTTTCATCTCTCAGCTCAAATATTACCTCCTCAGATAGATCTTCCCCTTTCTTGGCATCATTTGTTTACTCTTTCTTACTTAACTCTATTTCTTTCCTAGCATTCATCACATTTTAAAATTATTTTGTTTATTAGTTTGATTATTATTCATTTGTCCACCTGAGAATATAAGCTCTAGCTGGGATTTTTTTTTTCTCTTGTTTACCCATTCATTTATATATTCCTTCACTCAACAAGTATTTACTGAGCTCCTACTATGTGCCAGATGTGGTTCTAAGCCCTGGGGATCCAGCAGTGAGCAAAGCAGTGCCCTGTCCTTACAGAGCTGACGAGAGTGGGTGCACTTCCGAATCCCGAGAGTCTGATAACGGCCTAGCAATGGGCCTTCAGTAAGTGTTTGTTGAATGAATGATGAATGAGATTAACCAGATCAGCTCCCACACAGAAGCTTAGTCATGCACACGTGCATGACCTAGGGCCCAAATGTGGGCACGGCCTGCTCTGTTCTGTCTGAAAACACCCTGCCCCAGGAGCCCCATGCCTGGACATCGGGTTCCCCCCAGGGCAGGGCAGGCTGGGGTCTATGCTCCCCACTCACCTCCCAGCCCCACCCAGGGGCCTTCTGGGCCTATAGAAGCTACGGCCCAACAGCTAACGATGCTGACTGGGAGGCTGGAGAGACGGTGATGAACAAAATCCAGATCCTAGCCTAGAATAAATTACAGCCTTAGGTTTCTGAGTCACAGGCTCCCCTTATCCTCTCAGCCCAGCCTCCACTGCCCAACAACCTGGGATTCCTCGTCTGCAGGAGCATACAGGAGCTCTGGCATCTTCCTTTGTCCATCTCTTCCCTCGCCTCAGATGGAGGCTCTTGACCACCTTACCTCCCCTCCCATCTCCAGGCCCCGGCTCACTCCCCTCCGGGGAGGCCATGGTACCAGGGCCCCTGGAAGCCACGTGAGCTTCGGCTCCACTGAGGTCTCTGGCTGTGCTGGGCTTCCCAAACGAGGAGCGTCTCACGTGTGCCAGTACCTTCTCTCCAGCCCTCGTGCCCTGCCTGAACTTGCCTTATAAACCCATGCTTGGAGAGCCGTGGGGTGTGCCTACATATGTGCAAAATAGTTCCTTTTTCATATACCAAAGATTTTTCTTCAGAATTTTAGCAAAATAAACTGACGGCACACCTGCCTTCCCAGCCCAGGGCTGGCAGCGCAATGAGGTCGAACAAGCCCCAGATGCTGGGCTGAAGGTGCTCAGGGCCAGCAAAGACTGTAGGTCCTCAGCAAGGCGGCTGGTGGGCAGTTCTGGGGAGTCAGACCTCAGGGCACGGAAGCCCTAAATAGTTGAGAGTTCCTGGCACAAGGCAGCACCAACCGGGGTCTGGCAGGGGGACTGGCTCACCCTTCATCTCCGTGATCCCCTCCTCCAAGCCACCCCAAGCAGAAGTAAGAACAGGTTGCTTCTGTGCCAGCTGCGGTTCTCGAGAAATCCCCAGACCTTCCTTTAGCCAACTGTATTCTTCCTGCCCCAGCCTCCTCCCTGGACAGTGTGGAGCCACCTTGGGTCAAGGAGCCTGAGACCAAGATGGGAAACTGGAGGCAGAAGGCCTCCTGTCACGATGCTGCCGAGATTCTTGGGTTAAGTTCAGCAATTGCTTAAGTAAAGCCAGGCAGTGTCCTCTCCTCCTCTCTTAGTTTTCTTTCTTGGTTTTTGTTTGTTTGTTTTATTACATGCTTGTAATTTTTTTAAACTTTTTATTTTATATTGGAGTATAGTTGATTAACAATGTTGCAATAGTTTCAGGTATGCAGCAAAGTGATTCAGTTATGCATATACATGTATCTAGTCTTTTACATGCTTGCAATTTTAAAATGTAAATATTTGGTTAACAGTTGAATGAATGACTGAATGAAGGAACCAAGGAGTGTGTACATTTATTCATGGCTGAAAAGTATCCTAGAATCAGTGAGTGACTTTCCCTTCCTCTCCGATCTTTCCTAGGTGCTGTGAACAGTGGGGATGGCAAGGCAGACCCCAGTGTCCTGGCTGTGTTCCAGGACTACATCAAACTGATGCCACTGGTTGCAGAAGCAAATCAAATGAGTGAAGAGCTGAAGAAGGTAAGGCTAGCAAATGGTAAAATCCCAGCTCCAGAAAGGACCTCAGAGAACAGGTTCAATGCACCCCTCACTCCCATTGCCCTGCACTGGCTTCATGGTGTAGACACGCCTGAAACGTGGGCCTGGAGAGGGCGGGTGCTTTGCCCAAGACCCCACAGTGAGCTAGTGACAGGGCCTCAGCCAACACCTGGGCCTCCCCAGTCCCAGCCTCGAGTCCGTTCCTTCCACCTCTGGCCCCCACGGCTCTGGGACCACCAGGACCCCAGACCAACACTAGCTCGCCATGGCCACCCCACCCCAGACTGTCCTCCAGAGGCCCTCTCTGGGTACAGGCACCCTGGTGGCTTCTCTGCCACAGAGAAGGCCCGGGCTGGCATTCGCTCTCTGGTGACACAGGATCCCAATCATCGGGAAACTTGCATGAGATTCAGTCACTTTGGTGGGGCCTACACGTGTTAGTTCCAGAATACCGTTGAGAAATTCTGGTGCTTTGGCTTTTCTCTTGACGGGAATTCCAAGGAGCAAGAGGTGGACCATCTTCTTTTAGAAAGCCTGAGTATGGAGAGAATGAAAAATAAATTTCAAAGATGGTATAGGCTGATAAAACTAGGATTATTTAGTGAGAAGTATTTTTCTTATCAGGGACTTAACATGGAGCTGAAAGTGAAGAACTTAGCGTCGTCAGATTCCAGGGGCCATGACCTACAAAAAGAGGTCATGGTGAAGGCAACCAATCAAAGGACTCGTCAGGTGAGGCTGCTCCTTGGGGGCAGGTGTGAGACTCCGCAAGGGTTTCTGAGGAGCTTTCCTAGGGACGCAGGTTAGTTTTACTTGCTACAGCTTGTGGAGACCCAGCGAAGGGGCCAGACAGGTTCCAAGTGTGAGTGGGGTTCTGGGGGACAGCCTCTGGGGAGAGGGGACCCTCTCCATGTTCCCCTCCTGGGTGTCTCTCCCCGACAGCACCAAGACCTGGGATCTCTCCCACCCACAGGCTTTCCCACCCACGCTTCCTGCTTACTTTTATCATGACTCCAGAGCTTTAGAACCAGAAGGGAGCCTGAGAGTGTGCCCAACTGATACTGCTGTTCGTGTGAGTGCTCGAGAGAGACAGAGCTGCCGTTCTGAGCAATGAGAAAATCCACACTTTCATTAAGACGCCAGAAGAGGCCGTAAACTCCACTGGCTGGTCCATTCCCATTCGTGACATTGCTCACTGTCAGGAAGGCCCTTCTTAGGCACTTAAGACCCCTTTCCTTTCCCTCTGCCTAACAGAAAAGAGTGGGCCTATAGTTGGTGTCCCTTTGCCTTCAGAGCAGCCCTCCAGCCAAATGTTCACTCCTTACTGCATCTTCAGAGGATGTGCCCCTAATTCTCAGGTGACCTTTGGGTGGGCTGCTCCCTCCCAATCCTTGGTGTACACATGCCTCCTTAGCTGTGAGTCTTGTAGCAAACATGTCTCTGGAGGAGGGGCTGGCTGTGGCTGGGGACTTTTCCATCATTGGATGATCTGCTCCGCCGAACAACTAACTGGTGCTTCTCTGGGTTTAACTTTTCTGCTCATTGCCCTAAAGTTGCCAAAATTTTCTGGGTCAAGACCAATCTTTAAAAACTTTTTAAAATTGTGAAATACGACAAACAGAGAAAAGGTTAATGAATGTATCTGTTCACATGGTAAACGTTTGAGTACTCATCAGCCAGGTCAAGGGGCTCTGTGTCTGCCGGGTGCTGGGGACACCAAGACCACAGATCGAACTGTGGGCGCCCAGAAGTCACACCTGAGCAAGGCCGTTCCTGAGCCACAACCCCTGAGATGTGTTCCTGTCCTTTTCTTCTTTTCCTCTGACCAGCACCAAGGTGGCCTCCCCTCCGTCCCCTAGGGTTGGAAGAAGGCAGAAACATGTCTTAGTCCACCCAGGCTGCTACAGCAATATACCAAAGACCAGTGCGCTAAACAACAAACAGTTATTTCTCACAGTTCTGGAGGCTGGAAGTGCGAGATCATGGCAAGGGCAGGTCCAAGTGTCTGGTGAGAGCCCACCTCCTGGTTCGTGGATGGCTGTCCTCTTGCTGTGTCTTCACATGGTGGAAGGGCTAAGGGAGCTCTCTGGGGGTCTCTTTTATAAGGGCACTAATCCCAACATGTGGGCTCCACCCTCATGACCTAATCACTGCCAAAGGCCACACTTCCTAATACCATCACATTGGGGGTTAGGATTCAACATACGAATTTTGGGGGCATACCAACATTCAATCCTTAGCAGCATGTTTGATGCTGGCTCACCTCACATTCCCAGTGTAGCTCTCAGGGGTCTCAGTAAGACCCCACATCCTGGGAAGTCAGCCTTGACTTCTATGCCAAGTCCCATGAGGCCTTTGGAGCTGAACCTTCAATATGTATGTGATTTTTGTTTTGTTTAATCTGGCAAATGCCATCAGGGCAAAGAAGCTTTGGTGATCCAATATTCCATATGCTTCTCTGGGGTCAGGTGTTACCCTAGAATTTGTTCTGGCAGTTTCTTAGTATCTTGTCAGACTTTGCTTTAAGGAGATTTTTAGTTTTTGAACTTTTTCCCCCAATGTTATTCCTTTTTATTATTGTTTATTTTTATTACAGTTTAAAGGTGATTTGAAAAAATATTTCATTCAGCCTTTTTTCTTGTTAGCAGAGGAGTTACCTGAGTAACAGCCTGCCATTACCAGAAACAGAACGCAAGATGATGTTTTCACACTTTACTCAGTGTGCCATGTGGGAGAGCTGAGGGCCTGGGCGCATTCTGAGATGCTGTTCTTTTGCTTCAACCTGGCATCCCCGCCATGGCCACAGATAACTGTTTGATAGGAATGCTTCTGCATCAACTGTACTGCGTTCTCTTTTAAGGGATTATGCACTAATTCATTTTATGGTGATTTTTTTTTCTAGTTTTCTTTTTTCTCATGCAGAGATTAATCTTACTGATCTGTCATCTTCAAGTCTGTCCATTTTCACCTTTTAAAAGTACTAGTTACATTCCTCAAATGAAGCCCTGCCTTCCTCAAAAGCCCTGTGAAACGCTGGTAATAACCTCTGGTAGTTTCTTGGATAGTTCGTGTGTGTGTGATTTTGAAGGCTAAAAGGCAAGACCGGTGAAGAGCAGCAGTGGGTTCTAGGTATGGACACAAGGGGCGCTTTTTTGGTGGTCGATCGTGTCGACGTTCACCCCTGCACCACGTGCACCGTGAGGGCTCCGCCGCCGCCGCAGGGGCAGGGCAGCGACTGTCAGAGCCACACGGGAGCAGCCAGGGCCGCTGGGGGCTGGGAGGGCTTTCTAACCGCCAGTGCTGCGGCTGCAGCTACCAGCCCAAGAGCTGCGAGAGCCCAGCGATCCGCTCTGCGCCAGGCCCCCAGGCCGGCTGCGGGGGTCAGCGCAGGGGCCTCGCTGACCTGCCCGGGTGACGTCAGTTTATCCGCCGCAGGGCACAGTAATGAGGCGGTGGGCTGCTTTCATTACCTGGATCCCCATTTTCTTAGTTCTCTAGCCTAAAGGTCTCTAAAAACCCACGTGACTAGAATTCCTGTTGTGCTCGGCTCCAGCGCTGCGTGCGCCACAGCCAAGGTCTCGTGCAGCCTTCACCACGCCTCTGGGGATGGGGTACTGTGTTCTTCGCCGTTGCTTGGGGCAAACAGAAAAAGAATGGAGTCTTTTTTACGTCTGGAGGATGTCCTTTTTTATGAAGATACATAACACTCCGAGGGAGAATGACTTACCTGTTAGTTTTTTGGTTTTTTCCAAGTTGCTCACAGAAGGAATTGCTACTCTTACCTGGTAACCACTTTCTTTTTTCCTTCTAGTTTTATTGGGAGATACTTGACATACGGCACCGTGTAAGTTTAAGTGTAGAGCATAATGATTTGACTTACATACATCATGAAATGATGACCACAATAAGTTTAGTGAACATCCATCATGTCATATAGACACGTCATTAAACAAATAGGAAAAAAATTGTTTCCCTTGTGATGAGCACTCTTAGGGTTTACTCTCGTTATTTAACCGCTTTCCTGTATGACGCGCAGCATTTATCGTGTTGTACACATCCCTAGTACTTATTGATCTTATAACTGTTAAGTTGGTACCTTTAGACTGCCTTCATCTAGTTCCTCTTCCCACCACCCCTGCCTCTGTAACCACAAAACTGAACTCTTTTTCTATAAGATTGTTTGTTTTTAAAGTATAACTGACCTAAAACCCTGTGTTGCTTCTTGGTACCCAACATAGTGATTTGATATTTCTATGCATTTCAAAACGATCATCAGTCTAGTTACCATCAATCAAGATACAAAGATAGTTTCATAATTATTGACTACCTTCCCCATACTGTCCATTTCATACCGAAGACTCGTTTATTTTGTGCCTGGCAGTATATACTTCTCCATCTCCCTCAACTATTTCCTCCCCCCACCCCCTTACACTCTGGCAACAACCTGTTTGCTTTCTGTATCTATGACTCTGTTTCTTTTTAGTTATTTTTTTAAATTGAAGTACAGTTGATTTACAATATCATACTAATTTCAGGTGGACAACATAGTGATTCAATATATTTATATATTATACTCCATTTAAAGTTATTATAAAATATTGGCTATATTCCCTGTGCTGTACAATATATTCTTGTAGCTTATTTATCTTAAACATAGTAGTTTGTAACTCTTAATCCCCTACCCCTATTTTGCCCCTCCTCCTTCCTTCTCCCCACTGGCAGCCACTAGTTTGTTCTCTATATCTGTGAGTCTGTTTCTGTCTTGTTATATTCATTCGTTTTATTTTTTAGAACCCACATATGAGTGATAACATACAATATTTGTCTTTCTCTGTCAGGCTTATTTCAATAAGCATGATACCCTCTAGGTCCATCCACATTGTTGCAAATGGCAGAATTTCATTCTTTTTTATGGCTGAGTAATATTCCGTGTGTGTGTGTGTGTGTGTGTGTGTATCTCACATCTTTTTTTTTAAATTTATTTTATTTATTTATTTATTTTTGGCTGTGTTGGGTCTTCGTTGCTGCACGCGGACTTTCTCTAGTTGCTGTGAGTGGGGGCTACTCTTTGTTGCGGTGCGCAGGCTTCTCATTGCAGTGGCTTCTCTCATTCTGGAGCACGGGCTCTAGACGTGCGGGCTTCAGTAGTTGCGGCACATGGGCTCAGTAGTTGTGGCTCACGGGCTCTAGAGCACAGGCTCAGTAGTTGTGGCACATGAGCTTAGTTGCTCTGCGGCATGTGGGATCTTCCCGGACCAGGGATTGAACCCGTGTCCCCTGCATTGGCAGGCGGATTCTCAACCACTGCGCCACCAGGGAAGCCCTCACATCTTCTTTAACCAATCATCTGTTGATGGGCACTTTGGGTTGTTTCCACATCTTGGCTGTTGTAAACAGAGCTGCTATGAACATTGGGGTGCATGTATATTTTGAATTAGAGTTTGTTTTCTGGATATATGCCCAGGAGTGGGATTGCTGGATCATATGGTAGCTCTATTTTTAGTTTTTAAAGGAACCTCCATACAGTTTTCCATAGTGGCTGTGTGAATTAACATTCCCACCAACAGTGGGCTAGGGCTCCTTTTTCTTCACATCCTGGCCAATACTTGCTATTTGCAGATTTTTTTGATGAGAGTCATTCTGACAGGTGGGAGAAAATCTCTCATTGTGGTTTTGATTTGCATTTCTCTGATGATTAGTGATGTTGAGCATCTTTTCATGTTCCTGTTGGCCATCTGTATATCTTCTTTGAAAAAATATCTATTTAGGTCTTCTGTGCATTTTTTTTTTACTCTAGAATATGGAACACTTCATGAATTTGCATGTCATCCTTGCGCAGGGGCCATGCTAATCTCTGTATTGTAACAGTTTTAGTATATGTGCTGCCAAAGTGAGCACTTTTCTGCCCATTCTTTAATGAGGTTGTTTGCTTTTTGGATATTGAGTTGTATAAGCTGTTAATATATTTTAGATGTTAACCCCTTATCAGTCATATCATTTGCAAATATTTTCTCCCATTCAGTAGGTTGTGTTTTCATTTTGTTGGTGGTTTCCTTTGCTGTGCAAAACTTCTAAGTTTAATTATGTCCTGTTGGTTTTTTTTTTTTTTTTTTTTTTTGGCCATGTCATGCAGTGCGCCTAGTTCCCTGACCAGGGATGGAACCCACACCCCCTGTAGTGGAAGTGGGGAGTCTTAACCACTGGACCGCCAGGGAAGTCCCCCATTGGTTTATTTTTTATTTTGTTTCTTTTGCTTAGGAGACAGAGCCAAAAAAATATTGCTACGATTTATGTCAAAGAGCGTTTTGCCTATGTTTTATCCTAGGAGGTTTATGGTTTCAAGACTTACATTTAGGGCTTTAATCCATTTTGAGTTTACATTTGGATATGGTGTGAGAAAATGTTCTAATTTCATTCTTTTACATGTAGCTATCCAGTTTTCCCAGCATCACTTATTAAAGAAACTGTCTTTTCTCCATTGTATATCCTTGCCTCCTTTGTCATAGATTAATTGAACATAGGTGCATGGTTTTATATCTGGGCTCTCTATTCTGTTCCACCGATCTATATGTCTGTTTTGTGCCAACACCATGTTGTTTTGATTACTGCAGCTTTGTAGTGTAGTCTGAAGTCAGGGAGCATGATGCCCCTATCTTCATTCTTTCTTCTCAAGACAGCTTTGGCATTTGGGGATCTTTTGTGGTTCCATATAAATTTTAGAATTGTTTGCTCTAGTTCTGAGAACTGTCGTGGCAATTTTGATATGGCTTGCATTAAATCTGTAGATTGCTTTGGGTAGGTATGGACTTTTTAACAGTATTAATTTTTCCAATCCATGAACACAGGATATCTTTCCATTTCTTTAAATCGTCTTCAATTTCCTTCATCAGTGTTTTATAGTTTCAGAGTATAGATCTTTCACCTCCTTGGTTAAGTTTATTCCTAGGTATTTTATTCTCTTTTTTGCAATTGTAAATGGGATTGTTTTCTTGAATTCTCTTTCTGATAGTTCATTATTAGTATATAGAAAAGCAACAGATTTCTGTATATTAATCTTGTATCCTGCAAATTTACTGAATTCATTTAATAGCTCTAATAATCTTTTGGTGTAGACTTTATGGTTTTCTATATATCAAATTATGTCATGTGCAAATAGTGACAGTTTTGCTTCTTCCCTTCCAATTTGGATGCCTTTTATTGCTTTTTCTTGTCTGATGGCTGTGGCTAGGACTTCCAATACTATGTTAATTAGAGGTGGTAACAGTGAACATCCTTGTCTTTTTCCTGATTTTAGAGGAAAGGCTTTCAGCTTTTCACCAGTGAGTACAATGTTAGCTGTGGATTTGTCATAAATGGCATTTATTATGTTGAGATGTGTTCCCTTTAAACCCACCTGATGAGAGTTTTTATCATGAATGTAAAGCTGGTTTAGTGGTGCTGAACTCTTTTAACTTTTGCTTGTCTATGAAACTCTATCTCTCCTTTAAATCTGAATTATAGCCTTTCTGGGTACAGTGTTCTTGGTTGCAGGGTTTTTTCCTTTCATCATTTAAAATATATCATGCCACTCCCTTCTGGCTAGCAAAGTTTCTGCTGAAAAGTTAGCTAATAGCCATATGGGAGTTCTCTTGTATGTAACTTGTTGCTATTCTTTTTCTGCTTTTAAGAGTCTCTCTTTATCTTTAATTTTTGCCATTTTAATTACCATGTGTCTTGCTGTAGATATCTTTGGGATCATCTTGTTTCGGACTCTCTTTGCTTCCTGGACTTGAATGCCTATTTCCTCTCCCAGGTTAGAGAAGTTTTCCGCTATTATTTCTTCAAATAAGTTCTCTGCCCTTTTCTCTCTCTCTTCTCCTCCTTCTGGGACCCCTATAATGCAAATGTTAATATGGTTGATGTTGTCCCAGAGGTCTCTTAAATTGTCCTCCTTTAAAAAATTCTTTTTTCTTTTTATGTTCAGCTTCGGTGATTTCCACTACTCTCTCTTCCAGTTTGCTGATCTGTTCCTCTGTATCATCTAATCTACTGTTGATTCCTTCTAGTGTATTTTTTTCATTTCAGTTTTTGTATTCTTCAGCTCTATTTGGTTCTTTTTTATATTTTCTAAATCTTTGTTAAAATTCTCATTGTGTTCCTCCATTCTTCTCCTGATGTCTTTGAGCATCTTTATGATCATTACTTAGAACTCTTTATTGGGTAGGTTGCTTATCTCCATTTCATTTTGTTCTTCTTTTTTATCTTTGTTCCCTCATTTGGAACGTATTTCTTTGTTGCCTTATCTTGACTAATTTGTTTTTTTATTTCTATATATTTGGTAGAAATATATGGTTACATCTCCCAATCTTGGAGAAGTGGCCTTTTGTAGGAGACGTCCTATGTGTCCCAGCAGTGCCCTCCCCTCTGATCACCAGAGCTATATGCTATAGGGATGCCTCCTATACTGGCTGTGTGGGCTCTTCTGTTGTAGTGGGATGACTACTGTGGGTGGTCTGGTAGGCATGGCTGGCCCCCAGTCTTGCTGGTTGCCAGGTTCTGCCTTTTGTAGAGGTTGCCAGCCACTTACGGTTGGGGCTGGGTTATGAGGTGACTAGCTGTGGAGCCCCAAGGGTTCTGGGGCTAGTCCTGGCCCACTGGTGGGTGGAGCTGGGCCCTGGGGTGGCTGTTTGCAAGGCCAGGGATCTCAGATCTACTCTTGCATGCTTGCCTGCTGGTGGGTGGTGCTGTCTCCTGACATGGTTGGCAGTGGGGCCTGGGGTGTCCCAACTCTGGTGTCGGCCCACCAGTGAGTGGGGCTGGATCCTGAGGCAGATCTACAGATGCCCAAGTTTCTCAGAACTGCTGTTGGCTTGCTGGTGGGTGGGGTTGGGGCTCAGGGGGGTCCTAGGGCTAGTGCTGGCCTGATGGCTGCAGAGTCCTGCAGGTCCCACAGGACTGTTGACCTGCTGGTGAGTGAGGCTGTGTCCTGGGGTCTCTGGTTGTATGGTCCTGGGGGTCCTGGAACTGGTTTGGGCCCACTGGTGGGCAGGGTGGGGGCCTAGTGATTCCTGGAGTTATCAACCCACTGGTGGGCAGGGCTGGGTCCTGGGCCCTCTGTTGGATGGGGCTGGGTCCCCTAGCAGCTGGGGGCTCAGGGGGTCCTTAGGCAGCAGCCTGCTGATGGATGGGGCTGTGCCCCCTTCCACTACCTGCTTGGCCTGAGGTATCCTAGGACTGGTGCTGACTGGCTGGTGGGCAGGGCCAGGTCCCAGCGCTAACACACTAGAGGGAGGACTTCAAAATGTGCTTGTCAGCACCAGTGTCCTCTTGGTAGACCAGGCCCCCAAATGGCTGCCCCAGCACGTATGTCCCCCGGTGAGCTCCAGTTGCCTCCTGCCTCTCCAGGAGGCTCTCCAAGATCAGCAGGTGGGTCTGATCCAGGCTCCTTTCAAATTAGTGTTTCTGCCCTGGGTCTCTAAATGTGTGAGATTTGGGGTGCATCCTTTAAGAGTGAAGTCTACATTTCCCACAGCCCTTTAGCTCTCCTGAAAGTAAGCCCACCTGACCTTCAAAGCCAAACGTTCTGGAGGTTTGTCTTCCCAGTGCAGGACTCCCAGGCTAGGGTGCTTGATGTGGGGCTGAGACCCCTCGCTCCTTGGTGAGAACCCCTGCAATTGTAATTATCTTCCTGTTTGTGAGTTGCTCACCTGGGGTTATGGGTCTTGATTATACTGTGTCTCCACCCCTCCTACCCGTCTCGTTGTGGTGGTTCCCTCTTTACATCTTTAGTTGTAGAAGATCTTTTCTACTCATCTTCAGGTCTTCCTCATCAATAGTTGCCCTATAAATAGTTCTAATTTTGGTGTGCTCATGGGAGGAGGTGAGCTCAGGGACTTCCTACTCCTCCATGTTGGCCACTCCTCCTGGTAACCCTCACTTACTGAAGGGACAGACAGTGCCAGGCTCTTGTCCTAGATTTTCTGCTCATTGGGTGTGAGCACACAAGTTTATTATCTTATAGTTCAGTAGGTTAAAAGTCCAACACAGATCTGGGCTAAAAGCAAGGTGTCAGGAGGGATGTTTTGCTTTCTGGAAGCTTGAGGGGAGAGTATGTTTCCTTGCTCTTTCAAGCTTCTAGAGCCACCAACATTCCTTGGCTCATGGCCATCTTCAAAGTCATCCACATAGCATCCCTCTGACCCTGCTTCCATCACCATCTCTCTTTCTCGGACCTCCTCTTCTGCCTCCCTCTTCCACATTTAAGGGCCATGTGATTACACCGGGCCTATCTGGATAATACAAGCTAATCTCCCTATTTTAAGGTCAGCTGATAAGCAAACTTAATTCCTCTTTGCCATAAGGTAACATATTCACAGGTTCCAGAGACTGGGACATGGACATCTTTGAGGGTCATTCTTCTGTGTACAACAAGCCCAAACCTTCATTTCTCCTGGGAGGGTCTGTTTTCTACCTCCATCATTTCCTCTAAGTCATTTCCTGGGATCCAGCACCACTGAAGTAAATAGGTCAGGAATGAACGTAGTGCTCTTGAAGGACCTCACCAAAGCTAAGTCTGAGGAGAGTGTTATTGGTCTTGGGTACCCGAAATCCAGCCCATCAGAGACAGCATGCTGGGGAAAATCATAGAAATGAATCGTTAGAGCAGCAGATGGAATCAAATATTGGCGACCTACCTTTGTGCTTCCAGGTGTGGATTTGGTCAAAAGCCAAGTTTATCAATAGGAAATTCCTAATGGAGGAGCTTTACCAGCGTTTTCTGGATGGAGAAGATAGCCACGTAGCTCAGGAAGACGACCCTTTCTGGGATCCTGCTGAGGTCATCCACTTGGGCTCAGCTCACATCTGGCTCCAGTCACTTGCCTACTGCATGAAGTCTGAAGAGCAAGTGGAGTTTCTGAACTGTGACGGGCTAGAAGAGGCAGTGCTGCATATCCACATAGGCCCCTGCTCCCCGACAGGACAGTGGGTATCTCCTCCGCCACCCTGTCTAGTTCTGGGTCGGTCACACAGAAAACTCATAGCACGCCTGAGTTCTCCTGGAGGGGGTGGCCAGCTTGGTACCCTGAAGAGGTCATTCGTGAGGCAAATGAATGAACTCGTTCATTCATAATTTGGCTTTATCAACTCTGATTTTGCCATGGCAGCCAAAGCAGCTGACCTGGAATATTTAAAATCCCGTGTCCAGCAGCCTTTGAGCAGCTCAGCACTGCCCTAGGGGACCAAAGGGGTGAGGAGGATATCCTGCAAAGAGGCAGGAGTGTAGCAGAAGGAAACATGGACATGAACCAAAAGACCCGGGTTGGTAGAGAAGCCAAGGGTGCTGTAGGACCTTCTACTCACAGCCCCCCACCCCCGCCCCGGAGTGCCCGTGAGGTCTGGCACCCACCACACCCACTTGCTCTTTCCAGTGCTAGTCTTCATCCCTGCTGCTGAGGCCCAAGAGCCAGAAGCAGAAAGCTCATTTTGTAGCTCAGCCTATCTCCCTGCACAGACTCTGGTATCTTTGTTCCTTTTCTCAAGGAAGGAACTGTGGTGTCTTTGTTTCCTTCCGTGGCCTCATTCTGAGCTGTTATCCAACCTTTGTTCTAACTCCACTCCATTACCTTTACTGTCCCCTCAGGGTGTCTCATCTGTTTTCCCTCTTTGGGCCAAAGGCAGTTGAGGGAGTTTTTACAAAAACTAAAGTCTCTTAGCAATTCTAAGCAAAGAGGCTGGCAGGAGGTCTGGTCTGGGTGCCAGGGTCCTCATGGGTACCCGATGCAATCTTTTTCTCTTTCTGAAGAGGAAACAGGCTGAAGAAGGGAGCAAGAAAACTACAAAGTGCTGTGACTAAAAGACCAAGATGACCGCTGACTCACTGTCTTCACTGGGACTCTAAGCAAATTCTTGGTCATTTTGCTACCTTGGGCTCCTAGGCTGCCTGATGGATATATTTCCCACTCTGAATTAATATGGTAGCATTCTAGTTTACAGGTTTCAATCTTTGTGAGCTCGTTGATGTGAGAGAGGTCCTCTATTGGAAAGCTGTCCCTACTGGTTTCTGAGCCTGTGGGCCTGGGGTTGACCCTAGACTATGAGGAGTTCACCGAGGTAAATGACACCCGGAGAGGCTGCATCTGGGCAGCCAGCTGGCTTTCTCTGGGTGGCAGCCCCTCTATCCCACTGGGAACCTACCTAAATCTTCAATGCTAGTTTGGGTGCACCCACATCTGGGTGCATTTACTGCAAGAAGCTGTTATATTCCTGTCTCCTCCTTGAGATGGTCCGTATCTTACCTTGAAGTACTAGAGCATGGAGTGGGCTTTTGTTATATGTCTCTTGAATGAGTGAATCCTACAGCTGGTAATATTACCCATCCTTCCTTCAGAGAATCTGGCCATCTCTTAGGAGTCTATGTAATTCCCATTGACATCACAGTCCTAACTTGCTTGGACCCAAGCTAACCTGTGACAATGTTTACCTCTTCTGTTTGTAGAGCACGTGGTGAGGAGGATGTGGTTACTGACCCACTGGAGCTGCTGGGCAAGAGAATGGATTTCCAGATCCGCATTGTACGGTGCCTTGGCACCAAGTGGCTAAAGGAAGATGCAGAGCGGGGTGTGCAGATGGGGTACCAGCCTGCCCCGCAGAGCTGCTGAACACGAACTGCCCACTTTGTGGGCCCTGGTGGGAGGGAGTCTTTCCTCAAGTTTTAAGAATGAGCTATCATGTCATTTTCTTAAGTTTTTTTGCTTGTTCAACCCCCAAATGACTATTTCCTCCAACTGTTCAACAGACAGATAAGCCGCATGCCCCTCCAGGTCAGTGGGAAGTGATCAGTGCGTACTGATCCTCCTAAGCAACTGAAGCAAAGAGTCAGAAATTTCAATTATCAGAAAGGCTATCCAGTAAAACTGTGTTATCTAAGTAGGCCGATTGGGTTTATTTTATTTAGTTGGAAACAAAAGGACTGTATTACAATATGGCAGAGGCACCAGATATGCTTAAACTAATTAAGCTAAAAGGATATTAAAAGACAGAGCAATAAAAAAGGCAGGCTTTGAAGGACAAAAACAAACTGCAACCTCGTGTGGAAAATTAACAATTTTAGATTATCTAAGTGGAAAGTATTTATCAAAATCCTTTTCTCTTTTTGTCAGACATTTAATATTATCTATGTAACGATGATACCCACATTGGGTAGCTGAGATGTTGGAGGTGGCAATCACCAGAATCAATTATAGGTCACCTTTTATCAACTAACCAAAGCAGGCTAAATTCTTTGGCTCACCTGATACTTTTCTTTACAAATGTATCAACTAACCAAAGCAGGCTATAATTCTTTGGCTCACCTGATACTTTTCTTTACAAATGTATCCCTTATGGTTTTAAGTTATGTTTTCTGTTCTTGTCTCAGGTACAGAATTTATGATTTTCCAAACACTTTATACACCAAGCCTGTATGGAAAATTGTGAATCCCCAAATTGAAGAGACTGTCCAATTTACAGCCTTAAATGCATCTCAGGAGTTTCTGAATTATTTACAGACAAATGCTCTCATTGTTGATTTATGGGGTCTTCAAGGTACCATGTTTACTTCCTCTTTTGCATGGTGCATTCCTCAGTCAGATATCATGTCTGTATACCTAGGGCTGCAAAGGAGGGAGATGGAGGGAGGTGGTCGGGGTCTTGACAGCAGTGGCCAAGAGCTATCGTCCCTTGGGCCTCTGGGTTTTAGTCCACAGGTGATCATATGGCTTAAATCTCCTCACACAACAGGGGGGCTGGACAACTGAGAAATTTCTTTCCTTGATGGTGTCTCCTCCACGCTACAGAAGGCTGTGCCGAACTGAGCTGCTCTCAGCCAGGCCTCATGGTCACAGGTGAAGGCCACATCATGGTGGACACCAAGAAAATATCCACTGTGATGGATAAGGGCCAGGTGTGTATACTTAAGTGACATTAAAAATAGATGTCACAGATGACTAAAAATATCTCCGATGACAGTTGCTTGGGGATCATCAATGTTCCTTCCCATTAAAAAACCTTTTTCTTGATTTATTCCTGTGAACCCTGAGGGTCTTAAACCCTGGTCACCACACCCCCCCACCCCACCTAGTTTTCACATGGTAGGAACAACTGCCAGTCTCCAAGGGTATGCAAATAATCCAGCAAAAGGCTAAACTGACCTGTTTTTTGTAGGCTACATCAAACCAGATACCAGAACTTTATCTGAAGCTGCTCAAGTTAGAACAGGAGACAGAACTGCTCAGAAACCTTAACAGAGTGCTCAGAGAGGAAAATGTGTTTCTTAAAGAATCTATTGAGAAAACTGGTTCCAGTCAACAAGGCAAGAGGCCGCTCAAGTCTTGGTGTTTAGCTTTTCTCTGAACTCCTACATTTGTGATGTGTATTTTCTTTCTAAGAAATGAGATTTTAAATGAGTTAATATCTTGTTTCAGTTTAAAAAAAAGGGGGGGGAACTTTTTTTCCTTTTTCCTTGTAAGATTTCTTTGAATGGGTCCACACTGGTGCCTGATAAATGCTGATGTAGTAAAATGCACCAAGATAATTAAATATATAAATATCTGGATAAATAAATAGATGAATAAATAAATGTTATCTTTCAACCTCAGCACATAAGCCTTCCAATACCCTGAAGTTAACTGGGATGACAGCACAACTGCCAGCAGCCAGAGAGATCAATCAGATGCGCACCCAGCAAGCCAGCTGTGACAGAGAATTTGCCAAAGCTCTTAAGGTGTTCTACCAAAGCATGAATGTGGCAAGAGGGCAGTTTCTCAAACTGAGACATCATAAACCTCCTGTAAGTAACCAGAATCCTGGGAGCAAAAGGAATTTCTTTCCAGTAAATGCAGCTGTCTGATATAACTGCGTTTCCCGAGCGTGGGGACACGGGCGTGTTAAGCCGAAGAGCAGGCTGAGGCCTAGAACACTGTGAGTCTGCTGCTTTCGGGGCTCCACCCCTCTTTGCTCCCATTTTTCACTGTAGTGTGCATCCGGCTGGTTCAGGGCAGCCGTGGCCGCTGCAGCACTGATACTCCTTCACTTTATGATGTACAGAGTATCTCAGAAATGCAAGTTCGCTTTATCATTATAAAACCAAATAAATATAATTCATCACATTAAGATAGTACAGGAGAAAAATCATGATTACTTCAATATATACAAAAAGAGCATGTGATAAAATTCAGCATCCTACCACGATAAAAACTTTTAGCAAACTAGGAATAAAATGGACATTCCTTAATCTGATAAAGGCAATCTTAAACGAACACACAGCAAGCATAATCTTAACGGTAAATCACCGATGCCAGCTATCTTCACTTCTGTTTGACATTGGACTTTAGGTTCTAGCCAGTGCAGCAAGCCCAGAAATAAAAGGTATAAGAATTGGAAAGGAAAAAAAGGTAATAGTAATAATAGTATACATTTATGTAATACTTACTAAGTGCTTTTTCATTTACTGACTCAATTCTCGCAACAACCTGATGGGTAGGTACTATCATTAGCTTTATTATACAGTTGTTGGATCTAAGGCACAAGAGAGGTTAAGTAACTTACATAAGGACACACAACTAGTAAGTGTCAGGGCCAAGCTCCAAACCCAGGGCTGCTCCATGGGCTATACTCTTTCCCACTACACCATGATGCCTCTAGTATTATTTGAAGATGACATGTTTATGTAAATAGAAAATCCAAAAGAATTTATAAATAAATTACAAGGTTGCTGGATACAAAAATCAATAGTTAAAAATTAACTATGTTTGAATATAACAGCAATAAAACAAAATTTTTAAAATAAAAGATAGCATTTATAATTGCATCAAATGTAAGAAGTACTTAGGACTATAGCTAACATAAAGTATGGACTTCTATGGAGAAAATTTTAAAGCTTGTTTGAGAGATGTTAAAGATGATCTAAAAAAATGGAGAAACATGCCATGGCTCCATGGTTTGGAAGATCTGCTACTGTAAATCTGTCAAGTCTCCTGAGATTCAATATAATCCCAATAAAATGTAATGAAATCCGACAAGATGATCCTATAATTTAGATGGAATCGCAAAAGCAAATATTAGCGGAGACAATCCAAGGCTCAAAAACAAGGTAGAGAACTTACCCTACTCTATATCAAGGCTTATTTTAATGCTATTGTAGTAGACGGTAAGGTATTGCCTCAAATGTAGGTAAGATAACCAAAGGAAAAGAAGGCCAAGAAATAGATTCACTCAGAATTAGAGACTTGATATATGACCGAGGTGGAACCAAACATGAGTGTGGTAAGGATAGATTTTTCAATGAACAGTGCTCAGAGCATTAAGAATACATATGAAGATAAATGAAATTGGAGTCTTACCTAAAACTATATACCTGGAAGTCAATTTTAGGTGAGAATTAAAGACCTACATGTGAAAGGTAAACCCCTAACGCTTATAGAAGATATTTTAGGAGACGTCTTCATGACCTCATGGTGGAAAAGGATTTAAACATGACAAGAAAAATACCTAGATTTAAAGAAAAAGATTGATAGACTCACCTATATTAAGATTGTAAAGTTTGGTCCAGAAACCAAAATAAAGTCGAAAGCGATAGGAAAAGTCATTTGCAACACATTTAATATATAATGAGCTAATATCCAAAATAAAGAACTACTACAAACCAAAAAGAAAAACAGAGATAGATTTTGACCCAGTAGGAAAAAATGGTCAGAAGACCCAAACAGGAACTTCACAAAAGAGGAAATCAAAAAGGCCAATAAATATATGAGAAAGTGCTTAACTTCTTTAATAATTTGGGAAACACTAATTGAAACCACAGTGATATGCTAGTATAAAGTAACCACACTGGCAAAAATTTCCGCTGAAAATATCAAGTTTTGGTAAAGCTATGAAGCAACAGAAACTTTCATGCCACATTGGAAGGAGTATCAATCGGTACAACCACTTAAAAAACTGTTTGCCATTTATCTAATAAAAGTCAAAGATGCATCTAC
The DNA here is from genome assembly GCF_965194825.1 of Balaenoptera physalus. NCBI lineage: Eukaryota > Metazoa > Chordata > Mammalia > Artiodactyla > Balaenopteridae > Balaenoptera > Balaenoptera physalus. Next base: position 25,999,936 of record NC_138882.1, read on the forward strand.
CCTGTAAGCCTGCAACTCAACTCCTCTTCTCCACAGAGTAAACTGGTTCTGCACTTCTCTGCACCTTCATGCCCTGAGGCAGAGGTTCTCAAAGTGTGGTCTTCTCACCAGCAGCTTCAGCATCACCTGGGATCTTGTCAGAAATGCAAATTCCAGGGTCCCCTCCCAGACCTGCTGAATCAGAATCTCTGGGTGTGAGACCTAGTAATCTGTGCTTTAAAAGCCCTCCAGATGATTCTGCCTTAAACTCAAGTTTGAGAACTACCTTTCTAGGCATCCTATGTATGTAATGAATTAATTTCTCTCCTACCTATCTAGAATGGTACTAGTTACACACCATTCTTGAGAGAGAACTGGGAAAATAGTCACTCAAGTCATTTTCTGTTCTGTAGTTCAGATGATGGACCAGCTGAAAAATTCTGTAGGAACCCAAGCATTCATGCACTGGCTGTATTTTAACACCATCTTCCATAATAGCCCCCAAATGGAAACATCTTAATGTACACCCACAGAAGATAAGTAACTTATGGCATAAATGGCCAAAAGACAGGCAAAATATACTGTTTAGGGCTGCATTCCAGGTGGCGAGAAAATGATTATCACACAACTTAGGTTAGTGGTTGCTTCTGGGGGTAGAGAAATGGGTGTGACCAGGAGGAGCTCGAGAGGCAGTGTGTTTTCTTGAGCAGGTATGTTCACTTTAACTGTACGTATGCATACATTTTGGGTACTCTTTTGTCTGTACACCTCACAATAAAAAAGAAGAAAAACCAGTGTGATAAACACACTAAAAATAAAGGTATAAGTCACAACCTGGGAGAATCTATGTGTATTATTTATCATCAAAGATTAGTATCCAGAATATATAAACAACTACATACTTTTAAAATAAGAGAAAGACAACATGTAGGAAAACACATTGGAAAAAATGGCCAAAGTATCTGAGCAGGCATTTCACTAATAATCAGGGAAACAGAAACTAAAACGAGATGCCACGACACACTATCGGCCCCCTGCCTGCTCGCATCTCTGTGAGCACCATCACCTCCTCCACCGTTGCTCACTGGCACTCTGGCCCACAGTGGGCCCTGCAATCCCTGCTCAGGGATACCTGCTCCTATGCGGCAGGGGACACATCAGCCAACTCTCACTGGGAGAATCCCTACCCAACACGGTCCTGTGCAAACCTCAGAACTTCTACAGTATTAAAAGAATATATACCATACCAATCTCAAATATTTGGATTATCTCACCAATTTTCCCTGTTGGCAGTAAGTAAAGGGTCATTTAGGCAGCCTTCCTGAAACAGGACATGCTCCTAGGTGACTTGTTGCCTCTGGTAGCAGCTTTCAAATGCAGCTTTCTGGCCCAAAGGGAGAACTCGCTGGGCACCCAACTCATGTACACACACAGTACTTTTACTGTAATGAAGTGAGTCCACTAATATTGAAACCGAGCAGGATGCTGCGGGGCCCTCCTGGGTACAAAATCCCCTCTGTGTTCCCCATTTCTTGTTTATAGAAAGTCTTTTGTCTCCTAGACCTTCCCTGAGTTCCAAAGAGCAGATTCAAGCCGTTACTAACTAGGCGAGTGAGGGAACGCAGAAACAACGGAAAAGCAAGCCCAATATAATCTTTTCCATGATTGTTAGCTTAAAGTAATGCCTTGACTTATGACCCCAAACTGTGTTGATAATGTCCTGTGGCTTCAACTGGCTGGGCCCAAGTGGACTTAAAATTGATGACACTGGGAAGGTCAATTAACTGAAACTCCTGAACCATCACGAAGTAAATAACAAAATGCCTCAACCATCGCTTTTGCTTTCTCCTAAAAAGAAGTTAAGGGATCACAAGACCATGATTTACTAGTTTGCTTTGCAGGAACACATAGATCAATCACATTCACCAATGACAGACACAACGAGTCCCAAGACAGTGCTGGGAAGTCTGCAATTGAAGTCTTACAGGAAAGCTGAAATCATGAAGACCCCCTACCCTTTACTTTTTTTTAAAAAACCCTGTGCCCCTGGCCAGCAAGCAAGATGGATTTGAGACGAGTCTAGGTCTCCCATCTTTGGTGTTGGTGCCTCCTTGACTAATACAAGTTTCTCTACTCCAAACTCCGCCATTTCAGTTTGTTTGGCCTCACTGTGCGTCGGGCACACGAACTTGGGTTTGACAACAATATTGTTTTCTTCTTTATTTTTAGGAAGACGATCAAATGCTTCGACCATTTGTACACCAGCAGTCACAAATGTTAAAGGACTTTGGGGACCTACTTGAATCCAGCTTGTGGAAACTGAAAAATGATGTTGCTCTTATAGTGAAAAAGAAGAGAGAATGTTTATTGCATATGGAATAGTGAGGATACACCAACTGAAAACATTTGAGCTTTGAGTTCTGAAGATTATTTGTGCAGCTAATAAGCTTAATTAACTTGGCTCTCAGAGCTGAACTGTGGACTCAACCTAGTCAACCCATTTCCCACTCACTCAACCTATTATACCACTTTTAAGCAAAACTCCTCTTCTTCAATTTGATTTAAAATCATGTAAAAATGAATCCATAACCAGGTGAAGGTGAGGTGGGAAATATGAAAGGTGAATGGTCAGCACTCTGAGCTCTGGGATCGACTGCCTGGGGTTGAATCCATCACTAATCAATTGTGTGGTTTGGGGCAAACGACTTCCCCTCTCTAAGTCTCTTTCCTTATCTGTTACAGGGGAACGGTAACAGTACTTACTGCAGATGGTTAACAAATATAAAAGAATATAAAGCACTTAGAATGTGCTTGGCACACAGAAGGAATTGGTAAGCACCTGCCGTTAATATTTTCAAGATCAACAGCTCCAAACTTCAAATAAAAGCTCTTTTGATAAGTTTCTTGCTGTCTCACCTAGAGAATGGTTATTTCATGCCCCTCATTTTGTATCCTTGTTCTGAACAAATTTGATATTCTACCTCCACTTATTTTCTGTCTTCATAGGTTTATTTGAAATAGGTTCAATTCATTAAGCATCGTTAGTGCCTGTACTGTGGGACCCGTTCAGTGCAAGGGCCTGGGGTGGCAGAGATTAAGATTTACTATGAGATCTGCCGGGAATTAGTCAATCTCGAAGAGATCTTGATTCCACAAAGAACTGATTGATGAGTCTTAGTTAAGGACCCACGGGCACTGAGTGCTCTGGGGAAAGGCTTGTAAAGAAAACTTTTGCGGCCTTAGACAGACTAACAATAGCAGCAATAACAGAGACTTATCCAGTGCTTACTGTGTGCCGGGCACTAATCTAAGTGCTAAACATCTGTGAGCTCATTTAATTTTCACCATAATTCTATGAATTTGGCCCTATTACTTTCCCCATTTTGAGGCTTTAAAGGTTAAACAAATGAGGCTTGCCCAGGCACTGTAAGCAGCGGGCTGACTCTGGGACTGCGTTCCTAACCACAGGCCTGGGGCCTTAATATGCAGGACTGTCCCAAGGAGCAGTCTGACTGATTTGCATAAGCACAGGAAGGAGGCAATAGAGGTGACAACTCCAACACTTGCTCCCTAAAATATAAAGTTAGGGGCACTGAAACTCTACTGGCAGGAGAGGCTATCAAGGGCTCCAAGAGGAGTCTCCCTGGGAAGGCAGAGGCATCTGGGCTGGTGATTTCAGCTTACTACCAGGGCCCAAGGGCTTATGGGAGGGGCTTGGGTTTTGCCTGTAGCTCAGGTCCTGGCTGAGTGTATGCACATGAACTAAAAAATAACCTGTAACCTTGGAGCCCAAGTGTGGAGCTCCATGTTGGTGATGGCAGGGACAAGGGTCAGCAAAGCATCACAGAATCTAGGAAAGCCTTTGTCCTTGAGGCAGGATAGCAGTGAGGCCATGGGAAGCAGGAACGACTTCTACCTCTTGGACTAAGACTTATTGCTTGAGGCAAGTAAATATACTTTCTGCAAGTGAGCAGGTGGAGCCTTGGAGGGTTAAAAAGAATATCAGGATGAGACACTTGTACCTCAAACTCGAGGACAGGGTCACACAGGTGGTCATGTATCAGCATCAACACTAGAGCACAACACAGCACGCATTGCGAAGGTGGAAAGATGCACATGGAGTCTCACCCAGTAGCTCCCAAGTGCAGATCTAAGCCATGGATTCCTAGGGCCCAACCGTCACACCTCCCGAATGCAAACTGCTGGGGTCCGCTGGGGAACCTATATTATTTGTGGTTCGGATATGCAGCTAGTCATGAGATCTCTTGCTCTTGTCCATCTTCCTGATTTTAGAGATGATAAAACCTCTTCTAAGGTCCCACAAATTAGTGCACAGCTGAGACCCGATTCGACCAGCCCTGGGCAGAGGAAGCAAAGTTAGGATGGACAGTACTATCACCAAGGATCTCCCTCTTCAAGTTAAATAGACCCTCTTTCTTCTGTACAGGCAGCACAGATGGGCCTCCCAACATGAATAAGATTCCTATCAATGTCATGCCTCTCACTGTAGAGTAGAAATTCCATGAAGGCAATGGCTGTCCTCTTTACATAATGAACGTAACAGAACACTTATGTGTGTTTATTATATGCTTATTACAAAAGGAAAAGTCCTTTGCCTTATTTTTGGGCTTCAGTGGAAACCTGGTTAAAATATAAAAAGTAAATTCGAGAAAAATTTTGCTTAGGCAGTGAAAATCAATAGAAACTTACCAGCTATATCCTTAAAACTAAGGCACACAGGTACAGAACCAGGGAAAAATGAATGATAAGCCCAATTATTAGCAGTACACAGACCACTTAGGAAGCACATTTCTACCACTACTCAAATACACAGGCACGTCCAAACACAGAACCACTGTTCAATTGACAATCCTTTATTATTAAACTTAGGTAAGAGTCCAAAATCAGTCAGTGTGGATGGGTGAAAAAGTAGGCTAAAATAGCAAAAAGTGCAGTTTCATTTGGCAAAGGCCTACACTACGCAGAGAAATTCATGGGGAAGTGAGATCCCATTCAATATCATGGCAAGGAAAACAGCAGTTGCCGGCTTACATGACCACCAGCCTGGGCGTGTCAGCAACACAGATAGAGCCACCCATCCCACCCTCTGATCTTCCAGCTCACTTAAAAAACTGACCTTGAATTCTTCAATGAAAAAGTCAGTCAAATATTAATTTTTTCTCACAAGCAATAAAATCACAAAAATCAGCTAAGAGTTGAAATTTAGGGTAAGCTAGTACAATTCCCTGCTTTTACTGTATACATATTTTAGATTTGACAATCTTTTCCACATATAGTCAGACAGGCTTATAGAAGAATTTCAAATATCAAATTAAAAAGCTGTTAATTCATGCATTTTATGACTTCGGTTAATTATTCAAATGTTTAGACTTCAGAGCTGCTAATGACACTAAATTCAATGCCACGTTGGTTGAGTCTGTCAATCAACTTTGTTCTGGAGAAAGCTGCTCCAGGAGTGAAGACCCCACCCCTGTAAGACAATAACAAGATGAAACAGTGCACAAAGCCCAGCTCCAGCCCTTTCCTCTGCTAGTGTGATTTACTGGAGGACTAGCTATCGAATCAGTGCAGAGCTTATGAAAACCTGATTCTTGATTCCATCATGGACTGGTTTTGGTTCCATTCCTAAAATCAGCCAAATGAGCAAGCAGCTATTATTCAAGAGTAAACTAGTACCCAGCAAACCCGTCTAGGTTGGTTCAGTGACTAATGAGACTGTTTCCATGATACTGGTGTGTGTGCTGGAAGGGGAACACTGAGGGTTATTAACCCAAGTAACAGCTGCTGTTTATAAAGTCAGCCCTTATACTCAGGAGGATTAAATATGCATATGGGCAAAATAAATTTAGGTAATCAATTATTACTAAAGCGTAAACAAGACAATCTGGATGAAAAAGAAGTTTCTTTAAATGTAATGAGTAACATTTAGAAAATGCTAAATATTTTCAAAGGGTATAAAAATATTTGAAGAAAATTTAATTAGGTTTCACTTTATATAATTTTTATGTTTATTACTTACTATTGTTTCAGGTCAAACCTAAATTTATTTGTTTCTAAGCCTGCAAGCCTATGCTCATTTGTAAAGTTGGCCTACTTTTAGGGTAACAGCTATATGCTCCAGGAAGATAGTTCACTTGATACTTGTCTAGCCAGGATGCCACGAATCAACTCATGCTTGGGGTCAAGGCTCCCACTGCCAACTGGGTATCATTCAGCATGGATTAGGGGCTCCTGCCAATAACATTTAACTACAGGGAACTTTTTTTGAGTAGCTGACTTTGGATCTGAGTTATTTTCAGGAGGAAATGAAGCATGGCTCTCAAACTTTTCTGTCTCCTCTCATTTACTTCTGCACTGTTCCTAGAGGCCAATAAGGAACTGTCCTTCTCACAATATTAAGTTTACCTCTCTCTTTGGATCAAAGGTACTGTAAATGCTTATGTACAAACCCAGCGACTGAAAACTGAACCAAGATAAACTAAAATATAACATAAATGAAAAAGATATCTTCAAATTTGAAGAAAACCAGACTTACGCCTTAGGAAGATCAGAGGCGTCAGTCAGTAGAGTTATGGCTGCCTGGACCATGGCTATGGGGGTAGCCACATAGCCAGCTTCTGCAGATAACAGAAAAAGAAAATATTCATAAAATATGCATTCAACAACACCCAAAAATCAAATGGTAGATTTTATATCTAAGTATCGGTGTACAGAATTTCCTCAATAAATACTCTGTTCATGTAATAACAAAAATAACAACATTTATATAGTACTTATTAAGTGTTAGGAACTGTATTAAGTGCTTTAAATCCATTAAACTCATTTAATTCTCCTAACAATCATACTAGGCTAGTACTATTTTATACTCATTTTACAGATGAGGAAACTGAGGCATAGAGAGGTTAAGAGACTCATTCAAATTCACAAAGTTAGGTAGTGGTTGAGCCAGAATCACATGCAGGCAGCCGGCTCAAGTCCAAACTCTTACCAATAATCCCAGGTTTCTTGTTTCTCTATTCATATACTATACTGATCTTTATCAATCAAATACATCAAACTTCACTTTTAAAAAAAGACTCCATTTCTTAAAGAACAACAAAGTAACTCTCAAAGAAGTCTAACTTTAAGAAGTAACTTTAAAAGAAGTCGATAAACAAGGAGAACATTAGTGTTTATATTCATGTTAAATAAGAACATAGCTTATCTTAAAAACCCAGGTGGAAATTTGAAAAAAAGGCAAGATGCAAAGATATCTTTGCTATTGCGCTTGATTAAAACTGCACAACAGACCCCCTGTGATCTATTAGGAATGATGGTAATTAAACTTATACTATAATTCACAAGTGGGATTGTCTCTGTACAGTTCTCTAAAATTTACAGCATAAGTTATTGAATGTTTTGGAGTGATAGTTCTTTTTAACAATCTATCAAAACTTTTACCTTGCCCAGAAAAATGCACGTGTGCACACACTTTACAAACAATGTCAGAGTGATCCAGACTCCAAAGAAAGCTTGGATCACAGCTTTGATTATGTTATAACTACACTGCTTTAAAGTGACCCTTGACTATGAGAATAGAACAGATAAATATCAATCAGCCCCTTGTCTTCTTAGTATTAAAAATTCCATTTAGAATTACTGAATCATACTGAAAGAAAAAAAAACAGAGAGAGGGACACAACAATAAAACTGAATGATACCAATAATTCCAATCCTTCTTTTGACAGAATTATTTATCATTATTACTTAATTTGTGCAAATTTATTTCTAAAACAAATAAACTTTAAAAAGAAACTGCTGTAATAGCACACCACTTTATAGCTTAAGACAATGTAAAACTCCCAAGCATTCTTAAGTCACATGTGAAGTACCTGGTCCTTTCACCTGAGTACAAATTCTGATATTTGGTTTGTTCTTATCAGGACCAAAGCCTTGGCTGTATCCTTGACCAAAAAATGTCAACGTAAATGATGAGGCATCAATCTGAGGAAAAGAAAGCAAAGGGTTTATTAAATAAATATGTCATTTCCTCCTTGAACACAATAAAACCTACCAATATACTTCATATAAGATATTTTCAATAAATAAAAAAATCAATATTCTATCTGCCAGAATATCCTGCCATCCTTTACTTAAGAACGGAGCAAAAAATAATTCTTTGAAGAACAACAAGTTTTGCTGACTGGAGTGATGCTGAGAGGAGGGAGGTAGTGAGGAATAAAGCTGATATAAAGATGAGTCTTAGGTTGTGGCTGAAAGAAGAACAGCACCACCAGAATAGGCAGTTTCAGAGGAAAAGCTGGAGGTAGTTTTTCTTTTAGGATAGACTATGGTACTCTGGCTTTAGATATCTGTTTGAGGTGACAAGACAAAAATAGTCAACAAGTAACGGCAGTATGGGCCTAGGGTATAGATATAAAATTGCTCCACTTAGAAGTGTAAAAATTAGATTCAAAAATTAAATTATAGAAGATCTATCCAAGCATCTGTCACAATCACTAAATTTAGAAATAAAATAACAAAGCCATGGTGAACAAATTTTTATTAAGTATCAACAAAGGGTCAGACTCTATGTTAGGTCCTGAGACATAAATAAAGTATTAATAAAATTAAAATAAAAGAAAAGGCATTCCTGGAGCTTACAGTTTAATGTGTGTGGAAATATATACATATATATATATACATACACACACACATATACATATAAGAGATCTAATAACAATATGAGACATGAATAAGAAGTGCAGGACTAGTTTAGCAGAGAGCATTATTAAATTTACTGAGGAAGAGGCGAGGGTTTTGAATTGTGCGTGTGTACGCGTGCACACACACACACACACACACACACACATTCTAATAGAGAAGTTTATTACATAGAAAAGTAAGGTGAATACCAGAAAGGAGAAACCATTATTTAAAGGCAAAACCAGACAAGGATGCCACAAGAAAAGAAAATGGCAGCCAATATCACTGATGAACGTAAGTGCAAAAATCCTCAACAAAATATTAGCAAACTGAATTCAACAATATGTTAAAAGGACCATATACCATGATCAAGTGGGATTTAGTTTAGGGATGCAAGGATGGTTCAACATCCATGAATTAGTCAATGTGATATACCACATTAACAAAATAAAGGATAAAAATCATATGATCATCTCAAATGCAGAAAAAGCATTTGACAAAATTCAACATCCATTTATGATAAAAAGTCTCAGCAAAGAGGGTATATAGAGTGGATATACTTCAACATAATAAAGGCCATACATGACAAACCCATTGCTAACATCATACTCAATGGTGAAAAGCTGAAAGCTTTTCTTATATGGTCAGGAACAAGACAAGAGTGCCCACCCTTGTCGATAGTATTCAACATGGTATTGAAAGTTCTATCCAGAGCAGTTAGGCAAGAAAATGAAATAAAAGGTATCCAGATTGGAAAGGAAGAAGTAATACCATCACTATTTGCAGATGACATGATGTTATGTATAGAAAACCCTAAAGACTCCATCAAAAAATCAGAACTAAAATGAATTCAGTAAAGTCATGGGATACAAAATCAACACCCAAAAATCTGTTTCATTTCTATGCATTAATGAACTAGCAGAAAGAAATATTAAGAAAGCAATCCTGTTTACAAATGTATCAAAAAGAATAAAACATCTAGGAATAAATATAACCAAGGAGGTGAAAGACCTACATGCTGAAAACTACATGACATTAACAAAAGAAATTGAAGAAGACCCAAATAAATGGAAAGACAGTCCATGCTCATGGATTGAAAGAACATCATTATAATGTGCACACTACCCAAAGCAATCTACAGATTCAATGCAATCCCTATCAAAATACCAATGGCATATTTAACAGAACTAGAACAATAAATCCTAAAGTCTATATAAAACCAGGAAAGACTCCAAATAGCCAAAGAAATCTTTGCAAGAAGAACGAAGCTGGAGGTATCATGCTCCCTGATTTCAAACAATATTACAACGCTATAGTAATTAAAACAGTATGGTATTGGCATAAAAACAGGCACATAGATCAACAAAACAGCACAGAGAGCCCAGACATAAACCCACACATATGTGGTCAAGTAATTTATGACAAAGAAGCCAAGAATATTCAATGGGGAAAGGACAGTCTCTTCAACAGATGGTGTTGAAAAAATGTAACTGGACTGCTTCTTACACCATACACAAAAATTAACTCAAAATGGATTAGAGACTTGAATATAAGACCTGAAACCATAGATCTCCTAGAAGAAAACATAGGCAGTAAGTTCCTTGACACAGGTATTAAAGATGCTTTTTCTGAACTTGACACCAGAAACAGAAACAAAAGCAAAAATAAACAAGTAAGATTACATCAAAGTAAAACGCTTCTGTGCAGCAAAGGCAACCATGAACAAAATGAAAAGGCAACCTACTAAATGGGAGAAAATATTACAAATCACATATCTGATAAGTGGCTATTACCCCCAAAATATAAAGAATTCATACAACTCACTAGCAAAAACCAAACACTCAAACTGAAAAATGGGCAGAAGATCGGAAGACATTTTTCCAAAGAAGACATACAGATGGCCAATAGGTGCATGAAAAGATGCTCTAAATCATTAATCATGAGGGAAATGCACATCAAACCACAATGAGATATCACCTCACACCTGTCAGAATGGCTACCATCAAAAAACTAGAAATAGAGGAATGACCAAGATGGTGGAGTTTAGGAAGTCCCTGGACACACCAAAATTATAACTATGTACAGAGCAACTATCAATGAGAACAACCTGAAGACTAGCAGAAAAGATTTTCAACAACTAAAGATATAAAGAAGAAACCACAACAAGATGGGTAGGAGAAGCGGAGATGCAGTGTAGGCAAGACCCAAACTCCCAGGTAGGCAACCCCCAAATGGGAGGATAATCACAATTACAGGCATTCTCCCCAGGGAGTGAGGGGTCTGAGTCTCACACTGGGCTCTCCCCAGCCCGGGGGTCCTGTACCAGGAAAACAAGCCCCCAGAACATCTGGCTTTGAAGGCTAGCAGGGCTTGCACACAGAGAGCTAGAGGGTCATAGGAAACAGAGATTACACTCTTAAAGGACTCATACAAAATCTCACATGCTCTGAAATCCAATGCAGAGGTAGTAATATGAAAGGAGCCCAGGTCAACCCACTTGCTGATCTTGGAGAGCCTTCCGGGGAGGCAGAAGGGAACTGGGACTCCCTCTGAGGACAGAGATGCTAATGGGAGCCATTTTGGGGCACCTGTTCTGCCATGAGGACACTGGTGCTGGCAAGCACCATTTTGGGGTCCTCGCTCTATCTCATTAGCACCAGGTGCTTCCCTGCCCGGTAGCAGACCAATACCAGCCCTGGGACTCCCTGGGTCCTGCAGCCAGCTATGTTGGGATCCAGTACTGCTCACCCCAGGGGGGTGGCACCAGCCTGAGCCCCCTGGATACCTGGCGCAGCATGCCATGACTTGGCCACACCTACTATCAGGCTGGTACCAGCCCAGGACCCCCAGGGCCCTGCAGCCAGCCTTTCCAGGACCAGGCCATGCCCACCAGAGGGGCAGTAGCCTCGGCATGAGGCAGGGCCTGGCAGCCATCTGGGGGCCAGCTCTGCCTACTAGTGTGCCCACAGTAGTCAGCCCCGCCACCACAGAAAGGCCCATACAGCCCACGTAGGGGGCACCTCTAGAGCATATGGCTCTGGTGACCAGTGGAGAGTATGCTGCTAGGCCCCACTGAAAGTCTCCTACAGGAGGCCATTCTCCAGGATTGCAAAATGTAACTGACTTACCTAATATCATACACAGAAATAAAAAACAGAGACATAGGCAAAAGGAGGCAACAAAAGGAGGCAACAGAGGAATGTGTTCCAAAAAAGAACAAAATAAAACACCAGAAGAACTAAGATAAGTGGAGATAAGCAATCTACTTGATAAAGAGTTCAAGATAATGATCATAAAGGTACTCAAAGATGCTTGGGAGAAGAACGGATGAACACAGTGAGAAGTCTGACAAAGAGTCCGAAAATATAAAGAAGAACCAAACATAGCTGAAGAATGTAATAACTGAAATAAAAAATACATGAGAAGAAATCATCAGTAGATTAAAGATACAGAACAGATCAGTAAACTGAGAGTAGTGGAAATCATCCAAGCTGAACAGAAAAGACAATGTTTAAAAATGAGAACAGTTAAAGATACCTCTAGGTACTAGTGTACTAATTTACTAATATTTGCATTACAGGGGTACCAGAAGGAGAAGAGAGAGAAAGGGGGAGAACTTATCTGAAGAAAAAATAGCTGAAATCCTCTCTAACTTAGGAAAGGAAACAGATATCCAAGCCCAGAAAACACAGAGAGTTCCAAACAAGATGAACCCAAAGATATCTACACCAAGACATACTGTGATTAAGATGGTAAAAATTAAAGATGAAGAGAGACTCTTAAAAGCAGAAAGAGAAGAGCAACCAGTTACGTACAAGGTAACTCCCGTAAGGCTATCAGCTGACTTTTCAGCATAAACTTTTCCAGGAAGAAGGGAGTGGCATGACACATTTTAAAGTAATGAAAGGAAAAAACCTACAACCAAGAATACTCTACCCAGCAAGGCTATCATTCAGATTTAAAGAGAAGTTTTACAGACAAGCAAAAAGCTAAAAGAGTTCAGCACCACTAAACAGGCTTTATAAGAAACATTAAAGGGACCTTTCTAAGTGGAAAAGAAAAGACTACAACTAGAAATATAAAAATTATGAAAGGAAAAATCTCATCAGTAAAGGCAAATATATAGTAAAGGTAATAGACCAACTACTTGTAAAGCTAGCAGAAAAGTTAAAGGACAAAAGTAGTAAAATCACCTATTTTTACAGTAAGTAGTTAAGGGATACACAAAATAAAAAGATGTAAAATAAGATTTCAAAAACATTAACATGGGGTAGGGGGGAGTAAAAATGCAGGGTTGTTAGAAATGTGTTCAAACTTAAAGAGATCAGTAACTTATAATAATCACAAATGTATACAGGTTGCTATATATAAACCTCATGGTAACCCCAAACCACAAATCTATAATAGATACACACACACAAAAAAGAAAGAGATCCAAACATAACACTAAAGATAGTCATCAAATTACATGGGAAGAGAGAAAAAGAAGAAACAAACAAAAAAACTACAAAAACAACCAGAAAACAATTAACAAAATGGTAGTAAGTACATACCTATCAATAATTACAGTAAATGTAAATGGCCTAAATGCTCTACTCAAAAGACGTAGAGTGACTGAATGGATACATAAAAAAGACCCATATATATGCTACCTACAAGAGACTCACTTCAGATATAAAGACACACATAGACTGAAAGTGAGGGAATGGAAAACGGTACTCCATGTGAAAAAAAATGAAAAGAAAGCCAAAGTAGCAATACTTATATCAGAGAAAATAGACTTTAAAACCAAGACTATAACAAGAGATAAAGATGGATATTACTAAGTAGAAAGGGACCAATCCAACAGGAGGATAAAACAACAACCCAACATAGGAGTACCTAAATACATAAAGCAAATCTTAACAAACATACAAGGAGAAACTGACAGTAACACAATCATAGTAGGGGACTTTAACACCTCACTAACATCAATGAACAGATCACACAAACAGAAAATCAATAAGGAAACACTGGCCTTAAATGACATATTAGACTAGATGAACTTAATAGATATATACAAAGCAATCCATCCAAAAGCAGCAGAATACACATTCTTTCCAAGTGCACACGGACATTCTCCAGTATAGATCACATGCTAGGCCACAGAATAAGCCTTGGTAAATTTAAGAAAACTGAAATCATATCAAGCATCTTTTCCAACCACAACACTATGAAACCAGAAATCAACTATAAGGAAAAAACTGCAAAAATCAAACATGTGGAGGATAAACAACATGCTACTAAACAACAAATGGCTTAATGAAGAAAGAGGAGATCAAAAAAATACCTGGAGACACATGAAAATGGAAACACAACAATCCAAAATCTATAGGACACAGGAAAAGCAGTTCTAAGGGGGAAGCTTACAGCACTACAAGCCAACCTCAGGAAACAAACAAACAAACAAAATTCAAGTAAATAACCTAACTTTACACCTAAAGGAACTAGAAAAATAAGAACAAACAAGACTCAAAGTTAGTAGAAGGAAAGAATTCATAAAGATCATGGCAGAAATAAATGAAATAGAGGCTACAACAACAATAGAAAAGATCAATGAAACTAAGAGCTGATTCTTTGGATAGATAAACAAAATTGATAAACTTTTAGCCAGACTCATCAAGAAAGAAAGAGAGCTCAAATAAACAAAATCAGAACTGAAAAAGGAGAAGTTACAATTGACATCACAGAAACACAAGGGATCATAGAAGATTTCTGAAAAAACTGCATGTGAACGAAATGGACAATATAGAAGAAATGGATGAACTCCTAGAAATGTACAATCTCCCAAGATGGAATCAAGAAAAAATAGAAAATATAAACAGACTGGTTACCAGGAATGAAACTGAATCAGTAATTTAAAAAACCCTCGGGGGGGTCTGGGCAAGATGGCGGAAGAGTAAGACGCGGAGATCACCTTCCTTCCCACAGATACATTAGAAATACATCTACACATGGAACTGCTCCTACAGAACACCCACTGAACGCTGGCAGAAGACGTCAGACCTCCCAAAAGGCAAGAAACTCCCCACGTACTTGGGTAGGGCAAAAGAAAAAAGAAATAACAGAGACAAAAGAATAGGGACGGGACCTGCACCAGTGGGAGGGAGCTGTGAAGGAGGAAAGGTTTCCACACACTAGGAAGCCCCTTCGCGGGCGGAGACTGCGGGTGGCAGAGGGGGGAAGCTTCGGAGCCACGGAGGAGAGCGCAGCCACAGGGGTGCGGAGGGCAAAGCAGAGAGATTCCCGCACAGAGGATCGGTGCCGAGTAGCACTCACCAGCCCGAGAGGCTTGTCTGCTCACCCGCCGGGGCGGGCGGGGGCTGAGAGCTGAGGCTCGGGCTTCGGTTGGATCGCAGGGAGAGGACTGGGGTTGGCGGCGTGAACACAGCCTGAAGGGGTTAGCGCACCACAGCTAGCCGGGAGACAGCCTGGGAAAAAGTCTGCAGCTGCCGAAGAGGCAAGAGACTCTTTCTTGCCTCTTTGCTTCGCGGCGCGCAAGGAGAGGGGATTCAGAGCGCCGCCTAAACGAGCTCCAGAGACGGGTGTGAGCCGCGGCTATTAGCGCGGACACCAGAGACGGGCATGAGACACTAAGGCTGCTGCTGCCACCACCAAGAAGCCTGTGTGCGAGCACAGGTCACTATCCACACCGCCCCTCCCGGGAGCCTGTGCAGCCCGCCACTGCCAGGCTCTCGTGATCCAGGGACAACTTTCCCAGGAGAACGCACGGCGCACCTCAGGCTGTTGCAACGTCACGCTGGCCTCTGCCGCCGCAGGCTCGCCCCGCATCCGTACCCTTCCCTCCCCCCACCCCGCCTGAGTGAGCCAGAGCCCCCGAAGCAGCTGCTCCTTTAACTCCGTCCTGTGTGAGCGAAGAACAGACGCACGCAGGCGACCTACACACAGAGGCGGGTCCAAATCCAAAGCTGAACCCCGGGAGCTGTACGAACAAAGAAGAGAAAGGGAAATTTCTCCCAGCAGCCTCAGAAGCAGCGGATTAAAGCTCCACAAACAACTTGATGTACCTGCATCTGTTGAATACCTGAATAGACAACGAATCATCCCAAATTCAGGAGGTGGACTTTGGGAGCAGGATATCTTAATTTTTTCCCTTTTCCTTTTTTTGTGAGTGTATATGTGTATGCTTCTGGGTGAGATTTTGTGTGTACAGCTTTGCTTTCACCATTTGTCCTAGGGTTCGGTCCATCCTTTTTTTTTTTTTTTTTTTACTTAAAAATTATTTTTTTCTTAATAAATTTTTTCTTAATAATTTTTTCCTTATTTTTTATTTTAAAAACTTTTAAAAAATTGTTTTTCTTAATAATTATTTTCTTATTTTTTATTTTAAAAAATTAAAAATTTTTTTTCTTAATAATTTTTTCTTATTTTTTATTTTAAAAATTTAAAAACTTTTTTCTTAATTTTTTTCCTAATAATTTTTTTCTTATTTTTTAATATAAAAAATTAATAAACTTATTTTTAAAAATTAAAAAAAAATTTTTCTTAATTTTTAATAATTTTTTTATTTTTTATTATAATAGCTTTATTTTATTTTATTTTATTTTATTCTCTTTCTTTCTTTCTTTCTTTCTATTTTTTCTCCCTTTTATTCTGAGCTGTGTGGATGAAAGGCTCTTGGTGCTCCAGCCAGGCATCAGGGCTGTGCCTCTGAGGTGGGAGAGCCAACTTCAGGACACTGGTCCACAAGAGACCTCCCAGCTCCACGTAATACCAAACGGTGAAAATCTCTGAGATCTCCATCTCAGTATCAAGACCCAGCTTCACTCAACGACCAGCAAGCTACAGTGCTGGACACCCTATGCCAAACAACTAGCAAGACAGGAACACAGCCCCATCCATTAGCAGAGAGGCTGCCTAAAATCATAAGGCCACAGGCACCCCAAAACACACCACCAGACGTGGACGTGCCCCCCAGAAAGACAAGATCCAGCCTCATCCACCAGAACACAGGCACTAGTCCCCTCCACCAGGAAGCCTACACAACCCACTGAACCAACCTTAGCCACTGGGGATAGATACCAAAAACAATAAGCTGGGGTAGCAATTCTCATATCAGACAAAATAGACTTTAAAATAAAGACTACTACAAGAGACAAAGAAGGACACTGACACTATGTAATGATCAAGGGATCGATCCAAGAAGAAGGTATAACAATTGTAAATATTTATGCACCCAACATAGAAGCACCTCAATACATAAGGCAAATACTAACAGCCATAAAAGGGGAAATCAACAGTAACACAATCATAGTAGGGGACTTTAACACCCCACTTTCACCAATGGACAGATCATCCAAAATGAAAATAAATAAGGAAACACAAGCTTTAAATGATACATTAAACAAGATGGACTTAATTGATATTTATAGGACATTCCACCCAAAAACAACAGAATACACCTTTTTCTCAAGTGCTCATGGAACATTCTCCAGGATAGATCATATCTTGGGTCACAAATCAAGCCTTGGTAAATTTAAGAAAATTGAAATCGTATCAAGTATGTTTTCTGACCACAACGCTATGAGACTAGATATCAATTACAGGAAAAGATCTGTAAAAAATACAAACACATGGAGGCTACACAATACACTACTTAATAACGAAGTGATCACTGAAGAAATCAAAGGGGAAATCAAAAAATACCTAGAAACAAATGACAATGGAGACACGACGACCCAAAACCTATGGGATGCAGCAAAAGCAGTGCTAAGAGGGAAGTTTATAGCAATACAAGCCTACATCAAGAAACAGGAAACATCTTGAATAAACAACCTAACCTTGCACCTAAAGCAATCAGAGAAAGAAAAACAAAAAAACCCCAAAGCTAGCAGAAGGAAAGAAATCATAAAGATCAGATCAGAAATAAATGAAAAAGAAATGAAGGAGACAATAGCAAAGACCAATAAAACTAAACGCTGGTTCTTTGAGAAGATAAACAAAATTGATAAACCATTAGCCAGACTCATTAAGAGAAAAAGGGAGAAGACTCAAATCAATAGAATTAGAAATGAAAAAGGAGAAGTAACAACTGACACTGCAGACATACAAACGATCATGAGAGATTACAAGCAACTCTATGACAATAAAATGGACAACCTGGAAAAAATGGACAAATTCTTAGAAATGCACAACCTGCCGAGACTGAACCAGGAAGAAATAGAAAATATGAACAGACCAATCACAAGCACTGAAATTGAAACTGTGATTAAAAATCTTCCAACAAGGGCTTCCCTGGTGGCACACTGGTTGAGAATCTGCCTGCCAATGCAGGGGACACGGGTTCGAGCCCTGGTCTGGGAAGATCCCACATGCCGCGGAGCAACTGGGCCCGTGAGCCACAACTACTGAGCCTGAGCGTCTGGAGCCTCTGCTCTGCAACAAGAGAGGCCGCGATAGTGAGAGGCCCGCGCACCGCGATGAAGAGTGGCCCCCACTCGCCGCAACTGGAGAAAGCCCTCGCACAGAAACGAAGACCCAACACAGCCAAAAATAAAAATAATAAATAAATAATAAATTAAAAAATTTAAAAAAAAAAATCTTCCAACAAACAAAAGCCCAGGACCAGATGGCTTCACAGGCGAATTTTATCAAACATTTAGAGAAGAGCTAACACCTATCCTTCTCAAACTCTTCCAAAATATTGCAGAGGGAGGAACACTCCCCAACTCATTCTACGAGGCCACCATCACCCTGACACCAAAACCAGACAAAGATATCACAAAGAAAGAAAACTACAGGCCAATATCACTAATGAACATAGACGCAAAAATCCTCAACAAAATACTAGCAAACAGAATCCAACAGCACATTAAAAGGATCATACACCATGATCAAGTGGGGTTTATTCCAGGAATGCAAGGATTCTTCAATATACGCAAATCAATCAACGTGTTACATCATATTAACAAATTGAAGGAGAAAAACCATATGATCATCTCAATAGATGCAGAGAAAGCTTTTGACAAAATTCAACACCCAGTTATGATAAAAGCCCTGCAGAAAGTAGGCATAGAGGGAACTTTCCTCAACATAATAAACGCCATATATGACAAACCCACAGCCAACATTGTCCTCAATGGTGAAAAACTGAAACCATTTCCACTAAGATCAGGAATAAGACAAGGTTGCCCACTCTCACCACTATTATTCAACATAGTTTTGGAAGTGTTAGCCACAGCAATCAGAGAAGAAAAAGAAATAAAACAAATCCAAATCGGAAAAGAAGAAGTAAAGCTGTCACTCTTTGCAGATGACATGATACTATACATAGAGAATCCTAAAGATGGTACCAGAAAACTACTAGAGCTAATCAATGAATTTGGTAAAGTAGCAGGATACAAAATTAATGCACAGAAATCTCTTGCATTCCTATACAGTAATGATGAAAAATCTGAAAGTGAAATTAAGAAAACACTCCCATTTACCATTGCAACAAAAAGAATAAAATATCTAGGAATAAATCTACCTAAGGAGACAAAAGACCTGTATGCAGAAAACTATAAGACACTGATGAAAGAAATTAAAGATGATACAAATAGATGGAGAGATATACCATGTTCTTGGATTGGAAGAATCAACATTGTGAAAATGACTCTACTACCCAAAGCAATCTACAGATTCAATGCAATCCCTATCAAACTACCACTGGCATTTTTCACAGAACTAGAACAAAACATTTCACAATTTGTATGGAAACACAAAAGACCCCGAATAGCCAAAGCAATCTTGAGAACGAAAAATGGAGCTGGAGGAATCACGCTCCCTGACTTCAGACTATATTACAAAACTACAGTAATCAAGACAGTTTGGTACTGGCACAAAAACAGAAACATAGATCAATGGAACAGGATAGAAAGCCCAGAGATAAACCCACGCACATACGGTCACCTTATCTTTGATAAAGCAGGTAAGCATATACAATGGAGAAAAGACAGCCTCTTCAATAAGTGGTGCTGGGAAAACTGGACAGGTACATGTAAAAGTATGAAATTAGAACACTCCCTAACACCATACACAAAAATAAACTCAAAATGGATTAAAGACCTAAATGTAAGGCCAGACACTATCAAACTCTTCGAGGAAAACATAGGCAGAACACTCTATGACATAAATCACAGCAAGATCCTTTTTGACCCAACTCCTAGAGAAATGGAAATAAAAACACAAATAAACAAGTGGGACCTAATGAAACTTAAAAGCTTTTGCACAGCAAAGGAAACCATAAACAAGACCAAAAGACAACCCTCAGAATGGGAGAAAATATTTGCAAATGAAGCAACTGACAAAGGATTAATCTCCAAGATTTACAAGCAGCTCATGCAGCTCAATAACAAAAAAAACAAACAACCCAATCCAAAAATGGGCAGAAGACCTAAACAGACATTTCTCCAAAGAAGATATACAGGTTGCCAACAGACACATGAAAGAATGCTCAACATCATTAATCATTAGAGAAATGCAAATCAAAACTACAATGAGATATCATCTCACAGCAGTCAGAATGGCCATCATCAAAAAATCTAGAAACAATAAATGCTGGAGAGGGTGTGGAGAAAAGGGAACACTCCTGCACTGTTGGTGGGAATTTAAATTGCTACAGCCACTATGGAGAACAGCATGGAGGTTCCTTAAAAAACTAAAAATAGAACTACCATACGACCCAGCAATCCCACTACTGGGCATATACCCTGAGCAAACCATAATTCAAAAAGAGTCATGTCCCAAAATGTTCATAGCAGCTCTATTTACAATAGCCAGGACATGGAAGCAACCTAAGTGTCCATCATCGGATGAATGGATAAAGAAGATGTGGCACATATATACAACGGAATATTACTCTGCCATAAAAAGAAACGAAATGGAGGTATTTGTAGTGAGGTGGATGGAGTTAGAGTCTGTCATACAGAGTGAAGTAAGTCAGAAAGAGAAAAACAAATATATTATGTTAACACATATATATGGAATCTAAGGAAAAAAAAAAAAAGGTCATGAGGAACCTAGTGGCAAGACGGGAATAAAGACACAGACCTACTAGAGACTGGACTTGAGGATATGGGGAGGGGGAGGGGTAAGATGTGACAGGGTGAGAGAGTGGCATGGACATATATACACTACCAAATGTAAAACAGATAGTTAGTGGGAAGCAGCCACATAGCACAGGGAGATCAGCTCGGTGCTTTGTGACCACCTGAGGGGGGGGGATAGGGAGGGTGGGAGGGAGGGAGACGCAAGAGGGAAGAGATATGGGAACATATGTATATGTATAACTGATCCACTTTGCTATAAAGCAGAAACTAACACACCATTGTAAAGCAATTATACTTCAATAAAGATGTTAAAAAATAAAAAAATAAAAAATAAAAAACCCTCAACTCCCAATAAACAAAAGTCCAGTACCAGAAGGCTTCACAGGTGAATTCTACCAAACATTTAAAGAAAAGTTAATGCCTAACCTTCTCAAACTATCCCAAAAAAATGCAGAGGAAGAAATGCTTCCAAAGTCATTCTATGAACATGCATCACCCTGATACCAAAACCAGACAAAGATATCACAACAAAAGAAAATTACAAGCCAATATCATTGATGAACACAGATACAAAAATCCTCAACAAAATGTTAGCAAACTGAATTCAACAATACATTAAAAGAATCATATACCATGATCAAGTGGGATTTATCCTGGGATGTAAGGATAATTCAGTAACTGCAAATCAATCATTGTGATACAGAGTATACAGGGAACATGCTGGGTATACAGGGAACATACTTCAACATAATAAAGGCCATATATGACAAGCCCATAGCTAACATCATCCTCAATGGTGAAAATCTGAAGGCATTTCTTCTAACATCAGGAACAAGAGTGCCTACTCTTGCCCCTTTTATTCAACATAGTATTGGAAGTCCTAGCCACAACAATCAGACAAGAAAAGAAATACAAGGAATCTAAATTGGAAAGAAAGAAGTAAAACTGTCGCTGTTTGCAGAGGTCACAATACTACATACAACAGATCCTAAAGATGCCACCAAAAAACTATTAAAACTAATAAATGAATTTAGTAAAATTGCAGGATATGATACAAAGTTAATATACAGAAATCTGTTGTATTTCTATACACTAACAACAAACAATCAGAAAGAGATTAAGAAAACAATCTCATTTACAATCGCATCAAAAGGAATAATACCTAGTAAAAATCTAACCAATGAGGTAAAATACTTTAAAAATTATAAGACGCTGATGAAAGAAACCGAAGACAACACATAGAAAGATAAACCATGCTTGTGGATTGTAAGAATTAATATTGTTAAAATGACAATACTACCCAAGGCAATCTAGAGAATGAATGCAATACCTATCAAAATACCAATGGCATTTTTCACAGACCGAGACCAAATAATTCTTAATTGTGAAGTCAAAAGACCTCAAACAGTCAAAATAATCCTGAGAAAGAACAACAAAGCTGGAAGTGTCATCTTCCCTAATTTCAAACTATACTACAAAGGTAATCAAAACAGTATGGTACTGGGAATTCCCTGGTGGTCCAGCAGTTAGGACTCCATGCTTCCACTGCAGGGGGCACAGGTTTGATTCCTGGTCAGGGAACTAAGATCCTGCAAGCTGCGTGGCATGGCCAAAAAAACGAAAAACAAAAACAAACAAACCAAAAAACCCAGTATGGTACTGGCAGCAAAAAACAGACGCATAGATCAATGGAACAGAATAGAGAGCTCAGAGATAATCCCACACTTACATGTTCAATTAATCTACGACAAAGGAGGCAAGAATATACAACAGGAAAGACAACCTCTTTAATAAATTGTGTTGGGAAAACTGGACAGCTACTGCAAAAAATCAAACTGGACTACTGTCTCACACCATATAGAAAAATAAACTCAAAGTAGATTAAAAACTTAAGTGTAAAACCTGAAACCACAAAAATCTCTAGAAGAAAATATAAGTAGTATGCTCTTTGACATTGGTCTTAGCAATATTTTACTGGATATGTCTCCTCAGTCAAGGGAAACAAAAGCAAAAACAAACAAGTGGGACTACATTAAATTGAATTTTGCACCGTGAAGGAAACTATCAACAAAACAAAAAGACTGCCTACTGAATGGAAGAAGATATTTGCAAACAATGTATCTAATAAGGGGTTAATAACTAAACTATACAAAGAATGTATACAACTCAACATCAACAAAACCCCAAACAACCTGATTAAAAATGGGCAGGGCTTCCCTGGTGGCGCAGTGGTTGAGAATCTGCCTGTCAATGCAGGGGACACGGGTTCGACCCCTGGTCTGGGAAGATCCCACATGCCGCGGAGCAACTAGGCCCGTGAGCCACAACTACCGAGCCTGCGCGTCTGGAGCCTGTGGTCCGCAACAAGAGAGGCCGCGATAATGAGAGGCCCGTGCACCGCGATGAAGAGTGGCCCCCGCTTGCCACAACTAGAGAAAGCCCTCGCACAGAAACGAAGACCCAACACAGCCAAAAATAAATAAATAAATAAATCATTTAAAAAAATGTTAAAATGATAATATTTTTAAAAAAAGTTATAAAAAAAATGGGCAGTGGAATGGAATAGACATTTTTCCAAAAAATATATACAGATGGCCAACAGACACATGAAAATATGCTCAATATCACTAATCATCAGGGAAATGCAAATCAAAACTGTAATGAGATATCACCTCACACCTGTCAGAATAGCTATTATCAAAAAAGACAAATAAGTGTTGATGTGGAGAAAAAGGAACCCTTGTGAATTGTTGGTGGGTATGTAAATTGAATGCCACTATAGAGTATGGAGGTTCCTCAAAAAATTAAAAACAGAACTAGCATATGATCCAGCAAGTCCACTTCCAGATATTTATTTGAAGAAAACAAACACACTAATTTGAAAAAAATATATGCAACCCCATGTTCACTACAGCATTATTTACAATAGCCAAGACGTGCAAACAACCTAAATGTCCACTAATGGATAAAGAAAATGCAGTGTGTATATATGTGTGTGTGTGTGTGTGTGTGTGTGTGTGTGTGTGTGTGTGTGTGTGTGTGTGTGTGCGTGCGTGCGCATATATATATTAAGGTCATATATACAGAAAACAGATAGGTGGTTGTCAGAGGCAGGGGGTAGGGGTGGAAGAAATCAATGAACTGGATATTTTTTTTAGATTAAATAAATTGAATAAAAAATAAAGAAAAAGATAGGAGCTTTTCAGTACATTTATCAAAATTAGGTAACTATTATTTAAAAGTAGCAATAGATTCATCTACTCATGTATGTACAAGGTCATATGCTGTCAAAGGCCAATACCAAAGAAGATGAATTCCAAATAAAAATAGGAGGAAGCCAAGTTGGATAAGTTTCACAAAAGAAACCAAGTGGACTTCCTTGGTGCAAAGATATTTGGCAGCTTTCTCAGGCATGACCACTTTTCCTTCCCATTTCCCTCACTTCATCCTACAACATGTAGCCTTATAAATGCCTGAGCATTACATTATAAATTGTGAGTGAGTTCATGAGATCCGAGCAGAGATTCTCTTAAAATAATAGGATGAAAAAAATAATAGGATGGCATCCAGGCCTTTCAAGGCCTGATTGATTGTTCACTATACACTAAATCTCCCAGAATTAGTGTTGGCAAGTAGAGAAGAAAGGAAAAGAGGAAACAAAAGGGGAGAGAAGTTATTGATTTTTCCTGTCCAAACATGTCTAAGGGAGAGGATAACTCTTCCAGGCTACCTGAACTGTGGCCCATCTCTTGTGAAGACTGATTCCACCAAAAAAAAAAAGTGAATTGTCTTCTGTAATTTGCTTAAATGGAGAGAATAAGTAAGCAGGACAATGCCTTGTCCTGAAATTATCTTACCTACGTAACAGATATATTTCTGATTAAGTTAATTAATTGCATTCTGGCTTATATACCTCAGGCTCTTGTGAATTAGTTACAGTGAGTAACCAATTCTTCTGGCCCTGATAAATCTGAACAGTGTTAAGAACCCATATAACGATTAGTAAGTTTCAGCACTGGAATCAGAACCATTGTAAGCTCTTCCTTCTTTTCACACTTACACTGCTCCTACACCAGTGGTTCCTAATTTTTAACTCAAGAACCCCTTTCGGGGGAAAAAGTCGAGAAGGGATGCAGTAGCATGGTGGATCGCAGTCTAACATGGCTAGAACATACAACTGAAGAGGAACAGGGTGGCATTAACGTGTCAGTGGTGTGAAGAAAGTCAGACACACAGGCTGTACTTGTCTCCTCCCCTGCCTGAGGCACACATGCTATCTGATCGTAACCCTCTCAGGCTTGGCACATTCAGTATGAGACAATTTTCAACACAGTCTCTAGGATGCTACTTCCAATTAATCAGAGTTGGCATAAAAAAAAAAAAAGCCTATCTGCTATCCAGGTCTAGCTCATGAAGGGCCTCACGTCTGCAGAGATGGACTTCAGTCACTGGTGCTCTAAGAGTGTGAACCAAAATAACCCAAACCTCACCCAGAACCTTCCTACCTACACATCAATGATTCACAACCTTGGCAGTGCATTAACATTACTGGGGAGTTTTCAAAAAGCCCAGTGCCCAGGCCACATTCCACACCAATCAAACCCACATCTCTGGTCATCTGTTCTGGGCTCCCTCCCAAAGCTGAGAACCACTGACCTATCCTTCGAGGCCCCACTCCACACCTACTGAATCAGAATGTCCAGATGCCAGGGTCAAAACATGTATTTGAAAAAATCTCCCTGGGTGATTCTGATATATAAAGTCCCAGCTCTAAGAGTCATTGCCAAAGCAATAAGCCAGGGAAGTATTTTAAAGAAGGTGATAACAGGGTCATATTTTATTGTTTATTGAAGTATAGTTGATTTACAGTATTGTTAGTTTCAGGTGTACAGCAAAGTGATTTAGTTATACGTGTATATATATATATTTTCACATTATTTTCCATTATAGGTTATTACAAGATATTGAACATAGTTCCTTGTGTTATATAGTAAATCCACGTTGCTTATCTATTTTATGTATAGTAGTTTGTAGCTGTTAATACCCTTCTCCTAATTTATTCGCCCTTTCCCCTTTGGTAACCACAAATTTGTTTTCTATGTCTGAGTCTGTTTCTGTTTTGTATATAGATTCATTTGTATCAATTTTTAGGCTCCACATATAAGTGATATCATGTAATATTTGTCTTTCTCTGTCTGACTTCACTTAGTATGGTATTCTCTAGGTCCATCCACGTTGATGCAAATGGCAATATTTCATTCTTTTTTTATGTCTGAGTAATATACACCACATCTCCTCAAACCAATTGTCTGTTGACGAGCACTTGGGTTGTTTCCATGTCTTGGCTATCGTAAACAGTGCTGCTATGAACACTGGGGTGCATTTATCTTTCTGAATTAGAGTTTTCCTCTTTTCTGGATATATGCCCAGGAGTGGGATTGCTGGATCATATGGTAGCTCTATTTTTAGTTTTTTAAGGAATCTCCATACTGTTTTCCATAGTGGCTGTATCAATTTACATTCCCACCAACAGTGTAGAAGGCTTCTCTTTCCTCCACACCCTCTCCAGCATTTATTATTTGTAGACTTTTTGATGACAGCCATTCTGACTGGTGTGAGGTGATAGCTCATTGTGGTTTTGTCATTTCTCTAATAATTAGTGATGTTGAGCATCTTTTCATGTGCTTCTCGGCCACATGTATGTCTTCTTTGGAGAAATGTCTATTTAGATCTTCTAACCATTTTTTAATTGGATTTTTAAAAATAGAGTTGTATGAACTGTTTGTTTATTTTGGACATTAACTCCTGTTTGGCTGCATTGTTTGCAAATGTTTTCTCCCAGTCCGTAGGGTGTCTTTTCATTTTGCTGATGGTTTGCTTTGCTGTGCAAAAGGTTTTAAGTTTAATTAGGTCCCATTTGTTTACTTTTGTTTTTATTTCTTTTGCCTTGGAATACAGATCTAAGAAAATTTTGCTATGATTTATGTCCAAGAATGTTTTGCCCAGGCTCTCTTGTAGAAGTTTTATGGTATCATGTCTTATATTTAGGTCTTTAAACCATTTTGAGCTTATTTTTGTATATGGTGTGAGGGAGTGCTCTAATTTCATTGACACATGAAGTTGTCCAGCTTTCCCAACACCACCTGCTGAAGAGGCTGTCTTTTCTCCACTGTATATTCTTGCCTCTTTTGTCAAAGATTAATTGCCTATAGGTGTGTGGTTTTATTTCTGGGCTCTCTATTCTGTTCCATTGATCTGTCTGTTTTTGTGCCAATACCACACTGTTTTGATTACAATAGCTTTGTAGTATTGTCTGAAGTCTAGAAGAGTTATGCCTCCAGCTTTGTTCTTTTTCCTCAGGATTGCTTTGGCAATTCTGCGTCGTTTGTGGTTCCATATTAATTTTAGGATTATTCGTTCTAGTTCTGTTAAAAATGTCATGGGTAATTTGATAGGGATGACATTAAATCTGTAGATTTCTTTGGACAGTATGGCCATTTTAACAATATTAATTCTTCCAGTCCAAGAGCATGGGCTATCTTTCCATTTCTTTGAATCATCTTCAATTTCCTTTATCAATGTTTTACAGTTTTCATCATATAGGTCTTTCACCACTTTGGTTAAGTTTATTCCTAGTTTTTTTTTTTTGATGAGATTTTAAACGGGATTTTTTTTTTTTACTTTTTCTTTCTGATATTTCATTGTTAGTGTAAAGGACTGCAACAGATTTCTGTATATTAATCTTGTATCCTGTTACCTTGCTGAATTCATTTATTAGTTCCAATAGTTTCTGTGTGGAGTCTTTAGGGCTCCCTATATAGGGTATCATGTCATCTGCAATTTTACCTCTTTCCTTCCAATTTGGATATCTTTTATTTCTTTTTCTTGTCTGACTGCAGTGGCTAGGACTTCCAATACAATGTTGAACAGAAGTGATGAGAGTGGGCATCTCTGTCTTGTTCCTGAATTTAGTGGGAAGGCTTTCAGCATTTCACTGTTGAGTTTTATGTTGGCTATGCATTTGTGGTAAATGGCTTTTATTATGTTGAGATATGTTCCCTCTATACCCACTTTGGTGAGAGTTTTTATCATGAATGGATGTTGAATTTTATCAAATGCTTTTTCTGCATCTATTGAGATGATCCTATGATTTTTGTCTTCTCTTTTGTTAATGTGGTATCACACCGACTGATTTGCATATGTCGAACCATCCTTGGGAACAGGGTCAGATTTGCATCATAGATTTCTTATACAGCAGTGGGAAGATGAATTAGAAAGAAATCATAGGAAGGCTATGAACAGTTCAGCTGAAAGATAAGGGCCTGAACTATTAACAGAGTGAAAAGACAACCCCACAGACTGGGAGAAAATATTTGCAAATCACGTAACTGATAAGGGATTAATATACAGAATATATACAGAGCTCCTCGAACTCAACAATACAGTACAAAAATGGGCAAACGACATGAATAGACATTTCTCTAAATAAGATATACAAATAAGCCAATAAGCACATGGAAAGAAGTTCAACATCACTAATCATTTAGGGAACTGCAAATCAAAACCATAATGAGAGATCACCTCACAACTATTAGGATGGCTACTATAAAAAAAAAAAAAAAAGGAAATAGCAAGTGTTGGTAAGGATGTGGAGAAATTGGAACCTTTGTGCACAGTTGGTGGGAATGTAAAATGGTGCAGCTACAGTGGAAAATAGATTGTTGGTTCCTCAAAAATTTAAAAATAGAATTACCACAGGATCCAGCAATTGAATTTCTGGGAATATATCCAAAAGAACTGAAAGAAGGGTCTTGAAGAGATATCTGCATACCCAATTTCATAAAGGCATTATTCAAAATAGACAAAAATAGAAGTAACCCAAGTGTCTATGGACAGATGAAATGGATAAGCAAAATATGGTATATACAATCAGCCCTCCATATTCATGATTTCTGTGTCCACAGACTCATCCAATGTCAAATCCAAATTATTCGGGAAAAAACTTACAGAAATTTCCAAAGAGCAAAACTTGAATTTGCTTCATGCCACCAACTATTAACATACCATTTACAATTATTTACATAGTATTTACATACGTATTATAAAGTAATCTATAGATGATTTAAAGTATACAGGACAATGTCTATAAGTTATATGAAAATAGTATGCTATTTTATATAAGGGACTTGAGCATCATGGATTTTGGTACCTGTGGGGCATCCTGGAACCAATCCTCTGAAAATACTGAGAAACAACCCTATATACAATGGAATATTATTTGGCCTCAAAAGAAAGGAAATTCTGACACATGCTACAACATGGATGAACTCTGAGGACATTATCCTATGTAAAATAAGCTGATCACAGAAGGACAAATTCTGCATGATTCCACTCATGAGGTTCTAGTGTGGTCAAACTCATAGACACAAAGTAGAATTGTGTTTGCCAGGAACTGGGGAAAAAGGGGAAAGGAGAGTTATTTTTTAATGGGTATGGAGTTTCAGTTTTGCAAGATGAAAACAATTCTGGAAATGGACGGTGGTGATGGTTGTATAATAATATGAAAGTACTTGATACCATTGAACACTTAAAAATGGTTAAGACGGGGAATTTTATGTCATGTGTATTTTACCACAATTAGAAGGAAGAGAGAGAGAGAGAAGAGAAGAGGGATAAGAGCCTGAACTAAGGTAGTTGTGATGGATTTGGAGAAAAATCTAGAATGATGCCTACGTTCAGGACTGGGCAGATGACAGTGCCACCAACTGAGATGGGAAATACAGAAGGAAGAAGAGGGTTCGGTGGAAAGAAGTTTAGATTTTACACGTGAAATCTGAAGTGCCTGAGGCAGTTATATTGAGGATACCGGACAGATGGTAATTCAACTTATCTACCATGGGGATCCAGGGTATGTGAAAGAGGAAAGGGAAGGGAAGCTTGGGGGAGGGGGAGAGAGGACGTAAAAAAGGAGGAGGTAATGAAGGAGAAAAATTGAAGAGTAAAAATATTTGAAATCTCTATGAAGTAAAGAGAATATAATTTCTGGAGCCAGATAGCTGGGTTCTCATCCTAACTTGGCCATTTACTCACTATAGGACTTTGGCAAATTTCTTAGCCTCTCTGTGACTCATTTTCCTCATTTGTAAAATGGAGATAACACCTCAAGGAGTGTTCAAAAAGACTGAGTAATCTAATTTATGTAAAGAACATAAGAGAGTGTCTGAAACACAGTAAGTGCTTCATAAGGTCTTAGCTGTTATTTTCACTACACTGAGGAAAAGTAAAAATGAAATAAAGAAAAATATTATTTTAGAGACCTGGATACAAAGGAAAGGGTTACCTGTTTTTGTGTTGGACCTTGTTTTGAAAAATAACCAAAGGAGAAGAGCCATGGAAACTATAGGAAAAAAAAAAAACCTTTAGTGATATTTTCAAAAATTCATGGAAAATATTTCTAAAGGTCTAATTTCATAGAAATATTACTTACTTTTATGAGGAGTTGCCTTCCAATGCCAAACTTCACAAAGAATAAAAAGAAAAGTCCAGCAAACATCAGCTTAATAACAGAGGTGACACCTCCCACAGTTACATAAGCAGCATACTGAACCTAGATGAAGAATATAAAGTCAGGATGTTACTCCCTACTTTCTTAGGCCAAGTAATACAAGAATGTTAGCTACTAATAACTTACTCTATAGTCATAAATATCGAACAAAAGCAGTTTCCATTTTATGAATGTGTCATAACAAAAGCTTGTTCAGAAATCAGACACTGGGAGGACATTTTTAAAAAGAAATTATTAAAATGGGCAGAAGGCCTAAATAGACATTTTCCAAAGAAGATACACAGATTGCCAACAAACACATGAAAGGATGCTCAACATCACTAATCATGAGAGAAATGCAAATCAAAACTACAATGAGGTATCACTTCACAGCAGTCAGAATGGCCATCATCAAAAAATCTACAAACAATAAATGCTGGAGAGGGTATGGAGAAAAAGGGAATCCTCTTGCACTGTTGGTGGGAATGTAAATTGATACAGCCACTATGGAGAACAGTATGGAGGTTCCTTAAAAAACTAAAAATAGAACTACCATATGACCTAACAATCCCACTACTGGGCATATACCCTGAGAAAACCATAATTCAAAAGTAGTCATGTACCACAATGTTCACTGCAGCTCTATTTACAATAGCCAGGACATGGAATCAACCTAAATGTCCATCAACAGACGAATGGATAAAGAAGATGTGGCACATATATACAATGGAATATTTTATGGAATCAGCCATAAAAAGAAACAAAATTGAGTTATTTGTAGTAAGGTGAATGGACCTAGAGTCTGTCATACAGAATGAAGTAAGTCAGAAAGAGAAAAACAAATACCGTATGCTAACACATATATATGGAATCCAAAAAAAAAAAAAAAGGGTTCTGAAGAACCTAGGGGCAGGACAGGAATAAAGACGCAGACGTAGAGAATGGACATGAGGACACGGGGAGGGGGAAGGGTAAGCTGGGACAAAGTGAGAGAGTGGCATGGACATATATACACTACCAAATGTAAAACAGACAGCTAGTAGGAAGCAGCCACATAGCACAGGGAGATCAGCTCGGTGCTTTGTGTCCACCTAGAAGGGTGGGATAGGGAGGGTGGGAGGGAAAAGCAAGAGGGAGGAGATATGGGGATATACGTATATGTATAGCTGATTCACTTTGTTATACAGCAGAAACTAACACACCACTGTAAAGCAATTATACTCCAATAGAGATGTTAAAAAAAAAAAATTGTTGCAAAAGGTAATTAGCTCCCCCTACTTGAACACAAAAGTCCACATAATCTATATATAAAAAGTCCATAACAATATACCTGAGTTTAACAACTATACATTATAGAGTGTAGACTCCACTTACAACCTCTTCTATAAGAAAATAGTCTTTTTTTTTTTTTTTAACTTGAGATAGTTTCCTCTTCAAGTCTCAGCAGTGGGAATAATTACTTCCCTCACCAAATGGAGTAGGATAGTTCTCTAGAGGTAGCAGGGAGATACGAGAGAAGAACCTAGACACCTCCATAAGCAACAGAAAGAGTATTAGCAGCTGAAACTCTGAACAGGACTGTTGGGTGTTTACGATACCAGGATTTCCTATATTGAACTTGCTGCTATTGTGTTACATTAAAAAGGTATTCAGAAGGTCAGATTTGAATTATGGGAGAAGGCTATTACCACCCCCCATAAAATGCAAAATGTTCTACACTACTAATTTTTATGCTTCCAGAAACTGAAACATGCACTATTTTAGCTCTTTCTTTTTTTGCTTTATAAACATAAAAATCCTAAATTAAAATGATAGGGGAACTGAAACAAACATAGAATACTCTTTATTAAAAAATAAATCATATACACTTACAGGTGATTGCTCTAAATTTTCGTGCAAGTAACGCTGAGTCCGCTTCACAACAGACACATCTGCTCCCAAGAAAGGAATGGAATAACTGTTGAGTTCTCTGCAGTAAGAAACTGGCCACCTGCAAGACAGAAGCATGTTGCATCTTCTCCATTTACAGTGACCACAACTTCAACTGGTAAATTTCTGAATAAAAACCTTAACTCTTCTTGAGGCAATTAATAATAACAGTAAAGATGGCAGATCTGCTCTTAATTGAAATTTACTTCAGTATTTGTCCTTTGTTCTCTACACCTGCACCTAAACAAGTGACAAGTTGGAACAATGTAGTATTCTTCACACCATGGGCACTTAACACATATAGTTTAACCATGTTTTATACCCCATCAATTTCCCTAGATAATGATAAAAAGAACACGCATTTCAACAGCCAAACTCTGAGTTTAGAGTTGATTAATATACATAAGTTCATCACATTTTTACTGCATGAAATTTAACTGATGTTTAATTTTGATATTGATAGTGAAGTCATAAAATTGATTTTTTCCAGAATTTTCCCAGAATCCAAATGTATTATTATATATGAAGTACTTAAACTTAGGGTAACATATTAATTATATTTTATTTATCTTTGAAAACAATCCTGAACTCACTATAAAAGTCTCCAGGCTTTTCTTAGTAGCATATGTTATTAACAGTCAGATAGACAACAATATGGTTAGATAATCTGAAGAATAGATTTTGAGATAATATACCTTCTTTTCAATTTTGGACCAACAATTGGGACAGGCTTCAAATTGGACTCATTTCGTAGTTTTTTCAAATTACTCTGATCTCCAAAACCATAAACCGCTGACTTCCAGGTACCATCATGAATGCACAACCCCTAACAAAATAATTCAAGAGTTAAAGCAACTTGTCTTAAAACTGACACAATATTGTAAATTAACTATACTCCAATAAAATTAAAATATTAGAAGAAACATGTCTTAAGGGATAATTACTAAAATGTAAAACCAAGTAATTTATAACTGATACAAAGAACATTTCACCTCTATTTGAGCAAGGCATAATCCCTTATTTAATAATCTTGAGATAAATTTTTATGACTGGCTAGGCAGCAGTGAAACTCATTAGTTCGATCACATTCACTATTTACACCCTATTTATATATTATATATTTACAAACATATGCCCTTTCTTCTTTCCTCCTACCATTATTTATGCTCTTTTTAATAAGTTTCACTTCATCATTTTCACTCAACTATTTATCACTGATTGCTTTAAGCAGAAAAAAAGAAACACTAAAACCATCAGAAGATTCAGGTTTTCATATAACAGCTTTGATGAAACTGAAAGGTAGAGAGACACCAACCTAATTTCCATTTTGGTACAGATTAATTTCTTCTGTTTGTTAAAACTAAATCAGAGCTAAAAGTCTTAGGAGTTTGATTTGTGAAACTATCCTCAATCTGCACCTAGCCAATTTGACCTATTTGCAAAGATTTCCAAAAATAAGGAGAAAATAGTTTTTTTAAAAACGTTAAGTGTATCTTCTCATACAAATAAGCCATCAAAAAGGCAAAAATTACATTCCATTTTAAAAACCTTTTATTTTGTTGAAAAATAGAAAGAAAAGTGCGCAAGACATAAAAGTATAATTTAATGTAATTATGAAGCTAACATCTATGTAAACCCAGAAGGCCCTCCTTCTGTCCTGCCTTTGTGGTAATCAAGAAAACTCCTTGCTTTTTTAAGAGTTTTACCACCTAAGTATTCATTTCTAAACAGTGCAGTGAGTTTTGCCCGTTTCTAAATTTTACAGAAATGGAACCATATAATGTATATTCCTTGAGTTTGGCTTCTTTTGCTCAAAATTGTGATGTTAGGATTCATCATGTGTTAGAAGGACCTCCTACTCTGCTGTTGACCTTCCATTTTCTTAATGGTGTCTTTTGATATAAAAAGACATACTCAATTTAAAATTTTAAATGTATTCCACTTTTTTTTTATATTTAATGCCTTCCGTGTCTTTTTCAAGCAGTCATTCCCTGTACAACATGGTGACTATAGTTTATATTATATAGCAAATTAGAAATTTGGCAGGAGAGATGATTTTTAAAGTTCTTAGGACTTCCCTGGTGGCGCAGTGGTTAAGAATCTGCCTGCCAATACAGGGGACACGGATTCAATCCCTGGTCCGGGAAGATTCCACATGCCGCGGAGCAACTAAGCCCGTGCACCAAAACTACTGAGCCTGTGCTCTAGAGCCCGTGAGCCACAACTACTGAGCCCGTGAGCCACAACTACTGAGCCCGTGTGCCACACTACTGAAGCCCATGAGCCTAGAGCCCATGCTCCTCAACAAAAGAAGCCACCGCAGTGAGAAGCCCACGCACTGCAACGAAGAGTAGCCCCCGCTCGACACAACTAGAGAAAGCCCGCATGCAGCAACAAAGACCCAACACAGCCAAAGATAAATAAATAAATAAATTTTAAAAAATTGTTTGTATGCTTAAAAAATAAACATATAAAGAGCTGCTGATAATCAGATTCCAAATAAAGAAAAGTTACTTCAAAAAAAACAAATACAAGTTCTCATCACAAGAAAAAAAACTTAAGTATGGTGATGGATGCTAACTAGTGGTGATCATTTTGTAATATAAACAAATATTGAATTATTACGTTGTACACCTGAATAGTACAATGTTATATGTCAATTATACCTCAATAAAAATAAATTAACAAAATAAAATATATTTCTGGAAAAAAAGAAGCCATTCCTGACCCTGAGGCCATGAAAGGTCATCTTCTAAAACCTTACTCTTTTGCCTTATGCATTTAGGTCTATAACCCACCCAAACTTGATTTTTGTACACAGTGCAAAGTATGAGTCCAATTTCATTGTTTCCCCATACCCATCATCTCCTGAAAAAGACCCTTTACCATAAATCAAGTGCTCATATATGCACAAACTACTCTGAGTTCTTGATCCTAATCTGCTGGCCTATCTATATCTCCCTGCCAATGTAACACTCTGATTTAACAATGTCTTGATATTCAAGAGCATCCTTCTACCTTATTCTCCTTTAAGAAGGTGTTGGCTATTCTTGACCCTCTGCACTTCCATATACATTTTAGAATTAGTTTGTCAAGTTGCACACTAAAACAAAACAAGCAAGCAAAAAAAAAAAACCTGTTTGCGATTTTGATTGGAATTATATGGGATTATAAATTAATTTAAGGAAAACTGACATTTTAACAAAATCGAGTCTTCCAATCCATGAATATGGTGGATTCTTCCATTTATTTGTCTTCTTTAAGGTCACTCAATAACATTTTATAGTTTTCTTCACAGAAATCTTGTACATTTTACATCCCTTATTCTTAAGTACTTGATTTTTTAATGCTACTATAAATGGTCTCTTTTTAAAAAATTCATTTTCTAACTGTGGCTGGTATACAGAAATGCAACTGATTTTTATATTACTGTTGTATCCAGCAACAATAAAGACTAGAGTGGAAATAAATAAAACAGAGAATAGAAAAACAATAGAGAAAATCAATGAAACCAAAAGGTGGTTCTTTGAAGAAATCAACCAAATTGAAAAACCTTTAGCTAGACTGACAGAGAGAGAGAAAGAAAAAGAAAGAGAGAGAGAGAGAACTCAAATTACTAAAATCAGGAATGAAAGAAGGGGCATTACCAACCTTACAGAAATAAAAAAGAGTATAAGGGAATACTATGAACAACTGTATGCCAACAAATTAAACAACCTAGATGAAATGGACAAATTCCTAGAAAGACACTGTTATGGATTAAATTTTGTACCCACCCCAAATTTATATGTAGAAGGCCTAACCCCTGGTACCTCAGAATGTAACCTTATTTGTAAGCAGGGTTGTTGTAGATATAACTAGTTAAGTTGAGGTCATACACATTGGAGGAAGTGGGCCCCCAACCCCAAACCACTGGTGTCCTTATAAAAAGGAGAAATTTGGACACACACACATCATATGAAGATGCAAGAGAGGTCTGAGTGATGCATCTACAACAAAGGAACACCAAAGATCGCAAGCAAACCACCAGAAGCTAGGAGAGAAACATGGAACAGATTCTCCCTCACAGCCCTCAGAAGAAACCAACCCTGACAACATCTTAATCATGGACTTCTAGCCTCCAGAACTGTGAGAACAACGTTTCCCTTGTTTAAGCAACCCAGTTTGTGGTACTTTATTACGAGAGTCCTAAGAAACTAATGCAGACACAAACTACCAAAACGGACTTAAGAGTATACAGAAAATCCTAACAACCTATAAGAAGTGAAGACATTGAATTCTTATTATCTCTTCACTGATTTCTAGTATAATTTCATCATAGTCTAAAACATACTCTAGAATGGGGGGGTGGCCAACTATTTCTGTAAAAGGTCAAACTAAATATTTTAGGCTGTGCAGGCCACATCTGGTCTCTGCTGCATATTGTATTTTTTATTATAGCTCTTTAAATATATTAAAATTATTCTTAGCTTGCAGCCATATAAAAGCAGGCCGTGGGCTGACGCTGCTCTGGAGCTGCACTACCTGGTATGGGAGCCATTATATAGCACATACGGAACACCTTCATCACTGCGGGAAGATTTACTGGACAGCACTGTCCTTGAGTATATGATTCCAACTCTCCGAAATTCTTTTGAGTGTTGCTTTATGGTCTAATACACAGTCTAAGATTCAATTTCTTATGTAAAGTAACAAAGCTTAAGGGGAAAAGCAGGATAAGGAGTAGGAGGAGAACAATCCTGTGCCAAGGGATGCATAGAATCAAGGGAGTTCTCTCTGTCCATCCTTGTGAAATTAAGGCTCTGTATTTTGCTTTAAGGGGAATGAGAAGGAGCTGCGTTGATTTCGATGTTTTCAAATGTCTGGTCCTGATTAAGGCCCGACTTTGAGTCCTTATAATAATAGGACTTAATAACATTTATTGAGTGATTGTAAAGTGCCAAACACTGTTCTGATTTATATTCATTGACTAATTTAATACTCAGAGCAACCATATGAAGGAGACACTATTATCATCTCCTGTTACAGATCATCTCCTGATCCTCTTTCAAAAGAAGCCTCTTTTCTAGCTCTGTTTTCTCACTATCTCCCTGTAGTGGACATCTGTTTTTTGTCAGTCCTGCACTAATTTCCTGCAGGGAATTCTTAATTCCTCTATCCTATGTTCTGCTTACAACACTCTCTTTCCTATTGGGAGTTTGTTATGTGTTGTTGAGAAGGGCTTGGCCCTATGATTCCCTCTCCAGAGGCCCATGACCCAGGCCTGGGCAATCTTATTACTCCATTACCCCAGGTCACACTGTTTGGCTCAAGAATGACCAAATGACCCAATACTTGACTAATCTTCCCTATCTTTGAATATTCAAACTCTGCTAGCTGTTCCTGGGAAATCATGAACCTTACGGACAATGCATACCTGGGGCTGCCAGCACCTTCCCCCCCGATTGTGAGAGCCTACACTGAGGAGCACAGAAGTAATGCAGAGACAGGAAGAGGAAGAGAAAAAAATGAGTTCCGATAATACCATTTGAATATCCAGATCCAGCCATACTGTTTACTTGCAGATGTTTGGTTACATGAATCAATAAATTCCTTTCTGTTTTGTTGGTTTAAACCAGGTTGAGCTGGCTTTGTAACTCATGTTCCCTAGAGCTCCAAGCATGTCCTTCTTTCTCATTTCTGAGCCTTTGTTTAGGTTGCTGCCTCTCACCTTCCAAATGCTATTCACTTTTCAAGGTTCAGTTTAATAAGGCTTCTATGAGGCATTCCCAAATTACTCAGGCCCACTGTCACTTCCCTTTATTCTGATACTCTAGTGGATATTATCTGTAACCACAAATTTTAGCAAGTTTTATATAGATCTTCATGTTTATTCATCTGAACCTACAATCCAGACAAATAAAACCATTACTTAAACATGCTCCACTCCATCCCACAGTTACATCTTTATTAAACTATTTCCTCTCCCTTATCCACATCTCCTCAGCACCAACCTTTAAAATTCCATATCCCAGCTTCTCCAAAAAAGTCCTTGATCTCTGGCCTCCCAGCTAGATGTAACTCCCCATTCTCAGAATCCTACAGTATTTCATCTGACCTCTTTAATAACAATTTTTGTCTCCTGCTCGTCTAAATTATTACCTCTTTAAGGGTTTGCATGTTGTTCATTTATGTGTCACACTATCTTGCACTACTATATATACTTGCATTACACAA
Source organism: Balaenoptera physalus (assembly GCF_965194825.1). NCBI lineage: Eukaryota > Metazoa > Chordata > Mammalia > Artiodactyla > Balaenopteridae > Balaenoptera > Balaenoptera physalus. Next base: position 26,038,399 of record NC_138882.1, read on the forward strand.
TATTTGAAATACTGAATATTTTTTAAAGAGAACAAATACTTATGAAGCCTCAAGTACAGACAGAGAATTGGGTTAGACACTACTGGCAGTAAAACTACTACCACAAAACATGGTCCTTTCCCAGAAATGCACCTATCTTATGCTCCCAAATAGACCATAAATTCAGTAAGATTACATTTACATTATACATTTCTTGTATGGCCACAACAGCACCTAACTCCAAGTTAGGCACATAATAAAAATGCACTGATTTGCACTAAGGTGATAATTTTCTAGGCTGACAACATTCATCACATAATAATGATAGATCTTTAGTGTTAGGATGATGGTAACTCATTCTAATAATTAACTGTGCAGTTTTAAACAAATTCTATTTTAAGTCAAAATAACTCTCAGCAATCTTTACTTTTTAAAATTAAACAGTGACTTTCATACACTAAAAGTTACAACTGTATATACAATTTAATTAATCAAAACCTTTTTAACAGGCAAGTGTCATTTCCAAAATGTTTTTAATATTAACAAAGAAAACACGTGACAAACAAAAACTAACCTCAGGTCCCGAATGTATAGTCAGGAAGCTTTCCACAGCAGTCAATGTACCTAAAAGAGAAGGAAAATGGTAAAAGTAAAATCAAATAAAAATCTATTAACCCAGAGTAAGTAATAATAAGCTATTCCTATTCATTTAGGGAACATTTTTATTAGGCCTACAGTGATTTAATCAGGAAAATCTGTGCTATAATGGTATTATTAGGTTATTGTAAACAGATTTAAGGAGCAGCTAAAGCCAGATAAATTATCAGAAAAATAGTAGTTTAGTATAAATTAACTGCTGGTACTCACAAAATCTTTTCTAGTATTCCAACTGACATTGCAAAAAATCTCTTCCAATAAGGCAACAATTTAGCTCACTGATTCTGGAAGGCCATCAGTTCTCAAAACTACATCTATGGGAATTATTCTATTTTCCAATACGAGAGCTTTCAAGAAGACTCATTAGTAGTGACTTACAATGAATATACAGAAACCCTACCAAAATGGGCCTTTGTGATGGCTTATTAAATACTTAAAGTAAGGCTATTTAAATGAAATAAAAATATAATGAGTAAAAACAAAGTAGAAAACCAAGGCCAGAAAAAAAGGGGAGAAATCAATTACATTAACCATGAGGACTAATACATACGTATAGTGGTTAAGTATTTAATTAATCTTTGAGCTTATCGAGAGCAGTAAGACAAAAGAAAAACATAATGGGCTAGCTAATTCTCAAAATCTGATAAAATATATCAATTTGTTAAGAGACAGTATTCCTAGTTTTAATTCCAAGAGAAAATTAAAGCATGGGGTCTTAGAAAGTTGACACTGAGCAAGGTAACAAATAACCACACCATCCACAATGACGTTACAGCAGAAAAGAACTAAAGCCACATAAATATCACTTATCTGACACTGTCAAAAACCAAGAATAGATCATTAAACTCTAACTCACTGGAGAGGATTCTGAGAGTTGTTAAGAGAATGTGGCCTGGATACATGGCTCTTTGATCTAACCCTGTGCACAGAAAGAACATGTATCGCCTAAGGCAGTATGTAATGAAATGTGAGCCACCTGAATCAACAATTAGCTGGGGTATTTGTTAAATGCTGACTCCTAGGTTTCAGTGTCTGAAAAAAAGTTTTAAAATAAATCTTAAAGTAATATTTCTCCCTTAAAAATAAAAAAGGACCTATTCAAAATAACAACTATTAAATATTTAAGAATAACCTCAATAAGAAACATGTAGGACCACCATGAAAAATAGTCTAAACTTTTTCAGTAAATGGAGATTTTTTTAGTAAGTTTTTTTAATAAATGGAACTATACCAGATCCATGGGTTGAAAACTAAATAAATATTTTAAAGATGTTCAATTCATGCCCTTCTCTTTATTGGGAATGGTTCCAGCGTTTCATCATTAAGTATGATGTTGGCTACTGCTTTCTGACATTCACTGTGTTAAGAAAGTATTCTATTCCTCAATTTCTAAAAATCTAAAATCAATAAATGGCGAGCATGCACGTTACCTTTGTTGAGCTTTGGTTTCAGAGTTACCTTTCTAATATAAACTGGAACACTTTCCATATTTTTAAGCTCTAGAATGGTTTATATATAATTGGACTTACTTGCTTCAGGTCATTTTATAAAGGAACACTTTTTATGTATGTATAACATTCCACTGTTTTACTATAATAGTGATTTTTTTCCATTCTTATTGTCTCCATTTTATAAATGAGCTAAAAAAGATGTCAAAAACCTTGTTCAATACTTTCTAGCTTTGTTCGTTAAAAAAAATTAAAACTTTCCAATTATAGTATGTGTATAAATTATACTTTAAGATGTATTAATTCCTAAACAAAGCAAGTTTGAATTTATAATGCCTGCCAAAAATTTTTTTCCAGAAATTTTATAGCTATAACCACAACTAAATTCTAATGGAGAATTCCTTCCTTTAGAACACTTATAGTACTATCCATACCTCAAAAAACAATAGTGTCAATATCATTTTCTAACAAGTACAGCTATATTAAAAACAAAGTATGTTTTATTTAATACTACCCATTAATAGTTCTGTTTCTTTTCTCAAGAAGATTTTAGTTCACCACAATTACAAACATGAAACACCTCTATTTTAAATTCCATTATTGCTTCTTGATCAATAATTACCATTCATTTTATTTCTGGTATATATTACTCCCAGATCTGCTGGAATGGAGTCAAAGCCACTGCTTCCAACAATATAAGCCCCTTTTTCTGCAGCTTTCTCATGATACTTCCAATACATTAGTTCCAGAAACTAAAGATTCAAGACAAAAGATCTGAATCAGAGCTACGGAGAAACATCTAGACCAAAATTAAATGATTTACCTTTAAAAACAAAGCAATTAAACTGTGAAAATGCTAACCAAGATGGCTCTGCAGCAAAATATTAACTGTCAAAGAGTTGGCACTTACTCAGCAAACATACCTACTATGTTCCAGGTGATGTGAGAGGTATGCAGATCTGACTTAATTCATTTTTTAGAATGACTTTTAAATGCAAAAGTAATACTTATTATGAAAAATTAATATATAAAAGTTCAAAGAAAACAAAAAAAAGTTACCGCGAATCACATCTTCCAGATGAACATCATTACAGACATATATCTGTGCACATATGTAAGTAGAAAGAGTGGTAGGAAAGGAGGGAACGCAAGAAGGGAATAGTGTCTGTTCAAATTCTCTGCCTGTTTTTTTTAAAAAACAGTTTCAGATTTACAGAAAAAAATTGAGTACTAGAGAGTTCCTAGGTACTCCACACTCAGTTAACCTTATCATTACATCTTTTACATTAACATCTATTATAATTAATGAACCAATACTGATACATTATTACTAACTAAAGTCCCTATTTTGTTCAGGTTTCCTCAGTTTTTATCTAATGTCCTTCTTCTGTCCAGGATCCCATTCAGGATACCATACTACATTTAGTTGTCATGCCTCCTTAGGCTCCGTGGGCTGTGATGGTTTCTCAGACTTTCCTGGGTTTTGATGACGTTTACAGTAGTGGTCAGGTACTTTGTAGAATGCCCCTCTATTGGAAATTATCGCATGATTTTCTCATGACTACACTAGAGTTACAGGTTTTGGGGAGGAAGACGGGGTAAAGTGCCATTTCCTGATGTCATATCAAGAGTACATACTATCTCACAGACATAGAAAATAAACTTATGGTTACCAAAGTGGGAGGGAGGGAGAGATGGATAAATTAGGAGTATGGGATTAAAAGATACACACCACTATGTATAAAATAGATAAACAACAAGGATTTACTGTGTAGCACAGGGAACTATATTCAGTATATTGTAATACCCTATAATGGAAAAGGATCTGAAAATATATATATATATAGCTGAAACACTTTGCTGTACATCTGAAACTAACACAATATTGTAAATCATTAAAAAAAAAAAAAAGAGTACATACTATCAACATAATTTCTCACTGGTGATGTTGACCCTGAATACCTGGCTGAGGCAGCGTTTGTCTGGTGGCTCCACTGTAAAGTTTCCCCCCACCCCCCCCTTCCATACTGTACTCACTGGAAGGCAGCGACTGTGCAGCCCACACATAAAGCGGGAGGAGTGAAGCTCCCCCTCCTCGAGGGCACAGGAGTTATGTGAATTATGTGGAATTCTGAACAGGTGATTTGCCTCTTTTCTTCCCTTTGCCCATTTTAAATTGGGTTATTTAAGTTTGTATTTTTGACTTATATATATTCTGGATCATTACTAGGTTTTGATGCCACGTTCATGGTACTTTATAAGATAACTTAGAAGCTTTCCACCATTTTCTTTGCTCTAGAATATTTTAAATAAGATAGGAATCAGTTTCTTTTACATTCATATTTCCTACCTCTTCTTTTATCAGTCTTGGTAATTTACACTTTCTTAACACTTTCCAATATACATCACCAACTGATAAGCTCTAAGTATGTATATACCGGCACACTGATGATGGTACTCAGCAGAGACTATAGGGACATATGAGGTTACAGTTACAAAGGAGCTAGTGTAGCTCAGTGCTTATTAACACTCCACTTCCTGCAGTGTTAATTCAGGCAAACCTCAATGCAAGTCCTAGTTTTTCTACTTAATGGTTGCATGACTCTGAGCAAGTTTTATTTTAATTAATTCTGTTTACAGCATGCAGTAGCAATATAAATCAACACATCCTATACACAAAAGTCATGGAAGAGATCAGGATGTAGGGAAGAAAAATTCAAGAAAACTGAAGCTAAGACCTTACCATCATGCTCTCCTTCAAGCTTTCAATGAAATACCATCTCTAAATGCTACGGAGTCATCACCTTCTAAAATCTGTCTGCAAAATTACACTAAATATTTTTCACTTTAACAGAAAGTTGTATTGTTAATTGTTCCTTCTTTTCCATTTTACATACCTGAGGTTCTCCACAGATGTCAATATAGCTAGTTCCATTTTCAACACATGCTTTTACTACAGGTTCTCCATAAAATCGGTACTGGGGGAATAAAGAAAACCAACAGTTTACTCTTACTTAGCAAGCTTAAATGAAGGAATACCATTGAGTATTGGAAGTACAGTCTTCACTATTAAGAAATCAAATGTTAATAAAGTAGCCTAATGAGAAAATAATGTAAACTGCAATTTACTGACTCTCACAGTGTAAATAAAAGCATGATGGAATTACCTCTAACTGAAGACAAAGTCGGAAGTTTTATAAAAGAAGTGACTCATTTGAGTTGAATTCTGAAGAACGGTAAGGATTTGCCAGGAAAAAGAAAATCCAAATAAAGGGAAAATTATATGTAAAAGTGTAAAAAAAGGGTGATGCTCAGGATAGCTGCAGCACAGAGTAGTGGAGAGGGAAGTGGTAAGAGATGAATCTGGAGAGAAGCACTTGGGCCAGATCAGGAACGACCCTGAGTGCCATGTTATCAAGACTGAACTTTATCTTTTCTGCATTGCTGAGCCCTCCTAGAGTATTTTAAACAGGACAGTGGTGGAACGTTTATAACACAGACATATCACTCTGCCTGTGGTATTGGAAAACAAAACTCATGCAGGTAAGAAATGAAGGACAAAACTAAGGAAACGGAAGGATATACTAAGAGTGAGATATACTTAAAAGACAGAAATGACTGGACTTCCTGATTAGCTGGACATGGGGACCAACAACTAATGGCAGTATTAGCAAAATAAAGAAAGGACAAAGAGGTTTGGAGGGGATAAGTTTAATATTGTACAAAGTAGCTATTCTGAGCCTGTATGATTTTGGATCTCCCAAACTATTTGTTGCTCAAACTCAAGGAATTAAAATTTAAGAATTTTTATATAATAGTTAATACATCAGAGTCAGTCCCATTTCAAAGGAAGCATGACGAATTTTCCCTTTGTGAGGGAAGGGTCAGCGGAAGCATAAACTCCTCTGCTCCTCTCATTCCTCACAGCAAAAGATGGAGAAAGGAGATGGTCTGCTCCTTCTAGCCTTCAAGAAACAGGTAAAGGGACACTTCAAAGAAAAGACAGGGCACTACAGGGATTGACCTCTTCAAGTGGGTCACCTAGGCTCCTCTCTACCTGACTGCACAGCCTCAGCTCCACGTCCTCCTCCCCCTTCTTAAAAACAGCAAATGACACTGGAATTACAGGACTAGAAAAGTGTGTTTAAGTTCTAGTTCATCCTCTGCTATTCACCAACCATGCAAAATTACTGAAGCACTTAACTTCTGAGGCAACGTAGTACAACAGAACAAACAAGGGCTTTCAAGGCAGCAGGACCCAAGTTCACATTCTAAATCCATCATCTACTAAATTGTATGAATTTATTTACAAATGACATACGTGGACTACTATACTAATAAAATATACACTTTAAACATACATAAAATGGACATAAAGTTGAAATTAAAATAAGTACAAGTCAAAGCTCTATTTTCTTTCTGTACCCAATGGATCATCTTGGGTAATCTTTACACATATCCATTTGAAACTCACTTAGCAATTTCCTTGGCCTTTGGTTATTTTACCCCCGAATACCTCAAGTTGCCCCGTAGTTCACCTGGGTCAGAATCAGCTGGGTCGCCCGTTAAACATGCTGGTTACTCAGTCCCACCCCAACTCCCTCCAGTAATAAGTTTTCTGGGGTAGACTGCAGTAACCTGCATTTTAAATGAGCCTCACTGGTGACTCTTACGTACGTTAGAGGTGGAGAATCACCTCCCTAGACATTCTCCCTGGAAAAATCTCACCAACTTTCTGGATTTCAACTACAACATGTATGCTGATGACGTCCAACTCCTATCTCCAGAGCTGCTCACTGATGAGGTTGCCTCATCTGTGGCTTCTGTTATAAACTTCAGGACCCGCAAGAGCACAGGACATGGGGCAAAACGAATTTCACTTTGGCTTCTTTTTCTCTCCTCTATTTCCTCGTCACCCTGACTTCCTCACTTGCTTAAAAAAATAATTCCACTATATAGTACGCATTTCCTGTCTTAATTCAAAAATATCTAGCAGACACCTCAGTTTCAACACATCCAAAATCAGATTCATCATCTTTCTCTCAACAGCAGTTTTTCCCCCTCCACTTCCTAGCACAGGAGACAATAAAGAATAATGCTTAAAAGTATTCATTCAGTCATTTTCTGTATATTTCGACATAATACTTGTTTACACATGCCTGACTAGTTTTACAGCTATCATTTAGCTCTCACTAAAGAGGCCCTCACAAAATAGAGAAATGGGTAAAAAAAAATACCTTCAAAGAAACAAATTATGACACCAAAACTGGTAAACTGGAGTCTACCCCTGGGCGTATAATCCATATTACAAAGTGAAAACGACCTTCCAAGTAGCGCTTAGGGAGGAGGCATGTTTTGGGGGCAAAAAGCTAGAGATGCCTATAAACCATCCAACTGGAAACATCCAGAAGGTAATTTGATCCACCAGTCTGGAGTTTAAGGGGTAGTTCCTCAGTGGAAATAAATTAATGTAGGCATCATCAGCAAACAGATGGTATTGAAAGCCATGGCTTTCAATTCTTTCTGACTACAACCCACCCTAAGAAATTCATTACACACAGTAGCTCCACACACAAATATATCTGACACAAAAGCTTCATGAACCAGTACTTGCCTGTATTACGTGTAATTCACCCTATTTTCTATTTCAGTCTATCTGATTTTTCTTTTCAATGCCTAATCTTAACGTACTGAACTGATTTCACAAAGTTTAAAAAATACTGGCCCAGTTACAGTTTCTGTTTGGGATGGTGAAAACGTTCTGGAAATAAAGAGGTGACAGTTATATAAGATTGTGAATGTACTTAACGTCATTGAAGTGTATACTTAGAAATGGTTAAAATGCTAAATTTTATGTTATGTATATTTTACCACAATAATAATAATATTAAAAAATGGTCCAGGGAATATAAACAGAAAAGAGTTTCTAAGGCTTAAGCTCTGAGACCTCTGGCATTCACAGGAGGATAAAAAGATCCAACAGAGGAGACCGAGACAAAGCTGGTGGAGAAAAAGAAAACCAGGAGAGGGCAAGAATTCAGATACCAAGTGAAGAAAGGAAAAAGTGATCAACTGTCACAAATGCTGAGAGGTCTGATTAAGATGAGGACTGAGAACTGACGACTGGATTTGATAGGACGGGGATGCTGGCAGAGTAGTTTCAATTAAGGAGTATGGATAAAAGCCTGACAAGACTAGATAGAGGAGGAGGTGAGGGAGTGGAGACAGTAAGTAAGGCGAACTCTTTCAAGGAGTTTTGCTAAAAAGGGGCACAGAAAAATGGGAGTAGTTAGAGGAGCATGCAGAATTCAGAGAAGTTTTTCTTTAAATGGGAGATATAATCCCATATTTGTATGTTGAGAGAAATAATCCAATCAAGAGGCAAAATTTGATGAGAATAAGAATATGTGTAACTGTAAATCTGTAAATATAAAGTCTTTGAATACCATGTCCATGAGAAGCAGGAGTAGTTTTTCCCTGTAAAAGGAGATAAGGCAGAGTCAGGATACAATGCAGATAGGAAGATCTGGTGGTATAAATTCTCTTCTGACAGCTTGTATGTTCATAGTTTAAAAAAAAAAAAAAAAAAGGAAAGAAAGAAAGGAAGGGAGGGAGAAAGGAAAGAAGGAAGGAAGAAAATCACGAGGTAAGAGTGAGGAAAAAGGAAGAAAGGGGTGGAATGCTAAAAGTATGAGAAAAAAGAAGTTATAAAACTGCTGCTTCAGTGAGTAGGAGAGAAAATAGCCTAGGAAAATAGATTAGAATTGCTGGAGGTCCTGAGGCTGCACGTGAGGTTTGTAACCGCATACTGAACGTGGGACTAGTCAGCATCGGGATGTATTTTTCTCCAGCCAGACTGGGTTACACATGTTCAGGTAGAGTAAGCAGCGAGCTGGAATAACCAGGGCTGGGGTTTCTCCAGAGTACTTCGGAGGGAGGGACAAGCTGGCTGAGGATATATATAAGACAGTGATTCAAGCAACGAACCACAGACCACATTCTAAACTAGTTAATGAAATAAACAATAGAAATACATTTCATTTGATGACAATCAAAAACCTTTCTGGTTTCCTTTGATGAAATTATCAACAATTTTCTAGATGCTTAGTTTTCAAATGTTTTGACAATTGAGGAAGCTTCCTCAGATTCATAAATGTCACCAACGTTCACCCTGTTACACAGACCACAAGTGTCTCTTTCATATCCAGTCCAACAGCAGCAGCTAGAGGTTCTCCTTTCAAAATATCCGCTTTCAACCACTTCTCACCACCTCTAACACTCCTACCCTGTGCTTGGCTTGCTTGGCCCATTCCACTGTTGGTTCCCTACCATCTATTTTTCCTCTCAGAAACCAAAGAACTTCAAATACGTAAATCAAGTCATGCCCTTGCTTTTAACCATTCAATGGCTCTTTCATATTTAGAAGGAAACCCAAACCCTGATCTTGACCTTGCAGACCTAACCACCTAGTTCCTAGGTACCTCTCCAGTCTAACTCCCCACCTCTCTGCCCTGCTCACACCCAACCACGCGGGCCTCTCTCACATCCCTCAGTCTGGCCAAGCACATGCTCATCTCAGGACCTTTGTATTTGCTCTTTCCTGGAACACCCTCTCCTCAAATACTCGCAGGATTTACTCCCTCACTGCATTCAAGTCCCTATGCAAATTTCAGTTCCTCACAGAGACCTTCCCTGACCATCCATCTAATAGAGACTGGTATGCCAATCTTTTTATCTCCCTTCCCTGTTTTATTTTTCTTCAAAGCACCTGTCACTTACTATTATAACATTATTTTTCTGTCTCCCCGCTGGACTGTAAGCTCCATGAGGGGTTTTCTGTTTTATTCACCATTATGTCCGTAGACTAGTTCAGTGTACACATAATAAACACTCAATAAACATTTATTGAATAAATGAACAAATCCTTTTTTAATATCTTTCTTTGCACATGCATAACATATGTACTGGTACAGTAATACAGAATGTAATTTAAAAACAAATAAAAAGTAAATTATGGGTACATGCTCAAACTTTTTTAGTTAAGGGGCACGCAGCACAAAAAAAAGTCTGGCAATTATAGCTGTAACCACTAAATAAACCAGCACACATTCCTGGAGTCTAGTGTCACTCTCTCTCTCAGGAGACTTTGGTCATATCCATTTGCTTCTCATGAGAAGTAAAAACTCCCCATACGGGGTTAAGGCCCTGAATCAATTCTTGTGTCCCCTGTCCTTATGTTTCTCTGGAATATAAAATACCAGATTCTGCTAGAAATGAATAGACTGTTTGTTCTGATTCAAAGAAGGGCAGATTACTTACTGGTCCTACACAGTTGAGGACAACTGTTGCCTGTTTAGCCATTTCATCAAGTGAGGCTGGATTAGTGATATCACAAATTATTATTCCAACTTCAGATGACAGTGTCGGCCTTCCTAAAATAAGAAATAAACTGTTTTAAGCAAATCCCGATACAGTATTAGATCGCCCAGCCCTTCTTTTCATAATAACCAGTGACGGCAAATTTACTAAATATACTAAAAGCTAATTCTCCCTCTCAAACAAAAGATAAAACTGTTTTTAACCAGGTAATTAAAAAAATGGAAAAGACTATGACGAAAATGGAGTTAAAACTAAGAGTTAATAAAACACATTACTAACCTTTAAAAGAAAATCTAAGATAAGGAATGTGTAAATGACAACTCTATGCAAAACGCCAATTTTACAAGTTTTCAGATACTGAGAAGACGATTTTCCTGACCTCCTCTCCAGGAAGAATTATACTATTATACTATAAAAGTAGTTTCTCATCAACGATTGAACAACTACAAACGATAAAATTATGAGGAGGGGAGTTAACATCAACATAATGAAACAAAAGAGGACTGAGGTAAAAAACAGTCTAGGGAAGAACACTCAGGTTCATAATAAGGAAATAACTGGAATAAACTGAATCAATAGAGTAATGCAGGTTTCATGGCTCAAGGTGTATATCCTGCAATAACCTGATCTGGGCACTACAAATGGTAGGCAACTAGGCTATACCTGTACAGTCTCGTTGAACAGAAAAGAAGAAAGGGAAGCATATATTTTAGTCGTGAAGGTATTTCTCTCGGAAAAGTCAAGAAAGACCAAAAAGCTCTTTGGTCAAGATTCTGTACTTGGGAGTGGCAGCAGGAGAGCTGTATGAGAGTCCAGCCTACATGGTATCTTCTGTACCAACCACAAACAAAACAGGTTCCAAAAACAGGGCTCTGTGTGGAATTACAAGGAAGTGAGATGAAGGTGAAGGAGAAGAACGAAGTATGCCCGAAACTCTAATAGGTGCTGTCTGTCTGTATGACAGGGCAGTAGGGTGGAAAACTGACAGCCAAAGTTAAAGGCGACTGACTCCTAACTTAGATGTTCCCACCACGGGGAACATGGGTAGGGTCTGTGTGTGTGTGTCCCTCTCTGCCACATCTGTATCCCCAGCATTTAGACTAGCACCTGACATTAAAAAGACCACTCAATAAAAACAGGCTGAATGAAGGCCGAAAGAGTAAGTAAACGGCCGAAACAAAAACACCAAAAAAATGTTTGGATGAAGAGTGGGACTGCTGGAGAATGCTGACAAGTAAAAATTAAATTAAAAAGTAAAGCCACAGCAACGTTCTCCGTAAAACTCCTAAGCTTCCTCTCCCATCTCCAAAACACAAGGCAAAGGGAGAGCACAAACCATCCTGAAGGAACCAGTGCTCTACTTTTGTACCCGATCAGACATCAAGAGACTTCCAGGCCCACCAGGTTACCCCCGCTCTAGAAGGGGACGGAGCAGAGAAAGGAAAAACTAAAGTTCCTAGTTCGCCAGTGGGGATTCCCTAACTATGGGAGAAATTCAAGGGGAGATGTCTCTCTCTCTCTCTCTGTTGTTTGTTTAGGGAACGGAACGAAGCTCTGACGCCATCAGGAGCCCCGTGCTCCTCCTCCTGGCCGCTAACAGCGTTGGGGAGCTCGAGGGGCAACCCAGGGAGAGAACCTCTCATTTCAGGCGACTGAAACCCCTCAGCCGGGAGAAGGGGGCTTGGGGATGAGAGCCGCGGCGGTAGGGCCGAGACCGGGGTCCCGGGGCCCCGTCCCAGTCGCCCCCTTTACCCAGCTTCACGGCAGCCCTCTCCAGGACTCGCTGCAGCTTCTCCCGAGAACGGCCCGCCACAGCCCAGGGCAGGCGGGAGCTCCGCTCCGGGGACACCTGCTCCCGGGCCACCTCCTCGGTCACGAACTGGCCGGTAAAGCCAGAGGCGCCGAACACCACCAGGTGGAAAGGCCTCTGCTGGGTCGCCATTACGAGCCCACAGCGATGCAAGGACCAGAACGGGATGAGTCCACGGCGCCTGCGCCTCAAGCAGCGACCCCAGGCTCCGGCGCAGCAACCGCCTCCTCCGCGGCCGCTGCGGTCTCCGCTGCCTGCGCGCCGCGTTCCCGAAGGCCCGCGCGCGCCGCTGCGCCAAGGCCCCGCCCACGCCGCCTATTTCTGGCGGCACCGATATGCCTCCTCCTCCTCCTCTGGGGTGTACGCCGCGCTGCTGCTGGCGGCCCTGGCTCGCGAGGCCTGTGTGCTTGGGGGGCTGGCGGCAGCAGGCGGCGGCCCATCCTCCGCCCGTTGTTGGTCCTGCATAGCTCTGACTGCCCCAGGCGTTGCATCTTTTCGCTCTCCCGAAGGTTGTAGGGAGCTACGCAAGGAGAGAGCTCACGAAAACCTTCTGACGGCTGAGAGCACTTCCCGCGCTGAAACCCCCTTTTTTTTTAAATTTTCGAAGCACGTTGTCTAAGGGGGTGTCTGCGAAGCCAGGTGGAGGTTGAGGGTGGACACGGAGTCTGGGGTCCGCCCTCTGTCGTAGGCCCCGCCTCCACCGCCTCGGTGCCCGTCACCTCCGGGACCCCCTTGGTGATGCGACACACAGTTAATGGTGAACCTCCGCCGGAAAGTAACTCCCAGAGTTGCCGTGCCTTTGAGCTGTGAGGTAAAGATGAATGGTGGTTCAGGACGTCCTCGAAATGCAGAAGAAATCAAAAGTTTCTTGAGCAGTCTTTATTTATATAGTCAAAAACGTTTTAATATAAATAAATGAATAAGTGAATACATAAATAAATGGGGGAGAAGGGACACATCTCCCAGTACAGAGGCATTCCAAATAATTTGTGTCATTACGACCTTCTCCAGGAGAAGAGTTTAACTCCCTCCCCTTTGAATATAGGCTTTGCTTAGTGACATACTTTAAAGAGAAGAATGTGGAAAGGGGGAGGAGGGGTGGGAAAGAGAAACCAGGTAAAAATTACCCTGGCCAAATGATCAAGGTTAACATCATCAATACATCATGTTGATAGCACACATCCTTAATATGATGTGATAAGAATGATAGATACTTCATCTCTGTCGGGTTCCTCCCCCAAACTCATAACCTCATTCTAACCATGTTGAATATTCTAGAAAATACCTGCCCAATACTCCCCAAAATGTCAAAGTCGTGAAAAAACAAGGGTGGTAGGAGAAACTGTCAGTAACTAAAGGAGCCTAAAGGGACATGATGACTAAATGTAATGTGGCATCCTGGATGGGACCCTGGAACAGAAAAAGGACATCAAAGAAATGCTAGTGAAATCCAAATGAAGTGTGTTTAGCTAATCACAATGCACCAATATTGGTTTCTTATTTGTGACAAAGGTACCAAAGTAGAGTTAAATGTTAACAGTAGGGAAGACTGGTGAGAGGTATAGAGAACGCTCTGTACTATCTTTAACTTTTCTGTAAATCTAAAATGATTGTAAAATTTAACATGTAATTTTTTTTTAATAATAGTGATTTTAAGACAGTTTATTTTATTTTATTTATTTATTTATTTATGGCTGCATTGGGTCTTTGTTGCTGCACGCGGGCTTTCTCTAGTTGTGGAGAGCGGGGGCTACTCTTCGTTGCGGTTTGCCAGCTTCTCATTGCAGTGGCTTCTCTTTGTTGCATGGACTCTAGGTGCAGGGGCTTCAGTAGTTGTGGCTCGCGGGCTCTAGAGCGCAGGCTCAGTAGTTGTGGCGCACGGGCTTAGTTGCTCCACAGCATGTGGGATCTTCCCAGACCAGGGCTCGAACCTGTGTCCCCTGCATTGGCAGGCAGATTCTTAACCACTGCACCACCAGGGAAACCCCAACATATAATTTAAACAGAATTTTGTGCATTTGTATCAGATGCATGTAAATATGTCATCTCATTTAATGCTATTCATCAAGCATTTCCAGAGATCTTATGTGTGTCAAACTCTGAAATAGATCCTGGGAATACAATGATTCCCTAATTGGGGGATAAATAGTTTAATTGCAGTACATGTGGCAAATGAGGGGAGGCACTATCTCTAGGGCAGAAGAAACAGGAGAGGCGTGTGCTAGGTTACGTGCTGTTGATGATGCCCAACTATGCCAGGGACCCCTGCGTGTGCAGTCATGGGTACAGTTCACTGAAGAGGGAGTCTTCCAAGGGAACTTGACTTTGATTTCAATTAGTAGAGCTTAGATATAGAAGGATTGAGAGAGGGACAGGTGTTTGTTTATTCATCCAATAAACATTCAGTGTGTGTGTCATATGTACCAGATCCAGAAACCAGGGCCAGATTTTGAAGTAAAGTTATATTAATAACCCTCATTAAAATATGAATAGATGGATGCTTTTTAAATTATGAAATATATTAATCACACAAAAATGGTAAAGCCAATAACAAATATGTACCCACCACACAACTTAAGAAAAATATTCCATGGAGTGAGGCTTCTGGGTACCCATCCCTGAACACATTTCCTTCCCCACCCCCTAGGTGGCCACTTGCCTCAGTTTGGTTTTATCATTCTTGTACATGTCTCCTGAGCACATGTGCAAGGGAATATTTTAATACATATCTAGGAATTAAAATAGTCCTAGAATATGCACATTTGAGATGTAATCAAACTGCTCTCCAAAGCAAATGTACAGATTTACACTCTCAGCAGGATATGAGAATTCTCTGTTGTTTAATCTATGCCAAAACTGGGAATTGTCAGACTTTGAATTTTTGTCCCTCTGGTGGTTATAAAATGGTACGTGTTCAAGAATTTATTGAACACCTGTTACATGCTAGACACTAGGAATAAAATACTGAGGGTACTGCAATAAACAAACCAAAGGCTCTGCCTTCATGAAATTTACATTCTAGTGCAGTAGACTATCAATAAAAAATAATCTTACACATATGCACGTTTGCAAAAATATTTGTCCAAGCATGCTCATTGCAGCATTGTTTGTAATAAGAAGAAACTGAAACAACTGCAGTGTCCTTCATTAGAGGATGTGTTAAATAAAGCACGATATCCTATCCACTTAATAGAAACTATGCATGCAAAATGAATGAGGTAGGTCCATGTATAGTGGCATGGAAAATTTTTCAAGATATATTGTAAGTGAAAAGAACAAGTTTCCTAACAATCTGAGAGCATAAATCCTTTGTTAAAGATGAAAATGGGGCTCCCCTGGTGGCACAGTCGTTAAGAATCCGCCTGCCAATGCAGGGGACACGGGTTCGATCCCTGGTCCGGGAAGATCCCACATGCCACGGAGCAACTAAGCCTGTGCGCCACAACTACTGAGCCTGTGCTCTAGAGCCCGCAAGCCACAACTACTGAAGCCTGCGGGTGGGCTTAGAGCCTGGGCTCCGCAACAAGAGAAGCCACGGCAATGAGAAGCCTGCACACCACAACGAAGACCCAACACAGCCAAAAAATAAATTAATTAAATAATTTTTTTAAAAAAAGATGAAAATGACATGTGTATATTGTTGACTGAAAAAAAAATGCACAACTTGAGAGTTGTGAGTTAAATTTTATTTGGGGCCTAATAAGGACTATAGTCCGGGACACAGCCTCTCAGATGGCTCTGAGGAACTGATCCGAAGAGGAAGGAGGGAGGTCAGTATATATGTGATTTTAGTGAAAGGGGGATCAAATCAAGCACACATTTTGGCAGAAGGTTGCTGCTTGTCACCAGAAGGTTGCTGTTAGTCATGAGGAACAGATGTCTCTGTTAATGATTTTAGTGCTTTTCTAGGTATGAGAAGATGCAAGAAATTGGGCTCATAAAATCTTCTAAAAATATCTGACTATCTGAAGGCCTGTTCTGCCAGGTTTTCCCAGAGCACAGTGTCTCATTCCTGATCTCTGCCCTGAAATTCTTTCAGAGTGTGTTGAAGATCAGTGACTACAGAGGCTAGTGACTTCATTCTTGTAGAACCAGATGGTGAGTGACAATTTTTAGTTGGCAGTATGCATACAAAATGTTGGAAGAATATATGACAAATCTTAATTTTAAAAAAGAGCTGTAACAAAACATAAGAGAATAGTGTGAACTGTTGGTGGGGTGTGCACATAGGAGATAAATTGAATACACTGCTGTGTTCACATGCTTTATTATTGCTCTTTCAACACCGTGTCCAAACCGGTTCCCTTCTTTCACCGGCCGTTTTAGAGGCTCCTCTGTGGCTGGATGTAGCAAACTGCTGTCTAGTTTCCTTTCCGCTGGGTGCAGAGGTGCTTTGGGCACTGCAGGTGGTAGCGCGGTGCTGGGCTCACTTCCTAGTGCGGCCCTTGCTTCCTCTCAAATCCCTGTTGTCCGTGTGTTCTGCATCACTCCCTGTGTTTATCTGTTCCCTGATACAAGTAATAATGAGATACTGCGCTTCCCACCATCCCTTAATTTTTAGAATGAAAAAATGGGCCTAGAATCTGGCACTTTACTCTCTTTCACTTGATTAATTGAGAATTTGACTATGCAGAGCTGTCAGATAACTGCTAGGTGGCTTGAGGTCACTAGGTCTCAGCTTTAGGACGTTCACTCCCGCATACACTGTTCAGCGCTCACCCGGGCTAGGCAGCTAGCCAGTAGCTTTTGAGCTTTAACACCTATGTGTGAACAAATTCTTTAGCACCCGAGTCCCACTTCATCCCCTTGGGAGCAGTTCGGGGTCAGCTAGAGCCCCAGAAGAGAGACACCCTCACCAGCATGACTGGAGGGGCGGGGGCAAGCTGGCCTATGCAGTGTGCTTGGAAGGTAGCTCCTCACTAGCTGCCATCCTCGGCTTCTTTTATTTTGTCTTTGTCACCAGGTCTCAGCAATTTACAGAACGCTCCCTCCTTTCCTTCCTTCCACCTGTCATCTTTGCTTCTGAATAAGAACCATTTGTGTAACACCAATACTTACCTTAAGAAAGACATGCATTATGTGGTTGTAATCAAACCTGATGCTTTCAGATGACCTACTTACATCTTCAGTGTGGAAAAGATTAAGAACAAAACAAATTCATCTAAACTTCTGGGCAATCCAGTTGACTTTTAAATGTAAGGATGGAATTCCAAACACTTAACACATTCAGCTATATGACAGAAAGTAAATCTATGGATATGGTATTTTGTGAATGATAAAAGAAAACCTTACGTTTAAAAAAAAACTGTAAAATGCTTAAAAACATATCTTACACGTATTAGTCAATAATTGTTAGCTATTGTTAATAGTAATAGTGATAATTACTGAGAAGTGGGTTTGTATGAATTACAGAAGAGGAAAGGGACTTATACTTTTCACTTTTTAACCTTTTATACTGTATAAACTTCTGTTTTTTAACAGCAAGTATATATTACTTTTATGATCATACTTTTTAAAAAGGAGCAGGAGGGACTTCCCTGGTGGCACAGTGGTTAAGAATCCGCCTGCCAATGCAGAGGACACGGGTTCGAGCCCTGGTCCGGAAGATCCCACATGCCGCAGAACAACTAAGCCCGTGCACCACAACTACTGAGCCTGCGCTCTAGGGCCCGTGAGCCACAAATACTGAGCCCGTGTGCCACAACTACTGAAGCCCACGCGCCTAGAACCCGTGCTCCGCAACTGCAGTGAGAAGCCCGTGCACCGCAACAAAGAGTAGCCCCCACTCGCCACAACTAGAGAAAGCCCGCACACAGCAACGAAGACCCAATGCAGCCAAAAATAAATAAATTAATTAATTAAAAAAAAAAAAAGTATGCCATGCCAGGCATCAGTTGTTTAAAAAAAAAAAAGGAGCAGGAGCTGGCTTTGCAGAAGGGGGTTGAGGAGCAGCTATGGGAATCACCCCTGATCATTTGCAGTCCTGCCACTGAGGCCAGGTTCCTGTTGTCACCAGGGCAGGTTTTTTGGTCCTCTGTAACACACAATAATACGAATGAATCTCACAAACATTAACTTGAGCAAAGAAAGTCAGGCAAGGAAAGAGCACATCTGTATGATTCCATTTATGTGAATTTCCAAACCGGGCAAAACCAATCTATGGTGACAGGAGTCTTGGGAGGATTTGCTCTTGTGTTGAGCAGTCCCAGAACGTCAGGCTCTTTTTTTTTTTAAATTTACTTTATTGAACTATAGTTGATTTACAGTATTGTGTCAGTTTCTGGTGTACAGCAAGGTAATTCAGTTATACATATATATAAATATACTTTTTCATATTCCTTTGCATTATGGTTTATTACAGGATACTGAATATAGTTCCCTGTGCTATGTAGTAGGACCTTGTTGTTTATCCATTCTATATATAACAGTTTGCATCTACTAATCCCAAACTCCCTATCCATCCCTCCCTCACCCGCCCTCCCCCTTGGCAACCACAAGTCTGTTCGTAAATAAGTTCATTTGTGTCCTATTTTAGATCCCTCATATAAGTGATATCATGGTATTTGTCTTTCTCTTTCTGGCTTACTTCACTTAGTATGATAATCTCTAGGTCCATCCATGTTGCTGCAAATGGCATTATTTCATTCTTTTTTATGGCTGACTAGTATTCCATTGTATCTATATACCATATCCGTTCATCTGTCAATGGATATTTAGGTTGTTTCCATGTCTTGGCTATTGTAAATAGTGCTGCTATGAACATAGTGGTGCATGTATCTTTTCAAATTATAGTTCTGTCCAGATATATGCCCAGGAGTGGGATTGTTGGATCATATGGCAACTCTATTTTTAGTTTTTTAAGAAACCTCCCTACTGTTTTCCATAGTGGCTGCACCAATTTATATTCCACCAACAGTGTAGGAGGGTTCAGGCTCTTCTTATAGTAATCCTCCATCTGAAGGATTTCCAAGGAATTCCTTCTTTCCAGGGACCAGCATAGAGGTTCATTTCAGCCCCAAGGTTAGTACAAAGAAGAAGGGAAGACACCTCTTCTACTAGAGAAGACAGGTTGACTTGTGAACAAGGCTGCTGGCCACCATCTTCACAAAGTCAGAGACCCAGCCCTCTGAGGCTCAGGGGTGAAGGGTAGGAAGTGGGGGGAGGGGATTGAGAAGGGAGAATTCCTGGAGCATCAGCTGTGAGTGGTTGCTAGGTAACAAAGATTTTCTCCTTGAGCAGACACTAGCCAAGCTCCTCTGAGCCCTCTTCACAACTAGGCCTCAACCTTGGCCTATAAAGACTTGAACAAACACTAACATAGTTTATAAGAGCTCAAGGATGCAGCCCTAGGATGACAGTACACTCCCTTAAAGTGCCTGCAGGAGAAAAATCAAGGCTGCCAAAATAATTTACCATTTGTTCCAGCCAACACCTGAGGATGGGGCCTCTGTCTGCCAGCCTCTGTGGGAGGGTAGGAGCCTAACTTCAGAAAGCACCAATTAGCAAGCCCAGATTAGTTACAGATGGACCAGCCGCTTACCACTTTTTGTAATTTTTCACTTCCCTGACTCTGCTGAGCCCATGCTCACCTCCCTCCCTATTCCCTCCTGCTCCCTTTAAAATATCCAGACAACTCTACTGAGTTCAGTTCACACTGGACTCTTTTCACTATTGCAATAATAAATTACTGATTAAAATCCGTCCTTACACATTAACTCATATCTGGCTTTGTTCATCTTTGATGAAGTAAACCAGAAAGAGACAAATGAACATTTAGGTAGTTCTAAGGTTCCATTTGAAGCTGAAAAAAGAAGAAAACCAACTTGCACTGTGCAGGTTGTGCTACAGCACTTTGGGGCCCAGCAGGCAGAAAGCAGACATGGGCATGACCCATCTGAGGACACGGTGTGGCAGTTATGGCTAAATATGAAGGGGGAAGAGAGACCTTCAAGATGGCGGAGGAGTAATATGTGGAGATCACCTTCCTCCTCACAAACACATCAGAAATACATCTACATATGGAACAACTCCTACAGAAAACCTACTGAATACTGGCAGAAGACCTCAGACTTCCCAAAAGGCAAGAAACTCCCCACGTACCTGGGTAGGGCAAAAGAGAAAAGAAAAAACAGAGACAAAAGAATAGGGATGGGATCTGCACCTCTGGGAGGGAGCTATGAAGGAGGAAAAGTTTCCACACACTAGGAAACCCCTTCACTGGTGGAGACGGGGTGTGGGTGGGGGGGAAGCTTCAGAGCCATGGAGGAGAGTGCAGCAACAGGGGTGCAGAGGGCAAAGCGGAGAGATTCCCGCACAGAGGATAGGTGCCGACCAGCACTCACCAGCCCGAGAGGCTTGTCTGCTCACCCGCCGGGATGGGTGGGGGCTGGGAGCTGAGGCTCAGGCTTCAGAGGTCAGATCCCAGGGAGAAGACTGGGGTTGGCTGCATGAACACAGCCTGAAGGGGGCTAATGCACCACAGCTAGCTGGGAGGGAGTCCAGGAAAAAGTCTGGAACTGCCTAAGAGGCAAGAGACCATTGTTTTGTGGTGCATGAGGAGAGGGGATTCAGAGCACCGCCTAAATGAACTCCAGAGATGGTCACGAGCTGTGGCAGCGCAGCTATCAGTGCAGACACCAGAGATGGGCGTGAAACGCTAAGGCTGCTGCTGCCGCCACCAAGAAGCCTGTGTGCGAGCACAGGTCACTATCCACACCTCCCCTCCCAGGAGCCTGTGCAGCCCGCCACTGCCAGGGTCCCGTGATCCAGGGACAACTTCCCTGGGAGAACACACAGCGTGCCTCAGGCTGGTGCAACATCATGCTGGCCTCTGCCACCGCAGGCTTGTCCCGCATCCGTACCCCTCCCTCCCCCCGGCCTGAGTGAGCCAGAGCCCCCTAATCAACTGCTACTTTAACCCCATCCTGTCTGGGTGGGGAAAAGACACCCTCAGACTACCTATGCCGAGAGGCGGGGCCAAATCCAAAGCTGAACCCCAGGAGCTGTGCGAACAAAGAAGAGAAAGGGAAATCTCTCCCAGCAGCATCAGGAGCAGCAGATTAAATATCCACAGTCAACTTAATGTACCCTGCATCTCTGGAATACCTGAATAGACAATGAATCACCCCCAAACTGAGGTGGTGGACTTTGGGAGCAACTGTAGACTTGGGGTTTGCTTTCTGCATCTAATTTGTTTCTGGTTTTATGTTTATCTTAGTTTAGTATTTAGAGTTTATTATCATTGGTATGTTTGTTTATTGATTTGGTTGCTCTCTTTTTTAAAAAAAAATATTTTTTTTTCTTTTTCTCTTTTTGTGAGTTTGTATCTGTATGCTTCTTTGTGTGATTTTGTCTGTATAGCTTTGCTTTTACCATTTGTCCTAGGGTTCTGTCTGTCCTTTTTTTTTGTTTGTTTTTTTGTTGTGTTGTTTTTAGTGTAGTTTTTAGTACTCGTTATCACTGGTGGATTTGTTTTTTGGTTTGCTTGCTCTCTTCATTCTTTCTTTTTTTTAATTACTTTTTTATTTTTAATAATTTTTTTATTTTAATTATTTTATTATTTTTCTTTCTTTCTTTCTTTTCTTATCCCCCTTTTCTTCTGAGCCGTGTGGCTGACAGAGTCTTGGTGCTACAGCCAGGTGTCAGGCCTGAGCCTCTGAGGTGGGAGAGCTAAGTTCAGGACATGGTTCCACCAAAGACCTCCCAGCCCCACGTAATATCAAACAGCAAAAGCTCTCCCAGAGATCTCCATCTCAACACAAGGACCCAGCTCCACTCAACGACCAGCAAGCTACAGTGCTGGACACCCTATGCCAAACAACTAGCAAGACAGGAACACAACCCCACCCATTAGCAGAGAGGCTGCCTAAAATCATAATAAGACCACAGACACCCCAAAGCACACCACCATTGTGGACCTGCCCACCAGAAAGACAAGATCCAGCCTCATCCACCAGAACACAGGCACTAGTCCCCTCCACCAGGAAACCTACACAACCCACTGAACCAACCTTACCCACTGGGGGCAGACACCAAAAACAACGGGAACTATGAACCTGCAGCCTGTGAAAAAGAGACCCTAAATGCAGTAAGTTAAGCAAAATGAGAAGACAGAGAAATATGCAGCAGATGAAGGAGCAAGGTAAAAACCCACCAGACCAAACAAATGAAGAGGAAATAGGGAGCCTACCTGAAAAAGAATTCAGAGTAATGATAGAAAGGTGATCCAAAATCTTGGAAATAGAATGGAGAAAATACAAGAAACGTTTAACAAGAACTTAGAAGAACTAAAGAACAAAAAAACAATGATGAACAACACAATAAATGAAATTTAAAATTCTCTAGGGCTTCCCTGGTGGCACAGTGGTTGAGAATCTGCCTGTCAATGCAGGGGACACGGGTTGGAGCCCTGGTCTTGGAAGATCCCACATGCCACGGAGCAACTAGGCCCATGAGCCACAACTACTGAGCCTGCGTGTCTGGAGCCTGTGCTCCGCAACAAGAGAGGCTGCGATAGTGAGGGGCCCGCGCACCGAAATGAAGAGTGGCCCCCGCTTGCCACAACTAGAGAAAGCCCTCGCACAGAAATGAAGACCCAACACAGCCAAAAATAAATAAATAAATAAAAATTAAAAAAAAAATTCTCTAGAAGGAATCAATAGCAGAATAACCGAGGCAGAAGAATGGATAAGTGACCTGGAAGATAAAATGGTGGAAATAACTACCACAGAGCAGAATAAAGAAAAAAGAATGAAGAGAATTGAGGACAGTCTCAGAGACCTCTGAGACAACATTAAACACACCAACATTCGAATTATAGGGGTACCAGAAGAAGAAGAGAAAAAAAAAGGGGACTGAGAAAATATTTGAAGACATTATACTTGAAAACTTCCCCAATATGGGAAAGAAAATAGTCAATCAAGTCCAGGAAGCGCAGAGAGTCCCATACAGGATAAATCCAAGAAGAAACATGCCAAGACACATATTAATCAAACTATCAAAAATTAAATACAAAGAAAAAATATTAAAAGCAGCAGGGGAAAAGCAAAAAATAACATATAAGGGAATCCCCATAAGGTTAACAGCTGATCTTTCAGTGGAAACTCTGCAAGCCAGAAGGGAGTGGCAGGACATAGTTAAAGTGATGAAAGGGGAAAACCTACAACCAAGATTACTCTACCCAGCAAAGATCTCATTCAGATTCGACAGAAATTAAAACCTTTACATACAAGCAAAAGCTAAGAGAATTCAGCACCACCAAACCAGCTTTACAACAAATGCTAAAGGAACTTCTCTAGGCAGGAAACACAAGAGAAGGAAAAGACCTACAATAACAAACCCATAACAATTAAGAAAATGGTAATAGGAACATACATATCCATAACTACCCTAAATGTATATGGATTAAATGCTCCAGCCAAAAGACAGACTGGCTGAATGGATGCAAAAACCAGACCCACATATATACTGTCTACAAGAGACCCACTTCAGACCTAGTTACACATACAGACTGAAAGTGAGGGGATGGAAAAAGATATTCCATGCAAATGGAAATCAAAGAAAGCTGGAGTAGCAATTGTCATATCAGACAAGATAGACTTTAAAATAAAGACTATTACAAGAGACAAAGAAGGACACTACATAATGATCAAAGGATCAATCCAAGAAGGAGATATAACAATTGTAAATATTTATGCACCCAACATAGGAGCATCTCAATACATAAGGCAAATGCTAACAGCCATAAAAGGGGAAATCGACAGTAACACAATAATAGTAGGGGACTTTAACAACCCACTTTCACCAATGGACAGATTGTCCAAAATGAAAATACATAAGGAAACACAAGCCTTAAATGTTACATTAAACAAGATGGACTTAATTGATATTTATAGGACATTCCATCCAAAAACAACAGAATACACTTTCTTCTCAAGTGCTCATAGAACATTCTCCAGGAGAGATCATATCTTGGGTCACAAATCAAGCCTTGCTAAATTTAAGAAAATTGAAATCGTATCAAGTATCTTTTCTGACCACGACGCTATGAGACTAGATATCAATTACAGGGAAAAAAATCTGTAAAAAATACAAACACATGGAGGCTAAACAATACAGTACTAAATAACCAAGAGATCACCGAGGAAATCAAAAAATACCTAGAAACAAATGACAGTGAAAACACAATGACCAAAAACCTATGGCATGCAGCAAAAGCAGTTTTAAGAGGGAAGTTTATAGCAATACAATCCTAGTTCAAGAAACAAGAAAAATCTCAAATAAACAACTGAACCTTACACCTAAAGCAATTAGAGAACAAAAATACCCCAAAGTTAGCAGAAGAAATCATAAAGATCAGATCAGAAATAAAAAAGAAATTAAGGAAACAATAGCAAAGATCAATAAAAGAAAAAGCTGGTTCTTTGAGAAGATAAACAAAATTGATAAACCATTAGCCAGACTCATCAAGAAAAAAAGGGAGCAGACTCAAGTCAATAGAACTAGAAATGAAAAAAGGATAAGTAACAACTGACACTGCAGACATACAAACGATCATGAGAGATTACTACAAGCAACTTTATGCCAATAAAATGGACAACCTGGAAGAAATGGACACATTCTTAGAAAAGCACAACCGTTTGAGACTGAACCAGGAAGAAATAGAAAATATAAACAGACCAATCACAAGCACTGAAATTGAAACTGTGATTAAAAATCTTCCAACAAACAAAAGCCCAGGACCAGACGGCTTCACAGGTGAATTCTATCAAACATTTACAGAAGAGCTAACCCCTATCCTTCTCAAACTCTTTCAAAATATAGCAGAAGGAGGAACACTCCCAAACTCATTCTATGAGGCCACCATCACCCTGATACCAAAACTAGGCAAAGACGTCACAAGAAAAGAAACTACAGGCCAACATCACTGATGAACATAGATGTAAAAATCCTCAGCAAAATACTAGCAAACAAAATCCAACAGCACATTAAAATCATCATACACCATAATCAAGTGGGGTTTATCCCAGGAAAGCAAGGATTCTTCAATGTATGCAAATCAATCAATGTGATAAACCACATTAACAAATTGAAGGAGAAAAACCATATGATAATCTCAATAGATGCAGGAAAAGTTTTTAACAAAATTCAACACCCATTTATGACAAAAACCCTCCAGAAAGTAGGCATAGAGGGAACTTACCTCAACATAATAAAGGCCATATATGACAAACCCACAGCCAACATCGTTCTCAATGGTGAAAAACTGAAACCATTTCCACTAAGATCAGGAACAAGACAAGGTTGCCCACTCTCACCACTATTATTCAACATAGTTTTGGAAGTGTTAGCCACAGCAATCAGAGAAGAAAAAGAAATTAATGGAATCCAAATCAGAAAAGAGGAAGTAAAGCTGTCACTGTTTGCAGATGACATGATACTATACATAGAGAATCCTAAAGATGGTACCAGAAAACTACGAGAGCTAATCAATGAATTTGGTAAAGTAGCAGGATACAAAATTAATGCACAGAAATCTCTTGCATTCCTATACACTAATGATGAAAAATATGAAAGAGAAATTAAGGAAACACTCCCATTTACCATTGCAACAAAAAGAATAAAATACCTAGGAATAAACCTACCTATGGAGACAAAAGACATGTATGCAGAAAGCGATAGACACTGATGAAAGAAATTAAAGATAATATAAACAGATGGAGAGATATACCATGTTCTTGGATTGGAAAAATCAATATTGTGAAAATGACTCTACTACCCAAAGCAATCTACAGATTCAATGTAATCCCTATCAAATTACCAATGGCATTTTTCACAGAACTAGAACAAAAAATTTCACAATTTGTATGGAAACACAAAAGACCCTGAATAGCCAAAGCAATCTTGAGAAAGAAAAATGGAGCTGGAGGAATCAGACTCTGGGACTTCAGACTATACTACAAAGCTACAGTCATCAAGACAGTATGGTACTGGCACAAAAACAGAAATATAGATCAATGGAACAGGATAGAAAGCCCAGAAATAAACCCATGCACATATGGTCACCTTATCTTTGATAAAGGAGGCAAAAATATACAATGGAGAAAAGACAACCTCTTCAATAAGTGGTGCTGGGAAAACTGGACAGCTACATGTAAAAGAATGAAATTAGAACACTCCCTAACACCATACACAAAAATAAACTCAAAATGGATTAAAGACCTAAATGTAAGGCCAGACACTATAAAACTCTTATAGGAAAACATAGGCAGAACACTCTATGACATAAAGCACAGCAAGATCCTTTTGACCCACCTCCTCGAGAAATGGAAATAAAAACAAAAATAAACAAATGGGACCTAATGAAACTTAAACGCTTTTGCAGAGCAAAAGACACCATAAACAATATGAAAAGACAACTCTCAGAATGGGAGAAAATATTTGCAAAGAAAGCAACTGACAAAGGATTAATCTCCAAAATGTACAAGCAGCTTATGCAGCTCAATATCAAATAAACAACCCAATCCAAAAATGGGCAGAAGACCTAAATAGACATTTCTCCAAAGAAGATATACGGATTGTGAACAAACACATGAAAGGATGCTCAACATCACTAATCATTAGAGAAATGCAAATCAAAACTACAATGCGATATCATCTCACACCGGTCAGAATGGCCATCATCAAAAAATCTACAAAAAATAAATGCTAGAGAGGGTGTGGAGAAAAGTGAACTCTCATACACTGTTGGTGGGAATGTAAATTGATGCAGCCACTATGGAGAACAGTATGGAGGTTCCTTAAAAAACTAAAAATAGAACTACCATACGACCCAACAATCCCACTACTGGGCATTTTACCCTGAGAAAACCATAATTCAAAAAGAGTCATGTAGCACAATGTTCACTGCAGCTCTATTTACAATAGCCAGGACATGGAAGCAACCTAAGTGTCCATTGACAGATGAATGGATAAAGAAGATGTGGCACATATATACAATGGAATATTACTCAGCCATAAAAAGAAAGGAAATTGAGTTATTTGTAGTGAGGTGGTTGGATCTAGAGTCTGTCATACGGAGTGAAGTAAGTCAGAAAGGAAAAAACAAATACCATATGCTAACACATATATATATGGAATCTTAAAAAAAAAAATTGGTCATGAAGAACCTAGGGGCAAGACGGGAATAAAGATGCAGACCTGCTAGAGAATGGACTTGAGGACACAGGGAAGGGGAAGGGTAAGCTGGGACAAAGTGAGATAGTGGTAGTGTATATATGGACATATATACACTACCAAATATAAAATAGATAGCTAGTGGGAAGCAGCCATATAGCACAGGGAGATCAGCTCAGTGCTTTGTGACCAGCTAGAAGGGTGGGATAGGGAAGGTGGGAGGGGGGGAGATGCAAGAGGGAAGAGATATGGGGATATATGTATATGTATAACTGATTCACTTTGTTATAAAGCAGAAATTAACACACCATTGTAAAGCAATTATACTCCAAAAAAACATTAAAAACAAATATATATATATAATAGAAAAAAAAAAACTAAAAACTACAATGAGGTATCACCTCAAACTGGTCAGAATGGCCATCATCAAAAAGTCTACAAAGAATAAATGCTGGAGAGGGTGTGGAGAAAAGGGAACCTTCTTGCACGGTTGGTGGGAATGTAAATAGATACAGCCACTATGGAGAACAGTATGGAGGTTCCTTAAAAAACTAAAAATAGAACTACCATACGACCCAGCAATCCCACTACTGGGCATATACCCTGAGAAAACCATAATTCAAAAAGAGTCATGTACCACAGTATTCAATGCAGCTCTATTTACAATAGCCAGGACATGGAGGCAACCTAAGTGTCCATCATCGGATGAATGGATAAAGAAGATGTGGCACATATATACAATGGAATATTTCTCAGCCATAAAAATAAATGAAATTGAGTCATTTGTTGACACATGGATGGACCTAGAGACTGTCATACAGAGTGAAGTAAGTCAGAAAGGAAAAAACAAATACCATATGCTAACACGTATGTATGGAATCTAAAAAAAAATGGTTCTGAATAACCTAGGGGCAGGACAGGAATAAAGACACAGACATAGAAAATGGACATGAGGACATGGGGAGGGGGAAGGGTAAGCTGAGACGAAGTGAGAGAGTGGCATGGACATATATACACTACCAAATGTAAAACAGACAGCTAGTAGGAAGCAGCCACATAGCATAGGGAGATCAGCTCGGTGCTTTGTGTCCACCTAAAGGGGTGGGATAGGGAGGGTGGGAGGGACACGCAGCAGGGAGGAGATATGGGGATATATGTATTTGTATAGCTGATTCACTTTTTTATACAGCAGCAACTAACACACCATTGTAAAGCAAGTATACTCCAATAAAGATGTTAAAAAAAATGTAAAGGGGGAAGCATGGGGAGTCACTTAGAAGTGTTTATGATTGCCAGAATTACTTGCTGAGCTCTGGTGGATAATGCCATGCCTCTAAATATAAACAAAAAGCAAGGAAAGCAGCTAGTCCAACTCAGAAATTCCCTCACAGGCTACCAAATTTAGAACACATTGTGGTCTGAGCATACTGAAAGCTGCAAAATGATACAGCACAGGCCCATCTCCTGATATCCAGTCTTTCTACCAATCTCTCCCCATCCTGCTGGCATGACTCAGTGAAAACAAATTAGTTTAGGTTGATCTTATAGGAAACCAAAAGAAACAAAGTCTTTTTTTTTGTCAATTAAAGTAGCTATTTTCTTCCCTTTACTTTTATGTATAATTTCCTCCTTTTTTCTACATTTAAACTAAAAATGTTTGTTAATGAAAAGTTCTTTGTACAAATCCTCAGAAATCTGTGCTTTATTATTTTTAACAAACAAAGTAGCCAGTGGTGCAATGAGGCCAGTTTTTAAATTTTGAGAAATTTTTTGAGCCAGTTGAAATCATATTGGTAATTTGAAATCAGCCATAGTGGGAGTATTCATATCATGGAAATTGGCAAACACTAGAAATGAGGACTTTTCCCCTAGAGATTGTTAATATTTACCAGCATACCACTAGAGGTATTGTAAAAAAAAAAAAGAGAAAGAATCAAGAATATTGTAGAAAGCAAGAGAAGTCTGGAAAAAGCTCTTTGATAAAATTAAAAATCAGTTTAATAGAGAGAGGAATCTAATTTTCCTGACCCTGTGAATGATTCACTTTGTTATAGGCAAATTATTTAACCCCTGGGTTTCCTTTTGGCTAAAAAGATAATAAGGCCTGATGAAAAGCCCCTATTTGATAAAAATGTAACAAAGCACATATGTATTTAAGCAGTGATAATTTTCACTTGTGAAATGAATGTGCATCATCTTATAAGTGGTATAATTTGGTTAGGCAGTGCTGTCCTCAGTTAATGACCTGAGGAATCATGAATAGTGTTTCTCAATTTACCTATTTCTAAATTAAAAACCAAAGATTGTAAAGACAACATCCCATGAAGCAATACACAATATCTTAATCTTCCAATATGCACAAAAACTTGATAATCCTTAAGAAACATTTTATTCATATCTACCTGCCAACTGACAAGTCAAACAGCTTTCCACCCTTGAACACAGAAAACACTGAGGCCGGGACTTCCCTGACAGTCCATTGGTTAAGACTTTGCCTTCCAATGCAGAGGGTGCAGGTTTGATTCCTGGTCAGGGAGCTAGGATCCCACATGCCTGCAGCCAAAAAACCAAAACATAAAACAGAAGCAATATTGTAACAAATTCAATAAAGACATAAAAAAGAAAAGAAAAGAAAAGATTGAGCCTTCAGAGAGATCAGGTACCAGCACAGAAGTCTCACAGACTCTTCTCATCTTCAGCAAACAATGTGACATTCCTGCTGAGGCCCACGGGAAACCAGCACACCATCTATAAAGAGTACTGTATTGATATTTTTGTACTGCTATCTGTAATATTTAGTGCATATGATACTTAATAAAAAACACACTCCCCAAGATTAACCTTGTGTGAAACTGAGTGCCTACTACATGTTAGGAACAATGCAAGTCCATTTTAGACACTGCTATTGCTGCCAGGAGGTAGCGACTTATTTTATTAAGCTGTTATGAACACAAGCTCTCCAATCAACCTTTGAGCCTTGTATTACAAAGACCAAAATTTGAAACACTGGCCTATTAGGAAACCCTACACATCACAGTGCCAGGTTCCTGGTAGGATGGGCAGTTAGACACAATATTCATTCTGCATTTCCAGTGGGCTCATAGTAATAATAGCAACCTATTATTCACCAGTTATATGCCAGACACTTTACAAATACTTACAGCTCTGCAAGTTACACATTTAACTCTCATATTGTTACTGAACTGAACTTGGGTCTGCTTGCCTGTGTGCAGCAAAGCCAATCTACTCACACCGTATTATTAGTGAAGGAACGTACAGTGTTTATTGCAGGATGCCAAGCATGAATGGGCAGCTAATGCTCAAAAGATCCAAACTTCCTAATGGCTTTCAGGGCAGGGTTTTGAAAGGCAACATTTGGGATGAGAGTTGCAAGTCATGGACTTTCTTCTGATTAGTTGGTGTTGAGGTAACAGGGTGATGTTTTGGGAATCTTAATCATCAGCTTTCTGGTTCCAACCAGAAGTATGGGGTCTGCATACTTGTGGTCAGCATGTAATCACCATCCTCCACTGGGGTGAGGGTCTTAATTTCTGCAGAATGACTCAAAGTATGCATCAGATTGTTATATACATATATCACTTGAGGAAGAACTAGGACTTTGCTTCATCCCTGAAGAATTGTTTAAGCTATCATTACTTTTCTTCCTGGACTGCTTTTCCTTTTTTTCTCTGTTCCCTCACTTCCCTAATTAATAACTGCTCTTTGGAACTCAGGGAAGGCCTAGGAGACTAAAGACTTTTTTCTACAAACAAGAAAGGAGGGACAATGATACCTCATTGTAGTTTTGATTTGCATATCTCTAATAATTAGTGATGTTGAGCATCTTTTCATGTGCCTGTTGGTCATCTGTATGTCTTCTTTGGAGAAATTTCCATTTAGGTCTTCTGCCCATTTTTGGATAGGGTTTTTTTGTTGTTGTTGTTGAATTGTATGAGCTGTTAGTATATTTTGGAAATTAATCCCTTGTCAGTCAGATTGTTTGCAAATGTTTTCTCCCATGCTGTAGGTTGTCGTTTTGTTTTGTTGATGGT
The DNA here is from genome assembly GCF_965194825.1 of Balaenoptera physalus. Classification (NCBI taxonomy): domain Eukaryota; kingdom Metazoa; phylum Chordata; class Mammalia; order Artiodactyla; family Balaenopteridae; genus Balaenoptera; species Balaenoptera physalus. Next base: position 26,069,898 of record NC_138882.1, read on the forward strand.
TTCCTTTGCTGTGCAAAAGCTTTTAAGTTTAATTAGGTCCCATTTGTTTATTTTTGCTTTTGTTTTCATTACTCTAGAAGACAGATCCAAAAAAATAATGCTGCAGTTTATGTCGAAGTGTGTTCTGCCTATGTTTTCCCCTAGGAGTTTTAGAGTATCCAGTCTTACATTTAGGTCTTTATTCCATTTTTTATTTTTATTTTTTTTAAATAAAAATTAATGCAAATAAATCCATGATGAACAAAATATGAAAATTTAAAATAAAGACAGGGCCAGTGTTTCTGATTTTTGCTTTGGCTTCAGACTCCAATATGGTTAACCACAGCATTGTTACTGATGCAGCATCCAAAACTCATCTGATGACACAAGCACTACCAGTTTGACCCAACCCCAGATGTCCTTCTTCCTGCCTGCCTGCCTTCATTTCTTTTACCCTTATTCACTGAGAGCCTACTATCTGCCAGACACTGCTCTAGGCATGAGGGATACAGCAGTATGAAAAAACAAACCAGATGAAATTCTCTGCCCTTATGAAACTCACATTCTAGTAAGGAAGACATAAATAAGATAATAAATAAAATATACAGAATGTTAGATAGTTGGTGATGAATACCAAGGAGGAAAATAAAGCAGGGAAGAGAGTTGTGAATAGTCAGGGTGGGGTTCTGTGTGAAATTTTAGATGGAGTGATCAGGGAAGGCCTCACTCAGAAGGAGGCTTTGAGGGAAACCCTGAAGGGGAAGAGGGAGCTGGCTATGCAGTATCTGGGAGAACATTATAGACAAAGGAACACAACAAGGCTCTAAGGTGAGAACCTGCCTGGTGCATTACAGGAACATGGAGAAGACTGGGTAGTTTGAGCAGATTGATGAGGGGACAGTAGAAGGATCTGAGGTCAGAGAGACGATAGGAGGTCATATCACATAGGGGCTTTTAGGGCAAAGTAAGGATCTGACTTTTACTCTGAGTGAGACAGGAGTCACTTTTGAGCAGAAGAGGTATTCTACGCCTGTCTTTAAGCAATTATTCTGACTACTTTTTTGGGAATCCACTAAACAGAGACCGAGTGCAGACTCAGGGAACTGCTACAAGGTTTTTGCAATAACCTAGGTGAGAGGTGATGGTGGTTTGGCTTAGGATGTTGACAGTGAAAGTCCTGAGAAGTGGTCAAAATGCAGGTAGAGTAAATGGGATTTTCTGATGGATTGGATGCGGATGGGGAGCACTGATAGAGAGACTGAAGATGACTAAGATATTTGGCCTGAGCAGCTGCGAGTTTGGGGTTACCATGAACTAAAATGAGAAGGACTGAAAAGGGCTCAAGGTTTGTGTTGGCGTGGGGTAGTGGTGGACATTAGGGGATCAGTTTTGGTATGTTAAGTTTGGGATGTCTATACAACATCCAGGTGAGGGTTGTCAAGTAGGCAATTTGATATTCTCTGTTGGAGCTCAGGGGTAGGATCTGCCTGGAGATATATGTTTAGGGTTATTGGTATATGGATGATATGTAAAGCTATGTGACTGGATAATATTACCTAGAGCATGAGTATAGGCAGGAAAAGGAAAAGGAAAAGGTCTAAGAACTGAGTCCTGGGACACTCCATTCTCTAGAGCTGTCCTGTTCAATACAATAATCTCTACCCACATGTGGCTGTTACAATTAAATTTTAAATTAAATCTAAAATTCCGTTCTGCCATCACACTAGCCACGTTTTCGTGTGTGTGTGTGTATTTTGGCCACAGGGCATTATTGCAGCAAAAATAGAAATGAAGCTTTTCCTCTCCTGAGAGCAAGGAAAGTAAAGGGGACAGTGAACAGGCCAGAGAAGAAACATAACCTGGCCTGAAGGAGTTAATCACTCCTTGTTTTATCTTAACTGTTACTAATAGTTAACGTCTATAACTAGATTTGTACTTCACAAAGCTAACCTATCATTCTCTGACACTATGTAAATTACATCCTGCACCTGTCACCCCTAACTCTGGGTGGGTTACATCCTGCACATGTCACTCCTTAACTTCATGTAAATTCCCCACGCTCCCTTGTAACAAATCACCCCCTGTAGCTTTTGCATTTCAGAAGAAGTTTGCAGGCGGATAAGCCAGAGACAAATGGATCCAACTTCCAGGCTGGGGGCCCCAATTACCGGGCTGCCTGACGCCAGCTATGACTGTTTTGAAATAATGCAAGGAGAAAAAGAATGTCAGACCTTCACCACTTTGATCCTTATCATATACCCCACACTTCCAGCCCCACACGTAAAATCTTCTCCGATTCCCCAGGGTAGGGCGCACAGTTTTGGGAGGCGCTAGCCCACTGTGGCCCCACTTTGCTTAGCAAAGAAATAAAGCCACATTTTTCTCTTTCCTTCTAAATTCTGTCTCTGTATTTATATTTGGCACTGTACAGAAGCTGAGATTCCTGCAACAGCATGCAGGCTGTGGGATGGTTCCCTGACAAGCGGTTGAACCCTGGCCTCCACAGTGAAAGCACCAAATCCTAACCACTAGGCCACCAGGGAACACCCCCAGCCACATTTTAAGTGGTTAATAGCCACACGTGTCTACCATATTTGCGAATCCAGATAGAGGACGTTTCCGTAATTGCAGAAAGTTCAAATGGACAGTGTTGATTTAGAGGGGAGGAAGGTGAAAAGTAATCAGCAAAGGAGAATGAGGAAGAACTAGAACCATACAGATTAAACCAGGAGAGTGTGGCATCTTGGAAGCCAACTGAGAAAACGATTTCTAGGAGAAGACACTGGTTCACTGAGCCAAATGATGCTGAGGACTGAGCAAATGCCCACTGGCTTAGCAACGTGGTGGGATCTTGACAAGGGCAGCTTCTGGAGAATGAAGGGAGTGAACGTCTTACAGGGTGAATTCAAGCAGTTTTATTGTAAAGGGGAAAAAGAGACAAAGGATAATAGCCAGTGGAAGAAAGGGGATCAAGAGAGAATTTTTGGTTTGCTTGCTTGGTTTGGTTTGTTTGTTTGTCAGTGATGCAAATGACCCAGTAGAGCAAGAAAAACTGATGATGCAGGAGAGAAAAGGTGAAAGGGCTGGAGGGATGTCCTTGAATAAAAGACAGGATGGAACCTAGTGCACACGGGAATCCCAGATAGTGTGTTAGTGATATTAGGGGAGGAATTATAGTATTGGGGCATAAATGCAGGTAGATGGGCAGGTGTAATGGTGAGAGCTTGTGCAAATTCCCTTCTGACTACTTGACTTTTTGCAGTGAAGTAGGAAACCAAGTCTCCACACAAGAGTGAGACTTGGGGAACTAGAATCAAGAATGAATGGATCGTCTGGAAGGATGGGAGAGCTAATAATGGTCCAGGGACAGACAGTGTGGCCACCCTCCTGAGATCATAAATTTAAAGAGAGACTGACTCATCAGCTGGGGTTGTTTACTCAGCCACGTTCAGCTGCACAGGTGAGGTACTGAGTAAGCAGAGAGTTGGAGTCAAACAGGATCATGGCTTAAGCCAAGCGACATGATAAAGCAAGAGCGATGTCTCGGGGTTCTGATCACAAGCATGTGCTTGTCTTCTGCTTAACACATGTGGAATTCATTTTTTGTTTTTTGCCACTCCCTTTCTACTGCCTCTTTATGTGCCTGTTGCTCCAAATAGTAGGTACAGAGAAATTTTATTCCTGTTCATTTGGGAACCTGGAAAAACACCAAAATTTACTTAAGTTCAAAGTAACCCTTAAATGGGCACATGTTGATATCATGCATTTGGATAAAGAGATGTATATGCCAGTAAAATAATTAAGGATGCTGGGCTCCAGCTCTTTAGCAGGAAAGAGAGATGAAAAGGACATCATTCAGGGAAGTAAACTTAGTTTGTTTATTGGGCTTTTATTATTCCTTTCAGTCTATATCAGGGTTTCTCAATCTTGGCACTATTGACATGTAGGGCCAGAGAATTCTTTCGTTGTGGAAGCCTGTCCTGTGCATTGTAACGTGTTTAGCAGAATCCTTGGCCTCTACCCACTAGATGCAAATTGCAGCCCCCAGGTTCCAACAACCAAAAATATTTCCAGATATTTTGGGGTGGCAGTGGAGGCAAAAATCACCCCAGCTGAGAACACTTCACCACCCAACCCTTGCTAATGCTTAGCAAGACGAAATGTGAAGGGAGATTGGTAAACTCGCACATATCTCCTCAGTACGAGTGTCCAGACACTAGTTTGGGCCCAGCTGGGAAAAGGAAGTCAGATACATTGGAAGCTTATCAGGGTGGTATATTCACTGAACCAGAATATATTCTTGGCCACATGACACTTCAGGTAAACACTTAAAATATTTTTCAGGGTAGAAAAAAATAAGGTGGGAAACTTAGGTCTCCCAATTGTTTGTTGGTTTGATGGTTAATTTTATGTGTCAACCTGGCTAGGCTACAGTATCTAGTTTGGGTCAAACCGGAGTTTAGATTTTGTTGTGAATGTATTTTTTAAATTCAATTGAATTGAATTGAATTTTATCTTATTTTATTCTTTATTAAAGTATAGTTGATTTATAATGTTGTGTTAGTTTGAGGTGTACAGCAAAGTGATTCAGGAATACATATATATATATATATATATATATTCTTTTTCAGATTCTTTTCTCTTATATATTATTACAAAATATTTGTATAGTTCCTTGTGCTATACAGTAGGTCTTTGTTGGTTATCCATTTTATATATAGTAGTGTGTATATGTTAATCCCAAACTCCAAATTTATCCCCTGTCCACTTTCCCCTTTGGTAACCATAAGTTTGCTTTCTGTGTCTGTGGGTCTATTTCTGTTTTATAAATAAGTTCATTTTTATCTTTAAAAAAATTTTTTTTTAGATTCCACATGTAAATGATATCATATGATATTTGTCTTTGGCTTACTTCACTTAGTAGGATAATCTCTAGGTCCATCCATGTTGCTACAAATGGCATTATTTCATTCTTTTTTATGGCTGAGTAATACTTCATGAATGTATTTTTAGAAGAGATTAACATTTAAACCAGTAGACTTTGAATAAAGCTCATTACCCTCCAGAATGCTGTTGGGCTTCATCTAATCCGTTGAAGGCCTTAAGAAAAAAGACTGAAGTCCCCTGAGGAAGAAGGAATTTAGCCTCCAGACTGCCTTTGGACACAAGATTGTAACATCAGCTCTTCCCTGCATCTCCAGACTGTTGGCTTGTCCTGCAGATTTTAGACTTGCCAGTCCCCGCAATTGAGTGAGTGAATTCCTTAAAATCTCCCTCCCTCTCTTTCTATCTCCACACACACACACACCCTATTGCTTCTGTTTGTCTGGAACCCTGACTAATATGATTGCTTTCCCTCAAATGAAACATGTTTGAATCAAACCAATTAGATTTCCTAGGAAGCACCCTCTGAATACCTATTAGTATCCCCATGATGGCCCAGCCACAGCAACAGTTAGGAGAACTATGTTACAATATTGGGGCATACACAATTCAAACTGAATGGGCCAAACGACTTTTTTTTTTCTTTTTTTTTTTTTTTTTTTTTTTACAGAAGACATCAGGAAGGCCTAGGGAAATCTTAGCAAAGAGTTTTGCAACGATAGATGTGTGAGCCAGCTGGAACCATCCTCAGTAACAACCGTCATATAAAATCATGATGAAAGATCTCAGAACAATTTGCTTGCTGGCGACTAAAGGCCTAATGACTTTTAATGGACAATGTACAGATAACAGACAAAGAACTTCTCAGGGTGGGCGTGCATGGTGCTACTTCAGTGGTTCTCCACCTTGAACGTATATCAGAATCACCTGGAGGTTTTGGTGAAACACATTGCTGGGCCCCATCCCCAGAGTTTCTGATTCCATAGGTTTGGGGTGGGGCCTGAGAATCTGCATTTCTAACAAGGTCCCAGGTCATGCTGATGCTGCTGGCCCAAGACCACACTTTGGAAACCACTGTTAAAGATGATTGCTTCAAGAGAAAAACTAGAAGGAACAAGGATGAGAGACTTGCATTTGGCGGGTATCTTTAGCACTCACCTGGACCCCACATCTGAAAGTGCTAAGTTATTTCAACACAATGATCATTTATTGAGCATCTGCTAGGTACAAGCACCAAGCTAGGTGCTGGGTATATTAAAACCATCGGCACAACCCCTGCCTTCTGCTCCGTTCCCCCTACTCACTTGACTGACAAGGTAATCTAGACCATTATAAGATCCTTATTGAGTGTACACCACCCTCCATAATCTGGCACCAAGACCCTGTCAGCAGCACACCTCAGAAGAAAAGGGAGAAAAAAAGAAAGAAAAAAAAATTAAAATAATAATAAAATTTGAAAAATAATAATAATAAAAAGAAGAGAGCAACCAAGCCAATAAACAAATCCACCAATGATAACAAGCACTAAAAACTATACTAAGATAAACATAAAAATCAGAAACAAATCAGTCACAGACAGCAAACCCCAAGTCTACAGTTGCTCCCAAAGTCCACTGCCTCAATTTTGGGATGATTCATTGTCTATTCAGGTATTCCGCAGACGTGGGGTACATCAAGTTGATTGTGGGGATTTAATCCACTGCTCCTGAGGCTGCTGGGAGAGACTTCCCTTTCTCTTCTTTGTTCGCACAGCTGCTGGGTTTCAGCTTTGGTTTTGGCCCCACCTCTGCGTGTGGGTCGCCCTCAGGCATCTGTTCCCGCCCAGACAGGACGGGGTTAAAGGAACGGCTCCTTAGGGGGCTTTGCTCACTCATGCCGGGGGTGGGGGTGCTACGGTAGTTATAACTATTGCAGGGCGAGCCTGAGGCAGCAGAAGCCAGCGTGATGTTGCACCAGCCTGAGGCGCACTGTGTGTTCTCCGGGGGAAGTTGTCCCTGGATCACAGGACCCTGGCAGTGGCGGGCTGCACAGGCTCGTAGGGGGTGTGAATAGTGACCTGTGCTTGCAAACAGGATTCTTGGTGGCTGCAGCAGCAACGTTAGGGTTTCATTCCCATCTCAGGGGTCTGAGCTGATAGCCATGGCTCGCGCCCATCTCTGGAGCTCATTTAGACGGTGCTCTGAATCCCCTCTCCCTGCGCACCCCAAAACAATTGTCTCTTGCCTCTTAGGCAGATCCAGATTTTTTCCTGGACTCTTTCCTGGCTGGCTGTGGTGCACTAGCCCCCTTCAAGCTGTGTTCACGCAGCCAACCCCAGTCCTTTCCCTGGGATCTGACCTCCAAAGCCCAAGCCTCAGCTCCCAGCCTCAGCTCCCAGAGCCTCCCAGACAAGCCTCTCAGGCTGGTGAGTGCTGGTCGGCACCGATCCTCTGTGCGGGAATCTCTCTGCTTTGCCCTCTGCACCTCTATTGCTGCGCTCTCCTCTGTGGCTCCAAAACTTCACCCCTCCACCCCCCATCTCTGCCAGTGAAGGGGCTTCCTAGTGTGTGGAAACTTTTCCTCCTTCACAGCTCCCTCCCAGAGGTGCAGGTCCCATCCCTATTCTTTTGTCTCTGTTTTTTCTTTTATCTTTTGCCGTACCCAGGAACCTGGGGATTTTCTTGCCTTTTGGGAAGTCTGAGGTCTTCTGCCAGCATTCAGTAGGTGTTCTGTAGGAGCAGTTCCACATGTAGATGTATTTCTGATGTATTTGTGGGGAGGAAGGTGATCTCCACGTCTTACTCCTCCGCCATCTTGAAGGTCCCCCTCGCATTTCATGAAAATGTGGCTCCTTTCTTGTCCGTATAATTGACGTAATGTGTTGCTCAAGTTCTCACTCTCAGTAGAATCGGGAAGTAAAACGGTCCAGTAACGTTACTCCTTTTCTTCCGGTGGTAAGACACTATTCCAGGGTAGAATAGTAACTTCTGGCTAAGCGAGGCCTCTTTGGGGTAATGGCAGATTGTTAGAGGCTTCTCTCCCTTTCCACTCTCCCAGACGGCGATGCCGCAGGTGGCACCTCGCGTGCTATCTCCAGGCCTGGGTCTCTGTCCTAGGGAACCTACTGCGGACATGCTGGGCTCACCCAGCATTTGGACCCCAGCAGGGTCTCCCAGGAGCAAGGGGTAACTTCTAGGCCATCTCCTATCCAGTTGGGATCTAATTAATTTAAAAATATGTATATATATCATCTATACGTTGCCCAACATCCACTTACATCTAATCCTTTCACAGTATTTGCTGATTTTTTATTTAATTCTATTGAAATAAACGGATTTTAAAAATGATACCGTAAGTTAATGGGGGTTTTTTGCTGCAAAAACTACTGTAATTTTATCATAGGAAAATTTAAGGAAACAGACTTTTAGTTCTGTGGCTGACAATAATGTTCCAATTCCAAAAATATACTAATGTTACTCAATGCATTTGATGTAATTGTTAACATACATTTATAGTTGGAACTAATATAAGATTTTTTTTAGTCATATTGGTTCAATATTTCTTTAATTTAGTAGACATGTATTAAGAAATTCTTACCATTATTTATATTGTTTTGGTTGTTACACAAGTACAATCACACAGTTACTAACATTTTATGTTCATAATTATTTATTAAAATTTAAGCATTAACTGACCACATAAGATTATTGTGTCAGATATGATACTGAGATGGCTGTAACACATTTTTGTAAATACTGATTTTTTAATTTTATTTCCTTGTAAAATTTGAAGCTATGACAAAATATGAGTATCCAAATATAAAATAAAATGAAATTTAAAATATAGAACAAAAGTTACTTGTCCTCTAATAGAAAACTTTTAATAAAATAACTATGCCATCAACATTAGGTTACTGTTATGAAATGATAATGCTGTCTTTGATCACTCTTTTCTATTTTCTGATTAATATTACAAAAAAACAAACAAATATTTTTCTTAGGGATGACCTGGCTTTCACTTTTTGCATGGTCAAATAGAGAATTCATCTCTTACGTTAAAATTTTAAGGTGGCTTTTAGAATAAGTATTTACTCCTTTTGTATAATTTTATTTCATTGTGTTTTCTTTAAGGGCAGAGAAGCTGTGCAGCCCCGTAGGAGGGTTGGCACTTTGGTGATGCTGAGATGAGAAAAGGTCAAGACCTTGCAAAGTGTTAAACTCACTTTGGCCTTGGACTCTGTTCTTCTTTTGCATTGCTTCCTTAAGGCTCCTGATTCCATGGCTGGTGGGCACCACTAGAGTAGCCTCATCCTGTAAGATTCAGCAAGATTTCTTAAGTGAATTCTGGGTTAGGTGAAGTTTCTTTCTTGATTATTATTATTATTTTTTTAATGTCTGTTTTCTTTCCACTTAGCAGACCATGTTCCTTGAGTCCAAGTGGCACAGTAATCTGGCAAGAATGTATTCCCAGAAGTAGAACTTTATGTGACAGCTTCAGTTGAAGGAAGGAGACGGCCAAGACCCATGTAAGATGAGAATGGTGGTCTGAGAAGAGCACTAAGGTGCCCTTGGAGTAGCCCCAAGCCTGTGATGGAAGCACTCATTCACATCCCTGAGTGTTTACTGTGGAACAGGCACTGCCTCAAGACACAAAGAGAAAAGTAAAAAATAAACAGGAATTCTTGTCTTCCTGGTATTTACATTCTTTTTTTTTTTTTTAACATTTTGCAATTAATTTCAATTCTGTATGGTCAATTTTTTGTTTTTTAATTTATTTATTTTATTTATTTCTTTTTGGCTGTGTTGAGTCTTCGTTTCTGTGCGAGGGCTTTCTCTAGTTATGGCAAGCGGGGGCCACTCTTCATCATGGTGCGTGGGCCTTTCACTGTCGTGGCCTCTCTTGTTGCGGGGCACAGGCTCCAGACGCACAGGCTCAGTAGTTGTGGCTCATGGGCCTAGTTGCTCCGCGGCATGTGGGATCTTCCCAGACCAGGCCTCGAACCCGTGTCCCCTGCATTGGCAGGCAGATCCTCAACCACTGCGCCACCAGGGAAGCCCAGTATTTACATTCTAATGGGAGTGGAGAGGAAGCAGATGGCTAATAAGTAAATAAAGCAAACTACATTAGTGAGGAATAAGTGTGATAGTGAAGAATAAATCGGGAAATTGAATTCATTATTACTAGAAAATTGAGACATTAAGAAGTAAAGTCTGGGTTGAATCAGTAAAAACATCATATTAAAAATAGACGTAGGGCTTCCCTGGTGGCACAGTGCTTAAGAATCCACCTGCCAATGCAGGGGACACGGGTTCGAACCCTGGTCCGGGAAGATTCTACATGCCACGGAGCAACTAAGCCCGTGCGCCACAACTACTGAGCCTGCACTCTAGAGCCCACAAGCCAAAACTACTGAGCCCACGAGCCACAACTACTGAGCCCACGTGCCACAACTACTGAAGCCCGCATGCCTACAGCCCGTGCACCACAACAAGAGAAGCCACCACAATGAGAAGCCCGTGCACCGCAACGAAGAGTAGCCCCCGCTCGCCACAACTAGAGAAAGCCCAGCACAGCAACGAAGACCCAACTCAGACAAAAAATAAATAAATAAATGTAAAGTAGGTGAGGTTATTAACCACACAAATAGTTCAGGGAAAAGTGTCCATACAGAGGAAGCAGCCAGTGCAAATGCTCTAGTGTTTGAGAAACAATAGGGCAGTCTGAAGGAGTCCCAATACGCAGAGGCTACTGGGAATATATTGTTAGGGAGGCATAGGTGTTAGATTCCCCATAAAGCTATATTACCAGCTATTGCATTTACTGTGAGTCAGGGGGAAGCTGACTTTTTGAGCAGGGAGCTGATATAATTTGATTCTATTTAACCAGATCACCCTGGGTGGAATTTTTAAAGGGCAGATTTATAAGGACAAGGACAAAATCAGGTGAAATCTATAAGGAAGTTATTGCATATTCCAGGCAATCGATGATGGTAACTGAGAGGATTTATTGGAAGATTGAGGTGTGTATTTGAATAAATCATCAAGGATTAATGTTGGAAGGGGAGAGGACCTTGGTCTTTGTCCTCTTTGAAGAAAGAATTCCACAAAGAAACACTGTATAGCAGGCACAGAGTTTATTGGAAGCACAGTGCATGCAAATAGAACAAAGATGCAGTTAATTTAGAGCAGAAGCAAATCAGAAATACACACCTAGAGAAGAGTATGGGCATCCTACCTAATGAGGAGAGTGCCAGAGAGGTGATTTAAATCACTTATATAGGGGGGTTCTTCCCAGTCTTTGTTCTCCTCTGGCCAATTACCTCGCTTCTTTTCCCACATATGACCTGTCCCAGTGCCCTGCCCGACACGTGTGCACATCTTTTACCCAAGATGGATTCCAGCTCAAGGGCCTATGGGAGATTGATAGCACCTACTACGGGGTAACGCCCTCTCCCTTTTTGACCACTGAGGAGTCTTTCTGTGCATGTGCACTGAGGGAGGTCTCCTTGACCTCAGGAGTGATAGATGTGGTCATCTTATCTCTTTACTCCAGCAGAGCTCAGCTTCTGCCACTAACTTTGTCCTTGAAAAGGACAAAGCTCCTTTGTGTCAGGGCAAACAAAGCTCCAATTCACTCCACTTGACAAACTCCAGCTGTTCAACCCAGGGACCCATCTATCTCCTACCTCAGGATGAAACCAAGTTTTTTGTCCTGAGCAACTAAAAAGATAGGTATGGGGAAAGTCATAGCTGATTTTAGGTTGAAGTGAGAGAAAGAGGTCAGAAGTTCAGTTTTAGGCATGTTAAGTTTGAGAAGTTTCTCAGAGAGCCACGTGGAGATGTTCAGAAGGTATTTAGTATATAAATCTATACAAAGTTCTATATATCCATGTAGCTATGCATTTACTTACCTACCTATAAACGTATTTTATTTTAATTTTTAATTCAACTGTTTTATTTGATTATTCATTTTATATTGCTATGTCTAATGAAACTTATTTATTTTGTTTGTCTGATGCAAATTAATCAGTAATTGGCCAATTAAAAAACTTAACTTGGCAGATGCAAAGCTGACTGTTCCATTGAGATCAATGCTCGCAGAAAGATTGTAAGCTAGAATAAATCCTCATTTGATATTTTAAAGATTATGTTAATGTATATTTTCTAGAAACTAAATTTTTTCCCATGGAACAAAAATAATTGGTAACATTAAATATTCAGATAGAGATATGTTGTATTTTCCTATGTAATTCAGTAATATATTCATGAAAGTGGTATAGATTTTAGAAATACCATCCAATATTCCAAATTTCAAAACCATATCAATCTGCAGTGAAGGAGACACTGGCTGGGTTACTGGTAGATTGGCTACCTGAATCAATCAGTATTTACTGTAGAAAAAAGACATATTAACAGTTTTTCAACAACAGGTATCAAATACAGGGAATCAGACATTTATAAAATTGTTTAGGTACTAAAAAAATAAAAGCCAAAGGGAGAGTTCATAAGTTTCAGTTTTACTCATGAGTTTTTAGCCAGAGAATCGGTAAGATGCTGCTTCTCATCTCCCTGCTTCGTCAAGACACTGTCACCATTACTACTCCTGGCTTGCAGAGCCAGGGCAAGTGCATGAAAAATGACCTAAAGTCGCTGGGGAAAAAACCCCCAAACCTCACTTTTAGAAAAGCATACACTTCTGGTCTTTTGGCGGGAACTGCCATCTTTCAGTAATTCACCAGAATGACCAAAACAAAGGGAAAGAGGAGAGGCATCTGTTATATGTTCTCTAGGCCTTTAGAAAACATGGATTTGTTCCTTTGGCCACATACTTGCGAATCTACAAGAAAGGTGATATTGTAGACATCAAGGGAATAAGCACTGTTCAAAAAGCAATGCCCCACAAATGTCACCATGGCAAATCTGGATGAGTCTACGATGTTACCTGGAATGCTGTTGCCATTGTTGTAAACAAACAAGTTAAGGGCAAGATTCTTGCCAAGAGAATTAATGTGTGATAAAGCATATTAAGCACTCTGAGAGCCGAGATACCTTCCTGAAACATGTGAAAGAAAGTGACCAGAAAAAGAAGGAAGCAAAAGAAAGATTTTTGGGTTCAACTGAAGCACCGGCCTGCTCCACCCAGAGAGGCACACTTCGTGAGAACCAATAGAAACGAGCCTGAGCTGTTGGAATCCATTCCCTGTGAATTCATGGCATGGCTGGTGTAAAGAACATAAAAGACCTGGACTGTAAAACAAACAAACAAAAACATGCACTTCTGCTCACCAATAGTACAGGAAGATTAATAGGACATCCACTTCCTTTCTACCTTCTGAATGTCATGCAAGTTTATCTCATTGGTAGAACTTAAAACCCCACCAAGAAATCTGGAGGCAAGGGAATTGAGATATGTAATTCCCAGGCTTACAGTCCTTCCACCAGAAGGGTGAGCACAGAAGGATTTTGGAATTGATGTCATTGCCAAAATTCCATTCTTTCCCACAGTTCAACCCAATGACTTATATTTTAACTTTTGAACAATGGCAAAATCAACAAGAGCATGCGTTGATCTATAATAACACAACCCATTCCTCATTTACAGGAAGATGTCCTGAAACTCTCTTTTCAAGGTAGAGATCCACAGTTGAATCAATCACTATATCCATCTCTGGGTGATGGCTATGTTTTTTTTTTTTTCTAATGAAAATATACTGTTCTATGATAATCAGAGATAAAATTATAAGGTAAAGGTGCACCAACACATCTTACATGTAATATTTAGGAAGAAAGGAAATAGTGGCTAATATATGCCACTTAAAATGAAAGGGAAGAGTGTGCCTATTTCTAAATGCCTAAAACTAGTCTTGAGATGTTGGTGCTTTTAATTTCATTTTTCCACTACCTAGTCCATCTCTTTCTTGCCCTCAAATCATTTTAGTTATTTATGATTATTTACGTGGTGGAAATTTCTTGGTAGCTCCAACTACATTAGATTCAGGGGTCTTCACTAATTACACAAGGAAGTACGATGAAGTATCCCTTGGAAATTTTCTGGATTCCAGATACACACCCCTTTATAACCATTATGTAGCAGGATCAATCACTCCAACCAGGGTAATAACCCACACCATTGCCTGCTGGTTTCAGAGCCATGAAACCCAAACTATCCAGTATGCAGTCTCAATGCTCAGATCAATCTAAATGCTTCCATATATATTCAGCTGAAATTTAAAGGTGATACTTTTTCCTAATTAATGCTCTAAATTTCATGTAAGACTTAGCTATGCTCTTAATTCACTCACCTCTTAATTCTGGAACCAAAAGTATTAGATGGGTCTGGTTTTTAGAGACAGCTATGTTCTGCTACTATAAAAAAATAAAAAAAACACTTAAGAGTGATCTGAAAAACGCATAAAAGCCTTTTTAAATCACGTTTGGGCTGAAAATTTAAAGTCCCAAACTAGTAATTTCCCACTCACAGGCTATTGCATATTGACAAAATCAACCAGTCCACCATCAAGTCTTGTAGTGACTAATCCTTCATACTGTTTCTTTTTTAACAGCCAGTTCATCTCCCTAAGATTTGCCTTCAAAGGGCACATTATTCAGGCATACCTACATGATAATTTAAAGAGTTATTTGCAATTTCATACTATGGAAAGCCAGTATCTTCCCTGGTGGCGCAGTGGTTGGGAATCTGCCTGTCAATGCAGGGGACATGGGTTCGAGCCCTGGTCCGGGAAGATCCCACATGGCGCGGAGCAACTAGGCCCGCGAGCCACAACTACTGAAGCCCGTGCGCCTAGAGCCCATGCTCCGCAACAAGAGAAGCCACCGCAATGAGAAGCCCGCACACCGCAACGAAGAGTAGCCCCTGCTCACTGCAGCTAGAGAAAGGCCGCGCACAGCAACGAAGACCCAACGCAGCCAAAAATAAATAAATTAAATAAATTAAAAAAAAAAAAAAAAGGAAAGCCAGTATATATTTTCCACTTAGGACCTTCCAAAACAACCTGCAGAGATAAAACAATTCCCAGCTGCCATTTTTGATGGTCAAGTTCTTGGAAACACTTTTGGTTCTCTATTCTATTTTATTCAAGTCTTGTAAAGAAGCCAAAAACTTCTTTAAGTACTTCAAGCAAAAAAAAAAACTAATATAGAGCGTTGATACTTACAAAACCATTAGAATTTTTGGATGAGTGAAAGTCTCTAGATTCCTTTCTGGTTTTTAGTTGTGACCTAAATAATCAGAAATTTGCTCTTAGGAAACATGTTATAAAATGACTGGAAATCCTCACTGATTACTGAGACTTCTCTGAATATTTATGGAGTTAAGGGAGAATAACTTGCAGCCCCTGTAATGTGTGGTTATAGGGATTGCACAGAAGGGCAGGAAATAATTTCACTGAAATAAAAGGAAAAGGTAAAGAAGAGATCTCAACATAGACTCACAGTTGTCCGCCTCAGGGTTCTGATGTAAAGTGACATGGAAATAAAGATTGTTGTATGTTGATTCAAATCTTTATAGATATTTTCTAAATGATACAATGTGAAAAATACTTATTAACCTTGGGAATGTTACAGCAAACTAGCAAACATCCCTCTCCTCCCATATCTTACAGTCTAGGGAGAAATACAGTTGAGCAGGCAGAGTTATAACTGAATGTCTTAAGTGTATTGTTGGTGCAGAAATAAGAGAGTAATATTAGTTACTAAGTATAATTTTAAATTTAATTTTTAAAACCCTCAAATTGCTTTAGAAAGTATTGTATGTTTATGTTTTTGTTTTTTCATAAGTAGATTCTAAAGATTGACGCATATATCCTGGAACAGAATAGAGCCCACAAATAAACTCATGCACTTATAGTCAATTAATCTACAACAAAGGAGACAAGAATAGGCAATGGAGAAAAGACAGTCTCCTCAGTAAGTGGTGCTGGTAAAAGTGGACAGCTACATGTAAGAGAATGAAATTAGAACACTCCCTACACCATACACAAAAATAAACTCAAAACTAATTAAAGATCTAAATGTAAGACCAGAAACCATAAAACTCCTTGAAGAAAATATAGGCAGAACACTCTTTGACATAAATCATAGCAATACATTTTTGAATATGTCTCGTAAGGCAAAAGAAGCAAAACCAAAAATAAACAAATAAGACCTAATTAAACTTAAAAGTTTTGCATGGCAAAGGAAACCATCAGCAAAACAAAAAGACAGCCTACTGAAAGGGATAAAATATTTGTAAATGATATGACTGATAAGAGGTTAATATCCAAAACATATGAACAACTCATAGAAGATTGAAAAATGGGCAGGAGACCTGAATAGACATTTTTCCAAAGAAGACATACAGATGGCCATCAGGCACATGAAAAATGTTCAACATTGTTAATCATCAGGGAAATGCAAATCAAAACCACAATGAGATATCACCTCACACCTGTCAGAATGTCTATCATCAAAAAGACCACAAATAACAAATGTCGGCAAGGATGTGGAGAAAAAGGAAACCTTGTACGCTGTTGGTGGGAATGTAAATTGGTATAGCCACTGTGGAAACAGTATGGAGGTTCCTAAAATACCTAAAAATACAACTATCATGTGATCCAGCAATTCCACTCCTGGGAATATATCCATAGAAAATGAAAACACTAATTTGAAAAGATACATGCACCCCAATGTTCATAGCAGCATTTTTCACAATAGTCAAGATATGGAAGCCACCTAAGTATTCGTCAACAGATGAATGGGTAAAGAAGATGTGGTATATACATGCAATGGAATACTACTCAGCCACAAAAAAGAATGAAATTTTGCCATTTGCAACAACTTGGATGGATCTGGAGGGTATTGTGCTTAGTGAAATAAGTCAGACAGAGAAAGACACTTTATGTTATCGCTTATATGTGGAATCTAAAAAATAAAACAAATGAATGAATATAACAAAAAAGATTCACAGGTATTGAGAACAAACAAATTAGTGGCTACTAGTGGAGAGAGGGAAGGGGGAAGGGGCAAGAAAAGGCAGAGGGTTAAGAGGTTGTGGTAGGTCACACAGCATCACCCTGATTTTTCCTGCAAGTTCTCAGACCTTCCCTGTGCTCTGTGGAGTCAGAGCCCTTTAACAAGACATTGGTCACAGTTTCAAACCTTCAAATGAGAGAAAGATCCTGAAGGAATCACCTTTCAACTTCTCACTTCTATAGGCCCATTATAGCTCTCACCTCTAAGTTTACAAACCTGAAATTCCAACTGTATCGACAGATTTGAAATGTGGCTAGTGGGACTGAGCAATTTGGATGCTTTATTTTATCATAATAGATTGAGTTAATTATAGATTGAATTAAATTAATTATAAACAGGCACATCTGGCTAGTAGCTGCCACACTGTACAGTGCACCTCTAGAGATCCAAAGAGAAGGAAGATGTTACTGCCTCTCCCCTGGCTGTTCCTTGCTGCAGAGTCGCTTGCTGGCCTGATCTGTTTATTCATCTGTAGGTATTTCCTGTGCTCATGCAGATATGCCAGGCATTATGTGAGGCCTTGGGGACACTCAAACAGTAATGTCAACACCTAAGTTTTAGAGGAATTCCCAGCAAGGGGCCCACTTGTAAGCAGAGGTGAAGAGCATGGCCCAGTGCACCTCTGCTAGACATATTCAGAGAGCAGGTACAAAGGGGAGGGAGGTAAATTTCTCTCTCCTCATGAGCCCATCCTTCTCACCCCTGACTCTGGAAGATCCAGGGATGGCAGGGGCAAAAGGCCCTAAGGAGGTAAATGACTTGTACACTGAAAACTACAAAAGATTGCTCAAAGTATTAAAGGCAACACATTAATTGGAATGACATTACATGTTCATACACTGGAAGACAATATTGTTGACATTTCCATACTACCCAAAGTGATGCACAGATTCATTTGCAACATCTATCAGAATTCCAATATCATCTTAATAGAAATGGAAAGACATTCTTAAAATACATAGGGCACCACAAAAGACCCCAAAGAGCCAAAACAACCTGGACAACAAAGAACAAAGATGGAGGCTTCACACTTCCTGACATCAGAACATTACAAAGTCACAGCAATCAAAACAGTATGGTACTGGCATAGAAATAGGCAGATAGACCTATGGACCAGAATTAAGAGCCCCCAAATAAACTGACACATACATGGTCAAATGATAATCGCCGAGGTTCTAAGATGACACAATGGGGAAGAATAGTCTCTTCAACAATCAACAGAATGAAAAGGCAACATACAGAATGGGAGGGAATATTTGCAATCCTTATATCTGAAAAAAATCTTATATCCAAAACACACAAGAACTACTACAACTCAATTGCAAAAAGAAAAAAAATAAAGGACAAATAACCTGGTTTTAAAATGAGCAAAGGACTTGGATAGATATTACTCCAAAGAAGAGATACAAATGACCAACAGACATATGAAGAAGTGCTCAACATCACTAATCATCACGGAAACACGAATCAAAACCCCAGTGAGACATCACCTCACACCTGTTAGGATGTGTATTATAAAAAAATAAATAAATAAACAGATGTTAGCAAAGAAGTAGAGAACTGGAACTTTTGTATGTTGTTGGTGGGCATGTGAATTGGTGCAGCTGTTATGGAAAACAGTATGGAGGTTCCTCAAAAAATTACAAAAAAAGTACCATTTGATCCAGCAATCCCACTTCTAGGAATATATCCAAATGAAATGAAATCAGTATCGAAAAGAGATAACTGTAATCCCACATTCATTGCAGTTCTTCAAACAATTGCCAAGATGGGTCAGTCGATTGGGTGCAGTGGGGAGCCTGGAACTCACACCTGTGCGGAGCTGGTTGCTGCACTGAGAGAACATAACAGGCAGAGCTCCTAACCCAGGCCCAGCGGCCCAGCCTCAGGGTACACCCCATCCTTGCCCAGGAGGGGCAGATATGTTTACATAGACTACTTCCAAGCCATTGTCTGGAGACTAGGACACATTTGTTGGCATGTACTGTCCCCCAGAAGCGCTCCAGGGTTTATGTCTGCACAGTATGAAACCTTATAAACGCCCTATGTGCAATACTCCTGCTTCCCTGCCAGGGACAAAGCAGGGAAAGATGAGACTGTAAACACAAAGAGCTGTGAAATTCCTCTGAGAAAAGCTATTCCACACTTTCAGTATTTACAGACAACATCCTCCCTCTGATTTCAGGCCCTCAGGCAATTGTAAGCTACTTGGAAGGCCCCCAGAGGTTACTCCCGGGCAAATGAGCTGCCCTAGTCACAGACTTACAAGGTTTCCACCTTCCTCAAAACAGTCATTTTCTTTCTTCCAGGCCCTTGGACTCATTAGTAGGGTAACCTTATGTCCCAGTTTGCCTGGGACAACCCTTATTTACATCTACTGTCCTGGTATAATTATACCAGCTCCAAAGTATCCTGGTTTGTTCCATAAATTAAAGACCATCCTACCCATTAGCCATACCTGTGTTTCAAGTTAAGCCAACCCTCTAGTGGTTAGAGAGGCTCATTACATGTATCCCAGACACAGATGGCCCTGGAGGAGGACACTCCCGTGAGCCCAAGCTTGTAGGGGTAACATCTGAGGTTGCCTGCAGGGGTGTGAGGGACAAGAGGGGAGAGAAGAGAGGCTGCCTTGGAAAATGGAGCTGGTGCCTACACCCCAGGAAAAAGATGAGTCCCTCAACTCCAGAGGGACTGTCATTAACAAATATCCACTGGGAAGGCAGAGACCAGGTTACAAAGGTGAAACAAGCCAGGTTCCCAGACCTAAAGAAACCTCCAATTTAGTTGAGTAGACATAGAAAAATAAACGACATGCAAGGTCATGTGTGCCGGGTCCACGTAAGCATATATTTATTGAATGATTTATTCATTCAGCCAACATGAATGGAAACATCCCAGGCTCCCTGCTAGGGATATATAGTCTAGGGTGGCATACACTCCAGACGGAAGGTGCTATATACCAGAGTTGTGGTGGGCTCGCTGGGTCTCATTCCAAAATTGCCTTGCAAAGCTCTCATGAAATCTACTTTTTTTTTTTTTTCAGTTTTACAGCACACTTTATTTTTTTTTAATTTTTTATTTCTTTTTAAATTTTACTGAAGTATGTGGAATCTAAAATAGGACACAGGGACTTCCCTGGTGGTCCAGGGGTTAAGATTTTGCCTTCCAATGCAGGGGGTACAGGTTCAATCCCTCTTCGGGGAGCTAAGATCCCACATGCCTCGGGAACAAAAAACCAAAACATAAAACAGAAGCAATATTGCAATAAGTTCAATAAAGACTTAAAAAGAATGGTCCACATCAAAAAATCTAAAAACAGAATAAAAATTCTTTGAAAATAAAATAAAATAGGACACAAATCAACACACCTATGAAACAAAAACAGACTCACAGATATAGAGAATAGACTTGTGGTTGCCAAGGGGGAGAGGGGTGGGGGAGGGAAGGATTGGGAGTCTGGGATTAGCAGAGGCAAGCTATTATATATAGGATGGATAAACAGCAAGGTCCTATTGTATAGCACAGGGAACTATATTCAATATCCGGTGACAAACCATGATGGAAAAGCATATGAATATATTCTTTGTATATATATATATGGTTTGTCACCGGATATTTGAATATAGTTCCCTGTGTGTGTATAACTGAGTCACTTTGCTGTACAGAAGAAATGACCACTTCATTTATTTTTGCATAAGGGTAAATAGCATTCAACACAACTTACTGACCCAGGCACTGGAGAGGAATGAATCCTCATTGGTTTGCACTGGAAGAGGCAGCTCTGGAGCTATGGTATGGGAGAAAGAAGAAGTGATAGAACTGGAAGGGAGAAATCATTTCCATGCTGGAAACCTTAAGTGGGACTTCCCATCTTACTGACCACTGAATGTCCAAAGTGCTGGGTACTGAGAAATAATATTTGAGTAAATGAATAAATGAAAGAATATTCCCACAACCCCAAAGCATTCACTAAATAATCCTCATGCCAACTGTGACAATTAGCAAATGAGGGGGCCAAGAGGGAGGGCCTGGTCTAGCTGCTAAGCTACTTCGAGGTCTTACTCCTATGAATTTGCTTCTCCTGGAGAACAACTGCCTGGCCACGCAGGGTGGTGCTGGAAAGCGGTAGTCGCTGCAATCTGGGGGCAAGGCCATGTTTTTGTTCTGACTCTGTGAACTCCTGGCATGAGAAGCAGTCACTGGCTCTGTGCTGCCCTAGACAGATCGGAGCCCCTCTTCGTGATGCCTCGGTGGAAGGCCAAGCTTAATGAGAGATGACACTCTCACTCTCACTTTGTCCAATTAAAAATGCTGATTAATGAGCTCCCTGGGCTAACCAATAAGTGGATAAGATTCTAAGACCAAGGGTACTCCCTTGGGGAGGTGACCTTTCTGGAGGAGGTCATAAATTTGCATAACTGGGTCTACTTACTTTCTTGAGGGTTTGAGGGATTCTTGGCCAACCGCTGAGCCATGTCTGGAAGACTCCCCACATTCCACCTACTTCTTTCCCCTGCCCGTCACCCGTCCAGCCACTCACTTGGTGGAGAAGATCTAGGTCACTCAAAATGACCTCAGGCACCTTCAAACCTTTCTTATCTGTCCCCTCACCCTCACCTCTCTTCTCTGCAGTAGTCAGTGCCTGCCTCTGGGCCCTTGGTCTCTTTCTCTCCCTCCTCCTCTGGGGAGCACAGGGCATTGATCATTCCCCTCCACACCCTCAGTCCTTCCGCCCCACACACCTTCTCTTATCCCCACACTTCCATTGACCTTGCTGTTCCTTCCAGTTACCTCCTCTTTCTTTTTCAGTTCAAACTTTTTTTTTTCTGTTTAAAAAGCATTACATGTATATTGGAGAAATTTGGAAAATACAAAAAGGTATTGGAAGGAAAAAAGTCACCTATTATTCCACTACCATGAGACAACCACTTTTAAATTCATTAACAGTTCTGTTGATGCCTAAACTCTTGTGTGTGTGTGGTGGCGGGGGGGTGTAGGTGTACAATATACATCTTCATAAAATTGGTGGCATGTTGCATTTACTATGTTATAATTTCCCATTTAATGTATCACGGACATTTTGTCATATGATGTTGCTAAAATATATATTTTGATGATTGCTATCTCAAAATGGCTGTATTTAACCAATCTTTATTAGATATTTAATGTTTTCTATTTTTTTTTTTCTTTTAAAGAGACAGCCTTCATTTTAAGGAATTTTACATTCAAGAATTCCAAAAGTAGTAGGTTTTTGGAATTTATTGATCTGCATTTAAAAGGAACTTTTGACAAAGATTCACCGGAAATCATCTGAACAAGCGGGAAAATACAGTTAATATTACTGAAACCTACTAAAATAATTCCAGGACATATGGTTTATCCAACATAACAGCACCTCTAAGTGCTGTCACTGACATGAAACTTAATGCTTCTTACTTTTCTAAACACACAGTGGTGTAATCAACAACATTCAATCACTTCTGTTCTTTTTTGAATATATAAAAATTAAAATACCAATTAAAAAACTAATATATTCTTCTCTTTAAATGTTTCTCACAGATATAATTTCAATATTTTTATTCAATAGTGATGTGGTTTAAGAGAATTTTCATTCACGAGTCCAACAACAGTCCACCCAAAGGGAACTGATAGTCCGTAGGCCCATAGTGCAAATAAAGAGTTCGGGACTACAGCAACTGACATTTCTAAAACGCAAAACAGATAAAATTCTTAGAAGATACATGCAGTAAGCTCTACTGAGCAGCTGAAAACAGAACTAGAAGATTTAATAGTTTTACTGGTGATTTCAATGGGACTCTAGATGTTGCCAAACTCAACTTGAACTCTCTCTTAGGCTTTGTATTTTGCTTTTCCAGTTTCACTAATAACACAAACATAATTCAAATCCCTGAAGTAGTCATTATAGTCAAGGGCATATCCTACAACAAACTTGTCTGGAATTTCAAGTCCAACAAAGTCTGGTCTATATCCAACACTTCGAGGGGTCCTTTTCACCAGCAAGCTCGCAACCTTGACCATCTTTGGATTAAGCTGCTTGACCAAGGAAAACAAGGTTTACATCGTTTTACCAGTGTCAATTATATCTTCAACAATCAAGACAATCTTTCCGGTCAAAGTTGAGAGATCTTCTCCACCAATTACTTTTATGGCGCCTGTTGACCGGTCATTACAGTAGCTCTTCAATCTGATAAAATCTACAGTCATAGGAATGGATCTATCACTATTTCTGTTCAGCGCTTTGATGTAATCCAGCAGGTGAGCGAAGAATTTATAGCCCCCCTTGAGCACACAGAGGGCTACGATGTGACGTCCTCCCATCTCCTCCATCACATCTCAAGCCAGCCTTTCGGTCCTGTCCATAATTAGTCCATGAGGAATAAACACCTTTTCCAAATCCTCAGCATAATGATTAGGTATACAAAATAAATCTAGGTCATAACCTGGTTCATCATCACTAATCACGACGCAGGGGCTGCAGGTCGCTATAACGGAGCTGGCTGGCGCGCGGGCTGAGGGCAGCCTGGTGAGGAGGCTGCATGTGGGAAAGCCAGAGGTCCATCCCAGCGCTCTTCCTAATGTCTGCTATTTTCTGCCATCATAAATGTGTCCATGGTTTATTATTTATGCGAATAAATTCCTAGAAATATAATTATGTGGGTATGTCAACATTTTAAAGTCTTTCAATATTTTATCAGATTATGAGCCAAAAGATTTGCACAAATTTATATTCTCCCAGCTCTGTGTGTGTTTTCCTTTTCTGAGCATCCCCTGGGGATACCCCCCCCTCTCCAAACTGGGTATTATCATTTAAAAAAATAATTGCTCTCCCTGTGCTATACAGTAAAAGAATATGAAAAGAATGTATACATATGTATAACTGAGCCACTTTGCTGTACAGCAGTAATCAACACAACATTGTAAATCACCTATACTTCAATTTTTAAAAAAAGTTGCTAATCTAGCAATGTTCTCTCTCTCCATGTTTTCACCACCTATTTATTTTTTACCTTTTGCAATCTGACTTCTGGCCTCACAGCTTTTCTAATCCAAAAGTCTTTTCCAGACTTGATTCTTCTTGTTCCTTTGATTTGTTTTATTCTCTTGATCTCTGGAGGCTCTCTGTCCACACAGCCTGGAGCCCTGAA
This sequence comes from Balaenoptera physalus, assembly GCF_965194825.1. Taxonomy (NCBI): domain Eukaryota; kingdom Metazoa; phylum Chordata; class Mammalia; order Artiodactyla; family Balaenopteridae; genus Balaenoptera; species Balaenoptera physalus. Next base: position 26,093,935 of record NC_138882.1, read on the forward strand.
GTTAGACATTCTGCTCTGGCCCCCACAGCCCTCTGGCAGGCTCCTCCCTGTCAGCCTTTCCCAGTGAGCTTGAACTTCTGGACTGTTGGGGCAGATTTTAATACACCCCTCATCTGGATGGATGGATAGATGGATGGATGGATGGATGGATGGGTGGACGGATGGATGGACGGATGGATGATAAGTCTGTGTCCTTTCCTCCATCTCCAGCTTTTCCTACACCCTCTGTTTCCCTACTCTGACTACGTATGCCCCCTGTGCCCCTCCACCACCACTACCAGTAGTCTCCTTCTCTGCCCCAGCTGGGAGCTCACATCTCTAGGGCTGGCTTCCAACTCACATCTCAATCCTGAATCATGGACAGTTTCCATGTCTGCTGAACATCTTCTTCTGAATGTCTGGCCACCTCATCAATTCTGTCAATAACTCTGATAACAAATTCAAGGTCTCCCTCTTTCTCTAAGCCCCTCTTCTTTACTTCCTCTTCTTCTGTTTGTGGCTAGAGTGACCATGACATACTTGACTCCTTTTCCCCTCTTGCTCTCTTCCACCAATTGTCCACCAAGCCCCCTAGGAGAACGTCTTCCTGGTGGGCTTCTCCATCTACAGCCCTCTTGCCAGTCTCACGGCCACTGCCTTAGCTCAGGTCCTCATCCTCTCTTCTCTGGACAATCTCATTAGCTTCTTTCCTACGGGTCTCCTTCTCCTGACCTCTCTCTGCTCCAAATCAGCCCATGACCCCAATGGTTACCAAAGGCTCTTACCAGAGCCATCTCCTTGAAACACTTTTGATCAACTCAATTATCAGCTTAAAACTTTTCACTAGTCAGTAGTTCCTCACTGACTACAGAATACCAACCTCAACCTTTTCAGCCTATCTTATAAAAAACACTTTGGATTTCAGCTCCAATCTTCACTCTTAGCCTTAACTCCCACCTCACCCAGCAAAGATCCATCTGATAGGGGCACCCACATGTTACAGGAACACACCTTACCCTTCGCCACCTACATAGCTTTGTTGATGTTATTCTTTCCACTTGGATTTGCCATGCTTCAGAGACCAGATTAAATCTTACATCTTCCACAGAACAGTCCTCATTCTTAAAAAAATTAAAAGTGACCCTTTATCCCACTGAATCCTTACATCATTTACAAGTAACATACTTAGACATTCTTATGTAGGTTTGTCTGGCACTGAGGAGGGCTCCTGAGATGAAGATTGGAGAGACTGGGATGAGTTGATCACGTTACCCTTATGTTACTTTCTGAAAAATGCCTTAACAATGCTCACATTTACTGGACATTTACAGGAGAAAGCATACTGCATGCATTGCCTCGTTTAATTTTCACAGTATATGAGGCAAACTGGTAGCTCAAAGATTTCTATATAGGAGGGGCTTCAGGGCTGCAATCTAACTGGAAGGGGGAGATGCCAAGTAAACATGCTGATTTTAACTTAGATTTCATACTGATTCAAGGTGGCTTTGGAGGATGCTCATGGCAGTTATGGAAGAGAGGGACTAAAACTTCCCATCCCAACACTTGGAGATGCCAACTAGTAAGTGTTATTCTTATCCCCATTGCACAAGTGAGGAAACTGATGCTTAGAGAGGTTGAGTGACTTGCCCAAGGTCACACAGCTGACCCAGGGTGGAGCGGGGCCTTGAGCCCAGTCCTTTTGATGGCAAAGCCCATGCTTTATGGCATCATCATTACTGCAGCACAGCTTATTTGTCTTACCAAAATATTCCCTCTTTGGAGGTGGGATTTTGATTTTTACAAGGTTATTTTTCCCAAATCAATTAGCACAATGCTTACCAGGTAATTGGAACCCAATGATTAGTGTTTGAAGGGATGAATAAATGAATAGTGAGTGAATACAAGAGGTAAAGCCATCATAGTAGCCTTTTTCTTTTTATACTCAGATACTACCCCCAGAAAATCCAGTTATCCTATTATGTCCAAAAACTCCCCTTGTCCCTTCTTGGGTGTAGAGTCTGTGTTTGTGTGTATACATTGGTGTAAATACACTGGCTGGCCTGGCCAGTGCTAAGATTCCTGGATGAAGTAGAGTGGATATAATGATACTCATAGCTACTAGATAAGAAGGCAACATCATTTTAAAAGGCTACGATTGGCTACTTGTTTAGCAGTTTAAATTCTGTGGTTCCTTCAAACATAACCTGGCCAACTCTGTCTTATGTAACTAAATACTGAATTTGATCTTTTATAACACTGGGCTGGATGTATGCTAAAGGGTACTATATATCTGGGATAGAGTAAAATCTTGGGATTTTGTTATGGACTGAATTGTGGCCCTCCAAAATTCTTATGTTGAAGTCCTAATCCCTGTACCTCAGAACGTGACTGTATTTGGAAATAGGGCCTTTAAAGAGGTGATTAAGGTAAAATGAGGTTATATGGGTGGGTCCTAATCTATTAAGACTGATGTCCTTATAAGAAGAGGAGATTCAGACACAGACATGGAGGAAGACTATCTGAAGACCAGGAGAAGGCAGCCACCTGCTAAGCTAAGGAGAGAAGCCTCTGTAGAAACCAAACCTGCTGACACCTTGATCTTGGACTTCTAGACCCCAAAACAGTAAGTAAATAAATTTCTGCTGTTTAAGCCGTACAGTCTGTGGTATTTTGTTATGGCAGCTCTAGCAAACGAATACAGATACTAAGATCTTGATGTAGGAAGGGACCTAAAGAACATACAGTCCATCCACCCTTAGGATTCTTGCTTTCACCCCTTCACATCCCCCTCATCTTTCCAACAGTGTTTTTCTTTGAACATCTCCTCTTTGAAGATCTCCTCACCTTCACAAGATGCTTATTTCATTTCAGGCAGCTTTGACTAACAGCGAGATTTGTAGATTGAACAAAATCTTAGTCCAGTTTCTGAAGGCAGCTCTGCAAGTGTGTTATAACCAGCACAGAGCAGAGAATTGGCACACTCCGAAGTGGAATTTAGGGGGCAGGATGTTTATAAAGGAGTGTCCTCAAGATCAACACCTATGGAAGAGAGGGGACTAAAGCAGGAGTGGGCAGAGGGAGAAGTGGACCTGAGTACAGGCTCAACCACAGCCTTGGAGAACCCACAAGGACCTCTGGCTTTGATCCATCACTGGATGTGGCCCCCTGGCTAGGTGTGTGATCTTGGAGAGGCAGCTCTCAGAAGCTGAGGCAATTCCTAATGCCTATAACCTGTATGCAGAAAAGCAGCCTCTCCATCAAGGCCTAGCCTGTGGAATCTCTTATTTGAGGATAAACAATGTGAGCTTGCCATGGAATTTATTTATGAAACAAACCCACAGAGCTACCCTGAGCAACTATCTCCAGGAATCTTTGTAGCTCAACTAGAACTGGAGCTGGGTCACCAGGTAATCTCACCACAGTACCCCCAGCAGCTGAGGCAACAAGTCTTCCTTCAAAGCAGGCTCTGAAAGCACACCACTGTGTTCACCACCCAATCCTGGTTTTATAAAGTACATTTTTAATTAATGTAGTCTAAGGCATGTCATTAGCATATGGAGTCACATACCACTAGTGACTTTTGATGACTGTCCACTAAACCCTTGATTCTTTTTCACAATTACAGATCTCTGCCTGCCAGTGTCCTGGGAGCCAAAGCACCTATAAGACTGGTTTTCTTAGAATAAAAATTTTAAATTTTAAATGTCTGTAACCTGTACATTGTTCGTCCCTTGTCCTCATCAAGCTCCTCCCAAATAAAACTCCACTTGCACAAGCATATTATTAGGCAATGACTTGGGGGACTGCACTAGACTGATTTCTTTAATAAGAGATTTGTATTTCAAAGGGCAATAAATTCCACTTAATGGATTAGGAAAAATGTTCTTTACCTGTAATGTCAAAAGTCCCGGGAACATTTGAGTTAAAGCGTATGTTTTCAATTTATTCCTGTGATGTTTCAGACTCTTATTGACCAGTGAAGTGGTCTGGCGGGCCTTCCATTAATCTGGTTTTATGGGAGCAAAGGGGAACGTGAAAGGCAAGGTTCCTGCAGAAGTAAGATGGGAGCCGAAGCAAACACTCCCAAACAGCATCAACCCAAAGGGCTTGAAGGAGGAGACAAGGGGAATAAGATAGCTGAGCACGTGGTCCAGAGTGGGACCATGCCGAGTAGGCAAAGCCCAGAGAATCTGGGGCCTTCTGATACAGTGAGCTTGAAGCCACGTCTGCACTTGGGGAGGGGGGGTTCCTTGTTTTCAAGACACACATATGGAACTTTAAAAAACAGAACAATCCTACTAAGTTTAAATCCTAAAAATTGCCCTACCTTTCCCCTGCCCTCCCTTCTCCTTGCTCTTCTCCTCTTCTTTCCTCTAAACATAGTAACATAACAACAAACACCTGGAAGTACAGCATTCATGCAGAGATTTAACATCCATGTAGAGGATGAAGGAATTCATGTGGGTTTTGATGAAAAGGACTTTCTTTCTTTGTCCACAGCCTTGATTGGAAGATAAGAGTAGGAAGCTTGGCTCTGATTGGCAGGGGAATTGGTGGGCAAGGGGGAGGGTGTAAGCCCTGATTGGAGGAAAAGAGAGGAGAGGAAGGCCTGGCTCTGATTGGTAAGGGAGCCTGCAACTTGCAAGCCCTTGACTGGTGGAGAGGAGAGGGGAGTCATGCTCTGATTGTCTGGGAGTTCACCGGGTGCAAGCCAGGTTCACCTCTGTGCCACTGAGAATTCTCATTGCCTGTTCCAAGCCTCTTCTCCCCAGCTCCCCATCCCTCCAGCATGGGGTCCATCTTGGAAGCTATCTGGGTGCCAGTCGCTCCTCACCCCAGATTGGCACTGCTCAACCCTCACCTGCCATGCTGTCAGCCTCACTGTGTTGTAAGGAAGGCCGTCTCCAAGCCACCAGCCCTACATTTTTTTCAAGGGCGAGAGCCAAGCTTTCCCCCAATGATCAGCTTCAACGACCCGAGGCGACTCAGTGATGCAGGAAAGATGACATGCATTAAAATAGCATGTCAATGATTTTGTTTGTAACTTACTAGAAAATACGAAAATATGAAAAATAATGCACCTCACTTCCTTGTCACCATCTGTACATTACCGAAGAAGAAAAAAGACTTTCTCGCCAATGCCTGGCTTCTCGTTGGCTTAACTGACTCTGGTGACATGCATTAATAATTGTTGAAGACAGGCTCTGTGTCCTTTCCAGCCCCAGCTCCCAGCCCCAGCTTCTCCAGTGGACCATGTGTTTTTAAGGGGTCTTCAGACTCAGATTGGTGTACCCACAAAACATTCCTCCTTGTAATTATGCGAGGCAAGAGCTGAAGTCTCAGAAAGGCATCCACGAATTAATTGAAGACTGGGGCTTCTCCCCTGTTGAGGTCTTCTGAGGCTTCTCACTTGTCTCAATTTATCCTTATTGGAATAAGAGAATTTTTCCTTTCATTTTTTACTACAGTATTCCACAAAAGAACTAAAAAAAAAAAAATCCTATAGAAAATAATGTAGGGAAAAACAATACCATTAGAAATAGGAGCTAGAATATTTAAGGAGGGAAGGGCAATGGGGGGTCCTAACCCACACGTAACCCAAGAAGTAATGTGGTGGCTGACTGCGTTTCCCACCTTGTAGCTGAGACAACACTCAGAATGTAAGGCCACAGAAAGGTTGCTGTGGGAGGCTCCCCAGGAGCACTGCCCCTGGGCCTTTGGGGAAGGGAAACGCAGGTTCTGGGCAAAGGGCTGTTGGCTGTGTGCGCACCTTCTGTACGAAGGCTTCCGCGGACAGGTACCTCTCATCTCTTCCCAGACTCTGTCCTCTTTCAGGCCTGCATCTGGGATTTTTTTTCTTTCACCATTTCAGTGTTACCCATATAAATGTATTATTATTTAAATGATGGATCCCTTAAGTGCTTAAGCCTTGCTAGACTGAATAGTAACTAACCAGATGGGGGAAAAAACCATATATACACACACTCAAAATGCATGATTTCTCAAATTCTGTTATCTTTCATTGTTTTCCCCTCTATTCTTTTTTTTTTTTTTAAGCTGGTGCTGTTTGTTTTTAATTTATTTATTTTATTTATTTACTTTTGGCTGCGTTGGGTCTTCATTGCTGCACGCGGGCTTTCTCCAGTTGCCGAGAGCAGGGGCTACTCTTCGTTGCGGTGCGCGGGCTTCCCATTGCAGTGGCTTCTCTTGTTGCGGAGCACGGGCTCTAGGCACACGGGCTTCAGTAGTTGTGGCTCGCAGGCTCTAGAGTTCAGGCTCAGGAGTTGTGGCGCATGGGCTTAGTTGCTCCGCGGCATGTGGGATCTTCCCGGACCAGGGATCGAACCCGTGTCCCCTGCACTGGCAGGTGGATTCTTAACCACTGCGCCACCAAGGAAGCCCTTCCCCTCTATTCTTACTTTTTCCAGGCTGCTTTGCAGACGTGTAGGCAAACATGGCATTTACTGTGTCCTATATTAGATCTGCAGTGGTCAGGGAGCTCTGGGGAGGGTGAGACACAGAGATGCTCACCCCGCACAAGGAGCCTGGCATCTGTCCACAGGCTGTGGCTCTGCAGGGACCAGCCTCACCTGCCCCTGCACCCTCCCTTTCCTGTCCTTTTGCCAATTCATCACTCTGAGCAGAAGGGAAGCGACCAGATGGAGTTTGGCCACAGCTAATGCTAATGAACTTCTATTTATGAGTAATCATTTTAAACAGAAAATGGAGTTGGCTGTCCTGAAGAGAAGATCAGACAGAGAAGACCAAAGCTCTCATCATAAGATGCTGGTTTCACTGATTGAAAATAAAAAGGCAGAGGAGCTAAAAGTTGTTGGTGAAAAGCAGTGGCAAAAAAGCTAAGCCTATGAATACACCAAACAGAAAAGCCGTCTTTTTTCATGAGAGGAGGAAATGTATAATTTAGTTTCAGCTAGAAACAGCCAGCAATCATATACCTGGAACAAGGGGTGAATAAAAACAAGATGACCTAGGAGCTAAAACAAAATGAGTAGTAGAGACCATATCATATTTGTGTTAATAGCTGGTGACATCTGAAAACCAGGAGTAAAACACAAATCTGTGAGTTTGGAAGGTTGACTGACATGGGCACCATAAGACAACCGTCACACAGAACCACATTTGGAAGGTTTTTCACTTCAGGTAAATACTAAATTAATTTTTTAAATTACATTCTAAGCTCTGATTAAATTCTCATTTTTGTCTTGGATTGAAAACGCTTTAAATTCTACAGACATAAATGCCAACAAATTCTGGCCGCATTCTGACCCTCTGTAGACACATTGGTCTCATAGCTGTGCTGATGCTCTGTCTTCTGTTTTACACGGAGACATTGCAGATGCTTAGGGAATCCAGAAAGGGGGGACTGAAGGCTGCTCCCCAGAGCTCCTCGTGTCTAAGCCCCTCTGCTTCGCTCACACTGATGAGCTGCTCCCTCTCGTCCTCAGTGTCTGTACTATGCTGTGGCACTGAGAGGGCTTCCAGATTTAGCAAACAAAAATATAGGATGCCCAGTTAAATCTGAATTTCAGATAAACAACAAAATTTTGTAGTATAAGTTTGTCTCGTGCAATAACCGGCATCCTGTATTTTATCTGGCATCCCTAGGCTATGTATAGGCGGTCTGCCTTCTCACTAGGATCCCCCAGAGTCCCTTACACAAGCACGGGATGGCCGCACACCAACTGCTCCATGCCTGTGGCCTGCAGTATGGAGTAACTGCCTCTGCTGTCTTTTCCACATGTAAGACCCAGAGTGACAGTGATCTAGGGTACAAACTTGTAGGTAAAAAAAAAAACAGTAGGAGGAGGATCCAGTGGCAACCCCAGGAGAAATGCTCTATAGATATTTCCAACTTCATGTTCACAGGTGGAGAATCTTTTGTAACTCTCTTGATCTTGACCTTAAGGAAGTCACTCTAACTTCTTGGATCCCAGCTTCATTTCTGACACAACAGTGTCTACACTGACTAATAACTCTAAAAGAATATGGTTTTAAACAGCCAGGCAATGCTTACACACAAGATCTGTTGCATAGCTGGTTTCTCTTCATTTGCAGGGAAGAGACCTTTTCCCAGGTCACCAAGTATAAGGAGCACTTATAATAAAGAATGTTTTCTAAGTGCCAAGCCTTCTGGAAACGGAGTGTATTTTAGGCGATGGGTCTTGGTGACTCTCAAGAGCCAGATGGACATCCCAGCTCTCTGCTCTAGAGGCTCTGTTGTTTGTGGGACTCTAGCCTATGCGGTCTCCCTGATGTCTGCTCGACTTCTCCTCCTTCCTATTTGCCAGGGCTGGATGCAAACTCTGGACCCCAAATTCAAAAGAGCTGAGAGAGGACCTGCTGAGGCAGATACTATTTACTGACACTCCCAATTCTATGTTGTTTTGGAGACTAGAAATTTGTCCAGATCACTATCCTTCCTCATGTTCAGGCTTCAAGAAATGCATCAGTCTAGGGCACCAAGCCCCAGATCTAAACAACTGTGGCCAGAGTTTCAGGATGATGTAACACATAGTTTAGCACCTTGTTGAGAAGGAACCACCTGGCCCAGTCTCTTCCTCCGAAGGGGCTTTGGGCACAGTGGGTACTTCAAAGTCTATGAATCGATTAGTATACTCCACGTCTTCCTCCCATGCACAGCTTCAAAGGACCCCTATCCACCCTAATGCAACTATTGCATTTATCCACCAAATACAGACATCCAAGTTGTCCTTTCTCAGTGACGGAAAGTGGAAAGCTTTTGTTTATTCAAAGAATCAGAGGATTTTAAAGTTTGAAGTTACATTAAAAATATATAGAAGAGGGGACTTCCCTGGCGGCGCAGTGGGAAAGAATCTGCCTGCCAGTGCAGGGGACACGGGTTCGAGCCCTGGTCTGCGAAGATCCCACATGCCGCGGAGCAACTAAGCCCGTGCGCCACAATGCAGTCATATATCTGTGTGTGTGTGTGTGTTTGTGTGTGTAGAAGGGGAAACTGAAGTACAGAAAGGAGGCTAAACAGCTAGTTGATGTGATCTCATTCATCATCCAGATTCCAACTCTGGGGACTGCCTCCCTTCTTTGCCTTTTATTTACCACCAAACTATCCTATATCCTAGTCTCCCCTCCAGCAATGGCCAAACTACTACTGTTCCTATCTTAATAATTTAGTTTTTCCAATCAAGAAAAAATGCAATGAAAAAAAAAAAGACTGCCTATATTTACAGTCACTTTTGGACCAAGTTCCTGTCCAGACCAGAATCTTAGGCAAGGATTATTTTCTTCTTTGTTTGTTTAGTTTGTCAACCCCCAATCTTGTACTTAGAAAATAAGAACCAGCCATTTATGGGCTGTCATCATTCTGATGAACGATGTGAACTTTCTCTGCTCCCTAAGTGCATGTCTCCTACCTGACCCTTGATCCAAGGCAATTAAGAAAAGCAATAAAACCACAAAACCTCACTTCTGATCACTGCATTCCGGCCAGAGGAGATCAGGTTGTCCTTACAGAATATCTATAATTAGATTGGGTTTGAAATTTGAACTGCTGCATCAAGTAGAAAAAGAGCATAGATTTAAATCACCTTCTCAACATTTCTGAAGGAACTAGGGAGATCCAAAAGCTGTGAACAGAATTAGGACTGAAATCAAGGCATTTTGAACTAGTGACCTCATTGCAACACTTTGTAAGGTGACACTTTATAAGGAGCTGGTTGAGTAGTTAGGTCTTGTACAAATGAGGGGTAGTACTTGGACGTCACCAAACATTTTTGTTTAGCCCAATTAAGCAACAACAGTGAAAGGGAATAAAGTATTCTTGCCCCTCATGATACCTTGAGATGCCATGTAGCTACAAACTGAACTTTTTTTAAAAAATTATTTTTATTTTTATTTTCTTATTTATTTTTGGCTGTGTTGGGTCTTTGTTTCTGTGCGCGGGCTCTCTCTAGTTGTGGCCAGCGGGGGCTACTCTTCGTTGTAGCGCGCAGGCTTCTTGTCGCGGTAGCTTTGCTGTGGAGCACAGGCTCTAGGCGCACGGGCTTCAGTAGTTGTGGCATGTGGGCTCTAGAGCGCAGGCTCAGTAGTTGTGGCGCACGGGCTTTGTTGCTCCATGGCATGTGGGATCTTCCTGGACCAGGGCTCAAACCCGTGTGCCCCGCATCAGCAGGCGGATTCTTAACCACTGCGCCACCAGGGAAGCCCTGAACTTCTTTTTTAATAACAATTTTATTGAGGTAGAATTTATGTACATAACTGCATCTATGTAAAGTGTACAATGCATTTTGAAAGACGTATAAACCCATGAAGTTATGACCACAATCAAGATACATAACATTTCTATCAATTTCAGAAGTTGCCCTGTGACCTTTACAATCCATCCTCCCACCATCCTTTGCCCCTCAAGGAAACACTGATCTATTTCTGTCACTATGGATTAGTTTGTATTTTCTAAAATTCTATATAAATGGAAACATACAATATGTACTCTTTTGTTCCTGGCTTCTTTTCACTCAGTTATTTTGAGATTCATCCATGTTTGTTTGTGTATCCATAGTTTGTTCGTTTTTATTGCTGAATAGTATTCTATTATATTAGTGATGAACCTTGGGGTGTTTCCATTTTTTGGCTATTATGGATAGAGCGGCTATGAACATTTGTGTAAAGTTTTTGTGTGGACACATTTTTATCTCTCTTAGGTAAGAACCTAGGTGTGGAATTGCTGGGTCATGCAGAGATGTGTACTTAACTTTATAAGAAACTGCCAAAGTGTTTTCTAAAGCAGTTGGTACCATTTCATACTCCCACTAGTTGTGTATGAGAATTTGGTTGGCCCACATCCTCACCAACAAAGGCACTTGGTAGTACCTTTTTGTGTGTGTGCACATGCATGTGTGGTAAAATATGTTTAACATAAAATTTGCCATTTTAACTATTTTTAAGTGTACAATTCAGTGGCATTAAGTACATTTACAATGTTGTGCAACCATTGCCACCACTATTTATTTACAAAATTTTTTCATCCCCCAAACAGAAACAGTAACAGTTGAGCTATAACTTCCCTTTCCCCCTTCCCTCAGCACCTGGTAACCATTGTTCTATTTCCTGTCTCTTTGAATTTGCTAATTATAGATATTTCATTCAAGTCAAATCACACTATTTGTTCTTTTGTGCCTGGCTATTTCACACAGCATGTTTTCAAGGTTCACCCATGTTGTAGTATGTATCATTTCATTCATCTTATTGTGGTTTTGATTTTCATTTCCCTGATGATCAGAGATGTTGAGCATTTTTTCATGTATTTATTGGTCATTTGTGTATCTTCTTTGGAGAAATGTGTATTCAAGTCTCTTGCCCATTTTAAAACTGGGTTGTCTTTTTGTTGAATTGTAGGTCATCTTTACATATTCTGGATATTAAACCCTTACCAGATATCTGACTTGCAAAAATGTTCTCCCTTTCTGTGGGTTGTCTTTTCATTCTCTTGATAATTTCCTTTGATGCACAAATTAAAAAAAAATTTTTTAGGAAGTCCTAAAAACAATGTTTAGTCCTATGTTTTTTCTTTTGTTGTGTGCCTTTGTTGTCATATCTAAGAATCCATTGCTAAATCCATAGTCATGAAGATGTACCCGAATGTTGTATGTACCCCTTATAAGAGTTTTGTGGATTTAGCTCATATTTAGATCATCAATCCATTTTGCATTAATCTTTGTATATGGTGTGAGGCAGGGGTCCAAATTCATTCTTTTGCCTGTGGAAATTCAGTTGTCCCGGAACTATTTGTTGAACAGAGAATTCTTCCTCATTGAATGGACCTGACACCCTCATTGAAAATAAACCGGCCAAAGAGGTGTGGGTTTATTTCTGGATTCTCATTTCTATTCCATTGGTCTATAGGTCTATCCTTATACCAGCATCACACTGCTTTGATTACTGAAGCTTTGTAGTAAGTTTTGAAATTGGGAAATGTGAGTCCTCCAATTTTGTCTTTTTCATGACTTGTTTGGCTACTTGGGTCCCGCTGCAATGCCATATAAATTTGATAATTGGCTTTTCCATTTTTACCAAAAAGGCTCTTAGAATTTTCATACGGATTGCATTAAATCTGTAGATCACTTTAGGTATTATTGACATCTTAACAATATTGTCTCCCCATCCATAAACACAAGATACCTTTCCATTTATTTAGATATTCTTTAATTTTTTAATCAATGATTTGTAGTTTTCAGTGTACAAGTCTTCTCCTTGGTTAAATTTATTCCTAGGTATTTTATTCTTTCCAATTCTGTTGCAAATGAAATTGCTGTCTTAATTTCCTTTCTGTAATGTTAATTGCTGGTATAGAGAAACACAACTGATTTTCGTGGGTTGATCTTGTAATGCTGCAGCTTTGCTGATTTATTAGCTCTGGCATCTTTCTTGTGGATTCTTTGGGAGAGATATATTATTAGCTGTGGGTTTTTCACCAATGCCCTTTATCGTGTTGAGGAAGTTCCCCTCTATTCCTAGTTTATTGAGTTTTTTTTATCATTAAAGAATGTTGGATTTTGTCAATTTTTTTCTGCATCAGTTGAGATAATCATACAGTTTTCCCCCCTTATTCTATTAATGTGAGGTATTACATTGACTTTTGTAGGCTGAACCACTCTTTCATTCCTGGGGTTGTGTCAGTCTTTTAAACTTTATTCTACCAGGTGTGTGGTGGTATCTCAGTTCTAATTTGCATCTTGATGACTAATGATATTCAGCATCTTTTCATGTGCTCATTAGCCATTTGTATATATATATATATTTTTTTTTTTATTTGAAAGGGGTGTTCAAAGTTTTTAAATGGGTTGTCATAATACTGAGTTGCATGAGATCTTTACATATTTTGAATACAAGGCCTTTACTAGATAAACGTATTGTGAATTTTCCCCCAATCTTCAGCTAGCTTTTTCATTTTCCTAACCATGTTCAAAGAGCATGTGCTTTAAAAGTCCAGCTAATCCTTTTTTTTTTTTTATGGTTTATGTATTTTGAGTTCTAAGAAATCTTTGCTTACTCAAAGGTTGCAAGGATTTTCTCCTGTTTTGTTTTAGAAGTTTTATAGCTTTTACACTTAGATCCATTTATTTCAAGTTAAGTTTTGTGTTGTGTGAGGCAAAAGTCTAAGTTAATTATATTCCCCAGTGGGATATAGAGTTGTTCCATCAATTATTTGTTGAAGACTTCCTTTCCCCCTTTGAATTGCCTTGGCACCTTTCTGATCATTTGAACACATACACGTGGATTTCCTTTTGCCATAACATGGTTTGATTATTGCAGCATTTGGTTTTGAAATCAGGAAGTACAAGTCCTCCAGTTTTGTTCTAACAAGTTCACTGACTGTCTTCTAGGGCACATGCATCTCCAAACATTTTAAAATCAGCCTGTCAACTTGTAAAAATCGCTGCAATTCTGATAGGGATTGTGTCAGGTCTGTGGATCAATATTGTTTTCATAAAATGAATTAGCAAGTATTTTCTCCTCTTTAAAGAGTGTTTTGTTGGATGGGTGTTATTTCTTACTGAAATGATTGCTAGAATTTACTGGAGAAGCATCTGGACCTGGAGTTCTGTGAGAAAGTTTTCATTTGTGCTATTTAGTGCTATTCAGACTTTCAATTTTGAAGAAGGCTCTAGCCAAGCAGTTTTCTACTCCTGTAAAGCCCACCCATTATTAATTCCACAAATGCTAACTAGAAGCAAAAAGTAATACTCACTAGAATTTTGGCTGGGAGAAAAGATTCCTGTCTATCAAGTTGCTATGCAGGTGGCCTAGAGAGAATTTTACTTTTCCTCCTAGTAAAGCATGACACATGGTAGGGAGGAATGAGCTCAAGTTTCTATCCCCATGAGTAGTAGTATCCTACATTTCTTCATTTTTTTTTTCCCCTTTCACAAATATATTTAACTTACCAGACACTAACTTCTTTAAGCTGGTACCATTTCTTGTTTTGAGAGCCCCAGCACCCAGCTCAGTGGTTGGCACACTGCAGACATTCCAATGTTTGTCAAGGTAAGGAGAGTAATAAACACTGTTGCTCATGGTTCTGTACTGTTCTCGGGGCAATAGACAAGAGGTTGATTTTAGGACTTATTCTTCTCAGGACCAGGAAGAAGAGATGCCCAGTAGCCTACACCAAGAGAGATTTAAAAGCTACTAGAATTCCTTAAAGAAAATTCCTTAGTACATGAGGCTCACCAAATATTTATCTTTGAGGTTATTAAAATAGCAGATGGCACTAGAACTTGTGCCATAAACCCTAGATCACTCTTATTCTTTTCGAGGATGGAGGCAACATGATAGAAGAGAAAGTATAATGGCTTCGGGAGTCACAAGACCTGATTTAAGGGATGTGTGTTTACTGATCTAAGCATCAAATGAATAAACGTGAAAACACTATATACACTTCATAATTAAGTATACAAGGGTGAGTTAATATTAACTGAGCCCATAGAAATGAATAGAGTTATACAGGTCACGTCAGTGGGAACACAAATATTCAGTCTCTCTCTGGATTGGGATTAAATGTCACAAAGTCAGCTTCAGCAAAACAGGTAATAGGTAAAAGATTTCTTTGTTCTTTTCCCACCTTTCCTCTTTTATTTCTCAATTCCTACCCTTTTCTCCACCCTGCCATTCCAGCAAGATCCAATTCACATCTGTCCTTTCAAAATAAGGCCTACCTTCAAATTTTAAATCCTCTTAGCATAATACACAAATTCACAGCTCAATATAGTAAACCTCCCAGAGGGATTTGATTTTTAAATCTAAAGGAATGAATTTTTAGAGTGAATTTCGGTTGCTGTTTCAGGCAGATGGGGAGGTGTTTTAGAAGCACAGGAGCGTTTACGTAGGGACCTATTAGACTACCCAAAGTAATCTACTCGTGGCGCCAGACCAACTCCTGAAATTATTTTACTTTCACTTTAAAGCGTTTTTTCTCAGTACCCAAGGGGTTCAAATAAACTCTCTGAGACATTTTTTTGGTATAGATTTTAAATTACAAGCTTGATCTGTTACCCTCAAATACAGTTCTTAAGGAAGATTAGTTACAAATAGTTGTCAGTGCTTTCAAATGACAGAAAAAATTACATTATAGTAAAACTGGATGATTTTTTTATGCAAGAGATAACAATTTCTCTCATCACCAGATAGAATTACTCCAATTCATGCAATAAATGACAATTACATTTTTAAAAGTTGCCCTAATTTTTCTAGTTGAGATTTCATGCTTATTTTAAATCAAGACATCAATATGCTCCTGAGCTCACCTCACCCTCCCTGGGAAGTAGTGAGGACCCACGTGGTTTTTCTGAGACTCAGCTGGACTCCACAGAGTACCAAAGTATTATCTCAGTTCTCTCACCTCAGTGTGAAGGTTCCCAGGAAATCTTGAGTTTCAGAAGTAATGGCCCTGGTGGCCAATAGGAAAATATGACATATAGATTTTTTAGGACTTCAATAGTGACCTAAAAAGGTGAACAGGAGGGAAACTTTGACTTATCTTGACATAAAACCGGCAGAAATCAGCATCACCAAATTTCTGTAACTAGAAATCATGAGGGTAAAACAGAAGAGGTTTGTCTCTGATGGGGATGCCCCTCACAGTAGACTTTGTGAATGTCTTTTACAGAACCACATAATATAGTACCATCAACATTTTACATATTTACATACAATTTGAATACAAATTCTTAAAATTTATAATAGAACATTAAAATAATCTTCTAATAAAATCAGCCTTAAGTATAAGGAATCTAGATTTCAGTATCTTGTACACTTCTAAATAAATATCTTTGATCTATAATCCTTGAAAATATTATAGTTTATGCTGACATGATACAGACAAGTCAAACAGTATTATAAGTAAAAATAAAACATCAATTTAAAAATAAACAAGCCTAAAACCACATTGAGCTGAAATTATAGAAAATCAAAACACTAAGTATACAGTAATTAAATATCTAGCATTGGGATAACCAGATGCATGCTAAATGACACAATTTCAACTCTATAAAAAGCCCTTTAAAAATCATAAGTCTCAATAAATAAGCAGAAACACGAAGGGAGGTACTGTACCAGCCAGTAACAACTAGAAAGGAAACTCTCTCTTTTTCTTTCAAATGATCCTAACAGAAAAACATGAAATAATAATCATTGCCAAAAAACTATAGTTCATGTGTTTTGTTTCTTTTAGAATGCTGCCAGTGATATAAAAAGCCAAAGCAAGGCTTCCTAATTGTTAGATCATTGTAACCTAGAAAAGGAAATTGACAGATTTAAATAAAAATCAGACATTTGCCTATTTAAGATATGATTGAATTTTCGCCTAATGACCTCACATTAGGTCGAAATCAAGCCCATGATATGAATGTACATTCAAGCATCTGAATGTATGATCTGTTAATACTGAATTATATATGATGATTTAATTTCATTTGCCAAAGTATTAGTTTATTTTACATAAGGCCAGAATTAAAACATCTAGAGCAGGAACTAATACCTTATTTATCTTTATAGAAGGGTTCTTAGATTCTCAGAACATAATAGGTGCTCAATAAGTATTTACTGAATTGAGATGAATCCGGCATTTATTATATCAGGAAGCACTGAATCCACGATGAAACTGGTTGCCTGACACTCAGAGGGAGCTCTTTAATACTACCTCTAGGCCGGTGATTAATTTCTGGCTAGTTAATCAAGTTAACTGTCACAGATCTGTCACAGTTTCTTAATTCAGGGCCAAGATTTGTATAGTTCATTTGTTCCACAGTTAAGCCTTCTTGAAAGTTTTGTGGCTGCACATCTATAGTCATGTTGAAACATGTTATTCTACTTGGGTTTTTGCTTATGATAACTGTCTGAAATACACATACACACACACACAAACATAATCATTTCACAAATGGAAATCTGGAGAGTGCACAAAGCCTAAATTACATAGCTCCCAAGGTGAACTAAAAAAAGACATTGAAACTGTAAGGTTACTCTTTTTCATTACACACAAACTTATTGCGTGATGGCTGGAAGCAATGTCTTTGGACAAACGGTTATAAACCACAAGTGTCCTTAGCCATTAGCCTGACAAGGTAGCCCAAAATGGTTTGGCTCCAACACTGCCCTGTTTAATTCTGTAGCTCATTAGACAAGGAAGCAGCGAGGAGGAGGTGAACATGCTCTCCAAAGACCATTCCTTCCATCCACAGTGCTCAGATCAATATCTGCATCATTATGTGGATTATTCTGAGTTCCTCTGTATTGCCAGTTAAAGTTGCTGTTTCTGATGTTTGTGGTTCCTCACTGGGGAAGGGAGGCGCATGTTACAGAACTCTTGAAATAAAAGCTATTTAAAAAGTTTCACTCTTTGATTCTCACGGCCAGCATGCCTGTCCCTCTTGAATGCTGCTAGGAGAGGTAGATCCAGTGTTTAAGTCCTGCCATTCCCTGCAGTAACTTAGTGTAATAGAAGTCCACGTTGTCTGCAAAGTCTGTACAAACAGGTGACTCCATGTCACCAAAAGTGCAGTATAATGCAGTTCCTCCCACACTGAGGAAAACCGTTGCTATGCACAGCAAGACCAGTAAAATACAGGAACCACCTCCAACTTCATCTGCAAACAGGAAAACAGAGTAAGGTTAAACTGACACAAAATTAATGCCTAGTATCTGCTGTCTGCTCACTGATTAAGATAACTAGATGTTTCTAATATTAGCCCTCTACGGATAGTCACTGACAGGAAGCTAGGACACCAATGACTATACAAGGACCTATCAGTTACCATAAAGATATATACTTGTGGAGCTTGTGAATGCTACAATTAAAACTAGCTCATTTATACAATGAATATAACCATTTCCATAAAAAAAGAAGAAAAAAATGGCAATATTTCTCTGAAGTGCTCATAGCATTATTTTAGAGTACAAATTATATATAACCTCACTATTATGGTATCTTTGGAGTTCACATCATGGGACCACCTTAAAGCAAAGTCAATTTGATATTAAACAAACAAACAAAAATGTCTGAGTGGAAAAAAAAAAAAAAAAAAAAAAAAAAAAAAAATGTCTGAGTGGGATCTTGCATCTTAGTAATACTCAATTTTATCTTTCAGTGGAATAATGAAGTTCTAGCTAGTACAGTAATTTCATTTCTTAAACAACTTTGGCAGGCTTGTTTTTAATAAAAATGTCCACATAAGTCTTTCTATATTGAAGAAAATAACTATTCTCTGGTTGAAAGTCTTAATGATCACTCATAATTAAAGAAAAATAAAAAATATTTGGAAAAGACTAAGACGTTTTATGATCAGCATGAGGAGGGTGTACCAAAACCTTCTTGGAAGGTAATCTGGCAGCATCTATTAACATTTTAAATTAATTTATCATCCTGCCTGGGGCACTTTTGAGAGTGAAAGCGTGTTAAGTGAATGCAGTGCTGGGACAACAGGTATAAACAAGGAAGGGCTGCCTGAGGCCAACTGGTCCATAGGGTCCTGATCACCTAGCCTAGCAAATCCACTTTCAGGAATTAAGCCCACAGATCTGCACAAAACACAGTATCATATTTACAAGCATGTTCACTGCAGCAAAGTTTGTTATAACATAAAGTTGAGAATAACTTAGTTATTCTAGTTACAATGGAAGAGTTAAATAATTATGGGAGATTCATATCATGGAATACTATGCAACTGTTTAACAGAATGAAGTAAATTTAATATGTTGTTCAAAGAAAGATGTCCAAGATTGATGGTTAAATTAAAAAGACGTGACATAACGGTATATAATGAACCATTCATGTTAAAAAAAAAAGGGCACATGTGTATGTACACACATACACATGCATATATACAGAATGCGTTTTGAAAGGATGGTAAGAACTTCAATCAATACCTGGGGGAAACCCCCAAGGGAGGGAGGGTTGAGAGCCTTAAACTTTTTACTTCATTACTGTCTAAGTTTTTTCATGATTAGTGTATATTACTTTTATGATTAAAAAAACAAATTTTACAGAACCCAATATAAACCAAATAGAATTTATTTGGAAGATTTTACAGTAATATGTGAATATATTCTCCCCATAAAAATTTAAACATAAAAGTATCTAAGAGTCTAAGGGACTCTCCCTGTTACTCCTACCCAATCATATTCCCCTCTCAACCAAGAGGCAAACACTGTTAAATATGGTGTGTATCCTTCCAGATCAAACACATGTGGTTTCAGGATTTTTATAGAAACAGGATTATGTAATTGTATTGTCCTGTGATTTACACATTTACAGTTTAATAGATTTTAATAGTTAATAGACATTAATAGATTTAATAATTTATACTTAGTATAATTTTTATACACACAAATAAAAAGGATCATATCATTCATGTTGTGTTTCTTGGGGTTTTTTTGGTTTTTGGTCAGTTCAGTAT
This sequence comes from Balaenoptera physalus, assembly GCF_965194825.1. Lineage (NCBI taxonomy): Eukaryota > Metazoa > Chordata > Mammalia > Artiodactyla > Balaenopteridae > Balaenoptera > Balaenoptera physalus. Next base: position 26,113,362 of record NC_138882.1, read on the forward strand.
TTTTACCATCTTCTCCCTTTTTGGCATGATTCCCACCCACCCTCTTATCTTTGTTAACAATCTAGTTTATGTATTTTTCTGGGTATTTCTTCATTCTCATATATTTATATACAAACATTTAGATACAATTTATTTTAAAACATCTATTTTGTTTTATCTACATGCATTGATAGTATTTAGAGCTGTGCTGTCCAACATGGAAGCCAAGAGGCACAGGCGGCTACTGAGCACAAGTTACATAACTTAGTGTAAGATGAGATGGCTACTAAGGGAAGTGGGGACTGTCAGTTCTAAATCCTGGGTTCCCCCTACTATGTATGCAATGATTCAATACCAATTGGTACAAACAAAGAATTGAGCACTTGATCTGCAGAGGACTGTGATAGCTACAAGCAAGGTGCACAGGTAAAATGAGGGGTGGGAACAATTATTTCCAAGGTTCCTACCAGCTTTACAATTGTAAAAATTTAGAAACCTCTACTGCTATCACTTTATGCCATATTTAGAAAGCGTATCTACACGTTGACACTGTTATTTTAACAATGCAGTTGTTTTATAAACATGAAAAGCATACTGACAGGTTCTTGGCTATATTTCTACTCACTCTGATTTACCTAGGCCTTAGATAAATTTAACCACCACCTTAAATATAAGCCCAGTAGGGAAAAAAAAAAATCAAACAATAGCAACAGCGTTAAACTGTACTCTTGAGAGACACCTCTTTCTATAGAGTCAAGAAGAAATCAGCGAAGAGAAAATATTTGTAATCCATAAATATTTTCCACATCAGTCAAGAAGGAGTATGAACTGCCACTGAAAAGAAGACAAAAATAGCAGGCTCACTAAAAAACAAAAAACAAAAACCAGAAAACAAAACACGAAACAAAGACACTGAAATAAGCTCTGAAAAGGAAGGCAATGAGATGAATTTTCCAACTTGCTCACTTATTTGAGCAAAACAAATTGCTTAGGAATTATTTAAGAACTGATGATAGTTTGATCCTCCGTGTTTCTTTACAGAAGATAAAGCAACTAAGTCCACATATTCTTTACAAATTCTGTTACCAAACACCTTATTGTACATTAATTCATTCTTTCAGCAAACACTGATCAAATCTGTGCTAGACATAGTCCGAGCACTTTACCTTGATCTAAGCTGTCGTCTATTTCTTGGAATCTCACTCTTCGCTTAGATGGTTTCTGTTGCATCTGGGCAGGATGATCTCCTACAGTATTATTCCTCTTCTTTAATATAGAGACCAATCCTTCAGCATGAACAACCTGTCAGATATTATAAGCACTGTTTGTTATATTATGGTGGGACATATCAGTGATGTTTTACATGTAATGGTAAGAAGGCTAATTCAGTTCAAGGGGTATCTGAAGTCCTATTAGAGGTTTAACCAATTCCTATAGAAAAAAAATCACAGTCATCAAAATCTAACAGAATAATACTTTCTCTTGTCTTCAGATATTGCCAAATACACATATCTAAAACTCTGATTGCTCTTCTAAAGCTCTGAACTGATTCCAGGGCTAGGCAGTGTGACACAGCATGAACTGGAAATCAGGCCTACTTTATCCTCATTTATAGCTCTGCTTCCCTGTTAAGTCATCTATAAAATGATTCCTTACGGCCTCTCTTTGCTTAATCATTAGTCCTGGGTTTTGCTTTATAACAGAGGCTGCTTTTTTCATTCATCAGCAATTTTTAAGAAATGAACATGTGAGACTTAAAATATATTCGATACCAACTTTTAACATCAAAATGAGTGTTGTCCCCAGTTCCTCTGAGAAACTACACATTTACTGAATAATGTTCTAGTGCTCTAAATATCTTAAGGACTTCTCTTCTAGAATATCTCTCAGACCCAGTTTACTAGGGACATATTACCCTGTAGTATGCAGAGGGTGGCAAACTATGGCCACTAGGCCAAAGGCCTGCTGCCTAGTTTTGCAAATAGAATTTAATGGGAGCACAGCCAAGGTTACTCATCCACATATTGTGTATGGCTGCTACAACGGCAGAATTGAGTACAGACCATAAAGTCTAAAATATTCAATATTTGGTCCTTAGAAAAAGAAAAGAAATAGAAAAAGACTGCTGTCTATTATTTCTTTAGTCCCCCCTCTACCCCTTTCTATGCTGTCTTTCTGGTTTTCACCTGGGACACCTCTCTTCTGCCTCCACCCCACCCTTTATTTAGGAACAAAGACAAAACAGAAACCCTTGCCATTTAGGAGTTAAAAGACTCTGAGGCACAGGGAGAAAGAGAACAGAATCAGTTGGTAGAGCCAACTGGGAAGCTGGAGGCCTTACCATAGGCCCCCCTAGGCAGTAGCTTGATTCACAAAAGTTGACTTGTGAGTTGCCTGCTTGAACAAGCTGTAGGTGATGACATAGATGGGCATTGTGGCCCTAACACTGTTGATGTCAGTGGCTTGCTGGTATCCGATCACTGTAAGCTGAGGACTTCCTGTAATGTCATTTATCTGATCAATGGTATAAAATACTTAATATGACTTCTAGTTCCAGCCAGCAGTCTCTGATAATAATCTATACATAAACATTACAGATTTTATTAGTTCTTTTTATAACTCAATGCTTTTGGGGCCAAATAACTCAATATAGTCTTCTACTGGACTTCCCTGAACATGGGTCTATAGAAACCATTATCTCAAAAAAAAAATAAGTTAGCAATTTATTCTTTTTATAGAAAATATGTACTTCAGATGATGTATTTCTTCTGAGAAAGCTAAAATACTTTAGTGACATTAAAATGATAAGTACAAATTATGCAAAGGAATAGTTTTTCAAATCTTTCATCAGAAAGCAACAATATTAAAGACCATCTTCATACAACAAAGAAAAATGATTTTACAAGTACCTTGCTGAAACTGGGTACTTGAGGAAGGGAAAGAAATCCTAATAAGTTTCTAAAGAGCAAGGCATGGAAAATGGAAATTAATTTTAATGAGTATATTACTATTAAAGATATATCATTGACTTTTTAAATTTTTAGTAAGTGTAAAAAAAAAGGGAGTTTTCATAGATTCATTCACTATCTCACTCCATAAAATACTACATTTACCAAGAGTGAATTCACCCACCATAGGTGTTTTCAAGTTGCTTTAACTACTTAGAAAAAACAGTCCTATTAAGAATAGTTACAAAGACAAGCTCCAGAGTTGCATTACTGTTAACTGTATGTCTTTGTGATCTGAGTTTTGAATCTGTAAATTCAAGAGACAGACCCAATAATAAATCAAAAGACACTGCAAATATGAATAAATGGATGTTGAAAGACCAAGAGAAACTCTCAAAATCATCTGGAAAGACACAGAATGTGCTTCCAAGACCTAGAAGCTAGTCCTAGTGCAGCAGCTGTTAGGCCCCTACCTTAGCTCCTGCTTGCCTTAATACGGTGTGTTGGGCTCCAGAAGTCACATAGTTAAGGGATACAAGACTTCCCAAGTGGCCCCATCTTATTTACTGTGGATGGCAATGAACTTTGGCAAATTTTTGAAAAAGGGAAGAAGTAAGAGTATGAGACATTAAAGTTGTGTGGGATGAGCCAACATTTTATCTTGACACCCTCCCCACTCAACCCTTAACTCCTGGCAAAAAATCTATCCACAGCCTTTACATGCTTTTCCTTTTTCTCTCCCACCAAGAATCTTTTGTTTCAGCAGGGCTGCTCCAGTGTCTGAAGTGAAGGAATGTGTTCTTTTCCATTATTTCCTTTCAGTCTTATTCAGAGATCTTCTCCAGGGATCTTTCTTTTTTAACTGCTCTCTTTTCCTATAGTTTATAGGGATGGTGGGACCAAGTTTAGGCATAGGAGATGCAAGCCAAGGGGGAAACTCTTAGAAGACAGGTGGGTGTGGTCCTTTCTGTTCTGACAAGAGTTTTGGGCAAAGGTCTGAGAACCTACCCCTAGTACAGAAATTACTACTTATCATACCAAGACAGTCAAACAAAAAGAAATGACTTTGGTAGAGTTTACCTTAATTTTATGGTAGAAGGGCAAGTAAGTTAAAACAAAGTCATGGTCTTAGTCTAGGGTCTCATTCAAAAGACTGCCAAGTGTTTCTAAGTAGGTTGGGAAGTTGAGTTAGGGCACATAGAAATGTGTCTTCTCCAAACTACTCTTAAAAAACATTTCTATGCCTTTTAATTTTTTAACATAATGTCAATATTAAAAGGTTAAGGGCTTCCCTGGTGGTGCAGTGGTTGAGAATCCTCCTGCCAATGCAGGGGACACGGGTTCGAGCCCTGGTCTGGGAAGATCCCACGTGCCGCAGAGCAGCTGGGCCCGTGAGCCACAACTACTGAGCCTGCGCATCTGGAGCCTGTGCTCCGCAACAAGAGAGGCCATGATAGTGAGAGGTCCGTGCACCGCGATGAAGAGTGGCCCCCGTTCGCCGCAACTAGAGAAAGCCCTGGCACAGAAACGAAGACCCAACACAGCCAAAAATAAATAAATAAATAAATAAATTAAAAAAAAAAAAAAGGTTAAGAAACTTTAAATCTCAAAAAATAAAGCTTTAAAAACTAAATTTAGGGAATTCCCTGGCAGTCTAGTGGTTAGGACTCCACGCTCTCACTGCTGAGGGCCTGGGTTCAATTCCTGTTCAGGGAACTAAGATCCCACAAGCCGTATGGTGCGGCCAAAAAAAAAAAAAAAAGTTAAAAAAAAAACAAAACTAAATTTAGTTTCCCACTTAAATTACCAAATTCCTTTCCTACCAAAACAAAGTATATCAAGCCTTTACACTGAGAACAAAAAGAATGTCTAAGCTGTAATTAGTGTAATTGTTACTGGTGGTACTCTATGAATAAGTGCAGAATTAAAACAAATAATGAAACATCCATCTGACCTAGCCCTGTATATTTGTAAATAAACAGCTCTTCTGCACTTCCCCCTCAAATACCAATGATCATCTTAAATAGCATTTTAATAATGAACTATTTGTAAAAAACAAAATTATTCTGCAACTCTGCTGGCACAGGAAATCATAATATGACAAGGAAAACATTCAGAGAGGCCTTGCTGTTAGATCTGCCTCCTCAAATTAAAGGAGAAAATAGATACCAAATAATATTCTTTTACTGATCAAGGCTTTACTCAACCCAGAAACTCAAGGTTGGTAAATTTTGCTTGGTTTCCAGATAACTTGAGAAATAACATTCATAAATCATATTAGTATATTATAAACAGCTTAAATGCCAGCAATTTCACTGTAGAGAATGAAATTCTGGTCATTCAATGTCAAATTTTCAGGTACTATTCTTCACTGAAGGAACAAGTCATGGTTCTCTGCCTGGTTCTTTAGATTTGGGTTCCATAATAAGAACTGTGATTTAGTGAATCTGCACTTTATGTAAGGACATTTACATAATATTTCATACTTAATCTTTACAACTCTGTTATACAGGAATTACCAGTCCTATTTTACAGATGAAGAGGCCAAGCTGAGAGAGCTTAAATAACTTGCTTACATTTGTAGCACCAGTTACGGGCAGAGTTGAATACTAACTCAAGATTAAACCTCTTGCCATTTCCCTAATGTGAAAAGATCTTATTTTCTATGATTATTAAAATTTTGCTTAGTGCCATTTGCTATAATACATATTACAATTAAAATTAGATGAACAGAACTTTCAAATAAACCTAATAAGTTTCTTTTGTCTTTCCAAAACACTTTATAGCAACAAATCCTTATCGTACACATCACCTGAATTAAGAGATACTTAAACTAATGGCTAAAACTGTCAGTCTAGAGACACTGGGGAGGAGAAGGTGAGATGAAAGATCCTTTGTGTCATTCAATAATCTGAAAGTAGATTAATGTCATGGCTACTACTACAGCAAATTAATATAACAAGTCACAGCAGGAGCAAGAGGAGGTGGCTAAATGGAGGAAAGCCATCTTCTGGAAATAACACGACGGTGATCTCTGACCCTACAGTGCTTCATCTTAGAACACCACAATATGGAGAGTAAAAAACAAATGATGATGAAGTACATTGATATTGAATTTTTCAAAGATTAATTTAAAAAGGAAAAAAGGGCACATGCGTGGTTCTACCACAATGTCGGCGCCTAGTCCATAGTGAGGGTGACAAGAAGTTAGTTTCCTTAGGACCAAGGAGGCAACTTTGCAACTGCAGGACGACTTGTTGCCCCATCCATAGGGAAGAATAAGCTTCCTGTTACCACTGCAACTGCTAAGAAGCTGGCCTTGCTGCGGTTTCTCCCAGACGTTTTTTAGATACCGTGTGGCTGACAGGGTCTTGGTGCTATGGCCGGTGTCAGGCCTGAGCCTCTGAGGTGGGAGAGCCGAGTTCACGATATTCATCCACCAGAGACCTCCTGGCTCCATGTAATATAAAACAGTGAAAGCTCTCCCAGAGATCTCCATCTCAACGCTAAGACCCAGATGCACTCAACGACAGCAAGCTACAGTGATGGACACCCTATGCCAAACAACTAGCAAGACAGGAACACAACCCCACCCATTAGCAGAGAGGCTACCTAAAATCATAATAAGGTCACAGGCACCCCAAAACACACCACTGGATGCGGTCCTGCCCACCAGAAAGACAAGATTCAGCCTCATCCACCAGAACACAGGCACCAGTCCCCTCCACCAGGAAGCCTACACGACCCACTGAACCAACCTTAGCCACTGGGGCAGACACCAAAAACAACGGGAATGATGAACCTGCAGCCTGCGAAAAGGAGACCCCAAACACAGTAAGTTAAGCAAAATGAGAAGACAGAGAAACACACAGCAGATAAAGGAGCAAGATAAAAACCCACCAGAGCAAATAAATGAAGAGGAAATAGGCAGTCTACCTGAAAGAGAATTCAGAGTAATGATAGTAAAGATGATCCAAAATCTGGGCAATAGAATGGAGAAAATACAAGAAACGTTTAATAAGGACCAAAAAGAAGTAAAGAGCAAACAAAGAATGATGAACAACACAATAACTAAAATTAAAAATTCTCCAGAAGGACTCAATAGCAGAATAACTGAGGCAGAAGAACGGCTAAAGTGACATGGAAGATAAAACAGTGGAAAGAACTACCGCAGAGCAGAATAAAGAAAAAAGAATGAAAAGAACTGAGGACAGTCTTTTTTTTTTTTTTTTTTTTTTAATTTTATTTATTTATTTATTTATGGCTGTGTTGGGTCTTTGTTTCTGTGCGAGGGCTTTCTCTAGTTGCGGCAAGTGGGGGCCACTCTTCATCATGGTGCGCAGGCCTCTCATTATCGCGGCCTCTCTTGTTGCGGAGCACAGGCTCCAGAAGCGCAGGCTCAGTAATTGTGGCTCACGGGCCCAGTTGCTCCGCGGCATGTGGGATCTTCCCAGACCAGGGCTTGAACCCGTGTCCCCTGCATTGGCAGGCAGATTCTCAACCACTGCGCCACCAGGGAAGCCCCTGAGGACAGTCTTAGAGACCTCTGGGACAACAATAAATGCACCAACATTCGAATTATAGGGGTCCCAGAAGAAGAAGAGAGAAAGAAAGGGACTGAGAAAATATTTGAAGAGATTATAGTTGAAAACTTCCCTAATATGGGAAAGGAAATAGTCAAGTCCAGGAAGCGCAGAGAGTCCCATAAAGGATAAATCCAAGGAGAAACACGCCAAGACACATATTAATCAAACTATCAAAAAATAAATACAAAGAAAAAAATATTAAAAGAAGCAAGGGAAAAACAACAAATAACACACAAGGGAATCCCCATAAGGTTAACAGCTGATCTTTCAGCAGAAACTCTGCAAGCCAGAAGGGACTGGCAGGACATATTTAAAGTGATGAAGGGGAAAAACCTACAACCAAGATTATTCTACCCAGCAAGGATCTCATTCAGATTTGATGGAGAAATTAAAACCTTTACAGACAAGCAAAAGCTGAGAGAATTCAGCACCACCAAACCAGCTCTACAACAAATGCTAAAGGAACTTCTCTAGGCAAGAAATACAAGAGAAGGAAAAGACCTACAATAACACACCCAAATTAAGAAAATGGTAATAGGAACATACATATCGATAATTACCTTAAATGTAAATGATTAAATGCTCCAACCAAAAGACACAGACTGGATGAATGAATACAAAAACAAGACCCGTATATATGCTGTCTACAAGAGACCCACTTCAGACCTAGGGACACATACAGACTGAAAGTAAGGGGATGGAAAAAGATATTCCATGCAAACGGAAATCAAAACAAAGCTGGAGTAGCAATTCTCTTATCAGGCAAAATAGACTTTAAAATAAAGACTATTACAAGAGACAAAAAAGGACACTACATATGATTAAGGGATCAATCCAAGAAGAAGATATAACAATTGTAAATATTTATGCACCCAACATAGGAGCAACTCAATACATAAGGCAAACACTAACAGCTATAAAAGGGTAAATCGACAGTAACACAATCACAGTAGGGAACTTTAACACCCCATTTTCACCAATGGACAGATCATTCAAAATGAAAATAAATAAGGAAACACAAGCTATGAATGATACATTAAACAAGATGGACTTAATTGATATGTATAGGACGTTCCATCCAAAAACAACAGAATACACTTTCTTCTCAAGTGCTCATGGAACATTCTTCAGGATAGATCATATCTTGGGTCACAAATCAAGCCTTGGCAAATTTAAGAAAACTGAAATCATATCAAGTATCTTTCCCAACCATGACGCTATGAGACTAGATATCAATTACAGGAAAAAATCTGTAAAACATACAAACACATGGAGGCTAAATAATACGCTAATAAATAACCAAGAGATCACTGAAGAAATCAAAGAGAAAATCAAAAAATACCTAGAAACAAATGACAATGAAAACACGACGACCCATAACCTATGGCATGCAGCAAAAGCAGTTCTAAGAGGGAAGTTTACGGCAATACAATCCTACATCAAGAAACAAGAAACATCTCAAATAAACAAATTAATCTTACACCTAAAGCAATTAGAGAAAGAAGAACAAAAAAATCCCAAAGTTAGCAGAAGGAAAGAAATCATAAAGATCAGATCAAAACAAAATGAAAAAGAAATGAAGGAAACAATAGCAAAGATCAATAAAATTAAAAGCTGGTTCTTTGAGAAGATAAACAAAATTGATAAACCATTAGCCAGACTCATCAAGAAAAAAAGGGAGAAGACTCAAATCAATAGAATTAGAAATGAAAAAGGAAAGTAAAAACAGACACTGCAGAAATACAAAGGATCATGAGAGATTACTACAAGCAACTTTATGCCAATAAAATGGACAACCTGGAAGAAATGGACAAAATAAACAGAACAATCACAAGCACTGAAATTGAGACTGTGATTAAAAATCTTCCAATAAACAAAAGTCCAGGACCAGATGGCTTCTCCAGAGAATTCTATCAAACATTTCGAGAAGAGCGAACATCTATCGTTCTCAAAATCTTCCAAAATATAACAGAGGGAGGAACACCCCCCAATTCATTCTACGAGGCCACCATCACCCTGATACCAAAACCAGACAAAGATGTCACAAAGAAAGAAAACTACAGGCCAATATCACTGACGAACATACATGCAAAAAGCCTCAACAAAATACTAGCAAACAGAAAACAACAGCACCTTAAAAGTATCAGACATTCACAGAAAGATAGACAAAATGACAAGGCAGAGGGCTATGTTGCAAATGAAGGAACAAGATAAAACCCGAGAAAAACAACTAACTGAAGTGGAGATAGGCAACCTTCCAGAAAAAGAATTCAGAATAATGATAGTGAAGATGATCCAGGACCTCGGAAGAAGAATGGAGGCAAAGATTGAGAAGATGCACGAAATGTTTAACAAAGACCTAGAAGAATTAAAGAACAAACAAACAGAGATGAACAATACAATAACTGAAATGAAAACTACACTACAAGGAATCAAGAGCAGAATAACTGAGGCAGAAGAACGGATAAGTGACCTGGAAGACAGAATGGTGGAATTCACTACCACGGAACACATTAAAGAAAAAAGAATGAAAAGAAATGAAGACAGCCTAAGGGACCTCTGAGACAACATGAAACGCAACAACATTCTCATTATAGGGGTCCCAGAAAGAGAAGAGAGAGAGAAAGGAACCAAGAAAATACTTGAAGAGATTATAGAGGAAAACTTCCCTAACGTGGAAAAGGAAATAGCTACCCAAATCCAGGAAGCGCAGAGAGTCCCAGGCAGGATAAACCCAAGCAGAAACATGCTGAGACAAATAGTAATGAAACTGACAAAAATTAAAGGCAAAGAAAAATTTGAAAGCAACAAGGGAAAAATGACAAATAACATACAAGGGAACTCCCATAAGGTTAACAGCTGATTTCTCAGCAGAAACTCTACAAGCCAGAAGGGAGTGACATGATATACTTAAAGTGATGAAAGGGAAGAACCTACAACCAATATTACTCTACCCGGCAAGGATCTCATTCAGATTCAATGGAGAAATCAAAAGCTTTACAGACAAGCAAAAGCTAATAAGAGAATTCAGCACCACCAAACCAGCTCTACAACAAATGCTAAAGGAACTTCTCTAACTGGGAAACACAAGAGAAGACAAGGACCTACAAAAACAAACCCAAAACAATTAAGAAAATGGTAATAGGAACATACAAATCAATAATTACCTTAAACGTGAATGGATTAAATGCTCCAACCAAAAGACACAGGCTTCATGAATGGATACAAAAACAAGACCCATACATATGCTGTCTACAAGAGACCCACTTCAGACCTAGGGACACATACAGACTGAAAGTGAGGGGATGGAAAAAGATATTCCATGCAAATTGAAGTCAAAAGAAAGCTGGAGCAGCAATATTCATATCAGATAAAATAGACTTTAAAATAAAGAATGCTACAAGAGACAAGGAAGGACACTACATAATGATCAAGGGATCAATCCAAGAAGAAGATATAACAATTATAAATATATATGCACCCAAAATAGGAGCACCTCAATACATAAGGCAACTGCTAACAGCTATAAAAGAGGAAATCAACAGTAACAGAATAATAGTGGGGGATTTTGACACCTCACTTACACCAATGGACAGATCATCCAAACAGAAAATTAACAAGGAAACACAAGCTTTAAATGACACAATAGACCAGAGAGATTTAATTGATATTTATAGGACATTCCATCAAAAAACAGCAGATTACACTTTCTTCTCAAGAAATCATATCAAGCATATTTTCTGACCACAATGCTATGAGATTAGAAACCAATTACAGGGAAAAAAATGTATAAAACAGAAACACATGGAGGCTAAACAATACGTTACTAAATAACCAAGAGATCACTGAAGAAATCAAAAAATACCTAGAGACATAGGACAATGAAACACGACAATCCAAAACCTATGGGATGCAGCAAAAGCAGTTGTAAGACGGAAGTTTATAGCTACACAAGCCTACCTCAAGAAACAAGAAACATCTCAAATAAACAATCTAACCTTACACCTAAAGGAACTAGAGAAAGAAGAAGAAACAAAACCCAAAGTCAGCAGAAGGAAAGAAATCATAAAGATCAGAGTAGAAATAAATAAAATAGAAACAAAGAAAACAATAGCAGAGATCAATAAAACTAAAAGCTGGTTCTTTGAGAAGATAAACAAAATTGATAACCCATTAGCCAGACTCATCAAGAAAAACAGGGAGAGGACTCAAATCAATAAAATTAGAAATGAAAAAGAAGTTACAACAGACACCGCAGAAATACAAAGCATCCTAAGAGAGCGCTACAAGCAACTCTATGCCAATAAAATGGACAACCTGGAAGAAATGAACAAATTCTTAGAGAGGTATAACCTTCCAAGACTGAACCAGGAGGAAATAGAAAATATGAACAGACCAATCACAAGTAATGAAATTAAAACTGTGATTAAAAATCTGCCAACAAACAAAAGTCCAGGACCAGATGGCTTCACAGGTGAATTCTATCAAACATTTAGAGAAGAGCTAACACCCATCCTTCTCAAACTCTTCCAAAAAATTGCAGAGGAAGGAACACTCCCAAACTCATTCTATGAGGCCACCATCACCCTGATAGCAAAACCAGATAAAGATAATACAGAAAAAGAAAATTACAGACCAATATCACTGATGAATATAGATGCAAAAATCCTCAACCAAATACTAGCAAACAGAATTCAACAACACATTAAAAGGATCATACACCATGATCAAGTGGGATTTATCCCAGGGATGCAAGATTCTTCAATATAAGCAAATCAATCAATGTGATACACCATATTAACAAAATTGAAGGATATAAGCCATATGATCATCTCAACAGATGCAGAAAAAGCTTTTGACAAAATTCAACACCTATTTATGATAAAAACTCTCCAGAAAGTGGGCATAGAGGGAACCTACCTCAACATAATAAAGGCTATATACGACAACCCCACAGCCAACATCATTCTCAATGGTGAAAAACTGAAAGCATTTCCTCTAAGATCAGGAACGAGACAAGGATGTCAACTCTCACCACTATTATTCAACATAGTTTTGGAAGTCCTAGCCACGGCAATCACAGAAGAAAAAGAAATAAAAGGAATACAAATTGGGAAAGAAGAAGTAAAACTGTCACTGTTTGCAGATGACATGATACTGTACATAGAGAATCCTAAAGATGCCACCAGAAAACTACTAGAGCTAATCAATGAATTTGGTAAAGTTGCAGGATACAAAATTAATGCACAGAAATCTCTTGCATTCCTATATACTAATGATGAAAAATCTGAAAGAGAAATTAATAACAATTAAGAATTTATTAATTAAGAAATTAATAACTACAAAAAGAATAAAATACCTAGGAATAAACCTACTTAGGGAGACAAAAGACCTGTATGCAGAAAACTATATGACACTGATGAAAGAAATTAAAGATGATACCAACAGATGGAGAGATATACCATGTTCTAGGATTGGAAGAATCAACATTGTGAAAATGAGTACACTACCCATAGCAATCTACAGATTCAATGCAATCCCTATCAAATTACCAATGGCATTTTTTACAGAACTAGAACAAAAAATCTGAAAATTTGTATGGAGACACAAAAGACCCCGAATAGCCAAAGCCATCTTGAGGGAAAAAAACGGAGCTGGAGGAATCAGACTCCCTGACTTCAGACTATACTACAAAGCTACAGTAATCAAGACAATATGGTACTGACACAAAAACAGAAATATAGATCAATGGTACAAGACAGAAAGTGCAGAGATAAACCTACGCACCTATGGTCAACTAATCTATGACAAAGGAGGCAAGGAAATACAATGGAGAAAAGACAGTCTCTTCAATATGTGGTGTTGGGAAAACTGGACAGCTACATGTAAAAGAATAAAATTAGAACACTCCCTAACACCATACACACAAATAAACTCAAAATGGATTAGAGACCTAAATGTAAGACCGGACACTATAAAACTCTTAGAGGAAAACATAGGAAGAACACTCTTTGACATAAATCACAGCAAGATCTTTTTGATCCACCTCTGGTGGTCCAAGTGGGACCTAATGAAACTTAAAAGCTTTGGCAAAGCAAAGGACACCATAAACAAGATGAAAAGACAACCCTCAGAATGGGAGAAAATATTTCCAAACGAATCAATGGACAAAGGATTAATCTCCAAAATATATAAACAGCTCATGCAGCTCAATATTAAAAAAACAAACAACCCAATTTAAAAATGGGTAGAAGACCTAAATAGACATTTCTCCAAAGAAGACATACAGATGGCCAAGGAGCACACGAAAGGCTGCTCAACATCACTAATTATTAGAGAAATGCAAATCAAAACTGTAATGAAGTATCACCTCACACCAGTCAGAATGGCCATTATCAAAACATCTACAAACAATAAATGCTGGAGAGGGTGTGGAGAAAAGGGAACCCTTATGCATTTTGGTGGGAATGTAAATTGATACAGCCACTATGGAGAACAGAATGAAGGTTCCTTAAAAAACTAAAAATAGAACTACCATATGACCCAGCAATACCACTACTAGGCATATACCCAGAGGAAACCATCATTCAAAAAGACACATGCACCCCAATGTTCACTGAAGCACTATTTACAAAGAGCCAGGTCATGGAAGCAACCTAAATGCCCATCGACAAATGAATGGATAAAGAAGATGTGGTACATATATACAATGGAATATTACTCAGCCATAAAAAGGAACAAAATTGGGTCATTTGTAGAGATGTGAATGGATGTAGAGACTGTCATACAGAGTGAAGTAAGTCAGAAAGGGAAAGACAAATATCGTATATTAACGCAAGTATGTGGAACCTAGAAAAATGATAGAGATGAACCGGTTTGCAGGGCAAAAATTGAGACACAGATGTAGGGAAGAAATGTATGGACACCAAGGTGGGAAAGCGGTGGGGGGTTGGGGGTGGTGGTGTGATGAATTGGGAGATTGGGATTGACATGTATACACTGATGTGTATAAAATGGATGACTAATAAGAAGCTGCTGTATAAAAAAATAAATAAAATAAAAATAAAAAATTAATTTAAAAAAAGGATCATACACCATGATCTGTGGTGTTTATCCCAGGAATGCAAGGATTCTTCAATATAAGCAAATCAATGTGATAAACCATACTAACAAATTGAAGGAGGAAAACCATATGATCATCTCAATAGATGCAGAAAAAGCTTCTGACAAAATTCAACACCCATTTATGATAAAAACCCTTCAGAAAGTAGGCATAGAGGGAACTTACCTCAACATAATAAAGGCCATATATGACAAACCCACAGCCAACATTGTTCTCAATGGTGAAAAACTGAAACCATTTCCTCTAAGATCAGGAACGAGACAAGGTTGTCCACTCTCACCACCACTATTCAACATAGTTTTGAAAGTTTTAACCACAGCAATCAGAGAAGAAAAAGAAATAAAAGGAATCCAAATTGCAAAAGAAGTAAAGCTGTCACTGTTTGCAGATGACATGATACTATACATAGAGAGTCCTACATATGCTACCAAAAACTACTAGGACTAATCAATGAATTTGGTAAAGTAGCAGGATACAAAATTAATGCACAGAAATCTCTTGCATTCCTATACACTAATGATGAAAAATCTGAAAGAGAAATTAAGGAAACACTCCCATTTACCATTGCCACAAAAAGATAAAAATCCCTAGGGATAAACCTACCTAAGGAGACAAAAGACCTGTATGCAGAAAACGATAAGATACTGATTAAAGAAATTAAAGATGATACAAAAAGATAGAGAGATATACCATGTTCTGGGACTGGAAGAATCAACATTGTGAAAATGACTATACCACCCAAAGCAATCTACAGATTCAATGCAATCCCTATCAAATTACCAGTGTCATTTTTCACAGAACTAGAACAAAAAATTGTACAATTTGTATGGAAACACAGAAGACCCCAAATAGTCAAAGTGATATTGAGAAAGAAAAATGGAGGTGGAAGAATTAGGCTCCCAGACTTCAGACCAGACTACAAAGCTACAGTAATCAAGACAGTATGGTACTGGCACAAAAACAGAAATATAGATCAGTGGAACAGGATAGAAAGCCCAGAGATAAACCAACGCACATATGGTCACCTTATTTTTGATAAAGGAGGCAAGAATATACAATGGAGAAAAGACGGCCTCTTCAATAAGTGGTGCTGGGAAAACTGGACAGCTACTTGGAAAAGAATGAAATTAGAACACTCCCTAACACCATACACAAAAATAAACTCAAAATGGATTAAAGAACTAAATGTTAGGCCAGACACTATAAAATTCTTAGAGGAAAACATAGGCAGGACACTCTATGACATAAATCACAGCAAGATCCTTTTTGACCCACGTCCTAGAGAAAGGGAGATAAAAACAAAAATAAACAAATGGGACGTAATAAAACTTAAAAGCTTTTGCACAGCAAAGGAAACCATAAACAAGATGAAAAGACAACCTTCAGAATGGGAGAAAATATTTGCAAATGAAGCAACGGATAAAGGATTAATCTCCAAAATTTACAAGCAGCTCATGCAGCTCAGCTCAATATCAAAGAAACAAACAACCCAATCCAAAAATGGGCAGAAGACCTAAATAGACATTTCTCCAAAGAAGATATACAGATTGCCAACAAACACATGAAAGGATGCTCAACATCACTAATCATTGGAGAAATGCAAATCAAAACTACAATGAGGTATCACCTTACACCAGTCAGAATGGCCATCATCAAAAAATCTACAAACAATAAATGCTGGAGAGGGTGTGGAGAAAGGGGAACCCTCTTGCACTGTTGGTGGGAATGTAAGTTGATACAGCCACTATGGAGAACAGTATGGAAGTTCCTTAAAAAACTAAAAATAGAACTACCATATGACCCAGCAATCCCACTACTGGGCATAGACCCTGAGAAAACCATAATTCAAAAAGAGTCATGTACCACAATGTTCATTGCAGCTCTATTTACAATAGCCAGGACATGGAATCAACCTAAATGTCCATCAACAGATGAATGGATAAAGAAGATGTGGCACATATATACAAAGAAATATTACTCAGCCATAAGAAGGAACGAAATTGAGTTATTTGCAGTGAGGTGGATGGACCTAGAGACTGTCATACAGAGTGAAGTAAGTCAGAAAGAGAAAAACAAATACCGTATGTTAACACGTATATATGGAATCCAAAGAAAAAAAAATGGTTCTGAAGAACCTAGGGGCAGGACAGGAATAAAGACGCAGACGTAGAGAATGGACTTGAGGACATGGGGAGAGGGAAGGGTAAGCTGCGACAAAGTGAGAGAGTAGCACTGACATATATACACTACCAAATGTAAAATAGATGGCTAGTGGGAAGCAGCCGCATAGCACAGGGAGATCAGCTCAGTGCTTTGTGACCACCTAGAGGGGTGGGATAGGGAGGGTGGGAGGGAGGCGCAAGAGGGAGGAGATATGGGGATATATGTATATGTATAGCTGGTTCACTTTGTTATAATGCAGAAACTAACACACCATTGTAAAGCAATTATACTCTAATAAAGGTGTTAAAAGTAAATAAATAAAAAGGAAAAAAGTTTTTTAAAATAAAAATATGAGTTTTATAATGTACCTAAGTTTCTAGGTTAGGTACTATCTCATGTTTTTGTAACTAGTTTTTATTTGCTTAAAGGGACAATTTAATAAGTATAAAATAGGAAAAGAAATGGTAAGAATATCAGGATACCATCCCACTTTTTAACCCCCAGTAAATCATTTAGATAGGTAGATTCTAAAACAGAACTCGTGATTCTCTTCCTCTCAAAACTGCTCCTCACCACCATACCCCATATCTAATCCATTAGCAAATCCTTTTAGTTCTTCCTTCAAAAATATATCTTCACCACATCCATCACTACTGAGTCCTTCATTATATCTCATCTGAATAATTGCAATAACTGGATTGGTTGCCTTTCTTTGGCCCCTACCTGCATTTCGCTAGTCTCCATAGAGCAGGCAGGAAACAAATCAAGTCACATCTTCTGTTCAAAATCCATTTCAAACTTCTACCACCATTTAAATTTAATTCCAGTTCCTTACCCTGGTCTATGAGGCCCTACAGGAACAAGCTCCAGCTTGCCTTCTCCACCTGAGCTTCCTACAGTTTTTCTCCTGTTCACCGTGCTCCAGATGTGCTGGCCCTCCTGCTGGTCTTCCCACTGCCTTCCCCTACATCCTGGTTAATAGAGCCTGTTCCTCCATCCTACCCACCACTTCAGTCTCTCTACACCCCTTCACCCTGCTGAGATTTCTTCAGAGCCACTACCAATATATGAAACTGTACTGTTTGCTTTTATGTGAACTCATTTATTATGTGTCTCTCCCTCTGGAGAGTAAGTGTGACGAGAGCAGGTACTTGATCTGTGTTCACTGGTGCCTCCTTAGTTTCTACAGTACAGTAGGTGCTCAAGAAATGTGCCAAAGAGCAAATGAATATATAGATGAGCAATTTATATAAAGACAGCACCTAGCCTATATTTATTTGAATAACATAGCTATTTCCCTTAAAATAATCAAGTCTGTCCGTAAAGGTAATTTATTTTTCTAAGTGAACTAGGTCAAAAAAAAAGAAAAGAAAAGAAAAGAAAAAAGGGGGAGGCGGGGAGGAAGGCCTACTGTGTCTAGGTGGCTGTGTTGGCTCTGTAGAGAATACAAGAAGGTATTCAACAAGATCCCTGCCCTTAAGGAGTCTGCAATTTAGTGTCCAATGCAATGCGCCCACGCATGCGTGTGTCCTATAATAACAAGGGAATATTACAGGTAGACAGGACTTTAGGAGGAATGGTGTTCAAGCCCCTCCCTCATTATGGACTTCCGTGATCAAGAAATAATGGCAGCAGCTAGCATTTATTGAGTACTGACCATGGCAGGCACTGTGCCTGGCACTCCATGTGCTAAAAAGCCACGAACTAGATCTTGAGGGTTGAGAAGAAATAATATGTGGAAAAGAGTTCATCACCTGTGACAGAAGGTAAAGATCAGAGGTGACAATATGTGAGATGTATCTGGAAGGCAGCAGGGAGGCCAGGCTGACCACAGTATAGGTTAAGAACAAAGGAACGGCAGGAGATGGTGTTGGAAAGGTAAAGTGGGCCAGATTACCAACTGTCCTGAATAACAAGCCACTTAGTACAGCCTTTATCCTGGAGCCAAATGGAGTCGTGGGAAGAGACTGACAAGCAAAAATTATTTTATAGCAGAGGTTTAAATTAACAGTCTATGTGTTAGACCCAGACCCTCAGGTGTGTTTGGTTTCATCTACAGTATTTCAAAAAGCTATTCAGCCTTCTAGACAAGGCATGGGAACATTCTATTCTCCCTATCACCTACAACTAAGTCATTTCATCTACTACTATTGTCTGACTGGCCCCTTTGGGTATCAGTTTGAGACCCTAAGTTTATACAGTGCTAATGTAAGACCATTTGGAGAGGGAAACGAGGAATGGGGAAACCTATTAAGTAGCTCTTGCAAAAGTCCAGGAAGAGGCAGTAAATATGTAAATTGAAAGAATGATTTAAATGGAAAAGAAAAAGAGCTGGGTGCAAGAGACATGACAAATAAGAGAAGCATTAATTAATTAGAAAATTTAGAGGGCAGGATGAAAAAGAAAGGCAAAGATGAGACCATCTGGCACAAAGAAAAGATAGGTAATCCCTGGATAATCCTTTGGGGTTCATTTAGACACTTACATAAGTCCTGGGTCAAACATTTTCCATGAACCCTCTTATGTTATTGCAAGACTGTATTTCCTCTTTTGTGAGGAAGCCGGACTCCCCCTGCTCCCCTTAAAAGAGCCATTCAAGAACACCATGATTGCTGTTTCTAAGACCCTCCTTTGTCCAAGATCCAAAGAACAGTTAACTATATGATTTCATAAAATCCTACTGCTTAGTCCCAGCCTCCCATCTTAACTTGGTAAGGGAATCCCAAAGTGGCTAGTCTTAATGTAACTTGACTTTCCTGATCTCGGCCAAGAGACAGAGATGAATATTGCACAGAAGTCACTTAGATTAGACAGCTTCTCTGAAGACAAAACCAAATTTTGGGCTCTCATCTTTCTCCCCGTCAGAAAGTTCTAGGTTATGTCCTCCCCTATTTTGTTTCTTGTGAGACAGGTAGACCTGAAGATATCTAAGTAAATGTTGCCAATAAAGACAGAGGGGCAGGGAACATACTTTGCCCTCTTTCAGATTAAAAGCTTTTTAAAGACCCAAGCAGTAGTAAAGTGGCTTCTTCTCCAGCTATCACATTAGGATATTACTTCTAAAAACAAAAATCACTTGAATCTGAAGCATTTAAAATAGTTTTCTGAACATATGACATCTCTGCAAACAGATCACACACACATATGTTAAATGAAGAAAAATGAGTGGTTTATTTCCATATGGCACATCATGTTGCTAAAATCTGCTCACAAAAGGATCTCTGAATTACATACTATGATTATTTTCAATGTGAATAGATTACCTTTTGTAAGATTTACCCAATACTTGACGTGTTACTTATTTAGAAAACAAAACAAATCCTTCACCCCCACACATGTAACAAACAGCCTACTGTACGCTGAGTGGACTTTTATTAGCAATATGAGGTTCGATCCTAATGCCAACTTGAACTTGTATAGCATATTTCCTCTCTAAGGCTTTGATGCTAGGAACAGCTAAAGAGTTTAAAGAGAAGATAATGCAACCCTCCCAGGTTCCAGAACACAGCAAGTCAATGATTTATTAGCATTACTAGGTTCCTGGGTAAAAGGGGTTTGGATTCTGACATTAAAATAATGTCAGCATATTATGGGTATTGGGATAAAATTTCATCTTTTTCTAAAAACTGGGATACTCAAATTCAGCAAACAGATAACACTTGCCATCAGACAACCGTTAGACTGAGGCTTCAGACATATAGCATCCTTCTCTGAATTTTTAATCACTGCAACTGTAATATCATGGCACTCACACAGAAGTTACTCATATAAAGATTACTTAACGAAGGGATAAATAAGTGAATCTCTCTAACTTGCTGACACTCCACATGTGATAAACTTTTTTTCTTAAAAATCTATGAAATGGGGACTTCCCTGGTGGCACAGTGGTTAAGAATCCGCCTGCGAATGCAGGGGACACGGGTTCAAGCCCTGGTCTGGGAAGATCCCACATGCCGCGGAGCAACTAAGCCCGTGTGCCACAACTACTGAGCCTGCGTGCTGCAACTACTGAAGCCCACGCTCCTAGAGCCCGTGCTCCGCAACAAGAGAAGCCACCGCAATGAGGAGCCCGCGCACTGCAACTAGAGAAGCCTGTGTGCAGCAACAAAGACCCAACCCAGCCATAAACAAATAAATAAATAAAATATTAAAAAAACAAAAATCTATGAAATGAGCATAAATGTTTTTGATGCTTTTTTAAAACAGTAGAGGTTATACTTTTGATGACAGTATGTCACCTTTTTTACATAAGAAAGAACACCAATGCTTCAGATATTAAGCTATCGTTTTACTTAGCAAAATTACTCTGGTTTTGAAAAAGCTTCCCAAACCTAGAAAAGTTTCATTTATACATGTCTCTTTTTTTTTTTTTTTTTTTTTTTGGCCGTGCCATGCAGCATGTGGGATCTTAGTTCCCCGACTAGGGATCAAACCCATGGCTCCTGAAGTGGAAGCCCAGAGTTTTAACCACTGAACTGCCAGGGACGTCCCCCACATGTCTCTATATTAATGAATTAAATTAGTGTACATATTTTCAGTTCTCTATATGATTTTATATAAATACTTCATTTTATGCGATGAAACTAATTGTTTAAAAAAAACATAACAGACACTTCCACCGTGCTGGTAATGGTTATCAAGGCCAAGTTCCCCTGAAGCCAGAGTTGAGCAATGCAGAAGTGACAAGAAAATGAAAGCAGAGATACAAGAAAAAAGGGGAAAACTGGCAATGAGAGAATGTACTATTATATTCTACCATAAACACAGTGGTAGAAAGAGTGACAAGCAGTAAGGAAATCTGTAAGGGGCAGAGTCACTGACAGGAAGAAATGATAGATTTGGGAGAGAAGGACTCACAGGATAGCACAGTGATGTGGAGGAAAGCAGGCTCACAAGCCTCAGTGGTTCCTGAGGGCAGGAAAAATATTATTCGTGAACATTATTTAGTTATTAAGAGATTATGCTCTGCATCCTATAGTCACAAAAGGATGGACAAATGTGGCAGCAGAGAGTCCCCGAATGCCAAGAACTGCATCTGATTCCTCACTGTATCCTCAGCACCTGACACATGAAGATATCCCTAATACAATTTCATTGAAAGCACGAAATAAACAGTGTTTGGATTAACAAGAAGTTTGTACTTATAAGCAAACCCACTATTACCTGGACATTTTACTTAGCTCAAAACTTCATTCTTAGCATACTAAGGAAGTAGTAAGCATAGTGATTTCCAGTTTTGAAATTTTAAAA